>NC_045788.1:124277986-127041163 GCF_009873245.2 Balaenoptera musculus | reverse complement strand
GCCTTCTGACAATCACGGCTGACAGTGTCATGTTACCCTTCCCTCATCTTTATCTCCCTGATACTTATCTTGAACCTCATCTTGAACCTATCAAATAACTGTTATAATAAATTAATATCTGTTATAGAAAACTGATGGAGAGCTTGAGATATATATATATATATATATATATATATATATATATATATTTTAAAGGATGAAATTTAAAAGAATATAAAATTATGATTCCCATACAAATATAAAATGGATATGTGTCAAAGATTTTATTTAACTCATTAAAATAATGAGGGAACGAATGAGATGTTATAACAGATTCAAAGAACTCAAAGGACCACACATTTATGGTAGAAATGCTGAAATAAATTTACAAATGGATGCAAACCGGCAAAACTGCTCGACATCCACAGGGTCATCAAGTGCATTCCAAGGAACACCATCTGCATTTTCATGGACAGGATCTATTTCCATTTCTGTCAATTTATACAAGTTAGCTTCTACCTCTACTGAGTTATAAAAGAACATAATTAAAGATAAAGACACACCTCCCCTTTAGGATTACATAATCTCCAAAGGCTCTTGCATTTCATTGAAAGGATATTCAATAATCTCTTCTATCCATTTCAAAATTTTCCACACTCCTCCCCAGATCTTAAAGTATCATCATGATTGACTTAACCAATCAGGGCCCATTGGTTTTCTAATATTTTAGTGGTTAAGATAGTAAGGCTATAAAATCAAATAGAAAGAGTAGAAGGAACAGCAACAAGGTGTAAATTAGAGGTTTAAATTGGCTGATGGATTATTTCTGGAGCCTTTACATCTCAACTCCCTTATTCATATGTAGATTGGCTTGCCTGATGTAGAAAATGCGTGCCCACTATAGCACCATCCAGTGTATGCAGTGAGAAGAAGAGAATTCCAACAGATGACCTTCCAGCTGCTTATCAGTCCCTATAGATGACCATTTTTCCGTCCATGCCCAGAAACAAACAGGAGACCATTGTGGAACTCCCAACTCAGCTGTTCAGGAATTAAGATGAACTCCTCTGCAAAAGCCAAGTCCTACATAAACAGGACTTCTGGGTGGTCATCCTGGCAGCATGAAAGTATGATTCACTGAAGTGCAGAGTATTAGAGGTGACAAAGGCACAAATGACCCCTACAAGGTTCAAATTAGAGAGAATCCAGGAGCAATAACAAATCCAAAGAGAAACTGAAGCTGAATATTATTTTGTCCAAAATCAAACTACTCTCTCAGCAGGGAACACATCGCATCAACAAACATCTCTTCATTTTATTGGGCTTGACACCAAACCAGATTTCCTCATTAAAATGTCTGTTACGCTGAGACTCCATGGCCGGAATTAACATGCAGCGTTTATGTTATTTATTCCTGACTCTTTCGCTGAGAACTAAAATATTTGGATTACATTACCCATGACAATGAGAGCTCTGGTGGTAAAAGCATGATCACATTAAGTCACCAAACTCATCAGATACAATTTTGCATGCCGTGAATAAAAATTTGCTTAATGGGTTGGTGTTTGTGTTTGTTTTCTCTATATCCTTCTTTTTTAAAAAGAAATTATTTTTATCCTCATAATAAGCCCTAAGATAATTAAAGCAGGTACTATCATCTTGTATAATAGAAAATGTAACTGAGGCATAGCAACTTTAAATGTATTTTTCTTATCATACAGCACTACGGTGATGAATAATTGGGCAAAAATCATATGTGCATATCACAGGGACTAGAAATAAATATTTAGACACCCAACCTTGGTCACAATTTATATGAATAATAAGTGACGAGACTAGAGCACAGCTGGGGAGAAGAGACAGTGTCACCCAGATTTTTTTTTTTTTTCTTTTAAACATCTCTATTGGAGTATAAGTGCTTTACAGTGGTGTGTTAGTTCCTGCTTTATAACAAAGTGAATCTGCTATACATATACATCTATCCCCAAATCTCCTCCCTCTTGGGTCTCCCTCCTACCCTCCCTATCCCACCCTTTTAGGTGGACACAAAGCACCGAGCTGATCTCCCTGTGCTATGCGGCTGCTTCCCACTAGCTCTCTATTTTACATTTGGTAGTGTATGTATGTTCATGCCACTCTCTCAGTTCATCCCAGCTTACCCGTCTCCCTCCCCGTGTCCTCAAGTCCATTCTCTACATCTGCATCTTTATTCCTGTCCTACCCCTAGGTTCTTCAGAACCTTTTTTTTTTTTTTAGATTCCATATATATGTGTTAGCATATGGTATTTGTTTTTCTCTTTCTGACTTACTTCACTCTGTATGAAAGACTCTAGGTCCATCCACCTAACTACAAATAACTCAATTTCATTCCTTTTTGTGGCTGAGTAATATTCCATTGTATATATGTGCCACATCTTCTTTATCCATTGATCTGTTGATGGACACTTAGGTTGCTTCCATGTCCTGCCTATTGTAAATAGTGCTGCAATAAACATTGTGGGACATGACTCTTTTTGAATTATGGTTTTCTCAGGGTATATGCCCAGTAGTGGGATTGCTGAGTCGTATGGTAGTTCCATTTTTAGTTTTTTAAGGAACCTCCATACTGTTCTCCATAGTGGCTGTATCAATTTACATTCCTACCAACAGTGCCAGAGGCTCCCCTTTTCTCCACACCCTCTCCAGCATTTAGTGTTTGTAGATTTTTTGATCATGGCCATTCTGACCAGTGTGAGGTGATACCTCATTGTAGCTTTGATTTGCATTTCTCTCATGATTAGGGATGTTGAGCATCATTTCATGTGTTTGTTGGCAATCTGTATATCTTCTTTGGAAAAATGTCTAATTAGGTCTTCTGCCCATTTTTGGATTGGGTTGTTTGTTTTCTTGATATTGAGCTGCTTGAGCTGCTTGTAAATTTTGGAGATTAATCCTTTGTCAGTTGCCTCATTAGCAAATATTTTCTCCCATTCTGAAGGTTGTCTTTTCATCTTGTTTATGATTTCCTTTGCTGTGCAAAAGCTTTTAAGTTTTATTAGGTCCCATCTGTTTATTTTTGTTTTTATTTCCATTTCTCTAGGAGGTGGGTCAAAAGGATCTTGCTGTGATTTATGTCATAGAGTGTTCTGCCTATGTTTTCCTCTAAGAGTTTTTTAGTGTCTGGCCTTACATTTAGGTCTTTAATCCATTTTGAGTTTATTTTTGTGTATGGTGTTAAGGAGTGTTCTAATTTCACTCTTTTACATGGCTGTCCAGTTTTCCCAGCACCAATTACTGAAGAGGCTGTCTTTTCTCCATTGTATATTCTTACCTCCTTTATCAAAAATAAGGTGATCATATGTATGTGGGTTTATCTCTGGGCTTTCTATCCTGTTCCATTGATCTATATTTCTGTTTTTGTGCCAGTACCATACTGTCTTGATTACTGTAGCTTTGTAGTATAGTCTGAAGTCAGGGAGCCTGATTCCTCCAGCTCCATTTTTCTTTTTCAAGATTGCTTTCGCTATTCAGGGTCTTTTGTGTTTCCATACAAATTGTGAAATTTTTTGTTCTAGGTCTGTGAAAAATGCCATTGATAATTAAAGATGATACAAACAGATGGAGAGATATACCATGTTCTTGGATTGGAAGAATCAACATGGTGAAAATGACTATACTACCCAAAGCAATCTACAGATTCAATGCAATCCCCACCCAGATGTTTTTAATACACATTTCAAACTCTTGCAATGGTTTGTTTGGGTTTGGTTTGGGGTTGTTTTTTTGTTTTTTTGTTTTTTTTGGTGTGTAGTTTGGGAGTTTCAATGGGAGTGGTTTGACCTTGGACATAAAGATAGGTGTAGATGAAAGGCAACATCTACAGCATAAAATAGTGATGAATTTGTTGACTTCCCACCATACTTTGCCTTTTAAAGAGTCTAAAAAGGTCTGTGAATATCTTCAGAATGCATGAGAACAGTGAAGGAAATACTTTTTTTTGTTGTCTTGCAGAACACCAGTAAAGATATACTCTTTATTGGGAATGGAGTTTTAATCTCTTCAATCACACAACCTGTACAACCAATACTGACCATAGGGGAAGTCTTCTTCATAAGTGAATTTGCTATATGGCACTTCAGTGAACCAGAAACAAATTACACTATGATTAGAATATTCTTAGAAGAAGAATCTAACAAGTTGAAGGAAATACTTTTATGTTGGCTTTTTGTCATAGAAAATTCCTTATGACCCACTAAGCAAAACACAATGAATAGAGGCTGTTGACTTAGATATAAAACAACTACTAAATCTAATAAATATTTCTTCTTGTCCTATATCAAATTTTGTCACCATAGGATACATGTATAAAAATAAAATCATATCTTTTGGTTTTTTCTTCCAAGGTAAAAAAAAAGCAACTTTAATATCTAATACATTCAGCAAAAAAAAAATTGTGAAATAAAAGTTGGTTTTTGTTTCTTTGTTTGTCTTTTGAACTAAGTGGGACTTTCCAACAGGGCCCTTGGTACCTATGTTCAGATCCTAAATGCTTTGGGTAGAACAACACTGTCCTTATAACAAAGCTAACGACAAATAAATTTCAGGCATTTTTTCATCTCTTAAAAAAACCAACTATTGTAATTTTCCTCTCTGTCTTAAAATCTGAAGATTAATGAACCTTCATAAATAGATTTGGACAGGAAAAACCCATTAAGAGAGCATCATTTAGGTAAGTTCAAGAAGCTTTGTTTCTGATGTAGACGATGGATTTTTCCATTCTCTTTAGACTGTCTCAAAGTTGAATACTGAAAAAAAAAAAAATGAGAAAGAAGTTTCTAGTCAAAGAAGGAGTTTTAACCAATTCCATAGTAGTTGTGCAAAGTAAGAATATTCTTTACTAGCAAATCAGGAATTGATGATCCATCCAAATGTATAAAAGTCCTTTGATGATGAAAGCAAATTCTCAGGACAATTTGATTTCTTTTTTTCCAAAGTGAGCCTACACCCTAAATTTCCGACCAAAATACTTAATTTGGCAAGGGGACAGTAGCATAAAAATGAGTTTTGGTCATGAATTATATCTTTTCCTGTTCTTCATGACATTTATGTGTGCCAAATATAAATGACCACACATGTATTAAGTAACAAAGGTGTCTTTCCTTTCCAGTAGCACACATTTTATTAATAAGGATTTGTCCCAATAGTCAGAGTAAAAAAAAAAATTTTAAACTGGTTTCTGGAAATGAATAGCATAGTCCATCTGAGGTAAATTATCTAAGTTCCAGTTTTGTTTTTAGTTTTTTTTTAGCATCTCAGGAGGTTACATGCCAAAAAATAAAAGTCATTTCTTGAAGAAGTAATTTACCTCAGGTGGAAAAAGAGCAAAGGTATGGCCCTTGACCTTGCAAAGTCTCTAACCAAGGTTTGAGAAATCAGTTGTTGAACGGATCCCAGCAGTTCAATACTGAAACCAAATTGTAAGGTCTAGAGACATTGTATTATACTTAGTGTTCTATTTCAAGGCTTTTCTGATTTTAAAAGGGTTACTTAAAAGGTGTTATCCTAACAGCCATTTACCACCCCCCACTTTCAAACTAGAGAGTAAAGATTTGGTTTTAAATTGGGGAGGAAAAAGGTGTTACCACAGAACCCACATCCTCCTCCCAAAACTCAATATTAGCACATTTTACCAGTTTACGTGCAATTTCTGATCTTTCTGGAGGGATCTGAACACAGAAATGAGACACAGCTTGTTCAGGAGTATTTATTGGTATGCTAAGTTCAAAAATAATTGTCTCATTTGTTCTCATTCTAGGCATAGATTCTCCCATGTAGCTTCCCTTGGGTCAGGAAAGCTGAAAATCCAATTTATACATGTAGGTGGGAGCTTCCTGAATATCGTGTTAATAACTGTCATTATGCTACTTGTATTCAGTTCGTTCTCTATGTGTATTTTTAGCTTCAGTTTAGATTCTCTTGTCTGGGTTTAGTGATAATTTTAAGGCATGTATGTCCAGCAATGATCTGCACCAGCTGTTTTATAGTCGTGTTGTATGTGGCATCAGGTACAGTGGGGCTCTGGTTTCTACTTCCCTTTTGTGCTCATCTCTGAACACTTAGCCTTGGCTCTACACTACCAGATATTTCATCTGGGACTTCGAATTCCAGATTTGGGGGTAGGAGGAGAAACAAGGGTACAGTTTTTCTTTGTCACTTTGTCAAACATTCTCTAGTGAGAGCATCTTGAACTGGCTTGAAGGAGGTGTTCAAAAACAAAGATGTCGAGATTAACCAAGATGGCGGAGTAGAAGGACGTGCTCTCACTCCCTCTTGCGAGAGCACCAGAATCACCACTGGCTGCTGGACAATCATTGACAGGAAGACCCTGGACTTCACCAAGGAGGATACCCCACGTCCAAGGACAGAGGAGAAGCCACAGTGAGACGGTAGGAGGGGCGCAATCAGAGTAAAATCAAATCCCATAACTGCTGGGTGGGTGACTCACAGACTGGCAAACACTTATACCACAGAATTCCACCCACTGGAGTGAAGGTTCTGAGCCCCACGTCAGGCTTCCCAACCTGGGGGTCCGGCAACGGGAGGAGGAATTCCTAGAGAATCAGACTTTGAAGCCTGGTGGGAATTGATTGCAGGACTTTGACAGGACTGGGGGAAACAGAGACCCCACTCTTGGAGGGCACACACAAAGTAATGTGTGCATCGGGACCCAGGGGAAGGAGCAGTGACCCTGGGGGAGACTGACCCAGACCTACCTGCTGGTGTTGGGGGGTCTCCTGCAGAGGCGAGTAGTGGCTCTGTTTCACCGTGGGGATAAGGACACTGGCAGCAGAGGTTCTGAGAAGTTCTCCTTGGCGTGAGCCCTCCCAGAGTCTGCCATTAACCCCACCAAAGAGCACCGGTAGGCTCCAGTGTTGGGTTGCCTCAGGCAAAACAACCAACAGGGAGGGAACCCAGCCCCACCCATCAACAGTCAAGTGGATTAAGGTTTTACTGAGCTCTGACCGCCACAGCAACAGTCAGCTCTACCCACCACCAGAGCCTCCCATCAAGCCTCTTAGATAGCCTCAACCACCAGAGGGCAGACAACAGAAGCAAGAAAAACTACGATCCTGCAGCCTGTGGACCAAAAACCACAGTTACAGAAAGATAGAGAAGATGAAAAGGCAGAGGGCTATGTACCAGATGAAGGAACAAGAAAAAACCCCAGAAAAACAACTAAATGAAGTGGAGATAGGCAACCTTCCAGAAAAAGAATTCAGAATAATGATAGTGAAGATGATCCAGGACCTCGGAATAAGAATGGAGGCAAAGATTGAGAAGATGCAAGAAATGATTAACAAAGACCTAGAAGAATTAAAGAACAAACAAACAGAGATCACCAATACAATAACTGAAATGAAAACTACACTAGAAGGAATCAATAGCAGAATAACTGAGGCAGAAGAACGGATAAGTGACCTGGAAGACAGAATGGTGGAATTCACTGCTGCAGAACAGACTAAAGAAAAAAGAATGAAAAGAAATGAAGACAGCCTAAGAGACCTCTGGGACAACATTAAATGCAACAACATTCGCATTATAGGGGTCCCAGAAGGAGAAGAGAGAGAGAAAGGACCAGAGAAAATATTTGAAGAGATTATAGTCAAAAACTTCCCTAACATGGGAAAGGAAATAGCCACCCAAGTCCAGGAAGCGCAGAGAGTCCCATACAGAATAAACCCAAGGAGAAACACGCCGAGACACATAGTAATCAAAGTGGCAAAAATTAAAGACAAAGAAAAATTATTGAAAGCAGCAAGGGAAAAACGACAAATAACATACAAGGGAACTCCCATAAGGTTAACAGCTGATTTCTCAGCAGAAACTCTGCAAGCCAGAAGGGAGTGGCATGATATACTTAAAGTGATGAAAGGGAAGAACCTACAACCAAGATTACTCTACCCGGCAAGGATCTCATTTAGATTTGATGGAGAAATCAAAAGCTTTGCAGACAAGCAAAAGCTAAGAGAATTCAGCACCACCAAACCAGCTCTACAACAAATGCTAAAGGAACTTCTCTAAGTGGGAAACACAAGAGAAGAAAAGGACCTACAAAAACAAACCCAAAACAATTAAGAAAATGGTCATAGGAACATACATATCGATAATTACCTTAAACGTGAATGGATTAAATGCCCCAACCAAAAGACATAGACTGGCTGAATGGATACAAAAACAAGACCCATATATATGCTGTCTACAAGAGACCCACTTTAGACCTAGGGACACATACAGACTGAAAGTGAGGGGATGGAAAAAGATATTCCATGCAAATGGAAATCAAAAGAAAGCTGGAGTAGCTATACTCATATCAGATAAAATAGACTTTAAAATAAAGAATGTTACAAGAGACAAGGAAGGACACTACATAATGATCCAGGGATCAATCCAAGAAGAAGATATAACAATTATAAATATATATGCACCCAACATAGGAGCACCTCAATACATAAGGCAACTGCTAACAGCTATAAAAGAGGAAATCGACAGTAACACAATAATAGTGGGGGACTTTAACACCTCACTTACACCAATGGACAGATCATCCAAAATGAAAATAAATAAGGAAACAGAAGCTTTAAATGACACAATAGACCAGATAGATTTAATTGATATATATAGGACATTCCATCCAAAAACAGCAGATTACACGTTCTTCTCAAGTGCGCATGGAACATTCTCCAGGATAGATCACATCTTGGGTCACAAATCAAGCCTCAGTAAATTTAAGAAAATTGAAATCATATCAAGCATCTTTTCTGACCACAACGCTATGAGATTAGAAATGAATTACAGGGAAAAAAACGTAAAAAGGACAAACACATGGAGGCTAAACAATACGTTACTAAATAACCAAGAGATCACTGAAGAAATCAAAGAGGAAATCAAAAAATACCTAGAGACAAATGACAATGAAAACACGACGACCCAAAACCTATGGGATGCAGCAAAAGCGGTTCTAAGAGGGAAGTTTATAGCTATACAAGCCTACCTAAAGAAACAAGAAAAATCTCAAGTAAACAATCTAACCTTACACCTAAAGAAACTAGAGAAAGAAGAACAAACAAAACCCAAAGTTAGCAGAAGGAAAGAAATCATAAAGATCAGAGCAGAAATAAATGAAATAGAAACAAAGAAAACAATAGCAAAGATCAATAAAACTAAAAGTTGGTTCTTTGAGAAGATAAACAAAATTGATAAGCCATTAGCCAGACTCATCAAGAAAAAGAGGGAGAGGACTCAAATCAATAAAATCAGAAATGAAAAAGGAGAAGTTACAACAGACACCGCAGAAATACAAAGCATCCTAAGAGACTACTACAAGCAACTTTATGCCAATAAAATGGACAACCTGGAAGAAATGGACAAATTCTTAGAAAGGTATAACCTTCCCAGACTGAATCAGGAAGAAACAGAAAATATGAACAGACCAATCACAAGTAATGAAATTGAAACTGTGATTAAAAATCTTCCAACAAACAAAAGTCCAGGACCAGATGGCTTCACAGGTGAATTCTATCAAACATTTAGAGAAGAGCTAACACCCATCCTTCTCAAACTCTTCCAAAAAATTGCAGAGGAAGGAACACTCCCAAACTCATTCTATGAGGCCACCATCACCCTGATACCAAAACCAGACAAAGACACTACAAAAAAAGAAAATTACAGACCAATATCACTGATGAATATAGATGCAAAAATCCTCAACAAAATACTAGCAAACAGAATCCAGCAACACATTAAAAGGATCATACACCACGATCAAGTGGGATTTATCCCAGGGATGCAAGGATTCTTCAATATACGCAAATCAATCAATGTGATACACCATATTAACAAATTGAAGAATAAAAACCATATGATCATCTCAATAGATGCAGAAAAAGCTTTTGACAAAATTCAACACCCATTTCTGATAAAAACTCTCCAGAAAGTGGGCATAGAGGGAACCTACCTCAACATAATAAAGGCCATATATGACAAACCCACAGTAAACATCATTCTCAATGGTGAAAAACTGAAAGCATTTCCTCTAAGATCAGGAACGAGACAAGGATGTCCACTCTCACCACTATTATTCAACATAGTTCTGGAAGTCCTAGCCACGGCAATCAGAGAAGAAAAAGAAATAAAAGGAATACAAATTGGAAAAGAAGAAGTAAAACTGTCACTGTTTGCGGATGACATGATACTATACATAGAGAATCCTAAAACTGCCACCAGAAAACTGCTAGAGCTAATTACTGAATATGGTAAGGTTGCAGGATACAAAATTAATGCACAGAAATCTCTTGCATTCCTATACACTAATGATGAAAAATCTGAAAGAGAAATTATGGAAACACTCCCATTTACCATTGCAACAAAAAGAATAAAATACCTAGGAATAAACCTACCTAGGGAGACGAAAGACCTGTATGCAGAAAACTATAAGACACTGATGAAAGAAATTAAAGATGATACCAACAGATGGAGAGATATACCATGTTCTTGGATTGGAAGAATCAACATTGTGAAAATGAGTATACTACCCAAAGCAATCTACAGATTCAATGCAATCCCTATCAAATTACCAATGGCATTTTTTACGGAGCTAGAACAAATCATCTTAAAATTTGTATGGAGACACAAAAGACCCCGAATAGCCAAAGCAGTCTTGAGGGAAAAAAATGGAGCTGGAGGAATCAGACTCCCTGACTTCAGACTATACTACAAAGCTACAGTAATCAAGACAGTATGGTACTGGCACAAAAACAGAAACATAGATCAATGGAACAAGATAGAAAGCCCAGAGATTAACCCACGCACCTATGGTCAACTAATCTATGACAAAGGAGGCAAAGATATACAATGGAGAAAAGACAGTCTCTTCAATAAGTGGTGCTGGGAAAACTGGACAGCTACATGTAAAAGAATGAAATTAGAATACTCCCTAACACCATACACAAAAATAAACTCAAAATGGATTAGAGACCTAAATATAAGACTGGACACTATAAAACTCTTAGAGGAAAACATAGGAAGAACACTCTTTGACGTAATTCACAGCAAGATCTTTTTTGATCCACCTCCTAGAGTAATGGAAATAAAAACAAAAATAAACAAATGGGACCTAATGAAACTTCAAAGCTTTTGCACAGCAAAGGAAACCATAAACAAGACGAAAAGACAACCCTCAGAATGGGAGAAAATATTTGCAAATGAATCAACGGACAAAGGATTAATCTCCAAAATATATAAACAGCTCATTCAGCTCAATATCAAAGAAACAAACACCCCAATCCAAAAATGGGCAGAAGACCTAAATAGACATTTCTCCAAAGAAGACATACAGACGGCCACGAAGCACATGAAAAGATGCTCAACATCACTAATTATTAGAGAAATGCAAATCAAAACTACAATGAGGTATCACCTCACTCCTGTTAGAATGGGCATCATCAGAAAATCTACAAACAACAAATGCTGGAGAGGGTGTGGAGAAAAGGGAACCCTCTTGCACTGTTGGTGGGAATGTAAATTGATACAGCCACTATGGAGAACAATATGGAGGTTCCTTAAAAAACTAAAAATAGAATTACCATATGACCCAGCAATCCCACTACTGGGCATATACCCAGAGAAAACCGTAATTCAAAAAGACACATGCACCCGAATGTTCATTGCAGCACTATTTACAATAGCCAGGTCATGGAAGCAACCTACATGCCCATCAACAGACGAATGGATAAAGAAGATGTGGTACATATATACAATGGAATATTACTCAGCCATAAAAAGGAACGAAATTGAGTCATTTGTTGAGACATGGATGGATCTAGAGAATGTCATACAGAGTGAAGTAAGTCAGAAAGAGAAAAACAAATATCGTATATTAATGCATGTATGCGGAACCTAGAAAAATGGTACAGATGAGCCAGTTTGCAGGGCAGAAGTTGAGACACAAATGTAGAGAATGGTCATATGGACACCAAGGGGGGAAAACTGCGGTGAGGTGGGGATGGTGGTGTGCTGAATTGGGCAATTGGGATTGACATGTATACACTGATGTGTATAAAACTGATGCCTAATAAGAACCTGCAGTATAAAAAAACAAACAAAACAACTAATACTAAACTTTCATTGGGTTATTTGTATGGAAATATGTTAATATAAATGTTTCAGACATTACATGAAATTTCTAAAAATCTTATATTTGTATTTGTATGGAAATATGTATGGAAATATGTTAATATAAATGTTTCAGACATTACATGAAATTTCTAAAAATCTTATATTTGTATTTGTATGGAAATATGTATGGAAATATGTTAATATAAATGTTTCAGACATTACATGAAATTTCTAAAAATCTTATATGTTCTGGTATAATAAGTAATAATCCTAGTTATTACTTTAAAATGTATATCTCAGAAATAACTAATTTTCTTGTCAACTGCATTATTATGAACTTTCATCAAATCTTTAACCGTGGTCATTTTTAAGTCTTTTGTCATTTACAGACAGTTCTGGGTGTACTCTGATGATTTTGCAAATATGTTCCTATAAAAGGGTTTCATCTTCAAGAAATTCATGGAAAAGACTCTGACAAGTACAGGTTTCTGGTAACTGACTGTACTGCTGAACTGAATGAATAAGCATTTTCAGAACTCTAATGAAAAACTGATGAACTCATAAAAGTGCTAACAAAAGATCAAGATGAAAAAAAAAATTAATTACATGGGACTGAGTGAACTGATGAGGATGAGTATAATTTTTGTGACTTTCTGTCTGAATTAAAAAAAAAAAAAAAATCCCACAAGGACTCAGAGGCAAAGAATATACAAATCAATTTTCACTGCAAAGTAAAGGAGCTGTTACAGTGGAAAAAAAAAAAAAAAACAAAGATGTCTTAGATAGACATCTAAGTAGCTCATCAAACTTCTTCTCTGTGAAGAGAGGAATAAACAGATCTAAAACAGTAAACCGTGAATGTCTGTGTAAGTGAACGTTCTGGATCTGTTGGGCTCATCATTTCAGGAGTATAACTATTGATTTGACATAAGATGTGGAGAGCTTAAGTGCAAATGTGTGTGGAAGCTAGAGTTTGAATAGTAAAATTATTCTGACAACTTGAGCTATGAATAGGTGTGGGTGGCTTGGGAGGATGGAATTAAGATAAAGAAAGATGCATTGCACTTAGCATTTATTACTTTTGGTCTATTTTTCCCAGTCTAAACTAAATTTACCTCTTGATGTGGATAAATCAGAGGGGGGTCATGTATCTGTGGGAAGTTTGCATGAGGCTTAGGAGGCTTATGAGAGCTTTCTATGATGAAAAATCACCCACAGAGGAAAGTTAAAGTATATGAAGTTTGTCCAAGAAAACTGTCCCAAGAACTGAAAGGCAGGTAAATTCGAATATGGCAGGCTCTCTGCTACTTGCAAGTTCCATGGCCAAGTCTTATGCAATTTTACTGGAGCTCTGTGGAGTGGCCCAAACGAGAAATGGAAAGAAAATTTCCAACCAAACCTCTGCTCAGAGAGTGCAAAAGAGGATGACATGACCCATGGAAATCAAAGGTGAAGAGAGGGGTCCTCATCACTTTTGAGGTATGTCTTCATCACATGGACTCCAAAAGAAAACAGTTACCATTAGCTGGAGCACGGTTTGGGTGCTGTGGGACCACTTCTGCAGAGAAGATGCACAGGACAATCTTGTCAATGGCAGCAGCAATAAGAAATGATAGATTATAGTGGCGTTGACAGTGGCTTGTAGCACTTTCAGAAACATCAGACACCTTGATCTCTGATTACTATGTGAAGCCAGTGCAGAAAAGAGAAGTATGGACATGCATGATATATGTCAGAGCTGGGCTTGTGAGTACTCACAAGATATTCTCTGGAGACTTGCAGAAATATTTAGGAGAGACAATGAAGGTTCCTGTAAGTCTGGAATAGATTGTGGGGGAAAAGTCAGAGAAACACTCAAGGAGACTTATTC
Source organism: Balaenoptera musculus (assembly GCF_009873245.2). Taxonomy (NCBI): domain Eukaryota; kingdom Metazoa; phylum Chordata; class Mammalia; order Artiodactyla; family Balaenopteridae; genus Balaenoptera; species Balaenoptera musculus. The sequence continues at coordinate 127,027,161 of NC_045788.1, read as the reverse complement.
TGACTCATATTTTTGCCCTAAAACCTGTGTGGTCCGAGGAAACACATGTTAAATCCACAAAGAGCTGCCTATTGCTGGTCAGATGCATATGTGGCAAATGTTATGAGCTGGTTCATTTAACCACTGTTTCTAACCCTTTCCTTCCTGATTACCAAATATTAAGAAAAAATTCTCATCCTTGCTTCCTTTTAGGGGGTGACCTTGTAAAACAGTTTTGGCCCATGAGACTCACAGGATTCTTCTCAAATGAGAATGATAAAATCTTGTGAGAAGAAAGCTTTGACCCTTTATACTTGCTCTCCTTTCTGTCTGGAATGAGGATGTGATGGCTGGCGTTGTTTAAGTTATTTTCTGACCATGAGGTCAAATGCAGTACCAGACAATTGAAGGAGCCTGGCTCCTAGATGGCATTGCTGACATCTACAAAAACTCTGGACTGTCATTTCCTGGACTTTGGAGCATATGAGAAAACTTTTACTCATTTAAGTCACTATTTGTTTGGGTTTTTGTCCATTTGTAGCCCATTGGATTCTAAATGGATATGATTGGAACATATTCTACTATTCTAAATAAGCTACCTTCTCTTCCTTAACTAATATAAATCTAAATTTACTGTTTTTCAATTAGTCAAAGAATGACCTAAAAAAAGAGCCCCCAATATTTGTTCGATCATCCTGTTGGCACAGAAAAAAGATGAAATACTCATTAATTACTTGGGATCCTGGAAGGGAACATGTTAATCTGAAAGACAGAACACCATATTTGCATTTTTTGCCTTTTATTTTTTTCTTTTTATAGCAGGGCAGTAGACATGGGGATAAAAATATCCTAACATATTAACTGATTGGCACCTGGTAAATGTTATGTTTCATCCCTTATCTAAGTTATAAACAAGAATAAGAGAATCAAAATTCCATGGCTTTAGTGATATTAAACTAGAAATACCAAAAAAGAGATCTTTTAATACCCCAGTTCAGTTTATGTTGACCAGTAACTTATATTTTCACATTCATTGTACTCTATTGATCATCAAAGTTGTTTATTTACATGTACACATGAAAATAGGTAGGTACCTGTGTAAAAAAAAAATCCTGGAAATCAAGCATAGAGAAAAGTTGTAAGCTAAATTGGGGGCCACTGGTCTGCAGTTTGACAAGTATGCCAGCTGGAGCTGAAACTTTCAGCTGGAGCTGAAACTTTTCCTGATTATATAATTTTCTCCAAGTAGGAAGAGTTTTGTTTTTCACTTTAGCCCCTCCTTCTTCCTAGGCTTGATATAAATGGGGCAGCAATTTTCAGACAAGTGTGTCACGCAGAAAAAATAAAATTTATTGTAGTTCTATTTTTTAATTTCAGTAAAACCATCAAATACCCATTTAGCAGAGATAAAAGAAAGAGAGAGGTGAAAGGAAAGGGGAAAGCACATCCAAGAACGAGGGAGCCTGACCCTACAGTGGAAATGGCGTCTGCACCTTGTATGCGCTGCACACTCTGATTAGGATAATACAATCCAGATGGCCACTCCAAGAAGATTCCTTTCATGAGGAAAGTTCTGGGTGGGGTGGATTATTGTGATCAATGGAACAAACTGCAGCTGGATGAACTCTAGGTTACCTTTGAGAATTGCTAAATTAATGATTTAGATTAGATTCTGACAAATCTCCCAGGAATTTTTCTAAGATGGCTGGTAAACAAACAAACAAACAAAGTGTTTAGGGGCTTGATCTTTTCAAAGCAAGGAACAGCAGCCTCTTAGAGATCTGTGGACATCCAGGGGGATTTGATATGGCAGGGCTTATAAGCAGTGTTGATTTTTAAGCAGGTAAGCCCCAATAACAGCTGTCCAGGTTGTTTATAGCCAGCGCTGATTCCGACTGGTTGAGGCACACGCAGTACCAACTGATAAATATTTTGAATATTATCCCCTGCTTTTCAGCAGAAGTTGTTGGCATTAATTAGAATCCCTTGACAGGAAAAATGTTGAGTCAATAGACTAAAGACATCTAAGACGAAGTCAGGATGGGAAATGACTTTCATCCGTCAAACTCTCACGGAGCATTTACTGGGCATTCAGCTCTATAACAGGTACTAGGTATTCGGTCAATAATATCTCATTTTGTTTGACTCGAGAACTTGATCTCACTAATGCCAGAACCACTCAGACGCACACCAGAATTGTTTCCCTGAATGAATCGAAATCAGTTATTCACTTGGTATTTATGTATTGAGCCCTTGCTACTTGTCTGATAGTCAACCAGGGACTAGAGTTGAACGCATTAGGTGTGCCATGACTAGCTATATTAATTCTTTTAAACCATTACATTTTACATTTGCTGAGAATACTCAGCAGTAATTTGCTTAACTAAATAGACATCTTAAGTCTGCATCCCAGGAGCTTAGCTTCCTACCAAGAGGAAGAAAGCCAAAATAATATAGGCACAATTTTCTACCTGAAAGTCTGTGAAGAGACTTTGAGTAGGATCAAAGGAATACTCTTGGTATGGTCACTTTAGAGAAAAAGTGTAATAGATGCCATATGTAATATAAAAGAAAAGAATGAATTCTAAAAATTGCAGGGTGGGGGAATCTGAGGAAATCTGATGATTTTTTAAAATGGCCAGAATAAACCCCTCCAAAAATCATTATTCACCTTTGCATTTATGGTTTGCTTCTTATGAGATATTCTTTGCTAAGTTAGAGGAAGACATCTGTGGGAAAGTGTGAAACAGTGAGATAAAGTAAGGGAAGGAAATGAAAGGGCGGCCACGCAATATTACAAAAACAACTTCTAAAATACGTTCACAGATGAATAAAGGCAGGTGCACAATACTTTCTGTGGCTGCTAAGCCCAACTGTACCTTGTCAAATTAAGAAATGTTAATTGGTCTCAGAAGAAAACAAAAAAGTTTCTCTGAATTCACGAAGCAACTAGGGAGCGAGTTATGCTAAAGCTGGAAGGGGAAGGAGGAAGGCAAGAGTAGGGAAGCAAGACAAGAATAAAGGAAGGAGTAGGGAGGATGGTGGGGAGCTTAGGGATAGTACTCTGAATTGTATTATTGATGATATAATTGTTGAGTTTTACAAACATTCTAAGATATTTTTCTAATTCCAGAATTAAAGTGGTGCTGTACCAGAGAACTGTATAAGATATTCTGCATCTGGGCATATTTGTTAGATTCAAACATGAATAACAATGTTATAACAAGCATTGAAACAATGGTTCAATGCTTGTTATAAACAATATAACAAATATGAAAACAAAAATCATAATATCAAAACTCAAATTACATTGCCAATTATATTTTACATGATATTTCATTTCAGCAAAGAAATGATCTCCCTTCAAGAAGAATCTTTATATTTAATGGCTGCATACCTGCAAATCTCTAGACTAGTTTCCCACAGAAACATGTCTTCAATCCGTAGGGATTTGTGATTGAGTATTCATGGTACCCAAGATCTGGCTGACTGGTAAATGATACAGTTTTTCAGTTTTCATTCTAATGGTTAGTGTGTTAAGTCTGATCTAACTTAAAATAACAAATGTATCTGAGAGATTGAAACTATGGAATATTCACCAAAGATAAATCAATATGTATACACCACATGGTTCTGACTCAATCTGCCATAATTCTGGTGTTAACGGATGAATTCCTATTGGAAATATTGGCATTTTAGAAAATTCAGTTGATGAAAAAATATTGATGAGCAAATAAAGTGAAATAGAAAAGCTTGTGCTGTGGAAAGAGGTGACTATCAAAAACATGTTTGAAATCCTGGTGAAAACATCATAAAACCAAAATTTCTCTGATTCCATGATACTAAGTGCCTGGATATGGAAAGAGCCAAAAAAAATTAAAAAACAAAAATACACACTCTCTGAGGTATCTTTCCAGCTACTTAGAAAGGTAAACATAGTGAAGATGTCTAAAAAGTCACTTGAAATATAATTAGTTTTCTCACCTGCTTAAGCTTGAAACCTGGCTTAAAGTCTATGATTTTTCATATATTGATATTTCTGCTCATTTACTATGGGAAACAATGGACACAAATAATAAAGACTAAATAGCTCGGTGTAAGTCTCGTCTCCCCTAACTTTAAACAATATATATTTATGGCTTAATGACATTTATTTGCTCGATTTAAACAAGTCTTTAATGTCTTAGATTTAGCTAACAGGCATGAAGCCTACAGCATACACCCAGCAAATGAAGACAGATGTGAGTGAAGGAAAAACCCTTTCATGGTTCTCATAAAAGCTCTCAAGTTGCAGCTGGCGGTATTTTCTCCTTAAAAGGTATTAAGAAGTTACAATCACAAAACTTTGCATAGTGGAAAGTTGCATAATTCTCCCCACCAGCACTTGTAAAAAATTTCCGTCATTTTCTTTCTCTTTTGATAATCTCTAGTTTGCCAATGCATTCAATTTCAATCAAGATTTTTTCCTTGTACTATTTCAAATCAGGAATTATACATGTAGGAAAACAACATTTTAAAATTTGGGACCATGACATTTTCTTTTTAAAAGTTTTTTTACTGGACAGAATATATGAATTGTAATGAATCACCAGAGCTTTCCAATATGTCCTGAGGCTTTGGTGATGGGGACACGAAGTTAATCATGTAATTGCTTTTAATTTGAGGTAATTGCCTCCTTGTTTCACAGTAGTTTTCTCCTAAAGCTTCACTCTGGCTCTCAGCAGATGTTGTGATGTTTGAAACGCACGATCCTTCTCTAGGGCTCTGTCATGAAAAGGTCACTGATGAGAAAACAGAATTCAAACAGAGCGTGGGACCCTGACCTGGTTGTGTACTTATCTGGCTATTTTCACAGATCTATTTTCTACAGGTTATAAAACTAGATGATATTCAGTAAATTCCTGAATTTGCCTTTTCTCTTTCTCAGTCTTCTGGAAAATTTCCAGGTGGATTAAAATGAAAGTAACATCACACGTGATCACGTGATCGTGAAGACAGAGGAAGATAGTAAGGAGAGGTCGTAGAGAGGATCCCAAGCCCTTTATTAAAAATGAATTCATCCGATATGCACACTCAATTCTTAATAAAAATGCAGGATATAACCCATCCCTTTATTCTCGTAATCCTCAAGTGCTGTAAAATCATGGCTCTTCTACAAATTGATTGTGTTCATCCCTTCGACTAGGTCACTTAGAAACCAAGCTCAAAAATGACAGCTGATGGTCATCTAACCTTCTCTGTCTGCCTCATTCTGTCTGTTCCTGATACCACCAGCCCAGTGAAAGAAGATGGATTTTAAGTCGTAAAATGAATAGGCAAAGTCATAGCTTCTCCTCATGTCAATTTCCGGGAATTTAAGTAGATGGTGTTGGGTGGAAAGGGAGGAATGTGATGAGCTATGGAGTGAAGCTTGAGGCTGGGAAGGAGAGACAAGGGAACTCTTTTAAAGCAGCAAAAAGTACATACCAAAGCCATGAATTGGCTTGGCTCACAACCTGGGTACAGTGCATATGAGTGCACGTACCTACATACTTCCACACAGCCCATCACCCACCCACCTGCCACCCACTTTTAGACTTCCACAGGCTAGGCTATCCAAGAGCTTGGGAGAGGCTCTTAAAAAGCAGTCTGGCTCCTTCCGCTCTGGGGTCTGATGGAGGAAGGGCTGCCTGGAATGGGTGGCAGCACCTTCCACCCAGGACAACTGAAATGTCCAGAAAGGAGACTGCAAGTTCTATCCTCATGCTTTTCTCAGAAACAAAGGGAAGGAGGGAAGAGTAAACAGTTAAGGCGGTGGGTCTGGAGAGTCTGAATTGGAGGCGTTCCTAAATGTGAGCACAGAACAAACTACCCGCAGCTGGCCTTGACCTGCAAGAATCAAGTGTATTCTTTGAAAGAAGTAATGCTCATTTCTAACGTGCAGCCTTAAAAAGGGGATGGGAGAAGGGAGTGGTTCTTTATTCAGTCTATACAGAAGAATGTCATTTCATTTACTTCTCTCTTCAATTGATTGATTTTTTTTTTAATGTAAGAAGCATAGGTCCTTGCTTTAAATATGGTCCTCACCCCACCCCCTTTTCTGATACCTTTTTCCCACACGTGATTCGTAATATTTAACTCAAAGGAGATAACTGATGGAGTAAGACTCTCAAAACGGAAATTTTGCAGAGTCAGAAAAGCAAAGGAGGCTCCAGAGCTTATTTTCAAGTTCTGCCTTGTCTATCTCTGAATCTTCCTTTGTCACATGGTGCCTGGTTGGGCAGAAGCAGTTGTGAGCATTCACAACATAAGAACTGAGTGGACAAAAGAGAATTCATCATGACAGCGAGTGAGCAAGTGTGATGCTGTGACAGTAACTCGAGAAATGAACCCAAGTAATTGGCGGCATCACTCACTCGGCCCCATGGTAAAGCAGCTTGTGCCAAATGCAGAAACGACGCAGGCAGATCTCTGGCGTTGCAAACTGCAATACCCTGGAGTTCTCATGCTTCATCTTCGGTGGATCATTGACTCCTTTTTGAACTGGATAAAAACCATGAACCCTCTCCTCTCCCCGGCAGACACACAGACATGCACAATTTTGAATGCACTTGCCAGGAAGTCCCAGACTCCTGGAGCCGTTGCACATGCCCTAGGTTAAGAACCCTTCTCTAGAGAAGCCTTCCTGAAACCTCTTCTGGGATGTTTATAAGAGTTGGTTTGTTTGAGAGAGGATGATTTCATAGCTCTTAGCTTTGAACGCTTGTCAGAAATGGAGATTTCCTTTTGGGGAGTGGCCTTTCCATGCTAAGCACTTGATAAATATTTGTTGAGTGACTGAAAAAACAAATCAGTGAATGTGCAATATCTAGACCTTACAATTATATATATCTACTCTATATCAAAGGCTAGTCTGATTTGCTGTACATTTTGGATTGGGGTAGTGGCACAGGCTTAGCTCACCATAAATCCTGGCCTATTACAGCGTTAAATGAATAGATGGATGGACACAAATGGGACACTTAGTGTGATAAGAACACATTCACATTTTTCACTCAGATTTATTATCATTAATACTTCCCACTGTGGTAAGCATCTCTCCCAAAGATGCTCATATCCTAAACCCGGAAGCTGTGAATGTGATACCTTACAAGGATAAAGGAACTTGGCAGATGAGATTAAGGTTACAGACAACGAGAGTGTCCTGGGTGAACCATGTGGGCCCAATATAATCACAGGACTCCTTAAAAAGCAGAGAACCTCTACCAGCTGTGGTTGAATAAAGATGTGAGGATGGAAGAAGGGTCAGAGAGATGCAATGTTGCTGGCTTTGAAGATGGAGGAAGGGAGCTGTGAGCTAAGGAATGTGGGTGGTCTGGAAGTGGATTTCTCCCTAACACCTCCAGAAGGGAATGCAGCCATGTTAATGCCTTGACCTTAGCCCAAGGAGACCCATGTCAGACTTCTGACCTACAAAAATGTGAGATAACAAATTTGTGTTGTTTTAAGCAATCAAGTTTGTGATAATTTATTACAGCAGCAGTGGGAATCAAATATGGTTCCCAATAATGGCAGGTGATATTTCTTGAGCTCTGGCACTGTTTTAAGTACTTTACATGGAATAAATGGATCTTCACTAATCCTTTCAGGCAGGAACTAATATTAACAATACTCGACAGAGGAGCAAATGAAAGAGACTTGCCCCAGGCCATCCACACCCAGCCAGTCTGACTCTGCGTATCAGGTACTTCACCCGGGACTACTGAAAGGAAGATGGTGGCTCAGGCCAGAGAGCTGATGGACATGAGAAAAATGCATGGATTGGAGTTTTTGAAACTCTCCTGTGGAGGATGTGTGTGTGAGTGTGTTTGTGTGTCTGTGTTTGTGTGAACAGTGTGTTTACCTGTGTAGCTGTCTAGGCATCTTTGGGTAGGTCTGTGTCATCTTAGGGTTGATGCTAAGCACATAACAAAATGTCAGTTTATAATGCTTAAAGAATGGCTTACATATTTCCAGGTCACTACTTCTTAAAATAGAATAGCGTATCCCTACTACTACCTCTTTGAGGCAGTGGAGATAGATAGCACATCTTGGAGGCAACTAGTCTACAAGAACAAAAAAAATCATCAAGAAAAAAGAAAATCATCAGACTTTTCAGGGTTTAAAACAACCCCTTCCCCTGTTCTTTATGTTTTTAATAGAATCTCTAAGGTGGCGTTTTGAACATGAGTTGCTAGTTTGGAGTACGTAGAGGCCATAGAATTCACACTATGTATGTCAACTCATATTCCAACTCCAGGCAAAGTGAGAACAGAAGGCATCACGAGGATTTGCTGTGCTCCTTTCCTAGAAAGGACCTTTGCCTTCAAGCTCTGGAATCCTTTCTCAGACTGCTATGTAATTTCTTGTTTCCAGTCCTGGCCAAAGGAAGAAAAGTCCTTCCACCATCAACCCCAAACCAATGAATTAATGAGTACACATCAAAGCACATTTGTGATTTTTTTCTTCTTAAAATTTGGAACTGTTCTAAGGAAGGACTTCTTAGGTCAAAGAAAAGACATCTTTTGATTAGCTTGAGAGAAGGAAAGCTGTCATTTTTAAGTGTTGTCCTATGACAACATCAAATAAATGTCAATAGAGGAAAACATTTGCAATCATGACATTATTTGTGCAAACTCCAAAGTCTATTTCTGACATAATTTCATGGGGATATTCTGAAACAAATGGAAATATATGCTGCATTTACTTATACAGGAAAATGTCAAAACATTCTGTAACCTTTGACATATACTCTCCATAGATAGAGAAAGAGAGAGAAAGATATGGATGGACTATGTTGTAGATTATTTTATTAAAAACACAGTGTCCTTCAGGATATAGCTTGCATATGATTTATTTGAGTGAATGAGAAACATATGTCCTTGTTCAGAAATCTTCAGTTAGAAACACCATGTGTTTCAAAGATTGAGAAATTAGTTTGATAAGCAGTTCCTTGAAAAGTTAAAGACCAGTTTCTGGATACTGCCAATCATCTCATATTAGTTTCTGTCTGTCTTAAGTGTACGTGGTTTTCTTTTTAAAGTTTCCCAAAGAAAAGAAAACTGACAGTCTTAGGGACCGGTAACATCAGTCAAATTAGGACTTAATCCAAGAGTTTTCCTACATTCTCAGAAACAACTGGGTCGCAATAAACCTCTCTCCTACGTAAATAAGTCTGGCTGGACAAAGTTTATAGCATCACAAAGAATGAATCACTGTTTTATTTATTTATGTCTTTTCTAGCTATCTCTAGAGAAAGAATTCTTTTGGCAGCCTTCCCATTACTTTTTCACATTCTCTCTCCACCAAGTTCCTCCAGCTATGCACACTAGCACGCATGAGGATATTATGCTGAGTGTGATAAGCCAGACAAAGACAAATACCGTATGACATCACTCACATGTGGAATCTAAAAAAGGTGAACTTGTGAAAACAGAATAGTATGACAGTTACCAGGGGCTGGGGGTACAGGAATAGGACAGAGGTTGTTAAAGGATACAAATTTGCAACTAGTAGATAAATAAGTCCTGGAGATCTAATACACAGTATAATGATTACAGACAACAATACAGTATTATAATCATCAAACGTGCTAAGAGACTAGGGTTTAATTATTCCCACCACAAAAAAGAAAGGACAATTATGTGACACGATAGAGGTGATAGCTAATGCTACAATAGCAATCATATTACAATAGTAAATGTAGAAAATCACCATGTGTACACCTTAAGCTTACACGAAGTTGTATGTTGAGTATATTTCAAGAAACCTGACAAACAAAAAAACAAGAAATGGAAACAACCTCAATGTCCATCGACAGATGAATGGATAATGAAGATGTAGTACATATATATAATGGAATATTACTCAGCCATAAAAAGAAATGAAACTGGGTCATTTGTAGAGATGTGGATGGACATAGAGACTGTCATACAGAGTAAAGTAAGTCAGAAAGAGAAAAACAAATATCATATATTAATGCATATACGTGGGAGCTAGAAAAATGGTACAGATGGACATATCTGCAGGGAAGGAATAGAAACACAGACGTAGAGAACGGATATGTGGACACAGTGGGGGAAGGGGAGGGTGGGATGAATTGGGAGAATAGGTTTGACATAAATACACTGCCATGTGTAGAATAGATAGCTAGTGAGAATCTACTGTATAGCCCAGGGAGCTCAGCTCGGTGCTCTGTGATGACCTAGATGGGTGGGATGGGGGGGGAGGTCCAAGAGGGAGGGGACACCTGTATACATATAGCTGATTCACTACACTGTATAGCAGAAACTAACACAACATTGTAAAGCAATTATACTCCAATAAAAAAATTAGTTAATTAAAAAAAGAAAGAAACCAGCTGCCTCTTTATATTCATGGCCAGCCTTGTTCTCTTCGAATATTGTGGCAGCTGTTTTGTCATTAGAGAGTCTCCATTGTCTTTATGGCTATTTCTTCATAAAGAGGTGACTTGCAATTACTAATTCCTTTCTAACCACTTTTTTTTTTAAAAACATCTTTATTGGAGTATCATCGCTTTACAATGGTGTGTTAGTTTCTGCTTTATAACAAAGCGAATCAGCTATACATATACATATGTTCCCATATCTCTTCCCTTTTGCGTCTCCCTCCCTCCCACCCTCCCTTTCCCAACCCTCTAGGTGGTCACAAAGCACCAAGCTGATCTCCCTGTGCTATGCGGCTGCTTCCCATTAGCTATCTATTTTACATTTGGTAGTGTATATATGTCCGTGCCACTCTCTCACTTTGTCCCAGCTTACCCTACCTCCTCTCCGTATCCTCAAGTCCATTCTCTAGTAGGTCTGTGTCTTTATTCCCGTCTAGGCCCTAGGTTCTTCAGGAACTTTTTTTTTTTTTTTAGATTCCATATATATGTGTTAGCATATGGTATTTGATTTTCTATTTCTGACTTACTTCACTCAGTATGACAGACTCTAAGTCCATCCACCTCACTACTAATAACTCAATTTCATTTCTTTTTATGGCTGAGTAATATTCCATTGTATATATGTGCCACATCTTCTTTATCCATTCAACTGTTGATGGACACTTCGGTTGCTTCCAGGTCCTGGCTATTGTAAATAGAGCTGCAATGAACATTGTGGGACATGACTCTTTTTGAATTATGGTTTTCTCAGGGTATATGCCCAGTAGTGGGATTGCTGGGTCATATGGTAGTTCTATTTTTAGGTTTTTAAGGAACCTCCATACTGTTCTCCATAGTGGCTGTATCAATTTACATTCCCACCAACAGTGCAAGAGGGTTCACTTTTCTCCACACCCTCTCCAGCATTTAGTGTTTGTAGATTTTTTGATGATGGCCATTCTGACCAGTGTGAGATGATATCTCACTGTAGTTTTGATTTGCATTTCTCTGATTAATGATGTTCATGGTGTATGATCCTTTTAATGTGCTGTTGGATTCTGTTTGCTAGTATTTTGTTGAAGATTTTTGCATCTATGTTCATTACTGATCTTGCCTTGTGGTTTTCTTTCTTTGTGACATCTTTGTCTGGTTTTGGTATCAGGGTGATGGTGGCCTCGTAGAATGAGTTTGGGAGTGTTCCTCCCTCTGCAATATTTTGGAAGAGTTTGAGAAGGATAGGTGTTAGCTCTTCTCTAAATGTTTGATAGAATTCGCCTGTGAAGCCATCTTGTCCTGGGCTTTTGTTTGTTGGAAGACTTTTAATCACAGTCTCAATTTCAGTGCTTGTGATTGGTCTGTTTATATGTTCTGTTTCTTCCTGGTTCAGTCTCGGAAGGTTGTGCTTTTCTAAGAATTTGTCCATTTCTTCCAGGTTGTCCATTTTATTGGCACATATTGCTTGTAGTAATCTCTCATGATCCTTTGTATTTCTGCAGTGTCAGTTGTTATTTCTGCTTTTTCATTTCTAATTCTATTGATTTGAGTCCTCTCAATTTTTTTCTCGATGAGTCTGGCTAATGGTTTATCAATTTTTTTATCTTCTCAAAGAACCAGCTTTTACTTTTATTGATCTTTGCTGTCATTTCCTTCATTTCTTTTTCATTTATTTCTGATCTGATCTGCTAACTTTGGGGTTTTTTTGTTCTTCTTTCTCTAATTGCTTTAGGTGTAAGGTTACGTTTTTTATTTGAGATGTTTCTTGTTCCTTGAGGTAGGATTGTATTGCTATAAACTTCCCTCTTCAAATTGCTTTTGCAGCATCCCATAGGTTTTGGGTCATCGTGTTTTCATTGTCATTTGTTTCTTGATATTTTTTGATTTCCTCTTTGATTTCTTCAGTTACCTCTTGGTTACTTAGTGATGTATTGTTTAGCCTCCATGTGTTTGTATTTTTTGCAGATTTTTTCCTGTAATTGATATCTAGTCTCATAGCTTTGTGGTCAGAAAAGATACTTGGTATGCTTTCAATTTTCTTAAATTTACCAAGGCTTGATTTGTGACCCAAGATATGATCTATCCTGGAGAATGTTCCATTCCATGACCACTTGAGAAGAAATTGTAATCTGCTTTTTTTGGATGGAATGTCCTATAAATATCAATTAAGTCCATCTTGTTTAATGTATCATTTAAAGCTTGTGTTCCTAATTTATTTTCATTTTGGAGGATCTGTCCATTGGTGAAAGTGGGGTGTTAGAGTCCCCTACTATTATTGTGTTACTGTCGATTTCCCTTTTTATGGCTGCTAGCATTTGCCTTATGTATTGAGGTGCTATTATGTTGGGTGCATAAATATTTGCAATTGTTATATCTTCTTCTTGGATTAATCCCTTGATCACTATATAGTGTCCTTTTTTGTCTCTTGTAATAGTCTTTGTTTTAAAGTCTATTTTGTCTGATATGAGAATTGTTACTCCAGCTTTCTTTTGATTTCCATTTGCATGGAATATCTTTTTCCATGACCTCACTTTCAGTCTGTATGTGTCCCCAGGTCTGAAGTGAGACTCTTGTAGACAGCATATATACAGGTCTTGTTTTTGTATCCCTTCAGCCAGTCTATGTCTTTTGGTTGGAGCATTTAAGCCATTTACATTTAAGGTAGTTATCGATATGTATATTCTTATTACCTTTTCTTAATTGTTTTGGGTTTGTTATTGTAAGTCTTTTCCTTCTCTTGCGTTTCCTGCCTAAAGAAGGTCCTTTAGCGTTTGTTGTAGAGTTTGTTTGGTGGTGCTGAATTCTCTTAGCTTTTGTTTGTCTGTAAAGATTTTAATTTCTCCATTGAATCTGAATGAGATCCTTGCTGGGTAGAGTAATCTTGGTTGTAGGTTTTTCCCTTTCATCACTTTAAATATGTCCTGCAACTCCCTTCTGGCTTGCAGAGTTTCTGCTGAAAGATCAGTGTTAACGTTATGGGGATTCCCTTGTATGTTAATCGTTGCTTTTCCCTTGTTCCTTTTAATATGTTTTCTTTGTATTTAATTTTTGATAGTTTGATTAATATGTGTCTTGGCATGTTTCTCCTTGGATTTATCTTATATGGGACTTTCTGCACTTCCTGGACTTGATTGACTATTTCCTTACCTATATTAGGGAAGTTTTCAACTCTAATCTCTCCAAATATTTTCTCAGTCCCTTTTTTTTCTCATCTTCCTCTGGGACACCTATAATTTGGATACTGGTGCATTTAGTGTTGTCCCAGAGGTCTCTGAGGGTGTCCTCAATTCTTTTCATGTGTTTTTTCTTTATTCTGCTCTGCAGTAGTTATTTCCACTATTTTATCTTCCAGGTCACTTATCCGTTCTTCTGCCTCAGTTATTCTGCTATTGATTCCTTCTAGAGAACATTTAATTTCATTTATTGTGTTGTTCATCATTGTTTGTTTGGTCTTTAGTTCTTCCAGGTCCTTGTTAAATGTTTCTTGTATTTTCTCCATTCTATTTCCAAGATTTTGGATAATCTTTACTATCATTACTCCAAGTTCTTTTTCAGGTAGACTGCTTATTTCCTCTTCATTTGTTTGGTCTAGTGGGTTATTTCCAAGATTTTGGATCATCTTTACTATCATTACTCTGAATTATTTTTCAGGTAGACTGACTATTTCCTCTTCATTTGTTTGGTCTGGTGGGTTTTTACCTTGCTCCTTCATCTGCTGTGTATTTTTCTGTCTTCTCATTTTGCTTAACTTACTGTGTTTGGGGTCTCCTTTTCGCAGGCTGCAGGTTCATAGTTCCCGTTGTTTTTGGTCTGCTCCCAGTGGGTAAGTTTGGTTCAGTGGGTTGTGTAGGCTTCCTGGTAGAGGGGACTGGTGCCTGTGTTCTGGTAGATGAGGCTGGATCTTGTCTTTTTTGTGGGCAGGACCGCGTCCGGTGGTATGTTTTGGGGTGTCTGTGAACTTATTATGATTTTAGGCAGCCTCTCTGCTAATGGATGGGGCTGTGTTCCTGTCTTGCTAGTTGGCATAGGGTGTCCAGCAGTGTAGTTTGCTGGTCGTTGAGTGGAGCTGGGTCTTAGCGTTGAGACGGAGATCTCTGAGAGATCTTCACTGTTTGATATTACATGGGGCCAGGAGGTCTCTGGTGGACCAATGTCCTGAACTCGGCTCTCCCACCTCAGAGGCTCAGGCCTGACACCCGGCCAGAGCACCAAGACCCTGTCAGCCACACGGCTCAGAAGAAAAGGGAGAAAAAAAAAGAAGAAAAATATAAATAAATAAAATAAAATAAAGTTATTAAAATGGAAAAAATGATTGAAATTTTTAAAATTTAAAAATAATTTTAAAAAAGAGAGAAAGAAGAGAGCAACCAAACCAAAAAACTAATCCATCAATGATAATAAGCACTAAAATCTATATTAAAAAAAAAAAAACGGTCAGTCAGAACCCTAGGACAAATGGCAAAAGCAAAGCTATGCAGACAAAATCACACACAGAAGCATACACATACACACTCACCAAAAGAGGAAAAGGAAAATATATATATATATATGTACATATATATATATATATATATATGTAAAAGGAAGAGAGCAACCAGATCAATAAACAAATCTACCAATGATTATAAGCTCTAAATACTCAACTAAGATAAACATAAAACCAGAAACAAATTGGATGCATAAAGCAAACTCCAAATCTACAGTTGCTCCCAAAGTCCACCGCCTCAATTTTGGGATGATTTGATGTCTATTCGGGTATTCCACTGATGCAGGGTGCATCAGGTTGACTGTGGAGATTTAATCTGCTGCTCCTGAGGCTGCTGGGAGAGATTTCCCTTTCTCTTCTTTGTTCGCACAGCTCCCGGGGTTCAGCTTTGGATTTGGCCCCGCCTCTGCATGAAGGTCACCTGAGGGTGTCTGTTCCCCACCCAGACACGTCGGGGTTAAAGGAGCAGCTGATTCGGGGGCTCTGGCTCACTCAGGCCAGGGGGAGGGAGGGGTACGGAGGAGGCGGGGCGAGCCTGCGGCGGCAGAGGCCGGCGTGACGTTGCAACAGCCTGAGGCGCGCCATGTGTTCTCCCGGGGAAGTTGTCGCTGGCTCACGGGAGCCTGGCCATGGCGGGCTGCACAGGCTCCCAGGGGGGAGGTGTGGAGAGTGACCTGTGCTTGCACACAGGCTTCTTGGTAGCCGCAGCAGCAGCCTTAGCGTCTCATGCCCGTCTCTGGGGTCCACGCTGATAGCCGCGGCTGGCGCCCGTCTCTGGAGCTCATTTAGGCGGCGCTCTGAATCCCCTCTCCTCGCGCACCCCTAAACAATGGTCTCTTGCCTCTTCGGCAGTTCCAGACATTTTCCCAGACTCCCTCCCAGATAGCTGTGGCGCACTAGCCCCCTTCAGGCTGTGTTCACGCTGCCAACCCCAGTCCTCTCCCTGGGATCTGACCGAAGCCCGAGCCTCAGCTCCCAGCCCCGCCCGCCCCGTCGGGTGAGCAGACAAGCCTCTCCAGCTGGTGAGTGCTGGTCGGCGCCGAGCCTCCATGCGGGAATCTCTCCGCTTTGCCCTCCGCACCCCTGTGGCTGTGCTCTCCTCCGTGGCTCCGAAGCTTCTCCCCACCCACCCCCCGTCTCCACCCGCGAAGGGGCTTCCTAGTGTGTGGAAACATTTCCTCCTTCACAGCTCCCTCCCACTGGTGCAGGTCCCGTCCCTATTCTTTTGTCTCTGTTCTTTCTTTTTTCTTTTGCCCTACCCAGGTACGGGGGGAGTTTCTTGCCTTTTGGGAGGTCTGAGGTCTTCTGGCAGCGTTCAGTAGGTGTTCTGTAGGAGTTGTTCCACAAGTAGATGTAGGTTTGATGTATTTGTGGGGAGGAAGGTGATCTCCACGTCTTACTCCTCCACCATCTTGAAGACACCCCTCCTTTCTTTATTTTCTCTCTCCCTCTTTCCTGTCATCCAACATGAGGTGCTCCAATTAAACACATCCTGAGCCAAGTTTTGCTGTCAGTGATTTTCATGCCAAAGCCTCCCGAGAGCTTATGCTCAGTTCCAGTTGCATCAGAGCTGATTTCCACGGCGATTGTGCGTAAGAATACAAGGGCAGGAACTGACCCTGAGGTCATGTGCAGCAGCAACTGATGGCCAAAATTTGGCCCAGACTGAGTACATCTACTGTCAGCAGAGTAACTTGTTGATAATATCCTTGGCCAACTTGACTGCTAATGCCAAAGCAATTCGGATTCGGAGCAATTATGTAAATCATGCACCAAATACAAATGTGAAACAAAATACAAACAAACAACGCTCTCAGACCACAGACGTTAGCAGTCCACGTTAGGGGACATGTGAACAATAGCAAAAGAGATACAAAGATGAGTTTGTACAGGAGAGAAAAGGATTTTTCAAGGGGGAAAATAAAAGGAAGGCACGATAGAAGCTTTGGGGGATGATGGCTCAAACTGCAGATAAATTCAGCCTGTATATTATCAAGTTTGCTAACAATGTAAATAATGAATACATCAATGACTTAAATTAGCATTAGTAGAAGACCAGTAAATTTGAAGTCCAAGGAGGAGTATCTATTTTTCTCGTGATATTACTTCCTCCCAAAGAAATGATCTAAGGGGCCCACCCTTTAAAAATAAAAGGCACAAGAACTACATTTCTAGAATATTACCTGTCAAGGGATACCTTTATGTAAAATTACACATCAAATAGAATAATTAATAAGAAAGTAATGATAAAATCAAAACAAACTAAGATATGAGAGTCTGCCACATAGAGAGACCAAACTCTAAATTCATTAATGTCACAAGAGCCATATTTATCTCTTAAGAACACGTCTCATTAACTTTATGTTCTGTTCTGTAATAACAAGTACATCCTAAGTCATTTATTGTTCCATTTGTTGTAGCAAAGCCAATGCAATAGTCTATTATATTTTTTTAAGATTAGCTTTGTTATTTTTAGACTAAACTAAACAAGCACTCACATCTCAAAAAGAAGTCATTTTTGCAAAACAGTGGATTAGCCATCCATGTCTCATGTTAAATCAATAAAGATAAAATAACATGGTAGATGTTTTATATTAAATGAAGCCCATTGCTGATGTTTTTAAAAATTGGAAATATTGGGCTTCCCTGGTGGTGCAGTGGTCAAGAATCCACCTGCCAATACAGGGAACATGGGTTTGAGCCCTGGTCCAGGAAGATCCCACATGCCGCAGAGCAACTAAGCCTGTGTGCCACAACTACTGAGCCTGAGCTCTAGAGCCTGCAAGCCACAACTACTGAAGCCTGCACGCCTAGAGCCCATGCTCCGCAACAAGAGAAGCCACCACAATGAGAAGCCTGTGCACTGCAATGAAGAGTAACCCCCGCTCGTCGCAACTAGAGAAGGCCTGCGCACAGCAACAAAGACCCAACGCAGCCAAAAATAAAATAAATAAAATATATAAATTTATTTAAAAAATTAAAAATAGGAAATATTAAAAACCATCTAGATTATATTAATATTATAATTCAAGCTTTTAAATTCTAAAATATTGGACCTTGATATACTTAGAATATTTAATTGGGAAATTTACCCTTAAAAACAAATATGCATTTTGTTTTCTACTAATGTTTTCTTAGTTTTGACCTTAAGTTTAATTTTTCTTCTCAATATGTAAAATACAATTTAGACACACAATATGTATAAAGAAATCATAAGTTTTAGTTTTCTTAGTCTACATTTGTTAGGACTTCTATAAACATTCTGTAAAGGAGAATTTTATAGAGAATAGAATAGCTATCGTTATATATATATGGGGAATTATCTTGGATAAAAAGTTACTAAGCTTATTCTGGGTTTGCCCAGAGAGCAAAATTTGGACCAAAAAGAGAAATGTAGTGATCAGTCCAATGAAAAGTCTTACCAACCAGAACTATTTTGTGAAGTAGTGAGGTTCTGGAAGTGTTATAGAGGCCCTGTGGTCATTGGTTAAAATGTTGAAGAGGTGATTTCTAAAATAATTTGATTTTTAAATGTGTTTCTTCAAACACTAGAATTCTTTGTTTCAAAACCCCTGCATTCATTTTATTAAAATATCCTGTTATATTGAGAATACTGACATGCATTGTAGCAGCTGACTGGTCAGTGTGTTGAGAGAGATAAATTACTACTCAAACCTTGATTATAATTATTTGATTCTGAATCTAATATCTATTAAATCAGCATAAAATGAATTATGCTTATGAGAGGAAAATTAAGAGGAATTATATTTGAAATTATAGAAAAATCTGTAGCGATTTCAGATGGAACTAGTGACGGAAAACATTTTAGAATTTTGAGTCAAGATCATATAATGTGTGGGCAAATAAAAGAAATTGAGATATGATGGGTGGAGTCTAACTTTCTTTGTTTATCTTCCTATAAAAGGAACTTGGAGAAATTGAACCCTATCCACTTTTAAGCTTCCTATGTATTGATAAAGAAATTCTAAATGTAATTATTTAGTGCTTTGCATATAAAGTAGAATCTATAACTATGTTTTCCTAAGAAAATTTTCACATAATCATAGAAAATTGACAATTACTCAGGTGTCTGAGTTGCTGAGTGTCTGTAATTGCATATATGAATCATCTAAATGGGTGAATTTAGGTGATTCTAAATCACATACATTTGTTCATATACATATGTTCTTCAAAAGTAAGCTCAATGTTATCACTCCAGCATCTAATAAGCCCTGGATATGGATTATGCTGTTAAACTAGAATTGTCAAATTTAAGCTCCTCATTTTGCAAATTAGGAAAACGGAAATCTCAAGGCTGAGATTTTCCAAACACAGTTTTAAATCATGTGGTCCCTTAGGATAACAAATTGAATGTTCCAGAAGTCAGAGGAAAAAAAAAAAAAAACTCTGTGTAGATGAGGCCCAAATTCCAAGGAAAAAAATCTGAATCAGTACGTTGAGGCTTAGAGCAGCAAACAAAGAGCACAGCACCTAGTTCTCCAAGAGGGCTTTCTGCACACTCATCGCTTTAATACTTGTTGTCTGATAAAATTATTCTTTGAAAGTACCCCCTAACTGTGTCTCAGAATGGCTGTGATTAATGAGGGGAACCAATCATATCACATAGCTGAGATGTGTGTCCTCTGTGTTGGACTTTCCTAATATAAAGTTATGTCTAGAAAGTTGAGTTTACTTATATTTGCTTTCCAGTTATTGAATTCATTACCTGAATGTTGGCAGATAAACTGTTTTTCAGAATCCTCTCAAGCAAAAATTCCAGAATCTAAGTTCTGAAGGTGGGACGTGGGCAGAAATGTGGGATTGGCACAGGAAGTAGTCATGGAAAGAGTAGGGTTGAAAATAGTTATCATAAGGGCAAAGGAAAATACTAGAAGGAAAAGATGCTAAGAGCTCTTTCTTCTGATATGTATCCTTCACAGTTCCAGTGTGGAAAAGCACATTTAATACTTTTTGGCAGTTGGTCCCAGGAGAGAAGGACTTTGGAAAGAGATAGAATTGGCAAGACACAAATCATCCTAAGGAGAGGAGAAAGGAGAAGAACAGAAGAGAATAATAAAAAGTGGGGTAAGGAGATGGATGTGGCGTGGAGAGCCTTAATCTTAATCTGGAGTTTTCTTTCTTCTTGCTCGTGACACAGAGAACTCTGGGCAAGATTTGGTAAAGGTTTTGGGTCATTTCTCAAGGCACTACTTATTCTGCACTAATTAAGTTCATATTACATAGATTGTCATTATAGTGACACCAATTCTGGCTTTGTGAGAATGTCCAGTTCTTCCTAGTTTCCTACCCTCTTCTTAACTCTGAAACCTGTCTAGAATCATAAGTGGCTCTATGGTACCATGCAGAGTCCACTGAGCCTCTATTAGTGAACGGTGATTCCAAGAATGTGTGCTCCATCCCATCAGATCTAGTTGTATTTGAGGGGCAGGATAGTGTAGTAGATGGGAGGAAAAGATCTGGAGAAATAATGCTCATGTTCACGTGGCTAGATTAAGATGACTCTGTTTGAATATGGACAGGTTACCCAACCTCTGTTCTCAGTTTTCTAATCTGAGAAAAAAAAGAAAAAAGAAAAAAAAGAGAGACTAAAAGTACTCCAAGGATTTGTTAAATTAATCCATGCAATGTGCTTAAAAGAGACCATGGATTATAACATGTTTCAAATGTGTGCTGGTTAATAATCTTACCCCCTCCAGGTGGAAAGAAAGCTACATTCTGTACACTAGATGGTCTTCCCTTAACAACGGCTCTGAGGCTTGGATATTCTATAGGGTAGGAAATTGATGCAATCCAAAGTCAAAGTGCTTTCTTGAGGGTTACTGCTTCTGTTTCTTCCAGGGATCTGAACTGGGAGGAAGATTTGACAAACAACAAACAAACAAAACAAACACAGTTTCTAGATGCTCTTTACTTTGCCTTCAACTCCAAAGGGACATTTTAACTTTCAAAAATAAAACTGGATGGGTAGTGGTTCAGATTATGCCAACCCACCCAAAATTATTCTGGCTAAATCAAAATGTATTTCCCCTACCCAGGCCTCCCACTACCCAACTCCTAGGATAAGGCATGACAGATACAGTTAAGAAACAAGGAAAGAAACCATAACAGGATATCTCTATGATGCTTTAGATAAAATTCCATTGAATAAAGTTAAATTCATCTCTAAATTAGGGTGTATGTTCTTCATATTTATTAGAATCTTTTGGAGAAAGTCTCCATGATTCATTTTGGAATATTTTCTTAGGCATGTTTTCTGACAGGTCAGTCTTCTTAACAGCCTGCCTAGAAAAGGAAGTTTCCTGAGCAGTGTTTCCTATAAACTCTCTTCAAAATTTTCCTACAGAGAAAATTCCCTAAGACAATATTTCTGTGCATAAAATCATATTCTGTTTGCCAAGAATCATCATTTTGGGAAAAAAAATAAAATCTTAACAACAATCTTCTTCTAAGCCTTAGAATCTGAGGGAACATTCTAGTATATATAGTAGTCAGTATAACATATTTAAGTGGCTTCATTCTATTTATGGCATATGATTAAAGTATTAAACAATATCATTTTGAAGATTATAAAGTCATTTTGGGGGTAGAATTTTTTAAGCTTAAAAAGATCCAAATACACTCTAAATATGTGTGTGTGTGTGTGTGTGTGTGTGTCTGTGTGTGTGTGTACCCATGTGTTGGTATTTGATACATATCTAAGTTTACTGACTATTTTAAGTCAGGCTTGATCTTTTGAGTCAGACTGAATTGAATTCCAATGCTGACCTTGCTACTCATTATCAGTGTGTTCTTTCTTAAGCCGCTAAATTTCTGTAAGTCTTAGCTTTTTCACCTGCAAAATGGTACACCTAAACAAAGTTGTTTGATTTATGGTTGATATATATAATAAAATATATAAAGTCTTCTATGTATTGCCTTTCCTATACTAAGTACTCAAATGTAAGCTAGCTATTTATTTATTTTTACATAATTACTTCAAACAGAATCAGAAAAATACTGTCTCTTGGACAATCTTAGCAAAGAATATTGTGCAAAAAAAAAGGCAATTTAGATGACACAAAGTTTTATTCCACCCTTTAAACTTCTTGAGGTCTTAATTGTGAATAGACCAGTTTTGATTAAATACAAATATTTTTTCAATTGTATGTCTTTACTTTGGCTATTAAATTATCCATATATGGTATTTCTGAACAGCATGAAAGCCTTTCTATCAAAAATTCACCCCCAAATTTCAACCTTTAAAAATATTATAAGCACTTCTTCATTTAAAGTAATGATACTCTATTCAAAATTATTTTATCAGGCATGAAATCGTTGAATTAGCTTTAAAAGTCAGGCCAAATGAATGTGGGAAGAAGGTAATCAGAGAGAACAGTTCATTAGCTCATGTGAAACAGCAGTTAGTGTTGTCATGTCTGGGCCGAGACGAAATTGGTCAGATTGTCCTGCCAAGGAAATGTCGTGGGAAGGAATTATATTGTCCAGGAAAGAGTCCTAAGAGGAATGTTCCTTTAAAGTCCATGCTAAAATCTGCTATTTTGGGTATAAGACTGTACTCCACTAAACGAAACTGTTACAGCTGTGACATTTTACCAATAAAAGCCATAAAGTTCTCCACTAGTGACATACTCTGGTTTGATCATAGGTAGCCTGAAAATATCAAGGGGAATGAGTGTTGGGCAACAATTATTTCTAATTTCCATGCCATTAGTCTCCCCCAAACCCAGAATTTGGGATCTGTATTGGACTGTTCTGAAATTTTCCCTGAAATACTCTTACCAGCCACCCAAGTATCCCTGGATGAGCTCTTTGAAATTATGGAATTGGACTCCCAGAGATGGGATTAGTCTTGGGTTTGGCTGTTCTTTATTGAGCTAAGCCCAGTTGAGTTTGAAACCTCTTGGGTGTGACAGTGACTGCACATCACCAGTGGAATATAGACACTTTGAGCCAATGGAGATGGAGTTGATGGAGATCTATTCTGGATTGCCTAAGGCATAATCTCCCAAGTGCCTGAGAAATAGCAGCTGTCTTATTGCAAACCAATGCATTATTGGTGAAGAAAGAAATGAAAGAACCCAAACAGTTGGTCCAAAGCATTCATCTTTGTGGCGAGACACCACAGTTGTTTCTAGGTTGAGAATTAGCTTTTGGGAAAATTACAAGTA
Source organism: Balaenoptera musculus (assembly GCF_009873245.2). NCBI lineage: Eukaryota > Metazoa > Chordata > Mammalia > Artiodactyla > Balaenopteridae > Balaenoptera > Balaenoptera musculus. The sequence continues at coordinate 127,004,108 of NC_045788.1, read as the reverse complement.
TCCAGAGGTGATTGGAAAGGAAATGTGATGGAAGCTCATTGTGGAATGGAATAGAGCTGCCTGGGTGGGATGGGGGCAAGTCATAAGCACCTCATAATTTTCTAAGACAAAGTATAGAGGTTTGGGAAGTGTGGTAGACTGCCTGCTTTCACGGTCTCAATCAATGACTATCTATGTCCTTTGTGATGAGAACTTGCAGCCACTTCATAAAGAAATGGAGTCTATATTCTCCCCTCTTGAATCTTGGTACTCTCTGGTCAGTACACTATGTCAGAAGTAAGTGTGTGCAAATTCCTAGTCTAGCTCTCAAGAGGCCTTTTGAATTTCCACTTGCTTTCTTGGAAACTTGAGGTTTAGCTGGAGAACAAGTCTGAGATAGTATCCATAAAAAAGGTTAACATAGCAGGTCCGAGACTGCTGTCCTTGGAAAGACTTGCTTGCAAGATGGGCCCTGAGCTGGCATCTGAAAACTTGAGTTTCTCGAATGTCTCCACCACCCTAACTGATAAGAGTGGCTCATTGTGCCTAAAAATGTTTGTGCAAACAATATGGTTTATGCTGAACACCTGCTTTTGTTCTGAGAGTCTGGAATTTTGGTACATGCCAGGCAGAGGGTGCTTACTTAACCAGCCCCTCATACAAACCTCAGGTGTTGAATCGCTAACAAAATTCCCTTGTAGACAACATTTCAGATGTGTTGTCACAATTCATTGCTGGAGGAATTAGGCACAGCTTATGTGATTCTACTAAGAAAGGACTTTTGGAAGCTTGCACCTGGTTTCCTCAGGAATTTGCCCCAAATGTCTTTGCTTTTGTTGATTTTGCTTTGTACCCTTTTGCTGTAATAAATTATAGCCATGAGTGTGACTATATGCTGAGTCCTATGGCTTCTCCTAGTGATCATTGAGTCTGGGGAGTGGTCCTGGGGACCAGCTGATTGAAGATGGCCTCAAGTGGGAACATTTCTCTGCTTCATGGGGTCTTTCATTCCTCAGTAGGCTAATTCGTTGACTGACAGATACATCAGTGAATCCCAGATGAATCCCAGATGAACTATCCCAGAAGTGGGAGCAATTTTGGATTTGTTTGCTATTTAAGGTAAGAGTCTACAGTTGGCAAGCCAAGCCCAGGAAATATCAGTAGTCCTCACCACCCAATCCGTTAATTTGTGAGAAGTAGTAAATGATTGTTGTTTTAAGACACTAAGTTTCAGGATAATTTGTTATTTAGCAATAACTAACTGATCTAAGAAGCCTATGAATTAAGTAGAAGATAACTGAAAGTCTTCAGAACAGAGATTAAAACTTGGTTGGCAAAGGAAACAGTTGAAAAGTTCTTGGTTTGAAGAATATTTAAATCCTTTGCACGTTACTTACTCACTAGGTGAACTAAAAGAGACATTTGAAGCCAAAAGAATAGAATTGGTTTTCAATGTCACAAAAAAATGAGCTCCATAAGTTGACATGGCAAATGTGAATTCACTTTTTATCAGGGCATAGGTGTAAATAAGACCTTCTTTGACCAACTATTTAATTTCATATTGCCTCCAGCTTTGACCATGAAGCCTGGCTTTAAAGATAGTTATCCTTAAAGGCTGGGCAGTGTTTTGGGGTGACTTTAATAGGTACTAATATGTAAAAATTATCTTTGGTTCTGTTTTGTTGATGCATTATCAGATTAAAAGAAATCCAAACTATGGTTCTTTCATTTGATACCAATGGATTTGTATAGTGGGTATCAACTGATGTTCACCCTTCAGTAATTTCTAATGTTATTTTGAAGAGCAAGTGTTTGCATTCTTATGAAATCATTCTGCCAAAATTGAGACTAAATGAAAAGAATAGTGGCATTCTCTCATTTGTTATTTTGAAGTGGATCAAAACTCTGTATTACACCAATATACCATTTTAAATTACTTTAAAATGGGAAGAAAGTGGCTAATCATTATCAGTTAAAGTACTCGTGAAATAAAAATATATTGTAAGAACTGTAAAAACAGAGCCTGATAAATATCACTGCTGCAAATGAAAAGGAGGGTAACAATTTCAATTTTTTCATGGAAGATACATTTGCTGTATAGTTTTGAAATCTGGGAAAAGCTATTAAACTCACAGCATCTCATACATTTTATAAGAAGCACTCTTGACACTAAATTAACTAAGAAAAATAAATAGTAAACTTCCTAGATTCACCTAAATGTGCTTTCTCATAATTGAATTATTTCAAGTAGATTAATTATACTTAACTTCATTCATATCAACAGTTCATTTTGACCCAGCACATTAAACATATATATTTTCTGCAACAGATGTATAAGAGATGAATTAGCAAACACTGAAAAGCACATTGGTGAGCCTGTTAGGGAGTACATTTCAAATTAATGGAGCAGAAATCTTAAATTATGGTAGCCTCCAAGTATATACAGTTTTCTATATTTTAGTAGATGATTTTTTCCTGGTCTGTATCACATGAACTAGATAAAATTCAACTGACTATTTGTTGTTGTTGTTTATTCTACTTATTTCTTTCCTAATAAATTATCTTATTTATTAGATACCCCTTACCCCAGCTATCAAATTGGACGCTTAGTTTGGCATCAGATATGTGGCTTGTTAGCTCAGCTAGTTAGTAATGTGTGCTACTATCAGTGCCAATGACAAGAATTTCTTCCTTCAAAGTCAAGTAACCAGGAAGAATCTCTTCACAGGGGCAGCTGAGGAACCATCATAGCAGAACTAGAAATATGTATGTAGTCTGTCCTCTTTTTGTCAAGGCAGAATCAGGTGCCATCATATTGGTGAGGGCAGGTAGATTAGGCGGATAGGTAGCACTTAATTAAGACTAACTTCAAAATAAACCTCAAGCTACTGTTACCCCAAGTCCTCTGTCCCACCAGCTCATGCAGTTTAAGCTCTCATTCATGCTGGAAATGAATGGAAATGGTCAGGATGAGGATGGTTAGAATTTAACAGATTCTTAAATTGGTACACACTGTTCCTTGTTATTGAATCAATATTTCTTTCTCGATCTCAAAGTGTTACTCTTTTTCAAGAATTAAGGAAGAAAAACATACAACTCTATGTCATTTTGGAGAGTCTTAAAAAACAGAAATCAATGCACATATACAAAAAGAGAAAATTATGCAAACTTAGGGAAAGAAGTACATGACTGTATAGCTCTTTTATCTCTTTTATAAAACATGAAAAGATCTGCAGTGCATTTAAGACATAACAACACTCTTGCATATTAGAGTTTTTTCTCCAAGTAACAGAAATCTGTAACTACTACTACTTGTGAACACAAAATGTTGTATCACAAAGTTTTTGTGCATTAGCCCAGGATAAATACATAATTGTAATAGACTAAAGAGGAATTACAGGGAAGGTGGCGGTTTGAGAATCACTCTTGCCCCACTCTCTCCTGATTTCCCATGGAAGAAACTCAATTGTAAATGAAAGAAAAGTCACTCTTCAACTGAGAATCATGAACTTTTTGTTTTGCTTTGTTTTGTTTTGTTAATTTCCTTCTTAGGTACTTGGGATGATACACATTGTGAAAGTTTAATCTAGCCCAAGGTAAATGTGATGGTTAATTTTATGTGTCAATTTGGAAGGTGCCTCTGGTTGAGACTGACAATTTAAATGGTGAAGGTGTGAGTAAGCAGATTGCCCTCCTTAATGTTGATGGGCCTCATCCAATTAACTGAAGGTCTGAAGAGAACAAAAAGACAGGCCTCCCTGCACAAGAGGGAAATTCTCTAGCAGACTGCCTTCCGATTTCATCCGCACCATTAGCTCTCCTATGGGCCTACGTTACAGATTTGGATTTACCAGCCTCAGGGCATACTAAGCCAATTCCTTGTAATAAATCTCCTTCTACATACGTATGCATCTTAATGTCCCTGTTTATCTGAAGGACCCTAACTAGTACAGATTTGGTACCAAGGGATTATAGAAGAACAGAACATTAAGGATGGCCTGACAGAACGAGTAGATATAAATGGATTCTTGAGAGCTTTAGCCAGACCTGTGTGCAACTCACTAAATGATAACCTTCAAAATATGGAAGGTCTGTCATGGACCCCACATATGTTGCAATAGTAGGTTTCAGGCTTCCGTTGAAAACATAAATAGGAACAATTAAGTTGACATTGCTCTGTGTAACGAGTCTAATGTTAGAATGTCTGGTGTGTTGAGTCCATTATTCTGAGACCTTGGTCAACAAGGGTCACTGACTTTCTCCCTAGGGAAGCATGAGCCACTTTACCACCTTTGCTTCTCCTATGTATCTTTCTGAAACTAATGAAATGAGCTGGGCACAGCAAGATAGTTCAGCCATTTTCTCCAAAAACTTCTTAAAGCTTGGAAAGCCCATATATGACACATATTTTATTTCTCATCTTAAATTACCCCAGTTCTTCTGTCAATTCTTGCTCACCAAGAATAGCCCAAATAGTCCAAATGATAAAAGTCCTGCAATGTTAAAATCTTCACAGTTTAAAGTTGAACCACTTGCCATTATTACATTCATGTAAAAAATGTCTCATTAATAGATTCTCCTTTTTCTTTGAAAAAGTTAAAGACTTATGATTCTGGGCAGGTGACAGCATTGGTAGAGTCATGTGTTTTGGATCTCCCTGAATCCCCACGTGAAACTAGAGAGAGCAACTAGATTGCAAATCTCAAATCCCAGATACAATCCTCTCAACAAAAGTGTCAAGGTAAGCCCAAAACTCAAGCAAGTGAAAACAAACCTTTAACAGGAACAAGAGTTCAGGGTTCCAGCATTTGTGTTGGAATAAAAGGAAAGAAAAGAAGGAAAGATTTGTGTTTACCTTACCTGAGAAGGGAAAAATTTGAAAATAGCGAGCAGGAATTTATCCAGAAGCAATGAGGGCCATTTTGCAAAGAGCAGCTAAAGTTCAGAAGGGATTTTTGTTTTGTTTCATTTTGTTGTTTTCTTTTCTCTTCTCTTTTAATTGAAGTATAGTTGCTGTACAATATTATATAAGTTACAGGGGTATGATATAGTGATTCACAATTTTTTAAAGTTATACTCCATTTATAGTTATTATAAAGCATCTGCTATATTCTCTGAGTTGTACAGTATATCCTTGTAGCTTATCTTATACTTAATAGTATGTATCTTTTAATTTCCTACCCCTATATTGCCCCTACCCCTTTCCTCTCCCACCTGTCACACTTGTCAGACTGGCTATTATCATCAAAAAGAAAACAAATAACAACTGTTGGCAAGGATGTGGAGAAAAGGGAACACTCGTACACTGTTGTTAGGAATGTAAGTTGGTGCAACCACTGTGGAAAATGGTACGGAGTTTTCTCAAAACACTAAAAATAGAACTACCATATAAGCCAGCAATTCTACTCCTGGGCATGTATCCAAAGGAAACATAAGCACTAATTCAAAAGATACATTCACCCCAATGTTCATAGTAGCATTATTTATGATTGCCAAGATACTGAAACAACCATGTCCATCAATAGATGAATGGATAAAGAAGATGTGGTATATATGGAATACTACTCAGCCGTAAAAATAGAATGAAATTTTGCCATTTGCAGCAACATGGAGGGACTTGGAGGGCATTATGCTAAGTGAAATACGTAAGAAGGAATTTTTTTATCAATAGTGATAGCCAAGAGTGTAGTAGTCCATCATAAAAAGATAAAGGAGCTGGAGCGACCTGGCCTTTGAGAGGCACCAACCTAGGACCCCTTCCAGGACGGGGTCCTCCACTGAAGAGAAGCCACTGGGAGTGGAATAAAAATTGAGTAGCATCCTGATAATGGAGAAGGAGTCAAAAGATCCAGATAAAAGCAAGAGGGGGACAGAGACAAGAGTTCACAAAAAAGCAAGTGACTGTATAAGGAAACACCAAATGAAGGAGCTTGGGAAGTTAGAAAAGCTATCTTAAACCCTGCCTCCTTTAAAAAGTTTAGAAAAACAAAAATCATTTCACATAAAAATAAGTAACAGAAAGCTATCAAAGTCAAATCTTATACAAAGATGTTTTGAGAAAAAGGAAAAAAAAAACAAACTGTGTAACATCCCTACACACAATGTAAGCATATTTGAGTGACACATTCAAAAAACTGATCAAAACCATAACTTACTCTTTCAAAATAAGCTAGAAAACTTGAAGAAAATAATTCAAGTATGAAGGACAACATAAATCAGACAAAACTCAAGTAAATATTAGAAATATGAGAAAAAATGATTTAAGACCAAGTTTGAAAAACTTTGAGGAATTATAAGAATGAACAAATGAAACTGTTAATGACTTAAGAGAGAAATGGTAATAAAAAAAATTTAAAAATAAATGAAGAAATAGGTTAAAAGAATTTAAAAGAAAGTAACAAATACTGAACATAGACAAAGAAGATTAAAATATGGATAACATCGGTCTCTGAAGAAGAACAAAACAAGAAAATACAGCAAATACTAATAGATTTAGATCTAGATAAACACAGTTTACTACATAGAGATATGGATATGATGGAAATAGTAGCTTTTATCTTTGTATTTTTATTTCCTAGCTATTAATGAACAGCATTAATTTGATATCAACCACAGCATATTTGTTAAATTCTCTTACTAATCTGCTAATTTTTTGGCAATCCACTTGGGCATTCTCTATCAACAGCCATGAAAATTGCTAATACTACAACTTTACGCTTTCTTTACCAATTCTTATAAATTTTTTGAAATATATAACATTATATTAGTTTCAGGTGTACAACATATCTATTCAATATTTGTATATATTGTGAAATGATCACCTTAATAAATCTAGCAACACCTGTTAGAAAATCAAATTATGTATTTAAACATATTAACAGATCAAAGAGGTAAAAAGTATGTGATTATGTCCATAGATGCAGAAAAAAGTTTTTAATAAATTTAACATTTATGTATAGTAAAAGTACATATTAAACTTGGGGCAGAAAATCTTATTACTTTTGTGATACATTTTTACACTTATACATTTTTTCCAGGTATATTCACTGGCTTTATTATAGAATTAAATACATGAGACTGTAGTGGATTTCCTTGTTTTGTTCCAGATTTAAAGGGAATGCTTTTAATGTTTCATAGTTAATACTTGCAGTTGTTTTAGATTCTCTTTAAAAAGTTAAAAAAGGAAAACATAGGCAGAACACTCTATGACATAAATCACAGCAAGATCCTTTTTGACCCACCTCCTAGAGAAATGGAAATAAAAACAAAAATAAACAAATGGGACCTAATGAAACTTAAAAGCTTTTGCACAGCAAAGGAAACCATAAACAAGACCAAAAGACAACCCTCAGAATGGGAGAAAATATTTGCAAATGAAGCAATTGACAAAGGATTAATCTCCAAAATTTACAAGCAGCTTATGCAGCTCAATATTAAAAAAACAAACAACCCAATCCAAAACTCGGCAGAAGACCTAAATAGACATTTCTCCAAAGAAGATATACAGATTGCCAACAGACACATGAAAGAATGCTCAACATCATTAATCATTAGAAAAATGCAAATCAAAACTACAATGAGATATCATCTCACACCAGTCAGAATGGCCATCATCAAAAAATCTACAAACAATAAATGATGGAGAAGGTGTAGAGAAAAGGGAACCCTCTTGCACTGTTGGTGGGAATGTAAATTGATACAGCCACTATGAGGAACAGTATGGACGTTCCTTAAAAAACTAAAAATAGAACTACCATACAACCCAGCAGTCCCACTACTGGGCATATACCCTGAGAAAACCATAATTCAAAAAGAGTCACGTACCAAAATGTTCATTGCAGCTCTAATTTACAGTAGCCAGGACATAGAAGCAACCGAAGTGTCCATCGACAGATGAATGGATAAAGATGTGGCACATATATATAATGGAATATTACTCCGCCATAAAAAGGAACAAAACTGAGTTATTTGTAGTGAGGTGGATGGACCTAGAGTCTGTCATGCAGGGTGATGAAAGTCAGAAAGATAGAAACAAATACCGTATGCTAACACATATATATGGACTCACTCTAAAAAAAAAAAAATGGTCATGAAGAACCTAGGGGCAAGATGGGAATAAAGATGCAGACCTACTAGAGAATGGACTTGAGGATACGGGGAAGGGGAAAGGTAAGCTGGGACGAAGTGAGAGAGTGGCATAGACATATATACACTACCAAATGTAAAATAGATAGCTAGTGGGAAGCAGCTGCATAGCACAGGAAGATCAGCTCGGTGCTTTGTGACCACCTAGAGGGGTGGGATATGGAGGGTGGGAGGGAGGGAGATACAAGAGGGAAGAGATATGGGGACATATGTATATGTATAACTGATTCACTTTGTTATAAAGCAGAAACTAAGACACCATTGTAAAGCAATTATACTCCAATAAAGATGTTAAAAAAAAAAAAAGTTAAAGAAATTCTTTTCTGCCAGCTCCAAAAAAGAAATTGAGGAGATTTCCTTACTGTTTGTCCTTTTAGAGATTTTGTGTAAGAATATAATTGTCCCTTAAATGTTTTGTAGAACTAGCCTAAAAACAGTCTCAATAGTTATTTTATTTGTGGGAAAGATTGCAAATACAAATTCAGCTATTTAAATTAATTTTAGAATCTTTTAGGTCTTCTATCTCTTCCTGAGATATTTTAAGATCACATGCACACAAATACACACAGACATGATACATATATGTAAATATATGTAGATACATATGTACATCCACATATGATTGTACATTTCATTTACCATTTCAATTGTTTCGGCATAAAGTTATTCACAAGAGTGTTTTATTATCACTTTAGTCTTCACTGAGTCTATGGTCATGTACACTACTTTGATTTCTTGAACTGGGTTTTTGTTTGTTTTCATATTCTCTATTATTTTCTTGACTAAACTCCCATACTAATTTTATTGGTATTTTTTTTAAACTTTTTTTATCCTTTGCATTTTATCACTTTTGTGCATTAAGTTTTGCACTTATCTTGTTCCTATTTTTGCTCCTATCTCATATTTCTACTCTCTTTGGGTTTAATCTTTTATTCCTTGTCTAACTCAATGATTCTCACCTGGAGGGAGCATCACCTACCTAGAGACATGAAGAAATGTGCGGAGGCATTTTGTTTCCACCTTGACTCTAGAGAGCTCTTGGCACTTAGTGGATGATGTTTATCCAGCAGTGTGTGGAACATTCCTGTTCAATAAAGAATTCTTCTTCCCTAAAAACCAATACCAAGAGCTTTGGTTAGGTTTATCTTTTAAAGGCTTAAAATTCAGAGTATTTACATACTGTTCAGGACATATTGGTCTTTTTTGTTATATTTTTCTAACTTTAAGTTACTATGTATGATGAAACTATTTTTAACCCAAAAAAGGAGTTACAGACTCACTAGGGAGAGTGTTTTATAAATAGAATATGAAGATCATAATGTGAAAAGACTGTGATATTTGAGACTAATAAATTTTGGGATGTGTGCTCTGGTACATGCATATAACTGCTCATATAACTGAGCTATTAGATCAAATGACAGACACATACTTCATGTATGAAATCCACTGGGGAAGCTTTTAAAACAAATGTAGGAGATGCCCTCTTGTGTTTGATTTTTCTGTGGTAAAGTACATTTAAGGAAACTGTCTTCACTTCTTAACCTAATTTTTTGATAGTCTATGAAAAATGAAAAAATTGCTTAACATTTATTAGATGTCTACAAGGTATTATTGTATGTTTAAAATACAATTTCTGTTTTCTAAGAAATCATTTTCCTGTGATTAGAATGACTTTACTTTTTTTTCTCTGCTTTGATTTCACTTTAACATTGTTAAAAACAAATGTTCCATTGAACAATTAATATTTGAATTCAGCCACTTTTTTTTACTCGAAATAATAGATACAGCTGTGGACAAAGAAACCTGTGCTTGCAAGATATTATATAGATTCGAAAGTGTTTTCAAGCAAAACATTTCCCTTGTTTCTCAAAATAATCCTGTGAAGTGTGTAAGTTAAGTGTATATCCCTGTCTTTAGGATGTAAAAAACTGGAGCCCTGAACCTCAGCAACACCTTGGAACCAGACCACAAGTTCCTTAGAGTCCAGTAGAAGAGTTGGACCTGAACCTGGCCCCAGGCCTTCACACACTAAAGGATGAGTTTGACCTATGAGGCTTGACAGTTTTCTGTCATGTTTTCTGAGCCAGTGTTTGTGACTCATGGCTGACACATGACCTTTCTCTACAGAATAGAATACTAGAAATTGGAACCAACCTCAAAAAATCTAGACATTATCTATCACAAGTATCACATATATATATATCATGTATGTATTACAATATACATACATGTATGCATGTATAAGTGTGTATGTATTACCTTTCTCTATAAGCTAGCATTTATTCAAATTGAAATTGTCAAGTTTTTACAAAGACAATTCTGATAAGGAGAAATTTTTAAAATATTTAATGTTTAAATATAACTAAATACTAGAAATGCTTGGCTATTTCAGCCTTCCCAAATTAGGAAACATCTTAAATCCAAATATCAACAACTTCTGATATCTTCGTATTCTAGTAAGTGCTACGATGATTTACAAAAAAGAGGGACGGCCGTGAAGACATATTACTTCTGGCTATGTTACTAAAATCTTCAATCTGATTTGGTTTGAGAAATCAAAGAAAGTTGGGAATTCACTGGACTGTCTCCAAAATTATCTTAAGCGCTGAAATAGAATGGATGCCCTTTTCATTTTGTGAAATGAATTTTCCATGTTCTTATGAAATGGATGATCTTTCGATCGTATTAATGTGATGTCTTTTGTGATTCTGGAATAATAGGTCTGGTCAACGGATCATCCAGTCTCTGAGTTTAAGACCAAACTGGTTAGACATGAGGGGAGAACATATAAAAGAATCTGCAGACAGAAAGGAAAGACAAAAGTGTTGCTGGCTGTGGTGAGGTAACATTTGATACCTCATGAAAAGCTACTTCCTTGCCATTTGGAGGGAAGTATCCATGTTCTTTGCCTTGTTGACTGAACACAGATTTCACCTCATTGGAAACATTCTTAGCAGACTCTTAAGGGCAAGAAATGGATTAGAGGTCTTATCTTAATCAACTGTAGCTTTGAGCGCTGTCTGCTGCTCTGATGACCCAGAAACACCTGCAGGGCACTTGTTGCTGCCCCTTGCAGGCTGCAGAGCAGGAAAGTATCCCTGCATTCTCTAGAGGGCTCAGAGCACTACCTTTGTATCTTTCTGGATGAAAAAGCTGCCTTGTGTTTTGTTGTGTATCTGGTGAGGCATGTTGCTTTTATTTTGTGTTAGTGGTTGTGATAGACATTTTTTTTTAATCTAGTCTGAATGAACCCTTTGTCTCTTTTCTGCTAGATAGTGTAATAGGTAAAATATGTATTTGTTGATTTAAAAAAATCATTAGATGAGGTCATGAGACTCATGAAGTTTGTACTTATGAAGGCATGAAATATGACCACATAGATAATCCACCCTTGCTCTGTCCCACGAGGCTAATTCAGGTCACCTCACTGGGTGGGATCATTAGAGGTAGAAGGTGTGCATTTGGTACATTCCAAAAACCCACCTCTTCCCACCACCCACTCTCCCCCAGCCCCGTCTGTCAGCACAGCGTGTAAGTCTCACATTACTTGCTGGCCCCAAATAGAAAACCTAAACTCGTCTTCCTGCTGAAGACCCACTTTTCCCTTTCATTTTTCCATTGCTGGCTCAGGCTAGTAAACAGGGATGACAGGGGAAGAGAGATGAACTATAAAGATATATATGCGAGGCCATGAGAGTGGATGGGTATGAATGTGTGTGTGTGTGTGTGTGTGTGTGTGTGTGTGTGTGAGAGAGAGAGAGAGAGAGAGAGAGAGATAAAGACAGAACAAGCTCAGAAAAACACTCTTGTCAGAAGAGTAATGTTAACATTATTTACAACTTTTTAGAATAAATTGTATATAACTCTGAATTGCCGTCTGAAACTGTTGATATAGTAAATGAATAAATAAATAAGCCTGTTTATCTCATTTGTTTATATTCTTGCTGTCTGGGTATTGTTTTTTTTTGTTTGTTTGTTTTTTTTTAAGATTTTTAGAAATTTCATGTAATGTCTGAAACATTTATATTAACATATTTCCATACATATTTCCATACAAATACAAATATAAGATTTTTAGAAATTTCATGTAACGTCTGAAACATTTATATTAACATATTTCCATACATATTTCCATACAAATACAAATATAAGATTTTTAGAAATTTCATGTAATGTCTGAAACATTTATATTAACATATTTCCATACAAATAACCCAATGAAAGTTTAGTATTAGTTGTTTTGTTTGTTTTTTTATACTGCAGGTTCTTATTAGGCATCAGTTTTATACACATCAGTGTATACATGTCAATCCCAATCGCCCAATTCAGCACACCACCATCCCCACCTCACCGCAGTTTTCCCCCCTTGGTGTCCATATGTCCATTCTCTACATTTGTGTCTCAACTTCTGCCCTGCAAACTGGCTCATCTGTACCATTTTTCTAGGTTCCGCATACATGCATTAATATACGATATTTGTTTTTCTCTTTCTGACTTACTTCACTCTGTATGACAGTCTCTAGATCCATCCACGTCTCAACAAATGACTCAATTTCATTCCTTTTTATGGCTGAGTAATATTCCATTGTATATATGTACCACAACTTCTTTATCCATTCGTCTGTCGATGGGCATTTAGGTTGCTTCCATGACCTGGCTATTGTAAATAGTGCTGCAATGAACATTCGGGTGCATGTGTCTTTTTGAATTATGGTTTTCTCTGGGTATATGCCCAGTAGTGGGATTGCTGGGTCATATGGTAATTCTATTTTTAGTTTTTTAAGGAACCTCCATTGGGTATTGTTTTTACTATCTTTTCTAGACAATGTCAACACCTTTGGAAACCATGTCTAAAAATATACCAAAACAGCAAATTTTGGTTTCACAAAGCATTGGACAAATCACAGAGTGATGTGTTATATATTAATAAATCTTCATTTGTGTGTTACATTGAAAGTAACAGAATTCTGTTTCCAGGGTACTAACGCAGTGTGTTCGTGTGTGTGTGCGTGTGTGTGTTTAAAACCGACTCCCCCTTTAAAACGTTCATAGCTGTTTTTTTCATTTAATCAGTCTGGCAGTCTGATAAGGAGACAAATAAACAGAGTCACAATGACTTCTGGGAGGTCAGAGAAGGGGGAATCATTGAAAAACTTTTTAAAGAACTATCCAACTTAATAGTAGCAGCAATAAAAACCAAAAAATACAGGTATAATGCTTTGACTCTGAAAACTTTCCAGTTGGTAAACTCTGGACCCTGAACACTTACTAGCAGATCACTGGAGGTGAATTTTCACACTTACTTATTACCAAGGTCCACATGAGTCTAGCCTTTCCTCCAGCTGCCCCTGAGGCCATCCTGCTAGCAGACTCCATTTCTGATCCTTCATCTTTATCAAAGGCCTGGGCCATGGATACAGGATTGGCTACAACAGTAGGGTCCGCTGTGAAATGAAAATGAGAAGTCCCTTACTGAACAATTATTAAGTTCAAAGTGATGAACTTTGACCTTTTTAGTGGGGGGCCCTGTGTGACTCTGTGGGTCACACAACCATAAAGCTGGCCTCGTCTGGATGGTTTTACTGTTTTTCCACTGGATTATATTCCAGTTAGCTCCTGACTCCTTTCTCAGTCATTGGTGACAACCCATACTTCATACTTGTTGGTATCCCCTCAATACTACTCTGCTTCGCCTCTTCTAAGAAGAGTTCAGTCCAATCTCTGAATTACACTCGTTCATGGGTAGCTCTCGGTCAATGTTCACAGCAAGTCTCTTTGGCCTCCTAACATCCTATCCCAGTTCAGATGTTAATGGCCTGGCCCACCAGCACTGCCTCTCCCCAACCCTCTCCAATAGGAACAAGACGAAAAAGGACATTTGTTTCCATATGTTTTGCCGTATCTGTCAATTTCCAGCCACATGCAAATCATGAAGGAAGTAGAAGAGGTTAGATTGGAGTTAAAAAAAAAAAAACAAAAAACTGTGCAGATTACAGATTGCTTTGGCTTTCGGAATTTGCCTGAATCCTATTTTAAGTGAAAAAATTTTAGTCAATTCAATAATCTCCACTTGAAAAACAGTTTAGAGTTATCAAGTAGATACAGTCTGGATGTTTCTTTTTACTAATCGGAAATGAAAATTGTACTTACCAAGTACTTAATATATGCTAAAAACTTTAACACTCCATCCTGTTGTGTCCCTAACAATCTGGTGAGGTAAGTATTCATATTTTCCATTAGCCTGGAGGAGTATAATACCGAGTTTATGGATAATTCCATTGTTGGCAACAAAACTAAATTTCTTGAACAGCCCCTATTGGAAAGCATTGGATGAATGGCTAGAGTTACCTTCTCAGCCCCCTCCCTCCTCAGGGATGGCAACTTGGCCGCCACTCCCAGTGCCACCTGGTTTGGTGTTCCCTTTGCCATTGTCAGCACTTTTTGCTCTTGTTATCTTGACCTCCATGCCCCAGCTGTGGTGCCCTGAGATGGGCAACTTCACCGTATAGTCTGATCTGCTCTGAAACTACATTGCCAGGGGTAGACCTCTTTACTTCTGAGGCTGGGTAGGAAGCAAATTCCATGATCCTTAAAGGCTGGGAACATATGGCAGGACTCACTCTCCTCCTTACCCTACAACTCAAATTCCTTTAACCTCTTAGAATCTCTGTGGTCTAAGGGTACTGACAGCACTTTCCTTTCCAGTAGAAAAGGGGGTTTCTCTTCCTCTCTTGTCCCTCCCTACCTTTCCATGGTGGGGGGAGGGGGGGAGATTCACTCCATATCCCCACCATATTGCTCTTATCTTCAACTATAAATTCCTGCATTCCTATTGATAATCACCAGATCACCCCCATTGCAGCTGCAGATTTGGTTCTTCTCTTTTGGAAATCCCTTTGCCATGCTACAGATGCTCAAGGTGATACAGACGTTAAACTGAGGGCACAAAATATAAGTTTGTGGCTGTGTCCAATGTCCAAGCTTTTCAATTGCTCCACACTGTTTTTCACTTTAGAGTAGAGAGGATGTGCCAGACAGACTTTAAGGTAAACCCTAAGATCCCCATGGTCTGGTATTCACACCCTTGTATAATCCCCTCCACACCCAGAGTGTGGAAGGACTCTGGGACTTGCCACAGTAGAATGTGGCAAAGGTGATAGAAAATCACTCTCTTGACTAGGTTATGGTTTGTGGCATAGGTGATGGATGTCACTCTCCTGATTATCATACATCATATAAGACTTCATCCTGGTGGATGACTGGATCTGGGGTCTCTCTTTGTTAGTCAGGCTTCTCCAGAGAAAAATAACCAATAGTGCACGTGTGTGTGTGTGTGTGTGTGTGTTGTGTGGATGGATAAATAGAGATTTAGTATAAGGAATTGGCTCATCCAGTTATGAAGGCTGGCAAGTACAAATCTGCAGTGTGGGCTGGTAGGCTGGATACTCAGGAGAGCCTATCGTGCAGATGAAGTTAGAAGGCAGTCTGTTGGAGAATTCTTTCTTATTTGGGGAGGTCAATCTTTTTGAGAACAAGAAGACATTATTTGATTAGACGAGGATCACTCACATTATGGAAGTCCATCTGCTTTACTCAAAGATCGCTGATTTAAATATTAACTTCATCTAAAAACATCCTCCAGTTGAAACATACAATTAACCATCATACTCCTTTTTTTTTAAGTTTTTACTGCAGTATAGTTGATTTACAATGTTGCGTTAGTTTCAGGTTGCAGCAAAGTGAGCCAGTTATACATATACATATATCCACTCTTTTTTAGATTCTTTTCTCATATAGGCCATTACAGAGTATTGAGTAGAGTTCCCTGTGCTATACAGCAGGTCCTTATTAGTTATCTATTTTATATTAGTAGTGTGTTCATGTCAATCCCAATCTCCCAACTTATCCCCCACTTTCCGTCATACTCTTCTATGCTCACTTTCAAGAGCTGAGCTGTTATCAGTTCTACAGTCACAAGGAAATGGATTCTGCCAACAATCTGAGTGAACTTCTAGTGGACCCTTCCCCAACTGAGCCTCCAGATGGGAACCCAACTCTGGCCAACACTTTGATTGCAACCTTGCAGAGGGTCTGGTTAAGCCATGCCTGCACTCCTGCCTCATAGAAACTGAGATAATAGATGTGTGTTGTTTTAAGCAACTAAGTTTGTGGCAAATCATTACACAACACAGAAAATAATGCAGAATATAACTTGTTTTAAGCTAATTGTCTTTAAAGTATCTCCCATCTCCATTCCAGAAATGATCTTAATATTCTGTTTATCAAAGTTGTATATTTACTGGTCTCACATGACCTATAGTATATCATTATTATTAATAAAACCAGTGCAATTCTTTTATCATTTCTGCTGGTCCTAAAATATAATCATAATGTTCTCATATGGTCATATGGTTCTCAATGTAACATTAATAAAACCCATACATCAGTGTTTGATTATGCCTTTCCTATTTTTCTCAACTACAACATGGAGTGAAAAATGAGGAAACACGCATAAGGGGAACAGAATTCAACCTGATGATTGGAAAATGCTTTCTCATCTTTGTGCCTATAATCAGAGAGTTGAACCAGATGAGCCCTGCATATCTATTCTCTGGGATTCTATGACTCCTTGGATAAGCATTTGGCTCTATATCATCCTGCACCCAAGAAAATTAATTAATTCCAGAAGTCAGTCCCAAGCAAGTACAATACACAATACTGCATGTTCTCTCTGTGTCAAAAAGGTGGGGTTAGACCCAGTGGTGCTGTAGAAACTTGCGACACTATTGTACAGAGGTACACCACCACTCTTGGGAAATACTCTTCAATGAGCCACGGCTCAACAGGGTTCCTTGAGGTATTTTGAAGTCTTATGTCATTGCACTCTATGCCAAGCCTGCCAATAAAAGATGTGGATCTTCTTGAGTTGCTCTGGGCACATATTCACTTGCTGACTTTCATAATCCTAGGTAAATCTAATCCAAGAGCTTGTTTATGCATTCAACCCACAGGTTGGTTCTTTTGTTTTTGAAATAGAACTTGTCTGTGAGTCTTCCTTTTTACCTTAAATTTTTGCCAAAATGGGAGTAGGTTGATCTCCTCCAGTCTGTTTCTTTAACCATGCTGACTCTTTCATGCACTAGGAAGCAAATAAAAACAGGCTATGGACACTCCAATCTTTTCAAAGCCATCACTGAGGGACTTGCTCACTTTAGCCTAACCTATGTCCTTCAAGATCAGAGATCTGCAAGGATACAGTTGGAGTACTGACAGCATCTGCTTCAGGGGGAGATGTTGTCATTGAATTGGGCTCCACATTTCTGGTGGAAATTGGTCTAGGAGTGAGTGAGGCCACGTACCAACATGTAACCATTAGAGATAAAGTGGCTGTAGTACCTGTGGTTAGCAGAAAGACCGTAGTGGTAACCACAAAGTTTTAAACTCAAGAATCTGTGGCAGTGGTTAAATTAATTATGAATTATTAAAACTGAATTAAATAGAAAGTATAATAAAGTAAGGCTTCGTTTTATCTAAGTAATTGAGAATATACAACCTCTAGATCTACTGAATGGAGAACAGATTTGAATCATAATGATAAAGAGACCCAGATCATTACCCAATTTCCAGGAAAAGATCCTAAAAGCATAGTTTAAAAGAAAATCCCTAGACAACTTTGGCTCCCTGAAACATGAAGTAAGACCCATTATTGTGGGAAAGCTCATAGAATTCTGTTCCTCTTCACAAGATGAATAAACCAAAAACAATACTATATTCTTCAGAGATGAAGCTGTGGTAATTTCTACAACACATCCTCGTTTAACATGATGTCATGTGCAGTTGGCAGATGTGACTTGGACCATGAAAGTAGATTTACCCTTAAATAAAAATGGATGGTATCTTAAACTGCAGTTGGAGCCCAGATTTTGTCCTTTGACTGTAATAAATCAACACAGCTGCTATGCAATTATTGTTTCTCTAAATCTATCAGTAAAACGCACCAGAGCAATTTCATTTGTCAGTGACAGCAGTGCATCTTCACTCTTCTGGTTAAGATTCCATCAGTTTTCTGACTCTCTGTTACTATTTACTTCACAAGGACCTTGATTGTCTCATCATCCCACAGAATATAGGCTGCTTCCCTCTATTGATGAAATAGGGCCTGGTGAGCAAGAAATAGCAGCTGCCCTTGGTTCCTTGGTAAGACAAATATGAAGTAGCATAGAATTTCACAAAAAATCAGAAGTCTGCCACTTCAGGGAAGTTTTAGAAGGTCCAGGGGGCAGGAGAAGATAAAAATATACCAGTACAATGTGAAGTAGAATTTACTCTATCTTGTACCCCTTTCCTCTAAGAAAGAGGCATAATGTTTTCATGCTTCCTTAGATTTCAGAGGCAAATAATTTTGGATGAGGTCTTGTGACCCATTTACCAAACATCCTGTGATTATGGCAGCTTTGAATGTGGGGACAGATCAAGAAAAGACTCTCCATCTGGGCCAGGCTAGAGTGCAAGCTGCTCTGCCATTTGGCTTCATAACCAAGCAGATAAAATAGTGTTCAAAGTATCTGTGACAGCTTAGGATGCTCAGTGGAGCCTGTGAAAAACCTGGATAGGAGAATCACAGTGCACAAGATGCAGAACCCTAGCGATTTTGGAAAATCCATGATTTTTTTTGTAACCAATGCTAAAAATACTTTATTGCAATATAATTTACAACTAGTAAAATTATAAGTATTAAGTGTACTGCCCATTAATTCTGACAAATGTATACACCTGTGCAACCATCACATAAAGATAAAGATCATGTTTTTCACTCCAGCAAGTCCCTTCTTACCCCTTTCCAGTCAAGTCCCACCACTTTAGACAACCACTATTGACTTTGATCACAAGAGATTATTTTTCCCTATTCTTCAGCTTCATATATATAATGCAATCACACAGTCACATTATGTATCTTTTGTGTTTGACTTCTTTGGATCAACAATACTTTTGAGATTCATCCTTGATGTGCGATCAGTAGTGTTTCACTGAGTGGTAGAGTTGGCCTTCTGTATCCCCAGGTTCTGCATCCATGGAGTCAACCAACTGTGGATGGGGAGGCCAACTGTATTACGTCACGGAAAAATCCATGTTCTCCTCTGCAAGTAAATATATTCTCTCTCTCTCCCTCTCTGTCTCTATCTCTATCTCTATCTCTATAACAGCTCCTGGCTCACTACTGAGTCCTTGAGAGACTGAATTCCTGACCATGGGATATTACATGACCCTGTGACCTATGCTGACCATCATGAACTGGCTCCTGTATGATCCTCCAAGTCATAAAGTTGAGTGTGAATAAAGCAGTACTCCATCATCAAGGAGAATAATAGTTAATAACAAGATCAGGATAAAACCAGTTCTTAAGGCACAAGTATTTTTCATGAGCAACTGGTTCATACTTCCAGAGTTCCTCTCTCTACTGCTATACCATGTTTCCTTTATTCCACATTTATGGCTTAACTGTGAGCTCTCCACGACCAACTGATAGAGGAAGAAAAAATAATTGTGGTTTATAAATAGTTCAAAACTAAGGAAGATATAGAGTGCTGTGGGAACACAGATATCCTTGAGGAGGGAGATTGGACAGAACAAAACTTTCAACTGGTTGTATATTTGCATGAAAGGAAAGATGGTCAGAATTATGTATCTATAGTGATGCATGGGCAATAATTAATGATTGACTGGATAGAAGGGACTTGGAAGGAAAGTACCATTATATTTCTTACAAAGATATCTGAAACATAATTGGAGGTGAACTTTTAAGAATATGCCCAGGCAGACACTATCAAACTCTTAGAGGAAAACATAGGCAGAACACTCTATGACATACATCACAGCAAGATTCTTTTTGACCCAGCTCCCAGAGAAATGGAAATAAAGACAAAAATAAAGAAATGGGACCTAATGAAACTTAAAAGCTTTTGCACAGCAAAGGAAACCATAAGCAAGACCAAAAGTCAACCATCAGAATGGGAGAAAATATTTGCAAATGAAGCAACTGACAAAGGATTAATCTCCAAGATTTACAAGCAGCTCATGCAGCTCAATAACAAAAAAACGAACAACCCAATCCAAAAATGGGCAGAAGACCTAAATAGACATTTCTCCAAAGAAGATATACAGATGGCCTACAGACACATGAAAGAATGCTCAACATCATTAATCATTAGAGAAATGCAAATCAAAACTACAATGAGATATCATCTCACACCGGTCAGAATGGCCATCATCAAAAAATCTAGAAACAATAAATGCTGGAGAGGGTGTGGAGGAAAGGGAACCCTCTTGCACTGTTGGTGGGAATGTAAATTGATACAGCCACTATGGAGAACAGTATGCAGGTTCCTTAAAAAACTACAAATAGAACGACCATACGACCCAGCAATCCCACTACTGGGCATATACCCTGAGAAAACCATAGGTCAAAAAGAGTCATGTACCAAAATGTTCATTGCAGCTCTATTTACAATAGCCAGGACATGGAAGCAACCTAAATGTCCATCAACAGATGAATGGATAAAGAAGATGTGGCACATATATACAATGGAATATTACTCAGCCATAAAAGGAAATGAAATGGAGGTATTTGTAATGAGGTGGATGGAGTTAGAGTCTGTCATACAGAGTGAAGTAAGTCAGAAAGAGAAAAACAAATTCAGTATGCTAACACATATATACGGAATCTAAGGAAAAAAAAAAAAAAAGCCATGAAGAACCTAGTGGCAAGACGGGAATAAAGACACAGACCTACCAGAGAATGGACTTGAGGATATGGGGAGGGAGTGGGGTGAGATGTGACAGGGTAAGAGAGTGTCATGGACATATATACACTACCAAATGTAAAATAGATAGCTAGTGGGAAGCAGCTGCATAGCACAGGGAGATCAGCTCGGTGCTTTGTGACCACCTAGAGGGGTGGGATGGGGAGGGTGGGAGGGAGGGAGATGCAAGAGGGAAGAGAAATGGGAACATATTGTATATGTATAACTGATTCACTTTGTTATAAAGCAGAAGCTAACACACCATTGTAAGTCAATTATACTTCAATAAAGATGTTTAAAAAAAAAAAAAAAAAAAAGAATATGCCCAGGACTTCCCTGGTGGCACAGTGGTTAAGAATCTGCCTGCCAATGCAGCGGACAAGGGTTCGATCCCTGCTCCAGGAAGATCCCACATGCCGCGGAGCAACTAAGCCCGCAAGCCACAAATACTGAAGCCCGGGAGCATAGAGCCCGTGCTCTGCAACAAGAAAAGCCACCACAATGAGAAGCCCGTGTACCACAACGAAGAGTAGCCCCTGCTTGATGCAACTAGAGAAAGGCCACGCACAGCAACGAAGACGCAACACAGACAAAAATAATTAATTAATTTTTTAAAAAAGAATATGCCCAGAGGAAAATAATTGTATCTCATGTAAATGCTCCCCAGAGGGCACTGACTGCATAGGACCTTCTCAATGAAGTGTTGCACAAGATGGTCTGTTCTGTGGATGTCATTATTTCCTTTCCCATGGCAGCTAGTGCCTGTCTGATGGGCTCATGAAAATGTAGCAATGATGTCAGAATCAGAGGTTATGCAAGGGCACAGCAATGTGAATTTCCCTTTCAAAAAGCAGATCTAACTACCACCAGTTCTGATTGTCCCAATGGCCAATAACAGACACCAAGATTGATTTTCAAAATCGGCACCATAACAAAATGAGAGCAGCTAGTTGACTGGTGGAAGTTTAATTATGTTGGATCTCTTCCATTATGGAAAGAGCTTCAGTTTGTTCTCACATTAACAGAGACTCATCCTGGATATGGGTTTGCCTTCCCCATTCACTATGTTTCTTCCATTGCTACCGTCTGTTGACTTAGTCAATGCCTCATTGATCATCATGTTGGCTCAGCACACTTAACAATGCTCCTGATCACCATTCTTTTTACAGCAAAAGGACCAAGTCAATGAAACCCTGAGGGGTAGAGTTCACTGAAGCATCTAATAAAGTCCATGTTTGCTCTCCAGATCATTTGCTTCTTCAAGATTGTCTTGGCTATTCATAGACCTTTGCATGTACATATAAACATTATAATCATCTGGATAAGTGTTATGGACTGGATTTTGAGTCCCCCCCAAAATTCATATGTTGAAGCCCTAAGCCCCAATGTGAAAGTATTAAGAGGTGGGACCTTTGGGATGTAATTAGGTTTAGGTCATGAGGGTGGGGTCCTCATGATGGGATTAGTGTCATTATAAGAAAAGATCAGAGTGGCCCCCTTCCTCCCCACCCACCCCCCCAGCAGCCATGCGAGGACATACAATAAAAAATGGCTGTCTGAAAGCCAACAAGAGGGTTTTTACCAGGAACTGAACTGACCAGCCCCTTGATCTTGGACTTCCCAGCCTCTAGAACTGTGAGAAATAAATATCTGTTTTTTTAAAGCCTAATTTTTATATAAATTCCTAGCAACAGAATCATTCTGTGTAAAAACTCTTACTATGTGTTGCCTAATTGCTTAGTGTCTTCGATTACAGTTTCCAACTTCTGAGTGGGAATTACGGAGGTTGTCTACTTCTTCTTTGAATATTCTACATGCTCCTGAAATTGATCGCTCAGTGAAAGAAGATAAACTTTTGGATAAAGTGGTATAATTATGTCAGGAAGAACACAGGAAGCTATACATCTAAGCAAGAAGATTTCTACAAGCTCTTCAGGCTTGTTCAATGATAAGCTCAAGAGTAAGGAGACCCACAGTTCCTGACCCTTTTTTCAGTCCACTTACTCTTTTCATATGTTTTACTGTATTACTGAGAATGCTCTCAAGTTGTCACACACACATGCAAATTAAGTGAATTAAATTCAGATGTGGCTCGAAGTTTAAAGCCATGTACCTAAATGTAATGCACAATAATTAGGAGTCAGAAATGGCACATTAATTTTTTCTAAATAAAATTAAATATGACCTTAAGCCCTACTGACTGCCATTTGTAAGAAATCTAAACACCTAGCTTCAAGGTCGGTGACAATGATAATGAAAATTTTCTCTTAGGCTTACTGTGTTGTCATATACATTGAGGCTTGGTTGGTGATTCTTAAAATAAACCCTCTGATGTCAGGTTTTGTAATTTAAAAAAAAATCTCACTAGCTGGGCACTAGCTCCTCTGTTGAGAAGGATTCAGCACTCATCTGTGAGGACAGGATTTGTCACAGACAATAAGCACTTAGGGATAACAAAGAAAAGGCAGAGTGAAAGTGTCAAACCAAGAGCTGAAGATGAAAACAAAGGACTTATCTCTTGGTTACATCAGGCTGCGGTCTTGTAGATAATCCCAGGTCTTTTGCTTTATGTTGGGTTTTCTACAAATCTCCATCCTAATGAATATGCCACTATGGGGAAGCCCTACACTGAAATGCCCTGAAAGACAATTTGGCCAATTGCCCATGTGCTCTTTCCTTCAGCAATTTAGATATGGGAAAATGTCAAATGAACAGGTAAAGATGACAGGTTGTGGGAACGATTTTTTTAAATGTTTCTTTATTAGAGCAACTCTACTGGATGAAGCAAATCACAGTAAACTGGTTAAAAATTAAAAGGAAAAAGTTTATATTTACAAACTAATCCTAGCTTAATTCCTTTTTTTTCATGGAGCTAAAGTTTTCTTTCTTTTTGTACTTTTATCAGAAATTAAGTATATAAAATATATTGAAATTTAAAAATACGATGGAGAAGAGTATGTGAACCTAGCAATTTTTCATCTGTCTTTGTAAGTAAAGCTTAGATGAAATAACACACCAGAATTTTCCATGCCCTACTCGTAAGTCCACAGAAATAGTGTCAAGGTATATGTTAAAGATTTGCGTAGACTTGAATACAACTTCATAAGCCCTTATGTGTGCAGTTATTTGACAACTGTAACTGCCTTGAGATTTCATGAAATGTCACATACTATTGAGAGGAAGGAGAAGCCCATAATCATGTTTTGTCTCTTATAAGCAAGATTTTTCAGCATTTGTTAAAGCTTGTGAGGAGGATTGCGGTGACCCACCTTCTACTGCCAGGTTAGATTGGTGTTAATTTCTCTTTACCTAGAGGCATACATGGGACTAAACCTTTAGGAGATAACAAATTAACTTTATACAGTTGTCAGTTTTGATGTTGATGTTAAAAACCAAATTATTTATCATATATTTCTATTTCCCACTATTAAAAAAAGGACTTGAAGAAAACTATTGGGAAAGAATAGCACAAAAAAATAACAGCATTGAAAAGGGAGAACACAGAATTAAAAGGAGAAAAGCAAATACACTATACCTTCACTTAGCATCGATGTAAGTCTAACTACGTATCTTAGAGTGAACAGGAAAATGTTATAAGTCTCTTTACATGAGAGAGGGAAATATATTCATTCCTCAATCATACTAAGGCTTCAGGTATCCCAAATGCTTATATGCATTTTCTCCTGGGACATGAGGTTGAAGCTATAGAATGATACAATGCACAATGTTCATGAAAGCAGAGTTACAATAAATCCAGCTCTGGATTTAAATGGCTTTGCCAGGAAGTCCAAAGCTGTGCGTTAGGATACAGTCCAGTAAAGGTGAATCTATTATGCACTCAAGCACTATAACTGAACTATGTAGCCATCATATCAGAATTTGATCCAAAGTTTGCATGTAAATTACTCAGAAAGGTGGCCATACAGGTTTTCTCCTAAATTATCTTCCGGAAATATCCTTTCCACCAAGACTTTGATAGAAACTTTATGACAGACAGATTAGCAGGTTAATTTCATCCAGGACTGGAATAATAGCTATGCTCTCCTGTTTACTAGGTACAGCCATTTATGTTTCTTAGATTTCAAGCACTGTGTGAAATACCAGGACAGGTGAGTACAAAGAGCCTCTTAGGAAATAAATTATATCTCTTCCAGCTTCTGCACTCCTGTTTAGATGAAGACTCAAAGTTCCTTACCGTGGAGCATGACAAACATGGTTTTAGTCTGAAAATGGACCATAGCTTCTGCTGCCAGACGTGCACAGGACAGCTGAAAAACCTCAGTAATGCAACAGAACAAGAACCAAGTTCTAAGAACGTGATCTCCCCACATGCCTGCCAAGCTGTTTCAAAAGGCAGTTTTATAAAGCTGATCAAATAAATCATCTAGAAAGAGTGACTTGTACTGACTACTTAAATGAGTACAGTTCAATATGTGTAAAAAGTGTCTTCCCAAGACAATTTTTCAAAATCAATGTTAATTAATGTTTTGGAAATTTAAAAGAATAGCAAAGCCATTTTTTCTTCAGGTCATTATTGTTCCATCATAATAAAAAATAAGCAGACAACATACAAGAAAATACTCTTCCTCACATCCATTTTAAGAGAATCAAACATTCAATTAATCTAAAACTAGTGTCAAGCATTAAGTTAAAATTTTTATATAAGATATAAATTTAAAGGGAGAGACCAAGGCACAACTTTTCTTTAGGTTGTAGAATTTTACAAAATTTACAGACACACTAATTACACTAGTTACAGACTTTTTTTTTTTAATTAATTAATTTATTTATTTATTTATGGCTGTGTTGGGTCTTCGTTTCTGTGCGAGGGCTTTCTCTAGTTGCAGCGAGCGGGGGCCACTCTTCATTGCGGTGCACGGGCCTCTCACTATCGCGGCCTCTCTTGTTGTGGAGCACAGGCTCCAGATGCGCAGCCTCAGTAATTGTGGCTCACAGGCCTAGTTGCTCCGCGGTATGTGGGATCTTCCCAGACCAGGGCTCAAACCCATGTCGCCCGCATTGGCAGGCAGATTCTCAACCACTGCGCCACCAGGGAAGCCCCAGACATTTTTTATTACTTGATTTTGTCAATTTATTTCTACCATAGCTCCAATACTTAAAATGTCTCAAAAAATAGGTTTTAAGGGGCAATGGGCAAAGTCTACTGCATTAGCTTGGCCTGCCATAGCAAAATACCATAAACTAAGTGTTTTAAACAACAGAAGTTTATTTATCACAGTTCTGGAGGCTGGAAGTCTGAAATCAGGGTACCAGAATAATTGGGTTCTGGTGAGAGCTTACATCCTGGCTTGCAGACTGCCACGTTCTGGCTGTGTCCTTACAAGGCAGAGAGAGAGCAAGCAAGTACCTTGGTGTCTCTTCTTATAAGGGCACTAATCCCATCATGAGAGTCCCACCCCCATGACCTATTCTAACTCTAATTACCTTCCAAAGGCCCCATGTCCAATTACTGTTACACTGGAGGTTAGGGCTTCAGCATATGAATTTGAGGGAGACACAAACATTCAGTCCATAACATTTACCAAACTGAGATTCTAGGCAAAGTTAAACCAGGGTCAAAACCCAGTAATGACAAGCAGAGAAATAGAAGCAGAGGTGAATAGACAGAATAAGAATGCTTGTAACAAGAGAACATATGAATTAAGGAAGCTGGGTCAGTTAAGACTACTCTCGGGGGAGAATGAAATTTATTTCTGGGTCCTGAGGAGCCCTTATGTCATGCTTCAGAATCTGCTCCTAATCTGACTACCTGATACACAGGAAGTGGATTGCAGAGCTACTTTCCTCTCTTTTGCTTCATATTCTTAATGTTTTTTTCATATTCATAATGTGAATTTGTTATTGACCACATAGTGTTCCAGAAGCACTTTTAAGTATTTTTGGACCTATCTTTGTTGTGTGTCCCCAACTAGCATGAAGCTTCTTAAGAACAAGGACTTATTTCTTATGTCATATCTAAATGACTACATTAGCAACAAATTGCATCCTGCAATATAATGTTAATAGTTCAGTTATTTACTGAAATTCTTCCTCCTCTCTCATATCTTTTCTCACACTAGATCTCACATTTTCTCCAGCTTCACCCTCTACAGATTAATCTTTTCTTCTTCTAACCATGTCATTGTAGCTTTCAAAATTTTCTCTGTTGAAGTTTTATATATTTTAAATTTAGAGTTTTTATATACCACTTGAGATTTTCTTAAACTACGTTTTAAAGGAAAGTTTGGATTTCTTAGGATCAGTTTTTTTTTAATTTCTGGGAAGTCACAAGTGGAATGACAAGCATTTTATGGTGCCCTCTTCAAGGACATAATATTCTTAAGATGAGTTATGAAAAATTAAGATTTTGCCTTTGACTCAGTGGGTAATTTTGACTCAAATTCCATCACCAAATGCCATCAGAAAGTGTTAATTCCTGGCAGGCTATTCTCTTGAGAAAGTAATCATTATGTGTCAAAAAAAAGACTATATATATATATATATATATATATATATATATATATATATGTTTTGTGTCCTCTGAGGCATGCTTACCTTGAAAGAAACCAAAGCTTCTTTTCTATTTTGCAATAGAGCTGTGTCAGGACAAAATCATGGTATTTTAGCTAAATATTTCTGTAATATTTTTCTGATTATAAGTAATATCTTCTCATTATGGAATATTTGGAAAATATGAAAACTATGCAATGGAAAATAAAAATCACTTGAAGCGTAGATATAAATAGCATTAACATTTCAGGGAATTTCCTTTCAGTCTCTCTGTGTATGTATAAATATAGTTTACATTACTTATGCATTCACTTCTGTGTCTTGCCATTTTGCATAACATTATATTAATAGTGTTTCCATGTCATTAAAAACATCAGAAGTATCATCTCTAATGAACGTAAAATGCTACATTGATGGTCATTTTCTTTGGTAGCAGCTTTATTGAGATATAATTTATATACTTATATTCATATAATTCACCCATTTAAATTATACAATTCAGTGATTTTTAGTGCATTTACAGAGTTGTACAACCATCACCACAAGCAGTTCTAGAATATTGTCATTACTCTACCAAAATTAAAAAATACCTTTTAGCTATAACCTCCAATGCCCCCAGCCCTCCAGCCCTAGGTAACCATTAATCTACTTCCTGTATAGATATGTCTATTGGACATTTTATATAAATAAAATCAGATATAATGTGATCTTTGTGACTGGCTTCCTTCACTTAGAATAATGTTTTCAATATTCATCCATGTAGCATGTATCAGTACTTCATTCCTTTTTATGACCAAATAATAACCCATTGTAGTGGCTATGTTTTTAAGATAAGTCTTTATAAAGCAAGGATATTGGTTCTAGGCTTGTCACGATTTGTTATAGAGTTTTACATAATAAAGAGGATCATTTTTTAAAACATTTTTTCAAGTCAAACATACTGATTTTTTCACATTCTCAGATCTCCTTTCTTCTCCATTCATTCAACAAGTATTTATTTACAGACTACAGAATACCATGCTTTGTACAGGCTTTGTAAATACAATGTGAACAAAATCGACACAATCCCTGCTTTTACAATTCTGTGAAAAGCCCAACTTTAACAAATAGTGGTACAAATAAATATAGAATCAAAATTTAAAACTGAGATAAGAGCTAGCAGCGCCCTCCAGCCCCTGTCTACCAGGAACACAGCTGCAGTCAGACAAAGCTGGGTTTGTTGGCTTGTTGCTATAGGGAGAACACACTCCAGGGGGAACCATGGAGCATTTCAGTGAAAGAGCCTTCAGGGTGGGTGTTATAGAATTGGGGTTTATACTATAAGATTTTGGAGAAAGTTCAAGAAAGCTTAGTTTTGCTCTGAACTGAGTGCTGTCAGAAAGTAAGGGCCATTCTATGATTGGGATGCCTCAACAATTTTTTAATCTAAAGACAGGAGGAATGTAGCAGGGTGAAGCTATACTTAGTAAAGAAACACCAGTCATTTACAGAGCTAAGAGAGGGAGGTGTGTGATCGTTTTGTGATTTGGACTGTGCTCTTGATTTTGGCTATGCTCAGGCCGACATGACTAAGGAGTGGTCTTGTTTCGGTTTTGCTCCATCTTGGTCACAGAGTGGCCTTGTCTGATGTGTTCTGTGACAAATTCCTTATATTCAGCAGAACACCATGGCCTAGCTCTTAGAGCCAGGCCAGCTTAGCTGACAGCCATCAGAGGTACTTTTGTCTTTCTCAGTACCCTCTTTTGGCCAGGGGTGGACAAAGTTGGCCTGTAAGATATGAATATACAATATCCAGGTCATTATCATTACCACGATTTTGCCTATCAAGAGGTTGTTTGGAGAAGGTTGTCTATAGTTGCTCCTTTGTTAGAGGAGAAGTCATTGAACCATCTGATGTGACAATCGCTATGATTTTGGAAAGGATCCACTGGCCAGTTGTAGCTCAGCCAATCACTCAGGGGAAAATCTGGTGATTAGCCCTTGTAAGACAACCTGAAACAAGAGGTAAATTACCAAACACAGCCCATGAAAATTTGTCCCAACATTCATCTGGGTCTTTTCTACAGACCTGGTTTGCTTTTTTCCCACTAGTCATGGATTTATTTTTTTACCTGATCTATAATATTTATAGGTGTGGTCATTGTGTTTATTATAAGCATAAACTGCCTTTTGGCTACCCAAAAGGAAATCAAATGCTATGCAATGCCCATGATAAACCTGGGTAACAAATTCAAACTCTTATTTTGGACTTCCAAAGCAGAAGTTGTGTTCTCATAAACAGTAGTGATTTAAAAGGGTAGACAATCCAGTGGAAATATAAATATTGAAAATCTCAACAGAAGTGAACTTATGATTGTGCTCTGAAAACGGGAAACTTTTCAGGGTAGAGTTAAACAGCTGCTGAAAAGCTAGCTGGAGTGTCTCTGAAGAGAACAAACTGAATATTTTAGCCAAGATAGCCCCAATATTTATTCTTATTCCGAATGGGCTAGATTTTGCTGGTAGGGTCGACAAGTCTGGCTAGGAAATTTGAAAGACTCAACACAGAATGAAAGCAGAGCCCATTTGTTCAAAAATTATTAAGAAATTCAAGATGGCAACAGCAAAGCATTAAACCATCCTGAAATTCTAAGGGCAGGGCTGTGTGAGACTGCACAAATCCTGAGTCAATGAATAACTTCAGTAGAAACGTTTTGTTGATGTTAGGTCAAGGTCTAATTTTTACAGAACTGAAATCTGAATTAATTGCATAAGGTATTCACCAGGAGGGACCTATAGAAAGGCATTTTGGTGGCCATGAGAATGCACCTTGCAGAACTCTAACTAACTTAAGGGAGTGTAACCGGCCTAGGGCCCTAGCTGCTGCTCTCTGAAATCCATTGCCATGTTTGGCTCATCGCCAGCCAGTGAGTAAGCACTCCAGTGACACTAAGTGCCAACCCTAGGATGCAGGGAACTCTGTCATTGGGCGCCTGTTTCTTGTGGATTCCCCAGTGGCCTTGCTCAACTTCCCTTAGATTACACACTTGTCTAGGTTGCTTTCACCCAACATTCTTTTCTTCTCCTTCACTCAGGCTCAGACTTTCATGGAGTCTGCTGGCTTTCCCAGCCTCTACCTACCTCCTCCCCATTTTTTCTCACAGGCGTTTGCCATAATAAATTTCTTTAGATCTGCTTCTTGGAGGAGCTGGACTAACACAAATGGTACCGGATGTGATCTGAGAAAACAGGTGGTAATAAGGGGACTGGGAATGGCTCACTCATTGCTCAGCAGATGGGAGCAATGTATCCTGCTTGGTAGATAGGTCAGGGATAGTCCCTTACATGTGGCGGTGGTCAGTTGTTAATGATTGCATCTACAGTGACCTAGAACAATGTTTTGATACAGTCATTTGAAAAATACGGGGAAACAATGGCTGCAAAGACAGAAAGACTGCAACTTTGGGGTTAGCTGATTACTGCAAAGGTGCATTGATGCCCTGCAGAAGGAGAATGAGAAATTGAGAGCTGCCAATAGGCAGTTAGTGGCTAAGTGTGAGAGATGGAGTTTAGGTGGGAGCTCACAAAACAGTCCTCATCTCCTTCAGTGGAAAGACAGACCAATAGCGCGGCAGGTGGAAGACCAAAGGATCCAAGTCTCTGAGCTCAGGGATATCAAAACACTCAGCCAAAGCAAGCTGTTATATGAAAGTCAAGGCCCTGGAGGGAAAATTCTGGAATGCTGAAACATGAGCTAGAGACATCTGGATGGATGCTGCTGATGATGTTTACCAAGCATCCTCCTCTGGACCCTCTGGGCTTGCAGAGGTGGCCTATCTTTCTTTGGTGAGAGCTAATACTTCCACTGTGCTAGAATATCTACAGAAACCTCTCCACTACAGCACAACAGATTTCCTGTCAGGAGATGCCCCGTCTTCTCTCCTGGACACTAGGTCGGTAACTACTGTCAAATCCCAGCCTAAAAGAGCTAGGGATATGATGGCCCTGATAAAAGAGACTATATGATGAAAGAACTGCTGGAATTAACTGGCACATACTGGTCAGAGATAGGGGAGTACCCTGAGACTGGATTTTAAGGGTACTTGATCAAGGGAACCAGAATTTAAGACTGGATAAGCAAGAACTCCTTGACTTGGGGGTCATTGCTCTGGGACTTAGCATTTAAAATTCAACCATCTACTTCAGAGGTAGGGCAAATTTTGCTAGGGTTACTTTTAGAAACCTGGAATAAAATGACAGCCAAATCTCAATGAAGTGGAAATGTCTGATTTGCCCTGGAACATATCAGAGAAGGGAATATGGGTGCTGAGAAGAGGGTATGCTGTAATGGCTATCTGTTGCAATGCCAGACACCAACAGGACCCAGGAGAGGAGAGAGGACCCACCATTCACCAAGGCCATCAGGAATGTGATGGTGATAGGGGGCACAAGCATCACTAAGAATTTTCTTGTGGCCTCCTCTGCAGGCCAGGAATGGTAGTAGGAGTTGTAGTCACAAAGCTAGGGTAATTAATATCCATGGAGATGATGGACCCTGAAGAAGTAGAGACCAGATGGAAGCACTTGATGGCCACAAACCAAGAGGCCACAATTACGAAAGTGAGCAGCAGGGTGGAAGGACAAACAAGGGACCATGATCCACTGAAAGTCTTGGAGCTGTTTAACCAATATGTTTGTGTTTCTAGGGGCAAGGTAGACAGGCAGTCAACAGATGTTGTTTGAGATCTAAAACCAAAGGAACAAGAACTGAAGAACAGGAAGATAATCATAGTTTCAAAAAAAAAAAATGACCTCTTGCAAAGATCCCACAATTTATTGATTGAAGAAGTGGGTGAGACCCTACAGGGAAGAGCCCTGGAACACCATGGCGAGCATATACCATAACTATTCCCCTAAGTCTTAGCCTCAAGGGATCTATGTCCACCTCCTCAGGTCATAGTATGCTGGGAAAAGGAAAATATAAACACATTTAGAAGAATGCTGAACGCAGGTTATGGGTTGACATTGATGATCAAGGACCCAAAGCATTATTGTGCCCCCCTCCATTAGAGTAGGGAGGCTATGGGTCCACGTAATATATAGAGTCCTGCCTTATAGCAAGCCCAGTGCATCCATGGGCCACTAAGTAGCCATTTCCCCAGTGCCTGAGTGCATGATTGGAATTGATATATATGGCAATTGGAGTAACTTTTCTATCAGGTCTCTTCTCTATGAAGTAAAAGCCACCATAGTGGGGAAAGCCAAACATAAACCTGCAATTGCTCCCCACTCCCCTCAACACTGGCCAAGATAGTAAATCAGAAACAGAATCGGATCTGCAGAGAAATGGTAGAGACACGAATAAAGACCTAAAGGGTACAGGGTTGGTTTCACCTGTCATAAATCCATTTAATTCTCCAGACCAGACCCTGCAGAAGATGGATGGACCCCAGAGAATGCCTGTAGACTGGTGTACACTTCACTGAGCAGTAGCAGTGACCCAGTTGCTGGGCCAGACATGGTTTAACTGCTAGAGCAGGTTAATAAGGTCCAGAGACCACGGTACTCAACCATTAATCTGGCAATTCCTTTCCAGTTTTAAAAGAGGATCTGAACTATTTGGGGACAGATAAAAAATATTTATTTACAGCCTTTCCTCAAGGCTATGTTAACTCTCTTATCCTCAGTCATAATACGGTACAGAGATCTCGAATGCCTGGACATACCTCTGAATACCACATTTATTCACTACATTGATGGTATCATGCTGATTGGATAGAAAAGGCAAGAAGTGGCCGGTGTGCTGGAGGCCTTGGTGAGACACATGTGCTCCAGAGGATGGGAGATACCACTGGCCACTTCAGTGACTGAAGGGACTGGCCACTTCAGTGAAATTGTTAGGGGTCCAGTAGTCAGGAACAATGATGGACTGAAAGTTAAAGACAGATTGCTGCCTCTTGTGTCCTCTATCACAAAGAAAGAAGCACAGAGCCTGACAGGTCTCTTTGCGTTCTGCACGCAATGCATTCCTCCTGCCTAACAAAGAAGGCTGCCAGCTTTGAGCTGGGACCAGAGCAGGAAAGGGCCCTGCATGGTGTTGGAGACGTCACTGGTAGGAGAAGAGGCAATGTGGCACTCATGACAAGTTCCACTGGGAGAATAACAACACAGTTTCCTGGGTTTGTGAAACAAGGTCATGCCATTCATAACAAAGAATTACAGTCTTTGAGAAATAGCTTTTGACCTATTCCTGAGCCTTGGCAGAGATGAAGTGCTCAACCATGGAGTACCAAGTGACTGTGTGTCCAGAAATGCTCACTATGAGCTGGATTCTCTCAGACCCACCATGTCATAAATGGGTCAGACAGGCTCCTCAGCAAACTATAATAAGATGCAAATAGCATTCTTGGAATGAGTCCAAGCAGGGCTAGAGGGCAGAGGGAGCCGCAGGTGGCTCAGACCCCCATATTACCCATAGCTGTGCCCCTCCCCTGACTTCCACTCAGGGCTGCATGAAAGGACCCATACAACCAGCTGAAAGATGAGGGAAAAGCCCAAGCTTTGTTTATAGGTGGATTGGTTCAGTACATGGGTACAAGCCCAAAATGGGCAGTGGCTGAATTACAGATACGTATAAAGGTGGCCTTGAAAAATAGTAGAAAGGGAAATTCTTCCCAATAGACTGACCTGTGAGCAGTACACTAAGTCTTTCGCTTTGTTTGGAAAGAAAAGAGGCCCAAGGTGAGAATATGTACAGATTTCCATTGAGTGGAATGGAAAGATGTCTGGTCAAGGACCTGGAAAGAAAAACACTGGGAGAACAGAGACAAGAAAGTCTAAGGTAGAGGCCTGTGGAGAACCGATGAGAGAGGATACTAAGTGTGAACTGAATGTTAAAGATCATTAAAACACCCACCGTGGGAAAGGAACTGAACAACCAAGTAGACAAAATGACTTGGCTGGTGATGTCCACCTGTCTTTGTCATTGGTCACTCCAGTACCGCATGATGGGCAGAATGGTCACAGTGGCGGAATTGGAGCCCAACAGCTTGGACTCTCATGTGCCAAAATAGACCTGGCTACTGCTGCCCCTGAATGTCCAAATGGTCCACAAAGGAAACCAACCCTAAGATCCTGATGTATTAGCTTGCTAGAGCAACCATAACAAAATATCACACACTGAACAGCTTAACCAACAGAAATGTATTATCTCACAGTTCTGGAGGCTAGTACCTGAGATCAAGATGTCGGCAGGATTGGTTCCGTCTGAGGTCTATGAAGACGAATCTGCCTCTCTCCCAGCTTCTAGTGGTTTGCTGGCAGTCTTTGGCATTTCTTGGCTTGTAGAAGCATCCCTGATCTCTGCCTTCATCTTCACATAGCGCTCTGTCCATTCTGTGTATCTGTGTGCAAACTTCTTTTTATAAGGACACTAGTCATATTGGATTAAGAGCCCACCCTACTCCAGTATGACCTTATCTTATCTAACTACATATACAATGACTCTATTTCCAAATAAGATCCCATTCTGAGATACTGGAGATTAGGACTTCAACACATGAAATTTTGGGGGGATGGGGGGGTGGGCACAATTCAACCCTTCACACCCTGATAGAGCACAATTCCTCAAGAAGATCAACCAGACTCTTGATGGTGAGTTAATTACATTGGACCCCTTCTGTCATGGAGGACAGCAGTTTGTCAGGACAGACCCCTGTCAGATATTGGTTTGCCTTTCCTGAGCAGAGCTTCAGCTAGCATTCCTATTTGGGGGTTTATTGGAAGCCTGATTCACAGCCATGGAATCTTGCTCAACATAGCTAACAACCAGATCACAGGAGTGACCCAGGATAATCCCCCGCCATGCCATCCAGAGGCAGCTGGAATGTAGAATGCTGGAATAGCTTCTAAAAGTGCAACTGAAGCTCCAGTTCTGAGAAATCACTCGGATTAATGGCGTGCCATCCTTTAGGACAGAGCGTATTGATTATATCAGAGCCTCCAGGAAAGCTCTCAATCCATTCTGAGAATAAACAATTACCAAAACATATTCATAGCTCCTGTAACTCGTATTCATTTCTTATTTATACAGTCTTATCAAACTTACGGTGCTGGTAGGTAGGACATGTATTGCAAACATCTTTGGAAATACTCTTAAAATTACCTCACTAATGTTGAGTCAGTATCACTGCCGATTTATCTTTGCTGTTACAGATAATATCCTGAAGCATTTTTGTTAAACTCCACAATTATTATCTCTATCTTCTTAAGTAATAGAAAAGCATGTAAAAAATCTTGATTTTGTTTTCATAAGATTTTTCTACAGAAGTTAGGAAGCACTACAATATTTGAAGTCAAGGACTAGCCCCAAATCATGCTCACTTTTAGTGTAAATATTTGCTCTTTTATCTTTTTCTAGCTGGCAAGGACAATTAAATTCATGATTTGAACTGATTTAATTTTGGGGAGTGGCTTATATTTCGGTAACTCAGATCTGTTATAACGTAAGCTGCTTGGTAATTTTCAGTTTTTCTTCTGAAGCTGAGCCATCAACAAAGTCAAATGAGAGATACTCACGGCAGTCTCTAATGAGCCTCTGCAGGACTTGGAGAGTTTCCTAAGAGGTGAACAATCATGGCATTCTCCTTCTTCCCGGCTTAGAGTGTTGCAGCAATGGGTGGTGATGTGTGAAGGGAAAGAATGTAACTAGCTGAGAAATTCGGGGTGTGTTCTGTCAGTAGAAGAGTCTGCATAAGAAATCATTAATCTTAAAGAAGACCCTAAAAAGAAATCAGCTGAAGCTTTCACAAGATTTGCCACTGCTTCTATAGCTCTTGGACGGATCGAATATACCTTGACTACTGCAGCTAATGAAAGACTGAAGAAGGCAATGGGCTTTTGATGATCTCTATGTATTGATTTAGTACCCTGAGTGGATTGGATGTTTGCGTCCCCCCGGAATTCATATGTTGAAATTGTAATTCCCTGTGTGACTGTATTTGGAGTAAGGAAGTAGTTATGGTAAATAAGCTCATAAGAGTTGGTCCCTGATCCAATAGAGTTAGTGTCCTTATAAGAATAGACACCAGAGAGTTTGACCTCTCTCTCTATTCCCATGTGCGTGTACCACCAAGGAAAGGCCATGTGAGTACACAGTGAGAAGGCAGGCATCTGCAAGCCAGGAAAGAGTCCTCACCAGAAACAACCATGCTGGCATGATGATTTCAGATTTCCAGCCTCCATAACTGTGAGGAGACAAATTTCTGTTGTTTAAGCCATCCAGTCTGTGGTATTTTGTCATGGCAGACTAATTCAGTACAAATCCTGTCTAGAGTTCTCACGAATAAAAATATAAAGTGTTTATAAATCAAGAATTCTAAAAACAAAGCATTTTCATAGTCACTTACTGTGCCATTCTTGCAGTTAAAACATGAGTATCAACAGAGTATATAAGGGACAGAAGGAACCTCTGCTAATCTGGGCATAAAAATAACTTAGTCATGTTACAGAAAAAAAGATGCAAATGTTCACGTTACTCCTTTTGTACATTTAGTGGTGAGAGATTTCTTTGACTGAAGTCACAAACTTTTTTCCTCCAGAAACAAGAGAAAACTGGAGGATAGATAAAGTAGAGTTCAAGTCTCCAGCCTAAGCCTACTGAACTGGAATCCTTAGATGTGGAGTACCAATATTTGCATTTTTAATAAGCTCCTCCAGGGATTCTTTGCACATTCAAATTTTAAATGTAATCCCTGTATGGAATAAAGGGATGGGGGAATGAAGAGGTAGTGGGTCAGGAGAGAGAAGAAAGGATTTGAATAGAGATAAAAAGATTGTGACCCAAAAGACTGATTCTTTTGTGGCTATTTCTGAGAAAGAGGGATTTTACAACTTCCTTCAAAACCCACCACGAAGTTATCAGCTCTAGCTGGCACCCCTAATAAATGTTCAACTATCAAGACTTTCGTAAAGATAGAATTCTACTTTACAAAAGAAAAAAAATGTAAATCCTACGGGAACTTATATTTATGAATAAACCAGAAAATATCAAAAGAAGCAGGAAATTTCATTGAAATTCTACTATTGACTTGAATGATTGCAAGCTTAGCAAAAAAAAAAAAACCACTGAGCATGAATATGAAATATAAAACAAAGGCAGTGGATGTTCTATTCACTGGAATCTGAATATTGGTTTTGTTGCTCTTTACGTCTTTCTGAAAGAATCAATCCAAGATGGTGAGTCTATATCAGTCAAAAACAGATATATTCAGGGGGAGACATGCAAATGTAGAGTGAACTCAGGCTTCTGGGGTAATGTAGTGCCCATCCCAAAGGTATGTCAGGTGTTTCTGCCAACATGCACTCTACCATATCGGTGATCATTTATAAGAGAGGGTGACTGAGAGAACAGATTTATGTCCACATCAACTCTGGGCCATGTGGCTGAAGAGGGCCTGGGGACAAGGTTGCATTAGGACATTGTTGAGTCCTAGGAACCTTTGCTTTAGTGGTCCCTTGTCTCCATAAAAGAACATCAAAAATGATATTTTATGACTATGCTGGTATATAGACAAATTTAATCCAAGGTGAATTCATTACTATGTATGTATGTATTATTATATTCATATTTTTTATCTGATTCAAAAGAAATTAAACATTTCCTGAAAGTATCACGGGCCCTAGGCACTATAGGGTGTCTCTTCTGTCTATAGCATAAATCAACCCTGACCAGAAGAAATAGCAGTGATCAGAGAAAAACTACAGTGAGAGAAGACCCAAAGTCCCAGACTGAAAAGTCTTACTGCTCAGGGAGAACAGAAGAAAGATTATTTTTAAGAAAACAAGGGAAATAAAGAGTGATAAGCAGGTAAACAGCTCCTTGGGAGGAGGGGGAAAAAAAGCCCTCATTTGTAGCTTTGGCAATTTCTGGGCTGTAAATACTCTCCCTATGGCTGATTGTAATCTACTAATGGTTTAACAACCAGTTTGAAAAATTCCTGGATATTTATCAGCCCACTCTCGTTAGCCTGCACGAGCACACAACTTCAGAGGACTGTTATCAGTCTGCAGAACATTCTACTTTTTCTGAGGAAACCCACCAATGAAATGACGTAAGCAGACTTCAGGACCAGTCTTACGCTCGGTCATATGAAAGCCTCCAGCCTTCTTCTACCTATTGCTAACAATAGCCTAAAAATTACTCCAAAATTAGGGAGACCTAAAAATTCAAATTAAACCCTAACCTATTCTTTCGTTATTATCGGTTAGTCAAGAAGTAACTCTAACATCATATTCTTTTCTTTTTAATAGACGTTGGATATTAGAACCCAGACACTTCCTAGTGTTGTTTTCTGAACGTGTACGGAAGAAAAACATCTGGGGAGACCCTAAGGTTGAACTCTTTCAACCAGAAATTTGTCTTGAGAGCTGCCTGTCCTTGCTTTCTGCACGGGTCTAGAGAACCCAGGCCCGAGGTCACTTTATGGTCAATAGTTACAACCTTCTTCGCAGTTGTGGTTTCAGTAAACACTTGTGTCTGGGTTTTTTACGCCAATATTACCCCAAATAAGTAAGCCTTTTTTTCTCAATGAAGAGCATTTCCAGATGGGTTCTAGAGAATATTAATAATGGAAGTTTCCACAAATGATAATGCCCTTGAGGAGGACAGCTGACCTTTGTTTTTATAGAAACCACACCATGGTACCTCAGTGTCTTAAAAACAGGAATTATACATATAATTATATATAATAAATATTAATATAATATAAATATTAAAAACATATATATCATATATATTATACACACACACAATTTTCGTTTTTAGTGGCTGCTGTAAAAAATTTCCAGTGTTTACTGCCTTAAAAACATACAAATTTAATATCTTACACTTCTGGAGGTCAGAAGTCCAAAATCAGTCTCACAAAGTACCCGAAAGGCTGGTTCCTCCAGCAGGCTCTAGGGGAGAACCCATTGCCCAGGCTTTTTCAGAGTCTAGTCACAGCCTGCCTTCCTTGGCTCTTTGTCCTTCCTCACATCACTCA
This sequence comes from Balaenoptera musculus, assembly GCF_009873245.2. NCBI lineage: Eukaryota > Metazoa > Chordata > Mammalia > Artiodactyla > Balaenopteridae > Balaenoptera > Balaenoptera musculus. Next base: position 126,964,654 of record NC_045788.1, on the reverse strand, counting down.
ATCTCTTGCTTCCATCCTCACATCTGCTACTGGCTCTGATCCTCCTGCGTCCCTTTTACAAGGACTGGGATGGTTAATTTTATGTGTCACATTGACTGGGCCACAGAGTGCCCAGCCCAGATATTTGGTTAAACGTGATTTCTGGGTATGTCTACAGGGTGTTTCTGGGTGAGATTAACATTTGAATCAGTCAACTGAATAAAGCAGGTTGCCCTCCCCCAAATGGGTGGGCCTCATCCAATCAGTTGAAGGCCTGGATAGAATAAAAGTCTAAGTTAGGAAGAATTTTCTCTCTCCGTCTCTTTTCAAGCCTGAACATCTTCCTCCAACTTTGGACTTAGACTTGGAAGGGAACTTATACCACCAGCTTTCCAGGTTCTCAGGTTTTTGGATTATTCCTAGAACTACTCTCTCAGGTCTGTACTTCTCAGCCTCTATAATCACATAAGCCAATTCTTGTATATATATCCTTGAATACAAGTCCTGTTATGATTACACTGGTCCTGCCAAGATAATCCACCCGAATTTTCTCATCTCAAAATCTTTAACTTAATCACATCTGCAAAATCCCTTTTGCCATATAAAGTAACATTTGCAGAGATTAGGACCTGGATATCTCTCTGGGGCATTATTCATCCTAATACACACACAAACACACACACACACACACACACACACACACACGCAAACGAGTACAAAAACTAGCAAATAAGTTTAATTTTAATTTGTCTGACTTTTGTGTGTTTAATCTAAGTATTACAATTATAACAGAAACCAAATAGCTTTCAAATTTCTACCATAAAAAATAAATTTTGTGGGGCTTTAGCAGATTGCTTTAGCTTCTAATTACAATGAAACATTCATCTAAAATCTCTGTAACAAGAGTCTCAAAAGACTTCATGAATATTATCTTAATTTTATTCTTGCAACATCCAAATGAGACAGAGCAGTTGTCAGGTATTTTATGATAACAAATACATTACAAAGTCCAAGCTTTTGAAATAAAGGAAGATGACCTATTAAAACCTTCTAAGTGTCCCCGATTTACTGATAACTTTTAATGCAGAAGGAAATGAATAGGTGTCTGATGTTCAACTCATGGTTTAATTGCAAATACCTAGATTAGGTAAGCAATTGTTATTGGTTCCTAACTTTTAAAAAAGTTGCAGAATATAAAACATATACACTATTTTCATATTTAGCATCTCATTAAGACCCATGTTTCTCTGTCTATTATTTTTAAAGTCCCAATCAAATCATAACAGATCACACCAGAAATTCATGTTACATGCAATTATAGGATTTAAACTCAGTATCAGTTATTACACGTCAAAGCAAATTAACATCCACTAGTTCACATAAAAATAGACTTCTCTCCCCTAAAACTTTGTCCATTTCTCAACTTCTCAACCATTTGCCCTGTTTCAATATACTGTAAATTCCCAGAATCAAGTGACTTTCTCTCATTCCTCTTGGTATTCTACAACTTTCCTGCTAATGTTTACAATGTTAGATAAATTCTGCAGAAGAAGTTTATACGTTCAGAATCCAGGAGGGTCAAATTTATTTCTTTATTTGCTTCTCAGTGAAAAGCCTAAATCTCCTACTTTCCCTTTAACATTTTCCTGGATCTCTTCTAACCAGCTCTTAATTGGCAATTGAGATGTTATTTTATATATTTTTATCCCTAATCCTTGTCTATCCATTTGAAATGCCACTATCAAAACAGCCTTCCCCGAAATAGCATCTCCCTCTACTCCTTAGAAAGAGCCAGAGCTTCTACCATGATTTTTTTTGGGGGGGGGGGGGGTGCGCGCGCGCACGTATGTGCGTAAATTATCTTGTCTTGGCAAATTTGTGCCTGTATATATGAATGTATTTCCTGTGACTCTACTGTTTGCTTTAGAGATCAGGGAATTCCCATTCTAAAAATGACCAACTTTTTCTTCTTGGTACATCCCAGGACGGTCCTTCGTCTACGTGTTCTTGTTCGCGAACCATCACCGCCTGCGCTGCGGTTCAGGCTTCATCTTATTTCTTCCTCCTGTTCCTCATGCCTTCCCTCTCCGTGCCAGAGCTCCATGGGTGGCCTGCTGTCATCGCCCTCTGCACCTGTCCCAATTAGCAGGCCTGAGACGCCGCCAACACACCCTCCGTGCCGGTGAGTGGCTGCGGTGTGTGACCTCATTGCTGGGGAGGCTGCGGTCCGATGGTATGCGGTGTCTAGACACCATTTGTTGGAACTGCTTGGTGAGCGGAAAGCTCTGGTGCTGGAAGGTTCTCACAGCTGTGTCCAAAAGTTACTCATCAGAAGTTTGACAGCTGGGATTGGGTCATACATCTCTGCACCCTCAGTGCTCATCGTGGGACCGGGACACTTAGTCAGCACTCAGAAATGTTTGTTGAATTAATAGCAGTTTGGAGGCAAATTGATTTTCTGCCGTTACCACAGAATCTAGGATAGGCTTGCGATGAAGGGCGTGGACGCTGAAGGCAGAAGGACATTGGGTTCAGATCCTGACTCCACCACTTTCCAGCCGGATGACACTAGGCAAGTTTTACACCCACCCTGTGCCTCAGTTTCCTGACTTGTTAAATGGGGACAACAGTCATCCCGCCTAATAGGATCGTGATTATTAGAAGAGCTTGTACATTTTTTTAAAAAATTGAATTATAGTTGATTTACAATGTTGTGTTAGTTTCAGGTGTATAGCACAGTTAGTTTTATATATCTATATATCTATATATCTATCTATCTATCTATATATATATATATATATATATATATATTCTTTTTCTGATTCTTTTCCTTTATAGGTGATTATAAAATATTCAGTATAGTTCCCTGTGCTATACAGTAGGTCCTTGTTGGTTACCTATTTTATATATAGTAGTGTGTGGATGTTAATCCCAACCTCCTAATTTATCCCTCCCCCCCGTTTCCCCTTTGGTAACCATAAGTTTGTTTTCTATGTCTGTGCATCTAGAAAAGCTTATACTTGGAAAGCTCTTAACAAATCAGTGGGCACAGGGGTAAAGCTCCAAAAATGCTATATTTTTATCCTCATCACATTTCATCTGCAGTGTCTCAACCAGACTGCCGACTGTCATAATTTTCTCAGTCTGATGTTCTACAAACATGACATTATGTTACACACCAGTTTTAAAATATCACAGGTAAATAATTTAGCAAAAATATTTCCTCCTCTCCCTGTGCTGAAGGTGTTAAACGGACTGTAGGAATGACTTTCCCCATACAGGGAACTGGGTGTCAGCAGCCCAAGTGCTCCCAGCAAAGAAAGCAGGCGAGAGGCTCGGAGGGTTGGGTCTTCCTTCCAAGTCTTACGTTACAAAGGAAAAGACACTGAGATCCATAAATACGAACAAACCGCACCCCCTTCTCTTTAAACTAAGGGAGCCTATTATGACTCAACTTGTTGTCAGGAGCTATTTTACTAAAGGTAGAAAACAACAAAATAGGCAGCAGAAACATAATCTTGAACGCAATAACTATTAGCTAAAATTTAATGTGCCCCCCCTTCCCCAAATGTACCTCTGAAGTGCTTCTGGCAAAAAGAGAAATAAGCTGCTGGAAGTTGAATGAGGAGGGGCCGGGGGGAAGGTCTTTTCCTCAAAAAAAGCGAGGAAGAAGAAAGCAACCGTAGAGAGGGCTGTGCTGGAATAACTCTGGCAGGCTGACACCTCCCAGTACGGCAGCAACCTGAAGAAGCGGCGCTTTTTCACCTCCCCGCCCCCCAGGGCAAGGGCTAGCGAGCGTTTTTCGGTATTGATAGGACCCACCTCCTTCCCGCATTCTCAGCTAGGGGTGCTTTCTGAGAGTAGAGGCCATGGACTATTTATTACTTTTTAACTAAATTAGTTTTACCTTCAGGGCCGTAATTCCTTGTCCTTCCTGCCCCACATTGGTGCGCACGTGCGCACGCACACACCTGTCGGTTTTATTTCTGGACTGTATGCACTGCTTAGTTGTATGGTATGTAGAATAACCACAGAGAATTTACTGTGTAGAGTGACTTAGGAAAGGAACAGAGGTAAGGATTTCAGGCTACTAACCTTGTGTTCAATTTGGTCATATTTTACCAGGTGGCACCCAGTGTCATTGGCTGAGCCTCCCGTATACACCAAAGTACGGCTTCTGCAATCACCATATCACGCAATCATCTTGGATCTATATATGCAATATGGATAATCTCACCGCCAGCAGCGGTAATATAGAAGGACAAAAGGAGAAGGCAAATGTTGTGTTATCGTTAAATTACGAGTTAAAAATAAACTTCCTAATATAACCACGAGGTGGCGCATTTAACCCAGAATCAGCTACTACTACATCAATAATATTTTATTTTTATTCAGGCTTTTTTTTTTTACTGTTTTGGGAAGGACTCTAAAGCTGAAATAAAAGAGAATATCATGTCTTAAAAATATGAATTTTAAACAAAGTTCTGTGAGCTATACTAGCGTATAATTCCCTAAAACATGAGCTGAATTTTTAAAAAGTCTTAATGGCCACGCTGCAAGTAATCCTAGACAACTTAATGAACCAAGTGATAGATTTATTAAACCTACGTCTTGAAATGGATAGATTTGTAGAACGAAGGAATTGTAAACAAAATAACAAGCCTGGATTTTCTGTGGCACTCAACTTGACTCATAAGGAACCTAATTCATGTGCCTCCTTAAGCCTAAATGTTCACGGTTATATTAATCCAAACCGATTTTCATTATTCTAGTTGTTTGGAAGACTGCATTTTAAAGTCAAGATGTTATGTTTAACACAAATGAGAAAACCTCTTCCAAACCAAACGTCTTTTAAAAGGACTAATTTCAGCTGAGTTGATGTTGATTCTATGAAAACAAATAATAATGTATCTTGAATGTGCTTAAAGCACAGGTAGTAGCCAACCTATTCTCTTGCCTTTTTAAAGGAAATGATCAATTTAAGTAAGAAATGTTGGCTTCTTTTTTGAAACCTAGCACTAGGCTTTGATAAAGTGGCCAGCACTAAGTCACAAGAAGGGTCATGTCAGTTCCAACGTACAGTCTGCATGTTCCCAGCAACACAGGGCAGCATGGGGGTTGCAGAAGCCACATTTTGTGAGCTGGAGCAAATCACACTGGGTGCCTCCTGGTGAAATCTAACCAAATAGGATATCAAAAGCATTCTCAGAAAAGGCTCAGGTACCCTAAAGGGACTTTTGGGAGAAGGCTTTCTTGGACATAGGGGGTGGGGGAGTGGGTAGAAGGAGTAACATCGCTGTCTTAGCTGGGAAGGCGGGGGGTGGGGGACATCATGAAGTGACTCTAAGAACAGCTGTTTGGACTTTATTTTCTACAGCATCAACATACCATCCAGGTATTTTTGCCTAAACCTTCTGCTTCTGCAGGATCATGAACTCTTTTGGAAATATGAGCTCTGTCTAGGGCTGAACACTGACTGCCCCAGACCCCAAACAGACATCAGTTCTGCTTTGTAGGCAAGGTGCAGACTACTGAGAGCAAGAGGTGCACCCAGATGATGGAGAGCTGATGGAACTCCTCAATACAGGGATGGATGGTGCTCAGTGGAGACTGGGACATCTGCAGCCTCTGCCATGGCGCCATCTAGTGCTGGCAAGCGTTACTGCAACCTCTTGATGGTACTGGTTCTGATGGTGACCGCATGGTTGCTGGTCCCAGGGCTTCCAACCTCTCTCATCTCCCCCAAACCTTGAATCTGAGACAGGAGAGTGACCCAGCTTCCTGGGAAGTCAAGAAGACCATAGGTACCTAACAGGAAAGTAAGAGGAGGTTTGTGGGGGGAAGGGAGCAGATGCATTGCTTAGTTTCTTAAACTTTTAATCCCTCAGTAAGACTTTGTAAAACAACCAATTTTAATAATAATTCCAGCACCCTGCCCATTATCATAATAAAAAGGGTGGGGGAGGATACTTAGGTCTTTAATTCACTGTTTTTTTTTTTTTTTTTTTTTGCTTTTAAATCAGATGTTGATTGCACCGCTTCCTCAGAGTTACGTGGTGAACCACTGCAAGAGCCTAAAACCCACATTGGCTGGACCTCGAGTTATTAGCTCCATGGGAATCATGGGTAGAATCCTTTCCTGCCTCTTCCTGGCTTCTGGTGTGGGCTGTCCTGGCTTGCAGCTTCATCGCTCCAATCTCTGCCTCTGTCATCATATGGCATTCTCTCTCTCCCTCTGTGTCTGTCTTTGCATCAATCTTCCCTCTTCTTAGCAGTCACTAGTCATACTGGGTTAGGGCCCACCCTGTGTTAATTTGTTTACATCTGCAAAGACCATATTTCCAAATAAAGTCATATTCACAAGTACAGGGCTAGAACTTCAATAAATCTTTATAGGAGTCACAATTCAACCCATTAGACCATCCTAGCATTTTGGCTGAGGGGTGCCTGGTGCAAAATCATATATATATGTACATATATATATATGTATATATATGTATATGTGTGTATATATATATTTTTTAAACAGTGTTTGTAGCATTTATATTATTTTCTAAAGCATTTTCACTCCAGTTAACTAATCTTGTGTTCTGTAGAGTTCTCTGCAACACATAAGTCAATATAGTTTTCCCACACTTGCCAACAGAGGAGCCTCTGAGACATTTAGCAATTTTTCAAAGACTCTATATCAAGTTAGGAATAAATTTGCTCTCTTTATCATACTCCTCTCCAGTGCTAAAACAAAAAACAAAGAAAACTTTACAACAGCTCTGTGAATCAAATAACAGTGAATAATGCTGCCAGACATTTCAAAAGTCACGTCATTAGGGACTTCCCTGGTGGCGCAATGGTTGGGAGTCTGCCTGCCAGTGCAGGGGACACGGGTTTGATCCCTGGTCCGGGAGGATCCCACATGCCGCTGAGCAACTGACCTGCGTGCCACAACTACTGAGCCTGCGCTCTAGAGCCCGCGAGCCACAACTACTGAAGCCCGCGTGCCTAGAGCCCATGCTCCGCAACAAGAGAAGCCACCGCAATGAGAAGCCCGTGAACCACGACGAAGAGTAGCCCCTGCTCACCACAACTAGAGAAAGCCCACGCCCAGCAATGAAGACCCAATGCAGCCAAAAATAAATAATATAAATAAACAAAAGTCACATGATGAATTTGAGCTTATCAAAGTGATAAGTAATTTTGGTAAAAAGCAAGAACAGGTATGTAGTGCTCACTTGAATTCTACCTTAACATTTGACTTCAGTTTCAGACTATCCTTTATTGTTGCTAAAATTCTGGAAATACTACGGACCTAGGGTATTTTATACGGTTCCTAGGTGAAGGAGTAAAGTCCCAAATAACACTAATAGATGAAGGATTATTTTTTTTTATCAACTTTATTGGAGTATAATTGCTTTACAATGGTGTGTTAGTTTCTGCTTTATAACAATGTGAATCAGCTATACATATACATATGTCCCCATATCTCTTCCCTCTTGAGCCTTCCTCCCACCCTCCCTATCCCACCCATCTAGGTGGTCACAAAGCACCGAGCTGATCTCCCTGTGCTATGCAGCTGCTTCCCACTAGCTATCAGTTTACATTTGGTAGTATATATAAGTCCATGCCACTCTCTTACTTCATCCCAGCTTACCATTCCCCCTCCCCGTGTCCTCAAGTCCATTCTCTACATCTGCGTCTTTATACCTGTCCTGGCCCTAGGTTCTTCAGAACCATATTTTTTTTTTGTAGATTCCATATATATGTGTTAGCATATGGTATTTGTTTTTCTCTTTCTAACTTACTTCACTCTGTATGACAGTCTCTAGGTCCATCCACCTCACTACAAATAACATTTCATTTCTTTTTATGGCTGAGTAATATTCCATTGTATATATGTGCCACATCTTCTTTACCCATTCATTTATCGATGGACACTTAGGTTGCTTCCGTGTCCTGGCTATTGTAAATAGAACTGCAGTGAACATTGTGGAACATGACTCTTTTTGAACTATGGTTTTCTCAGGGTATATGCCCAGTAGTGGGATTGCTGGGTCGTATGGTAGTTCTATTTTTAGTTTTCTTAAGGAACCTCCATACTGTTCTCCATAATGGCTGTATCAATTTACATTCCACCAACAGTGCAATAGGGTTCCCTTTTCTCCACACCCTCTCCAGCATTTATTGTTTCTAGATTATTTGATGATGGCCATTCTGACTCGTGTGAGGTAGTACCTCACTGAAGTTTCTGATTTGCATTTCTCTAATGATTAGTGATGTTGAGCATCCTTTCATGTGTTTGTTGGCAATCTGTATATCTTCTTTGGAGAAATGTCTATTTAGGTCTTCTGCCCATTTTTGGATTGGGTTGTTGGTTTTTTTGATATTGAGCCACATGAGCTGCTTGTATATTTTGGAGCTTAATCCTTTGTCAGTTGCTTCGTTTGCAATTATTTTATCCCATTCTGAGAGTTGTCTATTCTTCTTGTTTATGGTTTCCTTTGCTGTGCAAAAGCTTTTAAGTTTCATTAGGTCCCATTTGTTTATTTTTGTTTTTATTTCCATTTCTCTAGGAGGTGGGTCAAAAAGGATCTTGCTGTGATTTATGTCATAGAATGTTCTCTTAAGTTTTCCTCTAAGAGTTTTACAGTGTCTGTCCTTACATTTAGGTCTTTAATCCATTCTGAGTTTATTTTTGTGTATGGTTTTAGGGAGTGTTCTAATTTCATTCCTTTACATGTAGCTGTCCAGTTTTCCCAGCACCACTTATTGAAGAGGCTGTCTTTTCTCCATTCTTGCATCCTTTATCAAAACTAAGGTGACCATATGTGCATAGGTTTGTCTCTGGGCTTTCTATCCTGTTCCATTGATCTATATTTCTGTTTTTCTGCCAGTACCATACTGTCTTGATTACTGTAGCTTTGTAGTATAGTCTGAAGTCAGGGAGCCTGATTCCTCCAGCTCCGTTTTTCTTTCTCAAGATTGCTTTGGCTATTTAGGGTCTTTTGTGTTTCCATACAAATTGTGAAATTTTTTGTTCTAGCTCTGTGAAAAATGCCAGTGGTAGTTTGATAGGGATTGCATTGAATCTGTAGATTGCTTTGGGTAGTAGAGTTATTTTCACAATGTTGATTCTTCCAATCCAAGAACAAGGTATATCTCTCCATCTGTTTGTATCATCTTTAATTTCTTTCATCAGTGTCTTATAGTTTTCTGCATATAGGTCTTTTGTCTCCTTAGGTAGCCTTATTCCTCGGTATTTTATTCTTTTTGTTGCAGTGGTAAATGGGAGTGTTTCTTTAAATTCTCTTTCAGATTTTTCATCAGTAGTGTATAGGAATGCAAGAGATTTCCCTGCATTAATTTTGTATCCTGCTACTTTAACAAATTCATTGATTAGCTCTAGCAGTTTTCCGGTAGCATCTTTAGGATTCTCTATGTATAGTATCATGTCATCTGCAAACAGTGACAGCTTTACTTCTTCTTTTCTGATTTGGATTCCTTTTATTTCTTTTTCTTCTCTGATTGCTGTGGCTAAAACTTCCAAAATTATGTTGAATAATAGTGGTGAGAGTGGACATCCTTGTCTTGTTCCTGATCTTAGAGGAAATGCTTTCAGTTTTTCACCATTGAGAACAATGTTGGCTGTGGGTTTGTCATATATGGCCTTTGTTATGCTGAGGTAACTTCCCTCTATGCCTACTTTCTGGAGGGTTTTTATCATAAATGGGTGTTGAATTTTGTAGAAAGCTTTTTCTGCATCTATTGAGATGATCATATGGTTTTTCTCCTTCAGTTTATTAATATGGTTTATCACATTGATTGATTTGCGTATATTGAAGAATCCTTGCATTCCTGGGATAAACTCCACTTAATCATGGTGTATGATCCTTTTAATGTGCTGTTGGATTCTGTTTGCTAGTATTTTGTTGAGGATTTTTGCATCTATGTTCATCAGTGATATTGGCCTGTAGTTTTCTTTCTTTGTGACATCTTTGTCTGGTTTTGTTATCAGGGTGATGGTGGCCTCATAGAATGAGTTTGGGACTGTTCCTCCCTCTGCTATATTTTGGAAGAGTTTGAGAAGGGTAGGTGTTAGCTCTTCTCTAAATGTTTGATAGAATTCTCCTGTTAAGCCATCCCGTCCTGGTCTTCTGTTTGTTGGAAGATTTTTAATCACAGTCTGAATTTCAATGCTTGTGATTGGTCTGTTTATATTTTCTATTTTTCCTCGTTCAGTCTTGGAAGGTTGTACTTTTCTAGGAATTTGTCCGTTTCTTCCAGGTTGTCCATTTTATTGGCATATAGTTGCTTGTAGTAATCTCTCAAGAACCTTTGTATTTCTGCAGTGTCAGTTGTTACTTCCTTTTTAATTTCTAATTCTATTGATCTGAGTCTTCTCCCTTTTTTTCTTGATGAGTCTGGCTAATGGCTTATCAATTTTGTTTATCTTCTCAAAGAACCAGCTTTTAGTTTTCTTGATCTTTGCTGTCATTTCCTTCATTTCTTTTTCATTTATTTCTGATCTGATCTTTATGGTTTCTTTTCTTCCGCTACCTTTGGGTTTTTTTTTTTATCTTCCTTCTCTTATTGCTTTAGGTGTAAGGTTAGGTTGTTTGAGATGTTTCTTCTTTCTTGCAGTAGGATTTTATTGCTATAAACTTCCTTCTTCGAACTGCTTTTGCTGCATCCCATAGGTTTTGGGTCATAGTGTTTTCATTGTCATTTGTTTCTAGGTATTTTTGATTTCATCTTTGATTTTTTCAGTTACCTCTTGGTTACTTAGTAATGTATTGTTTAGCCTCCATGTGTCTGTATTTTTTACAAATTTTTTCCTGTAGTTGATATCTAGTCTCATAGTGTTGTGGTCGGAAAGGATACTTGATATGATTTCAATTTTCTTAGATTTAACAAGGCTTGATTTGTGACCCAAGATATGATCTATCCTGGAGAATGTTCCATGAACACTTGAGAAGAAAGTGTATTCTGTTGTTTTGGAATGCAATGTCCGATAAATATCAATTATGTCCATCTGTTTAATGTATCATTTAAAGCTTGTGTTTCCTTATTTATTTTCATTTTGCATCCATCCATTGGTGAAAGTGGAGTGTTAAATCCCCTAGTATGTTTGTGTTACTGTCGATTTCCACTTTTATGGCTGTTAGCATTTGCCTTATGTATTTAGATGTTCCTATGTTGGGTGAATAAATATTTACAATTGTTATATCTTCTTCTTGGATTAATCCCTTGATCATTATGTAGTGTCCTTCTTTGTCTCTTCTAATAGTCTTTATTTTACAGTCTATTTTGTCTGATATGAGAATTGCTACTCCAGCTTTCTTTTGATTTCCATTTGCATGGAATATCTTTTTCCATCCCCTCACTTTCAGCCTGTATGTGTCCCTAGGTCTGAAGTGGGTCTCTTGTAGACAGCATATATATGGGTCTTGTTTTTGTATCCATTCAGCCAGTCCATGTCTTTTGGTTGGAGCATTTAATCCATTTACATTTAAGGTAATTATCGATATGTATGTTCCTATTACCATTTTCTTAATTGTTTTGGGCTTGTTATTGTAGGTCTTTTAGTTCTCTTGTGTTTCCTGCCTAGAGAAGTTCCTTTAGCCTTTGTTGTAAAGCTGGTTTTGTGGTGCTGAATTCCCTTAGCTTTTGCTTGTCTGTAAAGGTTTTAATCTTTCTGTCGAATCCAAATGAGATGCTTGCTAGGTAGAGTAATCTTGGTTGTAGGTTTTTCCCTTTCATCACTTTAAATATGCCCTGCCCTTCCCTTCTGGCCTGCAGATTGTGTGCTGAAAGATCAGTTGTTAACCTCATTGGGATTCCCTTATGTGTTATTTGTTGCTTTTCCCTTGCTGCTTTTAATATTTTTCTTTGTATTTAATTTTTGATAGTTTGATTAATAGGTGTCTTGGGGTGTTTCTCCTTGGATTTATCCTGTATGGGACTCTCTGCCCTTCCTGGACTTGATTGACTATTTCCTTACCCATATTAGGGAAGTTTTCAACTATAATCTCTTCAAATATTTTCTCAGTCCCTTTTTTTTTCTATTCCTCTTTGGGACCCCTATAATTCGAATGTTGGTGGGTTTAATGTTGTCCCAGAAGTCTCTGAGACTGTCCTCCGTTCTTTTCATTCTTTTTTCTTTATTTTGCTCTCCAGTAGTTATTTCCACTATTTCATCTTCCAGATCACTTATCCATTCTTCCTCCTCAGTTACTCTACTTATTTCTTCTAGAGAATTTTTAATTTCAGTTATTGTGTTGTTCATCACTGTTCATTTGTTCTTTAGTTCTTCTAGGTCCTTGTTAAACGTTTCTTGTATTTTCTCCAATCTATTTCCACGATTTTGGATCATCTTTACTATCATTACTCTGAATTCTTTTTCAGGTAGACTGCCTACTTCCTCTTCATTTGTTTGGTCTGGTGGGTTTTTACCTTGCTCCTTCATCTGCTGTGTGTTTCTCTGTCTTCTCATGTTGCTTAACTTACTGTGTTTGGGGGTCTCCTTTTCACAGGCTGCATGTTCGTAGTTCCCATTGTTTTTTGATGTCTGCCCCCAGTGGCTAAGTTTGGTTCAGTGGGTTGTGTAGGCTTCCTGGTGGAGGGGACTGGTGCCTGTGTTCTGGTGGATAAGGCTGGATCTTGTCTTTCTGGTGAGCAGGACTGCTTCCTGTGGTGTGTTTTGGGGTGTCTGTGACCTTATTATGATTTCAGGCAGCCTCTCTGCTAATGGGTGGGGTTGTGTTCCTGTCTTGGTAGTTGTTTGGCATAGGATGTCCAGCTCTGTAGCTTGCTGGTCGTTGAGTGGAGCTGGGTCTTAGCATTTAGATGGAGATCTCTGGGAGAGCTTTTACTGTTTGATATTACATGGAGCCAGGAGGTCTCTGGTGGACCAATGTCCTGAACTCAGCTCTCCCACCTCAGAGGCCAAGGCCTGACACCCAGCCAGAGCACCAAGACCCTTTCAGCCACACAGCTCAGAAGAAAAGTGAGGAAAAAAGAAGGAAAGAAAGAAAAATAAAATTATATAAATTTATTAAAATTAAAAATTAAAAAATATTAAAAATTAAAAAGTAATAAAAAGAAAGAAAGAAAGAAGAGAGCAACCATACCAAAAAACAAATCCACCAATGATAACACATGCTAAAAACTACACAAAAAAAATCGGACAGATAGAACCCTAGGACAAATTGTAAATGCAAAGCTATACAGACAAAATCACACAAAGAAGCATACACATACACACTCACAAAAAGAAAAAAAGAAAAACTATATCTATCCATCTATATATTTAAAAAAGGAAGAGAACAACCAAATGAATAAATAAATCTACTAAACTCATAATAAACTCTAAATATTAAACTAAGATAAACATAAAACCAGAAACAAATTAGATGCAGAAAGCAAACCTCAAGTCTACAGTTGCTCCCAAAGTCCACCACCTCAATTTTGGGATGATTCATTTTCTATTCAGGTATTCCAGAGATGCAGGGTACATCAAGATGATTGTGGAGATTTAATCCACTGCTCCTGAGCCTGCTGGGAGAGATTTCCCTTTGCCTCTTTGTTCACTTAGCTCCTGGGGTTCAGCTTTGGATTTGACCCCGCCTCTGCATGTAGGTCGCCTGAGGGCATCCATTCTTCGCTCAGACAGGACGGGGTTAAAGGAGCAGCTGATTCGGGGGCTCTGGCTCACTCAGGCCGGGGGGAGGGTGGGGTATGGATGCAGGGCGAGCCTGCGGCAGCAGCGGCCAACGTGTCGTTGCACCAGCCTGAGGCGCACCCTGTGTTCTCCTGGGGAAGTTGTCCCTGGATCACGGGACCCTGGCAGTGGCGGGCTGCACAGGCTCCTGGGAGGGGAGGTGTGGAGAGTGACCTGTGCTCGCACACAGGCTTCTTGGTGGCAGCAGCAGCAGCCTTAGCGTCTCATGCCCATCTCTGGGGTCTGCGTTGATAGCTGCAGCTCGTGCTCATCTCTGGAGCTCCTTTAGGCGGTGCTCTGAATCCCCTCTCCTCGTGCACCCCAAAACAATGGTCTCTTGTCTCTTAGACAGGTACAGACATTTTCCCGGACTCCCTCCTGGCTAGCTGTGGTGCACTAGCCCACTTCAGGCTGTGTTCACACAGCCAACCCCAATCCTCTCCCTGGGATCTGACCTCCGAAGCCCAAGCTTCATCTCCCAGCCCCCACCCGCCCCGACGCAGGAGCAGCAAGCCTCTTGGGCTGGTGATTGCTGGTCGGCAACAATCCCCTCTTTGGGAATCTCTCTGCTTTACCCTCTGCACCCCTATTGTTGCTCTCTTCTCCATGGCTCCAAAGCTTCCCCCCTACCCATCCCCTGTCTCCGCCAGTGAAGGGCCTTCCTAGTGTTTGGAAACTTTTCCTCCTGCACAGCTCCCTCCCCAAGGTGCAGGTCCGTTCCCTATTCTTTTGTCTCTGTTTTTTCTTTTTTCTTTTGCCCTACCCAGGTACGTGGGGAGTTTCTTGCCTTTTGGGAAGTCTGAGGTCTTCTGCCAGCGTTCAGTAGGTGTTCTGTAGGAGTTGTTCCACATGTAGATGTATTTCTGATGTATTCGTGGGGAGGAAGGTGATCTCCACGTCTTACTCCTCTGCCATCTTGAAGGTCTCCGAGGGATTACTTTTGAAATATATTCAACTAAGTGTAAGAAATCAGCTTTGCACCAAAATTGAAATGAAGTATCTGGCAATATCATGAAAATGACAAATTAGATTTTTTTGCTCAATCATTTTATTTAGTCCTAAATCACTGCAAAACATTAACAGAGTTTACAAAGAAAGCATTAAATTAATTAATTCAAAGTTGGAAGCACCTCATATAGATGGTCTAATTATCCATGAAAATGAGACAGCCGTAATTTCTTTTAATTTAGTCATCACTAAGGGAGGTTATATTTACCTCTGACTCTAAATTCCACAAAGTAAAATCAGGAAAAGCTCAAATTGCCCAATAATTAGTTATAATTATTTTAACTTAATAATTTAATAATAATTAATTTAACTCATGTAGTTAAAACAAATAATTAGTTTCCATCTGATTTATGAACACTCAAATCATTTGCTTGGAAGTCAATTACACAGAATATAAAAAAGGCAAGAGGTAGGTGTGCTGCTTTATTTTTAGAACAATATGCAAGCAATCATTGAATTTCTTAAAGAAATCCATTCGTGTTTTCCCTATTGATTGGACTGTGTTACAACAGTGAAGGGTGCTGGTGTAATGAACGTGGATTTGTCCAAGGTCTAGCTAGGAGGCAGTATTACATTGTGAGTAAGGGAGTGGCCTCTGAGTTAGACACTCAGCTCAACAATTTTCCTACGATGAGCAAGTCTTTTTATCTTTCTAATTCTTGCCTTTCTCAACTGTACACTGGGAATAATAATAGTGCCTAACTGTGGCAGAGAGAATATCATGAGTTTTCCAAACACTTTCATTTCTTGTGGTCATACAAGTAGACTCTACTTCCCAGCTCCCCTTGAATCAAACTGATGCTATTCCTAATTCTGGCCAATGGTATGTGAGCAGAAAAGGTGTATGCCAATTCCAAGTTTTGGCTCCTGAAATATCCCAGGAGCCTGTTCACATTTTTTCTTCATTGGTTAGTCAGCTACATGCAAATAACCCAGTAGAGGAAGTGGAGGCTTAAGGTAGAAATGGTAGAGATACTAGCTTGAAGAAGCCTGGAATCACTAGGTTCCAGAATCACTGCTTGAAGATAAGGAAATAAGCACTGAGATTTGGGGGTGCTTGGTACAGCAACTCATATATCCCAAATAATACACAACCTTATAAGTTTGACATAAGAACTAAAAGGCATGGCAATCATGGAATGTCTAGCATGTAGTAAATGTTCAGTCACTGATGGATATTATTACTATTTAAAGGCAAAAGAAATATATAATGTCCTATTGCACATTATGGCCTTGTTAGTAGTTAAAATGTCTTGAGAAAAATAAAGAAATTGATTATATATATCATCTATTCTAGAATGCATAAAATCACATTACTTAATGTAGTATAATATCACTTCTTATCCCCTGGTACAGGACCATCAGTATTCATTAAAGGCTGAATGAATGGTAGTTCCAATGAATAAATTAATCCATGAATACAGGATAATAAAGGAAATTTTTCCTGTTTAATTGCACTGGACAGAGTTATTAAATACTCTATACAGATTAGGAATTTTTGAAGACTCAAGAATGACAAAGGTGCTTAACACTAAGAAGGAAGAGGTACACAAAGGAACGCACAGGTAGCTTCAATGAAAGGGCGTAGATACTAGTTCTTACATTATATGGTGAATGCATGAATGTTTACATGATTATTCCCTACCTGACACATATGCTTCTATATATTGTGTTTGCAGGCAGGTATAAAATAATAAAAGGTTTAATAAAAGAAAAGTAATATTCAATATAGATGAAAAGGATTAGTCATCAGAGTTTATTAAATGAGCAATCTCTGTGACTATTAAAAGATGTAGATATGAAAATGCTTTTGACATTCAAAAATCATAGAGGTAACTTTTAGTTCTAATTGAGGGACTGACAGTTGAGAATAATTGAGAAGAGACAACATTTGTGGAGGGAAGAAAATTCAAGGCAAAGAATGAGATACTGACTACCTTGCAAGGGTATCAGAACAGTCAAACTCTGGTCCCAGCCCCCTTACTTACCATGGGTTGGGGGCAGATAATTTCTTGGAGGCTCCATTCCCTGGTACATTAAATTAGGGGATTGGATTAATTGGTTAATTTTGTGATGTTTCAGGGTTATTATTTGTTCAATATAATTATTAATAAACATTAGTTTTCATTGCACTGTGTGTGGGAGAAATTATCAGTTAGAAAAGCTCTGGCTGATAGTACGCAAGATAAATCACCTTTTAACTGGGTATTTTTTCTTGATATATAAATAGCTGCTTTCCACAGAAGCCAACTTATGTCAAATAATAAACTGAAAAACAAATGGAAAACTAGAATATTTTTTTCATACTTAATTGGTCATACACAGCTTCTACATATTCCAAGCAAACAAATGCACAATAGGGCATGTATTTTAATGAACCTTCATAACAATAGAAGCAACGTGGGAAAAAAAATTGATCCAGAAAAAAAAAAAGATGATTTGAAGATGTATTTATGGCATACCTGTCACCCAGTTCCTAGGCAACCAGGCACTGTTCAAACAGAAAGAAAGGTAGATAATTATAGATGATGGTATATTTGGTCCTTCCTGCTTAAGGAAGGAAATCTTCAAGAAATAAAACCATACATGAATCCTAAAGGTGTCATTTCATGTATCTAATTTGAAATGGAATTTCTTGACTGAATCATAGCACCTTTCCTTTGATGTAGAGTCTAGTGATGGTTTCTTCATCCGAGCCATAGCTGCACACAAACCTCCCCCTTGCACATCCACACCCCCCTTTGCTCTGCATCAGTAGCATCTGGTCTGCTGTGCTCGCTTTCAGCCACAATTGTCAACTATTTTTAAGAGAGACTATTGAGAAGAGGAAGAATCATGGAAATGATGCCGAAAACTCAGCTCTGTGCACTGGTGCCAGATCGAATCTCGGAGACAGAGTTTTGGGTGAAGTAGAAAAGAATAGCTTTAGTGCTTTGCCTGGCAAAGAGGGACACAGTTGGCCCATGCCCTCAAAACTGTGTGTCCCAACCCAGGGGGGATTTGGTGAGGAGTTTTATAGCAATGGTTCAAGGGTGAGGTTGCTGATAAGGAGCAGTGTGTGTGCAGGGCCTGCATTCATTTAATCTGGCCTCAGGTGGTCTCCTGATGAGCTTCTGTGGTTCTTGAGGTTATCAAACTGAGACCTTCTCTCTGGAGTGAAGAATGCTTCATCAAGTAGTTAATATCTTCATTTGTTGGGGATTTTAGTTCCGCAGAAGAGCTCAAAGATCTTGTTATGTATATCCCTTGAGGTGGAACCAGGATCCTGTCCCAAGGCTGCACTACTGTTCCTTGACTACTCCTCCCTTGTATCCACATCCTCTCCCTTCTCTGATTAGCAACTGTTTGAACCTGCCCTTTGGAACTCAAGGAAGGTCATGGAGGCTGAAGCTTATTCCCTAAAAGTAAGAAACAGGGGACACAGAAAGGCTTTCATGCCCAGGAGCCCCACAGGGTCCTGCTCGGTTTCAGAAATGGGTAATGAAAATATGCTTTCCTGGTGATTATTGAAAAGAGCCTTTTTTTCAATCCAGAAAATATTTTTCTATTCAAAGAGAGTTAGTTCCAGCTTTTGTCTGGTTTTGTTTTGCTTTCTACAGGTAGCAAATGCAACCGTTCAGAGAAGCACCAAGGCAAAAGCAGAGCACACAGCTTAGGCAATCCGAAGACAAATCAAACCCTGTCTCAGGTCTGTGAGAAAAATGCCAGCCAATATGGGCTAAATCATGAGCTATTCTTGAGCGTGTTCAACTTCAAATCCAAACTAATTATTAATTTAGTTGAAAAATAAACTTTAACACATGCTCACATGTTGAGGAAAAAGTAATCAGTCAATCTAACAAAGTAATAGAGAATGTTATTTGAGCCAAGTTGAGGATTATAACCCGGGAACAGCCTCTCAGAAAGCTCCTAGAACTGTTCCACCTGTTAGAAGTCAAGACATATTTATATAAGTTTTTGAGACAGAGGACTGTACATTAAATGACATATTATTGACAGTTTATACAGTCTAGCAAGTAGTAGGTCATGGGTTATAGTGGCTCCTTACGAGATCAAGAAGGAATGTTATCTTTAAGGAATTGTCTTGTTGGTGCTGGGAGAGTGTTGCTCTGTGTGGTTGAGTAGGTATTTCTGCCGATGGGGAGGTTTTGAAACTGTGGACCTCAGATTGAGACTTGAACCCACCGTCTTTTAATTGAGATCACACACCTAGTCTCAGGACTTAATGAAGCTCAGGTTCTTGATGTCTCATGGCGGAAAGAATTCAGTGAGAGACAGAGTGATAGTTAGGAATTGGATTTATTTAAAGAGAAGCACACTCCCACAGACAGAGTGTGGGCCATCTCAGAAGGTGAGAGGCCTGGAAATATGCATGGTTAGTTTTTATGGGCTGGAAAATTTCATAGGCTAATGAGTGGGAGGATTATTCCAATTATTTTAAGGAAGGGACAGGAATTTCCAGGAATTGGACCACCACCCACTTTTTGACCTATTATGATTGGACTCAGAACTGTCATGGTGCTGGTGGGTGTGTCATTTAGATGCTAATGTATTACAATGAGCATATAATGAGGCTCAAGGTCTACTGGAAGTCAACTTGTCTGCCATCTTGGACCTACTTGGTTCTAACCAGTTTTTGTCATGTCCTATGGCTATGTCATTCTTTTACATGTTGTACCCTGCCCCCTTCCCTTTTGTTTCAGTTTGGTGGATGCACAATGCACAGTGGGGGAGAGAGGAGACCAAAGGGTAGAAAAATTTTTTGTGTGTTTAAATTTTTCTTGTCTTGCCATAAAATATGAATTTTGTTTCGCAAAAAATACCTATGGAATATTTTGTCTGTGTCAGATACCATTTGGGTACTGAGGAAACAATGGGCAGAGCCAGCACGTGTCCAAGTTCATGGGGCTTCCAGCCTGTGGAAGAAAGTGGAGAAAGATACTGAACCAATGAACTCATAAGTGACTAAATAAATACAAATTGTGATAACATCCAAGGAAGAAGAAAAAAAAAAAAAACAGCTTCACTAAAAGCCAGTAACTAGAAGATGTGCCTTGGTGATCAGAGAAGATTTGTGAGCAAGGGATTTAGGCTGAAGCTTGATCATTGCACCTTTGTTCTTTAATCATTAAAACTAACCCAGATGTCCTAACAATAAGGGACTGGGTTAAAGGATGATAGGATCTTCTTGCAATTTATTTTTATCCATTAGGACTAAGAAATGTCTCTGGACTAAGATGTCTAAACTTTACTCTTAAATAAACCAAAGGCTGAAACCCCCTCAGCCAGGACTAAGGCAAGGAACAATACTTCAAGCAGATGAAACAGCATGTACCAAGGCTCTGAAGTTAAAAAGGTCTTGTCATTTCTAGTAAAAGAAAAAGAACCAGCAGGGCTATGGAATATTTGAGGGAGGGGTGGGAGGGGAGTGGTACAAGGTGAGATTGAAAAGTTGTAGGTCAGGCCTGCAACACTTGCTAAGCAGTTCATCTTGCATTCCAAAGGCAGTGAAAAGCTAATATAGGGTTTACAGAGGCCAGTGACATGACTGAACTTACAGTAAAAAGAATGGATTGGGGAGTTAAGAAAAAAATACAAGTTGGAAGGCTCCATGGCAATAGTTCACAGAGAAAATATACTAACCAGAAAAGCAGAATCCACGCAAAGTATCGATATTATAAAATGAGGAAATTTAAAGCAAGGAATTGGTTATCCTTATAATGGAATTGATGAAAAGCTAAATAGAAGTTGGTGGTGAGACACTCCATGGATTAACAACATCAAGAAGCATCTACCACCCCAAGGTTGGAGGTGAAATGGAGCAGGACCTTGTTGGGCTCTCCTGGGTGCAAATCTTTTCTGTGTCCCCCATTTCTTGTTTATAGGAAATACGCTTCATTACAGCCTTCTTGACCTTCCCTGAGTTCCAAAGGGCAGATTCAAACCATTGCTAATCAGGGAAGGGAAGGAATGCAGAAACAAAGGAGAAGCAGTCAAGAAACAATAGCACAGCTATGGGTCAGGGTCCTGGTTCCACCTCAAGGAATATACATAACAATATTTTTGAGTTCTTTTGCAGAACTAACACCACTACCCAGGATGGTGGCAACTTCAGGCTGAGCATGAGATTCCTGGAGCATTTCCCTGTTACCCCACCACCAGCCAATCGGAAGAAAGTCACACACCCTACAGCCCTCACCCAAAATTTTGCCTATAAAAACTTTTCCCAAAAACCATCAGAGAGTTTGGGGATTTTTTGAGCACAAGCCACCCATTCTCCTTGCTTGGCCCTGCAATAAACCTTTCTCTGCTCCAAACTCCAATGTTTTGGTTTGCTTGGCCTCACCCTGTAATGGGCACACAAACTTGCATTCGGTAACAGAAGGCAGCAGGACCCCATGATGTTAGCAGAATCCTAGTATAAGCGGCTTATGGCAAGAAACTGCCCTCAGCAGGAAACCCCTTTTTTTGGTCAATTTAGCAAAGCTACATTGTAACTAACGTTTAAATCAGGCGTCCCCATGCTCTACTCATCTCTGGCCTTAGCACACCTTTCAAATCTTTTGATCACGCAATACCTTGCCTAACCTGTCGCCTCCTTCCATAGATCAAAGAAGTAGAAAAGAAGAATAAGTAATTAACAGATGACCAGATCTCTTCCCTAGCTTCCCCTTCCATAATCTCATGAAAAAACTGCATGAACAAACTCTGTGAATAAACTGCGTGAACAAGGTAGCACCTAAAGAAAGATCACAAGAAGTGGACAAGCCTGCACATGGTGGGAGATGGCAAACAGTCTGATGCCCTATCTCAGTGATTACCTGAGATTACTTCTCCTTTTCCCTTTAAATATTTTTATGGCCGAGCAGAACCTTTGGACTTGGTTTTTTGCGGACACTGAGTCCACCATCTCTTCAGATTGCCAACACCTGTTTAAAAGCAACTTTCCTTTCTATCAACCTTCACCTCTCTCTCTCTCAGATATTGATTTTTGAGCAGTGAGCAACCAGACCTGCGTTTGATAACACGAGGCTGGATCATCTGGTGGAAGTAGGAACCACAGTGGGTCAGTCCAGAAGGAGATGAAGTATATAATACTTCTAATACATGAGTATTTAGAATTTCATTGCTGTGAAATATCAATATACACAGGGTAAGAGAAAATGAGACCCCAAAAAAAGGCTCCCCCTAAGTAATTTTCTACTTTGTTTCTTCCCCCCAAAAGAGGAGTAAACACCATAACACCATGACTCTCTCAAAATTAAATGAAAGCACAGTCCCACCAATGTAAGATGGTCAGCAGGATGGCAAAAGACACCATCTACCTCTGATTCCCCTGTAACTCCACTGGATGGTCTTTCTTCTTGGAGATAATACAATAATTATAATCCCATTGTTCCTTAAATTGGAGTACATTCTTCCTGAGTAATCATAGTTTTACTTTCTTGCACGTGGATCAATTCTCCAACTTCTTTTGCTCTCAGAAATGTTGCCTAACAATCCCACCATTTCACAGTTCATTTGCACCTTTTCAAGAAACAAGGGAATTACAGTCAAATCCTTTTTTATTTGGAATCAACATTGCTGTATGTTAGATTTGTTGAGGAAAGGTTTGCACGGATGGGGTTTGAAGAGCTTAGTAAAATGATGTCATTCCTGTTCCAGTAATTGAATTGGCCTACCCCCTCTCCCCTAGTGTTGAAAAAGGAGTTTCAAAACAATAGACGGTAGAGGCCAACTAGTAGATATACACTAGGGCCAGAAATGATATAACATTTCTATAATCTCCATGTGTGGTAGGAAAAATAATTGTCCCCAAAGATGTCCATGTCATAATGTGAAGACCTATGAATATGTTACTTTATGTAGAAAAAGGGACTTTGCAGATGTGATTAAGTTAAGGATCTTAAGATGGGTGAAGTATCCTGGATTATCTTGGTGAGCCCAATGTAATCACAAGGGTCCTTCCTTATAAGCGTGAGGCAGGAGGGGAAAATTCAAAGAAGATGTGATTGCAAAAGCAGAAGTCAGAATCATATGCTGGGCCATGAGCCAAGAAATGTGGGCAACTTCTAGGAGCTGGAAAAGGCAAGGGAACTTCCCCCTAGAGCCTCCAGCAGGTTCACGGCCCTTTGACCCATTTTAGACTTCTGACCTCCAGAACTGTAAGGTAATAAGTTGGTGTTGCTTAAGCCACTTATCTGTGGCAATGTGTTACAGCAGCAAGGGGAAACTAATAAAACATGTATAAAAATTGTAACACAATGCCTACCATATAGCATTATTTTCATTATTATTATCATCTAACATTTTCTTATTTCTACCTTGTCTTCACTTTATGTATTTTCTTAACTTGCCATTGTTGAATTTTAGGCATTGTGTGAAAACAAACTTTTTATTTTATTGTTATCATTTTTAGTTATGGAATGTGGGGGGGGGGAAAACAGAAAACTCTAGCCTGTTTTGGAAATTACTAGAAACAGAAAGCAACTATACTGTCTTTATGTTGGAAGTGATAGTCTTCACTAACGATTTTAAAAAAACTAAATTATTGTATCCATTCATATAGAAAGTTGGGCTGCTAATTTGGTGATGTATTTGGAAGTTTATGGAGTATTGCACTTAGAAGCTGAGCAGATGTCATGCTTATGACTTTTTCCTTCCTTTCCTTTTGACCTCTAAAAAAGACCTGGATACTATAATAAAATTTTTTGTTTGAAATAGAAGCTATCCCAGGCTTTATTTCAATATTTTTCTTCTGAAGAATGCTAACTAAAACTTGTATTGTAAAAGTTATAATATTGCATGTTTAACTGCTATAGCTTATTCAGAACACAATACTTATATTTTCTATGGAGTTTCTCTAATGTTTTCAATTTGAGGTAAATCCTTGGAGAGAAACTGAAACTAGTCCCTTAAAAGAGAATTTTGCTTTGCAAATGGCCTGGTCATCTCTCAGATTTTTTTTGAAACCCATGCTGCTCATTTCCCCATTGATTTAAGCTATGGGGGCTCCTATTATCATATAATACTGTTTCTCCTCCCATGTCAAAATGTCCTGACGGTCCTACATGAAACTCTGCAAATACAAATGCGTGGGGTTTGGAAAACTCCTAAGAACCTTCTCCATCGATTATCAAGTTTACAGAACAACACCCAGAATATTCAAGCCAAGTTTAACTCAGTTGGGTAGAGAGATGAAAACTCTGTGCCGCTGAATGTTGCATATGATAAATTTTTAGACAATTTCCCAGAAAGAGATTGCAGTCCTTCTGAATGATGTATCCCCAGCTGCATTTACCTATCAGCTGCTCTCTGCTCTGTACCTATACATATATATTGCTTATGTTGAGAAAAGAAAGTCTGCTTTCTGTGACTATAAAACAAGGTATGCAATAAAATATTCATAATGCCAAACTTGCAGCCTTCGGTACATGCACTTTCTAGAATACCAAATATAATGAACACTCCAATTAGAACTGCGTTTGGTTCTTTTTTATCCATTCATGTTTTACATTACCTGTGTGTGTGCATGCTATATATAGCTGCTGCCCTTTCCTCATGTAAACTTCATCCATCTTGGAAGAATTTTAAAACTCCCTTTTCAAATTCTTATAGCCTTTTACTGTTAAATAAGTTCTTGCTGACATTTACAAGTCATACCATTTACAAGCGTGCAGTGTGCTCTTCATGTTTATTCCCCATTCATTGCGATAAAATGTAACATTTAATGCTCTATTGATTATTGCTGCCATAACAAGTGACACTTTTAATGAGTGATTTTCTTTTCTAGGCTTCATGCTGGATGTACATTACATAGTAAGCAATATTCTGTGTTAAAACAAAATTTACTTGTGTCCGATAATAAGCTTAAGACAAGCCACTTTCTTCAGTTTATGAAAAAGTATAACATTAGTGCAGGTAATATTACTAATATTCAGATGTAAAATAGATTGTTTTTCCAATGACACCAATTCATGGTGGTGAAGACATTTCCTCGTTAGTGTTGAAATCATTAAAAGTTCATCATTTACTTGGTGAATCTATAAGTCAAAAGTTGACATACATTCCCTATTTACAGCAAGTTATGTGAGCTGTGGGAGTGGATATTTTGTGTTTAGCTTTAAATAACTCCTTGCAGCAGGGAATGAAGGAGAAAAGAAGAAGAAATATTTTAATGCTAATTTAGAAGTTTGGAAATTAGATTTGTGTTCTTTAATTATGAGTTTTTTAGTCATTTTTTGCTAGGAGACTATTTGCTTATTATAATGATAGAAAGGTCCTTATAAAATAAAGACTTTTGAGGCTTATTGTATTCATGTTTAATTATTTTATTTATTTGTTTTTGGCTGCATTGGGTCTTCGTTGCTGCTCACAGGCTTTCTCTAGTTGCAGGGAGCAGGGGCTACTCTTCGTTGTGGTACGCAGGCTTCTCATTGCGGTGACTTCTCTTGTTGCAGATCACGGGCTCTAGGCACGCGGGCTTCAGTAGTTGTGGCACACGGGCTCAGTACTTGTAGCTCACAGGCTCTAGGGCACAGGCTGAGTAGTTGTGGTGCACGGGCTTAGTTGCTCCGGGGCATGTGGGATCTTCACGGACCAGGGCTCGAACCCGTATCCCCTGCATTGGCAGGCGGATTCTTAACCACTGCGTCCCCAGGGAAGCCCTTCATGTTTAATTAAATTTGAAATTCCCAAGAAACAACTAAAGTTGTATTCACATGAACAACTAATGCGACTATGGTTGTCCAGTCACTCAAAAAAATTGAATCAAATAATTTTTTGAAATGTTCACTCCTTTTTATTTTATTTTTTGACTGGGTCATCATAAAAATTCATGAATGGTTCTAAAATGTAAAGCAGCTTAGATGTGGTCTTCTTGACATCAGGAAGCTCTATTTGTTCCCCAAATCTTTACTATTCTGTACCTTAGACCTTAAATACGACCATTCATTCTTTTTTCCAAATAATCACTCGCAGAAGAAAATGTAAGCACTACTGTAAAGGCCGTCCCATTAGACTTTATCAGATATTTATCTTTCAGCTAATGATTCATTATTTCCTTTCTAATTTGACAGCTGGCTGAGAGCAGCTTCCTGCAGAACAGGGGACTCTGGAGAGCAGCGACAAGCATTCAGCACAAGAGCTCTGTCCGTGGATGCCAAGTATTAGAGAGACGCCAAAGTGAGGGTTCTCTTAGCCAGCGGGTGTGGATATTCATATCCATAAGCCAGTGGTGTATGGATAAATATTTGGAATAGTAAGAGAAAGATGAGGAAGAAGACCAAAGAAAGTGTAGGGGGCAGCGTGAACGCACCCCAATAGCAGATATCATACACTTCAAATTTAGCCCCAGTGCTGATGCCATAACAGGAGAGCTTAGTGCCACAAGAAATGAGTAAAGAGGAAAAAGTCATGATGTCACAGATACGGGACAGACAGAAGAAAATACTTAATGATGTGGTTAATTTGAATCGCTATTGTTCTACCTTTTCTACACACTCCTCCTAAGTCATCCAAACAAATCCTAGCCAAGTTAATAATGTCCTGGCAACCTTGATTTGGAGGCTCCAAGTGACATATAGGAATAAAGAAGCATCCTTAAGACTCTTCTTTACGTGTGGATTTTAGAAGTTACTCAATTTTCCTATTTAAATGCAGAGTTCCTGCATTGTTTATAAAATGAACAATGTGAAAACATTGCTTATAATCAATGTTTTTTTAAGGGAAATACACATTGACAACCATTATATGTTCTTTGTCATGCTATGGCTCTCTGAGATGGTACGAATATATTCACATAATAGGTGTGCATGTGAATCGAACTCCAGAAGAGGATGGAAAAAATAAATTTTCAGAAACCAAACCATGTAATGGACAATTAGATCTGCTCTATACCACATGAACATCTGTAATAACTATGTATTTCATCATTTTTTCAATTTGTTATATGTAGCATAGTGCCTATACACAATGATTTTATGCATTTGTTCAGCAAACATGCACTGAATGAATAATAAGCACCAGGAATTGCGTTGGGTGCTGCATATAACAGCAAGCCAGACACACAATTCCTGACCTCAAAGAGATTACAGTCTAGTGGGACATGAATACAGTCAAGGGCAGGATACCAATGAGGCATATAGAGCCTCACTGGATGAAAGCAAGTGAACCAGAAGCTGAAAGGATGGACAAGAATTAGCAAAGTGGATCAACCACAGCCAGTAACAAAGATATTTGGAAAACCCAATATCTTTGGGATAAAGTGATAAGAAGAAAGATTCTGTCCAATGAGAATTTTGGCTAATAATTGTCCCATAAAATTGTCAGTTTTAATTTCCACCCAGAAGTCTCATATCATATAAGAATAGAACACTTAAGTTGGGGTAAAACATTCCATTATTTTAATTATTAATTGGGATTGTTTAGAATTGATGTGCTTTCTCTATAAACATTGATTTGTTCAAGAAATATTTATTGAGGTCACACTTTTAGTCACTGAGGATGCAATGCTGACAAGGATAAAAATGACACCCAACTCTAGTGGACATTTGTCTTGCATTTTGAAGAATTCTCCAGTTTTTGAGTCAGGGTAGGGCACACAGACTTTCTCCCCCTAGAAGTGCTGACTATATTCAATACTTCTCCAGCCTCCCTTGCAGCTAGCTCTAAGCACGTAAGTGAGGCTCTGCCAGTCGGAGCTAGTAACACAAAAAGAAAGAAGAGGGAAGTTGCCTTTCCTCTCTGGCAGTGTTAGCAGTAGCAGTGGTTGTAGGACTGGGCTCCATGAAGAAGTAAAATCTGCTCCATCGACTGTAGTGCTAACGTAGCATCTGGTGTCCAGTGGCAGCTTGAGTGGTTTCTCAGCAGAGTAATAGAGTTTAAGGGAGTATTTCAGGGCCTCGAGCCTAACTTTCCAACTTATTCAATGATTCGGTGAGCTACCCCAAATCTTCTTTCCTTGCTTATTCTGACCCCGTAGGCTTCTGTTGCTTGCAACAAAGAACCATGATTGATAGACCAGCTTCAGAGCCAGCCAGCCATTAAGAAAAGCAACAATCAGAACAAGGAATATATCAAGACTCAGCAGCCTCCAGCCTGTTGATTTCTCAGAAGCATCTCACTATAAAAATGAAAAAAGTGCATTCATTTTGGCTTTGAGCTTTCTCTATTAAATCCTTGTATTTGTCTGATTAGGCACCTATAGGAAAATGCCATAGACCGGGGGGCTTAAACAACAGACATTTATTTCTCACAGTTCTAGAGGCTGGAAAGTCCAAGATCAAGGTGCTGGAAGATTTGGTTCCTGGAGAGAACTTGCTTCCTGGCTTGTAGCCACCTGCCTTATCATTCATTGCAGTATATTACATTTATGTATATATTTTAGTCCTGAATGATGAACATGACATGTCTTCATCAAATTGTCTAATTAGTTGCAGGTCCTTTCTCCACCAGGGTTGGACCATGAAGAAGAACAAAACTACAACTCCCAAGATCTGCATTTGACGCCAATTCTTCCTCCTGAACGTACTACTTTTAGTCAAATAAACCCTCTCCCCAGATCAGCTACCTATGCAACAGCCCTGGTGCCGCCCTCCATCCACCTATTTCTGGTAGACAGGAGACTCTTCTAATGGTGAGTTTGGCTGCAGGACTCCGTAGAACTGGGCTGCAGTCTAAGATGCTTCCATCCCAATTTCTTTCCTTTTTTTCCTTTCTTCTCTCCTTCACTGGTTGTCAGACTTACATCATAATCTGACAGTTCTTCCGGCCTCTCCCAGTTGCTTCCTCATCTGTTCCCACAGACATTATTTTTTTTAATAAATTTATTTATTTATTTATTTATTATTTATTTTTGGCTGTGTTGGGTCTTCGTTTCTGTGCAAGGGCTTTCTCCAGTTGTGGTGAGCGGGGGTCACTCTTCATCGCGGTGCGCTGGCCTCTCACTATCGCGGCCCCTCCCGTTGCGGAGCACAGGCTCCAGACACGCAGGCTCAGCAATTGTGGCTCACGGGCCTAGTTGCTCCGTGGCATGTGGGATCTTCCCAGACCAGGGCTCGAACCCATGTCCCCCGCACTGGCAGGCAGCCTCTTAACCACTGCGCCACCAGGGAAGCCCCAGACATTTTTTTTAATCCCTTCTTTGTATCTGCTTCTCATAAAACCCCAACTAAGACATCGTGTAACCTAGTGTTCTTGCTCATGTTTCTGGCCATTACCACCTATGCATTTCATCTGATTAGATCAGAAAACCAATTGGGATTGGGTTGTTTCTCATTTCAGGTTGAATAGAGGACAGGTATCTATCTCCCTTACCCTGCCTGTCATGTCTTTCCAAATGTTTGCTGGAAAATTCTATCTGCAAGCCTAGGGCTACCTTCCCCACCACCCCACCCCAATCAAGACAAAAGGCCTGAAATATTTTAAGTCAAACAATGCCCTCATCTTGACACTGAGTGTCAGGTGTCACTCTCCTTGATAGGCTGCCTGGCTCTGAACGCTATGACCCAGGATTGTGCCCTCAACCTCAGATCCCTCCCCAAAGTCATTCCGATGACAAGACACTATGTAGAAATGCACTATGTCCCCCACTCCCAGGCTACACACACTTGGTCCCACTGGACCATTTATGTGTTCCATTGTTGAGGCCTAAGTTTCTTGTTTAATCTTCATCCCAAGTCACTTTTCCAATAATGTTTAGTTCCAATGTTTCTTCAAGAAGACTGATACTCATCATTTGTCTTTCCAGACTCCTCCCAAATCTACAGCCCAACACCCAGCAAGATGACATGATCCTTCTATAGTCAGAGAGACCTTCCAGATATAACTGTCTGTGTAATTTTGAATAGTGCCTCTCTTCTCTACCTGTAGGGAGATCTTCTACTTGATCTTGGATTCAACTTTGGCCTAAGGAAACAGTGGTCATAGTTGTAACCTTGGATATTAGTTTTCATTTATCATGCTGACATACATCCATCTGATAGGCTAATCTATGCCCTAAACCTGCCCAGTTCCAGGGAATAACACAAGTGTTAGGTCCTTGCTCCTCTTTCTACCTACTTTAGCAACATCTCATGGACAAATTCCAATATATAAGATAGAAAAATGGAGTAAAGAAGCCAACTTTCTCTCTCCAAGATCTTTCTTTCTAAAATAAATGGTGAATTGAATATCAGACAGAACTAAATACTTGAGACATAAACTCTAATAGTTCATGGTAGAAAATGAAAAGAAGATAAAAGCATACTAGGTACAGTATTTTCCTTCAAAAAACCCGAGACTGAAAAATTCATAGCAACAAGCCCAGAATAAGCAGTTTCAGATTTCCAGTTCAGTAAATGAATCACTAAGTATTTCTTTAGTACTTGGTTAGTTGCATGTTCGAATGGTGTGAAGCCCTGGCAATATAAAACATGATACTACCTCCAAGGCACTTACAATGTGCTTAGGGGGACAAGATCAACACTTGGGGAAAATTCTACAACAATACAAGAAAGTTCAATAAAGGCACACATTTGGTGTAAAACAGAACTTCAGAGAATAGGTAGCTTTCTGAAGGCAGGAGTGTTCTGAGAAGGCCCCATGGAGAAGAAAATTGAGGCTGCATGTTGATGAGGCCAAATTTGATACTGGAAGAGAGACAATCTCTGCAGAGAACAGAGTGTGGCTTCTAATCATGGAGAACTACAAAAACATGAGGACACTTTGACTCCTCAAGCTCAGAGCATCTGGGTAGTGGTACCCAAGTTGTAGAAGATGCTTAAGGCTGGTAGTGCCCAGTACAAAACATTCAATTGCTGCTCCTAGAGGCAGTGAGAGGTTTTCCATAGACCAGTCTGGGTTCTAGAGTCAACTGTCTCAAGACAGAGCTTGCAGGTGCTGAGACCCTGGCTAAATGACATCTCAGTAGTCACCGCCTTTAAAACTTTTCTTCCTCCAAATATCTGTAACTTAATCTTTTCATTTTACCTCCTCTCAAATAGACTGTGGGTAGAGATGCTTGAAATCCTTGCAACCCATGTTCACCCATCAGCCAGAGTGGCCACAGCCAGAATGGCCACAGCCAGAGCACTTGCACCTGGGAAACTCTCTCTAGCCCATCGCAACCCATGTTCACCCATCAGCCAGAGTGGCCACAGCCAGAGCACTTGCACCTGGGAAACTCTCTCTAGCCCATCGCATCCCACTGTTGCTCATCACATGCTCTGATTTGATATGAGTAGTCACCATGGCCAGTTGAATCCCAACAGCTATAGACAATGTCAAGAGCTCTGAATTATGACTTGGGGTCCCTTTGTCAAGTAGTCTTTATGTCATATAAATAATATGTTTATATGTTTAAAAAGCCAATTCAGATGCAAGTTCAAGTTGGGTATCAACACTTTATTATAGTCCTTAAATAATTGGAAAGCAGTATCCTACTAAACTGCGTTCTACCAAGAGTTATCCTTGCTAATTAATATGTTACTAGAGTAGAGGGAAAGAAATGTCCCTGTAATTGATTATTTACCTATTCAGTGCTTTTCTTTCACCACAACTTAACAACATAGGAATGGCACCCCCATTTCACAGAAGAGGAAATAGGTGTTCACAAAGATAAAAGAATCTTCCCAAGTTCTATAGCCTGAATATAGCAGGGCCAGTTCACACCTCCGACAAGATGATGCCACTGTGTTGAACTTTTGATCTTTAGTTGTCTGACAATGCACCATTTCATAACACGCTTCCCCTCAGAGATCATAAGTGTTCCCAGGCAGCTGCCCTGAATGAAAGGCTTCCCAGAATGTGAACATTTTTCATAAATGCATTAAGTAGGAGCTTTGAGGCATTACCCTCATATATATTTATGAGTAAAAAATCATGTAAGCCCAAATAGATCATGGGTCATTTTCCATAAAAATGTAGGGAAAAGTACATTGCAATATGATCACCTGGTTTTCCATCTTAGATAGATTCCTGAAAAGCTGAACATAAAGTGAAAAAGTATAGATCTTATATCAAGGCATCTTTCATATATGAGTTCAAAAAACCCTGACTAAAAGCAAAAAGTCATTCTTGTCTCTAAGATAAATCCATTAAGTTATAGGCTAGTTTACAAATCAATCAAATTCTAAATATCTATATCAAACTTTTGCATTGATGGTTTTATATCAGAATATAGTAACCTCAACTTTGGAACACAATAAGCACTAAATCACACGATACTATCTCTTCCAGTGAAATATATATGGGTCTTTGCTCCTGAAGGTTGTACTACTGACTCACTTTCGAGGATTTTTTTTTTTTTTTTGGGTAGTTTTATCTCCCTCCAGGATTTGGAACCCAGTTATCCATCACCTGGAATACTGCAACCACCTTCTGGTTGGTCTCTTTTGCAGAGGTATATCATAGGCATCTCCAACAGTCTTCCTACCCTAGTTCATCCTCCTTACTGCTACAAAGTCACTCCCTGTTCAAAATCCCCCGTCAGTTACTACCAGTTTTCAAAAGTCCAAGTTTCTTCACTTGACACTGAAGCACCTTCCTGATATGATCCCAGTTTGGCTGCACTAAGCTTCTCCATTTCCCAGCTTGGCACCTCCTTACGCACCTCCTTCCTTGGGTCATGTGTGTGCACTTCAGAATGCCTTTCTTTGTTTACCTGCCTGTCCAAATCCAATTCCTGAATTTAAATCCAGCATTGGGTTTACTCCTCCAATGGAGCACATGTTGCATCACATAATTGTAATTTACCTTGGCATACCTTTTCACACCATGAGATCTCTAGTTTCTTTAAGTCGAAGACTGTGTAGTATTTAGTCCTGGTGTTCTCAGCTCTTAGCACTAGTCTGAGATGGGGTAGGTATGAATAAAGGGCTATTGGGGGGATAAATGAATGAAGGGAGGTCATGAATTGGTAGTAATCCAGACTTCCTTGTGACATATCCTTATGAAACAGCCAACTGATTTAGAGAGGTTGAGTTTATATTTTGGTACACCACAATTCAGCACATAACATTAGGAAAAAAAATGTATTCCTTTTCTATATTTTATTCCTCATTCACCATTCTTCATGGTCTTATTTTTGAAGGCACAGCATACATCTTTACTGAATAAATAATGAATGAATACCTTCCCATTTTATAATTCAAAAATTTCAGAGTTGAAGGTGAGGTGCTTATGAGGATAGTCAGAGCTAATAATATTTACAGAGAATTTACTATATGCCTGGCACTGTGCTAGGCATTTCATGTGGATTATCTCATTTAAATCTCAGAGCATTTTACCCTAGATACTATTCTTATTCTCATTCTACAGATTAAAAAAATGAAACAGACACAGGAACTAAACACAGGCAGTGTCATGTGAAATGCCCTTTCAATACTATTGTCCTGCCTTGTTCTTTTTTTTTTTTTTTTTTTTTTTTTAAGAATTTATTTATTTATGACTGTGTTGAGTCTTCGTTTCTGTGCGAGGGCTTTCTCTAGTTGCGGCAAGTGGGGACCACTCTTCATCGCGGTGTGCGGGCCTCTCACCATCGCGGCCTCTCTTGTTGCGGAGCACAGGCTCCAGACGCGCAGGCTCAGTAATTGTGGCTCACGGGCCCAGTTGCTCCGTGGCATGTGGGATCTTCCCAGACCAGGGCTCGAACCTGTGTCCCCTGCATTGGCAGGCAGATTCTCAACCACTGCGCCACCAGGGAAGCCCCTGCCTTGTTCTTTGATGGAGCAACACAGTGAATGTAAACATTTCTGTTTTCTTTTCCTACTTGCAGGGTTTGCCTCTGTAAACCCCTGTAGTTTCTGGATACACAGGTCAACTGTAAAGCTTGTACAATATGTAGTTTTCTACAACTAGAATTTCATTGGCAAGTTTCTATCTCACAGTCCCTTAAGTCAAGCTCAGTTATTCCTACAGCAAACATTTAATTTTGTTTCTCTTTTTATTTTTTCCCCAGTTTCTGTTGCTTTTATTCTCCCAGCCCCAGTTCTGAAAAAGAACCAAATTACATGACAAAAAGAAAGTCTTTTTTTTTTTAAAACATCTTTATTGAAGTATAATTGCCTTACAATGATGTGTTAGCTTCTGCTTTATAACAAAGTGAATCAGTTATACATATACAATATGTTCCCATTTCTCTTCCCTCTTGCATCTCCCTCCCTCCCACCCTCCCCATCCCACCCCTCTAGGTGGTCACAAAGCACCGAGCTGATCTCCCTGTGCTATGCGGCTGCTTCCCACTAGTTATCTATTTTACATTTGGTAGTGTATATATGTCCATGACACTCTCTTACCCTGTCACATCTCACCCCACCCCCTCCCCATATCCTCAAGTCCATTCTCTAGTAGGTCTGTGTCTTTATTCCCGTCTTGCCACTAGGTTCTTCATGGCCTTTTTTTTTTTTTTTTTTCCCTTAGATTCCATATATATGTGTTAGCATACTGTATTTGTTTTTCTCTTTCTGACTTACTTCACTCTGTATGACAGACTCTAACTCCATCCACCTCATTACAAATACCTCCATTTCATTTCTTTTTATGGCTGAGTAATATTCCATTGTATATATGTGCCACATCTTCTTTATCCATTCATCTGTCGATGGACACTTCGGTTGCTTCCATGTCCTGGCTATTGTAAATAGAGCTGCAATGAACATTTTGGTACATGACTCTTTTTGAATTATGGTTTTCTCAGGGTATATGCCCAGTATTGGAATTGCTGGGTTGTATGGTAGTTCTATTTGTAATTTTTTAAGGAACCTCCATACTGTTCTCCATAGTGGCTGTATCAATTTACATTCCCACCAACAGTGCAAGAGTGTTCCCTTTCCTCCACACCCTCTCCAGCATTTATTGTTTCTAGATTTTTTGATGATGGCCATTCTGACCGGTGTGAGATGATATCTCATTGTAGTTTTGATTTGCATTTCTCTAATGATTAATGATGTTGAGCATTCTTTCATGTGTCTGTAGGCCATCTGTATATCTTCTTTGGAGAAATGTCTATTTAGGTCTTCTGCCCATTTTTGGATTGGGTTGTTCGTTTTTTTATTATTGAGCTGCATGAGCTGCTTGTAAATCTTGGAGATTAATCCTTTGTCAGTTGCTTCATTTGCAAATATTTTCTCCCATTCTGATGGTTGTCTTTTGGTCTTGTTTATGGTTTCCTTTGCTGTGCAAAAGCTTTTAAGTTTCATTAGGTCCCATTTCTTTATTTTTGTTTTTATTTCCATTTCTCTGGGAGCTGGGTCAAAAAGAATCTTGCTGTGATGTATGTCATAGAGTGTTCTGCCTATGTTTTCCTCTAAGAGTTTGATAGTGTCTGCCCTTACACTTAGGTCTTTAATCCATTTTGAGTTTATTTTTGTGCATGGTGTCAGGGAGTGTTCTAATTTCATACTTTTACATGTACCTGTCCAATTTTTCCAGCACCACTTATTGAAGAGGCTGTCTTTTCTCCACTGTATATGCTTGCCTCCTTTATCAAAGATAAGGTGACCATATGTGTGTGGGTTTATCTCTGGGCTTTCTATCCTGTTCCATTGATCTATATTTCTGTTTTTGTGCCAGTACCAAACTGTCTTGATTACTGAAGCTTTGTAATATAGTCTGAAGTCAGGGAGCCTGATTCCCCCAGCTCCATTTTTCGTTCTCAAGATTGCTTTGGCTATTCGGGGTCTTTTGTGTTTCCATACAAATTGTGAAATTTTTTGTTCTAGTTCTGTGAAAAATGCCAGTGGTAGTTTGATAGGGATTGCATTGAATCTGTAGATTGCTTTGGGTAGTAGAGTCATTTTCACAATGTTGATTCTTCCAATCCAGGAACATGGTATATCTCTCCATCTATTTGTATCATCTTTAATTTCTTTCATCAGTGTCTTATAATTTTCTGCATACAGGTCTTTTGTCTCCTTAGGTAGGTTTATTCCTAGATATTTTATTCTTTTTGTTGCAATGGTAAATGGGAGTGTTTTCTTAATTTCACTTTCAGATTTTTCGTCATTAGTGTATAGAAATGCAAGAGATTTCTGTGCATTAATTTTGTATCCTGCTACTTTACCAAATTCATTGATTAGCTCTAGGAGTTTTCTGGTAGCATCTTTAGGATTTTCTATGTATAGTATCATGTCATCTGCAAATAGTGACAGCTTTACTTCTTCTTTTCCGATTTGGATTCCTTTTATTTCTTTGTCTTCTCTGATTGCTGTGGCTAACACTTCCAAAACTATGTTGAATAATAGTGGTGAGAGTGGGCAACCTTTTCTTGTTCCTGATCTTAGTGGAAATGGTTTCATTTTTTTCACCATTGAGAACGATGTTGGCTGTGGGTTTGTCATATATGGCCTTTATTATGTTGAGGAAAGTTCCCTCTATGCCTACTTTCTGCAGGGCTTTTATCATAAATGGGTGTTGAATTTTGTCAAAAGCTTTCTCTGCATCTATTGAGATGATCATATGGTTTTTCTCCTTCAGTTTGTTAATATGGTGTATCACATTGATTGATTTGCGTATATTGAAGAATCCTTGCATTCCTGGGATAAACCCCACTTGATCATGGTGTATGATCCTTTTAATGTGCTGTTGGATTCTGTTTGCTAGTATTTTGTTGAGGATTTTTGCATCTATGTTCATCAGTGATATTGGCCTGTAGTTTTCTTTCTTTGTGACATCTTTGTCTGGTTTTGGTATCAGGGTGATGGTAGCCTCGAGAAAGTCTTTTTTTCCTCTACTGAGCGAATAAATTGAGACGTAGCTTACTTTGTGTGTGTGTGGGACGGGGTGAGGGGGGAATATTTTCTAGGGCAATGTCAGGAACTCATTTTAAAGTAATTTATCTATAACAACAAATGAATGCTTTGCTACAGCTAGCTGAGTGAAATACCTCATTGGAGAAAGGAGAGATTGTTAAGTCCAGGAACATTAAGACAGCCTTAGCTGAGTGAAACATGATAGT
The DNA here is from genome assembly GCF_009873245.2 of Balaenoptera musculus. Taxonomy (NCBI): domain Eukaryota; kingdom Metazoa; phylum Chordata; class Mammalia; order Artiodactyla; family Balaenopteridae; genus Balaenoptera; species Balaenoptera musculus. The sequence continues at coordinate 126,928,019 of NC_045788.1, read as the reverse complement.
TCTTTTAATCTATAATTATATTACTCTCCTGTCACAGCAAAACACTTGAGAAGGCTCTGGGACCCTTCCTTTAAGTGTACTTTATGAGTGTAATCTAAGAGGCACGTTTTAGATTTGTTGTGAAACAACAAATGTGTCAGTTGTGAAACACACTGACAAACCATTGAGTAATGCCTTTCAATTACTTGTTTCAAAAATTTACATAAATAGATATGAGGAAATCTGGGATAAACAATAAGATGCTTCACTGTTATGCAATTACATTTTCATAGGACTGTTCATTTCTGATTTGCTTAGCAAAGGAAAAGATTTAACATACTTGCCTTAAAAAGAATAATTTGTAAGTCCCCATTTCACAGGTCAGGAGCATGAGACTGTGGGGGAAAAAACACATGCAATTTCTGCTTAGAATGGCAATTTTATAGTTGATATAATGTAACTCTAAATATCATAGGCAGCTGTTTCATGAGAAAGAACAAACTTGCCTCTATCTGATTCTACAAGGCTTTCTTTTTTTTTAATACGTTTTTATTCTTATTTTTTTAACACCTTTATTGGAGTATAATTGCTTTACAATGTTGTGCCAGTTTCTGCTTTATAACAAAGTGAATCAGCTATACATATACATATATCCCCATATCCCCTCCCTCTTGTGTCTCCCTCGCACCCTCCCTACCCCACCCCTCTAGGTGGTCACAAAGCACCGAGCTGATCTCCCTGTGCTATGCGGCTGCTTCCCACTAGCTATTTATATTACATTTGGTAGTGTACATATGTCAATGCTACTCTCTCACTTCTCGCCCTTAATTTTATAAGCATAATTCCAATAGGAATATATGCCAAACTACTTAAGTGAATATTCTAAAATCTTATGAATCATTAAATTGTAGATGATTAAGCTATAGAAATGAAAATGAAAGCTATTAGCAAGAACTCAAGTGACTTCCAAGGATCATAAATAAAAGGGGAAAAAAATAAGGGAATTTTAATCACAAAGTGTTAAGGATATATAAAGTTCCTTTTGAAAAATTATTTTAGCGCTCTAGTTTCTAAAATGTAACTTGAGGGGCTTCCCTGGTGGCGCAGCGGTTGAGAGTCTGCCTGCCAGTGCAGGGGACACGGGTTCAAGCCCTGGTCTGGGAAGATCCCACATGCCGCGGAGCAACTGGGCCTGTGAGCCACAATTGCTGAGCCTGCACGTCTGGAGCCTGTGCTCCGCAGCGGGAGAGGCCGCGATAGTGAGAGGCCCGCACACCGCGATGAAGAGTGGCCCCCGCTTGCCGCAGCTAGAGGAAACCCTCGCACAGACACGAAGACCCAACACAGCCAAAAATAAATAAAATTAATTATAAAATGTAACTTGAATTAACCCAAACTGATTTTGAGCTGACCCTCTAAATTTGGATATCTTTTTTTTTTTTAACATCTTTATTGGAGTATAATTGCTTTACAATGGTGTGTTAGTTTCTGCTTTATAACAAAGTGAATCAGTTATACATATACGTATGTGCCCATATCTCTTCCCTCTTGCATCTCCCTCCCTCCCACCCTCTCTATCCCACCCTTCTAGGTGGTCACAAAGCACAGAGCTGATCTCCCTGTGCTATGCGGTTGCTTCCCCCTGGCTATCTATTTTACGTTTGGTAGTGTATATATGTCCATGCCACTCTCTCACTTTGTCACACCTTACCCTTCTCCCTCTCCATATCCTCAAGTCCATTCTCTAGTAGGTCTGTGTCTTTATTCCCGTCTTGCCACTAGGTTCTCCATAACCTTTTGTTTTTTTTTCCCCCTGGATTCCATATATATATGTTAGCATACTGTATTTGTTTTTCTCTTTCTGACTTACTTCACTCTGTATGACAGACTCTAACTCCATCCACCTCACTACAAATAACTGTCTTATACAAGATCAGATGGTGTTTGATAGCATTTTTAGATCACCAGTTAGCTGTGAGGAAAGGAAGATTAGTTTGCATAGAGATGTCATTAAGTTTATAAATTCGTTTTCACCCAAACATATTAATTTATATGCTATAATAGTTTATCATGCTTAAGAAGCAATATTATAATATTAAGTAGGCCACAAACACAGAGTATTTTCTGTAAGCTTTCTCATTTTTTTTTTTTTGAGATTTTAGAGTATTTTAATGTCCATTTCTTCAGTGGACGCATTTTGAAATTATTAGGATTAACAACTTAAAAAGGGTAGAGCAACGGAAAGATGGAGAACGCAAACAATTGGTTCTCGCGGATTTAATTTCAGATTCTAGGCATGACGTGATTTTTCGAAACCACCACCAAAAAGTGCTTACCACGAAAATCTAGAAATGGCAAAAGCGGACAGATCTTTGGAAACTACAAATCACTACAGCCCACATAATGGGGAAGCACGCGGCCCTTCGGCTCTCAATGTCAAGTGCAAATGTGCAGGTGTCCCCACAGCGCAGCCAGGGTAACAGAGCCGTGAGCAGCCTCCAAGCTCCGTGAGGGTTTCATAACTGATGCTCTGCATTTGTTTGCATTGGATGCAATTATGTGTGCTTGTTTATATATTTTTTTACATATATAATTTGATCTGACCTGAGGCCAAGAAGAAACTAGCAATTGCAACTCAAAGCAACTATTTACACACATTCAGTTCTAGGGTATTGCTTCCTGCCCCAAGTTCACGGGAGGTATTGCCACTCTGAAGAACACCTCCACCGAATGCGAAGCGCTTGAACCCGAGGCTCAGAAGCCCGTCTGCTCAATGCCCACCGAGTCAGAGGCCCAGCTGCTGCAGACACTCCGTGCTTCTGTGTCGAGGTATGCTTCCACGCAGGGGCTGGGAAGGGCCCAGGTTATTGGTGGCCCAAAGGGAACATCTGTACTGGTTGCTTAGGAAGGCTCGGGGTGTTTTTTGTTGTTGTTGTTTTGTTTTTAATTTTTATTTATTTATTTATTTATGGCTGCATTGGGTCTTCGTTTCTGTGCAAGGGCTTTCTCTAGTTGTGGCAGGCAGGGGCCACTCTTCATCGCGGTGCGCGGGCCTCTCACCGTCATTGGCAGGCAGATTCTCAACCACTGCGCCACCAGAGAAGCCTTCAGGGTGTTTTTTTAAAGACAATATAAACCGCCCGTCAAAGGCTCCCATTTGCACAATGCTGAACCCCTCTCTCTCTCCCTGCGTCTGCAGCCCCTTGGCTTCCCAGGAATCGCAGGAGGGGAAGGGGAAAAAAAGGAGTTTGACAGGGAGGAAGCGTGTGCAGGGATGACCTCTGTGGAGCACGTTTTGAGCGGAACAGCAGGGACACGGGGAACAGCAGGAAGCACCCAGGCCTCTAGCCGCCGCCAAAGCTTTAGAGCCTGGAGCCAGCTGGCTGAGGGCGAGGCCCACGCTCAACACACTTCTTTTTTTTTTTTTTTTTTTTAAATTAATTAATTTATTTATTTTTGGCTGTGTTGGGTCTTCGTTTCTGTGCAAGGGCTTTCTCTAGTTGCAGCAAGCGGGGGCCACTCTTCATCGCGGTGCGCGGGCTTCTCACTATCGCGGCCTCTCCTGTTGCGGAGCACAGGCTCCAGATGCGCAGGCTCAGTAGTTGTGGCTCACGGGCCTAGTTGCTCCGCGGCATGTGGGATCATCCCAGACCAGGGCTCGAACCCGTGTCCCCTGCAATGGCAGGCAGATTCCCAACCACTACGCCACCAGGGAAGCCCTCAACACACTTCTTAATACTGACCGAAGGAACCCCTGATGTGAGAAAGCACTGCTCGTAACCCAACTCCCTGATATTTCTTGGAGTTTAGTACGAGGCATTTCTTTAAGATATGTACATTCCTTTAAATTATGTGTGTAATTATCTTACCTTGGTCACTGTGGAAGGGAAACAAGCATTGCATTGATTAAATGTGTACTCTGTGAATTTGATAAGATAGCAAAAGTGGTGAGCTCATACTGGTCATATAGTTCATCTCAAAAGTATATCATGGCTGAGTAATATTCCAGAGTATATATATACACCACATCTCAGCCATAAAAACGAATGAAATAATGCCATTTGCAGCAACATGGATGGACCTAGGGATTATCATACTAAGTGAAGTATGCCAGACAAAGACAAATATCATATGATATCGCTTATATGTGGAATCTTAAAAAATGATGCAAATGAACTTACTTGCAAAACAGAAACAGACTCACAGACATAGAAAACAAACTTATGGTGACCAAAGGGGAAAGGGGGGAGGGATAAATTAGGAGTTTGGGATTAACATATACACACTACTATATATAAAATAGATAACTAATAAGGACCTACTGTATAACACAGGGAACTAGACTCAATATTTTGTAATAACCTATAAGGGAAAGGAATCTGAAAAAGAATATATATATTGTAAAAGAATATATATTTTATATATATTATTAAAAGAATATATTATATACACATACATATATAGCTGAGTCACTTTGCTGTACAACTGAAACTGACACAACATTGTAAGTCAACTATACTTCATTTTAAAAAAATACACATTGATTTGAAAAAAAAAGCATTTCAATTGCTAGTTTTATTTTACTTTTATATTCAAGATAAACCCTTTGAGAACACTCACACACACACAATTTCTTATGGAACTAAGGAACAATGAGAAAAAAAAACTACTTTATGAAGACTAGTGAAGAGTACAACCTACTCCTCATTAAAGAGCTTGAAGTTTGCATCAAAAAGAGGCCTGATCCATTGACAGATGAATGGATAAAGAAGATGTCGCACATATATACAATGGATTATTACTCAGCCATAAAAAGAAACGAAACTGAGTTATTTGTAGGGAGGTGGATGGACCTAAGGTCTGTCATACAGAGTGAAGTAAGTCAGAAAGAGAAAAACGAATACCATATGCTAACACATATATATGGAATCTTAAAAAAAAAAAAAAGGTTCTGAAGAACCTAGGGACAGGATAGGAATAAAGATGCAGTCATAGAGAATGGACCTGAGGACACGGGGAGGGGGAAGGGTAAGCTGGGACGAAGTGAGAGAGTGGCACGGACATATATACACTACCAAATGTAAAATAGATAGCTAGTGGGAAGCAGCTGCATAGCACAGGGAGATCAGCTCGGTGCTTTGTGACCACCTAGAGGGGTGGGATAGGGAGGGTGGGAGGTAGACACAAGAGGGAGGAGATATGGGGATATATGTATATATATAGCTGATTCACTTTGTTATAAAGCAGAAACTAACACACCATTGTAAAGCAATGATACTCCAATAAAGATGTTAAAAAAAAAAAAAAAAAAGAGGCCTGAGATATAACCACAGCACGGGCTCCACCAGTTTGCAGAACCATATTTTTCTGTCCAGATGATACCCTGAGACTTAATTCTATTCTTTTAGATGGGGTATTTGGCAGAAACCCAATTCAACCTTGCCACAATCTTAAATGAGCTATTATTATCATTTTTTACCAGTCATGTTCTCTTGATGGAGACCCTACAAATTACGACAATGTCCTGGAACGAAGATTGGCCAGTGTGAATACGGGGAGAATGGGCATTTGGCACCATTGATTCATACTTTGTTCACTTCACAAGGTAAACCAACCCTTTCTTCCATTTTTAAGAGTTTGTTTTTGAGGATTCAATTTTATGTGTCCATGTGCATGGGTTTGAAAGGACTGGGATAAAACTTTCCTAGCCAGTACTTATTACTTCACACATAGAAAAGCAACCTCACAGCAGGCCCAGATCTGGCCTAGAAGACTGAGGGCCACAGGATCCCTTGACACTATGGGTAATGACTTTTGTCCTTTTACTTTCTTAGGAAGCCATTCTACCTGGGTGGGTACTTGCATGTGGAGGGCTGCATGCTGAATTCACTGCTAAGGTGTGGTTGGTGTCCCAGGCTATGTCACGGGCCCACCACACCTAACTACCATAAAGAAGCAATTTAAATCCGTTTAAGAAATTGTGCATGTCAACTCCCATTCCATGGCCAGCTCAAGTCCACCATCTTGCCAGGATATTCACCTTACACATTATATTAAGTCCCCTACACACGAACCTTCAAGTTGCGAACTTTCAGAGATGAGAACGTGCATTCGCATGTCCAATCACGTAAGTTAGTTCACATGTCTGGCATACATTATCATGTGTGTGCATCCTCTACAAGTGGTTGTGCTTCTGTGTACTTTACTGTACAGTACTGTATAGAGTACAGTAGTACAGTGTCTTTATTTCAAGCCCAGGATGTCTGGAAATAAGCGTAAAAGCAGTGGTGATGTAGCTGATACTACTGTACTTTTCAAGGTACTGTACTGTAAGATTTAAAATGTTTTCTTTATTTTTTATGTTAGTTTTTTATGTATTATTTGTGTGAAAAGTATTATAAACCTATTGCAGTACAGTACTATACAGCCGATTGTGTTAGTTGGGTACCTAGGCTAACTCTGTTGGACTTACAAACATATTGGACTTAAGAACGTGCTCTAGGAAGGGAACTCATTCGTATGCAGGGGACTTACTGTAGTATATTAAGGCTTTTAGACATTTGGGAAAAGATGGGTAATGATCTTCCAATATCTTTTTCTCCTCCCTCATTGTAATTATAGAATCCCCTGTCACCACTGACCTTTTGTGAGCAGCATTCATCCCCGCTGCCCCATCCAGAAACTACAATTCCCAACCTGCTTTGCATCTGGTTATGGTCATGCGACTAATGGGACGTGAGGGGAAGTGATGTGTGCACTTTCTGAATTACTTCTCTAGAAAGGAAGCTGCTTCCCTACTAGGGAGGAGGAAACACTGAGCAGCTAATCTAGACTCAGAGGTGAAATCCAATGCCTCCTATCTTCCCTGGATCTTCTGCCCAATATAAACAAAATATGAGAGAGGAATACATGCATATCTTGTTTAAGCCACTGTAGTTTTGCAGGTTAGCCTGTGCCTTAAATAATACATCAAGCTGTAAAGAAACCTGTTTAACTATTAATAACCTGGTGCAACCAAAATTTATGATGATAGAACTAGAAGTTCTACTAAAAAACTAGTGCTCCAACAACATGGTGATTTAGAGAATGGGGGGAAAGGTAACTAGCTCATACCTTAGAATTTGTATATTTTCATATATATGCTAAGGATACCATCCAATTGTATTGTTTATTCTATCCAGATTTTTAAACAGGCATTTTGGGTTTTTTCGTTTCTTTTCCTTTACCTATTTTATTTAATACCTGTAATATTATAAGTAATATATATGTTGGTTATAAAGTATAACAAGATCATGGACAAAAAGAAATTTTTTAAATAAAATTCTCTCTTTACCTTAGGAAAAAAATATCATGAACACTTATGAGCATTTCATCCAAGCTAGTAACTAGAATCTTACTAATAACTTACATCTTCCTACGTGTTTCTGATCATCTAATACCTCTATCACCAGCCCAGAGGTGCTCAGGATTCGATATTTTAAGAAAAAATAAATTAAAAATATGTTAATACCACTTGTAATCACACATAGATGTTAACCATGATTCAGACTTCGGGTTTAGTTCTGAAAGTTTAAACATTCTAAGCCTGGTTCTGTAAAACATTATATTAATTCCTCCCTCAAGATCTGCTGAATAGTTCATAATGCAATAGTGAAGGTAAAAGGCCACTGCTTAGAGCCTCACATATGGGCGTGGATTGGAAGAGAGAATCTGAAGGAAAGAGGAGTACAGATGGTGGAAAAGAGGTCAAGTCTTCCCAGCACAGCCAAGGAGACGGCATGTGGAGTCAAATAACCAGGGCTTCGGCCAGCATTCCTATCGTGAGTAAGAAGCTGAGATGTGGATAAGGGGACTGATGAAGAATACTCTTCTGTAATCTTTGAATCGGTGATAATGTGATGTGTCTCAATACCTTGATGCATATAAAATGCGTGTTTAGAACAGTGCCTGGCACATAGTCAGCATTATTTAAGTGTCGCTAAAACTGCTATACTTGGGAAGGACGTAGAAAAGCTACTCTGCCATACAAGTTATTCCTTTGGATAAAGACCATGGGAATTCCCTGACGGTCCAGTGGTTAGGACTCCGCACTTTCACTGCCAAGGGCGCAGGTTCATTCCCTGGTCAGGGGACTAAGATCCTGCAAGCCTCGGGGTGAGGCCATAAATAAATAAATAAATGAACAAACAAATAAATAAATAAATAAAAATAGATAAGGACCGTGAACATGTAAAGTGATCCCTTTATTGATTTACACTGAGACGTTGGGATTTAAGCCACTAGAATGTTCTTACATCTCAGTAATTTACGTTCTAGTGACTTGGTTTAAATAAATGAATCATTGTCACCTACGTTTATCTAGTTTGTTGATGTATCCCCAAGCCTTATCACTATGTTTGACACATCGTGGATGCTCAACAATATTTACTGAATAAATGTCTAAGAAATTAAAAATATCCAAGGAATTTTCCTATTAAAAGCATCCAGGTTGCTCTCTGGCACTGGCATAACAAATATTCCACTAGGCAGGAAGACAGCAGATTCCTAAATAAATTCTTGTAATTCAGAAACTTCTGAATTTGACTGATGGTTCCAGAACCCGACTGCTGAATGGAATTATCCGAAGGAAATTTATAAATACAAATTCCTGGGCCTGACACAAGAGAATCTCAATCAGTAGATCTTTTGGTTTTTTTGTTTGATTTACTTACTTGAGGTCAAAGTTTATCTGCAATTTAATAACATGCTCTATAGATTAAATCATAAGAGACTATAAAAATATCAATTTCACAAGAATACTTCTTCATGAATAAATGATACTCCATTGAGTGAATATGCCATAATTTACATTACTTTTTATTTTCATTGAACACTTAAGTTGCTTGCATTCTTTCTATCACTATTATATATTTTAAAGTTAATTTGTATATTTAAAAGTGCATTTGTTGACAAGGGGTAGAGCTTTTTAAAACACATTTTGTTGGGTTTTTTTTCCTGGTTTGCTTTTCCTGAGGTTTTTTTTCCAGGTTTGTTTATTAATGTCTATCTATCTCCTCATTTGTAAACTATCAAAGCAACTTTCAAGATCTGGGCTAGACTTCTCCCCAGCACAATGAGATGGGAGGGATGTTCCAAGAGGAAAGAGACTAGTGTAACAAGTTATTTAAACCTCCATTTTATAGGGTAAATATCCTTTAGCTCCCCTATAAATATACCACCAAATCCTATTCTGGTTTTGTTTTCAAAATGTCTCAGATTTTTCTACTCTTTTCCAAAATACTGTGGTTACCAAATTTAGAATCGTAACCTTATACCTTGAGTAGTACTGAGAAGAATAATTCCTTATAATAGTCTTGACTGGTGTCTAGACTTCAAACTTCTACCCTAAACAATACATTCCGCTACTAATGTAAAAGTTTCAAAAAGGCAAAATCAAAACTCATTTAAATATAAAATGAAGAAGCATCAAAGTGAGGGAATTAATGACTGAGGAAACCAGTAAGATGTTAAGAGTAGTTCAAGAAAGAACAGACTATACACATATACATATATCTGTACATGTATTCATTTATGTATGTACCTGTATACATACATGTGTATGTGTATATATAAAATTAGGAATGCTAAACTAAAGTTATTAGTAGATGCAATACTGGTTAATATTTTATAATATAATAAAAATTTGGGCTCATCTTTCCTACAGAACAGAAATCAATTTTATCAAAATTTATTTGCATCATCATCAGTTTTTTACAACCTAACTTCTGACCCTACTGAGTTACAATACAGCTTAGTCAATAGAAAAGCAATGAAAGGTGCACATTCCTAAACAACTAGATAAACCCAGCATTTCACTGAAAAAACACCCAGTAATCACTTCTGCATCGTCACTTATAATTCATCTTTATTGCTATTTCAGCATTTATAATATAGTCTATGTCATGCCCCTTCTCCACCGTCCAAATTAATCATTCCAGAATACACCCTCCACTCAATACAGGTCAATTTTTGCCATTTCCTGCGCACTCCATAAATTTCTTCCTTCTCTAACCAAACTTCCTTCCAAATAATTCAGCCAACCTGTGTAGTAGGTACCTGGCACATAATAGTGAACGGGTATACTTTCTACTCTCATGGAGTTTACAGTCTAAAACAACCTTTCCTTTTTTCTCTATGAACTTAACTACCTTTTATCTTTCAGCACTTTGTAGAATTCTCTCTACTCCTGCAAGAAGCCTTCTCCAACTGCACCCACTGACACTCAGCACTTAAAATGGAACGTGTTGTGTGAGCTTTGAATTCCTGATTGGTTTACAAAATTATTTAGGATGGGGACTCTGTTTTAACCTTTAATTTTAACTAACTTCTGCAACATCTACTACTTTTTGGTTTGAAACTGATAACTGTTACTTGAGAGGCAGGGACTGTATATAAAAACTCACTTCTCCAGTCTCCGTGTCCAAGAGTTTCTGGAACAATTTTGCTATCAAACTTTCCTGTTGTTGCAAGTTGAGATTATCCTAATTTATGATTCTAAAGCTTTGACTTCAGAGTGATAGCTGTCATGTAAATATAGATTAAAATGAGCATAAATATGCAGGTGCTGATCTATAAAAACATCTGTACTGTGAAGCAAACCACTTATAAAACAACAACAGAGGAAAATTTCTGGAGGAGGAGATAAGAGTGGTTACATTCCTAGTGTTTGTTACAGAGACTACTATTTCTTTAATTCCTTAGTTTATTAAGAGCTCCCCACTACAGTGGAAATTTCATTCTCTTTTGCTAAGAACGAGTAGGTAAAAGTTATGCATGTCTATGAGGCTGTGCATTTCAAAAAGAAAGTAAGAGAAAGTATAGTTCCACAAGGTTAAAATATTAGCATAAAACAATTTCAAGTCCTTGGTTATATTATTATGAGTCTCTATTCGAAACAGTCACAGAAAAGTGCCTCATGAATGGTTCAGATATTTCCAAATGGAAATAGAAGATCTGATCTGAATGCAAAATCAAAAGACCATCTACCATAGCGATTTTATGTTATACTTGTGTCATCTTGTTAACAATTCCTGAAAATGAACAGAGTGTAAGCTCTGGTAAGGAAACTAGTTTTTAAATTAAAATCTCTTTCTCTATTGCAAAAGTTTCATATGCGGCATGTGCATCCCATATCTTTCCAGTGGAAGCACAATAAGTTTAGATAGAGTCAAATTGCTTGCTTCATCAGTTAAAGGTTGATGGTTAGAAATAAGCTGACAATGAATTTGCACTTAGAACTGAATGAACTTGATAATCATCTAACAAATGCATTAGACTAAGGAAGAGCTTCATTTCCATCTGTCATTAGTCTCCTAATCAAATTGCCTAAACACCATAAAGGCTCACAGGCAAGATAGAACAAACAATCAAAATGATTTTTTTTTTTTTAAATTATCTCGTTTTCTTCCTGAGCTCTCTGCTAACCCCTCCTGGTCCTTATTATGAGAATTGAAAATAAATTCAGGCACAAACCAAACAAATAATAAAATTTGAAGTAATGAAAGCTAATATTATTTCATTTTCTGCTATTTTCTGTGAAATTATAGAAATTCACACTAGAAACACTTTAATGCTTCTTATGAAAATAAGACCAATATTTTAGAGTAAGTTTCTGAAAGTAAGATAAGATTATAGCTGCTAAAAACTATTCCTGAAACCAAAGACTTTATGACTGATCGACACAGGTGACCAAAGCACTAGAAGATTTAACACCAAGAGTTAAAATTCAGAAGCTACTCATTTGCTGTAAGGGAGAAACAGCAAGAATCTGAATTGAAAAAACAGCATGGGCTTGGCAGAACATGTCATGCTAGAAAAATAATTAATATGATTTTAACAGAATTAATGTACAAAGTGTATTCGGGAACCAATACTAAGCTATTTTTATGGAACTTACTCCATATGGAGGAGTAATCCTTTCAAATTTGGTATTAAATCATTTGTTTCCTGGCACCATTTCAATGGAAAAAATTGCTTATATAATTATTTAAAATTTAATGTTCACTATATATGTGGCAACCCGTAAGGCAAAAGCATGGGTATAAATTCCAAAACAGTCAATGTTCTTTCCAATACACACATATAATACAGATTAACAAGTTTTGGTACCCACTGATGTTCATGTATTTCATGAATGTTTATTTCTTTATACGGTACTTACCAGTTACAGCTAGACCAAAAGTAAAATATTTAAACTCCCTTCTTGTCTACTAAATAGAATTCCAGAATTGGTAACCATGAAACAATATCTTCTTGAAAGCACCCAGATAAATCTTATGTTGGTGGTCCAAGACCATACTTTAAGAAGAAGTGCTTTAGAGAATCATCACCTCATGGAAGCTAACGTTATTATTTTTTAAAATTATTTTTTGGTGTGAATATGATGGCATTCATCTCTCAAGTATCTGTGGAAATTGAAGGAAGAGCCATGACATAGCTAATCTAAAAAAATAGATACATAAGTATAGATAATCGACTCTCCAATACCTTATTCATATTCCTAATTGTGTCTAATGTAATTTTAGAGTGAAGTGATGTTTCTAGCCACATGCGAGGTAGGTTGTGAGAAAAGAGGGCCCAATGACATGTTGAATCATCTAAAAGATCAGATGATGGTTCTTCTCCAGGACAAGCTTTTGAAATGGGGTAGATTACTGTAATACTGTACAATATGGGAGTTGGGATCTTATCCTCTTTTATGCTAATGTTGGATGATGCCATAGTGAGTGGAAATTTCCAATTAGGAGAAGGATTCAAAATGACAGTGGAGGAAAAAACAAATGATCTTGTAATCGACTAAAACCTCAGCCAGCAATGATGCTCGATAAACTCTCCAAACAAAAGAATGCAACAAAAAGCACAAAAATATAGATTAGATGTGGGTGAGCAAAATGCTTGGTGCACAGGACAATGCCTCCGAAGAACCATTACTGCTCACATCCCCACGTTTCTCCAACAATCATCAGAATTGTGAATCTTCCAATAAACGGCTCCGACCGGAAGCTTTTGTTTGCAGTGGAAACGACTTACTCTTTAATTTTCAGACAAGTATTTTCTTCCACTTGAACTTCTTCTGGGCCCTAAATAGACACTGCTAATGTGCTTTTTTTTTAAAAAAAAAAAAAAAAAAAAGTCAATTTTAAAGAAGTAGTGCATGAAGCTATAAGACCAGTTCATTAAATGCGCATCATTGGTATTGGTTTTTAATCTTAGCTCTCTTGTCCCCTCATTGGGCACACACCACTTTCATTAACTTTCAGGGAGTCGCATACATGCATTAAGGAAAAGAAAGTTCTTCAGAGTAATGAGGCCAGAAGTGTATGACAGCATCATTGCTTTTCCCCCTTGCTTCGTACTTACACACAATACCACTCTGCTACCTCCAAATAAGGCTTCTCAGCCTTAGTTTCTAAACATAGATATATCAAGCCATTCTTTGTTGTTTCATAACCATTGCCACCGTAGTTTTACAGAAATGTGTATTTTCATAACGAGACGAACGATTTAAATGATTTTCTTTAACATCTGCTAACTTCCATGACTGCGTATTTATTGAATTCGGTCTCTGAATTTGCTAGGGGCTATTCTAGAGCTAACAGAAGAAGGTCCCTGCTGGATTTGAGCTTACAGTTTAAAGAAACAAAGCAAATAATAAAATAAGCATAATAACTTGTGTTTGTATAGTGTTTATGATTAACAAATTGCTTTCCCATGCCTTATTTCAGTTAACGCTTCAAACTACCTTACAGAGGAGCAATGTGACATGATTACCCCAGTTTAAGTATGGACTAGCTGAAAGGTATAGGTGTTTTTAAGTTACTCAGGATCACAGAGTCAGGGCAGTAAGAGCCCGGGCTATGTTCATCTTTGCTGACTCTGACATTAATGTTCAAATGCTCTTTCCAGGCACCAAGTTAATGTAACTTTCAATAGTTGCTGTACATTACCCCATAGGTGGAAAGATTGGACTGCTGTCCCTTTGAAAGGAACAATAAATTCTTACACTATTTACATCGTTTTCCTGCAGTTGATGGGAGTTGACTTGAGACTTAGGTGGGAAAGAAACAGAGAAAAACAGAAAAACCTATTTTGAACACGACCTAAGGGCAAGCAGAATTTAAAAATGGGAAGGGGAAAAAGAAGGGAGAACAAAGCAAAGACTAGATTCCCTTGAAAGGACATGAAAGATCGTAAGAAAGACAAAAATGTAAAGGGGATTCTGCATGAAATAAAGTTACATGAAATGGTTTAGAGAGAATGATGTTTACCATTTCGAAATTTTAAGGCAGGGCACTTTGGCGTTCTCTTCACAGGTGTGACTGAGACGTTAAAGTAAAAAGAAAAACCACAGTTCATAGTAAAATCTTAGCAAGCCCTCTTTATATCTGAACTGAATCCAAAATGACTGGAGATGGAAATTGAGAAATACGACTTGGCTCTTGGGAAGAAAAAAGGGTGAATACTAGAACTACACTGAGAGAATGGAGAAGCAAGCTACAAAGGGAGCAGGAGAATCAATAAGGAATCAAAGATCTTAACCTTTTAAACTCAGAGCACTAGGATAAACAGTGCAATTTATCCCGTGAGTTAGGAAAACAGTGGAAATAAAGCAAGAAATTTAGTGTTTCCTGAAGTCCTATGACTCTGAAGATTAGGGTCTGAGATTGCTGAAGATAGTCATGTTAATTAAATTAAGACACAGTCTAGGATAATACATTCCAGCCTATATGTTGATGCACTTCTGCCTTTTTCTTTTTTTTTTTTACTAGTCAGTATGAACCGAGACATGATCAACTGCCTTCTGTTAATGGATGCATTCCATTTAGCTGATGTTTGGATAATTATTTTCTGAAATTATCTTCAGATACTTAAAACAGAAACAATGTCTAAGTTCTGATGGGACTAATAGCTCATTTTTCAAAAACAGATGAGATGTTTGTCTCATCTTTCTTCAGGCTTTATTTTTTTATTCAAGCTTATAATACAGGAGAAGAAATATTGAGATGAATTTCATATTTTCTTAATTATGTTGGTCTTCAGGTCAGGAGAAACCAATCAAGCACATGTGCTGATTAAACTTCTAAGCTTGGTTATGCTCAAGTGGCTGACTTTTAAGATTAGTGAAGCAAAACCCTAGCTCATTTTTCTTTCTATTTATTTAACTTAATTGGATGTGTGATTTTATATTATGCAAAGAAAAGAGTTTTAAAACAGCTTATTTTTGGCATAATTTGGCTAAACCTTTTTTTTTAAACATCTTTATTGGAATATAATTGCTTTACAATGCTGCGTTAGTTTCTGCTTTATAACCAAGTGAATAAGCTATACATATACATATATCCCCATATCTCTTCCCTCTTGAGCCTCCCTCCCACCGTCCCTATCCCACTCCTCTAGGTGGTCACAAAGCACCAAGCTGATCTCCCTGTGCTATGCGGCTGCTTCCCACTAGCTATCTATTTTACATTTGGTAGTGTATATATGTCCATGACACTCTCTCACTTCGTCCCAGCTTACCCTTCCCCCTCCCCGTGTCCTCAAGTCCATTCTCTACATCTGCGTCTTTATTCCTGTCCTGCCCTTAGGTTCTTCAAAATCTTTTTTTTTTTTAATATTCCATATATATGTGTTAGCATACGGTATTTATTTTTCTCTTTCTGACTTACTTCACTCTGTATGACAGTCTCTAGGTCCATCCACCTCACTGCAAACAACTCAATTTCGTTTCCTTTTATGACTGAGTAATATTCCATTGTATATATGTGCCACATCCTCTTTATCCATTCATCTGTCGATGGACACTTAGGTTGCTTCATGTCCTGGCTATTATACATAGAGCTGCAATGAACATTGTGGTACATGAATGTTTTTGAATTACGGTTTTCTCAGGGCATATGCCCAGTAGTGGGATCGTTGGGTCGTATGGTAGTTTACTTTTAGTTTTTTAAGGAACCTCCATACTGTTCTACATAGTGGCTGTATCAATTTACATTCCCACCGACAGTGCAAGAGAGTTCCCTTTTCTCCACACCCTCTCCAGCATTTATTGTTTGTAGATTTTTTGATGATGGCCATTCTGACTGGTGTGAGATGATATCCCATTGTAGTTTTGATTTGCATATCTCTAATGATTAGCAACGTTGAGCATCCTTTCACGTGTTTGTTGGCAATCTGTATATCTTCTTTGGAGAAATGTCTATTTAGGTCTTCTGCCTATTTTTGGATTGGGTTGTTTGTTTTTTTGATATTGAGCTGCATGAACTGCTTGTAAATTTTGGAGATTAGTCCTTCGTCAGTTGGTTCATTTGCAAATATTTTCTCCCATTCTGAGGGTTGTCTTTTCGTCTTGTTTATGGTTTCCTTTGTTGTGCAAAAACTTTGAAGCTTTATTAGGTCCCATTTGTTTATTTTTGGTTTTACTTCCATTTCTCTGGAGGTGGGTCAAAAAGGATCTTGCTGTGATTTATGTCATAGAGTGTTTTGCCTAAGTTTTCCTCTAAGAGCTTTATAGTGTCTGGACTTACATTTAGGTTTTAATCAATTTTGAGTTTATTTTTGTTTATGGTGTTAGGGAGTGTTCTAATTTCATTCTTTTACATGTAGCTGTCCAGTTTTCCCAGCACCACTTATTGAAGAGGCTGTCTTTTCTCCATTGCATATTCTTGCCTCCTTTATCAAAACTAAGGTGACCATATGTGTGTGAGTTTATCTCTGGGCTTTCTATCCTATTCCATTAATCTATATTTCTGTTTTTGTGCCAGTACCATAATGTCTTGATTACTGTAGCTTTATAGTATAGTCTGAAGTCAGGGAACCTGATTCCTCCAGCTCCGTTTTTCTTTCTCAAGATTGCTTTGGCTATTCGGGGTCTTTTGTGTTTCCATAAAATTGTGAAATTTTTTGTTCTAGTTCTCTGAAAGATGCCATTAGTAGTTTGATAGGGATTGCATTGAGTCTGTAGATTCCTTTGGGTAGTAGAGTCATTTTCACAATGTTGATTCTTTAAATGCAAGAACTTGGTATATCTCTCCATCTGTTATTATCATCCTTAATTTCTTTCATCAGTGTCTTATAGTTTTCTGCATACAGGTCTTTTGTCTACTTAGGTAGGTTTATTCCTAGGTATTTGATTATTTTTTGTTGCAGTGGTAAATGGGAGTGTTTCCTTAATTTCTCTTTCAGATTTTTCAACGTTAGTGTATAGGAATGCAAGAGATTTCTGTGCATTAATTTTGTATCCTGCTACTTTAACAAATTCATTGATTAGCTCTAGTAGTTTTCTGGTAGCATCTTTAGGATTCTCTATGTATAGTATCATGTCATCTGCAAACAGTGACAGCTTTACTTCTTCTTTTCTGATTTGGATTCCTTTTATTTCTTTTTCTCCTCTGATTGCTGTGGCTAAAACTTCCAAAACTATGTTGAATAATAGTGGTGAGAGTGCACAACCTTGTCTTGTTCCTGATCTTAGAGGGAATGGTTTCAGTTTGTCACCATTGAGAACGATGTTGGCTGTGGGTTTGTCACATATGGCCTTTATTATGTTGAGGTAAGTTCCCTCTATGCCCACTTTCTGGAGGGTTTTTATCATAAATGGGTGTTGAATTTTGTTGAAAGCTTTTTATACATCTATGGAGATGATCATTTGGTGTTTCTCCTTCAATTTGTTAATATCATTTATCACATTGATTGATTTGTGTGTATTGAAGAATCCTTGCATTCCTGGGATAAACTCCACTTGATCATGGTGTATGATCCTTTTAATGTGCTGTTGGATTCTGTTTGCTAGTATTTTGTTGAGGATTTTTGCATCTATGTTCATCAGTGATACTGGCCTGTAGTTTTCTTTCTTTGTGACATCTTTGTCTGGTTTTGCTCTCAGGGTGATGGTGGCCTCATAGAATGAGTTTGGGACTGTTCCTCCCTCTGCTATATTTTGGAAGAGTTTGAGAAGGATAGGTGTTAACTCTTC
The DNA here is from genome assembly GCF_009873245.2 of Balaenoptera musculus. Classification (NCBI taxonomy): domain Eukaryota; kingdom Metazoa; phylum Chordata; class Mammalia; order Artiodactyla; family Balaenopteridae; genus Balaenoptera; species Balaenoptera musculus. The sequence goes on along the minus strand of NC_045788.1, from coordinate 126,910,030 downwards.
TCTAAATGTTTGATAGAATTCGCCTGTGAAGCCATCTGGTCCTGGGCTTTTGTTTGTTGGAAGACTTTTAATCACAGTATCAATTTCAGTGCTTGTGATCGGTCTGTTTATATTTTCTATTTCTTCCTGGTTCAGTCTCAGAAGGTTGAGCTTTTCTAAGAATTTGTCCATTTCTTCCAGGTTGTCCATTTTATTGGCATATAGTTGTTTGTAGTAATCTCTCATGATCTGTTGTATTTCTGCAATGTCAGTTGTTATTTCTCCTTTTTCATTCCTAATTCTATTGTTTTGAGTCTTCTCAATTTTTTCCTTGATGACTCTGGCTAATGGTTTCTCAATTTTGTTTATCTTCTCAAAGAACCAGCTTTGACTTTTATTGGTCTTTGCTATTGTTTCCTTCATTTCTTTTTCATTTATTTCTGATCTGATCTTTATGATTTCTTTTCTTCTGCTAACTTTGTGGGGTTTTTTGTTCTTCTTTCTCTAATTGCTTTAGGTGTAAGATTAGGTTTTTTATTTGAGATGTTTCTTGTTCCTTGAGGTAGGATTGTATTGCTATAAACTTCCCTCTTCGAATCGCTTTTGCTGCATCCCATAGGTTTTGGGTCATAGTGTTTTCCTTGTCATTGGTTTCTAGGTATTTTTTGAGTTCCTCTTTGATTTCTTCAGTGATCTCTTGGTTATTAAGTAGTGTATTGTTTAGCCCCCATGTGTTTGTATTTTTTTACAGATTTTTTCTTGTAATTGATATCTAGTCTCATAGCATTGTGGTCAGAAAAGATACTTGATACGATTTCAATTTTCTTAAATTTACCAAGGCTTGATTTGTGACCCAAGATATGATCTATCCTGGAGAATGTTCCATGAGCACTTGAGAAGAAAGTGTATTCTGTTGTGTTTGGATGGAATGTCCTATAAATATCAGTGAAGTCCATCTTGTTTAATGTATCATTTAAAGCTTGTGCTTCCTTATTTATTTTCATTTTGGATGATCTGTCCATTGGTGAAAGAGGGGTGTTAAAGTCCCCTACTATGATGGTGTTACTGTCGATTTCCCCTTTTATGGCTGTTAGCATTTGCCTTATGTATTGAGGTGCTCCTATGTTGGGTGCATAAATATTTACAATTGTTATATCTTCTTCTTGGATTGATCCCTTGATCATTATGTAGTGTCCTTCTTTGTCTCTTGTAATAGTCTTTATTTTAAAGTCTATTTTGTCTGATATGAGAATTGCTACTCCAGCTTTCTTTTGATTTCCATTTGCATGGAATATCTTTTTCTATTCCCCTCACTTTCAGTCTGTATGTGTCCCTCGGTCTGAAGTGGGTCTCTTTTAGACAGCATATTTACAGGTCTTGTTTATATATATATATATATATATATATATAAAGAAAAGGAAGAGAGCAACTAAATCAATAAACAAATCTACCAATGATAATAAACTCTAAATACTAAACTAAGATATGCCTAAAACCAGAAACCAGTCAGTCACATAGAGCAAACCCCAAGTCTACAATTGCTCCCAAAGTCCGCCATCTAAATTTTGGGGTGAGTCGTTGTCTATTCAGGTATTCCACAGATGCAGGGTACATCAAGTTGATTGTGGAGATTTAATCCGCTGCTCCTGAGGCTGCTGGGAGAGATATCTCTTTCTCTTCTTTGTTTGCACAGCTCCCAGAGTTCAGCTTTGGATTTGGCCCCAGCTCTTTGTGTGGGTCGCCTGAGGGCGACTTTTCCCCACCCAGACAGGAGGGGGTTAAAGGAGCAGCTGATTCGGGGGCTCTGGCTCACTCAGGCTGCGGGAAGGGTGGGGTATGGAATGCGGGGCGAGCCTGCGGCGGCAGAGGCCGGCGTGATGTTGAAACAGCTTGAGGCGCGCAGTGTATTCTCCGGGGGAATTTGTCGCTGGATCACGGGACCCTGGCAGTGGCGGGCTGCACAGGCTCCCGGGAGGGGCGGTGTGGAGAGTGACCTGTGCTCGCACACAGGCTTCTTGGTGGCGGCAGCAGCAGCCTTAGCGTCTCCTGCCCGTCTCTGGGGTCCGCGCTGATAGCCGCGGCTCGCGCCCGTCTCTGGAGCTCCTTTAAGCGGTGCTCTTAATCCCCTCTCCTCGCGCACCCCAAAACAATGGTCTCTTGTCTCTTCGGCAGCTCCAGACTTTTTCCCGGACTCCCTCCCGGCTAGCCGTGGTGCACTAGCCCCTTCAGGCTGTGTTCACGCCGCCAACCCCAGTCCTCTCCCTGCGATCCCACCGAAGCCCGAGCCTCAGCTCCCAGCCCCCGCCCGCCCCGGCGGGGGAGCAAACAAGCCTCTCGGGCTGGTGAGTGCTGCTCGGCGCTGAGCCTCTGTGCGGGAATCTCTCCGCTTTGCCCTCCTCACCCCTGTGGCTGCGCTCTCCTCCGTGGCGCCGAAGCTTCCCCCCCTCTGCCACCCGCAGTCTCTGCCCGCGAAGGGGCTTCCTAGTGTGTGGACACCTTTCCTCCTTCACAGCTCCCTCCCACTGGTGCAGGTCCCGTCCCTATACTTTTGTCTCTGTTGTTTCTTTTTTCTTTTGCCCTACCCAAGTACGTGGGGAGTTTCTTGCCTATTGGGAGGTCTGAGGTCTTCTGTCAGCGTTCAGTAGGTGTTCTGTAGGAGTTGTTCCACATGTAGATGTATTTCTGATGTATTTGTGGGGAGGAAGGTGATCTCCGCATCTTACTCCTCTGCCATCTTGAAGGTCTCTTCCTGGCTCAACCTTTCTGTTTCACATTTTGGGTTGTTAAGACAATCTTTAAATGATGTTTCTAATTATTTCAGATTCTTGCTAAGCACAAAGTTTGCTAATTATTGGAGTTCTATAGATTGTAGTTTTATTTTGTGTCATCCCAACCTTCTAGGTTCTGAAGACTTCTTTTTATAACACATTCAGCAGAGAAAGTGTAGAAACACTTAACAAATTGGTAATAGAAATAAACCAGGACAAATTTGAATGTGTTTTCTTTTTAAATTTTACATTATTTTCATATAATATATGCTGACAATGTTAAAGAAAAACTTTTACAGGCCCAAAGTTCTCTTCACATGTAAACTAGGTATCATATAAATAACATTAATCTTTTTTAGTTCTAGAGTCAGGAAAGAGGATGACTTTTTTTTTTTTTTAGAAGAGTCAAATTTTTTTATGAGAAATAGCCAAACCACTCTTACAATTCTCCCAAATTAAAAAAAAAACAACAATCAAAGCAACAATTTCCAAAGCAACAACAAACAAACCTAAACATATAGAAGTTAAATTATTATTATTTTTTAACATCTTTATTAGAATATAATGGGAGGGAGACGCAAGAGGGAGGAGATATGGGGATATATGTATATGTAAAGCTGATTCACTTTGTTATAAAGCAGAAAGTAGCACACCATTGTAAAGAGGATGACTTTTTAAAAAGGTAATGTTTCTTCCTATTTATGGTATGATCTAGGAATTTCAAAGGGATGCCTTTACTGATATTTTGATTCTATTTGCTATGGGAATAGAAAACACACTTCTGACCTTTATCGTGATATAGTTTATGTTCACAGCTATTAAATCCATATTCCTAGTGAATCATGTGTTTCTCTGCTCCATTTGCAGTGCAAAGTGAAGTTTTGCCACCTCCTCGTTGGTTTAAATCATCAGTCAAATATGCCTATGAGAACTAAGTAAAGAAATATAATTTTCATCTGACACGAGCCTCACTGGGCTGTTTTCCACTAAGGGAGCATACACCCAGCTTTATCATCAATGTTTTAAAATATGAAGTTCTTGCAATTTAGGTTTGAATGATTCCTCTATACTTTCATGCTCTTTTTGTGATAGATTTTAAACTGCTTGAACCTGCTTTCATTTATGCCACTTTTAATATATAGAAATAATAGAGTTGTCAGTGTCCTCTTTAAGCTGAGGGAGGAAAAACTATTTCTTAGAGATATAAGCAGAAACAGGCTTATCTGGATAACCTTATGCTCATCCAGGTAATCCTCTAAGGAAATGCTGTTCAGTGCTTTGTGTGTTTAGAATAGTTCTTGCCTGAGCCATCCTGTGACTTAGGGAAATAACATTCCATCATCCTCTGCTGGCCCAACTGTGACATCGGGAATGTTCCTATGATATTTGTTGACAGGAGTATTGAAACAGCAAACAATTAAATCAACAACAGTGTAAGATAGCCAAGCTTCCTGGGCATTTGGGTGTTACAAATTGAAGTCCCGAACGGTGTTACAAATTGAAGTCCAGAATGGATGTGCAGTAGTTGTTAAGTCAGTAATTACTGAGGGTGTTTTCTAGATGGAGTCTGCTGGAGACTTAAAATCCACTACCTTGAGAACATCAGGTTGAAGAAAGGTCTAAAGTGGAGGTCTGTGAACTTTTGAGGATGATGATGGACACAGACTCCACTAGTCCTGTCCCAAATATACTTCACACACACACACACACACACACACACACACAAATATATATATGTGTCCTTCTACTCTCACAACCAGAACTAGGCCTGTGGCCCATACTTCAAAGGTCAGTGATGATTCCACAATCCCTACAGCTAGGTTTTTCTGTAGTTTTCCAATCTACTAAATTGGAAAATTCACATGAGATCTTGAAGTGGTATCCACATAGGTGAGGTTTCTATCTTCCTGGTTTCTCTGAGTGGTTTTCCACACAATCTTGAAGGAGTTGAGAATTCTTTTCTTGATATTTCGTGTTGGGAATGAGGTCATCCAATCAAAGGTAACAGGGATGCTGGGAGCTGTCATGAGATATCTACTTAATTCCAACAAATATGGTTGATTACCATAATTTTATAGAACTGGTAATTTTATTTCAAAACGAAAAAAAGAGCAAAGCAAGAGGGAAAAAGTCTTGACATTGGTTTTATGATGTTTTCAGTCTTGGTTTATTGCTGGTGACCATATAAATACTACTCACCCTGAACAATTCACATATTTTTTAAATGTAGCAAAAAAAAAAGCAGGACATAACATGGCAGAGAATAGTATATGAGTAAAAAACAAAGAAGAAAAATCTTAAAATGTAAAGGGATTTTTATATGCTGTTTTCTCTGTGAATGGAGCAAATGTCCTAATACATTTTAATGGATTTTAATAGGTAACAGTTCTATAATATTCTTTTTTAACTTCTTGGAATTCTTATTCCTCATGAAATCTATACCTTAAGAACAGGGAATGCCTCAGGCTCTTAATTTTTGTTGCTGAATCCCTCCAATCCTTTTTCTTTTTCACTTCACTTACAAGTGTACTACTTAAATAAAATCTAACATTTTAATTTTAATTTAATTTTTAATTTTTTATACAATTTTTAAAGGTTACACTCCATTTACAGGTATTAAAAAATATTGGCTACATTCCTTGTGTTGTACAATACATCATTGTATCCTATCTTACATCCAATAGTTTGTACCTCCCACCATTTTAAATTGATAGGAATCTTAGGAGAGGCTACCTCTTAAGGAAAAGGGGTGAAAATGTAGCTTCTTTGATAGAAGAAGCAGTAGGATCTTCCTGGCTATAACTTCTGCTGATGCTTAGAATGCTGAACATTTATTATAATTTAGATGGAATTATTCAATTCAATGTAATGCTGGAACCCTTTATAAAACAGCATAGTTGCTAGGAATGCTTTCATCTTAATTGAGGAAAATGTTGATTTTCTTAGCTATAGTATTTACTCAAGGAAATTAAAATTTGAATACTGTGACTTGGCTAACTTATTTTACATAAATTCTCCCTTGTTAGATCATCCAATTGTACATGGAGACTCCCCATTCCTATATCAAAAACAAGAAAGAGAGAGAGAGAGAGAAAGAGAAGAGAGAGGAGAAGGCATGGAGGGAGGGAAAATTGAAAGATGTAATAGTTAACATATTTTGCTTTCTTCTGCCAGACAAGTGTTTTATATATTTTATCTTAATTAATCATTGCAGCAACCCTATGAGATGGTTCTATTATCTTCTTCATTTTTCAGATGGAAAAACTGAGGAACAGCAAGTTGAAATGATTTTTCTAGCTAGTAAGTGGAGATAGATCCATTTTACTTGATTAAAGAATGTGCAATGCTAATCTTGTGTTTATCAGTGACAATATGGCTTAATATTTACTAAATGGGATAGTAGAAGCTTGATAAATTGAACCCCTTCTCCTCTCTTCATTATTGTTTAAAAGAGAATAAAGTCTTTAGGGACATAAAAAGTTATTGCATTTCAGAAAGAAAAATGTGGTTGAGGAGAAATGGATTAAAAAATTGATAAAAATGACAGACAAATTGATGATACAGCCTACCAATACTGCTGTAGTTTAATATTTATTCCTTTATTTGCAGTCTCTAAAAACTTAACACCAAGAGAAATAATTTTACATATATTCCCTTAAGATTATCAATATTACTTCTCTTCATTGCATCAACATTAAAGAAGAGGACTTATGTCAGCCCACAAATCCTGAGAATGAAGACCTTTTTAACTAGTAAGCCAGCATCACAATCTTTGGGATTTCAAATGAAGCTGAATGCATGAAAGCAAGTACAGTAAATCTACACAAAAGACAAATATACTATGATTTGCACATGCTTATAAATGCTGAAGAAATGTTAGAAGTTATCTTAGTCTGTTTGAGCTGTTACAGCAAAGTACTATCGACAGAGTGGCTTATAAACAACAGAAATTTCTCACAGTTCTGGAGGCTGAAAGTCAAAGATCAGGGTGCCAACATGAGTGTGTCTTGGTGAGAACCCTTTTCCAGATTGCAGACTGCAGTCTTCTCTCTGTGTTCTCATATGGCAAAAGGCACAAGGGAGCTCTCTGGGGTATCTTTTATACGGGCACTAATCCCATGCATGAGGGCTCCACCCAATGACTTACTTCCCAAATGTCCCACTTCCTAATACCATCACACTGAGGGGTAGGATTTCAACATACGAATTTTAGGAGAACACATTCAGTCTGTAACAGATGGATACCAGGAAACTGACACTCAAGAAGAATATGATGTGCTCTGACACATAGGATAGTGTGTGAATTTTGATACCCAAATGCCTAGGTTCAAAGTTCAGCTCTGTCACTTACTACCAATGTGATCTTAGGCCATTACCTCACTTCTCCGTTGCCTCAGTTTCCTCATCTCTGGAGTCTAACCGTTTTTGTCCATATTATCTTTCCATCTTTGTTGGCTGCTCCCCCCTGGCCGAGAGCCTAACCTCCCAGATATTTTCCAGATAGATGAGGTGGCTTTTGTCAACCTAGGGCTAGTCTCAAAAGGGTGCAGCTGTGAGCTATTAGTAGCCAACACTCACAAATGGGATATGGGTGCACTGGCTCCTTTAATTTAAACAAAACTTATTACCATCTTATCCTAAAGTGGCCTTGGAAGCTTTGGCCTAATAATTTACAGATGGGAGCAATATATTAGATGAGGTCACCTGCTGGCATCTTTGACTTCCTTAGTCTTAAAGTTTGGAATTCTATAAATGGGTGAAAAAAACCCACCAAATTTTAAGAAATAATTAATTATGAAAATTTACATTAAACACTGCAAATTAAAGACGGATTGCTTGTATTTAAAAAAAAAAATCAACCAAAACTTTCATTTTTGAAGTAGTAGTCTTTAGAGGTAATTAGCTGCTTCTAAGGTTTTTCCTATTATTTCTGTTGGATTTCATCGCTGATTTGTCACCCACCTTTCCATACCTGGAGTAGCTTAAAATCAGACTGAAGACTCAATTCTACCCTTTGTCCCATGACTTTGATAAGACTGTTCAGACTAATGAATGTTCTGCAGTTCTACTACGAAGCACTCTTGCTGCTCATCTGATAACTCCATTCTCCGCCTAAGAAAACTTCTTCATTGCAATAGATATAGCAATAATGTTTACATGGTAGTAATTATCAATGGCATGCTTCTGCATGAGAACTTTCTACAAGATTTCTGGTGGTATTTTTCGGTCCCATAATATACAAGTTGGAATGGATTTGCACATTATCCAACCACTCTCCCTATTGACAAATAAGAACATTGAGGTTTATAGAAAGTAATGACTTTTCCAAATTATCAGTGCTAGTTAAGAGTGGAATGGGAACCAAGCATGAGTTCTCCTGTGAAGTAGTTTATTAGTCTTTCCACTGCACCACACATCTTTATATTTCTACTGTTTAATAGAGACTAAATTCAAGATTATCTGTTATCTATCTATTTGCCTATCTATCATCTGTCTAATTTATTTATACACCAGCTTGCTTCAGAAAGGATTTAAGCTGGCTTACAAAAAAAGACACAACACAAAGAGATTTTAGACATTTAATATATGAAGTGGAAGGAACATCAATTTGGGAAAAATAAGCTAAAGCCATGATCAAAGGTAATGGACAAAGTGTATGTTGTGAGACTTTTCCATTGGCTAAAGATAAGATGTTCTCTAAGATCGGAGATTTCTACTCTGCAAAGAAAGAACACGTATTACATGATCACATCAGTGTGGATCAGGTAGCTGGATTATTGGTTACAATGGATCATAGTCACCATAAAATAAAAATAAGCTAGTTGCTTAAAAGAACAGTCAAGGGCTTCCCTGGTGGCGCAGTGGTTGAGAATCTGCCTGCCAATGCAGAGGACACGGGTTCGAGCCCTGGTCTGGGAAGACCCCACATGCCGCAGAGCAACTAAGCCCGTGAGCCACAACTACTGAGCCTGTGTGTCTGGAGCCTGTGCTCCACAACAAGAGAGGCCGCGATAGTGAGAGGCCCGTGCACCGCAATGAAGGGTGGCCCCCACTTGCCGCAACTAGAGAAAGCCCTCGCACAGAAACGGAAGACCCAACACAGCCAAAAATAAATAAATAAATAAAATAAAATAAAATAAATAAATAAATAAAAATAGCTTTACTGTGAATATAATGCATATGTTTAAAAAAAAAAAAAGAACAGTCAATACTTTCTGACAAAATTGTTAAACTGTTTTCTTGAAGAGAATGGCACCTGTCCAAAGAAATAAATTGCAAGTGAAATCAGCTTGGTGCCATTGCTGTTTTCTGACCATGTGTTCTGTCAGAACCTAAAAAGAAACTAAATAGAACACTTTTTTTATTACAGTTTTGCAAAATTATAAACAGATTTTTGTACTATTCTAACTTAAAACACAAATATAATTAAACTCCTGCCTTACTATAATTATACCAGTATATTTAAGAATAGTTTTATGTAAAGTCACAGTACGTAGTGAAATTGCTGCCCCACAATATCATTTTCCTACTAAAGTTTGAAACTCTGTCATTTTAAGGTGAGAAGTCAGAGGTATTTGGGATGTTCTGAAGGTGTAAGGGACATCAGAAGTCTGAAAGATCACTGACTAAGTCTGTAGTCACAGAAAGCAGTCATCTAAACTATATACATTTTAGAAATAAGCCCAATTTATTTGTTTAAACTCTGCCTGGTTTCTTCAACCATTCTTCGAATATAGTTTATTATGCCTCCAAAAACCACTAAGAAATGTATGGAAAAAGAAATACAGCCCCAGTTAGATCTGTACCATATCTAGGTCAAGCTCACTAATGTTACATATATGAAGAGAAGATTGCCTCATTATTTATTGTGAAAACATCACTGGTTGATGAAAGCAGAGAGCCTTTAGCTTTGATTGCTCAGAAGCTCAACATTATTATTCCACCAAGAGATTGATTCAAATCAGCCATATTGCCATTTTGTTATGTATTAGCTGTGGCTTTTCTTAGGATCCAGATTCATGTTTGTGTGTTTTTTTAATGTTTATTTTGTCTCATATTTCATTTCAATAGTCCTTTTGGTCAGATAAGCAAATTTTCTGTCAAACACATTCTTCCCAGAACTCGTGAGATGGACTATTGCATTCAAAAGGCACTCATGTAGGAATCATAAATCATAGACCAAGAAGTCAAATTCCATTTTTATATCAACTTTGTAGAAAATTTTTCATTTTCCATGAGAGAGAAAGGTAAATGATTTCCTTGTGGCCTCAGCCATCTGTGGTCTTCCCAAGATTCCAGTTTCCTTAAAATTTCCAGTTCATTCTGATGATAGAGCTTGAGGTGTTTCTACATAAATCAGTAGACATGGGAGTTTTAATGAGCTGGTTAACTTTCGGGAGTTTCTTTACTACATATCAGATACTTATAGTGAGAAGACAGGCCATCTGTGAAATAGGCTCTACCACTTCTCCACCATTCCTCAGAAAATCATCAGTAACCATAGTCCTCACTTTTTTGAGAGATCAGAATCATCCTTCCTCCACTTATCAAATTGTCTTTTTTGTCCCCTGCAGCATTGGGGACTACCGCTTAAGCAGCTCTGGAATTACCCTTGAAAGTAAATTTTACTTACTGCCTTACTCAGAATAGTGTAGAACTTAAAATAATTCTTTTACAAATTTAAAATATTTTTCTATTTACTGACTTCTCAGCGATGGTCTTGATACTGCTTTCTTTCTTCAGAAATTTCCTCTTCTTGACATCCTTCCTGGATTATTTTTTCTTCCTATCTAGCAACTTATTATTTTTACCAATGAAATAGAGAGAAGAGAGGTGATCCTCACATCCTTTCACTTGGTGCGAAAAGAGATTGTCCAATCTGTTCTCATAGCACCGGTAATTGGAAAATATTTTGGTCAAGATGTCAAAAAACAGTATATATCTGCATGTTACTAAAATAGTTCTTTATGTCTCCATACCAACTAATGGAACTCAGATAAACTTTGATCCTCTGCCTACACTGTGTACACACACACACAACTTATCTCCTATCTTTAAAATCCAGAAAATCATTACAAATTTATATGACAAACTGCCTCTTTTAAACACTTATCCTACTGTGATTACGTAAACCAGGAAACATTCCCAGAAATGGAAACATGAAGTCAGCCTGTCATCCCCATCTTTTTCAGTGAATCTCTTTTAATTAGGAAAAATGTGAACAAGGTCAACCTGGCTGTTGACCAACCTGAACCAAGTATCTCAAATCACACCATGACATATATGCGTCTTCTTTATCATAGGACCCTTGGACTTGTAATACTACAAGTCTACTAACTTGAAAGTATGGGCTTTATAGACACATCCCAGCCTGCAGATTTAGGTACTGCATCACCTGGAGTCCTGGTAAGAAAAGATGCCACACTGAAACTGAGCAATTTGAAGAGAGTCTAATGAAGGGATGATTTACAAAGGGATAGTGCTTAATCTGAGACTAGCAACTGACAGAGCTGCTATCCCTAGGTCCGAAAGAAGCAGTGACTCGAACTTGGAACTTGAAAATGGCATGATTTGGAGAAGGATTGCTGAGAGCAATTTTGGCCTCCGGTAGAGGGAGGTTGCCAGCACTTGGAAGGAAGCCTGAAGAAAACATTGCCTAACCTCACTCTCCTGTCTGTGCTTCTCATTGGCTGAACACAACCTGAATCCAGAGAACTGGGAATCTCTGGCCTAGAATCAGCATCCTGGGGCACGGAGTAGGGTGGAAAGGGGGTGGAAAGTGGCACTCGATGGAATAAACGGAAAATATTCAGCTCAGTCACTACCCTTGAAAATGGTGACCATGTGAGGCAACATGGCAGGCACCAGAAGACACATCCTCCAGTCCAAAGCAGAAAATTTGAACTCTAAAATGGCATTCTAGAAGTGCGATGCTACAAGTAGTCTCTTTGGGATTCAACTGGCACAATCTATCATTATGCCCTTATATCAGTTTCTGAAGTAATCTGTCTTTGTATCCCCCATATGGCCGTATATAGTCACATGCATAGTAAATTCTCAGTAAACTCTTGGTAGAGTCACTGAATAACTTTCCTCTTATGTTCCCTACCACTGCTGCTAGCCTATTATCTTGTATGAGTTTCTGTCAGCAACGTTTCAAAATTCCAGGAACAGTCATGTGTCCACATTCAGTGGTGTGCCAGACTTGGACAAATAATACAGAATGCTGTATTTTGACAGTTGTGATCAAGGCAGTGCAATTGCTGTTATATCCAAGAGAAGTGAGGTCAGCAGCGAATCACCTCTGTCAAATGAATTCATTTAGAAAAGCCTCGTGGAATACTTTGTAGTTTTACTGTGACACTGTCTCACAGAGCTAAAATGATATAGATGGAAATGTTCAGTAAAAATTCAGAAACTTTCCTTCCTCTCGATTTCTCAATGAAAAAAAGAAAAAGTAGTATTGTCTGCCAATATCAGGGGGATATAGATGCAAGAACATCTTTTTCTGCTACATGAAGATGAATTGCCTGTAGCGATTGCCATTTGAAAATTGTGGTCTCAAATTTTAAGCATCCACGTTGTACTTTTAAAAGCAGGTAAGTCCTGTTCTGATAGAAATGCACACGCTTCACTCTTTTGTAGAATATATTGCATCCAAGAAAAGGGTTTCTTTTTCTCCTCTAAAATTTCTATATCTCCGGTGATCTATGGGGGAAAAAAAATCTGTATTGGGTAGTGCAGTAAAGGTCACACACTAAGTATGCAGCTGTATTACTTTTGAGACACAGAAGCAAACTCTTTAAGTTCTAGTAGCTAATTAAGATAAAGATTTGCTTGGCATGCAATTTTGCTTCCTTAACATCTTTTATATTGAAGTCACTCTGACTTACAGAGCATAGTACATTTTAGTCACTGGCACATAAAGTACAAATGAGAGCTGGTTAAAGGATAACAATGGGCATTCCAAATAACTTGCTGAGAAATGCCTCAAACTTGGAAGACGTTTTAATAATAATTCACCAACCAATTCCGTTAAAGACTAGAGAAGCACAAAGAGAAAATTTGAATTACACAGCTCCTCTTGCTGTAATTTAAAGATATTTCAAGCTAAATTTAAGCCTTTTAGATGTGATATCGTGCTGTTTTTGAGCCAGCGAATACAAGATACTAATAATAAAACCTAATTAATGATAAACTATATTTCTCTACTTCACATTTTGCTCCCAATGAATGTCATTTATATCTCAACACTATATTTTAAAAGCTCTCTTCCTTTAAAGAAATACACCAAGCAAAGATAATTTAAACTGGCTTTATGATACACCTATGACATCTATTTTTTTTGAAGAAATAAAAATTATTTTTATTTGCAAAAAACATACTTGATCACATACATAGAAAATTTTAAGTAATCTTCAGAAAACAAAAATAGCTATAGAGCTAACAAATTCATTCAATAAAGTAACAATACATAGGTCAATACAGAAAAACTGATAGTATTTCTATAAACAAGCAACAATTTTTTAAAACCTCAAAATATAATATAATTTGCAATTTTATATTTATTTACAGTAGCGTCCAAGGAAGAAAATGAATGGGGATAAGCTTAACAAAAGATACTCAAGTCCAGTGAGCCAAAAACTAAAATGTACTGCTAAAAAAAATTAAAGAAGACTTAAAACAAAGTATGGAAAGATACATCACATTCACAGATGAGACTACTCAATATTGTTCAGATGTTACTTCTTGTCTAGTTGAGCTATAGATTCACTGCAATCTCAATATAAATTTCAGAAAACTCTTAAATAAAAATTCACAAGCTTATCACAAAATTTACATGGAAATGCAAACAACCTAAGCAAAAAGCATCTAAAAAATTGATAGACTCACACTACCAGACTTTAAGGCTTATTATAAAACCACAGTACTCAAAACAGTGATCTTATCATAAGAATAGATATTTTTAAAAATAAGGTTTTTAAAAAATTTGCATCAACTTCAGCCTTTTGTCAATATCTCCTGTGGCATACATTTTAGTTCCATCTGTGTTACATACACAATGCTAGCATGCTCTGTGAATGAATTTATTTGTTTCTGACCACTTTTTCAAATTATAGTTTTATTTTTTGTTTTTTCAAATTTTGGATTTTTTGCATATATATTAACTTCCTGGGACTTCCATAACAAAGTACCACAAACTAGGTGCTTCAAACAATAGAAATTTATTGTCTGACCATAAATTTTGCAGGCTACAAGCCCGAGATCAAGATGTCTGCAGAGCTGGTTCCTTCTGAAGTCTGTGAGGAAGAATCTGTCCTATGCCTCTCTCCAGGTTTCTGGCATTCCTTTTGGGTTGTATATGTTATCATCTCACTTTCTGCCTTTATCTTCACAGGGCATTCTCCTTGGGTGTCTGTGTCCAAATTTCTCCTTCTTATAGGACATCAATCATACTTGATTGGAGACCCACTCTAAACCTAATGTGACCTTATTTTAACTTAACTAATTACATCTGCAATGACTCTAATTTCCAAATAAGGTCACATCCTTATAGTGGGAGTTAGTACTTCAACATGTGATTTGGGGTGGGGAGAACACAATTCATCCTCTGATAGCATGTCTGGTCATTAATTTCAGTCTTTTTTATTCTTTTGCCTAAGTCCCTATACTTTTAATTACTTTCCTTTCAAGTTTTCTAATGAACTTCTACGTCTATTCCACTTTTAAGTCCATTCACTGAGTTGTTTCTTATTCATTGTGTTACATGTTCTTTTCTCTATATTTTCTTTGTTTTATCTTCTATTTTTTTCTCATTATGTTCATTTCCCTTTCAATACTTGAACACGTAGACAATAATTATAGATGATATCTTAATGTCTTTGTCTACTGATTCCATCATTTTCACCATATGTCTTCTCCTTTTGCCTAATTTTTCTCCTGTTAATGGGTTACATTCTTCTTCTTCACATGTCTTTTCATGTCTTGGAATTTTGGACACAGTGAATTTTTGTTGATGAGGACTGGATTTTATAGTCTTCCTTTCAAGGGTGTTAAAGTTTGTTCTGTCAAGTTTTAAAATTAATTGCAGAGCTGCTTGATCTTTCCTTAGCTTGTCTAGAGAAGCCATTATTCTAGGGTGTAGCCACATTACAGAGGCATGGCCCTTCTACCATCTTTGCCCAATGCCCCAGATGTTGAATGACTACATTCATTCTATCTGGTTAGAATATAAAGTGTCTTCCAGCCCTATTTGAGGTCTGCGAACTGTTCAGATTATACCTTCCTTGGTGTTGTTTTCCCAATCTTATGACATTTCACCCTACACATATGAGGCTTAGTATTCATCAACACAACAAAGGGCATCCTATGTGGATTTCTAGAGCTTTCTCCATGCAGTTCTATCTCCCCTAGTACTCTTCCTTGCAATTTAAGCTATCTCATTCTTTCAAAAGTGGACTCCATCTCCTCAAACCCTGGGGACCACCATGCTCTCCTTATGATTCCACTCCCTGCACCATGATCCAGGAAGTGCTTCCACCCAGATAGCCAGAGTATTCCTCCAACTCCCGTCTTTTGTTTCCCTGTCTCATGGATCACAGTTCTGTGTTCTGAGTTCTAAAAACAATTACAATTTTTGTCCAGTATTCTAATTATTTATGGCAGGAGAAGAAAATCTGGATCCAGTTACCCCATCATGAACATAGTAGAAGATTTACTATGCATTTCGATAAACAAGTTCTCTAATAGAATTTCTTCTTTAATGGTTAGTGCTTTTGTCCTATTTAAGCAAAATGATGAAGGTAATCACATTTTCCTCTAATATCTTTATTGTTTTACTTTTAACAATTATATCTGCAATTCATCTGAAAAAAAATTTTTTCTGTATGGTGCGTTAGGCCATTTGATATTCAAGATCTTTTTTTCCCATTTCAATGTCAAATGGCCTAGTCTATTTATTAAAAACACTTACCTTTTATTGCTTTTACAAATAACATCACTATATATATATCATTTTACTTTGGGACTCTGTTCCATCAGTTTGTCTATTTGTATACCACCACCGCACTCTGAATTACTATAGCTCTATAATAATTTAGATAGATAGTCTAAGTCTTTCAGCTTCGTTTTTTACAAGATTGCCTGGGCCATCCTTGGCCGTTGGCATTTCCCAATGTATTTTAAATTCAGCTTGGTGATTTCTAAAATAAATAAACAGATAAATAAATACTATTTTTTATAGTATTTTTTATCATGATCTTATTGAATCTTAGACTTGTGTGGGAATAATTTAAATCTTTACCATAATGAGGCTTCCAAAACCTCCTGAAATATTTTTAAATTTATATAGATGTCATTTCATTTCTGTTGATTGGTTCTTGGATTTTAGGAAAAATATATTGCACATCATTATTTAAATATATTCCTATGTGTCTGATTTTTTGAAATCAGACAGAAAGAAATTAATATCTTTCTTCAACTTGTTTCCCTATATGTTTGTTGCTGGTACCTAAACATACAATTGTTTCTTGTTTATAATCATCAGTATAGTCACATTGCTCAATTTACTATGAATTTAATAGTTTTTTAAATTATTTTGGAATTTCTATGTACATAATCATCTTGTTCTACATAATGGCACCTTTAGTTCCCTCTTAATTATTCTTATACTTTTCTTTTTTTTTTTCTAGACTTATTGGCTAGAGACTGAATTAAAATATTGAATTAAAGAGGTGTCATCATCCTGTTTTTAACCTTGAGGGGATATTTTCAATATTTCACAACAGTGTATGTTTATTCCTATAGGTTATTTATGGATATTCTTTGTCAGGTTAAGAAAATTTCTTTCTATTTCTATTTACTCTAACTTGCAAGAAGGTTTTTGTGTATTTGTTTGTTTTCATCATAAATATGTTGAATTTGACGAAAATTTTTTTCTGTATCTTTCAATATGACTATATGACCTTTATTTTTTATTCATAATGTAGTTTTATTCAACTATGTTGATCAATTTTTTAAAAAATTTTGTATTTATCTACCTTGAATAAACTCCAGTCAGTCTTGAGATAGAAATTTCTAATGTTTGTTAAGCCATCTTCTTAAACAAATTGATTATGAGCATGTTGGAATTTGTCTTGAAATTTGCCACAAAGGGGCTTATGAACATGTCAATTCATATAGTTCCTCAGGGAGGTACATTTTATAGAGAAAATGGCTGTATAATAGTTGTTAGATTGGATAAAATATAATGCAACATCTAATTAAACATTAGGCTCTTCCTAAAGTTGAACACTGTTAGAATTTTAGGAGGGGCTCTCAGGTTTATTAATGTCTATCAGAGAATTGCTGGAGAATCTTATCAGTAATGGTAATTACTTCCAGAAGGAACGCCTTATCACATTAGACCATAAAATTCTTCCAAATTTTGGACAGTTCCTTTAAATGTCAAACAAAAGATCTGTTTATTAACTGAGAGGGTCATGAAAAGCTATGAAAACTGCCCAAGATTTCATCCAGCTGTAAAACAAAAGAATGGGTTCACAATGGAAGTTTAAAGGGATAGTGGTGGAAAGAATAAAGATACTCTTTGCTGGTACCCTATTGAGTCCAGGTGATCTTTGCATTGTGGCACATACCCTTTGATCCATTACTTATATTTCTAGTTATTTGACATGAGAGGATAATCATGTATGGATCACATATATAGCTATTAATATTCTCATTGTAACATGACTTATACCAAAAATAGTGAGACAATGAGAGAAGGTGGGAGGGAGGTGGAAAAGAAAGAAAAATTTTCAATGCTTATCAGTGATGGAATGACTGTATAATCAGAATCCATCAGTAAAACTAAATAATTTGCAGCAGCCATTCAAATGACTATTATTGAAGGTTTTCATTAACATCAATATTAATCATACATTGTTAAATGAACAACAAAAAAGCAGATTCCAATACCATATATTCTCATTAAAAATAATGTATACACAAATAGTGTATATAAAAATCCTGTATATAGTAATGTGGAAAGGCTATATTAAATTATTTCTGGGATGATAGATTATTTTTATTTTCTTATTTTTGATTCCTTTATATCTTTCTTAAATATGTTTTGCTTTAATAAGAAGAAAAAATATTTCTTATAATAATATCTTTTGTTGTAGTTAGACACAAATACAACTTTCCCATATTATTTCATAAAAGCCTCTAAAACCATTTTTAAAGGATGCTTTCCTCAATGTAAAGCAATTCTTTAACATGCTTTACTGAATGTACACCAAAAGGCCAAGAGAGATCTTCCGTTTAACTTCCGTGTTATTTCCTACACTGCATTATTGAGAATACAGCTTAGTGTGTTTTTATTCCAAGCATGCCTCGCACAAATAGCACACATTATTTCACCGTAGCCCATGGCATCCTTTGTGCAAATCTGCTGTCAAGTAACCCACCAAATGCAATTTATCCAGTCCTCCTTATAGTTGCTGGAGGTTCTGGAATTATAAAGTCCCTGGCAGTATTCTCCAGAGCAATAATTTGTTACTTAGAATTTGCCTGTACAAAAAGGGACAGACATAAGAATGCAGTGTCATCTAGTCAATGATAACAACAATCCAAAAAGCGGCATAAGAACAAGTAGGCAAGTGCTCAAGGGAGTCAGTCAGATTCCTGTGATACCTGTGAAGAATGCGGCGCCAAAACACAGTCACCAGTTGCCCATCTGAAAGCCGCAGCTTCTACAGAGCGCTGGATGTCCTCAGCTTCTTTCATTCTGGGAGGAATCTGATTGGAAAAATTATTGCTGACATGTTCATTAAGAACAAGATTAAGAACACAATAAAAAAGAAATGAGCAAAAGACTTGAACAGAGACTTCTCAAATGACCAGTAAGCATATAAAAAGTAACCTGGGCTCACACCAGTCAGAATGGCCATCATTCAAAAGTCTACAAATAACAAATGCTGGAGAGGGTGTGGAGAAAAGAGGAACCTTCTACTCTGTTGGTGGGAATGTAAACTGGTGCAGCCACAATGAAAAACAGTTTGGAGGTTCCTTCAAAAAACTAAAACTAGAGTTGCCATGTGATCCAGCAATCCCATTCCTGGGCATATACCCAGACAAAACTATAATTCAAAAAGATACATACACCCCTACGTTCACAGCAGTACTATTCACAATAGCCAAGACATGGAAACAACCTAAATGTCCATCGACAGATGAATGGATAAAGAGGATGTGGTACATATATACAATAGAATATTACTCAGCCATAAAAAAGAATAAAATAATTCCTTTTGCAGCAACATGGATGGACCTAGAAATCATCATACTGAGTGAAGTAAGTCAGAAACAGAAAGATAAATACCATATGACATCACTTATATGTGGAATCTAAAATATGACACAAACTTACCTATGAAATGGACTCACAGACATAGAGAACAAACGTGTGGTTGCCAAGGGGGAGGAGGGTAGGGGACGGATGGAGTGGGAGTTTGGGATTAGCAGATGCAAAATATAATATACAGAATGGATAAACAACAGGGTCCTACTGTATAGCATATGATATACATATATATAACTATATATATCTCCTGTGGTAAACCTTAGTAGAAAAGAATATGAAATAAAGTGTATATATGTATAACTGAATCACTTTGCTGTACATCAGAAATTAACACAACATTGTAAATCAACTATAAATGAATAAAATAAATTTTTTTAAAAAGTATCTTGGCCTCACAAATACCAAAGAAATGAATATTAAGTAAATGCTATTCTCACCGAAATTAAAGGACTAGTAATACCAACTGTTGGCTAGGATGTGAAGCAACAGCAATCATCATATTCTGCTGATGGAAATGAAAACTTATACAACTACTTTGGAAAACTGACAGTAGCTACTAAAGTTCAACAAATGTCTGACTTATGACACAGCAATTATCCAACTCAGTATATAACCAATAGAATTCTGTTTGTATGCACATCAAAAGACCAGTATAAGAATGTTCATCAAAGCACTGTTGAACCTCCTATTCTCATTCCTAAACATTCATCACAGTAGCACTACTTGCAATACCCCAAAATAGAAACAATGCAAATGTTCGTCAACCCAAATGTCTATGAATTTTGGTATATTCAGAGAATGGAATACCATTCAGCGATGAAAAATAAATGACTTACAGCAACATTCATCAAAAAGAATGATTCTTACTGTAACAATAAAAAGAATCATCCTTGTTGATGAATGTTGTTAGAATCATAATGTTCAATAGTCAACATTAAACATAATGTTGAGTAAAAGAAGCCAAACACAAAATATGACATAGCATATAATTCCATTTTTATACAATTCAAAAATTAGCAATGTTAAATTATGGTGTGAGAAATAAGGATAGTAGGTATACTCTGGTTGGGGGAAGAATTTCTAGAAGGAGGCATGAGTAGGCATCTGGCATATTTTTTCCATAGATTTGGTCACTTTATAAAAGTTTTAAATTTGTGCACTTTACTGAGCATGTGTCTTAAGTCAAAAGTTTATTTAAAACATTTTTAAACATGCAAAATTAATCAATGGTATTAAAAACCAGAATAGTAATGATCTTTGGGGAGGAATCTGGGCATTGCTTGGGAGCAGGTCTGAAGGGGGCATCTAGAATGCAGGTAATGTTCTGTTTCAGGACCTGAATCATGTTTACTTTAGTGTTTTCACTATGATTTGTGATATTTTATATCTATTTCTATTAAAAATATTTATTAATAATTGTTTAAGATATACATGAATTATTGGAATTTTTCTTTGTGTGTTATAGTTCACATTTTTAAACTGCTTGGAAACAGTAATAACACCTTTGTCCAATTTTCCACGCTGATAGGCAAGAACATGTCAACTACACAATCAATATTAAATACTAACTCTGCTAGGCCAGCTCTAAATATGTATTATGTATAGCAATAGAATGAGATTCTCTATCAGAAAACATATGTACCTTTATGCAAATAATATTTCAGGTGTGATATGATCTGGGAATCTCTGGCATCTGAAATTACAGATGAAATTTGAGCCCAAGAAATTGAACTATTTACATTTCAATGGCTTAAAATAAGTTTTATAGTCTCTGACTCTGAAAGAACAGAATCTTGATTTTTAAAACAATATGTATGTAATTAACAGCTTAAGTCTAAATTTGGGTTACTACTAGAACTTAAATCTATCTTGCTCTGCCTGGAATACTGGTGAGTGAAGCCATCAGAGGGCCAGAGGACTCTCCCAGGGAATAACAACCTAACTAAAAAGACCATTAGCACAAATATCACAGGTAATTCAGATTCACATTTTCTTCTGGCCCAGTGACCCCATTTCTCAGATGACTAGCCAAGCCCTAAGAGCAAAATCTAAGTAAACACCCATATGCAAACACAGTGTAACAGAGATCCAAAGTCGCCCTCTTTCTGGAACAGCCTGACTCTCTGATGTTGCTGGGAAGAAATTTCTCCTTCTTTGGAACAGAGACACTGGCACACTGCAGCACTGTCAGATAGAGACAGAAGGAAACAGCACCATGACAAGCATTGCTGCTGGCCCATTATTAGCACTAGCAGCTAAAGGTGACAGCACCAGCCGAGGCTGACATCGCTGTAGTTAGAAGTCTCTGTTGAACTTGGAGGGTGGTCACAGCTTCAGTCTCCATTAGAGACAGTAGCAGCTATAGGAAATGACTCAACAAGGATGAAGTTCCTTGTGCATCTTGACTCACTGCGGGAGATGCATACAATTTTTATAGAGGTTAAGAGGACTTGAGTATATGAAGCTCATGTATGAAGGGTCAATTTGAAAGAGAAAAAAATATTGAAAGAAATTATATTATGAAGGTAATTATTTCTGAGTCTCTGAGAAATCGGTGGGGGAGGCTCGAGGGACAGAGAGGATTTTAGAGATTCCTTAACTGTGGAGAGTTGGAAGAAAGTTAAGATTATTAACATGAATTTAACCTTACTGAATCCTAAGGCTGATATTAGAAAACAGATTATATTGCTAATGAAGATGAGTAGCTTGATTTTATAGAATTTTTCCCCATTATCTAAACTTTGCCTATTTCCTAGTTATATAAATAAAAGTTATAACTCATCATTCTCTTACATATTACTCCTGATATAGTAGAATTCTTAGGCTAAAGCTTTTTAGATCTTTCCTCATTGAAATTCTTGTCAACTTTTTAAAGCCTAACAGCACAAAATAATATCAAATGCCACCTGCACAGCATGACATAGCAAAGAAAGGAACTGTGTAATCCCTTCTCAAATGTACTATTCAGATCCAACCAGAGTCATAAATCTGTAACATAGTGACATTTTAGAACAAGCTATTACTCCAGAATTTGAAAACACACAAAATCTAATTAATGTTTCGGTTCTTTTGCCTTGTTCTTTGTTAACTTGGAAATACTAGTGCCTAAATTCTAAACTTCCAAAGAAATGTTAAAGAAAACAAACTTCTGAGTAAAGAGTACATTTGGGTAAGACCAGGACTGGAGTATTGGCATCCAACTTTTCCCTCCCAGAACCTAAATGCAAGAGCTAAAAAAAAGTAAAAATAATGGAAAATCTGCATTGGCGTCAGACATGGCAGAAATGTACCAATGACATGTTATGAAAAATTAGTGGAATTTCTAATAGAAATAATCCAACTGGGGATAGACTAAAAGATTTGCCTAAGAGCCAACTCCTAACTCTCTCTCCCAAGAAAGCAAAGGAGTGAGGAAATGCCTGGCGGAAATCTGGGCAGAACTGCAGCATTTCCTAAAACATGGAGGCAAAAGGGCTGGAGATGAAGATGGCTGACAGTTTAGTGGAGGAGAATGCCTCTTGGATCTCTTCTACACTGTGGATCAAAGCAATCGGAAACGGATGCCATGGGAGGTCAAGTGTCGCCATGGGAATCAGAGTCAATGGCAGCAGGGCTGTCTCTTGATGCAGCAGAACCTCATCTGACAACGAGTCACCTTTGATTGTCCCAAGAGGGGAGAAAGAAGTTTGAGTGGAAGGTAAAAATGTTCCCTGGTATAATGCCAGATGCCCGAACTGCCCACACTTCCAGCTTCCTCTCTGCTTCCTTCGAGTGATAGACTCACAGAATTGGTCATATAAACTTCTATTAGCCTATGTCCACAAAAGGACTTACACCAGAATATAGCAGTGTTATTCATAATAATCCCCAACAGGAAACAACCTAAAATGCCCATCAAAAGAGAATGGATAAACAAATGGTGTTATATTCATCCAATAAAATGATGTTCATTGATACAAAAACCATGAACACGGACACATGCAACAATATAAATGAACATAAAAACTTTATCTTATAAAGATGTACACACCAAAGAATGCATTTTTATGAGAATATCCACTTACATGAGTTATACGAAAAACTAACCAAGGGTGATAGAAATCAGAACAATGATTGTCTATGGGGAATTGCCTGAATGGGTGTACGAGAGAATTTAGGAGGTGATGGTAATGTGTTATGTCATGCTATTTACAAGGGTAAGTCCATTGTCAAAACTCATTGAATTTGTCAAAACTAATATGTGTGCGTTTCACAATATGTAAATTTCACCTCAATTAAAAAAAAGAAATTATCTGAATACTGTGACTCAATTTTATGCCTTTCATTGCTTAAAAATCCATGTGTGGCACCCCTCTAATATTGTAAAGTGATGTATAGCATGCATTTTCCTGTGTGCTTAATTTAAACTTAGCTTCATTATTTCCATATCCTTACTTTTTTCTTTTAAAACAGCTTTATTAAGATATAATTCATATACTATACAATTCATCCATTTAAAGTGTACAATTCAATGGCTTTTAGTTTATTTACAGAGGTGTTCCCTGGTGGTCCAGTGGTTAAGACTCTGCACTTCCACTGCAGGGTGTGTGGGTTCGACCCCTGGTCAGGGAAATAAGATCCCATGTGGTGCAGTCAAAAAGAGTAAAAAAAAGGAAAAAAGAAAAAGAAAAATATATAGACAGGTATCGTGGAGAAGATCCATGTCCTTATTTTTATTGGACAAATTTTTTCTTTATTTTATTCTGATGTCTGTGTGTGTGTGTGTGTGTGTGTGGAATAAAGGGATGATTCTGGATCCATTATATGATGAAAGACTCTTTTCCCTTTTGTTTTACCAAAAGCAACTCTTTTATCCTTTAATCTCAGTTAAAACACACTACAGGGAAATTACCAAATATGAGCAAAACTGGCTTTTCTGTTGACTGCACCTATCCAAAATAAAGCTGCTTCCTTTGGGCTAAACCAAAATCACAAGATAAGAATTGTTAATTTAACTGCTTCACTGACTTTCTATGAACTGAATGCTTAATAAACTTAGAAAGAAAAAGAACTTCTATATTATCTTGTTATTATCTTATTCTTGGTATTCTAAGAGACCCACTTATATGGTGACTTTACATTTAAAAAAAAAGAGCAAGGTAATAATTTCAACCCTATCAACCTCAAGATAAATGAAAAAAATAAGTTCCTTATTCCTTGCTTTCATTTTATGATATTAAAAGTTTTACCCACCCTGATATTACTCTCTTAACAAGTCCTGAAAGATACACATCTTCTGAAAGTAGATATCAAGAGAAAAAATTTTATGAAAAGAAGAAATATGAGTCATACTTATTGAATTTTTATGTTTAAAGAAAAATATGTCAATGAAAATTTCCTATAAGATCTAATAAACAATTCCATGAAAGTTATTCTAATCTTCATTCAGCCTTGCTGGGCCCATTTCTAAAGTATCTATAGGGTATAAGGTACACTCACCATTGACTTGTCCCTTTCTGTCCCCTGAACAATCAGTTGTTATTTCCTATAATCATACTTTCGACACCTTCCAGTATTCATCCCCTCTCTCCATCCCCAAAGCATTCACCTAGTTCAGGTCCACTTTTCATCTCCCCCGGATTATTTTTAAAACTTCCTAGCTGGTCTCCACAGCTCTAATTCTCTTAGGGCTACAGCACTAATCTTGCTAAACACTGTGTCTTAGTCCATTCAGGCTGAGATAACAAAATAACATAGACTGGGTGGTTTATAGACAACAGAAATTTATTTCTCACAGTTCTGGAGGCTGGGAAGTCAAGATCAGGGCGCCAGCAGATTCACTGTCTGGTGAGGGCCCACTTCCTGGTTCATAGACGGCAGCCATTTTTTGCTGAATTTCACATAGTGAAAAGGGTGAAGAATCTCTTGGATTTCTTTTAAGGGCACTAACTCCATTCTGAGCACTCTTTGCTCATTATCTAATCACCTCCCGAAGGTCCTACCTCCAATATACCATCCCATTTGGGGTTAGGTTTCAACATATGAATTTTGGAGGGACAAAAATATTCAAACTAGAGCACACCGACAGGGCAACACTGAGCTCACTTGCCTGCTCTAAAACCTTCGGAAGTTCCTCTATTGCCCAACAAACTCCATCTAGTCCCCTGGGACAGAAGCACAACTGGTCCAAATTTACCCAACCACCTTTGCTTTGCTGTAATCCTCTATACATCCAAATCTTTAAAACCTGTAATTAGAAAAGTAATCCATTCTGGCCATTAAAAATCAAACTGTAGAGCCGTATAAAAAAATATGATAAAGTGAGTGGTTTTCTACATCCCTTCAACCTCATTTCTAAGTAGTAACTGCTGTTAACATTTCAGTGTGTATTCTTCATCCCATAAACAAAATATACCTGTATATTGTATAGAGATTGAAATATGAAAGTGGATTTATGTTTGGGAACTTGCATGTTTCCCATGTAACTTTTTGACATGAATATTTGTTCAGTCATTTGTGATTTATCTTATTCTCTTCATGATTGTCCTTATTCTGTTAATAGACTGTACTAAATATAATTTATTTAATTGGTTCTTATTAGTGACATTTGGACTACTTCGATTTTTGACACTTTTATACAACACTTGGTTGACTATCTTTGTATCTACATCTTGCGTGCACCAGTGAAAAAGTATCTGTAGAGAAATTTTCTCAAAGTGAAATAATCTAATCAAATGCCATGTTCATATTTATTTTGAAAAATATCACCCAATTCTTCTTTAAACAACCTGCACCAATTTATGCCCATTTCCCACCTTCCAGCTTGACAGCAGTAGGTAATATAAACTACTTTAATCTCTCTGCTTTAATGGGTGAGGACTGGTATGTCCTCTTTAAGTTTCCATTTTAAAAATCATGAGTGAGTTTGAACATCTTTGCGAATATGAATAGGTCATTAAATGTCTCTTTTTTTGAACTCTATTTTTATAGTCTGCCAGAATTTGTGGAGTTGTTGGGCTTTCTTCGTATTGATTTCTATGAGTTTCTTGGGAGTTAATCAATTTCACCATTTTTCTATCATGTCAGATACAAATAATTTTCCTATTCTGTGTGTGTGTTTACACTCAAATGATTTATTTGTTATTGTCATAAAAATGATTTTAATGTCATCAAATTTATTAATCTTTACTTTATGGAAGTTGTTCTCAAATTAGTGTGCATAAGAAGCAGATAGGATCGCTACAATGCAGATTCCAGGAAAAGAAGAAATCAATGTTATGCTAATTACATGAAAGAACTGGAAAACTTTCCTTCTTTCTCTAGGCTCTGGAATAGTTTAAATAGATTCAGAAGAATCTTTTCTTTAATGCTAAGAAAGAATTGTCTTGTAAAATTCTTTAATACTAAGAAAGAATTATAAAATTATCTAGTCTTGTTATTTTCTCACTGTGTATATTAGCTGTTTGATAAGTATCTCATTTCTTTTTAAATTTCTTCAAGTTATTTTTTTCTCCCTTCTGGTCTCAATATTGATAATTTGCATTTTTCAGAAAAAGCATACATTTCTTACGAGTTTTAAATTTGTTTTCAAAGGTTTGTTTTAATTCATTTTAATAAATAAGTTTATATTTTATATGTGTTTATGTGTGTGTTTATTTTACTTACACATCTAATCTGAATATAACTGGAATATATTACCATTTCATATCCCTACATATAAGAGATGAAATTTCCAAAAGTTAGGGATGAAAATGGACCTCTAAAATAGAGATGAAAATCACCCCATAAAAGTAGGGGGAGCTTTTCAGAGTTAAAGCCTTTAAGGTACTTGAGTTGTTCAGAAAAAAAGTACAGATGATAACAAACTTTATAAATTTTAAGACAAATATACAAGTTAAAATTTCAAGACTTACTTCATAAAATTTAGAAATGCATGTTTTACACTATACATATAGGAAAAGAAAGGGGTAAATAAGTTTTACTAACCCAATGGAAGGCTAAAAAAATAATAACAAAAGCATGGAAAATCAAGGTAAATAGAAAGAAAAAAGTAAGATGGTAAAAATAAATGCAAATATATAAATAATTATAATAATATAAATGGACCAAATGGCTTCTAAAAGATAGATATTTTATTTTATTACTTATTTATTTATATTGAAGTATAGTTGATGTACAATGTTGTGTGTATATATATACATACATGTTGTTGTATATGTATACATATATATTCTTTTTCAGATTCTCTTCCCCTGTAGATTATTACAGGATATTGAATATAGCTCCCTGTGTTATACAGTAGGTCCTTGTTGTTTATTTTATATGTAGTAGTGTGTATCTGTTCATTCCAAATGCCTAATTTATCTCTCCCTCCCACCTTTCCCCTTTGGTAACTTTAAATTTGTTTTCTTTGTCTGTGAGTCTACTTCTATTTTGTAAATAAGTTCATTTGTATCATTTTTTTAAATTCCACATACAAGTGATATCATATGATATGTCTTTCTCTGTCTGACTTACTCCACTTAGTATGAGATATTTTAAATACAATTAAAAACCCCAACTGTACGCTATTTATGAAATTCCCATCTAAAATTTAATGACACAGGAAGGTTAAAAGGAATGGTTCACCTATAATATCAGACAAAAATAAATCAATAGAGTAAATAAAGTTAGTTCACAAGTGTAAAATTAATATATATAAGAAAAAATAGCAGCTGTAAACGTATGCACACATACTAAAGTCTTTAAAATACAGCAAACAAATTTTTACAGCATTAGCAAGAATATGTCAATCCATATAGTGGGAGTTTTACACAAGTCTCCTAGCAATTAATAAATCAAGCAAACAAAAGATATGGAAGATTTGAACAGCATAATTAACAAGGTGTTGGTCATATATGGACTGTTGCATCTTGTAATTACAGAATACACATGAAATTTTAAAACTGGAAAGACATTTTAGAATTCAAATCATATTTAAACAAAGAAGAAACATTGCCATAATATAGAATATGATATTAAATTTAAAATTCATAACAAAAAGATAATGTGAGAAAATGGAAACATTTTGAAATTACAAAACATGTACATACATAACTTTTGGGTCAAGGAAGAATCATAGTAGCAACTATAAAATACTTCACATGGAAAAAGGTGAAAATATTCACATCAAAATTCATGGAATTTAGGTAACTCAGTTTTTAGAAATTTATAATAATAAATTCTTATAGAAATACAGAAAACTATCAGCAAAACAACCAAAGAGGTTAGAAAAAGAACAACATGGAAACCCTAAATAAGAGTAAGAGCACACTTTCTTAAAAATTACAGAGGGAAAATAAAATAAACTCAGTAAACATACCCAAAAGCTATTTGTTTGAAACAGCTATTTAAGTAAATACACCTCTAACAGGTGTTTTCTTTTTTTTTAAGAAAACAAAAGACACAAATAAACAATATAGGAGTAGAAATACACTCTGACAAAATAATACATTGAGCAATATTATACCAATAAATTTGAAAATTTAAATGAATTGTAATATTTCTTAGAAAAATAAAACTTGTCAAATCTGACTGAACACTTATAAGATTCCATTGCTTATAAATTATATTTTATCATTGGCAGCTTGAGTAGTAAGACAAGATGACGAAATAAGGATTAAATAAGAAGAAATCAGATCTCACAAATGATATGATTAGCTACATAGAAAATCTAAAACAGAAAAATTATTAGAAGTAATAAGAATCAGTGAGTTTTCTGAAAATAAGAATCTAACAAAAATTACTTGTCTCTCAATTAATAACCAATAAAAGTTTTTTAAAAGTACTTTTTATAATTGTAACAAATAAGTTTTCTGGAAATAAGTGTACCAAAATCTGTAGTAGAACTATATAGAAAATACTATAAAATTTTCTTGAAAACATTTACCTTGTAAATTAAATGGAAGCATACAGTCATGGATAAGAAGGTGTAATATTGGATAAATTGAATATAGTTACAATAAAAATTGTAACAAGATCTTATTTAAACTAATTTAAATTTTTAATCATTTTAAAACATTTAAAAAATGTATTTAGAAGAACAAAGGGTCAAATATATACAAGACAATACTGGAGAAATGCTAATTTTGACTGGTGGAGAGGGTGATAGCCTACTGAATAGCAAAGCTCATGATGACACTGTAGTAATAAAGACAATATATTCTTGACATAATAATAAACAAATAGACCAATTGCACAAAATGGAGATCACAGAAAAAAAAGAGACTCATATGAATATTATAATTTAATGTAATCCAGAGATGGTATTAAAATTAGAAATGAGAAGGATATAATGTGACCATTCAATAAATGGTGCCTGGACAACTGATTATTCAAATGGAACAAAATAAATCCCTGTAACACTTTACACAAATGCATGCATGTATACACACATGCCCTTCTAGATGGATTAAGACTTAAAGTGAAAAAAGCAAGGTATGAAGATTTCTTAAAATATAAAAGAATATATATATTTGTAGCCAAGGTATGAGTGGATTTTTAATTAAAAAAGAAAGAAAAGACAAATTATGAACTGTAAAGGGATAAGTTAGACTACATTAAAATTAAAAGTTTCTATATATCAAAAGGTGCCATTTAAAAACAAAACTGCAAGCCCACGGCATAAAAATGATATTTGCAATGCATGTAATTGGTAAAAATATATAAATATAGAATGTGTCAAAAAACAGAAAAATTAGTAAGAAAAGTACAGACAACCCAACAGAAAAATAGCTAATGGATATGAAAAAAAAATTCCAAAGTTTGTGCATGAAATCATGCTTAATTTTATAAAATTGAGAAAAACAAATTTGAGCAACATTGAGATAACATTTAATCTGGTCACATAAGCAAACTTAGAAAGAAAAGAGAAAAATAATTACAAATACCATGTGATCTCACGTATAAGTAGACTCTAAAAAATTTCGGAAAAAAAGCTCATAGATATAGAGAACAGATTGGTGGTTGCCAGAGACTGGGGGTAGGGTGTGGGTGAAATTGGTGAAGGGAATCAAAGGTAAAAATTTCCAGTTATAAAATAAATAAGTCATGGAAATGTAATGTGCAGCACAGTGACTAAAGTTACTAATACTGTATTGCATATTTGAAAGTTGCTGCGAGAGTAGATCTTAAAAGTTCTCATCACAAGAAAAAAAATTCTGTGACTATGTATGATGATGGAAGTTAACTAGACTTATTGTGGTGATCATTTTGCAGTAGACACAAATATTGAATCATTATGTTGTACACCTGAAATTCATATAATGCTGCATGTCAGTTATACCTTAATTTAAAAAATGTAAGAAAATAAAGAAAAATCTAATCATCATAGCTGGGCCAGACTGTGGAGCACCTGGAACCCTCATACACTGTTGATGGGAGGGCAAATAGCCTCAGGCAACTTAGGAAGCAATTTGGCAATATTTTATGATATTAAATATGTATATATCCTGCCCTATGGTCTAGCAATTCTACTTTATATGACCTAGAGAAACTGACGCTTATGCGCGCGGATTATGAGATTGTTCATTGTGTCACTGTTTCTAGCAGGCAAACAAAAACAAAAACAAAAACTGAATATTTCACCAGCAGATAAATAAAGAAGTTGGGATATGCTTTCACACACTAAAATAATGTAAAACAGCAATTAAAAACACATGAGCCATAACAATACCTATCAAGACAGATAACTATCAAACTGTAATCACACCCTCCTAAAGTTAATAATCATTATTTCAAGGTTAGTATTTTGTGAGATAAAGCCTTTTGATTTTATCTTACCACTTCTGAATAGCATGACCACAGGCGTTGCTGCCAACCAAATGTATTGAACTGGTGACTTACCTCTAAGACTGAGGCAGAAAGGAAAATTTCACATGCATACATTCTACTTTTCAATTTTATTTTGAAGTCTTAAAAATCAAAGTCCCCAAACATAGAGCATTACCAAAAATTTGGTATTCAGTGAAATACTTACCGATAAAATTTTAACAGGAGATGAACTGAATTACTTCCATGTCATTAGCATTCCATTTGCTTCTGTAATGATTTCTGCATAATTTTATGTGCAGTAACACAATTGCAGAGATTATAAATACAAATTGATAAGAAAATGCACTATAGAAAAAGTCTGTTATTTCCAATGAACAAGACTATGATAATTTTTCAAGATGAAAATACACTTTTTAAAAGTGTAGCATATAAAGTAATGATTATTCCTTTCCATGATACATTATCCTATAGAGGAAAAATGAAAAATTAAAATAACTATTTAAAATGAAAAGAGCAGGATAATTGGCACAGTGTCTTCTTTCTAGAGGTTTCCAGGTTCTAAAACTGCCAGATACACTTTTAGCCTGGAGCTTTAACAAGCATGAAAGGTCATAATCCAAGGTCATAATAGCAAACTTCCATGGGAAAATAATCAGTCATGTAGAAATTATTTAAATGACCACAGAAGCATATGCCAATTTAGTTTGGTATTTTGTATGATCCCTGTTGACCACTTTTCTACACATGATAGCAATACTTCAGAAAACTCATCTCTGGATGAGGGGAGACACATTTTAATTTTCAAACTCTGTTAGGTAAAGAAATAAAGAGGGAGCCACCATGATTACCACAAACCACATACACGCTTACGCACAACTCCTGAAAGCTGTGTGCCCACTTTAGTTTAAAAAGCTTGAGCACAAGATTCTCTTACCCCATTTGATACCATATTGTTGAGAATTTAGCTCTGTATAAATTTCAAAATTGCCCCTTATTAGGTGTATGATATTATACTTTTTTCCCCCTCTGCTCTAAAATGGGAGCAAAGATAATTAGCTCTGCCAGGTTTTTGATGGGAAGAAAAGTTTAGCTAATCTTTTTCCTGTAGCATCTAGTAGGGTGGCAAGCAGTATTGTATGCCCCCCCCCCCCAGTGATAACCTTTTACTTAGGGATTGTACAAAACACTAGCACTGATAAATATTAACCAAATATTTTTCCTTCTTTAAACTTAGTTCAATTTTAAGACATTTACTTAACTCCTACTATGTATTAGGTACCGTGATCAATGAATAAGAAATAGCCCTCAACAAATTCAATGTCTAGTAGGGATGATACAAGTAAACATAATTGTCATATAATAAATGATAAGATACAGTAATTTCCAACAGCAGGGAAACTTAATCCAACAAAGTGGTAAATGGAAGGCTTCAGAAAGAAACACCTTAGCTGAGTATTGAAGGATAAATAAAAACAAGCTAGATTTTTTTTAAACTGAGAAAGACGTTCCAGGCAGAGAAAATAGGCTGAACATATATGTTTGAGAAATACAGACTCTTTAGTTGGGTAACAAGTGCAAAGAGTAAAATCTCAGGCATAGATAATGGAAATGAAGCTCTTGAGATGGGCAAGGGCCAGGTCAAAGTGACCTTATACAATAGGGGTAGAAAATGAGCATCCTTAGACCATTTTTTTAAAGGTCAGATTTATTTGGGATAGCTATTTCTGGTGGGTGGATGGATTTCAAAAATGTCAAGCCTGGAAAATGGGAAACCAATTAAGGAGTTATCATAAAAGTTCAGGTGAGAGAGACAATAAGAGTCTCAAAGAGATGGTGGGTAAGGGCAGGAGTCTAGAAATCTTTAGGAAGTTAAATTGAGAGGACTTGGATGAGTGGGTTAAGAGAGAAGACCAAGGCCAAAATGACCCTTAGATTTCATGCTTGGGTGACTAGGTGGCTGGAGATTTCTCAAGCACAGATCTGGAGTATAGATGAGAGTGAGAGAGAGAGAGATTTGGGCAGAGAAGATGATGAGCTAAGATTTAGGTGCCTGGGGAGAATCAGGATGGCAGATTTTGAAGATATCAGCATATGTGCAGAAAAAAAAAAAAGAAAGAAAAATGGATGCAGTACCTACAAAAAATTCAGAGTTAGAAAAGACAATTTGGAGCAGAACTCTGGGGAAAGTCTGTACTGAGAAGATATGAAACGTGAAAATGGTTGAAGAAAAAACAAGAAGAGAAGTTCTCTTATAAATCCCGAGGAAGAGGAATTCTAAGAAATCAACAGCCACATATTTAATAAAACTCCACCCTAAAACAATTAATATCCACCCCCCACCGCATACTTTTTCTTAAAGATTTTCTAAAGTCATTTTAATTTACCTGAAGATAAATAGTACTTAACTGTCCTTTAATGCATATTTCCCACAGCATATATAGTGCCATATTAAAAGTATAAAGGATATTTCCTGTACTCCCAAGATAGTTTTTGGCTTGTTTTGAGTTTTTTTTTTTTTTTTTTTTTTAGTTTTAAATTTCTTATAGAAATAAAACTTCAGTGAGATGTTCTTATACCTTTCCAAGCCTTGAAATCTTATAGGAAATTATAGGCAATCTCACTTGGAACATAAATTCATTCTGTAAATAAGGAAAGAAACTGAAAGTTTAAGGTATACATTCAACTGAACACCAGAAACATTTTAAAGAGACCTTTCAAAAATCAGAAGGGAAGAATTCACCAAATCTTTAGTACATGACTTGATCCATGTTCGTTCAATAAAGACTGAGTGCGCCCCACCCCCCATTTTCCAGGCACTGTGCAGTGCGCTGGGGACAGAAGGACAATGAAAACACAGCATTGGTCCAGCATCCAACATCTCACAGACTGGAAGAGACATAAATAAGGAAGCCAATCATTATCATAATGGGCCAGTAGTCTAAGACGTCTACAAGACGCTATGAGGGCTCAAGAGAAAATGATCAGTGATATTTTTACATTAATCAAATCGCCAGCTTTAAAAGGGACAACATATTAAAAATTAACACTTCGTAAATTAAAGTAGGATGTTATATGAAAACTCTTAATCAGGGAAAAATATTTTGCTCTTTCTCAGCTTGGTCATAGGGTCTTAACATTGAGGAAACAGGTTTCATTTGAGTAGGTTCAGTTTTGAGTTTTGCTCTCATCTTCCTAAATGATACAACCTGGGTTGAAGAACACTTAGAAAGAGAAGTTGGTGTTTGTTTATGGAAACAAATAACAGGACATCTGTTATTGTTGTAAAATTTAAAGAAAAACATGTTATTGAGAAAATTTAATTCAGTGTACGCTTTATTTCTTGTAAACCAACAGAGACCAAATTAACATGTTTGAATATTATTTATGCAGTATTTTCATGTAAATGCTGTAAAAAGAGGAAAAATAATTTTCAGACTTCTTATGCTTTTTCTCCTTTTCCTGCATGTGAACAGCAAGCACGAAAAGTTATTTTTATGAATATTCTACATTCAATGTGTAAATGCATTCTTTTCCTTGCAAATGCCAATGTCTTATCTCCATATTTTCTACTTTGTTATGGAAAAAGATGACTGTCCTACAGATTTACATGCCTTGCTCTGCTGCCCTACAGATGTATGTTCAACAAAGAATAAAAAGGATTAGAGAATGAGAAGCAGACTTAACTCATGGGCAGTCAAAATCAGAAGAACGTTGCTAACATCAGTTTCACTGGGATTCATAAAGGCAGTCTCCATAGCAACATCATTTTCACAAGACACAGAAATGCTGCATTTTATTTTATTTTTTAATGGAAAAGCTGAAAGTCATATTATCATTTTTTTCTCATATCCCATTTATCCTCTACCCTCAAACAGGTCCAATCACATTCAAATGATTTATGGACATGAGAGATGGCTCCGTATTTAAGTGGAATAATACTCAACAGAATTTCTTATAGAAATATAGTGTTAGAGGATTTGGGATAAAATAAATCTGAGGGGAACTACTCCTGAAATTAGAAACAGATTACTTGACTCTTACTCTGAGAGCTTGGGAGCTAGTTATTTAAACTTGATGTTGCAAATCCAACAAAGGAACTCATTTAAGAGTCGAACTAAATCCAATTTGTGTGACTAAACAGCTTAGGGAAACATTTGGCCTCTTTCTGTTTTTCCACTTGCTTTGAGGATTAAGTTTAGCAGAATGATTATAGCTTTAATAAGTTTCATTAATAAAAATGTATCTATATTATCCTTCCAGATATTATTGCTTTTAGAATGCATATATTTTTTCTTCATGAAAGATAATGGTGGAAGAAGAAATGGAAGGAACATTTGGCAATATTCTTTATTTACTAGGCTGTTTAGGGGATTACTCCTAGAAAAAAATAAAATTCCTTATTAATTTAAAATGGTCTCTTCTTAGTATTCAAACACTAAATATCTAACATCTCTTCAGTTTTAATGCTAAACTGCATTTTAAGATTATAATTGTATTACAATTATATAAGTGCATTTTAAAACTTTTTTTGGAAAATTCTAAATCAAACTTTCACTCAAGAGACTGGAATAACTCCATCATGAACAAATACCTATTTACTCAATAAACCAGAATGAGTCTCTTTGGAGCTTTCATGGTCCATTGACTAAATGCATTAATAGGTGAGAGGTTTTCTAATGTTTTTAAACCAATCACACCTTGCATCAGGCAAACCAGAATGCTGCTAATGAAAATATTTTACACCATCAGTTAAACAAGTAATTATTTTGTAATACATTCATTCTATATAAGAGATGGCTAAAATTAATTTGTATTGATTATAATTATAAAAATGAAGAAGAAAATATGAAATTCAAATATATATATATATATATATATATATATATATATATATATATATATATATATATATATATATATATATATATATTATAGACCTTAACAGGTCCTCCAGTACAATGAGGTTTTTTGTTTGTTTGTTTAGTTGCTTGATAATAATGGAACTTATGCTGCTAGAAGGAAATTATGCAATAACTATAGAAATTGACTTGTATATATTTTATTATATATAATATCAATTATATAGCTTCTGGATATAAAATGTAGCTTTTTAGGTTAAGGTTTATGTTTTCTAAGAAAAGTCAAATTTACTTGTCCACAAAGAACATTTGGTTGATGGAAAAAGCTTAGGGTCAAGAAATAGCCAACTCTAATGAAGTAAAACAAAATTGACAAATGACTAAAAATCTAAACAGATGCAAAGCCATAAGAGTAAACTGAGTTCTCAAAATCAAACCAGTTTCATAAAGATATAAAAATATGTTATACAGACATATCAACATCTAATTTTGGTGTTATCCTCCTTTGAATATGGAATATTTATATATGGCAAAACTTATTTTATTAAAGGATCAAAAGCAATCAAATATTATTTATCTTAATGTATCCATTGAATGAATGTAGTCTGTCTACTGCTTACATCATTGTAGCATAGTTTTACCAATATGTGGTTCCAAGATAGACTGTTAGCTTAATAATTCCAATTTTTCTTATACTTTAATACATGTTTGCTATTTAAAACCCTCTAAGGACTTTCCTGTCTTTTATAGCAAGGAATCAAATAGAGACATTTTTAGTATCAAACAGAAACTTATTATTGCATTTACTTTTCTCTGCAGATATTTCTCACCTTATCCATCTGTTCCAATATCTATCATGTTTCTAACCCCCAAACACCATCAGTGCCAGCCTAATTTGTTGTGGTGCTCTGCACTCATTTTTCTGTCCTCCACCTATCAGTTTTGGGGTCCCTCTGAGCCCTGTATCACTTGACGCAATCTTTTTATCCTGCCTGCCATTTGCACCCCTCTCTTCCTTTCAACAACAGTATACATGTTGTGTCTTCTGAAAAACCTTTTCCAAATAACCTCACTCTTTCTTAAACCTACCAGCAGAGTATCCATCAATGGGACTCCTATAATTGTTGTTCGTCTATATTTCTTAAGGCTTCATGCATGCCTTCTCTTTCCCTTCATATTGTTAATTCTAGAGGACAGGGAGAGTAATTTATCTCGGATAGGACATGACTTCTGACAAACTTAATGTATTTGAATCACTGTGGAAATGACTAATTTATGAAGTATTTCCAAATTCCCCCCAAATGGCTGATTACCCTGATTTATATACTATGTACATTTATAAATGAATTTTGCTTTGAGGTTATAGTCAATGAATGATGTGATTATGCAAAAATTATCACTGGTAAATGCTCATGCTTATGTTTGACTGGAACATGAATTATGGATCAAAATCTTTTGTTGGATGTATATCCTGTAGATCGACTGTCTCACCCAGATGAAAAGGAGAAAAAAACAAAAACAAAAACAACTTTCTTAGACTGGAGATGATGTAAGAAACAGGGAGGAAGGAAGAGAGAAAGAAAACTCTGCTGATGATGTATGTGACTGAAAAAGGAAGTTCAGGAACAGAAAGTCTTGGGAGAGCCCAAAATAGGAAGTATTTTCTATGAAACAATGTAGATAAGTAGATAAATACACACCCCAAAGAAATATAAGAATACATCTCTCTTAAATTAGTGTTATTAAGATACAAAACATTTAATGATGGTAGTCCTCTTGTGAAGAATTGTCTTCAGATATCCATCAGAATCTTCAGAATTTATCTAGGATTCCTTAACTACGGGATTTGTGTATAGAATTCAGAGGTCATTGAACTTGGAGGGGAAAAAAATAAATTATTATTTTCATTAACGTCTAAACAAATTAGCATTTCTTCCAATTATGAATGTGGGTAACGAACCACAATAGTTTTAACAATACCTATGCTTGTGTCGCCAAGAAATTACTGATACTTTCTTATATTATGACTTTTACAGTTGCAAAATAGCATTTATGCTCAAAACTAACTTCAAATTACAACAATCAGCCCACTGCTAGAACATATTATTTTATGCATTACTAAAAAGCACATATATTACTATCTCAAAATATTGAAAACTTATTATTTTGATAATTGCATTTCCATATAGTTGATCTTCTTTGTGATTTTGTTTATTTTTACCTTGTGAATTTAGAAACATACTGAGCAGGGCTTCATAGGCTTCACCAGACAGCCAAAGCTGTTCATGGCCTACTAAAGGCTGAGGACCCCTGAACTCAACCTAATGTTTAGAAGCCTGCCTTACAGTCAGTTACATTAGCATGAAAGAGTTAAACCGTAGCACACACCCAGGAAAATTCACTTTCTTATGTTCTTTCAGGAGTCCACTCAATCTATTTAGATGAAATCTTTTTGTGATGAAGTGATTCTGATACTTCCGTAAGAGCTGAACAGGGTACAATGAGAATATGCCCTACACTAAACATGACTCTGTGTGCAACACATAGTGCGCAGTAAAGTAGGCAAAGTCCCTCCCTGGCCCTGTAGTCCAGGAGACACCAATGGTTATGTAAAGCTACAAAGTACAAATATGTGATGCCTGGTCATCGCAATACAACTTGTGGATGATGGAGCAGATGGTGCTAGAGGTGTAGTTAGAAATCAGACCTGGAATCTGGCTGCTAGAGCCAAGCAACATGGCTTAGTAAATGCAGATTTGCATCCACATTGTTAATTATTTAAATGTGACCTGGTCGGGGAATGAGCAGCTTGGTAAGTCCCAACTCAGCTTCTGGCAATCTGACAGGACCTCACCGTGGTCAGACAGAACACCATGACCAGGTCTTCTCCAGTGAAGACCTGGGAAGACTCAAGGGGTCATGATCACTGAACATCTCCAGCCTAATAGCCACTCTTATGCTTAGCTGCAAATCTGTCCTTTGAACTTATCAGCCAAAACTGTAAATGTGTCACAGTTATTATGTGCACCACACCCAATCATCTGCAGGATATTTGGGACGTTGCAATCTTTCTCTAGTTCTGTCAAGATGTTATTTTGATATTCTTTGATGTTTAACCTAAATTACATTCTAACCACAAAGGTGGAGGTATATATGTGCATTAAATATATACAAATAAACATTACATGGCAAATAAAGAAATATGCATGCATATACGAATTCTATTTCCCTTTGATAGGACAAATCACCCCAGGAAACACTACAATTTCTTTTCTCCTTCTTCTCCTCCACCCCTTTCCCCTCCCCCTCCTTCTTTTTTTCAGATGTTCATCCAGTGTCTGTAAAGCCTGAAGCCTGAAATGGCCAGTCTCAATTTGAAGAAACTAGTGTGTCTCATGATAAAGTCATTTATTCCTTGGTTCCTAAAATCCCCCAACCAAAATATCCCAGAGTCCGGGGATAGAAGCAACATTTTGCATGTGTGTACAAATATGAGAATTGTCACTTTCCCTTCCTCCACCTCCTCTCAGAATCAATATATTCTGGCTTGGGAGAATCAGCAGTACATATTAACTTCTGGTTCATAATGTATCTTGCAAAAATAGTCTCCTAGCTGGGCCATAGCTAGGTCAAAATAATTCTTTCTTTATTTTGGAAGATTGAAATCTTCTAACTTACAGGGTACATGATAAGACTAGTGAATCCCATGATTCTCAGCCCATACCTTTTTTTTTAACTATAAGATGAGTTCTTTGGTTAAGAGCAATGTTGCATATGGTACTATGATGAAGCTTATAGATATTCAATAAGTTCAGGGATGAAGGTGTTTATGGCATGGTAAGAAGCAAAGAAAATCTAAATCCAGGATGACAGCATAAGTCATGGAAAATAAATTACTTCCTTCCATGGTGGAAGGAGCCCAAAATCATCAACCTAGAGCCTGGGAAATTGCTGGTACCCCTCCGCCCCATGTATGGTTCTATATTAAAAGGAGTATCCATTAGAAAGCTTTCAGATACAAGTGATAGAGTACCCAATATGGTAGGCTGAATAATGGCACCAAAAGATACCCAGATCCTAATACCTAGAACCTGTGAATGTTACCTTATATGCAAAAAAGGGAATTTGTAGTTGTGATTAAGTTTAGCATCTTGCCGTGGGAGATTATTCTGGATTATCCAGTTAGGCTCTAACTATAATCATGATGCAGAGCAGTGAGAGGGCTAGCTTTCTTCCTCTTTTTATTTTTTATTTTTATTTTTTGGTCACCCTGAGCGGCGTGCAGGATCTTAGTTCCCCGACCAGGGATCGAATTCGTGCCCCCTCCAGTGAAAGCACGGAGTCTTAACCACTGGGCTACCAGGGAAGTCCCATTTCCTCTTTTTATAAGGACACTATTTTCATCATGAGGGCTCCACCTTCACGACCTAATTGCCTTCCAAAGTCCTTACCACCAAATATAATCACATTAGGGCTTCAACATATGAATTTGGGAGGGACATAAACATAAAGTCCATAGCCGTGGGCGTTAACATGGAACATAAACGACCTCATACTCCAGGCTCTTCCACATACCTCTTCTTCATCCTTCTTTTTACCCAATCTTCACATCCCAGACCGCCCAGCAAAACCAAGGAAATAATGTTAACTTATACTTCAGACTATTCTTCCAGGTAAAATAGACAATCCAGTGGAAAGCTCTGCCTACTTCCTTTCTCTGGAAAGAATTCCATTCTCCACTGTCCTTCAGAGTTGCACCTGGTAGGGTTGTGATGTTGCACATCTCCTTACAGCCAATTTTAGAATTTTTGGAGGAACCTTCTATATATTAGGATTTATTCTCTTTTTTTCTCAGTCAACAGATCAAATGGAACTCCCCAGGGGATTCTAGCCGTGGGTAGTGGGACAGGTGATAGGAGTGCAGCATGATGTATGCTGGGAGGAAGAACAACCAATTTTCTTTACTTAGTGTGTGCTCTGTATCAGTTAGTACCTGATCCCATATGTGCCACTTCCATTTGATGATATGGTGGTGCTGGGCAGGCCCTACCTTACAGATGGGTGGATCAGCTAACACCCAGTTCATGAGGAGCAAAATGGTCCTCTGGTGTTACCATCAGGGTCTTAGTCTCTGCCTTCCAGTTTCCAGTACCAAGTCAAGAGCTGTTTCTTGAAAGGAAACAAGTTATTTGACCAGGCAAGCATGACTTTTTTGGGAAGTCTTCCAAAAATTGTGGTCTCAGGACTCTGTAAGAAATGCATTTTAATTTGTAAACCAGTATAACATACTCAGAAGATCTTGAACAAAAGTAAACAAGTTTCAATAAATGTTGCCTTACTATAGGCTATGTACTCTGATATTTTCCTTTCAATTCTATCCTCTTTCATATTTTTTTAAACACTGCCCAAGACCTGTTAAATGGATCTCACAACTCACTAATGGGTCACAACACACAGTTTGAAACATGCTGCCCTAGAGGCCTCACAGTAATTCTCCTACTGGGATCTGTTAGAGGAACCACAGAACAACCCAATCAGCTAAAGAAAGTTCAAGCAAAATTGATTCTGCCAATTCAAAACATCCGAATGGCAGAGCTGCTTGCTCTGCAGGACCTGCTGAAGAAGCTTTCCTGGACCACACTTAAGCCCAGTGGCCCACAGGATCACCCAGTAAGTGGGTCAGAGCAGTACCCCCAATGTGATATCCATTGCCACCAAAATAAAAGGGGCCTATGAAACATTTTTCCTTCTCCTTAATATAAGATACAGCAACTGGTCTTTCAGTTTTGAGGAGATTTAGCTTCATGTTTCAGTAGTGGGAATGATACGTTTGTTTTCAATACTACGTAAAGTACCTTTCTTATTGATAATCATCCTTCCTCCAGAGAATGTGGAAAACGAATCCCACTTTAGGAAGTTGGAGGACAGAACTGATACAGGAGAAGTCCCTCCCAGACCCAAAAAAAAAAAGGAATTGAGAGAGACTTTCTAGGTCCCAGGTGGGGCTTGAGGGAAGAGGAGGGAAAAACGTGGTCAGACGTTCATGTTCAGGCTTATGCAATGGACGGATTTGCTGAAAACAGCCAGAGAAGTTTAGGAACCCCAGAGCAGTAGGGTTCAGTTCCCAATGGGTCCTAGGGTATTTTTATGGTACCTTAGATGAGGGTACCATAAATGTATGTCAATGTGCCTTCCAGGCTGGAAATGGCTGATTGGCAAAATGAGCTGGAAGAAGACAAAGATCATAGAACTGATTTCTCTTAGATTTGAGATCAGTGTGGCAGAAATTCCTAGTTTTACGTGGGCCTAGAGAAGGAAGCAGGGGATTGCTCACACACAGGCCAACTCTTCTGACTCTCAAAAATATCCCCCAGGAAGGCAAAAGAATCCTACAGAGGGGCAATATTTGGATCACTTGCAAATGATTGGGAGGTACAGGTAGCAATCATTACTCCACTGGATCTTCAGCTCCAAGATGCTGTAGAGGAGAAGCCTGAAGACTGTCAATTACACCTCACAAGGAACCAGCTACCAGAAGTCATAGCTCCAGAAACCAGAAGGATGGAGCCTGTAGAGAGTTTCCCAATGCCCGGACATCAGCAGGGGAGAAAACACAGCTCACAGTAGAACCAGAGCAGCCAGTTTTACAGCAGAAGACACAGAGCAGGTGCCCAGCTAGACAAGAGACCCATGAGAGTCTTGACAACACACAACAATTCACAGATAGATCTGGAACCCTCCCCTCAGCTTCATGGGAACATGTGAACTATCTCCGCACTTGGGACATAGGATGGTGAACACAGAGGCCTGAAAGGGCGTTTGAATTTTTCTTGCCTCCAGTGGCAATGGAAGGTTGTTAGGAATTCTTGACCAATTATGGAAAATAATGAAATGACTGTATTTTATAACATATGCATTTATTGCTGTACATAATTGATCCTACTACAGCTTCGAACTGGATTTAAGCTTATGAAACCAAGTGAAAGTGTAATGTTTGAAATTTAATGGTGCACCAAAATGACCTGTGGAGGTTGAGCTACAGTGAATAAAGAAAGATTCATTTTCTTTGAAAAAAATGAGCGTTGTGAATAGATAGAAAATTTCCATCTATTCATTCAGCAGACAATGAAATTGGGGTTGAACAGTGTCGTTAAAAGTCATGCAATTCAAAACTACACTTTGCAGGTAATAAATGAGACCAAGAGAGATAAAACTGTGCGGACAGTGTCCCACACATACTTAACACAGAACAAGGACTGGAATCCAATCTAGTTCACTGTTTAGTCCAAAAATTAACTCACTCCCTTAAACTCTCTTTTATGAACACGCAACCTAGATTTGCAATTGGAGCATGAAAGTGGAAGAAAACATCTGTATATTAAATTTCTACTCACTACACATCAGCTGAAAAGGTGATGGCAGGAGATAAGTGAAACACTTCAATAACCTACCTCTGCAGTATTCATCTATTATGTATGAGCAAAAAGAATGTATAATTGCCATAGAACCTTCAAGAGGAGATTAGAGGGTAAAGAAAATTTTTCATTAAGAACCTATGATACGGGGCTTCCCTGGTGGCGCAGTGGTTGAGAATCTGCCTGCCAATGCAGGGGACACAGGTTCGAGCCCTGGTCTGGGAAGATCCCACATGCCACGGAGCGACTAAGCCCGTGAGCCACAATTGCTGAGCCTGCGCGTCTGGAGCCTGTGCTCCATCCGCAACAAGAGAGGCCGCGATAGTGAGAGGCCCGCGCACCGCGACGAAGAGTGGCCCCCACTTGCCGCAAGTAGAGAAAGCCCTCGCACAGAAGCGAAGACCCAACACAGCCATAAATAAATAAATAAATAAATAAATAAATAAATAAATTTAAAAAAAAAAAAAAGAACCTATGATACACAAATAAAACATGCATCAGAAATATAGATAATTATCATAAGAGTAAATATTTAGCTGTGAGTCTAAAGGCAGAAAGTTACCCTAAAGTAATAGATTTTATATAAAATGACATTTGTTTCAAAGATAGTAATAAATTGTGTTTGTAACATATATTGAACCATATTCAAGTGAAGCAAAGATCTTAGACTAACACCACAA
This sequence comes from Balaenoptera musculus, assembly GCF_009873245.2. NCBI lineage: Eukaryota > Metazoa > Chordata > Mammalia > Artiodactyla > Balaenopteridae > Balaenoptera > Balaenoptera musculus. Next base: position 126,866,194 of record NC_045788.1, on the reverse strand, counting down.
CTTTAAATATGGACATGTGTATAAATTCTCATACGGGAAAACTTCTTCTCAAACACAGAAATATAGTCCCAGATCCCAACCCACCTCTTATGTTCTATAAAAGGTTACTACCTACCTCTGGTTCATCCAATTCCCTCTTTCTTAGCTCACTTTCTGCATCCCCTTAACCTCTGAATAGCCTGTCTTCACTTCTCTCAACTCCCTCTAGCGGACGCTCTGGTTTGGGTCATGAATTCGCCCTTCTGGACTGATGTGCTCCTTCCCCAGTACTGCGCTTCCCCGCCCCCACCCCTCCATGGGGTTACCCTCTGCAGAAGAGAGCCACCTTGATCAAAGTCACAACCCCTTCCCAGGGGCTCCTGGTATCTAATGACTGGTGGATCCAAGGGTATGGAGGCCTGGACACATTGGCCCTATTTGGCCCAACTCTAAAAGGCCATCTAGCTTCAGCTACATGCCACGTTGGCAGAAGCCTGGGTGTGGTTGCAATAGAACTTGGCTTCTCTCTCTGCCCAGTTCTACTTCCTTCTCTCTACCACAGTGCTGATCCCAAGAGTACTCCCCACTGCAGCTTCCTGGACTTTAAAGCCAGCCTCAGAGTCAGCTTCCTGGGGATGTGTCCCTAGCTCCCCCTCCTTAACCTGAAATCCCAAACTCTCCATGAAGCTACTCCTACGAAGGGGCTGTTTTGCTCCATCACAGCTACAAAAACTCACAAGAACAATGCCTACAAATAATGAACACAAAATCAAATCTACTACATACATTTAGCATTTTTTTTATTGTGGTGAAAACCACATAACATGAAATCTACCACATGAACCAGGTTTTAAGTAAACAGTATAGTATTGTGAACTCTATGAGCACTGTTGCAGAGAGATCTCTGGAAGTTTTTCATCTTTCAGGACCCATTGGATGGTAACTTCCTATCTTCCCCTCCCCTCTAGCCCCTGGCAACCACCATTCTACTCTTTATTTCAATGAGTTTAACTACTTGAGATGTCTCAAATAAGTGGAATCATACAGTATTTGTCTTTCTGTGACTGGCTTTTTTCAGTTAGCATAATGTCCTCCTGAGGCATCCATGTTGCCACATATGACAGGCTTTGCTCGTTTTTCAAGGCTGAATAACCTTCCATTGTACGTACATACAGCATTTTCTTTATCTATTCATACATCAATGGACCTTTAGGTTGTTTCCACCTCTTGGCTACTGTGAATAGTGGTGCAACAAACATGGAAGTGCAAATATCTCTTCAAGATCCTGTTTTCAGTTCTTTTGGATAAATACCCAGAAGTGCATTTTATTATTAATTGTCTTGTTCACAGATTAACCTTATATACATGTCTTAATATCCTTAGAGACCAATTGGAAAATATGTAAATATGCTCATTTGGATTATGTCCCTCATGTCATGATCTTTGCACATTATTATTTTGCTTACCTTAGCAAGTTGTGGTGGGAAGTGTGTTATATACAGGACTGATTTTATCTTGCCTGAGATCAAGAGTATGAACTACATCAATTTTTCACAACTTGTGATTTGTGAATGACCAGCAACATGTCAAAGCATTCCAGAAATTTCATGAAAACTATCTCCATTTCTCTATTGTCTCGTAAAACAATGTGAATAGTTTCCCTTTACAATGGAACAAGAGTGAGCTGATAGAGATCAGGGGAGTGGTCTGTTATTCCCCTGAGTATCACTCATGGATTTACGACTCAATTTTACATGACTGGACACCATGGTAGTTTCGAGGAGTGTGAAGGTTTAAATTCTTTTTTTTTTTTACTCTTTCTTGCAAATCAAAACGACAAGGAGTTATCACCTCACACCAGTCAGAATGGCCACTATCAAAAAGTCTATTGGGGGCTTCCCTGGTGGCGCAGTGGTTGGGGGTCTGCCTGTCAATGCAGGGGACACGGGTTCGGGCCCTGGTCTGGGAGGATCCCACATGCCGCGGAGCAACTACGCCCGTGAGCCACAATTACTGAGCCTGCGCATCTGGAGCCTGTGCTCCGCAACAAGAGAGGCCGTGATAGTGAGAGGTCCATGCACTGCGATGAAAAGTGGCCCCCACTTGCCGCAACTAGAGAAAGCCCTCGCACAGAAACGAAGACCCAGCACAGCCATAAATAAATAAATAAATAAAAATAAATAATTAAAAAAAAAAAAAAGTCTATTGAAACCTTCTGAGACTGAACCAGGAAGAAATAGAAAATATGAACAGACCAATCACAAGCACTGAAATTGAAACTGTGATTAAAAATCTTCCAACAAACAAAAGCCCAGGACCAGATGGCTTCACAGGTGAATTCTATCAAACACTTAGAGAAGAGCTAACACCTATCCTTCTCAAACTCTTCCGAAATATAGCAGAGGGAGGAACACCCCCCAATTCATTCTACAAGGCCACCATCACCCTGATACCAAAACCAAAGATGTCACAAAGAAAGAAAACTAAAGGGCAATATCACTGATGAACATAGATGCAAAAATCCTCAACAAAATACTAGCGAACAGAATCCAACAGTATATTAAAAGGATCATACACCATGATCAAGTGGGGTTTATGCCAGGAATGCAAGGATTCTTCAATATACACAAATCAATCAATGTGATACACCATATTAACAAATCGAAGGAGAAAAACCATATGATCATCTCAATAGATGCAGAGAAAGCTTTTGACAAAATTCAACACCCATTTATGATAAAAACCCTCCAGAAAGTAGGCATAGAGGGAACTTACCTCAACATAATAAAGGCCATATATGACAAACCCACAGCCAACATCGTCCTCAATGGTGAAAAACTGAAACCACTTCCACTACGATCAGGAACAAGACAAGGTTGCCCACTCTCACCACTATTATTCAACATAGTTTTGGAAGTTTTAGCCACAGCAATCAGAGAAGAAAAAGAAATAAAATGAATCCAAATCGGAAAAGAAGAAGTAAAACTGTCACTGTTTGCAGATGACATAATACTATACATGGAGAAACCTAAAGATGCTACCAGAAAACTGCTAGAGCTAATCAATGAATTTGGTAAAGTAGCAGGATACAAAATTAATGCACAGAAATCTCTTTCATTCCTATACACTAATGATGAAAAATCTGAAAGTGAAATTAAGAAAACACTCCCATTTACCATTGCAACTAAAAGAATAAAATATCTAGGAATAAACCTACCTAAGGAGACAAAAGACCTGTATGCAGAAAATTACAAGACACTGATGAAAGAAATTAAAGATGATACAAACAGATAGAGAGATATACCATGTTCCTGGATTGGAAGAATCAACATTGTGAAAATGACTCTACTACCCAAAGCAATCTACAGATTCAATGCAATCCCTATCAAACTACCAATGGCATTTTTCACAGAACTAGAACAAAAAATTTCACAATTTGTATGGAAATACAAAAGACCCCGAATAGCCAAAGCAATCTTGAGAACAAAAAACGGAGCTGGAGGAATCAGGCTCCCTGACTTCCGACTATACTACAAAGCCACAGTAATCAAGATAGTACAGTACTGGCACAAAAACAGAAATATAGATCAATGGAACAGGATAGAAAACCCAGAGATAAACCCACGCACATATGGTCACCTTATCTTTGATAAAGGAGGCAAAAATATACAGTGGAGAAAAGACAGCCTCTTCAATAAGTGGTGTTGGGAAAACTGGACAGCTACAGGTAAAGTATGAAATTAGAACACTCCCTAACACCATACACAAAAATAAACTCAAAATGGATTAAAGAGCTAAGTGTAAGGCCAGACACTATCAAACTCTTAGAGGAAAACATAGGCAGAACAGTCTATGACAGAAATCACAGCAAGATCTTTTTGGACCCGCCTCCTAGAGAAATGGACATAAAAACACAAATAAACAAATGGGATCTAATGAAACTTAAAAGCTTTTTCACAGCAAAGGAAACCATAAACAAGAAGAAAAGACAACCCTCAGAATGGGAGAAAATATTTGCAAATGAACCAACTGACAAAGGATTAATCTCCAAAATTTACAAGCAGTTCATGCAGCTCAATATCAAAAAAACAAACAACCCAATCCAAAAATGGGCAGAAGACCTAAATAGACATTTCTCCAAAGAAGATATACAGATTGCCAACAAACACATGAAAGAATGCTCAACATCCTTAATCATTAGAGAAATGCAAATCAAAACTACAATGAGATATCATCTCACACCGGTCAGAATGGCCATCATCAAAAAATCTACAAACAATAAATGCTGGAGAAGGTGTGGAGAAAAGGGAACCCTCTTGCACTGTTGATGGGAATGTAAATTGATACAGCCACTACAGAGTACAGTATGGAGGTTCCTTAAAAAACTAAAAATAGAACTACCATATGACCCAGCAATCCCACTACTGGGCATATACCCTGAGAAAACCATAATTCAAAAAGAGACAGGTACCAAAATGTTCATTGCAGCTCTATTTACAATAGCCAGGACATGGAAGCAACTTAAGTGTCCATCGACAGATGAATGGATAAAGAAGATGTGGCACATATATACAATGGAATATTACTCAGCCATAAAAAGAAACGAAATTGAGTTATTTGTAGTGAGATGGATGGACCTAGAGTCTGTCATACAGAGTGAAGTAAGTCAGAAACAGCAAAACAAATACCATATGCTAACACATATATATGGAATCTAAGAAAGAATAAAATGGTCATGAAGAACCTAGGGGCAAGACGGTAATAAAGATACAGACCTACTAGAGAATGGACTTGAGAATATGGGGAGGGGGAAGGGTAAGCTGTGACAAAGTGAGAGAGTGGCATGGGCATATATACACTACCAAACGTAAAATAGATAGGTAGTGGGAAGCAGCCGCATAGCACAGGGAGATCAGCTTGGTGCTTCGTGACCTCCTAGAGGGGTGGGATAGGGAGGGAGGGAGGGAGGGAGATGCAAGAGGGAAGAGATATGGGAGCAAAAATATATGTGTAAGTGATTCACTTTGTTATAAAGCAGAAACTAACACACCATTGTAAAGCAATTATACTCCAATTAAGATGTTAAAAAAAAAAGTCTGTTGAATAGGAACACACATTTAAAGTGATTTCAATCATGCATTGTCAATATGCTGTGAGTTTAAGTAATCTTTATTTCCAAAGAGGCAAAAATCAAATTAGAGGTATTCCATTTCTGTGTTTTGTCTTTTTAACATTAATTTTTAAACTCGAAGAATCATTTTAAGATGTTAGTTAAGAATTCTGACCTTGTAAAGATTACCCTGAAATTTTAGATTTCCATCCTTTGTATGCCTCTAATTATCTTCAATTCAAAATCGTTATTCTTTATGCTTCCTGCTTTTAACGAATGGTCTAATATGACTATATAGGAACTTACTTCCCTGGCAGTCCAGTGGTTAAGACTCCATGCTTCCAGAGCAGGGAGTGCAGGTTCAATACCTGGTTGGGAAGCTAAAATTCCACATGCCACATGCCACGGCCAAACAAACAAACAAATAAATAAATAAAAATAATATAAGTATACATTATACAGAATATGACCAAAATTAAAAATAGTAAAAAAAATTTATTTTTTTAAATTTTTTTATATATTGGAGTATAGTTGATTAACAATGTTTTGTTAGTTTCAGGTGTACAGCAAAGTGATTCAGTTATACATATAAAAGTATCTATTCTTTTTTAAATTTTTTTCCCATTTAGGTTATTACAGAATATTGAACAGAGTTCCCTGTGCTATACAGTAGGTCCCTGTTGGTAATCTATTTCATTTTATTTTTTTTATTTATTTATTTTTAAAATTTTTATTTATTTAGTTTTGGCCACACCTTGTAGCCTGTGGGATCTTAGCTCTCTGACCAGGGATCGAACCTGTGCCCCCTGCATTGGAAGCACGGAGTCCCAACCACTGGACTGCAGGGAGGTCCCTGGTTTTCTATTTTAAATATAGCAGTGTGTACATGTCAATCCCAAACTCCCAAATTATCCCTCCCCCTGCCCCAATCCTTTCCCCTCCGGTAACCATAAGTTTGTTCTCTAAGTCTGTGTTTCTGTTTTGTAAATAAGTTCATTTGTATCACTTTTTTAGCTTCTGCATATAAGTGATATCATTTGATATTTGTTTTCCTCTGTCTGACTTACTTCATTTATTATGATAATCTCCATGTTGCTACAAATGGCATTATTTCATTCTTTTTAACGGCTGAATAATATTCCATTGTATGAATGTACCACATCTTCTTTATCCATTCATCTGTCAATGGACATTTAGGTTGCTTCCATGTCTTGGCTATTGTAAACAGTACTGCAATGAATATTGGGGTGCATGTATCCTTTCAAACCATGTTTTTCTCCAGATATATGCCCAGGAGTGGGATTGCTGGATCATATGTTAGCTCTATTTTTAGTTTTTAGTTTTTTAAGGACCCTCCATACTGTTCTCCATAGTGGCTGTACTATTTACATTCCTACCAACAGTGAAGGAGGGTTCTCTTTTCTCCACACTCTCTCCAGCATTTATTTTTTGTGTTGATATTTGTTCAATCTAAAAACAAAACACAAAATTACCAAAAAATTACAAATAGCAAGATTTCCCAATGGTGGATGATTAAAGTTGTTTTTATATATTTTCAATACTATAGAATTTAATATTCCACATACATTGGCTTCAAATATAAATTACGTCTTTTTTATTATTTATTTTTAAATCACACTTTTCCTGCATAATTAAGATAAATTAACCAGTGAATGTCACTTCTGATTTGAAATAAAAGCTAAAACTTGTCTTATGTGTCTTAAGAATAGTCATAAAAGTGTACTAAAATTTAACCTATTACACCAGTGTGTCCCAGGAGACACTGTTTCCTGGTCTATCTCAGCAGAGAGAATATGAAGCACCAGTATGACATCCAAGAGAAATTGGAAGGCAATTTAAATTTTTACTGCTGCTTTTGGAAAACATTAAAGAGGGACTATATTTTTAACTCTGAGCAAAATGTGTTAAAATCTCTTTATCTGAGAATCTCTTTCAATATCTTTCACAATGTGGCAAGGTAGTCACTCCCAATCTCCCTTCTCCTTCCAACCCAACCATCAAATTCTTTCTCCCTAAATCTTTGCAGTTGCTTCCACTGTCCTGATTTAAGTTATAGATTTAAAATAATAATGAAATAAAAAGGCAACCCTGAATGCTCCTCAAGCAATAAAAGAGTCTTTCTCTTAATGTGGACATGGAGAAAAGGTTGTTACTATTCATAGTCAATATTTTTTTCTTTGATCCTAGAACTTCTATTTTCTTCCAGTACTCTTAAAAATGATGTATGATTTATATTTTATAAAATGTGCAGATCTTAAAAGTACAGTTGGATGAATTTTGGCACATATGTACACTTGTGGATGTTCAAACTATAAGGAATATTTCCATTAGCCCAGAAAGTTCCACTGCACCCTTGTCAACCAACAGGTTCCCTACAATTAATGGAGCCATTCAGTGTTATGATTTCTATTATTATTTTATGATTTATTCATACTTTTCATGTAGCAGTACTGCATTCCTTTTTATTGCTTGTTTTTATCCGTTCTCTTCTTGAGGTACATTTGGTTTTTCCAGTTTTTGGCTCTCCTGCTATTTTGTGTTTAATAATATACAGATCTAATATGTTTTTACTTAAAGCCAGTTTGTTAATTTCTCATCTATCATATCAGCCAAAATTGAAGTCTAACAGTTGCCCATCTAGGGGAGATTATGGAGCAGCCAAAACTCATATATTCTGCTGGATGGAATGTAAATTATTATAATCACTTTGGAGAGCAATTTGGTAATATTTAAGAAAGCTGTAGAGATGCATTCTCCATTATCCAGTAATTCCACCCTTACTTACATATTTTAAAGAAACTCTCAGATATATGAATAAGGAAACATCGACAAAAATGTTCACAGCAGCATTTTTTATAAAACCTAAAACATCAAAACAGCATCAATATGGTGTCAGAGAAGAATGGAAAAATTGTGATATATATCCTTAAATTGAACACTATTTGGCAATGAAAATAAGTGTGGGTTACTTGTATCTACTTGGATAATTCTCACAAATATAATATCAAGCAAAAAAGTTTAAAAGAATGTTATGACATTTTAAAAAATGTATTTAAAACAACAAAATAGCACATATGTAGAAAAAACCAAGAAATACGTAAAAATGATAATCATCATATGGAGAATAACAGTTACCTCTGCAGAAACTAGACAGAGATAAGAGACAGGAAGCTTCAACTAATTTTCTTTAAGCCAGGCTGCAGATACATGAGTGGTCACTACAATATTCCTTGTGTTTTCTATTATGTCTGAAATATTTAGCAATAATAACAAATTTTCTTTCATGATACTAAACCACCCAGAAGTGAACACATAATTCAACAAATTCCTAAGAGGATCTTTCAGAAAGTATATTAAAATTAAAAGAGTTTAAGTAAGAACGTTTGGGAAACACTGAAGGGGCAGAACTTCCAGATTACCAATTCTTTGAATCAGCATTGCAAACAGTCAAACATGCTGTGTGAGGGACTGAGTAGCTACTGAAGAAGATCTGGTATCTTCTCAGGACTTGAAGGGTTGCTTTGAAAAGACATTTTCAGATGGATCCTTTTTACTATTTATGCTAAAACATACCATTTAAATAGATCAGAATGTATATGCACATATAGATAATTCAGGGACAGTGATATGCTGGTAAATGTTTAACAACCAGCTTAGGGAGAGGAGGACTGATTTAGTAGGAGTGGTCAATTCCAATGCTGTAAACACTCCTACCATAGTTGATATACTACCAACTTGCTTTTGATGAATGTAAAGTTGGGAAGAGATGTGCACATCGGCTGGTACCAGCCAGCTCTGGCACATCACGATGGGAGACAGGTGTCAGAGAAGAACTTACCCTGAGATGGGAGAAGTCTGATACAGTGGAAGTCACCCATGGCCCAAAATGATACTGGGATTTTCCCAATGATCAAACTAACGCAAAGTGATTCAAAAACTACGCTGAAGGAAGGGTAAAAGAGGAGAAGAGAACTTAACAGAAAAAGTTAACAGTATTTCTTATGTGAACCTAAAAGTAAAAATTTGCAACCTTGGGACTTCCCTGGTGGTGCAGCAGTTAGGAATCCACCTGCCAATGCGGGGGACACAGGTTCATGCCCTGGTCCAGGAAGACCCCACATGCCTTGGAGCAACTAAGCCCGTGCACCACAACTACTGAGCCCACGTGCCACAACTACTGAAGCCCGTGTGCCTAGAGCCTGTGCTCCACAACAAGAGAAACCACCGCAATGAGAAGCCCGCGCACCGCAACAGAGTTGCCCCCTGCTCGCCACAGCTAGAGAAAGCCTGCGCGCAGCAACAAAGACCCAATGCAGCCAAAAATAAATTAATTAATTTTAAAAAAAGAATGTATTTTTTCATAAATTTGAACTGATGCCTAAAATTTTTGAAAAAAAGGTTTTATCCCTAATCTTTTGGTGTATAAACACTACTTGAAATGTCACCAAGACTAATCAACTAAAAAGTAGCCCCAGTGTGAAAATTACTGACTTTTTGGGAAAAAAAACATGTGCTCCTTTAAATGATATTTTTTTCACTCAGTAGTTTACCTACAAGGGAAACTTTCAATTAATATCGTAACAGCTACTTGAATCTCAAAGAGGAGCAGGTTGCCTGAATTGACCCAGGTTAATTACATTAGACGGAGACAATCTCTCCCAAAGCAACTGGATCAGCCTAAACCTTTAATTAAGATTTATTTATTCCTTGGTAGTCTAAAGGGTTTTTTTGGGGTCTTTCAGACTCCCATTTAAAAGAAATTTTGCTATTTCTTTGTATCCTTCCGTATTGTTTTTCTTTTTCTTTTTAACATCTTTATTGGAGTATAATTGCTTTACAATGGTGTGTTAGTTTTTGCTTTATAACAAAGTGAATCAGCTATACATATACGTAAGTCCCCATATCTCTTCCCTCTTGCATCTCCCTCCCCACCACCCTCCCTATCCCACCTCTCTAGGTGGTCACAACGCACCGAGCTGATCTCCCTGTGCTATGCGGCTTGATGCAAAGAAAATATGCTGTTTTTGGAATAGGAGAAATATATATACAATGTTCCTACATAGGCTAATCTTTAAGCTGCTGTCAACTAATACCTTGATGGCAATGAACTGACAGCTAGTTGAGAACTTTATAGTTACCTTTCAAGGCATAAGTGAGACAGAAATAAAGGAGGAAGATGGTAGAGAGAAAGGCGAAGAGCAAAGACTTATCTTCCCCTCGTTCAAAACACTGTCTCCGGGACATCTGTTTCAGATGCATTTTCTCATGCTGCCTTCAGGAAGCGAACCAAAATGACAGTAAAGAGATAAAAAAGGTAAAAGTCATAATTCCGTAAGGATAAAGAGAATTGTAGAAGAAACAAGAGCAGACAGGTCCAAAAACAAAATTATTTTTAATTAATTAATTTATTTATTTATTTATTTTTGGCTGCGTTGGGTCTTCGTTGCTGCACGCAGGCTTTCTCTAGTTGCGGTGAGCGGGGGCTACTCTTCGTTGTGGTGCGCTGGCTTCTCATTGTGGTGGCTTCTCTTGTTGTGGAGCACAGGCTCTAGGAACACGGGCTTCAGTAGTTGTGGCACACGGGCTTCAGTAGTTGTGGTGCTTGAGCTCAGTAGTTGTGGCACGTGGGCTTAGCTGCTCTGCGGCATGTGGCATCTTCCTGGACCAGGGCTCAAACCCATGTCCCCTGCATTGGCAGGGGGATTCTTAACCACTGTGCCACTAGGGAGGTTCCCCCCAAAATCTAGAAATAGAAAAACAGACAGATGAGTGATAAAGGATTTAGCTGGCTTGAGAAAGCTGAAAGTCACCTGCCTTCCCAAAAAGCAAATCTGCTGGCTCTACAAAATGGCTGATGCAATATCTTGTAATAACCTCTAATGGAAAAGCATCTGAAAAAGAATATATATTCTTTTGCTGTACACCTGAAACTAACACAACATTGTAAAACAACTATACTTCAATTAAAAAAAAAAAAGGCTGAGGAACTGAAAGTGGGAGGCAGATAGGGCTTGAAGCAAAAGGGGTAATTGAGATACCCTAGAAGAAGCTGTTCAATAATAGATCCTTCCCCTACCCTGTGCCGCAGAATTGAGCACACTCTTGAGAAGAGGAATGAATGTTGGATTGAGAATAGTGGGAGCCATATTCTTACCATGCTCCATCCCCAGTCCTGGACAAGATGGAAGGAAAGGGAGGAGGAAGGAGGGCAATTTTACTTCCTTTTACACACCCCATGGTGTAATAATGAAGTACTGAGATCTGCACTTGGATTGAAACAGACATCTCTCTTGGGACACTGTGGCACATAACTCAAATGAGCCAATAATTAAAAAATCATTTCTATTTAGCTTTGAACTTCATTATGAGGATGGCAGCTTTTTAATTTTTTACACATTTTCTTAATTATGTTTTGCTTTGTGCAATATTAAAATTAGTTTTAATTTCCTATTCATTTGCTGACTGACAGTGAGGAGATACAGTCTGAAAGTGGAGTGGATGCTTAAAAATGTAGCAGCCACAGAAATGGATACCTGGTAAACACATTTCCTTCATAAAAATGTCAATTAAGTTAAATTTATATTGGATCTCTAAGACTAGATTCCAGCCATCTTAAGAATCGATTACAATCAGTAGTAATTCTAGGAATCAAGATGATCATTTAGAGTATATTTATTCCAAGTGAATAAAAGGCACATGACTTGAGTCCACAGGAAAATAGTCACAGACAAACTTAAATGCAAGGAATGATGTCATCTAAACCAGCTTCATCTCCTAGAATATTGGCAAAACTCAGGAGTGTAGTCAGCAATATATAAGAAATGTACAGAATGCTTTATCCCCAGTCCTGTTACTTGATAGATTAAAGATGCTCATTCCCACACGTTAATATGGCACCATAGGTTTGATGTGATTCTTCATTATTAAAAAGCAAGCAAACAAACAAAAAAGCAGACCACAAAATTTTACAGAATTAGCAGTAATGGTTATTTGTTCCAAGTGGATTTTCATCAGTTATTGTGAACCGCCAGATGTGGTTGGCCATTTGCATATTTCCATGAGCTCTTTTCTCACAAAGATTTCTAAAATGTATGATTTCAAAAATAATTTTATCTCAAACCAGCTTATGTCAAAAGAGAAATCATTTCTCTCCCTCTCATATTCTCTCTATCTCTGTCTTTACATCCCAGTTGATAAGATGTTCATACTACCATGGACATAGATATAACTACAATGAGATAAACTGTTTCCTATAACACAGGGTTGAAGTCTATATTCTTCTCTCAGACCTCTTCTTTTCAAGGATAATTCTTTAAGTTATATTTACTTAAAGAAATAATAAAGTATTTTATGGAGAAAGATGTTATGAAATTTTTCAAATAAAATAAATACACTTTTCTTGACGTTATTTTAATGTTCAACATGTCAATGATCTAGAGATTATTTTCCTTGCTATATTCATATATACTATTAGTTTTCATTTCTTCCTTTTAGAGTTACTGTTACCTTATAATTACTATACACATATGATACATACATTCCTACATATATGTGGGTTTTAAAACATGAATGAAAAGATGTACGTAGGAAGACAAAATAGGAGTAAAGATAAAGGACACCAAATAGAAAACAGTAACAAATATGGTAAATATTAATCCAACTATATCAATAATCATTTTGCATGTCAATGGTCTAAATGCACAAAACAAAGACAGAGATTATTAGAGTGGATCAAAAACCATGACCCTACTACATGTTGTCTACAAGAAACCCACTTTAAATATAAAGACATATTCAGATTAAAGTAAATGGATGGCGAAATAAAAACCATGGTAGTGCTAATCAAAAGAAAGAAAGCAAGGGTACCTATATTAATTTCAAAAAGAGCAAACTTCAAAACAAGGAACATTATTAGGGATAAAGAAGGGCATGACCCAGTGATAAAGAGGTCAATTATCCAAGAAGACATAACAATCTTTAAGGTGTATGTGTCTAACACCAGTGTGTCAAACTCCACGAGGCAAAAACTGATAGAACTGCAAGGAGAAATAGATGCATCTACTATCACAGTTGGAGACTTCAAAAACCCCTCTATCAGAAACAGACAGAAGTAGCAGGCAGAAAAACATAGTTGAATTCAACAACACCACCATCAATCAATTGGACATAATTGACATCTATAGACTAGTTTATCTAACAACAGCAAAACACACATACCTCTCACACTCACGTGGAACATTCTCCAAGACAGACTACACGCCTGGCCATAAAACACACTTTATCAAATTTTAAAAATAGAAATCATAAAATGTCTGCTTTCAGACGACAGTGGAATTAAACTAGAAATCAATAACAGAAAGATAACTGAGAAATCCCAACATACATGGAGATGAAGCAACACACTTCTAAATAACACATGGATCAAAGAAGAAATCACAAGAGAAATTTTAAAATATTTTGAACTAAGTGAAAATTAAAATACAACTTATCGAAATTTGCGGGGCACAGAGCAAGCAGTGCTTAGAGGGAAAATACAGAATTCAATGCATATAGTAGAAAAAACAAGAGATCTAAAATCAGTCACCTAAGTTTCTACCTTAGAAAACTAGAAAAAAAAAAAAAGAGCTAATTAAACCCAAAGTAAGCAGAAGAAAAGTAGTAATAAGAATTAGAACAGAAATCACTGAACCTAAAAAGAGGAAATCAATAAAGAAAACCAATTAAACCAAAAGCTGGTCATTTGAAATGTTTAATAAAATCACTAAACCTCTAGTCAGGCTTAGAGACCTGAATCTGAATCTTACCACTGGCCACATAGGAGAAAAAAAGACCCTAAAGGCAGCAGTGCCAGACTTTCACGGAGATGGTTAGTCCCATCTCTCAGTGGAATATGTGCCAACTGACTTTCTCAATATATCTGAAGGGGAGAAGAAAAAGAATAGAGCAGGATGAAGTTGCTCTTTCTGTGGGCAGGAATCTGATTCAACACACCTTTTTCTGCCACTGGGGACAAGGGACAGAAGAGAGAGCCATAACCATTTGTGCAGCCTCTAAACACAATTTCACCTACCCACTTGCAAAAGTCTCCCAACTAAGGTCATATAATCTTACCACTCAGATGAATAGCCCATTCTCCTCCTCGGGCAGAGAAAGAGGAGAGTTTCTTTGAGAGCTTTCTTTCCATCCTATCCCCACCACCCTCAACTCCACCAAACCCCTCACCTTCTCACCCTGAACCAGCACCCAGCAGAGAACCTTTAAGATAGAAAGAAATTTGATCTTCACTAATGTAACTCCTTCATTTTGCCACTGTGGATGCTGAGGGTCAAAGAGACAAAGCAACCTTTCCAACCAGCTAATTCCTGCCAATGTCACCTTTATTTATTAACACTGAAGTAGTCATCTGTATTATACTTTGTATCACAGTTAGAAAATTCCTTAAATGTCCTCTGCTTATATGGGTTCATATAAAATCTTGAACCTTGATAATAATAAATGAAACAATGTTTTAATAACCCATATTTTAATATCATGAATTGTGTTTTTATACTAAGGATCAATCACAGCCAATGCTTCCATACTTGGGAGTGAAGCATAAAGTATTTTTTTGTAAATCAATAATTTTCTGTAATTAAGCCACATCCAGAAAGAAAATAAATAAATCAGCAAATTATTCTTTTTATTGCCATTAGCCAGGATTGCATTTTTAATTTGCCACTGTACACTGCTAATATACTTTAGATTTTGTTAATTTTCATTTGTTTTAGGAAAATGTCTTATGATAGTGTTATGGCCTGAATTGTGTAACATCAAAATTCATATGTTGAAACCATGTCCCCCAATGTGACTGTATTTGGAGATAAGGCCTCTATACAGGTAATTAAGACTATATGAGGTCATAAAGGTGGGGCTATAATCCCAAATGACTGGTGTTCTTGTAAGAAAAGGAAGAGTTGCCAGAGATGTGTGCACAGTGGAAAGGCCATGTGAGGACACAGCAAGAAGGTGGCAGTCTGCAAGCCAAGGAGAGAGGCCTCAGAAGACACTAACTCTGCCAACACTTTGATCTTGGATTTCCAGCATCCAGAACTGTGGGAAAATAAATTTTTGTTTTTTAAGCTCAGCCTGTGGTATTTTGTTATGGCAGTCCAAGAAGACTAATACAGAGAACTGTTTTTGTGAACTTGTAACCACTTGCCAAACAAAAATTCTTTTCTTTGAAGGTTTTACATTTGGAGGGACAAATGATACCATATATGCTTTATTATAATGTACTTAAGAAAATCAAATAAAGAAATATGGACCTACAACAATTGAAAAACTGCGACTGCTTCTTTTGATGGATGGCAATGCTTGTTGTTATTTTTGCTTATGGTCCCCAGGATAATAATATTATTAAATTGCATAAAGTTTTAACATTGAATTTTTAAAAAATCAAATGTAGGGTTGAAAATACTTGTATTCCAGTCTCTCAATATGTAATATGGAAAATGGCATACTACTTACTATTAACATTTTAAAATATTTCCATACATGTCTTTCACAGAGTCAAGGGATTGGGCTTTAAACGGATATAAGAGTTCGTCAAGTGGTAAAAATAATAACTTAAGAGTGTATATTATATGTCTTATATATGTTATTTTATTTTATCCTTACTATGATATAAGTAAGCAGAGAAGGTATGAGTGCTCCTATTGCACCGTCCAGGAAATGAAAGCTCAGAATGGCAAAGGGTTAGCTAGCAGGACTCACTGTAAGTGAGCATTATTTGGAATTAGAATCCTGGTCTTTTGATGTATACATTGCTGTTTTTCCTATCACTCCATACTGACTTATATCTCACTCTGCTTTATTTCTAATAAAAAGAATTTACCTAAAACTTATTTTCCAAATATGGTTAAATACACACGTCCCGTTTACACCCATCTTATAGTTTCTGGATTGATTTATTAATTAAACACTATTTTCTTCATCCTTCCTCTGGCAAATTTATCATTCCCCATGGGTCACAAAGAGTACAATCGTTATTTTTCATTGCATATGCTCAGGGTTAGAGGAAAGAGACATTTGTTCTTGTGATAGAGGAGGGGAAATGAAGAACTATTGAAGGTAATGTTTTATTCTCTAGGCTTGAAGGTCACATATCTAGGAATGCCCCCAAAGTGCCATGACTCTGAGCCCATATACACCCTTCTAGATACTTAAACATATTCTAATCACATCTAGGAGTCTCCTGCGATCCTTTCTGAAATATGCTGGCCTTCTCCTGAAGTTGGGCACTGCTGCCCTGGCATAAGATTGCCACTCTGCCAGGCTCAGCCATCCCGGACTGGCACTCATCACTGCTGTCACTATGCTAAGCGTGTCTGACCACATCCTCAGCCATAGAACCAAGACCAGGCTGGATCTTTTAATGCCTTACTGAAGATTCAGTGATAATGGGGAAAAGTACAACTCAGAGAGTAAATTATCAACCTCTGCTATATACACATGACTTCAGAGCCCCCAAGTTCATGCCCATTTTCAGGGTCCTACAGTATTCCTAGGCGCTGGTCACACACACACAAGGAAGACAGCACCAACTCACACCTCTATTCAGCGTCCTGACTACCATCACACCTCTGAGTATAGTCACTCCTATCCCAAGACCTCATCTGAAAGAAAACTTTCCCTTTCATCCTACTATGAGCTTTAACTTCTTGTCACAGGATCTCCATTTTTCCTGGTTGATTAGCTGAAGGAATATCTTCTCCCTTAAGGAGAAACCCCACCCCACCCTCACAGAGATGTGGCATTTTCCACTGGCCCCAATAGAACCATCATATCTGAACACAGTAGCCCTGTACCAAGTCGTTTCTCAGCATCCTTTTCATCCAGTCTTAGACAACACCACTGATTAGAAATCAAAGGTCCACAAAAACGTTTACGCTCAAAAACAAATGACTTTCCTTTTTCTAGTTTCTTTCCAGTATGTCTAAAATTATGTCTATCTCTTTCCTGAAATCCTCGACATCTGAGATCCTCATTCCAGAAAACAGCTGCTCGAGCAGTAATACATGCAATCTCAAAGAATAAATTACAGTATACAAGCAGACTACTTTACAAATATATTCATAAAGCAGAAACACATCTCTCAAAGAAGCAGCAAAATCTGTAGAGACATGGCTTTGCCAGAAACTTATGCACAACAGTTAAAATCACCAAAGAGACTATAGCGTTTCTCAGTGTATAACATCTGCAGTCATGTTTACACACTGAGGAAAAGAGGCAGGAAGGAAAGAAAGAGATGCTAAAATGCAGAATAAGAGATCCATGCAGAAAAAAATTCTCCTGGGAGGATTGTAACCAGGAGATAGAAGGAGATGGAAGTTAGAACGTTAAGTGGACAGATTAACCTCAGATAAGAGGAGACGCTGGAGAAGCCTTGGGAATAGAGGTCCGGGAAAAGACTCTAAGCTAAAACTGAAACCTCTAATATGATCTTGGGAATGGATAGAAAAAAAACACTAGATTTATTTCAATTCCACTTTTAGCACCTGGGTGGTTAGTAAAGACCCCTCCTTACCTTCCTAAGTTTGAATTAACCTTATAAAAAAAGAAGTATTACTGCACCCCTGCTTACTTCTCACATTAAGAAACAAATAGAAAATATGTGATCACAAAAAAATGGAAGACAGCAAACCTTCATTAAAGTATATAATATCTTGTTCATAGTCAAGAGGGAATATATATGCAAAGCCTTGTATGGTGGCTGGATAATTATAGAGCAGAGTCATTCCTTCCAGGAGACAGAAGATAGGATTTCCTCCTCATTAGCTTGAATGTCTCATATTGAGTGTAGGTTAGTCATTCGGTCTATGATATGGAACATGGGTCAGATGTTATGAAGGAGAGGCTGTGAGTCCACTAAAGCAGACCACCACCATGCCCACAATGTCATCAAGGCTGCCTCCTCTCAGGACTGGCATAACAGGTTATAGGGAAAAAAGAATAAGTTTTGAAATCTTCAGATTTTAATATTCTGGATCCTTTGTTTATTAGCAGTGAATTAGACACATACATAAACTCCTTTAACATATGGTAATAAAAGTGGTGCTTCACAAGGTTGCCAGCTTTTCTCTTTCCTGTCTTAGTGAGGCAACACTGGTATGAGTCACTGTAAAAGCCAGAACCACAAAAACAACATCAAGGGCGACCATGATCAAAACGTCTGGAGAGTCTAGGTAGGCTGTCTTCAGCTTGTCTATGTGGGACGAAGCACTGGGCTTAGAAACCAGTCAGAAACTGGGGCAACGCCATAGAACCTCTCGGTTGGAGTGCCTCATGACTCAGTTTTTGGCCCTCTCTCTGTATATTTTCTCACCCTGAATGTTTTCATTTGGGTCCCTGACCTTAAATTCCATCTTATGAGTTTCCTGGGGTGCCATAGCCTAGTACCACCCACTAAGTGACTTAAACCAACAGGAATTTATTGTCTCACAGCTCTAGAAACCAGATGGTCAAAATCAAGGTGTCACTGTCGGTGGGAATGTAAATTGATACAGCCACTATGGAGAACAGTATGGAGGTTCCTTAAAAAACTAAAAATAGAATTACCATATGACCCAGCAATTCCACTACTGGGCATATAACCAGAGAAAACCATAATTCAAAAAGATTCATTTACCACAATGTTCACTGCAGCTCTATTTACAATAGCCAGGATATGGAAGCAGCCTAAGTATCCATCGACAGGTGAATGGATACAGAAGATGTGGCACATATATACAATGGAATATTACTCAGCCATAAAAAGAAATGAAATTGAGTTATTTGTAGCAAGGTGGATGGAGCTAGAGACTGTCATACAGAGTGAAGTAAGTCAGAAAGAGAAAAACGAATACCATATGCTGCTAACACATATATATGGAATCTAAAAAAAAAAAAATGTTTCTGAAGAACCTAAGGGCAGGACAGGAATAAAGACGCAGACATAGAGAATGGACTTGAGGACATGGGGATGGGGAAGGGTAAGCTGAGATGAAGTGAAAGAGTGGCATGGACATATACACACTACCAAATGTAAAATAGATAGCTAGTGGGAAGCAGCCGCATAGCACAGGGAGATAAGCTTGGTGCTTTGTGACCACCTAGAGGGGTGGGATAGGGAGGGTGGGAGGGAGGGGATAGGGGGATATATGTATATGTATAGCTGATTCACTTTGTTATACAGCAGCAACTAACACAACAATGTAAAGCAATTATACTTCAATAAAGATGTTAAAAAAAAAAAATCAACGTGTCAACCGGGCCACGTTCCCTCTGAAACCTGTAGGAGAATCCTTTGCCTCTTTCCAGCTTCTGGCAGTTTGCTGGCAATACTTGGCTTTCCTTGGTTTGCAGCTGCATCTTTCCAATCTCTGCCTTTGTCATCCCATGGTGTTCTCTTCTTGTGTGTCTGTATCTCTGTGTCTCTTCTTATGACGACACCAGTCATGTTGGATTTAGGGCTCAACCTACTTCAGTATGATCTCATCTTAACTTGACTAATTACACCTGCTATGACCATATTTCCAGAAAGTTTACATTCCAAGGTACTGGGGGTTAAAACTTCAACATATCTTTTTAAGAGGTACAATTCAACCTATAACACTACTAATATACTGGTGATTCCCAAATTCATATCTTTAATATTGATTGACCCTGAGCAATCTCTCAGTTGCCTACTTTGCATTTCCATTTGGATACTTAAGTAGGCATCTCAACATGTGCAAAACTTATTAACTGTCCCAACTTCCCACCTCTAAACCTTTCCTTTCTCAGCCTTCTTCATCTCAGTAAATGGGGCTAACATCTGCCTCATTGTTCAATTTAAAAATCTAAAAGTCATCTGCTGTTCTTCCCTTACCCTCATCTCTTGCATGTATTCTAGCAACAGCTTTTTCTCACTCTTCTGCCTCCCGGATAGAAGCTGAGTCATCCATTTCTCTTATCTATTCTGCCACCACACAGGTCCAAATCACCATGGAATACAAAAAACTAGCCTCCAAAATTATTTCCTTGTATCATTGTCTTTCTATAATCCATTTTTTCATAACAGCAATCAGAGTAATTTTCTAAAAAGATAAATCAAATAATGACATTCCTCTTCTTGAAATGCTCAAAATCTTCCTGCCATTTATAATGACTTTTATGTATTTATTTTTATTTTTGGCTGCGTTGGGTCTTTATTGCTGCACTCAGGCTTTGTCTAGTTGCGGTGAGCGGGGGCTACTCTTCGTTGCAGTGTGCGGGCTTCTCATTGCAGTGGCTTCTCTTGTTGCAGAGCATGGGCTCCAGGCACGCAGGCTTCAGTAGTTGTGGCTCGTGGACTCAGTAGTTGTGGCTCGTGGGCTCTAGAGCGCAGGCTCAGTAGTTGTGGCACACGGGCTTAGTTGCTCCGCAGCATGTGGGATCTTCCTGGACCAGGGCTCGAACCCATGTCCCCTGCATTGGCAGGCAGATTCTTAACCACTGCACCACCGAGGAAGTCCCTAGAATGACTTTTAAACTTCTCACTATGGTCTACCAGGACTAACAAGGCTTGAGTCCAACACCATCATCTCATACCACTACCCCGTTTCTTGGCGGAGTCATGCTTGGGGGTCACTGGTTCTAAAAACTCTCGTGTTCAAATTGTCCAGGGTCCAAATATGAGGTGCTCATAAGGATGCAAATGGGGTTGGAAGGAGTGGAGGAGGAGGGAGAGGAGAAGGAAAGCATAGTAACTGGCATTTCATGGTTGCAGAGGAGATATGGAATCCACCCAGTTTGATAGATCCACTTTAAACAATCCTTTTTTTGTTTTGTTTTAATCTTTATTGGAGTATAATTGCTTTACAATGGTGTGTTAGTTTCTGCTGTATGACAAAGTGAATCAGCTATACGTATACATATATCTCCCTATCCCCTCCCTCTTGCATCTCCCTCCCACCCTCCCTATCCCACCCCTCTAGGTGGTCACAAAGCATCAAGCTGATCTCCCTGTGCTATGCGGCTGCTTCCCACTAGCTATCTATTTTACGTTTGGTAGTGTATATATGTTCATGCCACTCTCTCACTTCGTCCCAGCTTACCCTACCCCCTCCCCGTGTCCTCAAGTCCATTCTCTATGTCTGCATCTTTATTCCTGTCTTGCCCCTAGGTTCTTCAGAACCAATTTTTTTTTTTTTTTTTAGATTCCTTATATATGTGTTAGCATACGGTATTTGTTTTTTTCTTTCTGACTTACTTCACTCTGTATCAAAGACTCTAGGTCCATCCACCTCACTACAAATAACTCAATTTAGTTTCTTTTTATGGCTGGGCAATATTCCATTAAACAATCCTTGTTTCACCCGTCGTCATACCACTACTTTCCATGTTATCTGATACCTCCAAGTTCTGAGCATTGCAACTGGATTATCTTTTACTGATACTTAAATTGAGGTATCTTTTCCCTCTGCCAGGTCAGGTATTTCTCCTCAACTGACTTTTTTTAAAGATTTTTTTGATGTGGACCATTCTTAAAGTCTTTATTGAATTTGTTATAACATTACTTCTGTTTTATGTTTTGGTTTTTTGGCTGCAATGCATGTGGGACCTTAGCTCCCCAACCAGGGATCGAACTCACACCCCCTGCATTGGAAGGTGAAGTCTTAACCACTGGACTGCCAGGACAGTACCATGTCCTCAACTGACTTTCTAGCTTCCAAATTTCATAGCAATCTCTTGTCCATGTGCCTCATCTCATTCTCTTTGGCCTTATGAATTGATACACTTTTAATTCTTAATTCTTCTTTAGTGAAGTTTGGGAAAGAGAGTAGATACATGTATGTAAACAATCTGCCTGATTAATGGGAAGTATCCTTAACATTAATGGTGATTTCTCTATTTCAACTCTTCTATTATAAGTGGCAGAAAACCCTTAGATTTGGGACAAAGTGAACACTATATCATCTGTATAAGATCAATGAATGGGGTGATAATTAAGAGCAGTGTTTCTCAACTTCAGCACTGTTCTTATTTGGCGACAGATAACTCTTTGTTGTGGGGAGCTGTCCCACGCATTGGTAGGATGTTTACCAGCACCCCTGGTCACTACCCACCCTCCAAGTCATGACAACAAAACATCTCGAGACTATCAGATGCCTCCTGTGGGGAAGGGGGGAGGGGGGATTTCCCCTGGTTGAGAACCTCTTATTTAAAGATAAATTAGAGTACTGTTACCAGGGTAAGGAAGAAGGGGACAAGCACAAGAAAGATACTCTACTCCTTAATTTAATAAAAAAAAAAAAAATGACTTGGAAAACCTTGTAGAAAGACATATCCTAATACTTTTGACAGTGTCAAAAGATACAAACTTCCAGCTATAAAATAAATAAGTCATGGGGATGTCATGTACAACGTGATGACTATAGTTAATAACACTGTACTGCATTTTTGAAAGTTGCTAAAAGAGTAAATCTTAAAAGTTCTCATCACAAGAAAAAAATTTTTTTGTAATTTTATGTGGCGATAGATGTCACTTGACTTACTGTGGTGATCATTTTGCAATTCATACAAATACTGATTATATTATACACCTGAAACTAATATAATATTATATGTCAATCACACCTCAATTAAAAAATACTTTTGACCCTAAATTATTCTATGATCTCAGTAAAAAGAAATCAGACTCCAGGAGAAGTGAAGAATGGAAAGAGCCAAGGAGGCTCTGAGAAACTCAGTGGTAGGATCCCTTGATTGTCACACAAGTGTTTTACTATTTACAGCATTCAGTGTCTCTCCAGCAATCAGCATTTCCTTTGTCTACATTATATGTCATTATCAACTTATAATTACTGTATATTTTTAACAAATATTTATTTCTCACCCACAATATGTCAGGGATCATTGGGGACACTGCACATACAGCAGTGTGTGTGATATTTAGGGCCACCACCTTCATGGCGTTTGTATTCACACGGAGCAGTTGACAGTAAATAGTAAGCCAGTCAATAAATAAATTAACTCTGGTGGTGAAATGTGTTAGAAATGATTGGTGATGGGGGAAGAAGCACAGAAAGCAAGATTAGACTGGGAGTCAGTGAAGATCCACTGGAGAGGTGACACTGACTCAAAACCCAAAAGATAATTAGAGGAGATAGTTAAAGGTTTCCCATATGAAGTTCTGAAAAGAAGACTCCAGGAAAAAAGAGCCACAACCATATATGTGTATGTATACATATGTGTGTATATGTGTGTTGTATGTGCTATGGTCTAAATGATTGTGTTCCCCCCAAATTCCTATGTTGACATCCTCATCCTTAAAGGAGATGGTATTAGGAGGTGGGGCCTCTGGGAGGTGATTAGGTCATCAGGGTGGAGCCTTCATGAATGGGATTAGTGCCCTCATATAAGAGATTCCATGGAGCTCCCTCAGCCCTTCTGCCATGTGACAATGAAAAGACAGTGAATTAGGAAGTGAAAAGACAGCCAAATAGGAAGCAGGACCTCACCAGACACAGAATCTGCTTGCACCTTGACCTTTGACTTCCCAGCCTCCAGGACCGTGAGAAATAAATTTCCATTTTTTAGAAACCACTCAGTCTATAGTATTTTTGTTAAAGCAACCTGAACAAAGTCAGTATGTATATATTTGTACATTTAAGTTCACTTTTTCTCTACCTCCTTGCTCCTCTCTGGCTAACTTAGGCCAGCAAACGGCCCATTCTATCGATACTTGCCCGCTCTCTCCTAGCATCACCCTGTTCCACTTTCAGCTCCCACTATTACCTGTCTCATTATTTTGGTATTTCCTAATTTGAATTCATTTGATGGGCTGAACTTATCTTTTTGTTCCAAGTAATGCTCAAAAGTGCTTGCCAATATAAGGATTGACTATTTTGGATCAGATGTCCTTTCCTAATCCAATCAAAAAGTCTATCCAATCCAATCAAAAAGTGGGAAAAGGTCAGTTAGTACCAAACTACTTGCCTGCAGTTTCCCTTGAGCAGTACTGCAGTCAAGTCAGTTTCTCTTTAAAGAGTCTGTGGGTAGGCAAGCTTCCTGACTGACAGATCTCCCAAAATCACCAGCTAAATCACCCTTTGCTGTGTACTCAAGGTCTTTCTACCCTTCAGCTCTGCTATCATTCATGTTCCATTTTTAATTTATCACCTGGAGAAATCCCTGGGAGATACCAGAAAAATCAGCCTAACAGTAGCAGAGGTTAAAAGTAAATATATAAGTATATTTCTCCCTCACAACAGTGTAAGATTGAAACTGATTTTCCCCAGACACAGAAATGAACTTATGTTTTATATTTCTTAATTCACATTCTCTGGTGTGAGTCATAAACACATTTATGGAACCAAAAATTATTGCCCAGACATTTGAGCCAAATCACGTTTAAAGCTTTGGATAAAATAGCCATGAACAGAATAGATGCAACTGTTACCTTTTGGAGCTTACACTGTAGTGGGGCCATGCAGTGACTATTTACCATACCTCTCTGACTGCCCAGCACTCCCTGAGTGCCCCTCCAGTGCTTTGTAAATTTTCCACCTAAGCAAGCCTGCCTCCCTAAAGAAGATCCCCAAAACTCAACATTCCAGGGTCTCTTACAACTAAATCACAGGCATATGACCATAGCCCTGCCCCTCACATGCATTGTTGGTATTAAATGCAAAAGAACATGCCGTGAAGATGAAGGGACACACGGACTCTACATTTTGTGAGGGTTACGTGACATTACAAAGTCATCCAGGCTAGAGAGGGATCAGTAAGAGAGATTTTTATATTTGGAACCCAAGATGCAGAGTCCTCAGTTAAGCAGCCTCATGGTCTAATTTGTGCATTTTCTACATTTGTGAGGTCCAATATGGTAGCTAATAGCCATACGTAGCTATTGGACTCTTAGACTGTGGCTGGTGTAACTGATAAAGTAAATTTTTAAATTAAGATTTCAAAACTGCTGCTTCATTTAGTTACTAGAAAACTTTTACATATATTTGGTATTATACCGTATATATTACTTTTTATTTGAAGTCTTCAAACTCCTGTGTGTATTTTATATAACAGTCCATCTCAATTTGGGACATGGGGAGGGGGAAAGTTAAGCTGGGACGAAGTTGAGAAAGTGGCATGGACATACATACACTACCAAATGTAAAATCGATAGCTAGTGGGAAGAAGCCGCATAGCACAGGGAGATCAACTTGATGCTTTGTGACCACCTAGAGGGGTTGGATAGGGAGGGTGGGAGGGAGACGCAAGAGGGAGGGGATATGGGGTATATGTATATGTATAGCTGATTAACTTCATCATACAGCAGAAACTAACACACCATTGTAAAGCAATTATACTCCAATAAAGATGTTAGTAAATAAATAAATAAATAAAAATAAAAAGTAATGTAAAATATCTCATTAATGATATCTTAATTACATGTTATAATAATATTTTGGGTGGATCAAGGTAAATAAAATATATCCTTAAATTAATTTCACCACTTTCATTTTACTTTTTTAACATGACTATGGAAAACTTTACATACGTGGCTCATGTTATATTTTTATTGGATAGCAATTTTCTAGACCAATGGTTCTCAAATTTTAATATGCATCTGAATTAACTTGAAGGCATGTTAATCAGTGTTTTAATTGACAGTAACAGAGGGTGAATCAAGGAAGAATCTGAAGAAGTAACCTTTCAGGTGAGGTCTGAAGTGAAGATTTAGGGAGAAACCTGCTACAGAGTGATGGAATAGCATAAGCTAGGATTCTGAGGCAAGAAACTGATTGGTATTTCTGGGAAGCCCCAAGAGGCTCTTGAGGCCAGACCATACTGGGGAAGGATGAAAAGGTGGTAAGAAGTTGAGAAAGGCAGATGGGAACCAACCTGTGTGTGGCTTCTGTAGGTCTTGGTAAGGAGTCTGAATTTTACTCAAAGTGCAAAGGAAATAGATGAAAGAATTTCAGTCAGTGGATTATGGGGATCTGACACAATTTCTAAAAGATTATTCAGGCCAATGCCTGGAAAACTGATTGAATATGAGTAAAGTGGAAATGAAGAGAATAGTAAGAAGGCTATGACAGCAATAAAGGGAGGTCTAAGTAAAATATGCTAAGACAAGCTAGTGGAATTCTAAATCGCTACTGACAATAATGATTATGAAGACTGTACAAATACTAAAAAAGTTTAGGATACAGTGTTAACTGAAAAGAGCAGGATATAAAATTGAACAGATATTATGCTTCAACTATGTGAGCTACATATGCATACAAAGACTTAAATAAGACTACACCCCAACTACGCCAAAAAAGAAAAAAAATATGGATAATATTTTTCCTTTATATTTATATTTTCCTCCAAAATTTTAAATTAATGTAATATTACTTTACAACATAAATTGGAAATTTTTCTTTAGTTAACTGAAAGATTTCTCTTGCCTGTCCTCTTGGTAGGGTGATATATTTTTATCAGCCCAGAAGGTAAAATTGTTGATAAGTCAAATTTTCATTTGTGTTTATCATGGTAGAGGGTTTCTGTTTATTGTTTTTAATACAAAGAGGCATTCCATTAGCTTTCCTATATCATTATTTGCATTACAACCACAAAAAAGATATTATCTGCTTGAAGAATTCCTAGTTTTGTTAAAAATAATGCATCAGATCTCCAACTGGAAAACAATGGCGATCATCTGATTTCAAATCTCCCCATATAACCTCTCAGCAACAAAAAGAACATAATATTTTCCAAACAGTTATGATTTATGTACTTAAACACTTAACAATTGTTATATGCTAATTCTATATCCTCTTGCCCTACTACCCTACAAAAAGAAATCAAAATGTATAGAAACTATACAAGTATGATTATTGAAGGTGAATTCCTCTATAACCTTGGAGTAGAAAAAGGCTTTCTAACTATCACTTCAAAATCCAGATAGCAAAAACTAAAATTTAAAAATTTGACCTCTTAAAAATAAAAATTATTTGCATAGCATAAGCACCACAAGAAAAGCCAAAAGAGAAATGACAAACTGGGAGAAAATAATTGCAACATATGTCACTTTAAAAGATCTAATATATTAATATACAAAGAACTTTAGTTGAGCAAAAACACACCAAAATCCTACAGAAAAATGGGCAAAGATTTGAACATATGATTCACAAAATGATGAAAAATAATACCTTATGAAAAGATGTTCACGGGGGCGCCTTCAAGATGGCAGAGCAGTAAGACATGGAGATTATCTTCCTCTGCACAAATACATCAAAACTACATCTACATGTGGAACAACTCCTACAGAACACCTACTGAACGCTGGTAGAAGACTTCAGACATCCCAAAAGGTGAGAAACTCCCCACGTATCAGGATAGGGTAAAAGAAAAAAGGAAAAACAGAGACAAAAGAATAGGGACAGGACCTGCACCTCTGGGAAGCAACTGTGAAGGAGGAAAGGTTTCCACATGCTAGGAAGCCCCTTCACTGGTGGAGACGGTGGGTGGTGGGGGGGAAGCTTCGGAGCCATGGAGGAGAGTGCAGCAACAGGGGTACAGAGGGCAAAGCGGAGAGATTCCCGCACAGAGGATCGGTGCCGACCAGCACTCACCAGCCAGAGAAGCTTGTCTGCTCACCCGCCGGGGCTGGCGGGGGCTGGGAGCTGAGGCTCGGGCTTCAGAGGTCAGATCCCAGGGAGCGGACTGGGGTTGGCTGCGTGAACACAGTCTGAAGGGGTTAGCGCACCACAGCTAGCCAGGAGGGAGTCCAGGAAAAAGTCTGGACCTGCCTAAGAGGCAAGAGACAATTGTTTTGGGGTGCACGAGGAGAAGGGATTCAGAGCACCACCTAAACGAGCCCTAGAGATGGGCGTGAGCTGCGGCTATCAGTGCAGACACCAGAGACAGGCATGAAACGCTAAGGCTGCTGCCACAGCCACCAAGAAGCCTGTGTGCAAGCACAGGTCACTATCCACACCTCCTCCTGGGAGCCTGTGCTGCCCGCCACTGCCAGGGTCCCGTGATCCAGGGACAACTTCCCCAGGAGAACACACTGTTGCAAAGTCACACTGGCCTCTGCTGCCGCAGGCTCGCCCCGCATCCATACCCCTCCCTCCCCCCGGCCTGAGAGAGCCAGAGCCCCCTAATCAGCCTCTCCTTTAACCCTATCCTGTCTGGGCAGGGAACAGATTCCCTCAGGTGACCTACACACAGAGGCAGGGCCAAATCCAAAGCTGAACACCAGGAGCTGTGTGAACTGCTCTCCCAGCAGCCTCAGGAGCAGCGGATTAAATCTCCACAGTCAACTTGATGTACCCTGAATCTATGGAATGCCTCAATAGATAATGAATCATCCCAAAACTGAGGCAGTGAGTTTGGGAGAAAGGGTAGACGTGGGGTTTGCTTTCTGCATCTAATTTGTTTCTGGTTTTATGTTTATCTTAGTTTAGTATTTAGAGCTTAATATCATTGGTAGATTTGTTTACTGATTTTGTTGCTCTCTTCCTTTTTTTATATATATATATTTTTTCCTTTTTCTCTTTTTGTGAGTGTGTATGTGTATGCTTCTTTGTGTGATTATGTCTGTATAGCTTTGCTTTTGCCATTTGTCCTAGGGTTCTGACAGTCCATTTTATTTATTTTTTTATTTTTTTAGTATAGTTTTTAGTGCTTGTTATCATTGGTGGATTTGTTTTTTGCTTTGGTTGCTCTCTTCTTTTTTTCTCTCTTTCTTTTTCTTTTATTACATTTTAATGTTTTTATTTTTAATAATTTTTTTCCATTGTAATAACTTTATTTTATTTACTTATTTTTTCTTTCTTTCTTTTTTTTTCTCCCTTTTCTTCTGAGCTGTGTGGCTGACAGGGTCTTGGTGCTCCGGCCGGGTGTCAGGGCTGAGCCTCTGAGGTGGGAGAGCCAAAATCAGGACACTGGTCCTCCAGAGACCTCCAGGTCCCACATAATATCAAACGGCGAAAGCTCTCCCAGAGATCTCCATCCCTATGTCCAGACCCAGCTCCACTCAATGACCAGCAAGCTACAGTGCTGGGCACCCTATGCCAAAAAACTGGCAAGACAGGAACACAACCCCACTCATTAGCAGAGAAGCTGCCTAAAATCATAATAAGGTCACAGACACCACAAAACACACCACCATATGTGGTCCAGCCCACCAGAAAGACAAGATCCAGCCTCATCCATCAAAACAAAGGCACCAGTCCCCTCCACAAGGAATCCTAGACAACCCACTGAACCAACGTTACCCACTGGGAGCAGAGACAAAAACAATAGGAACTACAAACCTGCAGCCTGTGAAAAGGAGACCCCAAACACAGTAAGTTAAGCAAAATGAGAAGACAGAGAAATACACAGCAGATGAAGGAGCAAGGTAAAAACACACCAGACTAAACAAATGAAGAAGAAATAGGCAGTCTACCTAAAAGAGAATTCGGACTAATGATAGTAAAGATGATCCAAAATCTTGGAAATAGAATGGAGAAAACACAAGAAACGTTTAACAAGGAACTAGAAGAACTAAAGAGCAAACAAACAATGATGAATAACACAATAAATGAAATTAAAAATTCTCTAGAAGGAATCAATAGCAGAATAACTGAGGCAGAAGAATGGATAAGTGACCTGGAAGATAAAATAGTGGAAATAACTACTGCAGAGCAAATAAAGAAAAAAGAATGAAAAGAATTGAGGACAGTCTCAGAGACCTCTGGGACAACATTAAACATACCAACATCCGAATTATAGGGGTCCCAGAAGAGGAAGAGAAAAAAAAGGTCTTGAGAAAATTTTTGAAGAGATTATAGTTGAAAACTTCCCTAATATGGGTAAGGAAATAGTCAATCAAGTTCAGGAAGTTCAGAGAGTACCACCCAGGATAAATCCAAGGAGAAACACAAGACACATATTAATCAAACTATCAAAAATTAAATACAAAGAAAAAATTTTAAAAGCAGCAAGGGAAAAACAATAATTAACATACAAGGGAATCCCCATAAGGTTAACAGCTGATCTTTCATCAGAAACTCTGCTGGCCAGAAGGGAGTGGCAGGACATATTTAAAGTGATGAAAGGGAAAACCTACAACCTAGATTACTCTACCCAGCAAGGATCTCACTGACATTCGACAGAGAAATTAAAACCTTTACAGACAAGCAAAAGCTAAGAGAATTCAGCACCACCAGACCATCTTTACAGCAAATGCTACAGAAACTTTATAGGTAGGAAACACAACAGAAGGAAAAGACTTACAATAACAAACCCAAAACAATTTAAAAAATGATATTAGGAACATACATATTGATAACTACCTTAAATGTAAATGGATTAAATGCTCCAACCAAAAATCATAGACTGGCTGAATGGACACAAAAACAAGACCCGTATAAATACTGCCTACAAGAGACCCACTTCAGGCCTAGGGTCACATACAGAC
The DNA here is from genome assembly GCF_009873245.2 of Balaenoptera musculus. Lineage (NCBI taxonomy): Eukaryota > Metazoa > Chordata > Mammalia > Artiodactyla > Balaenopteridae > Balaenoptera > Balaenoptera musculus. The sequence goes on along the minus strand of NC_045788.1, from coordinate 126,835,646 downwards.
TGAAAGTGAGGGGATGGAAAAAGATATTCCATGCAAATGGAAATCAAAAGAAAGCTGGAGTAGCAATTCTCATATCAGACACAATAGACTTTAAAAATTACTACAAGAGAAAAAGAAGGACATGACAAAATGATCAAGGGATCAATCCAGGAAGAAGATATAACAATTGTAAATATTTATGCATCCAACATAGGAACACAACAATACATAAGGCAAATGCTAACAGCCATAAAAGGGGAAATCGACAGTAACACAATTATAGTAGGGGTCTTTAACACCTCACTTTCACCAATGGACAGATCAACCAAACTGAAAATCAATAAGGAAACACAAGCTTTAAATGACATATTAAACAAGATGGACTTAATTGATATTTATAGGACATTTGATCCCAAAACAACAGAATACACTTTCTTCTCAAGTGCTCATGGAACATTTTCCAGAGTAGATCATATCTTGGGTCACAAATCAAGCATTGGTAAATTTAAGAAAATTGAAATCGTATCAAGTATAATTTCTGACCACAATATTATGAGACTAGATATCAACTACAGGAAAAAATCTGTAAAAAATACAAAAACACATGGAGGCTAAACAGTACACTACTTAATAACCAAGAGATCACTGAAGAAATCAAAGAGGAAATCAAAAGATACCTAGAAACAAATAACAATGAAAACATGATGACCCAAAACCTATGCGATGCGGCAAAAGCAGTTCTAAGAGGGAAGATTATAGAAATACAATCCTACCTCAAGAAACAAGAAACATCTCAAATAAAAAACCTAACCTAACACCTAAAGCAATTAGAGAAAGAAGAACAAAAATATGCCAAAGTTAGTGGAAGGAAAGAAATCATAAAGATCAGATCAGGAATAAATGAAAAAGAAATGAAGGAAATGATAACAAAGATCAATAAAACTAAAAGCTGGTTCTTTGAGAAGATAAACAAAATGGATAAACCATTAGCCAGACACATCAAGAAAAAAAGGGGGAAGACTCAAATCAATACAGTTAGAAATGAAAAAGGAGAAGTGACAACTGACACTGCAGAAATACAAAGGATCATGAGAGATTACTACAAGCAACTATATGCCAATAAAATGGACAACCTGGAAGAAATGGACAAATTCTTAGAAAAGCACAACTTTCCAAGACTGAACCAGGAAGAAACAGAAAATATAAACAGACCAATCACAAGCACTGGAATTCAAACTGTGATTTAAAATCTTCCAACAAACAAAAGCCCAGGACTGGACGGATTTACAGGCGAATTCTATCAAACATTTAGAGAACAACAAACACCTATCCTTTCCAAACTCTTGTAAAATATAGAGGAGGGAGGAAAACAACTAAACTCATTCTATGAGGCCACCATCACCCTGATACCAAAACCACACAAAGATGCCACAAAAAAAGAAAACCACAAGCCAATATCACTGATGAAAATAGATGCAAAAATCCTCAACAAAATACTTGCAAACAGAATCCAACAGCACATTAAAAGGATCATACACCATGATCAAGTGGGGTTTATCCCAGGAATGCAAGGATTCTTCAATATACGCAATTCAATCAATATGATACACCACATTAACAAATTGAAGGAGAAAAAAACATATGATCATCTCAATAGATGCAGAAAAAGCTTTCTATAAAATTCAACATGCATTTATGATAAAAACCCTCCAGAAAGTAGTCATAGAGGGAACTTACCTCAACATAATAAAGACCATATGTGACAAACCCACAGCCAACGTCGTTCTCAATGGTTAAAAACTGAAACCATTTCCACTAAGATCAGGGACAAGACAAGGTTGTCCACTCTCACCACTATTATTCAACATAGTTTTGGAAGTTTTAGCCACAGCAATCAGAGAAGAAAAAGAAATAAAAGTAATCCAAATCAGAAAAGAAGTAAAGTTGTCAGTTTGCAGATGACATGATACTAAAGATGCTACCAGAAAACTACTAGAGCTAATCAATGAATTTGGTAAAGTAGCAGGATACAAAATTAATGCACAGAAATCTCTTTCATTCCTTTACACTACTGATGAAAAATCTGAAAGAGAATTTAAGGAAACACTCCCATTTACCACTGCAACAAAAAGAATAAAATACCAAGGAATAAACCTACCTAAGCAGACAAAAGACCTGTATGCAGAAAACTATAAGACACTGATGAAAGAAATTAAAGATGATACAAACAAATGGAGAAATATACCATGTTCTTGGATTGGATGAATCAACATTGTGAAAATGACTCTACTACACAAAGCAATCTACAGATTCAATGCAATCCCTATCAAACTACCAATGGCATTTTTCACAGAACTAGAACAAACAACTTCACAATTTGTATGGAAACACAAAAGACCCCGAATAGCCAAAGCAATCTTGAGAAAGAAAAACGGAGCTGGAGGAATCAGGCTCCTGGACCTCAGACTATACTACAAAGCTATAGTAATCAAGACAGTATGGTACTTGCACAAAAACAGAAATATAGATCAATGGAACAGGATAGAAAGCCCAGAGATAAACCCAGGCACACATGGTTACCTTATTTTTGACCTTTATAAAGGAGGAAGAATGAACAATGGAGAAAAGACAGCCTCTTCAGTAAGTGGTGCTGGGAAAACTGGACAGCTACATGTTAAAGAATGAAATTAGAACACTCCCTAACACCATACACAAAAATAAACTCAAAATGGATTAAGACCTAAATGTAAGGCCAGACACTAAAAAACACTTAGAGGAAAACATAGGCAGAACACTCTGTGATATAAATCACAGCAAGATCCTTTTTGACCCACCTCCTAGAGAAATGGAAATAAAAACAAAAATAAACAAATGGGACCTAATGAAACTTAAAAACTTTTGCACAGCAAAGGAAACCATAAACAAGACAAAAAGACAGCCCTCAGAATGGGAGAAAATATTTGCTAATGAAGCAACTGACAAAGGATTAATCTCCAAAACATACAAGCAGCTCATGCAGCTCAATATCAAAAAAGCAAACAACCCAATCAGAAAATGGGCAGAAGACCTAAATAGACACTTCTCTAAAGAAAATATACAGATTGTCAACAAACACATGAAAGGTAGCTCAACATCACTAATCATTAGAGGAATGCAAATCAAAACTACAACAAGGTATCTCCTCACACCCATCAGAATGGCCATCATCCAAAAATCTAAAAACAATAAATGCTGGAGAGGGTGTGGAGAAAAGGGAACCCTCTTGCACTGTTGGTGGGAATGTACATTGATACAGCTGCTATGGAGAACAGTTTGCAGGTTCCTCAGAAAACTAAAAATAGAACTACCATACGACCCTGCAATCCCACTACTGGTCATATACCTTGAGAAAACCATAATTCAAAAAGAGTCATGTGCTACAATGTTCACTGCAGCTCTATTTACAATAGCCAGGACATGGAAGCAACCTAAGTGTCCATCGACAGATGTATGGATAAAGAAGATGTGGCACATATATACAATGGAATATTACTGAGCCATAAAAAGAAACGAAATTGAGTTATTTGTAGTGAGGTGGATGGAGCTAGAGACTGTCATACAGAGTGAAGTAAGTCAGAAAGAGAAAAACAAATACCGTATGCTAACACATACATATGGAATCTCAAAAGAAAATCGTTCTGAAGAATCTAGGGGCAGGAAAGGAGTAAAGACACAGACATAGTGAATGGACTTGAGGACACGGGGAGGGGGAAGGGTAAGCTGAGATGAAGTGAGAGAGTGGCATGGACATATATACACTACCAAATGTAAAATAGATAGCTAGTGGGAAGCAGCCACATAGCACAGGGAGATCAGCTTCGTGCTTTGTGACCACCTAGAGGGGTGGGATAGGGAGGGCGGGAGGGAGACCAAGAGGGAGGAGATATGGGAATATATGTATAGCTGATTCACAGTTATACAGCAGAAACTAACACACCATTGTAAAGCAATTATACTCCAATAAAGGCGTTAAAAAAAAAAGAAAGCGTGTTCAATTTCAATCATAATAAGTGGAGTTCAAGAGATATCACCAATCCCATAAAACTGGTAAAACAGATAAAATCAAAAGCTTGACAGTATATTTTATTGGCAGAGCTGTGGGCAACAGGCAATCAGATGCAATTCTTGTAGAAATGCAAAATGGTATATTACCTCTATAAGAGAATTTGGCAATATTTAACAAAACTACACATGCATTTACTGTCTAACCCAGCAATTCCACTTGTGCTTATTTACCCTGAAGATATAGCTGCAACAATAAGAAAATACATATTCCCAAGGTTATTCATTGCAGCATTATTTGCAATTGAAAATACTGGAAACTATCTAAAGATCCAGACATATGAGAAGGCTATACAATGAGATACTACAAAGCATTAAAAAATTAATGAGGACAATCTTTATGAACTGATATAGAGTGATTTCCAAAATGCATTATTCAGTATAAAACACTGAAGTGCAAAATAGCATGGATGACGTGCTACCTTCTGTGTAAGAGAGAAAGGGAAATAAGGACATCTATACCAATAATTCCAATTTCAATCTATCACCCCAGATTTCTCCCTTTCTATTTCCAATTCCACAATCCTATAATGCATCTAAAATTTCTTTGCCCACTACAAAAAATAAGCTGCCCCTCTTTACAAAGACAAACTAAAGAAAACAAAAAGAAACAAAAAGAAACACATGAGAGACAAACTAGAAAACAATGAAGCTGGTTCCACTGAAGGCATGGGGAGACTGAGATGAAAGGCCTATGGGAAGGACTGACATTTCTCTGAATACATCTTACTGTTTGCTTTTGACTTTCAGAAGCTCTACATATTCAAAAAACAAAATTAAGTCAACAAAGATGGGGAAAAAACCCGAAAGAAACAACAATGATAAAAGCAACAACCTCAAAAAACTAAAACTGAAAACAAATGGAAATAAATGAACCCCACTACATTTCAATTAAATTAAAGTTGGGGCTAGAGAGGGAGAGTTTGACTAATTCAAGTATATTATGAACACACTAATAAATTATATACCCTTAGTCTTGGGTCGAGTAGGGCGGGGGAGTAATGAAAACAATTTCTGAACTCTTTTTAGTGTTGGGTTTTTTGTTTTTTTTTTTTTGCATGATCATTTTTGATAGTGACATAAGCAAAGTAATTCTGAAACAATTTAAAATGTATTATAGGAATGCAAAACTAAGTTAATGTAAAAAGGGAGTTACAGATGTGAAACAGCGGAAATTGAGGAAGAGTCCTATGGTGATGAATTGGAATTGGAGGTGTTGGTGTAGACTCATATATCAAACATGCATATATTTCTTATCTCTGCCCACTGGAAGGCCCAAGAAGCAAGGACACTCCAGTAGCAACAAGCACATCTAGTGATGAGATCTTGATTTCTAATGCCATTATCCATTAAAAGGAACCAGAACTCCTCAGGGAAAGACTGATTCCAGGGCTGGGGAAGGGAAGATTCAATATGGACCTGGAACATCTTTTATATCAGGAAGTTAAGAAGTGCCTGAAGCAATTATGGGATGTGTCACAAGGACATAGGAGCTAGTTCGAAGGGACTCCACTGGCCAAATGTGGGAGATTTTGAGATTAACAAATTATAAACCCTCAAAAAATAGGAATTCATGAGTCCTTATTGATGATCAATCAATCAATCAATAAAGGAGAAGCATTCTTGTTTTGAATACCAAGTGCCAATTGGCCAATGCAGAGACAGATTTGGAGTTTGAAAAATCATCATTTTGCAACCATCATAGTAAAGACTGCTTCAAGCAAAAAACATTCATACGTGTTAAATCTAAGGGGGAGAGGGATTTTGCTGAAGAGCAGGACGTTTGGTTTAATGTATTCCCACAGATTGCATATTCCTAGGAAAGGAAAAAGCAGCAACTATAGAGTAGAAATTTCCAACAAACCGACCTATACACTAAAGTATTTGGGGGAAAGAGATATGATGTATGCAACTTACTCTCAAATGGTTCAGTAAAACAATAATGCATACACATATATAGAAAAAGAGCAAATGATAAACATATGGGACAAAATGTTAACGATTGGCGAATCTGAGTAAAGGAAACATGGGTGTCTTTGTACTACTCTTGCAGATTTTCTGTTTGACATTATTTCTAAACAGAAAATAAAAAACAAAGCAAAAAATAAATCTACACAAATGTCATTGTTTCATCATCCTCTGAGTAAATGAAAGTGTCACAAATGATAGAACAAACAAGAAAATATCCAAATGGTAAAGTTTCCATCTTGTCCTTTGTCCTTCTTTGAATTAGGGACAGATTGTTGGATATTTTACACAAATTTAAAGAAATGATGAAACATCTGATTTAAATAGTTAAATAAAATAGGCTACATTATGTACTTAGTCGCGATACTAGTATATTTCCTCTAAAATGTGAAGTTCTTACACTGCAGTCTTTTAAGAGCCAAGCATTTAATGCCACACAAGATGGATTACAAGAATAAAATTACTTCCCTGTGGATAGACTTTTAAAACTAAATTAATATTTCAAAGCATATGGCTGTTACATGAATTTCTCCCAAATTTCCTTTGAAAAGCTAATATGGTCATATTGAGCAGGAAAAAACCCTCAAACTCAAATCCCGCTTTTAATTATGAGATACTCATCAGAAATCCTTGTGAGACGTAAAATTAGAATTTAAAAGGTGATTTGGGGGCTTCCCTGGTGGCGCAGTGGTTGAGAATCTGCCTGCCAATGCAGGGGACACGGGTTCGAGCCCTGGTCTGGGAAGATCCCACATGCCGCAGAGCAACTAGGCCCATGAGCCACAACTGCTGAGCCTGCGCGTCTGGAGCCTGTGCTCCACAACAAAAGAGGCCGTGATGGTGAGAGGCCCGCGCACCGTGATGAAGAGTGGTCCCCGCTCGCCGCAACTGGAGAAAGCCCTCGCACAGAAACGAAGACCTAACACAGCCAAAAATAAATTAATTAATTAATTAAAAGGTGATTTGCAGGACTGTTAATAGTCGAACCATGGTGAAAATGTGAAGATGAGAAACAGCAGTATACTAAAATGGGTATAAGAGCTAGAAAGAGAAACCTGGATTTAAAACCTGCCTCTTTCTCTTAGAAGTCACTTGAGGCAAGGGGCAAGATTCTCTCAGTCAGAATTTTCTAAACCAGTGGTTTGGTTCTAGTTGTGGTACCCAGCAAGCAGCATCCGCATCAACCAGGAACTTTTTAGAAATGCAAATTCTCGGGTACCACCCTAGACCTACCAAATCGAGTTATGTCCAGTGACCTGTGTTTTAACAGGCCCTGAAGGTGTTTCTGATACACACTAAACTTTCAGAACCATACTTCTAAGCTACAACAAAAATAACAGCAATAAAACATAATAATAGTAATACAATCCATTTTAGGATTATGATGATTAAATGAGATATTACACATGCAGAAATGATTTCTAGACTGTAGCAAAAACACTCATCATTAATGGTAGATTATTATTGTGGGACATAGAATTGTGAGAGAAAAATCTTAAAACCAATAGTACTTTGTGCTTTTATCAAACTGCCCTTCTACAAAGCTTCAAAGAAGGTTAATTCCTTAAAACTTCCCACACTTGGTACTAGGTCTTGCACATAGGACTGCTCATTAAGCTTTATTGAAGCTAACTGAAATAAGTTCAGTTGACCAAGGTCATTGGCAAGTATTTTATCTCTTGTTTTTGATATGGTCAAACTGGGAATTTTAAACGTCACCGAAACCAACCAAGCTATTAATTTTGAAAGAAAATTTAGCTTCTGTGTTTAGGGGCAGATGCTCTGCTTTGGAGTTACACTATCAGGCACCACTCATTGCTGTGTGACTTTGGCAAAGTTATTTACTCATGCTGGGCCTCCTGACTTTGCTCATAGAACAAGGGTGATAATAATAATAGTATCCACCTCAATGGGATGTTGAGAGTATTAATTGAAATTTTGAAGAACTTAAAAATGGCCCTGGTACACAGCATTCAATATTCTTTCTACGCCCTAAATGCCATACTTAGTTCATCTCCCTTTTACTTCTTCATTTTTTCCCTCCTTGCTTTCCTTTGGGTTTTATGCCCATGTCTGCATGAACACTTTCTTTTCTTGGCATCTGCACATCTTTTAATGAAGATGAAGACCAGGCACACATAGAAACCTTAAATGTACATAAAATGATGTATATACTCTTATCGCCTACTATGAATTAGCACAGCTTTTGAAATATCAACTTCTTTGAGGTAAAATTTACATACACTAAAACATACACATTTTAAGTGTACTGTTAAGAGTACAATTCCATGACTTCAGCACATGTATACACCTGTAGAATAGCCACCATTATCAAGATATAGAACATTTCCATCACCCCAAAAAAGTTCCCTCATGACCTTCTGCCATCAATCTCCTCTTCCTACACACACCCTCAGGCAACCATTGATCTGCTTTCTGTCACTATAGATTAATTGTGCCTTTCTAGAATTTCATATAAACAAAATAACAGTAATTTGTTTGTTTCTGGCTTCTTTGCTCAGCATATTGTTAGCAGAGATTTATCCGTGTTGTTGCATGTACTTCAAACTTTCTTTTATTGCTGAGGAGTGTTTCTTTGTATGGATATACCGCAATCTGTTTATCCATGGGTTACTTCCAGTTTTCCTTTCCCGTTTTTCTTTTTAACTATATATCTTATGGATTTTCCCCATCATTTTAAAGTTTGGATATAACATGCACATATCCTAATTTACTTAATTGTTCTACCTCTGTTGGACATGTAAGCTCTTTACCATGTTTTAAAATGATAATAAACACTGTTATAAATGTCTTCATGAACTCAAATATTAATGGAATCCAACTTGGGAATAAGATTCTTGGACTATAGTCTTTATCTTTCAATAGTTTAGAAATATTTTCACTCTCTTTTAAATTCCAAGGTTGCAAATGAGAAGTTTAATGTCTGTCTGATTCTTTTTCTGAGACCTTTTTAAAATTATATATGAAAATTTATATGATTTTAATTTATACAAGTTCAACTAGGTCTCTGGGATATGTATATATGCATGCCTCTTTTTAAAAAAATTTTTTGGAACTCACCATTTTACATCAGAAAATTCAAATATTATTATAGCTCAGAATTTTTTAAAAATCTCTTTGCTGTTTGCTTCTTCATTTTTGTTTCTTCTAAAACTGCTTCGAGCCTGCATATTATTCTCATTTTGGGCCTCCTCTATGTGCCTTGGAGTTTTTAAATATTTTTATCAATGATTTCCTCATCTTTGTATTTCTTCTCTATGTTACGAATATGCTCTCTATTTGATTGAACAGTCTAAGTTGTTTTTGAACGTGACCATTTTATAATTTTTCTGTAATTTTTAAAAAATCTCAAGTCATGCTTTATTTTCCTTTCCAGAAACTGTGAGGCTGTAGGACCAAGTGATGAAGTTTCTCAGAAGCCAAGGATTAAATGTTTGGATTCTAACTTAAGGGCAACAGGAAGCCACTGAGTTTTAAACAGGTGAATGAATGTGATTAAATCTGTAATTTAAGAAGAAATAATCTATCTTCAGTCTGGCTAATGTCCCTTGAGGCAGGAGAATGGTTATCATGGAGACTGCAAGAGCCTATATTAGGGCAGAAATGGAGGCCAAAATGCAAATTCATTTGAGTGGGGATTAGGCGTACAATCAGTGGTACTTGGTGATAGAACGGTTATTGCGGCTGAGGGAGAAGGAGAAATTGACCAGGCTTCTTGCTGGACCTGGTGGATGGTTAGCTCTGCAATGATGCATAAAACACAGTAGGAAGCTCAGGTTATGTTTATTTTGGAGGTGATGTATCCTTGCATCCTCTAATACCCATGTGGCAGTATATTTATAAACTCCTAGCGGAGGAGTGACTAAAGTGTTTGTGCATTTGAATTTTGATACATATTGCCACAGTGCTCTCCTTAAACCATACACTGTTTCTGTACTTTCCAATTCTCCTAGGTTTTCCTCACTGGCTTCTTTCTTTGTCTAACATCTTAAACCCTGAAAATTCCCTTCATTTGTGTAAAGATAAAATACAAAGCTTTTCTTCACCCATTAATTCCAAAAGAAAAATTGGAGGGGAGATCAGGGCGATAAAGGAGCTTATTAAACTCCGTGTCGATAGCCAAAGCAAAGGGTTAGAAAAAGTTCCTTCAGGAGAGGACCAAGCTCCTAGAGTCACTCTATAGAAGGAAGAACTGGAGCGTGGGGAGGAGTCGGGGCCACCCCCGCCCCCAGCCTCGCGTAGGTGCCACCCGCGGAGATGAAATGTGAGCCCGGGTGGCCGAGGACGCTGGGTCGGCCGCTTAGCCCGCCGCCCGAGCGCCGCGGGGACAGACAAAGAGACCTCCGCCCCAGCGCAGCCCCGCGCGGCGGCCCGGGCTCCCCTCGAAAGCTCCCAGGGCGATGGCCAGGTCTCCGCGCCACCCGGCTCTCCAGAGCGCTGCCCTCTCCATCTGACCGCCCTCCAGCTCCCCCGTCCCCTCCCGGTGCCGGGCTCTCCCTTGGCTCCCAGCCCTCTCTACAGACCGGTCTGTCTGTCTCTCTGTCCATCTGTCCTGGCGCGCAACCTCCGGCCACCGGCTTGGATGGACGCGCGGAGGGTCCCCGGGTGTCCAGGGGTCTTGCTTCCGAAGTTGGTCCTGCTCTTTGTCTACGCAGGTCAGTGACCTAGGGCGGCGGGAGAGGGGAAGGGGGCTCGGGGCGGCGCTGGGGTCACACTCCGGGCAAACACGGGTTGGGCGGGATGCGCGGGACCGTGGTGGGAGGTCAGAGGCTGTGTGGTCCCCGCAGGCAGAAGCAGAAGCCCGCGCCCGCGCGCTACAGCCCTGGCTTGACCTCCACGCGGTTGTGTTTTGTCCCTTTCCTTACTCGTTTCCTTTTCTTTTTTTTTTTCTTTTCCTTTCTCTCTCTCCGCGAAGCAGCTACCCCGAACCCCACATTTAGGGGTTATTGTTTTTATTTTCTGGATAGCGTGCATTTTTTTCTTCAGTCGTATCCAGGACTCGGGAATTTGGGGTGAGAGTGGAGACTGAGCTGTGAGAGGAAAGCATGTTTTTTGAAAAGCACCTGAAGTTAGGGAGGCATCGCTGAGGTTTCAAATAAACTAATCTGATGACTTTTCCATTTCAGTAAATGCTACCCACTGGCCCCTCCACCTCCACATTCCGAATATTCCGGATTTTCCCTTTCAGAAATAAAAAAGCCTTAGACCTCTGTTTTTCTTCTTTAGAAGATGATCCTCAAGTGGGGTGGACAGGGTAATTGGAAGCTTTGAGTTGAAATATAGGGTTTTCGAGAGGCATAAATTCACCCAGAATCTGATCTGTTTTCGCTGAATTTGTTAAGCACTTGCTTATAGGTGAGGGGCATCTCATTTCCCTCATCCTAATTATTCTTAGCGAGAATTGCTAATAATTGATGAAGCAAAGCAGTTTTCTTGTTTTGTGACTGATGGGGAGCCCAAAATGGCCTTTCATTGGTTATTCATGTATAAAGTTAATTACACATGCGGCTTTGCATCTGCTTCATATTTTTAAAAACAGGATAAAAGCAGAGTTCTTTGTAAATGTTTTCATGTCTCTAAATTCCTATAACAAACACCACAGGCTTACCTATGACCTTGCAGTAGTAAGTTTATGTATAGCACCGTGACTTGCCTTTTGACACTTACAAAGATATTGCAACCAAAATGAAGACGTTCTTCAACATTCTTACCTGAACATCAGTAGAAGTGAATTTCTCATTCATCCTTGCCAGAAATGAATCACAATAACTTCTACAGAAGTTTCCAATCTGTTTATTAAAATGTAAATTAGTGGCTGTCTATAAGTTGTTTTAAAGATATTTTATTGTAGGGGAATACCTGACCTTCAAATACAGAAATTTATAAAGTAGGAAAAGTGCTTTCTATTTAACGAGGAGAGTCCACATTCTAATGTGTTTCCAGCACTTATTTCTTTTACTTAAGTCGTATAAGGTTTTTAGAATTTGAGAGTCTAACAGAATCAATTGCATTAATATTTGTTTTATATTAAAATCTCTTTATTAGTTCATTTGAAACAATGATAATTCTTTCCACTTCCTCTGTTTACCAAAAGAAAACAAAAATGAGAAAATAGAACGCAGCAAATGAAACTTTAATTCCCTTGCTCATCTTCAGTCACACCACTGAACAACTTTTTCTTGTTCTTTTGTCCATTTTATTCTCTTTGGTGCGCCGAAAGCTTCTAATTTGCACTTTTCCTTCCCTTCTTCCTGTTCCCCCAATGTTAAGTGCACAGCCCCCCCAGGATTCAGTAAACCCGCCCAGCTGGCCAGCAGCAAGCTTGATCAGTTTAAAAAGTTTTCATTCCATTCATTTCTTCTCTCCATCCGCATCCCTCCCCAGTACGCTACAAAGTCATTGCAAGCCAATACTAGGTCGAGTTACCATCTTTGATAAGAAATGATTAGCTAATTGCTTTTGATATTAATTCCTGAACTCTATTTCAGAGGCCTTTTTATGCTTGCCGTATTCACTCGACTAATATTTATGGAGTGAGATGTGTTGAATTATACATAGGACAGAGGCCATGCTTTGAGTCTTGTCTGGGAGATCAGGTGTGCCCATTACTCTAAGGTATAAAAAGCTGTACTATAGGAGAGATACACCATGTGCTCTAGGTGTTCGAAGGAGGGGACCTTATTGCTGGCTTAGGAGTATATGCTCCATGAAGATGATGTCTATTTTGTTTAGCATAATATTCTCAGAGACTAGCAAAACACCTGGCCCATAAGAGGAACTCAGGAAATATTTGCTCAGAGAAATTAAATTGAGGAGGACTTTTTAGGACCTACACCTTTGAATTATAGGAAGCCTTGGACACAGGAGATGTAGTAGGATAGAGTGTGAACAAAGTCAAAAATCATGAGATTTGTATATGCAAAAACAGATAACACAGTTGGGTTGGAACTAAGAGATAAGGCTGGAAGTGAGGATTGGGGTGAGATGGGGGAACACTGCAGAAATAGAATTAATCCAGATACCCTGTTAAATAAATTGCCAGCTTTAATGGGACAAAAACCTATGTAGATGCACTGTCCGTAATCGGAATTATTTTCTCCAAGGAAAATGCATTAAATACAGGTTCCATTCGTTAAGGAAATAAGAGCAAGGTTTCTATACCTGAAGCATCGTGTCTGACTGTGGAGTCACTTTTGGGAAGGGATTCAACGAAGTGTTTATATTATTATCCAACTCCCACTGCAGGCTACAAAGACAGGATTTGGCCAAGGTTTTAACCTTCCTGACCCTAGCCAGTGATTTCTGTCCCCTCCCTTTCCTTCCTTTCTGATCCTTAGCTATAGATTACAAGAGCCAATTCTGAGCAAGTGCTTGGAGCCAGATGCTTTCCTGTACTACACATTTCTTAAGATGGGAGCGGGGAAGCTTCTTTCAGATCCTGCCTTTAACTAAAGTCATTGAAGAAAATTGGAACTACCTAATTTTCGAGGATGTTAACTTGAATATTAGTAATAATATTATTTATCTTCTGAGGGCCATTGGGATGTTTCATTCGTTTACAAGTGAGAAAATGCTTCTGTACTGTCCAAACTGTGATCTTTATAGGATTATTCTCAAATAAACCGGAGAAAGCAACTAACATATCAAAATAAGTTTGAGGTGTGGTTGACCCCCCAGTTTGGAAATGTTGTGATTGTGAATGTATTTGCCATACTATTAAACTTTCCCTTTTCAGTTGTTTAATTCTGGGAAGTAGACAAGAGTGCTGGAAAATGCCATAAAAAATAATGAACAATGTGTGACAAGATCTAGATGTTTGCTGCAGGTATAATCCAGCTTCTTGGCTACAAGATTTGGGGCTTGGTTTCCTGTAACATTGGCTCAAAATATTTTGATAACACCATGTCCTTACAATAACAGTAATTGAATCTTCGATAATCATGGAGAGCTTAATAAGATGTCACTGTCTTGGGCATTATCCAAAAGGCACCCCATGAAGCTATTTAAAAATCACTTGTCCTGCTCTGACAGAATAAGGCGGGATGTCAGCTCTCCCACTATCTGAACGGCTTTTAAGAGCATAAAGCAAAACATCCCAGCTAAGCGCTTGAGATAACTGACTAGTCTAAATATTTGACTTAATTAAACAGTACTAAAAATAAGAGCTATAGAAATTCCCTGGGAAAATGATAAAATAAACTGCAAAAAGCAGACACTGTCAATAAATCATTAGATCGTGTTTTCTGTCTTCAAAATTTTGGATTTAAGTAGAGTTACTGAATCTTACAAAGGTAGTTATTTTTTCCTTTCATGTCTTCTTACCACATCCCAGAAGAAAACACTAAGGTTTGTTCATTTATGAAGTAGAATAAAATTGAGGAAAAGAAAATATGAACTTCTGACTTGTTCCACAGAGGCCATGCATTATTGATAAAGGTGAAAGAACTTTGCTGGGTTTTGATCGCATCAATTTGTAAAGAATCATCTTGTCAGGGAGGTGATTTAAAAGCAAAATCTGTATTTTCCTCTCTAGACAAATCAATTACATGGACATGTAGGCATATATATAACATTTGCACTTTTATGTTATGACCTTGACAGAAAAGCAAAAGTCTTATATAATTTAGATAGTAGTTATTGCCTTCAGAGATTGAGTTGGAAATGACCTATTTTGTGATTCTTGAACATGTAACTTAAATTATCAGACTGTACTTAATGTTTTCCTACATGTACCTGAAACTCACATATCCATTGTAATATATACCATTGATTATAACTAAATGATAACCTTAACTTGTTAAACATAAACCATTTAGGAAGAATAAATAATTTTTTAAAGGTAGGGTAATTTTTATTTAACATTTTGGTATAATTTTCCTTGCCAAAAACATGGAAAAAAGACAGTAATTTGGTTTTGTCAGCTCTGGTATGTCCTTTTTAATCAGAAAATACATTCCCCTCTTCACATAGTGCTGTTTCATAGCTTATTGATTCTTAAATCTGGCATCAAATAAACTCTTAATTATTCACCAGTGAATTATCTATAAGAATGTTCCCCACAGCTAACTAACTCATTATCTTCCAATCCAAATGGATTGACAGTATATGCAGACTCATCTGTGGTACCCTATGTATACAAACTGTAATTATGAAGGTAAAAAATGGTAGAGAAAGGAAAGCATATAATGCATTGTGGTGAAAAATATACATTACTTAAATATTATCTCCAGTTGATATTATTCATGTCAACAACACTTTCCATTAAATGTAGTTGAAAGTAGCACCCTAAAGTCAAAAGAATTTATCATTTAAAAATTATTGCAAGAACTGTGTTGACCAATTTAATGTCTGATTAGTTGGATCACTCATTCCTCCCTTCAATGTCTCATTCAACCAACTCTGGCTACCAATTATGGTGCTCGATGGAGGAGGTTCAAAGACTGGTCTTTGCCTTTTCCAGATTTATGTCCAATAAGGAAGGAAGACTAGTTTAGATGCTTACAAATGTTTTAGAATTGTGAGCACGTAAAATGAAAGTCTAAATGTGCTAAAGAGTGGTCGTTGACTGATCAAGATGTGAAATAGAGTGATTTTTCGGGAAGCTGGGATTTTCAGAAATGTAACTGCACGGATATGGTTTTTATTTTGTAGAGGATTGCCTTGCTCAGTGTGGCAAAGACTGCAAATCTTACTGCTGTGATGGAACCACGCCCTACTGTTGCTCCTACTATGCCTATATTGGGAATATTCTCTCGTGAGTATTAATCGAATTTGGCCATATTGATACTTTTTCCCTTGCCCAGTTATGTTTTCAAAAAGTACTAAGTTATAGTTATGAGTAGGAAATTCTAAGATTGGCTGTTGACATAAAATCTTTACTGGAGACACTCAACACTCATCACTATCTAGTGTATTGTATTATTTAACTAAATGTGCAAATTACTATACAAAATAAATTGCTTTTGTTAGAAGGGAGTTTAAAGAATATTTTTTATTGTATAATTTGTTTTATGATAATAATAATGTAATAGTAATAATAATGTTTTAAGTAGACCATATTCATATATTGATCAATTTTTAACATTGTAAACTATATTTTTTTGTCTGTTTTGTTGAAGGATTAGTAAGTTAGAATTTGTCATTTAATGATAGCCACTTTATTTTGCCACGCATATATTTGTCTGACTCAGCCAGTAGATATCAGGGAAAAGAGACATTATGAATAAAAACCAGTTGAGATATGAAACGTCAGTTTTCTACATGATGCATCTAAAGCAACTTTGGGAAACAAGATTAGAGCCCAAGAAATCTAGCCTCAAGAGGGTAAAGTGATAACCAACTACAAAAATCAATGAAATATACATGCAGAAAAGGTGTTAAGTATTTCTCTCTAACAAATTAAGGATTTATTTTAGAGATGATTCTAGGTGAAGGGAAATGGACGAGCAGAAGCTGTCTTCAGGGTTGTATGTCTGAGGACTGTGCAGCTCTCTGTTCCTCTACACACACCTTCAAGTTGAGAAATAGAAGGTAGAGAATAGGAACATAAGAATTTCACCCATGGGTGACCATCACCCATGGCTTTCAGGAGTCTGCATTTTGTATTTTTCAAGTGACTGTCAGGATGATTTGAAAGCTCTTCCATTGTGACTTAACTCGTGTTTTATGAAGGCTTACGTGGAGCCAGGAAAGATTAGGCAATAAGTGATGTGTGCCTGGCTTTTTTAAGCATATATCCATTGAGATGGCTTATAAGTCATCCTCGGTTTCCTGAGAATAGAAAACCTGGCATCGCATAGACTTTCTAGAATCAAAGTGGGGCTGATCTTAGGGATCATGTCTCCATGAATAAGGCCAGAAAGAATCATACTTCAGGATATTCTTGAAGACTGTCATGGTGATGGAAGAAATGTCAGGCTGTAATAAAGATTGATGAACAGAATTTAAGCATTCTTTGAAATGCAAATAAACTCTAAAATGTTTTAATTTTTTCTCATGGAAGATTTGGTGGAAAAACATTGTCCCTTTACATTTAGAAAACAGAATCAGCTCAGAATATAAATACATAATAATGTTTCTCATTTGTATATCACTTCATACTTTTTAAGTAAATTAAAATACTTCATTACTAAATTCAAATTTGATTTTTCCAATGATCTCCACATGCCAGAGGCTGTTGTTCCAGGTAGATGTGTGAGTGGGCCCCAAAGGTGGTATAGATTTGAGGAACCTGGGGTCAGAATGACTCTGATTCTTTGGTCCTCTGGCTCCTGGCCCATTTCTCTGCCCACTAACTACATCACAATGTGTGTGTTGTGCCCCTTTTTCTCACCTCATAGATACCTCCACCCTGATAAATATATATAGAAGACATAATTACTTACTAATCAAAATAGTTAAAATTTTTTTAATTTACAGTTGTGCTTTACATGTTTTATATTTGCAATCAGATTCATTTTTTATGGTACCTATTCTTAGAACTAATTTTATCACTTGGTTAAAGTAAAGAATTCGTTGAGTTATATCTTTATCTGGGTTATTAGGGCCATGTACTTGTTATGTTTGAAAAAAAGAATTGTGTTTTTTGGAGGGCGGAAATAAACACAGATGGCATTATATTTTAGGCAGTTAAACTGAATTTTCTGTTCAAAATAGAAACCACTAAGTAAATGCCTTGCTAAACAATTCTTAGAGAAAAAAAAAGAGCTTTAAAGTGTTTTCCCCACTGGATAAAGGAGAATACATTTTCAGGATTTCCAGTTATTGTTTAAGATTTGAAAAGAGTTAACTCCACCCAAAGCTTTTCTCTTTTTTGAGTTAGGGTGGGTGTCTGGGGTAGAGAAAGAGAAAATAATTCCAAGAATGCTTACAAAACTTCTTTCATGCACATGTTTTCAAATATTGCTATTTTGGAACTCATAAGCTATGCTTCTTCTCTTCCAAGCATCCAGGCACATTCTTAGTAAAATCATTTCAATCATCTTAACAGAGAATTTAATCTTCGTGGTCATCAGTAAGGTAATAGGGAAGAAAGCAATAAACACAGTGGAATGTTTTGTATCCTAAATGAATAATTTTATAAATCTGGCTTCGAGCCTTGTTTATTTTCAAATAGAAAATGCCTTGGCTTAGCTTAAAATGAGCTAAAGAGAGTACAAAACACGATTTGGGTCATTCTAGACTGTGTGTAAATTGGTAAGGTAAGGCACACTTAATCCTTCTTGCTGAGGCCTCTCTAAAATAATCAGAGTAGAGGTATTTAGCCCTTAATTCCGTTTACTTCAACTGCTCTTTCTAAACTTTTGCAAATTAACCGTTAAGATTTGTTTTCAAAGATATCACAAGAGCTATCTTTCAATTTACCTTTTACATAGTTGAAAAGTATTATTTTACTCAGGTCTCTCCCTTTTACCCCCTTTTTATCAGTTAGGAATTTTAAAATTTATTTGTGTCTTGTGAAAACAATTTAAAAATTAAACTTTAAAAATAACGTATATACTTTTTAAAATTGAGATGTAATTGATGTGTAACATTATATTGGTTTCAGATGTACAACATAATGATTTGATATTTGTATATACTGCAAAATGATCAATACAATAAGTCTATTTGACATAAATCTATTAAAATGGCATGCCTACTTTTGCTCATTATGGTCACAGATATTGACTTCTATATAGAAAAGTAACAGTATTATTTTCCAGAATTTAAGAATAATTTTTGCAAAAGTCAGCATATACTATGCAATCAGTTATTTACAAATTCATATTGAGTGCCTGTTACCATGGCAGCATAGGATCCAAAGATGAATAAATGATGTTCCCTGACCTTTACAATCTCACAATCTTATAAGAGAAGAAAATGTAGACAAATAATTCTTCATAGAATTAATCTATGAAGTGTTATTGAAGGGCTGAGAAGAGAGAAAGCAGCTAAGTGTGTGTGTGTGTTTAGAAAGAGACGTTTAGAGGAAGTCTCATAAATATGAAATTTGAACAGAGTTTTAAAGAAAGAGTAGATATTTACATAAGTGGACAGTGAAGAAAGGGAAGAGCATTCCAGACAGAGACAGTGTCCCCTACGAAGGCAAAGATTGAAGAAAGAAAATGGTCAGTTTGGGAAAACCCATGTTGTTCAGTGTTGCTAGAAAAGGAAGGTTAAACTTTGAATATAACATACAAATAAATCGGTAAGACAAAAGATACATCCTTATTTTACAGACTTTTATTGGTAGACTACATTCTTTTATTGGTCATGTCTAACAAAACTAAAATAAAATAGTTCAGTATTCTTCTGGAAATAAGAGCTGGTTTTATGTAAAACGGACGCACTCTTAGATACCACTAAGACAAGGGACAAAGGTGAGAAGGCACCAAATGAAGATTATTTTTACTTATTCCATAGAGAAAATATTTAGAGTGAACACTTTGAGATGTTACACTATTTAATACCATTTATGACGGAATATGTGACTTTGGAAATTTTTCTCCGTTTTTGATCAGGAGTGTAATTACCTGACAATTAGAAACCTCACTGTGTTTGAAAATGAGAATTGGGTCAATTTACAAAGTAAACAATTTCTCATCAAACTGATTCTCAAACATTTCATCCAGCCACTTTTCTCCATGGAAAATAAATATTCTGTGATGAATATGGAAATGGGTATTTCAGTTTTGCTGCTGATGAAATTTGATGACATTTCCTAGAGATAGGATCCAACATAAAGATAAGGTTTATGGAGTATTCTTTAGAACTAGTAGAATTCAAGGGCTCAGAGGGTTCAGTTGAGTGGCTAATTACTATTACTAATGGGACAGACTAAAAGCAGGACTTTACTGAAAACGAAGAAAGAGTGTTATGTGAATAGGAGAATAATTGTACAATATTGAACATGAACCAAATAATGACTGGGTTGGACATAGTGAGCCAGATGATAAGATATAAAATTTAATCCCCTCATTCAGAAATAGATTTTTGCTTTACCGTGTTGCTTTCGTAGAATGCAGATATGTCTAGGGATCCTTCAGTGTGCCGTCTGGCCAACACAAAATCCCCACGGGGAAAAATGAAAAGGAAGAACTAATAATGGAGATGCTGGTGAGATTAAGTTTCTTTTCTTCTCAATGAAATGTAAAAGATGTATTGCCTGAAGTTTTGCAAAGACAGCTAATAAATATCACAACTGTGATGTTAGAACCATGTTATTCATGAACGCAAAACTGAGTTAAAAGATAAAGGTTTCGTATTTCCAAATGGCATTTGAGGTCCCATACTCACTAAGTAGCTGAGCATTCTGAATAAAATAATTGAGGCTGTTCAAATAAGGACAGAAACGTAATACAGTTTGAAAGGCCTTTGGCATTGGTAAGAACATTATTTAAATTAAATGAATTAAAATGTTCTTAGGACTTAGATATGATAAAACACCTCTGAAAGGTACATTCTGAGCAAATCAAAGTTTGTGGGAGTCTTGTTTTTGTTTTAATAATGACAGAAAGATAAATAACTAATATAATGTTAAAATGAATATGAACTTGGTTTTAATGTTAATGAGGTGACTTTTGGAAAGCACCTGAGGATGGGGGCTGGTTGCCAGGGAAACCAACCATGTGATTAGGGGGTTGGAACTTTCAATCCCAACCCCCGGACCTCTAGGGAGGGAAGAGGGGCTGGAGATTGATTTCAGTATCAATGGCCAATGATGTAATCAATCGTGCCTTTGTAATGAAACCTCCATGAAAATGCGGAAGGACAGGGTTTGGAAAGCTGCCAGATTGGTGAACACATGGAGATTTGTGGAGAATGGCGCGCTCAGAGAACATTTTTTTTAGTTTAAGTAATTGAATAAAAAAAATTTAATGTAGTAACAGATAATGTTTGCTATAAGAAGAAAGTCATTGTTTCTCAGAAGACATGTATTTTATGTATTACATAAATACATTTTATGTATTATTAAGAGCAAATATAAATGTGTAGATATCTAGAATTTTTTGAATCAACTCTATTCAATCATAATTGCCTTTGTAAATTAAGCTTCATTGTTAAGAACATAATTTGTTTTTAGGAAGGGCTAGATAAGTTTCTAGAACATGTTCCCAGCAATTTATTTCTATAGTATTTACAGAGATATTCTATGTTCTACAGCTGGTAATGGAGGACATAGCCATGAATCAAACCCAGTTCCTGCTCTTGAATGGCTTATAATCTACTGGGAAACATGAACTTAGAAAACAGACAGTTTAGTAGGCTGTGGAAAGGACTAAATGTAGTGGAATCAGAGAGAAGGAGTTTTTAGTCCAACTTTAGGGTGCTAGGAAGACTTCTTGAAGGAGAGCAATTCTAAGAAGAGCCTTGAAAGAAACGTCAGTTGATGAAATCCATCACTCACTTGAGTTAAAAAAAACACTTAGCAAACTATGAATAGAGAGGAAAATTTCTTAACTGAATTAAGATCTCAAAAGAAAAAACAAACCCTACCTCAAGAACCATACTCAGTGCTACACTGTTATGACCATTCCCTTTTAATGCAACTATAAGACAAGCTAGCATCTAGTACCACTCTATTCAGCATCTTACTGGCTTGGTCAGTGTAACCAACGAGACAAATTAAAAAGAGATGATTCCAGTTGGAAAGGAAAGAACTAAATTGTTATTATTTACCAATGATATGATTGCCTATACTCCTCAGACTATAAAAACAAATAAGACAATTCATCAACACTGCAGGATGTAAGATCAGTGTACAAAAATTAGTGCATCCCTATACATCAACAACACTCAGAAAACGTAAAATATATGTGTGTACACAAATCTCACAACACCAGAAACTAAGTACCTAGTAAGAAATCCAATAATATGTGCATGGCACTTATGGACTAATATAAATACATAAAAGTTTCAAGAGATGAAAGGGAAACCTAAAGAAATTAAGAGATATACCAAATTGTGGATGGGAATATTGTAAGGTTGTCAATATCGAGTTATGTCAATTCTTCCCGAAATATATGTAAAATCAATACAATTCTAATAAAAACCCACAGGACCATTTTTTATTGAGTTTGACAGACAGAGCCTAAAATGTATATGAGAAAGAAAAGGGTGTAGACAAAAGAAAACAGTTATGATAAACAACAAAGTGAAAAGACATGCCTAGGAGACATCAAGATTTATTATAAAGTTATGGAAAATAAATAGTGTCATACTGGTTCACAGATAAACTGATAGAATATAAAGCTTAGAAACTGACTCGTGATAATGGAGATGATTACTGATTACAAACCAGTAGAGGTGGGTGGATTATTTAATAAATGGTGCCAAGACAATTAACTATCCATACAGATAAACGTTAAACTAGATCACTCTATCACACCACACCCCAAAATCTATCCTAATGGACTAATTACATAAAGGCAAGAAGCAAACATTTACAACATTTTAAAAAAGAGTAGAATGGCATTATAGTCTCAGAATAGGAAAGATTTCTAAAATAAAAGCTAGAAAGCACAAACTGTAAAAGAAGAGATATACTAAATCACTGAACTCTACACTTTAAAACGATGAATTTTATGGTATGTGAATTATATCTCAATCCTTAAATTTTTAAAAAATATATAAGGCAACGATTCCATAGGCGAAGTGTCAGGCAAATTCCCCACTTGGAGAAGATACTTGCAATTCTTATGATTCACAAAAGATTAGTATCCATAATGCCTCAATAGGAAAATGGGCAATGTGTGAGCTCAAAAGAAGTAGTAGAGCAGAAAACCAGAAGGGCAATGAACACAAGGAAGATGCTCCCCCTGGCCAGCTAAAGCAGGGAAATGCAGCTTAAAACAGTACAAGACTGTTCAGAGCTGTCAGGCTGGCAATACTCTGTAAGTCTGATAGCGCCAAGCACTGTGGGCCAACGTGAAAGGGAACTCACACTGCTGGTGGGAAAACACAAACCATTATCAACACTTGGGAGCAATTTGACCACATGCAGAAAAGATGAAGATGGGCATCCTTTAGGACTTAGCAATTTACCCCTTCTACATATATTCCCTGGAAAATCCTCAAATATGCACAAGGAGACATTGTAATGTTGGTTGATATTATTTAAAATAGCAAAACATTGGAAGCAACCTAAATTTCTATCAGAGGAGAATGGATAAGTAAATTAGAGTATATACATACAGTAGAATGGGATATAGCAATTAAATCCATGCATGTTAGTGTATCATTAGAGTAAATCTCAAAACAGTAATGCTATGTGAAAAAGAGCTAACAGAAAAAGAATGTGCCAAACACGATACTCTTTGCATAAATCTAAACACTTTGCGTAAATCTAAAAATAAAATAATTCTGTATATTATAGAAACATGCACATGTGGTAAATATATTGGGGAGGGAAAGGTACAGATGAATTTCAGTATTTCCCAGAACTGAGGGGTTTCCTGGGGTGCAGGACTTTCAGTGCTACAATTTGGGACAGTCCTGGGACAAGTTTGTCACCTTAGGCAGAGGAGTAGGAAGGAGACCTTCAACTCTAATATTTTATTACTTAAAAAATACAAATCTGAAACAGATATTATAAATTATTAACATGTAATAAGTATGGGTAGTGGGTATATGGGTGTTTTATATTAGTATCTATAATTCTCATATTTTGGAAAATCCTTATAATTAAAAGAAAGAAAACAATGAAAAAGTTTAATGAAGATAGTAAGAGATCACGTGGATACCTAAGATTCTAAGACCAATTTCATTGTGTGGGTTTTCCAACACCACAAGCAATTAACTCAGTTCTGACACTATGTACCTGGAGAGAACATCAGATCCACAGGTTACGGGTCCAGTCCTATAAAACTGCTCACACCTCCGCCAACTTTAGCCACCAGTTGCAAGTCCATGGTGTCACCTGAGCTTCCGAACTATAAATTAGAGGTTTCAATGACCCTAGGATTCTGTAAATTTGCTAGAGCACTCACAGAACTCAGAGAAACATTTTACTTCCTAGAAAAAAAACATTATAACTCAGAGACAGCCAGATGGAAGAGCTGCATAGGGCAAGGTATGGGGAAAGGTTTGAAGCTTCCATGGTCTCTCCAGTCATGTCCCTCTCCCTAATTCTTCACATGTTCACCAACCCAGGAAGCTCTCCGAACCCTGTCCTTTTGGGGTTTTATGGAGGCTTCATTACATAGACATGATTGATTAAATCATTGACTGTTAATGATTTAACTCAATCTCCAGCCCCTCTCCCCTCCCTGGAGGTCTGGAGGTTGGAATGAAAGTTCCAACCCTCTAATCACAAGGTTGGTTTCCCTGGCAACCAGCCCCCATCCTCAGGTGCTTTCCAAAACTCACCTCATTAACATAAACTCAGATGTGGTTGAAAGGGGTTTGTTATGAATATTAAGACACCTTTATTACTCTTATCACTTAGGAAATCCCAGGGGTTTTAGGATCTCTGTGCCAGAAATGGGACAAAGATCAAATATTTATTTGTTAATATGAATATCACCGCACCTTGTTAACATGTGGATCCTGATTTGGTTAGGTCTGGTGTGGAACCTGAAATTTTGCATTTTTAACAAACTCCCAGGGGGTTCTGATGCTGCCCATCCTTCAGGCACGCTTGTAGAGAGGGCTGGTGCTCTTTGACAATGTCCTGTACTGCAGGGCAAAGTGATAAAAGAGACTAAGAACTGGGGCTGAACAAGAGGAACAAGTACAAATCAAGTCTAAAGTTTTGAATGATTGCGTAGATAGTGTGTTCTGAGAACTAATGAGGAACATTCAAGAAAGTTTAGAGAGAGGAATGAATTCATTTTTAATATGTTGATTGGTGGGGAGTGGGGGGTAATAGGCTTTATAGCCTATAAGACAAATTCAGTGAACCTTTCGTGGGTGGAATGCACCAATTGACCCTCATTGGAGAGCCTGGAGCATCACATCTAGATTTGGGAGTAAAAAGCCTAGAGGTGCTGGTTGAAAAAGGTGTGGGGGGAGTGAATGGGATGTTCTGAAGAGAAGCGTAAGAAAGAGAACAGCAAGCCCACCATGGAGCCCATGAAAATTCGGGAATACACTGTCTTTCTCCCCTTTCTGCCTCTGATCAGCCTCCTGAAAAGTGTTCTACATCTATTTCAGCTTCCCTAAAAGTGTTCTCCATCCCTTCAAAATCCCTTCACTGTTAAATTTGATCTTTCCTTCACTGATCAGCCTGAATACACCTTCCATGGTGGCGGGAACAGTGAATACCTTAATTCTCTTCTACGTGCTTTTTGTATTTAAAATTATGTAAAAGATAGGATTTGTGGTGTTTTGGTTCATTCTGAATTGAATATGTTGTCATAACAAAGCAGTTTATGTGAGTATCCATCTTTATTTATTCATCCATGAGATTGTGCCCAAAACAAATCAACTCACAGCTGGTCATATATTCCAGGTTTTAGGGGCTACCTTCATTTGATAGAAGTCAGAGTTGGATATTATAAGGGAAAGAGTGTTTAACGGTGGCAGAAATTATTAGAGTGAAGGGAACTATCAGTTATTTAATGCAATCTCTGTCCCAGATGCTTAAAATATATTAGTTTATTAATCTTCAGAATAGCCCCCATTACCTGGGTATTATTCTTCTTCTCTGTACAGATGAGGAAGTTGAGACTCAGAGTTAAGTAATTTGTCTAATTTCACACAGCTACTGTGTAATAAGCTGGCATTTAAAACTATGTGTTCTTGACCTTTTTCTGCTACTACCCACTGGCTCCTGAAGAACTGATGGTTTCAAGATGGGAAGAATGAAAACTATTTATTGCTATAAGAACTTATGAAGATCTAAACATCATATTTTGGGGGGAGCTTTTTCTTAACTTCAATCTGGATTAAATTCCCTCCTATATGTTGCCATATTAGTATCCTTTCTCTGCCCTGCTATTATTTATCACATTATTCAAGTTCCTAAATCATCTGTCTGTCCTTCCAAGAGGACAAGAAGCAGGTCTGCCAACTTACCATGGAAGGTACGGGGCCTGCGCAACTGAATGATCCAGAGTGGATCATTTAAACACAAGTAATCCTCCATTTAAGCACGAAAAAGCTGACATTTTGTGAGTTCTAAATAAATATGTATCATCTGGGTAAATATTTGCTTAGAAATATCAACTCATAATTCAAATATGTTATTGATTTCAGAGAATTTCTTTCATGGGGTAAAAATCAGGTATCATTACAAAATAAAAGGAGTGATTTCTAGGGAGTCAGCCATCACTTTCGAGTCACACTGTTTATAATAAATTATAATCAGATGATAGGAATTAGAACTCAAAAGGCAATTTGATTATAATGATTTAACTTCTTGTCATATTTCATTGTAGAGCACATATTTGAATGTGCTCTAGCCATGCTCAGTGCTTCAGTGGAAAAAGTTGAAAAATGGCTCCACTACAGAAGATCCAGAATCCAAAGGTAGAAGGTGCTTTGCACTGAAGTTTGCCTCAGGCATATACTAGGAGGCCTAGCTTTGGTCCTACCTACCTCCCATACAGGCTTTTGCACAATTCACATATTTGAATATGTTCTATCGATGAGACAGTATGATCTGCCAGCCTGTGACTCATCAGACAACAGGCTCCTGTACAACTCTATTCAGCTGCATAATTTTTGGAGATAAAATGTTTTATCGATAAAATTGAGGAGGTAAGAATTATGCACACACACTGATTTTTATTCCATTATATTGGAAGAATTCTGATGGACAGCTGCTGGCCAGAGCACACTACCTTCCAGCTGTCTCCCAATTGCCAAATGTTAGGATGAACACACCCATAACTAATGCAAATTTCAGAGGGAGATGATAACCACATAAAGTATGATGGGATACCATCAGAATGTTCCATGGGTGAAAGCCTTGGCTGTTTAACCCACAGTAGCTCAGAGATAAATAGAATTTGTAGTTTAGATATGCATTCTTAAGGAAAAAGAAAGAAGAAAGAAAATCGTACAGGAAACAAAAAGATGTTTTTCATACCTCTGCCCAAATCTGACAAAAATAGAAAAAAAATGACAAATTACTTCAAACATACTTGGTATGAATTCACACTGTCAAAAAAGGTAAACAGAATGATATCTCTCTGTGCTTCATTTTGCAAAAAATAAGTGCTACCTGTGGTTGCAAATAATCAGCTGTACAGGGAGACCTTCAAGATGGTGGAGGAGTAAGACGTGGAGATCACCTTCCTCCCCACAAACACATCAGAAATACATCTACATGTGGAACAACTCCTACAGAACACCTACTGCTGGCAGAAGACCTCAGACTTCCCAAAAGGCAAGAGGGTGCCCACGTACCTGACCGTGTGGCTGAAAGGGTCTCGGTGCTCCGGCCGGGTGTTAGGCCTGTGCCTCTGAGGTGGGAGAGCAGAATTCAGGACATTAGTCCACCAGAGACCTCCCAGCTACATATAATATCAAACGATGAAAGCTCTCCCAGAGATCTCCATCTCAATGCTAAGAGCCAGCTCCACTCAATAACCAGCAAGCTACAGTGCTGGACACCTTATGCCAAACAACTGGCAAGACAGGAATACAACCCCACCCATTAGCAGAGAGGCTGCCTAAAATCATAATAAGGTCACAGACACCACAAAACACACCATCAGACACGATCCTGCCCACCAGAAAGACAAGATCCAGCCTCATCCACCAGAACACAGGCGCCAGTCCCCTCCACCAGGAAGCCTACACAACCCACTGAACCAACCTTAGCCACTGGGGGCAGACACCAAAAACAACGGGAACTACGAACCTGCAGCCTGTGAAAAGGAGACCCCAAACACAGTAAGTTAAGCAAAATGAGAATACAGAGAAACACACAGCAGATGAAGGAGCAAGGTAAAAACCCACCACACCAAACAAATGAAGAGGAAATAGGCAGTCTACCTAAAAGAATTCAGAGGAATGATAGTAAAGATGATCCAAAATCTTGGAAATAGAATGGAGAAAATACAAGAAATGTTTAACAAGGACCTAGAAGGACTAAAGAGCAAACAAACAATGATGAACAACACAATAAATGAAATTTAAAACTCTCTAGAAGGAATCAATAGCGGAATAAATGAGGCAGAAGAACAGATAAGTGACCTGGAAGATAAAATAGTGGAAATAACTACTGCAGAGCAGAATAAAGAAAAAAGAATGAAAGGAATTGAGGACAGTCTCAGAGACCTCTGGGACAACATTAGATGCACCAACATTCAAATTATAGGGGTCCCAGAAGAAGAAGAGAAAAAAAAGGGACTGAGAAAATATTTGAATAGATTATAGTTGAAAACTTCCATAATATGGGACAGGAAATAGTCAATCAAGTCCAGGAACACCATAGAGTCCCATACAAGATAAATCCAAGGAGAAACATGACAAGACACATATTAATCAAACTATCAAATATTAGATACAAAGAAAATATATTAAAAGCAGCAAGGGAAAACCAATAATTAACATACAAGGTAATCCCCATAAGGTTAACAGCTGATCTTTCAGAAGAAACTCTGCAAGCCAGAAGGGAGTGGCAAGACATATTTAAAGTGATGAAAGGGAAAAACCTTCAACCAAGATTACTCTACCCAACAAGGATCTCATTCAGATTTGACAGAGAAATTAAAACCTTTATAGAAAAGCAAAGCTAAGAGGATTCAGCACCACCCAAACCAGCTTTACAACAAATGCTAAAGGAACTTCTCTAGGCAGGAAACACAAGAGAAGGAAAAGATTTACAGTAACAAACCCAAAACAATTAAGAAAATGGAAATAGGAACATACATATCGATAACTGCCTTAAATGTAAATGGATTAAATGCTCCAACCAAAAGACATCGACTGGCTGAATGGATACAAAAACAAGACCCATATATATGCTGTCTACAACAGACCCACTTCAGACCTAGGGACACATACGACTGAAAGTGAGGGGATGGAAAAAGGTACTCCATGCAAATGGAAATCAAAAGAAAGCTGTAGTAGCAATTCTCATATCAGACAAAATAGATTTAAAATAAAGACTATTATCAGAGACAAAGAAGGACATGACATAATGATCAAGGGATCAATCCATAAGGCAAATGCTAACAGCCATAAAAGGGGAAATCGACAGTAACACAACCATAGTAGGGGACTTTAACACCCCACTTTCACCAATGGACAGATCAACCAAACTGAAAATCAATAAGGAAACACAAGCTTTAAATGACACATTAAACAAGATGGACTTAATTGATATTTATAGGACATTCTAGCCAAAAACAACAGAATACACTTTCTTCTCAAGTGCTCATGGAACATTCTCCAGGATAGATCATATGTTGGGTCACAAATCAAGCCTTGGTAAATTAAACAAAATTGAAATTGAAATTGAAATTGTATCAAGTATCTTTTCCAACCACAACACTATGAGACTAGATATAAATTAGAGGAAAAATTCTGTAAAAAATACAAATACATGGAGGCTAAACAATACACTACTAAATAACCAAGAGATCACTGAAGAAATCAGAGAGGGAATCAAAAAATACCTAGAAACAAATGACAATGAAAGCACGACGACCCAATACCTATGGGATGCAGCAAAAGCAGTTCTAAGAGGGAAGTTTATAGCAATACAATCCTACCTCAAGAAACAAGAAACATCTCAAATAAACAACCTAAACTTACACCTAAAGCAATTAGAGAAAGAAGAACAAAAAAAACCCAAATTTAGCAGAAGGAAAGAAATTATAAAGATCAGATCAGAAATAAATGAAAAAAAAAATGAAGGAAACGATACCAAAGATCAATAAAACTAAAAGCTGGTTCTTTGAGAAGATAAACAAAATTGATAAACCATTAGTCAGACTCATCAAGAAAAAAAGGGGGAAGACTCAAATCAATACAATTAGAAATGAAAAAGGAGAAGTATCAACTGACACTGCAGAAATACAAAGGATCATGAGAGATTACAACAAGCAACTATATGCCATAAAATGGACAACCTGGAAGAAATGGACAAATTCTTAGAAAAGCACAACCTTCCGAGACTGAACCAGGAAGAAACAGAAAATATGAACAGACCAATCACAAGCACTGGAATTGAGACTGTGATTAAAAATCTTCCAACAAACAAAAACCAAGGACCAGATGGCTTCACAGGCAAATTCTATCAAACATTTAGTGAAGAGCTACACTTATCCTTCTCAAACTCTTCCAAAATATAGCAGAGGGAGTAACACTCTCCAAGTCATTCTACAAGGCCACCATCACCCTGATACCAAAACCAGACAAGATGTCACAAAGAAAGAAAACTACAAGCCAATATCACTGCTGAACATAGATGCGAAAATCCTCAACAAAATACGAGCAAACAGTACCCAACAGCACATTAAAAAGACCATACACCATGATCAAGTGGCGTTTATCCCAGGAATGCAAGGATTCGTCAATATATGCACATGAATGTGATAAACCATATTAACAAATTGTAGGAGAAAAACCATACGATCATCTCAATAGATGCAGAAAAAGCTTTCTACAAAATTCAACACCCATTTATGATAAAAACCCTCCAGAAAGTAGGCATAGAGGGAACTTACCTCAACATAATAAAGGCCATATATGACAAACCCACAGCCAACATCGTTCTCAATGGTGAAAAAAATGAAACCATTTCCACTAAGATCAGGAACAAGAAAAGGTTGCCCACTCTCACCACTATTATTCAATGTAGTTTTGGAAGTTTTAGCCATAGCAATCAGAGAAGAAAAAGAAATAAAAGGAATCCAAATTGGAAAAGAAAAAGTAAAATTTGCACTGTTTGCAGTTGACATGATACTATACATAGAGAATCCTAAAGATGCTACCAGAAAACTACTAGAGCTAATCAATGAATTTGGTAAAGTAGCAGGAAACATTATTAATGCACAGAAATCTCTTTCATTCCTATACACTAATGATGAAAAATCTGAAAGAGAAATTAAGGAAACACTCCCATTTACCATTGCAACAAAAAGAATAAAATACCTAGGAATAAACCTACCTAAGGAGACAAAAGACCTGTATGCAGAAAACTATAAGACACTGATGAAAGAAATTAAAGATGATACAAACAGATGGAGAGATATACCTTGTTCTTGGATTGGAAGAATCAACATTGTGAAAATAACTCTACTACCCAAAGCAATCTACAGATTCCATGCAGTCCCTATCAAACTACCACTGGCATTTTTCACAGAACTAGAACAAAAAATTTCACAATTTATATGGAAACACAAAAGACCCCAAATAACCAAAGAAATCTTGAGAAAAAAAAACAGAGCTGGAGGAATTAGGCTCCTGGACTTCAGACAATACTACAAAGCTACAGTAATCAAGACAGTATGGTACTTGCACAAAAACAGAAATATAGATCAATGGAACAGGATAGAAAGCCCAGAGATAAACCCACGCAAATATGGCCACCTTAGTTTTGATAAAGGATGCAAGAATATACAATGGAGTAAAGACAGCTTCTTCAATAAGTGGTGCTGGGAAAACTGGACAGCTACATGTAAAAGAATGAAATTAGAACACTCCTTAACACCATACACAAAAATAAACTCAAAATGGATTAAAGACCTAAATGTAAAGCCAGACACTATCAAACTCTTAGAGGAAAACATAGGCAGAACACTCTATGACATAAATCACAGCAAGATCCGTTTTGACCCACCTCCTTGAGAAATGGAAATAAAAAGAAAAATAAACAGATGGCACCTAATGAAACTTAAGCGCTTTTGCACAGCAAAGGAAACCATAAACAAGATGAAAAGACAACCCTCAGAATGGAAGAAAATATTTGCAAATGAAGCAACTGACAAAGGATTAATCTCCAAAACATACAAGCAGCTCATGCCACTCAATATCAAAAAAGCAAACAACCCAATCCAAAAACTGGTAGAAGACCTAAATAGACATTTCTCCAAAGAAGATATACAGATTGCCAACAAACACATGAAAGGATGCTCAACATCACTAATCATTAGAGAAATGCAAATCAAAGTACAATGAGGTATCACCTCACACTAGTCAGAATGGCCATCATCCAAAAATCTACAAACAATAAATGCTGGAGAGGGTGTGGAGAAAACGGAACCCTCTTGCTCTGTTGGTGGGAATGTAAATTGATACAGCCACTATGGAGAACAGTGTGGAGGTTCCTCAAAAAACTAAAAATAGAACTACCATACGACCCAGCAATCCCACTACTGGTCATATACCCTGAGAAAACCATAATTCAAAAAGAGTCATGTACCACAATGTTCATTGCAGCTCTATTTACAATAGCCAGGACATGGAAGCAACCTAAGTGTCCATCGACAGATGAATGGATAAAGAAGATGTGGCACATATATACAATGGAATATTACTCAGCCATATAAAGAAACAAAATTGAGTTATTTGTAGTGAGGTGGATGGACCTAGAGACTGTCATACAGAGTGAAGTAAGTCAGAAAGAGAAAAATAAATACTGTATGCTAACACATATATATGGAATCTAAAAAAAAAAAAAAGGTTCTGAAGAACATAGGGGCAGGGCAGGAATAAAGGGACAGGCATAGAATGGACTTGAGGACACAGGGAGGGGGAAGGGTAAGCTGGGACGAAGTGAGAGAGTGGCATGGACATATATACACTACCAAATGTAAAATAGCTAGCTAGTGGGAAAGAGCCGCATAGCACAGGGAGATCAGCTCGGTGCTTTGTGACCACCTAGATGGGTGGGATAGGGAGGGTGGAAGGGAGACGCAAGAGGGAGGAGATATGGGGATATATGTATATGTATAGCTGATTCACTTTGTTATA
This sequence comes from Balaenoptera musculus, assembly GCF_009873245.2. Taxonomy (NCBI): domain Eukaryota; kingdom Metazoa; phylum Chordata; class Mammalia; order Artiodactyla; family Balaenopteridae; genus Balaenoptera; species Balaenoptera musculus. The sequence continues at coordinate 126,802,724 of NC_045788.1, read as the reverse complement.
AAGCAGAAACTGACACACCGTTGTAGAGCAATTATACTCTAATATAAAGTTGTTAAAAAAAAAAACTACCACAAATAATGAAAAAAAAAAGCAACTGTACAATGTTAATACAACATTTTTCCTCTATAAACACCAGGAATAATACAAGGTCAACTTCCAAAGTATTACATATAGGGAAATATTTGAATTTATATTTATCAGATAAATGGGGAAAACTCTTCTTTATGGTTTCAGTCTCAAGTAATTCCCATCCTCATATTAAGTAAATAGACCTTCTTGCCCTTTGTCAGGTGAAATTAAACAGGAAACAACTCTCTGTGATTCTATTCTTAATTAATATTTGTTTTAGCAATAGGGGGTGTAGAAGAACAACCAAGTTCACCAAATTGGTCTTGAGTTCCTCTTCTTTTATGCTGTGTAAACTTTATTCTTCTAATATCATTGAGCCTCTTTATTTATTTGTTAAGAGGGAATAAGAGTAACAACTTGCCTATCTCCCAGAATTAGACTGAAGGGTATATTAGCACATAAAAGTACTTAGAAGAGCTTTGAAATATGTTCCTGTCATTAAAGAAAACATTGGGCTTCAAAAACGTTTGGAGTCTGGGAAAAGAGGAAACAAATGGGGAGCAAAGTGACTTCTCCAAGGTCATTCAGAACACCTATGACTGAGCTGCAGAGTGCCCCTTCATGTGCGAGGCTCTCTTTCTGGTTCTCTGGGCCAAAACATGGGCATCTCTCCTCAGGAGAGCTTTCTCAGCCTTGAGTGAAATAAACAGCCTTCTTAATCAAATGTGATTGCAGCCTGATAACTGCAAAGGCAGCTAATTAAGTACTGTCTCCTGCTGCTCAGCCGTTGCTATAAGCATAATACAGCCAAAAAAGTCATGTGCCTTAAGTAGCAAATCTGCCGTGTTGCCCTAGGCTGACCTGTGAATTAGAGAAGCTGACTCAAAAACAGGGTAAACAAGTCTAAATAAAAATATATAAATCAGCTTTATGAAAAAATCATACATGTAATCCCAAAATCAGAGGGCAATGATTTTGCTTTACAAAAGGATTCATTGTAGAGTTCCAATTAAGTTCCTTTTCATAATTAATTTCACTCACAACTTTTCAGAAATATGTAGTGTGCATATGATTGGTTCATCTCTGTTGATGACATGTCAATAATTAATGCAGAAAAAGTATCCTAAGTGCTAGCCGTTTCAGCGGAGTGATCCCAGTACGCTATAGATTTGAGCATGCCTTTGCATATAAAACTTTAGAATTGCCCTGATTAGACTTTTTTCTTAATTGTTAATCAGCAGTTCTCTCAGTATGTCAGTGTTTATGACTTACAAGAATGAAAAGGGGGATGAGTTTGCCTCCGATGATATCATACCTAACCAACCTTAGCAACAACCGCCAGACAAAGTGTTTTCAGTGCCAGCAAATAAATGCCAGATGGCATGCTGAGTACAAAGTCATTGACCATAGCAAGGATCAGCTGAGGTCTATCAGTTCTAAAATGTTTCCTTTTACTCAGCTTGTTGGCTTTAAACAGCCAGCTTACTATACATGCTATGTGTTTCGCTTAGTGTTTCCTGTAAACTTGTTTTTGTCTCCTTACCTTTCATTGGGATGATTGGCTCCGCTTCTACATAAGACAGAGAGAGCACACCGCGCTCTCTGCTCCCCACTGAGTGCAGCTATAGAATTTGGATGGAATGCCTGGAACAGCTGTTTCAGGTAGATGAAGAGCAATTTTATGCAGATTAAGGAACAAGACCAAAATTCAAAGTACTACCCAACTAGCTATGACCTTACCAGTTTTTCCCCTTCTGTTTACACCACTCTGGACCAAACACAGCCCAAAATACATAAGTAGGCTTCAGGACCTGGGCAGACAGAGATACAGGAAAATCTCTCTAGTTATGGCTAAATAAGGAAGATCCTTCATGCTCAAAGACAGTGGGGGAAGTACCCCCAATAGTTTTCTTTGTTCTCTTGTGTGGCTCCTAAGTGACCTTTTGGTTGCCACAGCAGTGGCAGTGACAGTGGCAGCAACAGGAGCTGGCAGGAGCCTAGAACTCTGAGAATGGCGAACCTTCCTTTCTGATCAGAATGACGTAATACTAGGAGAATGGGGTGAGTCCCCATTGCTTTTTTTTATCTTTGTCCTCCACCTATTCAACCCTGGAAATGAGCCCATTTGAGCAGAGTAAATAAAGCCCCTGTTTCTGACCAGAGAACCACAAAGGGTGGCCCTAGGAATCCAGATCATCAAGATAGAAGAACTTAAGAAAGTGACCCCTAAAGTTGCCTGTGAACCCCTGGGCTCATCTCAAGTTGAACATGCATGGATCTGACCCTAAACAGTACACCACAGAACTTAAGAATTGAATACAGGATATACAACCACCCAAGTCCTAGATCGGCATTTGAGTGGTGTACGCATGGAACAGATCCAAACATGACTACAGAAGCTTTGAAAATGGAACCTGCATTGAAACCACAACCCACAGAAGTCTGATTGGAATTTGTGGTCTAAATTGAACCTGGTTGGTTGCCACCTAAAACTAAAATATCAAAATTCCCCATAGACTTAAACAAATCCCAAGGTCTCATAACATAGTATTCAAAAAGTTCAAGATATAGTCCAAAAATTACCCAGCATACAGTGAAATAAGGAAATCTCGATTCACAGAGGAAAACACAATCAGACAACAAAGGTATTGGATTTATCTGATAGAGACTCAGAAGCAGCTCTTATGAAAATGACCCAGAAAGTAAGGGTGAGCACTATTAGGGAAATTAATAGTGAAAAGACTGAATTAGAAAAAAGGAAATAGAAAATATCCAATCTGAACACCATTTTTCCAACAACAATTGCTCATTTCATGTCTCTGTATCATTCTCTCAATATTTAATGTAACTCTTTCAATATTTCAAACCTTTTCATTATTATTATATTTGTTTTAGTGATCTGTGATCAATGATCTTTGATGTTACTACTATGACTTACTGAAGGCTCAGATGATGGTTAGCATTTTCTAGCAATAAAATATTTTTTAATTAAGGTAGGTATATTTTAGACATAATGCTATTGCACACTTAATAGACTACAGTATGGTGTGAATGTAACTTTTATATGCACTTTGAAACTGAAAAATCCATGTGACTTGCTTCATTGTGATATTCACATTATTGCAGTAGTCTGGAACCGAACCCAGTCTCTCTGAGGTATGCCTATAGTCAAAAGAAAGCAGGTAAAGGGAATGAATCAAAGGAATGAAAAACAGAGAAAATAAGCAGAAATCACTAATAAAATGATGACTCTAAATCCAAACAGATCAATAATTACATTAATGGTCAAAACAACACCAGATGAAGGACAGAGAATGGATTTTTTTAAACAGACAGAAATGTATCCTATCTACATGAAACTCACTTCAACTATCATGATATAAGTAGGTCAGAACTATGGGAGGAGGGGAAAATGGAGTTGGTCAAAGGGTACAAAGTGTCAGTTATGTAAGATGAATAAATTCTGGGGAACTAATGTATAATACTGTGACTATAGTTAACAATACCATATGTGTAATTGAAATTTGCTAAGAGGGTAGATCCTACTTTTTCTCAAGACAGGCACAGGCACACACACACAAGAAAAAGGTAACTGTGAGGTGGTCAATATGTTAATTACCTTGATTGCAGTGATCTATTTCACTATATATGTATATAAAGTCATCAAGCTGTACACCTTAAAGGTAAACAATTTTTAATTGTCAATTATACCTTAATAAAGCTGGGGGGGAGTGGAGATGAGCTATCAAGCCAAGAAAAGAAAAATAAATAAATAAAAGGTTGAAAAAAGATTTACCGTGCAAACATTAACCAAAAGTAAGAGTGGTTATATTAATATAAGACAAAGTAAACTCCAAAACAGAGACACCAGAGATAAAAAGTGATATTGCTTAATGAGAAAAGGGTCAATCAACCAAAAAGGCATAACAATCAAAAGGAGAGGTTCAAAATTTTGATATTTGGTTTTTATAAGCAGCAAATAAAGAAACTAATTTTGTTTTTTGAAACTAACCTTCCAAGAGAAAAATAACAACATGTGTATGTTGACTTACAGGTAGGGTTAAATGAAATTATTTACATTTTCCTTTTCTTTTTCTTCATTTTTAATTATGTCATGTCAGTGAATTGCAGATAATAGCATGGAAGGTTAGATTTACTCTATTCTAATTCTAAACCAATCTAGAACTTGACAATCCCTGGCGTTTTTATGTGTAAACACCTCAACTAGGAAATGAGATCTTTAAGGAAATGGCCCACATATAATGCACCAAAAAGCCATTGGAGTGATGGTAGAAATATTAATTTAACTTACAGCATGGAGAGTATGCCCTGTAGATGACATAGAATAAAGATCAAGACGTGAGCAGCAGAAAATTGTGTCGATAATTAAATTTTGTGATTAAAATGATTAATTTCAACTTAGGTTTATTTAGAGAAATATATTGTTTCATGAAATGTGGAAGAGAATTTGGGAAAAGAAAAGAATGTAATATTAAACCCAAGACCCTTTAATCATTGGCAGGATTTCCCAACTATGTTCATACATTTTTAAAAATTCATTAAGCTTTTTAAAAGAGTGGTCCTGGCTTTTTTCTTCTAATCTAAATATTTATGAGGAGAGAGAGCTTACTCAGAACTGCAAGACCCCAAAATTCATTCCTTTCAGGGTGCAGGAAGGAAGTAGTTCATAAGGGAAAAGAGCTTATCCTCAAACAATTTATCCAAAGCCAGTAAAATCCGTTCTACTTTTTAGATTATGCTATTAGGAAGACTAACCACCCAGGTGTTTCAATTAATCGATGGTCTGATTTAAAGATCTGCAAAATCTTGTAGTTTTTTTTTTCCTGTACTGCATCATTTGTTTCAAATAACACTTTCAAGCCTATATTAGCATACAAGAAACAAAAGCATATTTATTCATTTCCTAAATCACATTCAAGCTTTTAAATGTCTTGCGATTATAAACACTAGACAATTAGTTATGTCTGCTCACTGGAAAGTAGAGATTTCACAGCATTTAAATTACTTTAAATTAGGGGTTCCCAAACTTCAGTACGCATTATAATTATCTAGGAGAGCTTGCTAAAAATCCATTTTCTCAGAACCTAATCTAGAAATTCAGATTCAGTAGGTCCAAAATAGGGGCAGTAAACATATTTTTATTAGCCACCTCCCATTAGGAAATTATGGAACAGATGGCCCTTGGACCACACTGGTCTAAATAAACCATACCAGGGTTTCCCTGGTGGTGCAGTGGTTGAGAATCCACCTGCCAATACAGGCGACACAGTTTCGAGCCCTGGTCCAGGAAGATCCCACATGCCACAGAGCAACTAAGCCCGTGAATCACAACTACTGAGCCTGCGTGCCACGACTACTGAAGTCCAAGCACCTAGAGCCCATTCTCTGCAACAAGAGAAGCCCACGCACCACAATGAAGAGTAGCCCCTGCTCGCCGCAACTAGAGAAAGCCTGCGTGCAGCAACAAAGACCCAACGCAACCAAAAATAAATTAATTAATTAATTTCAAAAAAAAAAAACCATACCAAGAAACATTTCATTTTGGACTCCTATTATCTTGTTTAGTAATCAAATTAAGAGATATAATCTGTGATTTCATGAACTATGACTTTTTCATACATACATAGACTTACATAAAGAGTTATTTCATATTACTATGGTGAATATATTCAGGAGCCTTGAAAATAAAATCCTATAAAGATTTATTTATGTTTGATCAAAGTAATTGGACATAGGAGATCAATGAGTTCTCAGTGACCCCATGGGCAGTCAAATTTACAAAGCTTTTAGCACTGCCCAAAATAGGGTTGTAAAAGGGTGAGAACATTAGAATCTGTCCCATAGGTGGCTACAAGGAGTAAATTTGTTAATACTTGGGAACCACTTTAGAACAGCAGCTGGTGCTCAGTAGTCATTAGCTACCGTCTATTCTTCTCCAATGTGTGTTTCCATTACATCAGTTATCTCATACGTGATAGGCAAATCAGGGATTGGTATTAGTGCAACAGGAAAGTTATGTTGGTTCAAGCATGATTTTTCCTTGGCAAAGAGAGTCAAAAAAAAGTGAGACTAGAATTACCATCTTCAGCGGGTAAGGACAAGACCTTTAGTTTAAATCAGCAGTCCCCAACCTTTTTGGCACCAGGGACCAGCTTCGTGGAAGACAATTTTTCCACGGACCGCTGGGGCCCGGGGAAGGGGGGCGGCGGGGGGAGGGGAGCGGGCGGAGAGGGGGCGGGGATGGTTCAGAAGGTAATGCGGGCGTTGGGAGCGATGGGGAGCGTGAAGCTTTGCTCCTTGCCCACCACTCACCTCCTGCTGTGCGGCCTGGTTCCTAACAGGTTGGGGAGCCCTGATTTAAATGCTGCACAGGCGGGATTCTTTCTTGTACTATTTTAAGAAAAATAAAAATGAGTGCTCACATCTGGGGCTCCCTAACCCAAAAAATGCACCCTCAGCCTTACTCAGCTCTTGACTTCTGGCAGATGACATTTCCATCTGCATTGTCTCAGTGCTGGGAAGCTGGCATTTCCACTAGATTGTTTTTGTGCCTTTTTAATATCCTCTGAGGCAGCCTCAGGCCAAAATGAGCTTCCTCCTGGAGTTGGGCAAGTTATTTCCTGAGTATCCATCCATTATTGCTGCTGGACTACTCTAAGCCCAGTAGAATCTATTGTGACATTAATGAAGCTTTCTCTTCAGAGCTCTTATCTTGCAGGGGCCCCTACATTGTATCTAAGAGCGTGTACTCAAATGGTCATGCATTTTTGTAACACTTGCAAAGTACGATATTTTGACTGTCTCTTTTAAGACCACAGTCTCTTTCCACTTCAGTTTCTTCATCATCAGGGGCTTTGGAATGGCTGCACCACTTCTGGGTTCCAGATGGGAGAAGTGGAATTGTGGATGCATTCAGTCTAAGTTTAGTGTATATTTAGGTGATTCCTAGTCACTTCCATGTGTAGCTAAATTATTGCAAGCCATTCCACTACAGGAATGGCTCCCCAAAATGATCAAATAGCTCACTGCACCAACTTACCCAGTGCTCTTGCAGGAAGGGTCAAAGCTGGAGGTCCGGTGGCAACGTGAATGTGTAATTGAAGTGTATCTTACAACTATGCAGAATGGAAGTTTATGAGTAGTGATGGAGAAACAAAATTTGACATATAGGAGCCAGAAGAAAGTCTGTGGAAAATTCTTCCAGACACAGTATTACTACTTGTATATGAAAGAAACCTAATAGAAGTTGTCTTAAATTTGATGAGTCCTAAATATTTACACAACATTATCACTAACGAGTTGTGAGGCTAAAGAAAATTTTTACACCAAGAATAACCCAAAGCAAATTTCAATCCCTGAACTAGAATAAAGACTGAGTTATCTTTTTCTTCTCTGTTTGTTGCAAAGTTATTGTCATGTGAAGAAGAGCTGAAAGAATTTGCAGCCAAAACATGTAGTAAAACATATGGGAATTTACCCTGCTGAGCTGTATCAGGCAGTTAGGTAATCTAATGTATTTTCCTTAAAAAGGGTCCTCAAAATTATACAAGTGTCAGACTTCAGGAAACACTGATCCACCACTGGCTTTGATTAGCAAGCTGCGTAGACCTTAACTGGTCTCTCTCTAATCTGTTTTTCCCATAAGTCCTATTATTTTTAATTCATGATATGGTAGAATTTTTTTTTCAAGAATGCATACATCTTGTTATAGCAGAAACATCTGTTGTTGCTGTTGTTATTATTATTATTATTATCATCACTACAATTATTGGACCTTGGGATGAGGAGGGAGGGATACATTTAACCAAACCTCTTCAATAATAGTTTTTAAAGTATGATTTTGTATTTTACGTTTTATTTTGTAGATTAAAAACTTTCCATTTTGTATTTTAAAAATTGCATTTTAAGAAAATATCAAGAGAATGAAAGCCCACAGAAATTTTGTTTTATTTATTTATTTATTTGTTTGTTTTATTGAGGTATTGTTGATTTACAATATTATATTAGTTTTAAGTGTACAACATAGAGATTCAAAAATTTCATAGGTTATACTCCATTTAAAGTTACTATAAAATGTTGGCTATATTCCCTGTGCTGTACAATATATCCATGTAGTTTATTTATTTTATACATAGCAGTTTGTACCTCTTAATCCCCTACCCCTAGGAGTCTGTGAGTCTTTTTCTGTTTTGTTATATACATTTGTTCACTTTATTTTTTAGATTCCACATATAAGTGCTAACACACATTACTGGCTTTCTCTGTCTGACTTATTTCACTAAGGATAATACCCTCCAGGTCCATTCATGTTGTTGCCAATGGCAAAATTCTTTCTTATGGCTGAGTAATATTCCAGTATATATATGTGTGTGTGTGTGTGTGTGTGTGTGTGTGTGTGTATACACACACACACATATATATATACACACACCATATCTTTTTTATCCATTCATCTGCTGATGTACACTTAGGTGGGTTCCACATCTTGGCTATTGTAAATAATGCTGCTATAAACATTGGGGTGCATGTATCTTTTCGCATCAGTGTTTTCGTTTTCTTCATATATATACCCAGGAATGGAATTGCTGGATCACGTGGTAGTTCTATTTTCAGTTTTTTGAGGAATCCCCATACTGTTTTCCACGGTGATTGCACCAATTTACATTCCCACCAACAGTGTACAAGGGTTCCCTTTTCTCCACACCCTCACCAACATTAGCTAATTGGTAAACCCACAGAAATGTTATCCCAACTTTTTCTGAAATTAAAAACTAAGCAGATCATTGTTTTCTTGATATAGTTACTGAACTTGCATTTTGTTTTAAAAGTTACAAACCATTTCTTCCAACTCTGTTTTATAAATCTCTGGTATCTAAAGGTAGCAAGGGCCATGTCCCAACTAAGGAAACACCTTATTTATGGGCTTATTTAAATTAAATTATCTGTTTAGTTTTTCATTATTGAGAAGTGAATAAAGTAAACCATCTTTAAGTTTTTTGGGAGTATCATGTTAACCAGAAGATAGAAACTTTACAGGGCTGCTGTTTGCCTGTGCTGTCATTCATTAACTTTCCCATCTTGGAATTAAACTGACAGTTGTTTATTAGCATCTTTCTGTGAAAAAAATAAATAAAGCTGCCTAAAGGAAAGAGAGTGATGTGGGTACCCCTTTAAACTGGATGGTCAGTGATGAGCAGATAAGGGGCCCAAGGAGGTGATATTTGAGCAGAGGACTTATCCAAATGGGAAAACAGCCATGTAAATATTTTGACCAATACCACTTCCCCAGGTGGGAGGCAAATCCAGAGAGTCTAAACAGATTCTGCCAAAGGAGAAAATAGAACTTTAAAAATAAAATATTTCAAAATAGCACAAATATCTTATATCTGTAATGAAATATATTATGTGATTTTAACATAAAATTATTTGCCAAATTAGAAATTTAACACAGACCAGGATTTATAGTAGAGAAATTTCATCATTTAATGTGTCCTGGAATATTTAACCTGTTCTGAAATGGTTTTGGCATTTAAATTATTTTTTTTCATGTCATTTTATAAAGTATAATTTATCTTATTCTTGAAATATTCAAACCCATAAACATTCAAATCTCTGTAATATAAAAAAATAGATTTTAATTTTAATTATAAAAGTATCCTTTAAAATTTACTTAAATAATGTTAAGCAATTTTAATAAAATTATCTTCCCTTTTTTTTTTTTAACTATTCAGGACCTTTCACAGACAGAGATTCTTCTTTTTTTTTTTTAACTTTGGGTTTATTTATTTATTTATTTATTTATTTATGGCTATGTTGGGTCTTATTTTCTGTGCGAGGGCTTTCTCTAGTTGTGGCAAGCGGGGGCCACTCTTCATCGCGCTGCGCGGGCCTCTCACTATCGCGGCCTCTCTTGTTGCGGAGCACAGGCTCCAGACGCGCAGGCTCAGTAATTGTGTCTCACGGGCCCAGTTGCTCCGCGGCATGTGGGATCCTCCCAGACCAGGGCTCGAACCCGTGTCCCCTGCATTGGCAGGCAGATTCTCAATCACTGCGCCACCAGGGAAGCCCTATCTTTCCTTCTGACATTATCATTAATCAGTGTATCCTAAGCATCACCAGGGTACATCACAATGTGAACCCATCAAGAGTGTCATTAGAGATGGACCATGACTACAAAAGAATTTATAAAATTTAGTCTTTTAAGTCAGAAAGGAGATTTATAAACATTGCATTCTTATGGTAGACATTTAGGTAATAAATCCTAAATAAGTCTTGATTTATAAATCCTTTTATTGTCCTTAGGATTCAAGTGACTGATTTATGAGTCAGTATGCTAAAATCTATAATTTGATCAGGCACAAATCTTATTCTGTGATTTCTGTTTTGACGTGTAATTCATAAATCCTGGTCAGTGTAGGTTTTTAGTTTTCTAAGTGCTCTGTATTTAGCAGTGCGTCTTATAAGTACATATTTTAGGATGTCGATAATTAAAAGTGATAATTTGCACATAATTCAGTTAAATAAAAACAGCAGCTAAGGAGAACTTTCTCTGAAGTCTACTGGGTGCATTGGTAAAAGTGAGCTCTGAACTTATTGGTGATTTCAAAATATTTTAGCTTTAAGAACAGTAAAATATTATAATTAAAATTACCGTTGACTGTAGCTGCCAGGTTGGGACTAGTGTGTCAAAACCCACTAGCTGTCTTCTAATATCCAGTCTCTTTTTTTCTGCAATAATATAATTTTCATAGAGCACAATATCTGCCCAAGGTAAACGCTACATTTGGCAGCCTTCCTTGCAGCATGACCATGTGACTAACTTACAGCCAATGGTCTATGAGCAGAGGAAATTGGCACAACCTCAGTACATATACTCTGGTTGGAATACAAAAGTAGCTCAGGTCCAGAAGGGAAAAGGAAAGGGTATGGCCTGTGACATGAGGGTACCATCCTTTGAGCCCGGATGCACTTACGCCATGACAGATAGATAAAACAACTTCTCATATTTTAAGACATTAATTTAAATCTCTGTTATAGCAGACAAACGTTCTTTCATTTTTCAACAAATTTCATTAAATGTATTCTTTGTCAGCAACTCTGCTAATCATTGTGGACATAAAGGTAAATGTGATTCAATCCTTGCCTTTGTTAAATGTATTCCTAAGCAGTCATTTGTTTCTTAACCCTTGAATACATAAGAATTGTTTTTAATTTTGTTTTCTGTTTGCTGCTATAATATAAAAATATAATCAGTGTTTATATATAAATCCTTATACAATCTTGCTAATTCACTTAGTACTCCTAGTAATTATTTTGTACATTAGTCAGGATTTTCTATGTAAAAAATTGTCTTCTGCAGATAGAGTTATGCTTCTCTCTGATCTGTATGTCTTTTCTTTTTCTTACTTTGTTGCCCTGGAAATATTGAATATAAATTATTAGAGTAGACATCTTTGCCTTGTTCTAGAACTTAGGAGTAAAAATATTCCATTAAGTTATGATTAATGTAATTTTTTTTGTTGATCCTCTTTGTCAGATTGAGGAAATTCTGTACTGTTCCTAATAATTGGGGGTTGAATTTCATCAAATACTTTTTTGCATCTACTGAAATGATCATATGCTTAGTTCTCTTGTAACATGAATTATATTGGTTGATTTTCAAATTTTATACTACCCTTGCAGTCCTGGAAGAAACCCTACTTAGTCATGGTTTTTAAATTTTTAAAATATATTTCTGAATTTAATTTGGTAAGATTTTGTTATGGATTTTTGCATCTATGTTCATGAGGGAACTTGGTCTGTAATTTTACTTCCTTGTAAATGTTTTTAGTTTTGTTCTCAGTTACACTAACTTCATACAACTGCCAAGGAAGTGCTCTTTCTTCCTCTGTTTTCTGAAAGAAACTATGTGAAACTGATTTATTTTTTTCTTTAAAAGCTGGATGGAATTCATCAGTGAAGCCTCCTGGGTCTGGAGTTCTATTTGGGGAAATATTTTTGATAATGATTTTAATTTTTAATAGGTATGGAACTATTTAGATTTTCTATTCCCACATATATATTTTTCAAAAATCTTTTTCGTTCCACCTAAGTCTTCGAACTTAATTTTATTAAGTTCATAATATTCCCTTATTGTCCTTTAATATCTCTAAGATCTGTAGTGATAAACCCTCTTTTATTCCCAGTATTGCTAATTTGTATTCTTGTTCATTCTTTCTTTGTTTCTTTTTTAATCAGTCTACCTTATCTAGAGGTTTCTCAGTTTTATTACTAGTTTCAAAGAAGCAACTTTGGGCTTTGTTGATGTTCTCTATTTTTTGTTACCTAACTCACTGATATCTGCTCTGTTATTTCCTCCTATTTATTTTAAGTTTGCACTGCTCTTCTTTTCCTTTTAAGATGGAAGCTTAGATCATTTAATGTCAGATCTTACTTCTTCTCTAAAATAATCATTTAAAGATTATAAGTTTTCTTTTAAGCATTGTATAGTTACATCCCACAAATGTTGCTATGAACTTTCATAATCATTGACATGAAAATTTGTTCTAATTTCCTTTATGATTTCTTTTTTGATTCATCAATTATTTAGAAGTGTGTTTCTTAAATTTAACATATTTGGAGTTTTACTCAATATCTTATTATTATTGATTTCTAATTTATTTCTTTTTTTGTCGAAGAACATACTCTGGGATATTTCAAATTTTGTACTTTAATGAGATTTGTTTGGCCCAGCATATGGCCTGTTTGGTGAATATACGTGTGTACTTGAAAAGAATGTGCCTCTGCATTCCTTAAGTGTAGTGTTCTATAAATGTCAAGTAGTCAAGGTGGTTGACAATGTTGTTCACTTGGTCTGTATCCTTACTGACTTTTTATGTAGTTGTTCTATTAATTGCAAAGAGAAGTTGTTAAAATTCCAACCATAACTGTGAATTTGTCTCTTCATCTCTTTAATTCTACCAATTTTTACCTCATGGATTTTGAAACTCTTTTTGTTCCTAAGTGCAAATGTTCTTCTGAATGTTAAGTCTTCTGATGAATTGACATTTTAACATTATGAAAATATGTATATATTTTCTTCCCAGCCTTTAAGGGAGTCTTTGAATTCAGGGTGCATCTAACTGAATTTTTGTATTTAAAGTACCTTGGATATACAAAGCATATAGTTCATGCCTTTTAAGCTATTCTGACAATCCCTGCCTTTTTATTGGAGTATTTAATTTCCATTTGATGTAATTATTGATGTGGTTGGTTTCAGGTCTATCGGCTTCCTCTTTGTTTTCTATTTGTCCCTTTTTTGTGTGTTCTTCTATCCCACCTCTCCTATCATTTTGAGTTCATTGAAATTACTTTTAGAATTCCACTTTAATTTATTGGCTTTTTCATTTACCTATTTGTATTATTTTGGTCGTGCTCTACAGATTACAGTATACTTCCTTAACTTTCAGTCTGTTGGAAGTTAATATAAAATGTAATAACTTTGCAATCTTTTAGGGTTTCTTTAAGTGCAATCTTATAGGTCTTTTACTCCCTGTAATTTATGCTATGGATTTCATGTTTACATATTACATGAGATTGTACATAAGATGCTATGCATGAATCATTTTCACTTTAAATGATCATAAATATTTTAAAGATATTAAGATCTGAATTTTCATCTGGAATCATTTCCCTTTGACATAAAGAACTTCCTTTAGCTTTTGTTGTAAGGAAGGTCTGCCAGAGAATTATCTTTGTTTTTGTCCATCTGAAAATGCCTTTATTTCATCTTTATTCCTTGAAGTTATTTCTGCTCCAGAGAGAATTCTGGGTTGACAATTTGTTGTTTTCATTTGGCACTTTAAAAATATGTCATTGTATTCTGGCCTCCAACTATTCTGCTGAGATGTCACTGGTAACTTGTATTTTTGTTTCTGTATATATAAAGTGTCTTTTTTCTCTGGATACTTTCAAGATTATCTTTCGTTTTTCACATTTCCAAGGTGGGTTTTGTTTTTTGTTTTTTGTTTTTCCTATTTATTCTATGTAGGATTCTCTGAGTTTTTTGAATCTGTAAAATTTTTGAAATGTTTGCCCATTCTTTCTTCAAATGTTGGGTTTACCCAGTTCTGTCTCTCATTTTCTAGAACTCTATATGTATATGACCTTCTAATATAGTCCCACAAATCACTGAGAGTCTGTTATTTTTTTCCCTTTCTTTTTCTCTTTGTTCTCCACATTGTATAATTTCAACTGAAAAAAAAAGGAAAAAAAATTTTGATTGAGTTGTCTTCAAGTCGCTGACTCTTCTTTTACTTGCAATATGCTATTGCAATATGCTATTAAGCTCACCCAATGAATTATTTGTTTTGGATATTGTATTTTTTTATTTCTAGAATTTCCATTTGGTTCTTTTTTCTTTTCTTTTCTTTTCTGGTTTTTTTTCTTTTTAGTTACTATCTTTCTGCTGAGATTTTCTGTTTATCCATTCATTACAAACATATTTCCTTTGTATCCTTGGGCATAGTTAAAATCCTTGTTAGCTAATTCTAGCATCTGGGTCATCTCAGGATCAATGTCTTCAATTGCCTTTCCTCTTGACTATGTATCCAGTAATCTGAGATGTATCCTGAACATTGTGAAAAATACATGGTAGAAACTGGATTTTGTTATTTCCTCGTGTTGATTTTTTGTTTGTTTGTTTTATCAGGTAGTTAATGTGGCAAGACTCAAGTTGCAGTCTTTGTCACCTCTGCGATGGATGGATAGTTGCTAAAATCTCTGTTCAGTTCTTTTAACCTTATCTCACCTGCTGGGAGTTTGCCCCATGCATGTATAGTTCAGAGATGATCCTGAGATATTCCCACAATTTATGTGCAAAATTTAATGTCTCCTTTCCTCCATCATTTCTCCTTTCCCTGATTTCCACCCTCACTTTCCATCTACTTTGATAGTCCTAAACTCTGTCTTCTGGTTCTTAAAACCAGTACACTACAAGGGTTTCTATCTAAGAGTTAGCTAATTTGCTTAATCTGATTGGAGCATGCCTTTGAACAAAAAGTCTTATCAACAGGAAACACCCAATCCCATTTCCTTCTTGCAAGTTTTGACTCTCTTCCAATTTATGCCTGCTTTTGGTTTCTCTCCAGTGACTTCAGGGAGTTGCTTATTTTGGGTTTTTTTTAACATTTTTATTGGAGTATAATTGCTTTACAATGTGGTGTTAGTTTCTGCTGTACAACAAAGTGAATCAGCTCCATGTATACATATATCCCCATATCCCCTCCCTCTTGCATCTCCCTCCCACCCTCCCTATCACACCCTTCTAGGTGGTCACAAAGCACAGTACTTTTTATATTTTGTCAAGAATTCATAGTTGTTTTCTGTGGTAAGGTTGCACCCATAGGAGATACTCTACTTTTACCATTCTACTGGAAGAAGAAATTGCCCACTCCCTGGTTGTTGCCTTTGAGGAACTCATAGTCTACTGATCTAAGCAGAGAGACGAAAAGCATCTAGGGAAAGTCTAAGAAAAGTTCTTTAAAGAAATGATTTTCTTAAAACACAAAAGAGATATCTTCCTTAAAGTGGCATTGCCTATAACCTTGTTTTCTCACTTTTATATTAAATCAGAAATAAGGAGATACGCTATTATGAGAGGACAAAAAGATGTGAATCCCAGACATAATAAAATGCTCTTTATGAATGCATCAAAGCTTCTGATAAAACAGCATTGAATGCAAATGTCTGTTTCTTCCTGAAGCCTCACAAAGCAATGACAGTAAAGAAATTAAGAGAAGGAAAAAAAACACCTCACAAGGACAGAGAGAAGATAACAGACAACAAAAGTAACATTTTGAAATCTGGGAAATAGTCTAACCGCTGGCAACTGCTTATAGTAGAGAAAGCAATGATCTGAGTGTGTTGCAGCAGAAAGCCAAAAAGCTAGTCATTTCCACACAAAACTACAGAAATCTTCAGGGATTGGAGACAACTGGTGCTTGAAAGGCAGGCGTGCAAAAAAAACTGAAAATTGGAATGTGGACTGAACATCTTTAAAAGAGAAGGTAGGCTTCCCATATCCCCTCTCCACCCATGCTTCATCAACAGAAAACCTGGGGTCGATTTTGGAGAGGTTTTATCTACAGCCTCTGGATTTGGAGACAGCAAGCACAGTTGAGATTGGAGGGTGAGTTATGAGTTACTGTGCTGAAAACAGAGGGATGATGGGAAAATCTTCCCACTGCAGAGAGATTTGTTCTCCACCTGGCTCCCAAAAGGCCTGCAACCAGGCCCACATACTTGAGGCTGGAGATTGGTGAATTGCCTTCTGCAAAAGAATCGACCCACCCAAAAGTAAAGACCTACAGTAGGGATTTTTTAACCAGAGAGTCTATGAACATGAATGAGAACAATAACTCTTTTTTTTTTTTTTCACTAACCTCTGAAAGTTAGCATTTCCGTCATTTCTGAATGTGGGCAAGAAACCATCGTAGTATTAGCAGTATCTGTGACTTTGTCACCAACAGGAGTCATAGATATGTTCTTGTCACATTACTCATTGCATATATCTTGAAAGAGTATTTACACTCATCGTTATTTCAACAGTTATTAGACACAACTCTAAAGCTTATTACATGATACATTAATAAGCACATATTACTGTATCACAGATTTAATTTTTAATATTTTGATGTAATTGATTTCTTGCATTTAAAAACATTATTCTGAAACAGGCTTCACCAGACTGCTATGGCACTGAAAAAGTTAAGAACCTCTAAACTGTGGATACAGGCATTTGGAGATTTCCCCTAACCAAACGAATGATCCCATGATAGCAACCTTACGGTGAGACTCACAAAGTGATAAGCCACACTCATGTTTCTGAATAGGGTTTTTTTGGGCCTCACTTTTAAATATGATTTGACAGCTAAGGAAGACCAGACATTTGAGGACAACCTCTACTATGGAAGGTAAAGACAGAACAAAACAAAATCGAATCAAATCAGAAACAAAGAGGGGAGAGAAACAAAGTGGTGAGAAAATGAACCCATGAAAGTAGAATCATAATTAAATCCTAAGAGAAATAAGAGACTGTATTGTGTTCATAAAAGAAGACCAGGACACTACATACAAAGGAACAAGGAACACGAGGGAGCTCTTAGAAATTCTATTAAGAGAACTTCAATAAAAAGCTCAACAGACATGCAGAAAATGATATGAAGGACATTTCTGTTTTGCTTCTTCCAGGAAGTAGAGGAAAAAGTCAAAGAGATGGAAATAGTATTTTATCCACCTTACCTATTATCCATTTACAAAACACCTCCTGATCTCCACTTCTGTACACTATCACTGCACTATAATGCCCTCACCCACACCTACCAACCCCTACAGTAGTACATGAGAGAAGGTGAGAAAATGGGTTGGTTGTAGGTAGGGCATCAGTAATTTGCTGTTTCCATAGGCTGCAATATCAGATCAATGAAGGTTCATCTCTGTAGTGATCATTACTGCTGCTCACCAAATATTTCTAATTTTCTACTTACCAGCCTCATGGTAGTAAGCTGCTCCCTCTGCTGTAGTTTGAAGCTGAGCATTGCTCTGCGACTTGATTTGGCCAGTGAAATGTGCAACGCTTCCAGAGAGAAGCTTCCAGAGCTGGTTTACTATTTGGCCCATGTTCTTCTTTGTATTTCAGTGAAGCCTCTGCCAGTCTGGGTCACTGAGTGCAGATACAGGACAAATACCCCTTCCTGCCAACCTCACGTTGGATATAAAGGTTGAGCACTAGATAAACCTTGCTCGGACCAAGCACTGAGAGCTTGAGGTTGTTTGTATTGAGTATAAACTAGAATCTCTACCGTCTACCTCCCTGCATGGCTCTTTAAGTGTTCTGAGTTGTGAACCAAAGGGAAATGCCACACAGAAGAATAGGATAAAGAAAGCTGAGTTGGACCCTTTAATAGCCTTGATCTTTTGCATAAGTTACCTGGGTTGCAGTGGTTTTAAGTCAAACACTGCATAGACCCATACCTGATTCCAGCACCACACAGCCACTGAGTCCCTGCACATGCCATTCTTTGTACCTGATGAACTCTCCCTAGACCTTCTCCTATACTCTTCAATCAACTAATTAACTTGTGTTCACCTATCCCAATCCCCTCCAACATCATTTCCCATGAAAACTTTTCTAAACCCAGATGCCATGCAAGGTCCCCAGGCGTTATGCTCCTACACTTGTCCTTTTCCTTCACAGTGTTTCCAATGATCAGGGTTTACAGTTACAAATTCTTGGCACTTTTGCTTGACTTCATGAGTGCAGCATCTCTGTCTGGGCCTGGCACACAGTAGGTGCTCAATAAATATTTTTTGAATGAAGGAACACATGAAAGTTGCATCCAGGAAGCTGAGAATAAGTCTGGAGAATACAGAAATTATGCGGTATTGGGGAAAATGCAGAAATAAAGGTCAAGTCTGGGATGAAAACAGAACCAGTTCAAGGCCTGCAATTTAGTGGTGCCCCGGTAACATCAAGAAGAAGATCCATTTCCATTCTGGTGTCTCAGGGCTGCTAGTGTTATAAAAATAGTGACTAAAAAAATCAAAGGGAAAATGTTATCATTTTCTTTCTACCTAAGTACTGAATTTTAAAAGCAAAGCTTCAGGCCCTTTATAGTCACATTAGAGTGACTCCTGCCATGCTTTTCTAAAATGAAAACCTCTTAAGTATGGAGGAAATGGTGTTTAAAATGTACTAAGGTGATTTACACCGTCCAAAAAAAGTCTTAAGTTCCTGCCATACCTGATTTTGAAATGTTATAATTTGACATTGCCTTCCTTTGATAATATACACAATTTCTTCATTCACATAGACTATTCCTATACCCATACCCATTTGTTAAAAGCATAATAAATCATCATACAGAAAAGCAGGGCTTAATACCTGTAGGGATTTCAAGAATATATCATTTCTGCTTTTTTTTTTTTTCCATGTTTCTCTGGCAATTTAAGGCTTATGTGGCGAAGAAGACATACCAACTTACCGGTGGTCTATTGGATAGGCAAGTTGCCAATATCCTCCGGTGGAGATTCCTCAGAGTTCACTCAACTCCTGAACCTGATGGAGAAACTGAGGCAGCCCTTGGAGGGTGGGATCTGAGAGTGGCTACTGAATCACCATGACATCACATGCAGAGAAAAGAACCCTCACAAAGCAGCCACTGTGTGTAAAACAAATGAAATTAGAGAGTCCCCTGGATTTTAGAAAGAACTGTAATAAAACCTGGTTGGAAACTCATTAACTTCACTCCACAGCCACTGAGTGAGGTACTAGTAGAAGTTTCTCACGTCTGCTGGCCACCCACCCCCACCCCCGATCCAAATTAACAGAATGAGCAGAACATCAACAGAACACTTCTTTATAATAGCAAAATTATTCTGAGCTGAGATGCCTCCATTCCTCCTTTCATAGCTTCCCTCCTCCCTCTTTTTGCCGTCACTTAGCAAAGAGCACCTTTCAACTGTTTTATTCTTTTATCCAACATGACACCCACTCTGGGCCAGGCTGTCTCTGGGCCCCCTGCTCTGGCAGGGTCTACACCTCAGCTGTTAGCTGTTGTTAGTAGACAAATTTCCATTGACTTATGGGAAACAAAAGGAACGAATAGAAGTAATAAAAGTACTAGGGGTAGGATGTGTTTCTATCACAGTTATTCTGTAAAATGGGAATAGTCTTATTTTCTTTGCCACTGTGTGGAATAAAATTAAACACGTAAGACCTATGCAAGCAGCTGGTACCTGACAAGTTCCCAGAAGGAGACAGCACACTCAAACTGGAAAGTGAAGACAGTTTAATAGAAGGACCTTCAATAAAGGTGCAAGCAGGGGCTGGAGAAACCAAGAAAAGATGGTGCAGTATTATGGACTCAACAGCAGAGAGCTTCTATCATCCCTAACTGGAAAGGGACACGGCGAGGGAGGAGTAGCCAAAATCCAGAGAGAGTAGCTCCCAGCAGAACTATGGCTGTCTACTGAAGGCAGCCAAGTGGCAACAACTGACTGGATGGGAGCCAGAACATCATGGGTCCCATTCTCACTCTCCTCTCAGCCTCCAATCTCCCACATCAGGCTTTCATTGGCCAAACCCAAACAGAAGTCAGAGGGCACATTGATCTCTGATGCAGTCATTATGGGTCAGCCTTCCTGATCACTGAGCAAGATGGAGAAGGGTGGAGGGTGGGTCAGAGGGGCAAGAAGATAGTATCTAGCACATTGACACATGGTAGAGACTCAGTGCATGGTCACTGATGCTGGGGCTGAGAAGTGAGAATCGTCGATTCACTCATTTAACATTAACACTTTGTGAAGCCCTTATTATGTAAAGGAAGTCTGCTAGTTCCTGAGAATGCAAAGAAATAAGACATCATTTCTGCCCTGAAAGAGTTGTAATGGAGAAATCAGACATGTAAACAGGCAAAGGACAATACCTCATAGTGATATTAGTGAAATATTGACAGTGTCTTCTTCTAAGGTCATTATTGTGAGATTCTGGTAGACAAATTGCTTAAACTGACTTGAAATAAACACTGACAGAGTGCCAGAAATACTGGTGAAGAGCTTACCACATGTGCTTGAGGCTCCAGGTGTGTGGTACAATTAGAATTTGATCCTGAATTTTACATTATTAGAATCAACCTTAAAGCAAATACATCTGAGTCCTAAATTCTTAACAAAAGCTTGTAGGCCTTTTGCCATGAAAGAATAAGTTGGCTGGCTATGTCACGTACACCAGTGCTGGCTGAAGTTCACTTTACAGGTCTTTTCACTCTCAGAACCTAGCACTGAACACAAAACACACACACACACACACACACACACACACACATACCCCACCACCACCACCACCAACAGCAATGGTAATAGCAACAGCCTGGTCAATGCTTTGTGATAATGTGCTGCCTGTAGTGTGGCCAAAATAACAGGATACTCAACTTTTAGACACCAGTAAAATTTCTCCATTAAAAAAATGTAATTTTATTATAATGAAACGATCATGCAGGCTGATTATGAACAGCTTGGATTCCATAAGCAGGTTTTCAACTCCAGCGACTTCCATAACACACAAATACAGGCAAACTGGCTGACGAATCTAAGCTTTGCAGCACACCCCAAACCCTAGAGCTTGGGTTTGCTCCGGTCTCCAAAGGAAGACCTGGTTATTTACTTACCACAGTTATGGCATTGCTCACCAACACTAGCAAGTCAGCATTCCTGTTGATAAATATTAGTGTTGCTGCACAGTTCATCACTGTCAGTGGAAATGACAGGTTGGGCACAATAATATAAAATTGTCAAGAAAGAGCTTTCGAAGAACCTTTGTTTCCTTCATTTTGAAGATTCGCTGTTACCATACGTCTAAGGGTTAACTCCTTAGCCACTCCAAATACACCTCTGCCCCTCAATCATTCTAGCAAACAAACTTGTTTGTTTTAATAGCATAAAATCCAATAGCACTGAACCACAGTGACCTCTGTCAAAAACAATGCTACCTATAGTTGAGATTTTAAATTAAGTGAAATAGAGACTATGATATTGTTTATGACTGTGCAACCCATGTTCCCCTGTGCCTTCAGGATCTGTGTACGGACATGCCATGCTATTGGTCTATCCATCCTCCAAGCCTGCAGTACTGTACTCTTGTTCCCAAATCGTGCTAACAGCTGCTGCTAGCTCCAGCAAAACCATGTTTTGTATAGATTTAGGCAAAGCCAAGAGCGATCATTTGTATTTAAAATATATGTATTTAACATATATATATGTTAATATATGGCTCAATCTATATAAGGTAATTTATATCCAGTTTACAGAGACTCAGTTATTTCATAAAACTCTATATACCTTTTTAAAAAAATGCAAAGGGAACATATGTAAGAAAATCTGAAGTGATAGACACATGATGGGTTTTGAACTAAGCATATTTCTATTCAAACTGTCAAAAAAAATATTGCCACGTCTGCCACTTGTTAACTAGGTGACCTCAGGCAAGTTAATAATCCCCTCTGAGTCTTACTTTAGGTTAAGTGGCAATGACAATATGCATCTATTGGACTGTTGTGAGAAATAAGTTATATATGTGAGGTGTCTTTGTAAAGTGTCATTGAGAAGGACTCAATAATTGTTTTAATCTCACCTATGCCCCTTTGTTTGCTCTTAATAGTGGACGAGATGTGTGTGAAATAGATACTAAACCAACAAAACTTTACAGTGTTAGCCTGCCTGCCCCAGAAAAACCTTTGTTGAAAAGGCTCATGAGAGATTTATTTGAATGTTCTTTCTTCTCTTGCACATTTTCTCCTCCAATGGCCACATATAATCAGTAACCAAGCGCCTCAATAACTGTAGGTCAAATTGATTTCTGATCAGGAAATTGCTTCTCTCTGAGTATATAAATAATGGTACCATCCCAACAGATTGAACTGATTCTTAGATTTTACTTTCACTTTTTTCCTCATTTTAAGATCTTTCCAAAATTGCATCAACAAATTTCTGGAAAATATTACTTAACAAGAGACATCTATAAAGAAACCAAAGGCTTTTAAATGCTAACCTTTGGCTCTGAAAGCAGAAATCTAGCTATTAATCAAAATGATAGTATTTTGGCATAAAATATTCCTATTTCTGTCAAAATGGCTTTTCTGTAATGATATTTGTTTCTTTTTGATTGACAGTTGACCAGATTTCTAACAGTACATTTCTGGATTTTTACTCATTTTAAATGTTGCTGAATTTTTTCCTTGATCCTTTCTTTATAGAATTGCTAGAGTTTATTTCTTGAGCTTTCTATGTGCTGTTTTTATATAACAGTTCACTCTATAATTTGAGCTTTTTTTCCCAAAAGGTAATAATAATGCCTTAACCTTCAGTACCTCTGACTTTGTTGAGTATCGTATTTCTGGAGACCCAACAGGTGAACAGAACTTGTGATCACTGAGCTATTATATTATTTGAACAAAATATTCTCCTGGGACCTGTAAAAGATTCTGATCCCTCAAACCTGAATTTAGCTTTGAAGTTGGCAGCAGAACTCTTTGTAAAATAACAGTGTTCTGGAGGAGCTGAGCTTTCTTTGTATATGATTCATCTGGCCATATTCATGCAAAATAAAAGAAATGTACAGAAGCAGCAATCAAACAGAGTATATTCATCCTAACTTAGGCCATTTTTACTTCATGATGAAAACAGATCTATTCAACTATCAGCAATTGTTATGTAATGAAAGATTCCTAAATTTAGGGAGAATATAAAAAGCTACTTATTAGATCTTCTTTTTCAGTTGGCCTTCTAAACTTCGAGGTTTATACAACATTCATTGGGAAAAAATAAGTGATTTGACTTCATGTGACTATGTAGACTGGATTATTTTACATAATTACAATATGCTGAGTTTACACAACTTCATGCCTGCAAAAACAAAACAAAATAGAAAGCCATAAAATTTCAGAAATTTGGTTAATTCCAAATTCTAAGCCCCAGTTTAATGGCAGGACTACTTATTTTGGTAGTATTTTGACCTGTGGAGAAAGAAAAGAGGAAATCTGGCAGTGCTTCTGGGCTTTACTCCGGCTCTAATTTGCTCTAAATGTCCAAATGTACTATAATATGTTTCCTGGGCAGAATAGAGTTATTTGAGGGCAGCTACTCCCTAACATCTGATCCTGCATGTTATGAACACACTGGTATATTTGCAAGAAAAAAAACTAGAAGAGTCCAGAGCCTCTTCACCTTTAGGGTCAACTTACTTTATTGTCTAATTCGTTACGAGTGATTGACCTGAACTCTTGGCTTCTTTTATACAGGGATAGGAATGCTTGGTCTCAGGCAGAGTTTGAGAATTAACAAGGCCATAGTGTTTGGAGGACATGTGATGTGTTCCTAAGTGGGGTTCCTGGATTTTAAAACACTTTCACCTTGCTTATTTCCTTTAATACCTAGAACCCTGAAGTAAGGGCAGGAATTATTCTACCACATCAAACATGAAAACAAATAAAAACCAAGAGCCAAAGAGGTAAAGAATCTTACAGAGGATTTACACAGTCCCTCAGCTAATAGAAAGTTGTAGTAGGACTCGAAAAGAAGATAAATATCTCCACAGACAAAAAAAAAGGAATAGAAAATCACAGGTGTTAGGGCTGAAGCCTCTGGAGAGGACACAGGCAGGGATGGTTAGATTGCTGATCTGAGATGGGAACTTGGTTTTCTGCACCTAACACTAGGATACCAAGGTGGAATATATGTTCATGGAATCCTGAAGTTGGAACTGGAATTCATTTTTTCATTTGAAACACTTATACATTATTTTAAGTATAGTGGGGATTATCATATTCATCAAATAAATTATAATTAAAAATGGCTGTCATAGTTTCAGGTGCACAGCAAAGTGACTCAGCCATATGTATACATGCATCCATTCTCCCCTAGACTCCCCTCCCTGAAACTATCACAACATTGTTAATCAGCTATACTCCAATATAAAATAAAAAGTTTTAAAAAATTTTTTAAATGATTATAGTTTTAAAAAAATGGCTGCCATGATCTTAACATGGAAGTAGCTTTTACATTACAATAAGAGGTTAAAATGTAACTTTCGTAAAACAGTTTAGCAATAAATTAGCAGCTGCCTATAGTTAACTTTCAGCAAGGTAATAAAACACCTACAAAGTTAGCAGAGTGAAATGGTTTAAACTGTAGGCAATGATTATAGAGGTTCAAGGGGGTCAGAGGGCCTAGAATAGCTTTAAGGAATAAGTGGATTTCTTCAAAAAAAGGAAAAGCTTCCATTTAATATAGTGCTATAAATTCACTCATTAAATATTCCACATACACATTAGAATAACATTTTTAAATTTAAAAGTTGTTATAGGGCTCAGAAATAAAATAAATAGCTCCATGGATAAAAAATGAATAGAAATACACAAATGTTTAGTCAGGGCTGAAAACTTTCAGGAGGGAAGCAGGCAAGGATGTCTAGGAATTAGTTTCCAAAGTTCTGTACTCATTGTGGGGACCACAGAGCTGGGGACTGAAACCAGACTAACTTCTTGAACCTGCAGGCTATTATGAAGCTAAGGTCAGCTCACCCACCTATCAGAGAGGCTGAAATAGCTGAATAAAATAACATGATAGAGCCGCTGAAAATGGTTCAGAATAAATATTATTTTAGAGTCTCGAAGACATGAAGAGGGCCATTAAAAAATTTGGAAGAGCAACAAAGAAAAACAGACAGAAACAGAAAGAAAAGTGAAGAAGGTGAAGAAGGAGGAGGAGGAGGAAGAGAGGGAGGAGGGTAGGGGAAAGAAGAAATAATTAGAAATCCTGCAAGTTAATAATGTGGCATTGTCATAAAAGAAAAATTTCATAGAATAAGATCTGTGTATGGTTGAAGAGAGATTTAGTGAATTGGAAGATGGTCTGGAGGAATTTATGAGGGACACCAGAAAGGAGATGACAGAGGGAATATTCTAAAATCTTCCCATGTTGGTTATCAATTTATTGTTCCTTGGCTCCCAGTTCACCCTTCAATATATTCTCTGTGAGAACAGATGGAATTCCTTTAAGCTTTGCCCTTATAAAGTGAGTGTGATGTTAAGCTTTCTCAGTAGAGGGCACTGGAAGTACATGGAAGTGGGAGGAGGTCAGCAGTGTGGGTGTGAGGACATAAGGTGGAGCTCTGCTCCAGCCACCCACCCAGAATGCAAGATCTCTCAATACCTCTGCAGCTTTGGCCTGACAATAACCTTTCTCTGGGAGCCTTTAACCACAGAAACCAGAGCCCTGAGAGCTTTCTGCCTGCACAAAAGTTCTCTTGCCCACACAGGTACCTGGATTTCTTCTGTAGGCTCCCTACTTGGCAGAGCATTCCCACCAAACCTCCACTCTCTCTGCAGATGCCCATTCAGCCCACCAGCACCCATAGAATTCCCACTTGCTCTACAAGCCCAGCCCCTGGTTCTGATCATCTGGCCCAGTCTGCTCTCCAGAGGCGGCCTTCTCATTGCCCAGTGACTGCAGACCACCTCTGGCCAAATTGCAAACTTCTCTGCTGTCCAGGGACTGAACTACACCTCCAGCAAGTGAAACTTTCCCAGTCTGTCCTTCTTGGGTACCCTCCCTCAGCCCTAGCATACTATATAGAATTTCCATATATTTTATAGCTATTATTTTATCAACCTTAATAATTCTTTATGTATATACTTCCCCTGTTTAAACCACTGTGTGGTCTCTATCTCCGGATACAATCTCTGCACAGTTTGGAAAGTGAATGGAGACACGAATTAACTTTAGACTTACTTATGCCAGCTCTACATGTTAAACCCACTGAAAGAATAAAAATAGAATTTCTGAACTAGCACCAAGAAAAAGGCAATACACTGAATCAATTTAACCAACCTATTAGAAGATAAAAAAGGAGGGGAAAAAGCAAAGGGGAACCATGATTATAAACACACACACACATACATACACAATAATGCAATAGAAAGGTCCAAAATTATCATAATCACAATAAAGGTAAATCGACTAACTCACATATTAAAGGACAGAGATGTTTAGGTTGGACTTTTTTCATTTAATCCAATGATTGGATTTTTACAAGAGAAAAAATGACCAAAAAATGTTAGCATATAAAGGAAGGAGAAAGATACATCATGCAAGTATTAATCAAAAGAAAGCTTAGCATTATAATTTTAATCAGCAAAAAATCTTTAAAGCAAAGAGCACTATTAAGCAAACTTGAAAGCAAAAGGCTCCATTTTATAAAGAGACTTATGGAAAAAAGGGACAGTGCACCATTTCAGTTATCATGAGGAAGATACACAATCCTACTCCTATGCATCTATCAACATAGACTTAAATTATATAAAACTAAGGGTGACAGAACTACAAAGAGAAACTGATAATGCCCTATAATGACAATGGGAGATTTAACACCCTTCTCAGAAACTAGTAGACTTTTCAGACATATAATATATAAAAATCTAGAAGATTAGAACACAGGTAAATATGTCAGAAAACAGAAAATTTACTTTCCCTTCAAGAATATATGTGAGGTTTACAAAGTATGAGTACAAAGAAAATTTAAACATATATCAAGAAATAATGTCATACAAACCACTCAAAGTACAATTAAAATTAAATATCAAGCACATAAATGTAGTTAAAATACAGCAACCTAAGTTTAGCATCACTCCTAAATAAATTTTGGGTTAAAGGGAGAATCTTACTGGAGATTATAAAATGATTTGAAATTAATAGTATTAAAGGTACTACACACTTTTCTGAAATGCAAACTAAACTACTTAGAAAAAAATATATAATCTTAAAAAGGTTAAAAATAATTGAGTTAAGCACTCAGCTCAGGAGGTCTTTTTTTTTTTAACAATATTTATGACAGTTAGCATTTATTGAACAATTATTAAACTCCAGACACTGTTGAAAGTGCTTTATATGTTGTGTTTTTTTAATTAATTTATTTATTTATATTTATTTTTGGCTGTGTTGGGTCTTCGTTTCTGTGCGAGGGCTTTCTCTAGTTGTGGCAAGCGGGGGTCACTCTTCATCGCGGTGCACGGGCCTCTCACTATCGCGGCCTCTCTTGTTGCAGAGCACAGGCTCCAGACGCGCAGGCTCAGTAGTTGTGGCTCACAGGCCCAGTTGCTCCGCGGCATGTGGGATCCTCCCAGACCAGGGCTCGAACCCGTGTCCCCTGCATTGGCAGGCAGATTCTCAACCACTGTGCCACCAGGGAAGCCCAGCTCAGGAGGTCTTAAAACAGAAATAGAGTTTCGAAGAAAGTAGAAGAAAGGAAATGATAAAAAAACATCTTTTCTGCACCACTAATTGGAATATAAATTGGTAGAACCTTTGACACATGGTGAAAGGGGCATATTCAAAGATGTTTCTTGGAGTCTTATTGTCATGAGAGCAAAAAACAACTAAATAAACCCCAAAATGTTCATCAAGGAGGGAAAAAGTAAATAAATTGTGGGATATTCAGGCAATGTAATAAGCACAGTGGTTAAGAAGAAACAATTTTGAGTAAAAGAAAATAACTTGTAGAAAAATACACATAATTAAATTTATTTATTTATTTATTTATTTATTTATTTATTTATTTATGGCTGTGTTGGGTCTTCGTTTCTGTGTGAGAGCTTTCTCTAGTTGCGGCAAGCGGGGACCACTCTTCATCGCTGTGCGCAGGCCTCTCACTGTCACGGCCTCTCTTGTTGCAGAGCACAGGCTCCAGACGCGCAGGCTCAGCAGTTGTGGCTCACGGGCCCAGCTGCTCCATGGCATGTGGGATCTTCCCAGACCAGGGCTCGAACCCGTGTCCCCTGCATTGGCAGGCAGATTCTCAACCACTGCGCCACCAGGGAAGCCCCAGTAAACTTTTAATAATAAAACACTCTATTATTTATGGATACATATCTTTTAAAAAGTATAAAATGTGAAACTCTGGCCCAGCTAGAGCCCAACCTCATAGCAAGGGTTGTCTTTGGAGAAAAACATAAAGAAATAAGACTGTGGAAGGATATATCATAGACATTATCTGCAATTATTTATTTTCTTAGAAAACTGTCTGAGGCAAAATGACAAAATGTTCATGGCATTTTATTCTGGGTGATGGGTACATGGTTGTTTGTTGAGTGACCCTCTGTATGTTTATGCAGAATGTTAAATTGGCAACATTTTAAAAATTACAGAGAATAAGAAGGGGAGAGGGGAAGGATTGGGAGAGGGGGAAGGGGAGAATGGGAGGGAAGGAGAGAGACAGAGAAAGACAGAGGGAGACAAAGAGAGTGAGAGAAAGAGAGGGAGGTGCGGAGGAGCAAGGCATCACTGGGTTGCCGACTTCCAGGTTGATGGCCAGGCGCCATCAGTTTCTAGGCATCTGAATCCAACAGAACTGCCTAAACCTCAGTTAAGCCTTTATTTCTCCACCACACAGTGCTTTGTTTCAGAATGTCTTGTAGAGTGGGTTGCTGGGGAAAGGAGACAAGTATTTTATATATATAGGCCAAATATCTTTCTTTCTGCTTTCCACAACATCAGCTAATGACTGGAGGGACCAAAACATTGAATGTAAGCTGTCTGTGAAATTGTTGGATTAAATGCAAGAGTAGCAAATTTGAATATCCTCTTGGATTCAAGTTGAGTGTATGCACTTTTTAATGATACTGAGTTGCATTTAATTTCTGTCCAAACTTACATTTTAAGAAATAAAATGGCTAAAGAATAAGAATGTCAAACAGACTATATACAGATACATACATTGTTTGAGTTCTAAGAATACCCAAAACACAAAGTAACCCTCAGTATATGAAATGTTTTAACATAACAAGTATAGGCAACCCCTAACCTCCAAGTGGAATACAAATGTGTGTGCATTTATTTGTCTTACTGTCTAATCTGGATCTTAGAACTAAGACACCAACACACGAAGTTTTTGCCAACATTCATTGCTTTGAGGCCCTGCTAACCAAAGCAACAAATGTTGGTGAAAATTTTGTGTGTTGATGTCTTAATAAGCTTGAGCTTTGATAATAAAATATCATAGCCCAGCTCACTTAAACAACAAACATTATTTCTCACAGTTCTGGAGGTTGGGAAGTCCAAGATCAAGGTGCTGGCAGATTTGGTTCTTGGTTAAGGACATGCTTCCTGTCTTGCAGAGGGCTGTCTTCCCACTGTATCCTCACATGGCAGAGAGAGGAAGCTCTGGTGTCTCTTCCTCTTATAAGTACACTAATTCCATCATGGAGACCCCACCCTCCTGACCTCATCTAAACCTAATTATTTCCCAAAGGTCCTTCCTTCAGATACCATGGCATTGGGGGTTAGGGCTTCAACAAATGAATTTTGGGGGAACATGAGCATTCAGTCCCTGACAGCTGGATATTTATATATTAAAGGTAACAATACTAGAATCTTACAGAGTTTTTCTTTCTTTTTCTTATTTGAGTAAGATACAGAGTTTGATTAGTTTTTGTGAAATGAGTAGCCACTTACAATGAGGTCAAGTTGAGCAGGTGCTAGTACTCTGCATTTCCCATTCAACAATGTGTTCTTTCCACAAATATTTCCTGGCTCTTTTGCAATGGTGGAGATGTTCTGTCTCTGCTCTGTCCAATATGATAAGCACATGTGGCTCTTGAGCACTTGAAATGTTGCTAGTGCAAATGAGGGACTGAATTTTTAATTGTATTTCATTTTAATTAATTTTAACTAATACTTAAACACCACAGGTAGCTGGTGGTTACTGGATTGGACAGAACCACACTAGACACTCTGCCAGAAACAGAGCAAGAAACAATCCAATCAAGATTCCCTGCTTGAGATCAGCTCGGTGCTTTGTGACCACCTAGAGGGGTGGGATGGGGAGGGTGGGAGGGAGGGAGATGCAAGAGGGAAGAGAAATGGGAACATATTGTATATGTATAACTGATTCACTTTGTTATAAAGCAGAAGCTAACACACTATTGTAAGGCAATTATACTTCAATAAAGATGTTTATAAAAAAAAAAAAAAAAAAAAAAAAAAAGATTCCCTGCTTGCTATGGAGCATTTATGTGTGGGGGCAACAGAGGGAGAAGAGTAGAGATATCAAACATGCAGATGAATGCACAAAAACATTTATTAAAGGCAGAAGGCTGTAATGAGATTGGCAACTTCCTTAGAATGAGGGTCAGCAAGGCTTTTCTGACAAGGGGACATTTGGTCTGGAACCTGGAAAGTCAGCCATGCAGAGGTGAAGGGCAAGAGCATTTCAGGAAGAGGATTCAGGCAGAAGAAAGTTTGGAGTGGTCCAGGAATGGGAAGAATATGGGTGTGGCTGGAGCATCGTGACCCAATGCAGGGGTCCTAGGGAATGAGAAGGAGATGCAGAGCTTGTTGACATGGGTCCAATGACGTAGGGCCTGGCAGACCACAGTCAGAAGTTTGGATGTGACTCCTAAGTGTAGTGGGGATTTTAAATAGGGGAATTAAATGATTTCATTTGTATTTTATTTTAAAGGTCGTTTGCTGCCATGTGAAGAATTGTGAGGGGCAAGAGAGAAAGCAGAGACACAACTCTGGAGCTATCTCAGGGGCAGAGGAGAGAGAGAATGGGGGCTTTTCCTCAGATAATGGTGTGGGAATAAAGAGAAGTGGACAGATTCTGTATATGTTTTGGAGGTAGAATCAATGTAATTGGGAAGGAAGTTAGAAAAAGAAAACTTCTAGCTAGAAAAAGAAAACATCTGGATTTCTAAAATAGAGGCAGGAACAACTGTATTCTTTTATTAATTTAACAAATTATCTTTTTTTCCCACCAGCTTCCTATTTTCTTTTTTCTTTTATTTATTAAACTATAGTTGATTCACAATGTTGTGCTAGTTTCAGGTGTACAGCTTCAGATTCTTTTCCATTATAGGTTATTACAAGATATTGAATATAGTTCCATGTGCTATATAGTATATTCTTGTTGTTTATCTACTTTATATATAGTGGTATGTATCTACTAATCTCTTACTCCTAATTTATCCGTGTACCACCCCTTTCCCTTCTGGTTACCATAAGTTTTCTATGTCTGTGAGTCTGTTTCTGCTTTGTAAATTAGTTCATTTGTATTGTTTTTTAGATTCCACATATAAGTTTATATCATGTAATATTTGTCTTTCTCTGCCTGACTTACTTCACTTAGTATGATAATGTCTAGGTCCATCCATGTTGCTGCAAATGGCAATATTTCATTCTTTTTATGGCTGAGTAATATTCCACTGTATATATCATACCACATCTTCTTTAACCATTCCTCTGTCGATGGACATTTAGGTTGCTTCCATGTCTTGGCTAAGCAGCTTCCTATTTTCAATCTGTCTTCATTTCATCCACCAGAGTGAGACTTCTAAAATAATCCAGATTATAGCTCTCTTTTTTCTTACCCTTTAAATACTTCCTCATCACATTACATACACAGGTCTAGACACTTAGGATGGTCCCAAGCTCTTTGCAGTCTGGTCTGACCGTCCCAGACTTCCCCTCAGCCAAGCCCCTTCCCAGCCTGTGTTCCCACCAAACTGAACATACATACCTTCATGCCTGTTGTTCTTTGCGCCCAGGACAGTCTAGCGCTCTTCCTGTACCTAGAAAAATTTACTCATCTTTCCAGTCCCAGTAATCCCTGGCAGAATTCAGTATCCCAGGGATAACACTGCCCTTGAATTCATTTCCCGAATGATGTTTTTCACCATATATGATCATTAGCTGTGTCTATTATGTCTCTCCTGATAGACTGTGAGATTCTCATGGTCTTTTTATCTTTTTTCATCATTACATCTCCCAATGTATAATGGATACCCAAAAATATTGGCTGAAGTAAATTAAGGTCTATTCCAGTATGAAAAATTATAACAGGTAAAATAAAATATTTTCTCCAGAAAATCAAGATGTGGAAGCAAAAGGTCCATTTCAATCAAAGCAGAACTGAATTTTGTGAGTAAATTGTTCACAAATTGGGAGAGTGTTCTCCTGATATATCAATAACCCTTAAAAAATACTATTTGTGCATTTTTCTAAGTCAGTGCGTCTTAAGTTCTTTTTTTTTTTTTTTCCCGAGGGGGAGTGACATCACAGGTTCTTTGAAATTGTGATCAAAACTGTTGGATCATCTAACAGATTCATATCAATATACAGCTTTGCAAATAATTTTAGAGGCTTCCAGGCCCACTATATTACACTCTTCTGTGAGCTTTTTAAAAATAATATACAGTAAATATTCTCAATAGTTGGAATATTGCCCACGTTGTCAGTTATTACACTACAATTCTCATAGTGTGTGTGTCTAATACTACAGTTGGTTTAAATGTGCTTTGTTCTCGATGGCATAGAGCTTTGACAGAGACCACACAGGACAATACAACATCAGTGTGAAACTGTTGGTGAATTTCACTTCAGATAGAATTCATTTGTACAATGATGACAGGGTTCCTTTTCAATCCACACCACCACAGATCCTTTCCTGAAGGACAAAACAGCTAACAAGGAGCTCCATTAAAGAGGAAAAACATTATATATGCTACCGTAGCCCACTAAAGAAATGGATATAATTTATTCCTAAACATGAGCAAATATTTTATTCTGTCTCTTCATGTTCTCTTCTTTGAAATATGATGGTCCTGTTTTTGACTCTGAGGTGATGTCAGATGAGATGTGGGTAGGTATATTGAAAAGTATAGCACGTATCCTGCATCCGATGAGACAATATTTTGTTGATCATTCTCTTTGGAATGAGATACACTCAAGAGTTCAACAGAGGCAGCAGTCCATCAGAAATTCTTTTTAAAAAAATAGATGGAAATTCCATTACTTGGTCAAAATTAAAACAAATTGAAGGAGGCCATTATTTGCTATTATTGATTGATGTGAATTTGAATGTTCCTTTCAGATAAGTTAGTCCTGATGGCTTTTATTGGAAATTGTTATTGAATTCAGTGTCCATTCAGTGCACCACTGATTTACAAAATTTAAGAATTAAGAAAATACCTGAGCATATCTCCAGGTGAAAATTTATTGGCAGAGCTGTATCTATGTAACTAGATTTCGTTAGTATATGTATAAAGTATTTTGAGTCTAGGCTAGAGAGAATGATAGGTTAATTCATGGGGGGACCAAGTTTGCTGACTTTTAACCTCTTAAAAATACCTCTCACCTGGATTACTGCTTTGCCTCTTAACTTCATCTCCCTACTATATCCTCACTCCTTGCAGTCTCTTCTCAGTCCAGCAACCAGACTGATTCCTTTGAAAAACCTAAGTTTGAATCATGTCACTTCTCTGCTCAAAGCCCTTCAGCAGCTCCCCATTTTCATGCAGAATAAGAGCCAAAGTCCTTAAATTGCGTACAAGTCGCTCCATGACCGGCCTCTTGACATCTGACCTCGCCTCCTACCATTTTTCAACTTTAGCTACCTTGGCTTCCTTGCCTGAATATATGAGATGTGCTTTAGGCTCCTGCTCTGGCTGTGCCATCTGCCCGGAATGCTCTTGCCCAGGTGTCTTGGCTCACTCCTTCACCACCTTCAAGTCTCTGTATCTCAATTCACCTGCATCCTTTCTCTTGATTCTCCTTATCCTGCTGACTTATTCTTTTATTCCTTATAGAATTTAATACATTCTGACAATATTTATACTTTATTTATTTATTATGCTTATTGTCTTTCCCCCACTCCTTCCAGAATGTAATATCTTCAAGGACGAGTATCTTATTTGATAATACATCCCAAACATCTAAAATAGGGCTTGATACATAGTAGAGTCTCAATAAATACTTGCTGAATCAAACAAATGAACGATTGGCTGTACAGCCTAAGTTTTACATATTAATTTATTCTGAGGGTACAAAAATGAATAAGAAGACATGATCCTACTCAAAAACTAACTGACTACCTCTAACCTTTGGAACTATATTAAAATGTTTGCCATTGATCACAGGCCTGAGTGATAGAGCAGGGATGGTTCTACCAAGTCTATTCAACTATGGGAGAAAAGACATCTGTTACAAGGATTTCAGGGATACTCCAAAAATGTACATTACTGCCTATATTTTTTTAACTCAGAGTGATATCCTCTTCTTGGGCCCTTTACTTTTCTTAAGGTAATCACTTGGCGAGAAGTAAATTGAACCATTGGTTTGTGTATCAGGAGGCTAATCTTTAGGCAGATAGCACTCTGGGAGCGTCGTAAAGTATGGAGCTACAAAGAATAAAGTAGCATAATTTCTGCAGAGATTAAAGCAGTAGGTTCAAGAAGTTACTGTCCTGGACAACAATGTCAGGCGTCTAAGTCTGGATCTCAGATGGCTGCAGATACATAGGAGCTGATTTCTGCTTTCATGACCCAGACACTGTCTCAGCATTGCCCTCCCAAATGCTCAGGGAGTGGCTCCACCCCATTTGAAGTCAGCCCTTCCTTATTAAGGATCCAATGTCTTCATCATGGCTGTGTAGGTACTGTGACACAAATATTCAGTGATGTTGTGGGCCAAGAACTCAGGGCCATGTGAGAGGACTACCGATATACCTTCAGGTCACAGTCTGTTCAGGCTGCTATAGCACAATACCATAGACTGGGTGGCTTAAACAACCAATATTTATTTCTCACAGTTTTGGAAAACGGGAAGTCAAAGATCAGTCAGCATGGTTGGGCTCTTGGTCAGGGATCTCTTCCTGGTTTACAGACAGCTGCCTTCTTGCTGCAAAGATGGAGGGCATGGCAGAGAGAGAGCCGGATCTCTGGTCTCTTTTTATAAGGGCACTAATCCCATCATGGGGGCTTCATCCTCATGACCTCATCTAAACCTAATTACCTCCTAAAGGCTCCACCTCCAAATATCATCACATTGGGATTAGGGATTCAACATCTGAATCTTGAGGGGACACAAATATTAGTCCATAGCAGTACCCAAGAAATACCTGTATGTGCCTGTTTGGAAATCTTCTAGGGTCTCTTAGATGTTTAATGAAGAATTGTCTGGGCTCCCCCTTTCCCACACCCTCCGACCTCTAACCTCTGTCAATATATCTGATTCCTCATCTCTCTGAATCTTATTTTAGAAAAAAGAATAAAGAGGAAAATATTTTATATAAACTAAATATACCTCATGGATGAATACATTTACTGCTGCATTTTTCTTCCAGTTGCAAGCCACTTCTGAGAAATAATTAGGTTTATCTAACAGCAGTACTTGAAAGATTAGAAGTAATACTGTATTAAAACTGTATATAATAACATGAAAAGCAAAAAAAAAAAAAAGGATACTTGAAGGAATAGGTTCAGATAATCCTAGTATAGGATGTTCTGTTTCTTCCTTGTATATCACTTTATTCATAGGTACATATTTTTAGCCTTCATCATAGTCAAAATTATAATTGGATAGACTAGCCTAGTGAATTTTTAAATCCTGGCTAAACATTTCTTTTATTATTCCCTAAAATCCCTTCATTACTTACTAGCTTGTAGAATAATTTTAAGTTAAGCAAAGAATTTTGAAGCAAATATCCCCTAAAATATATAACATATTCTAGAGGCCGGTAAGTGGCTTTATGCTTAACCATTATCATACATAATAGACACAGCTACTATTGTCTATTTGCAGAGATAATTAAGACTAATTATATTTGGGGAAGCCTCCGTAAATCTATCAAAACTAGGGAACTTATCATCCAGCAGTCCATTAGTTTGGTGTCCTGACATCAATATTTTTAAGCTTCAATTTTCAGAAGATATGTATTTCATGCTTTTAGCCTCAATAACGGTGAATTTTCTTGTAATCACTGCAAACTCAAGATTATTTCTTCATAATTTAGTACCCTTTGGTCATCCATTAATAAATGCATTAATATTTATCAAATGAGAAGAAAAAAATCTCTCTTAATATGCTTGTTAAATGCCTTAAATATAAGTTTTGCCCTCTAATCCAAATCGGCTATCAAATGGCCCTTGTGAACTATCAGAGTGTCAGAATCATGTAAATTATGTAGTAAAAGAAATCATGCAGTTATTTAAGTAGAACTTCTTGGAAGTATGAGATCGTAAGATGCAAATCAGTGTATTTCATTAAAGACTTTGAAAAACAGATTGTATACCATAGGCCTGTACATACTATTGGTAGTGGAAAGTATTTTTAGAATCAGATCCTCACATTGGCTTTGCAAGTGGTATAAAACAAAATCTACTGTAAACCCATAGTTTACCTTCAGTACCAGCTTCTTCTGTTTCATACAACTGCTTCATTCTAAAGAATTCCAGTGACCAGAAAGGACTGTATTAGCTGGAAAGAACCAAGTCAAAAATAAGGGGGTGAGAGAAAGTTCTGAGGGGAAAATTGCCTACACAGAGGAGCCTAAGAACATGAAATTTCATTTACACATTATTCTTTAGTACTTATAGTTTTTTAAACACCTCTTTTGTATGACTGACACTATCAGGCACTGTGGGGAATAAAAAGATTTGTATAAACTCTAAAGTTCATAGAATTTATAGTAGGCACACAAGTATTATTTCAGATCAAATATAGAATCACATAAGTGGTATAGAAAGAAATGTAAGAGTGGGAGAGAGAGCATGCGAGATCATTTCTGAATAAATAGATCAAGGCAGATTTTATTGGGGAGGTAACATTTAACATAGAGGGCACAAGGTGTACAGTGGTTGACTGGAAGACAGTAAGTAGCCCAAGAGGACTGAACAAAATTAAGTAATCATGGAAAGGAAATATATACTAGTTTGTGAAAGGCTTGGAAGGCCAGAAATCCAAAGCAACCAGAAACCTAGAGCAACCAGCATGTTCTTAGATTACTGTATGTACCTGTTTGTACATGGGACACAGAAAACCCATGAGTTGTGAGTCCAATGGGCCAGTAATAAAAGAGACAAAAGCTGCATAACTTACAAGGAAAATAACTAGAGAAAACATGGGAAAAAAGATTAGTACTATCATACTTACCATGTTGAACTGTAAAAAAGACTGTCCATTCATAATTTTTCTACCTTCATTATACATTTAGTAAAATGCATGGGGCATGGTTAGTGCTAAAGAAAAGTTAGTTCCCTCCCACCATGGCCCTTTCCAGGCTCTGTTCTGTTCCTTCCTCTGTGTCTCTTGTCTTCCCCCAGAGCTAGGGCCACTTAATCCTTCTTTATAGGCTTTCCTGCTCTATAGATCCTAGAATTAAAGCTAAACCTGGGCTTCCCTGGTGGCACAGTGGTTAAGAATAGGCCTGCCAACACAGGGGACACGGGTTCGAGCCCTGGTCCGCGAAGATCCCACATGCCACAGAGCAACTAAGCCCATGCGCCACAACTACTGAGCCTGCGCTCTAGAGCCCACAAGCCCACAACTACTGAGCCCGCGCACCAGAACTACTGAAGCCTGGGTGCCTAGAGCCCACGCTCTGCAACAAGAGAAGCCACCGCAATGAGAAGCCCACGCACCGCAATGAAGAGAAGCCCCTGCTTGCCGCAACTAGAGAAAGCCCACATGCAACAACAAAGACCCAATGCAGCCAAAAATAAAATAAATAAAGTAAATAAATTTTTTAAAAAAATAATAAGATGGGGCAATTCCCTAAAAAAAAAAAAAAAAGCTAAACCTAAGCAGGAGTAATGTAAGGAACCCCTACCCAATATTTGGGACTCAGCTCGGTCACCCTATTGGTAGGAGTTCAGCTCTGATCTTGAGTGTTGTTTCGGTCTTTGGCCTTTGGCCCAGTCACCTCCTCAGAACCCCAGTCTCTCTAAGACCAAGTCTCTATCTTCTTGCCAAACTCCACAGCCCCCACTTTATTCTCTTTTCTGTTGTCTCTGCTGCCCTGGACCCTGTTCTGGTTGATAGAATCTTGCTATTTATAATGAACATCACCCAGGTTTAGGGCCTGACTGGTCTTCAGCGTGAGATCGCCTGCTTCTGGACTGGGTCTTCGGTTTGTGCCCTTCATAGCTCTTGTTTGCTTTTTATGGAACTGAGCCACCCCTCCCCACAGAAGCTTTTTTAGAGCACTGACTTGGGTCTTTTGCCACGCCACTGGAATTTCCCTTGGACCCTGCAACTGAGGAAGTATGCGACTGCATGTGTACTCAGCCCTGGCGTGGTTCCTGGCACGAGTCCCTTGGTCGACAGGGATCTGTACCAGGCCTGTCCACATCCGCACCATTCTTAAAGGTACAAAGATGAGTACAAGTCTTATACTTAAGGATCATATAATAGAGTAGGGAAAATGAGACAAGTGCATGACTAAGCACAGTGCAAGGCAGGATATGGTAAGTGTGTCAGAGAAGCGAGAATTCATACAAGAAATCACATTAGGTTGACACATTTCTGAACTGCCATGTTGAAAACATTTGAGCTGGGCTCTAAGTGTTAGATATCAAAGAGGAGCACGCAGCTAGAACAAAGAAGCAACATAAACAGACAAAAGGTGCCAGGGAAAGAGTAAGTAGTGATGTGAAGGCTAGAGAGAATCTGGTCTGGGACTAGTATTAGAGATCAAGGCTGTAGTACACAGCCATATAGGCTATGTGCTGCCCAACTCCACAAGGTCCCATTCTTACACATTGCAGGTTGACAAACTTCTTCTGTTTTATCTGGCCAGATAGGAAATATTTTAGGCTTTGCAGGCCATGTAGTCTTTGTTGTAACTACTCAACTCTGCCTCTGTAGCTCAAGAGAAGGCAAAGACAATATGTAAACAAAGGACCGTGGATGTGCTCCAATAAAACTTTATTTATGGATACTGAAATTTGAATTTCACAAAATTATTCTTTTGATTTTTTTTCAACCATTTTAAAATGTAAAAAAATGTGTTCTTAGTTAACAGGCTATACAAAAATAGGCAGCAGGCCGGATTTGGCCCTCAGGTTATATAGTTTGCCAACCCTGAGATAGACTCAATGCGAATGATACTCCTGGATTGTAAGACACAGTGTCCATGTGGAAAGCCATTGGTGGTGTTTATTAAAGACAAGCATAATATTGTCAAAGCTAGATAAGAGACAGATGTGAGATAGGAAACCAATTATTTTCTTTTCTTTTTTTTTGAGGAGGCTAGTTCTGAGGCTGCTGTCATAGTTCAAGCTGTGTGTGTGTGTGTGTGTGCACGCATGCACTATTTTTGACACATTTTTGAACTGCTATGTAGAAAGTGACTTTTGACCTAGACTTTGTTTTTCTACACGCTCTATTCCAAAATGACTATACAGTGTATGACCATCAACCTGGCACTGTGACCACCTCTCTGAATGTCTTTTATACAAGAGAGTGGCAGAAGTGTCTAAAGAGAATAAAAGGAGAAAAGCAGTCATTCTCAAGGTTGTAACAGTGGGGGAGGGAGGCACCCAAACCCTTGAGTCAAAGCGGTAGTGTAAGTTGTCAGCAAGAGGAAACAAAGGAGCATTCACTTTACGATATCCTGGTCCTTCCTATTTTATCACAGCGTCACATAAAACATCTTACAAAATTCACCATGCTTTCTGTTACTCTCCATTTGAAAAGCCAGCACTCGGCAGGTGTCAGAAATCTTGCTTCGGTTACCTTCTGCTTCAGAAAGCTTTATCTCATTGTAGATATGCTGTCTGCGTTCCAGCACGTGGCCGTGGGTAGCTATTTGTGGCTGGCCTTATTGGACCCATCTTCTCTTGCTCATCACAGCAGAGTTATGTGGGCCAGTGCCTAGGCAGCAAAACTCCACGACAAGGTTCAATTAGAAAATTCTCATAGGGATTTTTATATGTTAGTTACCCTAATACCGACTGGTTTATAGTCTTTAACATTTCAGGCTAGCAATCTGTAATCTTTAAAAAATAGTAAAGATGTCCCTAATGTTTAGTATCTGTGTGTGCAATACTGTTACTAGCAGTAAGAAACAGCTTCTGAACTACAATAATGGGTGGAGGTCATACCTAGGCGAATATATGCTTAATATGGGAAATACTTTTCTATTAGATATAGATACAGACAAATGAAATGAACTTTCTCGTAGATAGTAAATGGGATGCTAAGTCAATAAGAAATTCTCCTTAAGGACAATGTGTTAATTTGGTAGGATACTGGAACAGGTGACTCGGACTCCCCTTATCATAATGTTGTAGGAGTCCACTGACTTTTCCAGAGAACCCAAAGCATATTTTAATAGTAGAATCTACATCTTTGAGTATTTTGCATTAAATGTATTTAAAAGATTACATTTGTTATTCACAACATTTCTTTGAATAGAGGAGATGGACAAATAGGTATCATTATTAATATTTTATCATCATCAATGATCTTGAGGTACTAACAAAATAATTATGTATAAATTCAGTATCTTTTTGAAGTCTGACAACACAGGTACTCATGAATTACCCAAATCTATAAAAACCTACTAAAAGATTTTGATAACTTCCTAAATACATTCCAGTGAGATTTTTCAAATAGCTGACAGTTGGTCAGTATTACATCTGATCCTAAATACACATCAATCCTTGGAACATAGGGTTGATGTTGTCGCCCAATAGCTGATCCAAGTGTGGAGGCCATATGTGGAGACCGTGGAGCCAAAAGATGCACAGAGGCTGGATTACTTAGTCACTACATAGAGGAGAGCTGTCGTGGTGAGTCACCTAACTTAAGCAGACTTCAGTTAAGGAAGAAATAAACTTTCTCATTTAGTCACTGAAATTTGGGGGCTTGTCACAATGGCACAAACTCAGCCTATACTAACATAATTCATCTAGATCTTTTCTGCAGCTCCTATCAGCACTTTACCATTACGTCCTAATATGCCATGATCCCTAATTAAGATGTTTAAGAAAGTACAAAAACTGCTCTTTGGTGCCATGGAGAAAATAAGGCAGGAGAAGGTGATAGGGATTGGTTAAGGTTTCGGTGCCTTTAGGTGTTTACACTGAGTGGTCAAGGAAGAACTCACTTAAGAGAGAACTTTTGACCAGTGACTCAAAGCCATGCAGATATCTGCAGGAAATGCATCCTAGGCAAAAGGGAATATTCAATCATCTGATGTTTTAAGAGAAGCAAAGAGACCAGTGTAGCTGAAAGGCAGTGACTGGAGGAGGAGGAGAGTAATGAGAAATGAAGTTAGAGGGGGGGAAAAAGCACATTATAGAGGGCATCGTGGGCTGTTATAAGGACTTTGGCTCTCACTCTGAGTGAAATTGGAAGCCACT
Organism: Balaenoptera musculus; assembly: GCF_009873245.2. NCBI lineage: Eukaryota > Metazoa > Chordata > Mammalia > Artiodactyla > Balaenopteridae > Balaenoptera > Balaenoptera musculus. The sequence goes on along the minus strand of NC_045788.1, from coordinate 126,760,902 downwards.
GGAAAGTGTGGTGCTGTGTCGTGACATGGTTTGATTTATATTTTTAAAGAATTGTCTTCTAAAAGCATATTTATGACACTAAAACGTTATTTACAATGGATGATGTTGTTGCAATATAATCCTGCCTTCACTCATGTGTCGTTATGATCCTTGACTAATTCTCACCAATCCAATACTGGTGGTACTAACTTACAGTGCAGACTAGATTGATGACAATCAGACTTCCATCTAAGTTTCCCAATGATACCCTAGGCTGCAGTGCCCTGATTTGAAACACTGCCATAAAGCTATCAAAGAAATCTTTGCAAGAGTCTTTATTCTCCTGAACCTCCGCTGTAAATTGTCAAAAAGAGTTGGATATAATTTCATAGCATATGAAACCAGCACTTGGAGCGTCCTAGACAGAGATGCATTGATCTCACAAACTGATTACTTTGTCATTTCCGCCTGGATACCCAAAAGACGTCTTTTGGCTCAGTATATCCAAAACTAAAATCATTCCCCACTCCCATCTACCTACTCCAGACATTATGTTCACTGTATTCCTGTTTTCAGTTCAGAAAAACCCCATTACCACAGTAGTTCAAGTCAGAAAACCCAAAGATTGGTAACCATTTCTAAAAGTTCCTTCTCCTACACACCTTTCAAATTCACCCCTTCCCCTTTCTTCCCCCAACACACCTTCAAATCTAGGCCCATTCCCTCTCTTGTGAACTGCTGAATCAGCCCCTAATGCATCTCTCAGGCTCCATTCTCTCATTGGACACTGCTAAAGGAGCATTTTTCTAAAATACAAATCTGGTTGTGGCACCCTCCTCCTTGTAAAGAATGAGCTAAACTCTTTGGACTTAAAGATCCCTGACCATCAAGTTTCTGCCTGCATTTTACCACATGTAGATTGCAATTTTTGCTGCACCACACAAAACTGCTTGTTGTTTTCCAAACATCACAAACAGTTTCACACATCTGTGACTTTGTGTATGCCCTCTGCTGGAATATTTCTTCACCTTGTCTAACTGCAAAATTGCTCCTGCTTTCAGCTTCTGCTTATATGCTATATCATTTGCGAAGTCTTCCCTGATGTCTCTTCCAGGGCCCCTCATGTGTAACTTTATTTCAATGGTGACTTTGAGCTTACATCTGTCACCCCCATGAAACAACTCTTTGTATGTCAAGCCTCTAAGACAGAGGCATAGTAGATACATAGTAAGTGCTCAGTCCATGTTGAATGAATTAATACTCCAAAATACCAGTCTGGCTCTGTTGCCTGGCGCATAAGGAAGAGGATGTCATGTCTGTATCCCAACATCCTATGATGCTCAGTGGGTAGAAAGTGGCATTATGCTGTCACATTGTTTGTGAAGGAAAATATAGTAATTTCTTTCAGCAGTGTTTTGGGTAAGTTGAACATAAACGATATTTTAATATTGAACTTGTCCTTACGGGTTTTTTTCTGGCATTTTATTCCTCCAGATTGATTTATCTTTGTAACTCTTCTTTGGCTTGCAGCCAATGTTATTAAATGATTACCATTCTTCTTAGGGCTGACCTCATTTTCTTGCTTACTGGATACTTTGGCTATGAAAGGGAAATGTGTTGAGAAAAATCAGCCTTTGGTTTCTTGGTTCACATGGGGATCTGAATTCTGAAATTTGTGTCAAAATAGATTTTATTTAAGAGAGCAGCTATCTAAAACTAATAATCTTTTTGATGCGATGGTAAATGGGATTGTTTCCTTAATCTCTCTTTCTCATCTTTCATTGTTAGTGTATATGAATGCAAGCAATAATCGAAAAACTAAAGATGCCCGATTTTCTTAAGAAATTACATTTCAGTAATACAGCATTGTTTAGTGTTTGTATTTGGCTCTTTTATTCTTATTACAGGACAGCATATGTTCTGAGCTGGGACATTGCTGTTTTTGCCTGATCAACTTGAAAGCCCTCTCTAGTTGGCATAAGGCATGTTTGGTTGAATACTGCAATAATGTGCTGATATAACTGGTGGCTGAGTCATCTGTTTTTACAGGATTGGTACTGTAAAGAGCTGAGTCATATGTCTTGTGTCAAAATTGAGTGTGAATTTTAGAGCCAAAAGTAAAATGAACCCTTGAGTGTACTCAAGTGAAAAATCACAACAACTTGTGGGCTGAGGGTTTTCATAGCTACTATTTGATTTTTTTTTTCCAAGCTGCATTATTTTACTCTTTGTATCTTCATGCAGCAAGTGGAAAAATCCAAGCTCAGAGCTCACTGTTACTGTTATGGAAAGGACGATGTTAGAAACGAGTCTCTAGTTCTCTGTGATCAGCTATAAACCTTGATCCCCTGCTTATTATGAGCTTCATTTGCTTGTAGAGTTTCCAGTGGCCAAGTGCTCAAATGAGGGGCCAGGGTCATTTTTGCAAGTGGGCAACTACTGAGATTAGGTAGAGAGCCCACAGAGGTCTCAGAACTTTTTTTCAGATAAATACCCAGAAGTGGAATTGCTGGATCTTATGGTAGTTCTATTTTTAATTTTTAGAGAAGCCTCCATACTGTTTTCCATAGGGGCTGCACCAATTTACAATCCCACCAACAGTGGACAAATGTTCCCTTTTCTCCACATTCTCACCAGTTTTTGTTAGCTCGTCTTTTTAACGCCAGCCATTCTAACAGGCATGATGGTTTTAATTTGTGTTTCCCTGATGATTAGTGATGTTGAGCACCTTTTCATGTACCCATTGGCAATTTGAATATCTTCTTTGGAAAAATGTCTCTTCAGGTCCTTTGCCCTTTTTTTATTGGAGATATATATGTGTGTGTGTGTATATATATATATATATATATATATATATATATATATATATATATATATATATATTGCTGTTGAGTTGTATGAGTTCTTTATATATTTTGGATATTAACCTATTATCAGATATATTATTTGCAAATATTTTCTCTAATTCTATAGATTGCCTTTCCATTTTGTTGATCTGTGTGTGTGTGTGTGTGATATGGAATTCTTATAGCCACATTTATTGTTCCTTTATTGTCAACTTTTTTCGCAGTTGTCTTCATGCCATTTCACTGAACTTGCTGTTCAAAAGTCCTCTGGACTAAAGAGAATGTTAATAGACAGAGAGAGCTAAAAAGTACAGATATTAGAGCCTTTTAGAATAATTTTGAAAATTAATATAGATAAGCCATGGGGGGGCCTGAAAATGTCTCTTTTTTTAAAAAAAAAGTAGACTTTTAATTTTTTTGCCCCATCTCCCTTTGGCATGGATTTTTTAAATTTAGAATTTTCCAAAGGTTTTTTTTTTGTCCTTTGCACCCTACACTTTAGCTGTTATAATCACCTGAATGGGTAATATCCAGACAAGTGTTTTATTGTGACTTTAAAAAAATGTTACTTGATCGGGAGCAAGCTGATGATTTCTGTCAACTCCTTATTAGAAGTCTTAAATCTCCAAGAGGCCACGGCAGTGAATGTTCTTCAAGAGTGGTCTCCAGGCAACAGGATTCCAGGAAGATAGATACTGCAGAGGACACAAAAGCGAACAGAAATAAGATGAGACAGTGAGTTTGTAAAAAGGAAGAATTCATAAAAAATATAGATGTATTTGAGAGATACATATCAGAACATTCTAGTGTCTTGGAGAGAGGAGTTAAAAGGAAAAAATATAAGCCATAATTCATTTCTTAAATTAGAACATGGGATTTTTTAGTTATTGATTCAGGACTTGTTTAATAACATTTGAATTTCTGTCAATAAAATGTAAAGCTCATTAACATACTCTTAAAATATAATTTTGGTTCAATTTTGATAGTATACCTCACATTACTGAAATAAGTGGTTAAGGAAAGCAGGACTCAAATACTTGAAAGTAAAGAACAGACTCTAAATTTTCTCACTAATATCCTAAATAAATGAGGTCCCTGAATATTCTCTCCATTATAATAGTATCTCCCAGTGCTTTTAATGGTGATGAAATTACCCTACTGAAATTAGAATTAATGTCATAGAGACTGTTTTTGTGAACTCCAGTGTAGCTCTAAAATTGAACCTTGTGAAAAAAAGAAAAAGTAAGGTTAAGTCTGTTATGAGTTCCACCTACTTTTATCTTCCTTGTCCCACCTGCCTCCACAATCAAGTATAAAATAGACACTTTTGACTACAGCAGATACACTCAGACCACATCTCTAGGGAAGAATATAAACATTTGGGCAAAAATAAACAAGCACATGGGAATAAGGAATAAAAAGAAAAAATCATCATCAAAACTATTCATCTATAGGAACAGAGCACCAGCTGTTTCACATATGGTATTAAAGATAAGAAGAACTTAAATAAAATGTCTTAGCTTTAACATTAGCAACAGCTGACTGGTGTATTACAACATAAACAATATGAAATAGAAAATATATTTGGAGTTAAATATGTTATAAATAGACTTATGACACCTGTTTTATGTGTACAAGGAATCAGAGCCTTCTAAAAAGAAAAGACAGACACTGTAATATCTTGTCCTTGTAGATACAAAGACCAAGAGAAATTGAAAGGGCCAAAATAATGTAACTATTCTCTATATGCTGGAAGGTTTACAGCCTGAAATAATTAGTGTACAGGAAGGAAACAGTGACTTTAACTTTCTCTAAAAATATTTAAATTCATAAATAACTTGTTCTTTTCTTATTGCTTTACAAATGTAACTTACTCTTCTTATCAAACTTGCTATGCATTTTCATCTGCTCCCTGAATATCCTTCAAAGCAAGCAACATTCAGATCCCCATTTCATCTCTATTTGCAAGACCGAAAAAACAAGCAGTTATCAAATTTATGCATAGAGAATGAATTCTGCCCCATGCTGCATTTTGAACTGGGGAGGAAAGTATCCTTGATCTCTTTGCTTTGGCTTTATTTCTGAACATTTCTGTCTTTAGTCCTTTGCCTTCCTATACAGACTATTCTAAATTTCCAAGACATGTTGCTTGATTTCATTACATCCTGGGTGCGTAAATCAGTGCTTCATTTTAAAAATTTAGCAGGATTTTTTAGAATGCAAAGAATATTTCACTATTAATGGGTTTATGGTCTTGGAATGTCAGGTTTTGTTATTGCTTTTATTTTTCTACTCAGATATTATGCATATTCCTTTCTACCCTAAGGCATTGAGGTACTAGGGCAAGCAAGCCAAGCTCCTTTGCTGGATGTTTTTTCCATATTCATTAAAATATACTTATCCGTTGACACTTAATAATCAGCTATCTCTCAGGATGTGCTCTTCATCTTCAGTATATTTTCCTGACCAACATTAATTCTTACAACACTTCAGAGAGGTACCTAAGTGGGCATCACTGGGCAGATTTTCATTCAGTCTAACTGGGAATCCTTCCATCAAGGTGACAGAATGAAAGTGGGACCCATTATCTCCACTGTACAGATGAAGAAAACGAGCACAAAAGATTAAGTGGTGAAGCAAGGAGAAAGAGAGAGAGGCTGTGTGAACAGAGTGGAAACGCTTTTTCAATCCCAGCTCCCAATCCTAGCTCGTTTGTGTTTGATCTTGTTACAAACCTCTCTCTCGATTGGGGAGAACAGATGGAACCAGATGGGATGCTTTAGAAACTTCTGTATAAACCTTTCTCCAAGAATTAATAAGAAGTGATACAATTAAAGGAAAACAAATAATCACAGCATGATTTGTGATTCTCAATTGAGCACTAGGGAATTGGTTAGCATCTATTCAGAACGGGCTTTTGCCACCTTATTGATATGGTTCTGAGGGAAAAATTGATTACTAGGATTTCTTAGAAGAAATATCCGTCGTCGTTTTTGAATGTCTAAACAGTACATTGAACAAGCATGATCCCACTGCCATTTTACAGGAAGCTTTCCCCTCTGATGGCTGAAACTTTGGCACATCTGTGGCTTTCTTGCTCACAGTTCGTCCTTAAATCTTCTAAGTCTCAAAACACTCTCATTTGGAAAGGTTCAACGTCTAATTTGAGATGTCCGTAAGCATTTCAGATTTCATGCCAGACTCCTCCCCATCTTCTAGCTGAGAACAGTAGTTGGTGGGTCACCTGTCTTCAGGGAGAGGGGCATGGCCAATTGCTCTCTTTTCCCACCCATTTCACACCCAGCAGTCCCCCCTCCCAGTGCACCCCACCAGTGTGAGAGCCGCAAAGGGGAAGAGAGAAAAGGAAGACATAGGAACGTTCTGGCTCAGCTCTTGATACGTAACTGGATTCCCGCCCTCTGCTGGGTCCCTCTGACAGCAGCCCCGAGGACTCAGAGCTTCTCCCTTGCTGGCTTGGTGGGCTTGCTGGCATCCATTTCAGGTGGCCCCTGTCCCTTCCTCCTCTACCACCTCTGGCCTTCCATCACCCACTCCACACACAGACTCAGCAGTCTCCCCCGTTGCAGCCCCGCTGCCCCCTGGTGGTTCTCTCAGGACCTAGAACAGCTCCCAGCTGACTCTTTATCCCCCATAGCCCACATCTAGTCCGCAGATAGATCGTCACATCCCTTGCCTGCTCTGGACTGAATGTTTGTCCCCTACCTCCAATTCATATGTTAAGCTCTAGTCCCCAGCGTAATGGTATTTGGAGGTGGGGCCTTTGGGAGATAATTAGGATTAGATGAGGTCATGAGCCTGGAGACCCCATGGGAGGATTAGTGCCCTTCGAAGAAGAGGAAGAGACACTAGAGCTTTCTCTCTCTGCCATGTGAGGACACAGTGAGAAGGCAGTCATCTGTAAGACAGGAAAGGGCTCCTTGATCTTGGACTTCCCAGCCTCCAGAATTGTGGGAAAATAAACGTCTGTTGTTTAAGTCACCCAATCTATGGTATTTCTTACAGCAGCCTGAGCTGACTAAGACACTGCCCTGTGTTTGGCTGGGGTAAAAATTCCCCAGACCCAGCCCTTTTACCCCTTTTCCCTTCACTGCCATAGACCCCTCCTCTGGCCAGAAAATACTGCATTCTGTTCATTTTTTCCTCCCTTTCCAATTTTCCTTCAAATTGCTCAAGACCATAATTCTTCTCCTTCAGCCAGTCTGGTCCATTCACTGGTATTTTGGCATTCCATGTGCATTCAGACCAAGCAGCTTTTCACTAATACAACCTCCTGCCTGTCTGCCCAACTTCATTTCCAGTTTCACTCGTGAATGCCCTTAGATCCTGCTCTACTGGACTTTTGCAGTGTCCCAAATGCCCTGTGTTCTCTCCCTCCTCCAGTGTCTTTCTCTTCTTTACTGTATTTGTTTCCTATGGCAGCTGTTACAGATTACCAAAAACTGTAGCTTAAAACAATAGAAATTTGTTCTCATAGTTCTGGGGGCAGAAGTCTCAAATCAAGGTGTCAGCAGGGCTGTGTTTCCTCTAGAGGCTTTAGGGAAGAGATTTTTCTCACCTTGTCCAGTGTCTAGTGTTTGTTGGCATTCCTTGGCTTGTGTTCAGACTTCTGCCTCCGTGGTCACATTGCATTCTCCTCTTCCGCCTGTCAAATCTCCCCAGTGTGTCCTTCATAAGATGTTTGTCATTGGAGTTAAGAGTCCACCCAGATAATCCAGGATGATCCCTTGATTTCAAGATCCTTAATTTAATTACATCTGCAAAGGCCTTTTCCAAATAAGGTAATGTTCACAGGGTCTGGGAATTAGGACATGGACATATCTTTTGGAGGACCACCATTCAACCCACTATGCTTGGCAGCGCCTTTTCTCACCTCCCAACTGGTATCCCTGTCTCCACTCTTGTCTCAGGCAATCCCTTTGTCATTGTCACTGACATCCTCCTGAAACACAACTGTCTTCTTGCCACTGATGCCCCTGTTTTATAGTCTCCCTTTTACCATGGTTTTCAGGGCCCTTCATTACCTCATTGCTGTTTAGCTCCCCAAGCCTATCTGCAGCCATTAGTCAAACACCTTCCTACCATCAAAGCTGTAGACAGTACTTGCTCTACTGATCTTTTCTCTCTTAAAATGTGCCCTTTTCTCTCCCGATTTCCCACAGGTTGTTGCCTCTTCATGAATCCTTTGTTTTCTTTCTGGACTAATTTACCTTTCAAATCTCATTTTAATTACAACTTCCTTAATATTCCTACATATCTTATTATCTAGCTGTCTTTCTTCCATGGTAGAGGTCAAAGCAGATGCTTTCTGGATCACTATTGTGCCCACAGCTCCTAGACAAACAGATGAATAGGTACTTCATCCATAGCTGATGAATATATGAAGAGATACGTTCCTCACTCTTTTTTCAATAACATCAAATGTAAAAGATGGGAATCTTGTCAAACTGATGCCAAATTTAGCTGCTTAGAGTTTAAAACCAAATGAACATATATGATATAAATGAAATGGGAACTCAACTTGAGATCCAATTTAGACATTTTAATTCGGCGGAGGGCATAAAATCAATATTTACACGTGGGTCTCCTGAAAGACCCATGTTTTGCTTGTCTTTCAGTGTAGAAAAGAATGTGTGTTTCTTAGGCATTTTGAAACATAATGTTTAGGAGCCTTGATCTTAAATTGATTAATTCCCCCAAAAGCAATTAGTTTCACATTATCATGTTGTCAGAGGGAGTATGTACGATGCTTTCTGAGGTTGGTCTTGTGGACGTAAGCCACACTTCACTGAGTCCATGGCATTTAAATAACTTGAACTTAAAATAGTAAAAGACGAAATTATATTTCTTAGCCCCATGTGATACTAGAATTTCCCTTAGGGAACAGTAAAAGAAGCAAAGTAGTAGCAGAAGGGAAAAATAAAGGTCAAGATTTATAGAATAGAGCCGAAAGTTTCTGCAACCATTTTTCTTTGTACGCATGCTTCTGATAGCCCTCTTGCTAGCTGATTTGCTTTTAAAAAATGACCTTGTCTTTCTTACAGAATCGAATTCAAATTCTTGTTAAAGGGTCTATTTTATGTTCTATGAATTGAGTAATGCAAGATTGATGAAACAATCTTTGAAATCATGAACTAGTGAATTGATTGGCATAATTCCAAACAGTTTACATAAAATAAGTTATTGGTGTTGTTCCCTGGAATTTTTATGATTTAGATTTCCTGATGAGGGTACATTGGTTAGGAAAGGGCTCATTTGCAAATTAAAGCTGAGCCAATGTGAGAATATTTTAAGGACCAGTCAAAATTATTAAGACTGTTGGCTTTGATTTCAAGTAAAGAAGAAAAAAATAAAAAGCCTTGAGGCCAGTAAATTGAGTACTTTTAGTAACTTTCCTACATCATCAAAACCAAGTAATTAATATGTTAGTGTCCAACAAATGCCTTTCATTACTAGTAGATATTTTCAAGTTTGTCATTCCACTGGACCTTAGTGGTCCAAAAACAGGAGAAATCTGAGGAACAGTTATAAACAACTAAAGGAAATTAAGGTACACATTGCCATTAAGATTCACTCACATCTGATAGGAAATTAATCTTTCTTGCTGAATGTGGGGTAGGTCAGCAATAGAACAGGGCATTGGATAAATAAGAGGTCTGAACCAACTGGCAATTTCTAGGTTGCTGAACCAAATTTTCTCCCCATTTGGGAAGCACTGATCTGCCTATTTTCACAGGATCAAACATATATCAATTGTTCAGTTTCTTTATTTCTATAACATTTTGTTAATATTTTACTAGTTTTGTATATTACCAATCAGAAATATTTTTCTATGCTGAATATTCATGTGTACACCCATGATTTCTTCCCTTATTTTAAGTGCATTTAGTAGACTGAGAATATGATATGGAATGAGGACTGAAAAGAAAATAACAGTAATATTCATAATGATATTTATTCTGTGTAAGTTCTGTAGATGGAAATGTTTTGACTTAAATCACTATCTCTTTTTTGTTGAGAAATTGCTGCTAAAATCACTTCTTTTGCCAATTTCACATATCTGAGTCCACTTGGTGTTTCTTTCCCCTGAGCTCTATCCTTCGCCTCCTGAACCAATTTCAACGGAGACAGAAAGCTTTTAGGCAGCTTTAGGTCTCTTTGTTACTCCAACTCATTGATTCCTAATTCTGGCTCTATATTAGCACAACCAGGGTAACTTAAAAAATATAATATCTGGATCTCATCCCCAGAGATCCTAATTTCATTGATTTGGTTTACAGGTGTCAATATTGCTGTGTGACTTAATTTCAATCTAACATGAAGCCAGAACTGGGGACCAGCCTTCACTCTGAGGCAACATCGGATTGGCTCTCATATTCTTTACCAAACCAGGTGCCTTGTGGGGCCCATTCAGCTCTGTCACTCGAGGAGCCTGAGACCCACACCTGATTCCTTACAAGTTTCATCTGTTTTAGGAGGCAGTATTTCCAGGGCCCACCACGGGACTTATATTTTGTTGCCTGGGTTGAAACCACTTATGATGTCTCATCCTCATAACGAAATTCTTGCACCCAAAACTGAAGCTCAGAGACGTCAGGTCACAGAGGTCGTCAGTGGTGGAAACAAGATTTATACCTTGGTATGCTGAATCCACATCCCGTGCTCTGAGTCACAACACCGATGCCTCCGTCAGGATAGCTAGGCTATGCTGCAGAAACAGATAAACCCGGAAATCTCAGTGGCTCAACCCAACGCCATATTATTTTTTGATCACATCAGCAGCTCACCTGTGTGGCTCTCCCTGACGCCATGGCTCAGGGACTCCGCCTCCTTCCATATTGTGGACTCACCATCCCAGAATCCTTTGCTTCCAGCCACCCAAGCTGGGGTAGTGAAAGGAGGTGAGGAAGGAACACCACCTCTTAACTGATCTTGACAGGAAGTGACGCATCTCTTCCTTCAGTATTCTGTTGGGGACAATTAGTCACACAGCCCCTCCCTTCCAAGATGTATGGACAGCTGGGAAATGTAGAGGAGCAGGTAGCTCTTACTGTCTCCACAGCAACGCTGCTGCCAGCACTCACCTGCCTTAGATGGACCTGTGGAACTAAAGATTATGACCCCCTTAATTCTCTGTTTCTGTGTTTCTTCTTGTTGGATCCACCTCTCTGCCCAGTCTGCAGTAATTTGGTCAGAAGAATCTTGACTTTATGGTGATGACCCACACTGTAATTTGCTATTCTGTCCATCCACACAGGTAATATAAGTTACTTAAGTAACTACTGTTTACCTCATCCCACCAGACTACACAGCTTATGTTGGCTAGTTATCTTCTCCCCAGTAAGAGAACTGTCATTTTTTGGGCCATTCCTCCTAAATTTTAACTGTACTATTAGATGCAACAGGATGAAGTCTGCCTAAAAAGAGACAATACTGATGTAATACCACTCTAGTGGTTCAAACCAGGCATAATTCCCTCCCTGTATGTTGCATGGCTATAAGAGTGAGTAGCTCCCTGGCCCACTGGAATTTCAAAGAATACAGTGAAACATTCAAGCACATTATAATAGCTGCTCCTAAAATTGTAAGAATCCATCTGATTTTTTAATCTTTTATTCTCTCTATTTTAAAAAATCATGTAAAATATCTTCCACACCAACTGTTGTGTCATGGTATAGCTATTTTTGCCAAGATCTTTGAGGCAAAACTATGACTTTCCAAAGTAGAAATAATTAATAAAGAGTTGGCTTGATAATATGCATGAGTGCGTGCAGTTATAATTATTCACTTAAAATACTGAATACTACCTTGATGATTTTTACATCTCCACAGACTTGAGATTGTTGCTTATACTGACAATAAATGAGATAAGAATTATTGAGAAGAGGTATTCTCTTTCTATCTCAGAATTGGAGGTGATGTTGCGGAAGAGACTTGTATGAATAAATATAGCTTAAATTACAGTTAGCCAATATTCATTTTCTTGGACTGTAATTAATTATCACACTGAATTTTAACTTGCTTCTAATCTTTCTTCAGTGTTCATTAGGTCGAGATTTCCACCTCTGCTTTGCTTTCCTTTCTTGAACTGCAGCAGCTGTATTATTAAAGTGGAATTTCTGCTAATTAGTTGTGGTACTGGGGAGCTGGAGGGGACATCGGGCATCATCTGATCCAATTAAGATTCTAACTGCACAAAGACTTGGATCGGAAGATCAGACTGCATGAAGCAATCTAAGAATAACTCAAAGACTATTATTTTTAATTTATGTTTTACAGAGGTTTAAGGACATGCATTTCAGAGAAGGGCAATTAAGAGTTCACTGATTAGACAAATAAAACAAACCTCCTATCTATGCATGCTCATTATGCTAAAAGTTTACGTAATGCAATATTAAAGAGTATATATGCTTTTTATAAACATACTCATTTTTGGAAAACACACTTGGTTGAAATCAGACCAGTAGACAACAAGGGTAAGCAAAGTTTATCTCCTGCCCTCTGACACCTTCTGGGCCTGACACTTCCCTTCTTTCCTATGAAAGGTCAGAGCTTTCCCTCTGCAGAGGTCCCTTCTTTGAGAGAGATAAGAGATCTGGTGAACTAAATCTACGGAAGTGTCCCACAGTTACAGGGAATTATTCAGTAATGGAAAAGATGCCTCCAGACTTAGTGACTTTTAAGTGCTGGGAGCGTCCAAGAGCTTTGCATGCCTGCGGATAGCACAGAGTTATAATAAGCTTTTAGGAGTTTGAATTTGATGACCTGAAGGCACCGATAACTTTACCTTCCATGTTATATGTTCTGAGTTTTTGAACTCCCTCCTCCCCACCTTCTCCCCTGCCCCACTTTCATTGTCAGGTTCAGTCTTTCACCACGTTTTGCCCAGATAATTACAATGGTCTTTCAATAGGACCACTTGGGTACAGCCTGGTACCCATTAAATCCACTCTTCACGTTACTCTTAGATTGACCCATGCTTGCAGGTTTTCACTTATTTTTCCATTAATTCCAATAAAAAGTTCAAGTTCTTTACAGTGTTATTGAAGATCCTCCTAATTGCCCCCCCAAACCCCTGCTTTTCCTCCAGCCTCATCTGCGTCTTTTCTATTTCAGCAACTCTCAATTTTTCATGGTCCTTTAAACATGTCACAGTATCTTACATTCCTATGGCATTTATACCTTGTTCCTTTGATCTTAAATGTGTTTCTGCTCTAATCCCCTCAATCTCCATTGATTAATTCCTCATGTTCCTTTAAGATTCAGAAGGGTTACCTCCTTCAGGAATCCATCCATCCTCAAGCACCCCCCAAACATGTATATACACCTGCACCTTCTTTCAGTGATATACATTCTCACACACACCCATCTCTACTTACACACACACTTGCACATTTGCTATCCTCTGCTGTCATAGAACTTACTCCATGCTTCCCCTGTTTGCAATCAATGCTGTGCATTATAATTATTTACATACGTGCAAATGTGTCTTCCCCAGGCTCTGTCTTCCTTGAAACGCTAACATATACCTAGGAAATACTCAAATATGTTTAGTGTTATATAATTTAAGATTCTTTGAAATAAGGTCTTTCAAAACATGGCCACTAGAAATCCTTAGAGTCCCAAACCTCTGTATTTGTCTAAAGTTACTTTCCTGACTTTCTGGTACCACATATATATTTAGGTGAAGGATGAACAGAACTGAGATTTGTCTCTATCTATCTGTCCTTCATTCTTTTTTTTTTTTTAACATCTTTATTGGAGTATAATTGCTTTACAATGGCATGTTAGTTTCTGCTTTATAACCAAGTGAATCAGCTATATATATACATATATCCCCATATCTCCTCCCTCTTGCATCTCCCTCCCACCTTCCCTATCCCACCTCTCTAGGTGGTCACAAAGCACTGAGCTGATCTCCCTGTGCTATGCGGCTGCTTCCCACTAGCTATCTATTTTACATTTGGTAGTGTATATAAGTCCATGCCACTCTCTTACTTCGTCCCAGCTTACCCTTCCCCCTCCCCGTGTCCTCAAGTCCATTCTCTACGTCTGCGTCCTTATTCCTGTCCTGCCCCCTAGGTTCCTCAGAACCATTTTTTTTTTTTTTAGATTCCATATATGTGCGTTAGCATACGGTATTTGTTTTTCTCTTTCTGACTTACTTCACTCTGTATGACAGACTCTAGGTCCATCCACCTCACTACAAATAACTCAATTTCGTTTCTTTTTATGGCTGAGTAATAGTCCATTGTATATATGTGCCACATCTTCTTTATCCATTCATCTGTTGATGGACACTTAGGTTGCTTCCATGTCCTGGCTATTGTAAATAGAGCTGCAATGAACATTATGGTACATGACTCTTTTTGAATTATGGATTTCTTCATTCTTTATAATCCCAGCTTACAGCCGTAAACTCAGACTTGGGCTTAGAATCCTAATGTCAACTATACAAAGTTATCTTGTGTGTGAATGACTGTGCCATTGTTTGCCAAATTCTTGCCTCTGCTCCTGAATTGACCACCTCTATTTCCCCCACGTGTTTCTGCATTGGTTACATAGAGCAGGTCTGGGGACAGGCATTTGACCCAAGCTGGGCTAATCATGGTATTCTTGGCCTTGGCCAAGTGGACTGTTCTATAGGAGGGTCCCCAACTCCACCTGAGCCATTCACATTCCTTCTCTGGGATTGAATCTACTGTAATGAGACATGATTGAAATCAGTTTTCCTCTCATGGATAATTATACGGCATAAAACTCAGAAACTGTTTGTAGCTATTTGATTGATGAAGAAAGCAAGAATAACTCAAGCCAAAAAGTCCCCTTTGAGAACTGGTTGGTTTGCACTTATCTCCACTCATCAAATTTTCTGAACAAATGTCCAATTCCTATGTTAGATTTGTAAAATGAGTTCAATGAAGATTAAATGCATATAATAATAGTAATATTAATAGTAGCAATTAAATGTTTTTTCCAGATATATATGATCGTATATGAACATATTTAATTTTAATTTAGGAAAACAAGAATCTGAGTGAAGATTCCCTGAACTATATTACTTGACATACTCTGTATACTGGGTGGATTCCAAATGTCATGATCTGATTAGCTGTGATGAGGATGTATTGCTTGTTAATGACTTTAAGAATCATTAAAGTGAGTGTGAGGCTAGATTCTATGAGGCAGCCAAAGTCTGACCATTCTGATCAACCACATTAGGCTGGTGCAGGTGAGGTTGGGAACAAGACTTTCAGAGAGGTGAGATCAGGCAGCCTCTCTTGGGTCTGGGCAGCCCCAGCCTGAGAGAGTTGTGTGCAGATAATAAATGTCAGAACTGAGCAAATCATTGGCAGGACTAGAATGGAGACTTCCCACAGATGGTGATCAGTTGCAGGTTTGTTTCAGCAGAGGATGGGACTTGCTAGGGTCCAGGAAGAGGACCACAGTTGTCTGAGTGGGCTGGCTACCTTGTAATGTATAGTCTAGCAGTTGACGGAGCCACATGTGAAAATACTGTATTTGGTGGCCCATGGTCTCACTGCCAGGGATCCATTACATCATCAAGGTCTGTTACCTGTTTCAGCAGTTAATCTGGAAAGGTTTACAACCTCTACCCCAGTCCTATGGGAACCTTATTAAATTTTCAAATGTCTAGGCCTAAAAGGTAGTTGCTGTTCTGCCAGATCAATAATTATATAAGCCTCCATATTTATTTGAAACTCTCCATGCTGGAGTCAATGGAAAGGAAATCGGATTATTCTGAGGGTTCTGATTTTCATAATCAGATTCAGTCTCTTAAATCTTACATGCTCTCAGGACTTAAATCTCAACAAATGGATTTTTAATAGAAATCCTTAGAGTTAGTGTTAAAAAAAAACAAAACGGGTTTGTGATTATTTTTCTACTTAAAATATGATAAAAAGGTACAGGAAGAAAAAGAAGAAAGTCCTGTCTAAAGTAAACATCATAAGCAAGTTAAGGTAATTAGCTCAGTGTGAAGTTTCAGCAAAGGTCACTTCAAAGGGTGAACTGTGCCAAAGCATTATAAATGTAAGTCTAGAAGTAATTGGGAAATTTTTAGGTTTAGAAGGCAGAAGGCAAGGAAACCTGTGTGGCTTGCCTTCTGCCTGTACCTACTTAAATCTAGTTTATGATTCCATGTCTCATTTATTCTTCATTTCAAGACATTTTTATGGACTGTATATGGTACAGCAAGGGGCAATCATCCACATGGAAGATATTCCGCACTCCTGCCTCTCATTTACTACCCAATTCAATCAGTCATCAGGTCTCAAGGTTTCAATTTCCCCAACATTCCAGGAATCCTTTCTCTCCTCTTCTCTGCTTCCTAAGGAGACTTTGTTCATCTTTATATGCCTCGTGCTCACGAGAGTGTCTGGCACAGCAGATAGACTCTATAAATGTTTGGTGAGTGGATGACAGAATATGAGCAAGGCAGTCCACTGCCATATAAACAGCTCTGGGGTGAAAATTAGGATCGCTGAGCTCTATTCTTTACCACGAAACTAACTAGAAGATCGTTATTTTAGCCTCTCATGGATTTGATTTTTTCACCTGCAAAACAAGTGGGTTGAATTCTATTTCACAAAAGCATCCTCTGGTTCAAAAAACTATTATATGCAAGTAAGAAGTATTAAGAAATCACTACTATTCTCTTGAGTTTATTACATTCATTTAAAAAAAATGTTCTCTTTTGCTGAGTATGAGCAAATTTTTAAATTATTTTATTGACTTAGTCTTCTATGCCTGGAGATAGTGGCCTTTCAAAATCTCTCTTTTTGTTTAGTATGCCATACATGCCTCTAAAATCCTTGAAGACAGGTACCATGTATCACTCAACTTTGCATCCCAGCACCCAGAATAGTGCCTAGCACATGGTAGATAACCGATATATATTTCATGAATAAAGTGATGACTGTTAATTATCTAGCGATAGCTGTTTAAAATTACAAGCATAATGACTGAGGAATAAATCAAACATCTCAAGGCCATAACTGGAAACTTCAACCAATTTAAGTGTGGGTCAATACTACTTTTCCAAATATTGTTGTTAAATAAACAATGAAATGAATCACATTTGTGAATATTGCAAGAAACGTTTCTGGAAACTTCTGTAACTAGAGTGACTGAATTTAAATTTTGACTTACACTATGATACGCTGTGCTATCTCAAGGCTATACTGACAGCTAATCA
This sequence comes from Balaenoptera musculus, assembly GCF_009873245.2. Classification (NCBI taxonomy): domain Eukaryota; kingdom Metazoa; phylum Chordata; class Mammalia; order Artiodactyla; family Balaenopteridae; genus Balaenoptera; species Balaenoptera musculus. Next base: position 126,743,841 of record NC_045788.1, on the reverse strand, counting down.
GATCATGACATTTGGAATGCACACAGTATACAGACTATGTCAAGTAATATAGTTCAGGGAATCTTCACTCAGATTCCTGTTTTTCTAAATTACAGTTAAATATATTCATATATGATCATATATATATATGGAAAAACATTTAATTGATATTATTAATATTAATATTATTTTATTATATGCATTTGATCTTCATTGAACTCACTTTACGAATCTAACATAGGAATCTAACATAACTTGTTCAGAAAATTTGATCAGTGGAGATAAGGGCAAACCAACCAATTCTCAAAGGGTACTCTTTGGCTTGAGTTATTCTTGCTTTCTTCATCAGTCAAATCATTTACTCTCGCACTCCAGTGATAATGCGTTATCGTGCAGGTCACCCTAGAGTTCACAGCACATTCAAGACCATTTTTTATTCTCATTTTGTATACCTCTTTGACATCTAGGCAACGTAGGGATTTTTTGAAGGTCTTTCACTGAATCATACAAGTTTAACTCTACCTAAGATGGAAGATAAGTGATCTCAATTTAATAGAAGTTGAATGCAGTCTCATGCTTTCTTGGTTCTGGTATGCTTTTTTGGAACCTTTTCCCAGGGATCTCAGAGTACCTGTGGGCTCCTTAGAACTATTTCCACATGAAATATTTCTTTTTGTTTACCCAGTGTGCTTATTGTAGCAAAGAAGTTGTATTAGGTAAGATTAGGTCAAGCAGTGTAGCTTTCTCTCACACACACACTTAAACTAAAATAACAGAGGTTTTAATAAACTTTTTAAAAAACAGGGTGTTTGTGTCTCATGTAAAGGAAACCTAGAGACAGGCAACTTGGGAGTGATATAGCATCTCCATGTAGCTGTTAGGGATGCATACTCCATCAAATTCATACCTCCTGCATCTCTAGGTGGACTATCCTCATGGTCCTACATGGAGACGAGAGCTCAGCCACCGCACCCACATTTCAGAAAGCAGGATGGAGGGTAAGATAAGGAGGAAGGGACAAAAATCCCTGAGTCGGTAAATGAAGTAAATTTAAACATTTAGAGAAAAATTAGTTTCTAATTTTATTATTCTGAGGACTACAGAAAAGTTACCTATAAAGCCCCAAGGATGAAGATATGTTGAATGATGTTATTAGACAGAAGGACTAAAATGAAAAAAAAAAAGCAAAATAAACATCTTTAACATATCTGAATTTTACAGGATTTTTTTGCAAGTAATATAGACTTATTAGGAAAATCACATGGATTGGTGTTTCTACTCTTCATACGCATTTAACACATGGAATTGCAACAATATTTAGCAATAATTTAACCACTTGAAGTTATAGTCATCTTATTTGATATACATATAAATGTATATGTAGATAAATAGGTAGAGATAGATACAGGTTCAGATATAGATACAGATATAGATATATTTAGTTCTGGGGACCTACTATTATTCATTAAAGTGACGGAACTAAATACTCTCCATATTAAAAACCATACTCCATTGAGCTTGTTTTTCTATTCTTACTCTTCTGTATTGATTTATTAAAGCAACAATGAGGAAAATGCATCATTTTTAAATTAAGCCAGTAAGAGTTTTGCTAAAGTTATAGACTTTATAAATTGTGAATAGGTGTAGAATAAAATATGGGTTTTGAAGATTTTGAGCATGAAAATATTGTATTACATATTTTAATGCACTGGCTGAAAGAACAATTATTGAGCTAATGATAGAGTCTGAAGAAGAATTTTGCCAAGTTTTATTTTTCTCATGTGTGCTTTTTCCTTTCAGCCCTACAGTTGAAATGATATTTTTTCATTGCTTTAATTAATCACTTATGATTATAAATATATGGGATTATTTAATATTTCCTCTTTAATAGAAAGATAAAATGCTTTTGCTGCATTTATGACTTATTTTTCATTCTAATAGTAAATGAACTCATTTTAAGTTTATTCTTTTGAAATTGTAGGCAGTTATTCCAGAAAACTCTTTCTAAAAGTTTTCTCACTTAATGTACTTCTTAAAAACTCTTATGTTCATTTGAAAAGTTTCTCCTAATGGAAATATTCTATAATTCTTCCTGCATCTTATGTAGGCATCAAATATCTCTGTGGCCTTTTTTTCCTATTTAATAGAGACATGTTATTAAATTATTGCATGGAATATTCATAAGTCCTTTGTATAAAATGCATTTGTAGATTGGTCATGTCAGAGAAAGAAGAGGAATAATCTAATGGCATTCTTTGCATACTTACTCTTTACGTTAAACATCAATTAATAGTAAAACCATGTCAAGGTATCTGTATTTTTAGGTTGCTGTATAGCAGTACCAAGGTTAAAATGTGTTGTAAATATTATTGTAACAATTGCAACATTATCAGAATCTTTTTTACTTATGAAAAGCTATTTATAGAATGAAATATATTGTCTCTGAGCCTTGTTATAAACCCCGGTTTCATAGTATATTAAAGCCACTACAAGTACATTTAATATCTTGATTATAAAGTCTCATTTTGGTACACATTTCAATCCATAATTTTGTTCAAAATTTTTTTATTATCTGCAAATGGTCAAAAACCATCCATGGAGCTAAACAATACACACTGATACTTAGATGTGTCCACAAAGATTTTTGGAGAACAGAGAAGAAAGCCTGTGGGGTGTCTTTCCTCTTGACACCAACCAATTCTCATATCAGCTGGGTGTCCTACAGTTCAATTTAATTCTGACGCACACTACCTGGAGAGAGTGTCAGACTCCACAGGTGTAACGGTTCGGTCCCATAAGACTGCCCTTATTTAGGATGCCAGTCACAAGTATTGAGTCCCCAGGTTATACACACATCCATGCAACTTGACTACAACGTCAGGGATCCCCCCTACCCCTTCCTTCAAGTTTGACTAATTGTTAGAATAACTCATAGGACTCAGAAAAATGCTTTACTTACTATTACCAGTTAGATTATAAAGGATACAACTCAGGAACAGTCAAGTAGAAGCGATACATAAGGCAATGTATGTGGGGAGGGCCATGGAGCTTTCAGACCTGCTATGCCCTCTCCAGGTGCTCCACTCTCCTGGCACCATGATGTGTCCATCAACCTGGAAGTTCTCTGAACCCCATCATGTAGGGGTTGTTATGGCGGTATCCTTGTGTAGGCACGATTGATTAAATCACTGACCATTGTTGATTAACTCACTGACCATTGTTGATTAACTCAGCCTCCAGCCCTGCCCCAATCTCTGGAGGTCAGAAGTGGGACTGAAAGTTCCAACCCTCTAATTATGCTTTGGTCTTTCTGGAGACCAGTCCCCCTGTTAAAGTTATCTAGGGGCCCCCAAACACCAGTCATCTCATTAGCATACAAAAGACACTTTAATCACTTCAGAGATTCTAAGGGTTTTAAAAGCTTTGTGCCAGGATCTTGGGGCAAAGACTAAATATTTATTTTTCATTATACCACAAAACATGAGTAAATTTTGTATTGAAATAGCATCAGAAATGTACTAGAGTAAACAATATTAGTAGTGGCAATCAAAAGAATATTCAGACCTTGTAACTCTTGTGAGTTTCTCATTAATGGAATTAAAAGAGCTTCCAAATACCATTAAATGTTAGATTTTTCAGTACAAACTGTCTGGCCTGTGCTACCACTTGCTTTGTTACAATATCATTATTGACGTAATGTTTTAGAAAACGTCATCTAGGGAAAGGCAGCATTAATTTTTTCACAAGTGAAATAAATCAGATTTCAGTACTTTTTCTACAAAGAGCAAGATGGTAAATATTTTAGGCTTTGTGACCATGTGGTCTCTGTCACAACTACTCATCTTTGACATTATAGCACCAAAGCGGTCAAACAACAGGTAAACAAATGTGTTTGGCTTTGTTCTGATTAAACCTTATTTACTGAAACAACTTGTGGGCCCCATTTGGCCCATGGCCATAGATTGCCTACCCTTGGACTAAAAATTGACCCAAAAAAGTCATTCACTATAATAAATAATTATAATGGATAGTTTAAAAGAATAATTTGTTTATATAACCTTGGATTTTTTGTCTGGTGATTCTTGTATGTAACCAAAAAACTAAATGCTTTTGTTTAGAACTGAGCTCACACAAAATTATTAAAGGCACGAAAAGATAATTACTTGTGAAATTGTAGAATTCATAAAAGGTGTTTCAGTAGCCTCCTGAAAACAGAAATTTCTCTTTGCGTATACATTTACAGGAATTATGCCTTATAGTCCAAAATATCAGCAGTTAGAAAAGAAAGAATTAACAACATCAAAAAGAAGTTATATTTCGTTCTTCTCCCAAGAAAAATGCCCTTTCAGGTTTCATTTGAATAGGGAATTAACACATGCCTTTAGGAAATACTTTCATTACAGAGAAAGAATTTTGTGGGTGATGATAGTTCCTAACAGTTTAATAATTGTGGGTAAGGTTAGCTTAATTTGTGTATTTATTAAAGATTTTTGAGCGCTTTTAATATGTATAGGAAAAGGTTCAAAATCAGAGGAGCTATATATATGTAGATCAATGGCAATGTTTTTCCCTAAAAACCCAACTACGTTTTTAAGGATATTCATCACATTTTTCATCTCTTCTATAAAACTGTTTTTATATTATGCTTTAAAAAATCACTTTACAATTTTAAACAATACCATTTATTGCAATATTTTATTTTTTCAGAGTAGACGTACATTTCCCTATTCCTCCCTCTGTGTACAACTTTAAAACCCTAAATATTATATATAAAACAAACAAGAAAATTCTGAAAGGTGAAGAGAAGAAGGCAGAGCAGCTAGGAACTTTGTGGGCTGAAGAACAACATGACAGTGAGCTCCCTGGGTTTTCTTTTTGCCTCATTTCTCCCAGGTTTGTAGATAAAGAAGCTGGCAACCCATAAACACCAATAGGAGCAGACAGTGAAAACCCCAACAAAGGCCTGATCTCTGCAGCCAAAGTCCCCAGAAAGAGACAGCCTAGCAAAACAGAAAACTTTGAGAAAGTAACAATTTAACTAATTTGACTATAACCCAACACCATAAGAAAAAAAAAAAAAAATACATCCTCATCCCAACGTCTATCAGCACAGGTCAAGTGCGGAGCCTAGACAGAACAGACAAGCTGCAAAATATATGGAACAAAACTGATAGAACTGAAAGAAATAACAAACAAATCCAAAATTATAGTTGGAAACTTCAGCATCCCTCACCAACAATTAGTAAAACTAGATAGAAAATCAACAGGATATAGAAGAACTGAACAATATCATCAACCAACAGAATCTACTCAACATTTATAAAACACCCTATCCAACAACAAGAAAATATACAGAACCCAAAAATACTCCCAGACAGCATGGCCAACTTATTTTTGACAAAGGTGCAAAAGCAGTGCAATGAAAGAAGGATAGTGTCTTCAATAAATGTGCCAGAGCAGTTGGCTATCAACGGGCAAAATAAATGAAACTCGCTCTAAACCAGACACCATACACAAAATTAAGTCAAAATGGATGATAGATTTAAATGTCAAACATAAAACTATAAATCTTTTAGAGGGAAACATAGGAGAAAACCTTCAGTAACTAGGGGTTGGTGAAGAGTTCTTAGACATGACAACAAAAGCACAGTTCATAAAAGAAAATATCGATAAGTTGGACTTCATTAAAATGAAAAACTTTTAGTCTTGCAAAAGACTGTTAAGAGGACGAAAAGACAAGCTACAGGCTGGGAGAAAATATTTACAAACTACTTATCTGATAAGGGAATCTCATATCTAGAATTTACAAAGAACTCTCAAAAGTTCAACAGTAAAAACACAAATAATTCAATTAGAACATGAGTAAAAGATATGAAACATTTCACTGAAGAAGACATATAAATGGCAAATCAGTTCATGAAAAAATGTTCACTAGCTTAAGGGAAATGTAAATTAATATTACAAAGAGAAAGCACTGTACACCCATTAAAACAGCTAAAATAAAAAATAATGACAATATCAAATGCTGGCAAGGATGTATAGAAACTGGATCTCTCCTATACTGCTGGTAGGAATGTAAAATAGTACAGTCACTCTGGAAAATAGTTTGGCAATTTCTTTTAAAATAGAACATATGCTTATATATCCTAGCAATCCTACTCCTGGACAATTATTCCAGAGAAATGAACACTTATGTCCACATAAAAACCAGTACAAGATTGTTCATGGCAGCTTTATAAATGGAAAAGCCAAAACTGGAAGTAAACAGAATGTCTTATAAGAAGCAATGGTTAAACAAACTGTGTTATATCTATACCATGGAATACTACACAGTAATAAAAAGGAATGTATTGCTATACAGAAAAGCCAGTATGGCTTCCAAGGACATAATGCTGAGTGAAAAAAGAGCATTTCAGAAAGTCGTGTACTATGTGATTCCATTTGTATAACATTCTTGAAATGACAAAATTATAGAAATGGAGAACAGATGAATGGTGTCAGGGGTTATTGATGGTGGTGGAGGTTGGATATGACTGTAAAGGAGGAGCCCAGGGAAATATTTTGGGGTGATGGTATAGTACCTTGCTTGCTGAACTGGTTGCATGGATCTATGCACGTGTTAAAATGACATAGAACTGTACACACACTTTATACCAATGCCAATTTCCTGGTTTTAATGTTGTACTTTAGTTACCTAAGATGTAACCATTGGGGGAAACTGGGTGAAGGATACACAGGACCTCTCTGAATCTATAATTATTTTGAAATAGAGGTTTAGAGAAGAGAAAATGTGCAAACCTTGTAATACATTCTTTCAAAAAATGAATACATTCCCTAAATAAATCTTTTCAAGGATTTTATGATGCCAAATTTCTCAACTTAATAGCTTCTCTCTTTCCAACAGTTGACTAAACCAAATTATTTATATACTGGAAGGTGACTGCTTATTTTTTAAATTAATAACAGACTAAATAATGCTATAAATTTTATACTTGCCATGTCTTAAATAACTAATTTACAATTGCTAATGGGTATCAAAGGATCAAGGACATGAAAATCATGATTTAATCAAAAACCTCATTTAACACATTAGTTGCAACCTCATTATTGACCTCAAGGGCAGGCACTTTTGCTGAAGCCACCAACAAGAAAACAAAATGTGACTGATTTTTTACTTTTCTCTATTTAAAAAGGAATTAATGAATATAAATATGTCCCAAGTTGATAGCTTCCATAACACATACTTTGGAAACTCTACACCTGAATAATTAGACCATTGATTATTTCTGGAACATAAATTAAGTCCTCCAATTTAGTCTTATTTAGACCTGAAAATTACAATAAAAAAAGAAGTTTCCAGATTACTTTTAGTTTTTTTAAATTTCAAGTTATCACCTTTGATAAATCTTTTTTCTTGAAAAGACATATTTATTGAACTGCTAGACTCTGCCATTCTTTAATTGCTAATAGCAGCCCATCCAAATATGTCTCACGTTCTACTTTCATAATTTACTAACAAAGTTAAAATGCATGTGGGTATATTTTAAAGGAGTCTATTGGAATGCATAATGGTATTCTGTTTTTTTTAATGAGTAGGGAAAAGTCAGAGAGAGACGATCTCTTCTGAACAGTATAAATATACGTCCACAGTCCCTTATCTGCAATTCTGAAGTCCTCAGAAACTCTGAAAAGTAAAGGTTTTATACAACTCAGTTGGTGGCAAGACTGAACCTGAACGAACCTGGGGCTTTTTTTATAGCTTCTATGTAATACACGAGTGTTAATGTTCCTACCTTTACTGCAGAAATGTACACGTGTTATGCGCAGGATGCTGGCCCTGGGAATATCATATAATATACAGTATATGCATGTTCCCTTTTCAAAATCTGAACATTCCTGACTTACGAGACACATCTAGTCCCAAGGGCTTGGGATGAGAGCTATGAACCCGTCCTAGAAAAGTACAGGATAGATGTTCATATAGCACTTGAGAATAGGAACTTATTTATGTGGCAAATGAATCTAGGAGCACAGTTATTTCATAACATTAAATTTGGGAGGAGAGTCAGATAAGCACCAAGCTGACCTTTATTTCATTAAGAAGCAAACTGGGGCATTGAGCAACTTGCCCGAGGTTACCCAGCTACAGTTGGAACCATGGCAGTCTGGCTTTAGAAGTCATGCTTTTAAACCACAAAGATTTTGTTACTGAAGACTTAACCTGAAAGCCTCCTCTGTCATAGCAGAATGAGACTGACTCTCTGAGCTGAAAGCAGGAGGATTTTGTGAAAGTCCATACCCTTATGGATAAAACCCCAGGCTCCAGGAAACTGGCAGCCCAGTTCAGATTCCCCAAGTATGAAACTGGAGGATTCTTTTAAGGAGTAAAATGAACAGCTACAGAGAAAAACAAAACTATGCGAACTGGCCTCAGTTGATCCTTTACTGCAGGGTTCGTTCACCTGTCCAATACTAGCTTTGCACACTTAACTCCCAACCAGCTATTACTAAATAGCAGCTTATTACATAGGAATAGATTCAGGGATCACCAGACATTTAAGGAAAATGTCAAACATGAAACAGATCAAAGTAAACAATCGATAAGAAGGAGCCTAGACAGGACAGAGGAAACACAAAAAACAGACAGTTTCAAAGAATATGTCATGAGTACTGTTAGAGATTAATAGAAGAAATTACATCCATAAAAGCAAAAAAAAGGACACTATAAAACAGATGTTGCAATAAAGGATAAGATAGAGCACGTGGAAGTTAAAAATATGATAGCTGAAATTTAAAAGTTCAATAAAAGTTTGGAAGATAAAGTCAATGAAATTCCCCCGAAAGTAGTTCAAGAAAACAGAGACAGGAAAAATCTGAGAAGTTATCCAGGAGCCTCAGAGGTGTATTTCAGAATAGGTTTTCAGAAAGAGAAACAGAGAAAATGCTGCAAAGGAAATTATTAACTTATGGAATGATTTCAAGAACTGAAAAACATGAGTCTTTTTTAACATTATCCTTAAGAACATATTTAGAGGGGCACTTCTCATGTAGTCATGGAACTATAGTTGAAAGGCTGAAGAATCTTTATGAGGCTTTTCAATAAATGTACTTTCGCTTTTCCTTTTTAGGGGCACAGCAATTGCTGGCATAGTATTTGGAATCGTATTCATCATGGGGGTCATTGCTGGAATTGCCATATGTATCTGCATGTGCATGAAAAACAACCGTGGGACGCGGGTGGGTGTCATCAGGACCACCCACATCAATGCCATCTCCTCCTACCCTGGTAAGCAAAACTGCTTACTCTTTCTGAAGGAAGAGTCAGATTTGTTAGTTATGCTGTACTCCTGGGGTAGAAGACTCTCACTGGAATAATCTCCAAGTATGCAGGATATTTCGAAATTAATGTAGATTGAAGCTCTAACTTTCAATGGAGATTACTTAGATCCACATAATAAAATCTACCTCCTATTTGAATACATTCATATTTTCAGTGGTTGTCTTATTGACTACAGTTGCCAATCAGCCATAGTTAAGAGAAATAGACAATTCACACCCACTGTGTCTATTTGCTGGTGAGTTCTGACAAATAATTATAGAGAAAGAATAAGTTACATGGCTGAATTAACTGGCATCTGATTCAATAGGTAGGTATGTCTTGAGAAAAAGTATTGAAGAAAGTTTTTATGTGTCCTCCTTATGCAAAGAAAACAGTCTTAATATAATATTAAAATTATCAGCAAAAAGGTAATTTATTAATAATTTGACAAGTATTTCTTGAGAATTTACTAGAAGTTCCACATATAAATATATTGAACACGTAAACAAAGTGCTGCGTTTTGCCTTGATTTCAATAGCATTTTTAAGTCAATCTGTATATATATAATTTGATATATAAAAAGGAGTCAAGTTCTAAATTTAACAAATCCTGAGGAAGATAATTTTCTATCCATACTCATGTCCTCTCTCTCAGTCCCTATAGGAAAGGAATAAGGTAGCTTCTACATCCAGTCTGCCCTGAGTATCAATCCCCTAGTAACGTCTCTCCTCTCTTAACTCTTTCCCTATCATCTTCAGCTTGAGGGAGCAAATTTCAGATGACTGTGAGCATGATCGTTTCCCCTGTCCTCTTTTGTCCATTCTCCCTCTTCTCCAATATCTCCATGCTAGAGTGCTTCAAGGCTCACTCCTGTGTCTTCTTCTATCCTGTATCAATGCTTACTTCTTTGGTTCTATCATTTGGCCTCATGGTATTAAGTACCATTTATATGCTAAATGCCTTCCAAAGTTATATATCTCTTTCCAGACCTCTTTCCTGAATTTCAGACTCATTTGATCCCACTGCCTGTTGAACATCTCCACTTGGAGGTCTAATTGATATATCTCAAATTTAACATGTCTAAAGCTGTACTTCTGATCATCCCCCCAAAGCCTCCTCCACTCACCATTTACCATCTCAGTTCATGGCATCTCCAGCCTCCCAGCAGCTCAGGCCAAAGACCTTGGCGTCCTCCTGGACTCCTCTCTTTCCCTGACATCTACATGCAATCTAACAGGAACACTTCTCAGCTCCATCTTCCAAATATAAGAGTATGTGACTACTTCTCACCGTTCCTTCTCTGGTGGGAGCCACCATCAGCTCTCCTACTCATTCCTGTGAAAACATCCTAACTGCTCTGACAGCATCCACTCGTACCTCCCAGGGGTCTGTTCCAAACACAGTAGCAAACTGAACACATTTAAGATGCTTAAATGTCAAATCATATCACTTCTCTGCTCAAAATTTTCCAGTGGCTCCCCATTTCCCCCAGGGGAAGACTTAAAGCCAGTGGTTTCTCATTTTATCCAAAGTACAAGACCAATTCTTTACCAAGGCCTGCAAGGCAATGCATGAATTGGCTCTTCTTTTTTATTTCTCTGACCTCACTTCCTTCTACTCACCCTCTTGCCACCTGGCTCCACTCATACTTTTTCCTTGCTGTGCTGTGAACATACAGGGCACACTCCTATCTAGGTTTGCCTAGAACACTGACTCCCTCACTTAATTCAAGTCTTTGTCAAAGGTCACTTTCTGAATGAGGCCTTCCCTGATCACCCTACTTAAGATTGTAAAGTGTCCCTCCCCCATAGCACCCCAATCCTCCTTATTCTACTTTATGTCCAGAGTGCTTCTTTTAATCTTCTAAGATACCACATTGTTCACCTAATGGTTAAGTTTATTATTTATTGTCTATCCCCTCTTTCTGGAACATTAGCTCCATGAGGCAGGGATTGTTGTCAATTTTATTCACCACTCAATCCTAAGCATACAAGACTGGAACTGGCATGTAACGGGCACTCAGCAGACATGGCTGAACGAATGAATATCATGACAAAATCTGATTTAATTATATCAATGCCTAGAAATTTTACCTTCAATTCCACCCTGGAATGTATAGCTTTTACTCACTACAAAAGCAATTCACTATTTTGAATCTTTCCAACTTATAAGAATATCGTTAGGGTTAGTATAACAATGTTAAAACTATGGTATAAGGAAAAAATAGGGGGAGTTATTTTTTATTCTTCACACCTCCTTATTTTCACCTGGCCAATCCATAACCCAAGAGAAGAAGAGGAGAGTCTGACAGAGGCATTAATTGGAGAGAAGGTGAGGAGAAGCACTCTGTACATAACGCTCCAGATTCACTTTTCTTGATCAAAAAATGTAGTTAAAATTAATTTTTAAAATATTTTTTATAAAACTAGACTAGAAAATGCAAAATATTTTAATGTGTTGTCTTGTGTTTTCTGGGGTCTGAGGTTTCTATTTCATGCATGGAAACAGGTTTTCAAAAACTTTATTCTAGTAGCATTATTTATACTGGCAGATCACAGCACCATGTTGCATTTTCAGTAAATGCATTGTTCCGGGAACTGAATAATGCAAAAAACATCATAAACCTTATGGTGGAAACATTTTCACTGCAAAAGACTAGGTCGTTGAAAACATGATTTGCTTGATTATTTCTCATTTCCTTCTCAAAGTCCCTAATTAAGCTTTTACTTAAAGGATCAGGAAACAACACAGAGTAGTACTGACTGCTTTTCAAAATCTTTCATCTATGGAAATAAAAAATAATTTTACCCACATTAATTAATTAACCCTGTGCTAATTGAATAATCACTCAAGTTATTGAATAGTCCTACAGCCTGAAGGCCACATAAATGGGTAGAAAATAATTTAGTCAAGGTTATCTCATCCCTTGGTGAAAGCACTCAGTGGGGAACCCTACAGCGAACATTACTCTGCACTGGGAGGAGATTACCAAGAACAGGTAATCTGCCACACCCAACTTATTGTTGGACAGTGACCATTTGAAATAGTTTTTTACTCCTACCATGTTGGGTGGCATGAACTGTGTCCTGTTTAATGACAACTATTTTTAAAACCATCAGTGTGAAAACAAGAATTATTTGTCAAGACTTACGTTTCCCCTACTTTCCAGAACTTCAGTATAAACAAAAGAAAGTGATTATATTAACTCTTTTTAAAAAATGGGTGTGGATGACACACATCTGAAGGAAAATAACGCAGAAAGAACAGAAGAAAAGGCCTGGCAAAGATATAAAAATCAAATGCCATGAAGTACATTATTGAGTCCCTAATCGTAGGTAGGTAGGTAGGTAGATGATTGATTGATAGATGATAGACAAATAGACAGATAGATGATGACGATGATGATGATGAATTTAGATAGCTAGCTAGCTAGCTAGATAGATAAACAATGAAGAAGGATCTGAGTTTCTTGGTAACAGAAAAATGCCAAAAGATGCATGTAGAAAGAAGTTGTGGAACTGGAAGAAAATCATCATTTAAAACCATCATAAGAAAAATTTAGAACAAGATTCATCAATTGATGCTAAATCTGGGGGACACGTTGCTGAGGAGCAGGATATTTGCATACTCTCAACCTGTCTACCTCCAGATTTCTCATTAGTTACAAGGAGAATAATAGTAACTACATAGTGGAGAAACCAGACAACATCTTGACGAGGAAGTAAAAATTAATATCAACAAAGAGGGACAGATGTACATCTTGCACCTTTCGGTGTTACTTTGAAGATCGTACAATTTCACATGTGTAGTGTTCTGGCCGGAAGCTCATAGCCTGAATCTTAACATGAGAAATTATCTGACAAACCCAAGCTGAGGAACATTCTATGCAATAGCTGGCTTGTATTCTTTAAAATCTCTTGGAAATATTTCATTAAGAAACTACGGGGCTTCCCTGGTGGCTCAGTAGTTAAGAATCCACCTGTCAATGCAGGGGACACGGGTTCAAGCCCTGGGCCAGGAAGATCCCACATGCTGTGGAGCAACTAAGCCCATGCACCACAACTACTGAGCCTGTGCTCTACAGCCTGCGAGCCACAACTACCGAAGCCGTACGCCACAACTACTGAAGCCCACACACCTAGAGCCCGTGCTCTGCAACAAGAGAAGCCACTGCAATGAAAAGCCCGCGCACCACAACAAAGAGTAGCCCCCACTCACCACAACTAGAGAAAGCCCGCGTGCAGCAACGAAGACCCAACACAGCCAAAAATAAATAAATAAATTTATTAAGAAAAAAAAAAAGGAATCCAAACTCCATTTGCATCATTGAATTCACAATTGAGGGCAACCATATTAGTATATATACTGAACATGAAAAGACTCATGCACTCAAAGGATTTGGTGATATGAGGATGGTCTCTTCTGATTGTATCTATTTTCTTAGTGAACTAAGAAGCAAGTCTTACACTGCAAGTGGCTTGAGGAGGTGTTTGTAGCTAAGGAGAAAGAAAAAAGCATGAAACGGTAATCTCAGAGAGTGGAGGGGCGGTGAAATGCCTAATGCGCAATTTCCAAGCAATGCCAAGGGCCTCCACACTTAAGAATATGGTCATGCATTTGAACTGAGATGAGTCAGCATGACCGTGCATTTTGCTCTAAGCATATTAAGCTCCTAGATACAGATCTGGGGTAGCCAAAATGCTGGACTGGAGCTTTGGCAAGCAATGGGGAGAGAAAGAGATGAGAAAGTTGATGATAGATGCACAGGAATAATTTTTGTGATGGACCATAAATCTAAGCTGAATGAAGAAAGACATGAAGACAGGAAAGAGGTGACATCAGTTTAAATTAATTTTTTTAATGCCATCAGTAAATTAGAAATCCAGGTGAGGTCCAAGATGTATTGGGATGTATATTCTAGAAAGATAAGTGGGTGGTCATATTTACAAAATGGTACCATAATTGGTTACAGAAAGGGTGAGAAACAGATTTTTGAAGGCAAAAGGCCCAAAGGACTGAGAGGCAGGGTTACATGTGTTAAAAACGGATTAAAGAAGACAATTTAGGTGATGCAAACTTCATGAATCAAAAAGTCTTCATGGGGAGAACAGTAAAATGGACAGAAGGCAGGAAGCTTTTATAAGGTGAAGAATAAAGAACAAAGAAGAGAAAAATAGAAACTATCTGATTGGCTGGGGCCACGGAGGCAGCCTTGTTTGGGGTGAGAAGGAACCAGGAAGTTAAGTATAGAGCCCAGAGTTGGCTTGGCGTTTGGGGATTAGTTGACTGGATATACTGAGTTTCTCATCAAGCGGAGCTTTTCAATGACGTGAAAGTTACCTAAGCTTCAGTTTGCTGATGTGGCAACCCAGGCAGGAGTGGCTCCATCTTGGAGCTAGAAATTTATTTCAGCAAGTGGATGTTGAAATCACCTAGAATGATAACAGAAGTCGTGATGCAGAGAAGAGTAATGCGCTTGATACTAAAACTGCAGTGAGATTTGGGGGTAGAGAGAACCACAGATATTGATAACAAGGAGGAGGAGAAAGTAGCAGAATCTCATGGCATATGCTACAAAAGAGCTCAGGTTTTTGTTTTTGTTTTTAACTTTTAATTTTATATTGGAGTATAGCTGATTAACAATGTGTCAGTTTCAGGTGTACAGCAAAGTGATTCAGTTATACATATACATGTATCTATTCTTTTTCAAATTCTTTTCCCATTTAGGTTGTTACAGAATACTGAGCAGAGTTCCCTGTGCTATACAGTAGGTCCTTGTTGGTTATCTATTTTAGATATAGCAGTGTGTACATGTCAATCCCAAACCCCCTGTCTATCCCTTCCCCCCACCCTTCCCCCCTGGTAACCATAAATTCTTTTGGATGGACTTAGAGATTGTCGTACTGATTGAAGTAAGTCAGAGAAAGAGAAATATCATATGATATCGCTGATATGTGGAATCTAAAAAGAAATGATACAAATAAACTTATTTACAAAACAGAAACAGACTTACAGACTTCAAGCTCAGGTTTTTAAAGAGGGAAATTAGTTGTTTAAAAATGGCTGAATCACAGGGAACAGCCTGCATACCTCCTGGTCCCATAAAATGTAGGATGTGGGAGAAAAAGGATAGCTCTGATTTAATAGTGCTGCAGAGGAAGCTGTCCTCTCATGGAAAACCAGATTTTAATTAAATTAGAAAGGTGAAGCAAATGTTCCCTTTCACTCCCTGAGATAACTGTCTCATGTGTTCTTCTCTCTTCTCAAAACTCGAAAAAAACCCTCAGCCTTTCTCTCTCTCAGCAGATAATTTCTCAGCCGATGTTACTTCTCTGAGAAAACAGACACAATTGGAGGAGAACTTCCTTATATTCCGAGCTGGGGTAACACGTAAAGGGATGAAAAGAGGGTGAGGGTACAAAGGGCTTTTCTGATGACAGACTTTGTGTTCCACTGAGCACAGTGAAGGGGGTGGGGAAAGTTGGGAAAATTAATTAGATTAGATATGTAAAGCCTTCCAGAGCTAAAGATCTACACTGAAGGGTGCTCTAGGAGCTTGTCTTTCTCACGCTGACAGAGGGATGTAAACGTGACAGGACGTGTCCTGATGTTATCTGAGAGGAAGGGGGACGCTAGGTTCTAATGATGTCACCCTTTCCGGAGGTGCATCTCGGGCCATTGTAGAGGAAGAGACGGGCAGCGCTGTGTTGTGTGGTGAGGAGCAGGCAGTGGAGGGCCTGCCAGGAGCTCTGTGGGCCTCTGCTCTGAGTGGGGTTCAGGTGAATCGTGAGTAGTGGGCTTTGGGGGAGGGTGAGGAGAAGGTTTGCTCCTAGTAATAATGTTAGAAGTTGTCCTTTTTTTTTTTTTTTGGAGTATAATTGCTTTACAATGTTGTGTTAGTTTCTGCCGCACAGCGAAGTTAATCAACCATACGCATACACACATCCCCTCCCGCTTGGACCTCCCTCCTCCACCCTCCATCCCACCCATCTAGGTCATCACAGAGCACCGAGCTGAGCTCCCTGTGCTATACAGCAGGTTCCCACTAGCTATCTATTTTACACATGGCAGTGTATTTATGTCAAACCTAATCTCCCAATTCATCCCACCCTCCCCTTCCTCCCCCTGTCCACATGTCCGTTCTCTACGTCTACGTCTCTATTACTGCCCTGCAAATAGGTTCGTCTGTACCATTTTTCTAGATTCCACATATATGCGTTAGTGTACGATATTTGTTTTTCTCTTTCTGACTTAACTTCACTCTGTATGACAGACTCTAGGTTCATCCACATCAGGTTCCTTAAAAAACTAAAAATAAAACTATCATATGACCCAGCAATCCCACTACTGGGCATATACCCTGAGAAAACCATAATTCCAAAAGATACATGCACCCCAATGTTCACTGCAGCACTATTTACAATAGCCAGGACATGGAATCAACCTAAATGTCCATCGACAGATGAATGGATAAAGAAGACGTGGTACATATATACAATGGAATATTACCCAGCCATAAAAAGAAATGAAATTGGGTCATTCGTAGAAGTTGTCTTTTAAAATAAGTCATGAGTGATAGAAGTGTCAGCTAATGCTAAGATGTGTTAAAAGATAAACTGAGGCATATTAAAATCTTGAAGAGTTTATTTGAGCAAAAATGGGGCAGCACCAAACCCAAAGTGGTTAGGAGGGCCCTGCCTTATACACAGGAAGCATGGAAGCAACAAAAGGAAATTATTTGATTTCCTTTAACCTAAAGCCTAGTTGGCTGCTTGTGATTGGTTGTCCTTAGCGTTTTGATTTCATAACTTTGAGGCACTTGCAGCTTAGATTTTGGTTTGCTTACATAGACACCATGGCATTAGAGCCACCTCAGTCTAATAACCTCCTTGTTTAATTAATTTAACAGCTGGTAATCATATTGTGATATATAATTGTATCAAATCAATACATTGTACCCCTTGAACTTACACAATGTTATGTCAGTTGTATCTCAACTGAAAAAATAAATTTAAAAAAAATGTTAAAAAATAAGTCATGAAATTTCACCTGTCCTATCAGACAGTAAAACCATTGAAAATCAATAATAATTAAAATCAGGTGTTTCTGGTAAAAAAAAAAGATATGCCTTGGTAATTGGAACAGAACAAGTGATTAAAATTTCACAAACTGTAAAGGAGAGATAACAAAACAATGTGAAAAGTGAGGATTAAGAGGCAACACTTCAATACTTTGGCTTAATCAAAATTTAAAACTTAGAAAAAATAAACTCTGATGTAAAATAACAGATGTAAGGAAGCACCAAATATATAAACTTACATGGAAAAACTCAAAACTAGATTGGTTATGAACCAGATATCTGAAAGACAAATGTTTAAACTTGGAAACAATACAGAAGAGATAAAAAGGATGAAGAACCCATGTATATTTTCTTAGATACAAGTTTTAAACTTCAGGATGTCAATAAGGTAAAAATACCATAGCTAATCATTTTGACAAAGTTATTTTTAGAAAGGTATAGAAAATATAAATAACTTTGTATACATATTTATATCTTGTTATCTTAATTGTATCTTAATTCTAATTAAGATCCCAGTTTGTAAATTACCAGCCCAAAACAAACAAAAATATCACACAGTATGAATTACAAATAATAAACAAGATGTAAAACTATCAAAGAAATGTAAAATTAAGGGATATTTTAATAGTGAATTTTTTTCACTATTAAAATTACCAAAATATTAAATGATAGCCAGTTAGTTGATTCCGGGAATTTTATTCTAAAAAACTAAATCAAAGTAATAAAAAGTCTATATGTAGAAAGACATTTGTCACTCCACTACTTATAATAATAAAAAATTGCTAATCTCAAAATAAGTGAATGGTAAGTGGAATAATGTACAGCTGTTAACAATAGAGTTCATGAAGAATATGTAGCAGAATGAAAAAGACTGTTACAATACAGAGTGAAAAAGCATAGACTATTTTACGTGACTACAAGGATATAAAAACACAAGTGACTAGAAGGGAGTATATAAAGATATTGTTTGTTAAATTGTGGTGACAGAATTATGGATGACTTTCCTCTGTTTCCACATTTTCTAAAATAATGTTGTACAATTTTTATAACACCATGCACCTTCCCTTTACATTTGTTTTAGAGATGTTATCCTGAGTGGGTAAAAAAAAATTAACTTCCTCCTATGAATTTCATAGCATCCCTACATTTTGCAAAATTCTACACAACTACATTGACATACATGATAAATGACATATTTGCCCTACTTAAGTCAGAGAATTAGAATTATTGGTTATGAAAGAATTTCAAAAACACCATATCTCTAGCTGCATCCATGTATCTTTTAAAGATGATCTGACTTTTAAGAGAGAACAATACCTCTTAGGGTTAATCAGGAATTCTAAAATTGATACCCTGAAAAGTTTACTTCCTAGTGAAACATTTTTATCTGTAAGAAAGAAAGATAGCACAGTCCACAGTTACACCATTATTATTTCGAAATGTATTCCCACAGCTGGTACTATAAAAGATGTGCTGTGCTTATTTCATGATGGATATAGTCCTCCAGATACCACTCTTCAGCATTATATTATCACCTCATCAAAATACAAAGGCTCTATGAATGAAAGAACACTGTTTCATATCTTAGCTTTTCGTGTTCAACATGCAGCTGTATAAACCATAGGGAATCTCCCTGAAATGTCCTCCAGCAGTTTTTATGCAGATGGAAAAATATAAATGCTTTGTTACTGAAGCATAAAGACACACCACAGCTTCATGACAGAGAAGGATGCAGAGTCAATCTGTAGAATCATCTGGTGTGTGCTTCTCAAGTGGGAGGCAAGGAAAAGCTTCAACATAAAAACAGCTTAGAACCCACATGCTTATAAGAAACAGTTCAATGGGAATCCAGCTGTAACTTCCTGTTTTACATGGAGGCCGCATTTCTTGCCTTGGATAAAGTTTATTATGAATCTCTCTGTCTCAGTCCTCTTGGATATAATGAAGCAAAGGAGTAGGCGTAATGCAGAGGGAATGTGTGTTTAGACTCTGGCAGGAGTTATTCCATTTTGCTGTAGAAAACAAAGCTTGGAATAGGCCAGCCTCCCCGGGTCTAAAGCAGCCGTGGAGAAGCTGCCTTCTCCACAGATCTGTGTCCTCTGATCTGAGCCCTCGGCTTGCTCAGCCCACAAGGGACTTGCAAAGCCTTTGCTCACCATTGCATCCCTCAGAGGACATCCCACCCAGTTCTGTGTCTCCATCTTTCTCTTGTGTCAGGTGCCTCAATTCTGCTTCTTCACATCCCTAAGTATAGGCAGATCAGTAAATGGTTTAAATCATCAAGCTCCTGGTAGAGAGAGCCAAGTTAGATGCAGATGGGAAAAGAATCTAAAAAAGAGTGGGTATATGGATAACTGATTCACTTTGCTGTACAGCAGAAACCAACACAGCACTGTAAATCAACTATACTCCAATACAAATTAATTTTTAAAATAATTTTTTAAAATAAAGAGATTCATAAGAAACTTTGTGTTTGCATATAGGGTGAAGCCCTATGTTTATACATGCATATTGAACAGAATACGGTCATAATCTTATTGGTAAGAGTACAATTTAGAAGACGTTTTAGAAATAAGTTTGTTGAAATGTTGCTTGTTCTTTTCTGCCATTCTAAAAGTAAAAGCTTGGCTGTTTATTTGCATTATTATAACACTAGTCTTGTGGTTTAGGCTACATTCACAGTAAGCAATTAAGACATGTCAATTTCCAACTAGAATCATGATCTTGATGATAAATCAACTACTGGAAAATCATCAGAGGCGTTGCTGAGAGGTTGCTCAGTGTTGCTGAGTGATTTGGTTCTTGAAGACATGGAGTGCTCAAGGAGTACCTCTCTTCCAACCCTGGAGACGGGATGGAGAGCACTACAAAATAGACGTCTATATATAGTCATAACAAACGTATTAAGTGTGATTTTAAAACACACTGACATATAATAGTACGATAAAAAATTAAAGACACTTTTTCAAATAAGATTTAGAAAACTAAACTCTCCATCCTCATTTCTAAACCTGTTTGTCCTCCTTTTTTTTTTTTTTTTTTTCTTATTTCTGTAATGGCTCCACGACCCTCCAAGTTACAGGAGTCCAGTACCAGGTACCCAATACCTCGACGCCTTCTTACTCTCGACCCCTTTTCCACCTACCCAGTCATCACTTAAGCACTCAGCTGCTCAAGGGCTCCTATAATCCCCACCCCCAACTTCCATGAGTCCCTTATCATCCCTCACATATGCTACTACATCATCTCACCTGTCCTTTGGTCCACCTGAATCCATACTGCCGAAAGAGTCACCTTCCTAAAGCATATTCACTAGCATATTCAAAAAATCTCTGATGCCTGCATATCACACACTCCTTATGTGATATTCAAAGCGCAATGCCCATGTAGCCTATCTTACAACCAATAGTTTGTACCTCCCACTCCCCGACCCCTATGTTATACAACATGGGAATATAGCCAATATTTTGTAATAAGTGTAAATGGAGTGTAACCTTTAAAAATTACATGAAAAAAAAATTTTTTGGCTGTGCCACACAGCATGAAGGATCTTAGTTCCCTGACCAGGGGTGGAACCCATGCCCCCTGCATTGGAAGCGCGGAGTCTTAACCACTGGACTGCTAGGGAAGTGCATAAAATTGTATGAAATTTTTTAAAAAATTAAATTAAATTAGAATTTTTTTTTGAATTTTATTTTATTTATTTTTTTATACAGCAGGTTCTTATTAGTTATCCATTTAAATTAGAATTTTTTAAAAGCCCACAATGATGGTGATACAATCAGATTCCTCAACATCTTTTCCCGTTTCTCTCCTCCATGTATTTTTTGCTTTGAACAAAAGTTCTCTCTTGCTTTGGTGCTTTTGCTCAAACTTGAATCATCCTTTAGCCCCTTCTCTATCTGCCCCTTCTACATCATCTTTCCAAGAAACTTGCCCTAAGCCACCAACTCCAAATACTTTAGCCAATGGCACCACTTTTTATAGCCCTTGCCCTTTCATACATGTGTGTTGTCAGCCTGATAAAACTATGATTATTGAAAGCAAAACTTATGTCCTCCCCCAAAGTACCCAGCCTAGTGGCTCAAATATAGTGGACACTCAATTATTGCTAAATGCCTGATGCCCTTCTCCTTTTCTTTTCCAGTGGCACCACCCCCCTACAGTTACGACCATGAGATGGAACGCTGTGCAGACTTGCCTCCTCCGTACTCCCCGACCCCAGCACAGCGTTCCCCACCCCCTCCGTATCCTGGAAATTCAAGGAAGTAATCCTTCTCCCAGAACAGAATATGCGCCAATCAGAGATCTTGCCCCCCGGAATAAAATGTCTCTACTCAGAAACAGACAGGAAAGGATTGCCCTAAGGAATACCCTTTTGGGTTAGACAATATGTCAAGTGGAATGTCCAGGCTAAGAGAAGAGATTCAGGGTTTCTACCCTACTCAGAGCTGATCCCATCTGGGGTATTATGTTGGGTTCAATGGGACCACATTTGAAGAGTTCTACTGATCAACATAAGCACACTCAGAAAAGAGAAATGGATAGACAAAACATCGGAAATTCATGTTGCTTAAGGAACAAATGAAGGAAATTGCAACATTGATCCTGAAAAAGAGAAGATTTATGTAAGACAAGAGGATAACCTGGACTACCTAAGGGAACAACTATACTCTGTAGCTTTGAAAGTCAGAACTAGAATTGTTCAGTCTTTTTGTTCATCAACAAATGCAGATCGAGTGCCTGAAAGCCTACTCTGTGCCTTACATTGTTGGAAACACTAGATGGAAGTTACAGGAAGAGAACTTTGGTTTTAGTATAAGAAAGGGCTGCTGCAGCTTTCGTATTGACTAGACTGCTTTGTGAAGCTCCCTATCACCAAGACTCCAAACAGAACCTGGCTGACTACCTGGTAGAGACATGCTCGAGAAGGGAGAGCTAAATTAAATGGTCGATGGGTTCAATGGGCCCCCAAAGCTCCGCTCATGTTTTAGGTAGATGTGAGGTGAATTTCTATGCCATCAAGAATGAAAATAACAGAGATAGTTGAATCCATCTAATTTGAGATTTAAAACAATCAAAAGGACTTAACAGCTGCTTGAAGCCAAGAACTCTTCAGTGCTAGATACTGGCCACCTAAAAATCATCTGATTTTACTTAGTGTATTATGATAAAGGTTATTCCAACTGTGAAAAAAAGTTGTACCAAGTTCCACAAGCAACAAATACTTCATTTCAGATTAAAAGATGAGAAGCCAGAATCCCATGGGATTTTACATCAGGGAGTAAAATTTCAAAACTCGACCAGGAAGATATACAAAAGTTTACAAAAAGAAGAGGGAAAAATGAAGTTTGGATTCTGTTCTGTGTAACTCCGCTCACATGCAGCTTAGACAAATTTCTATTTTTCTTGTAATATTTTAATAATCTATTCTCTTGAAAAAGTTATACAGTTAATGGTAAAGTAAGATACTGACATCAAACTGTGTTGCCTTTTGCCAAAATCCATATTTTATGAAGTGCCTACCTTTAGGTGTAAAAGTTTTTAATAAATAATTCTAATATGCCATACTTTGCTGCAAGTGACCTTAATCAACATTTCTATTTTTATGAGGGTCCTTTCATGTATTTTAAATTGTACATTGAGAAACTATTGGGAATAGATGATTATATTTGTTTGTCGCTTTTCAATTAAATCTAAAATGTTTAATCCAACATCATCAGCACAATTCAGTGAAATCCCAAAATGATGCTAATGATTTTTCTGAATAAAACAACCAAAAGAAATGTCTTAAAGGAAAAGTTATAGTTCAGGAACTCAGCAGTTGTAGTTGGGAAACTCAGTAGCTCATATAAGTAGCATATTTTACTTTCAAATACACTGATCTGACTGAAATACAGTCTAACTGCCAGTGAAATCTAAAAGCTAGATTTGTTTGGAATGACTTGCTTGATTTTTAGGCACCGGTGATTTTCTTGCTTATGAAGCCAGAAAGCATTCAAGCATTCCACTCCATCCTAGTAACTGAGATTTTAGCACAATTTTAACAGTGCATATGCTTTAATTTATCTCCCTTCTGCAAGTGCGATCAGACCCAATTACACTGTAGCTACACAATTCAAAGTGCCAGAGCCTCTGTGACATTCAGAATGATGTTTCCCAATGCACTTAAGAAAAAATGGAGAGGAAAAGTCCAGCAGAAATTGAATTCTCATCATCTTCGCTGTCAATAAATGTTTATTGTGCATACCTTCTATGTTCTGCAAACATGACCCACATAGGAGCTATTACAATCCACACCATCTCTCTTCTTTGAGTTTTTTTATGGCCTCCCTTAAAGCATATCACAAACCCACACACCTACAATAGATGAGTATTTTTACTATTTGTATTTAGTGTCACGATCGCGTAAATGTGCACAATATCAGTATAGACTTTTGGAGTTCACTGATTATTTTCACAGATGACACATCTTGGGGGGAAATAGTATATGATGTGAAAGCTTTGAATTATGGTTATTTAAAAACGAATGTATTTGCTATGTCCAAAGTGTTTATAATAAGCAATAAAATGAAATAACCCATTATAACAAGATTTATATTTTAAATTGTCTTGCGTCTATTTTGTTTCACCCTCCATCTCTGCCGATTTAGCCTCGTTCTTCTGTACAGGAAACACGGGACGGGAGCCAGATAAACTTTGTTTTGAATCCTGTCTCCGGCCTGTATGACGATTTGAGGCAGGTCACTTCACCTCTCTAAAATTCAACTTTCTGCTCTGGAAAATGTAAATAATAGAATCGACTTCATCAGGTTTTGTGAAAATTGGATGACTACACATAGCATTGTCCATATTGTGCCTGGCATGTAGAAAATGTTCTATAAATGTTAGCCAAAAATAAATTAACAAAAGAATAACATAAGGATGACAGCCTCTAGAACTGTGCTATCTAACACATTAGCTACCGGTTACACATGATTATTTCAATGTAAATGAATTTAAATTAAACTAAAGGAAAAATTTAATTCCTCAGTCTCACTAGCCACATTTCAAATGCTACATCATCTCATGAGGTCAGTGGCTACCTTATTGGGCAGTGCTGCTCTAGAAAATCCTCTTTGCAAAATGCAAAGAGGTAGCAGGAAGGAGTTGAAGGAAAAAGCCACTATAGTCATCTTGTCCAGCGGGAACTGTGGACTTTGTCAGTTAACTGTGATGTCCTTCACAAACGTGTGAGGCCATTGCTCTGGAAGTAAGGTGGTGAGCTGCAGGAGAAGGAGACCCGTGAGCCATGAGAGACCCACCCACAATTTCATCAGGACCAGGGATGAGGAAGCTACTGCAAGAACTGGAGGGCTGATGGTAGAGGGGAGATCCCAGACCTGGCCCAGGAATCAGTGAGATGGGGCCACAGCCTGTGCTGAGTCTAATCAGTTCTGCAGCTGCCCTGCTCGGCTCTAGAATCCATTACACGGACATCCAGGGCCACCCACGTCCCTAAGATGTAGCACTGAGGTGGACTCCGTCATCATCTCGTTCTCACCACCAAAGGAAGGCAGCACTCACCACGCATCCACTTACTCCCAACTGGTCCATGTTCAGTCAAACCCATTTTGCCAGCTTTTGGCTGTAGGTCAGACTAGATTGAGCCCATCAAATCATGGAACTCTGGGTGCTATTATTTTATGTTTTAACTTAATTTAAACAACCCAACACCAGCATGCCAAAGCTATGTGATCACCTTACTCATCACCACAAAGACTTCTAAGGACTGTCAGATCCTCAGTCAGAACCTGCTTGAAATGTGGTTTTTATTTTCTAATTACAGGCCCAAGCTGCAGGGAACATGGCTGAACTTGTGTAAGTTCAGTGCTTTTCTGTGCAGGGCCACTCTGTGGTATGGTCCAGTCCAAACTATGTCAGAAAGGAAAGTGACATAACTAGCTTGAAAAAAGATCTATAGGTGATTCTGATTTCCACCCTAACCTCAACCGTACCACTGCCTCCTATGACTGGTTAATGCAGAGGAAAGAGCAAAGGCTTCAGAGTAAGATTCTAGTTTCTCTCATCTCTGTTACCTTCTGAGTTATGTGTTCTGAGCCAAATAACTGAGTTTCCATAACCTTAGTTTTGTCCAAAATATATTTGTGACTAACACCACCCTTGCCAGGATGTTGCAATGATTAAAAACAGTATAGGTAGGACAACGGTCATAAAGATTCTATCTAGGTTGGTGACACAAATATACATACCTAATTTTCATTCCAACCTTTGTGCCCCCAATCACAGGCCTTACCACTTCTATAAGCAGGTGTAACAGTTATCCATCACTGTGTAACAAATTACCCCAAAACTTGGTGGCTTGAAACAACAACATTTATTCTCTCGGTTTCTATAGGTCCAGAATCTGGACATCGCTTAGCTGGTCCTCCAGCTCAGGGAATCTCACAGGCTGCAGTCACGTCAGTGTGCAACAGAGGAAAGATCAGTCTCCAAGCTCACTCACATGCATCGTCGTTGACAGGACTCTGCTCCTTGCAGGCTCTTGGACTGAGGGCCTCAATTACTCACTGGCTGTTGGTTACCCCTATTCTTTACCATATGAGCCTCTCCTTAGGGCAACTCAAAAATATGTCAGCTTGCTTCCCCAGTGCAAGCCAGCAAGAAGAGCCATAGAGTGAAAGAACCTGGTAGCAAAACAGTGCTAGCCAGAGGGGAGTCACAGACTTAAAACCTGATCTTGGAAGTGACATCCCATCACTTTTGCCATGTCCTATTCCTTAGAATCAGGTCCCTAGGTCCATTCTGTACAAAAGAGGAGGGAATTACAGGAAGGTGCAAATACCAGGAGGTGAGCGCATTAGGAGCCATCTTGGTAGTCGGCCTACCAGAGCAAGGATAATTCATCTCATTGCCTTTAAATTCATTATTTGGAGTTTAGGCAATCTTGCCTCTAACAAGAATGTGCCAACTCAGCAGCTGAAAGAATACCAGGGCCATGCTTGGCTGTGATCAAATTGCTTTTAGTGACCTGGCAGGGGTAGAATGGAGCCAGCAACAGAGGCCCATGCTAACTGGGTAGGTGCTGCATTCCTAAGGAACACTGAAAGGAGACACTACATTTGCATTTTTCATGAACTTCATTTACAAGCTGTACTCAAGTCCATCACATTTTGACAGGGAATGAAGTACAACACATACCACATACCTTCTGGACAAGTCTTAACGTGGTCCCAGTTCTAACCTCTGTTTCAACTTTGTTCCAAAATATTTAATCTTCATCAAGAAAGGAATTCCAAGACAAGTTTCCAGATGAGTGTTCAGTGGATCAAGTTGCTACCTAACCTAATCCTGAATACCTTCACTAAAAATGGAAAACAAACCCAAAGAATGTTTGGGACTGCAGAAACATGTGCTGGGAATGTTTGCCTTCTCTGGATGCGTTAAGGAATAACTGGTTTAAAACAATGATACACAGTTAGACTCTTCGATTCCTATTTCTGCTCTGCTCCCCCTCTGATACCCCAGTCGTGAGGAGCTTTTGAGTGTTTACCACCTGCCATTTCTTAGGGAAGAGGAGGCAGAGGAATCACCTTCTGAATCACGTTTGGTAGTGAGTGATAAGTGAATAAGAGATCTCATATTGTTTCCATGGCCTGAAAGATCAATAATTTTTTCTGATTAAAATCCAAAGAGAACCAAATGATCTGATTTCCCCATTTTTGTATCTTGAAGTCAATGTCTTCATTATCACACATCTTGCGTATTATCTTCTCTGTTAGCTGGGAACAACTTGAAAGCAGTTCAGAAGAATGAAACTGTTGAAGTTCAAGTTCTTCTGTCTTGCCTGTGAAAATGCACTTGGAGACCCACCCCCTGGGTCTCACCACCACGTGAACACACAAGACAAACTCCCTCACTTCCTTGCCTGGGGATAGGCCTCTCACTTCTGTAAAACCCCTGCTCTTCTTTCCAGATGGAGCTAAAGGGCTTATACTCTGAGAATTCTGATCATTCCTCCAATTAGAACTGAGTCCCACCTCTGCCCCTTTTTGTACCTATCTTTGTACTCCAAGGACTATCTCTTGGACATCTGTCATCCCCAGGTGGTCACTCTACGATATTTGAAATATGAAATAGATGATTGAACATATTAGGTCAGCAAATAATATTTGGCATTAAAGAAAGTTAAAATAACTTTAAGAATGAAAGGAAGAGAGTTTATAGTGAGTAGCATATTCTAAAAGGGGTCCATAATGGGTCAGGGAACTGGGCAAAAGGCTATAGTTTTGTGGTTTTTAATTATGATGCATGTCAATCCAGATAAAGCTGGATTGTGTTTTTAAGCACAAGTTAACACATGTTGGCTAAGGTAAATGCACACGCTAATCTTCACTGACTCACTTAGTCAAAACAAGACAACATGCTAGTTTGGGAGAGGCACTTTCATAATTCTTCAGATTAAAATTGAGCTTCTCATTTTTTCCATAAGAAAAATACCAACCAAATATCAGAAAAGAATTACCTCATAAATCACATTTCCATAGAATGGATCCTAATGTAATATAGATTTCAGAAGCATTGTCCAAAGGATCCACTAAGGGCAGTTTTACTAAAATATGATGCCATTGTTTTCATATTACCATTCCTTCAAGGTATGTTGGAAAACCACTGAGTATTCTGAAATGAAACAAAAAAGACCAAAACTGCTGGAAACGGGTAATAAAATGGCTACCCGCTTTTGTGCTATTACTATTTAATGTGTACAGAGAGCAATAGAGCATTTATCCAAGTCCTGAAAAGCAATAATACCATTGTAAAAAAGATTGATTCTCAATGGAATCCTCCCTAAAAATATCTAACTTTAAATCATAATAATAACAATAGTTTGGGGGGGGGTTGGTGCCAGGCACTGTTGTAAGCACTTTACATTTAATTACATTTAATCTTCCAGTCCCATGGTCTAGGTATTAAAATTATCCCCATTTTGCCGGAACTGTAGATACATCACTTCACAGTCCTAAAAAATATCTTTCAGTGACAATAAACTTTTAATGCTGCAAAGAAATATATCCATATCTACACTTTGCTTGTAAGAGCTACCCATGGCAATCTTGGAGCTGATCATAGAAGCTGCCTTTTCATGGCTTGAGTTCCAAGTGGATGATTGTACATGTTTGAACAATCATGATGACTCATATCCTTCACTTGGTCCATCTGTTGCAATTCATCATTTAGTCTCCATCGGTTCCAGTTCTTACATACACTGTGGCTGAGATAGAGAGTGACAGGACCCTTTCATTTCTGATACGGCACCTGGTCCCAGCAGATACTTTCACTCAATTATCTCCCAGGTCATGACTTTTCACCTGTACAGAAACCACTATGAATTTTCAGTGGATGCTCTATATTTTCTTTTGACCAGACAAGAAATGAGTCAATATTTATGGAAAAGGGATAAAGGAAGGAGACATCTGCAAAACGATGTGAACTTTTAACTAATTTTGAAGGGATAGTCATAAATATTGGTAAGAATGAATAAAAACTATAAAAATTGGTGTCTACATTGTACACATCTCATATTGTTATGGAATTGGTTGTTGGTTTTCTGTTGTGCATTTTTTTTTAAGATAATCTTTAAAGACTGTTGCTTTTTTTTTTTTATTAATTAATTAATTTATTTATTTATGGCTGTGTTGGGTCTTCGCCTCTGCGCGAGGGCTTTCTCCAGTTGCGGCAAGCGGGGGCCACTCTTCATCGCGGTGCGCGGGCCTCTCACTATCGCGGCCTCTCTTGTTGCGGAGCACAGGCTCCAGACGCGCAGGCTCAGTAATTGTGGCTCACGGGCCCAGCTGCTCCACGGCATGTGGGATCTTCCCAGACCAGGGCTCAAACCCGTGTCCCCCGCATTGGCAGGCAGACCCTCAACCACTGCGCCACCAGGGAAGCCCCTGTTGTGCATTTTTTTTAGAAACTCGAGAGCTCTACAGAATTTTAAAAGAAAAAATACATATAAGCAAGAAAATATTAAAGGACATTAATAATATGTTAGAATAGTTAGGGAAGGATTTTTAAATGAGGAAAAGGTAATAGTAGCCTTCCAGATAATTCTGCATAAACAGCAGAGTTCTATGCCAATCAAAAAATACAACAAGTTTTGCCCAGCACACAGTTGTCTATACATGAATGTCAAAATTAAAATATTTATGAAGCCTGTGCTTCTCCAGGCCATACTAATCTAATAAATGATATTTCTCCATCTTGGGCCTCATTTGCTACTGTAGCACTTCCACACTCCTGCAAAGTACAACCTATAATTATATTTGGGAGTCCCCAGAGGATATTTCTTATGGCCTTTCAGTTACCAGGTTGCATCTTCCAGTTTCTTTTTCTCCAGCTTCCTTTTACTGATGTAATTGGCTAGACATTTGCCAACCACTAGATTGCATGAAGGTCACGTGGCACTGCCATGCTGCTGACGACCCCTGTTAAGACCTGTGAATTGGTTTGCTGTGCCCAGACACCAGGATTCCTTCCAGGAGCTGCGATGTCGCAGTATCACTGCCCACTATTGCAGTGGCGGAGCTATCATGAAGAATGACCCCGGGGGCTGTGTCCACCTCCAGGTGTTGTTGAAAGCTATTGGCCTCAGGTGCCATTAGAGTTAGGACACACACATCCTGAGGCCTGGGCCACTAAAAGGGTAGAGAATCCAGTATGCTAGAGTTTCCTCTGTTCTCTCCCTCCCTCAACAAGCCAGGAAAATGTTGCACTATGAGATAAATGGGAAAACACTTCTTTTTCTTTTACTGAAGACTTTAGGCTCAAAGCAGCAATACTTCATGTTCCCAATATCTCAGGGGTTAATTTGTGAAAATAGATCTTTCAGTTTTGACCTCACATCTTCTCCTCTCCCTCAAACTTAGACATGGATCTATAAGGAAAGGACAAATTTTAGACAAATTCTAGTGATAGACACAGTGATATTATTTTTTTTTTTACAGTGATATTATTATTAAAAAACATTCCACTCTCCTCTGAAGACTGAGACATTTTTGGGGAATATAACTCTGGCTCTTTCCTCTTTTAAGATGAACCTTACCCAGGAGACTTCATAATCTCTCACGGAAGTAAACTCTTCATGGACACACTCTACCACTCAGTCCTTCGGACATGTCGGAGTGAAGACTTTAAGCTCAACATGGGCAACTGCCTTCTGCACTACTTACAAATTCCTATGATTTCAATGACGAGCCCATTTCTCCCAGGAAAGAATAAGTGGCCAAAAAGTAGCACTTACCTGAAACTATTGTTTGGCTGAATTCAAATGAATTGAGGGAATAATTTTATCAAACTATTTAGATGGACTCATTATTTATTTCAATCTTTTATATGAATTGACTATCATTCTGGATATCTGTAGACAAGTTCTTAAAGATATGTCAGTAGGAACCAAAATAAGGGCCAAATCCAAAGGTCTTTTCGTCGTATAATGATTTTTGAGCAAATGTATGGTACACGCCGCAACAAAGATCCTGCGTGCCGCAACTAAAAAAAAAGAGATCCCACATGCTGCAACAAAGATCCCACATGCAGCAACAAAGACCCCACATATTGCAACTAAGACCCAGCGTAGCCAAATAAATGAATTAAAAAAAAAATACCTTTTTGGTATCTTTAGTGTTGGATGAACAAAGTGTTGAATAGAAACAAAAGGTAAAAGAACCTTTTGCATTAAACCTTTCTGTACTGCCTACCTTCCCCCTTGCCCCTCTGGATCTAATCTCTACCCCTCTCCCCTCTATCTCTGCCTCAGGAGTATACACTGCATGACTGCATCAATGAGCTCCCTTGCCTACTAGGCTTCTGGTTGAGTCTGGTCAACAAGGAGCCCACTCAGAATATCATGAGGAAAACAGAGTAGGGATAGGGCATTTACTTGGGGTATTTCTGTGGGCTGTATCTCTCAAACAAAAGTCTCAATTCCCATGGGATGCCTTGTCCAAACAGCTATTTCTGTTAGCTCCCTCCTCTGGCCCATTCAGGACTAGGGCTAATAAAGCTTCGCCTCTGATACTAGCCCAGGGGTCCTGCATTATCCCTTGTTGCTTCCCTACACCTACCTGTGCATTTCACTAAACTCTCTTCAAATTACCCTGTTTGAGTGTGCCATTAGTTTCTTGCCCTGACTGAAACACTCATTCTTAAACAACAACAACAACAAATCTACACATGAGTCATTTAATGTATTAAAATAGACCAGAGTCTCTTCTCAGCTGCTCTAGGTTTCATCATAAATTTATTTGTGAAAGCAGGCAGGAGATCTGGGTTCCAGTCTCAGCTCTACCATTAACTAGCTTCAGGACAGTGAAGAATTCTCCAGGGCCATTATTTTCTTAAAAACAAAATGAAGGTGTTAGACTAAATGATCTCTAAGATCATTTTTAGCTTTGTGTCCTATGAGGGACTAATAAATTACTATGTGGCAGCTCCCAAGAATGAAAAAGCCAATAAAAAGAATTGCATAGACTCAGAGCTATAAGGCACCGTGGGAATATTTTTATGTAACAGCTTTATTTCTTAGGTGAGGAAACAGACACAGAAAAGAGAAGAGACATATTCAAAGTCACTGGCGATGAGCCAACTTGTTGGTGGCAACTAATAGGATCCCAAAGTCCTTGCTCTTATCCACTGCACCATGCCACTTCTCTACACAGCTGTTGGTTCAGGTTGTTACTTCCATTCTCTTTCCAACCTCAGGGCCTTTGCACATGCTGATCCCGGTTTTTCTCACTGTTCAGATCTCAGTTTAAATACCAAACCATAAGATAAGGCTTCCCTGACAACCTGGTCTGAGTAAGTCTCCAACTACCCCTTACCATTACTCTGCACCACTATTTCCTGTGTGTTGTCTTCACATCACTTATTCCAAAATGTAATTAAATATTGTTTGTTTACTTGTTTCAATTCTGTCCCCTTTCTCCACTAGACTGTAAGCTCCCTGAGACCAGGGGCATGTCTGTTGGATGCATAACTCTATATGTGGCCCCCTAGTAAAATGCCTGGGGCAGTATAGGCATTCAAAAGAAAGTATATATTGAATTCACCTTTGAATGTCTTTTACAAAACAACAAACTAGGGTATAGATTGTAGTTGCCCAAATGCTCTCATAAGAGAAGGGTAAAGTTAGGTGTAAGCCCTCAATTCTCAGATTTCAAGGGATCATCTCAGGAAATTATTTCCCTCCCTCTCTACTCCTTTTCTACACTGCCTCCCCTGAGGGACACGATTCACTGTGAGGGCTGGTGGAAGAGGAAACAGCAGGCTAGAAGCTCACAACTCTTAACTAGATGAAGTAGATGAGATCTTCATCTACACATAAGGGCTCACAGGACCACTAAAGGGCAAAATGTAGCTGTGTATGTACTTTATCTAAGGTCAGGCTTATAGCTGACATCATTACCACCGCCACCCAGGCCCAGGGGGTCTCTGGAACAACATGGTAGCATTTGAGTTGACACAATGCCTAAGGAGATGCTACGGGCATTTAGTGTAGCACAAAAGACAATCCTGTAAAACAAAGAATTTTCCTGCCCCAAAGGCCACAGGGGCCAACATTTTCCCCCAGATTTTGTTTCCTCAAGCACCTCAGAGTAAACCCAAAAGGAAAAAATCCACAATTACATGAAGTATCTTTAATTTAGAAATGTTTCAGATAGTTAATGATCCCAAGACACACCATTAGCAGTGAATTGCTCCACTGACTGTGCTGGTCTGAGGAACAAGGGAGTATTAATAAATCTTCTACCTTCATTCTCTTCTTCAAACTTCAAAGACAGGTGGTTAAATAGCAAGAATAGCTCAAGTAGTGTTTTGGTCTCTCTGAGTGCAGTTTTGCTTCGACAGCTATGTTTCACCCAAGTCATGGACATGTGTTCCGGCCTCCCAGTGATGGATGCAAATATCCATTGTTCAAGTCAGAATATACTTCTACCTGACAGCAAACTGTATTCTGTTCAGAGCGAAGCTGCTGCGTTTTATTGTTGGTGAAGAGGCGAGTGGTAACTTGTGGAAGTGTAAGTTGTTGGAGTATGAATAATTGATGTTGGACATAAGTCCTTTCTTTTATGGACTCCATTCATTAGGGGAAAATCCAATCAGGAAGCATGGTTTTCATGACACCAGGCTTAAGGTATGTCTTTGGAAATAAAAACATTGGCTTTTTATATGTCCTGGGCTTGGATTTAAATAAGTCAGGTCCTGTAACTGTGAGAGACGATTGAAATTAAAATATTAGAGGCCACTTTTCTACTTATATAAGGAGAACAAAACAGAAAATTACTAAATGGGTCAATTGATCTAATGATATCTCCAGGCCTAGGTTTAAAAATAAAGTTGGTAGATATCAAAGGAAGGATATGATAACCTCTTTCCAGCAAGTTACCAAAAGTAAGCCTGGAACATTTGTGGACACCCTCTTCAGAATTACTTTCACTCACTTATTCATTCATGAATTTGGGTATTTTTTTCAATCAATAGATTTTTTTTTTAATTGCAAACGTCTTTTGTGTCAGGCACTAAATGCTGGATTGATAGCAATGAAGAAAATGGACAAGGTCCATTGACTTATAGAGATTACAGCAGTCTCTGCTTACTGTATATGAAAAATACCAGTCACTACAAAATCCATTAATCGGATCCAATTGTAGGAAGTGCTGTGAAGGCATATCAGTCCAAGATGCAACCTTAGAAGTCGTTAGGCTTGACCCCATTATCTCAAAGGTGGGAAGGATGAAGCAGAAGGAGAAGTGACTTAAGTGAGTGTACACAGGGGAAGCAGCATGCCTGCAGCTCACACCAGTGAAGCGATTTTCTTCTGCGCATAAGGCGGATAGGACCACTAATAGGCAAAATACAGCTGTGTATGTGCTTTAGCTAAAATCAGGCTCATAGCTCATGTCATCTAAAGATTCTTCCTTAAGAACATTTGTCTTCTAAACCTGAGAGTTCTTTTTTTTATTGTTTTAATATGACCAACACTGTTTTCATTTAGTTTTGTTTATTAAGCCTATATGTTATATCTATCTATGACTTGTTTGCTTGTCAGTTGGTTGGTGGGCTAGTTTTAGCAAGGCTTAACTACTTCACAGTTGTAAAAAGCCCTTTGTACAAGCCAATCAGAAAAGGCTACCTACTGATGACTCCAATTATAGGGTATTCTGGAAACAACAAAACTACGGAGACAGTAAAAGGATCAGTGATTGGCAAGGGTTAAGGGGGAGGGAAGGAAGAACAGGCAGAGCACAGAGGATTTTTAGGGCAGTGAAACACTCTATGATACCATAATGATGGTTACATGTCAAAGCCCGTAAATGTACAACACCAAGAGTGAACCCTAAGGTAAAGTATGGACTCTGGGTGACAATGATGTGTCAACACAAGCAACAAATGTACCATTTTGGTGTGGGATTTTGATAGTGGGAGAGGCTGTGCTTGTGTAGGGGCTGGGAATATATGGGAAATCTCAGTACCTCCCCCTTGATTTTGCTGTGAACCGAAAACTGCTCTAAAAAATAAAGTCTATTTTTTAAAGCCCTTTATAAAGAGACAAATCAACAATTCAGTAAACAAGGAAGAGACAAGTACTGCTATCTAGGCCTACCTTTACTGATATGCCTTCATTCGTTCAACAGACGTTGACTGCACACCTACTATGTGACAGTCACAGCTCTAGGTGCTGGGGATTTAGCAGGGAACAAAAACTCCCTGGAGCTTCATTCTAATGGGGGAGAAGGACAGAATAAATAAATCCATAAATAAATAAGTAAGTAGTGTGTCAACTGTGGAAAAGCTCTGAAGAAAATAAGCCAGGTCAAAGGAGAGAAGACAGAGTTGGGTAGCAAAAGTTTTTTTTTTCTGGTAGGAAGATCAGGGGACTCTTGATTTAATGCCATTTAAGTAGAAAATGTAAAGTAGTGAGGGACTGAGGCTTGCAAATATCTAGGGCAAGCGTGTACCAGGAAGAGGAAAGAGCAAAAGCTAAGAGTCTGGGATGGGAGAACACTCAACCCATTTGTGGCAGAGCCAGGAGGCCACTGTGGCCGGAACAGAGGGAACAAAATGGAGATGAGGTCACATGAGTATCAGAACAGATAGGGGAAAGCCTTGTCAGCCATGGTAAAGATTCTGGATTTCATTCTGCATGAAATGGGAAGTCACTGGAAGACTCTGAGGTATATAATGTTACTAGAATGCGAGTGTTTAATTCAAATGGCAAAATGGTGTGATATACGTTCACTGTAATATTTAACACTCGTATATTGCTCTTCAGATTTCAAAGTGCTTTCATCTGAATGACTGCATTTGTATCCTCCTAGGGGTGTTTAATGGGAAAGTGTGAGGAAGAGCTGTGAAATAAAGATATATATGGGTTAAGGCAAATATGCAAATGCACAGCCTGAGACCGTTTGGAATTAGGCCATGGTTATCTGTCCCGTCGTAGCATGGTTTCCTTTATCAGGACAGCCCTTCCTTTAGCACATCCTTAATGGATATTTGTAGACTGTAGAAGATAAAGAAAATTTTGGGAATTGGGTCACTGCCGTGGATCTTGAGGGGGCGGGGAGCAGAGCTGGGTTGCTGGGTAGCAGTTGGGAATAGCTTACAGACAGGTGGTACTGGAATAAAATTAGGAGTACTTCAAAGTGGGGAGTTACGGTTCCCTGAAATTTTTTCGATCCAGAAATGTCCCCTAATGTCTGGAGAATACCGGTCAAGCTCTATCCAGCCCTTCTTAGCCTATCCACCAGAGGCACATCCAGAAATAAAACTTCCCAGCGCAAGATGAGGTGTGAAAAGTTCATTTTCATTTTAAAAAGCCTGTAGGTCTTCCCTCTGAAATGTTCTGTCGCCCTGTTTGTAGTTTCCTGGACTGGAAAATCTGGTTCTTCGCCTGGTTCTGCCTATACTTCCTGATGTTTATTATCTCTATAGTACACAAAAATACACAGCCAATTTCATTCTTTTTTGGCCGGTGGGTATGTACAAGAAGGGTTGTGTCAGATAATTAGAAGTATGAGGACTGGTAAGTCCTTGGTTTTTGTAAATGTTCTTATGGACAGTTTTACCACGGTTTTTTTTTTTGACAGAACTGACATGTAACATAGGGCCTTTTACTTCCTAAAGGTATTGTAATTTATGAAGTATATTTAATATCTTTTATGCATGCTTTGGGCAGATATGAAGTAAGAATGGGAAATATTATTTTACTGTACTTCCCCTCTAAAATGAATTTAAGCAATGTGTATACTTCTGAAAGTAGAAAATTTTAGTTTATTGCTATGAATATTTAATAGTCTACATTTCCAATGATGAGTAATTTGATGTGCGTGTGTGTGATGCTCATTTAAGCATACATAATAGCAAATGGATATGGAGGTGATGTCCAAATCCAGAGAATCCATCATATATTTATGAATATAAATCATTTTTCATCCCCCAATTAGTCCATTACAAAATAAAATTTACAAACCAAGCAAATGTTTCCCATGTCAATTACCAGATTTTAATCCCTTGCCTATATAAAGCATTCAAAGGAGGACCTCAAATTTGGAAATAGCTACCGTGTTTTTCATTATAAGATTTAACATTTTCCTTGAGTCAATAATTCATGACATTTTCCAGCTTTCTCTCAAAGCTATTCTTATAAGATGAATCAAACGAGAGAAGATAAATGTGGACATTTTAAAGAAAGCCATCTCTGCCATCAAACTTCTTTTTTCTAAAATAATGATGCCGCCTCCTAACTCAGAGCCAAAACATGACGATTTAAGGGTTGAATGATTATATTCTAAAGAAGTAATGCTATTTTAT
The DNA here is from genome assembly GCF_009873245.2 of Balaenoptera musculus. Lineage (NCBI taxonomy): Eukaryota > Metazoa > Chordata > Mammalia > Artiodactyla > Balaenopteridae > Balaenoptera > Balaenoptera musculus. Next base: position 126,706,591 of record NC_045788.1, on the reverse strand, counting down.
TTCTGACTTTTTTAATTTCCCATTTTCTATTTCTGAGTGGCATGAAGGAATGCACAAGCTCTTTGGTACATACAGAATAAAAATTAACTGAACTGAATATTGAAATTACCAAAGCACTCAATTTCTTAAGATGCAGCTGATCAAAAATAGAATATTCTAATTTGCTTGGAAAGAGGGGAAGAGGGTGAGGAGTTTAAAAAGCTCTAAAATGTATAAATTGTTTCTATATACACACAGACATACAACCTATGGTTCTGTTTTCTGGAGAACACTGACCAATACACTATCTCACGGTGTTTTTCTGAGGATGAAAGAACAAGTTCCATATGGTGCTAGAATATCGTAGGTGTTTAATAAGTTTTCGTTTCTTTCCCCATTACTCACCACCCCCCCCAAAAAAAAGTTACAGGGAGTCCACTCATGAGGCAAGTTCTGCAAGCAAATTGGCTTTGTCCTCTGGGCTTTGTAGGAGAATCGGGGAAGGGGGTAGAAGGAGAAAAAGTCACAAGGGATGGACTCTCCCACAGAGGATGGAGCTGCCTAAGACACAAAAATTAAAGTCCAGTGTGTCATTAGCTGTCACTTGGCCCAGATCCCAGATCCAACCCTAGGCTGGGTGTGACTCCACCAGAGGAGAATGCTCTATGCACAGCCGGAGTCATTTTAAATGAGAGCTGTGGGCCTGGTTTCTGGAAACCATCTGACATCAAACCCAGAACAAAACTGTGTTTCACTTGGGCTCTGGCATCTAAGAAGCATGTGGAGAAAAAGAATTCAAAAATAACTCCATCAGAAGAAGCACTATAAAATAAGGCTAAGGTTTTTTCTCTGTCACTGAATGTGATAAAAATAATGCAATACCTTAAATACCATCACTGCATTTTATCAGAATTTCTAAGGGAGAAACTTAAGCCAAAGTCAGGTAAGTGAAAAAGTTGACACTAGTCTCATATGGTAAACTGATCATATTTCTCAACAACCAGACATATAATTCACTCTCATCTCTCTCTCTGGACTCCCTGACTACCTTCTACTATGGGTTGAACTGATTTCACCTGGGAAGATGTTGAATTTTATGGTCATTGCTTAAGTAGGCACAATCACAAACTTCCACAGTCAAGCTAAACTGTTTCAAGACTTTAAAATTTTGGTGGTCTTCAAAATGCATTGAAAAAAACTATTTTCAAAGATATGTGTCTAGTAAAGATGTGGGGTACAGGTACACACATACCCTATGAGAATGTAAAATGGACAGCAGTTTGGCAAATTCTGGAGAGCACTTTGGCAACATACACCAAAATGCCAAAGGTGCATATCTTTTTTTTCTAATTAATTTTTATTGGAGTATAGTTGCTTTACAATTTGTGTTTCTACTGTGCAGCAAAATGAATCATCTATACATACACATATATCCCCTCTTTTTTGGATTTCCTTCCCATTTAGGTCACCACAGTGCATCAAGTAGACTTCCCTGTGCTATACAGTATGTTCTCATTAGTTGTCTATTTTATACATAGTATCAATAGTGTATATGTCAATCCCAATCTCCCAATTCCTCCCACCCCACCCCTTTCCCCCTTGGTATCCATACATTTGTTCTCTACATCTGTATCTCTATTTCTGCTTTGCAAATAAGATCATCTATACCATTTTTCTAGATTCCACATATAAGTGTTAATATATGATATTTGCTTTACTCTTTCTGACTTCACTCTATATGACACTCTCTAGGTCTATCCACATCATATCTCTTGATTTCATGTTTTCACTCTGAGGAAATGATCTAAAAGAAATAATTGGGCAAATACACAAAGGATGTATACATGAGAATCATAATTGCAATGTTGACTATAAACATAACATAAAATAATATCAATATAATTACGAATCAAGAAGGCTAAATGCATAATGATCATTCACACAGGAAATACTCTACAACTACCACAAGTGAATCATGCAAAGCTATTTTATGTCTACATTGTATTAGGCAGAAAAAGGAAGATTTAGAGTGTGCTGCCATTTTGCTTTTAACAAAAATACTATATGTACATAAAGTCCAGAAGAATATATATAAAATATATACAAAAAAATTAAAAATTGTTATCTTTATCTTTGGATTGTTAGATGAAAGGGTAGTGCTATTTTTTCTTACTTTCTTTTGTTTTCTTTTTTTTTACTTTCAGGATGAATAGCCCACTGATTTTTATAATCAGGAAACAATAGTAATTTAAAATTCTAACTAGATACAAATTAATATAAAAATTTGTTTTCACATATTTTAAGGAGTTTTAATATATGGAGTTTCAGAAAATTGGTCAATAATTTTTAATTTTTGGAGTTTCAGAAAATTGGTCAATAATTCTTAATGTAAGGTAGAAGCAGAAGTGGATTTTTTCAGATTCAAACAAAACAGAATTCTCTGAAAGCCAAGGAAAACACAAGCCAATATTTAAATGCTCAATAATCCTGCAAATAAGAGTGTAGGCTGAGATCCATGGTAACTACTGAATAAATACATTTGTCAGTGTCTCTAAATCTGTGGAGCAGCATGAGTGGCTTGTCAATAAATGACTTATCGATGGTATCGTGAAGATGAATTCCAAGCACTATCATTGACTCTATTATGAGCAAGTTGACAAAGCTTTTGTTATCTTCTCAGCTGGAGCGATTTTCACATTGTAAGTTTGTGTAGCAATTTCTCTCTGGGTATTCAAGCCCATCTTAAAATGAAACTTCAGCCAGAATATGGTTTAACATGCGTTCGGTGATAAAGAGAGATCAATCATTTTTGAGGAGGGATGATGTGTAGAACAGGGAAATATATAGTATTTGTTTGTCAAGACAACAAAATAAAGGGAGTAAACTGACTTTCTGTTCAAGGACTCAACTGTGAATAGGGAGCTGTGATCAGCCTAGTTTCTTCTAAGTTATATGAAAAAGGTGCCAATAAAATAAATATAAGTAATAAAATTAATAATCATAGATAATACAATTTAATAATAGATAAGGCTGATCCTGGAGTCCTCTGGTTATGCCAGTTTTAATCCTTGAGTGTCTGTATAGTGGGGAGGTGGGAAATGTGTCCTGTGGAGGAGAAAGTGCAGGGTGGGAGAATTTGGAGGACTCAGAAAAGCACCTATTTAGCAACTGGTATAAATTATTTCCATATTTTACCCATGCTGCAGCCCTCTGTATCTTTGATTCATGCAACTGGCATTGAGACTAGCTCTAGAAATGATGCCCTAAATCAGGATTTCCCTACATGTACTCCCTTAAGCCAGTGGTTCTAAAATGTGGGCATTTTTGCCATCCCCCACCCACCAGGACATTTGGCGATTTCTGGGGACATTTTTGGTTGTCACAGCTGGGGGAGGGGGCTACCAGCATTTAGCAGGTAGAGGCCAGGAACGCTGCTAACCATCCTATAGCCCCACAATAAACAATTATCTGACCCGAAATGTCAATAGTGCCAAAGTCGAGAAACACTGCCTTAAGCATTGAATATGAAAGTTATAATGAAGTTTTCTAATAATATTCTTTGAATGGGTTAATTTGATACTTCAAAATTTGGCACTTCTCAAAACAATGAGTAAAATAATGGCCATTTCAAATTATTTTTGCTCCTGGAAATTTTCAGCCATTTCTGGAGTTCTAGAAATCCAGACATGACACCATCTTTTAGTGATTTTCATTCTACGGACCTGCAAAAGGCAAATTCACAGAAAGACTTCAAAATCTTCTGATACAGCAGGGGTCTAAGTGAAAAATCAGGCATGAAACGGCAACTTTCAACATAAGCAAATATTTGAAAATTTCTACCATGCATTTCTTCTACAAAAGCTTATGAGGTTGCACAACAATGTGAATGTACTTAACGCTATTGAATTGTACACTTAAAAACGGTTAATATGGTAAACAGAAAATGTAGAAAACAGATTTATGGTTACCAAAGGGGAAAGGGGAGGCATAAATTAGGAGTTTGGGATAAACATATTCACACTACTATGTATATAATAGATAAACAACAAGGACCTACTGTATAGCACAGGGAACTATACTCAATATTTTTTAATAGCCTATAAGGGAAAAGAATCTGAAAAAAAATGGATACATATGTATGTGTAACTGAATCACTTTGCTGTACACCTGAAACTAACACAACATTGTAAATCAACTATACTTCAATTTAACAAAAAAGAAATAATAAGAACTTATGTTTCTTTTTTTCTTCTTTCTCAGGAAATCTCATTCTTGGGATCTGTTGTGTTACTACCACTGTTTACTGGTCCACAGAAATAGATCTTCTGAATTTCTAAAACAGATCTGCACCAATTATTCACTAATGATCTGTGATTATATGTGTGTATGTGTGTGTGTGTCTTCAATTTTTAAAAAAATGTTAAATTTTATGTTGTGTATATTTTGTCACACACACAAGCCTACGAGGAAAGCCTAGTAGGACAATCAATCCATGGAGTGAAAATTCTCCAGATCAGTCTCTTTCTAGAATTACAGGAATATATTAAAATTGAATCCATGCTAGAATCTCAGTCTCACCTGTTTCTTGACCTCTCTTTAAGTGTGACGGGCTGCGCATACTCACACATAAATGGTCTGTGTGTTGGATATCTTTAGTGCTTTTTCCCCTGTCCTCTTGGCCCAACTGTTTTACTGCAAGCTGTTGCTCAGGGACCACCTCAGGTAGCCTCCCAGCCCCTCTCCTCAGGTGTGCCACCCACTTATCACTTTCTGCCCTAGGGCTTCTCTGCTGCTACTGCCTGGGACACCTTCAGGAAACCCACTCAGCAATTCTGATGCGTGCACAATGTAGAAGTAGGAGGGTGTTAACACCACATGGGAAATCGGGCAACTGTGAGTCACATTCTACACAGCTCATTACAGGGTTCCCAGCATATAGTATATTTATATCTATAGATATATATTCTTGTATATTCAGCATAGAATCTCTCTGGAAGAATACCCAAAGAACTAATGTCATTGTTGTTTCCAGGAAATGAAACTGGGTGGCTGAAGGACAAGGGTGAAGAGAGAATTTTCAATGAATATTCTTTTATGCCTTTAGAATTTTGAACCATGTGAATATACTGCTTATTTAAGAATTAAATAAAATTAAAATTTAAATAAATGAAATTATCCTTCATTAAAGTTAGAAACTCTGGGACTTCCCTGGTGGCACAGTGGTTAAGAATCCGCCTGTCAATGCAGGGGACACAGGTTCAAGCCCTGGTCCAGGAAGATACCACATGCCATGGAGCAACTAAGCCTGCGCGCCACAACTACTGGCCTGCGCTCTAGAGCCCACGAGCCACAATTATTGAGCCCGTGTGCCACAACTACTGAGCCCCCATGCCGCAACTACTGAAGCCCGTGCACCTAGAGCCCGTGCTCCACAACAAGAGAAGCCACCGCAATGAGCGGCCCACACACCGCAACGAAGAGTAGCCCCCGCTCGCCACAACTAGAGAAAGCCCGCGCACAGCAACAAAGACCCAGTGCAGCCAAAAATAAATAAATAAATATATTTATTCTAAAAAAAAAAAAGAGTTAGAACATCTTTTTTGATGTGAGAAGACCTAATTATTCAGATTGATTCCAGTCCTATACATTGGGGGCAAAAAATAGATTAGATATGGCAAGGTTGTCAGGTTGAGAAATTACTTAAAAAAATCAAGCTTGTCACAGATTATCTGCCCATAAAGGGGGCTTTTTATAGAGGAAATGGCATTTGTAGTTCGGAAAGCAATCATCATATTATTTTGGTCATATTTTAAACAGTAAATGTCAGAACTGTTGGAATGAAACTTGGTTAGAAGATATTTCTGGTGACTTCACATTGATTATATATCAAAAGTAGTGGAAAGGTGTGTCTCACACATCAGACTACTAAGCTAACTGACAAAGGCATTTTACTTTTCTGTGATATTTTAGTAGAAGCCTTGGTCTAGAAGCACAATCAGGTGAATCCAGATAAATTCTGTGCGATCATTTCAGAGGAAGAATTCCTTGATTTTGGTAGACTTCTCAAAATAGCCCCACCTGCTTCTAGTGTCATATCAAACTTTGGCTACAAAACAGATTTTCATATCCTAAAATATGAAAACTCTGTATACTTTCATTACTTCTATTATAAACACAGTGGCTTGCTTTATTGTTGGTCTCTGCTATGTTTTAAACAAGTATGAGATATGAAAATCTGTTTTATAGGAAGGTTAATCAATGACATTTCAAATAATCAGTTTTCTATTCACATAATCTAGATCTACAATGAAAACTTTCAGGAATATTTTTATGCATAAAACACTGTTATAATATTTTATATTACTTTAGATAATCTTCTTCCTAACTACAATTTTTCCGTTTTTATACATGGGAAACCTGAATCTAAGAGATGGATCTGACTTGCCTACCTCACACAGAGAGACAACACAAGAAAGTATATACAGGTTCCAAACCTCTATCTGTCTACACAAAGAGGGTGCTTCTCATTTGCACAGGCCAAACCATAAGCTGTGTTTCCCCTACTTTCTTTCTGTGCTTTACTGATTAGCTAGGAATTTATTCTTGATAAGATTCCAAAATCAAATATGAGTTGGATCAAACTAAGGAAAATGATAAAACTATGATTAAACTAGGCATTAAGCACAACAGCAAAGCAAAAAGAACTACCACACCATATGACTACCTTAAAAATTACACTATGGGCTGCAGTCCCAAGTGTTTGCTCACAATAATTCATGGGAAATACTATCACATGCTAGGAGAAAGCATAATTAAGCTTGCCTACTGGCATTGCCCTACGTAATATAATCTGTTTATTCAGAAGCCCCACTTTTTCTTCCAAAGGTTGATTCAGGAGCTTCTTAATCTGACAAGATAAGTTTTATTATGTTTTCCTTTGTAATGAATATTGGAATAGTTAATGTAGGGGATGATTCTTTATTAAAAACAATATATTATAAGAAAAACTCTTACTCTGTCTGAGAAAGCAATCTCCCTGTTCCAGTGTGGGCTTATTAACCATCTAAATTTGAACTTCTCATGAAGCTTTTAATTGTCATCAACAAATACATGCAAGGTCTTATATCAGGAAAAAAAAAGGTGACTGTTTTAAGCTAAGCACTTATTAAGTAGCAAAAGCAATGAACCTCACTTAGTTTGTATTTATTAGGCCTTATATTTACTGAAGCCTGAAACTCTGGTTATTACTACTTATATAACATTGAACTTGGTGCTTGTGTAAAAGCATGATAAAGGTAACATTAACCAAATTAAAAAAAAAGAAAACTCCCTATGAGAGATTATCTGCTCATCATCAAGGGACATTTTAGAACTACCTAGAGATTTTAAATACTAAAGTTAGCTTCTAGGGTAGTTCAGAAAAATATTCCCTAGAATTCTGAGGATGAACCATTCAGTTTTGAAACATTAGTTCCCCTTCCTATAACTGAGGTTATTATGTAAGAATACATTTTTAGTCCCACATACGTAGTTTCTGGACCCCTGGTAACAAACGTTTTCTTTCTTCACTGCTCTAAAAATCCATAGTTTTCCTGGGAACAGTAAGTGATTTTTTGGTTTTATTTTGTTTTGTTTTGTTACAAAAATAGTGTCTTTTAAATTCCAAAGTAGTCAAGGCATTGCTTGGGCAAATAAATTAGCCAATTCGGCCCAAATTAAATCAATGATATCATCTACACAAAAACAAAATCGCTGGTGATGATATTTATTTAACCTGTCATTTGGTGATTTTATAGGTTTGAGAGCAAAAATATAAATTTATATTTTCAACTTTAACCCAGATGGAATTTATTCTCAATCCAACCTTGAACAGGTCCAGATGAAATACCAAGGAGATATTTCAAGGCTAGTCTTCTAGTGTACATTTTAAGGAGTGAAGAATCTGGACTGTTTTTTCTCCCAAACTCACCTGAAGCACCTTTAAAGTAGGAACACATCTTATCCATGAACTTGTTCAAAAAACATCTTTCTGTTTGTGACTCTCGGTAGCAGACAACTCCCCCCGGAGCTACTCTGGGCATGTTCGACACGATGCCTGACAATATATCGAATGAGAAATGACAGGCTGACCCTCCAGTTGGAATCGACCTGTCCTCTGAACTTTGAAGCTTGAAGAGTTACTTGTCATTTTCACTCAGTCTGCAGGTATGGAATTCTCTCGTAACAGTTTATGGGGTCGAAGCTTTGGTGGCTGTGCAGGACTCCATTTCTTCTCCTACTGCAGGGATGCAAGGCCTGAACATGACTTATAGCCCAGGCAGTAACCAAAGTGACAACATGTAGGAAAGAGTAAATCGACTGACCCCAGAGCTAAGTATCCATCTCAGAGATTTACAATAGGGACCACAAAGAGATATCCTGGAGCTGAGAAGTACTGCTAGACTCCTTGAATTCATGGTGTTCTTCATGTCAACCCACCTAAGAAATTGGGATTAAACCATAGCCTCACATCCCCCTCATACGACAGTAATGGTGGTAATGGTATTCATCCTATTAGTAGTAACAGTAATAATTGTCATAGAAACATTACAACCAATATCCTTAGAGTTCTACAGTACATTTTACCAGAGGCTTCTGAAGAAGGCTGAAGGAATCTAATAAAAGAACCACTAGCCTATGTGTGATAAAGCATCTCTTTTGTTTTTTAACATCTTTATTGAAGTATAATTGCGTTACAATGGTGTGTTAGTTTCTGCTTTATAACAAAGTGAATCAGTTATACATATACATATGTTCCCATATCTCTTCCCTCTTGCATCTCCCTCCCTCCCACCCTCCCTATCCCACCCCTCTAGGTGGTCACAAAGCACCGAGCTGATCTCCCTGTGTTATGCGGCTGCTTCCCACGAGCTATCTATTTTACGTTTGGTAGTGTATATATGTCCATGCCACTATCTCACTTCGTCCCAGCTTACCCTTCCCCCTCCCCGTGTCCTCAAGTCCAATCTCTATGTCTGCATCTTTACTCCTGTCCTGCCCCTACGTTCCTCAGAATCATTTTTTTTTTAGATTCCATATATATGTGTTAGCATATGGTATTTGTTTTTCTCTTTCTGACTTACTTCACTCTGTATTACAGTCTCTAGGTCCACCCACCTCACTACAAATAACTCAATTTCGTTTCTTTTTATGGCTGAGTAATATTCCATTGTATATATGTGCCACATCTTCTTTATCCATTCATCTGTTGATGGACACTTAGGTTGCTTCCATGTCTGGGCTATTGTAAATAGTGCTGCAATGAACATTGTGGTACGTATCTCTTTTTGAATTATGGTTTTTTCAGGGTATATGCCCAGTAGTGGGATTGCTGGGTCATATGGTAGTTCTATTTTTAGTTTTTTAAGGAACCTCCATACTGTTCTCCATAGTGGCTATATTAATTTACATTCCCACCAATAGTGCAAAAGCGTTCCCTTTTCTGCACAACTTCTCCAGCATTTATTGTTTGTAGATATTGTGATGGTCATTCTGACTGGTGTGAGGTGATACCTCATTGCGGTTTTGATTTGCATTTCTCTAATGATTAGTGTTGTTGAGCATCCTTTCATGTGTTTGTTGGCAATCTATATATCTTCTTTGGAGAAATGTCTATTAAGGTCTTCTGCCCATTTTTGGATTGTGTTGTTTGTTTTGATATTGAGCTGCATGAGCTGCTTGTATATTTTGGAGAATAATCATTTGTCAGTTTGCTTCATTTGCAAATATTTTGCAAGTCTTTTCATCTTGTTTATAGTTTCCTTTGCTGTGCAAAAGCTTTTAAGTTTCATTAGGTCCCATTTGTTTATTTTTGTTTTTATTTCCATTTCTCTAGGAGGTGGTTCAAAAAGAATCGTCAGAGAGGGTTCTGCCTATCTTTTCCTCTAAGAGTTTTATACTGTCTGGCCTTACATTTAGGTCTTTAATCCATTTTGAGTTTATTTTTGTGTATGGTGTTAGGAGGTGTTCTAATTTCATTCTTTTACATGTAGCTGTCCAGTTTTCCCAGCATCACGTACTGAAGAGGCTGTCTTTCCTCCTTGTATATTCTTGCCTCCTTTATCAAAGATAAGGTGACCATATGTGCATGGGTTTATCTCTGGGCCTTCTATCCTGTTCCATTGATCTATATTTCTGTTTTTGTGCCAGTACCATACTGTCTTGATTACTGTAGCTTTGTAGTTTAGTCTGAAGTCAGGGAGCCTGATTCCTCCAGCTACATTTTTCTTTCTCAAGATTGCTTTGGCTATTTGGGGTCTTTTGTGTTTCCATACAAATTGTGAAATTTTTTGTTCTAGCTCTGTGAAAAATGCCATTGGTAGTTTGACAGGGATTGCATTGAATCTGTAGATTGCTTTGGGTAGTAGAATCATTTTCACAATGTTGATTCTTCCAATCTAAGAATATGGTATATCTCTCCATCTGTTTATATCATATTTTTAGTTTCTTTCATCAGTGTCTTATAGTTTTCTGCATACAGGTCTTTTGTCTCCTTAGGTAGGTTTATTCCTAGATATTTTATTCTTTTTGTTGCAATGGTAAATAGGAGTGTTTCCTTAATTTCTCTCTCAGATTTTTCATCATTAGTGTATAGGAATGCAAGAGATTTCTGTGCATTAATTTTGTATCCTGCTACTTTACCAAATTCATTGATTAGCTCTAGTAGTTTTCTGGTAGCATCTTTAGGATTCTCTATGTATAGTATCATGTCATCTGCAAACAGTGACAGCTTTACTTCTTCATTTCCGATTTTGATTCCTTTTATTTCTTTTTCTTCTCTGATTGCCATCGTTAAAAGTTCCAAAACTATGTTGAATAATAGTGGTGAGAGTGGGCAACCTTGTCTTGTTCCTGATCTTAGAGGAAATGTTTTCAGTTTGTCACCATTGAGAATGATGTTGGCTGTGGGTTTGTCATATATGGCCTTTATTATGTTGAGGTAGGTTCCTTCTATGCCTATTTTCTAGAGACTTTTTATCATAAATCGGTGTTGAATTTTGTAGAAAGCTTTTCCTGCATCTACTCAGGTTATCATATGGTTTTTATTCTTCAATTTGTTAATATGGGGTATCACACGGATTGATTTGCATATATTGAAGAATCCTTGCATTCCTGGGATAAAGCTCACTTGATCATGGTGTATGATCCTTTTAATGTGCTGTTGGATTCTGTTTGCTAGTATTTTGTTGAGGATTTTTGCATCTTAGTTCATCAGTGATATTGGTCTGTAGTTTTCTTTTTTTGTGACATCTTTGTCTGGTTTTAGTATCAGGGTGATGGTGGCCTCGTAGAATGAGTTTGGGAGTGTTCCTCCCTCTGCTATATTTGGAAGAGTTTGAGAAAGATAGGTGTTAGCGCGTCTCTAAATCTTTAATAGAATTCACCTGTGAAGCCATCTGGTCCTGGGCTTTTGTTCGTTGGAATATTTTTAATCAGAGTTTCAATTTCAGTGCTTGTGATTGGTCTGTTCATATTTTCTATTTCTTCCTGGTTCAGTCTCGGAAGTTTGTACTTTTCTAAGAATTTGTCCATTTCTTCCAGGTTGTCCATTTTATTGGCGTATAGTTGATTGTAGTAATCTCTCATGACCTTTTGTATTTCTGCAGTGTCAGTTGTTACTTCTCCTTTTTCATTTCTAATTCTGTTGATTTGAGTCTGCTCCTCTTTTTTTTTTTTTTTTTTTTAATTTATTTATTTATTTATTTTTGGCTGTGTTGGGTCTTCGTTTCTGTGCGAGGGCTTTCTCTAGTTGCGGCAAGCGGGGGGCCACTCTTCATCGTGGTGCGCGGGCCTCTCAATGTCGCGGCCTCTCTCGTTGCGGAGCACGGGCTCCAGACGCACAGGCTCAGTAGCTGTGGCTCACGGGCCTAGTTGCTCCGCGGCATGTGGGATCTTCCCAGACCAGGGCTCGAACCCGTGTCCCCTGCATTGGCAGGCAGACTCTCACCCACTGCGCCACCAGGGAAGCCCTGCTCCTCTTTTTTTCTTGATGAGTCTGGCTAATGGTTTATCAATGTTGTTTATCTTCTCAAAGAACCAGCTTTTAGTTTTATTGATCTTTGCTATCATTTCCTTCATTTCTTTTTCATTTATTTCTGATCTGATCTCTATGATTTCTTTCCTTCTACTAACTTTGGGGGTTTTTTGTTCTTCTTTCTATAACTGTTTTAGGTGTTAGGTTAGGTTGTTTATTTGAGATGTTTCTTGTTTCTTGAGGTAGGACTGTATTGCTATAAACTTCCCTCATAGAACTGCTTTTGTTGCATCCCATAGGTTTTGGGTCGTCGTGTTTTCATTGTCATTTGTTTCTAGGTATTTTTTGATTTCCTCTTTGATTTCTTCAGTGATCTCTTTGTTATTAAGTAGTGTACTGTTTAGCCTCCATGTGTTTGTATTTTTTACAGATTTTTTCCTGTAATTGATATCTTTCTCATAGTGTTGTGGTCGGAAAAGATACTTGATATGATTTCAATTTTCTTAAATTTACCAAGGCTTGATTTGTGACCCAAGATATGATCTATCCTGGAGAATGTTCCATGAGCAGTTGAGAAGAAAGTGTATTCTGTTGTTTTTGGATGGAATGTCCTATAAATATCAATTAAGTCCATCTTGTCTAATGTGTCATTTAAAGCTTGTGTTTCCTTATTCATTTTCATTTTGGATGATCTCTCCATTGGTGAAAGTGGGGTATTAAAGTCCCCTATTATTATTGTGTTATTGTCTATTTCACCTTTTATGTCTGTTAGCCTTTGCCTTATGTATTGAGGTGCTCCTATGTTGGGTGCATAAATATTTACAATTATTATATCTTCTTCTTGGATTGGTCCCTTCATCATTATGTAGCATCCTTCTTTGTCTCTTGTAACAGTCTTTATTTTAAAGTCTATTTTGTCTGATATGAGAATTGCTACTCCAGTTTTCTTTTGCTTTCCATTTGGATGGAACATCTTTTTCCATCCCCTCACTTTCAGTCTGTATGTGTCCCTAGGTCTGAAGTGGGTGTCTTGTAGACAGTATATATACGGGTCTTGTTTTTGTATCCATTCAGCCAGTCTGTGTCTTTTGGTTGGAGCATTTAATCCATTTACACTTAAGGAAATTATCGATATGTATGTTCCTATTACCATTTTCTTAATTGTTTTGGGTTTGTTACTGTAAATCTTTTCCTTCTCTTGTGTTTTCTGCCTAGAGAAGTTCCTTTAGCATTTGTTGTAAAGCTGGTTTGTTGGTGCTGCATTCTCTTAACTTTTGCTTGTCTGTAACGGTTTTAACCTCTCCCTCGAATCTGAATGAGATCCTTGCTGGGTAGAGTAATCTTGCTTGTAGGTTTTTCCCTTTGATCACTTTAAATATGTCCTGCCACTTCCTTCTGTCTTGCAGAGTTTCTGCTGAAAGATCACCTGTTAACCTTATGGGATTCCCTTGTATGTTATTTGTTGTTTTCCCTTGCTGCTTTTCAATTTTTTTCTTTGTATTTAATTTTTGATAGTTTGATTAATATGTGTCTTGTCGTGTTTCCCCTTGGATTTATCCTGTATGGATTTCTGTGTGCTTCCTGGACTTGATTGAGTATTTCCTTCCCCATGCTAGGGAAGTGTTCAACTATAATCTCTTCAAATGTTTTTTCAGACCTTTCTTTTTCTCTTCTTCTGGGACCCATATAATTTGAATGTTGGTGTGTTTAATGTTGTCCCAGGAGTTTCTGTGACTGTCCTCAACTCTTTTCATTCTTTTTTCTTTATTCTGCTCTGTGGAAGTTATTTCCACTATTTTATCTTCCAGGTCACTTATCCATTCTTCTCCCTCAGTTATTCTGCTATTGATTCCTTCTAAAGAATTTTTAATTTCATTTATTGTGTTGTTCATCATTGTTTGTTTGCTCTTTAGTTCTTCTAGGTCCTTGTTAAACATTTCTTGTATTTTCTCCATTCTATTTCCAAGATTTTGAATCATCTTTACTATCATTATTCTGAATTCTTTTTCAGGTAGACTGCCTATTTCCTCTTCATTTGTTTGGTCTGGTGGGTTTTTACGTTGCTCTTTCAGCTGCTGCATATTTCCCTGTCTTATCATTCTGTTTAACTTACTGTGTTTAGGGTCTCCTTTTTGCAGGTTGCAGGTTCATAGTTCCGGTTTTTTTTTTGGTGTCTGCCTTCAGTGGGTGAGGTTGGTTCAGTGCCCTGTGTAGGCTTCCTGGTGGAGGGGACTGGTGCCTGTGTTCTGGCGGGTGGGACTGGATCTTGTCTTTCTGGTGGGCAGGATCACGTCCAGTGGTGTGTTTTGGGGTGTCTGTGAACTTCGTATGATTTTAGGCAGCCTCTATTCTAATGAGTGTGGTTCTGTTCCTGTCATGCTACTTGTTTCGCATGGGGCGTCCAGCACTGGGGCTTGTTGGCCATTGGGTAGAGCTGGGTCTTAGTGTTGAGACGGAGATCTCTGGGAGACCTCTCGCCAATAGATATTATGTGGGACCGGGAGGTCTCTGGTGGTCCAGTGTCATGGACTCAGCTCTCCCACCTTGGAGGCTCAGGCCTGACACCCAGCTGGAGCACCAAGACCCTGTCAGCCACACGGCTCAGAAAAAAAGGAAGAAAAAAATAAATAAATAAAATTTTAACAAAATAAAAAATAGTAATAAAATTTTTAAAAAAGGAAAAGAAGAGAGCAACCAAACCAATAAACAAATCCACCAATAATAACAAGCAGTAAAAACTAGACTAAGATAACTGTAAAAATCAGAAACAAATCAGTCACAGACAGCAAACCCCAAGTCTACAGTTGCTCCCAAAGTCCACCGCCTCAATTTTGGGAACATTTGTTGTCTATTCAGGTACTCCACAGATGCAGGGTTCATCAAGTTGATTGTGAGGATTTAATCCACTGCTCCTGAGGCTGCATGGAGAAATTTCCCTTTTTCTTCTTTGTTCACACAGCTCCTGGGGTTCAGCTTTGGTTTTGGCCCTGCCTCTGCATGTAGGTCACCCTCAGGTGTCTGTTCCCCACCCAGACAGGAGAGGGTTAAAGCACTGGCTGATTAGGGCTCTCTTGCTCTCTCAGGCCAGGCAGAGGGAGGGCTATGGTAGTCATAATTGGAATGCAGGGAGAACCTGCAGTAGCAGAGGCCAGGATGACATTGCAACAACCTGAGGCACGCCGTGTGTTCTCCCAGGGAACTTGTCCCTGGATCTCG
Source organism: Balaenoptera musculus (assembly GCF_009873245.2). NCBI lineage: Eukaryota > Metazoa > Chordata > Mammalia > Artiodactyla > Balaenopteridae > Balaenoptera > Balaenoptera musculus. Next base: position 126,691,383 of record NC_045788.1, on the reverse strand, counting down.
GCACCCTGGCAGTGGCATGCTGTACAGGCTCCCGGGAATGGAGGTGTGGGGTAGTGACCTGCGCTTGCACACAGGATTCTTGGTGGCAGCGGCAGCAGCCTTGGCATTTCATGCCCATTTCTGGGGTCCGAGTTGATAGCCACGGCTCACATCCATCTCTGGATCTCACTTAGGTGGTGCTCTGCCTTCTGTGGGCACACAGGGAAGGAATCCCCTCTCCTCGCGCACCCCAAAACAATGGTCTCTTGCCTCTTCGGCAGGTCCAGACATTTTCCTGGACTCCCTCCTGGCTAGCTGTGGTGCACTAGCCCCCTTCAGGCTGTCTTCGCACAGCCAACCCCAGTCCTCTCCCTGGGATCTGACCTCTGAAGCCCGAGCCTCAGCTCCCAGCCCCCACGTGACCTGGTGGGTGAGCAGACAAGCCTCTCGGGCTGGTGAGTGCTGGTCAGCACTGATCCTCTGTGCAGGAATCTCTCCACTTTGCCCTCTGCACCCCTGTTGCTGCACTCTCCTCCGTGGCTCCGAAGCTTCCCCCCTACCCACCCCCCGTTTCCACCAGTGAAGGGGCTTCCTAGTGTGTAGAAACTTTTCCTCCTTCACAGCTCCCTCCCCAAGGTGAAGGTCCTGTCCCTATTCTTTTGTCTCTGTTTTTTCTTTTTTCTTTTGCCCTACTCAGGTACATGGGGAGTTTCTTGCCTTTGGGGAAGTCTGATGTCTTTTGCCAGCATTCAGTAGGTGTTCTGTAGGAGTTGTTCCACATGTAGATGTATTTTTGATGTATTTGTGGGGCGGAAGGTGATCTCCAGGTTTTACTCCTCCGCCATCTTGAAGGTCTCCTCAGGCTCTTTTTTCTTTTATTTTGGTCCAGTTTTATTGTGATATAATTGACATACAGCACTGTGTAAGTTTAAAGTATACAGCATAACGATTTGACCTTCATATATTGTGAAATAATTTCCACAATTTAGTTAACATCCATCATCTTATACAGACATAAAAAAGAGGAGAAAAGTGTTATCTTCCTTTTAACGAGAACTCTTCAGATCTTTCTTAAAGGTTCTTGACAAGAGGAAAAAGGAAGAATCTTTAGGTGATGCAGAAAAAAATTGATGAGGCCAAGCAAAGAATTTGGACTCAAAAAAAATGTATACTCTTAAGGAGCTATACAGACCTGAGTTATTCTAACCTCCCTGGCTCTCAGTTTTACCACTCATACAATGAGAGACTAAATGACATCTAATTGCCATCTCAATTTTGAAATTCTAAGATTCTACTATGAAATATGTCAAAGTGAATATTAGTTTCTTACCAAAATTACTTAAAAATTACCACGTTTCATAAAATTACCACATTAAACATTTTATTTTATATAAGGATTTTTTTTTCATATTTAACCCTACGCAACACTTGAGGAGGCATTTGACCAAGGCTATCAAATACATTTCTTCATAGGGTGACTAGCAGTTAGAACAGGACTGTCTCAGTTTTACAGTTCAGAGGCCTGTGTCCCAGGACCCCCCTTGATCACCGGCCAGCCAGGAAGGCTCATCACCCTACGTCATCACAACACTATACTAGTCACTCCCTTCCACCACCTCCATAGCTCCCTTCTCCTACAGGGATTAGTTCCTTCAATTGTCAGATTCAGTCCCAACCAGTTACTGATTCGATCTCAACCAAGAAAGACCTTCTATAAGGAACTATAATCTAGAATTGTCTTGGTTCTATTTCTCAGCTGCCATTTAATGAGCCTGGGAGAACCTTGGCCAGCTGCTTGCCCACTGAGAACTTGTTCCTGTATTGGTGGGAAATCCTGCTATAACAGCCTGACCTCTCATCTGTGGCCTTGACAACTTGCCATGCCCTTCTCCCACTCCCATGTGGGAGCTGTACCTGCCATTTGTATTCCTTGATGAAGGTCTGAACCTTGAAATTTGAACCAATTCAACTTTCCACCTGGTAGTAATAGATGTGAATCTCACTTCTACTCCTTTCATTTCTATGCAAAAACTCCCAGACTGGGCTGCCCTCTCACTATCCCAAACCACCCAGACACTCCTGAAAGAGAATCTAGGCCAGCCCAAATCTAGCTAGATGGCCATATCCCTATGAGCACCATAATTTGTGCCAACAGCCATCTTTGCAACCATCCTTGGTTCCTCTCAATCCTAGTTTCCCTGTTCTCCCACTAGCTTGCATTGTTGGAGGTTCCAGTATGAGGTATGGAGGTTCCAGTCCAAATCATGGCCAAGCTCACCCACAATGGGATATGGCCCTGTCATTCTAAATGAGTCGAATTTCTCATATTCGACTCCTTCAGCTTGAATTTACTGTTGAAGGGACAGGTGATGCTAATGCTTGAGGCTCTGCTCCTTGCCCACACTAGTACCAACTCTGTCTCAGCATCGCTGGAGCACAGCTACGGAAAGGATGACGTCAGTAGGAGAATGAGCAACTAACCCATCTCAGCCTCTTCAAATAATTGGTGGCCAACTAGAATTTCATGCAGTCTTTTTAATATACGTGGATTATATTACTTCAACACAGAAGAGTGTTCCTCAGAAAGAAATCAGGATCTTCAGCTTTAAATGATGTTTTCAGAGGATACTGGGGAGGAATCAGATCTGCTGTCAGCTGTCAGTCAATAATCCAACCAGGAGTATTGTCTGAATCTAATTCACTCTTCCTGCGGGAGCTCTTCAGTCCTTAGTGGCAAGACCCAGGAATAATGAGCACCAGCTGAGTGAGCAATTAAGACCCCTCCCCCCACCACTCCCACCCTACGGTTAAGGTGGTGGCCATCTTCCAACCTTTAGGAAAGTAAGATCCTCACTCTAAGCTGAGACATGGACCCCACCAAAGGCCCAGTCAGATGTGGGAAGGAGAGGAAAGGCATGAAAGTTAAGTATTGTTCACTGGCCCTTTCCCCAAGAGTAGTTTCAGAGGATGGGATTCAAGTGCCTCAGAAAAGGGAAAAATCTGACGTTAAATAGTGCAGAAGACCTGTGCATACTACCTGCAGGTAGGGAATGTCATACAGCTTGGGAAATCCGGGGGAGAACAGAAAACAGACACAGAGGCAAATTAAGTAGCAACAGGGAAGTGAGCGATCATGGGGCAGGAGGCCAAGAGCCGCTGGAGCTGGAAACTGCTGGAGAGGCAAGTTGGCAGCAACTCTGGAAAAGGGCAGCAGAGCAGAAGGAAGAGACCAAGGGAACTAACCAAGTCAGAGCAGCAGCAGCTGAGTCAGGGCAAAGCCTAGTCCTGTCTGGACAAGACAAAGCCAGACTGAGGCCGAAAGAGGTGTCATGGAGGTGACTCATGAATGCAACAGTTGGGAAACCATGGAGATGGGAATCAGTGGGTTGGCTTGCCCATTATGACTTCATTGTTAAAATTCTTGACAAAAGGCACACCTTGTTAAGTTCTTGTTCCAGCTATTCTTCACTATAATCGTTGCTTTCCAAATGCCAGAAGAATCAGCGTGTGAAACCACTGACCAACCAGATATTTAAGTAGTCAACTAATACACATCCAAGACTTGTATAGTCAGGGACCATGGAGGAAAAAAGTGATTACAATGACCTGCACCTACTGAAAATTTATACAGAATCTGAGAGTGATGAAATTGGCCAAACTCACTTTGCTCAATAGCACTCACCACTGCCATTGGATTTTGGGTGTGTGAGATGGAGTACAGGACAGGCAATTGGCTTAGAAAGAGACAGTGTGTTTCTCTACTAATCCTCCAATTACCTACCCACCCATCACCCCTTCCCCCCACCCCCTGGCCAAAAAAAAAAATCTACATTGGAATAAGAAACCCTGAATCAATAGTTAAGAAACCAAAGGTCAAGATAAGAATATGCTACTCATAAATTATAAAATCTTAGACATTACCTAAATACTCAGGAACTCAACTGCTTTATCTGTAAAATGAGGGTGATGGTGCTGCTTTCAAAGTGGAATGTGAAGAGGGTAAGGTACTATAAATGTATACTACAATTATGACCATATAGAGATAATAGGAGAGGCATTTTTAAATTTCTATTTCGTTTCCTTTCTTCCTTATTTCTTTTTTTATTTCTCTGCCTGAACAGACAGGGTATATTCTACTTTCTGACTGAACAACTTTCTAATTGTCTTCAAATAAGATAAAGTACAGAGAAGCCAAAAGGAATTTGGAACATCAGGTTTATCAGAAATGCTATTTATTGTGGGATGAATTGGGAGATTGGGATTGACATATATACACTAATATGTATAAAATAGATAACTACTAAGAACCTGCTGTATAAAAGACAAATAAAATAAAATTCAAAAATTCAAAAAAAGAAAAGAAATGCTATTTATTAAGAAGGATTGTTAGATAACGTCTGCTTACTCATCATCGACAGAGGATTAGCATCAGCTCAGTAGCACTAAGACATCACCAACAGCCCTTCCTCTATGTTTTCCTTCCTGTCCTTTCCTCATACATCTTACTTTGTTCTCCCTCCAAAATCGTGTCACTTTCCTGATTTTCAGCCAAGTAAGTCTTCTTGTCCTCGTGTATAGAATTTAAAGTCACTTGATTATACACGGAAACATTGTTAAAATAAACTTTGTTTTAAAATGTCTACATAATACAGTGACAGCGTCTATTATTTGTCAGAGTCTCCATCTGATGGAGACAATTTCTGAAGCCACTGGTCTGGCTTTTTAACTTCCTTTACCCTCTAAGAAAAGGAAAGGGGACAGGGGAAAGTGAAATAGAGAGAAATTGGAGAGTTGGAAATATTAGCAATAATTTAATTTAGAATTTGAAGTTGCCCTGTGCTATGAACTGAATATTTATGTCTCTGCCAACATTCACATGTTGGAACCTAATCCCCAATGTGATGGTATTTGGAGGTGGGGCATGTAGGAGGTGATTAGGTCATGAGGTTATAACCCTCATGAATGGGAGTAGGTTCTCTTATAAAAGAAGCCATGGAAAGATCCCTTGCCCCTTCTGCCATGTGAGGACACAGTGAGAAGGTGCCTGTTAAGGAATCAGGCACTTAACGGACACTGAATATGATAGCACCTTGATCTTGGACTTCCAGCCTCCAGAACCATGAGAAATTAATTTCTCTTATTTATAAGCCACTCAGTCGATGGTATTTTGTTATAGCAGTCTGAAGGGACTAAGATATCCTGGAATCCCTCCTCTCCTGTATCCTCCACATCCAACGGGTCACTAAACCTATTTTTTAAATATATTTCTATTCTAGCTCTTCCCTCTTTTATTGCCATTTCTCTATTCCATATCCTTGTGATCAGAGATCTTATAATACTCTTTTAACTGGTTCCTTCTTTCTGCCCCAGTCCATCCTCTAACTGTCATCAAGCTTCTCTGTTTAAAGACCTCTGATGGTTCCCTATTGCTTATAGTCTGACATCAAGTCTCCAGAGCCTGACCCCAGATCAAACATCTAGTAGATCTGTCTTAATACTTTTCCACCATGTATTCTTCTCTTCCATCAGAGTGGACTATTTATAAATTATCACCACGGTGTGATTTTTTTTTAAATGAAGGCTCATAAAAAATCATTTTAGAACAATCAATCTTCTGAACTCTGAAGATTAGCCTTTCATTTAAAAGGTTCTTCTTTTCAAGAAATCACTGTTTTTCCCATAGAACTTAGACCTGGGGAGAAAAACATTACAAATCTAAATTTTAACATACTGATGTGGTTGCAGATTTCTTTTTATTCTTTCAACAAATATTTACAGAGTGTCCATCGTGTATTCTTCTGTGTTTGGTGCAGTAGACCAAGTGAATGGTCACTGTCTACTGTGACTATTAAGGAATGCTTTGTAGAAGAAACAGAAATCCATCTAAGGTCCTGTAAATAGCAAGGAAAAGGACATTCCGAATGAAAAAGACACAGGTGTACACGTGTATGGGGAAAAGGTTAAAGAATGACATGGTTATAATGGGCATAGTTTGTTGGAGAATGTAAACTCAAAATATAATACCAAGGTCTAGTGCCACCTAAACGTTAAGGAATTTTTATAGACATTTTTGGAGATAAAAGTCATTATCATCTGACTGGAAGGGGATAAAAAATAAGGGTAAGCTTCATGATATACATGCTCAATGGATCACTTTCAGCACCCAGGCATGGCAGGGCTTATTGTGCAGAAAAATTTTGATAGAGCACAGGAATGGAGAAAGATGAAACAAAAGGAAGGAGCACCCCAGAACTGAGATGTGTGTCAATATTTTTGAGTATTTGGATCTCAAACAAAATGATAGGTAGGCAAAATGGTACCATTGAATAGGCCTTTCGATGGCATCTTTTGCTATATCTGCAAAGAGATACGTTGGTAATATTAATTTTTTGTGTTTGACTGACTTACTGGGTCAAACCATTTCGGGTCTTTTAGGATTGGAGTTGGGTTTCAGTCATAATTTATTTGGATAACATACTAATTATTTATTCTCATACTACTCTTGGAGTAGCAGAGCATATAAAATACTGTTCCAAAAGAGTTGAGCAGAATCGAAAGTCCAGAAATAGACTCATGGATTTATGATCAGTTGAGTTGCAACAACTTGGGGAAAGGAGAGTAGAGAGCACAGCTTGACAATAAAAATGAATGACACAGTCAAAAAAGTGGGTAAATCTCAAAAATAGTATGTTGAGTGAAAGAAACTAGACACAAAGGAGAACATGCTGCATGATCCTATTTATATGAAGTTTAAGAAAAGTCTAATAAATCTATAGTGATAGAAATCAGATCAGTGTTTTGTCTGGAGTTGGGAGGAAGGGTGGAGACCGACTGCAGGAAGACACCAGGGAACTTTCACGGGTGATGATAATATTCTCTATCTTATTTGGAGTGATGGCTACAAGGTATATCAGTGTCCTAGGGCTGCCATCATGAAGAATCACAAACTGAGTGACTTAAACAAGAAAAATTGATTGACTCACCATTCTGGAGGCTAGAAGTCTAAGATTAAGATGTCATCTGGTCCCTGTTCCTTCTGAAGGCAAAAAAGGGATCTGATTCAGGCCTCTCTCCTACGTTCTGGTAGTTGCTTGGCTTGTGGAAGCATAAGTGCAAACTTCACATGGCATTCTCCCTGCGTGCATGCCTCTGTGTCCAAAATTCCCCTTTTTATAAGGTTACCAATTATATTGGATTAGGGCCTACTTAATTACTTCAATTTAACTTGATTACCTCTGTAAGACACTGTCTCCAAATAAGGTCATATTCTGAGGTACTGAGGGTTAAGATTCCAACATATCTTTTTTTGGGGGGAGGGCACAATTTAACCCACAGCACATGGCTTATACATTTGTCATAAGTCATAGAACTGTACACTTAAAATGTGTGCATTATATTGTATACAAATCATACATCAATAAAGTCAATTTTAGAAAAGCTTGACATCTATGAAATTTTTTGTGGTTGTTGTTGAGAGTTATGTTTTATTAGGCAGAAATTTTTAGGACTTCAAGCCCAGGAGGCAGCATCTCAATTAACCCTGAGAGAACTGCTACGAGGAGGCGAGGTGGGGAGGCAGGATATACAGGAGTTTTGCAACAAAGGGCAGGTAGTCCGAACATCAAAAGATTATTGTTAATTAAAGAAAACCAGATATGTCAAGTTAAGGAATTTAGCGCTTTTCTATGTATGGGAAGATGCAAGAGTCTGGGCTCACTGAAATCATTCCTTTGATAGGCACCTCAGTTATCTGGGACGAGTATCCTGTGTTTTCACATCCTGAGTTTCCTCAGGGCAATTTTTGACATCTGAAATGCATATTATAGAAGAGAACTCACGCTCTTCTCTCAGTACAATAGTGTGTTGTAAGGACAAACCCTCATTTTGTCCTGCCTTTTTCCCAACTATATTAAACCCAGCATATTAAACTCAGCAAAAAGACACCATCTGTGGGACTTCCCTGGTGGCGCAGTGGTTAAGAATCTGCCTGCCAATGCAAGGGACACAGGTTCAAGCCCTGGTCTGGGAAGATCCCACATGCCGCAGAGCAACTAAGCCTGTGTGTCATAACTACTGAGCCTGTGCTCTAGAGGCCGCAAGCCACAACTACGGAGCCCGCATGCCACAACTACTGAAGCCCGCAAGCCCTAGAGCCCGTGCCCACAGCAAGAGAAGCCACCGCAGTGAGAAGCCCACGCACTGCAACTAGAGAGTAGCCCTCACTTGCCGCAACTAGAGAAAGCCCGCGCATAGAAATGAAGACCCAACACAGCCAAAAATGAATGAATAAATAAGTAAATTTATTTAAAAAAAAGATACAATTGCCAAATGTTTCATAAGGAATATATATATTTTTTAAAAAAGACATCATTTGTCCCATTCATCCACATGCAGGAAAGTAACCAACTCTTACTGAATGCTGCTTATACCTTACATAACCCAAGTGACTTCCTGATGAAGAACTCACTCTTTTAAATACAAGGGTATGAATACAGTTAGACTCGAGGTAATGAAAACAGTACCCAACATTTAGGATTCCAAATGATTTTAAAACCCTTTACTTTGGTCTCATCAGTGGAGTGCAGTGTGGAAGAGGAGTACACCTCAGTGGAAAGAAATCTAGCCCTGGAATAAATCGGTGTGAACTTTAAAAATCCAGAAACTTGTAGAGCAGCGGTCCCCAACATTTTGGGCACCAGGGACCGGTTTCGTGGAAGACAATTTTCCACGGACCGGGGTCGGGGAGGGGGAGCTGATTCAGGCAGTAATGCAAGTGATGGGGCGCAGCAGATGAAGCTTCTCTCGCTCACCCGCCGCTCACCTCCTGCTGCGCGGCCCGGTTCCTAACAAGTCACGGGCCGGTACTGATCCACAGTCCAGGGGTTGGGGACCCCGTTGTAGAGTGAAAAACCATCGTAAAAGCCAACAAAACTACCCTCTTTTTGGAGACACAGAGAGGTTAGTGCTTTGCCCAAGGTCACATGGCTACTGAGAGGTAAAACAGGAACTGGAAACCACATTTTCTGACAACTTGACTCATACCCTTTCCAAGCCCCTGCTCTGTCTACACTCAGTTCTTGTTATGCTCTGTGTGAAATGCAAAAGAGAGAAAGAAGAGTCTAACACAATCACCACAGAAAGGGGAGGACAGAATTTCATGTCCAAGAAAGTAAAACTCTAATTTCTTTGTATGATAAAAATGCAAGAGTGGAAAAATACAATACTCCAAAATTGAATAAATCATCTGTATATGTCTTTATTGTGGATATGTAGTTTTTCCAGAAATTTCTGTCATGACGAGTTGATATGTAAAAGCTTGAAAAACACAGATAATTTTGTCTTAAATGGTTCTCCACCTACAATTTAAGTATATTTGTAACAGTTCATATCTTTGGTTAATTAAAACACACTCATATTTTCCTTTCAATGATAGAAAGTTCTTTGGCTTTAAACCTAGCTAAGTCGTAGAGAAAGAATGTCACAATCATTTTAATACTTAAAGCAAAGTGAAATTATTTTGCCTCATTAAATAATATTTTTAACATTACAGGCATAGTTGTTGCAAAATAAAAAATTATCTGAAGATCCAGTAATTTTAAATATGATCTCTGTGTAACTCATGTACATACACATATATTTGTGTTCATTCTTTCATTTCTTAATTCATTTATTCAACAAAAATTTGTTGAGCACTTATTATGGGCCTGGCTCACTACCACAAGGTTTAAAACATAAAAATACAAAATGTTCTTTCTGTTTCCTTATCAGAAATAGTTACTTAGACCTTAACAACTGTTAGAGCAAGATAACTCCAGGCCATCCGTCAAATGTTTACCATTATCAAAACTCTCCCTGGAGGGAGTTGCAACTTTGGCTCACCTCACCAGCAGTAATTTAATTTTTCTTAGGTTCAAAGTGTTCTAAATGCCTCAGGCACAGCAGAGAAATAAAATAAGATCCCTGGCTCTGGGAAGCTTACATTCCATTGGAAGGAACAAAAATAAACAAATAAATATACAATATAACTTCAGGTAGTACAGAGTTCAAAGAAGAACAATAAGTGTAGTAGAAAGATGGCAAGCATGGGGGGAGGGGGGTGGTTATTCAAATAAGGTGGTCCAGAACGTCCTCTCTGAATAGATGACGTTTGCACAGAGACCTGAATAAAATAAAAGCAAGCCTGTGTATATCTTGGGGGAAAGCCGTGTAGCCAAAGCAAACAGCAAGGGCAAAAATGTGGGTAGAAACATATTTAGTATGTTCAAGGAACAGCAAGGAGACCGGTGTGGCCAGGGTGCATGGAAAAGGGGGAGCGTGATAGAAAATGGCTTGGAAATGTAGACCCTTGTCTTTGTATTTTATAGTCACTGGGATGCAAAGTGTTTTGGAGGGTTCCGAGATAAGAACGGCATAATCTGATTGGCATTTCAAAAGATCACTTTGTTTTCTGTACGCAAATTAGGCTCTAGGAGAACAAGAGTGAGAGATGAGTTGAAGGCTTTTGGTGGCGGTCCAGGTGAAAGCTTTGACAAGGGTGATAACGATGAAGAATGGCTGGATTTTTGACATATTTCAGAGGTAGAGCCAAAAGATTTACTAGCATTATTTGGGGAATAAGGAAAAGAAGCGTGATGGTTGAGGTTGAGTAACCAAGTAAGTGGTGGTGTCTTTCATTGAAATGGGGAAAACTGGAGAGAGGAAGACATCAGGCTTCAGCTCGAGGGCATTGGTAAGTTTGAGACACTCACTAGACATCTAAATGGAGATGTCGAATAATTGAACACTTGACTCTGGAGTTCAGGGAGAACTCCTGGCTAGAAATAAAGATTTGGAAACCACCATCCTATTGATAATTTTTAAAACCTCAGGATTGCATGAGCGCAACTAAGAAACGAGTGTTAATTAGAAAAGACGCGGGCCAAAGACTACATCCTCAACATCCTATGGACCTGAAAGAGGAAGAGGAGCAGCAAAGGGTTCTGATAAGGAACAGCCAGGGGAGAAGCAGGAAACCTGGAGAATGTGGGATTCAGGAAGGCAACAGAAGAAAATATATCAAGATGGAAAAAATGATCAACTGAGTCAAAACTGGTGAGAGAACAAGGTGAGGACTAAACACTCATCCCTTGGAGTTAAAGATGGAGGCTAAGACCTTGTCAACGCAGAGGGCATTAGTGATCTTGGTGAACGCTAGCAACAACACCTGCACAGAGTAGGTGCGAGAGAGTACAGAAGGTAATGGTAATGTAGCTAACAAGTAGTAGAAACATTTCCCAAGAGTTTGGCTATAAAGAACAGAGATAGGCGGCAGTAGCTAGAGGAGAAACCCGTTCATATATTCTAGATTTTCTAGTTATAACTATAAAATAATTTCTGCCCTACAATCAATGTAATGTTGGCGGGGGTTTCTACATGCACAGGCCTTTTCTTAAATTAGAAATTTTAATTTTCATAATGGCCATAATAAAACAAATTCAAGTTCAGGATGCACTTTTGATATTATCTGGAAATGTTCAGCAGGAAAAAAAATGCTGAGAAATGCAAAGCAATATTTAGGTTCATTTAAGCTACCCAGCATCTGAGGGCTCTTCTGCATCTCCCAGAGGACATAACCATTACCATGCACACCAAAACTTGGTAAATACTATTTAGATTGAATTTGACACCACCAAATCCAGAGAAAGTAAGGTTTAAAAAAAATACCAGAACAAAATATCTGAGGTTGCCTGCAGATAAGGTTCTGCCAGGAAATCTTAATGGTCATTTTCATAAAGCGTAGTACAAAGTCAAAGCAACTATGTGGGCAATTTGGATAAGATACATCGAAATAAAATCTGGAAAAGCTAGAAAAATGAAACCAAATCAACCAACTGAGAGAGAGGTAGATGCAGGGAATTTCTCTACATTTTTATTTTATCCTTTGTGTCTTGTATACTGGAAATAAGGAGTGAGTCCTTTTTCAAAAAGTTATATTAATTCTGCATATAATCATTTGAGTTTTTTTCTGAATCTGGCAACATTTACAAGATCACTTCCTTTAATTAAAATGATTTTGGCTGTGCCCTCTGGGTTAAACATCTCCTCTCTACGCACCCAAGACTCCATCCTCAGGAGACGAGAAAGCCTCATGTCCTCAAAGTGAGACCACCCCTCCCTGGCCTCCACAGATCATTCAGAAGCCCTGAAGGGGGTGCCCAGGCCCCCACTCCTTACTACCTCTCAACATTCAAAGAATCAACCTTGAGGCCATGAGGATTCACCTAATTATGGCCCATCCCACTAATTATACGGGTCAACCCAAGAAACTCCAACTCTCCTAGGTGACCTTTCATCTCCTCTAATCTAATCTCCCAGATCTCGCCATATCCCTGGGTCTGTTTCAATCCCTGACTCTCCCCTGAGACTCTTCCACTGTGCCCTCCGGAACTCGGAACTCGAGCCAGACGCCCTCAAAACATCCAATCACCTCAACTCTCCACAGGGGTTTTATTGCCCTTCCTAGTCTAACAGATACCTGGATCTCCCCGAGGGCATGCTGCCCCCCAAACCCTCTCAAGAGGTGGTTACTTTCTCCCACTGCCTCAGATTCTGAGTGGAGAGCTTGGGGAATGTCTTTCTTGATTCTCACTTCTACACCGTCTATCCTTCCTAAAAGCTCAGCTTCGAATTCCCCTTGTATCTCAAAAACCTTAGCGCCCAGCTCACTGTCATTCCCTCTCCAAAACTACCTCTATCTTTAATCCTAAGTGATTTTATTACTCATATGAATGACGTTCGCAACACCCCGGACTCTCGGCTCATTAAACTCCTCTCTTCCATAATCTTGATCTGAACAGTTTCCCAGCCACAGACTCCCCTGGTCATAACCCAGGCCTAGTCATAGTAAATAAATGCAACCCCTCCTTAATATCAATTTCAAAAATTATATTCTCTAACATACAACAATCCTGCTCCAATAAACAGTCATTCCTTTAACCCTGCCCCCTTTCCACTCATTCTCTTAGTGTCTTCCTTTTCCTCCTGACCCAAAACTTAAATTCCACTTCAATCATTGTAAAATCTCCCTGGTGAACAATCTCGATCCCTTGCTCCTCTCTCACTCTGTAATACATTTTTAGCAAAACTTGAACCCTGGTCAAGTTCATCTCTCTACCTTCTCTACAATTGCATCTCTGCAACTAAACATGGCGAGGGTAAAATGGAAAAAACATGTTGGTTGGTCTCATTTTAAATTCATGACTTCCAACTTCAAGTGGGTTCTGTTGCTGCCCCAAAATTATGCTACACTTCCTTAGACCACCCATACTCACATTTATTCAATGATTGTGAGATACCTTCTCCTCTCTCCTGAATCTTTGACACCGTCCCACCCTTTCATCACACTCCCAAATGATCAGCTCTCTTTTCACTTCACTAAGAATCTGTAAATCATCAGAAGAGAACTTCCTCAAGTTGACCCACCTACCATCATTGGCCCCCATACACTATAATTTTCTCCTATTACTATAATCAGTGATCCTTAAAGAGTGGTCCCCAGCCCAGCAGCATCAATATCACCTGGGATATTAGAAATGCAAATTCTCAGATGGACTCAGATCTACTGAATCAGAAACTCTGGGGGTGGAGCCCAGCAGTCTGCATTCTACCAAGTCCTAGGAGTGATTCTGACACATGCTAAAAGCTTGAGAGCCATCTGGGAAACATTTTTTTAAAATGTGTCTAAAAGTCCTCCCCCAGAGACTGTTTTTAAATTTTAGGGGATAAGAGGTGGACAACAGGAGTTTTAAAAGCTCCCCCAAGTGATTCTAATGGGCAATTTTGAAAACCACTGCTATGAATGAACGGTCCACACTCATATCTAAGGACAACCTCTCAATATGATCAGTAGCTTCCCCCACCTTTGCCTCCTCAAACACAATTCACCAGCAATTTCTTCTCTTCTCTCTCTCCTGAATCTTTGATTTTTCTTCTCCGCTAGAGCGTGCCCATCTCCCTAAAACATGCTGTTCTACCTCGTTAAAAAAAATTTCTCAACTCCACCCACTTCCAGTTACTGCCCTATTTTTCTACTTATCTTTACAGCAAAACACCTCTTTTTTTTTTATAAATTATTTATCTTATTTTATTTATTTTTGGCTGCGTTGGGTCTTCATTGCTGTGCGCAGGCTTTCTCTAGCTGCAGTGAGCGGGGGCTACTCTTCGTTGCGGTGCATGGGCTTCTCATTGCGGTGGCTTCTCTTTGTTGCAGAGCATGGGCTCTAGGTGCGTGGGCTTCTGTAGTTGTAGCACGCAGGCTTGGTAGTTGTGGCACACGGGCTTAATTGCTCCATGGCATGTAAGATCTTCCCGGACCAGGGCTCGAACCCGTGTCCCCTGCGTTGGCGGGCGGATTCTTAACCCCTGTGCCTCCAGGGAAGTCCCAAAACACTTTGAGTGGTATCTTTTTTGAAACAAAACACTCAAGAGAAATCTATGCTAATTATTTCCAGTGCACATCTTTCCATTCCCATTCTCATTAAAACCACTCTAATCAGCTTTTCTCCCCACTACCCTAGGAAATCTGGACATGCTAAGGACACTAACGACCTCCAAGCTCCTTGAGCCAATGGTTCGTCTCAATCCTCATTATACTTGATTTATCAGCAGCAGCTGACACTGTTGATTACTCCCTCCCCCTGGAAACATGTTCTTCACTTTGTTTTCAGGAAACCATCTCCTCTTCTTGTTATTTTTTTCTCCCTGCTGTGCTGGCAGCTCCTTCTCTGTCTTCTTTGTTGATTTCTCCTTAGTGTTGGAGTGCTCCAGGCCCCAGTCTTTGGTCCCCCTCTCATGTCTCTCCACACTCACTCTTTTGGTGATCGCATCTCATTTAATGAATTTAAAGACCATCTAACATTAACATCTACAAAACTTCTATTTCCTGGTAAGACCTTACTCCAAGACTCATAAAGCCATCTGTCTATTCACCATGTCCCAACAGACACCTTAAACTCAACATGTCCAAAACTGATTGCTGAGCTTTCCTCCCAAAACGATGCTCTTTCCAGTCTTCCCCAAATCAATCAACAGCAACTCTGTCCTTCCGACTAGGAGTCTTCCTTGGTTCCTTGACTCCTCTCTTTTGCACACACACACATATGCCATTCAGTCTGTCAGCAAATCCTGTTGGCTCTACTTTTAAATTTATTTGGAAACCCACCCTTTCTTACACTCTCCATCGCATCCACCTGTAAACTACCGTCTCTCTTGCCTGAATTAGGCACCAGCATCCTCGCTGGTCTCACGATTCCAGCCTTGTCTCACCACAGTCTATTGTTAACCCAGCATCCAGAGACATACTTTTAAGATATGTCAGCCCTCATCACCTTTTCACACGGAACTCCCCATCAGTTCCCTGTTTCATTCACAGTAAGAGCTAAGGACTTTACAAGCCCCAACAATGCTATCCAATTCTAGTCTGCTGTTTCTCTGACTCATTTCCTGGAACTCCTACTCAATCACTCCTCTGTAATCACAGGGACATCCTTGCTATTCCTCTTCATGTCAGCCATGATCTCACCTCAGAGCTTGTGCTGAGTGTCTTCAGTAGGCCCCTCCAGACCCTCTCCCCACCCTTCTCAGCCCTGCTCTGTACCCTGGAAGGATGAACTCCATGAATGACCGCAACGGTCCCCCTGGCCCTCTGCTTCCAGGTGGATTCAGCCAGGGCAGAGCACAGCAGAAGATCTGAAGGAAGGACGAATGCGAGGTTAGAGTCTCCTTTTCTCTCCTTTGCGGTGCTTTCTTCCTGCAGTGTTGGTGCAGGCACTGCATCCCTCAACCTAAGGTCACAGCTCCCATCAGGCAGACTGTCCACACAGCCTCTTATTCCGAGGTTCCCAAACCACTGCCCAGTCACCCCCTCAGGACTAGTGCCGATTATAGTGCCCACATCTCTAGCTTCGGGAAACCACGCTGTCCCTTATTATTTCCTTACAGCCGGCCCACAGTATTTTTTAATTGAAATATAGTTGATTTATACAATATTGTGTAAAGTTGAGTGTTTTATATATATCTTTTTTCTGATTCTTTCCTGTTATAGTTTATTACAAGATAGTATGGAGGGTCCTTTAAAAACTAAAAATAGAGTTACCATATGATCCAGCAGTCCCACTCCTGGGCATATATCCAAAAAAGACGAAAGCTCTAATTTGAAAAGATACGTGCACTCCAATGTTCAGAGCAGCACTATTTACAGTAGCCAAGACATGGAAGCAATCTAAAGGGCCCACATTTTAAAAAATAATCACTTTTTTCAACTCTCCTCAAAATATCCAATTTGATTGTATCATCCGTCTCCTGCTCTGACTGATGCACGGCCTTTGCACTTGCTGTTTCCTCTGCCTGGGCGCTCTTTTCCAAATATGTACATCACTCGCCCCCAAGCCTCTTTCAAGTCTTCACTCAAATGTCACCATCTCAGCGAGGCCCTCCCTGTTCTTCTGATTTAAAATTGCACTTTTCCTCACCCTCTTTCCCTGTACCTCTTCCCTACTTTGCTCTTTTCCATGGCATTTATCATCCTCTAATATGCCAACTTATTTATTTTATTTATTGCTTATCTCCCCCTCCTCCCACTAGAATTGAAACTCCCTGAAGACAGGGATTTTTGTTTGGTTTTATTCACTGCTTATATCATGAACATGTAGAACAGTATTTAACTGCATGGGGCCAGTATGCAATAGAAGTTTCCTAAATGCATGCAAAACAAAAAACAAAAACAGAACAAGCAGAAAAGCCCTCCTAAGATGCCAGGAGGTTAAGAAAACTTGAAAATCTTGCCAAGTTTTAGTAATGTGATCGGTTTAGCTTTATCCAAACCCAGGCGAATTGTTAACTAGAGATTTTACTGAGTTTCACCGCTGGTGACTTAAGATTCCTATTTGAACAGGTAAAGCCTAGAAAGACAGACTTGCCCTTCAAATCCCACTTTTAAAGTGAATGTTAAAGTCTATAAATCATTTCAGTTGCTTAATTAGACATAAAGCCCGGTCTCAGAAGTGTACAGCAGAAATAGCTTTAGTTTGATTACATGTGATTACTCAGTGTTTTCTATCTCCTGGCAGTATATTGAGCCTGCATTTTGTGAGTTTGTAGGAGAAAGTAATTTTTTACTCAAGTAATTTTGCGTGGATGAATTCTCAGCACCTCAGTGCCATTATTCCTGACATGTAGAAAAGCCCAAAGCCCTGCATTTCTCTCAGTCTTTGGATCTATAATTCTTTCTATAATTTTCTTGCTCCCTTAGTTCATCTTCCCCTCATTGAAATTAGAAAAATTTTATTCTTTTGTGAATGAAGCCCTCTTGACACCAGCCTACCCAGGATGCAGGTATATAACCCATAAATTATTTAAAGTTAAAAGAGCTGTCATTCTGATGATTTCACTTGCATCTTATCCTTAGGAGTTTCCTTTCATGTGAGGATCTGAAAATGTTTTACAAGCATTATTGGATGATGATACCTGAATGTCCTCCTGCAGGTACCCTGCCCTGCTTTAAAAGTCTCCACCTCTGCCTTAAGCCTGCCAGGAGGACCCCACTGTTTCAACAGAAATAAAATCATGCTTTCCAAGGTTTGTGTATTGTGATTAATATCTTTCCAATGGTCCGTTTGAACATCTTTTACACTCTGGTAGAAATACAGGATACAATTAAAGTAGGCAATATCTAGGGACTTCCCTGGTGGCGCAGTGGTTAAGAATTCGCCTGCCAATGCAGGAGACACAGGTTCGAGCCCTGGTCTGGGAAGATCCCACATGCCGCACGCAAAGCAGCTAGGCCCGTGTACCACAACTACTGAGCCTGCGCTCTACAGCCCGCTAGCCACAACTACTGAAGCCTGTGCATCCAGAGCCCGTGCTCCACAACAAAGAGAAGCCACCGCAATGGGAAGCCCACGCACTGCAACCAAGAGTAGCCCCCCCTCGCCGCAACTAGAGAAAGCCTGCACGCAGCAACGAAGACCCAACACAGGCAAAAATAAATAATAAATTAATTAATTACTTATTTAAAAAGTACGCAATATCTAAGGTTGATGCCCATTTCATATGCCAATATCAAATTTACAATATGAACTGATATGACAGAACAATCATTTTATTTCAGATTCACAGGTGGATTCATAATCCCTTGATTTATTATGATGGAATGTGCTTACGTGGTAGGGATCTGAATGTAACAATCTGAAGTGGATATTTAATATGGAACTAATTGCTCAACCGTTAAAATTAGTTGTCATATATTATGATAACTTATATTTCTTTTCTGACTAAAAAGTCACATTTATTGTTAGAAATGTGGAGTACATATAAATGCAAACTAAAGGAAAATAAAACTCACTCTTAGTCCCATGGGGCAGTCATAGAGACGTGTCACTCAGATGATGTTCAAAGAAGGAATTGTTGTCCAGCTTCAGTAAATGTGACTGGCTGACAACCTCCAAAGGTTAAAACTCCTTCAGCACCTGCCTCAGCGTCCAAGCTGAGGTCCTGCTCATCTCAGGGCAACTCCCAAACAATGACTGAGCAAGGCCATGGTAGCCAAATTCATGGTAACCAAAGTCAAGGAAGTGATGCAAAGGACTAGCCATTTCTGCCCAACGCGGCCCCTTCTAATGGGCTATCTTTGCTCCTGAGCTCCTACTGGCCTGATAGAGACTGTCTACCACAATCTGGTGGTTCTCCTACTTAATATTCCTTCCTCCCCTTTTCTTTCACGGGTGTTACTCCCCAATAATCCATTTTTTTATTTCAATTGTGGTGAAATAATACACATAACATAAAATTTACCTTATTAACCCTTTTTAAGTATACAGTTCAACAGTATTACGTATATTCACATTGTTGAGATTGAAACTCTGTACCCATTTAACAACTCCCCATCCTCCCCTCCCCCAGTCCCTGGCAACCACCATTCTACTTTCTGTTTCTATGAACTTGACTGCTCTAGATGACCTCATGTAAGTAGAATCATGCAGTATTTGTCTTTTTGACAAATACTGAGTATGATGTCCTCAAGGTTCAAGGATGTGTCAGAATTTCATTCCTTTGTTAAGGCTGAATAACATTACATTGTATGTATAAATTACATTTTGTTCATCCATTCATTTGTTCATGGACACTTGGGTTGCTTCCACCTTTTGGCTATTATAAATAACACTGCTATGGACATGGGTATGCAAATATCTCTTTGAGACACTGCTTTCAATTCTTTTGGATATATACCCAGAAATGGAATTGCTAGGTCATATGGTAAAAATATTTTTAGTTTTCTGAGGAAGCACCATATTGTTTTCCATAGTGGCTGCACCATTCTGCATTCCCACCAACAATGCCCAAGCGCTGTATTTTCTCCAGATCCTCATCAACACTTGTTATTTTTAATTTTTATTTTTTGATAGCAGCCATCTTAATGGGTATGAGGTAGTATCTTGTGATTTTGATTTGCACTTACCTAGTGATTAGTAATGTTGAGTATCTTTTCACATGCTTGTTGACCATTTGTATATCTTCTTTGGAGAACTGTTTATTCAAGTCCTTTGTCCATTTTTAAGTTGGATTATATGTTTTGTGTGTGTGTGTGGTTGAGTTGTAGTTGTTTACATACTCTAGATATTAACCTCTTTTCAAATATATGGTCTGTGAATATTTTCTCCCATTTCATAGGTTATCTTTTTGCTCTGTTGATTGTCCTTGGATGCACAAATGTTTTTAATTTTGATAGAGTCCAATTTACCTATTTTCACTTTTGTTACCTGTGCTTTTGGTGTCATATCCAAGAAATCTTTGTAAAATCCAATGTTATCAAACTTTTCCTCTCTTTTCTTCCAAGAGTTTTATAGTTTTAAGTCTTATATTTAGGTCTTTGATCATTTTGAGCTAACTTTTGTAGTATGTGGTAGTATAAGGTAGGGGGTCTAACTTCATTCTTTTGCATGTGGATATCCAGTTTTCCTAGCATCATTTGTCAAATTCCTAATAATCCTTTTGCACTCCTAACTTTGCCACAGTGTCTGCTTCCCAGATGACCCAATTAGCACATCCCTGAATCAGAGGTAGCAACTGCTAAGGTTCTGTATCTATCCTTCCAGTCCTGTCACTCTCTCTCCTCTCCCTCTCTCCCTACAATACACACACACACATGCCCTTCTTCATACTGCTGTGTGTGCTGCTATTTAAACATAACAATATATTGTTATGTTTCTGTTTCATTAGATATTTTCAGCACCGTCAAGTTTAAAAACTCTGTAGTGACTCATGTGGATGTACCATTATTTGCTTAACCAATACACTATTTTTAATGACATATATTAAAAGATTACTTCATTTTTTTAAAATATCCTGTTTCCTTTAGAAGACTGACCTATGAAAAAGTATATGCTTGAATTATAGAAAAAAAAACTTTACTGGAAATGTATTGATTATTGTTTCAATTATTCTTAGTTTTTTTCTTCCTTTATAGACTTTTGTGTAAAATCTGAAAAAAATGAATATTTAGGCTTCTATGCCTTAAATAAAAATAGAATTCGCTAGATCCTTCATATGGTGCACTGGGAGACCTAAAAATGCACTTCATCCAGGTTCTGGTTGGAAGTGATGATAGGGTTTTAATTCCTTGAGGAACAAGATGCCCTGGGATGGCAAAGCTATTTAGTGCGCTTGTTAGTGCATTTGACCTCAGGGCTGACCAGTGCTAAGAAACCCACTCTCCAGCAACCTCCAACCCACTCTCTAGTTCTCTTTTCCTTGGATCTCCTTGCTCTATCTCCAGGAACTTACTGACTTCACTGGCTGCCAAAACTTTGAAAGATTCCTAGCAACAGGGCAGAAGCAACTACAGGCAGAGCAAAGCCATGGAAGACGGGAAACCAAGTTCCGCTCTGGCCTCTTACTGGCTCTGTGATTCTAGTTACATCTCTTACACATTCTGAGCCTTGTTTTCCCATCTTTAAATTAGCGGTAGTAATTACCTTCTGCTCAAAGTTGTTGTGAGCTTCAAATAAGGTAACATGTGGGGAAGTAATTTATAAATAGAAGGCATGATACAAATTTCAGTTGTTATTCTTAATAATTAGTGAGTGTGGTCAAGCGTGCAAGTAACCAGTGGTTTCAGTGCCCCGGGCTTCTTGGGGAAACAGGAGGGTTGGCAAACTTCAACTCTCACATGTAACAAACAACTTCACTCACCACAGCTTGCCACATATTTGTCAAGCTGAGCCAAGGCTCCCAAACACTACTCACTGATGGACTGATCTGCAGGTTTCAGCCCAGTCAACGGCAGTTTTTTAACCACCACTGAGTATCCATAAGAACCAGCAATGGAGATTTGTTCAGTCCTCAGACATTCAGTGGTGCCCAGCTGGTCTAAGTCCTCCTTACCAGAACAACCAGAGATTCCAGGGAGGGTTGGCAATCCCCTGGAGGAACAAGAAAATGCCATTCGTTCCAGGCTATTTGATACTGCGTAAGAGTGAAATCACAGAAACTCAGATGTGAAGAAAGTGCAGACTGCCTCACTGACCCTTGTGAAAAGTTAAAGCCTCCGTATAAGTACCAAAGGGCAGAGCCAACCTGGAATTCTGTATCCTCCAGCATCCTCAGTCTCTGAGGTATAAAAAACAACTCCATCTGAGGAAATTTCCACATCCATTCGACTCCCACTCTCTTCACTCCCTCCCCCACCCACCCCCACTGCAATGAAATGCTTCTGAAATCAATGGACTCCAACGTATTTTGAACATAAAGATGAACAGAACGTTCACCATGGTCCCTTTATAGGACTATAAATGCCTGTGCCCCTACTCTGGTCAAGAAAGGGAGAAGCTGTTTTCTGATTCTTGTATTAAAACACCTGAAATATGACACTGTTTAATCTTTCAATCAAAGGGAACTAAAACTGGAATCAAGGGTTCGGCCTGCTTCTAAGGGAAGGATCAAGACTTAGGGAAATAGAAAGTCAGGTTGACATTGTTGAGAACTCAGGATACAGCACTGTGTCAAATAAGCATCCTATTCCAGCTCAAAATCTTCCCCTGGCAGCATGGCGGTGGGGATTGTTCATATGAACTCATTGAAAATAAAAAAAAATGTACTGGTGGTGAATTAAAATCAGAACTTCATTTTCTAAGCTCCTGTGCTTCCGTAGGTAGAGAGAAAGAGGTAAAAAGGGAAGAAAGAGAGGGAAAAAAATTTGATACTTAAAGAGTTAATAGTATTCGTGCAGGTTGCAAGTCTGAATAAAGCTAGAAGGAGATATATAAATAGCATCTCCCTTCATACACACATTTGAAAGAAGTCAAAAATCTATTTCTTAGGGAAAATAATTGCTGTTCAAGAAAAATCATTCCAACATTTCCTTGGAGTCAGTCCCCTCCCCCAAATCCTTCCCATCCGGCTCTAACCACCATCCCACACTTCCCTCAGCCTATACCTTGGCTGCTCCAATCCCTCACTTCCATCTACTCCTCTATCTGCTACATGGGTCCAGCTTCCTCAATAACAAGTTGATTTTATTTTTGATAAGTTGAACAATGACCCTGACATCATCAAATAAAATGGACATATTTCTGTTCTTCTCTTACTTGTCCTTGTTGTGATACTTTCCATCACTGGCCGTCTCAGCATCCCTCCTCCTCAGCATCTGGGATATCTCTATTCCAGCTTTAATCCCATTTCTCCTTCTGATCCCTTTCAAACACCTTTAGCACATTTCCTTCTCCTTTGTAATCTATGAAATGTTTAGGTTTCCACAGCTCTATTCTAAGCCCCCTGCTCTAATCGGTCTACGAACCAGCCATTGATCAGCTGATCCATGTTTATGTGCCGATGGTTGTCTTCTAGCTCGTAACCTTCTGCTGGACTTCAATCCTGTATAACTGACTGCCCATGTTTTGCATCACATGGGCATCTGAACCCTCTCAAGCCTGACCTTCCTATACTTCTAAGAATGGCCCTACCTTCCACCCAGTGACCACAGCCATAAACCTCATCGACATTCTAAACAGTCTCCCTTTACTTGCTCTTCCACATCCAGTTAGTCGCCATCCTATAAATTCTATCTCCTTCATTTGTCTCAAAATCATCTTTTCCCTCAATCTCCACTGCCATTGTTTAAGTCCACACTCTCATCAGTTCACTCCAGGTTTAGTTAAATAGCATACTAATCCATCTGCCCACATCAACTGTGCCACTATCTCCCTTCAACCTCTATTCTAGTTACAACTATGAGAATGGTGATTAAAAATTTCAAGTTTTTTAACTTCAAAGTATACTACAAAGCTACAGTAATCAAAACAGTTTTGTACTGGCACAAAAACAGACACATAGATCAATGGAACAGAATAGAGAACCCAGAAATGAACCCGCACTTATATGGGAATTAATCTACAACAAAGGAGTCAAGAATGTACAATGGAGAAAAGTCAGCCTATTCAATAAACGGTGTTGGGAATACTGGAAGACTACACGCAAAAGAATCAAACTGGACTACTTTCTCACACCAAATATGAAAATAAACTCAAAATGGATTGAAGTCTTAAATGTAAGACCTGAAACAATAAAGCTTCTGGAAGAAAATATTATACTCTTTGATATCTGTCTTAGCAATTTTTTTTGGATATGTCTCCTCAGGTAAGGGAAATAAAAGCAAAAATAAACAAATGGGACTAATCAAACTAAGAAGATTTTACACAGTGAAGGAAACTATCAACAGAATGAAAGAGCCACCTACTAAATGGGAGAAGATAGTTGCAAAAGATATATCTGATAAGGTGTTAATATCTAAAATATACAAAGAACTCATACAACTCAACATCACAAAAACAAACAACCCGATTAAAAAATGAGCAGAGTAGCGAATATACATTTTTCTAAAGAAGACATACAGATGACCAATAGGCACATGAAAAAATGCTCAACATCACTAATCATCGTGGAAATGCAAATCAAAACCATCCTGCTTTGTGACCACCTAGAGGGGTGGGATGATGCAAGAGGGAGGGGATATGGGGATATGGGGATATATGTATACGTATAGCTGATTCACTTTGTTATACAGCAGCAACTAACACAACAATGTAAAGCAATTATACTCCAATAAAGATGTTAAAAAAAAACACAATGAAATATCACCTCATATCTGTTAGAATGGCTAATATCAAGAAGATAAGAAACAGCAAATGTTGACAAGGATGTGGAGAAAAGAGAACCACTCCGCACTGTTGGTGGGAATGTAAACTGGCGCAGCTAATATGGAAAACAGTATGGAAACACCTCAAAAAACTTTTAAAAAACTACCATATGATCCAGCAATTCCACTCCTAGGTATTTATCCCCCACAAAATGAAAACTCTAATTAGAAAAGATATATGCACCCCTAAGTTCCTTGATGCATCATTTACAATACCAAGATACAGAAGCAATCTAAGTGCCCATCAATAGATGAACAGATAAAGAAGATGTGGTACGTATATATATAAATAATGGAATATTACCCAACCATAGAAAACAAGGAAATCTTTCCATTTGCGACAACATGGATGGACCTAGAAGGTATTATGCTAAGTGAAATAAGTCAGACAGAGAAAGATAAATATTGTATGATTTCACTTATATGTGGAATCTAAAAAACAAAATAAAAGAATAAACAGAAACAGAAACAGAGTCATCAATACAGAGAACAAACAGATGGTTGCCAGACGGGTTGCCAGGGACTGGGATTAAGAGAGAAATAGGTGAGAGAGATTAAAAGGTACACACTTTCAGTTACAAAATAAATGGGTCACAGGTATGAAATGTACAGTGTGGGGAATATAGTCAATAATTATATAATATCTTTGTATGGTGACAGATGGTAACTAGACTTATCAGGGTGATCATTTTGAAATGTATGGAAATATCGCATCACTATGTTGTATACCGGGAACTAATATAGTATTGTAGTTCAATTATGCTTCAAGAACAAACAAACTTGTAGAAAAAGAGATCAGATTTGTGGTTACCAGAGGTGGGGGGTGGGTAGGGGTAGGGGGAATTGGATGAAGGCGGTCAAAAAGTACAAACTTCCAGCTCTAAGATAAATAAGTACTAGGGATGTAATGTACAACATGATAAGTATAATTAACACTGCTGTATGTCATAATATATAAAAGCTATTAAGACAGTAAATCCTAAGAACTCTCACCACAATGAAAAAGAATTTTCTACTTCTTTAACATCGTATCTATATGAGATGATGGGTGGTCACTAAATTATTGTGATAATTATTTCATGATGTGTGTAAGTCAAGTCATTGTGCTGTACACCTCAAACTTATACAGTGTTGTATGTCAATTATATCTCAATAAAACTGGAAGAAAATAAAAAATAAAAAAATAAATATTTGAAAAATTAAAAAATAAAAGGGAAAAATGAATTTCAGGATTTTCAGTTAGAGGTTTGAGAATTCTGATCACACACTAACTAGATCCCTATGGGAAACTTCTCTAAATTTCCATTTCCTTAGCTCTATAACGAGCCTAATTATACTTTTTTGGAGGTTTGTTAGGAGAATTGAATGAGATACTATGCAAGTAGCTCTTAAACATTGCCTGGCATGTAAAAAGTCCTCAATAAGTAAAGAAACTCTATCTTTGTTAATGTTACCTTATCATAACAAAATTCTGATTGTTTTACTTTCCTGGTTATAATCCTAAAATTACATTCCAGTGCACCCAGAATAAGTTCAGACTCTTCATTTTAGTTTCTATGAACTTCATAATCTGACTTCTGCCTTCCTTTCGCTTCATCTCCTTAACCGACCTCACGTGCCATGTCTTCCCTAGACACATCGGACAACTATAGTTTCCAAAACATACCCTGCTATGTCCTCAGCATATCCACATTGCTGTCACTGCTCTTGAATGCCTTTATTCTTTTTATCAGCCAAAAGATTCCTATTCATTCTTTAAAACTCAGATCAAACCTCAAAATCTGCTGGGAAATGTCCTTTTTCCACACAATCTCATTTATCCACATTTATGGGAATCGCATCTTGGGTGTACCTACATCTTTTTGTAACTACATCAAAGCTTTTATCATCTTCTTCTCTTTGTGCTTCTTAGCTTGACTCTCTCTCCCTGTCCCCCCAATCCAGTACCATAAATTCTATTGGTACATGGGTCTTGTCTGTGTGTTCACCTCCTCCTATGCCTGGCACATAGCAAATGCTCAAAGCAAGTAGAGGAAGGAAGGGAGGAAGGAAGGAAGGAAGGAAGGAAGGGAGGGAGGGAGGGAGGGCGGAGGGAGGAAGGAAGGAAAAGAAGGAAAGAAAGAAAGAAGGAAAGAAGGAATGGAGTAAATGGGAAGATAAGAGTAAATAGATGAAAAAAGGAAAACCAGCCATTTCTTACTATGCTAAAGTCCCATGGTATTAGTTCTTCAGCTTCTCAAGTCTCATAGACCCGCATTTTGCTGCAGCAAGAGACGTTATAATCTCTCATATAGAGAGTTCGTGTCTTCATCTCCCTGCAAACAATCACCCAGGTAGCTTTGCTTCTGCGCTCCTTATTCAATGGAATCCCTGCCTCCAGCCTTTTTTTTAATCCACTCTGATCCACAGATCTTCATCCTAACAAATGATCCTTTATTAATTCTGGAGAGATTTATCCCTTTGACTTTTTACAGTGCACTTTCAATGATGGGAACAAAAGGACAACCTGTGAAAAAAGCTAGAGAGAGGAATTTGTGCTTTACTTGTATGACTCCCCAGTAACTCAGATATTCATTGAACAAATATATTTTGAACCCTTGCTCTTTGCCTCATAGCACATGATGCACAAGAAATACAAAAGTTGATATGCGAAGGTCCTGGTTTGGCAAGCTCACAGATTAGTGGATTCTTTCAACTGACATTGTTTTGAGTGCCTACTATGTGCCAGGCACTGTACTTGGTGCTGGGGAAATAGCAGTGAACAAAACATAAAAAGTTCCTGTTCTCATGGCAGTGACACCCTAGAAAGAAAAGCAGACAATAAACATTTGGGCTGCTCTGAGGATAAGAGAATGAAGAGGAACAAAGGCGAGCCCTGGGAGATCAATTATCTACTTGAGGTGGACCAATCAAGAAGTGATTGTACATTTCTTGGAGTAGGGTGGTAATGGTGGTAAAAGAAAACAAAACAAAAACAAAAAACTATTGAATTCTGTGGCGTCAACTGAATCTGCTGACAGATTGAACATGAGTTCTTAAAGAGAAACATGAATCACACTGACATCAAGTATTTTTGTATAGTACCTGAGAGAAAAGAGCTGCCTTTCCTTGATTTGGAAAAGTCAGCAAGAGTAGATTTTTTTTAGTGAAATAAGAAGCAAGATGATGATCTGAGAGTAAAGAATGAAGAGGAAGTGTAGAGAAGAGAGGAGAACTAGTTGTCTGGGAAAGTATTTAATTGTCTATCCCCTCTGG
The DNA here is from genome assembly GCF_009873245.2 of Balaenoptera musculus. NCBI lineage: Eukaryota > Metazoa > Chordata > Mammalia > Artiodactyla > Balaenopteridae > Balaenoptera > Balaenoptera musculus. The sequence goes on along the minus strand of NC_045788.1, from coordinate 126,663,923 downwards.
TTTGAAGGTGAGAGGAAGATGAAAGATAAAAATGTTTAATTGTATGTGGTATGTTTGAGATGCCTAGAAAGAATAACAGCATTTATATATAATCACTGGAAGATGTAATCACTAAAAGACATAACGGTGTAAATTTAAATCAGGATATGTTGTGTTGGTGGAACTCTAACAGTGATATACCTTATCACAGTACGGGTTCAGGACATCATTCTCCTGCATTAGAGTTAAGACAGGGGAACATTTTGTATTTTAGAAAAGAATTGCTTTATTCTTTGTGGATTAGGATAAAGGACCACCAATCCTTTAGGAGTATAATCTTTCTTTATGGCAGCAGAAGTTATAGATCATGACTAATGGGGCTGATGTCGCAGAAATAAATGAATATTCACCAATAGCCGAGAAAAGCATGGTTAACTCCTCTCTGCGGGGACATTGGCTTATTGCACGCCCAGCTTTATTAAACATTTAGCCTCAGTTGTAAAGACTGTGGAAAGCAAAACCTTCAGTTCATATATCAGAAGAATCAGAATGCATCTCAAAGTTTATCATCTGTATTTCAACCAAAGAACATTTGGTGGATTTTGGTAGTGCTTTATGTAGAATGTGTTGAGTTCTTATATTTCAATAAGTAGAATTTATCCCCTGCTTACATGGTAAAAAAAAAAAAAAGTGTTTTAAGAAGGAAGAAATGATGAACTGCAACAAATGTTACTGGTGGTTAAAATAAAATGAAGGCTGAGATTTACCTTTGAGCTTGACAATTTTAAAGTCATTAGTGACCATGACAAGAACAGTTTTTGAGAAGTAAGGGGGAAGAGGGCCTGACAAGAGGAGGTTCCAGAGAGAACAAAAGGAGAATAACTAGAAATACAGAATATAAATAACTTTTCTAAGTGGTTTTTCCCAAGAGGAGCAGAGATATGGAGTCAGAGCTGCAGGAACATATGGGTTAAGGGAGGGTTGTTAAAATGGAAGATCTTACGGTTCCTCTGAAAGCTAATAGAAATGACACAGTGTGAACAGAAATGATGATGCAGGAGGAGAGAAGTCGTAGGGAAGTAGAGAGAAAATGGAAACTAATGATGAAATAGAGGAATTGGCTTTAGATAAAATGAGGGAGGACAGATCAACCATGGTTACTGGAGATTAAGGCAAAGAAAAGATGTAAGTATTAGATTTATTAAGGGAACATGTCAAATTCTCTTTTTTTTAAGTTTTTTTTTTTTTGATGTGGACCATTTTTTTAAAGTCTTTATTGAATTTGTTACAATATTGCTTCTGTTTCTTTTTTTTATGTTTTGGTTTTTTGGCCATGAGGCATGTGGGATCTTAGCTCCCCAACCAGGGATCGAACCCGCACCCCCTGCATTGGAAGTCTTAACCACTGGACCGCCAGGGAAGTCCCTCATATTCTCTTTTGATTGTTTTTATTTTTCGGCAAAATACAAAGCAAGGTTGAGACTAAGAAATGGGGAAATGGTGGAGGCTTGGGAGAGAGCAGAAGGGATGAACCAGTTAGTTAGTTTTTAATTGTCTGTCCTCTCTGTGGAATATTTCCTGCAGAAGTCCCCCATCAAAACCACGTGAGTCTATGTCATGGCCACAAATCATGATGGAGAGGTGAGCCCTTGTTCTAAATCTGGTTAATTCTGTCTTCTCTTAAGACCTCAACCTCCTGGATAAGCCTAGGAGTGAGGACCTCACACAAGGTGGGCGAATGCTGATTCCTTCCATGGGAATTTTGGACCTGGAAATGAGAGTGTCAGTCTCCCTCTGGAAAGGCTTGATTTGTGGAAACGCAAATCCTTATTTCATGCCAGGGGAAAGTGAAAAGCACATCTGCGGGGACAGGGGTGGGGGAGAATAAAGTAGATGTGAATAAACAGCAAAGTGAGAGAGTCCTGAGAGTGTGGTTAAACCTAACTCCAGACATTCCTGAATCCTAGACCTTGGATTGCAAGAGAATCCTTAATATTGTCCCATACCCTTTTTTGCTTGACATAGCTTGACTTTGTTTTCTATCACATGCAGCTATAAGGTTCCAAAATAAGCCACCCTCCACCATGGCTGGCCTGGTGAATAGGCAGAACAGGCACTAAGGGTATATAATATGAGGGATTCAGGAAAGTGAACTTTCTTGAGCAAAGTATCTTCCCCAATTCACCAGCTGTGGTTTATGAAATTCCACAATGAGGGTAGAAGGGACTCACCATTTACCAAGTAACTTCTAGAAGTCTAACCCTAAGCTAGGTGTCTTAAAAACATTATCTCATTGAGATAGTCAGTCCTTTGGCACTGGAGAAAAGCTTAATTTTCCATAGCCCATGGAAGAAATATCCCTTCCTAAAATAAACACATAGATGTCCAAAATATCATTGTATATGCCTTTGTCCAGCTTTAGGTGGGAGTAACATTAATTATGATATTTAGAAATGATAAAATTATGATTTAATGAGAAGAAAGCAGTGAGGTAAGAAAATGTGAATTCTTGAGCTGGAGACAAAGACACTGAAAATAAGAGTACAGTAGACAGAGGGCTAGGAGTGAAGTGGCAGTCACGAAACACACAACAGCAGACAGAGGTAAATCAGGCATAAAAAGAAAAGCTATAGGCAGCTGCTGAAAGCAACACATCCAGACAGATAAAAAAAGTGTCTGGGAAGGAGAAAGACTGGTGTGTGGAAATGCCTATTAAGGGAATCAATTATTGCTCAATATGTCAGGTGAGCGTTCTCAACTGGATTATAAGGTTGGAAGGGATTACATAAAAAGTAATGTCCTTAGTTATCAGAAGTTCAAAAAAGAAAGGTCTGCCTGGATTCAGATGAAAAGCCAGTGGAGAAAAAGAATGTGATACAGAAAATAAATGTCCATAAAAGCCAACTCTCTATCCCATGGAAAGCTTTTTATTTTCAGCTAGAATAAATAACAGGATGTTGTACTTACTGAAATTTAGCTACCAAAACAGAGAGATATCTAATGCATATATATTTATATAATACATATACTGGACACATATTGTATATCTCTTTGATTTTGTGGCTAAACTTAAAATATAAAAATATAAATATATAAAGAAATATGTATATATATATATATATATATATATATATATATATATATATATATATATATAAAATGCTCTACAAAAATTATTATTAAGAAAGGATTATGGGGAGGATCCAAAGTTAAAGGGGCAAGGTTGTCATTTGGTGTGGAGAAATCCTTAGCAATGAGCTACCTGCGGTGGAAAAGATCAACAGAATCCTTACACTCACCCCCCTTTTGGAACCAGGAAATCTACCCAATACTTAGTTTAAATCTTTGTTCTAGAATTTTTCTTCTCCCAGCATTCAGGGCCTGCTGAAGGAGAGCTCTTTACAATCTGGGAAGTATTCATACAATTATTTAGACTCAATTCTCCCTTCTCCCTTTTCTTTTTCCATCTGAGACTCATTTGAGAGACTTTTCCTCAAGCAATTCTCCAATTGAGGTGTGGGAAAAATATTTCTGAACAAAAGGAATTGCAATGGTTTTCAAAATGGCATATCCAAATGTGATTTGAAATGAATAACCCAAAACTTTAAAATTTTTCCCATCATCACAGACACATACAATGAAAATGAAATGAATCTGAAAAGGAATTTAGGAACCATATGGTACAAAATGCTTATTTTGTTCATAAATAAACTAAGGCCCAGATAGCAAAAAAGAAAGGACCATGGCCATACTGATCGGATCACACAACTGGAAGGAAATCAGAAGTGTTCCACTCCCAGCCCCAATTTCTTCTGAAATATACCTTCTGGGACTTTTGAAGAACTTTCATAAACTCCTGACAGCATTTGAATCTACACATTAATAGCTAACATAAAGGAGATCACTAAAAAGATGATTAACTAATTCAAAAATCTAAACAGCACATACCCTTTGTGAATGAAACAAAGCAATTCATTAAAAATTGGAAGGGGAGAAAAAAAATCTTAAATAGTAAAAATAATGCTCTATAGTTAAAGTTATCCATGTACCACATAGATGAGCACCATAAAGTTACCCCTAAAATCGCATTCATTATAGAGTCACCAAAAAATGACTCTGGAAAAAAAAAAAATAGCAGAACCCTAGAAGGAGTGGTTACTGAGAGAGAATATCCAATTGATGGTCTTTTTCCATCAAAAGCATTGACAGCAGAGCACAACAGGTCTGCCTCCAAGAAGATAGCTGAGAAAATACGAGAGTAGCTGGACAGGTACAGCAGAACTGTGAATTTTCTCTATTAAATTCAGGAACTGTTCTACATAGAAAAGGTTTGTTAAAATATAAGAATGAAGGCATTGATTAAATAGTAAAATGAGGTAGATTTCACTGAAGTCACTAAAGGGGGGCACTCACCCCAGCCTAGATCTGGTGCTCCCTACCCTGATATGGGGCAGGACTCAGAGATGGAAGATGTCAGCTGACTGGACTGAGGTCCAGAAACTCAGATGAGGTCTTTTCCAGGGCAGTTAAGGAAGGGTGGAAAGATAGGAAACTTGGTGTAGGAAGAAAGGTAAGAGACGAACCCTGCAGAAATGTGAGGAATATGGGAATCAAGTTGAGTCAGGCACCAACAGAGAATCCATCAAGAACACAAATTGGGTGAGTAGCTTAAAGGGTCATCAGCAGCCCCACCCAGTGGACAAGAGACCCAGTCAGGCTCAGCAGGCCAGCTTGGTTCTGCCTTAACGGACCCTTTGATGAGGCAACCTGGGGCCTTAGCTCAACCCAGTGCCTATGAATCATGTGTTTCAACACTAAGCCATGTTAACATAACGCCAAATGAAAGTAAAGAAAATAGGGTGCCTGCCCGAAGGGGCAGAAATAATGGGCCTGCGAGGGTCCATTATTTCTTTGGTGTATTAACCTTCAGGGGAGAAAAGAGCTTTAAGGCCAGAGGAAACAGCAGCTTCTCAGGCATTAAGAAGATTAAGGGAAATAGTACTGGACTGGAACAGAGAGGAAATTATTCGCCTGTCTTGGAGAGGACATTTCTGTTGTTATTGCCCCTATAAACTATCTTCACCCTCAGTTTCAAATCAGGCAGGGCTGATGGGATTTGTTGAGGCGATATATCACATTAGTCTTGCTGAGGAAACTCTGGAGGGAGGCCTGGAGCCAAGGAGTGTCCTAAATTTATCTAAGTGACAGGACACTTATAAGAGCAAATGGAGCTCCTAGCTGCCACTGTGGACATCAAAGCCAAAATGATGCTGATTAGAAGGCCTGTGCCTTTAGTTCCAGGGCAGAAAGGAAGATTCGGAGAGCAGACCAATGAACACCTAAAGTCTTTATTACCAGGCATGAACTTGCGTGAAAATGAAAGAAAATGTCATGAACACAATCAGAAGTTCAGAGATTTCCAGCACCATTAGGAGAACACATGAGGGCTATAATGATGCACACCTACCCCGTTCACTGAATTGAGAATGATCAAGATCACACAAATATTATAAAAGCAAGTAAACTGTCTACTAAGCTTTAAGGCAAGAGGCTGTGGAAAGATATTCACCGGCTGAGTGAACCCTGAGAGGCCCCGAGGGGCCCTGAGGAGCCCCTCCAGCCTGGAGAGCTGCCCTTCCGTCACCCTCAGGGTGTAGGAGGCATACATTGTGCTTAGCAAAGCCATAAGAGTCATCTGAGCTTCTCAGTGTAATGCAGTCAGCTTCAATAGACCACAGCCAAACACAACCTACGATTTATGTTCTTGAGGGTTCACAGCAAGTTCATCGTCTTCACACGGACCAGCTAAGCCCTCCCTGTCCCCCACCAATCTCCTCTGTCTCAAGCTGGGTTCCTCAAGAAGCAGACCCTAAGAGTTTAATGTGCAGAACGTTTACATGGGAGAGCCCTAAGTTTCAACACCTGAGCAAAGAAGGAAAAGGAAGCAAGATTCGGCAGAAGTTGAGTCATGATGCAGACCATGACAGCCTCAATCAATGTCATGGGCAGCTCTGAGGCAAGATGCCCCTTCAGAGTTGTCCTGAGATGGGTCAAGATGGCCAGGACTTTAAACCCTCCCTGATCAGTCACTAGATGTGGACCACTCGGGGAAGTGTGCGACCACTGGGCAGGGCAGCTCACTGTAGTTCAGGCAGTCTCTGAAGGGGCTGACAGCTGAAGGCTGGTGCCAACAGCATCCCAACAGGTGGAGCAACAAATCCTTCCTTAAAGGAGGATCTGGACAGCATATCACTGTATCTACCACATGCTCTCCACGAGTTTTCTAAATTTCCACGCAACTCCAGGAAGTGAACGTGGAATTGAAGTTTGAACCTCCCAACCATTTTCAATGCAGAAACCATGGCCGGAAAAGAAAAATGCCAAGTATGAAAAATGTTTTGATGCCAAGCACCCTGAAGAATTAAAGTAACAGCCTCTGGTATTGCAATTATGAGACCAAGACTAAAAAGTGGCTTTGCTTTAAAACAATGTCTTCCCTTTGTCCCCTTCTGAGAAATGTTCACAAGTTTCATTCAATCAGTGACTTCCTATTGAGAGTCTGCTATGTGCTCGGTATTGCACTAGATCCAGCTGTAGGAGATGCCAGAGAAATACAGAACATGATCTCTAACTTTGAGGACGTTTTGGTCTAGATGGGAAGGAAAATAAACACACAGGAGCATAGGAGAGCATCTTTTTGCTCAACTACAAGCTCTTGGGAGGTCAAGGTAGCATAGTATAGCATCGTATGGCAAATTTTTACTTAATTACTGTATGAACTTGGTCACATTATTGATATGAGGTTGATCGGGACAGCTACATCTACAAGGACCACTTTCCTCTTTTTTTTTTTTTAAGTATGGTTGATGTATAATATATAAATTGCAGGTGTACAATAGAGTTTTTCACAAATTTTAAAGGTTATACTCCATTTATAGTTATTGTAAAATATTAGCTATATTCCCCCTGTTGTACAATATATCCTTGTAGCTTATTTTATATCTAATAGGTTGTACCTCTTTCCCTCCTACCCCTATATTGCCCCCTCCCCACTGGATCTAGATCTACCATACCTAGCTTACAAGTGTGTTGTGAAAATTAAGTAAGGCAAGGGTTATAAGCATGCTTTGTAAGTTATAAGAAATAATGCGAATATTTGCTGCTCCTTCCATACCTGACTCTTAGTGTGTCAAAGAAGGGAGAGAGGGGCTTCCCTAATGGCGCAGTGGTTGAGAATCTGCCTGCCAATGCAGGGAACACGGGTTCGAGCCCTGGTCTGGGAAGATCCCACATACCGCGGAGCAACTGGGCCCGTGAGCCACAATTACTGAGCCTGAGCGTCTGGAGCCTGTGCTCCGCAACAAGAGAGGCCGCGATAATGAGAGGCCCGTGCACCGCGATGAAGAGTGGCCCCCGCTCGCCGCAACTATAGAAAGCCCTCGCACAGAAACGAAGACCCAACACAGCCATAAATAAATAAATAAATAAATAAATAAATAAATTAAAAAAAAAAAAAAAAGAAGGGAGAGAAAAACTGATGAGCTGGACAAGTTAGCGATTTCAAAGAAGGAGACCTCAACATTGGAGCAAAGGCTGCGAGCTTTCAGTGCTCTGCTGGCCCAAAGTGCCCACAGCCTCGGTGATCTGTCCCACGCGATGTTACCTTTTGTTTATTCTGAATACCTTTAGAAGGGGCGCGTCATTCTAAACACGTTCTAGGTTCGAGCCAGGCACATCATTCCCACTGTCTGTAAAGCCCACTGATGAACAAGCACTGGGGACAGAGCTGTGTCAAAGAGTTTGTTATTGAACTTGCTGCAGCATGGAGTGAACGCCCAAGGAACCGAGGGCCGCTGCGGGGGGAGGTGGGAGGAGCTTCTTACGGGGTGTAGGCCTGTGTGAGAGGAGTCCGAGGAGGACGGAAGGAAGCCGAAACCAGCTGTGGATGGGAGGCTGTCGGGAGGTGGGGTTTTTTCATGACTGATTAGCTTATTAAGTTTTATCTAGGAGGTGGGAGGGTTAAATTGAGGTTCAGAGTTGTCATGGGTATGTAGTAGACAGAAGAGGGGGCGCCTTAGTCATTTTTGTGTTTCTAGCACGGTCCTGTCTCGTCCCCAGCGTGGTGGCACTGCAGCCCTGTCTGAACAGTGTACACACTCTGTGAACACGTTTAGGATCCTCTGGGAAGGTCACGGCCTTGCTGGCAATGAAGCCACTTTCCATTTCTCGTATCTTCCATCCCACCACACGCACACATTTGCATAAGTCTCTGGGTTTCTTTAGACATCTGGATTTGCTACTCTTATGGGCTGAATTGTGTCCACCTAAAATTCGTATGTTAAAGCCCTAACCCAGTATCTTAGAATGTGACTGTATTTGGAGATGGGGCCTTTAGAGAGGTGATTAAGTTAAATGAGGCCATTAGGGTGGGCCCTAATCCAATCTGACTGCATCCTTATAAGAAGAGGAGAGTAGGACACACAGAGGGACATCAGGTATGTACCTCACAGAGGAAGGACCATGTGAGGACACAGGAAAAAGACAGTTATCTGCAGGCCAAGCAGAGAGGCCTCAGAAGAAACCAAACCTGCCAACACTTTGATCTTGGACTTCCAGCCTCCAGAACTGTGAGAAAATAAATAATGTCTGTTATTTAAGCCCCCCCCCCAGTCTGTGGTACTTCATTATGGCAGCCCTAGAAAACAAATACAGCTACCCTCCCTTAATTGAGATAGGATAACTTGTGATTGAGAGTCTAGGCTGAAAGAAACCTAACTCTGCCGGGGGGCAGCTTTCAAGGAGCTGATATGAAGAGCAGTCTTGAGGATGAGTTAGAATGTGGCGCGCAGAGAGGCAGGCAAGGGTATCCGCTACAGCAGAGAATCTGGAAGTGTGGTCCCTGCACCAGCGGAATCAGCCTCACCTGGGAACTTGTCAGAAATGCAAATTCTCACCGCCCTTCTCACAGGTACTAAATCAGAAACTCTGGGGTAGGGCTCGGCCATATTTAACAAGCCCTCCAAGTGATGCGGATGCCGGCTAGGGTGTGAAAACCACAGCCCTACAGTAGGCGAGAAGGCTCCCAAGTGCAATCCTGAGTAGTTCAGTTTAGTAGCTAATAAATACTAGCGTGACTCGGGAAGGTTTAAAGAGAGAAGTGGGAGTTGAGTGGAGCCTTGAAAGAGGTAGAAAGGTGGGTCAGTGCGAGGAGGAGGAGACGCAGTCGGGGATACAGAAATAGCGAGTGGAAACTCCTGCCTCTGGCTTAATCCTTGGCTTAGGACTTGAGGTCTAAACATTGCAGTGCTCCAAGGTCAAACTGACCCTAAAATTAAGAGGCTTAGGACCAAGGGCACATTATCCTGGATTTTCTACCAAAACAAAGACTTAATGAAGAACTTGTTCAACATTAATCTGAAGTGGTGAAAAACACTTAAAACAGTCCATCTGGAAAAGTTAAAAGTTCTCAAGCAGAGAATTGAAAGAGATATTGAAAGAGATATTTTAGAGCCAAATTGAAAAGGATGTAAAAGTTGCATTAATCGTCCAGAAGGCATCCTTTGTGTGGAACGCAACCTCAGCTATAGGCGTTTAGTGAAATGAAACCTCTTCACACCTCGCCAAACTTGTGACTTTCCCATATGAGGGACTGGAGCCCACCTTCTGGAAAAGGGTTGCTGCAATGCTCACCTGCCAATGTTTTACTGGCAGGGGGTTGGGGGAGGGTAGTGATGCAGAGGCTGAAGAGGAATGAAAACCATGCGCCCAGTGAAGAAAAGACAATCTGCATCATGATACTTTGGACTTAACAAAATTCGCTGTTAGCAAATTGAGCCATTCAAATCTAAGATTGGAAAGTTTTAATTAGTCTTTCATTCATGCTGGGTTGTTTTTGTTCTTTGTTTTTACAGAACTGATTGAGTTGCTTTTGCTTTCCCATGCCACATGAATGCACCTGACCAATTATTTATCGTTTCTACCCCCTTGACAGGGATGAGGCTGTGTCCTGTAAATCATCATCCCATTCAGTTTATTTGCTTGGAACTTGGACTTCTGTGTTGACAGTGTGTGACTAATTTGCATGTTTCTATCTGCCCCCTTTCTCCATACCTTGCACAGATGTTATCATTTATGCTTTAGCTTTTTCAGATCCCTTTATAGCATAAAGTAGTTTCTTCATGTTCATTTAATTGCACCCTGAGAAATTATCTATCCACATACTCAGTGGCAAAAGACAAGAACAGATGGCTCTAAAACTGAAATAGGAATTCTTCTGGAAACTTAAAGGGAAAGATTGTGTTCAGGGACTGGACTGTGTGTATTTCATGTTTTTAGTTCCCATAAAAAAGTTGACTTCCTCAAATCAGATATAGATTTGACAAAACCATTTATTCAGCAATGGCTTCCTTGCCCTTCTTCAACAGTGACATAAAATACCTGAGCATTTTCTTTCCTCGCTGATAAGAAAACTATTCAAATGCACTGCCATAATATTTATTTAATTAGTTTGCTGAAATCTTTCTACGGAGAAATAAATGCGACTCTACTCTTTCCCTTTTAGACTTGTAAAATGAAGCTGACTTCCAGTGCTACAATATTTTAGTGTCCTTTGAGTCTTCCAAAGATGAAACCTAGAAAATACAAATTTAAAAGAAGCCTCATATAAACTGTACTGTTATTTTAATCAGCACTTCTATTCACTTTCTTTTTTTTAATTTGCCAGCTTTTCTTCTGATTGTATCATAATAACTGTCTAGACACTGTTCTCAACTGTGATGGATTTTAAGAGACTGTACAAACGGGGCCAGAAAAAAATAAATTAGCAGTATTGTGCATTAAAGTGCCACAGTTTAAAACGTTATGAATAGAAAAATCATTGACCACTTACATGTCAGCTAAGATAGCCTGCTATCTATTCATTTTCTTCAAGGTTATAGCTTTTGATTAGGAAGTTCTTATCCACCTTGCTGTTAAAAGGTATAATACATAGTGACTTACAACAGTATGTTTCTATGTTCCCCATTTAACTTTTTGTTTTACACTAGATGTAAAAGCTTCATGGGAATCTTGATTTGGGGTTAAGTTACAGCTATGATTATAATGGTCTTGGGGACTGGTTTTATGAGTTTCCGACTTCTTTGGGGATTTGCAGGACTGCCATAGGTTCAAAGCCACAGTTATTAATGTTTTACTTCAAGCAATACAACAATAACAATGACAACAAACAATATCAGAAACAATTCTCCCAGTCTGATATTTAATCAGTAGGAACTGGTATAACCATAATGAAAGACTTCCTAAAAGGCTGAAAATCAGCTTATGCCCTAAGCATCCCCTAATCCAAAGCCCTACCACTCCACCTCTGCTGCCTCAGCCCCTTCTCCAGTATCTCCATCTCTTAATGACCTGACACCTAAAATTTAACATCTGGCCCAGTAGGGAAACTCCGTTCATGGTATGTTCCGACTGGCTACTACTCACTGATAAGCATATATGCTATAAGTATTTTTAATGTTATTCCTGATTAAACCTCACCACTTAACCATCTCAGCGAGCATGTTAGTATCCAGCAAAGCCAGATAAAAATGGGTCTCAGAACAACTCCTAGATGTGTGAAACGAAAAAGAAGGAGGTAGGGGAAATCACGAAGGGGGGAATAAAAAAAGATGTATGGGGAGAGGGTTTCTGCTGCGAAGCTTCAAAAGACTGTTATAGTTGCAAACAAATCTCTATTTCAGCATTTTCTTTCAGGTCAACTTATCTTTGCCAATTACCTAATTGCTCTATAGGATTTTCTCAGAGGCAGGATGACTTACCATGTTCTGCAATGTGACAAAAGATATATTCAGCCGTTAAGGTTAGAATTTGGGAATATTCGTAGGTGGGCAGGATTCTGCCTGCAAGCTTACATGTATCCAGTAGATGGTACCCCACCCAGACTGAGCCAATGCACCCATCCCCCAGCAGCTGGTGGGAGTTTCTAGTGGTTCACAGGTGCACCCTCTTACAGGTAATTTGTGTCAGCCAAGGAGATCACCCTTGCCTGCAAATGCCTGGGAGGTATGCTTCCACCACCAGCAGAATAGCTTGCTCCTAAGGACTGATTCTATCCTTGCAGGATAATTTTCTGGTGCCATTCATGCTCCAGAGCCCTCGTGGAATCAGGTTGAGCTAGATAACCACACCTTTGTTTAGCTTCTTCTCCTGCACCAGCCTGCTTTCCTCGTGTCCTTGAAGACTTCTCCTGAAACCACTCCCTTAAAGAATCCCTTGGGCTTCCCTGGTGGCGCAGTGGTTGAGAGTCTGCCTGCTAGTGCAGGGGACACGGGTTCGAGCCCTGGTCTGGGAGGATCCCACATGCCGCGGAGCAACTGGGCCCGTGAGCCACAACTACTGAGCCTGCGCGTCTGGAGCCTGTGCTCCGCAACAAGAGAGGCCGCGATAGTGAAGAGGCCCACGCACCGCGATGAAGGGTGGCCCCCACTTGCCGCAACTAGAGAAAGCCTTCACACAGAAACGAAGACCCAACACAGCCAAAAATAAATATAAAAATAAATAAGTAAATAAGACCCGGTGCAACCAAATAAATAAATAAATATTTTAAAAAAAAAAGGAATCCTTGTGTCAGTTTCCACTTTTAGGTAACCCAATACTTTTTTTTTCTTGAAGACAGAATTGAAGACTTTTTTTGCTAAATATAAATGACAAAAAATTATATTTTTACACTTTCATCAAGTCTAATTTTTAGACTTTTGTCAAACAAATTTGAGGGACGTTAATAATGTTTAATGTTGATTTTCTACAAATTATACCATTACAAATCTAAAATAGAATGTAGTCCTAGTTTTCTTTTCTGTTGCAATACTTTTTTTCTTTTTGTTGGACTTCTGTATTTGAAACTCATGTTTTCCATTATGTTTTCCCTATTTCTGATTATCCTGCACATAGAGATATAAAGGAAAGTGTCAATACATTGTAGACTACAATTAGCTACCTCAGCTAATAGAGAAGGCATCTGGGTATTTTTGATTTGCCCCCCACCCCATCCACTCTCCACCCTTCTCCATCCTGCTCTGAGCCCCAAGACTTTAACTTCTGGGGACTGTACCAACAGGCTTCCTTGCCCTCCAACTTTCAGTTCAGCCAATGGAAGACATTTGCAAAGAAATTGAAGGATTAGTGAGGAATGAAGCAAGCATTTTTATTCCAGCAGCAAACTCCCTGCCAGGTCATCACAGGCTGGCTCTGACCCTCTATCCAAGGCACCGGTTCCTTCTGGGCAGCCCTTTCCATCCAGCTCTTTTCTCTGTATTCCAGTAACTAACTGCTCCCCACCCCAGACCCCTCAGAACTCCTGCCTTTGCTGGCTCTAGGGTACTGCCCTATCCTTTGTTACTTAACCCTGCCCACATCATTATAAACACTCCCTTCATTAAGCTCCCTTCAGTGGTCCCTTTGAGAGTGTGATCTTCTGTCTGGACATTGGGTGAAACAGTAGGATGTCCTAAGTTGGCTAACATTGGAATGGAAAATATTTCTTACTTGGGGAAAAATGAATCTGCTAAAAATACTTAAGTCATTCCTAGGGTATCTGTTTACTTAGGAACTCCTAGACTCATTATTACCCATTGATTTTTTTTTTTTTGGTTATAGTCATTCAATCATTCCTTTTTTTCATTTATTCCATAACCAGTTATTGATCACCAACTAAGACTGATGCTCTGTGAGCTATGGTAATCATGCAAGGCACAGAACTACAGTGTCATGCACTACATCATAAATTTCTCCCTGTGAATGATTTCCAGGTTACCTTTGAACAGTGACTGTAGGAGAATGAAAATGCTAAAGAATGGAAGTAAACATGCTGACCTCTATTTGGTACTGAAATGAGAAAGCCCAGGGATTAAAGGAATGAAAGTGACTTGTAAGACAATTGCTCTTACAGTAAGCGATTGAAGTACCACTCTGGAGAGGTCTCAATGGATGAAGAGGTTATCAACCCTTTGTATGAAAAGCCTGTGCCCTAGAAGATGCCTGGTAGCTAAGTGGATGGTCTTAAAGCTGTGCTGAAAATTGGGGTGAAAAAAGCTATGAATCCCAAATGCTTTGGAAACAATTTCCCAGGCTGTCTTACCTAAGGGGCACGCCATTCAACAGTGACTGAACAGTCAATTTAGTGAAAGTCAGTCAAACAAACTGTTTGATATTCTCAAGACTAAAAAAACCAGTTGTGTGACCACGTTTTTCATTTTTCAAGGCAGTCATTGTCGAAAGAATCTAAATTTTTCAGATGATTGCTTTTAGAATAACACTGAGGTTTAATCTCTGAGTTGTTCTTTCTGCTACAGACATCTTGAAACAGAGGAAATAAATGCTGCAGAGTAAAAAAAAGTCTTCAGGACAAAAGTGTGGTTTAGGGTACCCCTTACAAAATATTTCTACATTTTGCTGCATAGTCTATATTGCTGAATCATAACTAAATATGTTTTCCCCCAAAAAATGTATTTCTTTAAATTAAAGGAGCTAGGGAAATGCTGATATAATCAAGAAAAGGTATTGAACGTAACAAAAGTATAGAGGGTTGCCTTCATTCTTAACCCCTACCACTTGGTCCAGTTTCCTGGCACTTCTGATTACGCCATGCAGATTGTTGAATGACTAAAAAAGAGCAGAAGTTATTTGTAGATGGCAATAATTCCATCTGTGTCTAAGAAGACGAAGAGACATTTGACAATGATATTGACCAGTATAATAAATATTTGCGAGCTGGCCAATCTATGTCAGGTAAATTTACCTGAAATAATATTATGCATAGATATGTAAGCTCCTATTGAAATATAAAGATTTGCTGAAATTTTTGTGAAATACAGTGTTGCTTCTAGCCTATGCTCATATTCGTCATAGCTGCTATATGCAATCTGAAGACATTCAGATGGGGAATGGGAAGCACTAAATACTCCAGTTGCAAATTATCTTCAAGAAGAGTGGGACTAACTAATGAACATTCCTTTGGCTAAACAATCAAATGTGGCACACTGTTGGTTGGCTGATCTCTGTCAAATACAAGGGTTCCCTCATATGATAAGAAATTTGGGAGTGAAACAAATTGTCAGCACAGGGCCTCTGAGTGCCTTGGGAGCCAGACGGTATGCCATTTTTATCTTGATATTCCAAAACCTAGGTCAGTGCTTGGTGTACACTACACACAGTATATGCAAACACTGGTCATAAATATCTGTGGAGTGAACCAGTGTGTTCTGAGTTTTAGCAAAGGGTAACAATCAGTGCCCCTCTTTAGGGCATGAAAGTGTCAAAACAATAAATGACCTCATTTGGCCGGGTAGGAAACAGGTATGTCCACAATTTGACATGAAGTAACGCTGTGAGAGAGAAACATAATAAGCACAATGGATTTATTTTCCTGGAAAACCAATGGCTTCCATTTATATTCAAGCCAAAAGGTTCAGTTCTTTATACATAGTCCTAAATGGTCAGCTCTGATAGAGATGAATTTTGTCCACACTAAGTGGGAGAAATATCACATCTTTGTTTCTTTCAATCAGCTTAGTTCAACTGTGATCCATCCCATTGGAATTCCTACTCATGCTTAGCCCCAGCCTCCAACGCCCACCTCCATGTGTGCATGAATGTGTGCACGTGTGCACACACACACACACACACACACACAGATGAGGCTCTGATGAGGCAAAGATAAGAATAAAACAAAGTTCTAGTCTTTGGAAAGGTCCTTCTAAGATCCTTCAATTTTCACTCTGCTTCTGAGTATGTTTAGTATGGTTCCTTTGTGTCCCGTAACCTGCCCCTGGGTCACACTTGGGGTATAGGGATTTGGGGGAGTCTGAGCAAACAGAGCCACTCCTTCCTGAGGACTCCTCACTCTCCCTGGTGCTGTCAGACTGAAGAGCTTGAGTCCACAACACCAGAAGCCTGTGGTCCTTTCTCTCCTTTTCATTCTGACTTAGCTCTTTCCCTGCTTCCAAATCCTCTCCCTTGTTCCTCACCAACTCTGGCACTCCATCACTTCTAAAGGGCTGAGATTTTTATATAAAAGAAAAAAGAAGCTTTGGGTTTGACTACTTGTGTTTTCTGCCAGGCTAACATTATCCATGAAGCAAGAAATTTCAAAACCTGGATTCTGCCTTGAAATAGAGCAAGGAAAAAGCAGAAGTAGAACAAATATGATTGAATGTCTTAAAATGTCTGCTGCAAAACAAAGCCAAAGTGTTTTTGGTGAAATTCAAGAGGATGGTAGATGGATATTTGTAATACTAACGTTGGCTAAAGGTGAATTTTAAAACTGTATTTTAGGAATTGTTTATTAATTACTCATTATGATTTTGAAACAATCACTTGAATTGTACATTTTTACTTATGTCACCTGAAATTCTAGTAGATGATGTAGTTGTAGATTTGTGGTGGGACCGCACTCAGTGTGATTTGTGAGGGTGTATCTGTGTGTTTCCTTATAAACTCTTACCCTGCAGTATAATTTTCTCCTAAGAGCTTAGCTGCTTTGAGAAATAAATTTAGAACTCAGGTGAGGTGTCTGTTAAATAAAACCACAGAAAGCCTGGAAAACAATTTTTCTAATATTCTAATCTACCTCCAATTGGCAGGATTTACCATAATTCTATTTCAAACTTGACCCAATCTCTCCATACATATTTCTCATATGTGGCATGTTTTATCAAATATTTTACTTTAAATACAAAGAAAGTTCCTTTGTGAAAAAAACATATATTAAATCTTCTTCCTAACTGAGATGTTGGTCTAAAGCAATGTTTAAAATTAATGTAGAATTTTTTATTCTTTTTATAAGATCACTAAGACTACTTTTTGCCTAACAAAAAAAGGACCATTTATGGTAGGTAGGAAAGTGGATGGATAGGTGTATTTTACATTAGGAAAGAGTAATAAATACTTAAGACTCATAGGCGTATCACTGTGCTATATAGTTCGTGTGGAGTACATTTTCTTAAAATTTTGACCACCTATTTTTTGAGGAAAAAAATGCCCAGGTAATGCAGTCACTAAGCAACCAATTGGATGCCTGTTTTCAAGGACAGTTACACATATACACATACACATATAATATGTTTGCATGTATTTACCAAGTGTTTCCAAAAGGCTTTGAAATCCAAACACACTCTAGGAATTAGCACTACTCTCAAATACGTCAAGGTCTCTGCAGTTCCCAGTAATAATCTGGATCACAGGCCATTATGCATCCCCAGCTGGGCTCAATATCTGCTCTGAATATGTATTTACTAGTGAACACTTTAAGAATTTACAGGCTAATCTGGAAGGACCAGATCAATTTGACCTGTGTTTTAATGTTCCTGTGTTTAATGCAATCTGTATTTGAACTCTTTGCTGACTCTATGCACTTTTTCGTGAAGTTTCCATCTAGTATTGAAGAGAAAAGGTGTGGGAGGATCCCTTTTTTATTATTTGTCTCATTTGGTTAACAGATGCAGTTTGATAAAGAGTAAGAAGTCTTCGCAGGTGAGAAGGGTCTCAGATGTGGGCTCTTTCCTTGGCTCTATAAACTTTTTTACTGTTTCTGAAATAGACTCCCAACCTGTTATAGACAAATCGATTTCACTGCATGACTTACAGAAATGTTGGTTGTCTCTGGGGCTTGTATTTGGCTGGTATGACTGGTTATTAAAATAGAAATCCTTGGGTACCCTTAGAATTATCCTAAAACTCCCTCCCCCACCACCCTTCCACCACCCTTGGGTCCCACTGACCTCCCCTGTACTCTAGCTCTATGACTGTGTCTGCTCTGATTGCTTTGTGGCCATCCATCAAGTTGTTAAATATTTTTCACATTATCTAAGTTCTTTTAATTATACTTGTTCTTCTGTGCGTAGAGATAGTAAGCCACATGGATGGTAGGGTTACCAGAATATTCTTTGTCGAGTGAGCTGTTCTCCATTATGAAATGAATCTTTTAATACAGGAAGTGCATTACTTTGGAGACCCTACTAATGTTATCATCAGGGCAGACAAGAATTGGAAATTAGATCACGTACCTAGCACTCCTCCACCCCCCAGATTCTCATGATGACCCATGGAGCTGGCTCTCTCTGCTCCGTTGTGTAGTGTGTATGCCTTCTTCCCATCCCACTCTCATACACCTCACATTCAAATTGGTTTTCTCCATTCAACTTGCCCTACCTAGGACATCCCATGTTCACCTTCACAAATTCCTCCCATCCTTTTTTTTTATTGTGGTAAAAGTCACATAATATAAAACATACTATTTTAACCATATTTACTCGTACAGTTCAGTGGCACAAGTACATTCACATTGTTGTGCAACTCTCACCATCATCCGTCTCCCGAATTTTTCACCTTCCTAAACTGAAATTCTGTCCCCATTAAACACTAACTCCCCTTTCCCCCTCTCCACGCCCCCCTGTCAAGCCCCAGCCCCTGGCATCAACCAATGTACTTTCTGACTGTGAATTTGACTATTCTTGATACCTCATATAAGTGGAATCTAACAGTATTTGTCTGCACCTACTGTATACTGGAATGCATTTTTAAGGTTAATTTAATATATGTTCTACAAACAGATTGTACCTTTTTTATTCCCCTGTGCTATACAGTAGGTTCTCATTAGTTATCTGTTTTATACATAGTAGTGTATATATGTCAATCCCAATCTCCCAATTTATCCCACCCCCTCCCCTTTCCTCCTTTGGTGTCCATACGTTTGTTCTCTATGTTCATGTCTCTCCTCCCCTCCTTTTTATACAGCCCCTCCATCCATATGGCTCTGTGCTCATCCTTAGGACTCTGCTTTTGGCATTCAAAGAAATTGATTATCTAAACACATCACTGCTGATGTGATGTTTACTGCTATCATGAGAAGAAAAGACTTGTACCTAGTGAACTGGGTTTTGACTGTGACATTCTGGAGTCAGGGTCCTCACCGTCCTTTACTAGCCAACCCAAAAGACACTCTTAATCGGTGAGTCCTACAGGCCTGGGAGGGAGGCTGACTCACGAGAAGCTGGCTGAACCTTTCGGAGGCATCGTTACTCATGCCTCCTTCCCATCTGTGCAGTCCTTTCCAGGAGAAGGGGCATTTTCCAAGAATTGTACTGATATAGTCTGAATGAAGCAGAAGTTCTTATACCATTATTTAGTGAGTTTAAGAGACTGTTCACATTGCCTGCTTGCATGGGGCAAGCAAGGAAGAATAAATCAGTCTGCTTTAATTTTTCAGAACGGCTGGATTGGGTCCCAGATCATCAAGTTGTTATGGTACCTTCCTTTTGCTTTGGCCCCGGAGTCACTGCTGAGTAATATTCTTTAACCCAATTATATTCACGCTTCTCTCAAGTCCTCTTGTGTTCAGTTAGGATAAACATTATTTAATGGCATATTACTTCTTTAAAAGGTTTCAAACAGCATGAACTTTAGATTCCATTTCTTCTAGCACAATCGATCAGCCACATCTCACTGTGCCTGATACTTCACACCTCAAATATCTAAAATCTACTCACTATTTGCTCATTCAAATTCATGTAAGAATCCATCATGCCAAATAAAATTTATCTCAGCTTATGGGTTTTCTCTGAGGGACCCCTAATATTCTGCCTCTGTCCATATTCTAGAAGGGTGGTCGTATAGCATAGTGTTCCTGTTCTGATATTTAAGAAAAATCATCAGAATATATAGGTTTGCTAAAAAGGACCCAAACCACTTGAAGGAGAAACAGTAGCCAAGAGTTTGGGGGTGGAAATGGCAAAGATGTTGCTGGTTTTCAGAAATATCAGGACCATCTGCTATGTCAACAGCATTTCTGCCACAGTCAGAACCAGCTGGTGAGAATAACGGCTCGGCAGGATCGCAGCCCCTGAGATGAGAGAAGTCGGTCTTCCTGATAGGGGAAAGTTTGTTTTGGAAGGGGTTTGACAAGGGAGACAGCGAGTGGGGAGCTGCAGGCCCCAACAAGGTCTGTGTTTGCAAACACAACGTAGATCATACGACTGATGAGGGCTGTTTGTCCTGGCCTTGTCTCAAGAACGCCTTAGTCACACACATGGCGTTTATAGAAGTAAGGTGCCATATTACTCACTGGAAGGCCTTGTCCACACCTTGACTGGAGATGTTATGGGGCATCGATAAACTGGATTCTCTACTCTCCTTGGAGTTGTCCTGGGAGAGCATGAGAAAGCAGTAAATGAAGGCTGGCCATTGTGGTGTGGAGGATTATCTTGAGACTGTTCTGAGCCGTGGTGCGATTGCCTACATGAAGAAGCAGTGGGTCAGATGACTCACTGGGGGAAGTGAAGAACGCTCTCCCAAGAAAACATTCCCTAAGCTATGTCTGCGCAGAAAACATTCCTGTCACCATTTACTTCCTCCTGGCCCCAAATATCCATCCACTTGTCACCCAAAATTCATGATTTGGGTTTAATCTAAGGGCCACATGAAGAATGCCATCATCATTTCAAGGTAGACAGAATGTCATGTGATAAAAGGTAAAACAAAGACCTGCATTAGATCAGGTGTATCATTAAAGTCTGACAAAGTGGAAAAGATGTGATTCAATTTTACTTTGGTTTCAATTCTGTAGAATGCTAGAATTGGTACGATCTTGCCATTTTTAGGTCTAATCTATTACGGTATAACAGCAGTTACCTTTAGCCTCTTTCAAACCTGTATAAATATAATAATTAGGAATATGTTGCAGAGATTTTGTGTGTGTGTGTGTGTGTGTGTGTGTGTGTGTGTGTGTGTGTGTGTAACTGTTCCTCTGGCTTTCAGTCCAACTATTGACAAGTGCTGTTTTGTTGTACTGTCCTATGGCAATGGTTTTTCAAGAAAATTAAGCAAGTGATAGTCTCCATTTTAGTACATCTTAGGTAATCTCCTAAAAACTAAAATGACTTTTCCTATATAATGAAAGAATGGTCCATCCTCCCAATTTGACTTTATTTATACAGGTAATTCTCAGAATCCTCAAAGCAGCCAGTTTCCAATACAGCTCCCTTGAATA
Organism: Balaenoptera musculus; assembly: GCF_009873245.2. Taxonomy (NCBI): domain Eukaryota; kingdom Metazoa; phylum Chordata; class Mammalia; order Artiodactyla; family Balaenopteridae; genus Balaenoptera; species Balaenoptera musculus. The sequence goes on along the minus strand of NC_045788.1, from coordinate 126,642,904 downwards.
ATCCATAAGATCACTTTTATTGCACTGTAGTCCAAATGTGAATCGTGCAGAGATTTTTTTTCATGGCAGTTCATAAACATTCTAGTTCCTTTTTAGCTAGACTTGTCACTAACAAAGCATTTACAGTCAACATTTGCAAGGTGGCTATCAAAACTGAATTCTGTTCCTCCATACTAAAGATATTTATGTACTTATAAAAACAACTACTCAGATTCATTAAGTACAGCTATAAATCTTCCTCCTGAAATGGTGATTCTGCTCTCTTCAAGTCTCTGCAGAAGCACAGTGCTAACTGCTGCAGGTTGACTTTAGCCTAGAGGCAGACTGCTACAGAGACCAAGACCATATGGTAGCGTAGATAGAGTGTGAAAAGAATCCACCCCCCCAGTCTGCCCTGAGGTCTCAGGCAACCTTGAGCAAGTCATTTGGGCTTTTCTTTGCATTTCAGAGTTTCTTTCTACAACAATGGAAAAATCTTTGCATCTTCTCTCTTTGCAAGAATCATTCTAATATTGCCTTAATTTCTTCCTATTATATACATTTTTACTATTGTTTTCCTATTTCCCTTATCATATGACCATCCAACATTCCTGGGTAACTGTGTGATTATGTCAGATAATCAGAGGACATTTATGCTTTGGGCAGGAAGCTGGATTAGAATAATTAGGCAACTGTTAAGGCCTATGATTCTCCTTCATTTCTCATGCTTCGTTGAAATGTTACAATATTTTCTTCATGGCCTTCTTTTTTTCATATCTGCTCCATGCCCCTTCCTCAGTCTTCTTTTATATAATCCACATTTGTTTTTAATATTTCAAACTTCCTAAACAAAGAAAGGGCTACATATTACTGAGTTCTAGCATATGGGAGATGATTTATTCATTCAGCAAGCATGTAATCAATAACAGAGTTGAAGGACTGTCAGACAAAAATAGGACAAAGTTAGGAGAGTTTCAAAGAGAAAAATTTTTGACTCAGCATAAATTTTTTTCTTCCCATGTCAACTTGCTTAAATGTGAGACATGTAGGATAGAGAGCATTGCTTTGCTAGAAGAAGGCCGTGTGCTGAAAAAGAAGGAAATTCTGGGCACTACCACAACCTGCATACAACTACCCTAGTTGTACAGGCTGGGCCAGCAGAATCACTGGCTTGTCCAACAGGGTTGTCAGAACAGGCCTGATGGAATCAAGCAGTGATACCAGTGGACCCTGTTCAGCTATTGGGAAGGAGGTTCCCTGGCTATGATGTGAAGTCAGATTTCAAGATTTTGGAACATTATCCCATCCTCAACAGCACCCTAGAGAACCACCACCACCACCATTGCCCTCATTCTCAGTGAAAAAGGACTGTCTAGAAATGGGGATAGTATCTGCCCCAACATACCTGGGTTCTGGCCCTGTCCTAGTTTTAGAAAGAAACTGAGATTCTGGGTAGTATAACCATGTAGACTACTGAGAAAAGAAAAGGGAAAAAGCAGCCCTTGACATCCACAAGGTGGCCTGGCACACACAGCTAGGTCATGTTATTTTCCTATTGGACATCAACAATCTCACAGAATACCAACATCAGACAAGGTTACTCTGAGACCAAGATAAAGTAAGACAAAACAAGCCTACTTCATAATCTTGTCTAAGTACAGATAAAACCGAGGTCACTGTACCACCCATAAAATACCAAACACCCCTTCTCTTGGCCACAATGAGTGGCTGCTCCTTCTTTACTAGTTTGCCCTGTCCATAGGTAAGATTTCTTGATACCCGATTGTAGAACTGGCCCTGCTTTCTGACAGCATCCAATCTAGAGTGAACCCCCTGCTTTTTTAGACCTTCCCTCATATCACTCAACCATAGCCCAGATCCTCTAAGACAGTGGTCCCCAACCTTTTTGGCACCAGGAACTGGTTTCCTGAAAGACAATTTTTCCACGGACAGGGGACAGGGATGGTTTCGAGATGATTCAAGCTCATTACATTTATTGTGCACTTTATTTCTACTACTATTACACTGTAATATATAATGAAATAATTATACAACTTACCATAATGTAGAGTCAGTGGGAGCCCTGAGCTTGTTTTCCTGCAGCTGGATGGTCCCATCTAGGGGTGATGGGAGACAGTGACACCTGAAGTGTGTGACTTATGTCCAGTCTACTCCGTAATCTCAGTTTCGTTGCTGTCACTGCAGAAAACCCTGCTTCACAAAGATAGGATGTTGGAAATGGAAGCAGGCTTTTCAGTGCTTTTGTGGCAATATCAGGACATTCCACCTTGACTTTAATCCAGAACGTATGGAGATTTGAAGTTGTCTCAAACATACGTTTAAGGCCACCGTCATTTGCCATCTCAAGCAGTTGATCCTCTTCTAGCACGGACAAAGTCGATTCACCTGGCTTATTCACAAATGGGTCAAGGATCCATTCCTTCCCAGTTCGGTGGTCTTTTGTGGTTGGGAAGTAATGCTCAGACTCTTTTGAAAGCTGAGATAGGTGATCATGCACCAGCTGGGAGAAAGAAGGCCCTGGCTCAGTCTCTTTCAAAATCTCTGCTAATGTTTGAAACATGTCAAAAATCCCAATGTTCACTCATCGCCCCATAATTCCAGTTTGGCTTTGAATGCAGCCACTTTATCTGCCAACTTGAACCCAGCTGTCATTCCCCCCTGAAGTGACAGACTGAGTTCGTTGAGCAGGTTGAATATGTCACACAAGTAAGCAAGTTTTGTGACCCATTCTGTGTCACTGAAATGTGCTGCCAGTGGTGACTGTTTTTCTAAAAGAAATCTCTGGAGCAGCGCTCATAACTCAAAAGCTCTGACCAGTGATCTACCTTTAGAAAGCCATCTCATTTCTGGTATAAGAGAAGAAGTATGTGCTCTGCGTCCATCTCCTCACAGAGCTGTGTGAACAGATGTGAGTTAAGAGCATGTACTTTAATGTTGTTGATAATTTTGATCACATCCTGCAAAACGTTGTTAAGTTCAGGTGACATTTTTCGGCTAGCCAGCATTTCTCTATGCTGATGACACAGTGCGTAGACTCACATTCAGAAGCAACCTCTTTGACCTGAGTAGAGAAACCAGACAGCTGTCCAGTCATGGCAGCCTCTCCGTCTGTGCATATACTGACACAAAATGACCAATTCAGTTTTCTTGATATGTAATCATTCAAAGACTTGAATACTTCTGCAGCTGTGGTGTTGGTTGGCAACAAAAGTGCACATAACATATCCTCATGCACATCCTCTTGAAAAATACATCGCACAAAAACAAGCACTGTTACCTTGTTGCCAACATCGGTAGACTAGTCAACCTGGATTGTGTACCATGGTGACTCATTAATCCTCTCTAACAATTGTGCCTCAATATCCTCTGCTATTTCATCGATTCGTCTAGTTATGGTGCTATCCTAAAGAGGAACACGTGCCACCTTTTGAACTGCAGCCTCTGCTAAAAGTTCACGACAAATGTCCTTAGCAGCTGGCAGGATCAACTCTTCACCAATAGTAAAGGGCTGCTTAGCTTTAGCAATGTGGTCAGCCACTAAGAATGATGCTCTCTGTGCAGATACATTTGATGAAGTGGTGGCCTTCAATAATTGCTTCTGTTCTTCCTGTTCATGTTTTTTTTTCTTTTGAAAAACCCCAGAGTCTTGTCTTTTAATGCAGGGTGCTTGGTCTCCATGTGGCAAAGCAGTTTTGAAGGTTCCATGGCTTCCATGGCCTCGCCACATATTATACAAAGCAGGCTTGGAGAATGTGAATCACCTGTTGCAATGAACCCGTAATTTAAGTAGGACTCTTGGTATTTTCTTTTAAATGCAGTTGGCAGTCTTAGAGTCTTTTTGTTGCCAGTCTTAGAGTCTTCTGCTGTCTCATCACTGGGTCTTTCCCCCTTTTCAAAGAAGCTCTCCAGCAACATTTGTTTTTTACTCATTTTGTGTAGGGTTAGCTTGTGGGCTTACCAAAACTGTGACTGAGACAAGTGCATAGTGCGGGAAAGAGCCGCCGATGGAAGTGGTAAATAAAATAATGCGTGGGCCACACGTGGACTAAAATGTGTCAGATTCTGACTTAAATCCTGCCACCAGATGCAGCTGTACAATTGAAGTATAGCAACTCACTTGCCACTATAAAGCCTGCCACCAGATGCAGCTTAATTGTCACTTGCCACTCACTGATAGGGTTTTGATATGAATCTGCAAGCAACTGATTTATTATGGTCTCTGTGCAGTCAAACCTCTCTGCTAATGATAATCTGTATCTGCAGCCGCTCCCCAGCGCTAGCATCACTGCCTCAGCTCCACCTCAGATCATCAGGCATTAGATTCTCATAAGCGGCACGCAGCCTAGATCCCTTGTGTGTGCAGTTCACAGCAGGGTTCAAGCTCCTATGAGAACCTAATGCTGCCACTGATCTGACAGGAGGCGGAGCTCAGGTGGTAATGCAATCGATGGGGAGCAGCTGTAAATACAGATGAAGCTTCACTAACTCACCCGCCACTCACCTCCTGCTGTGCAGCCTTGTTCCTAACAGGCCACGGACCAGTACTCAGGGGTTGGGGACCCCTGCTGTAAGAGGGTCTTTCTCATTTCTTACAGAGACACCCCATAGTTTCCTATGGTGTGTGTTCTCCCTCGCTGAAACAAGTGATAAACCCAACTTGTCCAATTGCAGGTGTGCTCCTGATGGTCTTTGGCTGGAGGGATTGACACTGCAAAGTTGAATTCAAGACAGAAGCCCAGTTCTAAGGAATAGGCCAACATTTAGAGGATGAACATTTATTACAACTGTAACACGTTTGGAGTTACACAAGCAGCTGAGGTTTGCCTCAGGCCTGGACATTGGAACTAGTTCTCACCACAAGTCAATTCCAAACTACTCCAGAAAGTAGAGCTGATGTCACAGTTCTGGCTGAAAGTGGGATCTTTAGGGTAACAGGAAACACTACTTGGGCCTGCCGTGGGGAGTTAGGGAAAGAAGAAGCAAAGAGGGAAGGAAGCAGCAATTAGTGAGCTGAACTGTTTTTATAATACTCAAAAAGCCATGTAATGTTATAGGCAAGGACCTTTATAATCAGAACTATCAAATCTGTCAACCACCCAGAGATACATTAAAGAAAACCAAAAATAATGATATTATTGTTGCTAGAATCTAGGAAAACCTTAAGAAAGTCTAGCTATGAGGCCATTTATACAGTATCCTTTTCATTTAGTTTATGCTCTCTTGCTTTCACTCTCTCTCTTTCATACACACAATACCTTGTTATCAGTGTATCTTTATTGTTTTCTAGTTTCAAGCCTTTTATACTTATTCTCAAGGCTAGGTGTTCTAACTTGTTTTATTTTCTGCTTAAAGCAGTAGTTCTTGACTTTGGTGGCTATGCATTAAAATCCCCTGGGGAACATCAAAAAAAGAAGTTGCGTCTAGGACATACCCCAGACCAATTCAGTTAGAATCTCTGGAGTAAAACTCTGATATCAGTTCTATGTTTTGTTTTACTGTCTTTCTCTTATGCACAGGTGACTCCAATGTACAGCCAAGATTGAGACCCACTGGCTTAGAGTTTCTGCCTTAGCTTTGCTAAGAGTCTCCTTATTTAACTGGTGAGTTCTTTTCCAAAGAACAGACCATACCCTTCAGCCATATTCCTCTAACACAATTCTTGACTTGCCTAGGGGCTTAATTTGAGAGTGCTGGGGTTGGCTCAGTCACCTGTATTGAGCACTGAACTTCCACCAGGTACACAGGGGGAATATTTAAAATAAGAACAGTTCATATCAACCAGTTAGAATAGGTGATGGCAGCTGTGCTGGGGGATTTGTGGGAAGAGGGTCACAGAGACCTCCAAATGTGCCAAATATCAAATCTTAATTGATGGATGAAGGTGAGGCACAAGGGATCCGAAGAAGTCGTCTGGGAAGCCAGGGCAGTCAAGTGTCATTTGGAGGACCTGCAACCAGCAAAGAAGCATTTTCATGCTTTAACATCTGGTGCAGGCTTTCCTGTGAGTATGACCAGAATATCAGCCCTCCACGAGCCTGCAGCTAGAGTAGCACCTGTCACTCTTGTGTAGCAACTATATATTTGCTATTTGAGAATGCATATCATGTGCTCAATAGATGCTTGATAAATGAATGAATGCATGAACTTTAATGCAGAGAGCCCTTTTATTCTTTCTCACAATCTTTAAAAATATTTTCTCTTTTAGACCATAGCCACCATCTTAGTATTTTTATAACTGTAAAGACCATGAAGAATATCATAACGCCTTTTTTTGAATATTGAGCATACTGTGTGCTTAACATGGTATTTGGTATTATAAGGAAGAGCAGAAAGTATAAGATAAGATTTCTGAGTTCCAGGTGCTTATGGATACCAGGTTAGACCCTTGGTGCCATTTCATCTCATGGTCTTACCAGGCCCTATGGAATCAGCACCCAGAGGGAGCAACTACAATGACAGCATCTCAGGTCCCATGGTTGGCTACTGGGGAAGGACAATTGGGGGCATGAAGACTTTTCTTTTACCCTATTCTTTATAAATAACTTCTTATTCATAGACACAAGAGATGAAATTTCCTGATCTATATCAAGCTATATGTTGCTTGATATACATTATTTTAAGAGGCACCTCTTGATCCAATTACTTAACATAGCAGTGGAAGCCAAGGTCAGAACATTCAACCATCCTAACTCCAGTCATTAGTTCACATTATTTTTCATGCCTCCCTCTTGAAGAAAATTAAACCAAAGCCACCAGTAGGTAAAAAGCAGAAAGAAGAACTGCATTTTACTCCATAGACAGAGCCCATAGTGAGCATACATTTATACAGTGAGCATACATTTTAGCATTTCAGAAGTCTTAAAGTGATTTATTGATTCCAAAAATGTCCTAATTTTGAAGAACCTAGGCAAACAATTTTTCATTATATTTAAAATATATGGTTAATATATTTGATTTGGTTTAAATATTTGATATCCCCACAATGATTCATATGATACACACATTTTAATCAGTCTTGAGAATTAATAATGATTATATTTGTTACTGTGAAATATCCACCCAAAGGTGCTCTCATGGGCATACAGTGCCCAAAACAAGTGTGGTCCTTGGCCAGGACCCTAACTTTAAGGATTACTTTCCTGGTCTTTCTCCAAACGGTGCCTCCATAGATAGGATGACTATCTTGATTTTTGGTCCAATGAACCTTCTCTTTATCTTAGAGTGTTTCTTTGCTATAGTGGCATTAAAATTTTTTACAATTAGTTAATATCCAACACAGATCCATGAAGATAAATACTGGTCTATCCTATCAATGACCAAAATAAATTACTCAGTTTTCCATTGCACAGGAAAAGCCCATTTTCATGTTGGTATCAGGAAACACATTGAATGACCACAATTTAATCATATAACTACAGGGTATTATTGTATGAAGCTCTTATCATTCAGGGACTTAATTTGAAGGTTGGTATTCTTTATGATAAATGTCTGCATAATATTAGGTTTTGCTCCAGTTATTTGAATACCCAGTGGAAGCCTAACATTCTATTAAGGTCAATCTTCTGAAAATAAGCTGTGAGTTTAAGTTTTTTTAATGTATTCTTTCTTTGGTATCTCTCTTTGTTTGATTTCTGTGAACACCTGTGTCTACAGGACACAGCTGGATGACTTTGCAGCTGGAATAATACATAAGCAGAAAAATATTCTGGGAATTCATATGAAGAGATAAAGCTTTCAATGAAAGGCCCAGCTAGCACAGAATAGTTAAGTTGAGAAATCTAACTCACAGAAGAAGAACTGGCTCTATGCAGAAGGAGTAAAGCCTTTAAGTAAAAAGGATGGAAAGTAAAAAGCCCATTCCTGGCCAGCCCCACTGTTGAAGGGATCTGAACTGAGGAATCACGATGGAATGAGGCACTGGGACTTGTCTGCAGTGCTAGCTGTCAACTAGTCATGTGAGACAAGGGGATTTGCAATTGGAGGCAAGGCACAGCAGGCTGAGAGCAAACACCCAGACACCTAGGGCATGGATTAGAATGAAATGGCAACAATAGGCTCCCCAGCTCAGCAACTGAGCTATCAGAGTAAGTACTACAGCCCACACCCAACCTGAACCCCAGTTGGGTCACACAAAGAAGGCAGTCACTGATGGAACTGTAAAAAGATGCTCTTGTCTAACATGTAAGGTTCCATTTACCTCCGGGCACTGAAACATCAAAAACGGCAGCCTGAAGAATATTTCCAGAACCTCTTGGCTACTTACTGAGGGAAAAGCCAAGAGATCCATATGACAAGTAAGTTAGAAAGGAGAATGAAAAAGACGGTAACAGAAAAAATGCAAGGTCTCAGGACTTACTGATTGTTGTGTCCTGTTAGTAAATCAGATCAGTTCTAGGGCATATTTGCACTCCATCAAGACCAAATTCTCAAATGCAAATTAGCTTTCAATAAAATTGAACCAGACTCAAAATAAATCAGACTTAAGAAGACAAAATTTGTAATTTAAAAAACTGAATGATAAAACCAGATGCAATGCCATTGCAGCTTAGGTGCATCAACTCATTAATTTATTCATGGAGCAAACATTTGTTGAGCAAATAACATGTGGTAGGCATTGTTCTAAACACCAGCGGACAAGACGCAGAGATTTCTAATGGTGTGGGGGGGCAAAAGAAATTAACAATAAAAATACAGAATAATTCCAGATATTGTTTGTCACAGGAGGATAATAAAGTGGGTTCATGTGTTAGAGATTGACTGTGGAGGGGAAGTGAGAGGACTTCTTTATATAGCGTGGTCAGAAGAGGCCTGTCCCAGAAAGGGTAGTTTTTGACTGAGACCTGAATGGTGGAAAGGAGCTGGCAGAGGAAAGAGTTCCAAGCATAGAGTGAAGCCGTATCTGCTGCTTAGGGTTCAAGCACATCTGGACGTGTTTGATGAACTCATTTTCAGGTCCAAGAGATCCCAGTGTCTATGATTTCATCTGCTCATAGCCCTTGGTGTTTGGCTAAGACAGACAGGAACAAGGACCTGGTAAAAAGCAATGGAAGCATTGAGGAGGACTGAACAGTGTCTGTTACCCAGCCTGGGTCCAGAGACCACCATCTGAGACAAATGAAAACACCTGCTGCAGGTCAAAGATGGAGGAAGGCACTGTTTTCCAAGGGGCTCATGAGATACAAAGGAACACCATCTAGGGGACAAAGCACATTCCAGTGTAGAGGAGGGGCATACCCTCTATTTTGCAGGGGGAAGCCCGGTATATTTCAGGCTCATGGTAGACAAAAGGGAAAACAACACCACTTTGACACCATGAGGGATGCAGAAAGTGTAGACATCAGCATATTCATTAAGGGCCCCCCTATTGAGATGGTAAGAACTGCAACTCTCAAGAACTCTGGGGGAAGGATACTCCCCAAATGAGCTAGAGTGGAGGAGCAGGAGTAGACTGTTTACAGACGTGTATATGACACCTGACTCCTAGAAGTATCTGCGGTCCACAAGAGAAACAGGGATTTAAGTTAGTAAAGCATGTATGTTACCACATTCCCAGCCATAGAAACCCCTAGAAATTCACCCTCTTCTCTGAATCTTCCCTTCACTTTTTTGTACCCCTGAGGATACAGTTTTTCCTGCTGCTCCAAGGGGTGGCCTTGATAACATTGGGTCTGCAGGTAGGGTAGGTGTCCTCATTGTTCTTTGTTGCCTCTTTCAGACAACTCTACTCCCTTTATCCTAACCCCCATCTCCAACATCAATAACATGTAATTATCAGTGTTATGGACTCAAATGTGTCCCTCCAAATTCATATGCTGAATTCCTAACCCCCAGTACCTCAAAATCCAACTGTATTTGGAGACTGGGTCTTTAAAGAGGTAATTAAGGTTAAATGAGGACTTTAGGGTGAGCCCTAATTCAATATGACTGGCGTCCTTATAAGAGGAAATTTGGACACAGACACTCACAGAGGAAAGACCATGTGAAGACAAAGGGAAAAGATAGTCATCTACAAGCCAAGTAAAGAGGTTTCAGTAGAAACCAACTCTGCTGACGGACACCTTGATCCCAGATATCTAGCTTCCAGAACTGTGAGAAGATATGTCAGTTGTTTAAGCCACTCAGCCTATGGTATTTGTTCTGGTGCCCCTAGCTGACTAACACAATCAGATACTCATCTTTCTTGCTTCTGTTTATCTGTAGTCATCTTTGAAATTTTTTATTCTTAATTTCGTCTTGTTCCTCTCTCCTATACAACCTCTGTCTCAATCTTTGGTGATTTCTAGAACTATATGTATGATCCTTCCAAAACCTCAGCTTCCCAGTTCCTTGTTCCTCTCTCTGACCCAGTCACCCACTCCCAAGGTCATCAAAGATCAGAACTCCTGAGTAGAGAGCTACTCTGCCCTCAAAGAGGCTGAGAATTGTATGAGCCTGCAAAGCCCTCAGCCAATCACTACTGGCTTCAGGCCAGATTACTGTACAGATATGCTATAAACTGTTACCACTTTCTATGTGACCACGACAGGAAAAAGTGCTAGAAGGCACTGCACTAGATCATATCACTACTAATAACAGCACCCCATTCACAGCCTCACCTCAACAATGACTTTTTTACAAATCACCATCTCCCATTGTTCCGGCCTCCTTTCTCTAGTTATCTAAATCCAGAAATTTTTTACCCCATTAGGGCCTATATGCTATTGCAACTTCCAAAATTAGTATTGGTTGAATAAATGAATAAATAGATGAATTTTTAGTGTCATTCCACCTTCTCTTTAACCTTTCTTTTTCCCAAAAGTCATGAGATTAGGATGGGGCTATTTGTGTTTCACTGGGGCTATTTGTGACTTTCCTAATACACATAGGGCAAAGGAATTAATCTCAAATTAGAATTATAATCTGTGGGACACAGCCTGAGAGCTAGGAAGCCCTCAGAGCAGCCCCACTCCACCTCTTCTCATGCCACTCATCATGATTATCAAAACGGCATCAGGACTTTGTTTTTAGGGTTCTGAATATTTTTTTAGATGTTGTTCATCACAGCTGTTAACAAAAGCAAGTATTTTGCACTTGTCTTCAAGGACAGTGTGAAGCAACTGCTGTTATTCTGCAGAGGGTTGTCCATGTTTTATTTAAAGATTAGATGTGACAGTAAATTTGGAAAAAAATCCATTCAACGTGGATAGGGAAAAGTTCAATAGTCTACAGAAAATGTTGCAATCTGCTCAGATGTCCTACTATTACCTATCTACTATCTTCAAAAATGTGTAACTTTTTTCTTCTAAAGGTTTATATATGTATCTTCAAACTCTCCTGCTCAAATAATCTCACTGAGCTATGAAATTATAACTCTTGGCAAGACCATCAGAATTCACAATGACTGCAGCTTCCCTGCCAAGACCAATGTTCTGTCTTTCACCGGCCATTGACCAGAAGGCTGTCACCCACATGGTTGCTTAAAGCTCTGTCTCTTTAGTTACCCTCATCTTACCCCCTCCTCCTCCAAATTACAGAGACTTCTCTGTTCTTGTTTTCCTCATTCCTCCATTCTCGTAACTATTTTACTTATAATTCTCTAGAGTCTAGAAAATATATGCCTTGTGGAGAGAATATGTTCCAAAAATATTAAAAAGCATTACTGTATATCATCATGCAGCCTACTAGGATTTTTAAAAAAAGAATTTAATGTGTATTCATATCTCAGAGAGATATTTATATATAGCTAAAACTACATATGGTTTTATGGCTGTTACTAGCACTTTGTTCTTACTTTACAACACTTATTATGGTATATTACGGTCAACCATTTAGGTGTCTGTTTCCCAACTAAACAATAAGTTCTTCAAGGGCAAGTACAAGGTCTTGTTCTTATTCATATCCAAAAGAATCTTGCCAAGGGTCAAGCACTTAGAATAAGTTGAATAACTATTTTTTTCAGTGGAAAAGGCTACATGAAGTTATTTTATTTTGTGTGTGTGTTAATGTAAAAAAAAAAAAAAAGGCTGTTGAGTTCTACCTTCAGGAAAGTAAATAAATACATAGGCCAAAATTCTATTTTAGGAATTTTTTTAAAAAACCTACAACCAAAAATATTTCATTGCAGAAAGAGAGAAGCAATCACAAACATGTGGAACAGTCACTCTAAAAGTGGCTTTGGAAGCTGGGCTTTGACATCATTGGTAAAACTGCATTGCCACCAAGAATAGAACAACAGATCAAAAGTTGCTAAAAAAGCACAATGTGTAATGCATATTTGAATCACTATGCTTAAGGTCAAAACATTTCTCTTCTAGTTCACTATACATATATATGTGTGCTATGTATATATATATACTTCACACACACACACACACACACACACACACTTTCCTAATTTCAAGTGTAGCCTTCAGGTCAGTTACAAAAATTTATACCCAACTATCCCAAGTCACTTTGAGAAGAAAAACAATTGATTGCACTAGTGAAAAAAACTGACCATTTTGTTGTTGTTGTTGCTGTTTTGAATTGGAGTATAGTTGTTTTACAATGTTGTGTTAGTTTCTCCTGTACAGTGAAGTAGAATTCCCTGTGCTATACAGAAGGTTCTCATTAGTTATCTATTTTATATATATTAGTGTATATATGTCAATCTCAATCTCCCAATTCATCCCACCCCTCCTTTCCCCCCTTGGTGTCCATATGTTTGTTCTCTACATCTGTGTCTCTATCTCTGCCTTGCAAACTGGTTCATCTGTACCATATTTCTAGATTCCACATATATGCATTAATAATGATATTTTTCTCTTTCTGACTTACTCCACTCTGTATGACAGTCTCTAGGTCCATCCACATCTCTACAAATGACCCAGCTTTGTTCCTTTTTATGGCTGAGTAATATTCCATAGTATATATGTACCACATCTTCTCTATCCATTCGTCTGTCAATGGGCATTTAGGTCACTCCATGACCTGGCTATTGTAAATAGTGTTGCAATGAATATTGGGATGCATGTATCTTTTTGAATTATGGTTTTCTCTGGGTATATGCCCAGTAGTGGATTGCTGGTCATATGGTAATTCTATTTTTAGTTTTTTAAGGAACCTCCATACTGTTCTCCATAGTGGCTGTATCAATTTACACTCCCACCGACAGTGTAAGAGGGTTCCCTTTTCTCCACAGCCTCTCCAGCATTTATTGTTTGTAGATTTTCTGATGATGGCCATTCTGACCAATGTGAGGTGATACCTCATTGTAGTTTTGATTTGCATTTCTCTAATAATTAGTGATGTTGAGCAGCTTTTCATGTGCCTCTTGGCCATCTGTATGTCTTCTTTGGAGAAATGTCTATTTAGGTCTTCCACCCATTTTTTGACTGGGTTGTTTCTTTTTTTGATATTAAGCTGCATGAGCTGTTTGTATATTTTGGAGACTAATCCATTGTCTGTTGATTTGTTTGCAAATATTTTTTCTCATTCTGAGGGTTGTCTTTTTGTCTTGTTTATGATTTCCTTTGCTGTGCAAAAGCTTTGAAGTTTCATTAGGTCCCATTTGTTTATTTTTGTTTTTATTTCCATTACTCTAGGAGGTGGGTCAAAAAAGATCTTGCTGTGATTTATGTCCAAGAGTGTTCTTCCTATGTTTTCCTCTAAGAGTTTTATAGTGTTCAGTCTTACATTTAGGTCTCTAATCCATTTTGAATTTATTTTTGTGTATGGTGTTAGGGAGTGTTCTAATTTCATTCTTTTATATGTAGCTGTCCAGTTTTCCCAGCACCAAAAGAGACTGTCTTTTCTCCATTGTATATCCTTGCCTCCTTTGTCATAGATTAGTTGACCATAGGTGTGTGGGTTTATCTCTGGGCTTTCTATCCTGTTCCATTGATCTATATTTCTGTTTTTGTGCCAGTACCATACTGTTTTGATGACTGTAGCTTTGTAGTATAGTCTGGAGTCAGGGAGCCTGATTCCTCCAGCTCCATTTTTTTTTTTTTTTCCTCAAGACTGCTTTGGCTATTCGGGGTCTTTTGTGTCTCCATACAAATTAAAAAATGTTTTTGTTCTAGTTCTGTGAAAACTGCCGTTGGTGATTTGATAGGAAAACTGACCATTTGAATAGCCAACTGAATCTAGTCAATTTGTTAAGAACCAGCTATCAATTATAGGCATACCCTAGAAATACTGCGGGTTCTATTCCGGACCACCTCAATAAAGCAAATATAGCAATAAACCAAGTCGCATGGACTTTTTTTTGTTTCCCAGTGCATATAAAAGTTATGCTTACACTATACTGTAGTCTATTAAGTATGCAATAGCATTATGTCTAAAAAAAATGTACATACCTTAATTTAAAAATATTTTATTGCTATAAAATATTAACCTTTATCTGAGCTCCAGCAAGTTGTCATCTTTTTGCTGGTGAAGGATCTTGCCTTGAGGATGATGGCTGCTGACTGACCAGAGTGGAGCTGATGAAGGTTGGAGTGGCTATGGCCATTTCTTAAAATAAGACACCAATGAAATTTGCTGCATCAGTGACTCTTCCTTTCAGGAACAATTTCTCTGTAACATGCAATGCTGTTTGATAGCATTTTACCCACAGTAGAACTTCTTTCAAAACTGGAATTAATCCCTTCAAACTCTGCCACTGCCTATCAACCACGTTTATATAATATTCTAAATCCTCTGCTGTCATTTCAAAAATTTTTACAGGATCTTCACCAGGAGTAGATTCCATCTTAAGAAACCACTTTCCTTGTTCAACCATTAGAAGCAACTCCTCATCCATAAAGTTTTATCATGAGATTGCAGGAATTCAGTCACATCTTCAAGCTCCACTTCTAATTCCAGTTCCCTTGCTATTCCACCACATCTGTGGTTAATTCCTCCACTGAAGTCTTGAACCTCTCAAAGTCATCCATGAGGGTGAATCAGCTTCTTCAAAACTCCTCAAAATGTTGATACTTTGACCTCTTCCCATGAATCATAAAATGTTCTTAATGGCATCTAGAATGGTAAATCCTTTTCAGAAGGTTTTAAATTGACTTTATCCAGATCCATCAGAAGAATCATTATCTATGGCAGCTACAGCCTTATGAAATGTATTCTCATTTTTTGTATTATTGACATATAATTGAGGTTCAATATTATGTTACTTTCAGATGTACTACATAGTGATTTGACACATGCATACATTATGAAATGATCATCACAATAATCCTAGTAACCATCAGTCCCCATACATAGTTACTGCAATATTATTGACCATATTCCTTATGTTCTATATTACATCCCTGTGGCTTATTTATTTTATAACTGAAGATCTGTACCCTTCACTTATTGTACCTCTGCAACTCCCTCCCTCTGGCATTCACCTGTTTGTTTTCTGTATCTATGAATCTGTTTTCATTTTATTTTGTTTGGGTTTTTTTGTTTATTTCTTAGATTCTACATATAAGTGATATCATACAGTATTTGTCTTTCTCTGTCTGACTCATTTCATGCAGCATAATGACCTCTAGAACCATCCCTGTGGTCGCAAATGGTAAGATTTCATTTTTTTTGGCTGAATAATACACACACACACACACAGAGAAAAAGAGAGAAAAAAATAATACACATACATATGTGTGTGTGTGTGTGTGTGTGTGTGTCAAGTTTTTATCTATTCATACCATGAGCATGGTACATCTTTCTATTTGTTGGTGTAATTTGAGAAGGATGGGTGTTAGCTCTTCTCTAAATGTTTCATAGAATTCACTTGTGAAGCCATCTGGTCCTGGACTTTTGTTTGTTGGAAGATTTTTAAACACAGTTTCAATTTCATTACTTGTGATTGTTCTGTTCATATTTTCTATTTCTTCCTGGTTCAGTCTTGAAAGGTTATACCTTTCTAAGAATTTGTCCATTTCTTCCAGGTTGTCCATTTTATTGGCATAGAGTTGCTTGTAGTAGTCTCTTAGGATGCTTTGTATTTCTGCAGTGTCCATTGCAAGTCCTCCTTTTTCATTTCTAATTTTATTGACTTGGGTCCTCTCCCTCTTTTTCTTGATGAGTATGGCTAAAGGTTTATCAATTTTGTTTATCTTCTCAAAGAACCAGCTTTTAGTTTTATTGATCTTTGCTATTGTTTTCTTTGTTTCTATTTCATTTATTTCCACTCTGATCTTTATGATTTCTTTCCTTCTACTAACTTTGGATTTTGTTTGTTCTTCTTTCTCTAGTTCCTTTAGGTGTAAGGTTAAATTGTTTATTTGAGATTTTTCTTGTTTCTTGAAGTAGGATTGTATTGCTATAAACTTCCCTCTTAGAACTGCTTTTGCTGCATCCCATAGGTTTTGGATCGTCGTGTTTTCATTGTCATTTGTCTCTAGGTATTTTTTGATTTCCTCTTTGATTTCTTCAGTGATCTCTTGGTTATTTAGTAATGTATTGTTTAGCCTCCATGTGTTTGTGTTTTTCAGGCTTTTTTCCCTGTAACTGATTTCTAATCTCATGGCATTTTGGTTGGAAAAGATGCTTGATACAATTTCAATTTTCTTAAATTTACCGAGGCTCGATTTGTGACCCAAGATGTGATCTATCCTGGAGAATGTTCCGTACGCACTTGAGAAGAAAGTGTAATCTGCTGTTTTTGGATGGAATGTCCTATAAATATCAATTAAATCTATCTGGTCTATTGTGTCATTTAAAGCTTGTGTTTCCTTATTAATTTTCAGTCTGGATGACCTGTCCATTGGTGTAAGAGATGTGTTAAAGTCCCCCACTATTATAGTGTTACTGTCGATTTCCTCTTTTGTAGCTGTTAGCATTCACCTTATGTATTGAGGTGCTCCTATGTTGGGTGCATATATATTTATAATTGTTATATCTTCTTGGATTGATCCCTTGATCATTATGTAGTGTCCTTCCTTTTCTCTTGTAATATTCTTTATTTTAAAGTCTACTTTATCTGATATGAGTATTGCTACTCCAGCTTTTTCTTGATTTCCATTTGCATGGATTAACTTTTTCCATCCCCTTACTTTCAGTCTGTATGTGTCCCTAGGTCTAAAGTGGGTCTCTTGTAGACAGCATATATATGGGTCTTGTTTTGGTATCCATTCAGCGAGCTTGTGTCTTTTGGTTGGAGCATTTAATCCATTCACATTTAAGGTAATTATCGATATGTATGTTCCTATGACTATTTTCTTAATTGTTTTGGGTTTGTTTCTGTAGGTCCTTTTCATCTCTTGTGTTTCCCACTTACAGAAGTTCCTTTAGCATTTGTTGTAGAGGTGGTTTGGTGGTGCTGAACTCTCTTAACTTTTGCTTGTCTGTAAAGCTTTTGATTTCTCCATCGAATCTGAATGAGATACTTGCCAGGTAGAGTAATCTTGGTTGTAGGTTCTTCCCTTTCATCACTTTATGTATATCGTGCCACTCCCTTCTGGCTTGTAGAGTTTCTGCTGAGAAATCAGCTGTTAACCTTATGGGAGTTCCCTTGTATGTAATTTGTCTTTTTTCCCTTGTTGCTTTTAATAACTTTTCTTTGTCTTTAATTTTTGTCAATTTGATTACTATGTGTCTCAGCATGTTTGTCCTTGGGCTTATCCTGCCTGGGACTCTGCGCTTCCTGGACTTGGGTGACTATTTCCTTTCCCGTGTTAGGGAAGTTTTTGACTATAATCTCTTCAAATATTTTCTTGTGTCCTTTCTCTCTTTCTTCTCCTTCTGGGACCCCTATAATGCAAATGTTGGTGCGTGCATTTAATGTTGTCCCAGAGGTCTCTTAGGTTGTCATCATTTCTTTTCATTCTTTTTTCTTTATTCTGTTCTGCAGCACTGAATTCCACCATTCTGTCTTCCAGGTCACTTCTCTGTTCTTCTGCCTCACTTATTCTGCTATTGATTCCTTCTACTGTATTTTTCATTTCAGTTATTGTATTGTTCATCTCTGTTTGTTTGTTCTTTAATTCTTCTAGGTGTTTGTTCTTTAATTCTTCTAGGTCTTTGTTAAACATTCCTTGCAACTTCTCGATCTTTGCCTCCATTCTTTTTCCAAGGTCCTGGATCATCTTCACTATCATTATTCTGAATTCTTTTTCTGCCAGGTTGCCTATCTCCACTTCATTTAATTGTTTTTCTGGGGTTTTATCTTGTTCCTTCATCTGGTATATAGTCCTCTGCCTTTTCATTTTGTCTATACTTCTGTGAATGTGGTTTTTGTTCCACAGGCTGCAGGATTGTAGTTCTTGCTTCTGCTGTCTGCCCTCTGGTGGATGAGGCTACCTAAGAGGTTTGTACAAGCTTCCTGATGTGAGGGACTGGTGGTGTGTAGAGCGGGGTGTTGCTCTGCTGGGCAGAGCTCAGTAAAATTTTAATCTGCTTGTCTGCTGAAGGGAGGGGCTGAGTTCCCTCCCTGTTGGTTGTTTGGCCTGAGGCAACCCAGCACTGTAGGCTACAGGCTCTTTGGTGGGGCTAAGGGCAGACTCCAGGAGGGCTCATGCCAAGGGGTACTTTCCAGAACTTCCACTGCCAGTGTCCTTGTCCCCGTGGTGAGCCACAGCCACCTCCCACGTCTGCATTCAGGAGACCCTACAACATTAGCAGGAATTTCTGGTTCAGTCTCCTATGGGGTCACTGCTCCTTCCCCCTGGGTCCTGATGCACACACTACTTTGTGTGTGCCCTCCAAGATTGGAGTCTCTGTTTCCCCAAGTCCTGTCAAAGTCCTGCAATCAAATCCTGCTAGTCTTCAATGTCTGATTCTCTGGGAATTCCTCCTCCCATTGCTGGACACCCAGATTGGGAATCCTGACGTGGAGCTCAGAACCTTCACTCCAGTGGGTGGACTTCTGTGGTATAATTGTTCTCCAGTCTGTGAGTCACCCACCCAGCAGTTATGGAATTTGATTTTATTGTGATTGCTCAACTCTTACCGTCTCATTGCAGCTTCTCCTTTGTCTTTGGATGTGGGGTATCTTTTTTGGTGAGTTCCAGTGTCTTCCTGTGGATGACTGTTCAGCAGTTAGTTGTGATTCCAGTGCTCTTGCAAGAAGGAGTGAGCACACATCCTTCTATTCTGCCATCTTGAACCAATCTCTCGGTTGCATCGTCTTGTAGAATAAATATGAATAAAGCCAGCACTAGCCCCCTGAGGTACCCTGGATGTCAACAAGGTTTATTATTGGTGTAAGTTCCTCACTCCCTTTTCCATTCGACCACACACTGTTTGCACACCTTATTATAGCACTTATAATTTTGCATTGTGAGTGATTATGCTCTTTTCTGTTTTACCTGCTTTTCCTTAAATTCATCCAAGTAACTAACTACATCTTATTCATTTTGAAGCACTACTGTACCTAGCAGAGTTCACAGTTAAAGAGAAGTAAATGTTCTTAAGCTAAATTACTCAATTGATCAATTCTACCCAAAGATCAGTGCAGTTGCTTAACAAACGTCAGGTCTTTCATTTAAAACCAGCTTTCTAAAATATGAAGGCAAAAGTCAAAATTAAGATAAAAAGAAGTGCTAAATAGAAAATAGCCTGAGTGAGTAGTCCCTTGAATATGTTAAAGGGAGCCTGAAACCCACTGGTGGGTCTTGCCATTACCTCTATGTCAGCATGGTCCATGTTACATCAAATATGTTCATTTGTGTGGCACTATATTAAAAGTTTCTCATGCCTTATTCGTCTTTGCAACCCCAGTGCCTAGCACAGTGTGTGACATTAGGTAAGTGTCCAATAATATTAAACTATTAAAATGTCAAGTCCTGAATCTTAACTTTCTGAGAAAAATAAAGCTCTTAATGCTAACGTGGATGAGATTTACATATTTTGACTCATCTTTAAAGAAATAAATTTCCTTCTCTTCTCCTCTTCTCTTGAGCATTATAAACTCATTCAAGTTTCTATCCAATTCTCATCTGTCCAAAAAGGGCTTCCCTTGACTACTTTTTCTAAAGTAGCTCTTCCTTGGTACCTCTCTATCCTTTCCCTCTATTTCTACCTTTTTTGTTGAATTGAGCACTATGTGAATTCACCTTAGCCACCTGTTTTTGGTCCTCCTTTTTCACTCTGGAACATAAGTTTCCTTATCATCTTCCTGGTTTGCCTCTGTATCCAGTATCTAGAACAACTTTGCCCAATCCTAATCTATATTGGAAACACAGGGAGCTTTTAAACAGATAGGTGCCCCGGCTCAACCCAGGACAATTAAACCAGACTCTGGAGCAAGAGACTCAAGAATCACTATTTCATCTTGCTTTAAGATTAACAAGTAATTGTAAAAGGCAGCCAAGTCAGAGAACCACTGACCTAGAACATAATGGATGATTACTAAGTACAAATGAATGAATTGACTAGAACTCAGTGCTCATTGTTCAGTATCTGATTTTTACATAGGATACACCCCTTTGCTTTGTTTCAAAGCCACAGCTGGAATCCTAAATAGCTCTCATGGATATAATGGCTTTTAATTTAAGCATCATCTCTTTATTGCAACTGGAAAAGCTACTTGTGATGAGTCAGTAGCAGATTCTCTGTTTATTAAAGGCAGTGCATTATGGAAACAGAATAAGTAAAGGAAATCCTCAAAAATTCTAAGGATAGACAATTCTGTACATGACAGATGGATCCGTGTGATAAAGGAATTGACTAGCACAAACCAAGCCATACGCAGATTTTGAAAAATGGGAGATGCCAGCTATACAGACAAAGCAAATATACAATATGCAAAATCACCATAACATGAAATTATTTTAAAATATTCTTGAAAAGATTTGTTTTATTCTGCTTTCTCTCAATCATTAAACTCCTCATGCAGTTCTCAGAGGAGGAAAGTCACGATTATATCTTATACTTAAGTGAGCTTCTTGGACTAGACGGATTTATTTCTGCGTTTTGTAAGTTATTCCATCACACTCTGCTTCAGTCAATAGTAGAGAAAACATCAAAATTCCTATCAACTCTGAAACTCTAAAAGGCAGTAATAATTCTCTTTTTGGGTATTCCATATTTTTCGTTAGTCCTTCCCATCAGCCATGGAATGACAAGGATCATTTTATCCGATTTCTAATTTAAAATGCTGCAAGTAACAACTAGGAACACTAGTTATTTAATAGAATCAACAATTCTTCAGGGTGGATACAAGCATAGAATTACCTTTGGGTAAAAATTATTGGCTAAACTATTTCTTTCCAAAGTGACAGTAATTTATTTGACTCTAGGTAATACTCGAGAAAATAAAAGAGATAGAAAGGAATTCTATATTTTAAAAGAGATACCAACCAGTTGCATTGTATGGATCTTATTTAGAACCCAGTTCAAATAAACGGAAAAATAATTTTTAAATTCTATAAGACAACTGAGGAAATGTGAACACCGACAAGGTATTTGATGATATTAAAGAAATATCAAGTTTTTTTCAATAATGGTATTATGGATGTATCATATTTAAGAATCCTTTCCTTATAGAGATACATACTGAAATATTTACAATGAGATGACATGTCTGGGAATTGCTTTCAAACAAATCTAGAAGTGGGAATGTATGGGGGTATTGATGAAACAAAAATGGCCATATATTAATAAATGCTGAAGCTATGTAATTAGATATGTTTTTTTTTTTACTCCTTTCCCTCTCTCTGTATAGATAGATATGTATAGATATGTACATCTATCTATACTTTTTTATTATAGGAATTTTCAAATATATATATGTATACCAAATATGTATATATATTTGAAAATTCCCATAATAAAAAAGTTATTTTTATGGGAATTTTTATGGAAATTTATGGGAATTTTCAAATATATATACACATATATTTGAAAATATATGTATATATTTGAATATATGTATATTTATATGAAAATATATATGTGTATATATGTACATATATGTATATTTGAAAACTCCCATAACGAAAAGGTAAACAACCAAAAACACATTAGACAATAGTAAGGCCAATGATTACAGTGATCAGATATTTCTTGGTGTGGTAATGCCAAAAAAAATAATAAATAGAAAAATGTGTACAACAAACTTTGATATATTGTACTTCGACCCTACCTTCATATCATTGAATGAAAAATAGATTTCAGTCCAGAACAATTGTATCTAGAACTCTATCCAAACACATTTGATTCTGAAAAGTAAAAAAAAGTCTTACTATATTAGATAGTCCCCCACATGGGCTATAGAGTAAGACAAGCAGTCTAAGGTACTCTATTTAAATTTTATGCTGTCCTGTTTAAATGGATTGCTCTTTACCATTTATTCCTTCAATAAATATTCTCCATCATATACTGTGTCTCAGGGACTATTCCAAGTGCTCAGAAGGCGGTGATGAATTGTATGGTCTCTGTTCTGGAAGAGCTTACTGGCTATGGGATAAATGCTGTTGAACATATCATCAAACTAATACACGGGCTTCTCTGGTGGCGCAGTGGTTGAGAATCTGCCTGCCAATGCAGGGGGCACAGGTTCGAGCCCTGGTCTGGGAAGATCCCACATGCCGCGGAGCAGCTGGGCCCGTGAGCCACAACTACTGAGCCTGCGCGTCTGGAGCCCGTGCTCCGCAACAAGAGAGGCCGCGACAGTGAGAGGCCCGCACACCGCGATGAAGAGTGGCCCCCGCTTGCCGCAACGAGAGAGAGCCCTCACACAGAAACGAAGACCCAACACAGCTAAAAATAATTAATTAATTAATTAATTTAAAAAAAACACAAATACACAATGAGATGTGTGATAAAAAATAAAATAAAATAAAAGATTTTATTTTAAAGCACTATAAAATAAAAATTACAAGCTATTTATTTTATAGAGATATTTGTTATATGGAAACATATAACAAGGCCACCTGATCTCCTCCGTGGGGTGGTGATGAGTAGCAAGAACTCATAAAGGAAGACTTTCCTGAGTCTTGCTCCTGATAGAAATGGGAAACCTTTGTAGGGTTTTAAGCAGATATGACATGATCAGATTTTCATTTTTATAAACAACTGAAGTACATCAGTAGAACATAAAAGATAAGTATAGAAGTTCCAGTTTTGCCACTTACTAGCCGTCACCTTCAGTGTCCACATCTTTAAAGTCAAAAAACTATAATTCCTCCTCTGAGGATTGTATTGATATTAAAGATCAAATGAGCTAGTCCATAACAAGTTCTCAGAAATATTATCAATTTTTAACACAAGAGAAAGAAGATGGGAACCTGGGCCAGTCTGTCAAATGCCAAGGGTTTGATTTGATGATTGAAGAAAAAACACATTTGCTTTCTATTAAGTATGCTTTTTTTGATATCAGTACTTGGCTTTTAGAAGTCTTTAAAATTATAGCCAATTCTTCAAAATAAAAATAGTCAATTTTCAAACTGATAATTAATGTAGAATACTCCCTTGTTAAAAGGTTAATAACACTTCTAAAAAATCTATTTTATGGTCATAGGCTGTGTTCATTTCTCATTTACAAGAATATCAGTTCATCTAAAGTGCATTCATAACATCGAAGTATTCAATCACAGCAATATTTTCCTAACTTTATCATTCGGTTCTGTTATGTCCATAGTCATGAAAACTATAGCTTGGCCAAGTAAGGAATTAGTCTGCATTTTGACTCCTACTTAAATATCTAATCATGTAACATTCAGACAATTACAGATTTTTGTAAATCCCCAGATTTGTTATTGTATTCTCATTACCATTGTAAAAAAAAAAAATCCACACGCCTACTATTCTTTGTTCACCAATTTTGGCTACTGTGAACTTCATGACAAGATAAAGAATTATGTTATTCCTTTGTTTCTTAAAAATTTTTGACAAAGGTTAAAATTTCTCTTCTAATAGCTAGCTATGTTTAGAATTCTGTTTCCTGAATTTTGTTTTTCTTGTGTAATAAATTTCAGTGTTGTTCTATTCACAAATATCTAGAAATGAAGAGCAAAGATGAACTGGCTGGTCACTACTGTCTGCCACGTTCACTGATACAGCATCAGGCCCATAGCACAGGTTACTTACAGAGGAAACAGCACTGCCCGGAAGTAAAGGCAGTTTGCTTCCAGGGCCTGACTTTGCAATTGACAGTGGTGTGACTTTGGTAAATCTTTCACTGATGATGGCACTCTGATCCTATTATCAGCAAAATGAAGGAGGTTGACTAGATTAGGGGTAACAAGTTTGACATCTATGGACCAGGTTTCTTTGCAAGCCAAATCCACTGTCTTTTGTCAGCCTGCAGAATGCAGATAGGCAGGACATTCACTTTCTGGTACGTCATAGCCCCACTCCTTCATTTTAATCTTTTTAAAATTAACAGACATCATTTTTGAATAGTCTATATTTACAGAAAAATTGACCAGATAGTACAGAGTTATATATCCCCTGCACAGTTTCCCCTATTATTACCATCTTATATTAGTATGGTACATTTGTTACAAGGAATGAACCAATGTTGTACAGATACGTTATTATTAATAAAATTCTTAGTTATTTGAATTTCCTTACTTGTTGCCTCAAGTCTTTTGTAACAGAGAACAAACCTGACTCTATATTGGATCTGTTCCTTTAGCTTTAACACTTGTGCTCTACTGCCTGTGCTTAGTCATGCTGCCTCTGCACCTTTTGTAAAAGGATATTGCCTATAGCCTGAAATATACATGATAGCCCACTCTCAAGGCTCTGACCTTTAAAACCTAACACTTTTCCATTCATATAGAGATAGAAAGTTGCAGAACAGAGAATAACATTTGTCTTGTTGGAGGTTTATGGAACGTTGTGACCTACATGGGCAGCTGCAAGAACAAGGATTCCTGCACCAAGAAGTTTGCAACAGTTAGCCACACCCCCTCCCCTTTTAGTACAAAGAAAGCCTGAATTCTAACTCGGGTAAGATGGTTCTTTGGGACACTAGTCCACCATCTTCTCGGTCTTCAGGCTTTCCAAATAAAGTCACTATCCGTTGCCCCAACAACTCATCTCTCAATTTATTGGCCTGTTGTGCTGTAAGCAGTACAAGTTTAGACTCAGTAACACTTTTTCTGTTCTGGGATCCCCTCCATGATATTATATTTCGTTTAGTCATCATGTCTCTTGGGGTTAATCTGGATTGTGACATTTTCTCACACTTTTCCTTGTTTTTGATGACCATGACAGTTTTGAGGAGTACTGGTCAGGTATTTTGTAGGATGCTAATCTATTGAAATTTTTTTTTTAAATTTTTATTTATTTATTTATTTATGGGTGTGTTGGGTCTTCGTTTCTGTGCGAGGGCTTTCTCTAGTTGCGGCGAGTGGGGGCCACTCTTCATCGCGGTGCGCGGGCCTCTCACTATCGCGGCCTCTCTTGTTGCAGAGCACAGGCTCAAAGCGCGCAAGCTCAGTAATTGTGGCTCACGGGCCCAGCTGCTCTGCGGCATGTGGGATCTTCCCAGACCAGGGCCCGAACCCGTGTCCCCTGCATTGGCAGGCAGATTCTCAACCACTGCGCCACCAGGGAAGCCCCTAATCTATTGAAATTTGTCTGATGTTTTTCTCATAAATAGGCTGGGGTTGTAGGTTTTGGGAAGGAAGATCACAGAAGGAAAGTACCATTCTCATCACATCATATCAACAGTACATACTATCAACATGATTTATGACTGCTGATATTGATCTGATCACCTGGCTGAAGTAGTATTTGTGAGGCTTTTCCACTGGAAAGTTACTCCTTTTCTTCCTGCCCACACTATATACTTTAGAAGGAAGGAACTATGTGCAGCCGACACTTAAGGAGTCGGTAGTTAGTTAAACTCCTGCTCCTTGAGGTGGAATATCTCCACAAATTATTTGCAATTTTTCTGTATGGGAGATTTTTGTCTTTTACCCTTTTAAAATTTATTCAATCACTTATTTATATCAATATGAACTCATGGATATTTATTTTATACTTTGGGGATTGTCCTAGCATTCGTTATCTGAAGCTTTTTCAGTTGGATCCTTTTCTTTGACACACCCCCATCAACGTGGGTTTGGACTTTTTTTTTTTTTTTTTTTTTTTAGCTCTTTCTTACTTTCCGATACTATAAGATGCTCAAGATTTATGTTTTACATTTCCTGCCCCAGTCCTAGAATCAACCATTTCTCCAGGAGCCCTCGTTCCTTTTGCTGGAGAATGGTATTAGAAACCAAGATCTGGGGGATAGGTATGTTCATTGCTACCAGGGTGTTGCTTCTTTTGGGTCCTCTCAGCTCACAGAACCTCTCTTTAATCTTACACCTGACCCGAGTCACATATTTGGTTACTAGTCTGGGCTTCGAAGACATTTGAGTTTTCTTGACCCAAGATCTAAATTACCTCTAAGTTTCCTTCCAACTGTTATAGCATTGTTAGTATTCCCTCAGTCAATGAAAAGATCGCCAATTATGTGCCCAAATTGAAATGTAAGAAATGAAAATGGATAAATTTCAGGACAAATTTATTATGGGCTCTACTCAATCAGACACATCCTCCCATGAGTTCATTCTTTTCAATGACTCTGATATATATTGCTTCTTTTATTTACATTTCACCCTAGTCCAGATCTACCTCATCACCATGGACATTTCCAATGCAAGATTTCTCAAACTTAACACTATCGACATTTTAAGCTGGATCATTCTTTGTTGTGTGGGGCTGTCCTGTGCAATGTAGGATGTGTATGCATGATGTCTACCTCCTAGATACCAGTAGTACCACCTCCCATTTTGGTGTGACAACCAAAATTATTTCCAGACATTACCAAATCTTCCCGAGGAGGCCAAATCGCCCTGGCTTGAGAACCACTGCCTTAAAATGTAAAGTTAAATTTTCAGAACCTGCTGCTAAATCCTTCTGACACCACAGTTCACCTGCCTGCCTGGATAGACATGTTCCTTTGGGAATGGAGTCTGTACTACAATGAGTACTATACTAAACTATCCCCAATTGTCTGCCTTGCCCCTGTGATCTCAGGGCTCTCGTTTTCTTATCCTACCTTAGCCAACTACTGAAAAAGTCCTGGCTATGAACAACTCATTGTCTCTACCCTCTTGGTATATGCTGTTTGCTATTATCTCTTCATAGGAATGCGTCTACTTTTAACCTGCAAACATTTCAAAGTCAATGACTATAATTTGAGCTTCTCTTTATCTCAGACATGTCTAGAAATGGCTACAATGTATAATTGTTGGTTCACTGATCATTTTCCAACTCACTACATTAAGGAATCTCAGTATATCAAAACAGTTTTTGAAAAAAAATCAGTAATAATTGGGAACAAGAGTAAAGCAAGTTTAAGTTATCTTCTTTGCCAAGTTAGCAATATTATTTTAATGGAGCAATAAGCTTTTATTGTTCTGGATCCCTATTCAAAGATTTATAAGGAGCATTTGGGGAATTCTTTTTCCCCCAAATTGATTTTTGAGCTCTCTCAACCCCTTGATTGTGGCAAAGATTTTTGTGTAACTATGGGACTAAGGAAGTGAAAATTTAAATGAAGATGGAAAAGCTCACCTTTTTCTATTGTTTCTTTATATTATGGCCTACTACCTTTCAGTAATGCCCACACAGTGGGCATCTCTTCTGGACTTCCCAGCACTTGCACCTACTTCTAGCAACAGCATCTCCTGCCTTCCTTGAGGGAAACATTTTTCCCCCACTCAAGACATGATTATGGACAAGCTGAAATCTCAGTGCTCTACTTTTAAACACATAGAGTGGATTTTTGGGTGTGGCCAATCAGTCATGGTTTTGTAAAGTAAAAGCTCCTTCTAACAAATCAGCCCATCAGGGATGTTCAGAACTAATTCCTGGAGAGAAGTCCTTCTCCTTTTTGTTCCTAACAAGGAGAATGTAAACTTAGGACTGTTGTTCACTTCATCTTCCTTTCCATAGTTGGAAGAAGCAGAGATGGTTACAACTGTGCCCCCAGTTCTAGGTCTGTCTCCATCTTCAATGATTCATCTTAACATCTGTGGTAGATTCTATTATTGCTCACAATGATCTGTGGCCCTCTCTGTAAGAGGACTCTACATCCCTTCCTTGGTAATGTCACTTGCAATATCTCCCTGTGGGAGGTGATACTTCCCTCACCTTTGCCATCAGTCTTGGCCACGTGGCTTGCTTTAACTGACAGAATACAACCAGAAGTAATTGATGATACATCCAGGCAAAAATTATATGAGCCACCACCAGGTTCTACAATTATTTCTTTTCTTTTCCACAAGACTGAAATCAGGGGTGCTCCTTCAGCCCAGTTCCCAGAATGAGAATGTATATGGAACAGAGACACAAGCAGAATGTAACATGAATAAGAAACAAACATCTGTTATTGTAAAACAAAAACTCCTTCTAATAAATCAGCCTCTCTCTCTCTCTCTCTCTCTCTCTCTTTCTGTCTCTCCCAGAAGATGGTTCCACCAGGTTTCTATCCTTGTAACTGGAAGCATTCTGACTAATTATCCTATGACTAATATATATTCTTTATTCCATGACTAATACATACAGTTTAGCAACACATCTACAAAGCATATTACGAAGATCCCAAAATGTGTGAACAAGTATACATTTAACTAGTCTATCCTAGAAATGGTTATTTTAATGCCAAAGAAGAAATTATCTTAACATTAAATATATGCTCAGAGATGCTAAACAAGTTTTCACAGTAACACTAATTTGTTCTCTCTAACACTCATATTTACGTTATAGCTAATGTTTGTTTTAAGTCTCTTATCAAATACAAAAAATTATAATTTCAACTTCTTTTAATAATTCTTTCAATGTATTTTCACTGCTTTTTATAGTTTAATAAAATTTAATTAGCTCTTAAGAATTGTTAAATTTACTTTGAACATGCAATATTGTTTCATGTTGAAACTGAAACATATTAACATTTTCATATATGTTTAGATATATAGTAAAATTTTGAAATTTCTCCATTTCCCTTAGCTAATGTGTTATAGACTACTAGTGCATATCCATATTTGGTTCTCCTTTCCTCCTTACAAACACAAGAAGACCATTTTTGTCAGCAATCTTGCAGTTAGAGCTGAATGACTAGTTCTAGTTCAATGGGTCTCAACCGAGAGCAATTTTCTCCCTCACTCCCCACCACTCCACCAGGGGACATTTAGTAATGTCTGGACACATCTTTGGTTATCACAGCTGTAGAAGGTGCTACTGGCAACTAGTATAAAGAGCCCAGGATGCTGCGACACATCCTACCAAGTACAAGACAGCCTGTCAATAACAAAGGATTATTCAGCCCCAAATGCCAATAGGGCCAAGGTTGAGAAACCCTGTTCTAGGCAATGAAACTTAAGTGGAAGTAATTTAGGTCACTTCCTAACTGTGGCCTTCATGAGCCTCTCTTTGCTTTAGGAAGCAACCTTGGAAGCCAGGTATTGAAATGGAAGAACCATAGGAAGCAAATGGACTGGGTTCCTGAGTCATCACATAGAAAGGAGCGACCCTGGAGAGTTGCTTGAGCCTTAACATTTTTTGTGTAATCATTATATAAATCTCTTTTTGTCTCTAACCTTTATTGTGTGTCTTAGACCAGATTTCAGGGCTAATTTGTTACTGCAGTATAATTCATCCTTTCCTTACTAATACCACTAGTTTCACAAATTTTCACTTATATGCATATAAATATACTATATTTTTTAAATGCCAGCTCATATCATATGCACAGCGTCAAGTAGCTTTCAAATATAACTTATTTTTAGGTAAATATCTTTTATTATTTCAGTCATTAATACATGCTGAAGATATGACATTATTCAAGCACGAACAGGATTTGAAGAATGTATTTTAAAGACCAGTTGACAGTACACTCAATAATCTTCCAAATGTAGAACATAATTGTGGGAGTGTGAGAAGAGGAGAACACTCAGGTTTGAAAATGAAACTGAGAAATTCTGACTTCCAGGGAGTGTAGAATGTTTTTATCCACAAGTCATAAGAATATAAAATAAAGTTTGAAAATGAATTTTTTCCTCAGCAGAGTAAATACTGTGCTGCATTTCACAGCTGCCTAGCTACAGCGAGTGATGTATGCTCATAACACAGTGGCTGGTGGCTTAGGAAGGTAATCCAATAAAATCTATGCTGGAGCCAAGAATTCAATTCAAGGAAAATGCCTCTAGTTAATCACCATAATCACTCCCCCTGTGTGCCAGAGAAGGGCTCACTTTCTAATTCAGTCTTACTGTAGATTATTTAAATTAGCCAAGAGCAGTGCTACAAGGCTAAGGCTCCCGAAATTTTAACTTAAAGGCAAGAGTTACCTGTTTTTTCATACTTTCCACTTTTTTTCCTTTTTCAGTTAAAGGCATAATAATAATTTGTGAATCTTTCAATTCATGCTTTAAAGTCCTTAACAACCATCTTATTATGAGACATAAAGTTGTTTGAAAAGGAAGAAAAAATGAATACGAAATGTGAGTCCTACTGTGATGATGCCAGCGTGCAAAATATTGACAAGCTCCAAAATGGCAATACTTGCAGCAACTGTGTATTTAACTTCAGATTTTCCCAATGGAAACATTTTATTGACAAGGAAGCAATGAAAACCAGAACTCATATATATCTTTTTTAATCAAAAATTAATTCTATATGAGCGTATCTCATGGTTACCTGGAGACCATTTTGATGTAAGCAAGGAAAACAATAGCTTTATCTAATAATTATGTTTTTCCTTGATCAATAACTTTGATCTTGTGATGGTGCTTATTATTCTAAGACAGTCTCGTGGAAGTGACACTGTATGATGTTCTGGAAGGTGAAACTGGCTGTAGTTCTGGGATTCAAATTCTGATACTAAAGAACTTCTAAAACTCTAGACTGTTATGCAAATATTGCTGAGTCTCAGACAGTCTCCACCACAAAACACTAGGACCTCACTTTCACCTGGAGAGGGGAAGAGGGAAAGTCCACATTTGAGACCACTGGATATTCAACTTTGCTGTAGGAGTAACCAACAAATTAATATATTTTGTTCAGGGTCACGTAGAGAAGTCAGCGTGGTTCACACAGGTATGACTGTTCAAGAAGGTCCAATCCAAAGGGTGGGATGGACCAATAGGAGCATAAGTGACAAGAGTAGTTCCTGTTGATGCTCAGAGAGGGAGGACGATCAAGTAGCTGATAGTAC
This sequence comes from Balaenoptera musculus, assembly GCF_009873245.2. NCBI lineage: Eukaryota > Metazoa > Chordata > Mammalia > Artiodactyla > Balaenopteridae > Balaenoptera > Balaenoptera musculus. The sequence goes on along the minus strand of NC_045788.1, from coordinate 126,611,799 downwards.
AGGAAGGATGATACAGCATCACTTGGGAAACACCACGGCCCTGGCCTCATAGACTGGAATTCCCAGTTGGGGGGTCCAAGCACTACAGGAAACTGGAGTGCTAGAGACACAGAGGTGCCAAACCCAACCCCATGACCTGGGCTACCTCAACAGAGGAATGCACAGGCTGTCAGGGAAAAAGAGTACCAGGATTATGTCTGTAAAATTATATCACCTTCTACTTCCGGGTGGAACTATAACTCCAAATTTACTCTCCATCTTCGTCAGAACTGGTGTCGAGACCAGAAAGGATGTTTGCTGGTACTCACTTTGGAGTTAGGGAAAGGCCATAACTGAGAAAATACAAAGAATGAAATTTTTTTCATCTTAACATTTTAAAAATGCTTCTATACTGTCCTTGGAAGTACAAATGTAATCTCCTAATCCAAATGCTATTCAGTGTATAAGCACTCCAGCACTGAGCATAAATGGCGTCAGTATTCTAATTTCACATCGACAGTATAGAAGAATTAGAAATTCAAGAGTTAAAATTAAGAGAAAATACTCAGCTATTTAGAATTGTCACGTAGTTAGATACGAAAATAAATATTGAAATCAGTTTATTCAAAGTATAACATAAACATTGTAAGAAACATTAAATTACATGACCTTTATTTTCTGACTGCATTTAAATTGTATCCACTGGTGCTAGACTGTGAAGATGGGTTATTCACCTTTCTAACTCTTCCAGTTTCATGACTCATAGTAGGTACTAATGTTCTCAAAAGGAATGTGTTCAAACCATGGCTGTGACATCTGCTTTATGATCTCAACTTTGACAGTAGGTTTACTGTACTGAAATTATGGCTATTTTACCCACATGGTCAATCAATAAAGTAACAACATTTTTAACAAGTACAAAACCCCCTGGGGTTTCATGAATTCAGTTCTAATTTGGTCCATAGGGAAAGTCATGGTGATTATAGCTCTAAAATACAATTATCACACTGCAACAATAGACCTTCATGCAATTGATTAGAGTTAGGTAATAGCTGCCTCTTTAACCAAGCATGAGCACTCTGGTTTCTCATAGTTACAACCACTTCTTGACTCTGAGGTCTGTGTTATTTGCTATTTGTCACTCAATTTGAGTTGTTAAACTCAGCCTGCCCAATCCCTGTGGGCATCTGAGTTTGTCCCTGCTATTTAGCCTTGACAAAAAAGCATCCTGCGTTATCTTGCAAGTGTCCTCTCCTAGCTCTTGATTTCCCTCATATTTCTTGCAAAGCTTTGGAAAGGACCCATGGAAATATGACGAAGTTAGAGGACACTCACATAGCCAGCCAGACCAATGGCCTCAACCCATGCTATCAATGGAAACAACTATTATACTTAAGAGCATTCTTTTCTCATGTCTGACATGCAAACATCATGAGGTCAATATGTTACTTTTAAATGCCTCATTACAGTGATTTCCACTGACCACATATTTTCTAAATGCCAAATATATCAAGAACCTTAATTTTTAAAGGCAAAAATTAAGGAAGTTTTCTTGGTATCATGATGTTATAATCATTTATCATAACTTCACAGTCCGGGTAGGTATACAGTTGCCCAAAACAACTCAAAGATGAGGTCCTTATAAAATAAAGAGAGATAACAGGCTATGCAGAATATATTATTTTGCTGAAAGTCTTTAGTCAGCCACTAGGTTCATTTTTCTGAATGCCCAGTTTTCTCCTTCAGTGATTTTGATTAAAATTCTGGAAACAGATGCAACTCTCTGGTAATGTAGCAGGCAAAATGTAAAGCAGACCAGATTAACCTGTCACTAGCTTTAAATATTCCTTCTCTTGTCTCGTACAAAACGAGCCTCATCTACCATGTATTTTCATTCCTCTGGCTCCTTTCAGGTTATTGATCTTTGTATTATTTCTACAAGCACATGGAAAGGTTTTATTATGTGTCTAAATTAAATCTATGATGCATAGAGGCTGCTTTACTCAGCCAAATGTGTCTTTAATACACTTCAACGTGAATCTTTTTTTAAAAAAATCGTCATTAAGAACTGTTTCCCATTATAACTTCTAAAATTACTTGATAGCCTTATGTAGTTTTACAACATGCACTAAATATAAATGAAGAGCAAATAAAAATAAATATTACACATCAGGAGTGATCATAAAACCACTGTGTAATTGTTCTGTCCTCTAACTAAGCCCAAGAAAGTAGCACCTAAAATCCTATTTTTAATGTTCTACACTTTCTATTAAAACCTTATGACTGCTCCCAAGATAAGGCCATACGCTTAAACCAACATTAGGCAATTTCTCTTTTTCTCCCATTAAAGCAACAAAACAACACAAAAAAATCCAGAAGCTAAGCAAATTTAGCTTTGGCTTTTTAGTATCAACCTTTTTAATTAGGAAGATAAAGCATTTTAATCTTAAAAGCCAATTATTTATTCCTCAGCAGTTTATTTTTCCATAATATGTAATGCTAAATGTTCTGAGCACATTATTTAAAATAGTAGATGGGTCTCTTGGCCCCAGGGCATAAATACACACCATGATACTCTAACAATGAAGAAACAGTTTATTCTCCTAATTACTTACAATGGTTTTGTTCTCTAATAACATTTATGGTGTGTTAAGAAAATAAATCAGAACAATTTAAAAGTAGAAATATATGGAACAATCTCTACAGAGGTCACAAAATACAGCTGAAAGAAAAATGGAAATCTGAGTAGTTGGGGGCTCTAACACTAACCTTGGGTGTCCACTTTCATGTAAATCATTTATTCTATTCCCCCTCATTAATTATTATTATTAATAATATTATTGCTATAATATTATTAAATAATGTAATCATATTAATGTGAGTTAATATTTAATTAATAATCAATCTGTAGGAATATGTAATTTATATACCCATCCAAAATGCTATTGTGCATTCTGATAGCAGACAGTATAACAATACCATCTGGGGGACTAAAATTAAGGTAGGAAAACTATCTTAAGAACCAGAGTCAAAATCCACAATGTATACAAAGATGAACACAAAGTGCAGCAAGGTTTAAAGTTCTCTGGGAATAAATCAATACACAAAAAAATTAAATTCCGCCCATGAAGGAGTGACTATTTCTTCCCCTAATTTACCCAAGTACAAATAGAAAGGAATTTTCAATTTTAAAAAAAGGGGGATTTTCAATTTAAAAACAGTCAAAAACCTTGAGAAGGGATTTTATGAAAGAGTCTATCAAAATAGCCAATAAGCATATGAAAAGATGCTCAACATTACTCAATAGGGAAGTTCAAATTAAAACCCAAAATAAGATACCACTAAACACCTACCTGAATGGCAATAGCTAAAAAGACTAACAATTCTTTTTTTGTCTTTTGTTTTTTATGTTTGTTTTTCTGTTTTTATTGAAGTATAGTTGATTTACAATGTTGTGTTAGTTTCAGGTGTACAGCAAAGTGATTCAGTTATACATACATATCTTTTTTTTTTCAGATTCTTTTCCCTTATAGGTTATTACAAAATATTGAGTATAGTTCCCTTGCTATACAGTAGGTCCTTTTTGGTTATGTATTATATATATAGTAGTGTGTATATGTTAATCCTAAACTCCTAATTTATCCCCCCTTTCCCCTTCAGTAACTATAAGTTTTCTATGTCTGTGGGTCTATTTCTGTTTTGTATATAAGTTCATTTGTATCATTTTTCTTTAGATTCCACATATAAGCAATATCATATGATATTTGTCTTTCTTTGTCTGGCTTACTTCACTTAGTATGATAATCTCTAGGTCCATCCATGTTGTTGCAAATGGCATTATTTCATTCTTTTTTATGGCTGAGTAATAGTCCATTGTATAAATAGACCACATCTTCTTTATCCATTTATCTGTCGATGGACACTTAGGTTGCTTCCATGTCTTGGCTATTGTAAATAGTGCTGCTGTGAACATTGAGGTGCATGTATCTTTTCGAATTACAATGTTCTCCAGATATATGCCCAGGAGAGATGACTGGATTATATGGTGGCTCTATTTTTAGTTTTTTAAGGAACCTCCATACTGTTCTCCATAGCGGTTGTACTAATTATATTCCCACCAACAGTGTAGGAGGGTTTCTTTTTCTCCACACCCTCTCTGGCATTTATTGTTTGTAGACTTTTTGATGGTGGCCATTCTGACTGGTATGAGGCGATACCTCATTGTATTTTTGATTTGCATTTTTCTAATAATTAGCAATGTGAGCATCTTTTCATATGCCGAAAAGGCTAACAATTCTAAGTGTTGGCAAGGACATGGAGCAAGTAAAACTCTCATACATTTTTGGTAAGAGTGTGAATTGCTACAATAAATTTGCCTTGGAATAGTACTTGATAGTATCTATTAAAACTACTTATATACCTAACATATACTATCACCAAATAATTCCACTCTTACATATATATCCAAGAGAAATGAATGTATATGTCCACCAAAAAAAAAACCACAAGAATTCTTAGCAACCTTTTTCATAATCACCAAAACCTAACGACCCAAATGTCTACTAACAGTAGAATAATTACCTAGCAGTTAAAGAGAAAAAGAACATTGCTTAATGCAATGAACATGAATGATTTTCAAGGGCATAAACAGTAACAACTATGTAATATGATAGCATGTGATAGACGATAAAATTCTTCATGTAAAACTTCCTAATAAACAAGTCGAAATTTCCTAAGAAACAAGCTGAACAAATGTAGAAATGTTTGACTAAAAATATAAAATTTGTCCTTAACTGAAGCTAAGAAACTATGTTTTCTGTTTTCTCTTTTCGGCCCACCTTAAGCAATAATAATATATATTTTTTATAATTCAATACATTTACTTTTCAAATATCAAACATTACGTCTACAAGTTTAGAAATAGCAGTGTCTTTTACAAACATGCATTCTTTCTATTCTTTCCAAAATTATGTTATAAATATGTGTACTTTATATGTACTTTATATGTATACTGTATGTGTTCCAAATGAATTCCCTATTGTAATTAAGTATCTGAATTTATATTAGTGAATATTGAGCAATTATTTATATAAAAGAGATATTCTACTAACAGAAAAAAAAACCTATAAGTAATTTATGGGTATTGTAATGTAATTCCATTTACAAAATGTAATTCCATTTACAAAAATTTGATTTTCATACAAGTATTTATCTTTGCATAGAATGAGACTCATCTTTGTCACTTATTTAAAATGCAGTAGTTATTGCATAAGAAACAACTTTGGTTTTCACCAGCTGGGTAAGTGATCATCACAAACCAAATATCCTTAACTGCTTTTTTGTCCTCTCAAACGTAAAAAGAGAATTTCTATTTGTTAAATAGCTCCACAAAAATGGAGAACTGTCTTTTATTGTTGTGCAAAAGACAAGATTCTATGAAAACTGCCAAGAAGCATTTTCCTGCAATGGCATATTATGAGGTGTGGAGTTAAAAAGGCTTTTCTATTACCAATATTGTAACTGGGCAGAAGTCTGCTGCAACTATCCATGTCTGCGGGAATAAAGATGCAGACCTACTAGAGAATGGGCTTGAGGACACAGGGAGGGGAAGGGTAGGCTGGGACAAAGTGAGAGAGTGGTAGTGCATATATGGACATATATACACTACCAAATGTAAAATAGATAGCTAGTGGGAAGCAGTCGCATAGCACAGGGAGATCAGCTCAGTGCTTTGTGACCAGCTAGAAGGGTGGGATAGGGAGGGTGGGAGGGAGGGAGACGCAAGAGGGAAGAAATATGGGGATATATGTATATGTATAACTGATTCACTTTGTTATAAAGCAGAAACACACCATTGTAAAGCAATTATACACCAATAAAAATGTTATTAAAAAAATCCATGTCTGCATTAAGAGCCAGATTTTCCTAAGAGTTGACTATTGGAAGAACTTTGGATTATAGCACAAAATACTCATTGGTTTGTAAATGAAAATTTTAGTTCCCTTGAATATTTTATAGGTGTTTTAGAAGATGGCCTTTAAAATGGAAAACATAGGCAGTGGGACAAGATGTAGCAAACCAGATACAAGAACATAAAGGAGAACAGCAGAGGCTGAGGGCTAGACCTTTTACAGAAGCCAGTAGCCGTGTCCTATCATGGAGGCATCTTCCTCAAGATATGCTGGGATTCCAAATGGTCTGGCAAAGTGGGGAAGGGTGCCAGAAAGTAGTCTACCTGGATTAGGAGATACTGCTTGGTTATGGATGCAAGTTAGGGGAGAATAGCTAACAGTATAACAAACTGTGCTTAAGTTTCAGTCATAACCAAGTTCAAATACTATGTCAACTATTTATTAGTTGTGTGACTAGTAAATAATCTACTCTGACATCCTAAGACTTACTTTACTTATCCAAAAAAGCATGGATAGAAGTGGTGTCTACCTTGTAGAGGTATGACTGGCATTTAGTGAGTAGTCAGTAAATGGTATTATCATTATTATTATTTTATTATTGCTTAGGGAGGTGATGAGGTAAGGCTCAACTAGTGTTTTTTGTTTGTTTTACTAGAAATTATACCTTTTCCTTTTCCTCTTTACTGAAGAAGCTCTAGAAGAGAAGGTGAAGTGATTCTGATGCTCAACCCCAGGTGAGAGCCTCCATCAAAAGGAGAGAAGTTTGTCAAGAGCTAAGCAGAATATCCAGTCACCACCCATGCAGACTAAGATACAGGGCAACTGGAATATGCATTCAGGGGCCAATGGAAAGGACCAGATATGCAGATTTGGGAGACTCAGCAGGGTTTTGAGAAGATGCCATTTCTCTGGACAGGTAGGAGTTAGAGTCTCAGCCCAGATCCACTTGCTTAGACAAACTCCTCTTGCTGATGGGGCCATGGCCCTTGTGCTATGTGGAACTGGTTGCACAATATCAAGAGGGACAGACTTTGCTGGAGACCAGTAGTCATGGGCTGAATTGTGTTCTCCCCAAAATCCATACAGTGAAGTTCTAACCCCAGAACCTCAGGATGTGATTGTACATGGAAATAGAGCCTTGATTTAAAGAGATAATTAAGTTGAGGGGCTTCCCTGGTGGCGCAGTGGTTAAGAATCCCTCTGCCAATGCCGGGGACACAGGTTCAAGCCCTGGTCTGGGAAGACCCACATGCCATGGAGCAACTAAGCCCGTGCGCCACAACTACTGAGCCTGAGCTCTAGAGCCTGCGAGCCACAACTACTGAGCCCACGCACCACAACTACTGAAGCCTGCGTACCTAGAACCTGTGTTCCACAACAAGAGAAGCCACCGCAATGAGAAGCCTGCACACCGCAACGAAGAGTAGCCCCCGCTTGCTGCAACTAGAGAAAGCCCACGTGCAGCAATGAATACACAATGCTGCCAAACATAAATTAATTAATTTGATTAATTAATTTTAAAAAGATTTTTTAAAAGAGATAATTAAGTTGAAAAGAGGTCATTAGGGTGGGCCTTAATCCAATATGACTAGTGTTCTTATAAGAGGAATTTGGACACTGACACATACAGAGGGAAGGACATGTAAAGACACAGGCAGAAGACCGTCTATAACTCAAGGAGAGAAGCCTGGGGTAGATTCTTCCCTCATGGCTCTCAGAAGAAATCAAATCTGCAGATACCTTGATCAAACTTCTAGCCTCCAGAAATGTAAGAAAATAATTTCTATGTTTAAGCCACCCAGCTTGTGACCTTTTCATCTATCTTCACGTAATCTTAACCATGCAAATACACCCACATGAACGCGTCCCCACAAGTTAGCCTGTAGGATGGAACGATATTTTATTGAGTAGATTCCAAGTTACAGATTTTCCTCAGAATCAGGAAGGTTTATTGTGCCTGTCCACCAATGTCCATGAGTCCTAGACAGCTGTTCCACTGTGAATGTTTGAGAGTCATCGGTACTTCTGATTCTGACCCTATAACCACCATTGCTACCAAACAGTTGATCTTAATTCTAATTAATCAGGTGTATATTGAAGGTACTGTTGGATGGGGCCTCTAGCAGAGATGCAACTATTTTTAGCAAGAGAAAACCAGTGTTGTTTGTTTCTTTTATTTTACAACTGTAAGATAAAAAAAAAAATTATGATTTTTTTTTTTAACCTTATCAATATAAGTATTTTTAAAGTTATATTTTTCAGGGTCATGCAATGATTGTTCTTGTTTTCTCTCACAGAATAGATTGTCATGGGATAAAGAGTGGTCCCTAGCTATTATTTTTCCAAGTAAGTAGAACATGTTCTTGGGATTATACTATTAAATGTTAATTTTCTTTAAAACAAAGGAGAAAGATACTCTGCCAAAGTTTAATGTTAGTATTCAGATTGGGGTAGAGAACAAAAGTACTTGGTTTAACATTAGGATGACTCCAGTTGTGGTTTTTTTAGCTTCCAAGTGGGCTTTCCCACCCTTCTTAGGGAGGCACTGACTATTTTGAACACAGAGACTTGATTGGTTGAGTTGTTTTATATTGAGGATCATGAACAGAAAGAGTCTTGGAAAGAAATTCTGGCCTTGCCATGAATGTTGGCCCCATCACCAGTGCTGGTGTCCACAAGGACGTTTTCCTCAATTGGTGTTCAGTATATTGTTTTCCTGTCTGAGTGTTATTAAGTTGTTCAGTTATTTTGGCTTTTGTCATTAGCCAAATAAAGGAAAAGTGATTTAAAAAAAAAAATTATGAGTTGGGTAATTAACACATATGGTTCTTAAATGTAAATGTTTAAATTATGATGGCTCTTCCTTCATATAACACACATGTCATTCCAGGCACTGTGCTTGGCATTAGGAGTGCCACTATGTACAGGACAGGTATGATCCCTGCTGTTGAGGAGCTTACATTCAGGTGAAGGAGGTGGGAAAACAAAGTGTCAAATAATTAAATAACTATTAGTGGTGGTAGCTGTGTGAAATAAACTAACAAGAACGAGCTAGGGAATAATAGCAGAGAGGAGATATTTTACAGGATAGTCTGGAAAGGCCTCTCTGAGGAGGTGGCCTTTCTTTCAGACTTGATAATTGAACCACAGTCACGGTAAATTCTGTTCCATGATCAGAATCTGAACATTTCAGCTATAACGTACAATGTAAAAACGACGAACTTCTTCAATTAAACCTAAGTTACACGCCTCATGTCCCTCTAAAAGCATGGCAATCACTTGGACATGAAAAAGTTGATGTAAAAAGAAGATAAATGAGTAGGTTCTCAGGCTTTGTCTTCTAGTTTTATGAAATTCCAAACTCACTGTAAATAGCTTACAGAAATAAGCAGTTCATTGGGTTCAGTCCCTAGCAAGAGAGCACACAGCACTTAATCCTCAGCAGAGTATTACTGGTACATTCAAGTCTATAAGAGAAATAAATTTCAGCACTCAATTACCAGCTCTAGTCACAGTGAATAGAAACAGGGAAAGATGTATTTACCCAATGTGAGAATAACGTGAGTACTCAAGCAGTTTAGTTGCTTTGGTAAGTTGTAATAAATTACTATGTACTTTAGCCAATGGAATAGCCAAAGGTACATAAGATATACAGTTCTTTCTAAGTTTTCAACAAATTTCAATCTGTTCTAGTTTGGAAATTTTCCTTTATTAAACAAACTGTAGGCTTTATTGTGGAAAGATCATAAAATGCAGGAAAGCAAGGGAAAAAAAGAAAAAAAGTGTACCCCTGTGGTAGATCAAAGGTAATAATGGCCCGAGTTTGTCATTCATCCCTATAGCTATACCCTTTGTCTGTAACTCTATAGCAATCTCCCATCCTGTGCGCAGACATTTGACCCACTTTAGGCCAATAAGATTATGATGAGTGTGACACAAACAAAGGCATGGAAGGCACCTGCATGACTGAGCTTACTTCTGTCACTGCCATAAAAAGGACATGCCCCAGCAAGCCCTCTTGTACCAGGAGGAGAATGAGAGATGCAAGGACCAGAGCTGAGTTGTCCCAGTCATCCTAGCAGGACCATCCTAGAAGCCACCCAGACGTGGAAGAGAGCTTAGCCCAGCTCAGCAGAGCCCCTACCCAACCTATAGCTGACTGCAAACACATGCAGTGAGCCCAATCCAGGGCTGATCGGCTGAACCTGCAGACCTAGAAGCTAAATAAACACTTATTGCTGTACCCCACTGAGATTGTTGTTGTTTATTAAAGAGAATTATTGTGACAATCAATTTGTGATACACACACTACCCTGAAACAGAACAATTTAACATTGCTCTAATTTTACTTTAGCATTTTGTCCAATTTATGGACTTTCTAAAGGTTAAAGATAGCAAACAACATCAGCATAAAGCACTATGAGTTCTAGTTTCCTAGATTTAATCACCACACTGGGCTAACAGAGATACTAGGAGAGAAAAATCCAACTGTAGTTCTGATATTGAAAGTTCACTACAGTAAATTAGAGTAATTTCTGATTTGCCATCCAGGCAATCAGCGAGGAAAAATCCTAGGGGGAAATAGTAGGCTATCCCACCAAGTCAAGAAAGTAAAATGGGCTAGATGTAGGGCGTGAAGCTGGAAATAGGGTTGTGTTGGGGGAAGACATTCCAAATGGAAAGAATACTGTGACACTTAGGACTCTTTCCTTGCCAGCAACTCTGGCTAACTTAGGTAAACAGAAGAACTTATTAGAAAGTTTCTGGGTAGCTCACAAAATCAGAAAGAAAGCCAACCCAGCAAGCTTAAGTAAGGATAGGTAAGGGTAGCCCAAGAGAGCTCAGTAGCAGTAACATGTCTCTTCTGGATGCTTCTTCTAGAACAAGTCAGTTTTAACCACCTTTAGCCTAAGTTGTTACTCTGTTCAAAGTTAAAGACCTGGCAAAGATTATCCAAATGTGCCAGGGTTACATACACTCCCTTCCCCTACTTACCGAGCAGGTTGTGGTTGACAGCTCTCCCGGATCCACGGAGTGAGCGGGAGGGATATGTATAAAGTAAGGGGGAAGTGTCTCAGGACAGGCAAAAATGATACATGTCTACTAGAAACACGAAGAGCAAGTGAGCAAGAGTTCTAGTTTATACGAGACAGTAAAGGGGAATAAACCACCTACTTTAGATTGGATTCCAGCTGAGATGGGAAATGGTCCATGTGCACCAAGGGATAGATGTCTCCAGAAAGGTCTCTCCATCTTAACGAGGGCTGCTCCTCTCTTACCCTAAAGGAGCTTAGCAGCTGGGAGGTCTGTCTTGCCATGAAAATGTGATTGCTTCCCAGCATGGCTCTCACTGGCCCACAGGACACTGGAAAACGACCCAGTAAAAATAGCAAAGCATATGCATCAGAGCAAAGGCAATGGGGACCATGTGACTGACTCCAATGGGTGAAATGAATATGACCATAATTCCTGAAGAGAAATTCTCTATGCCCCATTATCTTTTTCTAAGCCAAGTAAACTGAATTATCATATGAAAAATTAAATTTAAGGATTTCAATTGGGAAAATTTTTACTTCACAAGGTATGCCAAAGTGAATCTCGTGCCACGCAAAGTTCTGCTGACTTTATCCAGAAATGATCCAACAGGGACAAGTGGTCAGCTAAAGCCCCCACATTTGCAGGGCTCAGGGCAAGAGTACAAACAGAGGCCCCTATTGCATCTATCTTTAAAAGATTTGTAAAGAGTTAAATCAAGTTAATACACTGTTAAATTAAGTAAGTCCTACTCTTCTGCCTTGACAAATCCTCCTGCATGACAACCTGGGAGGCCAGGTTCAAATTTAGAATTCTCCAACATTTTGGGGTACTTTGCCAGAACATGAAGTGAGGGAAGAGCCAGCCCCCAGCCTCTGGCTTGAGGCCTGCTCCATTCCTTCCTACCCCCGCTCCATGCCACACCTCAAAGGCCTTCATAAACTTGCATGTAGAAATCCCAGCTCAACACCTGAAGCTCAACCCCAAGGCCCCACACCCCACAATCAGCCTCCCCTTGGCCACACTTGGGAGCAGGGTATGTGTGCCAGTGCAGTTATCTCCTCTTTTGATAACAGACTCGAGGAAGGGGTCTGCCATAGTGAGACCTGTGATGTGACTCCAAGACCCCCTTCAATGAAAGAATTGTTGCCCCATCGTATGGAAGTGCTGCAGGCAGATAGATCATTCTTTGTTATTAGCTTCTTTAGGATTGTTCAGCTGCAAAAAGCTGCCTCACCCAAGGTCATGCTCATTCCACGGGCATCCCACATTCAATGACCAACTGATGTGAGACTATACAGGCCTGCCTGACCTGGCCCAATTCGAGCTCCCAAGCTCCCATGCAGTCAGCTAAGACTTTTGCTGGACCTGTAACACAGCTCAACTTCTCCCTCTGCCCAATCCTGCTTCCTTCCCCGAGCTTCCCCAGGTTTCCATCTCAAGACCACTCCTTTCTAAACATACTGCATGCTGAGCTCCTCAGAATCTGATTCCCAGGAAATCCAATCCGAGCACAGGCAGAGACACTAGAATTAGGTTCAGTGATATGTGAGCAGGAATTCCAGGATGCTGTGGTCCAAAGAGGCAGGGCACAGGCTCAGATGCGCACATTCCCTCCGTCCCATGGACACTTCATCTTATGGTAAGAGGTCCTTCAGAGTGGGGCCCTCGCAAGAATAAGGCATAGCGTAGCGATCCTCTTGACTGGATCTAAGAGCAGCACTAATCAGCTATGTTGCTTTTTAAAGGTCCCCAAATTGCCACAAACTGAATGACTTACACACCAAGACACATATTAATCAAACTATCAAAAATTAAATACAAAGAAAAAATATTAAAAGCAGCAAGGGAAAAACAACAAATAACACACAAGGGATTCCCCATAAGGTTAACAGCTGATCTTTCAGCAGAAACTCTGCAAGCCAGAAGGGAGTGGCAGGACATATTTAAAGTGATGAAGGAGAAAAACCTACAACCAAGATTACTCTACCCAGCAAGGATCTCATTCAGATTTGATAGAGAAATAAAAAGCTTTACAGACAAGTAAAAGCTAAGAGAATTCAGCACGACCAAACCAGCTTTACAACAAATGCTAAAGGAACTTCTCTAGGCAGGAAACACAAGAGAAGGAAAAGACATACAATAACAAACCCAAAACAATTAAGAAAATGGTCATAGGAACATACATATCCTTAATTACCCAAAATGTAAATGGACAGAGACTGGCTGAATGGATACAAAAACAAGACCTGTATATATGCTGTCTACAAGAGACCCACTTCAGACCTAGGGACACATACAGACTGAAAGTGAGGGGATGGAAAAAGATTTTCCATGCAAATGGAAATCAAAAGAAAGTTGGAGTAGCAATTCTCATATCAGACAAAAAAGACTTTAAAATAAAGACTATTACAAGAGACAAAGAAGGATATTACATAATGATCAAGGGATCGATCCAAGAAGAAGATATAACAATTGTAAATATTTATGCACCCAACATAGGAGCACCTCAATACATAAGGCAAATACTAACAGCCATACAAGGGGAAATGGACAGTAACAAAATCATAGTAGGGGACTTTAACACCCCACTTTTACCAATGGACAGATCATCCAAAATGAAAATAAATAAGGAAACACAAGCTTTAAATGATACATTAAACAAGATGGACTTAATTTATATTTATAGGACATTCCATCCAAAAAAAACAGAATACACATTCTTCTCAAGTGCTCATGGAACATTCTCCAGGATAGATCATATCCTGGGTCACAAATCAAGCCTTGGTAAATTTAAGAAAATTGAAATTGTATCAAGTATCTTTTCCGACCACAACGCTATGAGACTAGATATCAATTACAGGAAAAATCTGTAAAAAATACAAACACATGGAGGCTAAACAGTACACTATTTAATAACCAAGAGATCACTAGAGAAATCAAAGAGGAAATCAAAAAATACCTAAAAACAAATGACAATGAAAACACGATGACCCAAAACCTTTGGGACGCAGCAAAAGCAGTTCTAACAGGGAAGTTTATAGCAATACAATCCTACCTCAAGAAACAAGAAACATCTCAAATAAACAACCTAACCTTACACCTAAAGCAATTAGAGAGAGAAGAACAAAAAAAAAACCCCAAAGTTAGCAGAAGGAAAGAAATCGTAAAGATCAGATCAGAAATAAATGAAAAAGAAATGATGGAAACGATACCAAAGATCAATAAAACTAAAAGCTGGTTCTTTGAGGAGATAAACAAAATTGATAAACCATTAGCCAGACTCATCAAGAAAAAAAGGGAGAGGACTCAAATCAATAGAATTAGAAATGAAAAAGGTGAAGTAACAACTGACACTGCAGAAATACAAAGGATCATGAGAGATTACTACAAGCAACCCTATGCCAATAAAATGGACAACCTGGAAGAGATGGACAAATTCTTAGAAATGCACAACCTTGCGAGACTGAACCAGGAAGAAATAGAACATATGAACAGACCAATCACAAGCACTGAAATTGAAACTGTGATTAAAAATCTTCCAACAAACAAAAGCCCAGGACCAGATGGCTTCACAGGCGAACTCTATCAAACATTTAGAGAAGAGCTAACACCTATCCTTCTCAAAATCTTCCAAAATATAGCAGAGGGGGGAACACTCCCAAACTCATTCTACGAGGCCACCATCACCCTGATACCAAAACCAGACAAAGATGTCACAAAGAAAGAAAACTACAGGCCAATATCACTGATGAACATAGAAGCAAAAATCCACAACTAATACTAGCAAACAGAATCCAACAGCACATTAAAAGGATCATACACCATGATCAAGTGGGGTTTATCCTAGGAATGCAAGGATTCTTCAATATACGCAAATCAATCAATGTGATACACCATATTAACAAATTGAAGGAGAAAAACCATATGATCATCTCAATAGATGCAGAAAAAACTTTCGACATAATTCAACACCCATTTATGATAAAAACCCTCCAGACAGTAGGCATAGAGGGAACTTTCCTCAACATAATAAAGGCCATATATGACAAACCCACAGCCAACATCATCCTCAATGTTGAAAAACTGAAACCATTTCCACTAAGATCAGGAACAAGACGAGGTTGCCCACTCTCACCACTATTATTCAACATAGTTTTGGAAGTTTTAGCCACAGCAGTCAGAGAAGAAAAAGAAATAAGAGGAATCCAAATCAGAAAAGAAGAAGTAAAGCTGTCACTGTATGCAGATGATATGATATTATACATAGAGAATCCTAAAGATGCTACCAGAAAACTACTAGAGCTAATCAATGAATTTGGTAAAGTAGCAGGATACAAAATTAATGCACAGAAATCTCTTGCATTCCTATACACTAATGATGAAAAATCTGAAAGTGAAATTAAGGAAACACTCCCATTTACCATTGCAACAAAAAGAATAAAATATCTAGGAATAAACCTACCTAAGCAGACAAAAGACCTGTATGCAGAAAATTATAAGACACTGATGAAAGAAATTAAAGATGATACAAATAGATGGAGAGATATACCATGTTCTTGGATTGGAAGAATCAACATTGTGAAAATGACTCTACTACACACAGCAATCTACAGATTCAATGTAATCCCTATGAAACTACCACTGGCATTTTTCACAGAACTAGAACAAAAAATTTCACAATTTGTATGGAAACACAAAAGACCCCGAATAGCCAAAGCAATCTTGAGAAAGAAAAACAGAGCTTGAGGAATCAGGCTCCCTGACTTCAGACTATACTACAAGGCTACAGTAATCAAGACAGTATGGTACTGGCACAAAAACAAAAATATAGATCAATGGAACAGGATAGAAAGCCCAGAGATAAACCCACGCACATATGGTCACCTTATCTTTGATAAAGGAGGCAAGAATATACAGTGGAGGAAAGACAGCCTCTTCAATAAGCGGTGCTGGGAAAACTGGACAGGTACATGTAAAAGTATGAAATTAGAACACTCCCTAACACCATACGCAAAAATAAACTCAAAATGGATTAAAGACCTAAATGTAAGGCCAGACACTATCAAACTCTTAGAGGAAAACATAGGCAGAACACTCTATGACATAAATCACAGCTAGATCGTTTTTGACCCAGCTCCTAGAGAAATGGAAATAAAAACAAAAATAAACAAATGGGACCTAATGAAACTTAAAAGCTTTTTCACAGCAAAGGAAACCATAAACAAGACGAAAAGACAACCCTCATAATGGGAGAAATTATTTGCAAATGAAGCAATGGACAAAGGATTAATCTCCAGAATTTACAAGCAGCTCATGCAGCTCAATATCAAGAAAACAAACAATCCAATCCAAAAATGGGCAGAAGACCTAAATAGACATTTCTCCAAAGAAGACATACAGATGGCCAAGAAGCACATGAAAAGCTGCTCAACATCA
This sequence comes from Balaenoptera musculus, assembly GCF_009873245.2. NCBI lineage: Eukaryota > Metazoa > Chordata > Mammalia > Artiodactyla > Balaenopteridae > Balaenoptera > Balaenoptera musculus. The sequence goes on along the minus strand of NC_045788.1, from coordinate 126,595,435 downwards.
CTAATTATTAGAGAAATGCAAATCAAAACTACAATGAGGTATCATCTCACACCGGTCAGAATGGCCATCATCAAAAAATCTACAAACAATAAATGCTGGAGAGGGTGTGGAGAAAAGGGAACCCTCTTGCACTGTTGGTGGGAATGTAAATTGATACAGCCACTATGGAGAACAGTATGGAGGTTCCTTAAAAAACTAAAAATAGAACTACCATACGACCCAGCAATATCACTACTGGGCATATACCCTGAGAAAGCCATAATTCAAAAAGAGTCATGTACCAAAATGTTCATTGCAGCTCTATTTACAATAGCCAGGACATGGAAGCAACCTAAGTGTCCATCGACAGATGAATGGATAAAGAGGATGTGGCACATATATACCATGGAATATTACTCAGCCATAAAGAGAAATGAAATTGAGTTATTTGTAGTGAGGTGGATGGACCTAGAGTCTGTCATAAAGAGTGAAGTAAGTCAGAAAGAGAAAAACAAATACCATATGCTAACACATATATATGGAATCTAAGAAAAAAAAAAGTTCATGAAGAACCTAGGGGCAAGATGGGAATAAAGACACAGACCTACTAGAGAATGGACCTGAGGATATGGGGAGGGGGAAGGGTAAGCTGTGACAAAGTGAGAGAGTGGCATGGACATATATACACTACCAAACGTAAAATAGATAGCTCATGGGAAGCAGCCGCATAGCACAAGGAGATCAGCTTGGTGCTTCGTGACCTCCTAGAGGGGTGGGATAGGGAGGGTGGGAGGGAGGGAGATGCAAGAGGGAAGAGATATGGGAACATATGTATATGTATAACTGATTCACTTTGTTATAAAGCAGAAACTAACACACCATTGTAACGCAATTATACTCCAATAAAGATATTAAAAAAAAAACTGAATGACTTAAAACAACACAAATTTTATTATCTTACAGTTACAAAGGTCAGAATTTCAAGACTGGGTCTTATGGTGCTAAATCAAGTTGTCTGCAGGGCTGCGCTCCTTCTGGAAGCTCTAGAGGAGAATCTCTTTCTTGCCTTTTCTGGCTTCTAGAGGTGTTGCCTTCCTTGGCTCGTGGTCTCTCCCTCCAACTTCAAAACCAGCAGTGTAGGATCTTCAAATCGCTCCTGCCTCTCTCTTATAAGGACATTTGTGATTACTTTTAGGGCCCTCCCAAATAATCCAGGATAATCTTTCTATTTCAATATCCTTAATTTTTTTTCTTTTTAAAAAATTTTTATTTTATATTGTACTATATTTGATTTATAATGTTATGTTAGTTTGAGGTGTACAGCAAAGTGATTCAGTCATACATATACATATATCTATTCTTTTCCCATTTAGGTTATTACAGAATATGGAGCAGAGTTCCCTGTGCTATACAGTAGATCTTTGTTGGTTATCTATTTTAAGTATAGTAGTGTGTATATGTTAATCCCGAACTCCCAATTTATCCCTCCCCCTTAACCTTTCCCCTTTGGTAACCATAAGTTTGTTTTCTATGTCTGTGAGTCTGTTTCTGCTTTGTAAATAAGTTCATTTGTCTCACTTTTTTTTAGATTCCGCCTATAAGTGACATCATATGGTAACTGTCCTTCTCTGCCTGACTTACTTCACTTGGTATGATAATCTCCAGGTCCATCCATGTTGCTGCAAATGGCATCAAGATCCTTGATCAGAACTGCAAACTCCCTTTGGCCATGGAATATAACATAGTCAGAGGTTTGGGGGATGAGGACATGGACATTTTGGGAAGGATATTATTCTGCCTACCATACCATCTTAGAGTGGGAAGTCTACATTTTAGCTACGTTTGTGAAGTTTACTCCTCCTTCAACTTGCTTCAGCCCCACTGGGCTTCCCAATATTTCTACATGCTCCAGGCATGCTCCCATCTTAGGGTCCATGTATGTGCTGTTTCCTCAGATGGAATATTTTTACTACAGATATTGACATGGTTCACTTCCTCACCTTCTTCCAATCTTTATTCAAATGAGACCTTCTCAATAAGGTCTCCCCTAGAAATACTATCTAAAATTACAACTCACCCCTTCCCCCAGACATTTCCTATCTCCCTTACTTTTTTCTCCTTGGAATTTATGAAGTCTCATGAAAACAGCTTATCTGTTGTGTTACTTTCTGCCTGCCCCACTAGAATGTCACTCCATGATGGCAGCATCTGAGTCTGCATCCACATCCCTCACATCAGTACTGTCTGGCACATGGTCAGTTCTCAGTATGTAATGGCTGAGTTAGTTAACTGAATGTTCTACAGAGGAAAGGGGAAAGTCCAGCATTGCTGGGGAAGAAGGCAAAAGGATGATGCCTTAGTTAGAGTTCCCCTAAGAGAAGAGCCTAGAATAAGGACTTGGTTACAGTTAAGTTTTCTTGGAAGCTGATCTCAGGAAGCAGAAGTGAGGAAAGAGAGTCAGGCAGGGAAGGAGGAAAACCACTAGAGAGATGGTGCTTTAATGAAGTCTCTGCTATAGGCATCAAGAGTGGGATTCTGGGGCTTCCCTGGTGGCGCAGTGGTTGAGAATCTCCCTGCTAATGCAGGGGACACGGGTTCGAGCCCTGGTCTGGGAAGATCCCACATGCCGCAGAGCAGCTAGGCCCGTGAGCCACAATTACTGAGCCTGCACGTCTGGAGCCTGTGCTCCGCAACAAGAGAGGCCATGATAGTGAGAGGCCCGCGCACCGCGATGAAGAGTGGCCCCCACTTGCCACAACTAGAGAAAGCCCTCGCACAGAAACGAAGACCCAACACAGCCATAAATAAATTAATTAATTAATTAATTAAATTAAAAAAAAAAAAAAAGAGTGGGATTCTGCCAGAACTGCTGAGAAAGCACTCATGAAATGCCTCCCAGAACTGACCATCTGAAAGATGAGATAGTGGAACATTTTCCCACTGGCTCCCATCTCCCATTGGACACGAATCCCTCCGCCATCCCTGCACCTCTGGGTTTCCCAATGTGAGCCAGCTGGGGGGTCTGTGCATTGAAGAAGGGTCTGGGGAAGACTACAGAGAGAAAGATGCAAGTGCTTGCAGCAAGATCCTGTCAGGAAGAGAAGAGTCTGAGCTTCCACGGTCTGTCCACCACAGCTGTGGTTAAAATCAGAAGACAGCTGAGTAAATGCAACATGGGCACCAAGGGCCTCTGTTTCAGATGAGGACAGCAAAGCATGAAGCATGTTCTTTACAACTCACTCTCACTTAATGAAGATTTCTCATTCTTGCCATGTGGCTTAAAAACAATAATAATTCCTAATATTTATATAGCATGTTCATACATATTTAGATGTCCCAATTTCCCCACAAGGCAACTATTACCATTGTTTTTCAAGGTTAAAATAAAAGAAAGGAAAATTAATATGTCTTATGGAGCTACCAATGTGGCAATCAGAGATAAAAAAGATAAAAATAATTAAAACAATTAGAGACCATTTTGCCCAGCAAATTGGCAAACTTCTTAGCATTATATTCCCCAGTGTCAATGAGAATACAATGAGATGGCACCCTTGTACACTACGAAGGGAGAAACTGATATATCCTTTCCAGAGGGAAACCTGAAAATATGCACCAAACATTATTTTAAAATAGTCATTCATATGGAATACTACTCAGCCATAAAAAAGAAGGAAATTTTGCCATTTGCAGCAACATGGATGGACTTGGAAGGCATCATGCCAAGTGAAATAAGTCAGACAGAGAAAGACAAATACTGTATGATATCACTTATATGTGGAATCTAAAAAATACAACAAACTAGTGAATATAACAAAAAAGAAGCAGACTTACAGATATAGAGAAGAAACTAGTGGTCACCTATAGGGAGAGTGAAGTGGGGAGGGGCAATATAGGGGTGGGTGATTAAGAAGCACAAACTATTAGGTATAAAATAAGCTATGGGAAAAAAAATAAAATAAAATAAGCTATGGGGATATATTGTACAACACAAGGAATATAGCCAATATTTTACAATAACTGTAAGTGAAGTACAACCTTTAAAAATTGTGAACCACTATATTGTACACATGTAACATATAATATTGTGTATCAACTATACTTCAATTTAAAAAATAAAGTAAAAATAGTCATTCATGACACTTGATCCAGTAATTCCCTCAAAAGTGAGTAGAAAATTTATGAACAAAAATATTCATTGTAGTCTCATTTCTAATAACAAATAATTGGAAACAACTGAAATGCTCTAAAACATAGGATAGTAAAATAAAATGTGGTACATCCATATGTTCTTATCCTCTGCATGCCTCAAAATTCATGTTTTTGAAGAACACTCAATGACATATTGTTAGGCGACAAAGCATCATTTAAAACTATCCAGCATATGACAAATTTGGTTTAGGTATAAACATATATACATATACCATATATAAGTACGGTAGTGTATATTCGTATATGCTTTAATATGTCTGAATAGAAAAACACTAGAAGGAAGTAGAACAATATATTAATAATTGATAATTCCGAGTAGCTATCAGCATAGTTACCTGAGTAGTGGTAGATAATTCAAGGCACTTTTTATTTTGTTTTTATACTGTTCAGTATGTTTTAAATTTTTAGATGTAAATTCAGAAATGATTGTTTTTCTTTAAATAAATAAAAGAATCAGTACTAGCTTTCCCCAAATTTATAACTTAATGGAAAAATCAAAACAGAATTACCATAACTTTAAAAATCCTAAAATCAGTATCAGAAATTTATACATAAGTTGCTTCTTAATCTCAACGATTCTTTGTTTAAAGGAGAGAATTGCTAAATGTTCTGAAGATAAATAAGATACCAAATAATCTGTATTCTTTTAATTTGGATCCCTTACATATTTCACTAACTGTTTTTCCTGTATTTGGGAAGACTAAGGACTAACCTCCTTCTTTTAAAACTAGAATTTTAAGTAAATCAATATCAAGTAGGTAAAGTGATCTACTGAGTCCTTTTGGAAGGAAAAACTATAGATTATATTGATTGTGAAAATTTTTAAGGGCAAATGAAAAGCAAGGCAGCAAACTTTATATTTAGATTCTTGCTCCTAGCTATAATAGAGTTAACCAAGCTACTTCACTTCATCAAGATCACAGGGGAGCCTGTCAGCAAAATACCTCTAAGGTCAGGCAGGGCCACTGATTCAGTACGAGTTATAGAATAAGAGCCAGCCTTGAGCAAAATTGGAAAGCCAACAAATTTTGTCTTCTGCACTTTATGTGCCACACACATGAGCGGAAATCTATCCTTCTATGGAATTCCTCCTTCCACTCTATGCCTGCAAAGCTCCTGTCCTGTACCTGAACACACCCTCACTCTTGCCCCAGCTATCAAGGTTGACTCATAATAGATCATGCTGCCTTCCTAGAAGTAGCTTGACTATGTGACTCTCCCACTCCTCTACCTATCTGTCCCCAGTCTCCAACCAATATGGAGAACTACTTTGCACTTAAAAAAAAAAAATTAACGGCTGATGAGGCAGGAAAATTGGTTATGAGGTTTCCTTCTTTCAGGAGACAGACTCAGATGAAAAAGGCCCTTCCAGAGGTCAGGAATAAGACAAAAGAATGGCTGTAATAGTGAGGACTGCAGATACTCTTGTCTGACTGATGATAGAAATACCCTGGGGTAGGCAAGCCTTTTGAGTCACACCATCCCAATAGCCATCCATCCTGGTAATGCCAAGCCCAGACTGACAGAGCAATGTTAGCAAACATTTTTACAGCATTTTGTTGGAGTTAGGCAGTAAAAAGGGAAGAAGAGAAGAGAGACAAGAAACGGGATAAAAGCTTAGAATCTGAGTTGATGGAAATGCCCAAGAGACTCCACAGAAACAGAAAGTGGGATATTCAACTCAACAGATCTAAAGCTGAGGTGTAACGTCCCTTTCCATTACCTGTGGCTTCAGTAAAGTTGGTGACACACAAATGCCTGTGTGCTTAATGGTCCTCACTGGAACAACTAGATGAAGAAAAGGATGAGAATTCTCAAAATGACTACATGAGCCGTTTCCTGAATTTCTTCAGCAAAATAAGTCTCTGAGACAAAAAAAGTTTAGGAAAAATGTTTAGCCACGTTTCTCCCTGGAAGCCTTCTCTGCTGCTTAGTCTCCTGGTCTTCAGCCACCATTGGGAGGGGGCATCTAGCCAATTTCATCTGAGTCTCAGAGGTCAAGCTGTCTCAAATGACATGTGAGCTACAGAAGCTAAACTGAAACATAAATAACATCAGTGCCATCCCATAGTCTCAGAACATGGCCAAAATAATGAGTCCTCCCTGCACCAGGCATTTCCTAGGAAAGTTACTGAACAAAAGCTATCAGGTCATGAGTTTCTTTTCAGTCATTTCACTTAAGTTTTCCTGGACTAGAAATTCTACCAAGACGTATCTGAGCAACAGTTTCTCAGAAAAGATGAACCCAGGGCAAGCCAATTAGTACTTGTTGCCATGGATACCTGTAGATAATCTGAATATATGACTGGTCATTATGTTGCTTCTTCAGGGTCTTAATGAAGATAACAGAAGACGATTACTCAACCTGCCTGCTAGCTGGCTGGTTCAAACAAACAGAATCAGCTGGTAGCACACCAATATTTTTAACTCTTTCCTAGCTAGCTGCCTTTCCTCTTTCTCCCTTCTCCCCTCAACCCAAATAAAATGTAGCATTTTCCTGAATCTCTCAATCCAAACGTTACCTCCTTAACTCACCAATGACTCACTTGCTTACATATGTGTCTCCCTACTTCTCTAAAATACCTTGTTAGATCAAGGACATGAATTTTACATTTGACATTGAGCTTGGCATTTAGGAAATGTTTATAATACCTGTTGAATAAATGAAAAGTCCTTTTGCCCTTCGGGGGCATTGCCCTTCCCTTGGAATTCTTCTTCCATGGCTTTTGAGATGTCTAGCACAATCTCATCCTTAGGTCTTTGACTCAACTGGAACTTTTTATTGACTCTTCTTATTACTTACTCTAAAGCAGCCTCTCCCTGATTACTTTCTTAGGCATCACTTTGTTGATCTTCTTCACAGCAATTGTCACAATCTGTAATTACCTTATTTCTTTCTGTACTTTTTCATTACTGTCTCTTTTATAAATTATCTGAGAGAAGGATCCTTGTGTGTGCTGTTTACAGCTTTCTCCTTAACACCCAAAACACAGAAGCCCTCAAATTGTTGTTGAAAGAACAATTACCATGTCTGAGTTGACAGGGGAGTTCTGTAATGGAGCTTTCTGCCCAGGACACAAACTAAGAAATACCAGCTACCCAAGCAGTAGTTTCTGAGTGTGATTGTTGTCGCTTATGTGCTAGGTTTGCACTTACTTGCTAGGTCTGTGAGGTGTGACACTGGATACAACAGTATGAATCTTACCTGTGTAGATGTCTAGACACAGAGCACCCTTGCCAATGGCAAGCCCATTGGCAGATGTCCAAATTCATATTAGAGCTCTTTAGGGCTGCAAAAGGATTCTGAAGGTTTTCCTTTTACACACATATAAATCTTTGTGATCTTTGACTTTATTTTGTTCTGACAAATCCAACTTTTTTCTCCCCCCACCCCTTTTCTTTAAGAGAGAGAGGATTTGGTTGTTCAGTCAAAAATGTTTCTAAGTCTTAAATTAAATTATTTAATCTTGTTCCAAACTTCCACAAAAACAGTGCTATTTTTGGAATGAAATATACTTACATGTGAGCATTACTTACCATCTTAACTATCTGAATAAATTTCCCTTTAAAGCTCTGCATGTATACAAAAAGGCCTTCAAATATCTACTGAAGCACATTAATTTTTTTCTTTTCGGAAATCTCAATTTATCTTGTTCTAAATGCTTTGATTATTTGATTTGTTTCCTAATTATGGCAAATCTTCTTTTAATGAGGGAATTAAACTTCTGGATAACGTCATCATGGGAAAACTAGCATTCTTAAAATTCTCTTTAGGACAAAGTTATGGTTTTGGAACATATGTTCATTTCCCTTAAGAGTTTAATGTTTCTTGATAAAGAGAAATTTTTTTCCTTGAAAATATCTTGCTGTCTCAACTTTGTATATAGTTGTTGAATAATCCATGTCAATTTCCTGTCTAAAGCTAATGCGGAAACAATATTTTGTTGTGGCCAAACTTTTAATTTCATTTCATGTGCAAATGTCACAAAATTGGTCAGTCAAGAAAAGTAAACTTGTATTTTTTAAATGAACCTTTATCTGCTTGAAAGTAGAAAGTGAATCATTGTGTGTGTGGGGGGGGTGGTAATGAAAAGCCATGTAGTCCAAAATAAAATAAAATTTGATGTAAACTTTTGTCAGTAAACATTCCACATCATGTAGATATTTTTGATATATTTTTGTTACTTAAGTTCAGTATTTTTAACAAAACCAATTTTTACGTCTCAGCCACCCTTCTTTCTATGTCTCATCCTTTCCAATAAAGCAAGGTCCCTTCAGCCTGGCAACCAGGGTCTTCACAATCCATTGCTTGGGTTTTCTTTCACCTCTCTTTCCCACACTCTATTTTTCAGGCACACTGAGGATGATTCTCCAACCTCAGATCATTGACATAAACATTCAGACTTCTGTGCTTTTCTGTATGATGTTTCCTCTTTATCCTTCCCAGCTATCCAGCCTGCATAACCAATTAATTCCTCTGTGCTTCCATTCAACTTGATATATCTACAGTTATCAAATTAATTGTTCATACATCTGTCTCCCCATCACCCCACCTCCTCAACTTCTCCAGAACAGAAATCACTCCTTATTCATTTTTGTGTTCCTAGTACAGAGCAGCATTTGGTCATACTCTGGCCTATGTAAACACGTAACAGTTGTCTCAGCTTTGTCAGTTTTTAAAATCTGCATGTATATTTTTCTGCTTTGTTCTGATTTTTCCAACTATTGCCAGAAAAGAAGTTATTTTATATATATATATACATATATATGTATATATGTATAATACATATCTATAATTAAAATGCTGTCAGTTAATATTTGGTGATTTAAATAACGGTCAAAGGAAATGATAGAATTTGTACTCCTTCGTATTTTTTGAAGGTCCTTATTGACTGACTGTCATGTAGTATTATCCGGGTGAGCTGTTCAACTGAATATCCACATCTTCCATCTTTTCTTTAAAACAGAGGGGAAATAACGTGCATTATTCTGAGGACTAGGGGGAAATATCAAGATTGCTTACTCATTAATAAGTCTTACTAATTTAAATAACTCATATTATGTAAGTCACTGAACCAGGAGTATACTGGGAAATCAAGTGAAGAAGAGCATATTTGCTGAAAGCCCTAATGAAAACATTAGAAAGAGAATAAATCTACACCAAGAAACGATGTGTCTATTATTAGCAATCTATGATTTATATTAAAACAAAATCATAGATCAGATTAGCTGTCTCTCTCAATCTCCTAACATAAATTACTTTTCCACCTTTGTCTCTCTGGTACAAGGGAAAATTGCATAAAATCCAGCTCTTTTTGTTGAAGTCAGATCTATTCATATATATATAGGTGTGATTTTTTTTTTATGGCCATAACTTCATCTTTGATTTCACTGGATTATAATAACACTGATGAAAGCACTGGGGCTCAGGGTTCAGCAGTGGTGTGGTAAGTGAGGTTCTTTGAGGCCATGTACACAGACTGTCTTTGCAGCCAGTGTAGCTATCATGGAAGGTCAGTCTAACTGGGGCTACCATTGCTATGCATTTTCCAGCATTATCATATTTTTAGAGCACATAAAATATTAGAACTCTTATTTGTGTACATAAGAATGTGTACCAAGATTTCGTTTTCTAAATGCCTATTAAAATAATAAGTTGCATAACTCTACCAACCTCTGGAAACTCTCCTTCCATGGCATTGGGTACACCCTTAAATTAAAGCCAATCTTTAAAATTCCAACAAAGAATACACTAAAATAATTAAGGGAGAGTTAGAGAAATAATAGGTAGAAAACAAAAAATGAAATCTTAATAAATCATTATTTAAATGCTACAAAGAGACTAGCTATCATTTTTTGTTTTGTCGATATCTAGAAAGAGATAAGAATTCTATAAGGAATGGTTGAAGAAAATCTACCTTCTGTTGTCACAAAGCACAAAAAACATTTTCCCACGCAAAGTTTGCACTCCTCACTAAGACATTCCACATCATGTATGAATGTTTAAATTATTTAAAGATTAGTTAACACATTTCATTTTTTTTCTACTGCAGAATAAGAAAAGCATACTTCTATAATGAGAAATACCTTTTGCACATTCTATAATCAGCAAAGCTGATTTTGATTTTCAGAACATTGCAACATTCAATAATTAGATTTGTTGAACTTTCTTTTCAGACCAGTTTTACAGAAAACAACATTTGAAGAGTGGGAAAGAAATAAGGCATAAAAGAATAAAGTAACAATTTTGATTACTGGTGTACAGTAGTTCTTAAGCTCAAAAAAATGGAATATTGCACAAGGAAAGATCCACTTTACAAAGAGATCATAATGATATGCAAAATGTTGCCAGCTTAGATTGTGCTCATTAAAGTTGTAAGACTGTAATCTTGTGACCTTTCTCAGAGGTGGCATTCAGCACTTGATGGTTGTCTCATGCTATTTGTATATGCATCTATGTGTAAAGAGATCAAAGTGAAGCCTGAAAGTAAACATCAAAGTGTTAGAATGTACTAATGCCAAATGGGATCTTTTTCCCATTATGGAACCAATTAAAAAATCCTTAACCAAATTTGGGAGTTACTTTGAGCAAAAATTATACACATATGTGCATACATATACACACACACGCACACCACATAATATATTGGCCTTCTTTTTTACAATAGTTTTATATTCTAAAGATTGTCAAGATAAGAATACTATACTACTACTGCCCTCTCCTCTAGAGACCAGATGATATGGCAGTTCAGACTGTGGTTCTGAAGCCAAAATACTCAGGTTTAAATCCTGCCTCTTCCATTCAAAGTGTATGAACTTGAAACAAATGGGACCTAATGAAACTTAAAAGCTTTTGCACAGCAAAGGAAAACATAAACAAGACGAAAAGACAACCCTCAGAATGGGAGAAAATATTTGCAAATGAAGCCACTGACAAAGGATTAATCTCCAAAATTTACAAGCAGCTCATGCAGCTCAACATTAAAAAAACAAACAACCCAATCCAAAAATGGGCAGAAGACCTAAATAGACATTTCTCCAAAGAAGACATACAGATGGCCAAGAAGCACATGAAAAGCTGCTCAACGTCACTAATTATTAGAGAAATGCAAATCAGAACTACAATGAGGTATCACCTCACACCAGTTAGAATGGGCTTCATCAGAAAATCTACAAACAACAAATGCTGGAGAGGGTGTGGAGAAAAGGGAACCCTCTTGCACTGTTGGTGGGAATGTAAACTGATACAGCCACTATGGAGAACAGTATGGAGGTTCTTTAAAAACCTAAAAATAGAACTACCATATGACCCAGAAATCCCACTACTGGGCATATACCCTGAGAAAACCATAATTCAAAAACAGTCATGTTTTTGACATAAACCAAAATGTTCATTGCAGCTCTATTTACAATAGCCAGGACATGGAAGCAACCGAAGTGTCCATCAACAGATGAATAGATAAAGAAGATATGGCACATATATACAATGGAATATTACTTTGCCATAAAAAGGAACAAAACTGAGTTATTTGTAGTGAGGTGGATGGACCTAGAGTCTGTCATACAGAGTGAAGTAAGTCAGAAAGAGAAAAACAAATACCGTATGCTAACACATATATACGGAATCTAAAAAAAAAAAGAAAAAAATGGTCATGAAGAACCTAGAAGCAAGATGGGAATAAAGATGCAGACCTACTAGAGAATGGACTTGAGGATAATGGGAGGGGGAAAGGTAAGCTGGGACAAAGTGAGAGAGTGGCATGGACATATATACACTACCAAATGTAAAATAGATAGCTCGTGGGAAGCAGCCGCATAGCACAGGGAGATCAGCTCGGTGCTTTGTGACCACCTAGAGGGGTGGGATAGGGAGGGTGAGAGGGAGGGAGATGCAAGAGGGAGGAGATATGGGGATATATGTATATGTATAACTGATTCACTTTGTTATAAAGCAGAAACTAACACACCATTGTAAAGCAATTATACTCCAATAAAGATGTTAAAAAAAAAAAACAGTGTATGAACTTGAAAAACTTACTTAACTTCATATTTCGGTTTTCTCACGTCTAAAATGAAAATCTACTTCATACAGTTGTTGAGAAGTAGCACTTAAAATATGAAAAAAGTAGAATATGAATATTACCTGGTACTGTTGTAATAAAAGTAACCCTCTCATTCCTGCTCTAAAATATTGTTAGAAATTAAGAGGTAGACAACATTTCTGTTCATTAATTATGTAGAAAAAACAATTATTGGGTGATTTTCTTTTTCCAGACACTAATTATAAGTAGCATCACAAGTAATAGGTTTTCTGTGAACAAGTTTTAATTTGTCACTTATTTTCTATATTCAGTGTTTGCTAATTCACTCATTTATTTAGTCATTTAGAGGGGAAAAAACACCCTGAAAATAAAATTTTAATTTAATTGTATCCACATAGATATGTTCAATATTAATAAATCTCTACTCTTCACACATCAAATTATTTAAAATATAATTCATCACTTCTAAAATAGTTACATTATAATTATTTTAGACTCTGGAATAAAATATGTTATCTTTATAACTTATTAGATATTTATGTATTGGGTAATGTCTTTCTAAGAAATAAGAAGAGTTATAAGGATGGGTCTGCAATACATAGTTAATCAATGATCCACTTTTTTTTTAAGGAATTTTTTCAGACCTATATGGTAGTAAGTTGTCTCAATTCCATTTGAGGTAGAAAATATTAGTTCTAAGTAGACTATGAAAAGTTAAGTATGTGTGTTGTAATCCCTAGAGCACTAAACAAACTATAAACCATATAAAGAAACACAGTAAAAAATACAATAGACAAACTAAAATGAAATATTAAAAACATTCAAAAAAAGCAAAAGGAGGCAGGAAAAGAAAAACAGAGGAATAAAAAGGAAGAAATAAAATAAATAATAAATGGTAGAGTTAAACCCAAATATATAAAAAATCATATTAAATATAAATGATTAAGCAGACCAATTAAGAGACAAAAATTGTCAGAATGGATTTGTTTTAATGACCTGACTATATTGTTTATAAGACACTCATTCAAATGTAATGAATTATGCACTTTAAAAAGTAAAAAGATAAACACTAATCACATGTAACACTAGTGTTACATGTAAACATGTAAACACTAATCACAGTAAAGCAGGAGTGGTGGACTTAATACCAAAGTAGACTCGAGAGCAAAGAAAATAACCAAGGATAGAGAGGCAAACCACATAATAATAAAAGAGTCAGTTTACCAAAAAGCCAAAACAACCCTAAATCTGTATGTACATAAGAACAGAGCTTCAAAATACAGAAAGAAAAACTGACAAAACTAAAAGAAGAAATAGAGAAATCTATAGGTATATTTGGAAACTTCAAAACTCCTCTCATAAGTAGAATGGTGGTTGCCAGGGGCTGGGGGTTGGGAGAAATGGGGAGGTATTGGTCAAAGGGTACAAACTTCCAGTTATAAGATGAATAAGTTCTAGAGACCTAAGGTATAGCATGGTAACTACAGTTAACAATACTGTATTATATACTTGAACACTGCTAAGAGAATAAGTCTTAAATATTCGTATCACCAAAAGGAAAAAAAAAACCCAGGTAATTATGTGAGGTGATGGAGATGTTAACTAACCCTACTGTGGTAATCATTTCACAATATAAGTGTATCAAATTATCACATTACACATCTTAAACTCACACAATGTTATATGTCAGATATACCTCAATAAAGGTAGGAAAAACAAAAACTCATCTCCTATCAAGCAACAGAAATAGTAGAAAGTCAGAAAGGTTACAAAAGGACTGTCCAACATCAACCAACTGTAATTAAGTGACATTTGTAAAACATTCCACCCAACAAAACCAGAATAGACATTCTTTCAAGTGCACCTGGAACTGATACAAAAATAGACTATATCCTGGGTTAGAAAACAAGCCTGAACAAATTTAAAGCATTTATATCATACAAAATATGTTCTCTGAAAATAATGGAATTAAACTAGAAATCAATAACATAACACGAAAAACTCCACACACTTAGAAATTAAACAACAAACTCCTACATAATCCATAGGCCAAAGAGGAAATCTCAAGGAAAATTATAAAGCAATTTAAAGTGAACAAAAATAAAAATACAATGTACCAAAATTTGTGGAATGCAGCTAAAACAGTGCTCAGAGGGAAACTTAGAGCAATAAATGCTTATATAGGCAGCCCTAGCTTTGGACAGTTTCAATATATATGAATTTCTGTTACCACAGTTTAACTAAATAATATCAGCCTCCCAACAACACTGTTCAAATTTTAGTTACTAAAAACTATATTTTTAGTATATATTTACTGCGAATAATTGGATAAAGTACAAGCTTTGTTTCTAGCTCTTTAGTCCACAAATCACTGTGTAAGTAACAGAAAAGCATCATGATCAGTGACCAATTGCTTCTTTCAAAGTCTGTCAATAATTGGCCACTATAAACTTATTACTTAGTTCATGCACAGACAGAGAAAAGTGTAGTTGTGTTGAATCCTTTTTTCCCAGTGATAAACCCATCTGACATTTTCTAAAATGTATAATCAAAAGAGGAAACTGGCCAACAAAGAAGAATGTGCAGCTAAGAAGTGAAATGAAATTTGAATCCAACATAAATGGAGTTATAGAAGAAACAGCTGGCTGTGCAAATGTTGACAGTGTAGCCGTTCAGGAGGTTCTGGAGGAGCCAGAGGAACTCTGTGCAGATGAACTTTTTGACAAACAAGGAAAGTGGTAGCAACCAAAAGGACAAAGAAGTCTCAAAGGAAATGACATTGACAAAACATCACATTAAAGAAACAATGGAAATAGTTCACAACATTAGGAACCCAAAGGATAAACTATTGGAAAATAATCCAAACTTAGAAAGCAATAAGACAAATTGTCAAAGCATAGAAAAGATGTTTGCTCCACACAAAGAGAAGTTCAAAATACTTTAAGTTTTGATAAATAAAACATTTCATTTCTCAAAATTTATAACATTTTAAATTGCAGTATATTAAATAAGTATTAGTTTCATTGGTTATTTTTTTTAATTTGCCAAACACTTGTAACCAAGAGGAAGAAAGTATTTAATGTATTTATGAAAATTGTTAACAGTCATGGAAAAAAATTAAAACTTTTCTATGATTATTAAGACTATTTTGTACCATTTCAGCTTACATGGTCATTTTTGCAGCCCAGCACTAGCAGGCAAAGCAAGAACTGCCTGTATTAGAAAATAAGAAAGGTCGCAACTCAGTAATATAAACTTCCAACTTAAAAAATTAGAAAAAGAAAAGTGAAATTCAAAACAAGCAGAGGAAGAAAAATAATAAAGTAATAAAGATGAGAGCAGAAATTGATGAAACAGAAAAAAAGAAAAAAAATCCAATGAAACCAAAAGTTGATATTTTAAAAAGACCTCTAGCAAGACTGACAAAGAAAGAGAGAGAAATTACTGATACAAGGAATGGGAGAGAACATATCATTACTGACCCTGCAGATATTAAAAGTATCCTAAGACCATACTACAAGCAACTATGCACATAAATGCAACAACTTAGATGAAATAAACCAATTCCTCAGAAACGAACCCAAGATGAAATAGACAACCTGAATAATCCTGTTATCTGTATCTCATAAAGAACTGAATTTCTAGATAAAACCCTTTTGAAAATAAAATCTACAAGCCCAGATGGCTTCACTAGTAAATTATGTCAAATATTTCAAGAAGAAATAATACCAACTTAACACAGTCTCTTCCAGAAAACTGGAGAGGATAGGACACCTCTCATTTTAGAGGCCAGGATTACCCTGATAACAAAATCAAACAAAGACAGTGAGAAAACAAAACCTCAGACCAATACCCCTCATGAAACAGGCACAAAGAGATCCTCAATAAAATTTTAGCAAATCAAATCCAGTAATATATAAAACAAAGAATATACCCTGACCAAATGGAGTTTATCCCAGGAAAGAAAGACTGGTTCAAGATTTGAAAATCGATCAATGCAATCTATCATATTAACAGCTTAAAGAAAAAAATCACATGATTATATCAACTGATGCAAAATAAAGCACTTGACAAAATTCAATATTCATTCATTATTAAATCCCTCAGCAAACTAGGAATAGAGTGAAATTTCCTCTATCTGATAAAGGGCATTAATTAATGAAAAACCTACCTCCACATTACATTTAATGATGAAAGATTGACTGCTTTCATCCTAATAGGAACAAGGCAAGGTTGCCCACTCTCACCACTCCTATTCAATATTATACTGGAAGTCCTAACCACAACAATAAGGGGGGAAAAAGTCATATAGATTATAAGGGAAAAAAAAAACTGTCTCTACTCACAGACAACATGATTTTCTACATAGACAATCTCAAGGAATCAACAAAAAAACCAAAAAACAAACCCCCCACAAAAAAACAAAACACTTCCTAGAACTAATAAGTGAATTTAGCAAGGTCACATGGTACAAGGTCAACATACAAAACTCAATCATATATTCCCATCTACTAACTATAAACAATCCAAAACAATATTTAAACATACACATTTACAATAACTGCAAAAAAAATTAAAATCTATGTTCATGGAACGCAAGGCCCAACACAGTAAGAGAAGCCAACTCTCCCCAAGTGGATTTACAGATAAAACACAACAGCAGGGCTTCCCTGGTGGCACAGTGGTTGAGAATCTGCCTGCCAATGCAGGGGACACGGGTTCGAGCCCTGGTCCGGGAAGATCCCACATGCTGCGGAGCAACTAGGCCCGTGAGCCACAATTGCTGAGCCTGCGCGTCTGGAGCCTGTGCTCCGCAACAAGAGAGGCCGCGATAGTGAGAGGCCCACGCACCGTGATGAAGAGTGGCCCCGCTTGCCGCAACTAGAGAAAGCCCTTGCACAGAAACGAAGACCCAACACAGCCATAAATAAATAAATAAATAAATAAAATTAAAAAAAAAAACAAAACACAACTGCAATCAAAATCCCAGCAAGATTTTTTGGTGGATATAGACAACCTGATTCTAAAATTCATGTGTGCAAACAAAGTCAAAGCAATTTTGAGAAAGAATAAAACTGGAAGTATGAATTTTAGGCCTACTGTAAAGCTATAGTATGGTCATGGTAGAGGGCTAGACACATAAGCCAATGAAACAGAACTGAATCCAGAAATAGACCTCCACATAAATGGCCAATTGATTTTTTCTTTTTTTTTTCCCCTAAAAATCCTCTGTGTTCCACGTATTCATTGCTCCCTCTTCATAACCTCTGGTAACCACTGATATTTTTACTGTCTCTATAGTTTTGCCCTTTTCTAGAATGTCATATAATTGGGCTCATAAGGTGGATACATCTTCAGATCACCTCTATCACTTATTAATATGCATTTGAAATTCTTTCATGTCTTTTCATGGTTTGATAGCTCATTCCATTTTATCATTGAATAACTTTACATTTTCTGGATGTACCATAGTTTATGTATCCATTCACCTACTGAAGGACATCTTAGTTGCTTCCAAGTTTTTGGCAATTATGAACAAAGCTGCTATAAACATCTGCGTACATGTTTTTGAGTGGACATAAGTTTTCAACTCATCTGGGTAAACATCAAAAAGCACAACTGCTAGATCGTACAGTAAGAGTATGTTTAGTTTTGTAACTACCAACTGTCTTTCAAAGTGGGTATATCATTTTGCATTCCCACCAGCAATGAATGAGAGTTCCTGTTGCTCTACATCCTTGCCAACATTTAGCGTTTTCAGTGTTTTGGATTTTGGTGTGTAATGGCATCTCACTATTGGTTGAATTTGCAATTTCCTAATGACATATGATGTTGAGTATCTTTTCATATGCCTATTTGCCATCTGTACATTTTCTTTGACAAGTTGTCTGTCCAGGCCTTTTGCCATTTTTTAAACCAGATTCTTCACTTTCTTACTGTTGACTTTTAAGAGTTCTTTGTATAGTTTGGATAACAGTCCTTTATCAGATACATCTTTTGCAAATATTCTCTCCCACTCTGTGGGTTTTCTTCTTATTCTCTTGAACCAATTGATTTTTTTTACACAAGTGTAAAGGTAATTAAATGGGGAAAAGATAGTCTTTTCCAAAACAGTGCAAGACAATTGAACATACATAAGCAAAAAAAGTGAACCGCAACTTAAACCTCATACCTCACACAAAAATTAACTCAAAATGAATCACAGATATACATATAAACGTAATACTATAAAACTTTTTAAATAGTTTTTCTTCATTACCTCAATTAAGTGAAGAAATTTTAGATATTACACCAAAAGCATGAATGCAACAAAAATAATCATAAATCAGACATCATCAAAATTAAAAATTTTCACTCTGTGAAAGACACTATTAAGAGAATGAAAAGATAAGCTATAGACCAGGAGAAGATATTTGCAAATCACGTATCTAACAAAGCTTTGTATCTAAATAGAATATGTAAAGTACTCTCTAAACTCACCAGTAAGCAAACAAATAATCTGATTTTAGAAACAGTCAAAAGACTTAAATAAACATTTCACTAAGGAGGATATACAGATGGCTAGTAAGCACATGAAAAGATGTTCAACAGTGATCATTAGCCATTAGAGAAATGTAAATTAAAACCACTAGAAGATATTGCCATATACTCATTAGAATGGCTAAAATAAGCAATACTGACAATACCAAGTGCTGACGAGGACACAGAGCATCAGTAACTCTTGTACATTGTTGATGGGAATGCAAAATGGCAAAGCCACCCTGAAAAACAGCTTGGCAGTTTCTTATAAAGTTATATATACTTACCATATGATCAAGCAATCTCATTCCTGGGAATTTACACCAGAGAAATAAAAACTCACGTTAACACAAAAATCTGTATGTGAATATTTATAGCAGTTCTATTGGTAATCACCAAAAAACTGGAAACAACCCAAATGTCCTTCAACATGTAAATGAATAAACAAACTGTGATAGATCCTTAGAATGGAATATGACTCAGCAATAAAAAGTATCAATTCACATATATCAAACAACTTTAATGAATCTCAAGGACAGTATGCCTAGTGAAAGAAGTCAGTTCCAAAAGTTTATATACTGTATAATTTTATTTATATGACATTCTTTAAAAATACATAAACTATAGTGCCATAAAACTGATCAATATTTGCTAAGGACTGGGAGGAGGAGGGTAGTGGAACTGTTCTTATGCTGATTATGGTGGGATAATACAAATCTATCATGTGTTAAAATTTATATACCTGTACTCCAAAAATTGTCTTACTGTATGTTAATGTTACATTTTAAATTTAAAAATTATTTTTTAGAAATAGCAATATATCTAGGTGACTCATTCTAAGATGATTTTATCTTGAGATGCTTCTTTGAATAATTATTTTTTTGTATTCGTATATATTTCTTTTATCTTGTACTATCTCTTTTGCCTTACTTCTTTTTCATGTTATTAGTACTTGTGGTGTCATTCATTCTTGTGTTCTTTAGAAATCTTTATGCTTTTATTTAAAGGAAAGTAGATATATGGCACCAGAGTAGCATTCTTCAACTTTTATGTACATGGAAATCTGATGAGATGTGTGTCAAAAAGCAGATTTCTTACCCTTCTCCCTCAGAAATCATTTAGAGGGTTAGATTAGTTCCTTGAAAATCACCATGTGATGTCAATGTGGGGTGTTCCACTGACCACCCTTTGAAAAGCACTGTTAGAGGCACATGAGGCAAAAAAATGAGAACTCCCTTAGTTTGTTAAGCGTCTCTTCATGAAAGCACTCAATCATCTTGGAAACTGGTAGAACATAAGATCAACTTGAAGAACTTCAGTCATTGTTACCTAGAAGATACTCTTAGTTTTGCCTATGGGGTATAAACACCATGACCAGTATTTTAGTAATGCACCCAGCTATTTGCTGGAGGTTTGATGTCTGATATAAACACCTCCCCCAAATTTCACAAAAAATGGATCAAGTTTTTTCATAAGAAAAATATAATCACAGGCTGTATTTTCTCCAAGGATGTAAACTCAAATAAATTACAGATGTGCTTAGCAATATGTCAAAAAAAACAGAGCTACAACTATTAACAATGTATTTGTTTAAATATTTAAACAATACCCTGAGCCCTATAAAATGGATATATTTCTTTGTGTATGTACATATTGGTATATATATACATATACATACATACACATGGCATATATACATGCAATATGTATGTATATATATATACATATATGTATATCTATATCTAAGTGATATTGATAATAATAATAGATTCCAGGTATTAAGTACCTGCTATGTACTAGACAATGAGCTAACTGCTTTGTACTCTTTTTTTTTTTTTTTTTTTTTTTTTGCTGCGCCTCTCAGCTTGTGGGATCTTAGTTCCCTGACCAGGGATTGAACCCAGCAGTGAAAGCGCCGAGTCCTAACCACTGGACCGCCAGGGAATTCCCTGTACCCATTTTCTTGTTTCATCTTGAAAGGAACATATTATTGTATTACCGCTTTACAGATG
Source organism: Balaenoptera musculus (assembly GCF_009873245.2). NCBI lineage: Eukaryota > Metazoa > Chordata > Mammalia > Artiodactyla > Balaenopteridae > Balaenoptera > Balaenoptera musculus. The sequence continues at coordinate 126,574,674 of NC_045788.1, read as the reverse complement.
ATAAAATCCAGGAGCCAAGAGAAGCTAATTGTCTTGTCCAAGGTCACACAGCTAGAAAGTTCTATGATAAACATGTAGAAGCCAAATAAATGTAACTATATTACGTCATGCATTTAACCTACTAAAAGGAATATGCCAGCTATAATAACAATTAATAAACCATTTAGTTACCAATAATTCAGCTTTCTTTTAAACTTGTAAGCATTTTCTTATAATGATTTGGATGGCGCATCCCAACAAAGTTATCCAGTAAAATTTCAGACAATATGTTATTTGAGTTTTCCAGAAAAATTCTCTGAGGCAAGAGAACTTCAAAGCTTATTCCAAAGAAAATAAATAAATAAATAAACACTGCTCAGTGTCATATTAAATTATGTCAATTTTCTTGTTTTGATATTGAACTATAGTTATATAAGTTATCACTCACTGTAGGAAGCCGGGTGAAAGATTCAAGGGATTCTATGTACTGTTTTTGCAACTTCTTGTAAGTCCATAATCATTTCAAAATAAAAAGTTAAAATAACTCTGCAGCATCCAAATATTTGAAGGCTTTCCAAAGCTAAGGTATGTAAGTATGGAGAACTTACCCTTACATTAATCCTGTCTAAATCCCAAACCACAACTTAGAAACAGTTTTGGAAGAGAAAGGGAGTCTCTTACGGGTGTTTGTGTGTGGGGAAGAGTAGAACCAAGACTAATAAGAGTCCTTGGCCTTGGTGCTATTGCATTGTTGGATCTCTTGGGATAACTGCATTTGCAAGTAACAGAGAAGCCAACATAAACTGGCTTAAACTGAAATTCACTGGCTCATGCAGTCCAGAGGACATTTAGGCTTCTGGTAGCTTTGATAAGGACATACTTCGCTTTATGGCACTTTGCAGATACTGTGTATTTTTGCAAATTGAGGGTTTATGGCAACCGTGCATCGAACAAGTCTATCAGCACCATTTTGCGAACAGCATTTTCTCACCTCGTGTCTCTGTCACATTTTGGTAATTCTCACTATATTTCCAACTTTTTCATTGTTGTATTTGTTATGGTAATCTGCGGTCAGTAATCTTTGATCACTATTGCAAAAAGATTACAACTCACTGAAGGCTTTATTTTTTAGCAATAAAATATTTTCTTAATTGAGGCATGTTCATTGTTTTTTAGACATAATGTTATTGCTCATTTAATAGACTACAGTATAGTGTAAACATAACTTTTATACTCACTGGGGAACCAAAAAGTTGTGTGCCTTGCTTTATCATGATATTCGCTTCATTGTGATGGTCTGAAACTGAACTCACAATATCTCCAAGGTATGCCTGTAGTTCTCTGTCATTCACTGAGCTTTACCACCCTGGTGTGCCAGCTTTATCCTGAGAGTGGCTTTCCTCATAGTAGCAAAGTATCTATAGCAGTTCCAGCCCTCACATCAAGACACTACACCATCCAGAAGGAGAGAGAACTTCTGTTCTCCCAAGCTTTGAATAAATGCCAATCAGGGCTTCACTCTGATTGGAACAATTCATGTCATGTGAACCAATCTGAACCTATCACCATGAGCAGGGAGATGGGATTGCACTATAGGCTAAGACAATTAGAGTCTAGTTCTAAAGCTAGAGCTCATGCCAATTATCTGGATTAGTGGCTCCTCTATTGTAAAGGAGGGATGGAATTGATGCTGGAGAAGCAACAATAATGTCCACTACAGACAAAGTCACATTTAAACAGAGGCTGTACCTGCCTAACAATCATTTAGATAGTATTAACCAGAAAAGTCTGTTCCTTCATTCAAATAACAGATCTATGTAATCAAGTATGCAGGATGAAAGATATTTCTTGCTTATATGGTCAACCAATCATTTAAAAAAAGTGATTAAAGCATTGAATCATTATTTCACTATTTTAACAAGACACCTTGAGAGAGTGGGCATCCAAATATCGGTTAAATTTTATATGAGTGTGTATTCAGACTGTGTTTATATATGTCTATCATTTTTCAAGAATTTTATTGGCAGTTTTAAAAATCAATTAATTAAAGCAACAAGTAACTTACTCTTTTTAACAGGATTAATCAATAACCAAGTACTAATACCATCACGTTTTCTCTGCACAATGTAAATTCAACCAACTGCAAAGTTGAGGAGCGCTGGGGTGTAGGCAAAGTTTCTTTCTTCTGCAAGTTGACATATAACAGATTTATGACTACTTTCTCCTCCACCCATAAATCTACTCGTAATTTTATCAGATCAACTGGTTGTTTTGGCACCGTAAAGCCACAATATATATTCAAGCTGTTCAACGAGTAAATGAAGTACAATATTATGGAAGCATTTTTCATATGCAAATGAAGTGCACCAAACAGAAAACCAACAGCAGTTTCCTCTAAAATTTGAAAATCAACTCTTAAAATTGATCTTCTTTAACCATCTGGTCATAGTGCTAAATGACTTAGTAGAAAAATTGTCTCACATTTTTATTGGCTTGAGAGAGGGTAAATGTTTGTTTTTAATATGTTCTATTAATTTTGTATTCAAAAGAACCAATAGAGAGCCACTGATATTAGTATATCTACTACGGAAAGCTCAGATAACTACTATGTATGTAGACTATTTTTGATCTAGAATTGTTCTTTTCCACATACTCCCACTTAAATGTTTCACTGTTATTCTCTTCCAGTCACATGGTTATTTTTTAAAAAGGGTTTTATACGTACAAAAAGATCTTTTCATTTCTTTATTCTTTTGATTTATCTTCTTATCCTGACTAACTCATGGTTATTCCCCTCCTATATTTTAATTATACTGTGTCATCCTCTACCTGATTTTCCTTAGCTAATTTAGAGCAAAGGACCATGCAAATCCACTGAGTCACTTTTATTTTTAAAATACAGTATAAACCTTATTTCTTTTGTGATTTCTAGATCAGTATATTTTTAAATAATTGAATATTCTTTACAAATTCACAAAAAGAAATTTTGCTCCTCTATTTCTCTCAAGATTTAGTCCTCAGGGATAGCTTGAGACTTCCTGGAACAGAAAAAAGATTGCAAGCCATTTTATTTATAGAAAAAGAAAGTATGTTAACTGAGCAACTATAAGAAGAACTATTCAAATGTAAGATTTTAGAAATTTCAAAACCACATATTTATCTTTCTCTCCGATCTAAATGTAGTTCTATTCCAAATTATAGTTTTTTAAAATGCAAAGTTAATTTCCTAAATCAACATAACATTCTATAGTAGAAAAGATTAGAAATAGGCCCTCAAGAAGACAATTTTCACAATCAAAGCTATTTCCTTTAGCTATTTGCTCTTCTTTCTCCAAATATCCATGATGCAACTGCAATACAAGCTGTCTTGAAACAAAAATATATTGATTCCCAGTGATCTCTGGCAAACATTAATACCTTTTCTTACTTGTATAACTTATTTTTTAACCAGCAAGAGAAGGAAGGAAGAAAGGAAGGAAGGAAGGAAAGAAGGGAGAGAGGGGGGGGAGAAGAGAGGAGGGGAGGGGAGGGGAAAGGAAAGGAGAAGAGAGGAGAAAAGAGGAGAGGAGAGAAGAGAAGAGAAGAGAAAAGAAAAGAAAAGAAAAAAGAGAAGAAAAGAAAAGCCACTGTTTTGCAAGGATACCTTTGTCTTATACTCCTGGGGAGACATGCCAAGTAATTTAGTAATTATATGACCAAAGGAGTTTTCATGCTTTTTGCTCTACTAAAATAACTAAGTAACCCAAAGGCAAATGGTCTCAGAGAAGGCAAAGCTAATGGTTCTGCTATTACGAGCTCAGCTTTGCAGCTGGTCACAGTGAGGAAAGGACGCTGGCCATCCAACCTCAATTGCACCTCAGGGGGACACCACCCCCACCCCAGCACTGCAATGACATCACACTGACCTGTTTTCAGATCCCAAACTCTACTCCAGTCTCTTCTCATAACCTCTTGCGTTGTTTTCCTCCATATGTAGAAAGGAGAAATTTACAGCCCCAGTCTCAGGATTGGTATGAAGATTCAGTGAGATAACATACAAAAAATGTAAGACACATAGATTTTTCTTAAAAATAAATTTCCAATCTAAAACCCTCTTTAAAAGATCTAGAACAAGATCGTTTTCTTTTTTTTTTAATACATCTTTATTGGAGTATAATTGCCTCACATGCTGTGTTAGTTTCTGTTGTACAACAAAGTGAGTCAGCCATATGCATACATATATCCCCATATCCCCTCCCTCTTGAGCCTCCCTCCCATCCTCCCTATCCCACCCCTCTTCACATGTCAATCACAAGATCATTCAAAGATTCTGACTCATTACAACCAACATTATCTGTTTTTTTCCAACAGCAAAGGTACACCTCCAGCATCAAAAAAATTGTGCAATAATTTGATACAGAGAAAGCAGGTTCCCTCATATTTTTCCTCAAAAAAACCACAACTGAATATTATAATAACAAACATCTATAAAGTGCTTACTATCTGCCATACACACATATTAGTCATTCAATCTTTAAAACCCTAGTACTGTATTATTTATTATACCCATTTTAGAGATGAGAAAATTGAGTAACCGAGAACTTAATTTTCCCAAGGGCACCAAGCAAAAGAATGGTAGAGCTGTGCTCTGAACCAAGTAGAATCTATGCTTTTTAACTTTAACTACCATAATCTGTCTCCCTATGGATGAGATTCTATAATTGGGCCATTCTGTCATTAATGCCTAGCATTTGGTTCCTACTGGATGTGAACCAGTTCTTTCCTAGGAGACGACTGCGATGCCCCTCTTGATATGGAAAGTTGCAATTTCCTATCCAGAGGGAAAATAGTACATTTACAACACAGTTGTCTAGCTCTAGCCCCTAGCAATTTGGCCTTGAGAAGCAGGACGAAGGGCCTTGAAAACAAACATCTTTGATGATTTAAACTATCTTTATGATTATTAATAAAAATCATCCAGAATGCATTCATTTTCCTCTTGTACTCACAATTAAGTATGAGAATTGTTGCAAATTTGCAGAAACTTGAAGCATCTTACACAGAAACTTCTGGAAATGATACAAATCTAACATTTCACTGCCATGTAATTAATCAGTATCACCAGGTGATGAGAACTAGTATAATGGATCTTGGGCTTGATTATGATGGGTTCTGAATGGCAATTTATTCCCTAAAATAAAGCTTCCTTCATCATCTACATTTGATAACCTAGGTTTTATGGTGCTCATGGTGTATCCTTCAGTAGCTCAAAAAAAAAACCTCTTATGGGGCTTCCCTGGTGGCGCAGTGGTTGAGAGTCTGCCTGCCAATGCAGGGGACACGAGTTCGAGCCCTGGTCTGGGAAGATCCCACATGCCACGGAGCAGCTGGGCCCGTGAGCTGCAATTACTGAGCCTGCGCGTCTGGAGCCTGTGCTCCGCAACAAGAGAGGCAGCGATAGTGAGAGGCCCGCGCACCGCGATGAAGAGCGGCCCCCACTTGCCGCAACTAGAGAAAGCCCTCGCACAGAAACGAAGACCCAACACAGCCATAAATAAATAAATTTTTTAAAAAAAACAAACAAAAACAAAAAACCTTTTATGATAGATGCTGTGATGCACCCGCTCCAGAACTGAGACGTGTTCTAGCTGCTGCAATTACTGACTGCTGAGGGTTTTCAGCTGAGCCTCTCTCCAGGAATTGCTTGTGCATAAAAAGAGTCACTTCACCCAAATTTCTGCCCCCTCTTCTGGGTCAGCCCACATCCAATGATGGTTAATATTGGGATCTAAGGCCCTGGCCCCTCTGCCTCTATTCGGAACACTCTAGAACCATCTCAGCTCCTCCACATCCCATGGGATCAACTGAGGCCTTTGTTGGAACCACACTCAAGTTCAACTTCACTGTCTGCCCAATCCTACTTCCTTCATTCTCCCAGAGCTATTGATCCCAAGAGCACTCCCCAGTAAACCCCCTGCCACAAACCTCTGCTTCAGAATCTGTTTTCTGGGAACGTGACCTGCAACAATTGTTTAACAAAATTAGTCTCCATATCGTCTGGGGCACATATTTCCTGCCTTCTGCAGACCACACTGGCCTCATCCTCTGCTTTCCCATGATGAACAATATTTGTATTCTGTGATAAACTGGCGGTGTCTCTGGCAAGGACATTTTCTCAGATCAATATAATTATGAAAATTTCTTCAGTCAAGCACTGTCATTGAAGGACTTTATTATAAGCTCAACAAAAGAGTCAATCCCATAAAATCATCTAAGAAATCCCTAAAATTTCATGTTGAAAAAAGATAGTACAGTCTGCAAGATAAACAGTAATAACTTTGCTGGACTATTGGCTCAACCTGTGAAATTCAAATCTCTTAAGAGTGGCCAATAATTCAATGGAAAATTATGATTTCAATGATCATAAAAACTCATAAACCACTGATCTCAGGTAAAATAGGGAGAATATTCTGCTAGAATATGTTGATTTCCCTCCAATTCTTCAGGAGTATACATGCATCTCTTCAGAGCTCTCCATTTTGTTTGCTCAAGATTAAGACATGTTCATTCTAATAAATGGAGAGAGATGACATCAAAGCAAGGTGTGCTCCACAGCCCAGAGCTTTGTTCAATTACCAACCCATACCAGTGTGTCTTCTTTATATACACTGAACTTGTGCAGCTTTTTTCTCAACAGAAATAGACTTTTATAACCAGAAAAAAAAAAGTTCTGTTGGACAACAGCTTCAAAACAGGCAGACACACACACACACACACACACACAAGAAATAGCATCTCTCTAACAACAAAACCTTTTGTTTTTACAAAACTACTCTAGTCTTAGAGCACCCTACTGGCAACTATGAGACCTTAGATGGACCTATATACATTTGGGGCCTACATGAACCTAAACAATCTTCCAAAGAATATAAAATCTGAACCTAAGACTAAGATTAATAAATTATTATTGTATTCACCAGCCGAGCTTCCTAGAGTCTGTAACTTTTCACTCGCTGATTATTTTTTATTGATTTAACATTATATTTAGAGATATCTTTATGTGATCTCTGTATTTCTTTAGAGTTTTATCTCTGGTTCAAAAAAGAGAAGATATTTAAACCCAAATTTGTACTGATTTGCTCTTGTTTTACTTACAGCCAACTGTGTTTTCCAAAGATGGCTGCAGCAATATCTCCCATCTTTCTTGCTTTTCTTACAATATGATCATGGCATCTCTCACATGAAGCTGTAGTGTCTTTCTTTGAAACAGTTGTATCCTTGTGACTGCCTTATTCAAGAGTATGAAAGAAGTGACACACTGTGAATTTCAAGGCTAGATCATAAACTGCATGTACTTCAGCCTTGGTCTCTTGGGGTTTGCTCTTGAAACCCAGCTGCCACGCTATAAGGAAGCCCAAGCAACCTGAGCAAGGGCATCCCTTCATCAGGGAAAATTCTTTCTGAAGGCCAAAACTGGGTTAGGATCTCCCTTATATACTTCCATAGTACTGTGTATTTTTCCCATAGATCCATTAAAACAATAGTAATTAATTAATTATTTGAATATTTATTCATTTCAGTCAACTTCTTCCACTAGAATTTAATTTCAGGAAGACTGCAACTGAGTCTGTCTTATTCTTATCTCCCTTATGTCTAGAATGCCTGCAGTGTAACAGACAGTCAACACATGTTGACTGAATTTAAAAAGGAATAAAACTGCCAAGCAATTGGCAATACCACACACATCTGGTACTTGTGACCTTAAGGATAAGGTACAGCTCTTTCAAGGGATCTGAAAGCTTACAAAGGGATCATGACTATGGAGATATTTACATGTATTGCATGTTTTCCCAGGTCACAGGTATCTGGCTCCACACCCCTCGTTTGCGGCAGAAGCCCCTTCCCATTGCAGCCCTCTCACAAGGCTTGGAGCCCCCATCAGGATGTTTGAGACGTGCCTGTGGAACAGATCCTCTCATTTACCCAGCGATGCCTCCATATTTGTCCTTTCTTGCTCAACACCACTACAGTGATACAGTCATAGGTGCAAGTTAGTCATAGACGCTGGTGCTACTGACATTTTGAACTGGGTAATTATTTGTTTGGGAGGGGAGGTGGGGACTGTCCTGAGTACTGTGGGATGTATAGCAATATCCCTGGCCTCCACCCACCAGACAGCAGTAGCAACACCCCCTCACCCTCCCACCGCATCCCCCCAAATTGTGTTAACTAAAAAATGTCTCTGGACATTGCCCAATGTCCCCGGCAGGAAAAAACTGCCACTAGTTGAGAATCACTGGTCACAGAGAAAACACAGAAAAGCTGCCAGGCAGCCGTCAAGCCTCTGTCTAAGGAGCACAGTGCTGTCCCAAGTGGACACCAAGGGCGTCAGTGCCCACACAGTGTGGCTCGTGGCCTTCCCAGCCTCCCCTTACAGCCAAGTCCAGGCAGGTCTGGCCTGATGCTACACGGCCTCATTTTGTTCTACGCTGGGTCCACGTGCCTACTGACCCTCAACAGCCAAGTACTCTTCACCCTCCTCTAAGGCTATACTCTGCAATAAAAGCCTCAAAGCAATGCTTTTGTGCATTAAATACCTTTTGGAGGTTTTAGACAGTTCTTTTATACATATTCTTTTTTATTGTAATCCCTCTTCATAGGGTCTGGGATGAGGCCAGTTGGCCCATCCAGAGTACAAGTGATAGACACATGCTACTCTTAGGATCCCCACTACCCACCAAAGCCTCCTTCAGGACTCAAGATATACCCAAATATATAGGAATCCAGGGGTGAGCATGGCTTAGATTCAGCCTGAGACCTTTACTGTAATCATGTATGAAACAAGTAGTGCTCATAGCAGGACACAGCAATAAATAACTATATTGAGCTTCTGTTCACATTTCTACTCCTGAATCTTGCTGGAAACGTTGGTTAAAAACCATTAGCTAACATTTCTCATAGGGATACCAGGCAAGTAAGTGTCATGAAATGAGTGTCTCTCCACATTCCTTAAAATAGCCCAGGCTTCTCCAACGGTCATAATCCAAATGACATTCCCTCAAAGTCAGTTCCACATTTCAACGCAGTAAAATTGATGTTGTTTCCCAAGCCCCAGGTAGTAGAGATTCAATAGCTCACATGCTTTTCTGCTTTCCTGCTGGTCTGTTTATAGAGTAGGCAGTCTGCTTACAAATTATTGAAACAGAAAAGCCAGATAACGATGTGTTTTGAGAACAGCCTCAGAAACGTTGCCTGTGCTCACTCCCTCTTGTGTTTGAGGGAAGCCTATATCATCTGGCTGTGAGAGTTCTGGTTTAATGGGGGTGATGCAGTTAAGGCCCAGCCCTCACGTAGCTCTATTTAAAAAATAGGGATTCCTGTGCAGAAGACAGATACTCCCAGGAAACATGTGGCGGCCACTGTCTGATTTTAAAGCTCATGATTGCAAATAGCCTCACCTAGGATTCAAAAGTTAGAATGAGGAGAATCTGTCTTCCTTCTCAGTATTGCTCTGGAGATGAATTTAAGGATGTCTTCCAAAGACTAAGTGAATCACCACCCCTTGCTTCAGTTGCTCTGTGGAATGTTTTAAAATTATTTTATGTTGTTTAAAAGTTCAGATAACTGGGGCTTCCCTGGTGGCGCAGTGGTTGAGAATCTGCCTGCCAATGAGGGGGACGCGGGTTCGAGCCCTGGTCTGGGAGGATCCCACATGCCGCGGAGCAACTAAGCCCGTGAGCCACAATTACTGAGCCTGCGCGTCTGGAGCCTGTGCTCCGCAATAGGGGGGGCCGCGATGGTGAGAGGCCCGCGCACCGCGATGAAGAGTGGCCCCCACTTGCCGCAGCTGGAGAGAGCCCTCGCACAGAAACGAAGACCCAACACAGCCATAAATAAATAAATTTTAAAAAAATGCAAACCTTTAAAAAAAAAAATGTTCAGATAACTCTTTACCTTCTGTGCAGTGATCTGACATTGGAAATCATTTTTTGGCAACAAGAACATTGAGAGTGAGATTTGAGGTTATTTTCCACCACAGCAAGATAGATAGGTATATGTGTCGTTCTTATTGCATCCATGAAGAGGAAGGCTCTAGAATCTCAAATAGGACATGAATATTCAGGTTATTTACGAGGAAACAGAACTCACCATTTACACAGATGCCAATGACTCTGACCTGCCTACCCTGTATAATAGGGAACCTGTTGGTGACACATTTGGGATGCAGGGCGTGTGCTCTGGAGGATGGTACAGCTGAGCAGAGCAAAGCCCCAAGTAAGGAGAGCATCCCTATTCCTTCCCAAAGGGGACAAGTGAATGAGGAGTCACAGGTCACCAGCCAACAGTGTTTAACAATTACCTGTATCATAAACAGTAATTGGGCTCATCTACTTCAAGCGAGAAAAAAATGTTCTTTCACCTTAAGCAATTACTTCTATCAGCCAGTTAAAGTCCCAATCCAATGGAAAATGATTTCAGGCAATTGTGTTCTTTGATTCGTAAGAAGAAAAAAAATAGACTATTAAAAATAAAACTTCATGAGAGACCATGACCTTAGCATGATTTTGAAGAGAAACCAAAACCATGAAATATCAAAATTGCATAGCCAATCTGCAAAGCAGATTCCAAGTCAGCTCAACTAAAGCTTTCATTTGGGATGAAGCTGAGCAGCTTCTCTGTCTTATCTATTAGACTTTCCACGTGCTTGACAGTGGATAGCAGTTTTTGTTTCAAGACTCTCTAGGGCAAGAATTGCTGAAATTTTTCCACATAGACTCTTTCCTGAGAACCAAAGCAGGTAAGCATCATTAGGAATAAAAGGGAAAGAAGATGTAATGCAGAAGCCACGGTATTTGAAATTACTAACCATGCTTGGGGTAGCATTTGGGATAGATTTCTGAGCTCTTCTGCTTCTATTTATATTGTCAGCTAACTGCGGGAAAGTCAATGTGGTGGAACAAATGAAGTAAAAATGGCAGAGAAAGGAAATTAAATCAGCATATTCTGAGATACTCTCAGGAACAACAGAAGCTGTGCCAAGGAACAAGCATAAACACAATGTTAAGCTAAATGTAGCTAAAACTGTCAAAACTTTTTAATATTTATTTACATGCCCAATTTTACCATTGCTGTGACCGCTGTCGGAATGTCTTTGTTGCTACAATGGAAATATCTAGCCTGTCAACAGAAAATTGATATGCAAGAGGATAAAAGGTGTTCAAATTCTAGTGTTCAGATGTGTCCATTCTAGTTCGTATCGTGCAGTCTCAGGAGGACGTTAGTATCTGGGCTGCGATTTGGCTACAGCGTAGTAGTTAGTGGTCTGTCCAGATCTTCTTTTGAGGGGGGCCCACCCAACTCCCAGTGGCTGAGGGCTCACAGCTGCATCCCACACTGGGAATTGCCTCTGTCACAGGAACTGCTTTGCCCGAGGTCACATCTCCTGGGGAAGGTGGTCCCACAGCTAATGATGAGCTGCTATGGGGATGGAAGGCCAAGCTCCCTTTCCTCTATTTAGGAGGACCTGAAGAACCATCCCAGCTCTAAAATTCCCCTTGGGATCAGCTGAAGCCTCCCTTGCAACTGTATGGGAGGTCAGCTTCTTGGTCTTCTCAATCTTATCACCCTGACTTCCTTACCAGTGTATTTCCCAAGAACACTCCCCAACAAACTTTCTACTGCTGCCTGCAGCTCCTTATCTCAGAATCTTTCCAAGGAACCTAGTTTAAGTGGGTTGATGCCAGGAGTGGTTCCAGGAAGAAAACACTAAATTGGGATTTAGGAGCTGGATCACATAGTATCTGGCATGCTATAGCAGTGCAATTGTTCAAACTTTCACTCGTACAACGGATGTGATAGCACTGGGAGGCAAAGCACTAGCCAATGTGGTGTATCTAGTGTTTGAGAGAGAGGAGGAAAGAGGCAACTATAAGAATAGAATTGGGTGGCTGTTGAGGTCCATTGATTCATAAAAAGAAGCAATGACTAACTAAGGGTGATTTGACCACCGATTCAAAGCAGCAGTGAATGTACCTATGGCTCTGCAGGAGCTGGTTAAAACAGACGACCAGAAACTTGGAAAGTATGGCTGTGAATACGGATTCTAAAAGAATGTTGGATCAAGGGATAAAGGAGAGGGACGTGAAGTTGGATTAGGAAGAGTTTATTAATCTTCTTTCAGAATACAGATTTAATAATCTGGCAAGGACCCTGGAAAACAATGCAACACAGCTAGGCTGGCTCTTGGAAACTTAGACAAAGCAATAGCCCACACTCAGCAAAGTAGTAATGCCAGAACCGATATAACAGTGGGTAGGATAAGGAATCAAAGTACTCAAAAAGGTGGGCATGGTAAAGTAGATATACTACATAAAGGCTACTATTTTCTGCAAGTAGGCACACAGAAGACTCCCTTTGCTGATGCAGTAAGAATGCACTGGTGAGAAAGTTTTCAGCATTACCGGGGAGCTCAGTAGTGGCCATATTCCGAAGAGCAGGGCCAGGATTGGCAACCTAATTTGCAGGGCCTGGTGCAAAATGAAAATGTGGAGTCCCTTGTTTAAAAAGAATTTCAAGCCTGCAACAGCAGAGCATTAAACAAAGTGTGGGACCCTTCCAAGTGCAGGGCTATGTGCAACTGCACAGGACACACGTTCACGAAGCCGGTCATGAATAGGGCTAATGGGAAAACTTGTTCTTAACAGAACCGGGCTCCCTCATGGCAATGGAGATGACAGAATCCTGAAATAACAGAGACCAAGTGGCAGCACCTAACCCTGGGAAGCAAGTGAGCACAATGCCCACAATAAGAAGCAAGGTTGGAATAACAGCCGGGAAGCCTGACGCTCAGAGAACAATGGAAATGTTCCTAAAGGCGAAATGGGTAGCAGATGACAGTCGTTCTGAACGTACATAATCAAGATGACCAGGAAGCTGAGAGCAGCCATCTCAATAAAAACTGGGTATCTCTTGCTCAATTTCCAGACATGAGCCTGTTCTCAGACCCTACAACCCACTCACTCTAGAAAGACCAGTTACCCTTTGAAGAAAGAGTCTGAAACGCCATAGTAAGTATATTCAGTAGTAAGTTCCCAAGTCCTTCTTCCAAGGGGCTAACGCCATTTACTTAAGTAACCGTGCATTGAGGACAAAGGAATGCCCAGACCTTTCAAGAATTGAAGGATTCTAAATTGGATTGATACCCAGGGATCCAAAGCATCACCACGGTCCCCTTGTTGGGGCACATAAAGATCAGTAATGAGTGAAGTCCTAGCCTAGGTCCCTCTCATAGTTCATTCACTCGGTCCGTGAAGCCATCCAGTGGTCATTTCTACTAGACTCCAAATATATCACATTGGTTCCTTAACATGTGGTGTAAGCTATCAGAGTGGAGAAGGTCAAGTGAAAGGTCTGAAACTGCTCCCTCCTTGACCAAGATAGTAAATCAAAACAAAAGCACAGGGGTGGGGCGGCATTGCCACCTTCACAGTTTAAAGAAGGCAGGGATGGTGGTCTCCGTGAGTTCTTAATTTAATCACTAGTCAGGCTTCTCAAACACCAAATTAATTATGGTGGGGGCTAACAAGCTGCTACCAAATTAAACAAGCATGAGCCCAACGGCAGCTGCTGGGCTAGATAGGATACCTTTGCTATCGCAGGTTAACACACGGGGTATGCTACCTTTCATCTGACAATTTTGCATCCTTTTCTCTCCCTAACATGAAGAGGATCAGAAGCATTTTGTATTCACATAGAACAGAAAATGGTAGACATCTATGTAGACATCTAATGATAATATACATCCTCTCACTCCTGTTATAATGTGGTCTGAAGAGGCCTGGACTGTCTTTTTGCACAATGTCACATTGGTCCACTCTATAAATGACATTATATTCATCAAACCAGATGAACAGGAAGTGGCACATACAGTGGAGCCCTTGGTTAAGACGCATGTGACAGAGTATAGAACATAAATCCTACGGCAGTCTCAGGAGGCCACCACATCAATGATGCGTCCAGGAGCCGGGGGTTTGCCAGAACATCACTTCTGAAGTTAAGGGCAAATGATGGCTCATTGAACCTCCTAAGACAGAGGCATGTTGCCTTATAAACGTTTTCAGGTTCTAGAGGCAGCACATTTCCTCATTTGGGAATCCTATTTTGATCTATTTGGCAGCTGACAAGGAAGGCTGGTAGCTTTCAGAGAAGCCCAGAGCAGGTCCAGTCTGTGATCATTCAGCCCTGTCTCTTGGGTCATATAACCTGGCAGACCCTATGGTCCCAGAGGCCTGTGTGGTGGAAAAGGAACCATGTGGAGTTTATGACTGTTTCAAATAGCAGAATCACAATGTAGGCCCACAGCATTCTAGAGAAAGCCATACAGTCTCCAGTAAAGAACTACACACCATTCAAAAAGCAGCTTCTAGCATTGCCCTTTTATTATCTGACTGTGGGACCCCAAGTGATCATGTGGCTGGAGCATCAAGACCTGGGTTCTGTCACATCCACTAAGGTAAAAGGTTGGGCAGGGGGAATTCCCTGGTGGTCCAGTGGTTAGGAATCCACGCTTTCAGTGCCGAGGGTGTGGTTTCTATCCCTGGTCGGGGAACTAAGATCCTGCAAGTCAAGCAACGCGGCCAAAAAAAATTTTTTTTAATAAAAAAAATATTTTTTGAATTAAAAAGAAATAAAGGTTGAGCAGGTCCAGCAGTCCACTGTAAAATGGATTAGATGCACACTCAGCCGGCAAACACAAGTAAGCTGCCTAATCAGGTGACCAAGACTATTATGTAATCCACAATTGTCGCTTCGTCACCTCTCCCTCAGCTCACACCTCTGGCCACATGGAAGGGTCCTTTATGACCAGCTGACAGAGGAGGAAAAAAGGCCAAGCTTGTTTCTCGGATGGGTTAACTCAGTAAGCAGGTGTCAGGCTTAACACTGTTTCATGTGATCTCACTCAATCCTCACGGTTAGATTGAAAAAAACGCTTCATTAGGTCAGAAAGTTTGTCTGTCTTGTTCACCATTTAATCACCAGGGCCCAGTACAGTGTCTATATGGTAAGTATTCTTTCAACAAATATTAATTGATCCCATAGTATATGCCTAGGGCTACAGCAATGAACACAACAGAATTTACTGAGTTATCACAGACTCAATAAATATTTGTTGAAGAATGAAAGAATAATAACCTTTTATCATCTGGGGTCCCATCAGGAATCAGAATCTAATTCAAATGGCTAAAAAGTCTTTCTCATGATATGGTCAGAGACCGGAAATAGTGAGAAGACGTTACCATCTCTAGGCCTCAAGACACGAGAGGTGGGGATGGTATGAGAGGGTTAGATTTGGAAATATGAAGCCAGGACCATCAGCAGAACGGTAGCCGAGGGACTCAGCTATTGCATGAAACACGGCCCACAGCAGCATGAGAGCCAGGAAGAGACAGCCCACCTCTCTCTTCCTTCACCCTCTGATCTCCACTGGTGCCTCTCTTTGGCAACAAATGGAAGCCAACCAACTGGTACGGAAACCTTGATAATGTGGTCTGCAGGCATCTCCTTCCCAAAGAATTGACCGGAGCAGAGAAGATGAAACAATGGATGTGGGAGTGGGGGAAGAGGGCAGATGGAGAAAAGAGAATAAGCACTTTGGGAAAGGTATCCTTTTCTCCATTTTAACAGATGAGAAAGCTGAAGCTAGCCCTGATCATACAAGTAGAATTGCAGAGACACTATTCAAACCCAGGGCAAATGATTCCAGAGTCATCACTTTTAACCAGTACCTTATTTTGACTCTAGACATTCTGATTTCTGGAGAACCAGAAATTGCATAGATTGCATAAATTATATTTTGTATTCCCACAAGCACCTGCAAATTAGTCTCAGTAAATGTTAGCTGATAAGGTGACACTACCCTAATAACACACCTGGAAACTTGATCATAGAAAGCCTTGTAATGGACAACTCATTTCAAAGGGGAGTATGCACCAGGTCTGAGGATTGCTGACCCTCACACAGGACAGTATTTGCAATATTGGCCCTACTGATAAGCTGGTGTGAAATAACAATGGAAAGTATCATACTTCTTACCCCTCCTCTGTGCATCTGGGTTTTATGCTCCTTGGCAGGGGGGCATGAAGACTTCCCAGCAGATATGCATCATGGTGGTTTTACGTGAATCCATTTCCAGATCCTCCATTTCCACATATATCCTTTCTACAATAAATTTGCCCAATAATGTGCCTGCAGGCTGCTAGTTTTCCTTTTCTGCCTCTCATCTCAAAATCACTGTTCTCTCACTTTACAAAAGAAAGGCATACCTCTCACTCATCCCGAGACCTACCATGATATCTTGCCCCGAAGCTTACTAGCCAACCTGACACCAAGCAAAAGAACACTGGGAGGGACTTCCCTGGTGGTGCAGTGGTTAAGAATCTGCCTGCCAATGCAGGGGGACACTGGTTCGAGTCCTGGTCCGGGAAGATCCCACATGCCACGGAGCAACTAAGCCCGTGCGCCACAACCACTGAGCCTGCGCTCTAGAGCCAGTGAGCCACAACTATTGAGCCCATGTGCCACAACTACGGAAGCCCACACGCCTAGAGCCATGCTCTGCAACAAAGAGAAGCCACCGCAATGAGAAGCCTGCGCACCAACCAAGAGTAGCCCCCGCTCACCACAACTAGAGAAAGCCAGCGTGCAGCAACAAAGACCCAACGCAGCCAAAAATAAATAAATAGAATAAATAAATTTATTTAAAAAAAAAAAAGAACACTGGGGGACCATATTGCTCTTGAAGGTCAGTCTTTAAAGTACAAATTACGAAATACTCATGGCAAGGCTTCCTGCTTTAGCTAGCTAGCTAACTAGTTTTCTGAGTATCGAATTATTTATTTAATCATTCTAGAATTTGTATTCTAAAATGAGATGGCTGTCACCAGGTTGCATGTTAACAAATGTATTTGAATGAAAAAACTAAAGTCAGACTTTTCTAATGAAAACTAAGTCTGACTTGGCTGAATGATTTGACAATAGGAACTGGCTTTGTTAATTAGATGATGTGGCAGCATGTACCATAAGCTGGATAAGCTAAATCTACAGGCCCACAGTTTTGATTAAAATACATTAAAAACCCTTATGCAACATACAATATGTTGGAAACTACATCCTTTGTAACTAAACTTATGACATGTGGATTTAAAAATATGGGGGGGTACACACCTTTTAAAAATTATTTTTGGAAGTACAAGAGCAAAACAGTTGGAGGATACTATCCTAGATCTCATAGTAGAACAAAATTTAAATCTAGAAGGGATACAGCTATTTGGTACAACTTTATTTATAGAGAAGCAAACAAACACAGAGAAATTAAACAAGCTGCAACCAATTTGTGACAGAGCTGAGATTAGATCCTGAGTCTCCTGGTCCCTAAAGAATAATTCCACTGGATACCCTTCTCTCCTAGGGTTCTGCCCTCTATCCCACCCACACCGAGCCATGAAGGAGCCCCCCTCGTGCAGAAAGCAGACATTAGTTAAATAAATGAACAAATCTCTTCAGAATAGAAGTGCCAAAGTAGGTAGAATCTGCTTGATTGCTTATCCTTAATGGCCTTTACCTGTGACACCAGTGGGAAGAAGCGGGATGTACAATCCTTGGAGTCTGAAGAGTTAGCATGAGTCACAAAAATATCTTGATGGGCCACAGGTTATTTCACAGTCCCGGGCCAGCCACTTAACTGGAAGATCAATTTCCCCCAGCCTCACACAGTGATCACGTCTGTCTTCTGAAATGTGTTCCTTGAGCTCACCCAGCTCCTCTTACTCCACTGCCAGACTTCAGCCTGACACCTGGTTGCTTCTCAAAGTGTCTCTCTTTCAGATTTAATTAGCATGACGCTCTAGGGGAGCCCCTCACAGAGGTACAATAGCCTGTGTCCCTAAGCACGTTTGGTCATGATTTTGCCTCACAGGCGATGAAATTATATCCCCTGTTGATTCAGTCATAACTTCCCTATGACATAGTTCATGTTCTCTGCTTTATTTTCCTGGTTTGGGTTTTTTGTTCTGTTTTCTTCCTACTCCAGAGAATTTCTATTTTTCTGTTCAGCTTAACTGAAGATGTTTACCTGCTTTAAGCTCAGAGGAATGAGGGCATATAAATTATCTCTGAAGGCAGGCAAGGGAAGGCATTTGGGTTTGTAAGATTCCACTGGCTTTCATTTGCAATGACTAACAATGCTAACTAGACTAAAATCCAAAAACTATATATTAATAGTGAAGGAATAGTCCATATTAATTGGGCATACAATTACAGTGGAACATTTAATGAGCAAAGTATAAGGGCCAAGAGGGCTCACAACAAAAATCATTGAAAGAAGTTCAGTGACCATTGGTTTTGAATGGATGGCATTAATTTATGAGCAATCAATACTCTTTTAATTGGAATTTTGCTGTCTTTAGGTACATAAAGAGCAAAGTCTATTAAAGCAAGTGATAAGTCCTCTTTGTTTTAGAGCTTACGGCAGGGAATTGGAGATGAGATCTTGGATTAGGACATTTATAACACTCATGAGTATCATTTAGCTATGAAATAAAATCAAAGAAGCAGCTCTATTTACACCAGAGACTCTGAATCTAAAGAAGTATTCTCTCTCCTTCTGTGTATACAAATACTGTCACCAATCACCCCCATCCTGCTTCCTTACTATCCACTATTTCAGAGAAACCAAGGCCATGTACTTTAGAAAAGGATTTTTTTTTTCTTGCTTGGGAGGTTAGATACTAGAAAAACTTATAGACAAGAGTGAGAGCTCCAGATTTCCTTCAGACGCCATTACTTACCACTTATCACACGTGTGACTTCTCTGAGCTTTGGTTGAATCACCTAAGAAATCAAGATAATACTATTTACTTCCTCGGGTGGTAAGGATTAAATGTTAGAAGCTATACAATGTATGACTATACAATGTAAGTCAGTATGATGGCCTCTGCTAATGGACTCTTCTGGGTGAAGATTTCACTTGCTAGCCTTAAATGCTCACCCACTTATCAAAACAAAACGTCCCCCAAATTCTAGGAGACCAGGTAGTTCCACGGACAGTACATCACGATCACATCCACATCACATTTTTCCTTGCCTTTCTACACCTTCAAAATTCATGTGATTCCACAGGCCATTTCCAGAAAAAGCCAAGGGCCCTCTGAGCTTGACCCAAGCCTGCTGAACGATGCCAAACCCTCTTCCAACTTCAGACAAACTGAAGAACAGGAGGGAAGCGGCCCTCAGAATGAGGGAGGGGGGTGAGGGAAGATGCTACAGGGGCTGGCTGTGCTGACTGGCCTGATTCTAAGCAAATCAGTCCTGCGTGGACATTTTAAACATAATCTCTCCCCTTTCAGGACTAACATTCAATGGAGAAACGTGTGAGAGGAAAAGCCTCTTAAGAGGATAAGCTGCAGCAAAATTCCAAAAGCCTTGAGATGTGGGAGAAAAGTGCCAGAAGAAGATACTTGGAGCATGTTATACCCAAATGCATCATCTGTTCTGACGGGCAAATTTCATGAGGAGACAAACCTTGACGATTCTCCTCCCCTGTTTTTTAAAAACTGCTTCCCGGGGCTTCCCTGGTGGCGCAGTGGTTGAGAATCTGCCTGCCAATGCAGGGGACACGGGTTCGAGCCCTGCTCCGGGAAGATCCCACATGCCGCGGAGCAGCTGGGCCCGTGAGCCACAACTACTGAGCCTGCGCGTCTGGAGCCTGTGCTCCGCAACAACAGAGGCCGCGATAGTGAGAGGTCCGCGCACCGCGATGAAGAGTGGCCCCCGCTCGCTGCAACTAGAGAAAGCCCTCGCACAGAAACTGAAGACCCAACACAGCCAAAAATAAATAAATAAATAAATAAAAATTTTAAAAAAATCTTAAAAAAAACCCCAAAAAACTGCTTCCCTAGCAACCCCTCACTAAGCGGTGCAGTCTGCAGGTGTGCAGGTGTGCTGTTCGCTGGCCCCTCCCTCTCGATGAGGCTAATTTATTCAGATGGGTGGTGCAGGTGGAGAGTGAGGAAGTGAGGAAAGTTGGGAGCAGCACATCTCCGCTGTCCCCCACGATGAGTCCCTGGCACATTTTCCCCTTATGCACAGCTCTTGTCATGAATACATTTTCCATCTTGTAAATGTTATTGAGGGGGTTAGATTATTTGCTTGGGGGGGCATTTGTTTCATTTCTTTGATAGTTAAGTAGGATAGCAAAAGAATGCCAATTCCCTATAGGGTGTTGGCATATTCTATAAACATCGTAGAAGAGCTGGCAACATAATGGGCATATCTTGCACAGTAAGAGTTTTGTATATTTTCATTTTGATAGTGGAAAGGAATTAAAGAGGAAGGTTAAAAATAAACAAAAACTACATTAAAAGTGTTATTGAGGGAATTCCCTGGCGGTCCAGTGATCAGGACTCCGCGCTTTGACCGCCAAGGGCCCGGGTTCGATCCCTGGTCAGGGAATTAAGATCCCACAAGCCGCAAGGCGAGGCCAGAAAAAAGGAAGTGTTGTTGAGATGACTGTATAGGATGTGGAGCACGCATGCGCACACACACAGACGCACACAAAACTAAGTACAGCGAATATTAGATCACAATCTAAATGGGAAAGAATTTGAAAAAGAATAGATACATGTGTATGTATAACTGAATCACTCTGCTGTACACCTGAAACCATCACAACATTGTTAATCAACTATACTCCAATATCAAATAAAAAGTTAAAAAAAGGGACCCTATCCTGAAAATCTACCGTATTAGCAGATGAAAAGATAGCGCTCTGAGCTATTTTAATAAGTATTTATGTAATATGGCTATCCCAGGTCAAAAGAGGTTAAGACAACAGAAGGTTTACCTTTAGGCATAGGGGGGGCGTGAAATACTACAGGCAGATGCTAATTCCATTTTCCTGTACTTTTTGCCACAATACTAGAAGATCTACCTCTCCACTGACCTATGTGTTTCTATTTTAAGCTCTAAACTATCTCCACTGCCTTGACCCAGAGGTGATTTGGAAGTCAAACCAGAATATCCCGGAGAAATGTATCAGCCCTTGAATTTTTTAAAGAGCTTGCTATTTGTCTCAAATGGTAACTCCTTTCTTAAAAGGACAAATGCTAGATTGATGTTGCTTTCCCGAGAAATTAAAATAAGTTATATCTTTGGTCCAAATCCCATTTCCTCTCCCCATTATGGCTCACTTAGTCAACAGACATTTATTTACTACTCCAGACCCAGATGGTGACATAGGAGGCTCCTGAATTTCCCTCCTCCCACGGATGCACCACATGTACAGCTACACACACAAAGCAAATCCCTCTGAGAGATTCAGGCACTAGCCAAGTGACTGCTACACATCAGACAACTAAGAAAATACATCGAAACAGGTAGGAAAGGCTGAGACACACTCTTGCCATAAATCCCCCTGGCACAGCAACATACAATTGGGAGGGAATCCCAAACTCTCAGCTTCTCCTGAGGAGAAAAGGGTTTGGACCCCATATCTAGCTCCCCAACTTTTAAGCCTCCCACAGAGGGATGACACCTAAGTCCCCTACCTCTGATAGCCAGTGAGGTTTTGTTCAACCAAGTCCCACAGGACTGTAGCAAACCAAGAAAGAGTTGTTAACAGGACACAGGAGAACTCACCGCAGCGCAGAGAGAGCAGACAAAAAGGCCCACCCCCTGACCTTCCCCGAGAAGGGTTTGACTGCATACTTTACAAGTCACTGCCTGAGAGTCTAGCTTCTAATTAGTAGGCAAATGGGTGATGACTGCGATCCTCCCCACAGACTGAATGGGCTGGTGGGCACTTCCCCTCTCCCCGCTCCGGTTTGCCCCAACAATAAAACCAAGTGTCCAGTATCTCCCTGGAAGATGCTTGTCCAAATCCCAGCTGATAGCCAACAGGACTCGCATGCACAAGTCCCACAGGACTACAGCAAACAAGGAAGCAGTTCTTAAACAGGTGCCGGAGTAACCAAGTACACACACACACACACACACACACACACACACACACACACCCTCTGCAGCTCAACACCTGGATTCAGTGCAAAGGGAGCAGGCAAAAGTGCCCATAGCCCAGTTTCTCCCCGAAGGAGACTGACTGCTTACTTTCCCAGTTACTGCCTGAGGGTCCAGCCTCTAATCAGCCTGCACCATCAGGGAAATGCAAATCACAACCACAATAAGGTATCACCTCACACCTGTTAGGATCTCTGTTGTCAAAAAGACAAGAATTAACAAGTGTTGGCGAGGACTTGGAGAAAGTGGAATCCTTGAGCATTGTTGGTGGGAATGTAAATTGGTGCAGGCACTGTAGAAAACAGCATGGAGCTTTCTCAACAAATTAAAAAGAGAACTACCATATGATCCAGGAATCCCACTCCTGGGTATTCAGGCAGATCTCGTTTCACTGCCCTTCTCTTTATTATGCTTCACAGATACTGTGTTTTTCACAAATTGAAGGTGTGTGGCAACCCTGCATCCAGCAAGCCTATTGGCACTATTTTTCCAACAGCACTTGCTCACTTCGTGTCTCTGTGTCACATTTTGGTAATTCTTTCGGTATTTCAAACTCTTTCATTATTATTTTATTTGTTATAGTGATCTGTGATCAGTGATCTTTGCTGTTACTACGACGACTTGCTGAAGGCTCAGATGATGGTTAGCATTTTTTAGTAATAAAGTATTTTTTAATTAAGGTGTACACATTTTTTTAGACACAGTGCTATTGTACACTTAACAGACTACAGTACAGTGTAAACATAACTTTTACATACACTGGGAAACCAAAAAATTCATGTGACTCTCTTTATTGTGATATTCACTTTATTTTGGAGGTCTAGAACCAAACCCGCAATATTTTCAAGATATTTCTGTACATGCAAAGGAAACAAAATCACTATGTCAAAGAGCTGGCTGTTTTCCCATGTTGATTGTGGTATTATTCACAAGAGCTAAGGCATGAAAACAACCTAAGCATCCTTCGACAGATGAATAGATAAAGAAAATGTGACAGACATAGACACAATGGAATACTATTTGGCCTAAAAAAAGAAGGAAATCCTGCCATTTGTGACAACATGAATGAACCTGGAGGGCATTATGCTAAGTGAAATAAGCCAGACAGGGAAAGACAAATAATACATGTTGTCACTTGTATTTGTAATCTAAAAAAAAAAAAAAAAAAAGTTTAACTCATAGAAACAGAGTAGAATGGTGGTTGCCAGGGGCTGGGATGTGGGGGAGATAAGGAGAGCCTGGTAAAAAGCTATCAAACAGTTATATGGTAAGGTCTCAGTATATACAACATGGTGACTATCGTTGATAATACTGTACTGTATAATTGAAATGAGCTAAGAGAGTAAAATCTAGGTATTTAAGTGTTCTCACACACCAAAAAAGGCAAGAATGCAAGGTGATGGATGTGTTAATTAACTCGATGGTGGGAATCCTTTCACACTCTATATGTGTATGTTGCTTCCCAAATTTAAAAGCTTCCCCCTCCTCCCCACCAGTACACAGAGGGCAAGGAGAGACCAAAGAAAGAGGTAGACCACTGCAAGATTAGTATGTGGCAGTTTTAATAAGCAAGGGATTGAGGACACGGGGAGGGGGAAGGTAAGCTGGGGCAAAGTGAGAGAGCGGCATGGACACATATACACTACCAAATGTAAAACAGACAGCTAGTGGGAAGCAGCCGCATAGCACAGGGAGATCACCTAGGTGCTTTGTGACCACCTAGAGGGGTGGGATAGGGAGGGTGGGAGGGAGACACAAGAGGGAGGGGATATGGGGATATATGTATACATATAGTTGATTCACTTTGTAATACAGCAGAAACTAACACAACATTGTAAAGCAATTCTACTCCAATAAAGATGTTTTAAAAAATAATAAGCAAGGAGCCTGAACCAAGATGGCAGAGTAGAAGGACATGCTCTCACTCCCTCTTGTGAGAACACCAGAATCACAACTAGCTGCTGGACAACCATCGACAGGAAGACACTGGAACTCACCAAAAAAGATACCCCACATCCAAAGACAAAGGAGAAGCCACAGTGAGACGGTAGGAGGGGCGCAATCACAGCAACATCAAATCCCATAACTGCTGGGTGGGTGACTCACAGACTGGAGAACACTTATACCACAGAAGTCCACCCACTGGAGTGAAGGTTCTGAGCCCCACGTCAGGCTTCCCAACCTGGGGGTCCGGCAATGGGAGGAGGAATTCCTAGAGAATCAGACTTTGAAGGTGAGTGGGATTTGATTGCAGGACTTTGACAGGACTGGGGGAAACAGAGACTCCAGTCTTGGAGGGCACACACAAAGTAGTGTGCGCATCAGGACCCAGGGGAAGGAGCAGTGACCCCAGGGGAGACTGAACCTGACCTACCTGCTAGAGTTGGAGGGTCTCCTGCAGAGGCGGGGGGTGGTTATGGCTCACCGTGGGGACAAGAACACTGACAGCAGAAGTTCTGGGAAGTACTCCTTGGTGTGAGCCCTCCCAGAGTCCGCCAATAGCTCCACCAAAGAGCCGGGTAGGCTCCAGTGTTGGGCTGCCTAAGGCCAAACAACCAACAGCCAGGGAACCCAGCCCCACCCATCAGCAGTCAAGCAGATTAAAGTTTTACTGAGCTCTGCCCACCAGAGCAACACCCAGCTCTACCCACCACCAGTCCCTCCCATCAGGAAACCTGCACAAGCCTCTTAGATAGCCTCATCCACCAGAGGGCAGACATCAGAAACAAGAACTACAATCCTGCAGCCTGTGGAACAAAGACCACATTCACAGAAAGACAGACAAGATGAAAAGGCAGAGGGCTATGTACCAGATGAAGGAACAAGATAAAACCCCAGAAAAACAACTAAATGAAGGGGAGATAGGCAACCTTCCAGAAAAAGAATTCAGAATAATGACAGTGAAGATGATCCAGGACCTCGGAAAAACAATGGAGACAAAGATAGAGAAGATGCAAGAAATGTTTAACAAAGACCTAGAAGAATTAAAGAACAAACAAACAGAGATGAACAATACAATAAATGAAATGAAAACTACACTAGAAGCAATCAATAGCAAAATAACTGAGGCAGAAAAACGGACAAGTGACCTGGAAGACAGAACGGTGGAATTCACTGCTGTGGAACAGACTAAAGAAAAAAGAATGAAAAGAAATGAAGACAGCCTAAGAGACCTCTGGAACAACATTAAATGCAACAACATTCATATTATAGGGATCCCAGAAGGAGAAGAGAGATAGAGATGGCCAGAGAAAATATCTGAAGAGATTATAGTCGAAAACTTCCCTAACATGGGAAAGGAAATAGCCACCCAAGTCCAGGAAGAGCAGAGAGTCCCATACAGGATAAACCCAAGGAGAAACATGCTGAGACACATAGTAATCAAATTGGCAAAAATTAAAACAAAGAAAAATTATTGAAAGCAGCAAGGGAAAAACGAAAAATAACGTACAAGGGAACTCCCATAAGGTTAACAGCTGATTTCTCAGCAGAAACTCTACAAGCCAGAAGGGAGTGGCATGATAAACATAAAGTGATGAAAGGGAAGAACCTACAACCAAGATTACTCTAGCCGGCAAGGATCTCATTCAGATTCGATGGAGAAATCAAAAGCTTTACAGACAAGCAAAAGCTAAGAGAATTCAGCACCACCAAACCAGCTCTACAACAAATGCTAAAGGAACTTCTCTAAGTGAGAAACACAAGAGAAGAAAAGGACCTACAAAAACAAACCCAAAACAATTTAGAAAATGGTCATAGGAACATACATATCGATAATTATCTTAAACGTGAATGGATTAAATGCTCCCACCAAAAGACACAGGCTTGCTGAATGGATACAAAAACAAGACCCATATATTTGCTGTCTACAAGAGACCCATTTCAGACCTAGGGACACATACAGACTGAAAGTGAGGGGATGGAAAAAGATATTCCATGCAAACAGAAATCAAAACAAAGCTGGAGTAGCAATACTCATATCAGATAAAATAGACTTTAAAATAAAGAATGTTACAAGAGACAAAGAAGGACACTACATAATGATCAAGGGATCAATCCAAGAAGAAGGCATAACAATTATAAATATATATGCACCCAACATAGGAGCACCTCAATATATAAGGCAACTGATAACAGCTGTAAAAGAGGAAATCAACAGTAACACAATAATAGTGGGGGACTTTAACACCTCACTGACACCAATGGACAGATCATCCAAAATGAAAATAAATAAGGAAACAGAAGCTTTAAATGACACAATAGACGAGATAGATTTAACTGATATTTATAGGACATTCCACCCAAAAACAGCAGATTACACTTTCTTCTCAAGTGTGCACGGAACACTCTCCAGGATAGATCACATCTTGGGTCACAAATCAAGCCTCAGTGAATTTAAGAAAATTGAAATCATATCAAGCATCTTCTCTGACCACAACGCTATGAGATTAGAAATGAATTACAGGGAAAAAACCATAAAAAGCACAAACACATGGAGGCTAAACAATACATTACTAAATAACCAAGAGATCACTGAAGCAATCAAAGAGGAAATCAAAAAATACCTAGAGACAAATGACAATGAAAACACGACGATCCAAAACCTACGGGATGCAGCAAAAGCAGTTCTAAGAGGGAAGTTTATAGCTATACAAGCCTACCTCAAGAAACAAGAAAAATCTCAAATAAACAATCTAACCTTACACCTAAAGGAACTAGAGAAAGAAGAACAAACAAAACCCAAAGTTAGCAGAAGGAAAGAAATCATAAAGCTCAGATAAGAAATAAATGAAATAGAAACAAAGAAAAAAATAGCAAAGATCAATACAACTAAAAGCTGGTTCTTTGAGAAGATAAACAACATGGATAAACCATTACTCAGACTCATCAAGAAAAAGAGGGAGAGGACTCAAATCACTAAAATTAGAAACGAAAAAGGAGAAGTTACAACAGACACCACAGAAATACAAAGTATCCTAAGAGACTACTACAAGCAACTCTATGCCAATAAAACAGACAACCTGGAAGAAATGGACAAATTCTTAGAAAGGTATAACCTTCCAAGAGTAAACCAGGAAGAAATAGAAAATATGAACTGACCAATCACACGTAATGAAATTGAGACTGTGATTAAAAATCTTCCAACGAACAAAAGTCCAGGACCAGATGGCTTCACAGGTGAATTCTATTAAACATTTATAGAATAGCTGACACCCATCCTTCTCAGACTCTTCCAAAAAATTGCGGAGGAAGTAACACTCCCAAACTCATTCTATGAGGCCACCATCACCCTGATACCAAAACCAGACAAAGATACTACAAAAAAAGAAAATTACACACCAATATCACTAATGAATATAGATGCAAAATCCTCAATAAAATAGGAGCAAACAGAAGCCAACAACACATTAAAAGGATCATACACCATGATCAAGTGGGGTTTATCCCAGGGATGCAAGGATTCTTCAATATACGCAAATCAATCAATGTGATACACCATATTAACAAATTGAAGAATAAAAACCATATGATTATCTCAATAGATGCAGAAAAAGCTTTTCACAAAATTCAACACCCATTTATGATAAAAACTCTCCAGAAAGTGGGCATAGAGGGAACCTACCTCAACATAATAAAGGCCATATATGACAAACCCACAGCAAACATCATTCTCAATGGTGAAAAACTGAAAGCATTTCCTCTAAGATCAGGAACAAGACAAGGATGTCCACTCTCACCGCTATTATTCAACATAGTTTTGGAAGTCCTAGCCTCGGCAATCAGAGAAGAAAAAGAAATAAAAGGAATACAAATTGGAAAAGAAGAAGTAAAACTGTCACTGTTTGCGGATGACGTGATACTATACATAGAGAATCCTAAAACTGCCACCAGAAGACCACTAGACCTAACCAACGAATTTGGTAAAGTTGCAGGATACAAAATTAATGCACAGAAATCTCTAGCATTCCTATACACTAATGATGAAAAATCTGAAACAGAAATTAAGAAAACACTCCCATTTACCATTGCAACAAAAGAGTAAAATACCTAGGAATAAACCTACCTAGGGAGACAAAAGACCTGTATGCAGAAAAGTATAAGACATTGATGAAAGAAATTAAAGATGATACAAACTGATGGAGAGATATACCATGTTCTTGGATTGGAAGAATCAATATTGTGAAAATGACTATACTACCCAAAGCAATCTACAGATTCAATGCAATCCCTATCAAATTGCCAATGGCATTTTTTATGGAACTAGATCAAAAAATCTTAAAATTTGTATGGAGACACAAAAGACCCCAAATAGCCAAAGCAGTCTTGAGGGATAGAAACGGAGCTGGAGGAATCAGACTCTCTTACTTCAGACTATACTACAAAGCTACAGTAATCAAGTCAATATGGTACTGGCACAAAAACAGAAACATAGATCAATGGAACAAGATAGAAAGCCCAGAGGCAAACCCACGCATCTATGGTCAACTAATCTATGACAAAGGAGGCAAGGATATACAATGGAGATACGATAGTCTCTTCAGTAAGTGGTGCTGGGAAAACTGGACAGCTACATGTAAAAGAATGAAATTAGAACACTCCCTAACACCATACACAAAAATACACTCAAAATGGATTAGAGACCTAAATGTAAGAGAGGACATTATAAAAGTCTTAGAGGAAAACATAGGAAGAACACTCTTTGACATAAATCACAGCAAGATCTTTTTTGATCCACCTTCTAGAGTAACGGAAATAAAAATAAAAATAAACAAATGGGACCTAATGAAACTTAAAAGCTTTTGCACAGCAAAGGAAACCATAAACAAGACGAAAAGACAACCCTCAGAATGGGAGAAAATATGTGCAAACAAATCAACGGACAAAGGATTAATCTCCAAAATATATGAATAGCTCATGCAGCTCAATATTAAAGAAACAAACAACCCAATCCAAAAATGGTCACAAGACCTAAATAGACATTTCTCCGAAGAAGACATACAGATGGCCAAGAAGCACATGAAAAGCTGCTCAACATCACTAATTATTAGAGAAATGCAAATCAAAACTACAATGAGGTATCACCTCATACCGGTTAGAATGGGCTTCATCAGAAAATCTACAAACAACAAATGCTGAGGGTGTGGAGAAAAGGGAACCCTCTTGCACTGTTGGTGGGAATGTAAATTGATACAGCCACTATGGAGCACAGTATGGAGGTTCCTTAAAAAACTAAAAATAGAATTACCATATGCTCCAGCAATCCCACTACTGGGCATATACCCAGAGAAAACCATAATTCAAAAAGACACATGCACCCCAGTGTTCATTGCAGCACTATTTAGAATAGCCAGGTCATGGAAGCAACCTAAATGCCCATTGACAGACGAATGGATAAAGAAGATGTGGCACATATATACAATGGAATATTACTCAGCCATGAAAAGGAAGAAAATTGGGTCACTTGTTGAGACGTGGATGGATCTAGAGACTGTCATACAGTGTGAAGTAAGTCAGAAAGAGAAAAACAAATATCGTATATTAACGCATGTATGTGGAACCTAGAAAAATGGCACAGATGAACTGGTTTGCAGGGCAGAAGTTGAGACACAGATGTAGAGAACAAACGTATGGACACCAAGGGGGGAGAGCCATGGGGTGTGGGAATGGTGGTGTGATGAATTGGGCATTTGGTATTGACATGTATACACTGATGTGTATAAAATTGATGGCTAATAAGAACCTGCTGTATAAAAAAAATAAATAAAATTAAATTTAAAAATTAAAAAAAAAAAAAAAGAACTGTCCTACTCCCATAATAACCAATTTTCAGATGAAGAATCTGAGACTGAGGACATGTAAACTGCTTAAAGTCAAAGTGCTAATATAATCTGGAGCAAGGATTTAGATGCAAGTCTGTGTGACTTTCAACCACTGAACTCAAGAATACAATTCAGGTGGTGACTATAATTCACGCTTCATTTTTATTTACTATTAAAACATTCCTTAACGCAGCCAGTATGTTGTGTACAGCACTGTGTTGGGGACATACTTGTGGAAAAATGTGTAACATAAACATAAATTATTATCTGACAGAAGCTTTAGATTTCTGGTTCTAAATGGGGAGATATCTTCCATGAGGTGGCATCTGGGAAGGTTTTTGGGAGAGACTTTGGTGGTCATGATGATGACATGATTTAATAGAGAAGCCTGTTTAAATTTAGGGAGTGGGGAAGACCCTGGGGAAGGTTTTAAATATTGCAATGTGTGGGATAACGATGCAAGATGAAGATGTGTCCCTTGCCCTGAAAGACTGTCGTGGAAGCGAGGAAGCTGTTTGTAATTATCTAAGGCTAGAACCCATCTTCCATGTATTAAATATTTTTTGTGTGTGATTAAAATATACAATGAACTTTTAAAAAAATAATAATAATAAGCAAGAGAATTTACATACTGGACTTGCTTTGGGCGGCCACAAGATGAGTAGATCTTCACACCGCTAGCCAGAACCTTAAAAGTTTATATAGAGGCCTTAATGGGGTTCAGTCACATACACAGTCCAGATGGTCTCAACAACACCTTGCTTTCTCAAGGTTGTGTCCTTGACAATGACTTCTACTGTGGGAACAGTGGGTGAATGTACATTCCAAGGACACTGGGAGGAGGTGAGGAACCTCTGATTGTCCTGGTCCGGCTCACAGCTAAACCAGCTGTCATACCCTCTTGATGACTTCCTCCAACAGTATATCAAATTATCACGTTGTATACCTTAAATATATTACAATTTTATTTGTCCATTATACCACAAAAGAGCTGGAAAAGAAAACATTTATTTACTGAGCTTCTGCTATTGTGCACTGAAAACATACACGAACATTTTAAAACCTGGAACTTGCCCTTAAGGAAGTTTCTATCTAAACAAAAATGTTAAGGCAGTCAATGAATTGTTATAATTCCAGACTGAAAATAATACACAAAACAAAAATGTAATAATAATGTACTATGATGAGAGAGGAGAGAGACTATTTTGCTGGGGTTAACAGGGGAGATTTTGTGAAAGAAATGACATTTAAACTGGATTTTGAAGGAAAGATAAAATTTGGAAATTTAAATCATGGAGGAACAAAAAGCACTCCAGAAAAGGCAAGGACTTGAATAAAGCAGAGAACAATCAAAAATTGTGTTAAATATGAGGATAACAAGTAGTTTGGTCTGGCTGGAATACAGATTTCATGAACAAGACAGAAATCAAGTTGGAAGACTGTGGAAGACCTGAAATGCCAGGATACGGATTTTGAGTGGAGACTCGTGAAGATATTCTGAGCAGCAGCATGGCATAATCAAACCCTTTGGGATGGTTGATCTGGCAGCCTTGACCCAGACAGATTTGTTAGGGAGAAAGGAATCAACTGAAATTGTTTAAGTAAGTGGTCCTGAAGGGCTAAAATAAGGCAATGAGAATGGAAATGGAAAGAGGGGAAGAGCTAGGAAAGCAAAATGGACAGGAGTTGGCATTAACTGGAGCAAGAGAAGTTAACTGGGGCTCATGAGTTTTAGAGCCCATGCAACTAGAAACACAGTGTCTCTTCGAAAGAAGACAGAGAAGATCTGAGACATGATTCCATCAGGAAGACACTGGCACAAATAAGTGGTACCACGGATAACCACTGTCCGGCTACAGAGATGGTTGCCTGTGCGGAGAGTGTTATAAGCCCACTGGAAGCAGAAAGAGCAATTTTTTATACACAAATATGCACACATAGCCATGGACGGATGGAGGTAGGTATTGTCATGACAGAGTCACAGTGTGCTTTCAGGAAGAAAAGGTGGAGCTCTCCTGCTGGTGGCTAGTCAAAACGTGTCAAGGGGGTCACAGAGGAAGGGCTGAATAATGCTGGCACTCTCCACTGCCTGGTGGGAATGGGCATGGACCCACCCTTTGGAAGCATTTGGGTAAAATGTCCATCAAAAATTTCATAAAATTTTTGCCCACATTATTTCCCTTCTAGGAGCATAGCCTAATAATCTAAATATATGGAAGCTTCTTATAGTATTCATCACTGCATTATTAAAATGAGTCAAGTAAATAGTCTGTATCTGGTTGGGGTGATGGTTACTTGAATGTAAACGTTTATCGAAACTCATCAAATTATTCATTTAGGATTGGTACATTTCACTATAAATTTTATCTCAAAAATTAAATAATATATATAAATCAAATTTATTTCTTAAAAATAAAGAGCCAAATACCAAATTAACCCAAATGGCCCAACACAGGGAAGTATCGCCCTTGGAGGATCCATTTGATTATATCCCATGATATTATTAAAGTAAGGATTTAATCATGAATGTTTCTAATAATATAGAAAACATGTGCTAAGACATAAGTTGAAAATAAATACAAAATGTTATAGAGAATATAATCACAAGAATGTTAAAATATGCATAAGGGACAGACTGAAGGTTAACATGTCTAAATATTAACAGTAATTGTCATGATAGGATTATGCATGATTCTTTCTTCCTTTTATTTTTCTGTATTTTCTATATGCTATACACTGAAACTTATTACAGCAAATAAAACTGTTTAATTATTTTAAATATTGAATAAGATGCTGCTCCCAGTCACTCCACATCACATCTCCACTAAGTTCTTGAGCAAATTAGCAGGCCTGGACAGCGCTATTCCTAATCAAGGATAAGAATTAATCCAAAAGGATCTAACATAAATACAATTCAAAAAGGAAATTCCCTCCAAAAAAGAAGTTAGCAAATTCATGACAACATTGGAAATAAGGTTGCCAGCAGACTAGAAAAATGAGGGATCTCCAGCAGTGATAGAGCAACAGCAAATAGCCTGGCAACATAACCCAAAAGAGCTGAGGAACTCCTCTCAGAAGACAAATAAAACATCCCCAAATAGTGCTCTTTCCCTGGAAAACTCCAGAATAACGCCACTGTCACAGGCAGTGAAGGCAGGAAGGAGAGTATGATAGTGTTTTAGGTAATTAACTAACGAGTGACACAGATAAGACAGCAACTCCCCACTCACCCATTTATTGTATTTGTCCCCAGGTTAGAGCTATGAGTAGCCCCTCCTAAGAAATCTGAGGTGTGAGACAACCAGGGTGGCTATTGAGCAAAAGAAAGGGAGAGAGTTTCTGTCTGCCAGGAGGTATGAGCAGTCTCATTCCCAAAGGTCAAGCCTCCTTCACACTTTCGTCTCCTCGCTTTGGTCTTCTTCTCCTGTAGACTCACCAGAGGTCATCAGAGTTGTGTCAACTGCCAGACAAACAGGGATTCTCATTTGGGCTGAGAAAATACACCCCAAAAGCAACGAAATGTTCAATCTAGAACCTTAACCACAAATAAGAGAAAACAAGAAACACTAAATAGTTAAGGAATTTAACACTGCAAAAGAGATACTCTGGACTCAATAAATACCTATTACAGGAAAAACGATTTTTATTGAAAAAACATTATTATAATAAAAAAATTAAGTGTAAATATTGGAAAGAATAAGAACTATTATTATTATCAAACAATGTGAGTGTCCGTCTAGAATACCCAAAAGACTCTGCTAATAAACTTTTAGACCAGACAGAGGGTTTAGTTAGGTGGATACAAGGTCAACATATGAGAATTAATAGTAGCTTTTATACCCCTGAAATAACCAATTAGAATGTATTTAAAGATTCCATCATAATAGCAAAGAAAAATATTACATATTATAATTGAGTCCAACAAGAGATGTACAATACATTTATGAAGAATGCTGTATAATTTTTACTGAAGAAAGAAAAAGAAGCTCTAAATTAATAGAAGGGCAAACTGGTTCTGGATGGGAAGACTCAATAAAGTATAAGATCTCTCCAAATTTATATATAAATTTGATACAATTCCCAGTCAAAATTCTAAAAGGATGTCTTATGAAATAAATGAAATGAAGTGAAATATCCAGTAAAGTTTGGAAAAAAGGAATAGCGAGGAGGGACTTACATGATCATTCTAAATATGAAAAATAGTGTGGCACTGGTCCAAAATTAGATAAAGAGATCAATATGAAAAGATAAAGCAGGTGATATTTCAAATCGGGGAGAAAATAATTCAATAAGTGATGTTGGTATAACAGGCTAGCTATTTACAGACAGATTAAGACCTAAGCTCAATAAAACATTAAAAGCATTAAAAATGATATAAGTATTAGTAAAAATATATGAGAATTTTATGTCTTAATCTTTAAATGGGGAATGCTTTCATAAGCAAAAACAGCAAAAGTCATACAGTTAAAAGATTTGGCTATATAAAAATTCAAATAGTTTGAATAATATAAAAATTATAAATAAAGTTCAAAGATGAGATACTGACTGTAGGACAATATCAACATGTGTAATAGGTAAGTATTAATAACCAATGTGAAGGGCCCCTAGAAATCAGTAAGAAGTGAAAAAAGGCCTTTGAAAAATAGGCAAAGGAATTCACAAAGAAAAATGTGTCTAATGAGTATTTTTAAAAATATGCTGAAATTCCACTGTAATTTGGAATATGCATTTTTTAGAATAATGAGTTAATATTTTTAACTTATTGGCAAAAGTGAAAAAGCAGGATAATACTGCATTTTGACAAGGGTGTGTGCAGGGAAACAGACTCTCATTAAGTAGACATCGGAATGGACTTGTTGAAAATTTTACTTGTGCCTTTTCTTATACCTACAAAGTCCACTTCTAGGATTATATGTGATAAGCGCACTTGCAGTGTCCATGTAGAAGACTGTTCATTGCAGCATTTTAGGGTAAATATGTGGCCAAGAACAGTAGATGGTTAAATAAACAATATTACAACCACAGCATGCAATAAGTCATTTGGTAGTAGAAAAATAGGTATTGGCATAAAAAGGTCACCAAGATACACTAGTAAAGCAGAAAATTCTTATGTATAAGCATGCACAGGAAAAAGTCAAGAAGTAGACATAGAAAAGCATTAAACAGTAGTTACTTTTTAGATAGGGATGGGGTGAAGGATTGGGACTAACTGTCACTTACTATCTATACTTTTTATGTTTGACTTTTTTAAAATGACCACATGTGGAGACCAGCAGAAATGATACACTTAACCAAGGTAGAGTAAATAATTTGGCCATTTAACGCAAAGGTATACTTGATGGTAGTGTGATCATGGTTTTCTAGAGCTTTCCTTATGTGGGTGAGCTTATTCAGGTAGGTCAGGTAAGGGTCTTGACACTTACACCAGCCTTGTTCCTCTCTTCACCCTCAGGCTCTATTTCCTCTATTTCCTGCAGCCTGGGAAGTCACATCCTAGAGCCAGTACCTACCTTACACAATGATGCTCTTCCCTGGGTCTCTCTCACCATCTAGGTCCAATTTTCCTAACACTGATGTCAGATTTCTAGCTCTCCCATCTAGGAATTGCTCTCAATATTGCATAAAGACTTTGCACACAGCAGGACTGGTAATGGTATAATTGTTTAACACTTGTAAACCAAGGGGGGTGGGACTTACAAAGAAGATACATCAAAAGAAGTACTGCAGGAAACAGGGGGGAGAAAAAAAAACTTTGACAAATAATTCTCTACACTCCCAGAGACACAAAAGAGGGAAAAGAACTATCTGAAACAGAGAACTGCATGAAGAGGGATATGAAATTAAAGAAGAAAAAAGATGGTGGTAAATGCGAACTGGCAGAGTTCATAAAAGATCTCCAAGTGAATGATACAGACACCAGAGAAATAAAAATGATACAGAAACACAAAAACAATACAAGAGATACTATTTTTGAAAAGAATCGCAACATGGAAGAGAGGCTTAAAAAAAATCCAAAATCTTAAATGGCAAAGGACAAAGAAACAAAGGTAATTAGAAAGGTATATATGGAGAGAGATCAAAGACAGCCTACATAAGCTTGACCAGCAAAGGAAGTTGAACAAATGGATTAGAAATAATAGTCAAATATTAAATAGAACATGTTTCTGAAATAAAGGGAAACCTGAATCTGAGGATCAAAAGGTCATACCGTGTTCCAGGGGGAAGCAATTTGTTCCAGTAATCAACATGCTGTATTCTGGTGAGGTTGCTCACCTTTAAGAATAAACAGAGAATTATATAAGCATTCAGTCAGAAGAAGCAGTTCACCTACCAAGGAGGAAAATCAGAGTGAACTCAGATTTCTTCACAGCCGCATTTACTACCCCCAAAATTGTGAGCCAGGAAGTTTATAGGCAGCCTTTCTTGTGGAATAAAAAACTACTTGATGATAAAGTCTCACCAAACAAGTGCTGTAATGAAAAGAACTGAGAAAGGAAGAATTCATGGCATAAAAGTATTTGTGATTTGCACTGAGTTGATCAGAATATAGAAGTAAGGCTGAACAATTATGCAAAGTTATAAACATTGAAATGGGTAAGTAAGAACATAGCTAAGAAAAATGGGCAATGGTGTGAAAAGATCAGAAAAAAGTACAAATATGTAAATTTCTTAATCTTTCATGTCAGGAGTTAAAAGATATTATTTACTCTTGATGTTCCGATATTTCCCTTCTGTCTGAAAAAGTTCCTTTAGTAATCCTTTAGCTGTAATGTAAGGTTGATTTAACATTAGAAAAAATGAGTCATCATATATTAATAGATTAAAATTGAACAACCATATGATCATCCCAGTAGATGCAGGAAAAAATATTTTACAAACTTCAACACCCATTTGGGATAGAAGCACTTGCAGCAAACTAGGAATAAAACAGAACCTCCTCAATCCAATAAAAAGAAATTTATAAATAAAACGCTAAAGACAGAAAGCTACTAAACATTACTGAGAGGAATTAAAAGACTACTAGATAAATGGAGAGATACACTGTGTTCAGGAATCAGAAAATGCAAAATTGTTAAAATAAGATATCAAGTATCCTCACATTAATCTATAGATTTGACACAATTCCAAAATCTCAAGTGTTTTTTGTAGAAATTACACACAGATTGTAAAATTTATAGAGAAATGCAAAATGCCCAGAATAGCCAAAAGAAAGGAAAAAGTAAAGTTGGGAGTCTTTTGAAAAAGAAAAACAAAGTTGGAAGTATTAAACTCCCACTTAGTATAAAGCTTACAGTTTGACTTAGTATAAAACTACAGTAATCAAGTTAGTCTGATATTGACATATAAATCAATGTAACAGAAAAGTAAGTCCAGAAATAGACCTATGCATACATAGCTCATTGATTACCAACAAAGGGGCCAGTGTATTTCAGTGTTAAAAGGATATTCTTTTCACAAATGGTGTTAGAAAGTTGGATATTAACATACAAAAACAAAAGAAAGAACTTCAACCCTCATCTTCACACCCTATCCAAAGTTTAACTCAAAAAGGATCATATACCTAAATGTAAGCGTTAAAGCTTTAAAACTTCTAGAAGAGGTTTTAGGAGAAAAATTTATTACCTTTAGTTACACTAGATTTCTATAAAAACATAAACCATAAAAGCAAAAATAAAAAGTTGGACTTTAAAAATTAAAGTTTGCCAAATGTGTATAACAAAACAGAAACAGACTCTCAGACATAGAAAGCAAACGAGTGGTTACCAGTGGGAGAGGGAAGCGGGGAAGGGCAAGATATGGGTATGGGATTAAGAGGTACAAACTACTATGTATAAAATAAATAAGCTACAAGCCCATAGTGTACAGCACAGGGAAATATAGCCATTGTTTTGAAAAAACCTTAAATGGAGTATAATCTATAAAAATGTTGAACCACTATGTTGTACACCTGAAACTAATACAATATTGTAACTCAACTATACTTTAATTTTTAAAAAAATTAAGTTTGCTCTTAAAAAGACACTGTTAAGAAAATAAAAAGACAAACTGTAGACTGGGATAAAATATTTGCAAAGCATATAGCTGATAAAGGATTTGCTTCAAGAATATATAAAGAACTCTTACAACTCAATAAGACAAACAATCTAAATTTAAAATTGGGGAATTTTTTTGAAAAGACACTTCACCAAATAAGATAGATAAATGGTAAGTGAACATATACAAAGACGCTCAACATTATTAGTCATTAGGAAAATGCAAGTTAAAACCACACTGATATACCACAAAACACTCACTAGAATTAAAAACAAAAAACAAAAAAACCCCACTTAACTTAAAATATCAAATGCTGGTGAGAATGTAGACCTCCTGGATCACTCATACATTGCTGATGGAAATACAAAATGGTACATCCACATAAAAAAACAGTTTAGTGGTTTCTTATTAAGTGAAATATACTCTTACCATACAACTCAGCAATCTCACTCCTAAGCATTTACCCAGGAGAAATAACATATGCCCAAACAAAAATATGTATTTGAATGTTCATAGTCACGTTGTTCGATAACCAGAAATTTGCAAACAACCCAAATGTCCATCAACTATTGAGTATAAATAAATTGTTGTACATCCATGCAGTGGAATACTAAGTGAAAAAATCCAGACACAAAAAAACTGCATGTTGTGTGACTCCATTCACACAAAATTCTAGGAAGGGCAAAACTACAATGACAAAAAGCCATTTAGTGGTCGCCAGCAGGCAGGCAGAGGGAGAGGCCATTGGCTAGAAAGGACCAGGAGGGAACTTTCAGGAGTGAAGGATATGTTCCAGATCATGATTGTGGTGGTTATTACGCAACTGTCATAAACTTTATTTTTGTGTAACTACACAAAATACAACTGTATACCTTTGTCAAAACTCAGAATTGCAAACTTAAAATTGGCAAATTTTGTTGTATGTATATTTACTTCATTAAAGGTGATTTTTTTTTAATGCAAGATAATATATAATTAAGGGAAAGTCATTAGCATACCAAGACAATAACTGCAATGACACTTTAATGTTCTGAGTACTGTCAATGAATTATGTTACATACTAGATGTTGAATGTCAGTAAGGCATTGTCCCCTCTGGGAAATCGTAGTTTATTTCTAGAATGTTAGCTTCATGGGGAGCAGGGATCAGATCCTTGTTTCCTACTATATCTTTTGGACCTAGTATGGTACCTGATACCTAATAGATGCTTAACAAGCTTTTTTTTTTTTTTTTTTTGATTGGCTGACTGAGTCCCTATACACACATTTTTGAAATGTGAATACAGGGACTTCCCTGGTGGTCCAATGGGCAAAACTCCGTGCTCCCAATGCAGGGCGCCCGGGCACCACCCCTGCCGGGGAACCACATCCTGCACACATGCCACAACTAAGTGTTTGCACGTCACAACCAAGAAGTTCGTCCGCATGCCGCAACTAAAAAAAAGATCCCACACGCCGCAACCAAGATCCCTCGTGCCGCAACCAAGACCCGTCGCAGCCAAAACAAACAAACACTGGGAATTATCATTTAAAAAAAATAAAACGTGAATATAAAAAATGAAAGGAA
This sequence comes from Balaenoptera musculus, assembly GCF_009873245.2. Classification (NCBI taxonomy): domain Eukaryota; kingdom Metazoa; phylum Chordata; class Mammalia; order Artiodactyla; family Balaenopteridae; genus Balaenoptera; species Balaenoptera musculus. Next base: position 126,535,225 of record NC_045788.1, on the reverse strand, counting down.
GGAAACAATTTAAGGCTGAGAGAGAGCAATGAACTAGAACGCTCTAAACCATGCCTTTGGATTAGGTTTTCAAGCTGAACCTTGATGGATGAGTATGATGTAGAGGGATTTAGTCATGGAAAGGAGCAGGGACATGACCTTTTGCTTTACAGCGGATCTGCTGGAGCAGAGGTTTCATCCTGAGGAGAAGAAGGATACCAGGTTACATCCAGATGGAGGGCGGCTTTTAAAGCTGAATAAAGATGTTCAAATCTTTCAGAAGGTTAACATAAAGCCCACAAAAATGTTTGAACAGGAAAGTAAAAGATTAAAGTAATTTATTAAATATTAATTTCTTGGCAGAAGAAAGGCAATTGTAAGGCTACCACAGATTTGCTGTAACAAGCATCCTTAACATCTCAGTGGCTTAATACAAGCAATGTTTCACTTAGGTATAATATGATTATATGTTTGCTAAGTGGCCTTCCATGTAGTGATTTAAGATGTGGTTCCTTCCCTTTTTTGGTGCCAACATCCACAGCTTCCTTGGGGGTCCCTAATGGACACTTTGCCTTCAGCTTTCCAAGGAGTGAAGCAAGTAAGGAAAATGAGGTGGGACATCTGATGATCAGACCTGGAAATGGCACATATCACTCTGACCATGTTCTATTGGATGGAACCAGTCACATGGCTCCAACCTTAATAATAAAGCATCTGGAAAATGTGGCAATCTTATGTGTCTAGGTATAGAAAAGAGAAGTGGACAGCAATTAGCCAGTCTCTGCTGTGGAACTCTAAAAGCTCAGAGAAATCTTGCAATAAAAAGTCTGTTTAGGGGCTTCCCTGGTGGCGCAGTTGTTGAGAATCTGCCTGCCAATGCAGGGGACACGGGTTCGAGCCCTGGTCTGGGAAGATCCCACATGCCGCGGAGCAACTAGGCCCGTGAGCCACAACTGCTGAGCCTGAGCGTCTGGAGCCTGTGCTCCGCAACGGGAGAGGCCGCGATAGTGAGAGGCCCGCGCACCGCTATGAAGAGTGGCCCCCGCTTGCCGCAACTAGAGAAAGCCCTCGCACAGAAACGAAGATCCAACACAGCCAAAAATAAACAAATTAATTAATTAATTAATTAATTAAAAAAAATAGAAACACTCCTTTAATTTAAAAAAAAAAGTCTGTTTAACTACGTTTGGCTTCATGCTTTCTAAACTTACTTGATTACGATTTTCAGTTTTTAGAAAAATAAAAGGTGATATTTTTAAAAGCAGGAAATTAGAAAGGTCATATTCTCCTATAAAACACCCTTTATAATAAAAGTCTAATCTCATAGATAGGATACTTTATATTATTTGTAGATGATTATTGCCACCTTGAAGAGCCCATAGGAATCCTTCAAACACTAACATATGAAAATTCAGTAAGATGACTGGCTATGAAATTAATACACAAAGATATTGATTGTGCTTTCCTACATGCAAATAATTAGTAAAAACTATAATGGGGGAAACATCACATTTAGAAATTCACAAATATACTAAAAAAATATGCAACACCTTTATAAAGAAAGTTTTAAATCACTCCTGAGGAAAAAAGAAAAAATGAGTAACTATAAAAGTGTACTCTGTTCTTGGTTAAGAAAACTTTGTGTTAAAATTAAAAGTCTTTCTTTTCCCTAAATTGAACTATAAATTAATTTCAATCTCAATAGAACAGGCTCTAGAAATAATCCCAAATATACTTTCTGATTTTGAATATGATTAATAAGCTACTTCAAATCATTGGAAACAAGACAAATTATTTAATAAATGAAATTGGGATAACTTTTAAGCTTTAGGAAAATATGTTTATGTGTATACTTCAATCCTTAAATAATAATAAATTCTGTTCACATCAAAGATTTATGTGCTAAAATAAAACCATAAAGTTTAGAGGAAAATATGAGTATTTTTTTATTATCCTAGGGTTGGAAAGATCTACCTAAGTTTACATAAAATTCAAAATTCAGAAAGATAAAAACTATTAAATTTGACTTCATGAAAAATTTAACTATCTGTGATGCAAAAATTTACTGTAACTAAATTCAAATGATAAATGACAAACTGGGTTAAAAATAATTGGCAACACAAATGTCAAAGAGCTAATTTCCTTAAAATTAAAATTGTTCTCACAAGGAATAAAGAAGAGACAACCAACCAACAGAAAATATGGCAAAGAACATAAAGAGGTAATAATAGTAAAGGGGAAAAAAGTGCAAATGGCCTGTAAAATGAGATGATGCTCATTTCACTTCACTTACAATTAAAGAAATTAATATTAAATAGGGATGAGGTGCCATTTTTCACATAGACGAGAAGCCAAAATTTTGTTAATATTTGGCCATGTCTACTGCATGCCTCCTAATGCAGTAAGAAATAGGACATAGAACTTTATGACTAAGGGCAGCAGGAGTTGCCATTTATGGGAGTAATTACTCCACTGAGTGGTACCGTGGCCCCTGCCCCACCCAAATGGTATGAGATGCAGAGAGTATGCAGTCCTGGACACCTTCAATCTGAACCATAGATCCCCAGGTTCACCTCCAAGAGGCATAAAGAAAGCTTTGGGCAAGCTCTACTGCAGTGGTTCTCAAACTTTGGTGAGCCTCAGAATCGCATGGGGGGCTTGTTAAAACTCATATTGCTGGGTCCTGGTGTGGTAATGTATGATTCAGGAGGTCTAGGGTGGCACCTGAGAACTTGCATTTATAACAAGTTCCTAGGAGGTACTGATGCTCCCCAGCCAGGGACCGCACTTTGAGAGCCTCTGGTCTAGTGAACACCCTTTGCCCTGCTTGCTTGCCGTTTCAGTGGTAAACTGAAATAAAGGCAACATTAATCAGAGTCCCATTCTTCCTTGCCAGTCTTCAAAGCCAGACCAGCCCTCTGTGGTTTGGCTCAGTTTACCAGTTGGTAAAGACTCAGATAATAAAATATTTTCCCTCAGTATTAGTGAAAAAATAAACACATGCAGCCCTTTCCGATTTAGCAATATTTCTCAAAATTCATATGCATATATTCTTGGCCCAGAAATTCCATTTCTAGATATTTATCCTGCACACATGCTCCCCCCAAAATGCAAAGATTATATGTATGAAAATGTTTATTACAGCATATTGACAATAGCTAAAAACTGGAAACAACTTAAATGTCATTCAGTTGGGAATTGTTTAAATAAATTAGGGTACATCTCAAGGGAATACTTTGCAGCCATTAGGATGAATGTGGTAGATTGATCATACTGAAATGGAAATATGCCCACAATGTATAATTAAATGCAAGAGAGAAACCACAGAATGGTACATGGAATGAGATCCATTTTTTGTCAAAATTAAAAAGATATATCTTGAGCTTCCCTGGTGGTGCAGCGGTTGGGAGTCTCCCTGCCAATACAGGGGACACGGGTTCGAGCCCTGGTCTGGGAGGATCCCACATGCCGTGGAGCAGCTGGGCCCGTGAGCCACAGTTACTGAGCCTGCGCGTCTGGAGCCTGTGCTCCGCAACAAGAGAGGCCCCGATAGTGAGAGGCCCGCGCACCGCGATGAAGAGTGGCCCCCGCTTGCTGCAACTAGAGAAAGCCCTCGCACAGAAACGAAGACCCAACACAGCCATAAATAAATAAATTAATTAATTAATTATTTTTAAAAAAGATATATCTTATATAGAAGATATGACATATGATACATATAATGTAATATATATAAAGATATGATTGATACATATGCACAGAGTATGCACGCATGTGTGTGTATGCAAAGGTTTCTGAAAAGCTTCTTACAGACTTAGCCCAGGGAAAGGGCGCTGGAACCTCAAAGGCAGTGATACTGCATGGCTAGGGGGAGAGCAGGTATGACACTGAAGGACAATTACTTCAAAATTTTCCTGTTTGAATTATTTTACAACAAGCACATATACCATGTCCTGTCTCATTTATTTTTAAAGTACTTTTTCAAAGTCAAATCAAGAGCAACAATTCAATACCACCAGTGTCTTGGCCTTAAGCAAGTTTTATCTATTGATTACAGATGGTTCTCAAGGGCCTCTAACTGGGAACAATTTCTTTGCCTAGTTTTTAATCACTGGGTATAAATGAGATTAATAAAACAATGACATAAGAAAGATAAAAATAAGATAGGAAATAAATAAGGGACCCACAGCAAATAGAGAGGGACCCAGTGGGCCTGTACTCCGGCCACACTCTGTCCTCTGTTCCATTTTAATTCTCTCTCCAACATCTTGAAGAAAAATTAGCATCATATAATTGAAAATGTAAATGTTTATATTGTGTCCGCAATTTCTCTGTTGACTCAATGGTTGCTTCGATAACCGTAAACTGAGTTCGTATGACACCTACCTACTTCACGTGGCTGCCATTTCTATGGGTTCTGGAAAAGCAAGGACAGTATATGATGCCAGTATATGATGATAATACACATGCCAGGTTATGCTAAAAATACTGGGGACCTAGAATCCCCTCATGGCAAGGGTGTACCTGAAATTAGCAACATTTAGGAGAATAACAGGAAATTACCGACTTGTAAAGAGAAATTAATGAATTCTGCTGCGGGCCTGACATTAAGGACTTTCAGGCAGCTAGGTCAAGCTGGCATTTCGATATGCAAACCTACTGCTCCAAGGTATAAGGCCAGCTCTCAGGGGAGAGAGAGCAGGGCTAAAGGTACAATCCAATTTTAAACTTCTCTTTAGAATCATGAAAGCTTAAGCCATGAGATAAATATTTATATGCTCTGGATTTTTTTTAATTAAAAAAAAATTCCAAAAAGCCATAATGGAACAAAAGCCTATATCACTCCTCAACCTGAAAGAATAAAATAAGACTGAAAATTTCAAAGAATCACGCATTTTCTCATTCTCCCAAAAGCATATGGAAGAGGCCCTGGTACAATCTCTTAGTTACTCCATAAAGAGGCACTGATATTATCCGTAAAGTTTGTACCCTTTGGTGGAAAATTCTGTAAAACTGGATCACCAACATCCAAACAGACTCAAAAGTTTATGTGTCAAACAATATAAACTAAGAAGTTTCTTTCATCCTGGAACCAGTAGTTCCCTTGCCTCAGCAGGCCCAAAACATCATGTGTTATATGTCATACATCATTTGCCATGGACTTAACACTTCGGTTATGTAACTGATTGATTTTGGCCACTCATGGATAATCTTTCTTCACTCAAACCACCTTAAGTGTTTTCCTTAGTCACCTTAAGACAGGCTAAAAATCCTCAAACTTTTCTAAATTTTTTTACATCTACCCAACAGGTTAATTTGATTATAGCACCATCATTTGGGATACAGGATAGGACATCATTGCACCCTTGAAATTGTATAAAGAGAAGTTGACTGGAATTGGGAAAGCCACAGAAAAGCAGTTGAACTACAAAGGAATCAGAGACTCGACTAATGCCAAAAGACTTTTCCATTAATAATACCAAATAAATCTTGTGATCCTAGCTTTCTCTAAGGGACTCAAAGTGCTTTACAACAATTATTGAAAGAGTAACCCAAACATCCTTGCACATCGGCAGGGAGAATGTACTATAATAGTCACTTAATGGATTGGAAAAACTGGCACCGCAGAAAGGTTAAGTGATTTACCAAATATTACAAAATGAGTCAGGATAAGAACAGAAAATAGTCCTCAGTGACCCCGATCTGGTCACTGGCCCTAGCTGCATAAGCACCTTTGTTGTCTGTTTTAACTTTCTCCAGGTAATAGTGACTAACGAAGGATTTAATCTTCTCCCCATGGACTGCTCTTTGTTGGTTCTCTTTTGTTCCTCCTTATTTTTACTCCATAATAATGAAAATGATGCTAGTAATATCTGAAGAGCATCATATCTCACGAAGTGCTTTCTATAGTCACCATCTCCTCTAATTAAGCAAACCCAATCTCTGCATTCTGCATTTCTCTACTCCCTGACTCAAGCTGACCTGAAATTGTCAAAAGACACTATATATGAAATGTAGTGGCAAGAGTGGGATTTCCTTTCAGCCACTATTTTCACGATAGACACCCAGTATGGGAGTGCCCGCCATCTTTTACTCCTTTACTCAGCAAACATTCACTGGGCACCATTCTGTAAGACAAAGCTAAGTATGAAGGATATGAAGACAATTAAGATAGAACCTTTAGCTTCAAGATGGCAGAGGAGTGAGAAGATCACCTTCCTCCCCACAAATACATCAGAAATACAACTACATGCAGAACAGCTCCTACAGAACACCTACTGAACGCTGGCAGAAGACCTCAGACCTCCCAAAAGGCAAAAAACCACACGAACCTGGGTAGGGCAAAAGAAAAAAGAAAAAACAGAGACAAAAGAATAGGGACAAGACCTGCACCTTGGGGAGGGAGCTGTGAAGGAGGAAACGTTTCCACACACTGGGAAGCCCCTTCACTGGTGGAGACAGGGGTGGCAGGGGGGAAGCATCGGAGGCATGGAGGAGAGCGCAGCCACAGGGGTGCAGAGGGCAAAGCAGAGAGATTCCCGCACAGAGGATCGGTGCCGACCAGCACTCACCAGCCCGAGAGGCTTGTCTGCTCACCTGCTGGGGCGGGCGGGGGCTGGGAGCTGAGGCTCGGCATTCGGAAGTCAGATACAAGGGAGAGGACTGGGGTTGGCTGCATGAACACAGCCTGAAGGGGGCTAGTGAGCCACAGCTAGCCAGGAGGGAGTCCGGGAAAAAGTCTGCAGCTGCCGAAGAGGCAAGAGACCATTGTTTCGGGGTGCGCAAGGAGAGGGGATTCAGAGCACCGCCTAAACGAGCTCCAGAGGCGGGCGCAAGCCGCGGCTATCAGCACAGACACCAGAGACCGACATGAAAAGCTAAGGCTGCTGCTGCTGCCACCAAGAAGCCTGTGTGCGAGCACAGGTCACTCTCCACACCGCCCCTCCCGGGAGCCTGTGCAGCCGCCACTGCCAGCGTCCCGTGATCCAGGGACAACTTCCCCGGGAGAACACACGGCACACCTCAGGCTGGTGCAACGTCACGCCGGCCTCTGCCGCCGCAGGCTCACCCCACATCCGTACCCCTCCCTCCCCCCGGCCTGAGTGAGCCAGACCCACTAATCAGCTGCTCTTTAACCCCGTACTGTCTGGGTGGGGAACAGACACCATCAGGCGACCTACACGCAGAGGCGGGTCCAAATCCAAAGCTGAACCCCAGGAGCTGTGCGAACAAAGAAGAGAAAGAGAAATCTCTCTCAGCAGCCTCAGGAGCAGCAGATTAAATCTCCACAGTCAACTTGATGTACCCTGCATCTGTGGAATACCTGAATACATGACGAATCATCCGAAAATTGAGGTGGTGGACTTTGGGAACAGCTGTAGACTTGGGGTTTGCTTTCTGCATCTAATTTTTTCCTGGTTTTATTTTTATTTTAGTTTACTACTTAGAGTTTATTATCATTGGTAGATTTGTTTATTGATTTGGTTGCTTTCTTCCTTTTTTTTTTCTATATATATATTTTTTTTTTCCTTTTTCTCTTTTGTGAGTGTGTATGTGTATGCTTCGTTGTGTGATTTTGTCTGTATAGCTTTACTTCTACCATTTATCCTAGGGCTCTGTTGGTCTGTATTTTTGTTTATTTGTTTGTTTTTTTAGTATAGTTTTTTTTTAATTTTTATTTATTTATTTATTTATGGCTGTGTTGGGTCTTCGTTTCTGTGCGAGGGCTTTCTCTAGTTGCAGCAAGTGGGGGCCACTTTAGTATAGTTTTTAGTGCTTGTTATCATTGGTGGATTTGTTTTTTGGTTTGGTTGCTCTCTTCGTTCTTTTTTTTATTACTTTTTAACCTTTTTTATTTTTAATAATTCTTTTATTTTTTATTTTAATAACTTTATTTTATATTATTTTATTTTATTCTTTCTTTCTTTTTTTTCCCCCTTTTCTTCTGAGCCGTGTGGCTGACAGGGTCTTGGTGCTCTGGCCGGGTGTGGAGCCTGTGCCTCTGAGGTGGGACAGCTGAGATCAGGGCATTGGTCCACCAGAGACGTCCCAGCTCGACATAATATCAAATGGCGAACGCTCTCCCACAGATCTCCATCTCAAAGCTAAGACCCAACTCCACTCAATGACCAGCAAGCTACAGTGCTGGACACCCTATGGCAAACAATTAGCAAGACAGGAACACAACCCCACCCATTAGCAGAGAGGCTGCCAAAAATTATAATAAGGTCACAGGCACCCCAAAACACACCACAGCATGCAGTTCTGCCCACCAGAAAGACAAGATGCAGCCTCAGCCACCAGAACACAAGCACCAGTCCCGTCCACCAGTAAGCCTACACAACCCACTGAACCAACCTTACCCACTGGGGGCAGACACCAAAAACATCGGGAACAATGAACCTGCAGGCTGTGAAAAGGAGACCCCAAACACAGTAAGTTAAGCAAAATGAGAAGACAGAGAAACACACAGCAGATTAAGGAGCAAGGTAAAAACCCACCAGACCAAACAAATGCAGAGGAAACAGGCAGTCTACCAGAAAAATAATTCAGAGTAATGATAGTAAAGATGACCCAAAATCTTGGAAATAGAATGGAGAAAATACAAGAAACGTTTAACAAGGACCTAGAAGAACTAAAGAGCAAACAAACAATGATGAACAACACAATAAATGAAATTTAAAATTCTCTATAAGGAATCAATAGCAGAATAACTGAGACAGAAGAACGGATAAGTGACTTGGAAGATAAAATAGTGAAATAACTACCACAGAGCAGAATAAAGAAAAAAGAATGAAAAGAATTGAGGATAGTCTCAGAGACCTCTGGGACAACATTAAACACACCACCATTCGAATTATAGGGGTCCCAGAAGAAGAAGAGAAAAAGAAAGGGACTGAGAAAATATTTGAAGAGATTATACTTGAAAACTTCCCTAATATGGGAAAGGAAATAGTCAGTCAAGTCCAGGAAGCACAGAGAGTCCCATACAGGATAAATCCAAGGAGAAACATGCCAAGACACAAAGAAAAAATATTAAAAGCAGCAAGGGAAAAACAACAAATAACATACAAGGGAATCCCCATGAGGTTAACAGCTGATCTTTCAGCACAAACTCTGCAAGCCAGAAAGGAGTGGCAGGACATATTGAAAGTGATGAAAGGGAAAAACCTACATCCAAGATTACACTACCCAGCAAGGGTCTCATTCAGATTTCACAGAGAAAGTAAAACCTTTACAGACAAGCAAAAGCTAAGAGAATTCAGCACCACCAAACCAGCTTTACAACAAATGCTAAAGGAACTTCTCTAGGCAGGAAACACAAGAGAAGGAAAGACATACAATAACAAACCCAAAACAATTAAGAAAATGGTAATAGGAACATACATAGCGATAATTACCTTAAATTACCTTAAATGTTCCAACCAAAAGACATAGACTGGCTGAATGGATACAAAAAGAAGACCTGTATATATGCTGTCTACAAGAGACCCACTTCAGACCTAGGGACACATACAGACTGAAAGTGAGGGGATGGAAAAAGATATTTCATGCAAATGGAAATCAAAAGAAAGCTGGAGTAGCAATTCTCATATCAGACAAAATAGACTTTAAAACAAAGACTATTACAAGAGACAAAGAAGGACACTATATAATGATCAAAGGATCAATCCAAGAAGAAGATATAACAACTGTAAATATTTATGCACCCAACATAGGAGCACCTCAATACATAAGGCAAATACTAACAGCCATAAAAGGGGAAATCGACAGTAACACAATCATAGTAGGGGACTTTAACACCCCACTTTCACCAATGGACAGATCCTCCAAATTGAAAATAAACATGGAAACACAAGCTTTAAATGATGCATTAAACAAGATGGACTTAATTGATATTTATAGGACATTCCATCCAAAAACAACGGAATACACTTTCTTCTCAAGTGCTCATGGAACATTCTGCAGGATAGATCATATCTTGGGTCACAAATCAAGCCTTGGTAAATTTAAGAAAATTGAAATCGTATCAAGTATCTTTTCCGACCACAACACTATGAGACTAGATATCAATCACATGAAAAAGTCTGTAAAAAATACAAACACATGGAGGCTAAACAATACACTACTTAATAACTAAGTGATCACTGGGGAAATCAAAGAGGAAATCAGAAAATACCTAAAAACCAATGACAATGAAAACACGATGACCCAAAACCCTTGGGATGCAGCAAAAGAAGTTATAAAAGGGAAGTTTATAGCAATACAATCCTACCTTAAGAAGCAAGAAACATCTTAAATAAACAACTTAACCTTACATCTAAAGCACTTAGAGAAAGAAGAACAAAAAATCCCCAAAGTTAGCAGAAGGAAAGAAATCATAAAGATCAGATCAGAAATAAATGAAAAAGAAATGACGGAAACGATACCAAAGATCAATAAAACTAAAAGCTGGTTCTATGAGAAGATAAACAACATTGATAAACCATTAGCCAGACTCATCAAGAAAAAAAGGGAGAAGACTCAGATCAATAGAATTAGAAATGAAAAAGGAGAAGTAACAACTGACACTGCAGAAATGCAAAGGATCATGAGAGATTACTAAAAGCAACCATATGCCAATAAAATGGACAACCTGGAAGAAATGGACAAATTCTTAGAAAAGCACAACCTTCCGAGACTGAACCAGGAAAAAATAGAAAATATGAAAAGACCAATCACAAGCACTGAAATTGAAACTGTGATTAAAAATCTTCCAACAAACAAAAGTGCAGGACCAGATGGCTTCACAGGCGAATTCTATCAAACATTTAGAGAAGAGCGAACACCTATCATTCTCAAACTCTTCCAAAATATAGCAGAGGGAGGAACACTCCCAAACTCATTCTACGAGGCCACCATCACCCTGATACCAAAACCAGACAAAGATGTCACAAAGAAAGAAAACTACAGGCCAATATCACTGATGAACATAGATGCAAAAATCCTCAACAAAATACTAGCAAACAGAATCCAACAGCACATTAAAAGGATCATACACCATGATCAAGTGGGGTTTATCCCAGGAATGCAAGGATTCTTCAACATATGCAAATCAATCAATATGATACACCATATTGCCAAACTGAAGAATAAAAACCATATAATCGTCTCAATAGATGCAGAAAGAGCTTCTGACAAAATTCAACACCTATTTATGATAAAAACCGTCCAGAAAGTAGGCATTGAGGAACTTTCCTCAACATAATAAAGGCCATATATGACAAACCCACAGCCAACATCGTCCTCAATGGTGAAAAACTGAAACCACTTCCAGTAAGATCAGGAACAAGACAAGGTTACCCACTCTCACCACTATTATTCAACATAGTTTTGGAAGTTTTAGCCAGAGCAATCAGAGAAGAAGAAGAAATAAAAGGAATCCAAATCGGAAAAGAGGAAGTAAAGCTGTCACTGTTTGCAGATGACATGATACTATACATAGAGAATCCTAAGGATGCTACCAGGAAACTACTAGAGCTAATCAATGAATTTGGTAAAGTAGCAGGATGCAAAAGCAATGCACAGAAATCTCTTGCATTCCTACACACTAATGATGAAAAATCTGAAAGTGAAATTAAGAAAACACTCCCATTTACCATTGCAACAAAAAGAATAAAATATCTAGGAAGAAACCTACCTAAACAGACAAAAGACCTGTATGCAGAAAATTATAAGACACTAGTGAAAGAAATTAAAGATGATACAAATAGATGGAGAGATATACCAAGTTCTTGGATTGGAAGAATCAACATTGTGAAAATGACTCTACTACACAAAGCAATCTACAGATTCATGCAATCCCTATGAAACTACCACTGGCATTTTTCAGAGAACTAGAACAAAAAATTTCACAATTTGTACGGAAACACAAAAGACCCCGAATAGCCAAAGCAATCTTGAGAAAGAAAAACGGAGCTGGAGGAATCAGGCTCCCTGACTTCAGACTCTACTACAAAGCTACAATAATCAAGACAGTATGGTACTGGCACAAAAACAGAAGTATAGATCAATTGAACAGGATAGAAAGCCCAGAGATAAACCCACGCACATATGGTCACCTTATCTTTGATAAAGGAGTCAAGAATATACAGTGGAGAAAAGATAGCCTCTTCCTAAATGGTGCTGGGAAAACTGGACAGCTACATGTAAAAGAATGAAATTAGAACACTACCTAACACCATACACAAAAAAAACTCAAAATGGATTAAAGACCTCAATGTAAGGTCAAACACTTAAACCTCTTAGAGGAAAACATAGGCAGAACACTCTATGACATAAATCACAGCAAGATCCTTTCGAACCCACCTCCTAGAGAAATGGAAATGAAAACAAAAATAAACAAATGGGACCTAATGAAACTTAAAAGCTTTTGCACAGCAAAGGAAAACATAAACAAGATGAAAAGACAACCCTCAGAATGGGAGAAAATATTTGCAAATGAAGCAACTGACAAAGGAGTAATCTCCAAAATTTACAAGAAGCTCCTGCAGCTCAATATCAAAAAAACAAACAACCCAATCCAAAAATGGGCAGAACACCTAAATAGACATTTCTCCAAGGAAGATATACAGATTGCCAACAAACACATGAAAGGATGCTCAACGTCACTAATCATTAGAGAAATGCAAATCAAAACTACAATGAGGTATCACCTCACACCAGTCAGAATGGCCATCATCAGAAAATCTACAAACAATAAATGCTGGAGAGGGTGTGGAGAAAAGGGAACCCTCTTGCACTGTTGGTGGGAATATAAATTGATACAGCCACTATGGAGAACAGTATGGAGGCTCCTTAAAAAACTAAAAATAGAACTACCATACGACCCAGCAATCCCACTACTGGGCATATACCCTGAGAAAACCATAATTCAAAATGAGTCATGCATATACACACACTACCAAATGTAAAATAGATAGCTAGTGGGAAGCAGCCACATAGCACAGGGAGATCAGCTCAGTGCTTTGTGACCACCTAAAGGGATTGGATAGGGAGGGTGGGAGGGAGATGCTAAGGGGAGGAGATATGGGGATATACGTATATGTATAGCTGATTCACTTTGTTATAAAGCAGAAACTAACACACCATTGTAGAGCAATTATACTCCAAAAAAGATGTTAAAAAAAAAAAAAAGTCATGTACCACAATGTTCATTGCAGCTCTATTTACAATAGCCAGGACATGGAAGCAACCTAAGTGTCCATAAACAGATGAATGGATAAAGAAGATGTGGCACATACATACAGTGGAATATTACTCAGCCTTAAAAAGAAACGAAATTAAGTTATTTGTAGTGAGGTGGATGGACCTAGAGTCTGTCATACAGAGTGAAGTAAGTCAGAAAGAGAAAAACAAATACCGTATGCTAACACATATATATGGAATCTAAAAAAAAAAAGGGGGGGTTCTGAAGAACCTAGAGGCAGGACAGGAATAAAGACGTAGACGTAGAGAATGGACTTGAGGACACGGGGAGTGGGAAGTGTAATCTGGGACAAAGTGAGAGACTGGCATGGACATATATACACTACCAAATGTAAAATAGATAGCTAGTGGGAAGCAGCCCCCTAGCATGGGGAGATCAACTCGGTGCTTTGTCACTACCTAGAGGGGTGGGATAGGGAGGGTGGGAGGGAGACGCAAGAGGGAGGAGATATGGGGATATATGTATACGTATAGCTGATTCACTTTGTTATAGAGCAGAAACTAGCACACCACTGTGAAGCAATTATACTCCAATAAAGATGTTAAAACAAAAAAAAAAGATAGAGCCTTTAAATGAAGGAGTTTATCATCTAAACATGGAAATAAATTACAAATATAATATCACAGGTGCCTGAGTGAAGGAATGAATAAAATGTCCTTGGAAATTCAATGAGGGAGAAATGAGTTCAGCTTGGGGGAATCAGAAAAAGCTGCTCCGCTGAATTGCCTTCAGCAATTTGCCCTTTCCCCCCACATCCTCTCTCCACCTGATCTGTACCCCAGGGAGCTAATATTTGTGGACAGCATCACCATGCTCCCTTGCTTGCCTTCTAGCTTTTGACAGGGTTGGGCAATGGCTAGTTCCAGCAGGAGATCATAGGGCGTGCGGAGACAGGTGGGGTGTTTATTTCCCCAGTTCCCTCCCTGCCCAGTTACAGTTTCGCAGTGACCATATTCTTCTATCAAAAGCCAGCATGCCTAAAGTCACAAGTTCACTCAGGGTCACTGTTCCCTTACTTCCTCTGGCCCAGGGGTGGTAGGCTGCCATCCTTACTGGCCCCAGAGAACCTCACCATCTTTGTACTATCTTAACCCTTTGTAAATAATATATCCATGAAGATTTTCAAGTAGGAGAATGACTGAATGAGTTTACAGTGGGGAGTTATTAAATAAGGACGACCCTGGAAGCAGGGGTCCTAATTAGAAGGTGCTGGGATCTTGAATTCATACTAGAACATAAATTAAGGCAATGGTAGCATAGGATGGAAAAAAAAATAACTGACTTGCAAGATATTTTTGGAAGTTGAATTGTTATGCTCAACTGGACATTGAGGAGGGTGAGGGAATATGAGTGAAGCTGAAGGTAACTTCCAGGCTCTTTAAAAATATATATGTACATGTATGGCTGAGTCACTGTGCTGTGTACCTGAAACTATCACAACATTGTTAATCGGCTATACTCCAATATAAAATAAAAAGTTTTTAAAAAATGAAATAAACATTTGAAAAGTAAAATATATATATATATGTTTCTTAAAAAATTTTAAAGCTATATTGGTATGAGTGATATATTTTTAATTAAAGGTAATTCAGCAAAAAATGCTGCTGTTTATTAAGTGTTCTGCGCTTACATTTGGCAGGAGATCAATAGTCACCTTCAAGGAGGTTTGCATTACAAACTGTGCCACCTGAGCACAGGTACCCTCAGGTGTACTCCTCCCACCATGGCCACGTATCCAACTGCCAGGGCCTCTCGTGGTGGATGTTCAGCCATCCAAAGCCATGTAGAACAGCAGAAAAGATCACACACCTTTGGAGTCAATCTTATGCATTGAAGTCAATATATTTTGAAATTATCTACCTGAACTTATGTATCATTCAGTCTAAATATACCAGAACATGGATGAGAACATACCACATTCTAGCATTTATATGAATGGTGGTAAACCTGGTGTTTTTATGCTAAGTGAAATAAGTCAGAGAGAGAAAGACAAATACCGTATGATTGTTACCGAGTCCAAGCTCATAATGCTCACTGCAGGACAGGCCAATCAAACGAGAGACAAGGCGGTAGGGCAAGGAATGGCAACGTTATTCAGAAAGCCAGTAGACCGAGAAGAGGGTACACTAGTGTCCCAAAGAATCATCTTGTCCAGGTTTGGATGCTAATTTCTTTTACAAAGCAAAGAGGGGAAAGTGAGGAGGTAAAGTAAAAAAAAAGGTGATAAATTGTTGCAAATATTTCCTGGTTCCCTCCGGACTCTGGAGGGGATTTGTTAATTTCTTCCTTCCTGCAGCCATTCATAGGTGGGCCTGGTCAGGATGTTTCCTGTGAGCTTAAACAAAGGTATTTTAGCTTAATGCTCAGACATGGGAGGCAGGGTCCCCAGAGATGGGCCACTGTGTATACTTTAAGCTATAGGCAACATCCCTATAGTGGTTAACTTGTAGCAAAAACAATAGAATATAAAGGTTAAAGTAAAAGAAACAGATCCAGTATGGAGTCAGATTTGTTCTTCCCGATTCCATGCTCTCATTTATATGTGGAATCTAAAAAGACCAAACTCATAGAAACAGAGATCAGATTTGTGGTTGCAGGTTGGGGTTAGGTGAAGGTGGTCAAAAGGTTCAAACTCCTAGTTATAAGATAAATAAGGTCTGGGGGCTGTAATGCACAGCATGGTGACTACAGCTAATACCGTATTATGTATTAGAAAGTCACTAAGAGAGTAAATCTTATGAGTTCTTATGACAAGGAAACAAACTGTACCTTCATGAGGTGATGGAACTAAACTTACGTGGTGATCATTTCACCATACATACATGTAGCACATCATTATGTTTGTATATCTCAAACGTACACAATGTCAATTACATCTCAGTAAAACTGGGGTGGGCGAGAACTCCTGCTATTGTTGCTTTCTCTCTAGGGCTCTGCTGCTTTGGGGGGAGGTCATCAAGAGGACGTGGCTGCCAGTTGACCCAAGAGATGGACTTGGGCAATCAGAGGCTCCCCACTCGCTCCCCTGTCCTTGGAATACACATTCTGCCCACCGTTCCTGTAGCTGGAACCATTTCAAGGATTACCCTTGAGAGAGTAATGTGATACTGAGACCATCTGGACTGAATACCTGACTGAACTCCATTAAGGCCTCTATATAAACTCTTAAGATTCTGGCAGGTGGGTGCAGTGATCTTATCTTGCTGGCTGCCCAAGCCTCAAATGTAAAACTGCCACCTGCCAATCTCAAGTGGTCTGCCTCTTTCTTTGGCCTCTCCTTGCCCTCTGGGTATGGGGGCCAATTTCGGATTTCACCCAGGAAGTTCCCGAGGGTGCAGACCAACAGCTTCCCACTTTACATTTCCATTAACCTCAAAAGCACAAAGTGCAAACAAAAGTTTCTTTAATTCTATCATCAGACTACTTCCACATGGCTGAAATTTCCAGAGAAATGCTTGTAAAATATATACTTATAAATAGATGTAGACCTGGGTGAGAATGAAATCTCAGAGGCCGTTAAAAAATACATCCTTCTTTCTGGAATATGAATAATTAGGTATTATAACCATATTACAAATGCATTCCACTTCCACCAACAGTGGAAATTGAACCTTAACAAATATTCATACTCAAATAAAAACAGAGGCTCAAATAACCTTAATGTTTCTTCTATTTATGAAATAAGGGGGAAAAATATTTTTAGGTCTTTATAAGGAAATCCTTTCCTTTAAATAAAATCTCACTAAGTCCGAGGAAGCAGTAACTTTTCTGGAGGCACTCTGACACAAAGCAACACATAAAATGTGAGGGTAAAAAAGAATAGCATGCAAAAATGTATGTACAAGGATATTGATGACACTATTCATAATAACTGAAAACCACACGCATTAGTGTTCAACAATAGAGAACTGGTTTGCTACATCTTCTTGGATGCGAAGGAGATGTTTTTTTGTTCAGCCTCATGTAGCCAACCCTTATTCCAGCAGCATAAGTAGCACGCTGGGTCACCGGTACAGTCTACTCTTTTCTCAAGGCGAACTTCTCTCTGGGGTTCTTGGTGCTCTTTCTTGTCTGCAGCCCTTGATCACTGCAAAGGTTTTCCTTAACACTGAATTTTGAAAAGAGAGATTAGTATTTCTTCCAGAAGGTACTGGGGCTTCTTATGCAAATTATTCCCCACCACTAGCATCTAATTCTGCATACCAAGAGAAAGGGCAAACTTGAAAAGTGACACAGCCCTTGAAATGTGGCTCAGATTGAAAACATGTGTTTACATCTTCTGTTCTCTCGCAAAATACTGCTAAAATGATGATTTTTTTAAAAAAAATTCACCTGCAAAAATAAGGAGATGAGGAGAGGGGACTCCAGCCATCAAGCTTGGATACCAAAAAGTAGACAGCAAAGCCGTGACTGAGAGAGAAAAAACTAGGTCATACACACAGGTTAGGAATTAGAAGGGCATCTTCCTTCTTAACAGAAGCACTGGACACAAGAAGAAAATAAAGCAATACCTTCAAAACCCTGAAGGAAAATGACTTCCAACTGGGAACTCCATATTGAGCCCCACTCTTATTAGAGTATGAGAGTAAAATAAAGATTTTTTTCAAGACATGCAAAATTCCCAAAAACATTTGCCTCCTATTCAGCTTTACTCAGGAAGCTACCAGAGTAGGTGCTCTTCCACATCAGAGAGTTTACTAAGAAAGCAAAAACAGAAACTCAGGGTCCATTTCAGAACCAGCAACATAATTTGCAGGATGAGACCCAGTATAAAATGAAAACACAAGACCCCTTGTTCAAAATTTATTAGGAATTTCAAGATGATGACAAACAAGCACTAAGCCAAATGCAGACCCTTCTAAGTGTAATGGCACAGGACCCAGACCCCATGAAACCAGCCCTGGGTCCAATCCAGGAGAGGGAAGAGAGAATTCCCAGGATGATGGTGAAGGGAGATCCCAGGACAACAGCTTTGAAGCTAGTCTAGACAATCACCAATCCACACTGGAGCTAGAAAATGGAGTGCTTCAAGAAGGGTATCTTCAAGGAAAACAATGAATTACTCAATATAATTGGAAGGGGTTGAGAGGACATTTCCACTTTTTGGGGGAAGCACATGGAAGAACTAAAGATGGACACAGTTAAAGCAACTTTCCAGACAAATCCATTACTGGCAAGTGTCAATATTTTATGACAAGCCTGCTGTGAGAGCAAAGGCACTGTGCTCTGGAGCTGTGAAGACAGATAAACAAGAAACTGACCTCCAATCACTTACATATTCTTGGAAGACACAGGTGTTAAACAAAGCCTGTCTTGGTAGAACAGTGGGACTTTTTTAGGAATCTGAGATGGAGAGAGGCCTTCTGGTAGAATATAGAACAACATATACAAAGGCATGACAGAGCACAGACAATGCTGAACAAGCCTGGATGAACTGAGCTCTTGGCTAATGATGAGTGCCAGAATGGGGAAATGTTCTAGATTTTTCCCTCATCATCCCTCACAAGTTTCCATTCAAAGGCTGATGTGCTAGAAATATATGTGAGTGAATGGCTCCTAATTGGGATCCTATTAGGACCTGTAAAACAGGCACATTTTGTTTTGTGCATATTGATTCCAGTGTATTGATTTTAATTTATTTGCTGTAATTAAACTTGTGTAATTATTGCAAGGAAATTCAATGAAAACAGGCACAGGCGTGTCTGTTCCACCAGCTCTCTACGTTGCTATAGTTCATTGAGATTCTCTCGAGGCTTGAAGGTAGGCACTCGAGGTCAAAGCAGAAAGCTCCCCAATAGTGAGGGAGAGAGTAAGAGGCACAATTCAGAGCAGAATTATTTTTCCTTTGAAAGTAGCTTTATTACTGTTCTTATGATACCAGAACTTTTTGCAAGTTCTAACAGCAAAGAAAATCTCAAAGGAGAAATAAAAAGGTAATCCCAAATCCCACCATTTAGAGGTAAGCCCTATTCACTTTTATCAGTTATCCTGCTGGACGTCTCCCTATGTACATAAATACAAAGAGAAGAAGACGAACACTAACATGAATGGTAAAATTCATGTTACTCTGTGATCCACTTTGTTCATTCCATAATATATCTTAGGTATTTTATATGTCAAAATATTTATTTCTATATCATCACTTTAATAGCTGCATGGTATACCATCTTATGTATGCAATAATTTATTTTAAAAACTTCTTTTGCTGAGTGTATTTCCAATTTTTCTTTATTATAAAAATAACTGCAGTAACTTAAGTGTACATTATGCTTGTCTAATTATCTCCTTCAGGTAAATTCCCGTAAGTGGGTTTGTTGGCTCAAAAAGAACAAAATTGCCACCTGTCGTCCAAAGTTGTTTTTTTAAAATCAATTTACACTTGCACTAGCAGCATAAGAATATACAAATGCCAGTAAGTATGTGAAAAGATATTAACCATCAGGGAAATGCAAGTCAAAACCACAGTGAGCTATTACTCCATATTCACTAGCATGGCTATCATCAAAAAGACAGATAATAACAAGTGTTGCTGAAGCTACGGAGAACTTGGAGCCCTCATGCGCTACTGGTGGGAATGTAAATTGGTGCAGCCACTTTGGAAAACAGTCTGGCAGTTTCTCAAAAAGAGTTACCTGACGACCCAGCAATTGCACTCCTAGGTATATGCTCCAAAAAATTGAAATCAGGGACTCAAACAGATATTTGCACACAAATGTTCATTGCAGCAGTATTCGCAATAGCCAAAAAGTAGAAACGACCCAAGTCTTCATCAACAGTGAATGGATAAACAAAATGTGGTATATCCATACAGTTGAGTATTATTCATCCATAAGAGGAAAGGAAGTTCTAATATATGCTGCAACACAGATGAACCCTGAAAACATCATGCTAAGTGAAATAAGTCAGACACAAAAGGATAAATATTGCATGATTTCACTTACATGTAATATCTAGAATAGACAAATTCATAGAGGAAGAAAGGAGATGAGAGGTTATCAGGGGCTGAGACAGAGGGGGAAATAGGGAGTTACTGCTTAATGGTTACATTTCTATTTAGGGTAAAGAACAGTTTGGAAATAGATACTGGTGTTTGTTTCATGGCATTGTGAGTGTAATTAATGCCACTGAATTATGCATTTTAAAATGGTTAAAATGGGGCTTCCCTGGTGGCGCAATGGTTGAGAATCTGCCTGCTAATGCAGGGGACACGGGTTCGTGCCCTGGTCTGGGAGGATCCCACATGCCGTGGAGCAACTGGGCCCGTGAGCCACAACTACTGAGCCTGCGCGTCTGGAGCCTGTGCTCCGCAGCAAGAGAGGCCGCGATAGTGAGAGGCCCGCGCACCGCGATGAAGAGTGGCCCCCGCTTGCCGCAACTGGAGAAAGCCCTCGCACAGAAACGAAGACCCAACACAGCCAAAAATAAATAAATAAATAAATAAATAATTTATTTTAAAAAAATGGTTAAAATGGCAAATTTTATGTTATATATATTTTACCACAACAAAAAAATGAAAAAAATATAAGTTGTAAAATTTTTTTAAAGGAATTCAGTACAGATACATGCTACAATATGGATAACCTTGAAAACATTTTACAAGATGAAATACGTTGGTCACAAAAGACAACATATTGTATGATTCCAATCTATATAAAATGTTCAGAATTGGCAAATCTACAGAGACAGAAATTAGATCAGTGGTTGCCTAGGGCTGGAGGCCCGGGGTAAGGTGGAGTGAAAAGAGGAGGGACGGGATGGGGGTATGAAAATGTTCTGAAATTAATTGTAGTGATGGTTGTACAACTCTGTGAATATACTAAAAACCACTGAAATTTATACTATAAATAGGTGAACTGTATGCTATATGAAATATATCTCAAAAAAGCTGTTGTGTTTTTTTATTGCGGCTTTCTCTGTGATGGATGAGTTGGACCATTTTTTCCATATTTATTGGCCATCTGTATTTATTCTATTGTAAATGGCTTGTTCATGTTCTTTGTTCTGGTTGTTTTGGTTTTGTTTTTATAAATGCAAAGATATATTCAGAGTCTACATTGACAAGTATTTTTTTAAGTACATTATTTTCTGGTGGAAAATACTGCAGGTGGCATGCCTCAAGCCAGAAGAGAAGGCCAGTTCTGAAGCTGCTGACAGTCTAACAGGTTGAATTGATTTTATTTGTAGCTGAGTAAACACAGCATGGAAGGGCAGCACAAAGAGAACACTCCTTGAATTCTTCAGTACCATACTAGGTGCTTTACAAATATGACCTCATGTAATCCGTCACACCCATTTACGAAGGAAAGAGGTCAAGTTCCCCAAGGTTACACAGCCAGCTGCTGCCAACTGGGATTTGAGCCTAGTTCTCTCTGTCTTCAAAGTGCTAGTCCATTCTAAGTGCCCTCTGTAGAGTACTGATCACATAAACACGGCCAGTAATAGGAAGCTATGATGACGCCCTTTGTACTTTCTGAGTTCCAGACACCTATGACTGCAGTAATGCTGAGCAGCCACTGGCAATAGGAAATTGCAGCTGTCAGAATGTACATTTCCTTCACTGCTCCCAGAGATGCCATGTGGAGAAATTTACCAACACAAACATAAATTCTTCAAGGTCCCTCGAATGGCCCTGTGGGGATTTATGAGACTCCCTGGGTTATAAGGATTATACTTGGACATCCCTGCTCAGCCAAAGCTCTGATTCAGGATGTAGCAGTAATAGGTCAGATGTCACACACAGACCAAGAAACGTCAAAGTCACACGAAGAATGACATACAGCCATCAAAAGAGCTAATAAATACCTCACTTGGGAAATTAATTTGTAGATTCCATAGGATTATACATCTGTGTGATTATGGATAGTGTCCTACAAAGATCAAACTTCTTCATTGAAAGGGATCTTAGAGTTTCTCTCTTCAGACCTGGTATTTTACAGATATAGAAACTGAGATCCTGAGATTTTAATTAACTATTTTACTTAGAAAAATCTCTGAGGGGAAGGCAGCATGATTTCTGATGACTCCAAATCCCTAGCTTGGCTGCTTTTCCTCCTCACTCGGAAAAACCTCCGAAGTCATTTTTCTATGGCAAAACCATATCCTGTGAATTTAATATTTTCTAGCTTTCTGTGCTGCACTGGGAATTGTTCAACTCCAACTCTCTTTAGCTATGAAGACTGGAAGAGAATACAGTTCTCAACACTGCTCATGTTTTCAAGTCACATGTCCTCAGGTTGCTAAAAATCTCCAGTCTGTGAAACACGAAATGAAATGCCAGGATGCTATTTTTGATTGACATAGAAAGCAAGGAAGCAGATTTATATCCACTGGCAAAATCGTATGCTGATAGTGAGAAACTGCTAGTGATGATATGAATGTTACCACATTGCATCGATGAAGATTCCACTTTTCCTGTTTACTGTGATGAGAGTGCTTTCCTTTGGCCTCTACTTTCTAAGATTCTAAAATTAGACATTCAACTTTATTTTTAAAATAATTGTAAATGTAATTGTATCATAAGTGTGATTCAGCAAAGAGTGAAAAGAACAACAAGTGGAGGTCAGGAACCACTTGCTTTATCATCTTCTATTTCATCTATGTTTTCCTTCCCTTGGAATTTAATTATCTTCATATAACTTAATTTTTTAAAATACTTCTACAAATAGATATGCTCAGAAAATTTATATGAATTAATTTTTCAAGCAGATATTACAAGGGACAAAACCGAGTTCAATAACTGTAAATATATTTTTAATCCTTATGTATAATCTAGCACAATAGAATGGATTGCTTTAAAAGATAGAAAGTGTTCATTTAATTTTTAAAAATATATTTCATGTGTATTCTGGTATCAGCCAACCCTGTGCCCCAGTAGCAGGTAATTCAAGATAAGCACACTTAAAATATAAGGAAAATACTTAAAATGTCAAAGTCTGTGGCACATTTACATAGCAATATAGAATTCTGCTTCACTCCTTGGTTAATGAACATAATGGTCAGCCTTAAAAATAAATATTTAATATATATGCATATCTGACATATTCTTATAATATATAACATTAAATAATATACGCTTATATTTAATATATATTAAATAATTATTTTAGAATACAGTTGGAATCAATTGGAAAGTCAAAATATAATTTTATATATAAAGAGGTAGATATATACTGAACTAAATATTTGTTAAATACACAATGTGATATATATATATATATATATATATAAAATAAAAAACCTGACATCTTCTTTTTCTCCATTCAGTTAACCGACTGGTGATTTTTCACAATCATGTAGATAAAAATACAAACAAGAATATGCACTTATATAGCCAAGAAAAATCTATAGTATTGTCTTTTTATCTTAACTCCACTTTTTTCTTTTATTTTCTAAGGAATTACACTACTTCTAGACTTCTGTGTTTTTATGTTAGTTTTTTTCCAAGTTGATTTTGTTTTACTCTTTCACTTCATGCCATTGTTTGCTAACATAGTGAAATGTGACTTAAAGCACAATAACCGGCCAACTGGAGAACATATTATCTGGAAACTGGGAATGCAAACAGTAAAGAACGTCAGGATCCACTAAAAATAGAAGGTTTTATACTTTCAGTTTAGTCATCTTTGTTTGGGAATAAAAATCTCTTACTTCAGCTCATCGTGAGTTTTTTGGGTTTTTTTTTAAAGCATAGTGGGGGGAACAATTCAATGTGAAAATTATTTTTTTTTAAACTTTTTTTTAGCCCATCAAATTTCAGTATACATAGTTAATAACCACTTCAAATTGCTATGCTAGGAGAAACCACTCTTACCTAATTGCCTGCCAAGGCTCATAAAGCACCTCTGTGTCACTGGTAATTCATTGCTCTATTGATATCGTAACTCACAGTGATATTTTCTGGCTGTCATCTTTTACACTCACTGATGCTCACTTCCTTCAATTTTTACATCCAGTAGTTTCAAAATTAAAGGCTATGTCTTGGCCATACGATTTTTACTAGGTTCTTTACAAGTTCTCCTAAGTGGATTTTCTCTTTGTCTAGACCACACACATACGCACACATATGCACGCATGCATGTACACACACACAGACTTTAAATGGTTGAATATATTCTCCTCTGAGTAGAATTTTTTCATTAGATGTAAAACATTTCATTTTCATACTGATCTACAGCGCCTTTTAAAGCTACTCCAAAGCCTCATTATGTGACACATTGGTGATCAAACCACTTTATCTCACAATGCCAGAATCTTTACAAGATCACAGCTAATGACTTCGTTTCCAGCATGGTGTCACACGGCTCAGTTCCCAGAACCAAATCATATCTGTCAGTTCTTTTCACAGGAGCACACGTCTCCTCTGTTGGTATAGAGTGTCACGCAGTGGCCGGCACCGTGCAATGGCAAACAGCTCATATCAGGACCCTCCGTCTCTTTCCCCCGGATGACTCTGCACGAGGTGAAGAAAGAATGTTCACACCTGCCAATTCTGCCAAATTTCAGCCTCTCAGGCCACACACTAATTCATTTCACATTCTCAAGAGTGTGAAGAGCTGTCTTCTGGCAGCAACCTGACTGTCCTCTACTACCTCGGAGGAAAGTAGAATTCATCTTTCCTAGTAGAATGGAGAAAAGTTGAGACATGATGGGAAATGGTTCCTGTAGGGAGAAAAGTTTCCTTGGATGGGTCAAATCACTGTTAGCTTCAGTAAACATGGCGACTCAGCCCCAAGTGGGCCAAACTCCTCCTTCCTCTCAACACCACTTCCTGGGACATTACAGGACACGAGCAAAGGGTGGAAACTTGATCAGTGAGGTTTGTGGAACCCAAGGTTGGCCAGGTTAAACGCCACAAAGAAATTAGTTATACAGAAATCAGTCCACTTCAGCTATAGGGCTGCCACATCAACCACAGCTTACAATTCTGTTTGAAAAAAATGTACATTTGGATTGTTTTCCAGAAAGTGGCTATGACATTATACCCTGACTGCATTTGCCTTTGAAAAAAATGAATACAATATTCTGTAAAACTGTCCAGCTTACAATGACAAGCTATTGAACTTACTGCCTGTATCTACCTCACAGATCTTAAAGTAACTCAAAAGAGCCATCTGAATGATTAAACAGTAATCTGTTTGCAAAATCATTTTGTCCACCAAAAATCACCTCCTAACATCCTTAGACCAATCAGTTCCTCCCTGGGTTTTTAAGCCAGAATTCTACAACTAACGTGGAAAAAGGCCACATTTTTTTCTGACAGTGGTGTGAACTTTTTAACTTCTCTAGTTGTTGCTTCATTAAGGATCATATTCTTGAAAATTTCAAAAGAAATGTTATTGCTGTCAAGTCAGCACTCAGCATTCATGTAAATGATGTGATGTTGTGATTCATAATAAGAAATACATTTTTGGGTCCCTCCCTGGTTGGTGCTTGGGGCCTTCTGTGTCGCCGCGGGCACAGCGCCGCTCACACCAGGGCTTGGGTCATGAATGCGCCACAGCCTCTTGAGAGACGTGGGTCCTCGGAGCCTCTTTAGTGCTGGAGCTCGGGCCGCAGGCGGCTCCGCAGAGGCGGAAAAACAGAACCTCTGGAATGGATGGACTCCTGCCGAGCAGCTTTGCTAATTTGCAGCAGCTGGACAATGCTCCTCTTTTTTTTTTTTTTTATTATTAATTAATTAATTTATTTATTTATTTTTGGCTGTGTTGGGTCTTCGTTTCTGTGCAAGGGCTCTCTCCATTTGTGGCAAGCGGGGGCCACTCCTCATCGCGGTGCGCGGGCCTCTCACTGTCGCGGCCTCTCTTGTTGCAGAGCACAGGCTCCAGATGCGCAGGCTCAGTAGTTGTGGCTCATGGGCCCAGTTGCTCCGCGTCATGTGGGATCTTCCCAGACCAGAGCTCGAACCCGTGTCCCCTGCATTAGCAGGCAGATTCTCAACCACTGCGCCACCAGGGAAGCCCAATGCTCCTCTTTAATACCTGTCAGCATAATCTTCACATCATTTCACTCTGGTGGCAGGGACTCAGCTCTGAATTCTGTATAGAAAAAGCACCCGGATCCCAGTCTTTCAATGGCTTCGAGACAACCAGAAGTGCCTGCTCTTGAGCCTCGTGGGCCTCTAGGCAAGATGTCCCTGCCCATCGGGACGTACCGCCGGGCATTCAGCTATCATGATGCCCTGCAGGACCCTACGCCCATGACTCCTCCTCCATCGGACACGGGCAGCATCCCCTGGAAGCCAGTGATTCCGGAGTGCAAGTATCAGCACCTCGCCAAGGTGGAGGAAGGAGAGGCCAGTGTCTCTGCCATCGGCCACTGACGGTGCGGACAAGGTCCCCGTGGTGAAGGCTAAAGCTAACCATGTCATCATGAGGTCTCTGATCACAAAACAGACCCAGGAGAGCACTCAGCGTTTTGAGCAGCAGGCAGGGCTGAGAGATGCTGGCTACACACCCCCCAAGGGCCTCACCACCGAGGAGACCAAGTACCCTCGAGTGGCAGAAGCACTCCACAAACTAAAGCTCCAGAGCGGAGAGATAACAAGGGAGGAGAAGCAGCCGGCCTGCACCCAGGCCACCCCAAGCAGCAACTCCCACTCTTCCCCTAAGCAGAAGCCCAGAGGCTGGTTCACTTCTGGTTCTTCCACAGCCTTACCTGGCCCCAGTCTTAGCACCATGGATTCTGGAAGCGGGGAAAAAGACAGAAGCTCGGCAGATAAATGGAGCCTCTTTGGACCAAGATCCCTCCAGAAGTCTGATTCTGGAGGTTTTGCCATCCAGGCCTACAAAGGAGCCCAGAAGCCTTCTCCAATGGAACTGATCTGCATGCAGGCCACCCGAATGGCCGAGGATCCAGCAGTGTTCAAGCCACCCAAGATGGACATCCCAGTGATAGAAGGGAAGAAACAGCTGCCGCGGGCCCACAATCTCAAACCGTAGGACTTGAATGTTCTCACACCCACTGGCTTCTAGAGCTCTTTCTGTTCCAGGGACTCTGGATAGAGGGTGTCGTGAGCCCAGCTCCCCTTTACCTTGGCTCTGACACAGGAAAAGTTTTGTTTTGTCTTTTAAAATATCTCTCAAACTGAGGCTAGAGCTGGAGACATAATTGATTTTTGAGAGACATTAGTGCAAAGTTTGTCCTTGTGCAGAAGATGCCATTTTGTACTGCTTTAATTTAAAGTTAGACTAAACCTCAGCAGTGATGTATGGGGACCTCATTACCTATTTTTGTATCTTTACTCTACCCAAGAACTTTGATCATTACTTACTAGGTAAATAATGTTTGTGTTGTTCCAAAACCAAGGCTTCTTGATTCCTTTACCACTGTCCATGTGCACATGGACAAATCATGGCATAGAGGTGTTCACTGACTAGTTTAGACGACTTTGGCCCTCTTGGCTGTGCTGGCACTGTGTGCTCCAGCCTTGTCAGTTATGGGGACCCAGGATCTGTTTGAGATCTGGGTATAGTTAAGAGCCAGCTTGGCAGGGATCCCCTCTGTTTTCTGCTGAAACCGGAATCTCCTTGCTTGTTGGTAGACCTCACGGATCACTTTGTCCTGCAGCCAGTTCTTACTGTAGTACCTCTTGGGCCAGTGCTATTGGAGGGATGCTTCTCTTTTGTGTGTCACAGAACAAACACTAGCCTTACATATCCTTTGTTGCACTTTAAAGTGAGATTAATTTAACTCCCATTTGGTTGAAAACTTCCTAAGGGAGAAAATTCAGTCTACTGGTTTGGTATAGATAAATGGACGTTAAACTTTCTTAAAGGAGGCGGCAACTGCCGTTTGAGTATAGTCTTGTGGTTCATATGAAACTAGTGTCACCCTATTTTGAGTTTCTTGTTCAGGCCAGGGCCTGAAAAATTTTTTCCTGGGAGGTGGAAGAATTAAAAAATTTTCTGTATGCAATCATTTTCCCCCCCAGATGAGCCTCATACCTTTATAAACACGTACCTCACTGAGGAAAGGGACTAGGGAAACCACCTTTTCATTTCTCCTCACTGTGTACATGTTCAATCATTGTCTTGAACACTGTCTCAAATTTCTGCTGCCTTTTGCTTTGGACAGTATGGTGTCTACACAAGGAGCTGAGCTGATCTTCCTACAGAGATGCCCTGGAGTCTAAAATGATCAGAACAATTAATTTATTTGTGTCTTCTGTTATGCTTGTTTCTCTTAACTTGTTTTGACAATAAAAATCCTTACTACTTTCTCAAAAAAAAAAAATATATATATATTTTTGGTCTTCGTCCCTGTTTCTGGCACAGAGCTCCTAAAACTCTCGGAATTTCCTAAAGGAGTTTTGTTATGCTAATGAGGTGACTTGTGCAAAGCCCATAAAGATGGGATCTGGTTGCCAGGGGAACCAACCATATGATTAGAGCCTTGGAACTTTCAGCCTCACCACCCCAGGGAGGGGAGAGGGACTGGAGACTAAGTTCAGTCATCAATGGTTAATGATTTAATCAACCATGCCTAGGTAATGAAGCCTCCATAAAACCCAAAAAGGACAGGGTTGGGAGAGCTTCTGGGTTGGTGAACACGTACAGATTTGGGGAGAGTGGCCCTCAGTGAGGGCGTGGAAGCTTCTCACCCTTCCCCCTTTCCTTGCCCTATCATCTCTTCCATCTGGCTCTTCCTGAGTTATATCCTTTTAAAATAAACAGGTAATCTAGTAAGTAAAATGTTTCCCTGAGTTCTGTGCTGCTCTAGTACTTTAATCAAACTCAAGGAGGAGGTCACTGGAACCTCCAAGCTATAGCTAATCAGTCAGAAGCACAGGTGATAAACTGGACTTGCAGTTGGGGTCTGAATTTGGGGGCGGGGTTAGTCTTATAGGACTGAGTCCTAACTTGTGGGATCTGATGCTACCTCTAGGTAGATAGTGTCAGAACTGAGTTGAATTGTAAGACATCCAGTTGGTGTCAGAGTCTTGCTTGGTGGTGTGGGAAAATTTCCCCACACATGTACATCTTGGAACTGGGTGCAGAATCAGAGGTTACCTTGAGGGAAGAAGAACCTGTGACTTAAAATTGTGAGCTTTTCTATGTGGGGATGAGTTGTGGATGATGGATAGAAGGGTAGTGGGAGGGCTTGGGGAAAAAGAAAACACAGGTGGGCATAAAAACAATCTGTGATGAAGGGCCAACTATTCTTCTAATTTGTATTTAAAAATAAAACAAAATGGAAATAAAATCTTAAAAGTCCAAGACTCACACAATATACACCCGCAGATTCCACACTTGGATGTCACAGCAATAGCAAGTTGCTATCAAGTTCTCTCAATGTTTACTCTGAATCACTCGCCTAGGACCTAAGAAGCAATTCGCAGGCTGACTGCCTCATGTCACCAGTGGAACCTGCAGCCATTTCATGTTGGCCTGCTGATATGATGGGCCTGGCAGAATTTTAGGATCTGAGTTTTCAGTCTTTTCGCCAGCTGTGGCCCCCAGAGAGCAGCCCCTTTGTTCTGGGTTGCTGCATTTCAGCTCTGCAGTTACTCTGGCCCTCTGGAGAGTCCTGGAACTCTGCTTCTCAGGTGAGAAAAGCCTTTCCCAATCTTTGCCAACCCCTCTTTCACTCATCCCTGTGGTCCTGGGACCGGGAGTTGCATTCTTACATCCTGGCTAGTACTGCTTCCTAAAATACATGCTTGCTCTGCTAACAGCTGGTTTAACTGCTTAGAGAAGCTCAACTTCTTTCTCTGTGCTTTTGGACAGGCTGAAATGTCCATTTTATGTGGAATAAAATGACGGACTCCATGACCTTAATTCCTCCCTCTCTCTTGATGCTTTAGATGGATTCCAGACATTGTTCCTGAGCCCACCTTGATCCTCCTGCTTATTGTGGGGTTTTGGCCTGATAAATACACTCTGTCCATAGTCCATTTGAAGAGCTCAGGTGATTTACAAACCCCAGACATATTGCTGTCCTTTACCGGTCCAAAATCTAATTTCACAGCTAACTGCAGGATGCTAGCTGTTGCCACCCACAATTATGGCACAAAAATTTGATATGAAAAACCCTCCCTGTGCATTCAGGAATGCTATCACATGTAAAGACAGGAGAGCTATCCTCTCACATCCCTTCAGGAAGGAAAATTAAAGATTTATGGACTTTGACTGGAATTTTTCCTGACTCTTCATCACTGGCTAGACAGAAACAGAGATTTACTTTCTCACTGGCCCTCCTATGTGCAAGCTCAGTCAACTGCAACCCAGCTTATTAGAAAGGTCAGTGGTACCTTTTGAGCAAAGCAGAGAAAGAGACCTGAGCCAAACTGCAAATGTACATATTACTGATGACTGTGCCCCACTGAAGCAGTAGGAGGACTAAGAATAATGCTCACAGCTGCCCAGTGGAGAAGCTTTGTGAGACATTTTTTAAGGCAAAGGATTGAAGGCTACTGCGGGAGAGGTCACTGTCAGTAGGCTCGGTGCAAAATTAATAACGCAGCGTGGTTGGTACCATGTTACATTGTTCCTGCAGAAGGGAACGGCTGCATTATGGATAAAGGAAAGGTATAAGAATAATAAAGAAAGATGAAGTATGAAATATTCCTCAATAACGGACCATAGCTGAGCACACAGAAGCTACAACATGCCACCTGACTCCTCCCTGTAGTGCAACGAAGGGTACCATATTTCTTGAGCATTTGGTACACTCCAGACACAGTTATTAAGGTAAATTTCTATACTATAGAAGTAATATACTACTGTCCTCTTTTCTTCACTGAGAAAGCAGAGATTCAGAGAAGTTAAATAATACGCCTAAGGTTACATAACCAGTGAGTGGAAAAGCTGGGACCAATGTCTGTCTGAATCCAATGCCCATCCTCTATGTACCAACTGACACCACAAAGAAAGTAAGTAAAATGTCTCTGACATCAGATCACTAGATACACTACTGCTACTTCAATTCTACTCTTCTATCAAAACAAAATACTAGCAGAGGGCAGACAGCAGAAACAAGAACTACAATCCTGCAGCCTGTGGAACAAAAACCACATTCACAGAAAGATAGACAAGATGAAAAGGCAGAGGGCTATGTACCAGATGAAGGAACAAGATAAAACCCCAGAAAAACAACTAAATGAAGGGGAGATAGACAACCTTCCAGAAAAAGAATTTAGAATAATGATAGTGAAGATGATCCAGGGACCTGGAAAAACAGTGGAGGCAAAGATCGAGAAGATGCAAGAAATGTTTAACAAAGACCTAGAAGAATTAAAGAACAAACAGACAGAGATGACCAATACAATAACTGAAATGAAAACTACACTAGAAGGAATCAATAGCAGAATAACTGAGGCAGAAGAAGGGATAACTGACCTGGAAGACAGAATGGTGGCATTCACTGCTGCAGAACAGAATAAAGAAAAAAGAATGAAAAGAAATGAAGACAGCCTAAAAGACCTCTGGGACAACATTAAACACAACAACATTCGCATTATAGGGGTCCCAGAAGGAGCAGAGAGAGAGAAAGGACCCGAGAAAATATTTGAAGAGATTAGAGTCGAAAAATTCCCTAACATGGGAAAGGAAATAGCCACCCAAGTCCAGGAAGCGCAGAGAGTCTCATATCGGATAAACCCAAGGAGAAACACGCCGAGACACATAGGAATCAAATTGGCAAAAGTTAAAGACAAAGAAAAATTACTGAAAGCAGCAAGGGAAAAACAACAAATAACATACAAGGGAACTCCCATAAGGTTAAAAGCTGATTTCTCAGCAGAAATTCTACAAGCCAGGAGGGAGTGGCATGATATACTTAAAGTGATGAAAGGGAAGAACCTACAAGCGAGATTACTCTACCCAGCAAGGATCTCATTCAGATTCGATGGAGAAATCAAAAGGTTTACAGACAAGCAAAAGCTAAGAGAATTCAGCACCACCAAACCAGCTCTACAACAAATGCTAAAGGAACTTCTCTAAATGGGAAACACAAGAGAAGAAAAGGACCTACAAAAACAAACCCAAAACAACTAAGAAAATGGTCATAGGAACATACATATCGATAATTACCTTAAACGTGAATGGATTAAATGCTCCCACCAAAAGACACAGGCTTGCTGAATGGATACCAAAACAAGACCCATATATATGCTGTCTACAAGAGACCCACTTCAGACCTAGGGACACACACAGACTGAAAGTGAGGGGATGGAAAAAGATATTCCATGCAAACGGAAATCAAAAGAAAGCTGGAGTAGCAATACTCATATCAGATAAAATAGACTTTAAAATAAAGAATGTTACAAGAGACAAGGAAGGACACTACATAATGATCAAAGGATCAATCCAAGAAGAAGATATAACAATTATAAATATATATGCACCCAACATAGGAGCACTTCAATATATAAAGCAACTGATAACAGCTGTAAAAGAGGAAATCAACAGTAACACAGTAATAGTGGGGGACTTTAACACCTCACTTACACCAATGGACAGATCATCCAAAATGAAAATAAATAAGGAAACAGAAGCTTTAAATGACACAATAGACGAGATAGATTTAACTGATATTTATAGGACATTCCACCCAAAAACAGCAGATTACACTTTCTTCTCAAGTGCGTACAGAACATTCTCCAGGATAAATCACATCTTGGGTCACAAATCGAGCCTCAGTAAAGTTAAGAAAATTGAAATCATATCAAGCATCTTTTCTGACCACAACACTATGAGATTAGAAATGAATTACAGGGGATAAAAACGTAAAAAACACAAACACATGAAGGCTAAACACTATGTTACTAAATAACCATGAGGACATCAAAGAGGAAATCAAAAAATACCTAGAGACAAATTACAATGAAAACACGACAATCCAAAACCTATGGGATGCAGCAAAAGCAGTTCTAAGAGGGAAGTTTATAGCTATACAAGCCTACCTCAAGAAACAAGAAAAATCTCAAATAAACAATCTAACCTTACACCTAAAGGAACTAGAGAAAGAAGAAAAAACAAAACCCAAAGTTAGCAGAAGGAAAGAAATCATAAAGATCAGAGCAGAAATAAATGAAATAGAAACAAAGAAAACAATAGCAAAGATCAATAAAACTAAAAGCTGGTTCTTTGAGAAGATAAACAAAATTGATAAACCATTAGCCAGGCTCATCAAGAAAAAGAGGGAGAGGACTCAATAAAATTAGAAATGAAAAAGGAGAAGTTACAACAGACACCGCAGAAATACAAAGCATCCTAAGAGACTACTACAAGCAACTCTATGCCAATAAAATGGACAACCTGGAAGAAATGGACAAATTCTTAGATAGGTATAACCTTCCAAGACTGAACCAGGAAGAAATAGAAAATATGAACCGACCAATCACAAGTAATGAAATTGAAACTGTGATTAAAAATCTTCCAACAAACTGAAGTCCAGGACCAGATGGCTTCACAGGTGAATTCTATCAAACATTTAGAGAAGAGCTAACAACCATCCTTCTCAGACTCCTCCAAAAAATTGCAGAGGAAGGAACACTCCCAAACTCATTCTATGAGGCCACCATCACCCTGATACCAAAACCAGACAAAGATACTACAAAAAAAGAAAATTACAGACCAATATCACTGATGAATATAGATGCAAAAATCCTCAACAAAATACTAGCAAACAGAATCCAACAGCACATTAAAAGGATCATACACCATGATTAAGTGGGATTTATCCCAGGGATGCAAGGATTCTTCAATATACACAAATCTATCAATGTGATACACCATACTAACAAATTGAAGAATAAAAACCATATGATCATCTCAATAGATGCAGAAAAAGCTTTTCACAAAATTCAACACCTACTTATGATAAAAACTCTCCAGAAAGTGGGCATAGAGGGAACCTACCTCAACATAATAAAGGCCATATATGACAAACCCACAGCAAACATCATTCTCAATGGTGAAAAACTGAAAGCATTTCCTCTAAGATCAGGAACAAGACAAGGATGTCCACTCTCACCGCTATTATTCAACATAGTTTTGGAAGTCCTAGCCTTGGCAATCAGAGAAGAAGAAGAAATAAAAGGAATACAAATTGGAAAAGAAGAAGTAAAACTGTCACTGTTTGCAGATGACATGATCCTATACATAGAGAATCCTAAAAATGCCACCAGAAAACTACTAGAGCAAATCAATGAATCTGGTAAAGTTGCAGGATACAAAATTAATGCACAGAAATCTCTTGCATTCCTATACACTAATGATGAAAAATCTGAATGAGAAATTAAGGAAACACTCCCATTTACCATTGCAACAAAAACAATAAAACACCTAGGAATAAACCTACCTAGGGAGACAAAAGACCTGTATGCAGAAAACTATAAGACACTGATGAAAGAAATTAAAGATGATAGCAACAGATGGAGAGATATACCATGTTCTTGGATTGGAAGAATCAATATTGTGAAAATGACTATACTACCCAAAGCAATCTACAGATTCAATGCAATCCCTATCAAATTGCCAATGGCATTTTTTATGGAACTAGAACAAAAAATCTTATAATTTGTATGGAGACACAAAAGACCCCGAAGAGCCAAAGCAGTCTTGAGGGGAAAAAACAGAGCTGGAGGAATCAGACTCCCTGACTTCAGACTATACTACAAAGCTACAGTAATCAAGACAATATGGTACTAGCACAAAAACAGAAACATAGATCAATGGAACAAGATAGAAAGCCCAGAGGTAAACCCACGCACCTATGGTCAACTAATCTATGACAAAGGAGGCAAAGATATACAATGGAGAAAAGACAGTCTCTTCAATAAGTGATGCTGGGAAAACTGGACAGCTACATGTAAAAGACTGAAATTAGAACACTCCTTAACACCATACACAAAAATAAACTCAGAATGGATTAGAGACCTAAATGTAAGACCAGACACTATAAAACTCTTAGAGGAAAACATAGGAAGAACACTTTTTGACATAAATCACAGCAAGATCTTATTTGATCCACCTCCTAGAGTAATGGAAATAATAACAAAAATAAACAAATGGGACCTAATGAAACTTCAAAGCTTTTGCACAGCAAAGGAAACCATAAACAAAACGAAAAGACAACCCTCAGAATAGGAGAAAATATTTGCAAACGAATCAACGGACAAAGGATTAATCTCCAAAATATATAAACAGCTCATGCAGCTCAATAGTAAAACAACAAACAACCCAATCCAAAAATGGGCAGAAGACCTAAATAGACATTTCTCCAAAGAAGACATACAGATGGCCAAGAAGCACATGAAAAGCTGCTCAACATCACTAATTATTAGAGAAATGCAAAACAAAACTACAATGAGGTATCACCTCATACCGGTTAGAATGGGCTTCATCAGAAAATCTACAAACAACAAATGCTGGAGAAGGTGTGGAGAAAAGGGAACCCTCTTGCACTGTTGGTGGGAATGTAAATTGATACAGCCACTATAGAGAACAGTATGCAGATTCCTTAAAAAACTAAAAATAGAATTACCATATGATCCAGCAATCCCACTACTGGGCATATACCCAGAGAAAACCATAATTCAAAAAGACACATGCACCTCAATGTTCATTGCAGCATTATTTAGAATAGCCAGGTCATGGAAGCAACCTAAATGCCCATTGACAGACGAATGGATAAAGAAGAAGTGGTACATATATACAATGCAATATTACTCAGCCATAAAAAGGAGTGAAATTGGGTCATTTGTTGAGACGTGGATGGATCTAGAGACTGTCATACAGAGTGAAGTAAGTCAGAAATAAAAAAACAAATATTGTATGTTAACGCATATATGTGGAACCTAGAAAAATGGTACAGATGAACCGGTTTGCAGGGCAGAAATTGAGACACAGATGTAGAGAACAAACGTATGGACACCAAGGGGGGGGAAAGCCGCGGTGGGGTGAGGGTGGTGGTGTGATGAATTGGGTGACTGATTGACATGTATACACTGATGTGTATAAAATTGATGACTAATAAGAACCTGCTGTATAAAAAAATAAAAAAAACTAAATACTATTAAAATGATAAAATATTATATTAAATTACTATAATTTATGTGGGGAAAAAAGACATCATCAATGACAAAAAAAATTACTATAATTTAATACTATAATTATAATATAACAACATCACATTAGATTATAATTAAAGCACTAGGACAGTGCCTACCCCATGTTTCTTAAATAATAAAACATATAAATAAGCAAAATGTGAACTTATGTAAGTGCACAGACACGAATGTATTTGTTCTACTATGTTAGCCAAACAGGTCTATGAAATTTTATTCTGTTAGATTACATTCCAATGCAAGAACTACAGGTACACTCAGAGCCTCAGCACATTTATTAGCTGTGAGACTTGATGAAAAAAATGAAATTTCTCTAGTACATATCAGGATTTGAGAACAACAGGAAACTATGCCACCCATGGACACTGGAACGTTTTTTGAAGCCCTTTGCTACTGATGTGACTATTGTTTTATCTATAATAGAAGCTCTACCAAAAATATCCCAGCCCATTTGAGCTGCAGGCTCAAAGTTCTGCCTTCATTCCCACACGGTGGGTTTGATATATCCCCAGGGATACCTGCTATAAGTATGAATAAGAAGGTTCCAGCATGTTTGTGAACATGCAAATTCTTAGACCTCACCTCATGGAAATTTTGTTCCAGTCGGCCGGAGGTGGAGCCGAGGAATCTGCATTTTAACATACATCAATTTCCGACATAGGTGGTCTAATGCCTACTGAATAAGAATCACTGGACTAGAGGATCCTCCACTCAGTTTGCGATGAGCCCTCAGGTTCATGCGTGCACTCGCAGTGTGGCTGTCACAGGCTTTCCAGCTGAGTCTAAAGGGTTTGAGGTTTTCCTGGATTCTCGAATTGCTGGAGCACTGCTTAAATGGAACCAAGTCTACATACGATAAATCCCAAGGATATATCTGCATGAGTCTGGCCTTTACAACAGGAGTGCTGAAGTTCTATTCCGATAAGAATTTGCTTCCTTTTATTTGCTCTGGGCTGTTCTCAAAATGAAGCTGTGAACTGGAAGAATTTGGTCTTTGTATCCTACCTCCTATGCCTTCATCACTTCTAGCTTCAATATCCAAACTACACGTGGGAAACTGAAGCTTCTTGGCTCCTGGGGATCACCAACTGAGGCACCCAACCAAAGCAGCCCAACCCTCCTCCCCCTGCTCTGTATTTCTCTCTGTCTCCTCCATGAAAATGCACTTCATCCATTTCCCATCTGGTCAGGATCCTAGCTAGCACCAGCACAGTGACAAGACTTTGATGTGATACAGCAAAATGAACTAACAGAGTAATATTTTATTTGGAAGCCAAGCTAGAGCTAAGAGAAGCAGGTTTTCTCTTGGGTCTCACACGTTGCAAAATAAAGTTAATGAATAAAGTTAAAATGATGGTGCCAGGTGATGTGGCCATGCAAAGATGTTCCTTCCTCCACTTTTTTGTTAGAGAGAATAAGAACATACTCAATTTATCAGAAATCTACTCAATTTATCAGAAATCTACTTCCTTTGTTGACAATTCAACCAGGTCACAGAAAGTCTTAGCCAACTAATAGGGTTTGGAATTCAACATGGCAAAACCTAGACCCTAAAGAGGTTTCAATTTTTGGAAGGAAAATTCAGAATAATTTATTAGAATACAAAATATAATAAAAATTAAAAATAGGGGTCATATACCAAAAATATTGTTTGGTTAAAATGAGGTTCCACCGCACTGTTCGAACTTAAGACCAACTATTGTAGCATTAGAACAGACACAATAGCCAAGCAAAATTCTCAGGGGAAAACAGAGAAAACCAGTTCTCCAATAAAAGCTCTAAAAAGGCAGTAGAGACTTACTATATTTTAGACCATCTTTGATGATCTCACAGTATCCAACATGATTAACACTTAAATATATCATGAAATAGTAGTAGTTTAGGATAAGATAAAGGGGAGGAGAGGAATATCCTATAATTTACTGATATTTTTGCATTGTTAGAATCATTCAAACTTTGGCTCTGTCCTTGGATTCAGACGTATCCAGAGTCCTTTGGCTTCTTAGTAGTAAATCATTTATTTACCCATAATTTTCAAACTTCATGGTTACAATTAACATTTAAGCCTTAATGGATGTTAATGGGTTACTTTTTTAAGGTAGCATGTTATTTTACAGGGGATTTTTATATACAAGGCCTTACAAATTTCAGGGAATGACTCAAAGTTAGAAACAGTATGCACTATAATAAGATAGGAAGAAAGATATCAGGAGAGAGGTAAGTAGTCTTGCAACCTCTAAAATAAACAATCCTATGTTGTCACCTACAGTCTCCAATGTATAGGAAAAAACCTTGCTGATTATAGGGCTTCCCACAGGGTCCAATTTCAGCAGCAATCTCTAACGGGAAGAGTAGAAATATAGTTCATATTGAAAAAAGATCTATCAGGCAATAAAGCAAAATTCCAGCTCATATGGGCAGAAATCTTAATAACATCTATAACTTTAGGATAATTCATTTTGCTTTGCCTTGGACTGAGCTGTAGGTTTCTGAGGAGATCTTGTTAGCTTTGGAGAGTAGGAGAAGAAACACAGGCAATCCTCTATAGAAACTCACTTTCAGGATGAAGAAAGGTCCTGGGAAGTCGATGTGTCTGAATTGTATATTTTCGATACATGAGCATATACCTGGGGCTCAAAACTGACACAATGGTAGTAATAAATGGTCCTAGCTGCCATTGACTTATAGCCAACCGCTGCACTCAGTTCTTCACTGTGTGACTGCAGTGGGGTTCTGCATCTCTCTCAGCTCTTGCGTCCACATCTGTACAGTGGATATGGTAATAATCCATATCTCTCAGGCTATGGTGAAGAAGAAATGACACCACAAGTAAAAACACTTGATAAATGCTCAAGCACTACACAGTTCTTCCGTAATCGTGACACAAAATCAGATGCTTTTCTCTTCTATGCATATTTTTTCATAAATGAATAATTGGTCCCACCCAAATAGAAGCTTTAAGAACCGCATTCTAGGGTTTCCCTGGTGGCGCAGTGGTTAGGAATCCGCCTGCCAATGCAGGGGACACAGGTTCGTGTCCCGGTCTGGGAAGATCCCACATGCCGCGGAGTGGCTAGGCCCGTGAGCCACAACTACTGAGCCTACGCGTCTGGAGCCTGTGCTCCGCAACGGGGGAGGCCGCGACAGTGAGAGGCCCGCGCACCGCGATGAAGAGTGGCCCCTGTTCGCCGCAACTAGAGAAAGAAAGCCCTTGCACAGAAACGAAGACCCAACACAGCCATAAATAAATAAATAAATTTATATAAAAAAAGAACCACATTCTAACACTCTTTAAGAGAGGCCTATTTACAACCTGATTGTCTGAGCTTCTGATAAACATAATTGGCTGAATCATAGAACATGTTTTAGAGATTTGTGAGAAATTTCAGTGCAGTTGAGTAGGAGGATGGCTGGAGAGCCAGAGCCCCTGGCTGTCTGTCTGCAGAAGAACAGCTGCTGAGTGGCTAATTCCACAACCTCGGCCCTCTCTCCTGGTGTTCTAAACCATGTTGACCTGTGTGCCCTGATGGCAGACATCCTGTCGTCACTTCACAGATAACATCTCAGTCGAAGGTCATTTTCTCAGGGAAAAGTGAACCACTGACCCCATTCAGACTAAGTTAGACCCTTCTGTTACATTCTCATAGTATTCTGTATTTTCTTTCTAGCACCTAGCAGAGTGGATGAATAACATTGATAAATAGGATTCTTTGATGAATGCCTGCCTCTTCTGGAGTATAAGCTCATTAGGGTGCAAAGTATGACTGCGGACCTCCTCATTATAGCAACCCAGAACCTAGCTCATGGTCTGGCACACAGTGGGAGCTAAATAAGTGTTTGATGCTTTAATGAATAGTGAGGACTTGAAGCCAAATCCTCTGATGCCAAAGCCAGGGTTCATTTTACTACCAAAGAAATGGCTCTAAGTATTACCTGGGGAGCCCAGTAAAATACACATTCCCAAGTATAGCTCCAACCCCATAGAATTAGAAACTCCCAGGGCCAAAGGACTCTTTCTTTTCTGGTTGGAGCCAGTCATAGACCAGCTATAGGAACCACTGCACTGCACCCACATGTGCATCAGCTTAACAAACAGTATACTTACAGAGGATCCAGAATCCTGGTATTTTCAGCTCCTACCCTCTGCTCAACGTTGGAAGGGAACACCCTCCAATCTGCCTCATACTGTGTCAGGTAAGTGGATGAAACTCAAAAGCAGTTCCCATGTCTTCACATAGAACGTGCACTGTGTAATCCTTCCCATAACTAAATCACATGCATTTTAAAAAGCAAAACTTTAAAGCATATTGCTAAGTGAAAGAAGCCAGCCTGAAAAGGATACACACCAGATAATTGCAACTATGTGACATTTTGGAAAAGGAAAAGCTATAGCAATAGTAAGATGACCTGTGGCTGCCCAAGGCTTGTGGGGAGGGACGGAGTGATGAACAGGTGAAGCCCAGGGAATTTTTAGGATGGTGAAATTGTTCTGTTTGAAACCGTAATGGTGGATACGTGACATCACACATTTGTCAAAACCGAGAGAACTATGCAACACAAAAAGGGAGCCCCAATAGAAACTACAGACTTTGGTTAATAATACCATATCAATATTGGTTCACTGATTGTAACCAAGGAACCACATGAATGCAAGATATTAATAATAGGGGAAATAATGGGGAAAATGGGAAGCTGGGTGAGTATATGGAACCCTAAGTACTATCTGCTCAGTTACACTATAAATCTAAAACGGTATCTTTTCAAAAGCATAAAAAATGAAACATACCCCAAAAATGACGGTGGGAGTGGAGCACCACGGCTTCATCACACTCTCACTTACTCAGTGCTCACTGCATGGGGAGCACCAAGCTGAGAATTTCCAAACATCACCTCCTTTAACCCCAACAATACTGCTCTGTGGTAGCTAATACCAACATCCTCACACTCCCTTGAGGGTTAGGGAACCGAAAGTAGGTGCTGTTAAGTCCTGGCCCAAGAGAACATAGCCAGCCAGTGTCACTAGGTTTCAAACTCTGGTCCAGGTTGCCCCAAGCCCCCCACGTTTACCCACTGTGGGAACCTGCCTCGATTTATTTACTTGTAGTTGCTTTGGCCTATGCACAAACGAGTGGTTTACTATGAAGTTTAATCCATAACTGTAAGTCAAAATGATTAGGGTATTATAACACAGGGTCAGATGAAAAGATTCTCACCATGAAGCAATGCCTGCAGATAAGCCTGGGACACAGGCCCACAGAGGAAAACGAACACTGCCCTCCAGGAGCATGGGATGGCGGAAAAGCAGGGCTTATGAGCAGCAGCATAATGAAATCAGGTTTCAAATGCTGAAATAATTTTCTAGGTCCAAGATGGAGCCACTCCTGCCCAGGGTCCCCTATCAGGGAACTGAAACTTAGATAACCTTTGCATCCCTATAAATGCTCCCATTGACCAGAAACACAGAATATCCGGTCAGCCAATCCCCAGACGAGGTTGACTCTGTGGCCCCAGCCAATCGGATATTTTCTATTTTTCTCTTCCTTGTTCTTTATTCTTTATCCTGGAAAAGCTTCCTGCCTTCAGTCCCATTCTGCAGTTCTCTGAAAGGAGTATTAAATAAAGTTTAGGTCACCTAAATTGTCTTCTTTAATCATTTTTTACCACGAACAAACCAATCACGGAAACACTGACGTATGAACTGAAATGACAACGTTTTGCTTTAAAACCAAACTATTTTTTTAATAACAATGACAACAAAAAGGCCATAAAAAAAGAGAGAAAGAGAGACTAGGAACCACCACATTGAAAGAGACTTAAGGGCCATATCAGCCTCGTGCAATGTGTGAGTCTCATATGGATCTTTATTCAAACAAACCGACTATGGAGAAATTAGTAAATTTTGAACGCAGATTGAACATTATATGATGCTAAGGAATTAAGTTTTAGGTGTAGTAATTTTATTAGAATTAGATCTTTTTAAAAAAATATATCAAAACTATTAAAGATAAACCTCATGGAGATGAAGTATTATATCTGGGATTTGCTTCAAAACAATTTGAGAATGGATGGAGAGTGGGTACAGGTCAGATGAAAT
This sequence comes from Balaenoptera musculus, assembly GCF_009873245.2. Classification (NCBI taxonomy): domain Eukaryota; kingdom Metazoa; phylum Chordata; class Mammalia; order Artiodactyla; family Balaenopteridae; genus Balaenoptera; species Balaenoptera musculus. The sequence goes on along the minus strand of NC_045788.1, from coordinate 126,492,835 downwards.
TAGCTGTTGACTGATAATTGTATAATTGTTGGAGAGAATAATGGGTACATGGAGTTCATTATACTCCTCTCTCCTTTTGAAAATGTTTGAAATTTTCCATTATGAACATATTTTTTTAAAGTTTACTATCCAGCATTAGTTCTAGCACTTATCTAACCATGTACATTGCTCTCATTCAATAAATATGAATATGAACATTAATTATAAAAATAATAATTGTAACTAAGACATAAGAGGTCCATATACAAGCATTTTCACTCTGATTGTTTTAATAAATCATGCTCTAAAGTTTCTGTTAACGTTTCAGGAAACAGCTCTACATCAATCTTTTTTTTTTTTTTTTTGGCCACGTTGGGTGTTTGTTGCTGCGCACAGGGTTTCTTTAGTTGCGGCCAGCAGGGGCTACTCTTCATTGCAGCGCGCGGGCTTCTCATTGCGGTGGCTTCTCTTGCCGCAGAGCATGGGCTCTAGGTGCGCAGGCTTCAGTAGCTGTGGCTCATGGGCTCAGTAGTTGTGGCTCACGGGCTCTAGAGAGTAGGCTCAGTAGTTGTGGCGTACGGGCTTAGTTGCTCTGCAGCATGCGGGATCTTCCCAGACCAGGGATCGAACCCACGTTCCCTGCATTGGCAGGCGGATTCTTAACCACTGCGTCACCAGGGAAGCCCACCCACATCAATCTTCACTGTTTCTGTTGTCTCTCTGTCCTGGGTCTCTCACTGTTCATTTCCCTCAGGAGCCTGTGGCCAGAAAAGGGCATCCCTGGCAGAAGGAAGAAGTCCAGGGAGCACTGTTACCTATTGCTGTCTTCCCCTCAAGTGGAGGCCAGGATGCACTCTCAGGGCTGCTTGTGGCTGCTCTGAATACAGTAACAGGTCTCCTTCATCCCTGGGCATCACGCACTGCCACAGACACCCACATCTGGATCCAGGTGACCCAGAGCATCTTAGAATCTGCACCATTCCCTCCCACACCCGGGGTTTGGATTAGTTCTTCACTTAAGATACTTTGGAAGGACCATTCCAAGGACTCTGAGCGATTCATAGAAGATGTATAAGGGAAAATGAGGTTCTACCTCCTTCCCAAATGGAGCAGGACAAGCCCTTGGCTAGCCACAGGGAGACATTAGCCAGCAGGCTGGTGCCAAACGGCAGGAAATAGTAGTGAAACAGGAGGGAAGGGGGCAGGGCACAACCTTTAAAAGAATGACATAGCCATAGTACATGACGAAAACTAGTGAGAACCAACTAGGTCCAAGATGGCAGAAGACTCAACTTCCAGTAGACCTTGAGCCTCATTATATGCTCATTGTAATACATTAGCATGATAATGACACACCCAACAGCGCCATGACATTCTGAAGCCAACCATAAAAGGTCAAAAAGTGGGAGGTGGCCCAATTCCTGGAAATCCCCACCCCTTCCCCAAGTAGTTGGAATAAGCCTCCCACTCATTAGCCCATAAAGATTAACCATGTCACATTTCGAAGCCTCTTGCCTCTTGCTTCTTGCCTTTCGAGATGCCCCACACTCTGTCTGTGGAGCGTGTTTCTCTCTAAATAAATCTGATTCTTTCTTATCACTTCGTCTCCAAATTCTTTCATGACAAAGAAAGAACCTTAAATTCACTGGCAACAGTAGGGATTCCATTTCCCCAGCAACAAAAGTATAAGCCTAAGTCATGAAGTACCTTCATGAAATCCAACTCAGAGACTGGCACATTATTTTGTTGCAGAAGTTTCTTTGACAGTAATGTCCTAGGCCTGCCCAGACGTGGGATGATCACGGCAGTCTGAATCCCACACCATGGGCTAAATTATAAAGTTTAGTTTTGTGTTATGTTACATATGGAGCATATGAATACCCATGCAGCACATTCTGATTGCAGAGGAAGCAAGAGGTGAAAATATTTACCTGCTACTCTCTTTTCCCCAAGGAGTCCCTCACTCCAAGGAAGAAAAATTTCACAGACAAGTTAAGTGAACGTTTCAACTTTGGTTGATTTATTCAGCCAGCTGTTAAGGCATTCTTTTTAAACTCTTGTCATTTACTTGTGCAGTTTTGGCTTTTGGTATTCAAAACATTCCAAAAGCCTGCATTCATTTTCTTTTCCATAACTTCTTAAAGGTGTCTGGGGAATTTCACTAAGCCCAGTGAATTAAAATTCTAAAGGTCAGGAAGTGTATCACTGTGTACTTAAACAGTGACCCTGTGTGGTACAAAAGTGAAAGATTGATTATGCAAATTGGCAAGTGCATATTATCTGAGACATTGTTGCAGAATATTGAACTGAATTCCAGGAGGGACAGGAGCTGGTCCCAGCCTGTCCATTCACAAACTGATGTTAGGTAAATTATGAAATTCCTTTGCGCCTCTGTAAGAGAAAGGACGCAGGTTAGATGAGGGTCACTCAAAATCTCAGATTGGGTGAAATGCTTATTAACCTAATAACCCTTCAATTTACAATGATTTGGGTTTCTCTGGTATGATAAAAGTTTGAAACATGATAATAAGCCCCCAAGAGTCTGCCTCAAACCAAAACTCCAATATGGTATTCCATGCTTCGGGAACTTTCTCTGAAAAAATGGCCATTTGCACAGAAGACTCCTTTTCTGAGGGTAAGTTCATCCAGGATAGCAAATTGTAATAGGGAAGAACAAACCTGACGCCATATTAGATGTGTTTCTTTTACTTTAATCTTTGTATTCTATTGCTTTTGCTTCAAGTTAAGAATGTTGCCTATAGCCTGAAATACATAGGATCACGGATTCTCAAGGCTCTGACCTTTAAGGGTGTAACACTTTTCCATTCATACAGAGATAAAAAGTTGCAGAACAGAGACTAACATTTGTCTTGTTGGAGGTGTACAGGAACATCATGACCTGACCTACCTGGACAGCTGCAAGAACACAGGATTCCGATAGCAAGAAGTTTGCACCAACCAACCAGGCCCCTCCCTCACCTAGCCTTTAAAAATGCTTTGCTGAAACCCTTCAAGGCGTTCAGGGGTTTGGGGGGCATGAGCCACCCGTCCTCCTTGCATGGGCTGCAATAAACCTTTCTTTGCTCCGAACTCTGACATTTCGGTGTGTTTGACCTCACTGTGTGTCAGGCACATGAACTTGCGTTTGGTAACGAAATCACAGATCAGATGTTGCTTAATGAACTTAGGATCAGAACATATGACATTGTGTTTCTGAAAACCTGTTTCCTGCAAACGAAAATAGCTTGTAAGAGTTCAGCCATTGCAGAAATATATCCATTTAGATACTCAGCATTAACCATGAGAATCACAGCATTCTCTCTTCTGATGAATTCTAGAGAAATGCTTTTAACGCTCATTTTCCACTCCATACAGCCAGTGATCCTACAATTACAACATTATCTCACCTCTATAATAAATGATTACATAATGACTTCTCTTACACTCTCTGCTTTCTCTTCCTTGTAGCAGACACCTGGCCACATCGCCTGGCCCACCAGATTTCAGCACAGCAGTGAAGGACAATACTGTGCAAGTGACCAGCATCTATTTCAAGCCACACTGTGGCACCTCTCAGATTCGGGGCTTTCTCTGATGTCACACAAGGCAGCACAGCCCACAAGTCCCCCCCACTAAGCACAGCTTGGAAGTGCATAGAGCAAATGAGCCTCTAGGGGCGGCCCTCCACCAACAGGAGACAGGAATTAATGGCGCCAGCCTCCCTGTCCTTCGCTGGAACATCTCTAAGGTGAATTCTTAAAGGGCTCCGACAGAATTGATCACCAACTGTCCACACAGGTAGCCAGCCCAATAACTCACCATTTTCCCCACTTCGTGTCTCACTCCCCCACTCCCTCACCTCCGCTTCCTGGGATTAACTCCCAAGTAAACTATGTGTACCCACATATTTGTCTCATGCTCTGCTTTCAGGGAGACTCAAACTAAGTCTGTTTTCATGGTCCCCTTATTTAGGATGATGACCATCAAAATATACTTCTTCCTTTTGTCTAATACACCAGGTTTGTTGAGGGAGATAAATGTCTGCCAGTCTGCTGGGGCCAATACAGTTTTCCCATGACAGAGAATTTTAACACATATTGGCTGAAAGAGTTACAGTGGTTGGCCCACTTTATGGTAATATCTGATTGCGTCTTCTGGAGTCTCTAAATCATTGTTCCCCATTTTCGTTGTCTTAGAATATATGCTAGCTGACTTGGAATCAGCTGTGTGCTCTGAATAAAGACTTAACACCTCCCCTTACGTTAATACTCTTAGACTTACTGCTTAGAGATGATTTGGGGAAAGAGTAGGTATATTGTCCTTGAAATTAAACTTTCTTTCAAAGCAAGGCAACAACTTTTTGAAGTGAACATTTTTGAAACTTTTTAGAACTTACAGTAACTGGTTAAACATTAAGAGTAAATATATTTGCATTTATTAAATACGAAAACAAATTTACATTTGCAAAACCAAAATTCTCTCAACAGTTCTTAAGATAATTTTATTTATTACTTTGCTTTCATTTGGACTTTTCCTTATAATGAATTGTTTTACCTTTAAAGAAATGACTTCTTACAAAATACTAGTAATGCCTTGCATTTGCATGGCACTTTCTTGAATTATTTTATTTGAGGCTCAGAAAAAACTCTGTGAGATAATGATAATACCCAGTTTTACAAATAAGGAAACTGAGACCACATTGCTAATAAGTAGCAGTGTCAGCATTCAAATCTAGGTCTTCCAGCTCCAAGTTCAATAATAAGCCATTTGTCTCATAAGTATTAACACTTCCATGAAGAATGCCTAAAAGTCACTTCCTAGCATTCCACAGAGTGAAAGAGAAGCACATTTCTCAGCAATGGTATTCCAAAAGTAAGAGAAAAAGCGAAGTCTCTCCTTCACGGAATGAAGGACAGAAACAAGTAACTACATCAGGTCATCAAGAAGAGACACTGGTCACCTTCTAGGCGTTCAGACTCCAGGAAAGACAGTTTCATTGAGCATGCAACCCTGATAAATCCAGCCACCTGACAAAACACAAGAGCTTTAAAGGGCTCATTTTGGTTTATCAAATCAATGATCCATAAAGTCAAAACTCTCTCCAAAGGAGAACTTGACATGACGGACAGCAACAATTCTGTAGGGGCCGTTAGGGTTTATCACATTAAAGGCATTCTGCTCTGATTGACTAGAACAAATCTTAGAGATACGCTGATACTCAGGAAAGAAGTGACCACTGATCATGGACATGAAATGGTAGGGTGTTAACACTGGGACCCTGGACGAATGACCCCTGTGGTTCCACCTGGACACCCCGTGACCTGCTTCTGTGTGACGAGGCTAACTTTGTTATGCTCTTGTCTTACTAGCAGTTATATTTTGAGGAAGTGGATCCCCATCCCTCACATAAAATGTGTTTGGTACTCTGTGACCTAGAAAAGTTAAAAAAAAAAAGACTTAAATGACTTAACACGTCCAAAAAAATATTATTTAAGAGCATTAACATTGATGGTACAGAAAAGTAGGTCCTTTGCAATCACAAAATCCAGAACCATTTCTCAGTAACAAAGAAATGAAAAAGTAACCACTGCAAAGGGTAAAAAAGTGTGATTAAGTGAATCTTGACTGAAGGAAGGGAACTAGGTGCTAAAGCTTGGTCTGTGGCAGGAATTGTATTGGTCACTCACCTCCATCAACTTTAAGCTATCAATCAAGGCTTTCTTCTCCAAGGTGCTGCAATTAACTTTGCGAGCAAAGCTTAGTCTTCTTAGTCTTTGCCCAGCACTCTTTTTATAAACTAATACCAAAAAAAACCCCACCAAACTTTCCAGAAATATACTCCATCCTTCTTCTTTAATAATATACTCAGTCACTTAAATATTTTAGAAGTTTGACATTTAATTTTAAAATCTAAGGAGTTGTTTTCCCTTTCTCTTCCTTTACTTCTTGAACAATTTAATCATAAATCCAATAAGTAGGGCATAGGGTTCAGCAAAGTAGGCAAATAGGCCAGGCCAGCAGGGATTGGGGTGTGGAGAGCTGAATGGCCCAGCTCAGGGTGCCAGAAATTGAAGTGAGTGAGAAGGACATTTGTGTAGGAACGCTACCCAGAGTAGAGTGTCATAGCCTAGAAGAGTGAAGAAGCATCCTCATGGAAGAATGATCTGGCACGGGGTGTCAAAGGCCAAGCAGAGTGAGGAGAGCTTCCATGCAGAGCAGGGAATAGCAGGGGCAATAGACACCTGGTTACATAGTGATCAAATAAGTAGACATATTCAGTGTAATTGGAGCTGTTCACTGTCAGAGAAGGAAGATACAAATACTGAAATGGAAAAAATTAGAAAGCACTCAATGAACAAATTTAATTAGACTCAGCTATTATCTGTTCCTCAACCCACAGCTAAGGAGAAGTTGAGGAAAATCATTCAATAGAATATAGGTCTATTTAGATTCATAGTATTGCAGAATGAGATCTGTTAGACTTATTTTGCCCTCTCTGGATTATTTCCATACAGATTTGACTGACTTACATCAAATCAAAAGGAAGAAGGAGAGAATTTTATGGTTGAAGAAAATACAACCTCTTTCCTTTGTACAAGATTTAAACGTATATATAATTTTTAATAATTTGATTCGGTAATTAAATTTCTCTGGTAGCATTTGCCTCATTATACCAGTGATTGATAACTGGTGAAAACAAAGTTGCAGGTTGTCATTCCAGCTTGCCAAGTCTGAGATGGATGTTCCAGAATGGTGTTTCCTCTCCTAAATACTGTTGTTTCGGCCCAAGTGTGATTACAGTTCACTATTTTTCCAATTGGTTTTTCTTAAGCAATTACAATTATCTGGCACGTGTTCCTCTGTCATAGGAGGCAGTGGCAGGCATGAAAGTGTACTGGAAGAGAGTCAGAAGCAGACTCCGGAACAATCTAACCATGACTTTGGATAAATCACTTAATCTCAGCATGTCTCAGTTTCCACTCTTATAAAATTAGAATATCAAGCAAGACAATTTCTAATGTTCCTTTCAACTTGTCTTCTTCATTTTCATTCAAGACATTGTCTTCATTAAATTGCAAACAACCAACTTTAATTTTTTTTAATTTTCTCACAGTTTTTTTGTTGTGGTTTTTCGTGGATTTTTATCATAGGGCCTCAGACATGTTAACAAATTGTCAGTATCTTGTCTTAAATTTGTAGAAACTTTTTACAATATTGCAGAAATTATCCACAACAAGCAAACTTGTTATTTCGGTGTTGTCTCAATTTATAGTTTCAATTTTGCACCTGCTAAGAAAATGTATTCTTATTAGGAGTGATAAAAGCCTGCCCAATTTCAGCCATCTCTGTGTTTGCTTTCTGACATACACACCTGAGGACCAACCCCAGTAATATGAACCATGTTAAAAATTTAAGCGATTTATAGGATACCAATCAATCAGTAAACATAGTAGAAATATATGTATTGTAGAAGCAGTGAATGGAATCTATAAAATATAGAATTTTTCTAAAATATACCTTTGCTACTTCAAGATACCCCTAAATAAAACCTTATTAAAGCTCTTTTTATAAATTAACAATTTACTTAGAAATTCATTTTCTTAGAAATTAACAATCTAAGTACTGATTTAGAACAAATGACCTTCGAATCAGGTTATAACTATTTGAATTTTTAATCTTTCTTAATGTATATAATTTATGTCCATTGTTTCATTATGTGAATTATTTGCAGAATATAAGCTTTTAACAATGTGGTGAAATGAATAGAAGGTTGCTAAGTAATATAATTTATTCCTCATAAGTTAACTTTCTCAGAGATTGAATGTTAAAAATGAAGAGCTCTTTGTAACATCAGATAAAATATTGCTTTTCTTTTAACTAGGTACTACTCTTATATTGAGAATCCACTTGCTTCCAATGGATTTTTAAAAATCCAACAACCCATAAATCCCAAGAGGCTCTATGAGAATTAAGTTGACATAGGCACAAACACACTAGTAAGATTCCATCAATAAAGATAACTTATATTAAGAATCTGTTTACACACTAAATTAAGGCACAATAGTGTGCGAGTTCTCATACAGTCTGGTTTTATGAAAAGAAAGTCATTTATGGAAATTCAAAGTACTTGGTGCCCAAAGTCCAAATTTTATTTACATATTTCTATTCTAAAAATAAGATACAAAATCCTTATAATCATTAAGAGAAAAATAACACTCTTCCATTAACAGATGAAAGAGCCATCATAAATAATTTTCTTTAAAGTATTTGGGAAATTTATCCCCATCAATCCATCTCCAGAGTTAGTCAAAATATTCATCAAAATATAACAAGCTATTTAGCACAACAGAACAAACTACTGTTCTTTAGAAGGTTACATTCTAGCTACATATTCAGAATCCTAACTTCATACACTGTTAAGATATTTAATTTACTTAAATAAAATCCTCAAAGTTGTGACAAACCAGATATAATGAAAAGAAATCTACAAATACTAGTTGCTGTGATTACTGAAATACAGATGGATTAGGGATAGAATAGGATAAATAAAATAACACACTAAATTCTAATGCATGACACAAGATGGTCCGATCTCTAACATGTGGGAGTTCTTGGGTTCAAAAATCTTGAAGAATTTTACAACCTGGTGGGGCTTCCCTGGTGGCGCAGTGGTTGAGAATCTGCCTGCCAATGCAGGGGACACAGGTTCGAGCCCTGGTCTGGGAGGATCCCACATGCCGCGGAGCAACTAAGCCCGTGCGCCACAACTACTGAGCCTGCGCGTCTGGAGCCTGTGCTCCGCAACAAGAGAGGCCGCGATAGTGAGAGGCCCGCGCACCGCGATGAAGAGTGGCCCCCACTTGCCTCAACTAGAGAAAAGCCCTCGCACAGAAACGAAGACCCAACACAACCATAAATAAATTAATTAATTAAATTTTTTTTAAAAAGAATTTTACAACTTGGATGCCAATACTCAGCATAAGACTCTCAGAGATATAAGTAGCATTTTCATTTTCTCTGGGAAAAACAATTAAGATACAGAATATTTAATGAACACTATTCACCATTAAATTATCATAATTGTAGGGTTGGGGCTTTTTAGGGGCACGGGGAGAGAGATCCATTTTTCCCTATGACAATTTTGGAATGTGAATTAACTGAAGCGTTTAAGGCAATTGGGAAAAGCTTAGACATGGTTAAATATTTGAAAGCCCTAGGAAACCACACAAATGTAGAACGAGCCTGTAAACTCCAGAAATCATTTGCAAAAAGCATGGAAGTCAGACCAGGAATGATTACAATACAGCAAACTTGGCTTGGGAGCTCATTTCTGCCTTTTCATGTCTATAACCACAGAACCCCAGCACCGAAGAGGTGCTCTCTAAATATTGGTTGAATCAATCAATGAATGATCCTCAATCTCAAATCTATCATATTTTTCTTTTGAAAAATCAGAACAGAACTTCTTGTCCAGTGCCTGGCTCAGCATTCGGCATTTCCCTTTCTGCTCATTTCCCAGTATCGTACCTTTCTGGACTGACATAAACTCCTCTGGCCATACTGGCCACCCAAGCACAACACCATAGGGGAGATGTGTATTCCATCCCTGATCATTTAGGGTAAAAAGGATTGCTTCAATTTCCTTGCCCTTTGGGAAACCAATTTAAAACATTTGTAAACTTCGTCCTCTCCAAACCAACAGTTTTTAGTCAATCCTTAATAAAATGTGTTAAAGATTCTGTTTTTGAGTGATTCATAATGCTAATGAATTCATCAATCCCATTATCACACATCTTTCTGTACATGTCAAACCGGATGTAGCTGACAAGGTCATGGCTATTAAATACAGGTTCATGGACATACACATTTGTTCTCGACAAGAGTCATCTATGGCTAACCTTTGACTTTCTATGTTTCTATTACTTGCATGTCAATAATTGCATACAATTTTCACATTACTCTGTCATTGCATGTCAGAATTTCCAAACATCAATGCATATTTTTATATATTTAAATGGATATCCTTTATTACCTTGTAACTGTCCTTTTTCTGAAAATGGTTTATATCACTTTATTTTAACATTTTTCAATAGTTATCCTACTTTGGGACTAGTGAGCATTTTCACATAGTCTTCGTTTGAGTTTCCAAGAGGCTGAGCCTGAGATAAGGATCCTTATGTTACTGATTCCGTGAGGGAGTGTTTCAGAAGAAACTCGTAAGGAAGTGAAGGAAGCAGGATAGGACACAGGGGGAAAGCAAAGCAAAGATGTGGTTTCAGCTGAAGTCTAGTCTCAGCCTGATCCCATAGTTTTGGAACAAGAGTGACACCATAAACATTGTCCCACCTTGAGGCAAAGGAGCAGGATGTTCACATTTCCTTATCGGTCAAGTAGGTGTGTGCTGCTCCTGGTTGGGGGTGAGGGGTGTTTCCCTCCAGGCAACGTCCAGGAAGGTGGGTCCCATCTATGGAGGTCAATTCTTTATCAAATGGAGCAGCTGTGGCTTTTAGCAGCTAACACACATAGTAGCTGGGTGTGGGCATGTAAGCCTCCCAGAGGGTTTTTTCCTGATATTTAATTTGACCAAAAAAAAAAAAAGAAGAACTTCCTATGGCTTGGTGGTTGTTTCATTGTCTTAGTAATACATACATGAACTATGTTTTCAATATGTAGACATTTTACTGAATAAAACTGCAGTGATTTGGTAGCCCACCACTGGACAACTAAAAAGTTACAAAGCGGATGAAAACAGAAAGCTTAAGTGGTGCTTGTAATAAAACCTTAAATTCCAAACGCAGTCTATCCTAGGAATTCAGTGCTGGAAATTGCATTCCATGAATGATAGCTACTGTGCAAATTTCATTAGATTATGCAAATTTTTATTTCATAAAAGAAAAAAATAAAAATGACTCAAATTTTTATGTCACAAATGGTAGTAATTCCAGAAGCTTCTGTGCCACGTAAGTCAACAGCAGATTTACCAGCACAGGTGGGAGTTTTCCTTTCACCAGGGTAAGGTCTCCCTTCATTAATGGCAATGGACCCACTTTAGCAATGGCCCTTCCCAAGGAGCAAGGAGCACTATATGATCTTAGAGCAACTTGGGAACCATAGACTTTAGTTACTTAACTGACACCTGTTCTCTAATAGCACAGTGTGTCTCCATTTCTTCTTTCTATGCCCCTTACCTATAATGTCTTGCAGGTTTCATCATGCCTTCTTCCCTGTTCATTTTCCATGCCATAGATTGCTTGTTCCTCTTTCACAGGATTGACTATTAAAGAAGCAAGACTAGACTACCTCTCAGGTGGACCAACTGGATGGAAGAATTGGCAACAGCCCTTCTCCTTCCTTCTTGTGCTTCTGTACATTTACAGCCTGTGTTTGGGGACAGTTACATACGGGCACCAAGGTTACCCCCTGGTCTCCCTTGCTGCTTTATCAACATGGAGTAAAGTATGAGGGCAAAGGCTCTGGAGGCTGGCACAGACCCAACTTAAAGGGTTGCTGTGGCACTTGGAGTGTCAGGCTCTTTCTCGTCTATTGGCTTGTTGTATGGCTGCCTTGAGCTAGAAGCAGCAAATGAAGGTCAAAGACAACATGAAGGTCAAAGACAACAATGTATAGCTTTCAAAAGGGAAAAGGGGAACCACTGACCACTGCTAGCAATACATATAAGAATAAAATGTGACGCAGGCCCTGACAGAGCCCCATATATCATCTTGAAGACCTAGGAAGAGCCAAATTTCACAGGAGGACACAGCAACCACTTTGTGAAGAAATGAGTACCGTGAATACTATGGGATAGCTACATAGGCTCACAATCCACAACCTGCAGAGATGCATCAAAAATTCCAAAACAAGTATCAGGAGAGGATTTGAGGTCAGATAATAGTTGTGCCCTTTTCAGGAATCATGGAGGGTGGAGTTTGGGAAGGAGAAGTGCAGACTTGAATTTGGGGCTTGGGAATTTTCTTCTATAGGCAGTCAGCACAACTGGGGCACCAAGCCAGGTCTGAAATTCATCTGTGTCCTTTTTGCAGAGTTCTTCAATCTGTTTAATCTGGAATCTTATCTATGACATACCTCCTTTATCTCGTATAGTTCTATCTTTCCAGGACTTGGCTGTATTTGGGACAACATTAGAATGTTCTTTAAGACTTTCTTTTTAGCAATTTACGTGTCACTTTAGAAAGGAGATATTCGTGAAATCTGTTCCCCACTCAACATTTGATGACAAATGAGGCACAGAGATGTTAATGGCTTATCTTATGTCACACAGCTATTTAGCGGGCAGTTGTAAATTATTGCATAATCATTCATTCCCACTGGCAGGCTACATATTAAGTAATTATATTTTCCCTGTGAAGATTCTTTATCTCAGATGCACTTCATGATCCAGCAATACTAAACTACTTGTACCATGATATTTCTTATTTATGTATCTCCTTACACTGTTCCCTTTTCCTGGAAAGTTCCCCACCTTACCCTGGCCTGTCTCTATATCCATGCTGTACGTTTTCACCTTTCAGGAAAGCCTTCCCCAGGAACCCCAAAATGGGTTAGGAACTTCTCATCAATACCACAGTGTATTACAACAACCTATTTTTGTACATTTCTCTCCAAAGAGCAGTGTGTGTCTCATCTTTATATCAACTAAGTATAGTACAATGATTGAGTGTAGGCGCTTACTAAATTTGTATGGAATGAATGGATGAGGAGATTAATGAATACAAATATCAATGTATAAATAAGCAGTGTGAACAACCAGCTTCTATAAGAGGTTATGGACAGTGTTTATAAGAGGAGCTAAGAAATGATGATGTTTATTTAGATAATCAAGAAAGATGCAGGGCTTCCCTGGTGGCGCAGTGGTTGAGAATCTGCCTGGCAATGCAGGGGACACGGGTTCGAGCCCTGGTCTGGGAAGATCCCACATGCCGCAGAGCAACTGGGCCCGTGAGCCACAACTACTGAGCCTGCGCGTCTGGAGCCTGTGCTCCGCAACAAGAGAGGCCGAGATAGTGAGAGGCCTGCGCACGGCGATGAAGAGTGGCCCCCACTTGCCGCAACTAGAGAAAGCCCTCGCAGAGAAACGAAGACCCAACACAGCCATAAATAAAATAAAATAAAATAAAATAAAAAAGAAAGATGCAGGTTAAGTGCTATTTTTGCTTTCCTGCATAAGGTAGTCTTCAATTACATTTGCTACGGATAAAAGTAATTACCTACTGTCAGATTCCACTTAGATCTTGAAGAGTCTAGAACCCAAAGAGCCCACCAAAGTTGCCTGGTGCCTAAAGTGTTACCTGACTTGCAGTAATTTCTCAGTAATTATTAACTAAGTGAATAAAATGCAGAAAATTTAGGACTGTCACAGTAAAGTGTTTCAGGGAGATGATGGTAGAATCACTAACTCTTAACCTTCCCAGTGATAAGTATCAAGAGGAGGTTGAAATCCAGCAATTCTACTCCTAAGTATATACTTACGAGAAATAAAAACATGTGTCTGCACACATACAAAAAATATACATGAATGTGCATAGCAGCGGTATTCATAATGGCCAAAAGACAGGAGACAACCCAAATGTCCACCAACCGAGACATCGATGAAATGTAGTACGTATATATACAATGGAATATTATTTGGCCATACAGTACTGATACATGCTACCACATAGATAAACCTTGAAAACATTATGCTAAATGAATGAAGCTAGCTACATAAGACCACATATTATATGATTCCAGTCGTATGAAATGTCCAGAACAGGGAAATCTAGAGAGACAGATTAGCAGCTGTTTAGGGCACGGTGAGGAAGTGCAGGGGATGTGACAGCTAAAGGCTGTGGGGTTTCTTTTAGAGGTGATGAATTGACTGTGATGATAGCTGCACGTATCTGTAAATAGTCTAATATCCACTGAATTGTACACTTCACTTATGTTTTGGGGTGAATTGTATGACATGTGAATTATACCTCCGTAAAGCTGTTTAAAAATGAAGGCGGGGGGAGGGAGACAGAGAGAGAATGCTGAAAGCATCTCAGACTAAAGGCTGCCCATAAGAATACTCCCAGTATGTTAACAAGATCCATTTCATTTCAGGCATTTGCTGAAGATGTTCCATATTAAGGACTTCGTTTCTACCCAGCCAATTTCCAAGGCCCCAGTCACAGCTCATTAACACTCAGCCTGTTTTAGCTCGCTACTGCACGGTGAGCTCTTCTTTTTTGCTGTTGTGTATAACCAGCCAAACCATATAGAAGTCCCTGTCTAAGCCACACCCATAGTTTCAGTACCAAACTGGCATTTATTGCATGCCCATTATGTGCCAAGCGCTTAGCACACGTCATCTCTAAGCCTCACCATAACCCCAGGAAGTAGGTTGTATTACCTCATTTTACAGAGGAAGATATGGGACAGAGCTTAGCTAATGGCCATGGTGTCACTATGTGGGAACTGACAGAGCCAGGTGTAAGGTACATGTGTGATTTACAAGATCTGTGCCCTATTCACCAATTTGTGTCCTCGAAGTCTAGTGTGGTGGAGAGAAATACATAAAACCAGTATAAGAGAGGGAATACAGAAGGAGAGAATGGACTGTCTGATAAAGACAACACAATCTGGTGTTCCAGTGTGGAACAGCGATGTGACACTCCTGTTTAAAATCCTGCCCTAATGGCCTGCACGATGACAGAGTTCCCCTGGGTCTGGGACCACTCAGGCCGTCTGCCTGAAGAGGGAGCTTTTAAATTCTTGCTCTCGCTGAGCAAGCAATAGCACGCTCTCAGGTCAGTTTCTCCTGCAAAAGACCCCTGCTTTTGTTCATAATTCTAGTTGTCAGCCCTATTCCACCAACACTTGGTGCCGTATTTACTCTAAATACCTTATATTTAATGTGTCTAAAATTAAACTCCTGGTCCTCCCCATTAACACCTGTCCTCCCTCTAAAATTTGCTACTCCTACAGTCTTTCCTATCTCTGTGCACGTTAATCCCATTCTTCCCATTGCTTTGGACGAAAGCTTTGGGTCATACTCGAGTCTTTCCTCTTCCACATCACAAATGCAATCCATGAGAAAATCAGCTTGGCTCGAACTTCAAAATATATTCCAAAACTTCTCTCATATTACCACCTCCCACCCTCATATACATTTTTGCAATAACCTCCTACCTGACTTTCCTTCTTCTGCCCTTGCCTCGCTATAGACGAATTTCAATACAGAAGCCAGAGTGATCCCTTTAAAACAGGAGACAAATCATGCTCTTTCTCTCTGCAAAGCCTCAAATTGGCTCCTATTGCACTCAGAGTACGTACAATGGCTTTCAAGGTCCTACATTATCTGGCCCTTTTCACCTCTGTATTAGTATGCTAGGGCTGCCATAACAAAGTACCACAGACTGGGTGGCTTAAACAACAGAAATTTATTTTCTCACAGTTCCGGAGGCTAGAAGTCCAAGATCAAAGTGTCCCCAAGGTTGGCTTCTTCTGAGGCCTGTCTCCTTGGCTTCTAGATGGCCACCTTCTCCTCGTGTCCTCACATGGTCTTCCATCTGTGTGCGTCCATGTCCTAACCTCCTCTTTAAATAAAGATATCAGTCATATAGGACTAGGGCCCACCCTAAAAACTTCATTTTAACTTAATTACCTCTTTAAAGACCCTATCTCCGTATACAGTCATATTCAGAGGTACTGGGGGTTAGGACTTCATAATATGAATTTTTAGGGAGCAGGGACACAATTCAGCCTGTAAGAACCTCTGTGACCTCACCTCCTACCACTATCCTCCCTCATTCCCTACACTAGGGCCTCAAGAGTCATCCTGCTGCCTTCAAACAGTCAGGCTTATTCCTGCTTCAGGAGCTATTCTTCAGGCTTGAATCCTCTTGCCCCGAAACAGCTGCAAGCCCTCCTCTTCTCTCAATTCCTTTGTATGTGCACATGAATGTCACCTTATCAGCGAGGTTATTCCTATACCAAGCCTCAAACCTCCTAACTACACACAGATTCTCCATCTCCCCTTGATTCTGCTTAATTTGTCTCCATAGCCTGTATCATTATTTACCACACTACATATTTTCTTATTTACCTGCTTGTTTTTCTTTGATCTCCCTCCACTTAATAGGTACTCATTAAATATTTGCTGAATGAATCAATAAATAAAATATATTCATGTGCAGAAAGGAATACCTCCAAAGTTCAGCATCATGAGGGATGTGGCAATGATATCCTATAAGCCACTGTTCAGAAAATCAAATGTTTAGATTAGAAAAGAGAAGAGAGGCCTAAGGGAACACTGGGGATAAATGAGCTAAAACTTCTGAAGGAGTGTCCTGTGGATGACCCCGAACTCACTCTTCGCATTTCGCATTCCTCCACTTGGCCAAGTTGGGACCAACGGATAGAACTGAAGAAAAGGTAAATTTTAGCTCAATATAACAACAAAAAAAATTCCAGTGAAACGTTTATGCTTCCAGAAGATGGCTCCCAATCATAGAAAATAAGGAAGCAGAAACCAAGTAATTACCTCAAGAATATTGCAGGCAAGATACCTGCGTTCATGAGTGGATCAAACAGGCGATTTTTAAGTTGGGTTCCAACTCCAAGATTCTAGAAACATAAATCAACTTTAGATGAGGAAAAACATCACCACTTCACAAAGTATGGCTGGTCTCAGTGCCCCACTGTTTTCGTGACTCTGGTCTGGTGAGATTGCCAGGTCTGGGAAGTATCACAAGATAAAATGAGAATGGGAAATCAGGGAGACGAGGGCCAAGCTTTGCCAATAAATTGTCACAGGACTGTAGGCAAGATACTTCACTTCTCTGGGTCACCAGTAAGTCCTCACTAAATTGAAGGCTTGGGTACATATACACAATGGAATATTACTCAGCCATTAAAAAGAACAAAATAATGCCATGTGCAGCAACATGGATGGACCTGGAGATTATCATACTAAGTGAAGTAAGTCAGACAGAGAAAGACAAATACCATATGATATCTCTTATGTGGGGAATCTAAAAAAAATGATACGAATGAACTTATTTACAAAACAGAAATACACCCACAGACATACAAAACAAACTTATGGTTACCAAAGGGGAAAGGTGGGAGGAGGTATAAATTGGGACCGACATATACACACTACTATATTTAAAATAGATAACTAACAAGGACCTGCTGTATAGCACAGGGAACTCTGCTCAGTATCCGTAATAACCTAAATGGGAAAAGAATTTGAAAAAGAATAGATATATGTATATGTATAACTGAATCACTTTGCTGTACACCTGAAACTAACACAACTGTGTAAACAGACTATAGTCCAATATTTAAAATAAAAATTTAAAAAATAAAAAATAAAAGTATAATTTGCATATTGAAATAAATAAATAAATAAATAAAGGCTTGGGCTAGATGAGTACTATGTCCCTTCTGTTCTAAACACTGTAATTCTAGGTTCTTTTTCAAATCTTAGAAACTGGAAGAGAGTTGCGATGAAAGACAGTCACAGGGTATCATGGGATGGGGAGGAGGCACCCTGGCTCGTTTGGATTGAAGGAAAATCATGTTAAATCAAATTCTTTCTTACCAGAGGAATTCAGAAATGAGAGAACAAGTTCCTCTGGGCCAGTCATCCAACATCTTCTCTTCAAGGGTGTGAAAGGTGAGGGAGCTCCAATCTTGAAAAATCGGGATGAAACTGCTACTTATACAGAAAACTGCTTCTCACTCCCAAGGGACTAATAAAGCACCGGGGTGTGCTGTGCTGTGGTTCCTGGAGACTCAATCATACATGGAACGATTATCACCGAAGACTAATTCCAAACAGAAGTAAGCCTGTGAGTGAATGCGCATTGCTGTGCTTGCCTGAGCTGCTTCATCTTGACTGAAAAACATCTCTTGTGGATGTTTCCTAGGTGTTGAACTGAGACTAATAAGGCAGCAGTAAAGACGAGTTATTCCAGCTCCGTTTCTGACATCTTGGTCCACCTTCTGCTAGGCATGGCCTGCATATGGCTCTGAGGGCTGTTTAGAGATTTCGGTGGAAAAGTACCAAGCAATGTTGACCGAATCTGATTTTTTTTTTTAAAATTCCCAGTAGCGGGCTTCCCTGGTGGCGCAGTGGTTGAGAGTCTGCCTGCCAATGCAGGGGACACGGGTTCGAGCACTGGTCTGGGAAGATCCCACATGCCGCGGAGCAACTAGGCCCATGAGCCACAACTACTGAGCCTGCGCGTCTGGAGCCTGTGCTCCGCAACAAGAGAGGCTGCGATAGTGAGAGGCCCGCGCACCGCGATGAAGAGTGGCTCCCGCTCGCCGCAACTAGAGAAAGCCCTCGCACAGAAATGAAGACCCAACACAGCCAAAAATAAATTAAAAAAAAAAAAAAAATTCCCAGTAGCTTCCAAGTAGTTGGGACTGAAATGGTACAATGGACTTTAAGCAAATCTGTGACCTGTTTTCTTATGTAGGCCCAAAATTAGTACCAACTTTTATATTCTCCAAGATTTAATCCTGGGTAGATGCTCCAACTCTAGAATTATCTGAGACCAAGATCTGTGTTTTCACTATTGTCCCCGTTTATTTCCATCTTATTCTACTCTTCCTCTGTGAAAGAAAGCAGGCCTGCCTAGTTTCCCTTTTTATTTCATCAGTATCTCTTCCCAGGCTTCACAAACTCACCAGAACAAGGTGGATTACTTGGACCCTCAGTCCCATGAGGTTTAGATAACAGAACCTGTTTTTACTGAGAGTTGAAAAACAGAAATGACAACATTCCTTTTCAGACCGGGCTCCCTAAGCCTTTTCTTTCTTCTTCTTTTTGGTACAATAATGAGGGCTGACAGGGCCCCTTGACACCATTAATGGTAAATGAATTTTTCAGTAAAGACTAACAGAGAAAAACTATGGCAGTTCAGATTTATTTTTTTGACCCAGAGAGTTCTGTATCTCCTTATGCCTTTGCTTTCCATGTATACTGTATGAGAAGTTTCAGCAAAAGCTTCTTAAAATTAATCCAGTACTTGTCTCCTTCAACTCTCCTTCCTGGAATTCTTCACCCATCTGCACAGAGGTCCTAGACACTTCTTAAGGGCCCCTATCCTGAAAGATTAAAGGCAGTGCAGTCAACTCAAGTCTTATCCTGAACCTTATCTTTGTAAACTTAGCAATACTTCCTCCTTTTCACGTAAGAAAATTTACAGAGAAGCAGTCTCACATGTGAATTGGATTCTGTCCCATTGCTCTCCCAAACTGGGAAGAAGCTGGTCATATACTTGCACATTTGTATTATAAATATTCAAAGACTCTAATCCGGTATCTTCCATATAACACACATTTGAACTCCTACTTTAAACTTTCAGAATGCTTTTTATGGCATCTGTTATGCCCTACTTTAAAACGTCTGTCAGCCTAATATTTCTACTTTTTTTTCCTTTATTAATTTATCTTCAAGGTCATGCGTGGAAACACCTTTCAGGGGAAAGAACCCATCTGCTTTGGCGAAAATGTACACTATAAACCTTCATTTCTGCAAGGGTATAAATTAAAAAAAAATCTGAGAGTCTATTAGAATGCCTTCAAAGCAGAGTTCCCTAAAGCTTGCTTTGTGCAACGCTGGTACCAGGAGTCAATGCAGCAAACAAAACAAAAGCGGGGTTGGGGCGGGGGGATTCAGCATTAGGAGCTACCCTCTTTAAAATTCAAAATGCAAAGCAGCATTGTAAACGGTTGTAGGCATTCTAAAGAAAAGATATTTGCTTCATTTTACTTAACCGCTTATTTCTCAAACTTATTTGATTACAGACTCTTTTCCTGTATGAACACAACAAATAGTAACATGCTGCTGTACTAGGGTTCCACGGTACACAGTTAGGAAATTGTGCTAGGTGATACTACTCTTCATTTTTCAGAAAGGACTATTCCAATGCATTCTTGTATTGGAAAATAATCTCGAGATAGAAATATAGCTCACTTCTTTCTCACACTGTATTTACAGGGGTATCTAGGGTTCATCTCACAAACAGTAAACCTCCAAGTGCCTATTTGGTTCTTATAAGTAAACACAAAAACGTATCTTCTTTTTTTAACTTCATCTGAATCATCAACGGCTCATTGGCTGGGGATAAATCATCAATTATCACATAAAACAACCACAGTCACATCTCCAGTGTTCATCTCTCACTCGCCTTCCCTTGTTTTTATTTGTCACACTTCAGGTACTTCTTACTGTATGTACTTCTGATCTCTAAATACAAACAAACACACAAAGAATCTAATTTATTATTTCCCTCATTAAAAAAAAACCATCATCAGTGATGTCCAGGTAAGACAGAGCAGGTGTCTCCCTCTTCCATCCCTTTCTGGCTGATTTAACCTCTCTCACTTCCTCATTCGTGACATGGAGAGTCACCCCAACACAACTGACAAGTATTCCCTGAGATCCTGCGTGTAAAGTCCCCAGCTTGGCACACAGCAATCCTGACGCCTTATCAGTCATAAAGTGTCCTACCATAATGTCTTCACACACTTTTTATGGTCACACCTGGAACATCTGGCATTCCCTTCTCACTCTTCCCAATCCCAACGTTTTCATCCTCCAAATTACCCTACAACTTCCCCACTGACAGACCTTGCTCTAGAAATGTTAGAATATGTCCGACTGATGAGGAAACCTGTCGTGAGCAGCAGCCTGCCAAAGCCCAGCCCATATGACCGAAGCTCCGAAGCTCCTCAAATATTCACACCTCCCCGCAGCTAACTCCCACTTACCAGCCCCATCAGGAACACTCTTGATGTATTCACATAACCCTTCCTTAAAACATTTTCCTTCTTGCCCCTTTTTCTTCCCTTTTTATGGTGATATCAAATCCCCTGCAAAAAAAATAAAACCTCTTCCTGATGTCCCAGATTAACCCTTTCCAATACTACAGGTCTATGATTCTAATTTTCTTCTGATGAATTCAGATATATACACTCAAGTTGTACTTCCTGATGTATGTTTTTCACTATTTAAAAAAATTTTTTTTAATTGAGATAATTGACATATTGTATTAGTTTTAAGTGTATAAGAATGATCTGATATATGAATATATTGTGAAATGATCACCACAATAAGTTAATATCCCTCACCACCATAGTTACAATTTTTTTTTCTTGTGATGAGAACTTTTAAGATCTACTCTTGCAGCAACTTTCAAATACACAGTACAGTATTGGTAACTACAGTCACCATTCACTATGGTTTATTCTCCCGGATATTTTTCTCACATAAACATAAGCTCTTTAAGGGGAGTGAATGTATCAGTTTTTTACTCCGCCCACAGTGGAACTGTAAAACATTTTGATTGATCCACCAATACTAAACACTTTCATTCCTAGGAGTTATATTTACTTTAACTGGAATAAATTACACATAGGACAAAAATATTAATTGAGGGATATAGCAAAGTTGGATATAGCAAAGTTGGGGTGTTTACGTAGGGACAAATGACTGTGAAGCTTTTATTTATTTGGTAGTTGGTTTGTGTGTTTGTTTTGTCATTCAGGATATTGTTTATTTACAAAATGTGTTCAGGAATACTCAAGTTTTATCTGCCTGGAATCTTCCCAATCATTTTTGGTTTAGGTAACACTTCTCTGGCTACAGTCTTAACTCATCAAAGACTCTAGAACTTCTCTCTCTTCAAAAAGGAAACCATGAAGGACAATCCCTGGGCATGACGTATGGAGACAAAGAGGTCTAGTTGCCTTGGAGCATAACAGCCCTCAGCCTCAATGTTTGTCACCAATGTTGAGTGACACAGGCCACAGCAATCCTACTGAGATCTGCGACTTCCAGCGGCTGCTCTGGGGAGTGACTCTTCTTGATCACATGATGTGGTCCTCCATCCTGCAGGAGGTGGCCGGCCCCAGGTAGTCCTTTCAGCACCTCTGGCAAGCAGCCTTTCCAAGCACTGTGCCACCTGCAGACAGGATGCCTGTCTTTCACGTACCTGGCACATGCCCTTGGGAGTGCTGAAGGTTTTTCCTAATTCTTAGCATATTGCCTAATCCTACATTACTGGAATACAAATGAGCAGCCTGATGAAAGAGTAACCTTGAGTCTGCTCTCATTTCTGTGTCAAAAAAGTAAATCACTCACAAATATGGAACTTTTATTAGCAACACATTACTTGGGGATCCACCTAAGTAACACTGAGTTGAGAGTCACTGTCAGCCCCTGGCAAGATCAACACAAGGTCAAAGTCAGGACTGTCCCGGTCACTCCTGCAGGAGGTGAACTCCTGCTCTCTCAAGAAAAGAGAACTGACTTCTATTATAAACTAAGCACTGTGCTGGCCACCTTCTCAGTTTGTCACACAACCTGATGAGGGGATGCATTTTCAGAAACTAAGGCTCTGGTAGGTTCCACAACTATATCCCAAACTGAGATGTAGTAGTCAAGGTTTCTCAAAGCCTGAGTCCTTTACACCATCGCATATTGCTGCACTATTACTAAAGTTCTCTAAAGAAGCAAACCGGCGTTAATGCCTGTATGGTCTCCATTAAATCTCCCTGCTACCGGATTGATTTTCTCACTTCTTACCTCTGGGATTGGCATGTATGGCCTACTTTTTTCTCCACTCTTGTTATTCCTTGTTATTCCATAAAATATAGGAATATTCTTTTAAATGAGTCCTTGCGGCAACCTTGGAATTACCATCATTCTTCAAACAAGTTATGTAAACCAGCTGCCAATAGTGGTCTCTGGTTAAACATTTAATTTTATTGTTCCATAGAGTTACTACTGAAATACACTTATTTCTAAACTATCTCTTATTTGAATCTGAAGGCTGTCTCTGAAGTAGTTTTGTGTAGTGATTGCAGACGACTAATTTTTAAAGTGTTGTATTGTTTGAAGATATATGAACACTTCACAGGTGCACTAGTGAAGTAAAGACCCATGAATGAAGAAGTAACTTAAGAAACAGGGCAAATAAAATGTTGCATCTTCTGTATAAGTGAAGGTATGTTAGCTATGTGCAGTTAAATACAGGTATGTTAAGGGTTAATTACTCATTTAAAATTTTCTTTATGTCTGTTCATTAAAAAGAAAGAAAATCTTATTATGTGGAAAACTGTACCCATTATCGTGAGAAAGAATTTTATCATGAAAAGCTTGAATGCCATGTACAGTTTACATGTCTGTGGATATTGAAGGCTGAAGGCAAGATAAAGAAATATATAATTCCCTCCATCTCAGAGAAGGTAAAAAGAGATGAAAGAGAATGCAACTCAAGATCCACTTCTGGTCCGTCCACAGAGAGGAATCTGCATGAATTTCTAGAAGGGAAGACAGGTTGTGAAGCATGTGAAACTCTCAAATATGTCACAGTATCTGCCATCACAGCTAATACTCAGCAAGGCAGCACCTCTCTAGAAGGCACCATGATTTATAACACTATTGGAAGTCCGGAGTGACCACGTTATCCAAATATTCAACCAGGAGGCAGCTAAAGAAACCACTCTGGTTACCTAGGAAGCAGGATGGTTTCAAAAGGACGTGAATAAAAGGTGGCAGGAATCCACTCTCAAGAACAGATAGGAGAGTAGCTTAAATGTGAGGATAATGTTAGGGGTTCTGACATGGACTGAATTGTGTTCCCCCCAAATTCATATGTTGAATCCTAGTTCCCAGTACCTTAGAACGTGACTATATGAGGGATAGGGCTTTAAAGGGATACTTAACTTAAAATCAGGTCACTGGAGTGGAACCCTAATCCAATCTGACCAATGTCCTTATAAGAAGAGGTTATTAGGACATATAGAAAGAGATGCCAAGCATGTGT
This sequence comes from Balaenoptera musculus, assembly GCF_009873245.2. Classification (NCBI taxonomy): domain Eukaryota; kingdom Metazoa; phylum Chordata; class Mammalia; order Artiodactyla; family Balaenopteridae; genus Balaenoptera; species Balaenoptera musculus. The sequence continues at coordinate 126,469,022 of NC_045788.1, read as the reverse complement.
GGTCATAGAGGAAAAACCCAGTGGGGACACAGCAAGAGAGTGGCCGTAAGTAAGCCACAGAGAGAGGCCTCAGAATCCAACCCTGCAAGCACCTCGATGGGCTTCTACCTTCTGGAACTGTGAGAAAAGAAATTTATGCTGCTTAAGCCACCCAGTCTGTGGTATTTTGCTATGGCAGCTCTGGCAAACTAATATAGATTTTAATTGTCATTATAAGCTTAGGCTTTGATAACAAAATCTAAGGAAAAATGTAAAAGAACATTTTATTTACTTTCAGAACCAGATGATCTTGGTTAAGGTAGCTGCTGGGAATCATGATGCAGCATGGGAGGGAGAAAAAGCAGAATTCTTCAATTTTTTTTTTTTGGTTGAGCTGCAGTAGCATGTGGGATCTTAGTTCCCCAACGAGGGATCAAACCCGTGCCCCCTGCATTGGAAGCACAGAGTCTTAACCACTAGACCACAAGGGAAGTCCCCTAAATTTCTACTTTTTTCTGTTGGGCTGAATGATCTTCCAATTGAAAAGGGCAGAAGAACCACTGATCATTGGTAATAAATGTCAAAGATTAGTGACAGGATTATAGAACAAGTCTTAGCTGCTCTAAATGAGCACCTGTTATAGAATGAATTGTGTGCCCCTCGCCCCTGCCCCAAATTCATATATTGTAGTCCTAACCCCCAGTACCTCAGAAGATGACTATAATTGGAGACAGGGTCTCTTAAGAGGTAATTAAGTTAAAATGAGGTCTTTAGGGTGGGCCCTAATCCAATATGACTGGTATCCTTAGAAGAGGGAATTAACACACAGAAACACACAGAGAGAAGACCATGTGAAGACACAGGGAGAATGTGACCATTTACAAGCAAAGGAGAGCCCCCAGAGGAAATCAACCTTATGGACACTTTGATCATGGACTTCTCGCTTCCAGAACTACAAGAAAATAATTTCCTGTTGTTTAAGCCACACAGACTGTGATACCTTGTTATGGTAACCCTAGCAGACTAATACAGGGCCCACTTTCTGGCTCAGATTAAGACTGCTTTTGGTGGAAACTGCAAAACTCCTAGAAGAAAACATAGGTGGAACACTCTTTGACATAAATTGTAGCGATATTTTTTCGGATCTGTCTCCTAAAGCAAAGGAAATAAAAGCAAAAATAAACAATGGGACCTAATTAAATTTAAGGCTTTTGCACAGCAAAGGAAGCCACTGACAAAACAAAAAGACAACCCACAGAATGGGAGAAAGTATTTGCAAATGATATGACCAATAAGGGGTTAATATCCAAAACATATAAATAGTTCATACAACTCAACATCAAAAAAACAAATGATCTGATTAAAAAATGGGCAGAAGACCTGAATAGACACATTTCCAAAGAAGACATGCAGATGGCCAAAAGGCACAAGAAAAGATGTTCAACATTGTTAATTAACAGAGAAATGCAAATTAAAACCACAATGAGGTATTGCCTCACACCTGTCAGAATGATTGCCACCAAAAAGAATACAAATAACAAGTGTTGGCAAGGATGTGGAGAAAATGGAACCCTTGTACACTGTTGGCGGGAATGTAAATTGGTGCAGCCACTATGGAGAACAGTACTACGGAGGTTTCACAAAAAACTAAAAATAGAACTACCATATGACCCAGCAATTCCACACCTGAGTATATATACAAAAAAACTGAAAACACTAATTCAAAAAGATACACACACCCCAACGTTCATAGAAGCATTATTTACAATTGCCAAGATATGGAAGCCACCTAAGTGTCCATCAACAGATGAATGGATAAAGAAGATGTGGTATATACACACAATGGAATATTACTCAGCCATAAAAAAGAAAGAAATTTTGCCATTTGCAACAACATGGATGGACTTGAAGGGTATTATGCTAAGTGAGATAAATCAGACAGAGAAAGACAAATACTGCATGATATCACCCATATGTGGAATCTAAAAAATAAAACAAACCAGTGAATGTAACAAAAAAGAAACAGACTTGCAGATAAAGAGAACAAACCAGTGGTTACCAGTGGGGAGAGGGAAAGAGGGAGGGGCAAGACGGGGCAGGGCATTAAGAAGAACAAACTACTAGATAAAAATAAATAAGCTACAGGGATATATTGTACAACACAGGGAATATTTTCTTGCCATATTTTATAATAACTATGCCATATTTTATAATATGGCATATTTATAATATTTTATAATAACTATAATAACTATGGTGGAGCCAATATTTTATAATAACTATAAATGGAGTATAACCACCTTTACAAATTATGAATCACTATATTGTACACCTGAAACATTAATATCGCACATCTACTATACCTTAATAACAAAAAGATTGCTTTCAGTGATATTTGCAGGGCACAGATAACACCTTAAACACAAGATGACAGAGACGCAACTCAGCAGCACTCTGCATAAAACAGACGGGAGATTTGGGAGCCAGTGTAACCAATGTGAGTCACCCAATCCAACGCAACACTCACCCGCAGGCTGAGGTGGGCGAGAGACTCCTCCATGCTGCAGTGGCCGCAGCACCCTTGGAGTACTGTGAAAAGACACAAACCGGAACACATTTAGAGGAGTGTAGAAGGAACCAGAAACAGGTGCCATTGTGCCATCTACACCCCTGTTGAGGGAAGTGGAGACAGGACGCTGAGGCAGAAGCAGCATGAAAACTGATGGTTTTACTTACGTGACGATCTGTGGTGCGGAAAAGACTGGCTTGGCTTGGTCACAGAGGTGCAACAAGGACATCTGAGTGGGAGGTTAAAGGAAAGGGAAGTGGGCTTTAAGTGGGGTAAGAACTTTCTAGTGACCAGAGCAGCCCAAAGACAGGATGCATTGTTGGAAGAGCTAGTGAATGTCTCCCAAGCTGAGGCATTTGAGGCTGGGCTGGGAATGTTGTGAAGATTCCAGCCAATGGGTGGTCGGTCCCTGTCCCAGCGTTTAGAGTTCTAACTAGAGATGTTCTTGTATTTACTGCTCAGAGGTTCCTGAAGATACCTCAGGGCAGGAAATAGCATAAAGCGCAGAACAGAGACAGTGGCTGAAAAGTAAAAGCCATCAGGATCTCTGAGTGGTGATGAAATGGGAGAAAAAGTAAAGAACGTCCATCATTCTGACACAGTCAGCAGCTAGTCGTCTTCCCCTAGGGAACGTCTTTTCCAGGGATGGGTGAGGGGGGCGTGTTTCAACAGTGGGAAGGGAAAATGCCAAATCTAAGGACTCGAATTTTCATAGTTATAACCTCACCTCTATATTTTTGAATTTTGTGCTCAGTGAAAGTCCCTTACTCTTAAAAATTGCTTCCTCCCTCCCAGGCCTGGTTCCATGGGCATGCAATCTGTTGGGTCACACAGGGTCCCGTGCTCAGGAGGGCCCTGTGCTTGGTTGAACATTCTGCCGTTGCCATCTTAAAATTCTTAATTTTGGAACAAAAGGTCCCACCTTTTCGTTTTGCACTGGACCCTGCAAATTTTGGAGCTGATCCTGTTCCCTCCACGTCTTTGAGTCATACTCCTATTTGCATTCAGATGCCTTCAATTGTTCCTATAAACCTGGGACAGACAGAATTGTAGTGGTGGGTAAACGTGTTTGGAAGCAGCTGGGTTTTGCTGTCACTGGGGCTTTTCTTCCCTGCAGTCCCAACTTTTTGTTACTTACTGGCTGTCAGATTAGGGAGGAGATCCTTAGTGTCAGCTTCCTAACTTACAAATGGGAATAATCACAGTAAGGGCCTCACTGACGTTCATGGGAAGTGAATGACATAAAGCATGTAAACAAATGACTCGCGGGTAACAAATATTTGTCATTATTTGTTGAGGACATTCAGAGGTCATTCAGGGGAAAAAGTAATCCACGGGTCAGGCTTGGATGCCTGGTAAGTAAAGACAGAAGACAACACCTGGGGGAGCTGGCAGAGAAATACTGATTTCTTGGGAAAGAAGCCAGCGTCCTCCTGGCTGAGCCAAGATCCCACATCTGAAGTCCGTGCCTTCCTTCCCTCCCACTAGCCCCACTTTGGACTGATTAGCTGATGCTCCTTCAGGTCAAGAGCAGAGGTATCTGGGCAGTTCTAGCCCATTCTAGACTCACTGGATACTAACCCGGCGTTGGATGGCTTGTGTTTAACCTAGGAGAAAGCGGCTTCCCATAAGGCTGATTTCTGTAATTTAGGACAGACACGAGGAAGAACAAGGACAGAGTTTGAGGTCAAAAGTTCTGAGGTATGGGGGTCTAATGGGAATCATCTTTCCAGACCCTTCCCCTCCTAACTTTCACTTCACCCACATCTCAGATGATGTTACATCCCTGCCTGATTAAAAACAACAACAAAAACTCAGATGGCCGTCCCCTTCTCAAAACAAAAACAAAAACAAAAACCAAAAAAAGTTTTTTTTTTAAAAAAAACCTTCTTTCAAGGAGAAGTAAATAGGTCGCTGCTTCTTCTTCTCTAGGTCCGGCGCCTTTCTCCTTCGGTTCGGTCTAAAGATAGAAATTCCAGGTTGCTTGTGGTTGCTTTTGACGGGAAAAAAAGGAGGCTTTTGCTCCCTTTACAAAGAAATCCTATTTCCTTTAAGCTTGTCTTGTTCTCATTCTCTTCCAGAAACGCCTCCCTCACCTCTTCAAACCGAGACAAAAAGCGAAATGCGGATAAAAACGCACCCCAGCAGCAGCCCTTTATACGCTACCCCCGAGAGGCCTGCGGGGTCGGATGAGTCAAGCTCATGGCTCCCAGCGCGGAGCGCTCTAGACTTTTCTGCATCCCAGACGTCCTAGGACTCACCTTTCCCTGATCCTCCGCCATCCCTCTCCCGGCCCCAGACTCTCCCTCCTACTGCTCGCGGGGCTCAGGCGGCCGGCGGCCGGGGAGGCACTCGGGGAACCGGGGGAGCCGGGGTCGCCGCACCTGTGGGCGCCGGGGGCGCGGGCCCCTCCCGGCCGAGCGGGCGCAGCTCCCCGGCGGCTCCGCTAGGGGTCTCTCTCGGGTGCCGAGCGGGCTGGGCCGGATCAGCTGACTCGCCGGGCTCCGAGCCCCGCCGCCGCGCTGCTGCTCCGTCAGTTTCCTCGGCAGCGGTAGGAGAGAGCACCCGGAGCAGCGCGAGCGCGGGGCCACAGGAGACGGCGGCGGCGGCGGCGACACCGGCAGAGCAAGGGCGCGGCGGATCCCACTCGCACAGCAGCGCACTCGGTGCCCCGCGCAGGGTCGCGATGCTGCCCGGTTTGGCACTGGTCCTGCTGGCCGCCTGGACTGCTCGGGCGCTGGAGGTGGGTGCCGCGCCTCGGAATGGGGTGGGGTGGGGGGGGGAAGGAGGAGACTCGCTCCCTCTGACTCTTTAATTCAGAGAAGCCGGGGGGCAGTCGAGGGGACCCCTCTCCTCTCCGCGCCCAACACCCCCGCTTGCGGGCGCCCTGCGCATCCCCGCCTCCGGCCCGGCCCAGCCCAGCCCTGCCCTGGGGACGCGCGCTCCGGCCAGCGGAGAGGGAGCGGGCGAGGCGTCGGGCCCCTGGGTCCGCGCCAGTCGGGGGCGAGAAGAGGAGGAGGCTGTCCTGAGCTCGGACCCTGACTCAGTTCCTGCCTCGGGGGCCGGGGGGAGGCAAGGGACGTCCAGATGAGAGATAGGGGGAGGGAGCACGTGGGGAAAACCGAAAACGCAGCGTCCCTGGATCCTGTCCCCGGCACTTAATCGCTGCCCTTCCCTTTCTCTCGGGCCCTGGCGAGGAGGAGTCGGGACAGCTCGGGAAGCTGCACACCCCCCACCCCCCGCTTCCCTTTGCCTTTTCCGCCCCGTTTCACCTTCTCTTCGCATCCCCACCACCCCTTCCCGGCCCGACCTCCTTCCTCCTCCTTCCTCTTCGCGGCTGCTCGGGGCTGCCGCCCGAGTGCGACCCCAACATGCAGGGTCGCGCAACACCCTCCGCAGGCAAACTTTGTACATTTCTGCGTCTCCCTTTTGTGTTAAGTTGAGAGAGATGGGAGGGGTCGGACACCCGCAGCCGCCTCTCTCCTTCCCCAAGCCAGGACATTGCGGGCGTTCGCTCGCACCCTCCGATTCTCCCGGTGAGGGCGAAGGTCCCCGGGAACAAAAGCCGCGACACCCCGCCCTCGCCAGCCCGGGGCGCGGTGGGCTGAGCCGCGCTGGTCTGTGCGCCACCGAGGCTGCCGCCTGACTCCCTTCCCCGCGCTGCGCGTCTGTCCCGGAGGGGGCTCTGGCGGCGCCTCGAGGCCCCTCTACTTCCCCCCCACTTCCCAACACCTCCGCGGCTTGCTGATTCTGTGCTCGGTTGTGAAGTCCTTGGGGAGAAATACGCGGAGAGTGGGGTGTGCGTCTGGAAAGGGCAGTGGCTGGTGGTGGGGAGGCACGAGCACTCCCCTCCTGTGCATCAAAGGAGGCGTTTGTCTGATGAAGGCGCGGCCTCTTCCCTGGCAGCGCTGGGCACTCTGGTTTAGCTCCCCTGGGGGCGCGGGCTGCTGTGGAGGGTCCTCAGGGTCTTTTTTTTAGGGTGCAGATGAAAGGGTTGAATTGAGTGAAGATTAAGACGGAGAAGATGGCGCCTCTGCAGTGCAGCAAAGAAAATCTGTGGAGGCTGCAGCCTGGTGAAATCCACCCACCGCTAGGTGTATAGCAAGTCTTCCCCATTGATCCAACTCTCGAACATTCAGCTAACCCCTGTGCAAAATGACTATTTTCCTTTTTATCTGAAGATGCTTAGAAGTTGTTTGCTTGGCAGCTGGGGCAGAAAAGGTTGTATTTCGCATCCTTTGGGTTCCCATTCTGTATTTTACCATAGGTAACCTCCCTTCCCCGTATGTTTGTTTGTTTGTTTCTCCTTTTCCGCTACCTCATGGTGATTTTCCAAGAAAGCAATTTCTGGACAAATGTTTTCCTGTAATTCCACTGAGACCATACTGACTATCACACCGTTACAGCTTTTTAGTCCCTAATTTACAAGGTCATTGAACTTTTTCCTCTTCTGTCTTTTTCCTACAAGTGGCTCAGGAATCACCTCAGGGCTAGTTAAGGCAGATTGCTTTAAGAGTTGAAGAATTTGGTTTTCTATTTAAAAAATGCATTTAATTAAGGGAGCTGGGATTTTTCCAATACTTAAATTTACTCCTATGATTATTTCAGTTTTCCTGATTGTCTTATTACACATTAAAAGATACAAATTAAGTAATTAACAGCATATCATATCGTTTATAGTTGAAGCTTTTGCCAAAAAGTAAATATTTAACTTTTTTGAGCAATATTTTTTTCTGTGTAAAAGGAGGCAGCGTGTAGGCAAATATGATTCAGATTTCTTTTTTAACCTGTTTGACTGCATTTTTTTGCTCTTCCTCCCATCCTTTTGGACATTTTCACTGGTTACCGTCACCTCCTTCAAAGGGTGGAGGTGAGATTCACAGTTTGCATTTTGCAAAGCGTTAATTGAAAAGTAGGCAATTCAGTCTGATGAGGTTTGAGGGGGATTTATGCAGCTAAATCTCTGTCCACTGAAAAGATGTAATTATGAGTTGACTGTCTTTTGTAGGGCTTAGAAAATAGGTCTGCTGCAGATGGCTCGAAAAAAGAAATGAATAAGGGCAATGACAATGGGGCCTCAGCTTCTGGGGGAAGCGTCATTACCTGAATTGATGACTCTCCCTGGTACAGTGACAGAGTATGAGTTAAAAAGGCCCTGGCATTTATTTATTTAAACTTGATTGCTCTTAAGTTTTGTTTTCCTATATTGTGGGATTTAACCTAATCACAAGTATCTGCTTTCATAGTGGTGCTGATTCACAGATAATATATACCTACTCACACCGGCCAGAACTAACCTAACGGTAGATGCCTGAGCACAGAATAGTGAAGCTCAGACTTGATGGTGAGCTATAAGGAATCACTATTTCTGCCTGATCTGTGGGAAGCCATGACACGGGCAGGGCACCCAAGCGGCTCTCTTGTCACCCTAACCAGCAGAGGCATGTGATGGGTACTTGGGAGGCCATTAGTACTGCAGAGAAGTACTCCAGAGAGAATAATGATCCCTGGTTCTGGTTGGGGAAATGAAGAGGAACGTATAACTAAATAAATCACAAGGTTAAATTAGGAAAAAAAAAAAAGAAATAATGTGGCCCATTGAATATTGGTTTGAAGAAAAACAGAGAGGTCAGAAACAGACTCACAGACATAGAGAACGGACTGTGGTTGCCAAGGGAGAAGGGGGGGGCAGGGAGGTTGGATTGGGAGTTTGGGATTAGCAGATGCAAACTGTAATATTATATATAGAATGGATAAACAACAAGGCCCTACTGTGTAGCACAGGGAATTATATTCAGTATCTTGTAATGAACCATAATGGAACAGGAAAAAAAGAGAAAAACATAGAGGTTATCCTTGTGGAAAAGGCTTTCTCCCTGTTGCTAGAGGACCTCTATTTTGTGTTACTTTTCATGGCACACTAGAAATTTCTATACAGATATTTGTATGAAGATGAAGGTTGTCAGTCATTCTAGAAATAAACAGCTATTATGTGCCTTTCATGTGGCCACTAAACTACCATTGAAGAGTGTGGTAAAATTCAGTAGAAATGTACCTTCTCTTTCTGCACGTTTGATCTAGGTGGGGATATGTATTACCTTAAGAGACTTACAAAGCATCTTCGATTAATATACTTCTCTAATCTCTGCCTAGTTATATCAGTTACAAATGCAAAGATAAGCCTTATACATGTACTTTAAAAATGAAGCTCCAGGAAGTAAGGTTTAGATTGACTTGCATACACCTTATTTCCCCTCACCCTCCTTCTCCTGTTCCCAGGAAGTTTGCAGAGTAAATAAGACGGGCACATGATTATGAAAGAAAACAGAAAGTGTTAAGTACCAAGAGGAAAGTACAGATTCAGTGCCATACTGAGTAAAATATTAACAGTATAAACATCTATATATAAGGAATAAAGGAACAGCGGGATGAGATAATCCTGGAGAATTTCTTGGTTCCTTTCCAGCCAGATTTGTATCTCAGGTTGGGGGAAGGGAGATTAAGTCTTTGCTTTTACATATTTGTTTACATACTTCTCTCCATCTTTCCCCTCCTAGACACACGCGCGCGCACACGCACGCACGCACACACACACACACACACACACACACACACACACACACACACACACCCCTACACCCCTGAGGGTGTGGGTGGAGCCAGTGTAGGATTTGATTTTCTTAGTTTCTCATCTATTCATTTGGGACCTTTTTAATTGACTCTCTTTTTGGACCAAGCTCTCTCCTGTAGCCCTGAAGATAGTCTGGTGAACAAAACCGTCATTTGCTTCAGGAAGCTTCCAGTCTAATGGGGAAAACAGACCACACACAAATCATTATAAGTGTGTGCTCATGAACTGTGACAGATGCTGAGACAGAAAGCAAAGGTGCAGGGTACACTCTGGAGAGGAATAGGGAATTCCAAATAAGGAGGTGAAGGACCGAAGGTGAGGGGCTGAAAGGAGGGTCTGAGAGCTCTGAGGTGGCATCTTCAGTAGGACCTTGACTGAGGGAATGAGTACATGATGAAAAAAGTGATTCACTGGGCAGCAATGAGGAGGCTGGGGAAAATAAAATGTTTAGCTTGTTGTTGTTGTTTTTTCTGGTAGTTTTCTACCTCTTCATCTTCTACTTGACTATGAAATGGTTTCCTTTTTATAGTAGGACCTCACATACATATGTATGGAGTGAGAATTGATACTAGCACCATCTTCTGCAAATCCCTGGGGATGCTGTCACCCTGTGTTCACAGCCTGTATCCAGATACACCCTCATGAGTGGCTGGAGGAAGATGGAGGGTGGCAGGCAGAAGAGGCCAAAGTGAAGGAATGAGCAGACCCCCTGAATGAATAACAAGTTTAAGCCAGAAAATGTCTATTTCTTAGTTTTCCTTGTAGTTGTTAGTAAAAGGAAAGCAAATAGCACCTGAACCCTCAAACTGAATTTGGAAATGAAAACCAGAGGAAGGGGAAGATGTTATGTAACTGTTTTTTCAGTTTAATGTGGATAGTTTAAGAAATAACTGTTTCAGTGAGGACACTAGTGTTTTTCTTTGAAAAAAAAAAAATCTGGTGAATTTTCCTCTTCAGATTAATGGTTAATAGATATGCTTTCCTGGTACCTTTTTAGAAGTAGAAATGCACCAAAAACTGGATTCGAATGTCCTGCTCTAGGAATAAAGTAAGTCATTGAAAAAAAAAAAAAAGAAAAAAGAAAAAGCCTGGACGTGTTCATGAACTAATAGATATATGAAAAAGGGATGCCGAATAGATTAGTTAACTGACTATTCAGAGTGGGATACAGAAGACTCAGTTTCACATTTGAAGTCTTAGCTGAGATGGGGAGCTCAGAGGCCATTTTACTTATTTCGTGTGGCTACATTTGGAAGAAACATAAAATACAGATTTAGCTTGAGCGTTGCTAGGATTGTAGTATTTTACGAAAGAAGGTAGTGGTTGAAATGGGGAAAATGAAAGGCTTTTAAAAGCCAGCTCTATGGAAAACAGTGGAACTGTTCCTACATTTATAGCCTTGATTTCGACCAACGTGATGTCAGGCCAGCGACCAAGTCGTGGAGTTTCTCACGTGTTCTGGGAAGGCAGCATTTCACATTGATCAGGATATTGACTGTGGGTAGCTCATGCCTCAGTTTCTTCCCTTGTAAAATGGGGATAATAATGTTTATGGTTGTTGAAGATTGAGTAAATATATATGTAAAATTCTTGGAACAGTAAATGAGTAAATATATGTGTAACATGATGGCACCTTATAAGCACTACCTGTTAGTTACAATTACTGTTTATGATGATGATGATGATGTAAAATAGATACATTTAATCTCATACATTGTTGAAAGTTAAAAAAAAAAACTACATGATGTTTCATGACTTATTGACTAATGCACTTACCGACCAGTTAAGACTGTTACAGGAATTTGGCAGCTTGTTTCTGAGAAGAATGAATTAATTTGATTTAAATTGTAAAAAAGACATTGCAGATAAAATTTTTATCACAAATACAATTTTTAAAATATATATTATAAAATTTCATTTATTAAATATTCGTATGTATTTTATATTTCAGTTGGCTTTTTAAAAAAGCATTAAAACAATTCATGCTAATAGAAAAACTTGAACAATATACAGAAATATGTAAAAAGCATAAGCAGTTGTTACACAAGTGAGTAAGACCTATTTTAAATGTGTGCACCCTGGCAGCTTGCTAGACATGTCTAAAATTGAGCAAGTTTATATTCTGGCTCGATTATTAACTCAGCTATTAGTTGATTATCAGCTGTGTGCAAAGAGCTGTGAATAAGCTTGGTTTAGTTCTCAGCAAAACCTTTTCTAGAAAAGTGAATAAACAGGTTTGGCCAATCTAGGCAGAAATGGAAGATTTCAAATGCCAGCAAAAGAATTTTGATGCTCCCTAGAATAGAAGCTTGAAATAATCTTCATCAGAGGACCAGGAAACCAAAAAAGCAGACTGCTTGAGAAGGTAACGCTTCTGTAAGAAATCAGTTTTCAAAATAAAATGAATTATTTTACTAGCTAGATGATGATAAATTCTATGCTGGTCTACTCTAAAACTTTATAGTGATCTACTGCTTAATTTAAAGCATAGTTTTTTAAGTCAGCATATTTTGCTCATTATAAAATAAAAGGTTTCTAATCTCAGTTTCAAAATTAGGCTGAAGATATTTGAGAATACCCCAAATTGGTGATACTTTGGTTAAGGTATTATTAACACATTGAAGAATCAATAAGCAAAATCCCAAGGAATCTATATATATTTTTTAATCACACCAGTTCATGTATTTCTTTATCACTGTCCTGCTCAATCAAAAAAAGTGAGTTCAATCAGAGGATGCGATTATTGTAGCCCTGTTTGAAATAAACATGCTGCTCAGAGTGGATACAGTGAGGAATGCAGGTACCACAACCACTTATGTAGGGTGAATGAGCAGGGGCAAGGAATAAGCAAGATGACCATTTCAGAAAAGAGAAAAGAACAATAACCCTGTTTTGTAGATGAACAAATTCTAGAATTCTTAAGGTCTTATTAGTGATGGACCCCAGTATTTGTATCTTCTAATTTCCAGATCGTCTCTCTCTTTATTTTTTCTTCCCAAGTTGAGATGATTTTTAGTTGAGAAGTTTGAGCAAGAAAAAAAATTTTTGGTGATTTTTTTTGTTGATATGAAATAGTTCTTTGCTTGAGTCTCTTTCATAGAGAATCTAATAACTTGTCCTGTGCTCTCATTTTGCTTCCGCAGAAACCCACATTCTGTCTTCACTAAAGAATGTTTAAGGCATCCTAGGTGATTGGGACTGATAAATTACTTTTCAGCCTTAAAGGATGCTTATGAGAATAAGAGAACTGCTCTATCAAAAAGAGTCATTTGTATTAAGTGAAGAAATGCATTGTTACTCTTGTTGCGTTGTTAAATTTCAAAGCTTTAATGACTGATATATTTTGACCTGGTGGAGACATTTTACAGGAATAAAGACAAGAGGTTTAATCCTACACTTGAGATACATTTGTCTACTTTAGACCTGACCTCTTAGCCCCAAGTGACCACAAACTCATTTGTTGTTTCTCCTGTCTAAACGTGCTGGATTACAATAAAACTAACACGGCAACATAGTTTTTATTTTTACTCAAAAATGAAGAAAATAGTACTATTAAGGCTTGGTTAGTCCAAAAAAAGGACTTTTTATGTTCGCTCTTACTAATGGATGGCTTTTCAAAAGCATAATTATTGTTTTTATAAATAATACAACTCAGTTATTTTGTAATGGAATTAATAGGCACACATGATAAAGATAGATAAGTGCTGTTTTGTAACCATATTTATTGATTTTTTTCATCTTTCAAAGAAAAGAGGCCTTATCAACTTTGAAGATTGAGCCTTTAAAACTGATGCAAACTTTCTGAAATCTTTGCTTAACCCTTCAGAGACTAACATAAAAACTTATTGTATGAAAAGTTATATTTGAGAGCAAATATTCCCCATGCTGATGCTCTTAATTACTTATGTTTCTTTTTTAAACACATAGTTTTGTCATTGCGGTGTATTGGTTTGAAGATACAAATGGTGAGTTTTTAAGAAACTCCCATAGAAACTTGCAAATATGCAGACTGATCATTCCAAGAATAATTTATTCAGATACTTACATATTAGATGAATGAGCAATTTAAAATTAAAATCAAATTTCTATAGAGAAGTTACTAGCATATTTTCATATACAGAAACTTAGATTTTTATAGGCACATCCAGGAAAGGAAAATTCACTCCTTCATTTAACCAATATTTTTGAGGTCCCTCCCCTCATGGGAGTTTACAATATAATGAGGGGTAGACAGAACAAATAGCAGTAATAGGGGACATGGAAAAAATTAAGGTGGGTAAGGATATCATAAGCAAATGTAGGTGGAAGTCTGCTGTGTGATATTTTATGTGGTGTTATCAGGAAAATTCTCTGACCTGGTCACTGCCCAAATGTAAACTTAGATATCTCGAGGAGAGAACTATTTATTCACTGTGATGTAAAACAATAACCAGAGACACAGATCTACTTTGGCGGTTAGATATTAAAAACAAAAATGGTGGGGCAGGAACTCAGGAAGGTCTAGGAGGCTGAAGGAAGCCTATTTCCTACAAACAAGAAACAGGGGAAAGGATTTTTACCTGAGAGGGTCCTGCTCAGTTTCAAATCCAGCTCACCCCATCATTTCAGAATCCCTATCCACATGCGTGGCATGTCCTCCACGTATGTATTTGTAGAACAGAACAATTTTCCCAGGTGGTGAGAGTACCAGTTTCTTCCTTGTGCTTTTCTGTATTTTCCAAGTTGCCTAGAGAACTCTTGAACTGCTGCTATGACAAATCAACATGTAAAAATTTAAATGGGAAGGGTGAAGTTATTCCTGCCTCAGAAGCATGGGAAAGTCAAGTAAGCAGAGGCAGAAAGCCCCAGGAGGGCAAAGAGTGGGTGTGGCCAGACTTCAGTCCATTCAAAATTTGCAAATCTGAATGGTCCCTGTGTATAAAGGAGTTCCAGAGGCACACTGCCCCCTCTCTTTGCCCGAAGATAGAAGGTCCACACAGAGTTCGTGAATCCTGGAGATTTCTCCAAATGAAAAACTTCCTGGGACTTCCCTGGTGGCACAGTGGTTAAGAATCCTCCTGCCGGGCTTCCCTGGTGGTGCCGTGGTTAGGAATCTGCCTGCCAGTGCAGGGGACACAGGTTCGAGCCCTGGTCCAGGGAGATCCCACATGCCGTGTAGCAACTAAGCCCATGTGCCACAACTACTGAAGCCCGCATGCCTGGAGCCCGTGCTCCACAGCAAGAGAAGCCACCACAATGAGGAGCCCGCGCACCGCAACGAGGAGTAGCCCCCGCTCGCTGCAACTAGAGAAAAGCCTGCGCGCAGCAATGAAGACCCAGTGCAGCCAAAAATAAATTAAAAAAAAAAAAAAAAAAAAGAATCCTGCCAATGCAGGGGACACAAGTTCGAGCCCTGGTCTGGGAAGATCCCACATGCCGCGGAGCAACTAAGCCCGTGCGCCACAACTACTGAGCCTGTGCTCTAGAGCCCACAAGCCACAACTACTGAGCCTGCGTGCCACAACTACTGAAGCCTGTGTGCCTAGAGCCCGTGCTCCGCAACAAGAGAAGCCACCGCGATGAGAAGCCTGCGCACTGCAACGAAGAGTAGCCCCTGCTCGACACAACTAGACAAAGCCCATGCACAACAAGGAAGACCCAACGCAGCCAAAAATAAATAAATTTAGCTTTAAAAAGTTTATTGTATACTGGAGTATAGTTGATTTACAATATTGTCTTAGTTTCAGGTATAGAGCAAAGTGATTCAGTTATACATACATTTATTCTTTTTCAGATTCTTTTCCCGTATAGGTTATTACAGAGTATTAAATAGAGATCCCTGTGCTGTACAGTAGGTCCTTGTTGATTATTTTATGTTATTAGTGTGTATGTGTTAATCCCAACCTTCTCATTTATCCCTCCCCCAACCCCAAAATTGGGATTTTTAATATCCCCATTTAAGAGGTGAGCAAAATGAGGTTTGGCATAGGGGGAAATCATCTATGTAGTGATTGACATCATGTCTTAATTGTGATAAGATCTCATTAATTGGGAAACTACGATTATATCATTATAGTGATAAGTAATACTATTGTTGTTTATTATTGTTTTCATAGTAATGTGTTACCATTATTATTATTATTTTTTAATTTATTTATTTATGGCTGTGTTGGGTCTTCGTCTCTGTGCGAGGGCTTTCTCTAGTTGCGGCAAGCGGGGGCCACTCTTCATCGCGGTGCGCGGGCCTCTCACTATCGCGGCCTCTCTTGTTGCGGAGCATAGGCTCCAGACGCGCAGGTTCGGTAATTGTGGCTCACGGGCCCAGTTGCTCCGCGGCATGTGGGAGCTTCCCAGACCAGGGCTCAAACCCGCGTCCCCTGCATTGGCAGGCAGACTCTCAACCACTGCGCCACCAGGGAAGCCCCTGTGTTACCATTATTATCACTATTTTTTGTTAGTACCTGTAAGAATTACCACTATTACTTATAAATATTGCTATGATAGTAATAAGCATTACTATTAGTAATATAATAAGCATTACTATTATAGTAATTAGTATTACTATAAATATGACTATAAGTATTACTATCATCACTATTAGTAGTGCTTAAAATGACTATATTATTACTTGCAATAAGTATTGCTGTTCTTCTTGTAACAGGTGTTACTGTTATTATCACTATTGCTTTTTTATTATTTAGAAAAATAAATACTATTATTATTTGAAAAAAAAAATACTGGGGCAGAGAAGGGACTATTGACTGTGATCACACACTGTTTCCTGTAATTTGTTTCATAGCTCACTACAGTGCCTTACATCTAGTATTTACGAAATATTTGACAAATGTTTTAAAATCAGGACTCTAGGAATTTTATACTGTAATGATAATTATGTTTGATTTTTGACAGTTGAATTAACTTCTGTTTATGAAAATTGTAAATGACACCTAACTATAAGTGTACAGAAAAAAATTAAGCCTTTTAACTAAGATTTATTTTTTTCAGCCTTTTCTAAAACATTTTATTGTGAAAAGGTTATATAAATGCTGTCAACAACTTCATTTGCAACTCTTTATTTCAGACATTCAGTTGACCTAGCAGAAAAGTGCCTTGTTCGTGAAATATTTCATCAGTCCTCTGATTGATTGGGACATTTTCAATTGAGGATGCCTAGAAATGATTTTCTTTGAATAAGATAGTGGAATTTAGAAAGCAAACATTGTGTATTGGAATGAAATTGAGTGGCCATCAAAATGAAAATTTCATTATCATTGTCTCTTTTCAGTTTTCTGCTTTTTTGCCATTTTACAGCTAATATTTACTTTTTTACTTTAATGTGAACCAGGATCAAAATTGGCCCTTTAAGAAAATAATTGAAATTCTGTTACTTCTATTCTCTAAAGGAATTGTACTTTTCAAGTTCAAGGGCTTGAAGCCAATGCCACTATATGCTATTAACTTGACAGGCATTGAAAATCTAATTGAGGTCATTATGATTAGCCTTGTGTCTTGTCAGTGTTTTCTCAGGCTTGTTTTTAACGTTTTGTGTCAAGTGTTAAATCCTCTTACACCACAGAATCCAGAAAATTGCAATCCAATAAAAGTAAACTAAATTTGAAAATCCTATAGTTGTTTTCTGCGGGGCAGGTTCTTGGCTAACTGATAGGACGATGGAACAGGAAGGCAGCTTATGTACTTCTGTTGACTTGAGGAATTGTGAAAGGCTCCACTTTCAAAAATACATTTGTGACAAAACTGCAATTTTGGAATCACTGCATACTTGTTTAGTGAATTATGAGAGGAGGGAATTCTCTGAGCGTGACCATGTGACTGAATGGCTCAAACAGTAGAAGCAAAGGCTGCTGGGTAGAGAGCTATCTTAAGATAGTGCAAGTCCCGGGAACTTGGGACTGAGTAATTAATCAACGTGGCCATTTGAGACATCCAGGACAAAGATGGTGAACAGGGAGGACGTACTTAAATAAACAAGATAGGAAGCAGCCCCACCCAGCTCCCAAGCAATTCCTTTCCTTGTCTGTATTTGCCATTTAAATATTTCACTTCAGTTTCATGAGCCTGGACTCAAAGGTTAAATTTGTATCTTTGTGAATTTTCTGGGTGGTGCTGTAAGGACACAGATAGGAAGTATTGAGTTTGTTGGGAATATTTCTTGTGTGTGTGTTCTTAGTTGTATTATTGACTTCATAAATAGCCAGTAAAGAGAAAAACATTTTAGCTTAAGTTTTGGGTTTTTTTTCCTGGAAAAAAACAAAACATTGGTTAAAATATCATTCTCAGGGTTTATTGCCATTGTTAAATTATTTACGCTTTTTAAAAAAATCTGACAGGTAACCTCATTGTTGGTTTGCTCATTCATCTCAGAAATGTAACACGTGAAACTCAAACCCAAGCCTGTCAATTGATTCTTCTGTTAGCAGATGAGGGGAAAGTTTAATGCAGGATGTTTAATTGGATACTTGGATTATGTGTTCACGTGTTCTGTCTCTATTCCAAATTTTCTCAGGGTGTTGGTGGTTGACTCCTGTGTTACTGACACTCACTTGGATTTTCGATTTTCATTATTCCTAACTTTTTAATCTCACTGCATTTTTCTCCTACTTTTTGAATTTTTAAAAACATCATTCATTTTTTCGGACATGTGCTGGATGCCTTCTGTATTTCAGGGTGACAGGAGCCCTAGAATCTTAATGGGGCTATGTGTAAATAGAGAAGTGATACAGTCTGTTCCTTGGAGGATTCGCAGCCTGACAGGGGAAGAAAGAGATGCAGAAATAATTAGGTACAGTGTGCCAAAGGTCACAATGGAAGAAGGTACAAAGCCTTCATAGAAAAGACTGGCAGCCTTTGAACTGGGTTTCAAGGATGAGTGGAGGTTAATTGGATCATGGTAGGACTTTCCAGACAGAAGGGGCAGCAAGGGTGTAGAGGTTAAAAAGAGGAAGCCATGTGAATGTGGGTGAGGGAGATGGTGTGGGGACAGTAGGAGATTAAGAGCTTTGGATACCTTGATGAGTTTGAACTTCATCTTCTCAGCAATGGGGTCCTTTTAGATGTTTCTAAAATGGGAGTAGCCATTGATGACTGTGGTTCAATTAGGTTTAGGAACCTTTGCAGAAGTCCTTGTCAATGTCTGCTTCATCTTGCTAGCCAGATGGTAGCACCTAGCTGCAAGGCAGGCTGGTACATGTGGTCTATTAGCTGGGAGTATTGCCACCAGGAGTACATTCCAGGTTCTCTTACTGATAAAGCAGAGGTAGGGTATTGGGTGACAACTGGCATTCTGGGATGTAGAGGAAATACAATACAAAGGAATATAGAGGAAAATTGGTAGATTAATAAACAAACTGAAGGGAAGGTTCTCTCTGAGCAATTAGATTAGGTTTTGGGGATTTGCCCACTTCTCCTTATCTGCTCGCTAACCACATAAGAAGCACATATTTGGGGAGTGATGGAGGAGGAAATGGGGAATGCTGTTTTAGTTTTATGGCAGGAACACCCAAGAGCTAAGCCTTTACTGTGGCAGATTGTACCCAAGGTGGTTTAGACTTGGGGTCCTGGAAATCCTTGCAATCAGAGTGATGGAAACAGGTGTAATTCCAGTGGCTCTGTGGATAGTAATGGCAGTAGCAGTTTACTCTCTGCACTGGTAAACTATCTTTCATTTGATCTAGAAGCTTCCCTAAAGCACCCTTGTTGTTGTGCTTGTTCTTTGAAAGGAATAGCAGATAAAACAAGCTTTGAGGTTTTTAGAAAATAGGATGATACTGAGAATCTCTTTTGAGCTAGATTTCCCTACCATGTTCAACTTCTTTTCCATTGCTACACACCCTTTCAGATCTGCTTATGTGCACCTGTGTTATTAAAACAGAATTGAAAAATCTGTGGAAAAGAGGAAAATAAACCTTAATATACTAGTAAATTATTAGTAAATAAATCAGTAAAATTAATAAATAAATCAGTAAAAATGAGGCTGCCATTTTAAAACTCATCTTAACTACTTATCTATTTTCTTATTCATTTCAATTATTCTAGATGTGGACAAATGAAGATATTTACCAAAAGTATGTGATGAAATAAAGATGAGGGAGAAAAACTTAGAATCTTGAGCAGGCTTGATATAATTATCCACGTTAGGGCGTAATTGAGTTTTTACAGTAGGCATTTTACTAGCACCTCAAGATTTATTTAAAATGTGTCCCAATAGTTTGACATATTGTACATGTTTCTGTCTTAAGGAAATGTCTAAAATATCATGGTTCCTCAAAAACTACTCTTGGTTTTATTTTCCACATTATTTCTTTTTGAACCCTTGGTTCTCTTTAAGAGTAATCAAAAGCATAGTTCAAGTTTGATCATCTTAAATCTTGGCATTTCTTTTCTTTTTTCTTTTGAAGTGCCTAGCAAGGAACATATTTTATCTTATCACTTAAAGAGACTGCCTTCAGAAACACAATTGACAGTTTGTAGTGTCCGAAATAGTTGTTGATTAATCATGAGAATCAGAAAGAGGAGCCAATATGTGTTTGAACATATATTTCTCCCACATTATCCTGGTCATATTTTGAAATTATACTCGTTTTTTCCCCATAAAAAGAGTGGGTGGTAAATTATATCATGGAAGTTTGAATATTTGTTTTAAATATATTAGCTAGAATTTGAAAATATAAGAAAATCTTGTTATTTAATTCCTGCAGAGTTTTCTGATGGTCATATAGATTATATAGAAAATTTATTTTAAAACTTTATTTATTATTTAAAAATTCCTCAAAGGGCATATTTTATTCTGAATTCTGTTCTGTTTTCATATATCTGAAAATATTTGACTTAATTACTGGCTATGGTTTAAGCCCAGTCTGAAATGGTTGTGCCTTTAGTTGGCTTTGAATTTCAGAGTTAGGGACTGTTGGTTGCTTTAAATAATTGGTAGTTGATTTTGCAGGCAATTATCAATAGATGGATTCCTTTGTTTAAGATTTCCTAATTGAAAAAGTTGGCAGTCCAAGAAAATGTTCTGAGAAGAATATTTATTCTCAACTTACCTGAATCTTATATTTTATTGGCTTTGTTCATAGCCTGTTGTATTTCTAAGTAAACAAGCTCTCTAGAAACGATCTCTGCTTCCTTGATCATTTAAAATACATTAAATTAAAAAATAATAAAATAAAATACATTAAATTAATTGATACAGATTGTAAAAATTAGTGGAAAAGTTTCTAGTTAGATATCAATGAAATGTGCTCCATCCATGCAAGTTTATTTTAGTTGTTCCTATTAAATTCGAATGTGAGTTTTAAAAAAAGAAGATTGTGATCATCTTTGTGAAGGAAACTCAGTTATTACTTTAAATATATATTCGATTCAAGGAAACGGAAAACAGTTGTGCCTGTGTGAAGGCTCATCCCTTTAGGATTTTGCTTCAATCCTGTAATACAATCCTACAGTTGATAATTAAGATTTAGCCTTAGAGTAAATGAAGTGATATTGATTATTTTTAGGCCCAGTGTTATTTGCTATTGATTCATTGTTGGTGAGCAGAACAAGAGAACAAAAGCAAGGCTTTATAACAGCCATTTATAAGTATTGTGTGGAAATGATAAGCTCCAAGTCCTAATAGTGAAGAGCCAGGGAATGGCAATGTTCCACTCAGATGCTCTCATGATGTCATTTCATCTTAGAATTCCTCTGGCCCTCACTTAATGCCTAGGCCCAACTCGAAAACAATGCAGTTCAATACAAGTATAATGGGACCACAAGTATAATTTAAAATTTTCTAGTAGCCACATAAAAGAGAAAAGAAACTGGCAAAACTAGTATGTTTTAGTACACCCAATAAATGTAAAATATCATTTCAACTTATGGTCAGTATAAAAATTATTAATGAAATATATTACATTTTTTTTTTATGTCCTCAAAATTTTACCCATAGAGCATATTTTAATTCAGACCAGCCACATTTCATGAAGTCAATAGCCGCATGTGGCTGGTGGCCACCATACTGGACAGTGCAGCTACAGAAGGGCCATCTCAACTCACTACTGTCCAGGAGAAGAATCAGTTTTTGGAGCAGGTAGTATCCATAAGACCTCCTGTCTATGCCTCTTCATCTTACAGATGAAGAAATTGGGATCTGGAGATGCTGAGTTGCCCAATATCACTTGAATATTAAGGGTCAAAGCCCGATCCTTGTCCTCTGGCTTCTAATCTTTCTTCATTGCCCTGATTCTTCCTTCTCTTCTATGTTGCAGAGTCCACTTCAATATGTACTAACGTTAGGTGGTTGCTATCGGTTAAATATTGAGTTTTAAGAAAGTCTGGCTCACCTGAGATAGGCATGGCCTGATCCAGACGAAACTCTCTTTTGAGGCAGGGTAAATAAAATTACCAGGGCTATCTAGAATCTCTCAGGGGAATAGTAATGTGAGATGATGCTGGGTCCAGTGATCAATTTTGTCTTTTTTTGATGTGGGCACTGTTGGAGTAGGAGTTGGGTGGACCCTTTGGGACTCATGGTATGTAACTCTGAACACTGGTTGAAATGTCAACTGCCCAGTGAAAGGAAAGGAGATCAACAAGGCATTATGTACTATGCACAATGTGTTGTGCGTATGAGGTCTCTTCCTGGAAACACTGGGTTAAGCTTTCTTCTTCTTTTTTCTTCCATTTTTTGGAAGGCTGCCCATGTGTGTGCCCATAGTTCTTACCCAATTATACTTTAAGTATGATATTTTTTGACAACTTAAGCCCAGTGCACTCCTGGCATGTAAAGTAGTTATTTTCCAAATGCAAGCAAATGTGGAAAACTTACCCACACAGCATTGGGGGTTGGCGAAGGCAGGAGGTTGACGTACTCCTGGGATCATTGCTGTAAAGTATTTGTTTTATGGTATGAAAAAGCACGATGAGTGAACTTTTAAAGTTGGAAGTTGTTTTAAAATATTTATCAGCCTGAATGTTGTAGATTGTATGAGTGCTTTGAAGAGAGTTTAAATTCATTCAGTGACTTAGGTTTAGTGATTTTAGATTTAGTGTTAAACTTGACATTTTTTCTATTTGAATCTTAGGACTTCTCAACTGTGGCTAGACTTTACCCACAGGGTGCAATTGATCTTTAAGTTAAGCATGCGCTGCGTTTTCTTCATATTCTGGGGTGAAAACAATTGCGTTTTTGCAAATGCTGACATATGAGACAATGCTTAGAGTATTCAGGGCTTGCAGGAATGAGTTAAAAGTACAGGGATATCTGTATCTCCTTTAGAAGTTGACTATTAAACTTAGAAAAAAAAATGTCTTTAAGCCTAAAAAAATTCACTCTTTTTAGCCATTTTCCATATATTTTTCATAGTACATATAACCAAGAGGAACAGAAGTTAGAGCTTTAAACTGTTTGGGTGTGTCATATTTTTAAAAACTATGTATAAGAGTTTTTGAGTTAGAAAAGTATTACAACTTCATTGTAGGTAACTTAGAGAAAATATAAAAACATGCATGACCCTACCACCCACAAATGTCTGTTTTATTTCATTTTTTAAAACATTTTTGAGATCATGTTGTAGATTGCATTTTATCCAATCCTTCATTTTATTCCTTAACATTAAATCTCATGCCATTCTCACTTGTTCATAAGTATAATGTCTAATGGATGTATGAATCTGTGTAGGGCAACAGGAGCTCTGTAATAGTGGACATGTGCTTTTTGTATTTGGCATTTCCAACCCGAGGTTAGGATATAAGTAGTGACGTAGGGAGGGACCCTGTGCCAAATACTTGTTAATATTTTAAGTAGTTATTGAATGCTCTAAATTGCTGCTCTCAAGGAGTGTTCAACACAGTGGTCCGTCAGCTGTAATATAGTACTCAAAGAAAAATAGATGAACAGAAACTAGAGATTAACGAAGCTGAAGAAATAAAGAAAACCTGACCTAGTAATTCAAACAAGTAGTTCTCTTATTCAATAGTTCCATGATCACTTTTGTAGGAAGAAGTTTGACTGTAAGAAGTTATTAGACCTGACAGACAAATATAGTCAGGGATCGAATGTAGACATCAGTGAAATTGTGATTTTAGTTTCTAGAGCCACTCATTGGGAGCGTTAATCAGGTAACGTGATTACACAGATGTAAATAAAGCATCCTCCTTCCATTTCCCTGCTGTTTAAGTTTCTCCTGATTTTATGTGGTTAAAAAATAAGTCAGAAACATTTACTCCATTAAGTTCCCCAAAGTAAGAATCTTTCGCCACAAAAGAGAAGTAGATTTGTCTTTAAATTGAACAACGTGTGATGAAGTGTCACTACCATAGAACCCTGTGTAGGGTTGTGGAACCCATTCAGCCAGACTCATATTAATCTTTGATTATTAACTGCTATTCACATGGACATTTAACCAGTTATATATTACCATATTTCATATCATAGGTTTTTGGAGCAAGGACTATGTTGTTTACTATTACTTATTTTAAATAAATAGAACACAGTAAATATACAGTGAATAAATGCCACCCCTAGAAGCCCAGACCTCTTTTTCTTTGTCATGTCTCCACCATTAACTGCTCTTTTTAAAATGTATATAATCTCTCAGACTGAATCTCTTCTTTAGGGATGTCACTTCTTTTTTGTGAACCTCTTCTTACCCTCCCTCCCCTACAACCCATGTAAAAATGTTAACATCAAATAAAATTTGTATGCTTTTTCTCTGTTGATCTGTCTTTTGTCAGTTTAATTTGCATTGAACCAGGAACCAAACCTAAGAGGGTAGAGGAAAAAAACTGTTTTTCCTCTCCTACAAGTATTCAAGCTAGAGGGAATGGTAAATGCGAAGGGTGTGAGGAGTCTGAGGAAGTATGTGAGCTGTTACGTGAATTATGTGTACATAATTTATCAATGATGGTTCACACTGATGAATCATTTATGGAAACTAATGGTCAGCGTCTTCCATATTGAATTTACTCAGTCTTGGAGAAGAATGTATGTTTCAATCAAGAGGGATTTATGGAAGACATTCTGTGTTCTAAACATTCAAGAAAGCTCTTAGAGTGTGTAATAATTCATCTTTGCCTCTATTTAAAAAGTTAAAATGGGAAGAAATACTGTTTTACAGTTATTTCGGGTTTTTTGTTTTAGTTTTTGTTTCTAACATGCATTAGAAATTTGGCAGTCATGTCATGTTGGTGTGATTTATTAGTTCTGGAATAAACAGCTCTATTTCTGGCATATGTAAGTATAGATGCTTCCTTGGCTTTTGCAATAATAAACAGGTATCTAGCTCTTTCTATGATCTGGGCAATGTTGGAAGTGCTTCTCATGTATTCAGCAGCTGCCTGTGAGGGAGCTACTGGTAAGCTACCCCCATGCCATGTATCAAGCCCATGAAGTATCAGCAGGGAAGGAGCTGGAAAGTGGACCAGGTTCAAGCTCTCTATCTTCACTGTCTGTATTCTTAACCACTTATCTCTTCTGCCTCTGGCAAAATGGAGTAGTGGATGGAGTTCAGCGGGTATTTCCTCTTGGACTAGGTATTTAGCTCCTTGAGGAAGCAGACCAGGGTTACAGTGGCTGCTTGTTTAGCAATAAGACTAATCTGTTCCACCTTCAGTTCCTGGCGGCTCCCCCTCCCTCCAGCCTCACCTGCACGAAATTCCAAGCACCAGTGTCTCTACATGGTGCCTTCTCCCCTTCTACAACCACCCCTTCCATCCCAATCCCGTTACTTCCCTTTCTCTCAACCCCAAATAAGATTGTTCAGAGTGTAGACGTTGGCGTCATTCAGACCTTGGATTTGAGTCACAACTCCTTCAATTAATTATAGAGTTATAACGAGCAGGAAAATGACTTAACTTCCCTAAACCTAAATTTCCACATCTACAAAGTATCTATAAATACGTCGGTCAGGAGGAAAAGGCAATTAAGAATCAGGTACAAAGCATAGAGCCTGACCAGTAGCAGGCCCTGAATGAATAATGGCCCTGGTTTTCATTTTAAGTCTCTTTGTAACGTCTCCTCAGATCCTTCACAACTATCCTTGATGTTCAAGTCAGCCCCATTTTACCCCCGTGAAAATGCAAAGGCTGGGGAAGCGGCCCAGTGGCCCGTGACACTGCACTGTCTAGCTTCACATTTCAGTGCTATCAGATAGCTGGAAGGCTGTGGTATCTCACCATTTCACTGATTAAATTTTCAACATCTGAAAACAGGAATGACCTATTTTATTTTTTTTACATCTTTATTGGAGTATAATTGCTTGTGTTAGTTTCTGCTGTATAACAAAGTGAATCAGCTATATGTATACATATATCCCCATATCCCCTCCCTCTTACGTCTCCCTCTCACCCTCCCTATCCCACCCCTCTAGGTGGTCACAAAGCACGGAGCTGATCTCCCTGTGCTATGCAGCTGCTTCCCACTAGCTATCTATTTTACATTTGGTAGTGTATATATGTTAATGCCACTCTCTCACTTCGTCCCAGCTTACCCTTCCCCCTCCCTGTATCCAAGTCCATTCTCTACAAGGAATGACCTATTTTAAATCCTGCATAAACTTTGGTTAAGTTGTTCGAGTCTGAGATGTCTGTGAACCCAGAAGAAAAACCACTAGGAAAGGAATGTCAAGCATGTGCATCGCATCCGGGATGCCGCTGTCTTCCCCGCCCACTTTCCTGCCCCTCCCAGTCCAGCCCCTTGTTGGCATGTTCAGCAGTGACCCTACACAAGTGACCGTCTTGGCTGTTGGGACCATCTGGAAGCAGCCACAAAATTCCTGGCTGCTCTCTTTCAAAGATCTCTGCTAACCCCTTTGAAAATAAAGAGATTGTTTGTCATGTATCAAAGGGGACTGGGAAGGAGATAATTGAGACATCTTTCTGATGGGACTTGTGGCTTCTAGCACCTGCAGGAGCTTCCTGAAATGGTGGTGCTCATACTTTAGGTAGAATCAGCTTAAATCTCTGGGGACCTGCTCACATGTTGCTCATACTATGTATGAGGAATGTGCATTTCTCTTCACATTTGATCGGTGTACTTCTGTTCTCATGTCATGCAGACATTAGATTCAGGAAAAAAATCACCATGTACCTTTGATGGTTTCAGGTGACTCTTAAATTTCATTAACTCACAAAGTATGAATTGAATGGAGCAGTCTGTTTTTGTTTTGGGGGAGTTTTATTTCAGAGTTTATTTCAGGGGGTTAATCTGGATTGGGGAGGGATGGAATTTTTCAAGATAATCCCAAGAGACTGCAGGGGTGTTTGATGTTTTGATTCTAGAAGGATATACATTCCCTCTTCTCCATTTCTTCCTTCTGACCTAGCAAGTGTGAGGCCCTATTAGGTGTTAGTCTGTGCGATCCTGTTACACTCACATCCTGTAGCTGCATCCAAGTGCTTTGAGGCTGACTTAACACAGATTAATTTAACAGTTGCTGTGTGAATGCAGATGCTCTCTGCTGCTTATTTCTAATAAGTTGATCAAGCCATAAAAAAGATATTTTTCCTCTTTAAGAAGTCTCATCTTCCTATGAAGCTGTAGAGCAATAAAGAAAAACTGAAATGCTTAGGACTAAAATTAGTGTATTATATTTAAAGCTCTTCTCCTCAGACTGATTATGACATGCTCCTCTACTGAATTTCTAGTCAGATGCTTATTCATAAAAATAAGACTGATATAAATGGTAGTGTTCAAATGTTATACCAGTCTGTTTTTGCCGTTTGACCTTTCACAGTAGCTAAATAAATATTTTTTGCGCTGAGAAAAGAATTATTTAACATTCGTGAGCTAGCGGTATGTCAAGTGAATTCAGAATCTGAATGCAACAGATGAGACCGCAGGTAAAAATGTGAAAACATACTGATGTCAAAGAGAAAACCAAGCTACACTGTGTTAGAGGAGCAGTTCTAGAGGGAGAGATATTTATAAGCATAATAGATACTTAGGAAAACTAACACAATTATTATAAAAGTCATCTGGGAAAATCATTAAGTAGGAATAGACAAAAAAACTCAGGAAATATGTCGATATAGAAATTAAAATTGCATAGCATATGCAAAGAGAAGCCAAAAGGACAAAATGGAAGTTTAGAAATAAACTTGTCTGTAGATTGGAAATGAATGCAAGATAAAAGTGGTTTTCCACATCAGAGGGGGAAAAGATAGATTATTCAATAAATGGTGTTGTTGGTATCTGTCCATAGAGATTATTTACAGTTTCTGTAACAAAAGGCAAATTTCTTTATTCTGTAAAGTGTTCTTACAAATCAATTAAAATGACTACATATGATCCAGACAAAACTATAATTCGAAAAGATACATGCACACCTATGTTCACAGCAGCACTACTGACAATAGCCAAGACATGGAAACAACCTAAATGTCCATCGACAAATGAATGATTGAAGAAGATGTGGTATATATATACAATGGAATATTATTCAGCCTTAAAAAAGATTGAAATCATGCCATTTGCAGCTACATGGATGGACCTAGAGATTATCATACTAAGTGAAGTAAATCAGAAAGAGAAAGACAAATACCATATGATATCACTTATATGTGGAATCTCAAATATGACACAAATGAACTTATCTACAAAACAGAAACAGACTTGTGGACGTAAAGAACAGACCTGTGGTCACCAAGGGAGAGAGGGAGTGGGGAAGGGAAGGATTGGGAGTTTGGAATTAGCAGATGCAGACTATTTATTATATATAGAATGGATAAACAAGTAGGGCCTACTGTATAGCACAGTGAGGTATATCCAATATCCCATAATAAACCATAATGAAAAGAATATGAAAAAATACTACATATGAAAATCATAAGAGAAAAATGAGAAAAGCACTTTAAAGAACTTTTATTATGAAAAAAATTAAAACATGCAAAAGAGAATAGTGTGATGAATCCCCAGGTACCTGTCACCCAGGCTCAGAAATTATAAACTTATTGCCAACTTTATTATCTGTTATCTTGTTTTACCTGTAAGTACCTCCCCTCCTCATTCTCCTCTTCCTCACTGGGTTATTTTGAAATAAATTTAGTCATATAATTTTATCCATACATATTTCGTTATGAACCTCTGAAAGAATTGAAAAGAAATCGACCTGAAAAAAGAAAGAGGCGAAGAATTTTAACAAGTAGTAGTATTCAGGAAAAAAAAATAGACATAGCCAGTAAACCTATAAAGATATGCTCAATCTCATTAGTAATCAAAGAAATGCAAATTAAAACAGTGAGATAAGTGTTTTTTTTAACCTTCTGATTGGCAGAAATTAAACAGTCTTGCCAGAGTCAGGAACTATGTGAAGAAACACATTTTCTCCTACTGTCAATGCTACAAGAGCATTATCAAGAGCAATCATTCACAACTTTATGTGCATACCCCTTGATTTAGCAATTCTAGGAATTAGAACTATAGTATATAAGTGCCCACAGATGAGGATGTTGTTGGAGCATTATTTGTATCACTTAAACAAACCTGTTTTTTCACTATGTTGCCCAAACCGGAATGTTATGCCATCATAAATGAAAAATAATGTTAAGTGAAAAGAGAAATTTTCAGAAAGCAGGCATAATAAATTACATTAAGGAAAGTTTTACATATAAAACAAAATTTCTGTGCATAAAACGTATCTGAAAGATTCAAGTAAATCTAACAAAATTTGCCTCTAGATGGTGAGACGGTGGAATGGAGGAGACAGTAGTACATATTTATTTATCATTGTTACCTTAGGTAATATTTGGATCTTTTTAACCGTAAGCAGATACTTTAGAGGTGTCCCACCAAGATGTCTCACCACATCTTGGATGTATAACTCCTTGGTTCTGTCATTCCTAGTAGGTGATCAACTGGCTTCTAACAGTTGTCCTCAGAGACTTCCTTCCACAGACAAGCCATCCCATTCCATTTAAAACATCTCTAATTTTAGGAAGACATGTATTTTGATGTGATACCTAGAATCCTCCCAACTGTTCTTCTAAGGAACATTACTTCTATACAGTTGAAAATAGCAAGTTTTAGTGTATTATAAAACTAGGTCATTTCAGTGAATTTCATCTATTTATTTTCATGGGTAACTGATTCTTATATCAAAACTTGCTTTTGAAAGTATTGGAAATATAAATTATTACTTAAGGCTCATTTGCCCTACATTGAACATCAAGAAGTAACTTCTTCACTGCGAAGTTTCTAGTGTGGATGCTTATAATATCCCTTCTTAAATTGATACTAATACTAGTGATGGAATTCTTATCAATTTAATGGAAATATTCTCTCCCCACTGAACTTAATTCTGAGATTTGTTATATTTTCTGCATTTTAACCCAGAAAGTTATTGAAAAGACTTGACCACGATACAGTATTTGACTTTATCTTATTTTATACTTTCTTAACAAATGGGAATTATAACTGACTTTTTAATTTAAGGTTGAATATAGACCCTCTTAAGGTAATAACAAATGTTTTAATGACTATGTGGGTATGGAGCAGTATAATAAAATGTACATTGTTTAAGATAGAAAATATTTGTGCAGTATTATGCTGAATTAAAACTGTAAATTGAGGTTGTCTCAGGGATAATGTAAACCAAATATGAAACATGGAGAACTTCTTTCCAATTTACCAAGATGTCTGTAGTATAAAGACTCACTCACTAACTTGATATTCTTTACAGCTTTGTAAGAAAGGCAGGGCAAGTACTATCTCAAAATAAAATATGAACAAAATTAGGTTCAGTGAAACTGCATAATTTGTCCCAAATTGTGGTAGACAGTTGGGTTGAGGTTGGAACCCAGGCTCTTGAGACTTAATGTAGAAATAACCTAACCAGGGCACCTCTCTATGACTCCTATGGTAAAGTCTGAAAGAACAATAACCAATAACTTTTGATTTTCAAAACTTCATTAGTTTTGAAGGCATCTCTGTTACTTATCCTTTTCTTTGGTTTATATATTAAACATTTAACATTTAAGCATTTTTTTTTTCCATCTTAAGGTTGATTTTCCCACTCATTTTATGGATCGAAACTATTATCAAAATTCATTCCCATTCCACACTGGTTATCAAAGTTGGAGGTTATAGCAAGTACAGTAATACTGAATTTTTCTAAACCTGTCTTTGACCTTGAATAAAGATTTTTAAATTTCTTATAACATCAGTGATTAAAAAAATTCAACCTCTTTTAATAAAAATCTAGTATTGACTATTTCACTTTAAGTTTTGCCTATTCCAGAAATAGAGGTAGGATTTATTTTTGCTAATTTTCTTAAGTGATGCTGAGTGACATTATCTTAATTTTGAAACATGTAATAGGGAAACATTTAATAGGATTGAAATGGTTCTGTGAAAAAATGGGTATGAAGCTCGGTGAAAAAAGCACGTGATATTCCCATCTTAGAAAAGTGTTAGTTACTGCAGTAAACCCGCAGCGATATTGTTGACAAAGCTCATCAGGAGGAGGCATCAGGCTAGGGATGTCTGGTGGAGCAACTTGAGTTTTCCTAGTTTCTCAACGTTCCTAGCTTGGTTGCCAAGGTATTTCACCTGCCCTGGATGGGTCTCTAGCTTTAAAACCCAATGGGTATTTACCAAGCCACTTATACCCACAAACATGTTACAGTGAAACTCCAGCATAATCACCTTAATGGTTACAAAAACTTCTTTTGCAATACCCCATCCTTGGGAACTAACATCTGGATTCTGGGTACCATTCCTTTTCCTTCATCTTGCAGCCTTGTCCATAGTTTACATAGTATGACTAGGCAACTCACATGTGCTCCTTACAGCCATGTGGATGTGACCTAATGGGGCATACACAATTGGTTATCTCTGAGGTGTCGGCCATCTGTGCAGGTCAAGGGCCTTCCACAGGCCTTTCTGAATTCTTGAATGCTTTTTATTTGTGAATCTCTGTGATGTCTTAACTGTTATCGTTTCGTTTGAAAACTCACCTTACACCTCTCTGTTTCTTTATCTGTAAAGTGGGAATAATTAGAAAAGCACCTAACTTCTAGCATTGTTGTGAGGATTAAAAGAAATAATATAGCCCGTAGGACATAGTATATGCTCAGTAAACATTTATTATTATTACTGCTCTGTAAGCCAGCATTGATGATTGGCTTGTAACATCTTCTATTTGCCAGACATTTTCAGTGGCTCTGCCAGTGTACACACCCATGTGTATATGTGACAGCGTGTAACCTTCTTAACCCTCTGCCTTCCGCATCAGTTCTTATCCCCAGAGTAAAAGAACTCGGTCATCCACAACCCTGTCTTGCAGTTCCATTTTTCAATAGAAAATTAAAAGCACTTTATCTTTCCTTTGGTTTTGTTGCTTTCTTTCCTCTTGTAATGTGACCATGCCTAAAATGCAGGCAAAAAAATCAGGAAATTGTAAAACACACTGTCAGGCTATTCATATTAAATGTAAAACATTTAAGTCAGATTCAAGGTAATTCATGGCTTGTAAAAACTTCCAAGGCTCATGTAATGGACAAGTGATGTAATTTTCTGAAAATTTTAATTAGACTCTTTGTGTTGGTATTTCCAAGTTCAGATTTACATGACATCATTAGCATCCCTATTTTTGCTTCTTAAGCAATTTGCATGCTCATTTAATTCCTACTCTGTTCCTATGAGGTAGGTTCTGTTTTATCCCCAAATTTACAGATGAAGAGCCCAAAATCATAGCCTTTTGTCCACGATCACAGTTAGGTGTTAGAATTTAAGCCTATACAGTCTGATTTCAAATTCCCTATTTTTTCTTCTCTAGAAAGTCTATAAATGAATTGTTTTCTTAGACTTGTGATAAAGCTAGAAAGAAACTTGAGAACCTGTAGCCCAACCACACCCCATAATGTTTGCAATATTTGTTGCCATTTTTTTAATAGATAAGTTGAGTTTAAGGGAAAGCCTGTGAATTGACACCAGCACCAAAACCTGGTGAGAAGGTCAGGGAGGCTACTACTTTTTTAAAATCAGAATTTTTAAAGGTGTTAATTCATGTATCTTCTGCCTAATAGGTTTCCTATGTTGATTAATTTATACTATCCTCATTTTTACACAGATGCAGTAGACTTTGAATTTGTTGAAATGTGAATTTCACCTCGCATTGTTGAAATCTTGAATTCTTATCGTGACTCCAGCTGTTTTTTCAACAAGTTTGATTTAGAGGTGGGCGTTAGTGGGAATTAAATCACTGGTAAACCCTTAGATGGAATTTTTGGCCAATAGTTCTTTAGGATTCTGCCCCTCCTCCCCTACTCCTGACACTAGGCTTTGTGTGAAGAAATTTACAAAAGGAAATTGATTTAAGATACCCAGGCTGTGGTTCTCCTTTGTTGGCTCCGTATCACCTCTTAACTTGGCCCCAGTGCCTGTGATGCACGCGTTGCTGTGCCAAGTGGAAGCTGGGTTAGTTCTGACGCTCTGTTGACTCACCCTGCCAAGAAGGGAAGCTCTGACGGGTCAGTTGTGGTCACTGCAGCAAACGGTTTGTTGATTGCAGGGAACATTCCACAGCTGCTGATGTAACTGAAGATGATTGGGGGTCAGCTCTCGCTCAGATTCAAACGGACCAATCAGAAGTCTTGGCACTCTGTTTATCAGCTGTTTGAGTTCTGTGAAGGAAGCATTCTTTTAAGTCTGTGTTTAGGTTTCTATTTGAGAACTCTGTTCTCAGATATTACTATCTTTTTGCAAATTACAACATTATAAAAATGTGTAACATCCAAAGTTGGGATGGGGGTTACAAATTACTTGGCACCTGTTTAATTCGTTAGTGTGTGAAATGCAATTCTCTAACCAGGGTGAAAACTCTCTTTCTAAAACACTGCTGCTCTGCCTGAAAATTCTGATTAATAAAATGCTTCTCATAAATTGTATATTGAGTTTTTTAGAAATTGCGGCTGCTTTTAAAATATGGTAATTTGCAGGAAATGATCATGGAATATCCCATAGTTCTCAAAGTATAATCTGGGGGTGGGCTAAGCAATCTATTTAACAATCCCTCTGGTAGATTCCGATGGAAGCTAAAGTTTGAGAACCACTAATATAATTTTACATATAGAGTTACAATCTGTTGACCTTGAGTTTCTAGAAAAACAACGTTTTGTATCTTTGGCAAGGTAAAGGATGATTTTTCACATAATCATTTGATAATGAGTAACCTTTGAAATTAAGATATGTCCACATGATAAAATGCATTCTTTTCAAGGTCAAGGAGGGGTGCATCTTTGGCTTTTCTGTCTTTTTCTTTCCAATTATTTGGTTTTGTGCATTGACACACCTTTCCTTACTTAATTCTCATCTCTTACTTAACGTTGCATCATGGTGTTTCTTGTAGCCACTGCAGTTCAAGGTATTGATCAGCCTTTTCTACCATATTAAAATGTACAGACTCCATCTAAAATCATGATTCAGAGTAATCCAATATATACAAAAGTATAAGGATGTCACAGCCTTTTCCTCCAGTCTATATAAAATCGCAAACACCTTATTGCTTGCCAAGAAAATAGGCACTAATGCTATAGAAAACCTTCCTTTTCCTTTCGTTGGACCAACTAGCAAAGCAAATAAATGTCAGTTTGCTTTTCGATTCACTTAGACTTCCATTTTGTGTTTGCAATTGATAACTATTAACAGATACTGTATTGTTGTATCCATTGGAAACTATCCACTGACAGATTATTTTTGAAATTGAGAGAAGGATGTTTTATAAATTCTTTTAATCTGTTGGTTTAATCCTATATTTTGATCCTAGAACATGTATGATATTTGTGCATACTTTACATAATTTGCCATTTTCCCAAAGGGTTTAAAACAATTTTTACTGTGGAAAATTTCAAACTTGTATCTCATCTAGCTTCAACAACTGGCTACATTTCACTGTTCTGCTTAGCACAGCCCCCAACACACACGTGTGTTTTGTTTGTTTTCTGTGGTATTTTAAAGCAAGTCCCAAGCATCATATCGTTTTACTTGTAAACACTTCTACCCATAGATTCCTAAAAGTATTTGATATCATTCAAACAGTACAGACAAGATAAAGGCCACCAGAAAATAGTACATGGTTTACTCTTAGTTTAGGCAGTCCTTGTAAAATACATTAGAGCCCTTATAAGTTTCTTAAAATATTCATTAGAACCACAAAAAAATACCTATCAGACAACTCTCACTTCAGGGGATGACGAGTTCCCTAGGAAGCGCTTTGTTTATAGAACAAATATGTATTTTGTTTCATCAGTAAAGTCCTAGAGACAGCCGTGACTCATATCCACTAAATGAATAAACAGAAATAGGATCCCCCCTGTGTTTTTACTTTACCCCTGGGATGGGTGACTAGAATATTTTTATGTTATTGCTAAGTGTTTTTTTTTTTAACTTTGACTTATATTATTTGAATTTTAGAAATATATACTTCTTTTTTTTCTTCTTTTTTTAGTTCTATCTAGAGTTTCCAAACGAGAGATTGTAGCTCCTAAAGTTTGTCTGGTTTGGGTGTCTTGGTTTCTGCTCTCAGCCTCTGAAGGTTTCTGTAAATTCCCAGCAGGGAAGGGGTCCTGCTGGGAGTGTTCTCCTGTTTTGATGAACGAGCCTTCCTCACCCCAGCCCATCTCCGGCAACTTGCTTTGTGACAGTGAACATTCTTAGAGTGTGGTTTCTACTTTTTTTAAAAGATATAATTGACATATAACATGCTAATTTCAGGTGTACAACATAATGATTAGATATCTGTATATACTGGGGAAAAAATCACCACAATAAGTTTAGTTAACATCCATCATAATACATAGTTACAAAATTCTACTTCTAATTGTAATATTTTTAGTCCAAGTATAAAGCATGGGTTTTCACTTGGGTTTGAAAAAAAAGGCAACATAACCAATTCTTTCAAACAAAAATATAGGTTGGGTAGGACCTAAATTTATAAAATAGGTTAAAAAAAAAAAAACCATTTGCTTTCACTGAAAAAAGACCTTTCTTTTATTTGGCCTCCTCTCAAATACTGAAGCACCTCTAAGGACCCCCAGGGCTCCTGAGAGCACAGTTTGAAAACCAATGGTCTAAGGGGGCTAGTTTGTGAATTCTCAGAGGAAGGGTCTTTCTAATCTTTTACAGATCTAGCAGCAGAAGACAGATTTGCCTTGGAGTCGGGGCCAAGACTTGACCCTAGCTTAGAAACCAGCTTTATTTTTTAAGAAAACAACCAGCCTGTGTTCTGATTACAGTGTCTGCCTTGTAGGTTACTCAGAGCTTAGATACAAGGAAGTGATTGGCACAAATTTCTACAATAGCATTCCTGAAAAAATAGATCACGTAGATCGAGATAAATAAACTATCCTTTAAAGATCCACATTTTGAAAATCATTTGTGAATCAAATGGCTGTAGATGCCAAAGATGAATTGAAGGTCAACTTCTGTCTTAAATTCAAATTTCAGGTTTTCTAAGGGGATAAAACATTGCAGTAACTTACTAAGAGCCTAAACAAGCTTGTACACATTCAAAAATAACATTCCCTAGAGTCTTGACAGCTCCATGATGGAGTAGAATCATCAAATCATCTATTTATTTACTTCTTTAAAGATTTATCATGATTGTCCGGTGATTGCATCTATATGTAGTGGGGTGTGTGTATGTGTGGTGTGGTAGGGGGCTTCCTGCAGGGTGAGAGGGTATGGAATGTGGTGTATGTGTGGGTGTGGAGGAGGTATGTGGGAGGGGTGTGTGATATGTGAGGGCGGTGTGTGTAGGTGTGTATGTGTTTGTGTGTGATGGGGTGGGGAGGTGGTGTGCAGAGTGGGTGTGTGGTATGCGGGGGGTGTGGGTGTGTATGTGTGTGTAGTGTTCTCATCCAGAGAGGCAATGGGGTGCAGTATGAGAGGATTACAAATGTGTGTATGTGGCAAAACTATTTCTAACAGACAATTCCACATATGCAGGACACCCCTAGTTTGGTGAAATTGGGGAGATGGAGGTCTAAGGTGAGGAAGAGGGAAAGGCAGGTAGAACTCTTACACTTCCAGTATCTTCCAGGTAAGGCTTTCATTTAACCTCTGTTGAAGGACTCCCCATGTGGCAAATGAAAAGATCTACTTAAGAATGAGTTTGAGATAATAGCCAAGTGTGTCCACTTCTCTAACTAGTTTGCATTTTTCCTGATATATGAATAGGGAAATTTAAAAATTGAGATTTTGTGGTGGTTAAAATGAAAGAGGAGGTCTATATGAAGTAATTGGATTGAGTTTGCATTTAGGTTAAGCAGAAAACTCTTCTGGAATTTGCATGTCTTTTCATGGTTCTATGATTACTAGTTAGGAAGTTGTATAAAATTAAATGATTTATATTGATATGTACTTGAATGTCCTAAGTTATGTAAGTTGTGTATCTAATGTGGCTGTTTTCAATCCCTATAAGCTTTCCGAGAGATGGGGGAGGTCTTGAATTCCTGAGTGAGAAACTCTGGTGCTACTGTAGAGGTAATCATCTATGTTTGCCAGCTTCAACTTGTTGATAAGCTAAGAATTTAAGAAGGTAATTCTAGTCCTGGCTTTATCTTTGGCTTGCTATCTGATTATGCACAGAGCACAATTATAATAAGGGATAATATCTCTTGCTGCCTTTTCACTAGCGATAGTGTGAGTGCAAAACTCTAAAAATAGTGGGAAATGGACACTCGTATATACAGAGAGATGTGGTGAAATGTTAAAAGTGGTGGACGATTTTGAAGGAGAATCTTATTGAAAGTAGAGTGGTGAAAATTTTATTTTTAGTCCTTTGTAGATCCCTTAGATATTTGGAAACATTTAGGTAATAAGAAATATCAAATATTTTTACTCCAGGAAAATGGTCAGCAGTGTGTTTTTTTTTTAACATCTTTATTGGAGTATAATTGCTTTACAGTGTTGTGCTAGTTTCTGCTGTATAACAAGCAAATATATAAATAATCATAGACAGGCAAACATTGCTTTTCCTCTAAATGCTGTACTGCTTTAACACCTTTGGAAAATTCGACAAAGGAATTCCAACATCAGAGAAGTCAGTATAAAATATTGAATGTCATTTTGTTAGATGTCTGAAATCAAAGTTGTTAACAAGGTTAAGTTCTAGATCAGAGCCAGGAAGAGAGATTTATTATCTAGTCATCCAAAAATAGATCTCTATTTTGATGGAAGAAAATTTTCTTATATTGGTTCTGATTGGTTGGATAATGAAAGGGGAGCGTTTTCCTTTATTATCATTGTTTATCAGTTAATAGCCAAAAAGATGTAGAACAAGATTGTGCACCTAATCCATAGTCTAGTCTCCCTAGTAATTGTAATGAATAATTAAGACATTCAAACTTAGTTTGGATCTAGCATCACACAAACATTAGGCTGGTCCTAAAAATCAAGATGTTGGCCAGTGTATTAATAAAAATTGCATATATGATATTAATAGGTTTCTTCCGATTACTCGGGAATTATCAGATTTTTTATCTTCTCTTTGACATTGTTTCAGCAATGAAGTATACAAAGTGAACTTCTAGTATAGAATACATGAACTAGGAAGACCACTTATCCTTTCACTCCTTATGTGAAATCAAGCCAATTCTTCATTCA
The DNA here is from genome assembly GCF_009873245.2 of Balaenoptera musculus. Taxonomy (NCBI): domain Eukaryota; kingdom Metazoa; phylum Chordata; class Mammalia; order Artiodactyla; family Balaenopteridae; genus Balaenoptera; species Balaenoptera musculus. Next base: position 126,431,264 of record NC_045788.1, on the reverse strand, counting down.
TTTTGACCTTTGGGGTCTTTTTACTAAGACGTTATCGTAGGCACTCAAGGAGGATTCTGCTGTGAGTCAGCACAAAGTATTTTCCTTAGAAGGTTTTAAAACTCAAAAGACTATATAATTATTTTTTTAAAAACTAAGTTAAAGTAACCAAATATTTGTGTGTTCTTTGGGCAAGGCGGCGCTGTGTCAGCAGATTCAGGACTTGTGGAGATAAAATATATGCCGTGGATGCTAAACAAATATCCAGGTAATAAGGCAGATAATAATATACTGCATAATGGAAATGGAAATGAACTACTCCTGGAGTAGTTCAGGAGTAGGAGAGATTTTTTTTAATGTAGGGGAGAACTGAATTTATTAAAGAGGAGTGACTTTTACATCTTGGATTTTATAAGTCTAATTCATTGCACTTGGGGCCCTGTTCTTTTTGTAGATTTTGGTTAGAAAGAGCTGTAGTTTGCCAAATTATCTAACTGGTGCAAGGTGCCGATTTAACTGTAAGGCTGAGCTAAAATCAGAATTCAGGAATACAGCATATGTATTATCAATTTAATTTTTTCCCCTTATACTGCGTTATGACTGGTGAGCCTTAAATGCCATATATGAGGCATAACTTCTTAACACAGCAGAGCATTTTTATCTTGAGTTTGTTTGTTTTTAATTGTCCCTATTTGCAAGATTAATCCTCTATCTAGGGGCAAAACTAGAACCATCGGTTGTTATCTAAAGATTAGATGGGCAGCTTGGGGTTTTTTTGTAGCTGTTTCATGTGGTGAGGAGTTTGTTCTAGTATTTTTCCTTGTTTTAGAAAATAAGATGTGAGCAGAAAAACCGAATAAATTATCACCATCTATTGTGAAGTAAACACCCATCTGTATAAATTGGGTGTCAAATTTGAGCTTCACGGCTTATCATTCTGAAAGTTTGAGATTCCAGACTTGGCTATCTTTCAACCATATTGTGTTATGTATAACATTTACATTATATAACATTTTTCACTTATGAGAGCAATTAGTTGGATTTCTCAAATGAATTAGGTATTAGTTCAAGTCAGTTGTCAATAAATTAAGCTTTATAATTCAGAGGGGCTTGTTATGATTGGGCGTTTTTACTGAGTAGCTCATTTTGGCTCTAAAATGTTGTGCATCAATGCTGAAGTTTTATTTTATGCAGTAGACATTTTCTTATTATTTAAGCATGCCTCCATTACACAGTTGATGTTTCCGCAAGAGTTTGATAATCTTTGTCTTGGCTTAGTAAAAGGAGCCAACAAATATTTTGATTGACTGGCTGAGTACATTGTTCTAGGCTCAGTTGTTTTTGTTGTTGTTGTTTTTAAATTTATTTATTTTATTTATTATTTTTGTCTGCTTTGGGTCTTCATTGCTGCGCATGGGCTTTCTCTAGTTGCGGCGAGCGGGGGCCACTCTTCGTTATGGTGCGTGGGCTTCTCACTGCAGTGGCTTCTCCTGTTGCAGAGCACGGGCTCTACGTGCGCGGCCTTCAGTAGTTGTGGCTCGCGGGCTCTAGAGCACAGGCTCAGTAGTTGCAGTGCACAGGCTTAGGTGCACCATGGCATGTGGGATCTTCCCGGACCAGGGCTCGAACCCGTGCCCCTTGCAATGGCAGGCGGATTCTTAACCACTGCGCCATCAGGGAAGCCCTAGGCGCAATTGTTTTTAAAGAAAAAAAAGTTTATAGAACCACTGTGAACTGTCATATTTAGTGCTAGACAACCTTGGTGCTCCTTGGATAAAAAAATGAGTATTTTATTTTATGGGCCTTTTCACTACTTTAGTGATAACATCAATTTATATTACCCAAGAATGGGTATACTCAAAGGAAAATAATAGAATTCATTCTCAGTAGTGAACTCCCATCAAAAGATGGTGTTGGCTGTGTAAGTAAAAATGTTTTTCCTGCTTTGTTCTTTTCTGTGGCGGTGAGGGAGGAAGGAAGGGAAGAATTGCTGCCAAACTACAGATTGATGAGTAGAAGTAAAGTCTTTGTTTGGGTGTCAGGCTCACATATTTGTGCTGTCCAGACCTGACACATTTAGAAATAGGAATTTGCCTTTGGCCATAATCGTTGTCAAACAGTTGAGCCATTGCTAAGTATTTTTAATGTTACAGACTGTCTTATGGAATATTCTGAATATCCAAAGCAAGTTTTCTTGAGGATTTTATGAGTTTTGTAAACATGGAGAGGTACTTGCTGCTCAGAGCCTGTGCCTAAAATTCAAAGACAATTGTTAGTTGGTGTGCTTTTCAGCTAGAAGCCACTGTTGTCAGGGACAAGCATGTCTCCTTATGAAGAGTCCTTGTTCTTTTCTGCAGAGATTTGGTCGTCCTTTGAAAAGTTATGCATTGCTACCTCCAGAGAAACACTGAGAAACTTGGCGATCTTCAAACAGAAATTTAAAACAAGAAAAGTTTTCTTTTGTGGATGGTTTAAAACTTTTGCCTAAATCTAATCTGTGACTAACTATAAGGGCCTAACTATAGCATTTATTTTTAAAAATAACAGTACAAATTCTGCTGCCTTAAACATTACATACAAAATGCTCTGTGTCTAGTTTTGTTTGTGAATGTAACCTTCATATGAATTATCGTCTATGCATTTCTGATTGGAAGCATAACTAGTCTGCCTTTTGTGTGACGTTGAAAGCTTTCTAGCTTCTTTTTTTTAATTGTTTTTTTAACATCTTTATTGGAGTATAATTGCTTTACACTGTTGTTAGTTTCTGCTTTATAACAAAGTGAATCAGCTATATGTATACATATATCCCCATATCTCCTCCCTCTTGCATCTCCCTCCTACCCTCCGTATCCCACCCCTTTCTAGCTTCTTTACAGTGAAAATTAGCACAACTTTTTCATGGAATATTTGCAGAAAACATTATTTAAGAAATAGTAAGGTTAGGTGTATTATATTAATTACCTTTTACTTACCTGGTGCTTTTTATTTATCACCATAGATGAGCTCCACAGTATCAGAAAACACATGTTAAAAAATCTGTAAAAAATAAGGTCTTCCTTATTTAGGAGCTGGGCTGACCTCTCTCTCACTTGTATGAAAATGGGAAAGTCAGAAGTAATTTGTATTCTCTATTGTGACCTCAGTAGTGACTCGCATGCTGGGTATTGTGGAAACACAAGCACTAATTTTTCCTCCTCTTGGGTATGTGCTTCAGTTCAGAGTTATGATAGCCGTGTCTTCTGCCTTTTCTTTTTTTAGTCTTTTATTCACCCATTGTTTTTATTTAGCATCACTTTATTGAATTTTACAGATGTGATTTTGGAATCCCAGGATGTGATTTAAGCACATGCACCTGTCATCAACCTTCTCACATTTATTTCACAAAATGAAAATCTAACTTTTAACAAACCCCCTTAATTCAGTGTACCTGCATAGTTTAAAAGGCAAAAGACCTAGAATTTTATTGGGACCTTATAAAGTTCTTAACTTTTCACTTTTTTGCATGTTCCTGGATGTTCATGACTTGCTTTTGAAGTATTTGGGGCATTGGGGAACACAGCTTCTTTCCTGTCATCTCTTTTCTTGCTCTGCATTCTACATGTCATATCATTACTTTGCCTAAAGCCAAATCAGATGCTTTATTATAATGAGTTCTGCAGGCACTTGGTAACACTCACCGCTCTGTTCCCTCCAAGACTTCTTTTCAGTTTTATTTATTTTGTTTTACTTAAAGTGACCTGCTTAAATTTTGCTTGATCATCCATTTCAGATCTCTTGCAATGTTTTTCAAACTCTGTTCCAAATATGTTAAATTTGGAATGGAAGGGTTTCAAGGCCAAATATGTTTGGGAAAACTTGGTGTAAAAATAGTCAAATTGACTTCATTATTACAGGATTTTCTCAAAGCCTCCAATATCCATCTTGAAGGATCCATTTCCCATATGTGTTTGACAATGGAATTTCCCCTCCAGTAGGAAATAACTGTTAAAGTCTTTTGGAAACTCTTTTTGAGAACATTGAGAAATTAATTGAGGCGTACATTAATTCTTTGAAAAACATGTCTTGAACTCCACCAGGCCATTTGGAGTATACATTATTCGTGGTATATATGTATACATACACACACACACACACACATATGTATTTTTAATGATTTATTGGTACGAGCTTGCAACAAAAAATGTCTTGATGTAAAAGAAGCTTTCTATTAAAAATGAATTTTTATACTGTGGCTAAATAAACAGACCGAAAAATTCTTAACATCTTGAAATTTGCTACAGCTCCTTCACCCTGTTAAGAATTGTTGTGATTCACTGATAGTACACTGAGTGGACTTCATGAACCTATATTAGAGATTTTGAAAAGAGCTAAAATAGCCATTAACCTGCATGAATTAAAATATCTTAGATGGTTTAAAAATACTATTTAACACTTGGTGAGTCAGATCTGCCACACTGAGCTTGCAGGTTATGGCTGGGAATGACACATGGGCTACAGTGTCATTACTAGTTTGTCTCTCTTAGAAACCACTTGGCAGGCAGACATCTTGCAGATAAATGAGGAAAGATTGTCTATTTCAGGTAGCATAAGACATTCTTTACCAGTGTGTCATCTCTGGTTATACAGTCAGCATTTTCTTGAGAGCAGAAAATCCTCTCTTCGAATTCCTGAATAAACAGCAAACATCTTTGTGGGGATAACTCTCAGGAGATTTCAAGGACTCTATATGCATTAGTTCAGTCTCACCAGATGTCTCTGGAAGCTTCTCATCCTGGAATTCCTTCTTTTCTTTCTTCCTGCTAGACACAAGTGGAGTCATTATGGTTCGCTCTTAAAACAAATTGCTTACCATCCACTTTATGTATATTATTGCATTTTAATCCTCATAATAACCTGTGAGGTGGGGTGTTAACATACCCATTTTAGAGATAAAGGAAATCAAGAGTCAGAGTTAAGAAGTTCCCCTCAAACAGCAGATACGTGGTAGACACAGCATCTTTTCCTTTTGATACCAAGGTTTATAATGGTACCTTCAGGTGTGGGTTTCCTCACCCGGTCCCTCCTACAGGTACCCTGAACCTGTAAGTCCCTTGAGGTCTCTAGAGTTCTTTTAGTGATAGATTAAACTAGTTCATAGTTGCAGGTACAAGACATAAAGAAGTCTCTGGAAACAAGAAAATTTTAGTCATGACTTGTCATAGGGTTTTTGATGTTATGTAACCTGTTAGTATACACTTTTTATTCCAGTAGAGTTAATAAATTATTTAAAGGGATTCCAGTGGTTTAGCCCTCTTTCCCTTTGTCCAGCTCATTCATTATGAAATGATTGGATAGGCTTAGAAAGTCTTTACTCAAGGAGAGAAGATCTGGCTGGATTCCTTGGTCTTGGAACCCTAGTTATGAGTGTGTGACCCTACTTTCATGTGAATTTTGCTCAGAAGCAGCTATCACCCCTTGTGTGTGTGTGTGTGTGTGAGATATCACAGCTGTGTGCCTCTCTTGGTTTATTTGAACAAACTCGTTTAAAAAGTCTTGCTCACATAAACAGTCCATAGTTAGATTTCTCCGTGGAACTTAAATCTTTCCAGCACAATGTAATGCCTCTCTTCCTCAAGGGCAGGACATAGATTGTATTGCAAGCTCTTTCTCTTATTTTTCTGTAGACATGTCAGAAAGACATTCCTGTGGTTCGGGAACGGACTAGCAATGCAAGATTCCAGATCATTCTGTCCCCAGGTTACATAAGCACAGTGTTCCATGACGGAACAGCAACCCTGCACAGCTCCATGAAACATCGGCTAGTTTTGAAAATTAAAATAATTTCTTATCACTCAAGGCAAGGAAATGTAGATGGATGGATGTACCAGACTGACTATAAGAACTCCTGGTGTGATCTGGGGGGGGAGCACAGCAGTAGTGGCGGAATAGGTTGCTTGTTAATCAGGGAAGCGGTGACTAGCACGACTGCTTCCTTCCTTCTTCCACCCCATGGGGACGAACTCAAATCTTCTAGCCTGATGCCTATTGCTGTTAGCTGGGAAGGCATTGCAAACTCATACCCCGCCCATGTGCTCTCATCCTGAAATTGACACTTCTCAGCATCTTCTCCACCTCCACTTCCATCTTCTGTCCTCACCACTGGGGCTCTACTTCTTATGCTTAAACTCATGCTGTGGTCTTGGCTATGCCCATCTCCCTTTTCCCTACACCCCAGGGCCAATTCTCCATTATGCATAGCAGACACAGTGCCTTGGGTGAAAATGTTTCATTGTTCATTTCTTTTAAAATCAGAAGAAAAATAGCTATAATAATGAATATATACTAATGAATCCAGCCTGAATTACACTCATCTTTATACCATCACAGCCCCAAAGTGTATCTTTTAATGATTTTTGTTAGAGATGAAGGGGGCCCAGTAAAGGTGTCGGGAGCCCACATATCCCCCTCGTACTTGTACGTGGCAGTTGCTCCCTGTGGCTTTGGATATTTCTTACAAATTCAAGGTTGTTCACACCCAACACTGTCCTACCTTTCACACCTCCTCTCCCCACACTCATCCTATGTAGATTTTCTGCTCCCGTCTTTGGTTCTGCCTATTCTACGCAAACTCCATTCTCCTCCTTCTCCAAATCAAACCAGTCAATGCTTTATCATATCAACGTCTTTTATGAGCGAGTGGGGCCTCCTTGTTTTCATCTCCACCATTGTATGTCCATTGAAATCAGGGGTGTTTGGGTCACCCCTCCATCCCCAGCCTTGAACGTGTTTGGTTCCAGGGAAATGTTTATCTTAATATATGGCATCAAGTCAGAACTTTCCTGAAACTTAACCCAGGAATCCAACAACTCTGGAACCTTGTCTGTTTGAAGTGGGAAGGGCAAGTGTTTGATAATCAAAAGCATATGCTATTTGGCCTAGCTGAACAAATAGTTTCAAATAGAAACAAATAGTTTCTGTCTCTTCCCTGTAGTATTTTCAGGTGTATTTTTTTTCACACGAACCTTCACTTTAGGTGTTAAGTTACACTGAAATCTCTGAGAATCAGTTCTGTGCCACTGAGGGCTTTTAGCTGCAGGACTTTTTAAAATAGTTGATTGGATGCTTTATTAAAGGAGTCTGGCTGCACACACTATTCGTGCAATTCTTGGAGTTTAGCGAGGTAATCTGATTTTAAAAATTTTTATTTTTAATTTATTTTATTTTATTATTTTTTTTATTTTTGGCTGCGTTGGGTGTTCTTTGCTGCGCATGGGCTTTTCTCTGGTTGCGGCGAGCGGGTCTACTCTTCGTTGTGGTGCACGGGCTTATTGCGGTGGCTTCTCTTACTGTGGAGCACGGGCTCTAGGCGCACGGGCTTCAGTAGTTGTGGCACATGGGCTTAGTTGCTCCGCGGCATGTGGGATCTTCCCGGACCAGGGCTTGAACCCGTGTCCCCTGCATTGGCAGGCAGATTCTAAATCACTGAACCACCAGGGAAGCCCTCTGATTTTTTTTAAACCTTCCTGAATTGCACACTGATGCTTTTCTCAGGAATGTGTTCTCAAAGAGTCAGGAAATTAACTCTGAAGCTTTGGAGCCACCTTCCTTTTTGTGCCCTATTGTTTTTTGTTCTTGTTTTTCTAGTAGGAGCCTGAGGGTCTCCAACAAGTTGAGCTGTAGCTGGTATTCGGGAGTTGGTAAAGGCAGGGGGGTGTGGGTGCTGCAGTTTCCCTGCTCCACACGAGGAAATCACTCTCCTGGTGCCACAAAAAAAGAAAATCTCACAAGTATCTAAGTGGAATTATTGTTCCACGCCTTCGTCAATAATTACATTTTCTACATTTGACTTTATTATTATTTTTATTTTTCATGCCAGGCATTCCTTAATGCTTTCCATAAATATTTATTGAGTGCTTGTATGTGGGAGAGAGACAGAGCGGGGAGGGCAAGTAGTAAAGAGCAAGGCAGATCTCACGTAGGCAATGAAGTAATCCTCATCTTGTTTGCATTTATGTTAAAAAAAAAAAAGGACTAGGATGCTTGTTCCACCTACTTGAAGCGTTTAGACATTGTCTTTACTCCAACAGAGAAAACTTAGATGAATACAGGTAGTACCATCAACTGCATCCTCATAGGAGCAGCACCTCACAATATTATCATTGCTGCTTTCCGATTGCCTCTGTGTAGATCATATCTGGGCCCCCAATCAACCCTCTGGGTTCTGTCCTCACTTAGAGATAAAGAAACTAAGACTCAGATGTTGTGTCACTGCAACTGACATTAGAAGTAAGGCTCCAATATATTTTTGGCTCCTGGCCTTCTATTGTTTCTGCAACAATTTTTTTATGTAGCTGAGAAAATAGAAATCAAGTCTTCACTGCTACCTTTCTTCTGAATTATTTTCTCCTCGTGTTGTAGTTCCTAATAGTCTTTATTCTGATAGAAAAGGCAATTTGAATAATTCTTATTGTGAGTCTTAGCGCTTTAGAGATGGAAAGCTTCTTTGAGAAGTGCCTTGGTGCTTTACTTAAGAAGGATAATCTATCTGTGCTTATCAAGCAAACAGTCTGAAACTTGAACCTTGAGCATTCTTTAATGCTATAACCCTGGAGGAAGAGAAATAATCTTGGTTTAAGTTAACAGAAAACACTTGGAACAATGAGCAGGAATGCTGTTTGAAAGTTATCGTAGATTTTTCACATAAACTTAACCATCTCTCTGATTTCTGTTATGTTTGCAAAGCAGTTTTCTCCTATACCAAAAAGTCCCAGTAGCAAAAACATGGAAAAGGTAGATAAGTAAATATTATGCAACTTTGAAAGGTCCTAAACCAAAGGATAGAATGTAAATATCCTTTCTGCTTATCAGAAGTAAGATACTTAATGTTCTCTTCCTGAAATCATTCTATCAGTGTTTTAAAAACAGAAAGATAAAGGTCTAAGACCATGAATTCTTTGATGCACCTTATAAATATTTGAACTCTTATCCCATATAATGCATTTATTTATACTGTCTTGTTCCAGCAGGGTGTAGGTGGCTTCTTCCTCTCTAAACATAAATTGTGAAAGTGTGTACATATGTGTGTATGTTTGAAGACGTGAGAAGAGAAGTAAATGGTAAATATCTGAATCCCTCTGTCTCAGTTAGCTTTCATGAGTAAATTCTTTTATTTCCTCTTCATTCTCTTCCTGCTCACCTGACCGCCTCCAGTGTGACCTGCTTTAAGGACTTTTCAGGGTACCGATGAACTTATGTGCATAGCAGAAATAGAGACACAAATGTAGAAAACAAATGTATGGATACCAAGGGGGGAATTGGGGGTTGAACTGGGAGATTGGAATTGACATATATACACTACTGTGTATAAAATAGATAACTAATGAGAACCTGCTATATAGCACAGAGAACTCTACTCAATGCTCTGCGGTGATCTAAATGGGAAGGAAATCTAAAAAAGAGGGGATATATAACTGATTCAGTTTGCTGTACAGCAGAAACTAACACAACGTTGTAAAGCAACTATACTCCAATAAAAATCTAAATAAATAAATTTTTAAAAATTGAAAAAAAGACTTTTCAGAAACCTTTTCATGAAAGCTGTTGATTACCATTCTTCCGCTTAGGATCTTCCTCACACTGTTCATTGAAAACCATGTACCGATGTCAAGGACTCGTTGGTACCATCTTATAAAACACAAGCCTTTGTTTGTGTTGGGCCCATGCTAAAACCTACAAGTACCTTACATTTGGCATGTAACAGCATGCTAGCTGTCTCTCAACTGCTCCGCCCCAGGCTAGTAGGAAATCTGTTGGAAATGACTTCCTAGAGGGTTTAACAGGGCTCTGAGGTTCCTGTGAGCTCCCCTCATCCCCCTGAGAGCTGCTCTTGAGATTTTAATATACATTGAAGGACAGCATTATATCTTAATTTACCTGGAAAGTGAGCATCTTTGTAAGGGTCTTCAACCTTATGGGTAATTTCATGGCATTTTAGTGTTAGAAATTATAAAGATATTAAGGGATGTGGATGGTCTGGAATGTACTGGGTCCAGATATGTGCCTGCCTCACTGCAGCCTAAGACTAGGAATTCCATTAACCACCTCTCCTCATTTTAGTCTCTCCACCTATGTCGGTTTCACGGTGGCCTGAAGCCTGAAACATTGTTGAGGCTATAAAGGAAAATAGGGATGAATTTTTGGGCTGACAGAGTAAAGAAGTATGCCCTCTTTTCCCCTTGTCCAAGTAGTATGGGTAACTCTGAGATAAGGATGTATGAGCTTGGCCCTACCGTACATGTTCTAATTAAATGATGATCTGACTCCATTTATAAATCCACTTCTTCTGGAAGCTTGTTTTCCATTTATTTCCCTCCTGCCACTTGTTCAAACACTGTTGTCTTCTCCTCTCCATCCAGTGATCCCTTGGGGCTCTGTTTCTTCTATGCTATATACATCACGAATGGGTCAATATTGTAGTAAGTGAAAGAAATAAAGAGAAGAAAAAAAGAACTAAAAAACTGTCAACTTTGCACTTATCTGTACCTTAAGCATAAGCTTTATGCTTTAGAAAATCCATTGTAGTGCTATAGATAAAGTGCTGTTGATAAAGTTAAAGGTTCATTTGAGAGCTGTGTCATTAGATTGTGAAGAATATGATACTGCATAAAAGATAAAGGCTAAGTGCACCTGCCAGGTGATGAGTGAGGTACCGCAATTATGTCAACATCCAATATCTCATATTAAGAAGTGAGGGAGGGGGCACTTCCCTGGTGGTCCAGTGGTTAAGACTCCATGCTCCCAATGAAAAGGGCCCAGATTCGATCCCTGGTCAGGGAACTAGATCCCATATGCATGCGGCAACTAAGAGTTGCATGCCACAACTAAGGAGCCCATGAGCCACAACTAAGAGTCCACATGCCTCAACTAAAAGATTCCGCATGCTGCAACTAAGACCCAGAGCAACCAAATAAATAAATATTACAGAAAAAAGGAGCAAGGGGAATCACCCCAGGAATAGTCCTAACAATTTAGCTTGCAAATTATGTGGTGATAGTATATTCCAAGGCAATAAAATAAATTATATCTAGAGCTCATAACTATTCCACTTACTTGGCTGTGTCTAAGCACTAAACTCAGGTGACATTGAGACTTTAACTTTGGGACTTGTTTGGTGCCACCTGGGTGAAATCTGGTATGATCTCAATGTGAGGTATCAAATGACAGAAGTACTTGACCCCACATTCCAGAACTACATGTGTCCCCATTTCTCACCCCACCCTCTTCTCTGCACACACATCTCCCTCTCAGAGAGAGCTGGGCCTGGGTTATGTGTGGCAAGAACCCGCTGCTTGTGTTCCATGGATTTCAACAAGCACATACTGGTTGGTAGAGTGTGATCTTAGTGGCTTGAGTATTTGGTGATGAAATTTGCATGTCCTTTGCTGGAAGAAGTGTAATTAGAATAAGATGTATTCACACAGCCACATGTAAAATGTGAGCAGGAATGTGGTCTATTTAATAGAATTACACTGTTTTTATTAAAGTATTTCCTTTTAAAAACATATTGAGTGACAGATATACAGAACAAACTAGTGGTTCCCACTGGGGAGAGCAAAGGGGGGAGGGGCAATCTAGGGGTAGGGGACTAAGAGATACAAACTATTATGTATAAAATAATCTACAAGGACATATTGTACAACATGGGGAACATAGCCTGTATTTTACAATAACTATAAATGGAGTATAACCTTTCAAAATTGTGAATCGCTGTATTGTACACCTGCAATTTATATAATATTGTATAATACAGCAACTATACTTCAATTTAAAAAAACAGAGTGAAAACAAAATACATTTAATTTTTTAAAACCGATGCCCTTAAGCAAATTGTTTATCACTTACAGAGGTATAGAGAAAAAGAAAGAAAAATTAAGAAGCCCACAAAATCAGTCAAATTTAAAAATAGCAGTCGATTGCCGTCTTCCTAAAAGCTTCAGTGCATGTGTTTGGAGCACCATCTTATTTCCCCCCAACTCAGACCTTCGTTTCCAGTTCTAGGAAATAAAACCAAGAGAGTATGGCTCACCATGCCCTAGCTGAGCCGTTTTCTTACCTGATCCCTACCTCACTGAATACATGAAATAGCAAATATTTGTTAGATTTCTGAATATCAATGTGCTGGTTTGTGCTAGTTGAACTAATTGAAGCCCGTACTTTCCAAGAGTTTACTATAAAAGGCTGAGAGGAAGTGATAAATGTGCAGTGAGATTAATGAAAGACAAATGGGTAATATGTTGACATGAACGTAATTTATTATTGTGTTGTAAATTTTGTGCTGCCTTATGTCTGACAGTCCAGTAGAAATATAATGCAAGCCCCATATATCATTAAAATGTTTCTAAGAGCCACATTTTAAAATGTAAAAATAAAATTAGTTGTAATATTTTATTTTACCCGATTACCATTTCAGCTTATAATAATGAGGTATTTTAAAACGTATCTTTCATACTAAGTCATCAAAATCTCAACTGGAGATTTTCATTGGAAAAATTTGATAGAGTGTATAAAATTTACAGTCAGAAAGTAGATTTGCTTACCCAAGTTGTTATCAACGTGCTTTAAAGTTTTTCATTAATAGGAATGAGTAATCGGTTTTTTAATTTAAATTTACATTAATTACAATGAACTCAAGCGAACAATTCAGTTCCTCAGTTGAACTAGCTAGTGCCCACCCTCGCTGGACAGTACAAGTTCAGGGTGCTCGGCAGTAGAGTCAGCCCTGGGTATCCAGGTTTGGCCTCCAAGGAATGCGTGCTGTGTACCACTTCGTTTTGTTTAAGGTACTTGAGCATCTGGGGATTTTGGTAGGGAGGCACGGAGGGCGGGGGGCTGGGAGGGAGGGCCTGGAGCTGGGAGGGAGGGCCTGGAGCAAATCCCCTCTGGGTACTGAGGGACTGTATAACCTTTTTCTTGAGAACTAAGTAATAAGACCCATAGGCTAACAATAGAAAAAGTAGAAAAGCAGATTTTCTGGGAGACCAGTGCCTCAATAAGCTGGGTGGGGTTGACATCCCGGTTCTGAGAGGAGAACCCAGCTGTGAGGGTTTCACACAAAATATGATTTGAGCACAAGATCTTACTGCTTAAAGACTTTTGGAAACTGTTAACCTCATCTACGTCCCAACCCAGTTGAGCAGGTGACCCCTCCTGAAACCCTGATGGCTGGCTATCCATCCATTTAGTAAGTGCCTCCTTGATGAGGTTGCTCCTTCCCAACAACTGTTCATCACTGGTTTCCTGTTTATAGCTTCTTCCTTGTGAATTTCCTTCTAATGTCTTCTTCCACCCTTATTCTTTCCTATGTTCCTTAGAGTCTTCTGATAAAATTTTTGTATCCCTCCAGGTAACCTTTCTTTAATTTTTTAATGTTTATCTAAAAATATGAGTACATCATTCTAGATGTGATTTAACACAGCAAGATTTCCCATGATATTTAGGGCCCTGTATTTGTAAAGCATGAGACTGCATTAGCTTTTTTTTCTTTTTTTCTTTTATTTTCATCTCTTAAAACCTTTGGAACTTTTTCTTATGAAGCAGCTACACAGCTATGCCTTTCCTGTCCTGTACTACTTCAAAGAATTATTTCAAGCAAAATATAGGATCTTGTGTATCCTTTAAAAATTCAACTTGAATTTTTACCTTCTGAAATAATTTTGAGCCCTGATTCTATCACTTAGTACTTTACTTATTCCTGGCAAATACGTGCCTGTATTAGTTTCTCTTGCTATAAATAATGCTGCAAAGCTGCAACCCACCCCAAAATTTAGTGGCTTAAAATAATAATCATTTTTATAGCTCACAGGCCAATGGGTCAGCTGATCTTGGCTAAGCTTGGCCAAATTTGATAGAAAACAGTAAAACTTAAGAAACTGAATATGTATAAATTGTCTCTTGTATCTAAAGTGGAGAGGACTAATAGAATTTGATTTTTCTGTGTTGCATTATGTGCTGAATAATAGCTTATCTGCCCTAGCTGTCAGAACTAATGGAAATCATACTGGAAAATAGTTCAGTTGTTACCATCAAATTTCCTTACAAAGAATGCCATTCAAACCAGCATCCCTGAGGACCCCAATTTCCACATCCTTCAGCTTTTTAGCAATATGACTTAAATGCAGTAAATCTACAGTGAGATTTTTAGCAAAGCACTGTCATTTGAGATTTGCTCTAATTGCTCTCTACCTGTAAGCTGTGTGTGTGTGTGTGTTTATTACTGTTAACACCACCACTACATATTATACAGGTGGCCACATATAGTAGGTATATATACAGGGATATGCATATATAGGTATATGTTCATTGTTGAGAAATTAGCAAATAGAGATTAAATAAGGTAAGCCTTGAAGAACATGCGTTCACAATTTGGAATGCTGGAGATTCTGGACCCCTACTTTGGTAATTCAATTTGCTGTTTCTGATTTAAGGAAAGAACTAATTTAGGAGAAAGTTTTTTGTTTTCATTTCTGGGGAGGTTTCTTAAAGAGGAAGCTACGAAATGTAACTAGATGTTAACGTCTAGGGATTTAAATTTAAGACATGCAGATTAAACATTTTTTAAACTAGATTTGCTTCCCCTTTACTTGGTCTAAAAATAATTTTTTTAAGAACCAGTAACAAAGAACTGCAAAATACTACTATCATCAGGGGAAAAAGTTATTTGAAAATAATATTCAAGAATTGAAAATAAAAAGGCTTGAGAACTAGTAGCAGGAATGCCACCTGGCTTAGTATGAAAAAAAGTAAGCATGGGTTTTAGAGTAAACAGCCTTGATTAGACTCTTCGGCAGGTTTTGAGCCTTTTTGATTATCTAAGTAGATGTGGAAGTGAATTATCTAGGTTCTTCTGAGTCAAATGAGATAGTGAAGGGAAAGCCCTAAGTAGATGCTTCAGTCTTTGCCCTTAACTCTTTTCCGATCTCCACGTTCACATGATCAAGGCTGATGAGATATAACAATATTGAGAGAGTCAAAATCGTATAAAGATCATGATACTGTATGTTTTTGTATGTGAAACATGCCAGTAAAACTACAAGACAGAATTAGAGAGATAAACATCAAAATGATGTTGAAAAGAATTTGACTGTTACCAATGTCAGAGCACAATACACACAATTATACATGGTCTAGTATATATATATGATTTACTGTTTAGGACTAAGTGGGCATTAATTGGATCGAAAACTATAGGCAAAGAGTTTGTCATACATGAGGCTCTGTTTTTTTTTAATTCCAGTTTTATATCTGTTCTAGGCAGTGGGCATCACTCTTTCTTGGGCCTACCTAAATTCATGCTTTCAACATTGGTAATTAATTCCACGAGTGTTGAATAACAAAGGTTTCTATTGGGAGAACTGATTTTCTACTGGGCACCAGCAGCAAGAATTTATTTACAGGCCTTTGTTATGAATTGGAAGAAATTTGGGGTCAACTTTAGAATATCTATCCTTTAAGCAGAAAAAAAGCTTCATACTGTCAAATGACAAAACCAAAACAATATAATAATGAGTTTGTTGTCCTTTATTCAAAGGAAGACAGTCCATGGATTGGGGGAATACAGTGCCTCATAAGCAGTGGATCACTGTTCTAATAGGATTTGGGACAAGAGCGCGTTTATAGAGCTTTAGAAGGGTCAACACTGAAACGGCATGACTGTCTAGGAGGTTGGGAAGGGAATTTCCTTATAAGGCTAGCAGGTCCTATTTTTAGGGTAAATCAAGTTAGCTTAAGCTGAGTTGGAGGACTGTGATTGGTTTGTTAGGATTTCTTGACAGGTGTTTACATTACGTGCAGGCTGGTATAGGTTTAGATTTGTGATGTGGACCACACCACTGGGATGGCCTTCATTTTTGGGGTCCCACTATAAGAATTAGCTTTATCAGTATTAACAGAGGCCATGGATCCATCAAGGAGGTATAACTTGTCATTTGAAGCCAGGTCAACAGTGTCCCCAAAGGAATGTCAAATTTCAAGGAGTGAAATATGTGGATTAGCTCTCTGAAAGGAATGTTTACTCTCTTCACTCACTTTTTTTTTTTTTTCCAATTTATTTATTTATTTTTGGCTGTGTTGGGTCTTCGTTGCGGTGCACGAGCTTCTCATTGCGGTGGCTTCTCTTTGTTGCGGAGCACAGGCTCTAGGCACGCGGGCTTTTAGTAGTTGTGGCATGCGGGCTCAGTAGTTGTGGCTCACGGGCTCTAGAGCGCAGGCTCAGTAGTTGTAGCGCACCGGCTTAGTTGCTCCACGGCATGTGGGATCTTCCTGGACCAGGGCTCGAACCTGTGACCCCTGCATTGACAGGTGGATTCTTAACCACTGCGCGACCAGGGAAGTCCCGTCTCTTTTCACTCACTTTTGTGGCGCATCATTTTTAGCCTGAAACTCGAGCTCTGAAATAATTGTGCAGCACCTAATGAATGTGAGGAACACGGCTGCCTCTCGACACAGGTAAATTGAAGCTGTGTACAGTTTCGGTAATCACATTTCAGTTTCTGTATGCTTTGGTTAGCTCCTGCATTCTTTCTCACCACAAATACGTGCACACACGCACAGGGGCAAAACCTTGGAAAATTACCATTTTCCATTTTAATTTGAGAGTCAGCCTGGTCACATCAACAAAACCCTTGATGGTGTAGGTCCAACACCCAGCTCTGCCTCTTCATAATTCTGTGGCCTTGGACAAATCCTTCAGAGCCTTTTCCTTCTGCTTAGGGTTGGGATGGATGATTTTACAGATTCTTTCAGTTCTGTGATTCTGATTTTAATTTCAGTTTTCCTGTGTTAGAGATAAAATGGGCAATTGCAGGTGTTCTGGTTCTGCTTAAGTTTTGTTTTGTTTTGTTTTGCTCTTTGGCATGTAAAGGAAAGCCCTACAGATCGTCTTTTCCTTTTGAGAATGAAAATTTGTTTATGTTAAGAATTAAGTGAGGTACTTTATTTGGCCTTGAAAGGGGTTCACACTCAAATCTTCTTGATTGTGATTCTACAGGATAATTACGTTGAAAATGGAATATTTGAATGTTTTAAAAGCATTTTTGTGGGGTATAATTATATTATGCCCAGGCTAAGGGGAAATTATTTATGTGAGGCAACCACAGCTGGGATAGAAATAGCATCACTGTATGCTTTTTAAAAGATACTCACGATACAAGAATCTGACCCCGAGGAAATTGTGAACTGATTAAATAGTACCAAATAAGTGACTATATGAGGCCAGCTATTCAGACCAGTGAGAAGTTCGTTTAAATGCAGAAACAAGATGGTTTTCATTAGCCACAAACCTTAAAATTACATAAATCCACGGATGCACTGAGCTATGGATCCGTGCCTTCTCCTTGCCAAGCAAGACTTTTCAGCCAGTGAAACAGAGAGTTCCTTGTTCCCTTTCCCTTTTAGTTGGGACTGTGTGGGGAGGAATGTTGCCAAGCCAGCTCTATAAGGAATTTTGATCTCCTTGATGATAATAAAGAGAAACTTTTTGGGGAAAGGGAACACCCAGTTTGAAAGACAGCGGGGAGAACTTGTTTGAGAAGCTGCTTTTGCGCTTGTAAATTGCATTGATTCTAGGTGTAGGTTTCGGGGTCACCTCTGCAGATTGGCCCAGATTAGGTATATATTTATATTTGTTTATTTTAATTTCCCCTTAAGCTTTTGGAAAGCCATTTTCTAGCTAACTTCCTTTGGAAAGTCCATTTTCACTTGAGTAGCTTGTCTATATAGTATGACCCTAAAATATTCTTCTGGCAGCAAATGGTTATTTTTAAAAGATTGACAGCATTTTTAGGTGTAGTGTTTGAGTCTGTAGTTCAGAGCATTCTGTAAATAGCCTGTTGCTTTTGAGGCAGTGTGTGCATGTGCCATTGTTTCAGCCAGTTATTCTGCCCATTGTCACTGAGCACTGTTTTCCCATGGGAAAGCATCTCTGGTCTTATGATGTCAGTGGAAAGTCATTCAGGTTACGAGAACTATCTTCATCTTCAGTCTCTCAGAAATGCAGGGACCGTGAATGGCCATTTATAGCAGGGTGCCAATCTTTTAGGTGTTGTCTTGGATTTCTGCCAAGTAACCTTAAGTTACCTTAGATAGTGTTAAGATGAAAACAAAATTAAAATGTAATAGTTATTTAAGTGGTTATATTTCCCATCCACTAAAGCTTTTATATTTCTTTTTATTAAAAAGAGAAATGTATTTTAAAAGTTAGGAATAATTATCTTTAGGATAACTTTGACAGGGTATGCATTTTCACTGGCTATAAATAACTTACTCTAGGACTGAAAGATTTAAGTTTTAAGAGCATCCATTTTAACACGTCCTGAATAGGACCTTGTGTATGATGTATTAGGCCATTTTTTGAGGCTTCATTCAGAAAAAAGGGATTTGAGTAAACCTGTTGGGCCCTTGGAAGGCTAAGTATTATCTTCCATGTGACCACCTTGGCTGGTGATGGTTTCCTTCCGGATGAATGCCAGGGAGTGGGATGCTTCTAGCAACTAGGCTTTGTTTCTTAAATGGGTTATTTGATTCCAGTAAGGATCCTGGGTTGTTTGTCTTGTTTTAATTAACTGAGCCAGGGATATGTTTCTTAAAACATGAAATCCTTTGCAGGTGGGCTTCATTAAGAATAGAAAAGCTTCTGGTTCAATCTGTTATCTCCCAGCGCCTTACTCTGATCTGGTGTTGGCTCAGGAAAGAATTTTTGCCCAAGAAACATGTCTTTGTGATTTTAAGTATTTATTTGTGAAGGGCCTCTTGTAATGTCAAATGTAACAGATATACACATACAGCCAATTTTATAATTTCTAGCATAATAAGTTACCCTAAGTATTGAGGAATCAAAGTTTGAACTATTACACAGCTCCATTCTAAGAAAACGGGTCATGTTAATGATCATACTTATTTTTTTAAGTTAATATTAGATCTCATCTGGTGGAAAATCCAAAAGGAACTGAAGCATCTGTTTTCTTGTCTTAGCGCCCATTGTCAGAAGGAAGAGATCATAAGGCAATTAAAGATGTTTTCCAGTAATTTGCTAGGGCCATAATCAATTCATTTGAAGGGAATGGGAGAAAGATTACCACCATTTGGTAGTTGGAACATACAAACATGCAAACAGATGGCATCAAAATAACTGTAAAGTCAAGAAGACAGAAGGATAGCAAAGTGAAGAATGGAAGAAATAGAAAGATGTTAAGAAGTCAAGGTAGGAAAAAATTGAGAAACATTTGATGTGTTTGTCAGGTAGGGTGACCAGTTGTCTCAGCTTGCTGGGGGGTCTACCAGTTTTAGCAGTAGAAGTCTCACATCCTGGAAACTCCTCAGATCCAAGCAAACTGATCAGTCATCTTATTGTCAAAATAAGGACTTGCCTGACTTACTGCTTTGTCCCCAAAACTATTGGGCCAACCGAATACATCAGTGCCTAGCATGTGTTACATACTCAAACTTACTGAATGAAGAAGTGTTAGCTGCTGTCATTTATTATTGTTGCTGTTGTTATATTGGAGTTGCCTCTCAGCAGCTAGGAGGTGAAAGCGTGCAAACACCAAGACTTCTTAAAGTAGGTAAAAGAGAAGCAATGGCCTAATCTTTAGGAATGTCTTATGCTGTGGAATTGAAGGATTTTGAGTTAGTAATGGGATAATCAGGAAAATAAAGAGAGCCAGGGTAGTTGATTGTGACAGAAGCCAAGGGAAAAGACTTCCAAGGAAGAATTCATGTATGGCAAAGAAAATGAAAAGTGACAGGTATTGAAGAAAAAGGCTTTCCTTTCTCAGGAGATTGTATGTAACCTTTGAGAAAATTGTTCGGATGGTAGGAATGTAAACCAAACTGCAAGGGTCCTGAGAAGCAGGTAAGAAGGTGGTATCAGTGAGTGTTTAAATCACCACCTGCTAGAATTTGTTGGAAGTAATGGGAAGATGACAGTTCCTCTAGAGCAGAGGCAGGCAAACTATGGCCCACTGGCCAGATCTGGCCTACTGCCTGTTTTGTAAAGAAAATATTACTGTAAAGTAGCCACACCCATTTCACATATTGTCTGAGACTGCTTTTGCATGGCAGCAACAGAGTTGATTAGTTACAAGAGACTGTAGGGTTCACAAAGCCTAAGATATTTACTCTCTGGCCTTTTACATAGAAAATGTGCTGACACCCTCCTCTAGAGGATAATAGAATGGAAGGAGGTATTTTTTGTCTATTTGCTTTCTTTCAGTGGAGGAGATCAGAGCCTATTTGTGGATGTATTATGGAGCTGGAGAAAAGGAGGAACTTAGTGGGTATCTACTGCTGTGTAATAGGTTACCTCAAACCTAATGGTTTAAAACAATAAACATTTACTATCTCAGTTTCTGTGGGTTGGGAATTTGGGAGTGTCTCTCTTGAGGTTTCAGTCATGTCAGCCAGGGCTGCCGTCAGATGAAGGCTGATGAGGCTGTAGGATGTTTCCCAGATCACTTACATTGCTGTTGACACGAGACCTTGGTTCCTCATCACATGGGCCTCTCCACAGCACTGCTTGAGTGTCTGTACAACATGGTAGCTGACCTCCTCCACAGCAAGTGATCCCAGAGAGCAAGGAAGAAACCCTAGTGCCCTTAATGACCATGCCTTGGAAAACACATATTTTTGCCCTATTTTATTTGTTGCTACAGACAAACCTTGATACATTATGGGATGGCCGTGACAAGAGCATGAATCCAGGAAGTAGGGACCATTAGGGGTCATCTTGGAAGCTGGCTACCATGGGGGAGAGAAATTGGTACTTCATTGTTCCTTGAGGGGAGGATATGGAATGAAGGGCCTTTGCAATGACAAGGAGATAGTAACTACGGAACACACTGTGGAGAGTTAGAGGTACAGAGAAATGTTAAGATGGTGGAGGTAGAATTTATTCAGCAAGATAGTTACCAACAGTGGTAAAGGGTCATTAGTCCCTCTGTTCAGTTAGGGGTAAGGCCCCAAGATTCTAAGACTGGAAATCTTTGGGACAGGAATGAGTTTGAGCAGAATAAAGTACCATGGGGAATGCAATGGTGATTTCATTATTAGATTTTATACTCCTTGGTAATGGAATTTAAAACATGGGCAAAGCCTATATTTTATAAACAAATACATTAATAAATTTTATATATTTATTTATATATTATAAATGTATTTTATGTCCTTCATTGCACCTAAGACAGGGCCTTATCTATAGGTATCTGATCATTATGTGACTTTTTCGCAATGTTATTATCTTACTACTTACTTCAGTAAAATGGACAAAATTTATATTCTGATTTTTGAGGATCAAAGCATTGAATTTTCTCTTATTCCCTCAGGAAAGCTGTGAAACTTATGTTTATGGAGCATTCTGCTTAGGCTGCTTCTTTGTATCTGTTGGGGAATGAGCCTCTCAGTTTCTGGCTTGGAAATTGCGGGTGGTGGGCAAGGCCCCAGATTGGGGAGTTGAGGGGTCCTAGCTATTCTGCTGATGATCCGATACTGTGGCCTCAGCTGCCGTTTGTTACATCTGGCAGCAGAGGGATAGAATTTCACTAAACATGCCTTATAAAGTAGAACTAGAAATGCAGAAAATGTTACCTGAAACATGGTTTTAGAGATTGTGCCAGGAGCTTTTGCACTCAGGTCTGTGATAGGTCCCAGCTAGGTTCAGTACAAGATTATTTTTTTTTAAAGGACAAAAATCCTCTTATGGATTTATGGACAAAATATATATGACGATGACTAGAACGGACAGATGTTTGATCTATTTTTGCATTTCTGTGGGGGGAAGTGTCAGGAAGCTATTTCTTTAACTGAAATCTCTTGGTGTAATTTTAGTGTTGTTTTTTTTCCCTCCTGTGAACAATTTTTAGAAATGATACAAGTTATTATAGAATCACCCAGTTCACCACTGCATGAATGGCTTCTGTTGGAAGTTAACTCTTCTTAGCATGGATCTCACACATTTCCTCCGAAGCTGGATTTAACAAGGGAGGGATTACTTTGCTACCGTGTCTTTTGATACCTTGGTTTCACATAACGCTTGCACTCCTGTGGATTTATTTTTCATCTTTTGCTGATTTTTTTTTTCTTTTTGAGCTATCAGAACCTATTAAGTGAGGTACTATGGATATTTCAGAACTTCCATTTTCCTTTTTAAAAATATTTATATGGGGAATTCCCTGGTGGTCCAGTGGTTAGGCCTCGGCTCTTTCACTGCCCAGGGCCCGGGTGGTGCCGGCTCTTTCACAGCTGTGCCGTGTGGCCAAAAAAATATGTATATATTTATATGAACGTAATACCGGTGGGCAGAAGGGTTTGGAAATACAAAAGGGCACCCATTTCAAAGTTATTTTGGCAAAATGGTGTGTTGCCTTCAGTGGTCATAGCTAAGACCTACTGAGAGCTTGCTACACAGTAGGTGCTCTGCTGGGCCCTGGGTGAGACTTGTTACCTCTTTGCAGCGTAGCTGAGGAGATGAGACACCAGCACCCTTACTGTACTCTTCAGAGCTGACAGAGTGATAACCAGAGAATGTTCTGGAGAAAACTGATGGACTGGCCAACATATTCATTCATGTTTGTGCTTGGTAAATTCTACAGTAATTTTTCAGTCCAAAAAGTTATATAAAGTTGTCACTTGCTAATTAGTAAAGCTCCCCTGACACCGTGCCCTCAGCTCTGGGAGGTGACATACAGCCTTACTCACAGACCTGGTCACCATGCAGGGACTTGGCATTGTTCTTTGTGTGAGTCACTTGGAGGTTATTATGAGAATATGGTTTCCTCCAGAGTGATTCTATTTATTTCAGAAAAACATCTGATTTTATTGTCAGGACCTTGCAGTAAGCAAAATGGATAAACTTGTCAATGAAATCTGCCATGGGGGAAATGTATAAGCTTTTCAATGAATAAATTCTTCTCAGTACTGCTAATTTCTTCATTTCAATGTTAAAAAAACAACACTGTATTACACGCGGTTGGAGATGTCTGTAGCATCCATAATGCTTAACCCAAAGGAATTCATAATTGAGAATTAGGAGGAATAGAACTATTTTTGGCATTGCTCCAGGCCACGTTTCTCTTTACAGCCCTTCTCCCCAGCCTCCACCCCAGAGCTATGGATTTTTGTAACTAACCAAAACTTGTTTTTTCAGGTGCCCACTGATGGCAACGCTGGCCTGCTTGCAGAACCGCAAGTCGCCATGTTCTGTGGCAAACTGAACATGCACATGAACGTGCAGAATGGCAAGTGGGAGTCAGATCCGTCGGGGACTAAGACCTGCATTGGCCCCAAGGAGGGCATCCTGCAGTACTGCCAAGAAGTAAGTCTCCGCCGGTGGCCAGCGGTTCATGTTGGATCACATGCACATTTTTTTAATTTAATTTCTTTTATGTTTGTATTTTATCTCTTGCAGTGAACGTCTTGGTTCCTAATGATTCACCATACCATTAATGTATTTACTTGCTTTACCCTACAGTACGCATAAATATTTAAAAAATTATGTCATATAATAACCATCAATAAACCAACTGAAATATAATCTTGTATGTCAGATATACTTTAATTTTAAAAAAAAAGAGAAAAAACCCAACTGAGTAAAGTTTAAGATACCTTGGCTCTTCCTTTTATCTTGAGAGTATATCCCACTGTGGCTAATGCAAAGTATTGTGTTTAACAGTGACTAGAAATTGGGAGTTTGGGATTGACATATACACGCTACTATATATAAAATAGATAACTAATAAGAACCTACTGTATAGCACAGGGAACTCTACTCAATACTCTCTAATGACCTGTATGGGAAAATAATCTAAACAAAAGTGGATATATGTATATGTATAACTGATTCACCTTGCTGTACAGCAGCAAGTAACAGAACGTTGTAAATCAACTATACTACAATAACAAATTTAAAAAAATAAAATTAAAGTGACTAGAATTTTCTCTATGTTACCAATTTGATATATTTTAGTTCATTTGTTTATATTTACTTTTAGTTTTTCTCTCCTTTTTACGATTTGAAAACCTAAAACATTTACATTGTTAAAACATTGAAATAAGAAGTTGCACTCCGAAATCTCACTTGCCATCCATCCTCTCTGAAAAAATATTTTCATCGTTCTTGATTTATCCTTCTTGAAAAAGAGAGAATTTATATTTTTCCTTCTTCTGCTTATACAAAAGGTAGCTTACAATAAGCACTGTTCTGTACTTTGCTTTTTTAACATAACTTTTAGATCCTGGAAATCACCCCCTTGCCATTTGTAGAGATCTTCAGCCTTTGTGTAATTTCTCCTAGTTTTCTTTCTGTTATTGTACAGGGTTTTTTTTTTTTAATTAATTCGGTTTAAAATAACTGGAGTCCAAGGCATTTTGTCCCACATTTCCAGACAGTTATATATTCCTACAATATGTGGCTCTTTGTGTTTTAAGAACATTTAAAGGAATTAGTCTTATACCTCTTGGCCAAGCAAAATTTCTTACCCTACATAAACAACGGATAACCTGGCAACATTTCCTTTGTTGTAATCTTTTATGTACAAGAAAATTTTCTTTAGCCCTGTTGGATCCAAAATGAGTGTTTAATGAAATATATATCTGTGTGTGTGTGTGTGTGTATATATATATATATATATATATTTAACATATACATATATGCCCACATGTATTTTTTTTTATTGGTAGCACTATAAGAAAGGACAATCTAAATTCTAACTCCTGTGTTTTGAGAAGCAAAGAAGCATCTGCATTATCACAATATATTGCATATCAAGTAATTTTTGTCTTGAAGGAGTATGAACCATGATGTGAAAAGATAATTCTTCATGTTTAAGTAGAAATCACTAATATTGGCATCCTTTATATTTTTTTAAAAAACCATTTATTATATAGGGACTGATAATAAACTCACTTTTGCCTGGATATGACATTTCTAAAATATACATTTTTGGAAATAATATTCACATTCTATTGAAGAGTTCCTCTAATATAGTTTTGTAGATGAGTTATGAGTTGGTAAATTGGAGCTCTGTGCATGCATGCTTTTAGGTTTTTGATACCATTTTACTTATCTGGATACACATGCAGATTATGCATTCTGAATGTTAAATAAATTTTTTTAAAGGCTACAACTCAAATTTACTTAATGACGTTGACCACATCATTTTCTGTTGAATGGCTATTTTGATGTATATATCATAGTTGGCATCTAAGTTTTTCTTCAGTGTCAGTCATGAATAATCAGATGTTTTTACATTTGTATGATGACTTTATAAAAATTACTCTTCATGACCCTGAGAACAACCCTATTCCCACTCCACTTAGAGATCCCACTAATGCCTGGGTAACTTCGCTTCCTGTTTTAGTCTGTTGTTTGTCCCAGGGATAAGCCACAGAGTGGTTCTTCATAGTCGCAGCCTTTGCCAGATTGTTGGTGGTCATGGGGTGGAGGTAGGGGGAGGAAAGTGAGCCCTTTGGTTGTTTCTCCTTTGTCTTGAAATTCTGGTTATATCTGCCTATCTCAGCTTACCACCCACTGAGGTCTTGTACAACGATACACAACAGGCCAGAGTCTTAAGATGGATTAGACAAACATTAGGCTAGAGAAGTTAAGAAAGGGCCAGACCATCAGGCCTTGTGGGCCCTTTTAATGAATTTGATCTCTATTCTGTAACAACAGGATGTGTCATGGAAGGTGTTTATTTTTTTAAAAGAAAGAGAATGACTGTACATTAGCATTTCCAAAAGTCACCCTCTAATAAGAACGTACTGTATAGCACAGGGAACTCTACTCAGTACTCTGTAATGACCTATATGGGAATAGAATCTATAGATTGATTCTATAGAATCACATATTCTATGTATATGTATATGTATAACTGATTCGCTATGCTGTACAGCAGAAACTAACACAACATTGTAAATCAACTATATTCCAATAAGAATTAATTTTAAATTTTAAAAAAATAAATAAACTTATCAATCACCACTTTACTGTGAATCATCATGAAGGGCTGAGTCAGAAGGCTGGTCAATATGAGCACTCTGACCCTGAAAAAAATAAACAAAAATGAAAGTCACCCTCTTGCTTTGTCACTCTGACCTCATATCTAGTTTCTCAGTTCCCTGGGACCCAACTGGAGCCTCTACTCCGGAGCTGTCCAGAGCAGTAGCCGCTAGCGGCGCATGGCTGTTGAGCGCCTGCAGTGTGGCTATAATGTGTGCTATAAGTGTAAGATATCAATAAATACCATATTTCAAAGATTTACATGAAGAAAGAGTATAAAATAATCACATTAATAATTTCATATTGATTGCATATTGGAATGATAATATTTTGTATATACTGTTGTAAACATCATGTATATGTTACTAAATTGTGAATATGTATGTTATTAAAATGAATTTCAACTGTATCTTTTTACTTTTCAGTGTAGCTACTGTGGAATTTAACATTACACTGGCATTATGTTTCCGTTATATTATATTTCCATTGAACAGTGTTGCTCTCCTGCCCCGCCCCATTCCACCAGTGACTCTGGGCTGTAAGGGTCTTAGATCCCATGATCTAGCAAGTGGGAGAGGGAAGCGGAAGTGAAGAGTCCCTCCAGACCTTCCCCCAGAATTTTACTGGTGCTTGGGAGTTAGAGAGGCTTATTTGGGGCCTTTTAAATACATCTTTCATTAAAAATATTTTAGTGCAAGATGATTATATGAATACTTTTCTAGAGTCCAGTGGTTCTCTCTTCCTCCTTCAGACTTATATCTCTGAGTGCTAAGGATGCAATGATGAGTAAGATACAGGACCTGTTCTTAAAGCGAGATCGCAGGGGCGAGAAAGGCTTATAAAATAATTTTAGCAACTTAAAAACTGATGATGATGATGTTGGCACATGGCAATAATGTTGATAATGCTAGTACCAACTAACTTTTATTGAGCATTAACAAGGTACTGAGCTACCCTGCCAAGTGTTTGCCCTCGTTTTACCCTCATGATGCCTCTGGGAAAGAATCCTGGGAAAGAAACTTGGTGATTTGCAACATTTAAGGGGAACAAAGTGAAAGATTCAATGGAGGAAGAGCAGTGGCCAGAAACCTAGGATCAGAACTAGGTGGTATTATGTGCTGGAAGTCAAGCTAGGTTAATATCTAAATGAGAGAAATGATGAGAGTGCAAGTGTGATGCAGACCAGAAGTGACTGAAGTATAATTTTTGACAAGGCAACTCATGACTGTCTTGCAAAATGAATGCGTATCAAACCTTTTACTCAATTCGCTAATTACTGAGGTAACCTGTAAGATGTTAACCAATTTGATTTGAAGAGATTTAAATCCTTTTTCAACAAACTTCATTCACATGGCTGTGAACAGGAATTATCTGATCTGCATTGCATGAGACAGGAAACATTTGCATTGCTATCAGGTATCTACAGTATCTACTCCTACAGGGTTGTAAAGTAGCCTATAGAGAGTCAATCAGAAGAACATAACCTGTTTAATCAGGTCATCTTTTCCCCTACCACCCCAGGCTCTGGAAGACAACACCTGCATTTCACTGCTGGGACAGCCAGTACCTAATCTCTTTTGCCCATTTCTGAATAATGGACATTTTTTATAATAAAACAGTCTCCTAATTTGGCAAATAAAAGTTCATTATTGATCTTTAGGATAGCAATTTCAAGGGACTAGCATGGGAAGAGTCAAATTACAGTAGGTTACAGGAAGAATAACATGTATGGGTGTTGAAGCCATCTGTGGTCTCTTTGAGGAAAGTCCAAGAGGCAAAGAGCTTGTGGGCAATTCATGGAAAAGGGAAAGCCTTTGTTTTTTGTTGGGCTTTGTTTTTAAAGGGAAGGAACTTCAGCTGAAGGAAGCTTAAACTAAACTGCAGGAAGGGTAGATCCATCATAAGAAAACTAGTGACTGGCTGAGTCTTAGAAAAGAGAATAAAAGATGGGGAAATAGGGTGTGTTAATGAGGCAGTTTATGTTGTCAGGTGACTGAAATCTACTCGTACATGGAGAATATTTTCTCCCATTGATGGAGAGGATCTTGGGGTAGGGATAGCTTACAGAATTTTTAAAAAGGCATCCAGTAACTGGGTCCTCAGATATCGAAACTGAGACTCAGTGCTGCCTGGAATTTTTCTGTTGGGGTCTCTTGTTTTCTGCTTATCCTTTCTCCTTTATTTTCACCTCATTTTCTCCTGCAAAGATGGCTTCCTTTAGGAGGCCAGGGAAGATGGCAGCTCTGGGAGTTTATTGTTCCAGTTTGGATTTCCAACCCCATTCTGCCAGTGTGCATTCTAATTCCCAGATAGGGTTCTCGTTGGTCCTGCTTTCAGTCACCCATCTACCTTTGGACTAGTCACCATATCCACAAGGACTCAGTATGTACTGGGACTGGCACACCTTGGTCATGAGGGTGTAAGGCTTGTTTGGCATCCCAACCAGAGCCAACTGGTGTGGGGCGAGGAGCTCTTGCCAGAAAGAAGGTTGAAGAGTGGCATGGGGGCAAGATAGAATAATGACCAAAGCCCAACACAATGCGCTTAGAAACACACAGTGCCTTTTTAAAAGTTTTATAGGTTGGAGAGTGGGTAGCTGAGGGAATTCACATCATGACTTTAACCAGCTTTGGGGAAGGTATTGGGGGGTGGGTGTTGGAGAGGTGTTCACTCAGAACGTTTAAACAGTGTTCAACTTTTTCTATTGAATGGTGCATCCTAAACTATCTAGAACATTGCTTATTGATATTTTAGGGTCTTTCTGCCACTTTCCACTTTGTAGGTAGTCTGAAATTTTTCTTTTATAATTAGAAATAATAGTTTCATTTGTAGGATTGAATTTTTTTGTGTGTTGTTGGAAAATGTTTATTTTCCTTTATTTTTTTTTTAGCTCCGTATTTTTGTTTTAGACAGTCGATTGATTCCCTGCTAAGAGAGCCAAAGAAAATAATGTTCGTAATTTTTCCAACTCCCCTTCCCACAGATTTTGTAAGCTATATTATTTTTATATTTTTGAAGTTTAATATTATGGTCTGTTCTATTGTCATAATTCTCACAGTCGTAGGTTCTGTCTTTAACTGGATTCAGTGTTTACAGTCAATCCTTTCACCAAAGCATCTCTATTACCATAATGTTTATTTTAATTCCTCTATTTTTTTGGGTGCCTGTCATCTTACTTAGTTATTTCCAGAAGTTGTTCTTATTGAACAATAATTTAGTTATGTATAGAATTCCAGGTTGACAAGTATTTTTGTTCAGCACCATGAAGATACTTATCCACTATATTCTGGTATCATTGTGCAAATTCCCTTTTTTTAAAATGTACAAAAACCATTACTGTCACCATTTAATGTGCTATTCATTTA
Source organism: Balaenoptera musculus (assembly GCF_009873245.2). Taxonomy (NCBI): domain Eukaryota; kingdom Metazoa; phylum Chordata; class Mammalia; order Artiodactyla; family Balaenopteridae; genus Balaenoptera; species Balaenoptera musculus. The sequence continues at coordinate 126,401,894 of NC_045788.1, read as the reverse complement.
CTGATTACTTTCTCTCAATAGTGATGAATCATTTTTTTCTTTATGTTCTCAGTCCCTCTTGTGACCAAAACACAGATGTTTTAGAGACAGCTGGCTGAGTCAGAGAGGCAGCTGTGAGCAGTCTGTGGTCCTAGGACAAAATGAAACCAACTGAACTCATGACTGTGACCTCATTCTGACCTTTTGCTAACCAATTTAACTCACTTGTTAAATTTGTTTTTCCAAAGGACTGCCTGTATAGCTGCACATCGTATCTGTTGGTGCTTAGCTTAATATGATGTGTCAAATATTATTATTTTTGATGGTGAATTATCTAGTCCATATCTCTCATAGTCTCATGTTCCTCTCAGTTTGTATTCCCTGCTGTTGGTTGTTTTATTGTTATTATTAATATTGGCATTTTTGCCTCGTGATTTCTTTGGTCCTATTGTTGGTCAAGGGCAAGATTAGGGAGAAAAAAGTAAAAATCGAGTCTTTTACCTTTGCTCTTATAAAGCCCTTATAAAGTTTGATTGGGAAGATAGTTTGAAACTTAGGTTTGTGTAATCAGCGTTTTATCTCATAGCATACACATTCTTGGTACCCATAAATTCCCTCCTGTTCCCCAATCATAATAGTTATGTTTTTGCCCAGTCATCTTTCAAATACTTGCATATTTGAAATATAAAAATTTTCTTTACATTTTTTTATTAGCACAGTCAGCACTATTCTTTCATTTTTTTTTTCATCAAATGTGTATTGAGGACTGCTATAGACTTAATGTTTGTGTCTTTCCCAAAATTCATATGGTGAAGCTTTAAGGTCCAATGGGATGGTATTTGGAGATGGAGCCTTTGGTAGGTAATCAAGGTTAGATGAGGTCATGACGATGGGGGCTTTGTGATGGGATTAGTGCCCTTATAAGAAAAGACACCAGAGAGCTTGCACAGTTTGCTTTCTCTGCCTGTTCACACAAAGAGATAATGTGAGAACCCAGAGAGAAGGTGGCAATCTGCAAGCCAGGAAGAGAACCTTCACCAGAACCCAACCATGCTGGTACCCTTATCTTAGACTTCCAGCCTCCAGAACTGTGAGAAAATACATTCCTGTTATTTAAGCCACCTGGTCTATGGTAATTTGTTATGGCAGCCTGAGCTAAGACTAGGACTTACTTTGGCTCCTTTGGGCAAAAGGATTATAGGCCCAAAGTGTCACTGAGAATTACCGTTTCTAGAGATCATGCTTTACAAAGCATTTTATGCAACACTCGGCTCTGACTCAGAGCATGTGGGTTGTCATTTAGCAACTGCTTGTGGACGGCCTGTTGTTGGCACAGAGATTGGAACTGAATAGGGCAGATGTTCTGCCCTGCTCTCTACACTGAAAGAACCTCCCCTGAAATGGCCTTGTGGTCTCCTCCTGCAGAGACTGTTTCTTTCCATTGATGGGAATTCTAAAGAAATTTTTAAGCAAGAGTTAGGGGTTGCTGGCCCTCAGTCCAAATTTGCCCTCAGTTTATTTTTACCCAGTTAAGATGTAGGTGCCATGATAATGCTCAATAGTAGAGTGATAAACATATAGCAGGGCCTTAAATATTCAGTGAAATGTACTAAATGATCACTAAGTACACTTCCTGAAAACAGGAAGCAACCCTAGATTGTTCTTTATGTGACCCTGTGTTAATATGTTCTACCGTTGACTGTTGATGAATTACGTTTTCTAGCAGTTACAACCTCCCCTTCAATCTTGGTTGGACATGAGACTTGCTTTAACCAGTAGAATAGAGTGGTAGTGGTGCTGGTTTAGTTCTGGGTCTAAGCCTTAATTCGGCCTAGAAGTTTCTCCTTTTGCGCTCTGGGAAGGCAGCCATGTGGAGAAGCCCAAGTAGAAGAGAATGGAGGCCCTCACTCAATAGCCCTACCTGAGCTCCCAGGCAGCTGCCAGCACCAGCCACGTATGCAAGGCCAGGATGGACTTTGCAGGCTTCCTTGCAGTACTCTAGCTGACAACACCATGTGAAGAAGAATCACTCAGTCAACTCACAGAATTGTGAGGAATTCTGAGTTATCATGTGGTAGCTAACCTCGAAGATGGCTGTCAACAGCGCTTGCCTCCCTCCTCGTATTTGCATCCACACGTAGTCCTTAGTCTCCTCCCGCAGCGTGCAGGAGGATGTTACAGAAATGATGTGTGTGGCATTTGAGGCTAGATCATAAAAAGCACGTGGCTTCTACCTTGCATACTTTTGCTGTGGTGGAAGCCGGCCGCCGTGTCATGAGGACCTCAGTGCTTCTGCCAGCAGCCAGCACTCGCTGGCAAGGCAATGAATGAACCACTTGGAAGTGGATCCTGTAGCCTAGTGAAGCCTTCATTTAACCTCAGCCCCAGCTGACATCTTGACTGCACCCTTGTAAGAGACGGGATCACTCAGCTAAGTCTCTTGCAGACTCCTCACGCGCAGAAACTGTGTGAGGTAAGAAATGCTTACTGTTTGAAGCTACTAAGTTTTGGGATAGTTTGTGCGCAGTAATAGATGACCACAACAGACGCTCCCTTGACGATTATATTCCTCTGTGGTCCTTTGGTAGAAAAAAGTTCCTTTCCTTCATTCTATACTAGATACAGAAAGTGCTGCCATCACAGAAACAATTTGAAAATAACTATGTAAATTATTCATCATTTAACAGCCTAAAGTGGCCACTTGCCTTAATGAACTGTTACATTACCCAGATATTGGCCTAAGGAACCTAGAAGTCTTATAAGTAGATCAAAACTAGGATAATATTCCCCTTGAAACATACATTATAAAGCCTAGGAAGAAAAATTAGAATTTTTAGATTTTGTTGTCCTCTTTCTTTTGAATGAAATGAGGTTTAAAAAGAAAGAAAAACAACATTGTTCTATTTAAACCAAAGGCTTTAGGTTGAGAGAAGAAAAAATTGGAAGTATACTTCAGTTCTTCATCTGAAGAATTTTATTCTGTCCCAGATTTAATTCAGGCAAATTGAGCAAATATTTACTGATTCAAGATAAGATTTCGCGTCAGGTGTTGCTGAGTGGCCAGACAACATTCTTGGCTCATAGGAGCTTCTAAATACACAATTAGATAAATTGAGAAAAGAATTTAGGAAATTGAAAATGTAGAATGAGGCTGTAAAGTAGAGGATCTTGATTATAAATCTGGGTTTTGGGATCTAGTTCTAGAGATGAGTAAGGGCTATGGGATTATTTTTAGCAGGAGTGTTTTCTGGTCAAGACACTTTTGGAAAAATTAGCCTATATCTAAGGGTGATTTGGATTGGGGAGAGAAGGGAATTCCAATCTCAAGATGCTAGTGTGAAAGGGATGGGAAAGATCATCCTGCCCATCCTTGTTGTATAGATGAGCACATATGAGATACCCCAAGATGCTGTTATAAGGGAGCCCTTAGGGTCGAGTGCAGTGAAGGCAAAGCATGGGCTTCCCTATCAAACCTTCATTCAGATGCCGTCTTTGCTCTTTGACACCTGAGCAGTCCAGGAAAGCTGCCTAACCAATCTTAGACCATGTCCTCCTTTTATGATAGGAGCACACAGGAGTGCATTGCAAAAGTTAAATATGGTCAGTTCAACGAGAAATTGTGTAAGTCCCAGTACCGTTCTTCCTCCTCTTTTAAGGAGAGAACTTAAAACACAGGCTCTTCAACCCTCTGCATCCCTAACATGCAGAGCACATCCTGGGAGGCAGGGGCTTAGAGCAGGTGTCCACGGCTCTGCTAACTTACACTGGGAGCAGGTCTCTGGAGGGAGCTTTGAACAGGTTAAGCCTCAAGTGCTGGCAGAGATTTCCAGCTGGGAAACTTAGGTGAATGTGGCTTTGCTTCTTCTAGTCTTTCTATTAGATTTTGGGTATACTTTCTTTTTCCTAAGTGTTTTCTTTTCCACAATTAACAGTATGTATTTTCTGTTTCTTTAACCTTCTTGTTCTAAATGAACAGTTGTTTTGGCTATAAGTTAACAGGATCGCCAAACAAAGCACACCAGTGCCTGGACCAAACAAAAGCTGATGAGTTAAACAAAGCCATTTCCTTTGCCCAGCTGTCTACTCTAAAATATATAACATGACAGGGACTCCCAGACGAGACTTGTTTGTCAACCTTGCTGCCTTCATTCTATAGTGATGTGAAGTTAAAATGAATTAAAAAACAAACAACACGAGATCCTTTTAATCTAACCAACTTTGAGGGCATATCATAGACACACTGCTATGGTAGAAGCTGTGGAACATTCTTGACCGTTATTATTTTCCTCTGTGTGCCATCTACCTTTGTGAGCTTAAAATTGACCCATAGATGACAGGCACCTATGCATTGTGGTTTTGGTATTTGAAAGATGCAAAAATTCATATTAAGTGAAAATTTTTAAGTAGAGGTATCCAGCTATCTATATACGAGTACAAATATATTTTCTGCATTATTGGTCTGTATGCTTACATGGATTGCTTGCATAAACCATAGGATTCAGAGGTAAAAGAGATGAAACCAGTTTGGATATTTTTTCCCACATAGTTTTCATTTAATGAGATTAATGTTTGATTTAACATTTGTCCTTGTTACTGTCTAGCTCTTTCCTAAATGCATACTCAGTTATTACATATTTGCAGTAACACTACGGACTTTTATATTTGCCGCCTTATTTATTTATTTAAAATGTTTTTCCGTAATATATTTTTCTTTTTTCTTTTTAGCTTTATTGAGGTACAAATAACAAATAATCTTGTATAGATTGGACATTTTTTTAAAGTTTGTTTTTTATATATATTTTTTTTTAATTTTTATTTTATATTGGAGTATACTTGATTAACAATAGATTTGACATTTTCAAAATGAGAAAATTAGACATAAATGGACAGAGAGGGAATGAGGATCTTAGCTGTACGTGGACACATCTGTTTGTGTTTTCACATTCGTGTCCTGTCCTATTTATTTTGGTGTCCCTACCTTCCTCATTTGTCTTTACATTCAGCACGTTGTTATGAGTGATTAAACGTCGTACAAGGTTCTTGCACAATATTTTCCAACTCTGAGTATGAATGTATGCATATGACAATATATTTATATACAATGTCAGAAACAGACTTGGGCCACATTATTGGGAAATAGGCTGGTGCCCTGAAACATTTTCTGTGCCTTGCTCTTAGATAAGGTCATCATTGTGAAAACACAGCACTGCACGTACTTTCCATTATTGCACTGGTGTTTCATCAGCTGCATCTTGCTTCCCAGCACCTCATTAAATTGTAATCAGAGGGCTCCCCTGGTGGCGCAGTGGTTAAGAATCCGCCTGCCAACGCAGGGGACATGGCTTCAAGCCCAGGTCCGGGAATGCCGCGTAGCAACTAAGCCCGTGTGCCACATCTACTGAGCCTGTGCTCTACAGCCTGCGAGCCACAACTACTGAGCCCGCATGCCACAGCTGCTGAAGCCCACACACCTAGAGCCCGTGCTCTGCAACAAGAGAAGCCACTGCAATGAGAAGCCCGTGCACCACAACAAAGAGCGCCCCCCCTTCGCCGCAACTAGAGAAAGCCTGCACGCAGCAACGAAGACCCAATGCAGCCAAAAATAAATAAATAAAATAAATTTTTAAAAAATTGTAATCAGAGAACAACTTTGGTTTCCAGTTCTCTTTCTCAATTAAATTAGACATTGTCTCCAATATCTCTCATTATTACAAGAATTTATGTTGAGAAACAATTTAAGGTATTATTTTTCTTTGTGTTCCAGAAAATTTTAGAGGAGAGACTATGTTATTTTAATCCAGAAACAAAAATATATTGTTTAGCACACGCTTTGTTTTGGCTTAGACAGTGAAGTGGAAGTGGTTTAGAACTTAGAATTAATACACTCTTTGAATGCTCAGAGATATCATCTACTTTTTTTTTAAGTTTATGATAAATTTTCTTTTTTTAATTTATTTTATTGAAGTATAGTTGACTTACAATGCTGTGTCAATTTCTGCTGTACAGCAAAGTGATGTATGGAATCTAAATTATGACACAAATGAGCTTATCTACAAAACAGAAACAGACTCAGACATAGAGAACAGACTTGTGGTTGCCAAGGGGAAGGGGGGGTGGAGGAGGGAAGATTGGGAGTTTGGGATTAGCAGATGCAAATTATTATATAAAGAATGGATAAACAACAAGGTCCTACTGTATAGCACAGGGAACTATATGTTTAATTTCCTGTGATAAACCATAACGGAGATGTCACCTACTTTCATTGCTGTGTTCTAACTTCATCAATTTCATCTTCTATAAAATGGAGCCATTATCAGCTGATAGAGGTGTACATGACCTGCTACACATAAAACATTTGCACATAATAAACCTTCAATTTTATATATTTTTTATCCTCCTCTTGGATATGTTCTTTGAAAAAGAAATTGATATGTAAAAACTTTCACAGGATGAAAATATCCTATGATTAGGCTACCTCTATACCATTTTACTATAGAGTTTGATTTTTTGTTTCATGTATTTGTTCATACATGCTACCTAGGTGCCATCATGCATTTACAATTAAGATCTTGATTTGTTTATAGTTTCGTTTTTTCACTTGTAATGTAAATTTAGAAGTCTGACTTGTTTCCACTGGACTAGTTTTTTAACTTTTAGTTCTTTTTAATTCAAAATTTCAAGCATATATAAAAGTAGAAAGAATAGTATAATGAATGCCCCCTGTGCTTATCACTCCAATAATTATAAAATCTAGTCACTCTTGTTCTTTGAGAAGTCTGGAATCCCAGTTCTCTATCTTACCTCCTTCAGAGTCCACATTATTTTTGGCAAGTCCCTTGTGCAGATAGATGTGTTGGTTATCCCTTTTGCACAGCTATAAATTGATTAAGATGAACTAAAGGAACACACGTTATTTATTGACTTCTAACTCACATGTTTAAAACACCATTTTAATAACTACATAATTTCTAGCATATTTTTTCAAAAAGAAATATCCTGGAGAATTTGATTAAAAATTGATTTTCAATGTTGAAAGACTAGAAAGAACAGTAAGTAAATTTTTTCAGAATTAGGAGCAATTCCCATGACCCTGACGATTAACTCTGTTTACAGCTTTTTATTAGCCACATTTGATTTTGTGTTCTTGAAATATTCTTGGTCATTTGGAATCTAGTTGTGTGTAAATATGACTTTTGTCATGAATTAATCCCTTGTCCCAGGTGGCCTGTTGCAAAAGGATACTCCGAGGGTTCCCCTGTTTGTCCTTAATGTTGCAAATAAAGGAAAGCTTTTGTAGGACTCTAACAATATACGTCTTAAATATTTTTATATTTCTGTATATATACCTATATGTTCTTGGCTTTCTTAAATATCATCCATGTATTTTCTTGGTTTGTGTATTTAACAACTTAAATGTCATCTTGTCTGAGATTAATATATTTTCAATTTGGATAGACAGAGAGAGAGAAAGACATAGAGAAAGGGAGACTCTTTTGATTTTTAAAATTTAGAATGAAAATGTTCTGATGGTGACCAAGTTTTAAGGTACTTTTCTGTAGTGAGGAAAACCAATTAAGTTACCAACTACAACCTTCTAATATGGATCTAAGATTGTTGCTACTCTACCTCTCTTGGTTGTTGGTATTTGAAATTTCTTCAGTTCACTTAAAAAAATTTTTTTTAATATATGTACAGATAGATTTGCTTTCAAAGATAAAACATGTTTGTATGGCCAAAATAACTGCTTGTTACAGATGCCTGGGCCAGTCAGATGGGCCTCCTTAGCCTAAGTGAGAGCCTCGCTTTTAATCTTCCTAAGTATCTTCCTCAGCTTTGTATTTATTAACATTTATTAACATTAATCTATTGCTTTCTATATAAGATGCTATCACTGGTAAAAGTTGCTACATCATACTTGGAAGAATAATATTAGAAGGCACTGAGATGCTTATTTTTCTCAAAAGCTTATAATCCAACTATAATATCATACTATTCAGATAATCTTTTTTAAGAGATACATTGATAATACCCAATGGGAGCTGAATATATACTAAATTTCCCTATGTCTAATGGATTCTGAACTTAGCAAGAAATAATCATTACCTATTTATCAGGCACTTACTGTGCTATCACGGTGTTGACCACCACTGAGGGAACACAAAAATGAATCATATTGTCCCTGCCTTCAAGGAGTGTATGTTCTAACGGGGCAGGAAGGCACATCAGTGTAATAAGAGGTAGAAAGTGGTCGGTGATCAAATACAAGCGATCGGATAAAATGCTTTGGATTCAGAGGTTGAAGTGATCAGGGAAGGGAATATTAGTGAACCAACTTTCGAGCTGGGCATTTTTCTTGGGTGTTGTTCATTCAGAAGGGAAATAAAGCTACCAAAATAGCTTATGTGTAAAAGGGGGCTTATTGAAGGAGATGCAGCACGTCTCGCTGGCGTTAGAGGTGCTCAGGTGGTCCCTGTCTTGTCCGCTGTATAGCTCTGTCTTGGGTACACAGCTGTCTCATCTTGGCTTCTCTCTCTGTACCTCTTATTTCCCTGCTTCTTCCAGAGGCCTAGTTCCCACTCCCCTGCGGGTTTTGACAGGCACCATCTCTGGCTATGACTGACCCTGCCTGCCAGCCGTGTATCCCCCCTCATCTAACCGGAGCCTGGATGTGTTAGTTCACAACTCTCGAGCAAGGAGAATGCCGTTGTCAGTGTGCTTTCCTCGGGCTGTAACCAGCTATGGGGCCGGAGCTGCAGAGTTAAAATCTGGTCACGAATGAGTGCTCTTCCGGAGGACGGGGGGCTGGAGCGCTGCAGAGAGGGGCAGGCATGTTGGCAACCTCCTGATCACCTTAAACCAACGTTAATGAAGGCGGAACACCACAAGGAGGAGGAAATTGTGTTTCCTGCCCTTGGAAAGTGTATTTTCACTGGGGAGGCGGTGCACATATGTACCTAACCCAAATGTGAGGAGCATTGCGATAAATACAATAAAGCATTCCTGATGTGGGAGAGAGGGATTAACATCTATTACACTGTGAGTGGAGGAGGTTTGTCTACATGGGAGACCCTGCTGGGCCTGAGCATCTGAAGTGTGGTGTAAGGGTCTTAAGAAGAGTGTGTTGGGGGCACAGTGTGTGTGTATTTCTTCAGCGGCTGCCTGTGTAATTCAGGAAGGTTTGTAGGAACTGAGGATGGTTTGCATTTCAAGTAACTGGCACAAGCTGGATTTGTTTCTGCTTTAAGTATTTCTTAATACAGCGGTTGTCATCTAAATCTTTTAATAATAAAAAACAGTCACTCATAATTGGGATGCACATAGGATACATTTTAGAAAAGGAAGGGGGCTGTATAAAAGTCGGGTTTTGCTAATGCCTGCTGTTTCAGCAAATTATCAGCAATGCTTGTTGTGTTAGCAAGACATGCAGTTGCGTGTGTTGGAAAACATACAAATTAAATAGGTTAGGGATCTCAGATATCTTTATTTCCTGTGTCAACATGTGAGATGCACAAAGAAAATATAAAACATTGAGCTATGCTTATACTTAATTATGGTGAAAAGTCAGGGACTCAACTGACCACGAGCACATTTGCATGCCTAATTACTTTAATTTTTATTGTTGCCGAAGACTACGCTACTTTTTCAACATAAGACGCTTATTTGTCTCATAACACAAAAATGCTTATTTGTCTCTGGTGATATACTGGAGCTGCTTAATAAAAAATAAGATATAGTACTCGAAATTTTTGGCAGAAACTTTAGTATGTTTTTTGTTGTGTTTTTTCGTTTTGGTTTTTGCTTTCTGACTTGGAGGTTACTTGTGCATGCGGTAATCACTGTGATTTACTGGGACTAGATGTGCTTCAGAAGAAATTCTGTGACTTTAATGTTTGGTGTTCCTCCCCTGTTTAAAATAAACCTCCTGAATTGAGAACAGCAAATTTTTATACTCTTTGGCACAGTCGAATTAATAACTCCTTGTCTCAGGATAAAAGTGGCTGGAAGGGTGGAAGTCGCCACTTCCGTTTTCGTTGTTAAGGCAGTAGGCAAACTACGTGTGGGATTCACGTGGTTCAGATTTTATAATCTCCTCCAACTGCCTATTAACAATCATCATTGTCCACGTCCTGGAGAGAGAAGTTGAAGCGCAATAAATAACACATATGTCCTAGATTTCCGGGTGGGAACTGGAAGGGAATTTTGTGTTTGGCTGATCACCTCGTGAAGCTCTGGTGCCCTTCAGGGGAGAATCCCTGTCTTCACTGACCTTAATTGGTCCGTATGCAATTCTATCTGCTAGAAAGTTATCCACCAAATAAGTTACTGCTCTGTTGTACCAGATATTATTGGTGCAATACCTTAGGACACTGAAGAAGGAGCACATCATGAGCAAGAGACCTTTTTTTTTTTTAACTTATCAATTTGTACCCTACAGATTGCTTTTTGGTTTTGAATTAAAAAGAAGAAAATATGACTTGACTGTGCCTGTAGGAGTTTTTTTTTTATAGAAAACTGAAAGCTCCTGGGAAAATCCTCAGCAGGGTAATATTTCTGTGACGTGGCAGCTAGAACCCCTTTAGAAAAATATAGTAACTCACACTTTACTGCACATAATGTTGTGTCCCTCAGGGCAGGCTCTCTAGTGTCATAGAGTTTATGACTCATGAGCGCTGTACTTTGTGATATAATAAACAAGGAGAGGTGGTGGGAGAATTACATTGCTGCACAAAAAGCCACTTCACCTTTCATCATATAGGAAAAAACCCTGGGGATATTAAATTTTAGTGGCATTTTCAAGTTGAGCATTATCTACGACTGAAATGCATGCATTGAAGAGTTAAGATATGTAAGAACAAAATAAAATAAAGGGAAGGAGCTGTTTCCATTTAGAGCTAAGTTACTGGCAAGTGTTTTGGAAGAATAACTTTCTCAGTACCCGCCCAGGATCTGATTTAGATATCCTTTTCTGTGTGTTTTCATAGCATGTACCTCCCCATTGAATTTGCCTTATACTACACTGATCAGCGTTTTATTTTTTTAGAGCAGTTTTAGGTTTGTGGCAAAATGGAGAGGAGGGTGCAAAGATTTCCTGTGTACCCCCTTCCCCGACTCATGCATAGCTTCTCCCCCTTTCTCAACATCCCCCAGCAGAATAGTACATTTATTTCAATTGATGAACCTACATGGTCACATGATTATCACCCAAAGTGCATAGTTTACCTTAAGGTCCACTCTTGGTGTTGTACATTCTATGGGTTTGGACAAATGTATAATGACATGTGTTCACCATTACAGTATCATATAGAATCATTTCACTGCCCCCAGAATCCTCTATGCACTTCCTGTTCATCGCTCCTTCCCCCTAACCTCTGGTAACCATTGGTCTTTTTACTGTCGCCATAGTTTTGCCTTTTCCAGAATGTCATGTATTTAGAATCATACATGTATTTTCACACTGGCTTCTTTCACTTAGTAATGGTCAACAAGATTCCTCCGTGTCTTTTCATGGTTTGATAGCTTCTTTCTTTTTAGTGCTAGGTAATCCATTGGATGTACCACAGTTTTTATTCATTCTCAGTGACTGATTTTTTAATTGATTGACCTCGGGGTTGGGACAAGGGTGAGGCAAGTGAGGCAATCAGGAAGCAAGATAAATAATATTTTAATGCACTATTTTTAAAAAATATGGACTTCCCTGGTGGCACAGTGGTTGAGGGTCTGCCTGCCAATGCAGGGGACACGGGTTCGAGCCCTGGGAGGATCCCACATGCCGCGGAGCAGCTGGGCCCGTGAGCCACAACTACTGAGCCTGCGCGTCTGGAGCCTGTGCTCCGCAACAAGAGAGGCCGCGATAGTGAGAGGCCCGCGCACTGCGATGAAGAGTGGCCCCCGCTTGCCGCAACTAGAGGAAGCCCTCGCACAGAAACGAAGACCCAACACAGCCAAAAATAAATAAATAAATAAAAAATAAATTAAAAAGAAATGTACCACAATTTAATATATATATATATAGATAGATAGATAGATAGATAGATAGATAGATAGATAGATAACCATTTTGTCTTTTATTTATTTATTTATTTATTGTTGGCTGTTTCACACGGCTTGCGGCATTTCCAGTTCCCCGCCCAGGGATTGAACCTGGGCCACGACAGTGAAAGCCCAGAATCCTAACCATTAGGCTACCAGGGAACTCCTTTAATGCACTAAAAAGTAAAAATTAATGCCCAAAACTCCCACAGTGAACAAAATATCAACATTTCAAATAAAGACAGGATCATGGCATGCTCTCTTTGAATGTGACTGACAATCATAAGAAAAATTCCTTCTATCCATAACCCACATTGTGGACAGTATCTTCTTGCCCTGAAACTGGTTTTTCCCCAAAGGCACTGCTTCCCCTGTAGCCCCCTCAGGTAGTTCTTCCCTTGCAACCCTCATAGCATTGTGCCTAGAGGTAGGGATGTGTTCCTTCTCTCTCATTTTCACTTCCAAACCATTTTTTCCTTCTCCCTAAAATGCCCCCACCCAAACTGTGACATACATGCTCTTGGACTAATTTACCCCTCTCTTGCACCTGTTGGAGGCATCTGGAGAGCTCTTTCTACTGCAGTGGCATCCTCCTCAATCTTTGAAGGTTTTAGGTCCTGATCTTATGTCATTCAGTCAACTGCATCTTTCGTAATTCTTAGGTGATTTTTAATTTATTTATTTTATTTGTATTTTTTTTTGGCTGTGTTGGGTCTTCCTTGCTGCGTGCAGGCTTTCTCTAGTTGTGGTGAGAGGGGGCTACTCTTCGTTGCGGTGCACGGGCTTCTCATTGCGGTGGCTTCTCTTGCTGCGGAGCATGGGCTCTAGGCGCACGGGCTTCAGTAGTTGTGGCTTGCGGGCTCTAGAGCGCAGGCTCAGTAGTTGTGGCGCACAGGCTTCAGTAGTTGTGGCTTGCGGGCTCTAGAGCGCAGGCTCAGTAGTTGTGGCGCACAGGCTTAGTTGCTCCGCGGCATGTGGGATCTTCCCGGACCAGGGCCCAAACCTGTGTCCTCTGCATTGGCAGGCGGATTCTTAACCACTGCACCACCAGGGAAGCCCCATTCTTAGGTGATTTTAATATCAACCTTGATGATCCAAGATTCCAGCTTCTGTTTTTTTTATTTTCATTCCTCCAGTGATCTTGCTTTTATCATTTTTCTTCAGCCATGCCCTCTGATACTCATGTTATACTCCTTGCAATTACCAATAACTGTTACTCCTCCAGAATCTTAATTTCAGCTCTCTGACTCTCCAAGTACTCCTTCTAACCACCCCATTTTCTTTGGTATCTTTAGGACAAAATTCTGTAGCGCACACCAGGACTCATTGATACTACAGCCTTTTAAACGTGTATCTCAACCTTCATATTCCCACTTTAGATTTCATGGCCCATTATTATAACCATTCCCTTGCTTCTACCCTCAGTTCTCGTATGCTTTTCTCTCTTCATTGTATTTAACTGGCAAAACAGCAACCCTGGTGAAATGCAAGGGAAATCCCATTTTAGAAATAAATTTTTGTGTTTATATTTTTCCTTCAAATCTCTACTATTATTATTAATAAATAGAAGGGATTTGATATTTTCACAAATATATTTTAGTTCATCAGGTTTCACATTTCTTTCCAAGTGCTCAGTAAACACCGTGATTTGTTGAGAACAGTAATCAGAGCAAAGGGCTGTAATTATCAAGGGAAGAGATTCATCAATGCAATTCTTTGTCTAAATGACAGTCATGATAACTGTTTGATAAATTGTGCTTATGTAAATTACTTTGAATAAAGAGAAAGATTTTTATGTAGGAAGCTTGCTGTGTGTCATATCCTGTATGTGAAATATTTGCCCAATTGAGTAAGACATGGGCGGTTTGAATTTAAGTCATGGTGATATTCCCAGGTGTATCTACTATAACATTTATTTAGGGCATTACAGAGTATCATCGTCACACCAGTTTATTTTGCATTGAAATGACCCCATGCTTTTAAGAGGGCCCCCTCCTCCCTTTCTATTTTATCTCCCCTAGAAAATATGTTAAGCCGGAATGGGTGCAGTAAAATAAAGTAAAAGTTATATTGCTTAATGTTTTGAATGGAATGATAGGTTCTTGATCTTTTACTTTACTCTGAATTCCCCAAGCTAGATCACAATTAGAGCAGGCTTGAAAACCTTAGAATAACAGTGGCGGTTCAACGTGTGCTTGTGTGCCAGCCCTGCCTCAGGTAACGATTTACCCTTTTTGTGTGCTCTCCCAGGTCTACCCTGAACTGCAGATCACCAATGTGGTGGAAGCCAACCAACCAGTGACCATCCAGAACTGGTGCAAGAGAGGCCGGAAGCAGTGCAAGACCCATGCCCACATTGTGATTCCCTACCGCTGCTTAGGTGAGCTGACTGACCTTGGAGCTGGCGTTGATTGGCTATGGGCTTTGGGGATGAAAAGGAAGGATGCTCTAATTATTAGATCAGATATGCAGGCTCTTCCTTCAGCATATTGCCACTCTGCGTTGGAGTATATTTTGGACTCTTAAAGTAGCCTGTGTCCTGACAGTAAAGGAGCAGTATGTCTGAGCTTCCTGCCTCAGAATGAATTTACCGAGTGTGTTTATTATCTTTAAAAATTTGTGGACCTATCCCATAACTGCTGAATGAAAATGCCTAGTCGTGGGGCCCAGGAATCTTAATTTTACCAATTTCTGTAGATGATTCTCATGCACACTAATTAACTGGACTTAGTAGAATTCAGACCTTGTGTGTTTCTTCAATAGACTTCATAGAAAAGAGAGCCTAATGTGCATTTTGCTAATTTCTTAAAAATCTCTTTCTACCACAACCCACTACACCTCCTGTTTGAAGATAATTGGGGAATTAGAGTTTAAGTTGTTTTTTTTTTTTCCTGCTTACATCAAACTAGAGGGAACAGTTTGATCACTAAGGTTTAAATGTGTGTTCCTTACTGACCTCAAATTTTACTTTGATTTGTTATTTTAAAAACTGAGTTGTTTTATGTGGTATCATATTTTTTCCTCTGGAAATACTCTCCTACTCTATATTTAATCTGACTTGGTTCTGTCTCTTCCTAGTTGATTTTTTTATGTAACCAGGCATTGGGAAAATCAGCAGTCTTTGATCTGATAGCTGGCATCTAGATGTTTTCCTGAAGTTTATTCAGCGGTAGGATAGTTGTAAATAAGGACATAGGGATTTATCTGTGGAGGTTGTGGATATTCATTCCAATGACATCTTGTGAAGACTAAAAGGGGTCTGTCTTTAAAAAAAAGTCCCAACAGCAAACTTAGAGGGTCAGGATGACAGATTCTGGAGATCTGTGTAATACTTGGGTCAAACATGAATGTCATAAGAACATACTGATTACTGTTCATGCCTGCACACAGTTTGAGACATTAATAGAAAACTGGGCTAATGCCCAATGAATGAAGATTTCATCTGGTGGATTTATGATAAAGAAAATGTGGAAAACCAGATTCTTAAACATTTGGCAATTAAAGAGTTTCCTTGTTCCTCCTTATCCGTTGTTCTTAGATACTTTACAAGGCTTCTAAGCCATTTCTGTCTGACTGGTCAAGAAGTGAAGTTTTAATAAGATGAAAATAAGTAATGTTTAAATACTAGGTACAGAACTCCAATGTCAAGAGATATTGAGGTCAGCTGTCTTCAGGAACTGTATATTTCAGTCTAATTTAGTTGTTAAACCTAAAAACCATTTCATTCAGTATAAGTTAGGAAGTAGATCGGGATCCAGTTAATTAGGTGGGCCAGGTCTTGTTAATGATTTGTTTCTTTTGGTTCTCACTTACCCATTCTATGAAATGTTTCAAATACATTTTCTTTACGATATAAGCTCACTGGGAACAGGTACTAGGTCTCTGGATGCCTGTTATTGCTGATGACACCTGATACAGCACTCACAACTGTAGCTGTGTTTCAGAAGTAAACTCATAACATTTTGCTTAGATCTCCCTGCTTCATAATTCTATTCTGAATCGTCAGAATTAACTAAAAGGTGGAATCCACATTAAGATCGTGCTTCACGACCATAGTGCCACTCATTGTGGCAAATTTCTTTTGACCCCAGATGGATTGTATCCCCTCTGCCAGCCACTCTCCCTGCCCCTACTCCATACACCTCCCCGTCTCTGGAAAGCTCTCTTCCTATGGCAGGAGTATTGAAACTCCAAGGGAAAAACCACTGTGAGAAGGAACAAAAGATACCTAGAATGTGTTCAGATCTAAATATGAAGCCAGGAGATTTTGTGATAATGCTATGATTACTATCAGATACATGTTTTTAGCATGATCAGCTGAGTTATGTACCATTTGGGAAAACTCCATCCTAAGTAATTTCGTTTTTGATAATTAATCTCACCCAGAAAACACTTATTTGATAGTAATGTTAATGACCTCTCCTCACCGTATTTTGTTAACCACTGTGGAAAGAGGGCCACTTCAAAATGTGTCATTCCACTATATTTACAGAGCTGTAATGTGCAGGGTGAAGATGGGCAAGAGGAAATGGAAAAGCTGATAAAATCATTCTTTCCCTGAAAGGCTGTGTAAAAGGTTGGGAAGGAGTTGATTCCTGCTGAGGCTTTGGCATCAGCATGTATCAGATTTCTTTTTCATCTTTTGAACAGATTGCATAATTGCAGAAGACATCACTTGTGATGTGTTTAGCCAATTTCCCAGGTCTGTTATAGTAGCTGGTAATAAATTAACACATCGACACTACCGCTTCTTGACTACAAGTGGGACTAGATAATCATAAGTATTTCCAGTAGGTACCTGGCCTGTATGAATCCCTGGTATTTTTCCACTGAACCAAAACTTAGACCCTAACATGACAAGTATCAATAGAACGTACAATGCTTTCTACTTTGTTACTGAGCTTAGATTAGAATTGAGGAATGTGGGTACTACTTGATTCCTAGGTGATACCAAATTTTCCAAAAGTCTTTTTTTCCTGCTTTTTTTTTTTATCAAATGAAAGATTCTTTAAATTCTATAGTGCTTTACAATTTTCAGAAGTTTCACACACATGATTTCATATAATCCTGTAATAACCCCGTTTTTCCCCTGCCCCTCCCCCCTTCCCTCTCCCTACCGGTAACCACGAGTTTGTTCTCTTTATCTGCTTCTTTTTTGTTTCATTCATTGGTTTGTTCTATTTTTTAGATTCCACATATAAGTGATATCATACAGTATTTGTCTTTCTCTGTTTGACTTACTTCATTTAGCATAATGCCCTCAAAGTCCATCCATGTTGCTGCAAATGGCAAAATTTCATTCTTTAACTAATAATATTACAAAAGGTGGTGTATAATATAACCACAATGAATACAACAGTGTGTTGTTTTCAGGAAAAGGAGTGGGAAAACATAAGTGTGTAATTTATATATTATTTTAATTCCATTAATACTGCACAGTCCCAATAGTTTAAATATTGTTTTTCCTATTTTCTTCCTTTCCCTTTCCCTTTTGTTCCTTCCTTCTTTGCTCCCTTCCCTCTTTGTTCCTCCCTAGATTTTAACATCTGTTACACATAGCGCTGTCAAGCTCTTTATGCTTGTATAGGGCACCCACTGAAAA
Organism: Balaenoptera musculus; assembly: GCF_009873245.2. Classification (NCBI taxonomy): domain Eukaryota; kingdom Metazoa; phylum Chordata; class Mammalia; order Artiodactyla; family Balaenopteridae; genus Balaenoptera; species Balaenoptera musculus. The sequence continues at coordinate 126,384,283 of NC_045788.1, read as the reverse complement.
CTTCCTCTGTGAGGCAGGCAATGTTGGTTTTATTAGTCTCACTTCACAGGCACAAATAGTGAGGGTCAGCGAGACTGAATTTCTTGCAGTAACTCACACAGCTATTTAGTGGTAGAATAAGGACCGAAGCCCAAGATCTTTCAATTCTCAATCCAGTGTTCCTTACAGTATGAGAAGAGAATTGTACTAGAGCCAATAACCACCTGATTTACAAAATCAAATCATTGAGGGAAGGCTGTGAATTGGAGGCACTAAGTAACACTTAAAAAAAAATCTCACTGTAAATGTGTCTCATAAAGGACACAGCCATGTCGCTGGAACCTCCGTGGTTCCAGGATAAATTTCTCTGCGTGATCAGGTTTCCACTTTATGGTAGTAACAGGCAACATTCTTATATATTACTTGCTGCTTGAACAAAAAATTACTGTTTAGCGTTACCATAAGTACCCTCTAAAATTTCTGGCTGTATCTAAATAAATACTTTAGACAAAAGAGATTATTTTACTAAAGTTAATACTTAGAAAGGTGCTACCTAGAAAACAAATAAGATTGTCTTAAACATTAAGCATATTAAAATTCAAAGCAAGGCTTGAAGAGAGAAAAATGCCTGTTATGTTCGGCACGCAGCCTTCCTGACCTTTTTATCAGATGCAGGATCCGGTGCCACACTGGGTTATTTTTCTCTAAGCCATGTATTTGCCTTGGGCATCCCTGCTCTAAGGTGTCTTGCATTCCTTGTCTAGATGGAGAGAGTGTATTAGGTTGCTGTTGCCCCTTTCCTCCCATGGAGTGGATGATTTCCCTTGAGAGTGAGCCGGCTTTCTCATTTCACCCTTTGCTTTTTAGTTATGCCTCTGGCACCAGACAGTAAGATCTGCCTTAATCATTTGAACATTTTATTAATTATCTCATACGGGATTCAAGCACATCATTATTACTCAAGAATATTTTCTTTGCAAAGCATTCAACCCCTTTCCATTTGAAGTACTACTTTTCATGGTGTTATAGGTCCACTATTGAAACTGATGCTCTTCTGCATTTGCCACTGTCCAGTAAAGGCAAGGTACATTGCGTAAGGAGAGTTACTGTTGATTTATGGGGGCAAAGTAGGGTTAATAGTTTAATCCAAAGGAATTAGAAATTAAGGAATTACTACCTTGAATCTCATTTTATTTCATTTTATACTCAAGGCTTTCCAAACTTACAAGTAGTAATGACAAGGAAGCTATTCAGATATGGTCAGATGAGAAATGAAAGTTACTCAGTTCATTTTAATTTTGAATTTTACTGTTTTAATAAAATTTTAGGGCAAGCAAACATTGTTTTCTAGGTGACTACTTTTGTGTCAGTTATCTACAGCTATCTTGATCTTCTTTAGTGTGAAAAGCATGTATTTGGATACTTTGACAGATATTTTACCAGCGTCGTTTTTTGGATTTATCCTAAACAATTCTCTTGAGACACAGTAAACAGCAGAACAGCATTCAAGATTGCTACATAAGACTCCATCTAACTTTAAGAATGGGGATAGGGATGGGAGAACATTTTTATTGTGGACTCTAAGGACTTTTTTAAATGCCCAGATGCCCCAGTGCGATAATCGAGTAGGATAGCTAGTCAGTGCCTCTGGCTCCTCCAGTTCTATGACCTCTGAACTCTGTAGATCCGATCCCTTATGAAGTCCTGGAAGATGTGTGTGCTGGGGCTGTATAAATGTACAGTGGGAACGATGCTTGATGAGCCTGGCCTCTGCACATGAGATGGATACCAAACCCTTGGATATTCTATATTTTTAAGGATTGTCTACATTGTGCTCTCATAAGGAATGATCAGAATCCCTGGGCATTTCTTCATCAGGGAAGGCTAATCACCCACCTCGGAGAGACATCAGACTTCTTTTTATGTGATCTTCCACTTTGAATATTAGTCATACTCCAAAACCAGTTTATAGAGTCTGATTCTCAACTGTGTAAAACAAAATATGCATGGAAAAGAAATCTCACCAGTGTTTATCTCCAATCAGTGGGATTACAGGTTATTTTTATTTTATTTAAGGCTTTTTCTATTAATTTCTATAATAAACGAATAGTTTTTACGTTTAGAAAAAGCTGGGCCATGAAATCAGTACATAAAATTTTGTATCTACCTTCAGTTTAGTGGTGGTTAAAAAAGAGTCAAAAGGCTTGAAAGGACACACAGAATGATTCTTAATTTGTTTTATCTATTGGTAGATATGCTTTAGGAGTTTTATATAGTAGGAATAACTTCTTATGGGAAAATATATTTTAGAAACACCATGCTGCCGAAATAAAAGGATAATGTCTCCCTTCTTACCTTTACCCAATTTTAAGCAGCAATAAGCATCAAAAATTCTTCAGAAAAGATCCTTTTTTTAATATTTATTTATTTTATTATTTTAATTTTGGCTGTGTTGGGTCTTAGTTGCGGCGCGTGGGATCTTTCATTGTGGCGCAAGGGCTTCTCTCTAGTTGTGGGGCACAGGCTCCACAGCACGTGGGCTCTGTAGTTTGCGGCACGCGGGCTGTCTAGTTGAGGTGCATGCACTCTGTAGTTGTGGCGTGCCGGTTCCAGAGCAGGCTTTGTTGCCCCGCGGCATGTGGGATCTTAGTTCCCTGACCAGGGATCGAACCTGAGTCCCCTGCGTTGAAAGTTGGATTCTTCACCACTGGAGTCATTAAGAAAAAAACAACAACTTTCAAAAATTTGCCGTTATACTTTATGGGTGTGCTCCATTGTCAGTGTTGTACTAAAATACGCAGTTATCTGCATGGGTCCTAGATGATAGGCAAGAAAAAGAAATCTCAGTTTATTTGACATGATATTGTTCCAACACTTCTCAGTAATGCATTGAAAAGTATATATACTGAGGTTAATAGGCATCTCATTTGTAATATGTGCCGCAGGTTGCAGTTGTGTGCTTGAAATTCACTGATTACAGAAGTAACACATGTTCATTGTATGAAGTTTAGAAAATGTGACCACTACCAAAAAATAATAACCAAAAAACCATCTGGCTTCCTTTCAGTCTATTTTTTGGCATATATGTTTTGTTTTTATTATTTTTAATAGTTATGTAATTCTGTTTCCCATTTTGTCACCAGCTTTTTTTTCACCTAACATTTTTATACTTTATTCATGAAATTTAATATTCTTTGAAAACACTCTTTTTAATCTAGCATTACACCGGGCACTACAATGTGTCTATTCCTTATTTTTGGCAGTTAGGTTGCTTGTTTTTTTGTGATTGTTGTAAATGATGCTGTGACAAACATCGTGGTAGATATATTTGCTTTCATTTGATTTTTACAAACAGTTATTACCTGCAGGTGTTGCACATCTTATAGTTGCTTTTATAAAAGATATGTACTATTTAATTGTATGTATTAAAATATGGAGGAAATTTTTTAACTGATATGTGATCCTGAGTATATAGATACCTCTATATTTAGCTCTGATATTTTTATTGATAATTAGTTAAAAACCATTCATAATTTCTATTATTTGTTAATAATAAAGAGACTATTTAAAATATTTTTTCTCTAAATTTCCAACTTGGGAAATAGTCAATTGACTATTCACAAAGACATAAACCCTACAATAGTGACTAGTAAGAGTTGTAATTTATATATTCATTGTGTAAGGTTTTATTGACCACCTGCATGTGCTTGACCCTGAAGATAGGTGAGATATGGTCCCTCTTTCTGGGTTTATAATGTAGGAGTAGGGGGCTTCTGGCTAAGGACTTTGAGGAAGACTTGGCAAGAAGTAGCATTGTGCCAGGATTTCAAGGATGGGGGCAAGAATGGAGATATATTTTAGGTATTTAGACAATGATGAGCAAAGTCCTGAAGGTAGGACCTTAAAGGCTATGCATCATTTTCAGGAAGAGGGAGTAGTTGGTTATGATAGGGTATTAGTTTTTTAAAAGCATTAGTGTTTTCATTCATTTATAGTAAATACTATTATGTTATCATTTTAAATTTAAATTTATATCTAACTACTTATTTTCAGGCTGGCATCGAATATATACCTCTTTCCTTTTATGTATATGCACATGATACTTAGCTGTTGTCTTTTGGCAACTGAGGTTAGAATTTTTGAGAGTAGAAAACATTTTTTTTTAAGCTAATAATTCAATCATAATAAAAAAGATGAGTAGAAACTCAGCAATCACCTGCTGCTCTGGTTGCCATTTTTATATGAAATGCCAGCACTATTTGAGTTGTTTATATGTATTGTGGCTCTCTCCAAGAGATACTGGGATATGAATTTTTTTTTTAATTGAGATTATTATGGATTCTCCATACAAGTAAATTATGACCCCCATTATTTACTGTTTGCTTTTATAAACAGCAGTTAAATTCATGAAAAGTATATTCTGTGTTTAATTTCTTTTATTTTTTATATTGCTTTTAGATTGTTTCCATATATATAAAGAGAGAGACAGATGGCTGGCATCCAAGAAATTTTTTAAAAATCACATGTAACTTAAACTTCACATGGTCACATTTTCACCTACTTTATTAAAAAAGGGCAAAAATGCCTTTAGATTTAGTAACACATCAGCTAGAGTGGATGTATGTTATTTTGAGTTTTTAATTTATCTATGTATTTGGAATCAGTACTGTCATATCAGATCTGATGGTCTTGAAACATTTACTTTTCTGTGCCAACCAGTAAACAGCTGCTTCCTTGTTGCATCTGCATAATGTAACCATGGTAATCACTAGCTTGCTGTTTTAACATAAATTTAATATGAAGGACCATATGTTTCCAGCTAACCTCAAGTTGTGTCTTTTGTCATGGACTTTTCTTTTTTCCTGATGTGATTGAGTAGAAGTGATTATGGTAGGGAATCAAGAAAGAAATGGACTTCCATCAGAGTTCTCTTTTCACTCTGGGAACTTCTTTTTTAGGTGATGTGTTGCTTGCCATCACTTCCTACCTTCAACAGAGAAAGGAAACTGATTTTCCCTTTTGTGTTTACAGCTCAATTCTCATCATGTTATTTCCCAAAACAACACATTTGAGATCTTTTCTTGATTTTTGCTTACTGTTTTGGCCAGTAAATAACTTTCCAAAGAACTATAGTAGAAAATATAATTTGTATGACAGTTGTATAAGATTTGGGGGGAATTGGGGTACCATGTTTTAATACCACATGAATAATTGTAACCAGAAAGAGAAGATAAAATGTAAGAGAATCTCTAGAGTGGTACAGACAACTATCATTATGGTTCCTAGGACGGGAAAGTGGCTTAAACCCAACATAACAATTGGAATTCAGTAAATTAACTCAGACTCTTACCACGAAATCCTAGTTTTCATTATATTTTAATTAGCAAACTACATTTTAAAAGTTATGTAAATAGACATAGACTTAATGCCATCACAAATTACAGGAAATTTTTTTTTTTAATATTTATTTATTTATTTATTTATTTATGGCCGTGTTGGATCTTCGTTTCTGTGCGAGAGCTTTCTCTAGTTGCGGCGAGCGGGGGCCACTCTTCATCGCGGTGCGCGGGCCTCTCACTATCGCGGCCTCTCTTGTTGCGGAGCACAGGCTCCAGACGCGCAGGCTCAGTAATTGTGGCTCACGGGCCCAGCTGCTCCGCGGCATGTGGGATCCTCCCAGACCAGGGCTCGAACCCGTGTCCCTTGCATTGGCAGGCAGACTCTCAACCACTGCGCCACCAGGGAAGCCCCTACAGGAAATTTTTGATGTATTTCTTCTTTAGGAAAAAGTACTGAGAAATGCTTTTTTGTGGACTTAAAAAAATTTAGTTTTGATCTTGTTTAAGTAGGTATAGCATATCTTTATGATATCTCCAAACAGTACCCATTAAAGTATAACTGTATTTACTATAAAGGGAAGAGTTCATTATATCAAGCATACGACAGTGAAATTTGGGGAAATAATTTCTCTGAGGTATTTTAATGCATTTCAGAAAAGTAATTTGATGTTTGTATGTAATGAAAGAATTGACCAAAGAGCATTGAGGCAAAAAGTATGCACAAAAGAAAACATCATGAATGTAAGAAATGACATAAAGATGACAGCCAAGATGAAGCCCAAATAAAGATGTATTTCAATGTTCAACTTTTAGTACTCGACACTGCGAGCGCTCAGTGTTGGTTTTACTCAGCAGTCTAGAGATAAATTCTGTTAGTTTTCTTTTTTATCGCAGTGGTCACTGAGTGGCTTCATTAAACTTTCTTTCTCTTCCACGTCCCTTGATAAATTTCAGCTCTTGCTGGTGATGTGATGTGTCCCAGGAATCTTTTTTTTTTTTTCTTCTGTCAGTGAGTCTCAGACTTTAGCTTTGAATCCTGCTGGTGAAGGGAAGTCCCAAGGCAACAGCTGTGCTGCAGTCTGGAGAGAAGCCAGTCCAGACTGGAGGAGAATGCGAAGGCTCCCAGGAGGGAGGTCTCCAGACCAAAAAATACCATAGCACTGATGCAGTACCTGATGGGCCTGCCTGTACTTAGTGTGGTTATAGAGTTCTGTTGCAGAGTTCGGGAAAGATGCAGTACGGATGGGTGCAAGAGAAGATGAAGCAAGTGTAAAAATGGGGCAGGTATTAACTTTAGAAAAAGAAAAACCAGAAGTTAAAAAATAACAAACAGCTGTAAGAGAAAAAAGAAAGAATATGCCATTGCCAGGGTCTGAACAATACTGAGGCAGTCACGATACAGATGCTATTTACATGATAAAACTATACTGGAAGGAAGGTGGGAAGGGAAGGGGTAGACTTAGCTTCACATTAGGAAGACTGAAAGTGGAAAAAGCAAACAAAATAGCTGTTTAAGTACAGAGTTTAAAAATATGGGGGTGTATAGCAGAGAGACAGCTAAATGAGATGGCAATAAATGACTTTTATTACCTCTTTTTGCTACAGAGAAATTTATCAAGTAGGTCTATGGCAGGAAGAAGTTGAGTTTAGGCTTCCGGGGATTTTTTTTAATCTAGAAATTTTCTTTTAAGATTAGAATTTGCGAGTGAAAGTAGTGTTAGAGGTGTCCTTATTTAGCTAACTTTGAGCTGGATAAAGTTAAACTGTGATTTCATAGAGGGGAGCTTGTTGTGTATTGTGTATTTCCTTAGAAGATGTTTGCTTCTCCATGGGCATAATTTATGACTATATGTATATAAAATTATCCTTATACCTATTATACAGAATTCAGGGCAGAATGTTACTGTTTTAGATGTTGTAGAGGTTTGTAGTTGTGATTGTTTTTACTCTGGAAACATGCTGATCTTCTCTGCTGATTTAGTGACAGGTGTTTGTTCAAGGACCCAAACTCAACATGATCAAAACTCGACTCCTCTCCCCCGGAAGTTCTCTTCTAACCACAAATCTGTTGAAATCTCTAATCATTTTTACACTTGCTTCAAATTTGCTTTATGACCGGATGGTATGAACTTTTTCTGTGAGTAAGATGAGGTATTGCTGTAAGAATAGGAGATAAGGCTGGAGCATGCAGTAGAAGTTTCTGGAAAGAAGATGAGGCATAGTATGGATCCTAAGGCATAAGTAGAGAAAATGAAGAGATATGAATTAGAAAACATTTTCCGGGGACAACAGTTTGTGTCGGTAATATTGGTACATAATGTTGGAAAATTAGAACGGAACTAAGATAGTTGATTAAGTTTGGAATAGCACAGAAATCACATTTTTATTTGCAAAGACATTAAATTCATTTGATTGTTTCTTTTATGTGGTGTCTAGAAAAATATCTGAACAGTCAATGCGGTTTTAAGCCTTTAATTATGTCAGTTCTTTTAATAGATAGTATATTGGATTAGAGAAAAAACTCCTTATACTTTGGAGTAATATTTCCATAAACTGTAGTAACCTGGCCACACAGCGCCTCAACATGTTTTGAATTTAAATAGCAGATCCATAATAGGATAGTAAATTGGGAGAAAGTTTTACAATTAGTGGATTTGAGGGCCTATTGAGGGAAAAGAATAATCATAGAGCTACACTGGGAATAAACAGTACATGGTCCTGAAGACTAAGATGCCCTTCCTGCAATGCTTGTAAATTTGGAAATAATTTTTTTTTTTATCAGAAATGTAAGCTCTATGAAAATTGGCACTTTTGTTTCATTCACTGAAATATATTCCCAGAGCTTTAAGCATGTCATGGCACATAGTAGGTACTTAATAAGTGCATATTGAATGAATGAATTGAGGAGTTAGATGAATGTTTTAAAGGAAGGAAATCTTAAAGAAGAAATAGCCTAAACACTGGGAAGGCAAAGGGCGTAAAGCAGTAATTTCACATGCCTAAAATAATCTCCAAGACTATAGAAATAAATGTCATTTACTTATGCCAGTATTTATCAGTAGGGGAAAGGCAGGTTTTACTTAACAACGAAGAAATAACGTAGGAATCTCAGATTAGGTAGAAACTAAGATTTTTTTGGACCTGGATAAAAGAACGTTAAATTCTTATCTCTGGGAAATTAGGGTCTAATCTATATGTGTCTAGTTTAAAGACAGTGTAAAATTAATAAAGAGAAACCTCATTTAAAATGGAATCAGGCATCCTTGAAGTGGGAGCTCTTATGTACACACCACCCATCGCAGCTTTACATTTCTGAGCAGCAAGGTCTCTACTACCCCAGCAGGAGGAAGGAAGATTTCCTCCTAGCCCAATAACAAGCCCAGCCAATGGGAAACTCTGCAACTCAGCCAATGAGAATCCGTCACCACCCTGAACTCTCCCTTTCCCTTCAATGGACTTTTGCTTAGCTCAGCCCCGCCCAACTTCCTCCTCTTTCTCTATAAAGTAACCTTCCTCTCCTTCATTTGCAGGGCTTGCCTGTGATATTTGCTATAGCTTGATTGTCCTGAACTGCAATTCCTCTGCTATTCCTGAATAAACTCACTTTGCTGGTGAAATAACTGGCTGTTTTATTTTAAAGGTTGACACCAGTATTACCAGAGGCATCTGTATTCAGACATAAAACATACCATTAGATTAGTTTATGACAGTTTCATTATCTTTAGCTTTTAAGTCTAATAATAACAAAGGGTTGTTTTAAAAGAAACCCACTTCTAAGTATCATTTATAATGGTAATGGAATCTACAAACTTACTTCAGATTTTTATGTTGTATCTTAAGAGTTAGGATAATATATGTGTATACTAACCATTAATTCCTATCATATTGAAATGCCTTTATTAGATGATGAGGTGAATGTGGTGCTTAGTAGGTAATTGATATGTAGATATTAATTACTCCCCTTCTAGAGGTTTAAATTTTCTCATGACATTAAAATTTGGGCCATCCTATTGATTTATTAATTTAGGTGTACATGTATTTTCAAAAATGTTATCCAGCTGGAGTTCCCCTAAATCTTCCCCTTTTAGTCTTAACTACTTTGAGAGAAATTTTTTTTTTTTTCCACTGTCACTGAAGATCTCCTTCTTTATTGTATATCTTCATCAGCCCCAGGTTGCTGGTTTCCTATGAGTTGGTCATGTGACTCTTTCCTCTTGCTTTATTGAAAACAGAATTAATTGTCAGTCAGGAGCTTATGATATTCTGCATTATCTCAGCATATTTAATATAGTAGGCTCATTTTCAGTATGCCAAGAAGTTATCCTGTTTTGCCATTTAAAGAATTTTAGCTTCTTTTTCTATTTTTGTTCTCATTTTAAATTTTTAGCCAAAATTCTCAACTGAGTCATGGGTACCAGTGCATATATTTTCTTCAGTAGGTTCTTTAACTTCACTGTGTCTGAGATTGACTTCATAATGACCTTTGGTCAGTAGACCCTTTATTTTATTTTATGTATCAGCAATTTTTAGCCTTCTCATATTTTCCTGTTCATCAAAGACCCCTGGGTCCTCAGGTCAATCACTTAACCCCATATCTTTAATTTCCACCCTTGCTCTACCCATTCACAGCTGTGCTTCTTGATATGATAGTCAGCCATTCCTATCTTATCTTTGCAACATCTGACCCCCTCCAGTTAGCCATTATCAGGTATCCATCCCTTCAACTCCAGTGAATGAGCTCTTTGCCCAGACATTTTTTTGTCCTTCTTGACGTCTCAGTGGTATCTAACCCTGCTGATCACTGCCTTCTCCCCACACTATTATTATGCTCTTGCCTTTGTTATTCTCTCTGCTGACTCCCATTCTTCCTCTGGCTCATTTTTCTGTAGCCTTCTCAATATTGGTGTTTATATGAGTCCTCCTGGGTTGTTTATTTTCTCACAATACACATACTAGGAAACCTCATCAGTGCATTGGTTTCCCAAAGGGATGGCTTGATGAATCCTGAGTTATTAAATCCAGGCCAGGCCTCCAAATACTTACTCGTCATCAGACTTCCTATGACTCCCAGAGTCTTGATAATTAGCCTTGTCCCTGCAGGATAAAAGCAGGCAGCGAACTGCTAAGAGTGCAGAGTATTGGTTGGCTCTTAGCTTTCCTGGACATTTCATCTAAGATGTATGCCAGATTTCCTTACCAATAACTGGTGAATTTAGGAGTCTCAGATTAAACACAGAGCACATGAGCATGGGATATGCCTATCCTATTTTTCTCTGTTGGTTTATTGTATCATTTGGGATAAAAATCTGTTTTAGGCAAAAGGTAGGATTGTTTTCAACTTTTATTAATATCTCCTGGACCCTTGATTTCATGCAGAGGAATTAATTGCATTTGAATGAGCTTAATGCATCAAGCTATTGATGCAAAAATACACCTCATGCTGGGCTATCACCATCATCAAGGGCTTTTGTTGTTGCTTTGTTTTATTTTGCTTTTTCTGTGGGTAAATGACAACTAGTATGCAAGAATAAAATGAATCAAACTTAAGTCCCTAGTAAATATTCATGTATTCATTTTTCACATTTTTTAAAGAAATGAAGATATGCAGTTAAGCATAATCCCCTCTTAAAATTTGACTTTAAAAAACATTTTTAGCTATTTTAACTTATATATAAATTTCTTACAAAATATATATTTTTTATATAGATGTGATCTCAGTGTTGGATTTACCATCTTAACGCTGTGAGGATATCTTCCATTCGTACTAAGATTTGTAACTGGAAGAAGAGAATTAAATCATTTGGAAGCAAAACATGGAAAACTGCCCCAGCATAGGAATATTAATTAAACAGCTGCCTAAATGATTAAAGAATGATAAGATGGTCTTATCAAGTGGTCAGATTTCCAAGAAAGCACACGTACCACCTATTACTTACTGTTATAGTTGATGAATGTTTATATGCACATGAGAACTGTTATCAAAGATGTCTTTTGTACTTACTTGGTGTGCAGTTGGCTTTTTCAATACCTCAGCCCTGTCTTCCCAAAGAGATGGCCTTCTATATATGGCCTTTGAAATATGCATTTTTTAAGATTTATATAAGTAGCCAACTTCTTCCCTGTTATAGAAATTTAAAAGCTAAGGCTTTGAGATATCCAGATAGTTTAAACATCAGTCAAAAATGAAACATCTAGAATTATCATGTAATGGCATGAGTGGGAAGGGTGTCAGGCCAAGAGGGGGAACTGACCTTATGCTTCTTTTGACTGGGAGAAAGGCGGACATGCCTGCCTTATGTAATGGTGACCTTGAGTAAACCCTACGTTAAGCCATTAAATGGGTCACCTTGAGCTTACATAATGTAGATCCTGTGACCTGTTAGCCTAATTGCGTTGTTAGAAAGTCTGCTTTGGGCCAGAAAATAGCAAATCACTTACACTTTTCTTAGATGATTCTGATAACCAAATATTCTTACCAAAATCAAAAGTTTTTCCTCCGCATTTTCCCAAAACCAGAACATTTCTAGGTTAAAACAACTGAGGCTCTAAGTATGATTTTCCTTTGGTCTACATTTTAGTCATCTTTACAATTTTGAGTGAAAGCCAGAAACTGTATTATTTGGAATGAGAGATACCTTGGAATTACCCCTGTATTTGAAAGCCTTAATCATATATAATTTCCTCATTTATAAATGTTAAATCTGAAATGAGAGATTTGCCTTCTTCAAACATGTTTTGTGTGCCTTCTCTCTGCAACAGGGCCTTACTTTGAAAAACTAGCTCAGATTTAGTGTGATTTAAAGGCTGAGCTTCTGCATGCCTGGAATTCTTGCTCTTCAGAGTATTTGCTCCCTGGAAAAGTCAACTGAAGACGGAGTTGTCATGTGACTTTGGACTGTTGACCCGGAAGACGTTTGGGTAATGGAATGGGCTTTGGCAGAGTTCTGCTGCTTTCTGGTTGAGGAGAGCCAGGAGAGGAGGGCAGGGCTGCACAGGGCTGGCTGTGTTCAGATGGGAAGAACCAGTCTGAAAATGTTTGAAGCCTGAATGTGCCTTCATTTGATCATTTACTTTATTGCTTAAGAGAATTTTAAACTGCCACATCCATAGTGGGCTGTAGCTTGTAGTGACACATATTTAAATGATCTTGCATCTAAACAAATGCATTCACTCTCTGCCTGCTGTGTAAAATCGGAATGACACCTGTACTCTGTTGGAAAGGAACAGACGTTTTCATTACAAACTTCAGTCAAGCAGAAAAGTAGCAAAGTGAGCAGAAATTTTCATTTACATCCATGATTGAAGTTGCAGTGATAAAAAGAAAATTGCTAGGTTCAAGAATAGCCTTGTTCTCATTCTGTTATACGACACCGGGGACTTGGTCAATACAGAAATAGTTTTTAATACTTACGTTGTTGAGGATGGCTCTGATCAATAGTTTCAAATTGTGCATATCTTTTAACTGACCTTAGATTTTTCTAGGGTTTTTGTAGTATCTTTAAACAGACTCCAGTATCCCCTTATTATCAAGTCCATTATTTATTTGTTAAAATGTGGGCTTTATGTTCCATTACCACAGAGATTCACAGTAATTTCTTTGCTTGTAGTTGTGAGTTTCAGCAGGTGTAGACAGATAACTCAGTTGGGCCAAACTTAGAAGCCATCATAAGACACTGGATTAGAGAGTAGGATCAGAATATTCCAGGGGAAATTCTCCAAATAGTTCATGATATACCTTTTGGAATATATATATAAGCTTTAATGTAGTAATTTCCTGCCCCAAACCCTCTTCCTTGGAAGTCTAGAAATTCAGTTATTTCAGTTCTCTCAGGAGCAATAAGCCCTGGCAAACTGATTGACAGTAATGAAGCTAAGCCTTGTTTACAAATCTGAGTGGCAGTTCCTAAGTCCACCGTGGAGTGGTAACAGAGGGAGAGATTCTAATTTAGCCGGATCTATCCCCATGAAAAGATCACATGATATTTGAAACATGACTCAGTAGAACTGGATAATTTCTTTCTTTTTTTTTTTTTTTTATAAATTTATTTATTTTATTTATTTATTTTTGGCTGCACCAGGTCTTTGTTGCCGCGCGCGGGCTTTCTCTAGTTGCGGCGAGTGGGGGCTACTCGTTGCGGTGCGCGGCCTTCTCATTGCAGTGGCTTCTCTTGTTGTGGAGCACCGGCTCTAGGCGCGCAGGCTTCAGTAGTTGTGGCACGTGGGCTCAGTAGTTGTGGCTCGCGGGCTCTAGAGCGCAGGCTCAGTAGTTGTGGCGCACGGGCTTAGTTGCTCTGCGGCATGTGGGATCTTCCCGGGCCAGGGCTCGAACCCGTGTCCCCTGCATTGGCAGGCGGATTCTTAACCACTGCGCCACCAAGGAAGCCCAGAACTGGGTAATTTCTTAAACATGTTTTTATTGAAGAGCTTGATGAATCATGTATACTTATATTTTCTTCTGTTAGATATTGTGTCCCTCTCCCCTCGATAGTGTTTCGGGTACAATGACAGAATTCTAATCCTTTTTTCTATGTTTTAACAAAGCCTTGGGAATTTAGAACAGTGTATTCATACCGTAAAAGGCTGTACTAATTCCAAATACCACATCCTAGATATTTCCTGGCTAGCTCTTTTGTTAAATGCCGTGCTTTTTTTCTGCGTCATTCTCTCCTTACCTACTTCCTCTTGCCCTAAATAGTTTTGCATCTTTTAAGATATAATTTTTTGGGGGGGAAGTTGTGAATTAGAACATTCCTGAAATATAGAGCAACATTTACTCCTCTGAGTGTTAGGAGACAACTCCATTGTCTCCTAAAGCTAGACATTTCAAGTCTAGTCTGTACACAAGAGAATCCAGAAGGGACACTTAATAAGCTCTCAAGGAGCACAGCGTGGCAATTAGGTGTTAGGCGTCTCCCACTTAGGAGAGAGGTGGGCTGGAACAACCGAGTCTGGGCATCATGAACATGCGGAGTGGTAGCTGGTTGTAAGCACGGATGATGAATGAATGTGTTAAAGGTCCTAGGCCAGACCAGCAGGGAAACGGAATGAAGGTAGTGAAACTCCTCTGCTAACCTTAGCAAGTGATAAAGAGTGCGGGATGTGGGGTCATGAGTAGTACCTGTAGAGGTGAAAAGGAGAGGGGAGAACTAGAAGGATATTTTTTTTTTTTTCACTCAGAGAATGGTTTACTGGAGTTCAGAATTTCAGAACATTTTTACATCTGACATGATCTGAGCTCCATCTGCAGAAATATGGATAGTTTGAGTGGAGTAGAGGTACAGCCCGTGGGGATAGGGACACAAATCAGTGATAAATATTCCTGGAGAAAATAGAAGCATAGCTTAGTGGGAAAGGGGACCTGGGTTTTACAACCAAGTAGAATTTGTTCAGCCCCCATTTGGGGCTCCCTCAAAATGTTGAATGTTGTGGTATGATGCACAGTCTGAGAAATCCCCCCAAACCTTCACCAGAAAGCAGTAGAAAGGGAGCAGAGCAGATGTCAGTGGAGGGTAGGAACCTGGATGAAGATGAAGTGGTAGAGAGTAATAGCTACTCGGAAGGGTGTGTTCCCTCCCCTACCCGGCTGGCCCAGGTCAACAAAGTGGATAAGGCCACCCAGTATGACAGGAGCTGGTGGTACCAACGATGCACAGCTCTAGAAACCCCCTGGGCAGATGCCCTCCGTGGGTGGAGCATCCTCTCCGTACTGCAAAATAAAGGGATCATGGGAAAAACCAAAAGAAGTAATCACAAATGATGAGATTGAGGAGGTGTATAATGAGAACTTCAAAAAGTGTGCAAAGGGCTTCCCTGGTGGCGCAGTGGTTGAGAGTCTGCCTGCTAATGCGGGGGACACGGGTTCGAGTCCTGGTCTGGGAAGATCCCACACGCCGTGGAGCAGCTGGGCCTGTGAGCCACAACTACTGAGCCTGCGCGTCTGGAGCCTGTGCTCCGCAACAAGAAGAGGCCGCGATAGTGAGAGGCCCGTGCACCGCGATGAGGAGTGGCCCCCGCTTGCCGCAACTAGAGAAAGCCCTCGCACAGAAACGGGGACCCAATACAGCCAAAAATAAATAAATTAATTAACTAATTAAAAAAAAAAAGTGTGCAAAGATTAAGAAGACTGTGAAAGCAGGAAGCTGGAAGACCTGAGTAGCTGCTCAAACGTTAAGAGAGTCTCTTAGTTGAGGAAAAACGCTGGCCTGAGCATTGTGCTTCCTGAGGATTCAGAAGACTCTTGAGTTGGAGGAGGAAGTTGTTAGAATGTATGAGGTAGACTGTCTCCTTGAAGAAGTTAGCCCACAGGGCCCTCTGACATCTTCCAAAGGAAGGTTTTATAGACCCAACACAGCCAAAAATAATAAATAAATAAATAAATAAAATTTAAAAAAAAAATGAGAGCCTCTCACAAATCACTGGAATGTAACTGTGAGAGATCGAAAACCAAGGAGCCTTGCAAAGTAACAGAGATTCAAGGAAGATGCTATAAAGTTTAGGAAATATGCAGCAGATATAGAGGAAACAAATTGCTGAGCTCCAGCTACAAGGAAGAGCTAAATATTGCATCGTCATGATGGGTTAGAATGTGTGATCTCCCTCTTAATTGGAACTACTAAAGTTATTTTACCAATAAACAAGTTAAGAAAATGTATTATTGTAAAGCCTTTGGAATTATAAGTTGTAAAACAGCAAATAAATTGAATTGTATGTGAAAAAAAATGTTGAATGTTGGTTTTATTCCCTTATATTGCTTCCATATAAGATAGATTTTGACCCAGTGAGGAATTGCTTATTGTTCTTTGGGTACAGTTCCAGGAGTTGATGGTCAGTTGGCACTTGATTCTAATATGATTGCTAAAAACTATGCTCTCCATGTGAGTGTCCAGCAAGGGAATGGAAATGTTGACTGAAAGGTCAACATTGAGAGTAGAGGAGGCTGTTGAATCCTTAGGCATGACTAGGGAGTGAGAAAGTACTAGCAGAGGGTCAAGGACAGAGTCTTACTTTATAATCAGAGTTACTCAAAGAGGAGTCAATGAGAGGGAAAGGATCACTAGCTTAAGATAGAGAACAGGAGGACAAGTGTTCCTAGAGAAGACAGAATTTAAGGAAGAAAGTGATATGGTAGAGAGAAGACAGCTGATTTGAGGGCTGAGAAGAGACTAATGCATTTGTTGCTGCTGACCTTGAAAGAAGACTTGCCGAAGATTGTTGGAGCAAGGTCAGATGGTGATGGGTTGGAAAGAGCAAGTCAGGGGCTTGAAAGTGACAGTTCACGACTCTGTTGAGAAGTTTATCTGTGAAAGCACCTCTTCCTGTTTTTGATTATAGCCTGCCTCACACATGGGTTTCTGAGTAAGGTATGTGGACAAAACATGCTGTATGTTTTTACCTCTCTGTATAATTTAAGGTTTTGGTAATAACTGGTGGTTCTTTTGCCTCACCGTGCCATCAGCCTGATTGGTATTTAGTTGGCAATTATGTGGCTTTTTAAAAGCCCCCATACATAACCCCAATTAATTGCATCTTTAAAACCCATCAGGCTATGAATTTTTTAATGTCAGAAAGCAAGAAAATGTTAGGAGAAAGCAGCCAGTGAGGATACTTGCGTTTTCAAGAGATGAAAAAGAGAATTTAGCAGGATATCTCTATAATATCAGCTTTTTACCTCAGCTCTCAAAATATAGAAGACTGAACTAGGCTAAAAATGAGTAGGTGTAAAGGAAACCTTATTTAAATTTCCGTATTTGAATTAATCGCATGCTCATGAGTACAAATTATAATATGAGAAGTGCAAAAAGAGAAATGAGGGGGAAAAGGCAGTTTGCTGGTAAATAGGGTTAACAGTAGTAACAAATTGAATATCCCTTTCAGTGATTAAATATATGGTGTTGCGATGGCATATAGAACTGTGTATATAGTCTTCTCAGTGTATTCAATCTTACGTTTATTTCTGTTTAGACACGTATCCTTAGATTCAGTTTCCCTCATAACCTCAACCTGTCCACGTTCAACTCATCACTCTTTGAAAGATATTCGTGATCTTTAAAATTTGAAGCTAAGCTAGTACTGACCACTAGCCACACGTGGCTGTTGAGCACTTGGAATGTTCTAGTCCAAAGTGGTGTGTGCTATAAGTGGAACATACACATCAGATATCAGAGAGTTAGTCTGAGGGGTAAAAAAAAAAACAATGTAGACTGTCTTAGTAATAACTTTTTACATTGATTGCATGTTGAAATGATAAAATCGAGGGTATACTGGGTTAAAGAAAGTATATTATAAAATTAATTTTACCCATTTCTTTTTCCTTTTGTAATGTGGCTACTAGAAATTAAAAACTACATATATGGCCCACATTACATTTCCATTGGACTGGGCTGCTCAAAGCTCTTCTGGTGCAGGATTATGTCTCAGTTCTTTTGTATCCTTCATGGAACTGAGTACAGAGGGATATTCAGAATTACTCAGTGGTAATAAAGATGATCCATTAAAGTTCAACCAAATCATGTTGGGTTTTCTACCCTATTTTGTGATAACTTCTGGGATTAAAGAAACAAAGGACAAAACAGGAGAGACTTGGCTCTTAGGGATGTGTGAAAAGGTGCTCAATTCTTAAGATGGTGCCAATGTCACAAATCTATGGAACAGAACACAGGCTTATGGAAGGAAGGTGTAGAAGGTTTGATTATTTTTTTCAAAATAGGGACAGACCAAGCCAGTCACAAAAAGACAAATACAGTATGATTCCACTCATATGAGGTACCTAGAATAGTCAAATTCATAAAGACAGAAAGTACTGTAGAATGGTGGTTGCCAGGGGATTGGGGGAGAGGGAAATGGGGACTTGTTTAATGGGTATAGAGTTTCAGTTTTGCAAGATGAAAAGAGTTCTGGAGATTGGTTTCACAACAGTGTGAATGTACTTAACGCTGCTGAACTGTACACTTAAAAATGGTTAAGATGGTAAATTCTATGTTATGTGTATTTTACCACTATTAAAAAGAAAAAGAAAAGCCATTCTAAAAAGTGTTTCATAATGCAATAACCTGTAATTTAAAAAAAAGAAAACACTTAATGAGTTATAATGGATTATCTTAAGGAGACCCTTGCTACCTGAAGGAACAGCTGAATCCAGTCACTTGGGAGCTTGTTAGAAAAGCAGAATCAGTCCCACCCTGGACTTTTCCCATCAGAAACTGCATTTTAACAAGATCCCCAGGTGATTCAGGTACACGTTAAAGCTTGAGAAGCCCTGTTCCAAACATCATTTCTTAAAGTGTGGTCCATGAACCACCTGAATCCGAATCCCTCTGAGGAGGTGTGTTTTCACACCCATCCCAGATCAGGTCCAGGTCTTGGGGCCAGAAGAGGATGGATCTACTGTCTGATCAAGCATCCCAAGGTGACTCTGAAGCACATTAAAGTTTGAGAACCCCTGACCTGGAAAGATTTAACAACCATTATTTTCATAATTCCATCTTTTAACTGATGTTGGGATAATTACAAATATGATTAATAAAAAGGCCCATTATTAATAGAATCAAGAATATGAGTAATAAAGCAATAAAAGAGGGGCAACAGAAAAAACACATGTAACTTAACGAATCTTGGGTGGTTTGGTGAGGAAGGCATGATTCAGAATTTGTGGAATATTGTCATCTGCAGCAACATGGATGAACCTAGAGATTATCATACTAAGTGAAGTAAGTCAGACAGAGAAAGACAGATATCATATGATATCACTTATACGTGGAATCCAAAAAAAAGACACAAATGAACTTATTTCCAAAACAGAAAAAGACTCACAGACACAGAAAACAAACTTATGGGTACCAAAGGGGAAAGGGGGGGGGAGGGGTAAATTAGGAGGCTGGGATTAACATATACACATGACTTTGTATAAAATAGATAACCAACAAGGACATAGTGTATAGCTCAGGGAACTATACTCAATATTATGTAATAACCTATAAGGGAAAAGTGTGAAAAAGAATATATATATCTGAACTGCTGTGCTGTTCACCTGAGACTTATACAATATTGTAAATCAACTATACTTCAATAAAAAAATTAAAAACAAAACCAGAAAAAGAATTTGTGGGATACTGTAACACTTTGCTGAAATAGTGAGCATTCCAATAGATTTAGGACCCAAAGTTGAACCTGGTTCTGTTATTAACTAGACAGAAACCAGATCAGGCCTAAGATTCCTAATCTGTAAAGAGGAATTGAATTCTGTGATCAGTGACTTTTACATTTCTAAGACAAGGTTAAACTTAAAAAGCAAAGAATTTCCTTTATTATTGATATATGTGTGAATATTCTGAAAATTTTTAAAAGAATTTAAATGCCACACATTACATATTGAAAAAGAGATTTGCTAAGAAAATCTAAAACTAAGCTTTGTCTAGTTATTTTAGGTGCCATAGACGAGAAACCCAAGTTAGTAAAGATCTTTTTTAACACAAGTTCTTTTCAGTTGACAGTAATTTCATGGACAGTTTTTGAAGGCCACAATGTTGATATAGATGCAAATAGGTACGTCCTTATTAAAATTTGTTGCGGAAGCTTCAAATATTTTTAAGTAGGCATTACTTTAAGTTTTAGATTGACTGAAAAATTGAGATGATAGCCCAGAGAGTTCCCATACACCCCCTCACCCAGTTTCCCCTAATATTAACATCTTACATTAATATGATACATTCGTTAATGAACCAATTTTGATACATTATTATTAATAAAGTCTGTCCTTTATTCATGTCCTTAGTTTTTACCTAAAGTCCTTTCTCTGTTCCAAGATCCCATCCAGAACACCACATGACATTTACTTGCCAGGTCTTCTCAGCCCCTTCTTGGCCATGACAGTTTCTCATACCTTCCTTTTTGATGACCTTGGCAGTTTTGAGGCGTACTGGTCAGGTATTTTGTTAGATGCCCCTCTGTTGCAATTTTCTCATGCTTAGGCTGGGGTTATGGGTTTTTGGAAGAAAGACTACAGAGGTAAAGCGCCCTTTTCATCATATCACATCAAGGGCACCTATTATCAACATGATACGTAACTGTTGTTGACTTTGATCGCATGGCTGGGGTAGTGGTTGTCAGGTTTCTCTACTATAAAGATGCTCTTTTCTCCTCATTGTGTATTGAACTCTTCAAAAGGAAATCACTAGGCATAGCCCACAATTAAGAGCATTATGCCTCACCTCCTCAAGGGCATAGATGATTTGGAATTCTGCACAGGCAGAATTTGCCTCTTTCCACCCATTTATTTATTCAGTTATTTTGACTCATAAATAAATATTTTATATTTTGTGTTATAATCTAATACTACTTTATTAATTATATATATATATATTATTGCTCAAATTGTTCCAGTTTTGGCCTTTGGGAGCTTGTTCATTTAGCTCCTGTGCTTATTTGAAATACCCTCTTTTATTTTTTTCTCCACGAGATGCTCCAACTCATCTTGTATATTTTATGCCCCAATCCTAGAATCCATTATTCCTCTAAGGAGCTCTGGTTCCTTTTATTGGAGAATAATATTAAAATCTGAGATCTGGGCATCAGGTGTGCTCATTGCTACTGGAACATCTTTGCTTTTAAGTCCTCTCAACTGACAGAGTGAGGCGTTATATTTGTGTACAGTCCTCCTCGTATGAATATTTCTTTAGCTAACCATCTGTATCTATATTAAGCTAAATATCAGTTCATCCTGATGTCTCCAACTCTAATCTATTATTACACGGATCCTTCTTCCTCCTCCCCTTGCTCATCTGTAAATTCTCACTCCCAACAGTGGGAAACCTGGTCCCACCATCCACCTTCTATTTACACAATTGTTCAATTGTGCACTTGCTGAGCAGTATCAGAATTGTTAACTCATACCTTTGTGAGGCTTTTAAAAAGCTGCAAAATTGCTAACAAATGTTTATTTTATTCTTGTCTTCTTAACATATGTCCTTTGCACTGTTTTCATCATCTTAAGACCAGTGTTATTCAGAGCCTGGGTCAAACACTATTTCTATCTAGTACAAGCTGCCGTTTGTGTATGTACGTGAGACGGGGCTCCGTTCACTTGAAAAAATTAGAGAGAGGATTTAGGGGAAACTTTCAGTTTTCTTTTGCCTTTTTCTTATCTTGATTCGTGTAATTTCTGCCATCTGGCGAACAGTTCTGATCTGAAGACTGCCATCTGTCAGTTCTCACTGCTATCTGGTGATCGTTGCTGTGAAATGTTGGTGATAGCAACAGTCACGGTCTTTGTTGTTGTTGTTGTTTTAATTGAAGTATAGTTGACTTACAATGTTGTGTTAGTTTCAGGTGTACAGCACAATGATTCAGTTATACATACGTGTGTGTGTGTGTATATATATATATATATGCACATATATATGTATTCATTGGTTATATATTTCATATATAGTAGTGTGTATATGTTAATCCCAACCTCCTAATTTATCCCTCCTCCTGCTTTCCCCTTTGGTAACCATAAGTTTGTTTTCTGTGTCTGTGGGCATATTTCTGTTTCGCAAATAAGTTCATTTGTACATTTTTTTTAGATTCCACATATAAGCGATATCATATGGTGTTTGTCTTTCTCTGTCTGGCTTATTTCACTTAGTCTGATAATCTCTAGGTCCATCCATGTTGCTGCAAATGGCATTATTTCCTTCTTTTTTATGGTTGAGTAATATTCCATTTTATATATATATGTATATATATACATATATATATATGTATATATATACATATATATATATACACCACATCTTCTTTATCCATTCATTTGTTGATGGACATTTAGGTTGCTTCCATGTCTTGGCTATTGTAAATAGTGCTGCTATGAACTTTGGGGTGCATGTATCTTTTCAAAGGGGTAATTCACCCTTGTCCCACATCCTCTTTGAGAACCCAGTAACTACCCATTCTCTGAAGCAAAAACCATAACAGTTCTATCCCATGAAAAGTTTGTTGAAAAGTATTTTGGTTGCTTCTATAACTATTCTTTCCATCTCTTGAACACACATACCTTCCAGAAAAATGTCCCAGCCTATTTGTTAACATGTGAAAGTTACAAAATATCAATATGTAATGAGCAACTTCAATAAAAATGTTAGCAGAGGAAGAGTCTGACATGGTAAAATTAAAAATCACCTGAGTGAATGCTTGTTTACAGTTCTCACTTTGATGTGCATGGATGCAGTAGTGTAGGTTACTAAACACATGAATCTGGAATGTTCTACTCATTTGCACATGCCGGGGGAAAGATTAGGAGAGTCTTGCCCAATCGTTTTCTGCCGTCTTCAGTATAAAGCATCTTCTAGCTCCTGGAATGGAACCAGTTAGATCCTTGACACTTTTTCTCTTGTGCCCCTCAGTTAATCCTTTAGATTTTATCTTCACACTGTATCCAGACTCTTACCACTGCCCACCATCTCTACTGCCATCATCCTGGTCCAAGCCATTGTCATCTCCCACCTGGATCATTGCCACAGCTCACAACCTGGTCTTCCTCCTTCCAATCCGGCCCCCTTGGGCAAGAATAAGTCGCTTAGAAAACCACGCCAGAGTCTTCCAGGGCTCCTCAGAGTACTGGCCAGAGTGTGGGCCATGTTTAAGGCCCCGTGCAGTCTGCTTCCACTCAGTGACCTCCTCTCTGTCATTCATCTGTGACGACACTGGTCCCCTTGCTATTCTGTAAACCCACCAGGCAGGCTCCTGCCTCAGGGCCTTTGTACTTGTCTCTCCCTCTGAGATCTGGTTGGTTTATTACCTCACTTCCTCAGGTCTTCACTCACGTGTCGTATTTTTAGTGAGGCTTTCCCTGAACACCATTTAAAATTTTACCCACTCCTCCACCAAAGCCTCTATCCCTTCATCTGCCTTATCTCCGGAATGTTCATTACCGTCTGACATTCTCTTTTACTTTTTTGCTTTATCTTTCCCCACCAGAATCCCATTTAGTTTCATCTCTTTAGTAGACTGCTGTGTTCCCAGCACTAAGGAAAAATAGAAGGTATGCCGTGAAGAGTTAGTGCAGGAAGGACGGGGAGCACCGGAGGGGGTTCAGGAAACGCCCTCACAGCCAGGGCGCGCGAGTCCGGTGCGAAAGGTGAAAGCACTGATCACTCGGATTCCCTGCTTCTCCAGTCCTAGGGATTCCACCCTACGCTAGTGACCGCTGTTTTTAACTCTCACATCATAAGCAATACTCAAATGTAATACCATTTATCTATAGAACTATAACTTGGTAGAGATGGCGTAATGAAAATAAAACCCCATTGCCTTCAGTAGCTATTACTATTCTAAGTAACTATAATTAGTATTAATATGAGAAGCCTTAGTGGTTGATGACATACTGGGGAAAAGGTATTAGTAATAATACTAATAAAATAATTTATTGAGCACCTTTGCTGTGGGCACTGAGTTGAGTGCTTTATGGATATTAACTCATACTCCCAACTCCACCATTTACTACATGTGTGAGCTGGGCTGATTATGTAACATCTTAGTCTCACCTTCTTCTCTTATAAAGTGAGATCATTGTAGCTGCTTCGGTGTGTGGTTCTGAGTGTGATGTGAGATGATGTCCAGGAAGCATTTAGGACAGTGCTGGGCACAGGGTCCAGAATTACTGGAACTATTGACATCTTACCTTTGAGAGCCAGGTCTGGGCCACATCTCATCTCTCATAGAAGAGTATAGCACAAGGAAGGAAATTAAGGCTTTGCCATTTTTCGGGAATTCCATCGCTAGAATGTTCTCCCGCCCCCTTTCCCTTAACTCTTGAGAGACAAGGAAGAGAGGTTACACCTTGGGCCAAAATACAAAGACTTCAGATGTTTCTAGCCAACACCATTTTAGTCTTTGTGAATTCATAGAAACACAGTTTATTCATCTGAGCTCTCTGTGTCTTGAAGAACATATGTGTGGTTCTGGAATCTTTTTTAATCAACCTGTTCAATCCCACTCTGACTCTCAGAAACTTAGCAGCCTCAGTTTTGAGAAATTCTGTTCTTTCCGCTGATATCCTTTCCCCCCTTTTCTCCCTGTGCCATGGATTCACAATCTCTTTGGTTTTAGTTGTAATACTTTCTCACTCTGTTCTATCTTCTTCCTGGAATCATCCGTCTTTTGAAAAGGAACATAAAGAAATTGAAAAATACATTCCTGTCTTCAAATTTCATAGTACTTGCCTGTTTAATATTCATTTCCAATTCTTCTTTTCGAACAGAATTCCAGATTTTTTTTTATTCATGGTGACAATGTGCTCAGCCAAAAATACTTTTTGCAGATTCCCTTGCAGCTTAGTGTACCAGATAACATAGCTATGGTATATAGGATGTTCCTCCCATGTAAGACAGCAAAGCTTTAATAGGGGAAAAAAACAAACAAAAAACCTTCATCCCTTGGCCTTTTCTTCCTGTTCCTGTCTGCAACTTGGATATGAAGTCTTAAGATTCTGTGGCTATTTTGTGACCATAAGACATCATGACAAATGCCAACATGCTAAGGACAGCAGTGCAGAAAGATAGGAATAACCTAGTCCCTGAGGGCATCATTGAACATCTGCAGTAGCTTCAGCCTCAATACCAGACTTCTTATGGGAGAGAAATAATCCCATTGTGTTTTTAAGCCACTGTTAGTCATGCATTCTCTTCTGTGTTTATCCTGTGTTCTATTATGTGCAGTGGAATGCATTTTCAGCTGTTTCACATGACTTGCTAGCTAATTTAAATCCAGTTTTATTGTCAAACTGACCACATGGTGGATCACAACATTGAAGTATTTTGTAGTCCAAAAGTGAATCTACTTTTATAAAAGCCAAAGGGAATTAGCCAAATAACCCATTTCGAACAGACTTTAAATGGCAGCAAGTTGAGTTACCACACTTGGATGGAGAATCCAGAGATTCAGATTTTCAGGCCAGTTCCACCGCCAGCTGGCTCTGTGGGCAGGCCACTTGACCTGGATTATTTTCCTCCCATCTGCAAAATGAGGTAATTTGAGTAAGCCAATCCTCTCAAAGACCACCAAAGAGCCAGTGGATTGATGCCTGCAGAGTCCCAGCTGAATTTGGCATTATTGTTTACCTTGCCAAGACTTTTTAGCTAAGAAGCCAAGCACAGATCTTGTTCCTTAGCTGTGAAAATTCCCTTTCAATTGCAGTGTGTGTAATATAAATTGTGAATTTTTAAAACAAGAAACCAGGTTGTATGATTATCAGTAAATATGCACAGTGTACACTGAATTGAACCACTAGGATTAAATGGTGCCAAATTTCTAAAGTTCAGCATTAGCCGAAACATTATGATACTTAATTATCTCATTATGATACTTAATTTATTTTGGTCTCTTTCACTTGAATTCTGTTAAAATTTTTTTTTAACCTGAGGGTCAAACCAAATAAACAGAAGGTTTGTTTTAAAAATTAAAGTATGCGTTGTTCTATATGGAAACTCCAGGTATATATACTATCAGATTTTTTTTAAGTAAAAAACTATTTTTTAGAGCAGTTTTAGGTTCACAGCAAAATTGAGTGGAAAGTACAGAGAGTTCCCACATAATCCCCTGTCATATCATAGGTTTTTTTTTTTTTTAACATCTTTATTGGAGTACAATTGCTTTACAATGGTGTGTTAGTTTCTGCTTTATAACAAAGTGAATCAGTTATACATATACATATGTTCCCATATCTCTTCCCTCTTGCGTCTCCCTCCCCCCCACATATCGTAGGTTTTTAAGAATAATGCTTTTAGAATTAAAAAGAGAGGAAACATAAACCATGTTAAACTAAACCCGTTTCTGAAAAAGGATTTGTTATATTTTTACTACTTCTCTTTAATTCCTTATTAAAAAAATTTTAACAGATTTTTGTGGTTTAATTACTTTAAAATTTCTGATGTGTAACATTCTAGTATGTTTCATCAGTTGCGAAAGTAATATAAGCAAGGTTGTAAAATCCAGTCTTTGCTGAATTTTATTTTGATGTTAGAGTACAATGAGTTTTCTATTTTGCCATTAGTCCCGAGGGCCTATTAAATAACCAGTATTAGTCCTTTAAAAAAACAATCTCATTTGAGGGACATACATTTCTTGGCTTATGTGCAATATTAGAAACCTAAGAGCATCTTTACACTACAAAATGAAGTGTCATTTTCCAAATTAAAAAAAAAAATCAAATATCCTTTTATAAATTAATGCTGTACGTGTCCTTTTGATGAACATTAGATTTTACCAAGATAAGTATCTTTCAGTGACTTTGACTTTGCATTAAAATCTACTCCTCAGCAGATTGGCCTAAGGTCAAGTAAAACAAGACACTTTGTTGTCTGGCAGCTTTTACCCAGTTTATGCCGCAAGAACTATTTCAGGACAAAGTTGGGAGTATCCGATATCTTCTCCTGATTGTCTCATAAACTGATTTAATAGCTTTGGGCCAGACATTGACTCTTTCCAGATAACTACTTGTAAAATAGAAAAACATTGCTTAGTATTTCGGACATTTGTAAATATGCCAGTATGGCTTGACAGACCAGAGCTAATAAATCAGGCAAGCATCTTCAGGCCACTGGTCACTTCTGGCCTCCTGTGGCCTTGAAAATTGGGATGCCTCAGATATAAAGTATTCTTGCTTTGGTTGATCGCCTGCCCTGAGAACCCGTGAAGAGTCCACTTGGAGAAAGGTATATTGGTTTTGGATGAGGATTTTTTTTTTCCATTCTCCCAACTCATCTGGGTTTTAGTTTGTTTTTTTTTGTTTGGTTGTTTTATTTGTTCCTTTGTTTTACAGTATTCTACGTAAAAGCAAAAGAAAAAATGTGACATCACTTGCATTATGTCATTTCTTTCCATATAATTTATATCTTAATGTTTACCTCTGGGGCTAGGTTCTAATCTCCTGAAGGTAGGCGGCCTTAGACGTGTTTCTGGGAAATGAGATTTATATTGTAAGAGGTCCATCACACAGCTGTCGCGGAGCTGAGGCGCAGTGACGCACTTGGAGAGGTAACCACTCCATGGACTCAAGGGTTCCTTCCCCACCAAGTACCAACTGCACACGGCCCTTGGGAGCACCGTGTCTCATTACTTCTTGCATTCTCTGTGACTCACGATACGATGCTGTGGGCACCATCGATTGTTTCAAAGATTTGAGGAATGACAAGGTGACGCTGTTTATCCCCTGTGATTTGCTTAGATTTTGATCTAAATATTATTTATTAAAATAAACACTTAAATATCATGAGATGTGCATGTTTGAGCTAGAAACAGACTAAAATTTAAGCGCCTTTATAGAAAGAGAGTTTTAAAGAACCCTTTTAGGGAATTCCCCAGTGGTCCAGTGGTTAGGACTCTGCACTTTCACTGCCAAGGGCCCGGGTTCAATCCCTGGTCGGAACTAAGATCCCACAAGCCCCTTTTATATAAAGTGAATGGAAAGTTTTTTTCTTCCCCTTCTTAGGGCATTTATCTCTTTATGTAGCATTTCAGAAAATTTCATGTAATGGACTATGAAAGTAAAAAAATTGTTCTTATCTTTGCTGATATGTGGACAACTTGTAGTCCTTGCTCATTTGTAGTCGTTGCTTTAAATCTCTTCTTGCATGTCTTGCTTGAAGGATTGCAGTACCTTACTCAGTGGTCTCCCTGCTTTCATGGTCTCACAACGCTAGTCCATCCTTCACTTGATTAAAGAGTTCACCTGAAAATCAAACTTGAGCACATCATTCTTGTTTAAAATATCCTTTGGCCTATATGTTGCATCCAAAATGGTATCTAAAACCTTAAACTCTAAAACTGGAGTCCACCATATTTCTCCAGTCTTATTTATTTCTGGACATTATTTCCCAGTTACCATGTGTTCCAGCCACAGTGAACTTCTGCCTCTTCTGCAGATATGCTTTGTCCTTTATTCTTTCTTTGCACAGAAGGTTTCCTTTTGCCATCCTTCCAACCATCCATCCATCCAATATGGTCATGTTTGCCGGCACTGGACCATGGATTGGGAACAGGATGTTAAACAGGATAGATACTGTCCTTACATCGTGCAACTTCCCATTCATTTCCTACACGTCACACTCCTGCTCATCCATTTAGACTCACCTCTAATGTTATTTCTATTTTGAGGTCTTTCCCAGGGCACCCAAGCAGATATGTTCACTATGTTGGCCCATCACTTTATCTCTATTACAGCATTTAACTTCTTCATTCATCAAGACATTTATTGCCTACTGTGTGCAGAATCTATGCTGAAAGCTGGGGATACTGTAGTGAACAAAGCAAATAAAAATTAAGCCCACAGCTTATACATTATGTTGTAATTATCCAACTTTCACCCTTAGGAGAATGTGAATTCTTATAGGACTTTATGTATCAATAATATCTTTATATCTGAAGTACCAGCAATGCTAAAAAGAGTCTGCATGATATACAATTTAAAAAATATATATATAGCAAAAGTCTAAGGAGTTTTCATAATTTAATTGAATTAAACTCTCTGTGTATGTGTATATATGTGTATTGTATATAAATATATAATACACATATGTGTATTTGCTTCAGATATTTTTTTAAGAAGTAGCATTGTATAGATCTAGTTGAGTTTCTCTGTTTTCCTCTGTGATTCCATACACTTGAAAAGTAACCATTACTTTAATTAAATTTCTTGATAACCAAAAAAATAAAATAAAAACACTAAGCATATATTAAAAATAATAATAATACACATATGTGTGTATATAGATTTTATTTGTTTAGGAAGTAGAAAAATGCTAAATTTTCTATTAGTTTACAAAGAGATTCAAATGTCCAAGAAAGAGGAATGGACAATTATTTATTTTGATTCTTCTCAATGATTGCCTAGGCAGTGTCAATCTGTCATTTTTTAATCCTTGTTGCAATTGAATGGCAATTTTTTGTATGATTAATTTGCAGTCAGAGATTCATACCAGTTAAGTTAAAGTTTCACTTAAGACACGTAGGAAGTATTTTAACCATCAAGGTAATATGGCAAGGAACTTGGCTGTTTAAGGAAGCAGGACTCAACATTCTAAAGGTACTAGCCTTTCCTGGATTGATTACTTCATCATTCTAAAAGCTGTATAACCTCTCTGAAGTTCTTTCAGCCCATCTTTCCTTGTTACTGTCACTGGGATAAGACCCTTGGGATGCAGATGGGATGACATGAAGCTGTTTTCCTTTCTTGCAGTGGGTGAGTTTGTAAGCGATGCCCTCCTCGTTCCCGACAAGTGCAAATTCTTACACCAGGAGAGGATGGATGTTTGTGAAACCCACCTTCACTGGCACACCGTTGCCAAAGAGGTACCAACCCATTCATTCTTTCTACTTTTAAAGTGAAGACTTCCTAGGAACTATGCACAGTGACATTTTAGAGGGTATTTGGAGGCAACAGTTGTGTTGATAAATATGTTTTTTTAATTATTATGGCTAAAAATAAAAGACTTCATGAATATTTTAAGAGGATATCTTGAGGCAACAGCTCTGTTGATAAATAAGTTATTATTATTTAAAAAACCATCCAGGAGTATTTTATATTTAGTTAGATTTATTATGTCTATGCCATGTTTTATAATTTAGAAACTACAATTTTATACTCCCTATAAACCTTAAAATATACCTTTAAATTTTTTTTAAATTTGTCTCTTGTTTTCTTCTGTCATATACCAAGTTTTTATAATTTAACCTTCTTCTCTATTATCTGTTGGGGAATACAGTGGTAGAACAATAGCTTGTCCTGTACCAACCTGAAAGCTACAGTTAGAAAGCTCAGTTTCTAAGTTGTGCCACCCAATTTTGTGTTCACCATGCCATGCTACCACCTTCACTGATCCATAGTAGATGAGTCTATGGCACCAGTTCTAAGCTTTGCTAACCCCTGCTTTTGACAAAGCTGATAAGAGACATAAAAAAATTAGCATAAAATGTCACCTTTTTTTTGGGGGGGGTGCCGTGCCACATGGCTGGTGGGATTTTAGTTCCCCCACCAGGAATCAAACCTGGGCCCTCAGCAGTGGAAGTGCAGAGTCCTAACCACTGGACCGCCAGGGAATTCCCCAAATGTCACTTTTTGATATTACTACCTTCAAAACTGCTTTGTCCCTTTGATATATTATGAGGTTTTTCTAGTAAATTTTGTATAGCTTTTTTGTAATGCAATCAGTCTCCTAGAATTAGCCTACTTTATCTAGCTCAGTGGTTCTCAAATGGGGTCAGCTTTACTCCACGTCCCTTCCCAGAAACATGAGCCAATGTCTGGAGACATTATTGCCTTAAGGGGTGGTACTACTGGCATTGGTGGCCAGAGGCCAGAGCTTCTGCTAAACATTCTTCAGTGAACAGGACAGCTTTTCCTCTCCCCTTGCCCTGAAGAATGATCTGGTCCAAAATGTCAATGATACTGAGGTTGAGAAACCCTGATCTACCTTCATTTAAACATTGCGTCATAGCCTTAACGCTATTAGGCAGAAAACACCACTTAAGATTCAACATTAATTTTGCCTTTTTTAAAATAATATGTGTTAATTTACTGGCAAATGACATTGTCTTTATATAAAAATGTTTAAGAGCAGATATTAAGAAAACAAACTAGGTAATTTAAAGCCCAGTACCCATCTGATAACCTCATTTTTCATTTCTTCTTGAGTTAAAAAAAATTTTTTTTTCGTTGCTAAGAAACAAAATGACTCTAATTCCAATGAGGTCAAAATACACTCTGTAAAATTTCATTGTTTACCTATGTGTGTTGAATTATCCTCTGTCACCGCTGGATGCTTTCAAAGCCTTATGTTAGTCTAAATGTGTGGGAATTTAGCAAATCCCAGGAAAGCAAAAGGATATTGAAGGAGAAATCTCTACTGACTTTAAGTTCTGATTCATAGCAGAGGATAATTTCTTCTCTTCCCAGGATTGTTATTTTGGAAGTGAGCCAAGAGAGTTAGAATTTCTAGACTACGATAAGTCTGAGTGAGAGAGGCTTCCATACCTAAGGGAGGTAGAAGTGAGTTGGGGGGATATACGTGAAACTATCACTACTTCCCGATATGCTAATGAAGCCAGAAAGCACTGATTCTCTGATAACTATTCACAGTGCAGCCTCTTCTACATCTTAGCTCCCAATTAGTTTCTATTCCTATTTTTTAATTAATTTCTATAGGATAACAACATATCCTTATTAAATAAGTAACAAAGTTAAACATTAAGGGTACAAAAAAAGCCTGTGCTAAAGAAACTCTGTTGTAAATCCCCTCAAAAAGCAAATGATTCTTTCCATTGTGAAATTGGTTCTTGATCTACTGGGCCTGTGTGTTGTCATAATTGCGATTTTCTTACAATGAAGCACATCTATTCCAGTACTCTCACTGTTTTCTCCTTACCTTTTGTAGACCTGTAGTGAGAAGAGTACCAACTTGCATGAGTATGGCATGCTGCTGCCCTGTGGAATTGACAAGTTCAGAGGGGTGGAGTTTGTTTGTTGCCCACTGGCTGACGAAAGTGACAGTATTGACTCAGCAGACGCAGAGGAGGATGACTCGGACGTCTGGTGGGGTGGAGCAGATACAGACTATGCAGATGGGAGGTAAGGTGGCCTTTGTGTTTGGTCTTTTGTAGGTGCCAGAACATCTAGCATATAGTTTTGTTTCTTCTATAAATCTGTCTTTCTGTTTCTCATTTAAATAATCTCTGCCCACTCCTATCAGACTTCGGTTTTATGGAAAAAAATCTAACCATGAGGTTCTGTTCTGATTATGGCCTACCATTTAATTTTAGTATAATTGATCAGCCATCACTGAGTTAAGTTTAACTATTTTATTTTAATCTCAAGAGTTGGGATCAAAATTCCACTGATATTCTAATAGGTCACTGGCAGTACTACAGAGAATTGAGATCTGGGTGAGGGACATGGCACTTTGTTTTGGTCTGTAATTTAGAAATTTTCAGGGGGGATTTAGGGATCATTTCATCACTCATTAGCTAAATCTGAATTTTTGTTAAGAAAGGTTTGGTTTTGTTTCTGTTATTGTGGGGTTTTGTTTTTTGTTTTTGTGTTTTGTCAACTTTTCCTATATAAATGAACTCAGAGGCAAACTTAAACATTTGCTAAAGTTCTTTAACTGGGAGGGACCTTCAAGATGGCAGAGGAGTAAGACGTGGAGATCACCTTCCTCCCCACAAATACATCAGAAATACATCTACATGTGGAACAACCCCTAGAGAACACCTACTGAATGCTGGCAGAAGACCTCAGAACTCCCAAAAGGCAAGAAACTCCCCACGTACCTGGGTAGGGCAAAAGAAAAAAGAAAAAACAGAGACAAAAGAATAGGGACAGGACCTGCACCTCGGGGAGGGAGCTGTGAAGGAGGAAAAGTTTCCACACACTAGGAAGCCCCTTCACTGGTGGAGACGGGGGGTGGGTGGTGGGGAAGCTTCAGAGCCACGGAGGAGAGTGCAGCAACAGGGGTGCAGAGGGCAAAGCAGAGAGATTCCTGCACAGAGAATCGGTGCCGACCAGCACTCACCAGCCAGAGACGCTTGTCTGCCCAGGCACCTGGGCAGACGGGAGCTGGGAGCTGAGGCTCGGGCTTCGGAGGTCAGATCCCAGGGAGAGGACTGGGGTTGGCTGCGTGAACACACCCTGAAGGGGGAAAGTGCGCCACAGATAGCCGGGAGGGAGCCCAGGAAAAAGTCCGGAACTGCCTAAGAGGCAACAGACCATTGTTTTGGGGTGCGCGAGAAGAAGGGATTCAGAGCACCGCCTAAACGAGCTCCACAGACGGGCGCAAGCTGCAGCTATCACTGCGGACACCAGAAACGGGCATGAGATGCTAAGGCTGCTGCTGCAGCCACCAAGAAGCCTGTGTGTGAGCACAGGTCACTCTCCACCGCTCCCCTCCCGGGAGCCTGTGCAGCCCACCACTGCCAGGGTCCCGTGATCCAGGGACAACTTCCCCGGGAGAACACACGACGTGCCTCGGGCTGGTGCAATGTCACGCCAGCCTCTGCCACTGCAGGCTCGCCCCGCATTCCGTACCCCTCCCTCCCCCCGGCCTGAGTGAGCCAGACCCACTAATCTGCTCCTGTAACCCCATCCTGTCTGGGCGGAGAACAGACGCCCTCAGGTGACCTACACGCAGAGGCAGGGCCAAATCCAAAGCTGAACCCCAGGAACTGTGTGAGCTTAGAAGACAAAGGGAAATCTCTCCCAGCAGCCTCAGGAGCAGCGGATTAAATCTCCACAATCAAATTGATGTACCCTGCATCTGTGGAATACCTGAATAGACAACGAATCATCCCAAAACTGAGGCAGTGGACTTTGGGAGCAACTATAAACGGGATTTACTTTCTGCATCTAGTTTGTTTCTGGTTTTATGTTTATCTTAGTTTAGTATTTAGAGCTCATTATCACTGGTAGATTTGTCTATTGATTTGGTTGCCCTCTTCCTTTTTATTTTATATATATATATTTTTTTCCTTTTTCTCTTTTTGTGAGCGTGTATGTGTATGCTTTTTTGTATGATTTTGTGTGTATACCTTTGCTTTTACCATTTGTCCTAGGATTCTGTCTGTCCGTTTTCTTTTCTTTTTTTTTTTTAAGTATAGTTTTTAGCCTTTGTTATCATTGGTGGATTTGTTTCTTAGTTTGGTTGCTCTCTTCTTTCTTACCTGTTTTTTTAATTTTAATAATTTTTTTTATTTTTTATTTTAAGAACTTTATTTACCTTATTTTACTTTTTTCTTTCTTTCGTATTCTTTTTTCTCCCTTTTCTTCTGAGCCATGTGATTGACAGGGTCTTGGTGCTCTGGCTGGGTGTCAGGCCTGAGCCTCTGAGGTGGGAGAGGCAAGTTCAGGACATTGGTCCACCAGAGACCTCCCGGCTGCACATAATATCAAACAGTGAAACCTCTCTCAGATATCTCCATCTCAGTGCTAAGACCCAGCTCCACTCAATGACCAGCAAGCTACAGTGCTCAACACCCTATGGCAAACAACTAGCAAGACAGAACACAACCCCACCCATTAGCAGAGAGGCTGCCTAAAATCATAATAAGGTCACAGACACCCCAAAACATACCACCAGACGCCATTCTGCCTGCCAGAAAGACACTATCCAGCCTCATCAACCAGAACACAGGCACCAGTCCCCTCCACCAGAAAGACAACACAACCCAATGAATCAACCTTACACACTGGGGGCAGACACCAAAAACAATGGGAACTACAAACCTGCAGTCTGCAAAAAGGAGACCCCGAACACAGTAAGTTAAGCAAAATGAGAAGACCAAGAAATACACAGCAGATGAAAGAGCAAGGTAAAAATCCACCAGACGAAAAAATGAAGAGGAAATAGGCAGCCTACCTGAAAAAGAATTCAGAGTAATGATAGTAAATATGATCCAAAATCTTGGGAATAGAATGGAGAAAATACAAGAAACACTTAACAAGGACCTAGAAGAACTAAAGACCAAACAAACAATCATGAACAACACAATAAATGAAATTAAAAATTCTCTAGAAGGAATCAATAGCAGAAAAACTGAGACAGAAAACGGATAAGTGACCTGGAGATAAAATAGTGGAAATAACTACTGCAGAGCAGAATAAAGAAAAAAGAATGAAAAGAGTTGAGGACAGTCTCAAAGACCTCTGGGACAACATTAAATGCACCAACATTCGAATTATAGGTGTCCCAGAAGAAGAAGAGAAAAAGAAAGGGACTGAGAAAATACTTGAAGAGATTATAGTTGAAAACTTCTCTAATATGGGAAAGGAAATAGTCAATCAAGTCCAGGAAGTGCAGAGATTCCCATACAGGATAAAACCAAGGAGAAACACACCAAGACACATATTAATCAAACTATCAAAAATTAAAAACAAAGAAAAAATATTAAAAGCAGCAAGGGAAAAGCAACAAATAACATACAAGGGAATCCCCATAAGGTTAACAGCTGATCTTTCAGCAGAAACTCTGCAAGCCAGAAGGGAGTGGCAGGATATACTTAAAGTCATGAAGGAGAAAAACCTACAACCATGGTTACTCTACCCAGCAAGGATCTCATTCAGATTCAACGGAGAAATTAAAACCTTTACAGACAAGCGAAAGCTAAGAGAATTCAGCACCACCAAACCTGCTTTACAACAAATGCTAAAGGAACCTCTCTAGGCAGGAAATACAAGAAGGAAAAGCCCTACAATAATAAACCCAAAACAATTAAGAAAATGGTAAGAGGAACATACATAGCGGTAATTACCTTAAATATAAATGGATTAAATGCTCCAACCAAAAGACATAGACTGGCTGAATGGATACAAAAACAAGACCCATATATATGCTGTCTACAAGGGACCCACTTCAGACCTAGGGACACATACAGATTGAAAGTGAGGGGATGGAAAAAGATATTCCATGCAAATGGAAATCAAAAGAAAGCTGGAGTAGCAATTCTCATATTAGACAAAATAGACTTTAAAATAAAGACTATTACAAGAGACAAAGAAGGACACTATGTAATGATCAAGGGATTGATCCAAGAAGAAGAAATAACAATTGTAAATATTTATGTACCCAACATAGGAGCACCTCAGTACATAAGGCAAATGCTAACAGCCATAAAAGGGGAAATCGACAGTAACACAGTCATAGTAGGGGACTTTAACACCCCACTTTCACCAATGGACAGATCATCCAAAATGAAAATAAATAAGGAAACACAGGCTTTAGATAATACATTAAACAAGATAGACTTAATTGATATTTACTGGACATTCCATCCAAAAACAACAGAATACACTTTATTCTCAAGTGCTCATGTAACATTCTCCAGGTTAGATCATATCTTGGGTCACAAATCAAGCCTTGGTAAATTTAAGAAAATTGAAATCATATCAAGTATCTTTTCTGACCACAATGCTGTGAGACTAGGTATCAATTACAGGGAAAAAATCTGTAAAAAATACAAACACATGGAGGCTAAACAATACACTGTTAAATAACCAAGAGATCACTGAAGAAATCAAAGAGGAAATCAAAAAATACCTAGAAACAAATGACAGTGAAAACACAACGACCCAAAACCTATGGGATGCAGCAAAAGCAGTTCTAAGAGGGAAGTTTATAGCAATACAGTCCTACCTCAAGAAACAAGAAACATCTCCAATAAACGACCTAACCTTACACCTAAAGCAATTGGAGAAAGAAGAAGAAAAAAACCCCAAAGTTAGCAGAAGGAAAGAAATCATGAAGATCAGCTCAGAAATAAATGAAAAAGAAATGAAGGAAATGATAGCAAAGATCAATAAAACTAAAAGCTGGTTCTTTGAGAAGATAAACAAAATTGATGAACCACTAGCCAGACTCATCAAGAAAAAAAGGGAGAACACTCAAATCAATAGAATTAGAAATGAAAAAGGAGAAGTAACAATGGACCCTGCAGAAATACAAAGGATCATGAGAGATTACTACAAGCAACTCTATGCCAATAAAATGGACAACCTGGAGGAAATGGACAAATTCTTAGAAAAGCACAACCTTCCGAGACTGAACCAGGAAGAAATAGAACATATAAACAGACCAATCACAAACACTGAAATTGAGACTGTGATTCAAAATCTTCCAACAAACAAAAGCCCAGGACCAGATGGCTTCACAGGCGAATTCTATCAAACATTTAGAGAAGAGCTAACACCTATCCTTCTCAAACTCTTCCAAAACATAGCAGAGGGAGGAACACTCCCAAACTCATTCTACAAGGCCACCATCACCCTGATACCAAAACCAGACAAAGATGTCACAAAAATAGAAAACTACAGGCCAATATCTGTGATGAACATAGATGCAAAAATCCTCAACAAAATGCTAGCAAATAGAATCCAACAGCACATTAAAAGGATCATACACCATGATCAAGTGGGGTTTATCCCAGGAATGCAAGGATTCTTCAATATACGTAAATCAATCAATGTGATAAACCATATTAACTAACTGAAAGAGAAAAACCATATGATCATCTCAATAGCTTCAGAAAAAGCTTTTGACAAAATTTCAACACCCATTTATGATAAAAATCCTCCAGAATGTATGCATAGAGGGAACTTACCTCAACATTATAAAGGCCATATATGACAAACCCATAGCCACATCCTTCTCAATGGTGAAAAACTGAAACCATTTGCACTAAGATC
Source organism: Balaenoptera musculus (assembly GCF_009873245.2). Lineage (NCBI taxonomy): Eukaryota > Metazoa > Chordata > Mammalia > Artiodactyla > Balaenopteridae > Balaenoptera > Balaenoptera musculus. The sequence goes on along the minus strand of NC_045788.1, from coordinate 126,346,762 downwards.
AAGAACAAGACCAGGTTGCCCACTCTCACCACTATTATTCAACATAGTTTTGGAATTTTTAGCCACAGCAATCAGAGAAGAAAAAGAAATAAGAGAAATCCAAATCAGAAAAGAGGAAGTAAAACTGTCCCTGTTTGCAGATGACATGATACTATACATAGAGAATCCTAAAGACGCTACCAGAAAACTACTAGAGCTAATCAATGAATTTGATAGAGTAGCAGGATACAAAATTAATGCACAGAAATCTCTTGCATTCCTATACACTAATGATGAGAAATCTGAAAGAGAAATTAAGGAAACACTCCCATTTACCATTGCAACAAAAAGGATAAAATACCTAGGAGTAAACCTACCTAAGGGTACAAAAGACCTGTATGCAGAAAACTATAAGACACTCATGAAAGAAATTACAAATGATACAAACAGTGGGAGAGTTATACCATGTTCTTGGATTGGAAGAATCAGCATTGTGAAAATGACTCTACTACCCAAAGCAATCTACTGATTCAATGCAAACCCTATCAAACTACCAATGGCGTTTTTCAGAGAACTAGAACAAAAAATTTCAAAGTTTGTATGGAAACACAAATGACCCTGAATAGCCAAAGCAATCTTGAGAAAGAGAAACAGAGCTGGAGGAATCAGGCTCCCTGACTTCAGACTCTACTACAAAGCTACAGTAATCAAGACAGTATGATACTGGCACAAACACAGAAATATAGTTCAATGGACCAGGATAGAAAGCCTAGAGATTAACCCACGCATGTATGTTCACCTTATTTTGATAAAGGAGGCAAGAATATACAATGGAGAAAAGACAGCCTCTTCAATAAATCGTGCTGGGAAAACTGGACAGCTACGTGTAAAAGATGAAATTAGAACACTCCGTAACACCATACACAAAAATAAACTCAAAATGGATTAAAGGCCTACATGTAAGGCGAGACACTATAAAACTCTTAGAGGAAAACATAGGCGGAGCACTCTATGACCTAAATCACAGCGAGACCCTTTTTGACCTACCTCCTAGAGAAATGGAAGGAAAAACAAAAATAAACAAATGGGACCTAATGAAACTTAAAAGCTTTTGCACAGGAAAGGAAACCATAAATAAGATGAAAAGACAACCCTCAGAATGGGAGAAAATATTTGCAAATGAAGCAACTGACACAGGGTTAACCTCCACAATTTACAAACAGCTCACACAGCTCAATACCAAAAAAACAAACAACCCAATCCAAAAATGGGTAGAAGACCTAAATAGACATTTCTTCAAATAAGATATAGAGATTGCCAACAAACACGTGAAAGGATGCTCAACATCACTAATCATTAGATAAATGCAAATCAAAACTACAATGAGGTATCACCTCACACTGGTCAGAATGGCCAACATCAAAATATCTACAAACATTAAATGCTGGAGAGAGTGTGGAGAAAAGGGAACCCTCTTGCACTGTTGGTGGGAATGTAAACTGATACAGCCACTATGGAGAACAGTATGGAGGTTCCTTAAAAAACTAGAAATAGAACTACCATATGACCCAGCAATCCCACTACTGGGCATATACCCTGAGAAAACCATAATTCAAAAAGTCATGTACCACAGTGTTCATTGCAGCTCTATTTACAATAACCAGGACATGGAAGCAACCTAAGTGTCCATCGACAGATGAATGGATAAAGAAGATGTGGCACATATATACAATGGAATATTACTCAGCCATAAAAAGAAACGAAATTGAGTTATTTGTAGTGAGGTGGATGGACCTAGAGTCTGTCATACAGAGTGAAGTAAGTCAGAAAGAGAAAAACAAATACCATATGCTCACACAAATATATATGGAATCTAAAAAAAAAAAAATGGTTCTGGAGAACCTAGGGACAAGACAGGAATAAAGACGCAGTTGTAGAGAATGCACTTGAGGACACGGGGAGGGGGAAAGTTAAGCTGGGACGAAGTGAGAGAGTGGCATGGACATATATACACGACCAAATATAAAATAGATAGCTAGTGGGAAGCAGCCGCACAGCACAGGTGCTTTGTGTCCACCTAGAGGGGTGGGATATGAGGGTGGGAGGTAGACACAAGAGGGAGGAGATATGGGGATATATGTATATATATATAGCTGATTCACTTTGTTATAAAGCAGAAACTATCACACCATTGTAAAGCAATTATACTCCAATAAAGATGTTAAAAAAAAAAAGTTCTTTGTCTGGTTTTGTTATTTTTAAGACATATATTTTCACCTCTTTTTCTTTGGAATCTTAATCCCATAACTTATAGATGCTTTTTTTTAATTAAGGGCAAACATTTATATTCAGATCATAAAATTATAAAATCAGCAACTTTTGGTTAGAAAGGCCATCTGGTTCAGCCATCAGTTTCATCCTATCTCATCCCCCAAAGGTGATGATGACATATCACTTCACCTTTTCCTTCAGTATTTTCTCAGATGTTCCCTAGTGTTACAGATTTCCAAATAAAACATTAAATATGAATTGTAAGACATAATAATTAATATAAAGTTTTCTGATTTTATATAGTCAGGCACAGATTTTGTTAGTAACATTTTGTAGAATTTAAAAAATAATTTACAGAAGTACAATCTATTTTACAAATATATAAGAATCTATGTACACGGAGGTACCCTAGTTGTCATTTCTTATCAGTTAATAATGCAGGCTTCTCTGGTGGCTCTTGCCCAATTTTATCATGACTCTCTTATTGTTTGTTAAGCTCTTTTGTGTTTCCTCTTTATGCGGTTTAGAAAAATTGAGTTTAATGTAGCAAACATAAAGCTAAACAAACAAATTCTAAAGATGGGGAGAAAGAAATAAGGGATAAGTTAACTGTATACTTACAATATTTCTTTATTTTTTTTTTTTTTTTATGGCTGTGTTGGGTCTTCGTTTCTGTGCAAGGGCTTTCTCCAGTTGCGGCAAGCGGGGGCCACTCTTCATCGCGGTGCGCGGGCCTCTCACTATCGCGGCCTCTCTTGTTGCGGAGCACAGGCTCCAGACGCGCAGGCTCAGTAATTGTGGCTCATCAGCATAGTTGCTGCGTGGCATGTGGGATCTTCCCAGACCAGGGCTCGAACCCCCGTCCCCTCCATTGGCAGGCGGACTCTCAACCACTGCACCACCATGGAAGCCCTCTTTATGTTTCTAAGAGATGAAAGTTAAATAGTATAAATTCTTCTTCTCCCGTGGCAGGAAGCATCAGTGAGAGCAGGACTGGCCAGTGGGAAATCTGAGCATTGCATTCTGGGCCATGGCTGGTCCCCTCACCTGTGTTCCCCGTGCCAGGTTGTAGAATGTCCATTGGTTTGGGATTAATTGCCACTTTGTCCTAAAAGTTGGAGTTGCTTACTTCTTATTATTTTTATAGGCTTTTTCATATTATTCCTCAGTCATATCTGGATTTGAAAGTTTAAGGGTGACTTCTTGAAGTGGATTCTTGTCTTGTCACTGGGGCTCTTACTATATGATGCCAATGCAATCAGTATTAAAAAGGAAAATTTTGAGGTTGTTCAGCCATTTTCTTTAGTCTGGTCTGTTGGATACTTGATCACTTGTTACTGAACTTGACTCCGTACTTAGTAAACAACCCAAATAATGGTGAGTAAACCAAGAAAAGCTCCATGACTGCTGTTAAATCATATGGAGCTAGCTGTGTACTTGTAACCCCGTATCAAGGTTAGTGACCCGCCATTCATGATCATTTATATATGAGGGACTTTTATAATTAAAAATGGGTATTTGTGCTTTACCTGTGACAGACTTTTGTCAGGCCCTCCTCCGCAATTAACATATCTTTTGTGTCTTGTAAAACCTACTTTTTATTGGGAATAGATTTCAATGTGTCTTGATCTTTTCCTCCTACACTCCTTCCAACTTACTGACCTACTTGAAAGCATTACTAACATCATATCTTATGAAATCGTTCTCAGTGGCCCTTTCTTTTCCTACACCCTGTCTCACCATTCCTGGAAAGACACCCACAGGGCTTCCCGTTCTGGCCTCAAGTCCCTCATTTATTTATTACCATCAGTCAGTAACTGTACCTTCTTTTATACCCATCTCTCTGGTTATGCGACTACTATATGCCTTCTTTGTTACAATCACCAAACTGTAGGACACTAGTATACTGTTCTTTAACACTTTTTTTTCTTTTAATTTATTGCATTACCTATTACTCGGGCAACTACACAATTTGTTATCCAAATTTGACACTAGGACCACAGTCTTAACTAAAGGACTTAGACAAAACCAGGTCATATGGTCACCTTGCCTATTTCTGTTTTCAGTTATATCACTGTTCAAATTGACATTCAGTTGAAACGTAGCTGGCTTTTCCTAGTCACCTTCATTTATGTGGCATTTCTGCTGTCTGCAACAGTCATCCCTTGGACTCTGTCATCACTAAGAAATGCTGCACCTACAGGGTTTCCAGATTCGACAGTACTCTCTAAATTTGATCTTCTGATCTTAGACCTACAACACTAATTATGTCCTACAGATTTCACCCTTCCCTCATAATAATTATCTCCCCAATTCAGGCTTTTAGTCCATTGTCCTCTTTCTTTTTTTGGTTCTTTCTGACCAGGATGGACCCAATGGATAACCGTTTTTACATATTCATTTGAATATCCTGGACTTATTGATACCCTTCACATTTTCTAAAGATATTTTCATCAGTCCTCCATATTTGGGAAAAATTAATTTCTCCCTTTAACTGCTTCTTAGTTTTCTAAGGTTGATGCATCATGTCATATAACCCCACCAGTTAATTCCATTTCTTATTCATGCTGTAACATCAGCTGGGATCTTAATGTTACTAGATACACCGAATTATCACTATTTGATGACCTATCACCTTCCACATAGCAAGTGATCCAAGCCAACTCCATTCTCCTTGGTTCCTAGCATCACTCTCCTTTATGCTCCTCAAATGACCCCTTCACAGTCATCGGTTATCCATTGTGAATTTCTGCATCGTGGTACCTGCGATTGGGTAGGTGCTTGGTACATGTTTGTTGAATAAATTAATGAATTTTCTCCTCTACCTCAACATCTCTTTTTACCTTCCTCCATCTCTTGATTCCCCATCGTCCCTTTTATGATTATGTTACATCTGCATACTTGTTCACCTCCACTTCCTGTCTTGGATTTTTTAAAATTTATTCAAGATTATTTTTTAGAGTAATTTTAGGTTTACAGCAAAATTAAACAGAAGGTACAGAGATTTCCCATATACCCCCTGCCCCCACACGTGCATAGCCTCCCCCATCGTCAATATCGCCACCACAGTGGTGCATGTGTTAACAATCAATGAACCTGCATTGACCCATCATTATCACCCAAAGTCCATAGTTCACTTTAGGTTTCACTTCTGATATTGCACAAATGGGTTTGGACAAATGTGTGATGACATGCATCTATCATTCTTAAGTGTCATACAGAGTATTTTCACTAAAAATCCTCTGTGTTCCACCTATTCATTTCTCCCAACCTCCCAAACCCTGGCAACCACTGATTTTTTTATTGTCTTCATAGTGTAACCTTTTCCGGAATATCATATAGTTGAAATTGTACAGTATGTAGCCCTTTCTTGTTGTGTTCTTCCACTTACTAATAAGCATTTAAGGTTCCTCCATGTCTTTTCATGGCTTGATAGCTCATTTCTTTTTAGTGAGGAGTAATATTCCATTGTCTGTGTCTGCACAGTTTATTTATCCATTCACCTACTGAAGGACACCTTTGTTGCTTCCAAGTTTTGGCGATTATGAGTAAACATCTGTGTGCAGGTTTTTGTGTGACTCTAAGTTTCCAACTCCTTTGGGTAAATATTAAGGACCTCAGTTGCTGGATCACATGGTAAGAGTCTGTTTAGTTTTATAAGAAACCAACAAACTGTCTAACATGTGGCTGTACCATTCTGCCTTCCCACCAACAATGAATGAGAGCTTCTGTTGCTTCACATCCTTGCCAGCATTTGCTGTCATCAGTGTGCTGGATTTTGGCCATTCTAATAGGTGTGTAGTGGTATCTCATTGTTTTAATTTGCATTTCCCTGGTGATATATGATGTGGAGTATCTTTTCATATGTTTATTTGCCATCCACATAGCCATTCTTTTATTTTCAGTCTCCCTTGTCATTTGCTCCTTCACCTCTTCCTGCAACCGTGCTGTTTTCCTGAACTGCCACTTCCTGAGTTCAGACCATCATTTACCTCCTACTAGACTAACTTCCCTGATTACTCCTTACTACATCAATGCCTTATTTTCTTCTGTTACCCTTGTACTTTCTTGTGTTCTTATAGGACCTTGACTTCTATTCCCATCCCTTGGAATTCATTCTTCTTGCCCCACAAGCCTTTGTTTACTCTTTTCCCAGGAATACTCCATGCCTTAGTAATGTTTCTATTCTGCATTTTCAATCCTATTGACACTTGCTGGGAAACAGTGATGGTTCCTGCTGTCTGTAGAAAAGTCTAAATTCCCCAGAAGGGCATTTAGAACTCTTATTACTTGGCTCCAGCCTGCATTTTAGCCTTACACTAAAATTTGGGGGTTTCATTTGCCTTAAATGAAACCCCCAAACCTTGGCCATTTCTTTCTCTGAGGTTTTGTTTTCCCTTCTCTGCCCCTTTTGAAAGTGTATTTCTTTTTTGTCAAATGGTGTTAACGTACCACAAAGACATTTGTCAATTCTAAGTTGCTACATCTTATCAGGACGTGTAAAATCCTATGTATTTTTTTTTTAATAGGCAGTGTATTAGAGTTACTGCTAGATAGCTTTGACTTTTTTTTTTTTTTTGGCTGCGTTGGATCTTCGTTGCTGCATGCAGGCTTTCTCTAGTTGCGGCGAGCAGGGGCTACTCGTCATTGCGGTGCGTGAGCTTCTCACTGCAGTAGCTTCTCTTGTTGCGGAGCACAGGCTCTAGGCACGCGGGCTTCAGTAGTTGTGGCACTCGGGCTCAGTAGTTGTGGCTCGCGGGCTCTAGAGCGCAGGCTCAGTAGTTGTGGTTCACGGGCTTAGTTGCTCCGCTGCATGTGGGATCTTCCCAGACCAGGGCTTGAACCCGTGTCCCCTGCATTGACCAGGGCTTGAACCCGTGTCCACTGTGCCACCAGGGAAGCCCAAATCCTATGTATTTTTTAATGCTTCCCCAAAAAGATACCTCCTTTACAAGTCTTCTCTGACTTCCCCTTGAAATACTCTTTCTTCTCCTACCCTTGCTCTTCCTTTGTATTCTTTTATTTATACTGTGATTTCTCTTCCAATTAATTGTCATCATTTCTCCTTTTATCTGCTAGAATTCAAACTGCAGATTATGTACCAGATATATTTTGCACATTGGTCTTTAAGAAATATTGGCCAAATTGAATTGTTTATTTTTTTTAATTTTTCATAGCTTTTGGTAATGATTTTGTGGTCCATAAATGGATGTTACAGAATCTCTTGTGTTTTAGCTCAGATCCATCCCATAGAAATATAATATGAGCCACATAATGTACTTTTTACACTTTCTAATAGCCACTGTCAAAATAGTAAAAAGAAACTGGTGAATTAATTTTAATAACATTTTATTTAATCCAATATATTCAAAATATTATTTCAACATGTAACCAATATGAAATAGTTATCTATGAGATACTTCACAATCTTTTTCGTTTGTTTCTTTCATACAGGGTCCTCAAAGTTAGCACATATTTTACACCTACAGACCACCTCATTGTCATTTGTCACATTTCATGTGCTCGGTAGTCACATGTAGCTAGTGGTATTGGTCATTTGGTCATTGTAGCTCTAGATACTTAAAATTTCTAATCACTCTTTATTTTCCATTCAGACGAAAGATTTATACACCCAGTAATACATTCTAAGGCTGAACTAGGAATTTTTATTTTTTTTTGTAACTATTGATTTTTTAAGATTCAAAGACATACAGAGGGCCAACAGGCACATGAAAAGATACTCAACATTGATAATTATCAGAGAAATGCAAATCAAAACTACAATAACGTATCACCTCACACCAGTCAGAATGGCCATCATTAAAAAGTCTACAAATAATAAATGCTGGAGAGAGTGTGGATCAAAGGAAACCCTCCTACACTGTTGGTTGGAATGTAAACTGGTGTAGCCACTATGGAAAACAGTATGGAAGTTCCTTTAAAAACTAAAAATAAAACTACCATACGATCCAGCAGTCCCACTCCTGGGCATATATCCCGAGAAAACTCTAATTTGAAAAGATACATGCACCCCAGTGTTCACTGAAGCGCTATTTACAATAGCCAAGACATGGAAGCAACCTAAATGTCCATCAACAGATGAATGGTTAAAGAAGATGTGGTGTGTGTGTGTGTATGTATATATATCCACATATATATATATATGTGGATATATATATACACATACATATATACACACAATAGAATTTTACTCAGTTATAAAAAAGAATGAAATAATGCCATTTGCAGCAACATGGGTGGACCCAGAGATTATCATACTAAGTGGACTAAGTTAGATAGAGAATGACAGATATCATATGATATCACTTACATGTGGAATCTAAAATATGTTACAAATAAACTTATTTACAAAACAGAAACAGACTCACAGACATAGAAAACAAACTTATGGTTACCAAAGGGGAAAGGGGAGAGAGGGATAAATTGGGATTAGCAAATAACAAACAACTGTATATAAAATATCAATAGATAAACAGCAAGGTCCTACTTTATAGCACAGGGAATGATATTCAATATCTTGTAATAATGGAAAAGAATATGAAAAAGAATATACATATGTATAACTGAATCACTTTGCTGTACACTAGAAACTAACAACATTGTAAATCAACTATATTTCAGTTTTCAAAATAAAATTTTTTAAAAAAAGAAAGATAAATTAGAACTGGAAAAAAAAGTAAAAGAATTGTTTTGAACTTAATGTAATTAGGATATCAGGTCACTTGCATCACTTCATTTTGGAACGTGTTTTTCTGTTAGCCCTGCGGGCATGTATGCCTTCTTTCTCATCTGGCAAAGCCAGTTGGCAGAGCGAGAGAGGTATTGCATCACTGACCCACACACAAGCTGGGCTCCTGCCGCTGGTGGTTGCCTGGTTCCAGGAGCAAGCCTGCCTTGTGACACTGGAAATGCAGAATCAGAGTAAGAATTTAACACATCCTGCTTGGGAGGTCCTTAGGGGACACTCTATGACACTTCTTGAAGAGGGGAAAAGAAAGGGGAACTCTGCTCCTCCAAAATGAAATTTGATCCACAGCTTAATGCACTTTGTTGGTTGGTGGGTAATGAGATTTCTTTTGGAAGGAGATGAGTGTTTTCCTATTGGTAATGAGGCATTTATAGAAACATTCTTTATAGGATGAGCTCTGTTTTATGACCTCATTGAAAAAAAGGTAAGTCTTTTAAAAGCTTGAGTAGAGACAAATCAGTCACTGTTCCCAAAATTGGTTTGTAAATAACTCAGTATTTATTTCTCTGGTATTGTAGTGATTAAGTTCTCAGGCCACCTCGGAATACCTAGTTATGTGATCAGTAATGCAGCTTACTTATGTTAATAGTATACAGATTCCAGCCACCTTGGGTAAGAATTTTTCCATGGGAAAATTTGTTGGAAAACTAACGTGTAAAGACCAATCACATATCCAGTCTAACGTTGGGAGTGAGGGCCTGGAGGGTGAGTTCTCCCCGACCTGGAACTGCAAAATCTGACTGAAACCACATAATCCACAGAGGATGATGAATTTGTAGTGCAGATGACTTAAAGGAAGACCCTCTAATTCTTTTATAACAGCACATTGCCTCTAGGGAGTATGCCCTTAGATTTTTTTTCAAAACAATCTCTAAGGATACAGTTTCTTGTTTTTAGAGTTGCAGGCATTAGTGAGAATGTGCTGACAGGTAACCTGATATATCTTCCTGGATAATTAGATGATATATTTTTCTTTTTCCTTTTAATTAAAAAAAAAAGTCATTAAGATAGATCCAGATGAGTGATTGCTTGTGACCACATCTCACCATGCCCTTCTTTAAGGCTGTATTTTGTAGCTCAGGAGAGCTTTCTTTAGTTGATGAAGGTTTCCTCAGTAGTGTGTGCACGTGTGTGTGTACATGCACGTGTGTGCACATGGGAACATGTAATACCTTACGATGCTCACTGAGCCCAGTCAGCTGAATCAGTTCTGGTGATTGCCTTGCCCTGCACTGTACTTGAAAAGCCAGTCCACCATCATTGACTCTCTGGGTACAGTGGGCCCTTTTTATTATTATAGTTTTTATATTTTTAACTTACTTTACAGATGATTTACAAAAACAAGAATAAAGGGATGGTGAGCAATAACTTCATTTAGAAATTTTAATAAGAATTAATATAGTAAATATCTTAATTTAAATTAAAATTTAAATACAGTTAAGCCAGGGACTTCCCTGGCAGTCCAGTGGTTAAGACTTCACCTTCCAATGCAGGGGGTGCGGGTTTGATCCCTGGTCAGGGAGCTAAGATCCCACATGCCTCGTGGCCAGAAAAACCAAAACATAAAACAGAAGCAATATTGTAACAAATTCAATAAAGACTTTAAAAATGGTCCACATCAAACTAAATAAATAAATAAATACAGTTAAGCCAGATTTTTATTTCATCTTTTCCTGGTTTTGAAGGTAAGGATTTCTGAAACGGGCAGTATCCTTTGAATAAACTAGCAGCTAATCATCTGCCTGCATGAACCCGAACTGTAACCGTCTTACAAATACTGATTCCAGGTTCAAATACATCTCTGTTCAGTTCTAGCCTCGTACTTCTTGGTCGTTTTCTTGCACTTGCATTTTCCCTTGATAATTGTAAAAAAAAAAAAATCAATACTTCAAAAACTTTAAGAGCTCATAATTTTGTTGAAGAGAAAACAACTATCTTCTATCCATAATTGCAAAGTATTTTCAAGTTGGATTTATAAACACCCATGAGAATCACTAATCCAGTCCTTTTTTTATTCATTTTACATTTGTTCTTTACTTCTCATTGCTTTTTAGATACTCCTGCCATTTGGTATTTTGTCTACTTCTAAAGTATATCAAAAATATTCTGTTGCACAAACATCATAAAATTTGTTGCACATACATCACAAAGGAGGAAATACTGTCACACATGTATTTAGCAATTTTAGCAATAGTTTCTGCTTTTGTTGCAAAATACTGAATGATGTCATCCAATGACTAACTGGATGAGAATACCATATTTTCTTTTTGTTCTTAGAAATGCATTGCTCACTTTGCAGTTCTTGAGCTTGAGAAAATTCATCTAGGACATCATCATCTGAAGACTCATGGTCTGAGGTTTTGCTTATGTGATCAATTTTAGTCATCTTCTGATTTGTTTAATAATTGTGAAATATCTCCTGTCAATTTTCTCCTATTTGCCAATGTGGGAAATGAAAATTTTTGATTTTCACTTGTATTCGGGGAATGTCTCTAGACTTATTTTACTCCTTCTTGAAAGATGATGCAGTATTTGGGGAACACAGTAATAAAACTGACAGTTCACCTCTTGCATCATCCTTCTAGGCAATTCCTTCATTCTTTTATTTTCATGTTGTTTGGTCTTCCTTAACACAGTGGGAAATAATTAGTGCGTAATGATGAAATAATTCTTGGGATGATAAAAATAAGAAAATTGCAGAAAAAAAAAGTCTTAAGCATCAAAAAAAATTCCAGTTGAGTGATATGGTAATTACAAGATAGAATGAGTTTTATTCCATTTGAAAAAAGTATTTTAAGAAAAAATATCTTAAGAAAAAATATCTTAAGAAAGTGTAAAAGTTAGAATTATTGATCCTTAGAAGTAGATACAACTGCTCAAAATGAAACTTAAAACGTAAAATTGTGTCCAGTGGACCCTGGTGGTATTCCAAGGGTCATCAGGAGTTTACATTTATTATGAGACCTGTGTGACTTTATTAAACACTTGACCTAATTTTCTACAAGCTAGGTACTCAACAAATATTTGAGTTGAATTAAATTGACATTCGGGTTAAACGCATACACAGACATAATTGGTATCTCAAGGTTAAGGTAATGGGGCTTTAAAACAAAAGCTACCAAGGAGTATCATTGCAGACATGCAAGAATTAAGTGAAATTGCATCAGGAGTCTCTAAAGCTAGAAATATTGGGGAAGAAAATACTAGGGCCTTTAGGAACATTTATTACAACCGCTTAGCACCCTTACTGTAGTTACTAATAGAATATCTTTCCATTGCTTCAAAAAGTAAAATAAAATAGAATAAAATGAAATTAAATTGGAGTTGTAAATGAAGGTAAGATTCATCTTCATTTGAACTTTAAGATAAAAGTCCATTCTTAAAGTGGCTTTCTTATTTGAACCAGCAAGCATTTTTTGTTCCCTAGTGTCAAATTGGAGCTCTTTATTAAAAACATGAGTAGGCAAAAATTTCAGGAAGTACAAGTTATAGTCATGAGACCATCTCACCTCCCTTAGCTGTTGGCAAGCATTGTGTGATTTTAAAAATGAGTAAACAAACATTGGTTTAGAGCAATGGTTGTCAACTGGGGGCAATTTTGATGCCCGAGGAACCTTTGGAAATATCTGCGGACATTTTTAATTGTCTCAGTTAGGGGGGTGGATGTTCCTGGCATTTGGTGGGTAGAGACCAGGGATACTGCTCAGCCTCCCAAATACACAGGACAGCCTCACAGCAAAGAAATGTTCGTAGAGCTGAGGTTGAGAAACTGGTTTAGAGGTTTCTTTAGTATGGGAAAGCTAGGGATATTATTCTTTTAAAAAACAAAAAAACACAACTTCCATTCCAAGCTTTTGCCTCACCCTGATCTCCTATGGACAGAAGAGCAAACACCCCAGGAGTCTGCCTCTTGAATGCAGCTTCTGTGCACATGGGCATGTTTGAGATCAAAATAAACCTTTCAGACATAACTGCATCCAGAGCTTAAAATGTGCTCAAATACAGTGGATGTATTAAGTCTTCTTATTTGCACTCAGTTATTTCATTAATTCTAATCATTATGTCAATTATTTTTTTCCTTTTATTAGTATCACCACTGTCCATTTTGACTACACTAATATCAGCATACTTTCTGGGACAAAATGATCATGTTTTAAAATATTTGGTGTATTTAGAGTCCTGGAAAACTATCTCCACTTAAAATATTTTCCCTTATTACATCTAATTAGAAAAATGTTTAAAGTATGATAATTTTTCAAAAGGAGTTGCGTCAAGGAAGATCACCTATAATTTGACCTTATTGTAAGTTTTATGTTCCTATTTATTCTTGTTTTTATTTAGTTCTGTTTGAAGTATAAATTTTTCATTTTTAAAATAATATTTTTAAGTATTTTAAAATACATTTATAATTTTCACATTTACCCCTTAATTATGTATTTCATTCAAATTTATTCATCCATATCTTTATTGTCAGACATTTTTTTTGCTTCCTTTTTTTATGTTATAGAAGCCAAGCTTTTGAATTCCTTAATGTGTCTAGATTTTCCTCCCATATTATATATTATAATTGCTTAAAGTACTTTTCCAAAAATAGGACAACTAGGTTAAAAGATATTAATGTTTTGACAGGACTTAAAATTTATCTAAATATTTATGCCCATTTACAGTGAGATATGGACAGCAGGTGGATTTATTTTGTCATTGCATACTTACCAGTACTGGACTTTTACTGTTATTAATAACATGTTCCTTCCACATACTGTCAAGTTTTCAGGCTTTTCTAGACTATGAGTGTCATGAGGGCATGGACTAAATTTTATTGCCTTCTTATATCCTTGTCTGTGGGCAAGTAGTAATAATCGTAATAGATATTATGTAATCTTGCTATGTGCAAACCAGTGTTCTGAACGCCTAGCATATATTAACCTGTCTAATGTTCACCACTTTTTAATATCTGTTAGTTTCTTGTAGAATGATTTAATGAATGTTATTTGGGCTTTCCCAAAACTAGGAATAGATTTGTGCTGATTTATCTGTTCTGGAGGATTTACATTTTTTTTTCTTCTGCCAAATAAACATTACAGGTATTTCAGGTGTAAAATTCAACAGAACCCTTCTGTTGATTCTCATTCCATTGATTCCACATTAATGAAATATCATTAATAATCTGCACTTTTGTCATTCAACTAAATTTCTTCCATTCTACCTTGAGCACATATAAATTATAATTTTAAGAATGATTAATTTATTCACTTTTGATTTAAAAAGTTTCAGACTGATAAATAATTTTGATTGAATAATTCATACTTGAGAGAAGTTAAAAATGTTTGATGTTTACTGATAGTATAGGGTACATTGGTTCCATGTTTAATCTGCCCTAGTTTCGAGCCTTCCATGGGGGAAGCGGGGGCTGGGAGTATGTATAGTCTCAAGCTTTAGATTAGTTTAATATTTACGATGGGAAATGTGAAAAAATATATATACGTTGTGTCACACGCCTAGAAAAAGGCCAGAACCTGCAGAGGGCTAACTTAGGATACCTAAAGTAAGTGAGCTATTTCTCTTCAAGTTCTTGCCTTTTATTTATTTGTTTACGGGGGGGGGGGGGGGGGGGGAGGGTGAGATTAATGGAGGGACAGAGAATTTATAGACTCTACTTCTAAGTTAGTAGAGATCTCTTCAATCTGATTCCCTTTAAAAGGAGAAGCATCTTATTTCTATGTAAAATGTTCCACAGAGATATGTCTATTTTATAAAGAATGGGATTGTTATGAACAGAGAGAAATATACATTAAAATTACATCTCCCTTTGGTCAATAGCTAGGCCATTGTAATGTTGTTATTGATGTTTTCAGTTGATTTGGTCACATTATTAGAATCAAATAAGGTAGAGATGGAGCTGATAATACAGCTTGTGAGCCCATCATGTTAAAACTGACTATTTATGGAGGGGGAAATGATAGTCCAGTAACCCCAACCCAAGGTAACGTGTCAAAGTATAAAACATAATGACGGTAAGCTTACTTTGAATTGAGGGCAGTTGTGTCCATGGCTTCATTTGAAGCTGTTAATGGAGTTCTAGTGTAAATAACAGGAATATGATTTCATGGTGTCTTGATCTATCTTTCCTGTAAGAATATGTGGCACATGAAATATGTTGACCTAGCCATAAGTATTGGGAGCGTTTTATTGTACCCGCTACATGAGCACGATTATGAGATTTTTTAAAAATCCATTTATTAAGCCCTCTAGGGACTTGGGACTCACTCACCTTTGCTCCAGAAGCAGAGAGAATTGCTAATAACACTGGGTACAGACCATTTCCAGTCATTTCCCAGAAACTTGAGCAGAGACCGACACAAGCTGATGCTCAACATAAGGGATAAAGTATTGATTGTGGTCACTATTGCAGTCAGCATAAAAAGCTCTTATTAAGGCTTGATTTGTGGGTGGCACAGTGCTAGGTATAGTTGAAAGTCAGTTTAACTATGGTCTGTGTACTCCAAGAACTTTTCTCAGAAAATAATCACCCAATGGTAGCGTGGAGGGTACATTTCACAAACATGTTATTTGTGGTTTGTGAAAGCTTGTCATTGAATCATGGAGTAAGTTATGCCCATGTTGTCTTCCAGTTACCTTGGGATGTGGAAACATTCATAGCCTTACCTGATCTCAGGCTGTTGTGAGAATGTGTCTGCTAGTGGATCAGTACTTTCTCTGTCTTTAAAATTGGTTCTGAGATAGAGAGGAAGAGAGAGAGGGGGAGAGAGAGGCTTAATTTGGCTTTATATCTTATTTGGATGTCTAGAGTTAAAATTCTTTGAATATATAATCTTTCAGCTGCTTTTCTGCCTTGCATTTTGAGAAGGTGGTAGTAAGTGCTGACAGGGGGAAAAAACTAACAACTTTGGAAGAGGGTCACAAAGTGAATCATGCAAATGATACGTTACAGCCTTAAATCTTTGCCAGTGGATGAGTCAAGAAAGACTAGATTTGATGAAACAGTTTGTGGCTTTGAGAAATGACTGTCACAGTGATGGGCTGGCAGCATCTAGCACTGTTTGAGGCTGTAACTGTATCACTGAGTCTTGTACTGAAATATGGGAACTAATTTGAAAATGATGAATAGGAGAGAAGCAGAAGCTTGCATTTTCTCTTGAGGACACTGGCTGCCAGCTCTGAGGTCTTACTAAAAATGCTGAATTTCTGTATTGAATAATCTTGGACCGCGTGTATGTCAAAAAGAAAAATAAAACCCTTTAATAACCTTAACCAGATTATAGATGTGCGGCCAAACCAGTGGGGTTTGTTTCGGTTTCTAAGCAGGTGACGGCTGGAAGAGAAGATGCCTTTGAAGTTCAGGGTTGGGTAGCTGCCATCCCAGCTACATCTGGCAGTGATCACCGTGCTCACTGGGACCTCATGGCGCAAGCTGCCCCAGTAACCACATATCACTGAATGAGAAGTGCTGGAGAATGATCCATTTGTAAAAGTTACTTGGATAGTTGGATTATTCGGTGCTGAGAATTTTATGCCTTTGAGGCATGGACGGTCTCTATCCTCCCAATGTGTGTTTTTTTTAATTTAAAAAAAATTTTTTTTAAATTTTATGCAAGTTTTAAAGGTTACTTTCCATTTACAGTTATTACAAAATACTGGCTATAGTCCTTGTATTGTACCATACATCCTTGCACCTATCTTACACTCAATAGTTGGTGCCTCTCACTCCCCCAGCCCTATATTTCCCCTCCCCCGCTTCCCTCTCTCCATTCCCCTCCCCGCTTCCCTCTCTCCACTGGTAACCAGTAGTCTGTTCTCTATATCTGTGAGTCTGCTTCCTTTTTCCTGTTGTATTTTTTGGATTCTCATGTCATACAGTATTTGTTTTTATCTGTCTGACTTATTTCACTTAGCATAATGCCCTCCAAGTCCATCCATATTGCTGCAGATGGCAAATTTTGTTCTTTTTATGGCTTAGTAGTATTCCATTGTTTGTGCGTGTGTATGTGTGTGTGTGTATACACATATATATCACATCTTCTTTATCCATTCACTGTTGATGGACACTTAGGGTGCTCCCATATCTTGGCAATTGTAAATAACGCTACTATGAACATTGGGGTAAGTGTATCCTTTTGAATTGGTAATCAAAACACTATGGTACTGGTGCAGAAATAGACACATAGATCAATGGAACAGGATAGAGAGCCCAGAAATAAACCCACACACTTATGGTCAAGTAATCTACAACAAAGAAGGCAAGAATATACCATGGAAAAAAGATAGTCTTTTTAATAAATGGTGCTGGGAAAACTGGATAGCTACATGTCAAAGAATGAAATTAGAACATTCTCTACCACCATTTACAAAAATAAACTCAAAATGGATTATAGACCTAAATGTAAGGCTGGATACTATAAAACTCCTAGAGGTAAACATAGGTGGAACACTCTTTGACATAAATCACAGCAATATTTTTTTGGATCCATCTCCTAAAGCAAAAAATAAAAGCAAAAATAAACAAATGGGACCTAATTAAACTTAAAGGAAAGAAAACCATAGACAAAACAAAAAGACAACCTACTGAATGGGAGAAAATATTTGCAAATGATATGACAAATTAAGGGATTAATATCCAACGTATATAAGCAGCTCATACAACTCAAAAAACCACACAACCTGATTAAAAAATGGGCAGAAGAACTGAATAGACATTTTTCCAAAGAGGAAATGCAGATGGCCAGCAGGCACATGAAAAGATGCTCAACATCACTAATCATCAGGGAAATGCAGATCAAAACCACAATGAGATATCATCTCACACCTGTCAGAATGGCTATCATCAAAAGAACACAAAGAGCAAATGTTGGTGAGGATGTGGAGAAAAGGGAACCCGTGTGCACTGTTGGTGAGAATGTAAATTGATGCAGCCACTGTGGAAAAACAGTATGGAGGTTTCTCAAAAAACTAAAAACAGAGCTACCATATGACCTAGCAGTTCCACTCCTGGGTATATATCCTCCCAATGTCTTTTAATTAAACTGTCCAGATTTCCTGGATTACAAAATAGTAGAAGAGGAAGAAAATACCAATCCTTACGATTATGACAGGTTTCTGGCAGTAGTAACCCCCAAACACTAATTCTTTGCTAAAACCAACATTTGGATTTTGTTATCTTCAGTGTAGAACCCCTAGTTTAGATGGGATTCACCATTGTTCATGTCTAGGTGGCCCTTAAAGTTATGTATTTTTTGTGTGTGTTTTCTTTTGGCCTCAAGATCCACATAACAGCATATTATGCCTAGAAATGTTTCCTTCACTTGAGCCACGTGGCTCATCAAATCCCTGGTAACTAACAATTGCATGTTGGAACTTTATCTTGAACTTAGTTACATGTAAGTCAGCTTCTGGGAGCCCTAAAATAGAAGTACATGAGGTTTCCCCCACTCCGTCTAAACTGGTACCAAGACCCTATCACAAAGAACTTAGCAAAACTTTCATAGCCCTGTGTTTGTTTTGGAAGGAAGTCAATCATATGGAAAGTAATTTCCAGATACAGTTGGCCCTCCATATTCGCGATTCTGCATCTAATGCTTCAACCAACCATGAATCAGAAATAGTCACACAAAGAAGTTTTTTTCAGGAAGTTCCCCAAAAACAAAACTTGAATTTGCTGTGCACCAGCAACTATTTACATAGCACTTACTTAGTACTTATAACTGTTTACATGGTATTAGGTATTAAAAGTCATCTGCAGATGACTTAAAGTATAATGGAGGATCTACGTAAGTTATATGCAAGTACAGTAGAACCATGAACAACTTGGGGGGGGCGGGTAGAGGCTAGGGGCACAGACCCTATGCACAGTGGAAAATCCCAGTGTAACTTTACAGTCCGTTCCAACCAACCTGGGATCGTGTAGTATGCATTTAGTGAAAGAAACCCGCTTATTCGTGCACCCATGCAGTTCAAATCCCTGTTGTTCAAGGGCCAACCAGACAACATCATTTTATATAAGGGACTTGATCATCCACAGATTTTGGTATCCTGGTTGGGGGGCACCCTGGAACCGAACCCCTGCAGATACTGAGAGTTGACTGTACTCAAAACTATTTCCTTTGATTAGAGGTAAACAAAATCTATCCCAAGTAAGAACTAACTTCAGCTTCCTTTTTCACCTTCCATATTTACAAAGTAACATTTTCGGTGTTTTCTGTATGTAAATGGAAGAGGGTAGCATTATTCCATTTAGTTGAAACCAGTGTTCACCTGAAGTATATGTGTGTGTGTTCAATGTTCATGATTTATTGATGCTTCATTTGTTTTGAAATGATCCTAAAGGAATAGTATCCTTTCCTTCCTTCAAAATTAGCCTCACTTAGACACAGGCATAGAGAACAAATATATGGATACCAAGTGGGGGGGAAGGCGGGGTGGGATGAACTGGGAGATTGGAATCGACATATATACACTACTATGTATAAAATAGATAACTAATGAGAACCTACTGTATAGCACAGGGAACTCTACTCGGTGCTCTGTGGTGACCTAAATGGGAAGGAAATCTAAAAAGAGGGGATATATGTATACCATGGCTGATTCACTTTGCTGTACAGCAGAAACGGACACAGCAGTGTAAAGCAATTATACTCCAATTAAAAAAAAAAATAGCCTCACTTATCTGAAAATGAAATTGTCTCCTCAGTTAACCTGTAACAAATTTCCTGTATGGAGTGAGACATTAGAAGAACAGTCTTCACTAGTTAAAACTTTAGAATGTACAATATTTGAAAGCAATGAATTTATTACTACCAGATAAATATAGTAGCTCAAACTAATGATTTTGTATTCACATTGTGAGTAGTAATATTTTCATCTACCATTTGTATTATTTTGTATATGTATGTTTCATATTATATATATTTATTTATACAAATAAATTGTTATTTGTTGTAATTGACCCAAATAGTGTGAGCACATTATACATATCCTTAGTGTTGATAACATTATTTACTTAAAAAACACACATGTCACATAAAGATAGGCATATTTTTATCTCTTTTAAAACTGTATCACTGATCATATTTAAGCAACTTTAAATAGGTATGATTTTACTTGCATCAGATGCTATGGTTATCTTTAATCAGTAAGATTCCTGTAGGAAATAAAAACATTATACCTGTAATACTTTATTGACTCCAGCTGGTTTCCCAGTTTCTTAATTATATACATAATCTAGTATCATAGAATTTTATAGCATCTTCATAAACTTTTTGAAGGTAGCTAAAGTGCAAATTATGAATGTTTATATGTTTTAAAATAATCCTAGCAGTAGTGGTTTCTTTAGCTCTACATTTTATTAATCTCTATTCATTTGTCATCAAATTAAAAAAGAAGAACACACAGACCATCGATCTGGTTATACTATCTTTACACACTTGAAGATACCACAGATGGATATTCACTGTTGTAATTTATGTCCTCTTTTACAAAACACTGTGCCATATAGATAGTTGTAAAGAGAACTGAACACTGAGCACATAATGGGCTATAAATGCTTGTGTATTGACTAAATTGTTTTAGTAAAGTATAATGTATAATTCTGGAAAAGATTTGCCAGTGGATATCCCAAAATAGAGCATTGTATTAGAAGTTACTTGAAAAAATATTTATAGGAGAGCACCATTTTATTGAGAGCAATAGTAACTCAAATTATATAAATGAGTTGCTATTGTATCTCCTTGTAGCATATAATGAAGTTTTCTTTTGCATTTGAGACCATTGTTTACTGTTAGTTGAACTTGTCTTCCAATGTGTTCTGCTTAGCAACCTGTTGCCAGGACTATGTGAAGAGCTCTTACTGTGGTTATAGAGGTTGCAGTGGAAATTTGCTATCTTGTTATGTCAGCTGTTCCAATACAAGTAGTCGTGAGATTAATGTGTTAGATACTAAAAATGCTAACACATGTTAGCTACCAACCTGGAAAAGAGATAATCATCACGAAGGAAAGGGCAATATTGCATTTATGGTCATTTAATGATGGTAGAACTAATCTGCATTTAAAAAAAAAATTTTGTGTGGAGACAGAAATCTAATGTAATAGATGCACCCAAGTAGTTTAGAAAAGAAAGGACTTGTTAGTGAATAAGATGATCTTTGCTTCAGAAGTGTCTTTGAAGGTTTAAAGTGTGCTTTGAACCTAATAAAACTTTCTTGGGCCTGTTTCTTTACATCTAACATGGGAAAAATTAAAATAACCTGTATCATAGTACTTGCTTTCAGAACTGAGTTAAAGAATAGGTATCGATGCATGTTGAACTGCAAAATGTACAGTTGACTTGTTTGTAATGCATGGCTTGGAATTGTAAGGGCAGGCCAGTGTGGGCCTGGTGTTTCCTTAATCAATTCATTCTCACACTGTCAAAGAGAAAAGCTCTCCTTAGGGTGTAATGACTAATCTACTACCTCTGGTTTGATAATCATGGCTATTATAACATGTCCCTTTTTAATTAGGTCTTTAGAAAGCAGTGTAGGCCTTGTAATTATTATAATCAAAAATAATAGATAATGACTTAGGTACTTTCTGTCCTAGATGAGATTGAGAACATTGTTAAAATAAATTTTGGTAGTAAACAACTAATGATATTTTATGACTTGAAATATGCAGCAGTCCTTTTTATTATAGGGAAGCAAAAAATATTAGAAAATATGATTTCCTAGGATTGGAAAATGACTAAAAATTAATGTAGATTAATTTGGGCTCTTTTGTACATTTTAAATAAAAATTCAGGGCTTCCCTGGTGGCGTAGTGGTTGAGAATCTGCCTGCTAATGCAGGGGACACGGGTTCGAGCCCTGGCCTGGGAGGATCCCACATGCCGCGGAGCAACTAGGCCCGTGAGCCACAATTACTGAGCCTGCGCGTCTGGAGCCTGTGCTCTGCAACAAGAAAGGCCGCGATAGTGAGAGGCCCGCGCACCGCGATGAAGAGTGGCCCCCGCTTGCCACAAGTAGAGGAAGCCCTCGCACAGAAAACGAAGACCCAACATAGCAATCAATCAATAGATCAATAAATAAATCTAAAAATATTTAAAAAAAAAAAAAAAATTCAATAGATGTTCAAATAGCAGTAAATCATTTTGCTTTCAATTTCTGTATATTTGAAGACCTTCAATTTTATATTTAAGTTATGTTTCAGAAACAGTTTCAGAAGAATTATGGTATCTTAAACTTTACTGATAAATAAGGGAAAATATATATCAAAGTTTTAATCTTTTTCTTCCTGGAACATGCTGTTCATTTTTTTCCATTTAAGTGTTTGTACCTCCTCTGAGTGTTAGGTGGTTCACCTCAAGTAGTTCTCAGGAGAATTTTATAGTTAAAAATTATTAGAAAATTGGAACCAAGGAGTCATATACATGTTGAAGTGGTAATGAAGCACTTTGGTTTTATGACTTGTTTATAAAGTAGTCACAGGCAGCAACGTTGCATTTGAAGTAATTTAATGATGGTGGAACCAATCACAGAGGAGCAGGATGCCAAGATCACACTTTCATAGCATCTATATGTACCTAATCCACTTAGCGTCCAACCTCAAATACAACGCATTATCGGTGCTGAAACACACTTAGCAATTCTTATGCCCAGGCCGTTCTTAACAAGATAGGCTTTCGCACTTCCTTCTATTTGGAAATGTTCTTCCCCAACATGCATGTTGGCAAATTGACTCTGTAGGTCCAATTTCTGTCTTGAATACTATATCGAGAACATCTGTGATCTTTGACCATGACTCCTAAATAGGACACCATGTTTTTGTTCTGTCGTTGGTATTAGTTGACAAACAAAGTAGTACTTTTCCTCCCTCTTCGTCTGCCTAATCAAGGTACCAGTACAAACAGGCCCAGATGGCCTCTGGGTTCAGGAATCTAAATATTCATAGGATAGAAATTTCCATATAAAGCTCCTTAGCATAAATAAGCTCTTAAAACCAATTATCTTTGCTATTTCTCAGAGGCCCTTTTTCTTACATAACTTGTCTGTCATTGTCATTTCCAACCAGTCTTTCCTATACATTCTTTGCACAAGGCTTTGGAGGTTTTTTGTTCTTTTGTCGTCAACTATCCTGCCATCACTGTTTTTGTTGCTGTTGTTGTTTTAATGTTGTTCTTTAAATTCCTGACTCTGGTTATTTCTTTTTGATCATTATAGTGTCTCCCTTAATGGCCCTTTGTTCCTGCTTGCTGCAATCCTACACCCTTGACTTTAAATACCAGTCCTAACTCCAGTTAGGCCAAGGTTTATTTCTCCAGCCCAAACTCTACTTGGATATTTCATAGACATTTGAATTCTAATATGTCCAAAAGAGAGTTCGTAATTCCCACCCTCCCTTCCCCTCCCTTGGTTCACTCAAAGCTGTTTTAACTCAATAGTGACCCCACACCCTCTCCTAGGAATTAGAGCTAAGACCCTGAGGCTCCTATTGTGCCTTCCACAAATCCCGTGGGTTCTAGATTCATGTACTTCTTTCCATCTTTTCCAATACAGTCCTAGTCTAAACTACCATTATTTCTGGAGTTACTGCAGTATCCTATTCATTTACTGTTGGAGTTAACTGCAGTATCCTATTCATTTCTGTTCCCATTGTCTCTCCCCTACGCACCCCACCCTTTTCCACTCACATACACCCTAAGCCATTCTCTATATGGCAGCCGGGATGTGGAGTGTATAGATAGATACATAGAGCCGATCATGGAACTTCCCAGACTAAGTTGTGTTAGTGGCTTTCCTTAAAAAACCCCAATACATGGAGAAAATACAAGGAAGCCCTTTGTGGGAGGCTGAGGATGATGTTAACAATTACTGAACGTGTTCTTTGTGCCAAGCCCTCATCCACGTTCTTTTTAGCATTAACCTCTCTCACCCAGCTTCTCCCTCCCTCTCTCCCCACTGCTGACTCCACAGCACACAAGTCAACGTGGCAGGCTTTCCCCACCCCAAGGCTGATGAATCTCTCGATAATGTTTTCTTCCCCAGCTTTCTGGGTTTCTGTTGGTCCTCAGCCTCAGCTTCTCAAAATGAATTCCCCTGACCGTTCCTTTCAAAACACCCTCCTCCAATAGTCTCAGTCTTAGCAGCCTATGTATTGGGTCCTGACACTGATTACACCTTCTCTGTTTTATTTGCTTATTGCCTGTCTCTCCTCAATAGAATGGAAGCTTCCTGAGGGCAGGGACCTTATCCTTTTCTCATTTAGAGCCTCAGATCTAGCCGAGTATCTGGTCCACAGTCTCTATCCACTAACAGTTTTGACTGAACTTTTTTATACTGTTGTTTTGAACATAGTAGAATGTCCTGATTAGGCTCTTTAATCGATACAAGAGAATACCGTCTCAGGGAATTTTTCACATCGATCTCTGAACTGGGAAGCAGCTTGAATTATGCTTGTAGGGTGTGAGGGGAAGCAGAGAGGAATGGCATAATTAGACCTCAGAAGGCTGGATTCTATTTCTAGTTACATATGGTATCAAAGCAGAACCTATTAGCAATGCAGAAGGTAAGTGGCCATCTAGTCAGTTATCTGTGATCTTTCAAGAAGGGTAGCTCTTCAGTTTAAAAAAAAAAAAATGTGCAGCACTGTTTACTTAATGGAAATAGAAATATAGTGCCTCCCAAATTTGTGTATTTGTGTCCCGAATTTCTAGTCCTTTGTTTCCAGCTGTCTGCTGGAGGCCTCTGCAATAGATTCTTACAGCATCTGAAATCCATCATGGTCAAAGCTGAACCCATTCGTCTGCATTCCTGGCCATCCATTCTTCCTGCTGTATCCTCTGTTACCATGAGTCACTGTTTTCCACCCAGTCTCTCCCTCTGGAGACATCAGCCTCATCTTCTCACTAACCCCCTCCATCCAGACGGTCATGAGTTCTGTCGTGTTATTTTTTCTCTTCCTGAGTGGTCCTCAGCTAGAATCCTCAAGAGCCTTCCCCCCCCCCCCACCTATTTGTCCTTTATACTTCTGCCAACTCATACCTGTTGAAATGAAACTAATCTTGCCACTCTTCTGCTTAAAGCTTTTCTACTAAGCTCTGCATCACTGGTAGAATAAGGGCAAATTCCTTAGTCTGTAAAACGAGGTCCTTCCTAGTATATCCGAAGCCTGCATTCTGCTCACTTCCTGGTGTCCACTCCCAACCTCCAGCCATACTGAGCCATTTACAGTTACTGCAGACACTTCATGTGTTTACAGCTGACATTCCCTGTTTCTGCAGTGCCCCTCTGCCATCGTCTTCTCTGCAGACATGTATTCATTCATCAGTTCCCAGTTCACCTGTAACCTCTTCAACCCATCCCTCCCAGGTCCCCTTAGCAGATAATCCATTACAGTTTATGTGTGCATCTCTTACAGCAGCACTTTATGCATTTTTACGTGTCCACCTCTGCAGGACTCTGAGCTGTGGTCAGCGATTGGAACTCCACAGGCATAATGCCTGAGAAAAATAGGTCTTCACAGATGTTTTTCTTAAATAATAAACCCCAAGGAAAAAATATATGAAAAGCAAATGATAATTTTAATTAAACCATTTTCAAAACCTAATAGCATTAAAAAGGGAAAAAAAATATATTATAAATATAAATTTAAGCCATAGTCTAATTAAGAGCAAATAGGTACAATATTTGGCTCCTACCATGTACTTGACAAACATTAACTGGTCACAGTATCTCCTAAGATAGAGAATGGTATCATTCCATTTTAAAGGTGAAGAGACTAAGTCACAGCAGGGTAAGTCACTTGGCCACAGTCACACCAGAGTGATAGGTGGCTTCCAAAAATAATTACCATGCTGTACCTCCTCTCTACGACCCAGAGAACTAGAATATTCAGTTGACTGCAGTATGGTGCAGCGTAATTTTTCCTTGAGAAAAGGAAAAATATTCACAAAAATGTTCTCAGCAGTTCAACCTAAAATATAATGCACTTACACATTAATTTCCTTGCCCTGTACCTCCTGCATATGTCATATTGTACAAGGAGTGTTGATACTTGATAGTTTGACTCTACAAATTTCTCAGATGTCAACTACAGATAATCTTTAAAGATATACTTACCAAGGCAAGGACGTGGGCTTGTTTGTTGGAAGAGGAAGAGAGTGGGCTCATTAATGGAAAATGAACTAAAAGTTTCATCTCTCCAAAACATGCTTTTCCTAAATATTCTGGCTCATCAAGGCTGTCATAATCGTGAAAAGTGAAAGCCAGGCTATACTTGGCTCTACCTTTTGTCTTTCCCCTATAATTTAAAATACTTATTTCAATAAATAAGTGCTAAGGATGTAATGTAATGAACACTGCTGTCTGTTATACAGGAAAGGTGTTAAGAGAGTACACCCTGAGAGTTCTCATCACAAAGAAAAACATTTTTTTCTATTTGATTTTGTATCTATATGAGAGGATGGGCGTAAATTGAATTTACTGTGGTCATCACTTCAGAAATAAAATGAATACTTATTTCAAGCCCTCAGAACAAAGAGGCAAGGGAGCCTTGTGGCTTGTTTTCCCTTAGGCATAAATGGCACTTTGTACCACCTGAGGATTGGTGTTAGATGTACAGGCAGACCTCAGAGACATTGTGGGGTTGGTTTCAGACCACCACAGTAAAGCAAGTATAACAATCAAAGGAAGCACACAAATTTTTTGGTTCCCTGGTGCATATAAAAGTTATGTTTACACTATGCCGTAGTCTCTTAAGTGTGCCATCGCACTGTCTTAAAAAAATGTGCATACCTTAATTTAAAAATTCTTTATTGCTAAAAATGCTAACCGTCATCTGAGTCTTCCACAAGCCATAATCTCTTTGCAATAGTAACATCAGAGATCACTGATCACCGGTCACCATCACAAATATAATAATAATGAAAAGATTTTAAGAATTGTGAGAATTACCAAAATGTGACACAGAGACGTGAATTGAGCCAATGCTGTTGGAAAAATGGCACCGAGAGACTCGCTGCCACAAACCTTCAATTTGTGAAAAAATGCCTTATCTACGAAGCACAATAAAATGAGGTATGCCTGTTTCTCTTTCTTCCTGGGAATCCCCCCCCCCTCCACCCCGCCCCAGGAATCTGGGCCAGGACGAGGGATCCAGGCAGTTTCTGCTTGTGCTGGAAGGAGGAGGAGAGTTCCTTGTTATTGCTTCCCAAGTAGAACCGCTTATTTTTTCACAGGAGAGATGGTGGGGGGAGCCACAGAATCGGTGAGCTTCTCTCCTTTCTAAGGAGCAGGTACTTAACAAGGTGTCCCCAAAAGAAAGGTTAGGCTGGTGTCTTGCTTTGTGGCTTTTCTAAAGGACTTTGTGGCCATTTTGTGCAGAAACCATCTATAGCTTTCTATCAGTGCCCATGTATGTAGATCCAGTGGAAAAGGATGCTAGGCACGTTGCCTTTGCTGAAAGGGCACCTGTTCAGGGCATGTTCTCTTACTACTCTATTTATTTATTTTTATTTCTTTTATTGAGGTATAGTTAATTTACATTGTTGTGTTAGTTTCAGGTGTGTAGTGAAGTGATTCAGTTATACATACACACGTATATATTCTTCTTAAGATTTCTTTCCATTATAGGTTATTACAAGATACTGAGTAGAATTCCCTGTGCTATACAGTAGGTCCTTGTTGTTTTTCTGTTTTATATATAGTAGTGTGTATATATTAATCCCAAACTCCTCATTTATCTCTCCCCGCCCCCATCCCCTTTGGTAATCAGAAGTTTGTTTTCCATGTCCGTGAGTCTATCTCTGTTTTTCTTACTACTCTCTTTAAAAATGTTAACAGTCCTCCAACTACCGACTCCAGTGTACCTTACCTAGCCTTCCTGTGTTCATTTTCTCCATAGCGGTTGTCACCTGGCATGTGCTGGGATAACATTTTTGCTTTGGTTTCTTATATTTCTACCTCTCGCCCCAGTAGAATATAAGTACCAGGAGGACAGGGAAGTTTTTGTTTTATTCCCAGCAATAACTTCAGTGTCTAGAACAGACCCTGTGGAACCTAGTACCCACTCAAGTATGTTAGATGGCTAAAGATCACATATTTCCAACTCTTCACCCAAAATGTACACAGATCACCTATACTTACCAGCAACCTTAATCTTTGGATATGAGGAATTTGCTCATTCAAAGTTTTCTGGCATAGCATCTGAATAACCAAGATTTTGTTTCGGGTATCAAGATTTTAAAATGACTCTGAAAGTTTTTATCACCTTACGTGCTTCTCTTTAATCCTACTTGGTTCATGAAGCTGTCAGGAAAAGAACCTGCTTTTGATTATATATGGCTTTTCTTGCCTCCAAGATAGTCTTTTAAAAAGCAATTTAGCTTCTTACTATAATTATATTCCAAACTTAATATTTCTTAAGTCTTGCCAGAATAACATTTTCTCCCTTGCAACATATTTTTTATGATTTAAAGGTAAGACAGCAAGTGTACTAAGTACTTTAGACTATATCTTGAAAATCTAAGAACATTTTTCTACAGAGCCCAAATGATACCATCTCACCCACAAAATTAACAATAGTTTTAAAATATCATCAGGTAGTCATATTTTCCCTAAACCTGAGGAATGACCTTCCCTGCTTGTTTTTCCACACCGTATCCCATGCAGGACCAGGCCGAGCATCTTACATCCTTAAATCTTAGGATTCAGAACAGCCCTGTTTGTATCATGACATCGATGTACTAAAGAAGCTGTACCCGTCTTCCTAGAAACTGCCCATCCTTTGACTTGCCTTAGGTCCTAGAGGTATTATTTAGATTGTTTCTCTATTCCTGGAATATTTTTCTTTTGATGAGTGTGTACTGAGAAAATGAAGAAAAGATCAATTCTTTTTCAAATGTTCTAAACAAGTGCTGCTAGCTACACCAGACCTTGCTTTAATGCTTCTCTTATCTCTTTGCTGTTCTTGTTTTTTTAGACATTCACTAAATTAAGCAGGGTAACATTTAAAAGCTGGTATAAAGAAAAGTTGATTTTATGCTAAACTATCATTTTTATAGTCTTTCTTCCATTTTCTTTCATGTCTAGCATCTTACAGTGAATACCATTAGTTTTATTCTTAGAATTGGCAAGAACCTGAGTAGTTAATACACCCATGAATTTAACACTGGATTCTATAATCTTCTATTCGTATCAGTGTGCCAAGTGGTAATAGAATTCTGAAAATATAATCTGTAGCATAAGCGTTTTTTTTAACTTTAAAGATTAAGTACTTTTGTATTCGCTCCCTTAAGATCTTTCCTGGAACTGCCTAACATCTGACTCTTTTACGTTTTCTAATAAAGAAAGTCAAACTCTTCATGTAATTGTCATAGATTATTTCAGTTCTGAGTGTTTTGGAGGACTGTCTCCTTGGGATTTAGTCATGACATCATTCATTCATTTATATGCTTGAGCCACGTGCCATGCCAAGCACTGTGCCTGTGGCCTTGGCTTTATTTCTCTCTTATGTGATACTTGCTGTGGGTCAGGTGCTCTTCTAAGTGCACTGCAAGTTTTAACCCATTTGTTCCTCATCATACCCTATGAAGCTACGTGTTTTAAGTCTGCCATTTACAGATGAGGATAAGGAGGCACAGAGGTTAAGTAATTTGCTCCTGGTCACAGAGCTGAGATTCAGATCCAGGCAGTCTGGCCCCGGAGTTCATACTTTGAACCACTCTGCCGTGCTGAAGAGCCTCGCCTCCTTGGAGCCTGCATTCTGCCCTCTCTGAAGAAGGCGAGAGAGGCAGGGATCACGTTGCTTCTGCTGTAGAATTTTAGAACTTGGACACCCTAGAGCCCGTGAGGCCTCTCTCTTTGTTTCCTTGTATCTCCTTTGTCCTCAGATCAGGACATAGCACAGTCTCCCACTCTTCCCATCTCCACCCCACCCCAGCCCACCCTCTTTGCCAGGGGTCATCAGTATTTCTGTAAAGAGCCAGATAATAAATATTTGAGGCTCTGCAGGCCACATATAGTCTCTGTCACATATTTTTCTTTCTGTGTGTGTGTTTTTTTTTTCCTTTTCATCTTATAACACTTTAAAAATGTGAAAATCACCCTTAGCTCACAAGATGTCCAGGAACAAGTCACGGGCCGTAGTTTGCCACCCCCTGCTCATGTGTCCTTCTTTGAGCACTCTGTGTTCTTGTCAGCTGATCTGTTCCAGGCACTCAGGTTTTCCTCTCCCCTCCACCACAGGACCTTTGCACATGTTCTGCCCACTCTGCCTTTCGACAGCTGTCTTTAGCCTCTGGACTTCATTAATTTGGGGCTTTTTTTAGGCCACATTTCAGAGCCCTTCCTCGTGGATGCCTTGTTATACACCCCCAGATCTGTTCAGGTCTCATTTGTTTGAGTCTCCTAGCCCTCCATAATAGTTATCACAGTAGCAATTTTACGTTTATACAGGTGATGATATCATTGTCCTTTTGGCTGTTAGCCCACGTGAATTACCCTCGCGCCCCAGGGTATCTCTAGCTCCCAGCATGTGTCCCTAACCAGGCTCCCAGCTCCGCTCTCATCTCCCTAGAGCCCACTCTCCAGCCAGCAACCAGAGTCATCTTTAAAACAAATCAGATTTGGTCATTCCCATTGCATATAAATAAACATGCTATTTCTGACCATAACCAGCGTGGCCTTGCTGGGTCATGCCCCACCTGTCTGTCTCTACCACCCTAACGTACGCTTCTTCCCCCTGCCTCACTCCCCTCAAGCTCACTGGCTCTTTTTTGTATTTTTTTTCGTGATCGTGCTAAGCTTGCCCTTGCGTTCAGGGCCTTTGCACATTGTCTTACTCCTATCTTAGCCATCCGCCCACCTTGACTTTCAGCATTCCAAGTCTCGGTGCCCAGGACCCTTTCTCAGTGGCCTTCCCCTGATCGTCCTATTTGAAATGCTCCCCCTACAGCCCCCCCCCCCAACACACACACATCTGTTATAGCCACTGGTTAACACATTAGCCTTTCTTTTCTCAATCAACTTCTTTGCATTTTTTTTTGTTGTTGTTATTTA
The DNA here is from genome assembly GCF_009873245.2 of Balaenoptera musculus. Taxonomy (NCBI): domain Eukaryota; kingdom Metazoa; phylum Chordata; class Mammalia; order Artiodactyla; family Balaenopteridae; genus Balaenoptera; species Balaenoptera musculus. Next base: position 126,315,699 of record NC_045788.1, on the reverse strand, counting down.
TTTGCTCATATTGTGCCTCCCCTGCTAAAATATGTTCCGAGAAAGCAGAGGCTTTGTCATGTTCACCCATCTACCCCCGGTGCCTGGAACAGCACCTGGTACTTGGTAAAAGCACAGTCAGCGCTGTTGATTGAATCACTGGTGTGTGGCATTGAGAGGCACTTAATGGCATGGTCGGATGGAGGGGCGAATTAATGCATTACCCTTTTTTTTTGCTGATTATCAATCGGTGCACATCTCTCTCAACTCAAATACTCAACTGTTCACTGACTAAAGAAAACATATCTGAGTACCTGGTCTCTGCAGTTGAGCATCCATCGCTGTTAAAACCCAAAGCCTGTGTAAAATTCCGTAGTGGTCAGGCTTAGGTACTTGTTATTCCTGGTTGTGCATTATTAGGATATCTCTTCTTCATCCTCACACCCACTTTTCACGTCCTACCAGCTCCAACACCTCTAGCTCACAAGAATCACTTTCCCCTTGGAATTTCTAAAGCATTTAGAATGAAGTACGTCTATTACTCAGTAATTAGTGTAGATTCTCTCTCCTGGAATAGGGATTCATTAAATGTGTAAGAATGATGATACATCCTATCCTAGACTAAAGTTGTGACCTATCTAGCTCACCCCTAATGCCTGAATCATGAATTTTTGGTGTCTCAGTTTGGTCCTTATCTTCCTAAAGCAGGAGTCTGTGACCTGGGGTCCAGAGTAAGCTAGTGAATGGTCTGCAAGGAATGCCTTTAGCTGCAAGTAACAGAAACCCGGTCATCGGTGGTAGGAGCGCTGGGCTGGTGCAGTGATACAAAGATGCAACCTTTTTGTATCTTTCCACCCCACCATCCTAAATCAGCTTCTGCATCCTAATGTTTATCACCTAACAATTGACAGCTGGCTGTTGCCCCTCCAGGCGGAGACCAAATAGAAGAGCAGGGGGTAAAGGAACAATAGTGCTCTGACCATCAGTAGGAATCTTCTCATCTGGAAAGTAAGAACCGTCCTAAAAGCCCCACCTAAAAGTCCAAGCAGGTGTCCTCTGGCATCTGATTATCCAGAAATATCTCGGTCACATGGCCTTCCCTGTCCCCAGGGGCATGGAGTGTTTGGTTTCTTACTTTCTCTGGTCAAAAAAGGGATGGAGAAAGGAGTTAAGAGTGGCTTTGGGGTAGCTTTCAAACAGTTTCTGCTGCAGAGCATTCTTCAGGAGAGATGAGTCAGATTCTCAGAGATCCTTTCATGGACAAATTAATAATACCCACTACCTAAGGAATGCCATCAAAACAACTATACCGAAATTCAGTAGACTGCTAAAACGGGGGTCAGTTTTAGGTATTACCTATAGGTAACAGAGATTCTGACAGTACATTAAAGGTAGATAATTTTTTTTTTAGTAATCATCAACATATGATGGATTGAATCCTATGGGCATCAAATTCATTTACGAAATATCTAAACTGATGAATTCATTTAGAGAATTAGTTACTTAACTAATTCAGTGAGGCCATGACTGAAGGAGCCATAGATCTATAAGTATCATAATCTTCCCCTTTTTTGTGTGTTCAGCTCCTTATAATTTGTGCCCATAGGGGGTTGGGGGCTTGGGGGCTTGGAGTGGAGGTATATTTCTTCAAATTTGGAGGCCCTGAAGATAACAATTTTATTAATTAACGAGCTCTTATTCTAGGCCAGTCATGAGAGTTTTTAAGAAGAGTGAGGCATTACAATAGCAGTGTCCTCTCCTTTTTAACCCTTTTTGCTGAACTGTAACGTACATAAAGAGAAGTGCGCGTAACACAGGTGTACAGCTCGATGAATTTTCAAAACTGAACACAGCCAGATAGCTGACGCCCAGATCAAAACACAGCCTTGCCAGCCCCCAGAAGCCTCTCTCCTGTTTCCTCCTAGTCACTAAACTTCCCCTTGCCAATGTGTAACAACTCCTCTGAGTTCTATCAGTGGCGAGGAGTAACTGTTTTCGTAGTTTATATAAATGGAATCAGGCGGTGTGTCTTGTGTCTTATATGTTTGGCTTCTAATGGTGCCTTTAGGTGGGAGAGAGAGTGGCTTTTTCTTACTTAGCTGTCCCCCGTCTTGAAACATTTACTCAGACCCAGGAAGAATATGCTTCCTACTTTCTCACATTTTCTGGCAGCTTCTAATTTTCCTAATTTAACAGCAATAATTTCAGAGATTGCTTTCCTCTGGGACAAACTGACTTATCCAGCCATTGTACCTTCCAGGCTAAACTGGCAGCACTAAGACCTGGGGAGGAATGGGTGGGAAAGAACTGTTTCCTTTTTTTTAAATTTTGCTTTATTTTCTTTCTCTATTTCCAACCCTGGGAGACTCTTTCTTCCCCATTCTAGATCAACACGGAAGTGTCTGAGTGTCTTCCTGTTGAGACTTGCCCTTCTGGCCCCCGGTTGGTCCTTACATTCTGGGAGCTGACAGCTATTCTGCTTTCACTCTCCCCTCGTCACTGCCGTAGTTCAGGTCTCGTGATTGTCCAATTCACATAAACCATGGGAATCAGCTGTCTCTCTGCCATTTCCTCTCCTTTGTCCTACAAAGCAGAGAAAACATCAGTCTTAACAGAGACGATGAAAGAATAAATATAGCTTTTTTAGAGAATGCAAATGGTGCATTGTTTTGCATACTTAAACAAAAAGGAATTAAAATGTGAATAAAAATCTTTGACTATCTCGAGGGACTATCAGGGAGGCAATGGCAAGTGGAATCAAGGTCATCCTTTACTTAGAAATACAAGAAGAGCTACCGTTGTGATGCAGTATAATCTTCACCAAACTAAAGTCTCGTGTGCTGACACATAAAATTTTATCATCAGTGATTTATTTCCTCAAAATAATGTCCCTTTGACCCTTTAACCTTCTTATTTAATTCAGATACTCCTGAGATGATGAGCATTTTCAGATAAGTTCCCTCATGCTTTAGAAGTATTTTTTATTATTGGAATTTAAAAGCCGTAAAAGCTGTCTGCTTAAAATTGACAGATGCTAAAATGTATGAGTGAATGAATATTCCACCGTGTTCTCAAGGGACTATTTTATTGTGACTTGTTTGTTTATAAGGAAATTGCTTTATGACGCTCAGCCTCACATCTCCATAAACTAGCCCTTCCTTGCATTTTCTTGCACTGTGATCACCTCTCTGAAACCGGCTCACCTTGGTCACATCACAGAACAAAGCTGTCCAGCAGTTGAAAAAAAGGCGGAAAATATTTTTTCCCCTTTCTGTGTTTCCAGTTATTTATGAAAACTGCAGCTGGAAGTTGTAATGTTGGCATGTTGCGCCTTCTTTGGGAAGATGCCACATCTTTAAAACATAACCGTGTGCTACTGTTTTAATGGTGTCCAAATAGATAATTGAATTCGTGGACATCTAAATTTAATTCCGGAAATCAAAGCTATGGTAATAAGAACTGGACGCGAGTTCTCTTAGGCCAAGTAATTTAATTCCTCAGCCAGCTGAAATATTATGTGTCTCTGTTCCTTGTTATGATGCCAGTAAATTGCTCAGGCAGATGCAGTGATGGGTGGTGGGGATCTATTTCACTCTTTTTCATGGCTCCACGCATACTAGAATGCAGATCACTTTAAACACAGCTGTTTTTATACACATGTTTTCTGTTTGGAGTTTTAAATGTAACATTCAAGTCATAACAGAGATGTTTGGGGCCTAGGGTCGTGTTTTCACCATCCCACCTGGAAGCACAGTGCTGTCTTAACCCTGGGTCACATACCTGGACCCTGTCACTCCATCCGTGCTTCAGGACAGCATGCACATGTCATGATTTAAGGAGAAGACTCATTGAATTTGATTTCTCTCCCTATTTTTACCTGAATTGTCCACTTAATTTGGATAACTAAAGAATATTGGTGCCTATGATTTGATTGAACACAGAAGAGAGCTCAAACACAAGAAATTGGCTGATGGCATGCACTAGGTCATCTTTATTTTATTCACTAGCAGTACAACATCAAGATTCTGTAGAAAAATAAAGAGGCAGTATCCTGGGTAAAATTGGCATCTAAGCAACTGTTGAGTTTAGGATTCTTTTGAAATGTTGTCTTAAGTGGTAGACTTTTGTGCAGGAATTCAGGCAATCAAGAAATCAATGTTCGTACCCCATTTATCTCTAAGCAGATGAAGGCTTATACCATCTGATTATCAGTGTGAATGTTTCTCTTCCTCTTCTTGCCTATTTTTCATGGTCTCATGGAAGTGTTAAAATAACTGGTTAGGGTTTTCTCTGTATTAACACTTCATTTGTTCAATTAATAATAATTTATCTATAAATAAGTTATTATTGATTTTACTCTGCCAAATAAGTTTCTCCTTATTCTCTTATTTAACCACATATTTCAACTGCTTTTGATGTGTCCATTTATTGTCTGTAAGTCATATTTCGTCAGAATTTAAAAGGCGTTCCACTTGGGGGACAGGGGCTTATACACAATTTTTTAGAACTTATAAAAGTCCTTTAAATTCTGAGTTAATCAGGGAATTCCTTTTTTTTTTTAATACATCTTTATTGGAGTATAATTGCTTCACAATACTGTGTTAGTTTCTGTTGTACAACAAAGTGAATCAGCCACATGCATACGTATATCCCCATATCCCCTCCCTCCCTATCCCACCTCTCTAGGTCGTTGTAAAGGGAATTCTTTCTAGTGCTATATTCATCTTTTTACATATCTTTCTCTTTTTCACCCTCAGTACTTGTGGCTCTCCTGTCAGACTTTCAGTCTTTGAAAGCCTTTTGCCATCTTCCTTTCTGTCCCCATACACCATGGAATCCTACCATTTTCTTTCCCTAACAGGTTTGAAATCTGATTTTCTGTACAATGCCGAACTCACACTAGCGTCCCAAGGCTCCAGGTTGTGACTGACACAAACTCTCCAGATTCCTGTCATGTCTCCCGAACAGTGAGCTTCTCCTTGTGGGCAAGAATCGACTCTGGGGTAAAATTTAAATGTCAACATGGCAGTTCTCAATCCTATCCTGTAGTGCTTCTTGGGAAATAGAACTGTGGCAGATGCTCTGGGGAGGTGAAGTCCTCCACCACATCTAGATGTTTTCCCCGTATTGATTTTGTGATCTGATCAAGGATGAAATATCTATTTCTCCTCTCCAGCCAGATGGCACATGAGATACTGTCACTGTTTAACACTTAGATTCCTGTCTTCATTTATCATCTTCCAGATGCTCTTGACCATGTCTGCACTGGCAGGTATATGACTGCCACAAGGATATCTTACTTGGGCTTTCTGATTTTGTTCTAGACATACTCTTCTTTGGCCATCCAAATCTGCTGATTTATTACTTACCACTGACTAAGTATATACATGTTTAATGCCATAAATAGTATTTCTGATCCGCTTCCCAATTATACTGTGACTTACTGCCTATCTGTTACCACTGTTCTCAGTGTTGCATATTTCAGTGGTTCTCAGAATATTGTCCCCCCACCATCAGTATCAGCATCACTGGGGAAATTGTTAGAAAGGCAAATTCTCAGGCCCTGTCCCACCACTGATTCAGAAATCTGGGGATGGCACCTGGTGATCTGTGTTTTAACAAGCCTTTCAGGTGCATCCTTTTGATGCTCCCTGAAATTTGGGAACCAAAGAGATACCTGATATTCTAGAAAGCTTACACAACTAGCAAAAGGGAGCATAGGTGTAGTTTCAGTAGGCATCCCTGACCATTGAGCTTACAGGCTTATTTAAGCCAATTTCTTCTTCCCCTTTCATTTCCAGTTTAAACTTTCAATAGTAATTTTTTTATTTTTTTATGTTTTTTTTATTTTTGGCTGTGTTGGGTCTTCGTTTCTGTGCGAGGGCTTTCCCCAGCCGCGGCAAGCGGGGGCCACTCTTCATCGCGGTGCGTGGGCCTCTCACCACTGTGGCCTCTCTTATTGCGGAGCACAGGCTCCAGATGCGCAGGCTCAGTAATTGTGGCTCATGGGCCCAGTTGCTCCGCGGCATGTGGGATCTTCCCAGACCAGGGCTCGAACCCGTGTCCCCTGCATCAGCAGGCAGACTCTCAACGACTGCGCCACCAGGGAAGCCCAGTAATTTTGAACGAGTTTCCACCTCCCCTTATTGAATATCTACTCTGCAGGTGCTGTGGGGTATTTTCACCTACAGGAGGAGGAGTAATCCCAGTAACACAGTAAAGTTTGTTTTGGTCTCCCCCCACCCCAGCCTTTTTAATAGACTTTATTTTTTAGAGCAGTTTTAAGGTTAGAAAAAATTTGAACAGGAAGTACAGAGAGCTCTCCCCACCGCATTATTAACGTTTTGCATTAGCATTGCATGCTTGAACCAATATTGATACATTATTATTAAAGTAAAGTTTACATTAGAGCTCACTTTTTGTATTGTACAGTTCTTAGGGTTTCGACAAATGCATGATGTTGTATATGCACTGTATCAGTGGATATCCACTGATGCAGTATCTTACAGAGCAGTTTCACTGCCCTAAAAATCCCCTGGGCTCTGCCTATTCATCCCTTCCTTCCTACCCCAAACTCCTAGCAACCACTGGTCTTTTTATGGTCTCCATAACTTTGCCTTTTCCAGAATGTCATACAGTTGGAAGCCGGGTATCCTCTTCTTTGCAACTGCAGAACCTAAGAAGAGCTGTGCTCAGGGGTAAAAAGTTGCAGATATACTGAGCTGGAATTCATTTCTGACCTGCTGGCTTCAAACCTTGTGTGTGTTTTTATTCAATGTCAGGTTTCCTCTCAGATGTCCAAAATTCCTCGTCACTGATTTTTTTTTTTTTCCCTCTCCTGAAATTTGTTTAAATGACTATCATTGTTATTTCTCTTTCCTGCTCCAGTGAAGACAAAGTCGTGGAAGTAGCAGAGGAGGAAGAAGTGGCTGATATTGAGGAAGAGGAAGCCGAGGATGATGAGGATGAAGAGGACGGTGATGAGGTAGAGGAAGAGGCTGAGGAACCCTATGAAGAGGCCACAGAGAGGACCACCAGCATCGCCACCACCACGACCACCACCACGGAGTCTGTGGAAGAGGTGGTCCGAGGTAATCCACTGTTTACTTGGATTTTCTTTCTCGGGGGAAAGGAAAGCATCACACCAGAGTTTGAAATTTCTATCCACCCTACCACCATTGCGTCCCCCAGCCAAAAAATAAAAATTCATGATAACAAGTTGTCTTGTGCTTGTTGAACTCTTTTTGGTTGAACAAGCAGTCTAACAATTCATTTCAAATTAACATGACATCCTGATTTTACAGTCTGTTCTGTGCCTTGTGTATGCTACTTGGTACACGGTTCTGTAAAACTCCACCTAAGTGGGGGCCATGTCATTTGACAAAGGCTGAGTTAGGCAACCTCCTTGGTATTCTCCTGACAGTGGGTGTTTATTACACTCCATTGTATGTTGCCTCTTTCACATCTAGACTGTGAGGTCCTTGATGTCAAAGACTGGATTTTACTTAATATGATGCAGAGTGCCTGCCTTATAGAAACTTTTCAGTAAATCTTGGTTGAATGAGTAGTTGCAATTAGATTTCGTTAAAGCAAAAGAAGGCTATTTGGTGAGTATCACATTATGTTTTGCTGTGAAATTTAACTTGGATGACTTGTGTTGCCTTTACAGTATTTTATTGGGGGAAGTGACAGTGAGAGATAGATGTAGTGTTACTATCTTAGGCTTTCTTTTTCTGTTTCATTAATGCTCCTATTGGAAATGTGGTAAACAGAATGAACTAAAAGATTTCCTTTTTGTCTCCATGAAATAAAAGCAAGCATTCAGTTTACATTAAACAACCAAAGCTAGTGAATTGTTGAGTTGCTTTTCTTAAAGCGTATGCTTTTGTTTTGCAAATAGTAAAAGATGGTCCTAGGATTAGATTGAATGAGTGTGGACAGAATTATTGTTTTAATGTATTACAAATACTTTTAAAGTCCATCCACAAATGCTACAACATTGTAGGTCTTTTTCTCACTTTTATTAAAGTAAAATGATTTCTGCTCTGCTGTTAAATTGGAGTTTAAAATGGGCTACTTTTTTGCCTCAAGTAGGTTCCTGATGATCATTGTAGTATCTTCTTCCCTTCACTGCATTTTTTATAACTTTATTGAGGTATAATTTACATATAAAATTCATTCACTTTAAGTGAATAGGTGTATAATTCAATGGCATTAATAAATTTACCAAATTGTGAAACCATCACCATAATCCAATCTTAGAACATTTTCACCATCCCAGTACGAGCCCTCACACCCATTCACAGTTAATCCTTGTCCTCACTGCCAGCCCCCAGCAACCATTAATCTACTTTTTGTCTCTACAGATTTGCCTTTTCTAGGCATTTCATATAAGTGGGGTCATACGTAGTCTTTTGTGTCTGGCTTCTTTCACTTAACACAGTAGTTTCGAAATTATGCATTTCTTTAACTTGTAGCTTTTTTTAAAAAATAAATTTATTTATTTATTTTTGGCTGCGTTGGGTCTTCGCTGCTGTGCGTGGGCTTCCTCTAGTTGCAGTGAGCGGGGCCACTCTTCGTTGCCTTGTGCGGGCTTCAGTAGCTGTGGCACGTGGGCCCAGCAGTTGCGGCTTGCGCGCTCTAGAGCACAGGCTCAGCAGTTGTGGCGCACGGGCTTAGCTGCTCTGCGGCACGTGGGATCTTCCCGGACCAGGGCTTGAACCCATGTCCCCTGCCTTGGCAGGCGGATTCCCAACCACTGTGCCACCAGGGAAGCCCTAACTTGCAGCTTTTAAAACTGAGATTATTCTGAGTTGAACACTCACGGTTAGCTTAAAATCCACTGAAGGTATCACATATTCTTTTAAAATATACATATAGTACCAGATAGATTGTTTAACTTTATCATTCCCTACGTAATGACAACTTCTTATTCAATTTAGCATGTAGAGTAGATACATGTTTAAGTAACTGCACATTTTGTTGGAGGCACTGTTTTTCAGGGTGTTTTTCGTGTACCTCTTAGGACCGTTTGTGGCAGATCTGGCTACATGAACTTGTTAGTTTCTATTTTCCTAGCAGGGAAAGACATATTTTACAGGGCTGCTTCTTCTTGAAACCTGAAAGTTGTATGACTACAAATTACAGCAGCTAGTGTTCTGCCGTGGGACTCAAGTTCTTGTGCTCTCCATCAAGATAGTTGTTTGCATAATAATTGTTGTCCACTTATTCAACATTCATTTCTGGAGTACCTCTTTGGAATGAGCCATTTTGCTGGGCTCAGTGGATCAATCATACGATGAGAATACACAAGATAGCTGACCCTCATGGATGTTAAAGTCTAGTAGGAAACATAAGTCAAAGAAATACAAAGTGTGCTGTAAAAACACTACGAGCCCAGAGCCTACTTCAAAGAATAGGAGATTGATCAGGGAAGGGTCTATGCAAAAGATGGCATTTGAAGGGGAAGTGGAAGGGCTGGTGGTAGAGCTACTGATGGATTTTCTTGTAGCCTACTTTAGAGTCAGTAGGAGCAACAAAACCAATATGGTGCCTTGGGAAGGTACGTGGCATGCTTGGGAGACAAGGTTAGTCCAGTTTAAACTAGAGCAGGTAAATCTTCCAAAAGAGGGTTACAGGAAATTAGGTCGGGCCTACAATATGGAGACCTTTAATGCCAGGCTGGCAAGTATGGGTATTAACTGAGGGTGATCAATTCAGGACCTGCTATGTGGTAAGGATTTTTCTAGTAGAAACAATGAAGAGATTTTGTTTTTATGTTACCGCTATTGAGGGGATGGGTGAACAGGGAGTGACATAATTTATTCAGTATGTGAGAGAATGCCACATAAACTTAATGCCTGTATTCCAAACCAAGACAGAACTCTCTTGAGATAATATGGTCTTGTTACATTCTGAGTAAGTCCATTTCTTTTTGCTTCAGTTTTTCTCTACACATTCTGAATAAGTCCAGTTCTTTTTGCTTCAGTTTTTCTCTACATGTAGCATTATTAGGTAGTAAGATAGAACATAGAGGGACATATATGTTTTGGTATTTTTATAGAAAGACAAAGGCAATTAAAAGAGAATTTAGAAAAAAATCTCCAGGCTAAAGATTAAAAAAATAAAAGAAACTAGCCTTAAAAGATAAGTTAATAATGCTGATGTCAAGAAGAGCATTAAAAGTGACCTACGAAAGCAAATACCTGATCATTTAGAGGTACCAACTGTTATTGCTAGAGATAGAAGAGGCTTTAATGGGAATCCATGCATCCATCTAAGACTCCTGAGATGGACAAAAGCTATGATTGAAGCAAGTCTTTCTGGGAAAGGAGACCTAAGAGGAGAAACATGTTGTGGTATATTGCATCCATGTCAGAGAGTTTTCTGTGTTCCCAGCTAATTCTGATAAAGGAGTAGAAGAAGTTTTTGATGGTAGCATTAAAGCGACCAGTCATCTAGAGCCCTTTCCCTCCACACCATGGGTGTAGGAGGTGAGTTACAGCTCTTCCCTGATGAAGCACAATGTCAATGCCAATAGGTGATTGCTAACTTTGTAAAACTCTAATTACGAGTAGCCTGCTCCTGTGCTGAGAATAAAAGTTGGAAATGACTTGCAAAGCAGAGAGATTGAAAAGAGGCTTACCCTCTAGTGTCCAGTGTTAATGTTTCAGTGCCCGAGAGAAAATGTGATTTACAACCATACTTAATAATGAACATTCTTCATTACCAACATACTGCCACTGATACGAGTCTTCCATGTGCTTCATAAAAAAACTCAGTAGTTTTGTAACCCATTAAAATTTGAAAGAAATAGTCAGAGGGAAGAAAAATATAAGACATTTCAGCATGCCATATTGTGTCAGAATCATTGATACCAAAGTAGAAGATGTCAGTTCTGACTATGTTACTGATTCCAGAGGAGAAAGATTGGATCTGTTGTTTTGACCTAGTGGAATAAGCCAATACCAATTTGAGTACAATAATAGTATATTTAGACACTTGCTCCTAATTTTCTGTGTTTTGAGAAGGGATTGCACTTCCTAAACCTAAGACATCAAGGTAATCTGTGACTCAATCGTGAATTTTAAACTCCGATTAAACATGAGTATTGTAATAAATGACATAGTCTGTGAGTTAAGCTAGCCAGTTTTGTCCATCCAGAGTAACACTGTTTTTTTCCGTATGTTCATTGATTCAGCAAATACATATTCATTTCACCTCTGCTGATGGCTCAGCACTTTGCTGCTGTGGAAGTTGTGATGAGGAGTTGGCTGTTACCGTATTGTGGCAGATCAGCCTGGAATTTCTTGTGTTTGCACCACTCCCCTTGCCCTTTAGGGCAGTGATTTTATCTGTTAATCCTTGATTAATTTGTGCTGACTGGTAGAAATTTTACTTGTCCATTTAAAGCCAAGGCAACTAAAGCTGAGAGAAATTTTTAAAAAATTGTCCACGGTCACAAAGCTGGTAAGTGGTGAAGCCACGATTTGAACCCAGATGGACCAGAGTATTTCTACCACCCTAATGTCAATTTTTTCTTTTTCCTTTTATATTTAAATACATACTAGTTCAGTTTCACCTGTGTTCCCTTGTAAATGTGTATTCCTTTGCTGTAGCATATATTCATCTTACTATTATTTCACTCTGAGCATTTCCTGCATTTTAGAATTCTTATTTAAATAATAATGATATTATTATTATTTCAAGCTATGGCCGTGGCCCATATGTCAGCAAACTATGGCCATGGGCTGAAAATGGGCTGTCACCTATTTTCTAATCAAAAGGTTTTATTGGACACAACCAATCCCATTTGTTTACATATTATCAGTGGCTGCTTTCATGCTACAGAGGTGAAGTTGAGTAGTTGCAAAAGACACCGTGTGGCCTGCAAAGCTGAAAATATTTACTTTTCAAGCCTTTATAGGAAACCTCTGATACTGATCATTAGAAACATACTAAGAATTTTTTATATTTCAGATTTTACCATACCAAGTAAATTTCATTAATGTAGTTTTCATATGGTTAGAGACAGACTAGTAAAGTGTTCAAAAAGAGAATTTTTAATAGTTTTTTGGCTTTGGGCCAGTTACATAACCTTGGTAAGTCTGTTTTTTTCATGTGTGTTTTATAGATGCTGATATGATGTTGCATGTTTTTTATATGAATTACTTTAGATGATTCCTGTTAAGTATTTACCATATAATGCCTGGCACATTCTAAGTGTTCAGTTCGTTTTACAAGGACAGGCTGCTCAGAGTCAAATCCTGGCTTTACAACCTACTAACTTAGTATATTTGTATCAGTGAAATAGCCTTTATGCCTCATTGCTTCCCTCTTGAAAATGGGATTTAATAACACCTTCCTAATTTTAACCATGTTGTGAGCCATATATGAAGTAATCCACAGGAAACACTTGGCACTGTTCCTGCTGGACAGTAAGCTCTCAATTAACCTAAGCTACTATAGTTGCCTTGGTTATACACATCCTTTTGAGCCTCCAGAGAACTAATGTTTACTACTAATTAGGAATGCCAAAGGTAAGCCAACAGACTGTCTTTTTTAATTATAAAAAGCATAAATGTGATGTATCCATTTCTACTGGTATCATAGAGCTGATATTTATGGACATATGTTAAGGAAAAAAACAGCTTAAACTTGGTTTCTTGATTGAAATATCTTTTTGTGAATATATTGTATATTTAAATATCTGCAGTTAAATTTTATATCTGGCTGAAAATTGAACCAAGGTAGTATTAAATGCCACTGCATTTCAAGATGGAGTTTCATTTCTTGAGGGTATTTTAAACCTCTTGGAAGTTCATCTATTAAATGGACAGAGACACCGATAGAGGTGGCACTTGAAGCATACCATATGATGATGAAGTTTAAAAGTTTGATCTAAATGTTGCTTGCCTTGGGCAGGGTGACTGACCTCACAGAATTAAATTATTGTTCTTCTCCCTCTGGTTACCATTAATCTCTAAGAAGCATCATGTGATTTGCTGCTGTACATTCCACCAACGTGGACCAGGCACTCCTAGGTACTGGGCGTTGCACCGGTTCCTGAGGGCACAGGGATATGAAGAGGGTGGTTCACTCAGGTTGCTTCCAGACATAGCTGTACACTCAGTCTTGGGGAGAAATCAGTCTCTCTGACCTGGCTGGGGAAGAACTGTGGCACACAGGGAAAGGAAAGTGCTCATCCAGGGACAGAAGTTTCCACTAAGCATTGCCAAGAAGTTGTCGTTTGAGTGATTTTTAAAGGAGAATAGGGATTTGCCAGTTAATGGAGCACCAAATAGAACGAATCCAAGAAGTGCCATAAATAAATCAGAACAGCTTGCATTGATCTCAAGGGTAGAGCAAACAGAGCTTAGCCTAATTCTCACGTCTCCGGTGTGACCTGTCTGTAATGAATGTGCCTCTTGCAAGGTATCCCATAATTCACAAATAGGATCCTTGCTTATCATTCATATTTAACTTTTCACAAAGTTTGGAGAAAACTGTGAGCTTGACTTGCTGCAAGCATGGAAGTGTACTCACATACTTTTGTTGGGTCCCTCATAGGAGCGCACTGGCCCAAAATGAAAATTAAGCTCCATTTTGGGTTTGGGAACAGGGCAAAGGGATAATGGCTGCTCCCTTTTGAGGAAATCTTTACCTCTCTGTGTTATGACCACAGGCAAGTAAGATCCACTCCTGTTCCTGGACCAGAATGTAGCATCCTTTCTAATGACTTTGAGAGAACTAGTATCAACACTGGGCATAGATGTGACAGGCGGCAGCCTTATTATTTTGTGCCCCATGGCACCACAGCCATTGATTTTGAGGTGTTTGATATACGCTTTGGTAGAGGCAGAGTGAAACGTGGCATTAACAAGCTTCTTTCCATGTCATCTAATGGTCCCAATTTAGAAAGCCCACTCAAATCGTTTGCTTAAAATGCGAGAGTGAGAAACAGAGCCATAGAAAAAACTGTGTGTGGTGTGTATATATATATAATTTTCTATTTTTAGTAACAAATTTATTGAAATATAGGTTGCATACCATGGAGTAGAGAAGTCAATGGTTTAGTATATTCACAAAGATCTGCATTGCCACCTAGAAAATTATATTTTTGAACTTAATTTTGTTTGAAATTTTACATGGCTAGTAGTGCTTAGTTAGTTTTACCTTCTACACTTTAATTTGTGTCAAGATTCTTTAATTCAATGTTAGAAAAGGAAATAATCAGCTAAAGGTATTTTAATACAATTATGTCTAAATTTATTAAAAATAAAAATAAAATTTCCAGCCCAATTCAGTTAAAGTCCAGAAACCAGGTTTTTAAAAATTCTAGTCTTTTATGCTTTTCCCCAAATCAGTTGCTGTTCAAAAAAATATGCAAATGTTGACAATTGTATGTATTTCCACAACACAGAGTTTTCAATTAAGAAAAACATCAAACCTAGGAAAAGAAATCCAGCAAATGGAAGAACAGTTCATTTAAACATGCATGTCATTTTCAGCTAATTTTTAGCTAATCCATATGTCCGATTGAGTAGGGGCTCTGATTCCTTGGGCAGGTAACAGTTGTGTGTTTTAATGGAAATATTTAGTTGCCTTGTAGAAAAATGCTTTCTGGAGTTTTTAAGCAAGGTGAATTTCAACCTAAACACCTTTTTCTCTCAGCCTTGGATCATTTTGCCCCCCTAAAAACTTATCATCACCTCTTCCAACATCTGACCTTTTGGGATTCTGTTAGTGGAAGAGTAAGATGTCAGGAGGAAGCAAGACTGAACGAATCTCATACAAAAATGATGTTCAGTGGTACATCTGTACAACGGAATATTATTCAGCCACAAAAAAGAATGAAATAATGCCATTTGCAGCAACATGGATGGCCCTGGAGATTGTTATACTAAGTGAAGTAAACCAAAGACAAATATCATATCACCTATATGTGGAATCTAAAAAAAAGATAGAAATGAACTTATATACAAAACAGAAACAGACTCACAGACGTAGAAAGCAAACTTACCGCTACCAAAGGCAAAAGGCGGGGGTGGGGATAAATTAGGAGTTTGAGATTAACATATACACACTACGTACATAAAATGGATAACCAATAAGGACATACTGTATAGCACAGGGAACTCTACTCAATATTTTGCAATAACTATAAGGGAAAAGAATCTGAAAAAAATAGATATATATATGTATGTATAACTGAATCACTTTGCTGTACACCTGAGACTAACACAGCATTGTAAATCAACTACACTTGAATAAAAACACATTTTTTAAACGACGTTCAGGAAAACCCCTTGGCCTTCAAGACAGCAGTGCAAATTTTCAAAACTAGGAGACTCTTGAAACAGTAAAAGGAGTTTAGAATAGTTCACTTTGTTAAAAGTGCACTATATTGAGTTAATAGTGGTAAGACAGTTCCAGTGTTAACTGTGAGGGTGGGGTTGTCTCTGTCCCTTAAATTTACTTATGTAAACACAGATTCTAAGACAGTAGGTCTGGGGTAGGTCCTGAGTCCCAGGTGATGCGGGTCCTACTGGTCCACTGGCTGGCTACACTTTGAGGAATGGTCTCTAGTAGCATTACCTGCCCCCATACTGTGCAGATTTAGATTGAGACAGAGTAAGAAACTGAAAAGGAAAATTATTCTTATTTATGGTGGTGAAACCATCATTATCTATGGTGTCATTGCTCTTACTATAGTATCAAATGTCACCAAGTATGAGAGAATCCTGATAGGTCTACTTACTGAGTAATGTTGTTAAAATTCAACTCTCACGACTGAGCAAATTAGAAAACTGTTACAATTTCCCGAACTATATAATTGTTCCTAGTTTCACCTGTGCCCCTATTTCCTCTCATAGATATGGTATAGCTGACTCCTGCTAGCATAAAAGCTGATTATTCAAGTATTGAGGAATTTTGTGAGCCACTACCATTGGTAGCTTGAAATACCAATGGTGGGAGTATTTACACCATGGAAGTCGACAAACAGTATAAATCAGAGAGTTCTATTTTTGTGGTTTTCCGGACACAGTCAGATTTCCCAGCATACCTCACCTCTCAGTCAAGAAGAAGAATCTCTTCCTCTTATTTCCAGCAAAGGACATGATATCTTGTCTTATCAGAGTTTAGAGCTTCTTGTAATATTGTGTTGTGCTTCAGACTAACCACACAGCTTGATGACAAATAAGTTTATTCCTGTGACAAACAGAAAACAAAGGTATTAGGAAAAATAGCAGTGCCCTTTCGTGAATGCTCACCAGCGTCACCAACACGAGAGTATGGTTAGTCTAAACAGTTTACAAGTACTTTTTCAGGTGGCATTTTTATAAGTAATCTTTCATCATTGAGAGAAGTGAGAATCTGGCCAGGTGTAACTCGAATGACACATGTACTGGATAGCCTTAGAGAATCAACACAATTCAGTAAAAGGCAAGCCAACTGCAGATATCTTCTAGAGGCTTCCGTGACAAATTAGCACCCGTCATTTCATTCTGAGTCAGTGATTTCATTACCATGCACAGCTGTTCCCATCATTTGTTTATATATTTCAACCCCTATTTGGGGCTTAAGTGAGATTTGTCATAAGACTTTAGTTCAAATTTGCTTGCCTAATTTTACATGCCTCTATTTAGTAAAATAGGATTAGTAGGTAATAAATATCTGATCACTATTGTTCAATTAGGGGAATTTTCTATTGGACATTTTTTTTTATTACTGTTTGCTATTATTTGCAAGCACATTATAAATACTCTTACCCATTAAAAGTACATGCATCTATTGTTGCAAAAAATACATTCTTAAAAAATAACTGGTTTTCTAGCATGTTGGAATGATTTAATCAGGCTGAAAAGTGAAGTTGTTATAAAATGGCATTGAGGTCAGCCATTTTCATTATTAACAGATGGAATGATTAGGCCGGTAAATCAACATTTATTTGAAATATTAAAGATAAGCATATTTAGTAGGTTTCTATACTTCTGTCATTGTTTCATTTTATTTTACTCTTAATATTAAAATGATTTGTCACAAGACCAAATTATATTTGTCTTCATACATTTGCCCTTTCTACTCTAGTTTAAAACTGCGAGATACGTCATTTTTAACTTAAATGAACCTTAATTGTGTACATACTCTTGTATCATAGGAGGAATTATGCTACTTTTTTTGTTTTTTTAAACAATATCAGAATATATAATTCCTAGGTTTCTATAAGTAACTCTCTAGTTTGATTGGTTTGATTATTCAAGTGGTTACTTTCTCAAAATTTGTAAATTTAAACTTTATGCATTCCATATAATGCACGGTTTTATTTCACATACATTCCTATAGTCTTAGAATAATTGAAATTCAGTTATTTAAATGAAATAATAATAATAAAAAGCTTTACATTATGAGATTATTCTTTAGTTAGTGCTTTATTTAAAGCTATTACTTGCTACTCTGTTAGCCCTGCTTTTTAAGAAGGCATTGTAATAACTGTACTCTTGAAAATGGGGATTTTCTCCTTATCCTAGTTGCCACTTTCACAGCTGTCTTTATGTTGAATTTTTTTTTTAAGTGTAAAATTAGCTTTCTAAATTTGGTTGTCCAAAAAAACTTTTGCTCCAATTTGACATCTATTCAGAGTTAATTTTTTGTGGTTAAGCATCACATTTTGAACAGTGAATTGCATAATCATTTTATATAATGTAGGAAATATTATATATTTTAATGAAATATTAATATTAATATTTTAATAAAATATTAAATATTGTATCAATATTAAATACTATATTTGTATACTATTGATTTTTAGATAATGGAATTTAGTGTTGAAACCAGCACAAATCTCAGCAGGGACCTACCTTAAAAGATATAAAATGCTTAATGCTTTTTTTTTTAAGCACATGAACACTTTCATACTGTTGTGTGTACACTAGCATTTCAGTTTATTAAATGGTCTTTGTCTTGAAAGGTGAATAGAGCTGTTATAAAAGAAGAGATAAGCCTTCCTTGCCAGAAGAATTCAGCTAGGTGAATATTAGGAAGCCTATTTGTGATCTTAAAAGTCTAAGAATTAAATATGAATAAGCAAAGATCATAGTTCCTTAGATGTTTAAGTCTTGCCTGTGTTTCTATCTAACTTGAAACATTCTCTTTGAGAAGTATCCCTACTTCAATTCTGGGCAAATTTTCTCCTTCATTATTATATGTAACATCTACTTTGAATAGAAACAAAGGTGGATTGGAATTCAAAAAATAAAGTTAGCAAATAATTTTTAAATGTTCATCTTTTCATTTATTATTTTAGATTTTGAGAAGAGAATGAAGATGAGAAAAGGAAGCTGCAGTTTTAATTTTCAGATGAATTCTGTTTGAAGTTACAATTATATAAGGTCTAATTTTACATGCTCTACATTTAGTGGATGATTTTGTAAATAATTTTGCACTGGCTGATTATAGTAATGAATATGAAACACGTTTTTCACTGAATTTTTTCAGTGTTTCCGAAAGATTAGGAAGGAAAAGGTTTCTCTATTCAGAAAAATAATAATGTAAACATAAGCATTTAAAATGTCTTGAAAAAAATAATAAAATGTCTCGAGATTTCTTTTTCTCTGAATCTAGTCATGGAGCTTTCAAATTATATATTTCAGGCTTAATTCTTTAAAATTGTTTTACTTTGTTAGGATCTTGATTGGATAGATTTCCTGGTAATTTCTCAGTGCTAGAAAGGAATCTAAAGGAATGTTTCTCAAACTGAAATTTGTAGCCCTTCAGGGAAATACTCTGAAACGATAAATGATTCAGGGAAAGAGACAAGATAGAATTCCAAGGCAAACTGAACTACCAACGTTAACTCCCAACGTTATATGTTGGGAGTTATATGTTATATAACGTTATATGTTTCTTAATGTGAGATTTTTTTCTCTTACATTTTCTGCAGATAATTGTAGATTTACATGCTATGAAGGAATTAATAGAAAGATATCCTGAATGGTCTTCACCCAGTTTTCCCCATTTATAGCATAATATCACAGCTATGAACTTGACATTGACCACTTAACACTTCTTCAGCCCAAGTGTGTGCTCCTTCTTCTTACTCTCTTGGGAGAGTCGTTGGCCATCTCCTTTATATTTATTAATACCGTGTGTAAAGGCATTAACATAATACTTCCCCAGTGCTGACCCCATGACTACCCCTCACCCTCTCCCAGACTAATGAAAGGTTCTCTTTTCAATTGCGTGGACCATGCTTTTGTAAAGAGAAGGGTTAGAGAAAAGGTCAGAGAGATCAAACACTTGCGTGCTCTACAGCAGAGTAGAAATACAGTTATGAGTGAGAGATGAAAAGTGATCCATCCCACTCAAGCATTCCCTCTGAAATCAGCTTTACTGCTCTAGGACGTTGATGTTCTAGTCATTGCCAGAAAGAAAGTGCTAGGAAAGGCGAGGCTGATGGCTGACCAGCAATGCTGATCATTGGAGGGATGACAATGAGATACCCTTTATCACTTGTCCGTGCTTGCTCTGGTACAGAGCGTCTGGCGCACAATTCTCCGTGTCAGCAGATGAGAGGTTCCAGAGTGACAGGTGCATTCTCACTCCTGTTCCGCTTGGCTCACATGTGCCTGTTGCTCCATATATTATATATTTGACATTTGATTATCATATGCTATCATACCAACTCCTGACCACGTTATCTCGAATATCCTCTCGTATGTGAGTACCGTGGGATTGATTCTTATTCCCCACTATGTCCACACACACCAAAGTCATGAAAGTATTTGGGCCCATTTAAAGTCAGGAGTGCCAACAAGCCATGATAATGTCAGGGAGAACCAACAAAACGCTCCAAATGGAGATTATTTGCCTTTAGGGACTGATGAGTCAAGGGTCTTATAACTGGAAACTCCAGCAAGAATTGTAGGCTCCTCAGGTAGTTTATTTCTTTTATTTGCTTAGTTGACATATAAATGAATTTTGAGTCCTGAATGCTTTTTCTTCTTGACTGGGGCTCTACCAATTATCTGTAACAGAGGGTTTCATAGCCATTTAGAATGAGGCAGAAGAAAAACAAAAATGAATGAAATAAAAATGAATGTTTCACCTGTAGTATAGGAAAATGACAATATATTGTAATATCACCTGGGTTCTAGACCCGGAAGTTTTGCTTTCGTGAAAAGTAAGAAATCATATTAGGTCACATACAAGGGGAAATATCTATCATGGGTTAACTCCTTTGAGATCCCATTACTTAACTTGCACCCACCCAAAATTCTACCAGTTTTATTTAGTACATTGGATGTAGCATAAAGACGTTTTCTGCCCCTACACAGCTGTGATGTATAAATGGACCTGTGGCAGGCAAGTATCAGAAGATACGTATTTGGTGCTGTAAGAGGTATAAAACGTGAGGAGCAGCATGAATTGTTGAGACACAGTGAGGTTTGTTGCCCACGCTCCTGTGACTTAGGGTTGTGTTTCTGTGCCTCTCTTTGTAGCAGAAGCCACTTGCAACTTCAGTCTGACTTCAACCACAGTGTAGACTCACAAGACACGGTTGCCTGGCAGTCTTTTTGGAATCGGTACAAGGATGAGTATCATTACGTGTTAGAAACAGGAAAGCACATCACATGAACATGTACAGATTTGTGAGGGAGGTATAGAAAAGGAGGGTAAAGCCAACCTGTACATGTTTCTTACAACAGAGAGAGAGAGAAAGAGAGAGAGAAGATAACATCCAGGAGTGGAGACAGCTGATAGCTGTGGTTTGCAGGGACCCCACATGTGGGCACGCATGGTTTCTAGCCCTGCAGCCCAGAAGCTGCTTTGTCAGTAACTCAGAGGTGATCAGAGCCCCCTACACACACACCGAAACTAACTTAATCCTTTGTAAATTAGAATACTAGTCGTTTAATCTGGGGAATAAATCAAATTACCAGCTGGATGGGATACTGTGTCAACAGTTTGGCAGATTTTTATCATACAGGAAAATTCCATAAAGAAAACTAACTAGAAACACATCATGGCTTGGCAACCATGGACTCTGAAAGTAACTATCAAATGAGATGACCAGAATGATGGGTGATGTTGAGCTTGATGCTCTTGGAGCCAGTTGTTTCCATCCTAAAACCATCCAAAGAGAGCCAGAGTCATCTTAGACCTCTATTACACAGGACACTTCTGCAGAGAGCTTGACACTCGCCTTCTGGGCTCAGGGCTGACTGTCCCTCCCTACTCTGTTGACATCATCATGATGGCAGCAGCTTCTGGTTTTGCCATCACCTCTTTACCTTGAGTGGAAAGAACAATGAGTGGTATGTGTAGAGAAAAGCAAAACAGTAGTTCCTTTCACGTCAACATTGTGGATCTTTGTCTTTGAGTGATTGATTGATGAGACTCTTCCTAGAGCAGTCTGTTGAATATTCCTAATGGGAAGCTCTGAGTTATGCATGGATTTTTGTCTTTTAGAAGAAGGATGCTTTTCCCTGGCATGTTAGTAAAACTAAGAATAAGCAAGACATCTGAGTGTGCTGAGGTATCAGAGGGATCTCTATAAGCCTAGCTAGGGTGGGAGGCAAAAGGCGTAGGAAAATCGTTTTGACTTCTAACAAACATGGAATATACATGGGAGGTAGAGTTCTAATTCTAACTGCAATAACTTTACGAATGGAATCCTACAGGTTGCTACACTTTCAGTCAATCAGGGATTATGAACCTGATTTTGGTGAGGGTGGCAAGGCATGTTGACAGGTAAGCTGTGTTATAATGTAAAACAATGTATGGTATGTATTAACAAATGGGAGTTTGACTGTGTTTTGTTATTAGAAACATTTTTGGCCAAGGGACAGACCAATATTCAAAGAAAAATTTGTCTTTAATTAGAGTTAACGTAATCGACTTGAAGTCACTTTCACAGGTTTTATGTGTGTTTTCAAATATAGTCAGTGGACAGACTGGGTCTCTCTGAAAACTGGATCACATTCAGAATATGTACAATTAGTTTATACTTTAAGTCAAGGCAGTCATTTATTCAAGGAAAACAATCAGGTGTTTGTGAGGGGTTAAACTTTTCGCATCATAACCAGACATAATCCTTTTACCTTTCAAGTTGCCTTGAAATTATTTAAAAGAGAAGTTTATTTTTTATAGGGAAGAAATATTTTGATGTGCGCACATCTTCAGGCATTTAATATTAATCTGAAAGCACCGAAAAGGTCTGTTCACCTCTAGCTGGAATCCTTTTATTACTACTGAGAGCTACACTCATTAAACCAGACTAGCATGCACTGCTTTGTTTCAGAAGTAATTCTAAAGTCCTGGTAGATAATTAAATTCCTCAGTAAATGTCTGGCAGATGCTGCTGGATAAACCCAGCCCAATTACCACTGGGAGGCCTAACGCGTTAAGAATAGCGACCATGTGTACATGAACAGCCAGCCGTACCTTTTCATGCTAAATGTGGTTCCCCACATCTCCTCTGATTAGAGGTGTGCTCTGAACAAGCCGAGACGGGGCCATGCCGAGCAATGATCTCCCGCTGGTACTTTGATGTGACCGAAGGGAAGTGCGCCCCATTCTTTTACGGCGGATGTGGCGGCAACCGAAACAACTTTGACACAGAGGAGTACTGCATGGCCGTGTGTGGCAGCGTCAGTAAGTGGACCTTCCTCCAGCCTGGCCACCTTTTCATCCTTCTCGCCGCTGACTCTGCTCTTTGTAACAGACTGGTTTTCCTGGTTCTCGGGAATGGGTCTGTTGCTACCACTAACCACGTTTCTGTCAATGTCTCTAATTGCCGGGCATCTCCTCCAGGGCGTTCAGTCATGAGCACACATCTCCGTCTTTCTCTAATAAAGCATGGCGTGGATGTGTTCCTGTACTAGCTGTGGTGCGTCCGTCTTGCATTCTCGAGGGACTTTTGAGGGCTTCTCTTTAAGCCAAGCTGGAGTTGCTGTTTTGTCTTCTCAGCTGTTTCTGCAAATGTATACTTATGTGTTTGTCCGTGTACCTCTGTGTTCGGGCCTCTGCATGTGCACTCCACGTGCAAATAAGGGTTACCACCGGAAGCCTGGCTGATGACGCTTCCGTGCCACTGGCAAGACGTACTGCCGTGATGAGTATCATTTCATAACACGTGACGTTTATCGGGGTGGCGAGGGAATGGGCTTGAGCTGAGCACCTGCACTTCAGATGCCAGAGGATAGAAATGCCCCGGTGGCACCTGAGCTCACACAGGGACGTTTGCAATGGCGAGTTTTCGTGTCTTATCTTGGAATGGACAGAAGAAAACGCCTCACTTAGCGTTAGAAGCCTTCAGTGACTAAGGCTCAGGGAATATAATTTTCCAAGCCTTTTTCTCTTGCACTTTAAGTTTTTCATAACTCAGGGGGAATAAATAAATGAAGTCATGATGACTTAAATGCAAGTTGAAACTATTTCCACAGAGATAGTTCTCCAGAGGTAACACACCAAACATTTGGGACCTCTGTTCTTCTTAACAGTCTTTCACATTAAATCCCCTATCTATCATCTATCTATCTATCTGTCTATCTATCTGTCTGTCTGTCTATCTATCTATCTATCTATCTGACTGTCTGTCTATCTACCTGCCTACCTGTGTATCTATCTATCTATTCCGCTAGAAGGAAGTGTGATCTACTCAAGGAATAGTTACTCAACTTGATAAATTAAAGGTTAAGCTCAATAATTACGCGTTTCTCTTTTTGAGAGACTCCTGCCTTTTTCCCGTTGTTCTGGTGAGAGTGACAGCAACCATTTCCTGCCTAGGATTCCCAGGGATTATATAAATTGTTTCCCAGTGTGATCATAAGATTAAGCTAAACAACAAAGGGTCTGCAATATCAACACCTTCTACTGTGAAGCCCAGTATCTAAGTGGAATCTACTGGAAAAGTTCCTGTTGGTCTCTTGGGTGAGAGATGACTCCCCTTCTACCCTGTGTGAGAACAGGTTTAGGAACTGGTAACCCCAAGGGCTTCTTTTCTGGCTCTGACAGGAAGATTGTGGCTTCCAGCTCAAAAGACTCCTTTCTTGAGTTTCAAACAAAAACGTTAATTAGGTCGGGTAACTTGGAGGACAATGGCGGATTCTGTTGCCTGGAGCCTCTTAAATAAAGGGCTTTTGTTATAATGATTCTCTTGCTGCTGGGGGGAGATTTCCTGGCAGATTTCCAACTTTTTTCTCCCTTTCCCTGGGGTGGGTTTATGTTTTGAAATATAAATATGTATGTGTGGGTATATATACAAATATATACATATATATAATAAGAAAGAGGGTTTTAAAAGTTATTAGCAGTGATGAATTTGCATCAAGAATTAGAAATTATCAGGAATTCCCTGGCGGTCCAGTGGTTAGGCCGCAGCGCTTCCACTGCAGGGGGCGCAGGTTCAATCCCTAGTCAGAGAACTAAGATCCTGCATGCCCCGCAGTGCCGCCAAAAAAAAAAAAATTAAAAATTATCCTCCGCCCCCCAAAAAATCTCACTATTACCCTCACTGCACATCCTCTCCATTTGATTAGTTTGATTTGACTCAGACTGGGAGCAAGAGCCATGGGCACCACAAGTCTGGAGGTGCTCTGGATGGCACACCCTTTGCCAAGAAATTTGCAAAAGATAGATGTTCCCAACAAAGGTGTAATGGACAAACAGTCAGTACTTAGTTTCAGGGGAGATGGGTTATAGAATAACGTATCCAGAGAGCAAACACGGGAGGCTGAAGGCCAGTTAGAAGAGTGGACAGATGTAAGTGGAGAGTAAAAGCTTCAATCAGTAGCCAGAGCCGACGGCCAGGGCTGCCCTTGGAATGGGTGAAAAGAATAGAGATACCATGAAGACCGGATGGATGGGAATTGGTGATCCCGGCACTAAGGAGGGAGAAGGGAGCAAGAAATCCTTCCACGGGGTACTGGGATGTACTATCAGAGACAGAATATCCACAATCCAAGATGTTTTTGTGGAAAAATATCTCTTGTTTGTGTGTTTACCGTGGTTCCATGCTGGGGCCCAAGCTCAGGATATTTGTTTAGTTTTTGTTTTTAATTCAATGTTTTCATTTTTGTTATTTCCTTTGGTCAGTAGAATCGTGTGAGTGAGTTTCATCCATCATTCCCATGTTTCCATTTTTGTTTTTAGTTATGTTCTCTTATTTTCTCCATAGTGTCCCAAAGTTTACTCAAGACCACCCAGGAACCTCTTCCCCAAGATCCTGTTAAACGTATGTTGTCATTCACTCAAGGGAGGGGAGGAGGGAGGGGTACATTGCATGGCTGGATTGTAGCTCCAGCCTCCTCACCTTTGCATGGTTTTGTGTTTCTTGAACACCTGTCTTTTAACAAAATGTTTATTTCCATTGCCTTGCTTGTAATTACGTCTAGTTTTGCCAGATAACTTGCACTGTTCGGCTAAGAGCTTTGACTAAGCTTCTTCTATTTCTCATCAGTTTCCTTTTTATTTCATGTGGTTCTATAAAATATTGTATATACAATGTTACTCTGTGTTTTATTTGGCATCAGTATTTTATTTCCTAAAGCTCACAAGATGGCGCGATTTAGCAAAAAGCCTGTGTGTCTAAGTGCCTTGTTTCCCAGAAAAATATTTAATAAGCATGCATTGTACTAACTTTATGGACTAATAACATATGCGAAGGCTTCAGTTGGGTGTGTTTCAAGACAGCTGTTATGCTTTAGGAAGTAAACGGCCGCTTTTAGAAGTCAAGACCTCTCCGTCCCCTCCCTGAAGGCACACCAGTGGGACAGAAGTGCCCATCTTCTGATTTCATCATTAAGATGTAGGGAGAGAGCTTCCTATAAAGAAATATTATATCAACCTACCTTATAATGTCTGTGCATTGTGATGATTTCAGTTGGCCTATCAGTCTAGCTTTGTTTAAAAATGTGTTGTCAAACACACAAATACTCGTGTTGAAATGTGGATTATATCCCAGAATAGATTCCTCCAGCATTAGGTTAGGGATGATATATGCTATGGATGCTTATGGTTGCTGGGGGAAGAGACACAATTTCGGTTGTAGCTTAGGTATAGTGAAAATTAACATTTATCTGTATCATCCTGGAAAAAAAAACACCTAGTCTCACAATTGATGAATCTAACGATCTTTTCTTAAAAAAGATAAACTATAGTTGAAAGTATGGCAAGTGGGCAGACATAGGAGAACTAAGGAGAACTCTAGATTTTATACTGTGGGCTTGATAGTACATTGAGCTGCATGGCGTGTTACATTTTTACGAGGCATTTTTCATAGATCATTTCTTTTTCTCAAGAATATTTTGAGGCCATTTTCCTCATTTCCTTTGTGCATATGAGAAAATGAGGCTTCAAGAGCTTGGTGACTTGTCCCCAGCCAACAAATGTGGCAGGACCAGGTTTGAAACTTAAATGACACGTGTGGCTATGCCCTGCACTCCAAATGGCCAACTATTTGGTTCTGATATTGTTTTCCCGGTGAGAAAAATTACATTTGAGCTTCAGAAGCACATTTTAAGAATACAGAAAATCATGGGAAATGGATGACAGATATTAAAAACATTTTTTCCTAAATGCCATGAATACAGGGTGTATCAGTAAATTAAATCTTTCCCACCCTTTTACAAAACAGTCATTATTTTTACTTTGTTTCATTTTGTATCATTTGTAAGCGTATGAAAGAATTGTCTTTTTCTGTTTTTATTAATTACTGGGAATGAACATCATCATTCGATAAATTTATTTTCATGAGGTACTGTACTTGTGTCCTCAACTCTTCAAAACAGACATTGACAATCTCTTGTAATTTTCTCTTTCCCAGTAATTTTCTCCATCTACTTGTAGTGTGTGTGGGATCATGACACCTTTCCATTATAGGAGGGTGAGGGTGATTTTTGGCAGCTGTATTTTCTTGTCTTCCTACAGAGACTGTTCAATCACAGAAAGTGAAGGGTTTTGCAACGCTAGTCCAAACAGACTAGAGAAAGCATATAATTTCTAGTTATTTATAGCCTGTGCAGCTATGCTCTCTTATTTATAGCAAAGCTGTATATTTGAATTGAAAAAGTCATAGTCATCTGGAGGTCAAATGCAGATAGCAGACTGGCGTGGGAGAAAATGAGCCAAACTGAGAAAGGTGAGCAAGCCCGTTTGATGAGACAGCTGGGGCTTGCCCTTGGCTGCTTCACCAACCTAGGGCTAATCGGAGGACATCTTTTTTCACAAAGGTGGGTGGTCTTCTGGGTTTCTCAGTCTGAGTTGCTTCTGGTGAAATAATAAGTGTGAAATGAGCTAGACAAAGCTCTTCAGTTAAACTGATAATAAGATTGCTTGAAAAAAAAAAAAGATTGCTTATGTGGAGAAAATGTGTGATGGTCTACATTATAAATACAATAATTTTCCTGTCAAGACTTCTTATTATAATTATGCATTTCTAGATTTTAAATCTTTGTCATAAAAACCGATTTTGAGCATTGCAATTTTAAGGGACACTTGATTTTTTTGGTTTTGTTATCATAGGTAAGAATCTAAACTACAGGTAGAGAGGGTAGAGACATGAGGCTAAGAGCTTTCATTTTACTCATAAATGTATGGATTTGAATCCTTTAAAAAAAGCCCTTTCCCATTTGGAATTAAAAATCTTATGAAACTTGAGTTGCTTCTGACATGAATTTTGTGTCTGCCCATTTGGGTTAGGATGATACAAAGGTTTCACATTCACTTGGCCCAGTGCAGTGTTTGTGAACAATAAAATTACTACAGAAATATTTATTGATAAGTTTATGTTTCAAACGTAAACATCATGAGAGTATGATCTTTTTTTCCCCTAGTGTTCTTCCCATCAGATTGCATCTCCAAAGGCAAACGGATGCTTTTAATCTCAAAGAGCGTCACTGCCAATTTCAAGTCAGCCAACTGCACCAAGGGGTCTGGCCAAAGAGAATGACCAATGACTTTGACCCCTTTACCTGCAGTGAGTTGTGGCACTGTGAATAACGTACTGTGTGTCGTTTGAATGGAAAGTGCCACCTTAGTCCCAGAGTTGCAGTGTCCTGTCATAATACCAAGGCCATCTAGTCTTTGGGCAGACTTGAACCATTGTTCTTAACTATACTTGTTCTTCTGATTGTGAAAGAGCAAATATTAGTTCCCGTTAGCACATTCTCTGATACTAAGAGAACTCATATTTTTATGAAACTGCCAAGCATTATTAAAAACAATTAAAAGACACGGTGGTGCATTAAATTACATGTCACATCAGTGCCAATACAATCTATTGCATTGACAAGTATGAGAAGCCTCATATTTTGTATCCAGAAATTGTCAGGATAAAAAGAATGGTTTTTTTTTCCACCAAGCTACCATAGTGAAAAACCCTAAGATTGAAAAGAATTGATTTGCTCAGCAAACCAGCATTTAACAAAAAAGAAAAAAAGTTCATTTACTAAGAACAGTAAAAACTGCTCATTATGTATGTGCTCTGTTCTTTAGCTACAATATTTCCAAAGAAGAGTAACTAGATAGTTAAATAAAAGAGTCGGCAAAAATTTTCTGTAAAAGACCAAAGAGTCAATATTTTAGGTTCCACAGCCCAAATGGTCTCTGTTATAAGTACTCAACTCGTCAGTTGTAGTGTGAAAGCAGCCTCAGACAATAGGTAAATGAATAGATACAGCTGTGTTCCAATAAAACATTATTTACCAAAAGAGACCAGCAGTCCAACCCCTGGTTTAATAAAGCTGTTACTTTTGAGCCTGGGACATGCTGGTACTAAGCTAGGTATTTCAAGGGACACCAGCAAACTAAACCAGATACCCTACTTTCAATAACTTGACAGTTTTATCAATGTGATGAGACTCAAGTATGTGCTGGAATTAAATAACAATGTAAACTAAAATGCACAAGTGGAGGGAAACATGGCTGTGGAAGTCTGGAGTAGAATGAAATTGGTTTTATCCTTAAGACCTCCATAGAGGTTAACAGTTCCATGTGGCTTTTACAGCTACAGTTTCTATGAAAGTGGACAATACTGAAGATTTTGACTTTTTGAACTCATCTGTTGAGCATGAAGTGATGGTGGCAGGTCATCCTTTTATGATCCACCATTAATGAAATAGGGCATAGCTCTGACAAATTGACAAAAAACAATAACTGAAGGTTAAGACATCCTAGATGCCAGTGGTTGTCGCTATGGCCTCACATATGGTTTTTAGATTCAGATTTGAAGTTGCTCTTACATTTTGGTGCATTGTGCTAAATAGGATATAGACATTAATAAAAAATAACACCAGCATTGATTCGTTCATGCTCATTTCACATATTTGACAAAATTCCCACATCAGTACATGTCCATAAGACATAAAAAAGAAATGTAGCATGACTAGAGTAAATGCAGCATAGATTACATTCTTATTACCTTATGTCCACACGATGCATTGATAGTCTGCCAACTATGACTGCACTGACTATAAAATAAGTGTGTTACAAGGGCATGTCAGGGGAAAGTGCCTTTGTTCTTTTTTTTGTAGAGTCTGGTACCACATGTAAGGATCACAGACTATTTTCACATTATAAATGTCTCATCTAACTGGGACTTGATAAATACTTGAGTTTAGAATGCATTAGGGATCTTAGTTATTTTGCAATTAGAGAAATGGAGAGACTTTTTTTCTCTTTGTTAAAGTTGGGGTGTCAGTCTATAAGCTCTGCCGTGTGGAGAGATGAAATTTTCGCATCAAATCTTCCTTTACAGGTTTGTATTTCCTATATATAAATTATCCTCATTGCCACCCATCATATAAATCACAGCCATTTCATGTGACAGCATTGCTAGCTCTGTATAAAATAGGATTTTCAATGATGAGGCAATGACTGTATGGATCTTAATTTACTTTTATCTTCTGTTGTCAATGCTATAGAGATAAATTGCCTTTTTGCTGATGAAAGGAGACCAACCAAATTTTCTTGTTAGACTCTAACATTAGTATATTGACTACGTGCCATTCATGGCCTCTGTTTAGAGAGGTAGTCATAGTTGTTACTGTTTGAAGATGCAGTTATTTCTCTTTTTGCATCCTGAGCCCGTTACGACCTTAAAATTATATGTCACCGTAGAGATTGAGGAAACAAACGGATATCAAAATGATAGCGGCAATTTTTCACCATGTCCCTACTTTTGATGCTCCGTTCTTGCTGTCTTTGATATGAATAGGAAAGGGGCACTATGCAGTGATTACAGAATCAGAACTAAAATGAGCATTTGGTGCATTTGCAGTTAAATTTGATGGTGTCCCTGATACGGAGGTTCTCCATCTGTGCCAAAAAAGTGCTCTCTACCACATTCTAAGACCATAGCCGTCTTTACCTTATTTGATGTAACGCGCCTTACAATTATTAAATTTTCTGGGGGAAACACAGGAATGAAAAGGTTTCATTGGCACCATGTCGCCAATGATGGTGGTGTATTTTGTGGCAGGAACACTGGGTGCAGCTCGGATTCGCTAACAAATTGAAAGCAAATCTGCTCGCCTCTCCCACCATCCTCACCCCACAAAAAATAGAGCTCTGCCTGACACTAAGAGAGGAGATTATAGTGTGAAGTGGAAATGTTGTGACAGGCATTGATGCATCATTATCAAAACTGAAATGAACCTTCACCAACATGTGAAAACAATGTCTCCCTTAGTATCTGGTTACCCTATGGTTTAGGAAACAGCATTTTGGGGTGAGAAAAAAAAGTAAATCTGTGCTCTTTCTCATGTCTCTTTGTGTGGGTATTGGGGAGTACCTTCCATGAGACTCCCTTACCAACTTCCTGCTACTTTTCCAAGCCATCCTCATCTTCATCTTTTACTCTTAAAAGATCACCTTCTGCTTTGTCGCTTAGCAGACAGAACGATCCTTCTAAAACACATCACATCACATTTTTCTCTCCTCAAAACAACCCACATGGGCTCCTCAAGAGTCCTTACCATGGCCTCAAGGCCCTTCATGATCTGTCCCCATTTCCTTTCTGCCTGTCTCACTACTCTCTCCCTTGCTTCCTCTGCTCTGGTCACACAGACCTTGCTCATCTTGGAATTTTCCAGTTTCCAGGCATACTCACTTCCAAAGGCCTTTGTGCTAGTTTCTTCATCTGCCTGTTCTTCCAGCAGGTAACTGGGAAGTAAGGCTTCAGTTCAGCTCTTTGTCTAAATGTCACCTTCTCAATTAGACCGAGCCTGGTCACCTACTTACTGCTGCACTGTCCCCCCTCCTTCCCCGGCACTCTTGTTTCTTCTTAACCCTGCTCTTTCTTTCTTTTTCTCCATAATACAAATCACATTCTAACAATGTGATTTATTGTTGTCTTCGTGTGTGTGTGTGTGTTTATGTGTGTGTGTGTGTGTGTGTGTGTGCTGTTCGTTTCTCTCACTAGAATATAATTCCACCAGGACAAGGGTCTTTGTTTCACTCATTGGTTTCTGCCGTATACCTCACAGGTACTAGGGGCTGTAATATCTGTTGATTCGGTGAAAGGAGGAATAAAGAAACGAACAAGCACACTCGAGGCATCAGAGTCTACATCCAAGCTGCTATGCAGCTCCTCAGATACCTCTGACCTCCCAGGATTGCAAAAGAGACAAAAGAGAGGAGGCTTATATCAAAAGCATTAGTCATCCAGTTCACACTGAGGCAGTAACGTGCTATGAATTGGAACTGCGTTTCTGTTGCGTGTTTTCATTTGGTATTACATTAGACACCCATTCTCAGTATTAAAAGGTCTATGTCTTACTATATTCTATAAGGCTGTTATGAGACTAGACTAGGAAAATCAATATGAAGGTCATTTAAAAGTTAAAAGCCCATGCACGTGATGGTGAGAGCGCTGCTAATTATTTGCCAGCTGTAGAGGTCGAAACATAGAGCTGCAGATGTTTAAGTCTGGTTTTCTGCGGAAGGGTGAATAGACCCAGTGAGCCTGCTTGCAGGAGGTACAAAGGAGCATGTCTGAGCTGAGGCCAAAGGCCAAAAGATCATTCAGATCCAAGCTCAATGGGCTCTCTCTCCTGACCTGCTTCATAACCCTACTTCTGCTGCTAAAACGTTGGTTGGTGGTCATTTACCAGATAGCATTCAGGGCAGGAAACTGTTTGTTAGAAAATAGGCTGGCAGTTATCATAACAAAGCATGTCTTTTGCCTATACAGGTTGGTCATGAACAAACCAAACCCGCTGCAGTACCCCAGACATGTCGATGGATTAGCCCCTTTCTGCTCTAAGTACTAACTTTATAGCCTCTTCATGGTTTAGTAATCCTAAATTCAGACTTACTTGTGTGTGTCTGGGGATGTATGTTAAGTGACAGTATTTCCTTACTACACAGTAAATGTATATAACAGGGTAATGTTTTCTCCTCCCCCCCCTGTTAAATGAGAGCACATGTAAAGTGCCTAGCGCAGTAGACGCTAATGAATGGAGGGTATTATTATTTGGCCAACCTGGAAATCTGAGCCTGTATCACAGTTTCTAAGGGACCTCAAAGGTCTCTGAACAGGATAACTGCCTTGTGCTTTTTGTTTAAAAAACACAACAAAAATAAACCCTCCTAAAAGTCAATTTGTTTCTGCTTTCTAAGCGGTTTAAGTGACTCACGATATACAGCTTCCTGTTCCTTTGTGCCCTGGAACATTCCTGACATTCCTTGAGCTGCTCCTTTCCCAAAAGGATGCACCTTGAAAGAGTAAGGGCATTAGGGCACAGGTTTTCCTGCCCCTACCCACCATCCTTGTTACCATGTCTCTGGCCTACCATGGTCATGATCACAAAATGGCAGCCAGTCCTGGTATGACCATGTCTTTAGGATGTAGGAAAATTAGGGGAAATAGAAGCTGAGCTCTCTGTACAAACTTAAAACGTTTTCCCCTTTCTCCTCACCAGCTGCAAGGCAGTGATAATATACTACATTCATTTTAAAGTATTAAGAAATACCATCATTCTTCTCTCCTTGACTGGTCAGTGATCTAATTTGCTGATTGGTATGAATACAGGAAATTTTCAATTACTTACACCAATTGAGATGGAGGGCTAGTATGAATGACTACAAAGTTTGAATTAAAAATTAAAAGAGAGGATAGCTTCTCTTAAAGTCCTCAACTAAAGAAAGTATCAGGGGCCACTAACAAGGATTTACTGAGAAATATTTCTCAATTAAATGGGATAAATCTGTAATACAAGATTTGTATTTATTTCCTTGTTCCTAAAATATAAGTTTTAATACTTAAACTATTCTTCATCCTGTTAAGTATACCTCGCTTGCTCAGTTCTTTCTTATTCTTTTATTCTTAATATTGCAAAGCTGCATTTCAACTTAGACTAATTAGATTACAGTGACTAGGATTTTAGTGTTTCTCTCCATAAAACAGTAGATTTGCAAATCATAAGAGTTGGAGAAAACCATAAGAGTTGGAGAAGCTTTCTACTTATAGAGTAACTTTTACAATTTCAATTTTCCAAAGAGCGTGCCATGCTATGGTTACAGCAACTTACAGCAGGTAGTTATCTTGATCTGTAAATATGACCCCAAACATTTATACATTTTCATTTGTTCAAAATGTGAAATATAGTTTGCCTAATTATATCATTCTGCCAGATTGTACTATGCCAAAAGAACTTTAACTTGTTCTCATTTGCTACCAGAAAAGATGAGAAAATGTTTAAAATCATGGGGAAAAATGCTAAATACCACTTCCATTTCAAGTGGGGACATGGTTAGGCTAAAAATACATGCATATTGAGTTGCTTAAGCTGATGCAGAAAAACATTTACCTTTGTTTTTTTAACAGAAAAATTTAATTGAAAATTATTTTTCAGTCTTAAAAATTAGGATACATTTTCAATAATTTCAGCCTTTTATGCAGGTCATACCAAATTTTTTTAGAAAAGTACCTGTTACTTTTCCTATCCATGGTACTTCATGATCCTGTGTGTAGTTCATTTTCAGTGGATGTGAAATAAAAGTAGCTGGTTTTTCCTATGGTTAGGATAAGTGCTAAGATTTGAATTAGGATGTAATAATGAGCAAAGGAGGAGGGAAGGGCGCTAACATGAATGAAGTGCCATGGGTGCCACCCTTTCTGCAGGGTGACTACCACATGGTATAGCATCTCATTTTCCCAGCACTCCTAGTATGTTGGCCTGTTGTCACCACTTGATAGATGAATAAACTGGAACATAGAGTGCTTAAGTTCCTTGCTCTGGGTCACAACTAACCTAAGATCAAGATGTTATTGAAATCAAGGTGTGCCTGATGACACAGTTCATGTTCTTTGCTTTTTTCTTTCCTTGTGCTGCTGAAATACACCTCCCCCTTGTCTATTACACAGAAGACAGGGACAGATGTCTTTCAATAGGTATGCCCTGTGCCAATCCCAGACCAGTTGACTCAAAATCCCCTGGTATTTTGAAAACAATTCCAGGAATATGCCCTGAAGTGAAGTATCCTTCCACTTCAGAGCAACATCTGCATTGACAACTAAACTGCTTTTACTTTTTAAAGAAAGAATTATTAAACAGTGATTGAAGTAGAAGGGAAGAAATCCGAATGAATAGTTCTCTTTAAATTTATTATTTAATTATATAACAAGAAGAAAGCTTTCTCATTTTGGTTCAAATCTTGGAGCCTTCAGATTGGGAATTTTCAGATGTTTTCTTGAAACATGCTTAAAAGACACTTATCTTATGGTTTAGTTTCAAAATGGCCTAGCAATTAATTCTTCTCATTTAAGTTCTTTTGGGGTTACTGTATCTCAGATATCTTAGATAAGATTAGGGAAGAGGAATACTTAGAACACTGGAGATAGTTGAGTAATCTTTTGAATAAAACACATAAATTGATTCGACCTGAGAACATAGTGAAAACACCTAATTTCATTTTTCTGGTTGAACATGCTTTTTTTTTTTTTCTGGCTGCGTTGGGTCTTCGTTGCTGCTGCGCACGGGCTTTCTCTAGTTGTGGCGAACGGGGGCTGCTCTTTGTTGCGATGTGCAGGCTTCTCATTGCGGTGGCTTCTCTTGTTGTGGAGCATGGGCTCTAGGGCGTGCAGGCTTCAGTAGTTGTGGCTCGCAGGCTCAGTAGTTGTGGCACACGGGCTTAGTTGCTCCGCAGCATGTGGGATCTTCCCGGACCAGGGATCAAACTCATGTCCCCTGCATTGGCAGGCAGATTCTTAACCACTGCGCCACCAGCGAAGTCCCCAGGCTTTCTTCTTTAAATCAAAATCTTGTTTTCTTTTCATGTTGGGTTTTTTTTTTTAATAAGCTCATAAATGCTCTGAATTCTCACTAGTCATTACTGATCTTTTGTAAAACTGCTGGTTATAAGCATTATAAATCACTTGGCTCATGAGTTTCAGACATTTTTGCTTTATAGTACACTCTTCAGTTTTATGGGTATTTATTTTTCCACATAATATAGCAGTATATGCTGCAATTCAGTAATATTGCTCAGCAGTATTAGTGGAATTCAAAATAGAAATCACTTTCCTTTTGACAACTAGTATAATGAATTGGTTGACTATTGCCAAATTTGTGAAGGCAAAAAGATCCTTTTGTAATTTCAAAAATGAATTTGACATTTATGAGTTTTTTGGTACTGTTTCAAATACTGCTCACCAGCTATCTAAAATATATAGTGTAGGATTTATCTTTTCTCTAAGGTGCAGTTATTCTGCATAGGCTAATTTCGAGATTTCTTTGGGTTTTTCAGGAATCTTAAGGTGTGATATTGATACCACCATTTACTTTCAAGGTTACAAACATTAATCTAGCAAGGCATAGGGATTTGGTGCAACGTGTGTGTATTAAACACCAACTGTTTTTACTCTATGCATGCTTGTTTCGCAAAGAATTTTAAATATGATACTGTAATCGCGAAATGGACTGTTTTCAAGATTTTCCTTCACCCTCTCCTTGAAAGGGGGGAAAGACATCCTTGCTGTGCTGCAAAATGTCTCGTGGTCTCTTAAACAACATTAACATCTTGTATGTGCTTCTTTACTAAATTCTTTGTTCTGGAATAAACGGAAAATAGGGCTTTCTTTGAAATGACTGGATATTCTGTCACTCTCCTCAAGCCTTCTTTCCTTCTGCTTTATAGTTCCCACAACAGCAGCCAGCACCCCTGACGCCATTGACAAGTATCTCGAGACACCTGGAGATGAGAATGAACATGCCCATTTCCAGAAAGCCAAAGAGAGGCTCGAGGCCAAGCACCGCGAGAGGATGTCCCAGGTACATGTGACTTTCCATCCTTCAGTCGTACAATACTGGGGAAATCTGGATTTGCCTCTGCCTCAGAGTCTCCCCAGGGGCCCTATGGTTGATGAATGCCTAGGGGTGGGTAAGGCTCTTTAATTTTATCCAGATCTTAAAGACATAACATTTTTAATTGTAAATGTTTGCTATAAGGGCACCGATTTGGGGCTTTTTGCATTCTCCTTGAACTTGCCACCTAGGAAAGACACAGGTATAGTAAGTATAGTGAGATTTTATAAGCACAAATTAAGTTGTGTGTACACCTTTCTCGATGGTTTTGTCACTCTGTGTTTAGCGTAGTCCTGTAATGGTGTTGTAAATTAAAATCACTTAAAATGTTCGTTAGCAAAGATGAATATTTTTGTATGGAATACCAAATTATGAAAACTTTGAACCTAACATTTCTTACCGAGTTAATTCATAGGACTGTAGGAGCTTAAAACCAAAGTGAACCATAATGATCATTTTATCTAGTCCCATAAATGACAGATAATGCAGTAAACTTTCAAGCGTTTAACTTCCCACTCTAGAACAAAGCAGTATAAGTAACACAGAGAGGCATTTGGAACCCAAGCCTTTCTTGTTCCTAGTACAATGCTCTTATCACTATGTTGTGCTACAAACCCTGTTTTTTTTAATCATGTTCTTTATGAAACAAAAAATTGTTTCCAAAACAACTAATTTACTTGTAATAATACCAACTACAATTTAAGTTATGCCTGCCACCAGGTGCTAGATGTTGTATTAGAGGTAGATAATACTGAGGATTTTAGTCCTCTGTCAGATTCAGATTCTTTTTTTTTTTTAAGGTTTTTTTTTTTTTTTTTTAATGTGGACCATTTTTAAAGTCTTTATTGAATTTGTTACAATATTGCTTCTGTTTTGGTTTTTTGGCCCTGAGGCATGTGGGATCTTAGCTCCCCAACCAGGGATCAAACCCGCACCCACGGCATTGGAAGGCGAAGTCTTAACCACTGGACCGCCAGGGAAGTTCCCTTTCTCAGATTCTTCATTCATTCATTCAGTCATTCAACAAATACGTATCTATCACTTACTTGCCAATCACCGTTCCAACTCATAGTCTATACCCTGAAGAGTGAACATGAAGAAATAATAGGAAAAGTCAGATTTAAGGAAACATAAATGAGTGAATGAAGAAAGAAAAATAGGGTTTTTCTTTAGGAAAGATACACACAATATGTAATCACTGTTAAGTAGGAATAGGACGACTATCAGCTGCCATACTTATTGCCACTGAAAAGACATCTTTTAAACTTAAATCCTGCCTCACTACTTGTTTCTGAAGCTCTCAGAACCTTGTTATTGCCCACAAAATCCATTTGTGGGACAATGAAGGCCCCAAAAAGAAAAATAACAAAATAAACACTGAACGCTCAGCTTGGCATTTCCAGTGCCTGCCCCCTCACCCAACCTCCTGCACCCCAAATCCAGTCATCTTACTTCCTCTCCCACCTCAACTGCTACCATCGTCATATGGGCAGCCTTAAACCACTCTGCTCAACGTATGCTAAACTCATCACGGACTCTCTTTGCTCTCAGCATTGATCTCTGGAAAGGTGTCCCACTCTTCTTCACGCTGGCACATCTCAGCCATTCCTTACGCTCACGTAGTCCTCAGCGTGAGACAAGCAATCATTGCTCTTTTGCATTTAACTAAATATTTGCTCACCAGTTTTGTTCCTCCAGCTGGATTGTAAACGTTTAGTCCCTATACATTTATATAAGTACCTTCCTAACCTTGCATTTCTATCTTGAACCCACTTAGTCATTATTTTTTTAAAAAATACAGATTCTGAATTTTTTCCAGTATTTATTGGTCATTTTGAGCCTGTTAATAGCACTGATTTCAAATACTCTTTCAGATATTATAGATCTCTCCTAGAATAGTAACTTTATTTTAGCACACCTATTTAAGCCATGACTTAGTTCATATATGTTTTGATGGACTTTCTTCATCTTTTAGATTCTACCTATATCTGAGATAATTTAAAGAATGTTATCCTGGAGCAGAGAATGTTGTCTCTTAGATTCCAGTGATCATAGGAGTATGAGATGCTTGAGATCAACATTTATCATCATAATCTATGGTACTGAATTCTGGAGACTGTTTGACTTTGAACTTGCCTGCCTCTTAAATCTCTCTGTATTAGTTGTCATTTTCTCTGCATGAAACAGCAAAGTCTTTGAAGATCCATTAATCGGCTGATACTGATACTTATCATGCATGCAGTGGAAAATTGCTTTATAAGACTACAGGGGCCACTGTGAAGTCTAGATCCTGAGAATTTTTAATTTAAAAATTTCATCTTTTAAAATGATTTTTATTACAGTTTTTGTTATTATTTGTTTCTTACAATGCAGAGAATTTGGGGGCTTTTGTTGTTGCTGGGGCTCATGATAACTCTGAACTTACAGATTTCTGTTGTTCTATGTTATGAATAGTATCTAGCAAATATAAGAAGGCGCACGATCATTTATTCCATATGATTTTAACAGTTTTACTGTATCCTTAAAGTAAGGTTCTTCAAAATGGAAGTTGACCTTTCTCTACATTTATTATTTTTATGATAGAAGCATCAACATCTTAGGAACGGCCTTTTCTCCTGTCACCAAATATAAATAAACTTAGCTCACCTGTTGGATTTGCCATTTTATAATGGCTAATTAGGCCACAGGGGACAAAAGCTTGGTCTTTAGAGCCACAAAGATCTCGGTTTATATCCTTCCTTCTCCATTTTTTTCCTGCATAACTTTGAGCAGGTAACTTAACCTGATCCATAAAAATGGGGATGGCCAAGGCTAATCTCATGTGAGAAATCAATCAAACGAGAGAGATTTTGGAAAGCTATTAACACTGGATCTGGTATTTAGCAGGTCAGGAGTGATGCACTCTATTATCAGTGGACCTCAGTGGAAGCCATTGTTCAAAGGGAGATGTTGAGCCCACGGTGTGTGTTTATCTTTGAGTAAGTAGGCCTAGTGTGATGGTGTAGGTGAATTGTTTTATTTGGAAGGATGGAGGATATTATTAAATTGCTCTGAAAATCAAAATTTTATTTCATTTCTACAGGAATGCTTATTTTCAATGCATTAGCTAAATAAATCTCCTTAATTATTCCATGGATTCCCCTGCTCAAAGCTGAAAGTTCTGAATATACAAAGGAAGATGGTAAAGATTTAAATGTAATGCAGGAAATCAGTTTTTCACATTCCAATAAGACATCTGACTTCTCTCTCAAACTAATTTTGAGATTCCTTACCTGAAGAATTTGTGGTAGAATACTGCCACTATGAACATTTTCGAAGCAGGAAATTCAAATATTTTTATTTCAAGGCTTATCTCATCTGTAAAGCAAAAGTAGTCTTTAGTAGCCCCCATCTCACAGGTGGTCTTCATTAACTCTTGGACCCACCAAAGCATCTGGGGCATTATGTTTCTTTTCCTTCTATATTCTGTTCTTGTTCATAGCAGCTGCACATTTTCCCCAATTTTGCTGTGCATGTGTTAGGTTATTTCTTATATGCTCTTCACTTGTAACAGAGAATTCATTCCATTCTTTTTTCTCCATAATTTCATGTAAACAACATGGGGAAGCTTGTACTTTAGACAATGGATCGATGCTAACTGACAATGAAGTATCTCATTAAAAACTGACATGATGATGTGATGTGATATTCTCACAGAACTTCTCTATCAGTAGTTACTTATGCCAAGCTTCAAGGATGTCTGAAAAAAATCAGTTCCTTAGGAATAAATACCTGTAAATAACAGGCTCTTATAATACAGAAATCAGGGTTTCTTGTGCTTTGTATGTCCACAAAGTATGCAAGTACACAGCTGTCAACAAACCATTATTTTGCTTACTGGATCTTTCTGTTCTTTATATTACCTTGCTCAGGTATGAGCTACACTTAAAAAGAAACTACTTGATCGTGAGTAGTACACTTGAAAAGGAAAAGGAAGCTGTAAGTGGTGAGAATCAAACATCATTTCCTTTCAGCAGCATCCACAGCTGCAGACTTTCCTCTTTGCATTCAGATCAGTGAGTGAACTTCTCTCAGAGAAATCCTGAGTGAACATCATGGATGAGAAGAGGAAGTCTTATTTTCCTACAAAACAGATTAGCCTGGTTACCAAATTAGTGTTACTTACCAAGAATACTTTTTGCTACATTCAGAACATTATAACGTGTACTGTCTTGGAATTTCTGGAGGAATTTAGAGTATTCTTTGCTGTTCGTGAGGCAAGTTGGCAAGCAAAATGTTCTCATTGCCCATCAGTTCTTCAGTGGGGTGGATCTTAGGATTTATGACAACTGAAATCTTCTTTTAGTTCCTCTATTATATACTTCTTGGTACTGTGCTCATGGCATGTGTACACATGCATACAGTTTTATATATGCTTTTTCCCCCTTCGTACTGTTTGAATTTTTATAACTTGCTTTCACAAAAGACTAAAACCAACGTGTTCAATTTAATGTTGGAAGACCTTGTACAGGTAATATATGCCTTTTATGAATCGTTGACATTTGTGCACATCAAATGAAATGACTTTCAGCGATTTCTGAAAGTAATAGAAAAGAAAAAAGACCGACTTTGTTTCAAAGGGCCATATAAAGGTGAACGTTTATGTTTACTGTACTGCTGTAATAGATTATATACATCTTAGTGGGAGGTCAAATATTATTGAGCTAGGAATGGAACGTGATCATTTTTTTCATGTTTAAAGTGTCAAATGTCGAAGAAAAAAAAAAAAACAGTGATCTAGCTCATTAAATCTATATTTGAAAAAAGCACTGATGGTTTTAAATGATTGCCTCCTTTTGTAGGTCATGAGGGAGTGGGAAGAGGCAGAACGTCAAGCAAAGAACTTGCCTAAAGCTGATAAGAAAGCAGTGATCCAGGTAAACCCTGAGTCCGTCCTCCACCAGGCATCATACCCTTGTTGATGTAGCGCCTGCACCTTTTCAAGCATCTGCTGGAACCGCATGCATGATTGTTCATATGTCCCTCAACTTGGACTACTGCTGATCATTGTCTGATAATTCAGTTGCTTAAACCCTGCCTTACTTTTGCTCCCAATTAGCTCATTATAATTCATTTCTTTAAAACTCATATTGTTACTTAAAGTCTAACTTTTATCAAAAATATATCTTTCTGGTTGCCATAATCTTCTGCTACTTCTTCCCCGTGGCAAATTTACACGATAATTTGAATTTTTGACTGGCACCCCTCTCAGAATTGCCTTCAGGAAACCGTGAGGTTATCATGATCATTTTCTTAAAGTTCTCTGAGTAAGAGAGGACTTTCATAAATATGCATGTAATTTAGAGTTTCAAGAATACATACATTTATTCTACCTTACGGTTAGTCAAATCAGTTTTCAGTGACCATATGGAATAATGATTTACACTGAGAAATCAGGTCTGGGGATGAAACGCAGGGAAATGGAGGGGAACCCATAAGATATGCTGAATTAGTCAAAATGTTGGAATGACTGAAGTCTTTGAATAAAACAGAGTATGATATGCCTTTTAAAAGACTTGAATTTGCTGCTCCCTCCTCTTTGCCCGGTTCCCGATTGTCACGTGCCTGCGTGTGTGACGGCAGCATTTCCAGGAAAAGGTGGAATCTTTGGAGCAGGAAGCAGCCAATGAGAGGCAGCAGTTGGTGGAGACGCACATGGCCAGAGTGGAAGCCATGCTCAATGACCGCCGCCGCCTGGCCCTGGAGAATTACATCACCGCTCTGCAGGCTGTGCCCCCTCGGGTAGGCTTCCCTTCACAGCTCAGGGCACAGCAGCCAGTAGGCATGGGGACACTGGGGACTGAAGGCCCTAAGAAAGAAATTGGGAGAAGTTTCTAAGAGCACCGTTATTCCCAGGTTCAACCTCAGTCTGTTTTATCTTGAAGGTTAAAGGGTCACAGGGCAGCTGCCTCCACAGGACCATCTCTGCACGGTAGACACACCTTTCCACCGAGGAGTCAGACAGGCTTCCCGGGCGCTCACAGTGCAAGACCTGATTTGAGTTGATATCCCTGGCTGGCGACAGTTCATGGTCTAGTTGAAGTCAGGGAACCACAAGAGCTGGAAGGAATTTAGATGTAACCTAGCCCAGCCCCCTTATGATGTAAATGAGATCTTTAAAAGCTGAGATTTGGCTGGGTTATAAGGATTTTTAGTGGACTACTAGGAACTAGAACTGAAATTTCCTGCTGAGAGCAGCAGCCATATTCTCTGGGGATAGGAGCCCTATTTGGTCATGACGTCCACAGCAAAGGGGTTTATTTGTGGTGTTCAGGGATAAATGCCCAGAAAGGCTTACCAAGCACTGCAAGCCTAGGCTTCATGGGAGAGCTTACTTTGGATGTAAGGAACATTCTGAGCATGAGTGTGTGTACCTCACGTCAGCTTGTTCTATCCATTACTGAGTGAGGAATATTGAAATCTCCAACTATAATTGTGGATTGGACTCTTTCTCATGTGATACCCTCAGGTTTTGCTTTGTGTATTTTGAGGCTCTGTTCTTAGGTGCGTAAACATTCAGTGTTGTTATGTCCTCTCTACCCCCCTTATCATTATCAAATGTCCTTCTTTATCCCTAGTAATATGTTTTGCTCTAGAATTACTGTGTCTGATATTAATTAAGCTACTCTAGCTTTCTTTTAATGTATCATAGTGTATCATTTTTCCATCCTTGTGTTTTTGTTTAATCTATTCG
Source organism: Balaenoptera musculus (assembly GCF_009873245.2). NCBI lineage: Eukaryota > Metazoa > Chordata > Mammalia > Artiodactyla > Balaenopteridae > Balaenoptera > Balaenoptera musculus. The sequence goes on along the minus strand of NC_045788.1, from coordinate 126,272,679 downwards.
TTTATATTTGAAGTACATTTCTTGTAGGCAGCATATACTTGGGTCTTGCCCTTTAATTAAGAAGACCATTTAATGAAGTTATTGATATGATTATGCCTAAATCCATCATCATGCTATTTGTTTTCTAGTTGTCCCATCTGTTCCTCGTTCCCCCTTTTTTTTTTTGCTACCTTTTGGATTAATTGAATATATTTTATGATTCTATTTTGTGTCCTTTTTTGCCTTTTACCTTTAACTCTTTATTAATTATTTTAGTGTTTGCTTTAGTGTTTGTAGAAAACATCTTTAACTTTTCACAATGGTATTATACCAGTACAAATGATGTTATACCACTTCCCTTATGTTACAAGAACCTTACAATAAGGTACTTCCATTTCCCGTTTCCTACTCTTTGGGCTGTTGTCATACTTTTTCCATACTACATTATTGTTATTTTTTAAACAGTCAATTATCTTTTAAAGAGTTAAATAATAAGAAAAATATTTATTTACCTATATAGTTACCATTTCTGGTGTCCTTTGTTCTTTGTGTAGGTCCATCTGGAATCATTTTTCTTCTACCCAGAGGACTTCCTTTAAAATTTATTTTAATGCATTTAGATTCGTAAAGAATTCTTTTTGCTTGGGTATGCCTGACAATATCCTTATTTCACCTTTCCTTTAAAAGACATTTTTACTGGGATAGAATTCTGGGTTGAAGTTTTTCTTCAATTGCCTTAATGTTGATGCTCCATTGTCTTCTTATTTGCATTGTTTGCAACAAGAATACTTATATCATCCTTTTCTTTATGTCTCTGTAAGTAATATATCTTTTTTTATCTGGTTGCTTTTAGGGATTTTTCCTTTATCACTAGTTTTGAGCAATTTGATTATGATGTGTCCTGGTATATTTCAACCTGCCATTAACCCCCTCTGGCTATTTTTCATATCATACATTATAGTTTTCATGTCTAGAATTTTAATCTGGATTTTTGTATGTTTGTTTCATATTTTCCATATCTTTACTTAATTTTTGAACCTTTGGAATTTTTTTATTGGCTTTCCGGCATTGTGAAGTTCACCTTGTTGAGTGCTGGGTATTTTTGGATACCTATTACTATTCCTGAGCTTTGTTCTGTAATGCAGTAAATTACTTGGAAACAGATTAGTTATCAACCTGTGGCGAGTGATTCCTCAATCCTGAAGCAAGACCCTTCTGAGTAATCTACCATGAATGTTGAGTTTTTCCATCTGGATGATGGAAACAAGTACTATTTCTGACCCTGTGTGAACACCAGACACTGTTACCTCTAATCCTTTTGGGAGATTCTTTTCCCATGGCCTCATGTTTCTTTCATGTGCGTGCATTGATCATTAGTCAGCTGCATTCTCATAGGGCATCATCTCCAGGTTCTCTCTCTGAGCAACTCCTTCCTCTCCAGTATTTTTTCCTGTGACTGCCAGCCACCTCCGTCTCTTTAGACTCTCACCCCATATCTTCAGCTCTCTGGAATCTCCCAGGCTCTGCCTGGGTTCCCACGCCTGGAGCCACAGCCTGGAAACTCAAGGCAGTAAGCTTGGGCAATTGTAGAGCTCACAATATTTGTTTCTTATTTCTCAGTGGTCTCTGTCCTTCACCTGGTGTCTAATATCTTACAGAAATATAGTCCTATATAGTTTGTCCATTTTTTGGTTGTTACCGGCAGCAGGGTAAATCTAGTTTCCACTACTCCTCTTGGCTGGAAGTGGCAGTCTGTGTGTACACTATGTAACTAAACCAAAAAACCACCCACTTGCACTGATTCTCCTCATCATTTTGATTTTTCTTTCTATACTAAGGTTCAGTGCAGAAAGCTCTGAGGAACCATAAGAGAGCTCTGGTACTCTTCCAGATAGCGAAATAGTATTGACCCTGTTTTACCAATGACGTCACTGAGACTGAGTGGCTAGTTCAGGGTGACACCACTAGTAATGGACAGGGTAGAGCTGTGAGTCACAGGTGACCACTGCAGGGCCTCCTACCAGACCAGGCTTCCTCTCGGAACAGAAAGCTTTTGAAAAAGAATATTCACATTAGCATTTTCATTTTCTCTTCAGAAAAAAATCTGTCCTGGCACTGTTCAGTAAAATTATGTTTATGTATCTGGAGAATGAGTTCCTTGGTTACTCTCTTTTTTTTAACAGGACTTTATTTTGGGGTGCGGGGCCATCAGCATCATTTGCCAGAGCAAGGCAGGGCGGTGGGTGTTGAGACCAGAATCTTAATAGCTGACATTTAGCGAAGCGTTCCAGCTAAAGGTCCGATTTCTGAAGTAAGATCTTTGCTAAATGGTCATTGATAGAGCTGAAAGTAAGATGAGGACTGAATGGAGTCTTCAACAAATGCACATTTCAGATCTTTCAGTTCAGTCCCATCAGCCATCACGGGAAAGACAGTGACAAGAATAATATTTGCCAAAGCTTCTTGTGTTATCAAAGGAGATAATTACAGATTTGGTCATAATCATGCTTGCCCTGAGTCAGTTGATCACTCCGTGTAGAATTAGACAACCTGTTTATTTGAAATAAAAATTAAAAATTGGATTAAGAAGAACTGTTTTACTGTCAAAAAATCAGATTGTTGTTGATTGATCCAAGGATTCGTGTTGAATTCTTACCTAGAAATGCATAAAACCCTCCCATCTAATAAAAACTGGGACTGGGTAGTTACAGGCATGCGACCTTGGCATCACCTGCCATTTTTGTTAAGGTATTGTCTTTGTCTGTGGGTTTTATTTGAATTTTAATGTATAGCTTGACATGGCACTTAGCTCCACACTTCGGAAAATGCGAGAAAATTCTAAATCCCTTCTTGAGGGCTTTTACGTATTGCTGTTGAAAGACATAAATCAGAAGCTTGCCAGTAACTCTCTGAGAAAGGTCATGTCTTGTGTTGGAGCCATAAATAAGTATTTCTGAAATCTCCCTCATACTTACACAGTGCCTGGAAAATACAAAATATTTACTCAGTGTGAGCTGAATATAAGAAAATGAATTAGTCAAGTGTTTTTTCTGTAGATTCTGTAGCTGATAATCACGTCAGAATAACTATCCCCTTAACCCTGACCACTTTTGCCAAATAGTCCCCAACTTCACAAACAGGAATCTGGAGCAACACGGATTGTTTATACAGTCTCTTTGAAGCTTAGGTTTAATCCATGCTTTCATTTTTTTTAAACCCAAGCTTGGAAGTATGACGTAATGATGTTTTTGTGCAGCTGGAATTCCTTGCTCTACCACGAATTTCATTTGTGAGTCCCTGTGTCTGTGTGTGCTTTATGTTCCAAATTTCCTTTTTGATTAATTACATTCCTACTGGCTGATACACTGAATGGCCAACCGAGAAGTGCATTGTTTGAATCATATTTAGAATTTTTATATACATATATACTTCACATATTACAGTTGTTAAAACAGTCTCTCCATGTCCGTCCATCCTCTTCCGCCCTCTCCCAACCCCCAGGAATAAAAAAATTAGAATGCAGTTGTGTCTTTGCACTAGGATAAACTCTTAATCTGTAGAGGGCTAGTAACTCTTCTAAGGACCAGCTCTTCAAAATTTTCACTTCTCTAGAAGATTCCTTGGAAAAATAAAGGAGTTACGCTTTTTTCTCCAGAAAAGTTAAAGTCTTCTCCAAAGTGGCATCACACATGGTTAAACTTCTATCACCCTTGGAGGCCTTTAAACTACTAAACATAAGTACTGCTTTAAACTAAATTATCATCACAAAACACAGGACTTTGGCTTCTTACTTTCACAGAGCTCAAATTGATGCAACTCATGAAATAATGAGTTCAATACTATCTGAGCCTTCCCTCCTGTAACTGGCAGGGTCTACTTCATAGATGGAGAAAAGATTATGATATTGCCTGACTGTTCAACATTCTGTGTAATCTGAAGAGAAACTAGACTTAAGTGGGATCCCATATAGATAAACCAAAGGCTGCATAGGAATTTCTGTTTAAAATAAACTTTCCATTGTAGGCTTAGGTCTGGAAAAACTTAGGAGCTGGAGTAAGAACTGAAGTGTTTTAAAGATAAGAGACAAAAAGCCAAAGCTTTCTACGTAATTCTTGGATTTTTGGTGTCTTTACAGATACTCAGTCTAAATCTCCATTAGACAATATCCTAATTATTATCCTGACTTCAACAACTTTTAAGAATTTTCTATGTGAAAGAAAGAATTAAGAAACATTTTCATGTATGTCTGTGTGTCTGTGTGCCAGTAGTGTTGTTTTGGTTTTTTTCCAGTGTCTCATGAGATATCCTATCCATACTAAATTTGGATACTAAATACTGCATTGCAGCCATCTTATCCATACTAAAATTAATTTCATGCTTGTATCTGATGCTTCACACTCAGACTCTCAACATTTAATTGAGCAAAAAAATTGGGGAGCAGTTTCTTTAGCACCTGCACTCTTTCCTTTCTCATTTCTTTTCTTTTTTTTTTCTAATTGAAGTATAGTTGACTTACAATATTATATTAGGTTAAGGTGTAAAACGTAGTGATTCTGTATTTTTATAGATTGCATACCATACAAAATTATTATATAATATTATTGACTATATTCCCCATGCTGTACATTACATCCCTGTGACATGTTTGTTTTACAACTAGAGGTTTCTACCTCTTAATTCCCTTCACCAATTTCACCCATTATTCCCCTCTTCCCCTGCTGGTGACCATCAGTTTGTTCTCTGTATCTGTGAGTCTGTTTCTGTTTTTTTATATTTGTTCATTTGTTTTATTTTTTGGATTCCCCATATAAGTGAAAACATAGAGTATTTGTCTTTGTCTGATTTATTTCACTAATTATAATACTCTCCAGATTCATCCATGCTATTGCAAGTGTATACCACATCTTCTTTACACATTCATCTGGCAGTTGGCACTTAGGTTGCTTCTGTATCTTGGCTATTGTAAATAAACCTGCTATGAACATTGGGGTGCATACATCTTTCCGAATTAGTGTCTTCATTCTCTTTGGGTAAATACCAAGGAATGGAATTGCTAGATTGTATCGTAGTTCTATTTTTAATTTTTTGAGGAATCTCCATGCTGCTTTCCATAATAGCTCTACCAATTTACACTCCCACCAACAGTATACTAGATTAGCTCAGCCAAATGTTAAATTTTCTTGAGATTCCTGAAAATGTCTTCATACAATTCTTTAGTAGAATGATTTGTGAGATTTACCATTAAGGAGCACGGTTTTTTCCCTAAATTGAGATTTTGCTCACTGCTGTTAGGTGTATTTTAACAGCAGGGCAATACGTGTTCAATAAAAAGTAGCAATCATTGGAGAAAATAAAGGACAGCAATTAGTTGGTATGCCGTGGCAGGCAAACTAGTGACAGCATGAGGAGGTACCAACTAAATCAGTCTTTAGCCAACATGAATGTTGGTGTAACTATATGTTTTATAACGTAAACAGAAACTGAGGTGCTAAACTTGACTGTTTTCATTTTTATATAATTGCTAACTGCCCTTCTCCCCGCAGTTCTTCATTTTCTGCTCATCACTTTTGGTCGCAAAGGAAATAGGAAGCATTGATAGAATATATGTAGATAATATATATCTCCAAGGTAAATATACTGCATATACACCTCAATATAATGGATGGTAAATAAATTAAAAATTATTTGCTGACATCTTAATATGTGAAGGCGCTGAGGGAGATGAGTACTAAGAAATTTCAAACATCCTACCCTCAAGTTTTTTGGGTTTTTTATATTTATTTTATTTATTTTTGGCTGCCTTGGGTCTTCGTTGCTGCGCGTGGGCTTTCTCTAGTTGTGGTGAGCGGGGGCTACTCTTCATTGCGGTGCGCGGGCTTCTCATTGAGGTGGCTTCTCTTGTTGCAGAGCACGGGCTCTAGGCACACAGGCTTCAGTAGTTGTGGCACACCCGCTCAGTAGTTGTGGCTCACGGGCTCTAGAGCGCAGGCTCAGTAGTTGTGGTGCACGGGCTTAGTTGCTCCGCGGCATGTGGGATCTTCCCGGACCAGGGCTTGAAGCTGTGTCCCCTGCATTGGCAGGCGGATTCTTAACCACTGCGCCGCCAGGGAAGCCCCCAGGTTTTGAATATAATCAAAATTTTGTAAAGCTGATCAGAATGTACTTAAAAGACTACTGGCTTGAAAATCATCTTTGAGAAATATAATTATCCTGTACCTTATATATTTATTATTCATTCATTCATCATTCATTTATTTTTAGTTGAGGTTTGTAAAAATTGGTGAGCACAAGGGGACCTGTTAACTTGAGAGCTTTTAAGGACAGACACCGTATCAAATGGTGGGTGGAAAGACAAATGGGAGAATTCGCATTTATTAAACAAAGTCCTATAAACTATGCTGTGTGGTTTGCATGCTATGCCGGAAAAGCCTCTCAGTATTACCTCTTACCTTGCTTTGAATCTTTACCAAGCTGAATAGACAGATCTTACTAAAGACCAGCAGGAAGTGTGTAACGAGAGACACTAGTGTTTTCTGTTTTTAATTGAATTAAGTTAAATAGAAAATTAAGACGTATGTAGGCAAGGCATCCTCTTGAAAGCTGTCCTGTGCCTCTGAGACCCTATTCCTCACCCAGATTCCCTCCACAGCAGAGCCCCGCTTAGTCACTGTCTTTAGAGTCGAAATAGCTCTTCATCTGATGCTGTCAAACATACAGCACTGGGATGTCATATTTCGTTCTAGCAAAGGTTGCACATACATATTTATATGTCAATATCTATTTTCATTCATTCTTGAAAATGAAAACCCATTATGAAAACATAAATTTTTATTTTTTTTAGACAAATGCATAACACATTATTTAATAATCCAGTGGTTACTTAACTGTCTGGCGTTACAGATATCTGCCCTACAGAACAGATAGCAACAAGGGATCTTCCCCCTAGAAACGTGTGTGTGTGCACACAAAATTACACATAGGTTTCAAGGAGTTCACTCATTTTGTGCAGCTCGTCCACGGATCAGTTTAAAGATCCTAGGTTATGGGCTTCCCTGGTGACGCAGTGGTTGAGAATCTGCCTGCCAATGCAGGGGACACGGGTTCGAGCCCTGGTCTGGGAAGATCCCACATGCCGCGGAGCAGCTGGGCCCGTGAGCCACAATTACTGAGCCTGCGCGTCTGGAGCCTGTGCTCCGTAACAAGAGAGGCCGCGATAGTGAGAGGCCCGCGCACCACGATGAAGAGTGGCCCCCGCTTGCCACAACTAGAGAAAGCCCTCGCACAGAAACGAAGACCCAACGCGGTCATAAATAAATAAATAAATACTTTAAAAAAATAAATTAAATTGAAGTACTTAAAAGATAATTAACTTTAAAAAAAAAAATCCTAGGTTATATTTGGATTTTTGTAAGTGTAGGGGAGCAAAATTTGCCACCCCAAAAATGTGTCTCTTTGGCATGAGGATTAATTTAGGCTGATTATTTTTGAGGCCCAAAAGACTCAGGAAGAACCTTTGACCTTCCTTCCCCCTAACTGCCTAAAAGAATGTAGACAGAGGACCTGTTCCAGGGAAGGAGCTGTCACCATAGATCACTATAGTATGAGCTAGGTGTGTAGACAGGGAGGAAAATCTGTTAAAGTTCTTCTCTATGTCCCATTGTCTCTGCAAGGCCCAGCAGACGTTTGTTTACCAAACATTTGATTTTTTTCCCTTTCCATGTCAATTGCCTTCCTCCCCTTTGAAGTCCCAACCCACTACCCCCAACATCCTCTTTTGTCTTTAGCTGGAGATGGTATTTAAGGTGAGGGTTTCAGCCGTTTTGGTAAGTTACTCAATTTTCCTGGGTCTCTCCCATATTATTCAACTTTCGTTTGATTTTTCTCCTCTTAATCTGTATCATCTCAATTTAATTCTTAGACCAGTCAGAAGGCTAGAGGAAAATTTCTTCTTTCCCGACATAAGCTTTATCTTAAATTTCCTTATATTGTTTCTAGTAGGTCAAGGCACTGTGGTTAGGTAGAGTATGAGAAGAGAGTGAAATTGAAAGAAATATAAATGTGCATATCTTTGAACATGGTGTAGCCACTTAGGGGATTTGTGAAGCAAAAATGCCAAACTCTAAGTATGAATATACAAAATTGAAGCATATTGTAATTCTCTCTTAAGAAGTCAAGAGTATGGCATGGTTGGCATTTGTCAGATGATCAGACCATTTGACAAATCTTTCTGAAGGTCTGTGGTATCTTAAAACATCTTTTGTTTACGATTTCTTCCTCAACTCTGTGGGCTTTGCCGTCTGGGTTGCGTTAATAATCCTGTTCATCATTGAGGGGTTCCGCATGTTTCACTGCGTGACTAAACGAGAGTTGAAGACATACAAGTCCAAACACTTTCTGGCGCTTCTTTGCTCGCAGGTCAGCAGATCCAAGCTCTGTATCCAATGGATGCTAAGCTGGTCCAAAAGCGTAAATCATGGGGTTTGGGCCAGATCCTAAATTTCAGTTGTGTATGCTGTCTTCACTAATGTATAGCTGGGGTCTGTGTAACTGAAGGAAGAAACGTTTCCTCTGCACTTAGTACCCTGACACCAAATATGTGTGGGGTTTTCCCTCACATAAAATAATTCTGACACTAACTACCTGTAGTTAGCATAGATCGCCACGGGTTAAGGTTTCAGCCCCACAAGGCTGCCTCACTTCAGAAGCCAGTCGCAAAATCCTAGATTTTCACCTTGTATTTCTGATGGGCCAGCTATAAATCAGGGGTCCCCATGACCTGCTCCTCAGGTTTGATAATTCACTAGAACAACTCACAGAATAAGTGCTTTATTTGCTGTTAACAATGTATTATAAAGGATAGAACTCAGTAAGAGCCAGATGGAAAAGACTGTAGGGCACGGTATGGGGGAAGGGGTGTGCAGCTTGCATGCCCTCTCCAGCCATGGTACCCTTCTGGCATCCCAATGTGTTCTCCAGCTGGAAAGCTCTCTGAATTCCATTGCTTAGGGGTTTTCTTGGGAAGGTTCCATTAAGTAGCCATGAAGGATTAAATCATTGGCTATTGGTGATTCAACTCAGTCTCCAGCCCCTCTCCCTTCCCTGGAGATCAGAAAACGGGGCTGAAAGCTCCAACCCTCTAATCATTCGGTTGGTTCTCTTGTGTCTGGAACCAAGGACTAAGACCAAATATTATGACAAAAGATGCTCCTGCCACCAAATTTTATAAGAGTTTTAGGAGCTCTGTGTCAGGAACTGGGGGCAGAGACCAAACATGTATTTCTTATGTCACGGTAACCAAAATAAATTATTGCTGAGAACTAGCAAAATATCCCAGAAACAAACTAAAACCTACCAGATTTGACAAACTGTCCAAAGGTCCCTAATTTGTGAGCGACAGGATGAAAACCACCCTTATTTTCCATATTTTATAGTACAGTATAAACACATTTTTTTTTTTTTTTTAAAGTGGGAATTATTTACTTTTGGCTGTGTTGGGTGTTCGTTTCTGTGCGAGGGCTTTCTCTAGTTGTGACAAGCCGGGGGCCACTCTTCATCACGGTGCACGGGCCTCTCACTATCGCGGCCTCTCTTGTTGCGGAGCACAGGCTCCAGACACGCAGGCTCAGTAGTTGTGGCACATGGGCCTAGTTGCTCTGCGGCATGTGGGATCTTCCCAGACCAGGGCTCGAACCCGCATCCCCTGCATTGGCAGGCAGATTCTCAACCACTGCGCCACCAGGGAAGCCCTACACACCTATTTTTAATTCCCAAGTTTGCCATCTTATAACTTGGAACAAGTGACTTAATGAGAAGGATTCTTCCTCCTCTATTTGCAAATTGGGGTTAATCATTCTACTTTTTTTTTTTTTTTTTTGTAATTAACATTGTCTAGCTTTTTGTTAGCCATGATTAGAAAAACAAAAGGATTAATCGAAGGTTGAGATGAGACTGTGAAGTAGAAAGATATGTTCCTCCCTGAGAAGAGAACGATTGTTAGGACAGACGATATGGAGGCTTTGGTGCCTGGTCCCTATTAGGAAGTCATCTGCCTCCTTGTGGAGGAGGGATGGGATGGGAGATGGCTTTGCCTGTGTACTGCTGTGCTGTGTCACAGCACAAGCCAGAGCCAAATGGTAATCTGGATATGCTGGGAAGGGATGCGTCTAATGCCTCCATATTACCAAAACTGAGGAACACTGAATGGAGCCGGGCGTGAGAATCCACTCCCACGTCCTCTGTGGCTTCTTCAAGACTTCTGTGTTCAACCTGACATAGAATTGTCATTTGCCTTCTTACACTCATGTCAAACTATCACAAAAATCATTTATGTGCTCTTCTGAAGAAAGGAATATGCATGAATTTTGCAGTGGACTTTAAAAATTTAGCTCAACTCCTAGCTTTAAACCTTTGTGATCAAAGGTTCCCATGGAAGCTTCCCCAAATGGTATTTTTTTTTTTTGAGATTTTTCTTGCCACAGTGAGAGTGCATGTGAAATGCTGAGGAAGGTCTACCGTGGCAAAATAAACCCATCCAAGAGACCATCTCAAGCCGAAAGAGGTTTAACTCTCTTAAGGGAGTTTTTTAAACCTGCACACAGAGATTCTGTACATTGTACATTTATGTGCTCAAGATATCTCAGAATCCAAGATGTAGAACTGTGAAAATAATGGCCCTGAACCTACTTATGAAAACAGGAGGGAATTGCATTTTCTTGGTAGGTGATTAACTTCCCCAGTCACAGGGTTGGAAACCACTAGGGTGCAATTTAATGCTTCAGGAAAGGGTTTTCTGAATACGTCCCTTGTGAACTAGAAAGGTTAGGGTGCTTCCCCATAAAGTGACTCATTTACTTCCTTCTTCTTGACAAGATTATGCTTAGGGCTTTTAAAGACTCTTGACAGATCATTCCCTCCCATCAGGAGATGGTTTCAGGCACAAGTGTCTGTTATGATAAGATGCCAGATTTCTACATCAAGCATAACGCTGCAAAGAGGCACAGTGGAGCTGAACAATCGTGTTTTAATATACCACAGTTCCAAGTGAACTGTGGAATAGAAAGCTACCCACTCAGACGTGATTGGCATTGAGTCAGTCAAATGTGTCTGATTGATCCAAAGTCCATGGACACCAAATTTATGAAATTGCATAAAAGAACCAAGTGAAAAAGACAATACATCTGAGAAGTGGGAACATTAATTTCTTAAAGTTACCTATTAGAGGGAAAGGCTGTGAAATTTCTTTCAAAATTCCATGCATCAGCCTGACATCAAAACCCAAGCCACAAGAAGACAAACTGTAACATCTTTTGAAATTAAGGATATGAATCTTGTGGACACTGGGGTTTGAACATTCTGTAGAGCCTATGAAATATTTTCTGGGAAGAGTTCCCCATTAAAACAGCTCCCTAAAGGACCCCAACACACTGGGTGGATAGATCAATATGTACCAGAAAATTGGGAATGCATCTCTTCTTGGTTGAGAGATGGTTATTTTCAACTCAGTTGCCGTGAAGGATGTATTTTGCCACTGGAACTACTTGTGCAAGTTATATTTAGCTCTAGGTTATTCATTAATTTAATTAACATTTTTTGACAACCAAATTATGCCAGGAACTGAGCCAGGAGCTAGCGATATGTTACACTCTTGTTCCAAGAGAGGGAAATGGTTAATGTTCCAAAATGTAAATCTTCTATTTTCAGGTTAAGTATAATACATTTTAGAAGGGCCTACTCTTAATCCTTTACGAAATTTCTTTTTGAAATAATTTTTTTTTAATGCAGTGTGATTGTGAAGTGAATTTAATGTGTACTGAAAAGTGCTACATCTGATGCAAATAGGTACTTGTAATTATGGGCTAAACACTCAGAAACAATAATGACAATAAAAAAAGGATTGGATATAATTAGTCCCCCTTGGGCAGATCTTTTCCTTTTATTATCTCTGTTCTTTGCTATATAATAAGATTAGCCATTCAATGGCAATATAACCATATTTCAGTATTAACGCATAGAATATTGTGAAATGAGGGGTATTTGGCAGAAAAAAATGTTATTACTAGTTACAGAAGATGTTAAAGACTTGAGAAAGGTTGAAATTATATGCATAGAGGTTAAAATGTTTCCTAATCTCTGCTTACCGTCAATATCCTTACAATGAGCCTCTGAATTCTTAAGCTTGTTTTTCTAATCACCTGAATAATCCTGTCTTAAATGTAAGGATCATGACGATAGAATAGCAGTTACTTTAAGAGAATATATTTCTATAGAGATACCAGGTATTTTTTCCTATCATTTCCATATGAATGTTCTGAGTTTTTAATTAAAATTTTAAGAAATCCATCTTTGTCCTAACATAATGAAATAAAAATCCCGAAACAATGGAGGTTCCCTGTTATTCTGTGATACGTGAAATAGCTCTAGAAATAGTTTTAAGCCTTGGAAATTCTGCGTTCTGGCTAAAAATTGTAAAGGCAGTTATTTCTGTATTTGAATGAAACACGCATGAATCACATGCCAAAGGCAGAACTCTTTTTTTTTTTTTAAACTAAAGCAAATGAATATACAAAAGTACAAAGGAACGTTATCTATTTTTCTTTCTTAACTAAAATAGCATTTGTTTATGAGGTATCGTCTGCCATTTTATTTGAGATGATTTATCTGACTACTCCAACATAAAAACTAATCTGATTTTTATATTTTTCATTTCTAAGCACGATCCTTACAAATATGTTTACGTGAATAAATCAACCAAACAGAACCTTGTAATTCATTTAATGAGGGACGTCAGAGTGTCTTTCTTAATGTTTTCCTGAATTCTCGTCCTGAGGTGTAGGCAGCGGGAAGGAAAGGCTGGTGTATGTATAGATGCACACGCAGTGTGTATCTGAGCTCACATAAACAGTGATGAGGTCATGGCTTACACTGGGCTCTTAGGGCTCATTATCCTACAGGAGCTTTGTTCCCCAGCAGAGAGAGGCCTGGGCCATCACGGGAGCCCGGTGTGCTACTCTTTCATTGTCAAGCTCTAGGGATTTGGGGGGGGAAAGTTTGGAATATATTTCTGAATATACTTCTGAAACATATAATGTCGGTATTAAAGGAGATAAGCAATTGTCAACATGCGAACACATTCAGCATTTAATTATCCATCTTAGTAGAAGATAAGGATGGATTTAGAACTAGAATCCATGAATGTCACAAAAGCCTAACTTTTTATTAATACCTATAATCTTTTTCCAGTAATCCTCAACAGATTGACAGAGGACCTTCCTATCTTGCTATTTCTCCTCCCTACATCCGAGGCATTAGCTAAAGCACAGCGGACTGCCAAAAACCAAGGACAGTATTTCCAAGATTGAACAAATCTGGATGATTTTCAGCACAATTAAAAGAGCGGATATGAGCGTATCCCAAAATAATATTTTCTGAGCTTATAAAAACTAGAAATACATTCAAGGACTTCTAGAACAGGCTCTCATTTCTAACTATTCAGCGATTTCTTTCAGTTTCCAGTTCTATAGGTTACTTTGTGGAACATGTCTTTGGTGTGGTCCATTTTAGAGTTTCCTTGGAAGGCAGGATCACATAGTGATCAGGAGAACGGGCTGCGGAGCCAGTGTTGAGCTACCTGTTCTTGCTGTACCCCTGACTAGCTCTGTAACTAAATGGAACCAGCTTCATAGTCCTAAACCTCCTTTGTGCCTTGTTCGCTTCATCAATGTAGTGGGGCAAGCAGCTGTACCTCTGTCACAGGGTTGATAGGAAGATTTAATGAGTTACTATGAATAAAGCACTTGAAACACCGTCTCATTCATATAAGCAGTCAATAAGTGCTGAACTGTTATTGCTTAGAAGAAAGGGAAAGGGGGAGGGGATGGAGGTAGGGACTGAGTAGAAGAAATAAGCGTGTACTGAGTAGCAGCTGTGGATGCAGCATTGTGTGGGAAACTAACACACAACATTTTTAATTCCCACATACACCGTATGAAAGATCATTATCTGAATGGTACAGATGAGGAAGATGAGGCTTAGCTATTTTGTGACTCGTGTTTATTTTTAAATTAATGTTAACATTAATAATAGCAAGTGGGAATCGATACTGTTTGTGGTGATAGTGGAAAAAAGCGGTGGGGCGAGACCCAAGTGTCAGTTGGCAGAATTCAGCTTAGAGCAGCAGTGCCAAGGCCAGTTTGGAGCAGTTATATCCTAGTGCCCATGCTTGGAGGTGACGGTCCTCTGAGGACAACATGCCTTGTAGAAACATTTATAGGTGACTAACTACAAAAAAAAAAAAAAAAAGAAAAAGAAGAAAAGAAAGTTATGATGAATAACAATCTTTATGTTCAATTGAAGTATTGTTTCTTATTTGAGCTCTTAAAGAAAAAAAATTCCATTTTTTTTAAAACAACAAAGCCTTTTCAAGAGGAAAGAAATGAAATAGAGCACCTGAGAAAGCACATTCAGCCAGTCGGCTGGGACACCTTTGATGAATGCAATTAGTTGCAGTCTCCGATTTTGGAAGCATAATTGCAGTAGAACTAGAGGGACTTTTTTAGGACTTGGTGTTGAATAAGGAACAAGCATGTATGTAATATCCTGATTGCACAGTCCTGCATATAAAATATCCATTGCATTCAACAATACTCGGCCTTTGATTTCTGACCGCAAAATCAGCTTTTTAAATATATATATTTAAAACCTATTGTCTTTTAAATATGTATATTATCGATGAAGTTTGTCAGTTTTTATCTCTTTTACTACTTTTCACCTTTTCAGATTTAAAAGGCCATTCCCTGATTTGTAGGGTCAATCAGATTTCAGAGTACCAATGAAAATTGTAATGATGTGCTGCCCAAAACTGTTTCAAGCTGTGATGTCTGCCTATTTTGGAGATTATGGAGAAGCACATTAGGATAAAAGGATAAAAGAAATAAATAAGGCAGATGATAAAAGAAATAAATAAGGCAGATGAACTCAGGCTTACTTTCTTTTCATTGTATTTCTTTGTTTGTTTTTCTTAAGTATAGGAATGTGGCCCGTGGAAGGTATAGTACAGAGCACCCTCTCTGAGTCAGGCACTGTATATTGTGTGATTCCTGATAAAGAAAGACAAAATCTAGCCCTTAAGAATCTCACAGTTGAAGAGAGCAGTCAGAAATGCAATAATGGGGGTTTGCATAGCATTTCATGGGAGCACAGAGAAAGGGTACCACCTCTACCTGGCATGTCAGGGAGGTGGCCCTAAGTTAAGCAACAGGAGAAGGGGAGACACGTTCCATAAAGTATTGGAAAACACACACACCATCTCTGTGAATAAATTCTCTACCTTCCAACTGGTTTTCAAGGTGCCCATGACTCACAGGTTAATAATAACTAGATAGACACAAATGGCCAAAATTCTATTTCTGATATGAACTTGCATAGGTAATTTTTCTTTGTTTGTTTTAATGAAGAAGAAACGTGTATCTTTGGAAATCATTTTAAAAAATCACATAGTAGAATGCATGTAGCAAGAGAATTGTTAAAGATAGAGAAAGCAGACCTTGTCCCTTTTTTTTATGAGGATGAATGCTTTCAAGTAAGACTGGAATAAAAATGAAATGGAATCAATTAGAAAAAGAATAGAAACACTTAAGAAGAAACTTAATTGTTACTGAAAGAATTAGAATCTGACGGCGTGGAAAGGATTTAATTAAACTCCAAAGTAAAATAGTACATTGGCCTTTCTCCCAGAAAAATATGATGTCTCTTAGAGCTTATCAGCTATTTCTTGGCCTGCAAATTAGTAGTGGTTATCTATTATTTTTCTCATTTTGATCATTACATGCTACTGATGGTGGGATTATTTGTGCAACAGTTACTGCTGAGACAACAATTAAGACTGTGCAGATAGAATTGTAGTCTCATATGCCCCTGTATATTTGGGTGGGAAAATGGAAAGTACCTAACTTAAATCTGACAGATCCAAAATCAACTCTCCTTCAATAGCAGAAGGCACTATTTTAAAAGAAAATGTTAACAAGGATAACCATCATCATATGTGTCAAGTGCTAAATGCTGTTACAGAATTGAAAAGTGACCAATCAAGTAAGAATTACCTAGTAAGAAGGGAATGGAGAATTGCAAAAACGTGACTCACAGTGCTTTCACATCATGAATGAATTAGCGGGACCTCTGACCCAAAGCCATTGGAAGAAGCAATATTTTGGACAAACCTGAACTTTTTTTTTCCCCTACAGCCTCGTCATGTGTTCAACATGCTAAAGAAGTATGTCCGTGCCGAACAGAAAGATAGACAGCATACCTTAAAGCATTTTGAACATGTTCGCATGGTGGATCCAAAGAAAGCTGCTCAGATCCGGTCCCAGGTAAGCACAGAATGTGGTTATCATGCAACTTGGACAATTCAGTGTTCTTGCCCTTTGAGTTGGATCTTTAGGTATTCCCAGAATAGCCATGGGTGTTGGACCTCTATAGCAAGAGTTCTTTAATACCTGGTAAATTCTAAAGGCTTGTCCTAGGGCAACATGTGGTTTGGCACTTTCTGAGTTATGAAAATAACAAAGAATATAAAAATCTTGAGTGTCTACTGCTACTGATTCTTAAGGAACCATCAAACTCTGATGACTAAAATGAAAACAAAATTGTATAAACCAAAACCGCTAAAATTTGGTTCAACTAAATTATAGAAGACAATCATAAACTCCATTTCTACTGTAATGCTTGGAGATAATGTGAGACTAAATGAAGCTTGGTAGTGATAAGTTTTATACTCTGCCATTTTCAAAACTTGACAACTGGGATCTACCTCTGGAAATCTGAAATTTTACATTTCCTTAAACAGAAGAATTTTTTGAAATATCTATCATGAAATATCTATATTTCATGTGAAATATCCATATGATCCCATCTATTGGAAACTTTGCAAAGACATATATATATGGAGCATCAGAGCTTATTTAGGAATCTCAATATTAGGAATCAGAATTGGGCAGAAATGGTCTTTTCAATTGGCTTTATATTTTATGGTTACAAGCATATAATATAATGGAAAGTTTAAAGCAGCTCCAAAGTTAGAGAACAAAAAATGAGGGAACAAGAAAAATAAAGATGCCCTTTCAGGTTCAAAGTTCCAACAGCATTTTGTCAGTTTTATTTGGGAAGTTTGTATCTGTCTGCGGTGCTTGGTAAGGAAAATAACTCTTCCTTACTCCAAAGATGGTTTACCTGGAGCTATCATCCTTTGCTGCAGGTTATGACACACCTCCGCGTGATTTACGAGCGCATGAACCAGTCTCTCTCCCTGCTCTACAATGTTCCAGCTGTGGCCGAGGAAATTCAGGATGAAGTTGGTGAGTGAGCTGTTTTTTTTTGGTGCTGTGCGTATTAAACATATTTTCCTCCTGTAGGAGAAAATCAGGGAAATGAGTTCATCTTCATCAGGAATCATCAATGTTTTAATATGTGGAAGGAAAAAGAGCAGATTCCCTTCTACAGTGAAACTCTTGGGGAGTGGAAGTTGCTCTCATCTTAGCAATTGCATCAGGTCTTAACTGCCTACTGACAAAAGCCGAGGGGGATGTAATTTGACTTTGGTCTATTTGTGTGATAATGAGCCACTTGTTGGATTTTACTTGTCAACAGTTTTCTAATTTAGTCAGTCTTATAAATATCACCTTATGATGCTTTGGTACTTTACAGTTTAACAGAAACAACCCTTCATGTCTTAATTCTTTATTATCATAATCTTATGAGTGCCATGATATCCTCATTTTTCAGATGAAGGAGCCCAAACTTACAATTTAAGAAACTTGCCTATGTCACGCATATCCCAAGGAGCACAGCAAAACCACAAAACTCTGACTTTTGACTTTGAGGTTATTGTTATATTCAGTAACGCATCTTTCTTTGATGCACGCCCCGCCCCCTGCATAGCCATGAGTGTTCTCTGGGCCACGTTGTTGTTTAAACTTAATTAACTATATGCCCACTATCTTTCATTAAACTTTTAAAATAATCATACACTCATAAGAAGTTGGAAAAATAATACAGAGTAGTCCAAGGTAGACATCACCCACCTTCCTCAGTAGTAACATTTTACGTAACATCATGCATTATCAAAACCAGGAAACCGACCTTGTGTGCCCACTGTCTCCTATGGCCATAGTTTTCCTAATGACATCTTTAATATTTCGTATGAGTAAGTTCTCCCTTTTCTGTTTTTCTTGGAAAGGGAGTAAAGTATCACATAACGTTATTCTCCACAAACCCCCAAGATGCCCATATTTGTTTAACTTTACCTCACAAAAGTACTTAGGTGCAATTACCCTAGTTCATCTTTCAACATAAAGCAGATGTATGAATCCGGGCGATGTGGTGCATAAACCGTCTGTAAATAAGCAATATGTGTGTGGTGGATCCCTCTCATAATGAGTCCTGTTCTTTGTTAATTGGGTTGGAAATAGATGCTTAATTTGGTTTAAACAGATGCAGGTTATCTGAAAACAGAACACCCAGGATGTTGTAGATGGTGTACCGGTTGCAGGAATTCCTGCTTTGAAGTGCCCAAAACACGGCTTGGCTCGATTTTTACATTTCATACCAGTGCCGTTCTACTCTTTTTTTTTTCTAGCTTAGTAATACCTTGCAAATGTTGTTTGTATTACTACCAAGTATTTGGCACTTATCAGGGGATAATGGTCTGTTCAGTGTTGTGTATTAACACACAGGATCCTTTCTTTAAGAAACGAATATTCTTGTTATATATTAGGATAGACATGTGTAAGGAACCTTTAAAATACTGTATATTAAATAAGTATAAGAAAGTCCTCCAATAAGTTGTAGAAGGGACAAAATCAAAGAAAAATCACGTTCTTAATGAACTGAAGCTCAAATCTTCTAGATGAATGTATTTTGGACTTATAGCCATCTTATCAAGCTTATTTTCATAAGCAACTTCAACTGAGGTGTTGCCAGTAATACCAAACTATAGAGGAATAAGCCATTGCAAAGGACTAGAATATTCCACTCTCAGCCAGTAATTATGGTTGACTCTTTCTAATTAAATTACCAGACGTTTTCATTCAGCAAAATACTACTGAAAGCAGTGACCACTAATAAGTCACAGTTCCACAGAACAGATGGTGATTCAGCTGTCTTGAGTGTTGCAAAATGCCCAAGAATAGAACCACACACTAAACTTCAAATCTCAGTGGCAGGGAGAATATTCCGTAGAATCATGGAATTTTTTTCTTTAACAAAAAAACTGTTAAGTAGGATTAAGAGCATGTCATTTTAAAAAATAGTTTTGTCATTCTGAGTATACCGAACACCGAATCCTGAAAGATAATCATTTAAAAAATCTTTCTTGCCTCCATTTTTAAATAGCTGTTTCCTGTGGGAAGAGAAGCTTGCATTAATGAACTTCCATTAAATAGAGCTGTGTACCATTTGAGGTCCTAACACCAAAGCCAAAGAAGAGAGCTCCCTGGGGAGAACGGCTTTTCTGGGTTAAGCTTAGCTGTCTTATAGAAATGTTCTTCATTTGAAGGAGCATTTAAACATAACTTACTTTTAAAGTAGGACCATGGATGAAACAAGATGGGCTGTGAGTTCTAATTGTTTAAGCTGAGTGGGAGTTCTTTGTAGTATTCTCTTTACTTTTATATACGCTTGAAATTTTCCATAATAGAGGTTGGTTTTTAGCTTCCTTTCCAAATAGAATCTGCACAGATTTCTTCCAGTGTATGTCTTGTACATTTAATAGTTTCTAATTAAATGCTTTGTCATTAGTCTGATTTGCATGCATCTGCCTTTTCTGTGTGTAATCAAATTTTAGATTTGGAGTCAGTTCAGTGTAAGTAAGAAGCATACTAAAATTCAGAGCCGCTGGGAAAGGGAGAAGATCCAAAAGAACCTACAAATGCATGTTGTTTATATAAAAGTTTGTGCTTATAAATGCAGGCAGTTAGAAGATGTTTAATACAGTAAACCATCTGGAGAGAAATACAATAGTTTTGTTAAATAAGGGTAATAGTTGCTCTGGAGATGAAGGGTTTTCACCAGTCCTGAGGAACTGCTAGTATCTTTCGTGACATAGGTTTATCTGCTTCATGTAGTTTATGCTCCCACGAGGGTAGAATTCTCTATTATGGATGAAAATGAGGAAGAAGCTAGTCACACCAGAAAGAAAAGGGTGAAAGTGGGAACTGGCATCAAATTTGTGAGAACAGTAAAGTGTGACTGACTAAAGCCTAGAATTTATCAGGCCCATGAGTTCCAGCCCTGACCGTTCTCACCCACTGTGCTTTCCTAAGAAAACCATCTGTTTATGCTGCTGTACTGTTAACTCCAGTAAATCCCACATCCATAACAACAACCTGTCTGCTGAGTCCCAGTGACATATTCCAGACTCGGAATACAGGCATACCTCGTTTATTGCGCTTTGCAGATATTGCATTTTTCACAGATGGAAGGTATGTGGCAACCCTGTGTCGAGTGAGTCTGTCAGCACCATTTTCCAACAGCATTTTTTCACGTCATGTCTCTGTGTCACATGTTGGTAATTATTGTGATATCTCAACCTATTTCATTATTATTACATTTGTGATGGTGATCCGTGATGAGTGATCTTTGATGTTACTATTGCAAAAATACAGTGACTTACTGAAGGCTCAGATGATGGTTAGCATTTTTTAGCAATAAAATATTTTTTAATTAAGGTATGTTCATCGTTTTTTTAGACGTAATGCTATTGCGCAGTTAATAGACTACAGTATAGGGTAAACGTAACTTTTACATGCACTGGGAAACCAAAAAATTCATGTGACTTGCTTTGTTGAGATATTTGCTTTATCGCAGTGGTCTGGAACCGAGCCTGCAGTGTCTCCGAGGTATGCCTATATTTCACCCGTTTCTCAAACTCCAAACTATGTGCGTAAGGAAGAAATCATTGTGTCCCTCGTGAAATTGACCCATTTTACAATCTCAGTTATGGGTTCTCCCAGTTGTCCTATACATATCCATGATGCCTTCCTCTCCTCCACCCATGATTGCTTATCAATCTGAAATCCTATATATTCTACCTCCTATATTCATGTGGAATCCCTGCTCTGTAAATCCACGTTGTTAGCTCAGATCCTCATCCTCTCACATGAGTTTCACTGGACTCTCAACTAGTCATCCCGCCTCTTGCCTTACCTTGGTCCCCTCCTACCCAACTTCTTCCTCTTCAGGGCTGAGTTCCCTGCTAAAATGAAAATACAACCTGCACATGGTTCTTCCTTGCTTGAAAAGCAGCATCCTTCAATACTCACCTGAAATGTCCACACTCCCATAAGCCCTTGACTAATTTGCATAGGGAACCAGAGGGAAGAGCTGGTGTTTGAGTGACAGTTATATAGCGAACTGATGAGAATCTCTTACTGATGATGTTGCTGGCCTGAGTTCTTTATGAAAGTTCACGCTTGTTGAGGTTCAGGGCCACCACATATAGATGTGGCAGGTGGTTTAGGGAAAAAGCGTAGACTGACATGCATTCCACATCCCACTGACGAAGCCAAGCGCTCTGGTACGGGGCCACATCCACGTGAAGCGGAGCTTTCTTATCATTCACACAAATGCAACAAATGCGCTAGTGACAACACTGGTGAATTCAGTGACAGCACCTCCAACTAACTTGCCCTTAACAGATAGTAAAGTGATGAAAGTGGAATTGGAGCCAAGGTCTGCATGAGTCCGAAATTCATACTCTCTCTGCTACCCACTTTCCTACTCTCAATTCAGTAGAATTTTCTTCTACTAAACCTCAGTGTCTAAAGCACCATGTATCCACCTCTAATACCGTACTCTACTTTGTATTTAATTGTTTATTGACGTGTCCACCAGCCCCCAATCCTGTGAGATCTTCCAGGACATGTCTTGGTCATGTCTGTATCCTTGGGATCCAGCAGAGGACCTGGTACTCTGTAGCATTAGTCATCAGAGCCTAGGTTGAAGCAAATCCCTAGGCTGCAAAGTAGACGCTCCTTAACTTAGGTGGATCAGATGGTTTCCTCCATAACCCTAAAGACCCACCCTGAGCTCCTTCCTTAGCACCCAGCATAGCTAGTGCTACACAAAACAAATCTCTTTCCTCGGCCACAGCATTCTCTAAAGCTATGATTGATCAAGCCAACAAAATGGGTGCGTTGGCAAAGGTATCAAAATAAAGAATAAAGCAGAGTTCTCAGGACTGTAATTAATAACATTTTACAATATTGTACTGTATCATATCCATGACACTCTGCTATTTGGCTTTCTGCCCAATTCATATACTTTGACACTTGATTTATTAAATATGTTGTCTGGTTTGACTCTTCCATCAACCAGAGTCTGAGGCTATTTATTTGCTTTGCTTCACCAATAAGTATGAATTATCAAAACTACTCTATTAGTTTTATAAAAGCTTGCTGTTTATTCTTTTATGATAATTTTTCAGTTCAGTTTGAATTATATTATGTGCAAGTTCCCAGGCACATCATTTATTACTTAGTGTTTTCCTTTTTTAAAAAAATGTATTTGCATACAAATTATGAAGTTTTCTGTAAAGAAAGGCGTAAGGTGTTTGTAGAGGGGGAAAGAATCCCTTCCTCGTTTAAAATAGCTGTTTAGGACAATTTTTTTGTGTTATTCAGCAAATGATAGAATCATTAATTTAAGGAAATTATGCCTCTTTTCAATGTCCATATTCTGTCTTAATCATCTTTTAACCCTTCAAAAAAGCAGAATTCCTTCATCTCTACTATTGTTCATCTCGGCTTTGCTTTGTCAATTTGCTGTTTCAAAATGAGTGGATTTTTTTACCCTTTGTAATCTTCCTTAAATCTGTGCTAAAAGGATTCTATTCTTCTATCAGCACTCACCAGAGTACTTCATTTTACAGCTTCCTCAAGGCTAAAAACATTGCAGCTCTCAACTCAGGGCTGGCTGTTTCACAGGATGCTGTAATGATCAATTTATGAGAAAGATAGGAGGAAGGAAAGGGGGAAGGAAGGCCTAATTGTTTCATACCCTGGGTTTTTTGGGCTTTTTTTTCTTTTAGCATTCAAAATTAGTAAAAACATGAATTATTGTAAACCAGATGTTGGAAGGATCTCTGGCGGAACAAATCCATAGTGAATGGGGTGGGATTGAAATATGTGGCAGGAGATCAAGAAACTCAAGTTAATGAAAGAAGGCTTATAATTTTTTATTACAATTTGACTGTGGCCTCCTGATAAACTTTTCTGCTCTTTGGGAAAAATACAGCATGTTTATTTCAAGGACAGTGTTTCCATTCTCTGTTCCTAGTAAACCTATTGATTTTTGGATTTAATGAATCCAAAGTAGTCTAGACTTAAAATAGAATATTTATGGCACTTGCCAGACCAACAAAATGGAACATTCATTACTACTGAGAATTTTAAGTATCCTTGTGTATAATTGTTAGTCAAGGGAGGGCATCAGGAAGAAAGAAAAAAATCATAAAAGTGAATAAAGTGAGAGAACTATTAACTTACTCCACTCTTATTCGTTTTCCATAGGAAATGACTTTTAAGTATAAGTAGATTTTATATTTTAGAACTGATTTAAGTATTTGGCAACAAGAACATTTATTTGTATCATAAATTGCCAAAGACATGTTCTTCCTTTAGTTTTACAGTAGTCTCAGAGCTCCTTATTAGTATTCTTTCCAGTATTATTACCTGAATTACAGGTTTGACCAGTGTTTATTTGCCTACCCTCTAAATGTATATCTTTGTCCCCCTCTTAAGCAAGACAGTTACTCTTCCAAAATAGTACAACTCATTTTATAAATGAGAAAATGAAACTGCGTTGTCAAGTGACCTACATATAAGCATATTAATCTTCAAAAAGGAAAAGTATACTATGACAAAAACCCAGTTTTCTGATGCTTTGCCTGCCATGTTGAAATGTCTCTAAACAGCAAAATATAGATGTGTCAATGCCAATGAGTTCATACCTCAAACCCAACTGGTCTGTAAATAGTCTTAGGAGGTTACAGCCCTTAAGCATTTAACTCACCCATAGTGGCTAGTTTAGTGCTTTGCAGACATTTAGTTCTTTAGACCTTTTTTGGATATGACATGTAAGCTGTCTTTTTCTTAGGAGTTTTATTACTGAATCTATAAATATAGTGTATGTCATTCAGATGATCTGTGGAAGTCAGTCATAGGGTCCTTTTGACGTATGTAGGGTCTTGCCTGGTGGTCCAGTGGCTAAGACTCCAACCTCCTGATGCAGGGGGCCTTGGGTCAGTCCCTGGTCAGGGAACTAGATCCCACATGGTGCAATGGGAAGATTCCTGCATGCCGCAAATAAAGATCCTCGCGTGCCACAACGAAGATCCCACACGTGGCAACGAAGATCTCACGTGCCGCAACTAAGACCCGATGCAGACAAATAAATTAATTAATTTAAAAAAATATTTTTAAATGCTGACTAATATTAAAAAAAAAAAAAGTTGATGTATGTAACTTGACATATGTAAATTATTGACATGGAAATTATTCAGGGAAACAACATCAGTTTCCCTGGGTAATTTTTATAATATTACCTTCTGGCAAACAGGTGTGTTTTTTTCTGTATTTTCTGATCCATAATTGTAAAGGAAAAGTCAATCCTTCAGCATTATTTAAAAAGAATACACTTTCTAGGAAGAATGAATGTCAAAAAGTTTAATTTAAAACAAATAAGCATAATCTCTGCCATTCTGGCAGATAGATTGTAGACATTAATATGTATAATTCAGAGTGGTATATTGATCTTATTTCTTGCGATCCCAGTGTACCCTGGCAGTCATTAGATGACTTACATATAAACCACATTGTTTATTTCATGCCATTGCAGTGGCTCTCTGGATTATGTTTTCAGTCTTCATAAGTAGGTGGTATCTATTAAAATCTTTTGCATATTTTTTAATAGGGCTCTTGCATTTTTATTATTGAGTTGTAAAAGGTCTTTATATATTCTGGGTACTAAACTCTCATTAAATATATGATTTGAAAATATTTTCTCCCTTTTTGTAGGTTTTCTTTTCACTTTCTTGACATCCTTTGAACACACAAAATTGTAAAACTTTGATGAAGTCCAGTTTATCAATTTGTTTTCGCTGTTGCTTATGCTTTATTATTATATCTAAGAACCATTGCTCAATCCAAGGTCAAATATATTTATACCTGTGTTTCTTTCCAAGAGTCTTATAGTTTAGCTATTATAGTTAAATCTTTGATTCATTTTGAGTTAATTTTTATATGTAGTGTGAGATAAGGATCCCCCTTCATTCTTTTACATGCGGATATCCAGGGTCCCATCACCATCTGTTGAAAAAAACTATTCTTTCTACTTTAAATGGTCTTGGAACCCTTGTCAAAAATCAGTTGACCAGGGATATATGGGTTTATTTCTTGACTCTCAATTCTATTCCTTCTATATATACATTCTTATTACAATACCACACTATTTTGATTACTGTAGCTCTGTAGTAAGTTTTGAAATCAGGCAATGTGAGTCTTCCTCCTTTGTTCTTTTTCAAGATTGTTTTGACTATTTGGGGTCCCTTGCTTTTCCATATGAATTTTAAAGTCTTTTTTTCCTCATTTCTGCAAAAAAGGTAGTCAGAATTTTAATAGGGATTACCTTGAATCTATAGATCAATTCAGGGAGTATTTCTATTGTAATTTTTTTTCATGAACTTTTAAAACACTATCACTAATTGAAGAGATATCCACTATGAGATGATTCCGCTTTGACCCCATTCAGGAGGGTAAATGTTTAGAAGTCGCAGGAAAATTGATTTAGCACACTGTCACCCTTTACTCCAAATTTTGGTGAGATTCAAGGAAATTTCTTTGTGAACTCTTCCTTAAATCATGACAACTGTGACACAGTGGTGGGTTTTGTCTATTTTCATGCCGTTCTCTGATTGTGTGTGTGTGTGTGTGTGTGCGCGCGTGCGCGCACCTTGACCAAATGGGTGAAGCCTGAGGCAGTGCCTCTCACCCCGAGCTCTGCTGGTGCCTGTGATGATCCAGTGCAGTTCCAGAGTTTTTCCTTAACTCACCAGCTCTTACACATGGCCCTATAATTTGAATCAAAATCCAAAAAGAAATCCTAACTAAAATGATTGGGAGGTGAAGTCAGACCACAGTGGGGACTCCTAGACTACTTCTGGCAGGGAACCCTGCCACAGATGTATCCTGATTTTTTTTGGTAGATTCTGGGGAGCAACCAATGATTTTACAATGGGGAAGAAGGCCTGGTTATTTTGTTTTTCACAACCAGCTGCCTTCAAGGTTCATATTTTTAAAGAGAAGAAAAAAATTTTAGTGATATTTGCCACCCTGAAAATAGAGATGCATTCAAATTGAGATTAATTTTGAAATCTGTTTCCACAAAGTCTAACTGGGAGAGAGATGAATGTATTTGCATGTGAGAAAGACTCTGCAAGGAATGTTAATTTGCCTCTTGCTCTTCAACTCAGAAACAAATTTTGCAGTGTACTCCCTGAGTAAGCTCTGTTACTCTTTGTTAACTGTTCTCCTGCCATCTATACCGTGGCCTGCTTTAGAAAATCAGTCATAGACACTGGGGTATAATGTCTCATCAAAAACAGGAGATCAATCTATTAACCCATTCCAGTTTATGAGTCATGTGTCCAAAAGAATGTTTACATCATATGAATCAAAACACTATTCAGAAACAATCTTTTGGACTTAGAGTGAAAAACAGGTGGTCAAAAGGCCAAAGTTAGGGTGTTACTTAATTTCAACTGCTGTTGCTAGATCCATTGACCTGAGACAGTGAATTTAAAATAGCCTATTTAATGTGTTTAATTTTTTACAAATATATTTATTTACATGTGCTTATAAAAGCATG
Source organism: Balaenoptera musculus (assembly GCF_009873245.2). Classification (NCBI taxonomy): domain Eukaryota; kingdom Metazoa; phylum Chordata; class Mammalia; order Artiodactyla; family Balaenopteridae; genus Balaenoptera; species Balaenoptera musculus. The sequence goes on along the minus strand of NC_045788.1, from coordinate 126,245,784 downwards.
AGTTAAATCTTATTATTTCTGTGGAACAGCAAATGGTGACTACTTGGATTGTCTTATGCATGTCTCAGTATCTTTGCTTTTCGTCTGGGTGGTAGTTAGAAGAGTCTGCCCATCCCATGAGAGCAGATAGAGGAACTGTGTGTTCAGCTTCCCCTTTAACATTAAACTTGATAAAGCTTCTCCTAAGGCCAGTAGAGACCAGAGGCATTGTCATCTGAGAGCAGGAGGAAGGGCCAGCTGCAAGTTTCATGCCTCTCAGAAGCAAGAGCCTGAGCCAGCCTGGCCTTGGCAAATGATGCATTTCTTCTCTTTCAGGGGCTAGCATAGTGAAGGGAAGCTCTGGGGCTGTAGTGAGTTGCTTCTGAAGCTTTGCCAAGTTATGAAGGAACTTCCTGGGACCTGAACAGTGGAGATCTGGGAATGCAAAAGGGGACATATCATATTAATATGATTATACTTATTAACGTCTTATATTATTTTTATTTAGGAAACTCTAGAAACAAAGCAAATTTCATACTCTAGGTTTTGGGCAGAGGGCAGGAGATGTGGAGAGAGCAATTGGTGTTTGAAATTCTAAATTAGTGACTCTTTTGCAAAAACCTGCCTTCGTTTTGTTGATGATTACTGAGGCTTGAAATAATTAAAATGGGTTTACTCTCAAATGATAGTCAACATATTTGATAGAAAGGAAAGTTGCCAAAATGCCCTTTTTGATGTGGCATGCACAATAAGAAGAGTATCATGTATGGAGCTGGACTTGAAAGCATAATCATTCATAATGTGACCTTTCTTTATTACACTAAAACTTTTTCTTTAGTCATGACTGTGACCAGATAACATAAGCTTCTTGCTGTTTATAAGTTTTCCATGATACCAAAAAGCAGTTTTATAAAATTATTGTATATGAAACTTTGTTAATAGTTATAGTTTTCTAATCAAACAGCTTTAGTCAAATTTTAAAAAAATTAACTTTATCATTGCCACTGAGATATCACTAGGTAAATGCCTTAATTCTCAGTCACCACTCTAATAATATCAAGGGAATATTAGAGGGTTTCAAAAGTATATATGTAGGGCTTCCCTGGTGGCGTGGTGGTTAAGAATCCACTAGCACAATAGCTAGTGCTTCCCACTAGCTATCTATTTTACATTTGGTACTGTATATATGTCCATGCTACTCTCTCACTTCATCCCGGCTTGCCCTTCCCCCTTCCCGTGTCATCAAGTCTATTCTCTATGTCTGTGTCTTTATTCCTGTCCTGCCCCTACGTTCATCAAAACCATTTTTTTTTTTTTTTTTAGATTCCATATATATGTGTTAGCATACAGTATTTGTTTTTCTCTTTCTGACTTACTTCACTCTGTATGACAGACTCTAGGTCCATCCAACTCACTACAAATAACTCAATTTTGTTTCTCTTTATGGCTGAGTAATATTCCTTTGTATATATGCACCACATCTTCTTTATCCATTCATTTGTCAGTGGACACGTAGGTTGCTTCCATGTCCTGGCTATTGTAAATAGAGCTGCAATGAACATTGTGGTACATGACTCTTTTTGAATTATGGTTTGCTCAGGGTATATGCCCAGTGGTGGGGTTGCTGGGTCATATGGTAGTTCTATTTTTACTTTTTTAAGGAACCTCCATACTGTTCTCTACAGTAGCTGCATCAATTTACATTCCCACCAACAGTGCAAGAGGGTTCCCTTTTCTCCACACCATCTCCAGCATTTATTGTTTCTAGATTTTTGGGTGATGGCCATTCTGACCGGTGTGACGTGATACCTCACTGTAGTTTTGATTTGCATTTCTCTAATGATTAGTGATGTTGAGCATCTTTTCATGTGTTTCTTGGCAATCTGTATATCTGCTTTGGAGAAATGTCTATTTAGGTCTTCCACCCATTTTTGATTGGGTTGTTTGTTTTTTTGGTATTGAGCTGCATGAGCTGCTTGTACATTTTGGAGATTAATCCTTTGTCAGTTGCTTCGTTTGCAAATATTTTCTTCCATTCTGAGGATTGTCTTTTCATGTTGTTTATGGTTTCCTTTGCTGTGCAAAACCTTTTAAGTTTCATTAGGTCCCATTTGTTTACTTTTGTCTTTATTTCCATTTCTCTAGGAAGTGGATCAAAAAGGATCTTGCTGTGATTTATGTCACAGAGTGTTCTGCCTATGTTTTCCTCTAAGAGTTTTATAGTGTCTGGCCTTACATTTAGGTCTTTAATCCATTTTGAGTTTATTTTTGTGTATGCTGTGAGGAAGTGTTCTACAAATTTCATTCTTTTACATGTAGCTGTCCAGTTTTCCCAGCACCACGTATTGAAGAGGCGGTCTTTTCTACACTGTATACTCTTGCCTCCTTTATCAAAGATAAGGTGACCATATGTCTGTGGGTTTATCTCTGGGCTTTCTATCCTGTTCCATTGATCTATATTTCTGTTTTTGTACCAGTACCATACTGTCTTGATTACTGTAGCTTTGTAGTATAGTCTGAAGTCAGGGAGCCTGATTCCTCCAGCTCCGTTTTTCTTTCTCAAGATTGCTTTGGCTATTCGGGGTCTTCTGTGTTTCCATACAAATTGTGAAATTTTTTGTTCTAGTTCTGTGAAAAATGCCAGTGGTAGTTTCATAGGGATTGCATTGAATCTGTAGATTGCTATGGGAAGTATAGTCATTTTCACAATGTTGATTCTTCCAATCCAAGAACATGGTATATCTCTCCATCTGTTTGTATCATCTTTAATTTCTTTCAACAGTGTCTTGTAGTTTTCTGCATACAGGTCTTTTGTCTTCTTAGGTAGGTTTATTCCTAGGTATTTTATTCTTTTTGTTGCAATGGTAAATGGGAGTATTTCCTTAATTTCTCTTTCAGATTTTTCATCATTAGGGTATAGGAATGCAAGAGACTTCTGTGCATTAATTTTGTATCCTGCTACTCTACCAAATTCATTGATTAGCTCTAGTAGTTTTCTGGTAGCATCTTTAGGATTCTCTATGTATAGTATCATGTCATCTGCAAATACTGCCAGTTTTCCTTTTTTTTTTTTTTGGTTTGGATTCCTTTTATTTCTTTTTCTTTTCTGATTGCTGTGGCTAAAACTTCCAAAACAGTGTTGAATAATAGTGGTGAGGGTGGGCAACCTTGTCTTGTTCCTGATCTTAGTGGAAATGGTTTCAGTTTTTCACCGTTTGGAACAATGTTGGCTGTGTGTTTGTCATATATGGCCTTTATTATGCTGAGAAAAGTTCCCTCTATGCCTACTTTCTGGAGGGTTTTTATCATAAATGGGTGTTGAATTTTGTCAAAAGCTTTTTCTGCATCTATTGAGACGATCATATGGCTTTTATTCTTCCATTCGGTAATATGGTGTATCTTATTGATTGATTTGCATATATTGAAGAATTCTTGCATTCCTGGGATAAACCCCACTTGATCATGGTGTATGATCCTTTTAATGTGCTGTTGGATTCTGTTTGCTAGTATTTTCTTGAGGATTTTTGCATCCATGTTCATCAGTGATATTGGCCTGTAGTTTTCTTTCTTTGTGACATCTTTGGTTTTGGTATCAGGGTGATGGTGACCTCGTAGAATGAGTTTGGGAGTGTTCCTCCCTCTGCTATAGTTTGGAAGAGTTTGAGAAGGTTGGGTGTTAGCTATTCTCTAAAAGTTTGATAGAATTCGCCTGTGAAGCCATCTGGTCCTGGGCTTTTGTTTGTTGGAAGATTTTTAATCACAGTTTCAATTTCAGTGCTTGTGATTGGTCTGTTTATATTTTCTATTTTTTCCTGGTTCAGTCTCGGAAGGTTGTGCTTTTCTAAGAATTTGTCCATTTCTTCGAGGTTGTCCATTTTATTGGCATATAGTTGCTTGTAGTAATCTCTCATGATCCTTTGTATTTCTGCAGTGTCAATTGTTACTTCTTCTTCATTTCTAATTCTGTTGATCTGAGTCTTCTTTTTTTTCTTGAAGAGGTTGGCTGATGGTTTATCAATCTTGTTTATCTTCTCAGAGAACTAGCTTTTAGTTTTATTCATCTTTGCTATTGTTTCCTTCATTTCTTCTTCATTTACTTCTGATCTGATCTTTATGATTTCTTTCCTTCTAACTTTGGGGGTTTTTTTGTTCCTCTTTCTCTATTTGCTTTAGGTGTAAGGTTAGGTTGTTTATTTGAGATGTTTCTTGTTTCTTGAGGTAGGATTGTGTTTCTATAAACTTCCCTCTTAGAACTGCTTTTGCTGTATCCCATAGGTTTTGGGTCATCGTGTTTTCATTGTCATTTGTCTCTAGGTATTTTTTGATTTCTTCAGTGATCTCTTGGTTATTTATTAGCATATTGTTTTTAACCTCCATGTGTTTGTATTTTTTACAGTTTTTTTCTATAATTGATATCTAGTCTCATAGTGTTGTGGTCAGAAAAGATAGTTGATACGATTTCAATTTTCTTAAATTTACCAAGGCTTGATTTGTGACCCAAGATACGGTCTGTCCTGGAGAATATTCCATGAGCACTTGAGAAGAAAGTATATTCTGTTGTTTTGGGATGGAATGCCCTATAAATATCAATTAAGTCCATCTTCTTCAATGTGTCATTTAAAGCTTGTGTTTCCTTATTTATTTTCATCTTGAATGATCTGTCCATTGGTGAAAGTGGGGTGTTAAAGTCCCCTACTATGATTGTGTTACTGTCAATTTCCCCTTTTATGGCTGTTAGTATTTGCCTTATGTACTGAGGTGCTCCTATGTTGGGTGCATAAATACTTACAATTGTTGTATCTTCTTCTTGGATTGATCCCTTGATCATTATGTAGTGTCCTTCTTTGTCTCTTATAATAGTCTTTATTTTAAAGTCTATTTTGTCTGATATGAGAATTGCTACTCCAGCTTTCTTTTGCTTTCCATTTTCATGGAATATCTTTTTCTATCCCCTCACTTTCAGTCTGTATGTGTCCCTCGGTCTGAAGTGGGTCTTTTGTAGACAGCATATGTATGGGTCTTGTTTTTGTGTCCATTCAGCCAGTCTGTGTCTTTTGGTTGGAGCATTTAATCCATTTATATTTAAGGTAGTTATCAATATGTATGTTCCTGTTACCATTTTCTTAATTGTTTTGGGTTTGTTATTGTAGGTCTTTTCCTTCTCTTGTGTATCCTGCCTAGAGAAGTTCCTTTAGCATTTGTTGTAAAGCTGGTTTGGTGCTGCTGACTTCTCTTAACTTTTGCTTATCTGTAAAGGTCTCAATTTCTCCATCGAATCTAAATGAGATCCTTGCTGGGTAGAGTAATCTTGGTTGTAGGTTTTTCCCTTTCATCACTTTAAATATGTCCTGTCACTCCCTTCTGGCTTGCAGAGTTCCTGCTGAAAAATCAGCTGTTAACCTTTCGGGGATTCCTTTGTATGTTATTTTGTTGCTTTTCCCTTGCCGCTTTTAATATTTTTTCTTTGTATTTAATTTTTGATAGTTTGATTAATATGTGTCTCGGAGTGTTTCTCTTTGGGTTTATCCTGTATGGTACTCTCTGTGCTTCCCGTACTTGACTGACTATTTCTTTTCCCATGTTACGGAAGTTTTCTACTACAATCTCTTCAAATATTTTCTCAGACCCTTTCTTTTTCTCCTCTTCTTCTGGGACCCCTGTAATTCGAATGTTGGTGCATTTAATGTTGTCTCAGAGGTCTCTGAGACTTTCCTCAATTCTTTTCATTGTTTTTTCTTTATTCTGCTCCCTGGCAGTTATTTCCACCATTTTATCTTCCAGGTCACTTATCCATTCTTCTGCTTCAGTTATTCTGTTATTGATTCCTTCTAGAATATTTTTAATTTCTGTAATTGTGTTGTTCATCGCTGTTTGTTTGCTCTTTAGTTCTTCTAGATTCTTGTGAAATGTTTCTTGTATTTTCTCCATTCTGTTTCTGAGATTTTGGATCATCTTTACTATCATTACTCTGAATTCTTTTTCAGGTAGGTTGCCTATTTCATCTTCATTTATTTGGTCTTATAGGTTTTTACATTGCTCCTTTGTCTGTAACATATTTTTTTTTCGTTTCTTTTTTTTTTTTTATGGGTGGTGCTTTATTAGTGCCAAATTGGTTGTTTGGCCTGAGACATCCAGCACTGGAGTTTGCAGGCAGTTATATAGAGCTGGGTCTTGGTACTGAGATGAGGAGGCCTCACTCCGATTGATATTCTCTCGGGTCTGAGTTTCTCTGTTAGTCCAGTGGTTTGGACTCTGAGTTCCCATCACAGGAGCTTGGGCCCGACCTCCGGCTTGGGAACCAAGATCCCTCAAGCTTCATGGCATGGAAAAAAAAAAAGGAAGTAAGAAAGAAATAAAGGAGCAGTACAAAGAATAAAAAACAAAGTAAAATTAGAAAGATAAAAAATACATTAGGAAAAATAAAACTGTAATTGAAACAACTGCAACAAGGTAAAATAAAACCACAGCAGAAAAAAAACGGGGTGGGGGGAACAAGCCAAAAAGAGTGATCACTAACAATGTATAAAGAATAAAATAAAATTAGAAAAATAAAAGGTTTATTAGGAAAAATAAAAATATAAAAGAATCAACAAGGTAAAACAGAACCCCAATCTAAAAGAGGAAAAGAGAAAAGGAAAAAAAAAAAAGAAAAGCCTTGGCTAAGGGGGCGGAGTTTAGGCAGGGGCTGAACTTAGGCAGGGGTGGGGTTTAGGGTGGGGCGGGACCTAGGCAGGTGGGGGCGTGTCATTTGAGCATGGGGCGGGGCCTCTGCTTAGGACCTGCACGGAAGGGGAGGGGCAGCATGTCCAAGGGGGGCTTCTGGAGTGTGCAGTTCTGGAGTTTGGAGGTAGGGCCCTGGGTGAGGGTGTGTGGGTGGGGTTTAGGCCCAGTGCGGTTGGAGGGGGTCTCTGAGGGGGTCTCCGACTGTAGAGGTGGGGCCCCGGGTGGGGGTGTAGGGGCGGGGCTTGGGCTCTGCACTGAGGGAGGGAGGCTCCGAGGGCAGAGGATTAGGCCCAGGAGCCCAGCAGGCTCCCCGGTGCCTAAGTAGACAGGGAAAGCACTGGCCCCGTTCCCTTCCGTTCCTTCACACCCCCTCCCGCACCATCTCCCCCAGGGTCTCCCATGTCCCCACTGGACCCCTAACCATGGGTGGGTCCCGCTGGGTGTAGGACGTCCTCCCCTCCCCCAGCCGCCCCTCAGGGGTGCCGGTCCCGGAGGCCCAGCCTTTGCTTTTGCTCCCCCTTCCCTCCCTCCCACTCCCTCAGGACCTGCACGGCTGGGGGGGGGGCCTCAGTGGGCAGAGGATCAGGCCCAGTATCTCAGAAGGCTCCCAGGGGCCCAAGTGGGCAGGGGAAACCTGACCACCCTCCCTTCGGATCCTCTGCCCTCCCAATGGTCCCCCAGTTTCCCCCTTCGGTCGTGGGATCCCTTCCCCTCTCCCAGCCGCCCCTCAGGGGCACCAGTCCCATCCCGCCTCCACTTCTCCTCCCCCTTCACTCCCCCCACGTCCTGCCCGGTCGCTGGGAGTTCCTCCCGTCCCCTTAGGTGTCCGTGGTACCGCACCAGTGCTTGGTAGGTGCTCTCTTTTCTTCTCTTTTTTTAAAGACTCATTTGATTCTCAAAATAACCCTGAACAGGCAAAGCAAATCGTGGGAAAAGAATCTGAAAAAGAATATATATATATATATATTTGAATCACTGGGCTGTACACCTGAAACTAACATGACATTGTAATCAACTACGCTTCAATTTTTTAAAATAATAATAAAATAACCCTGGACAGGCAGAGCAAATAGTTGTTCCCTTTATTCTCCTTCGTGAGCCTAGCTTTCCAAGAAGGCTGACCTTATGTCCACAGCCCTGGATACATTGACATACGCTTCTCCATCTGCCTGCAATACCCTTGCCCAGTTTTGGCCTACTGAGATCTTTTTGAGCTTCCAAAACCCCAACTCTCGTGTCACCTCTCCCTTTAATTCTTTAATGAACAGAAAGCATCTGTACTCTGATCATATAGTTTATATATTACATGTGTCTGCTATTGTTTTTATGTGTACATGTCAACTAATTGTCCTGTACTAATTATAATCTCTTTGAGGGTGTGAATCAAATTTCTTGTGCATTCGTTTCTCCTGAAAGAAATTACTAGGTACAAGCCAGTATTACAAATACGTGTCTTCAAGGAATTCTTCAGTTAGAAGATTTGTGATTCTTGGACCAGCATCATGAGCATCCCCTGGGAACTTGCTAGAAATTCACATTCTCTGGTCCCACCCCAGACTTTCTGAATCAGCAATGCTGGGTTGAGGAATTAGCAATCTAGCTTTTAACAAGCTGTCCAGCTGACTGTGATGCATGTAGAACTTTGAGAATTACTGATTTAGAGTGTATTCAACTTATGAAAAGTTAATAAACAGGTGAGGATCTATTCTAGCCCACCAATAAGCCATTTAGATTTACCCATACTGTTGTGTCCTAAATCCACATGATAAAAAAACCATATACCACAAAAAGTGCTTAAGGGGAAAACCTAAATGAAGTTAATGTATTTGATTAATTCATAAATACAACAGCTCCATTTATAGAAAAAGATACATAATTGCTGAGTAGTCTTAGATGAAAAGATGTACTTCTCATGATTAAATACTAAAAATCAAAACATAATTTTTTTAAATTATCAAATTGGTAATTTTTTAAATCTGTCATACCCTGTCATAACAAGGGTAAGTGAAAAGGAACTTCATAAGCTATTGATCATTAAATGGGTATAACATTTTTCTGGAACTGCTTGCCTCTCCCTAATAAATTAAAATGTACAGTCTTCTCTAATTTGACACCATATTCCTCCAGATATCCTGGCCCACCTGTGGAGAAGAGAGGGACATTTCTACTGTCACTGGAAACCCCTCAGGACTATTTATATTTTTTGATAAGCATCACTGCCTTTAAAATAACTATAAAAAAAGGACAAATGACATGCAGCAGACTTGACTCCCCCTTCTCAGACTCCTCTTCAGTTTATATTTCTCTCAGTTTGGAGTTCAGTGCCCCTAAAATTGTAGGGAAATTGCAATACGTGATGTTGGCTGGAAATGTAGCATTTCAAGAAACTTAGGTGGAAATGGTTTTAAGTCCCGAGTCTAAATGATCAGTGAAAGTGTTAGACCATCTCTGTTTTTTTTCTTCCAAGGTTTTGTAGTCTACTGTAACCCTAGAGATCTCAATTTCTATGCTATTCTGTAAAAAAAGAACGGAGATGCTTCCTAACGCACTATTGCTACCCTCCTCCTGTTTTTTAGGGTGTTGTCGTCTGTCAAAACAAGTTCTTGACAATTTTTTTTAATACTGAGAATGAACACTTGAAGCAAACCAACCAAATTTAAGTGTTTCGAGGATAATAATAATAATTTCAGGAATAGCCTCTCGGTTTTCTGCTAAGAATCAATCTGAACAGTTTCCAAATTGCTGTTGGCAATGGCAGTTATCATGAGAAAAACAGAAAAAAGAAGCTGTTTCAAGAAAAGTAGGAATAGTAGTAGTAGGTACTGGGGGAAGTACCTTTTTAATCTAGTACTCAGGCCTTGCCAGAATGGATTTCAAGTTTATAGGCTAAGTCTCTGCTTTATTTCTCTTGCCTTCCTTTTGGCAGAAAACCAATTTTCAACACTTCAGTGCCTTCTTTCCATCTTGATGGAGAAGCTTTCTTATACCTGAAGTACCTCTTTTGGGTATAAGAGAGGAATTAAGTTGAGACTGTCTGCAGAGTTACTAAAACAAAGTTATCAAAAAAAAAAAAAGGCCTAGTTTCCTGTCCAGTAAGTCAAATATTGTATGAATGTATGAGAGAGACCTTGCTTGCTTTCTAGATCTCTTTGATGTAAAATAAAGAGATGGGTCCACACTAGCAGAGCAGGCTAGTGTGATGAGCGTATTGACTCAACAGCTCATATCTTAGGCTTCCTTCACTGCCCTGTGTGATTTCTGCACCTTTGTACATCAGCCATGGACAGAGGAAACTATCTGGCATTTGCTGGTTTGGTTGCTGTTAAGTCCTTGGATGTGAAAAGCACCTGAGAACTCATCCAGCGCACTCCGTGTGGAAGTTGTTATTCTGGAAGGCATGTGCTCTTGGGGCCAAGTGATGCCCAATAATGTTGGGGCATTCTTGTTAAAAATGCAGATCTCTGGGCTCCACCTCTGATTTACAAAAATCTTCATTTTCCTTACCCTTCCCAGGTGATTCTTAAATATTCAAAAGTTTTAGAACTCATGTTTATATGAAGTACCAAAAATACAAGGATTCTTACAGGCTTAGATTATGTTTCTGTTGGTCTTAAACATCGAAGAATAGCAGTTGCTGTCATTGAAAATTAGCCATGTGGATTTCTAGTGGTGCTTATTTCCAAAGCAGTGACTATCTGAAATATTAAAGTGAAGCATTATTAACCTTGAAGTTCAAATTCATTGAGAATTTGTTTAGTTGTGACAGGGTTGGTGGCTATGTTTTCTTTATCCACGTTAAGACTTCTTATTAGCTATGAAAAGGGATTAGCATAAACAGCTTATTAACTTTGATTAACTCTCTCTAAAAGAAATGAACACGCATAGGGCAGGCCCCAGTCAGCGAATGCTGTCTCTCTTAATGTTTTCCCCATTTGCTCTTTTATTTGCTTTCAGAAATTGTGAATTTACTCCTCTACCTACCAGAATCTTTTCTTCCCTCTTTAGATTCTTCACTTTCTATTATTGATACTGACATTTTACTCAAAGAAATTACTCATTTAGGCTCTCTTCAAATCGAAAGTGATATTATTTTAATAAGGGATAAAAGGGAAAATTGACAAAATACACCTGGAGTTGTCAGCATTGTAAATGACAAACGGTAAAAGCTTAATCTTGGAGGATTGTCAGAGAGCCTAACATTAGCTCAGGAAGTGTGTGTCTCCTTAGAGAATTGACAAAAAAAAATTCCCAAGACAAGGCACGCTGGGTACCAACTTCAGGTGCCAGACCTGAGAGCATCTCATTCTGTTAAGCAACAGTGTATGTATTTTTTTGATAATGCAGGAATGCAGATTATATTCCTTTGCTACTTAAAGTATCTCCTGTGGAGACTTGGCATAAAAGTCGTACACCATCTATTTTTTTCCCCCAAAGCAAGTAGACCACGTAACTGGAAATGTCCCAGATGCATGAGGAAATTGTCCTTTGGAATTTTCCCTCTGCCTGTAGTGAAGGCAGGTAGCAGAGCACCTAGCACTTGAGAACTTTCTTGGCAAATGGCCAGAAAAAGTAAGGAAAATGAAAAGCCCCAAAGGTCAAGTATACTTTCCAACCTTGGACTGTGTCACATTTGAAAGAAATCACTTCCTTGTCATTTTTATGAAAGGGGCAGGACATAAAATTCACTGCACATCCCTGGTGACCCACTGGTAACGTACACTCCTTTTCTCATCTTCAGCCATTACCTTTCCAAAAAAAAAAAGAAGAAGAAAGCAACAAAATCCCTTTGAAAAAGCTGTTCTGACCTTTGATCTTCCTTTGATCTGGGTATGACTAGGTGGGCATTCTAGTCAACTCAGCCTGCCATAATAAAATACCATAGATTGGGTGGCTTAAGCAACAGAATTTTTTTTTCTCACAGTTCTGGAAGCTGGAAGTCCAAGATCAAAGTCTCAGCAGGTTTGGTTTCTCCTGAGGCCTCTCTCCTTAGCTTGTGGATGGCTGCTTTCTTGCTGTGTCCTCACGTGGCGTTTTCTCTGTACACAACTGAGAGAGATCTTCCAGGCTTGTTGAAATAGGGCTCCACCCTATGACCTCATTTTACCTTAATTACCTCCTTAAATCTCCTGTTTCCAAATACAGTCACATTAGGGCTTAAGGCTTTAACATATGAATTTGGGGGAGGGGGGGGGACACAATCCAGTCCATAATAGTTGGCTACACCATGTTTTTGGATAGATCCCGCGTACCCCGTCTTCAGTATTCCTCAAGCATCATCTATTTAGTGCGTGTGGGTTCTTTCATCCTCAGAGGTCAAGGGAGGCCGTGAAAGACATTTTTCCTGCTTCTCTACCCTAAGTCACTGAAACCAGTTTTCATGTCAGCAGCTTTCCACTCTCTCTTTGTGAACTTCAAACACAGACCTCTTTGATATATAAAAAGCATACACTGGACATGGAGAGATTTGATGGATTTTTAATTTTATTTATTTATTTATTTACTTATGGCTGTGTTGGGTCTTCGTTTCTGTGCGAGGGCTCTCTCCAGTTGCGGCAAGCGGGGGCCACTCTTCATCGTGGTGCGCGGGCCTCTCACCATCGCGGCCTCTCCTGTTGCAGAGCACAGGCTCCAGACGCGCAGGCTCAGTAATTGTGGCTCACGGGCCCAGCTGCTCCGCGGCATGTGGGATCTTCCCAGACCAGGGCTCGAACCCGCGTCCCCTGCATTAGCAGGCAGACTCTCAACCACTGTGCCACCAGGGAAGCCCTGGATTTTTAAATGTTGTTCTTTTACTAATTTCTCCATATTCTTCTCTTCATCTCTAAGTGACTAAAGCCAAGCATTCCCAGTGTTGGGGCATAAGGACAGACCAGACAGGATAACAAAGTAGAGCAGGATAAATCCACAACCAGCTATTGGTAGCCATCTTTTCTCATGTCTTGAGCCAAAAGTCACAAATAACCTAGTTGTAGTAAACATTCATTCTGTAAAATATTCTATTCCAATCATCCATATCTCATACAAGAATAAAAGTAAAACTTTAGGCCCCTGGAGAAGTTTCATTAAGTTCCAGCTTGTTGAATGAGCTCTTAAGTTAAAATTGATATGCTGAACGTTACAGATGACTCCAGCTATTCAAGCATCACTCCGTTTAGCTGCTGAATGGAGGTATGACCTACGTCACACTGGCATATGCAGACTTAGTTCTGGCATGAGAGATGGTTATGCTTTCATCACCCTAGAGTTAATAAAACCTGAAACCTGCCAGGCATTTGCCATGCGTTGTGCTGCCAAGGACAATTCAGCTTCTAGCTTCTTAGAAAGGACATAACGTAACCTCTGTGTTTACAAGGTTTTTGAAACTGAAGCCCTTCCACTTCCTTGCTGAGCTTGCGTTGACACTGGTACCCAGAATTCCCGTGCAGCCAGTGAGGGTCCAGAAAAGGAAGTGGATGGTTTCCCTGTAGAAGGGAAGAGAGATGCTGAGAGCTAAAACAGAGAAACCTTTTGGTCTCCATTGAAGCACTTTCTGGTGTTCAGAGGGAAAACATCTCTGCACTGATGGGGCCGAATTAGACTATTCGATTATAGAGCTCTTCACCCCTCTCCAATCCACTTATCCCAGCCTTGAATAAAGGGCCCCCTAAAAATCTACATTCTACTCTTGTATGTTTATTTATAGTCAGAAATGGCTATCTCATTAGCAGATGGTTAATATTCACTTATATGGGTAGTGTAATAGTTTCCTGGGACTGCCAGAACAAATGACCATAAACTGGATGGCCTAAAACGACAGAAATTTATTCTTTCACCATTCTGGAGGTTAAAAGTCTAAAATGAAGGTGTCCACAGGACCATGCTCCCTCTGAAGAGCCTAGGGGAGTATCTGTTTCATTCCTTTTTCTTGCATCTGCTGTGGCTGATAATCACTGACGTTTCTTTGGCTTGTAGATACCTCACTCCAACCTCTGCCTGTGTGTCTTTTCCAATACGACCAAGAGCCCGCCTTACTCCTGTAGGGTCCATATGGGATTGAGGGCCTTATTCTAGTAGGATCTCGACTTGATACATCTGCAGAGACCCCATTTCCAAATAAGGTGATATTCAGAGGCACTGGCGGTTAGGACATTGGTATATTTTGGAGGGGGAACACAATTCAACCCATACCAGGCAGGTTTTTTTTGATTTTTTATATATTTTTTGGCCACACCGCACGGGCATGGGGGATCTTAGTTCCCCAACCGGCGATGGAACCCGCCCCCCCTGCAGTGGTAGCGCAGTCTTAACCACTGGACTGCCAGGGAAGTCCCAGGCAGTTTTATTTTTAATTTCCTTTGACTTCTACAAATCCAAAAAATTGTCCAAGTTTCTTTCTAAAACACTATCAAATTTAAGTCAAAGGACTGCATGTTTTTTTATGACCTCTTCATTTAAAAAAAAATAATTTCCATATTTAATTGGTTCAAATTGTGATAGGCTTTAAATCCTTTGCATTTGCTTGAGGCTGATTAATGAGTAAATTTGTAAACCATGACTGTTTTAATTAGCCAAGGTTAATTAATGTTTACTGCACTTGGAAGATGAAAAGACATGGATAAATGCACCGTAATGTGAATCATTTTTTAATTTGTTGTTGAAGCTTATAGTATGTTCGAATAAAGACTGCTTATATCACAAACACACACACAAAAGGTTGTTGGAGCCCTGTGGTAATTAGTGTAGAGGGCTCTAAATTTTGAGGTTAATTATTTACGTATTATTGAAGATGATCATGTTTTGATACTGTATATTCAGAGAAAGCTAGTTATATTTTTAATCTGATTGTGTAAAAGGGGGAACGAATAGAAATCTGAGACCAAACTGATAACTCTTTATATAGTATATCATAGTTTAAGATGAAGTCTGTTTTTTGTTTTTTTATTTCTGAGTTGAGACTTTTTCAGAGCAGGGTGGAGGAGAGAAAAGATTAACTCTGCTGAGATGAAAGTAACATTTTTAAGCAACTTTTTTGAAGAAGGGAAATTACTAGAATTCCAGGTAAGTTTTCAACAGGAAAAGCATCAGCGGCTTGGATGAGGTCTAGTGCTGAGATTGGAAAGTGCGGAGATTAGAAACAGTTTAGAAGGAAAGACTAGGGCAAGATCCCTGTTACAAGGCAGCAAGGAGTGTATCGTGGAAACAGTTGTCTCAGGCAGCAAAATGGGTTATCCATTCTTGGTGAGGACGTGGTCATCTGGGGTAATTTTCCACCATGTTCAACGGAACACACCTCTGGCACCAGGATTCGTGGCTTATAGGGAACTTGAAGCAGAGCTGGCTGGCCTCAGTGACAGCACCCCCATTTCATTTCATCATTGTCTGAAGGGAGAGCTTATTCAAAGGTAAATTAGCAAAAGGGTTGGGTCTACTTTATTTTTTATCTCCTACACAGTTTTCTCATTAGTTCTTTGCAGAATAAAAAAAATAAGGTTGCTTTTTTTTTTTTTTTTTTTTTCATCATCTCATGGGTGCTCATACTGAAATGATTGGATTTAAGGGGGGGGGGGTGAGGAGAAGACCTGTGACGCTTTCTGGATGCAAAATACTTTGCTCCCTGCCGTTCTTAACAGTAACCACCAATCTGATGTTATTGTTAAGCACAGCAGTTCAACACTGTAAAGAATTTTTAGTGAGGATGCGACACTTCACTGTGGATGGAACTGTTCATTATCTAGCAGAATTCAACGTACGATAAATCCCTCTGGGGGGAATCTAATGTGGGCTTTTTTACTAAAATACCTGGGAAAGTGGGAAAACTCCCATTTTCATCCCAGTGCCTCCCAGTGGGCCTGTTTCAGTCTTTCCATGAGCTCTCCAGGCCCATATTTCCAGGGGCTCCAACCTCTCCACCATGATGTGTTGGAATATCACAAACTCAACATGTCTAAATAGAACCTGTCTTTCTCCCCCCACATTTGCTCTTTTGATGGACAAAACTGAGGTCAAGAATAAAAATATCACCAGCCACCCGATAGCACCCCGACCCTATCCCAGTTACAACCTCCCCTGTGCACCTCCCACCACCTCCAAAGTAACACTGTTGTTCTTTGTATCACTTCCTTGAATGGCTTTCAGTTTTTATCACTAGTGTACATCCTTGCCCACTATCTTCTTCCCCTTTTTTTTAATGTTGACATGTCTCTTTAGGATTTTATAATCCTCAGGTTTCCCCTCTCTCCTTTTCTTTTCTTTATAATTTACTTATTACTGAACTGCAGGCCACTCAACCCATGGAATAACCATAGTCTGGATTTTGCTAATGGCATACTCTTCGTGCAGGTCAGTATATTCCTTCGCCCTGTGTATAGCCCACAAATGTAAAGCCCCTAGCTTCTGTCTAAGCTGCTTCCCTTTTCACCTCCCTTGTGTCCCAGGAACCAGAAGAGTCCCAACTCTTGGGCAGCCCATCCTCTGTGCCTTGATCCATGCACTTGTATCTACTAGAACAGTAGTCTGTCTTCCTTAGCAAACCTGTAATATCACTATCTCCCCCACCCCAAAGTCCCAGTTTGTTTCTTTCTTGCTCTGTCTATACC
The DNA here is from genome assembly GCF_009873245.2 of Balaenoptera musculus. NCBI lineage: Eukaryota > Metazoa > Chordata > Mammalia > Artiodactyla > Balaenopteridae > Balaenoptera > Balaenoptera musculus. Next base: position 126,229,507 of record NC_045788.1, on the reverse strand, counting down.
CCTTACCATAGTATTTGTATAGGAATTACTTTTATGTCCATCTTTCCTCTGAGGCCGTGAGCTTTGAGTAAAAAGAAACTGCCTTAGTTATTTCCTGCACTGGCCTGGAAGATGTAGGATTGCTGAACAGCTGAATAAATGAATGAATGAATGAGCTCATTAATTAATAATAAAATGATTCTAATTTTCTTGACTCCAGATTAATTTTCTTAAAGTGAGTCCTTTCAGCCTCTCCACATCTGCTCTATTAATGCTTCCCCAAAGACAGACACTTTGCATCCATCTCCAAGCTTCAGATGCCAAGCACTTCCCATCGCCAGGCTTGGTTCCCCCTGTATTGTTAAGGGATCCCGTGAGTCTACTACTGCAGAAGAGAAAGAACATTCTAAAAATGTTCACTGCAGAACCATTTTGTGTTAAAGAAAACAAAAATAGGCCAGTGTGCAGAAGAGCATAGAGGGCTGATGTGGTTTTTTTCAATCTGCATAAATGAACCTTTCAGATGCACCACCACGTATACAAACATGCTACGCTGTCTACAGGAACAGGAGCCTCCCCCCTTGTGATTTGCGCTGATCTTATCCACCCTTGCCTGCACCCCTTCTGCTTACCAGCATAAATCTTAGGCTCTTTGCGTGAAATCACCTATGTATGCATGTTGAAAATGTTACTTTCTACCATGAGCTAGCCAGCGTTGGTAACCGATACCTTACATCCTTCAAAGTACGGGCATACCTAAGAGATAATTGCAAACTCGGTTCCAGACCACCAGAATAAAGCGAATATCTCAATAAAGCTAGTCATGTGAATTCTTTGGTTTCCCAAGTGCATGTCCAAGTTATGTTTAAACTATGCTGTAGTCTTTTGTATGCAACAGCACTGTGTCTAAAAAACAACGTACTTACTTCAGCTAGAAAATACCTTATCGCTTAAAATGCTAACCATCATCTGAGCCTTTATCGAGCTGTAATCTTTTTGCATTGGTAACATCAAAAATCACTGATCACAGATCACCCTCCAAATATAATAATAATGAAAAAGTTTGAAATATTGCAACAATTACCAAAATGTGATCCAGGGACAAAAAGTGAGCAAATGCTGTTGAGAAAATGGCATCAATAGACTTGCTTGACACAGGGTGGCCAGAAGCCTTCAGTCCGTAAAAAAATGCAAAGCATAATAAAGCGAAGTATTGCCTTTATTGTATGCCTGTATAGAGTTCTGTCAATTAGGCGTTTTTCAGATATGAATCAATTAGTGTGCACTGTTCTCATAGCATAGCAGAGAATGATTACTAGCTGTTGAGAGGGGCACTGTTGCCCATAGGGTGTCTCTTACCCAGGTGAGAAAGACTCTCTGACATGTTTGGGAGGAGGTGCCAATCAGACAGGACCACTGCTTACAGTGTGCAGGTTGGACAGGACACACTGGTAGGGGCATCGCTCAGACTCCCTCCCTTGTCACGTGCAGCTGGGGGTACAGGGTGGGGCTGAAATCCAGTCTGCACAGAGCTTGACAAGCCATGTGCCCCATATGTGACTCACATCCTGTGGGCTGGTGAGGGCCTGGCCTTTATCAGAAGTAAAGGTGATGTTTTAATCTCCAGCTGCTCTCTCTTAGTTGGTTTAGAGCTGAGGTGGAGCAAAAGGGGGGATATCGTGGGTTGGTACCCAGAATGCCCCAGCATCCACGGCGAAGGCTCCAGGGGAGTATGTGCTCAGATTGTATACAGTTTCCAGAATGACTTTGCATTTATAAAAGTGTATGCAAGAGCAGTTAAACAGTCATTTGAGTACTTTTTAAAAATAATCTTCCTCATTATCCTTTCTTGTGCTCACTAAAAGCCTGAGCAATTTTTTAAAAATGAAATGTGATACTGACCCAGATAGAGCAAACCTCAGGTTTTATTTCATGTTTCCAATTTACTGTATAGCGGAGAACTTATAAGTACAAAGAAACAAACAATAAACTGTACCAACTATGCAGAACAACCTACCAGAGAACAAAGAAATACATACTCTGGAATGGAACTGGAGAAATACGGATTCTTGTGATTGCGTCTCTCTGTGTCCTCAAATCTGATAACTCCAATTCCAGGGGCCTTCTTCAGTAATCTCACAAAATTCTGTGTCCTTGACCACAGTCGTAACAACTAGATAATAAAGTGATGAGGGGACGAGATGAAATAATTGATTCCGTAAAGGGTAAAACTATGTTAAAAATTATTTTTGGTGGGATGGCAAGTGAATTTTTGTTTCTTTTGTTTTCTTTGCACTGAATGTATGTGACTCATAATTAGCACCAAACTACATTTTTATATAAGGAGGGATCACAGTGAAGTGATGCTGCAGGGGTTAGGCTCTTAAAGACAATTTTGAAGAGAAAATTCTACATAATCATAATTACTTTGAAACTCCTTGAGCTTAGCCATAAAAGTATATATCTCTCAACTACCCCAAGACAGCCAGTTTTTCCTCTAGCATGTGAAGAGACAAATGCTAGGTTTGTCTAGCATTTAGACATTTAGTCTAACAGATGCTAGGTTGAAGGCCATAAGAAATACTTGACTTTTGTTTAAGGGATATAAGGCATAAAAATCACATTTATTTTAATTTAGTTTGCAGAGGACATTTAGTCTGCATCTGCTTACATTCATGGACATATATGCATTTTCACTATATGTATTAACCAGAGGAAAACATCCATACATACACAGGCTAAAGCTGGCACTACAGATTAGCCCTTTACACTGAAATTCTTCACTATGTGTTGTTTCTTCAAAACTAGGACACATTTGTATATGTGAATTACGCCCTCAACACAGCATGCTTTGAGATTCTTTCTGTAATATGTAAACTTGGTTTTTAGCTTAAACTTTAGAAGATTTTTCCCCTCAGGATTGCTTAGGCTCCTGACTACCCAGGCGGGACCAAGACTCCTGCTGTGGTTGGAAATAAGATCAGGTCATTGGCTCAAGTTCCACAAGTAAACATGAAGTAGGATAGAAACCAGGGAGCCTGACTGACTTTTATCTTGATTTCTGACGGCCATTGGTAGGTCTAAGTTGTTTGATCTGCGTTGTTTGAAAGTCAAAAGGAAATTTGTCTTGAAAAGGAACAACTTCTGTACGCTCCATTTGAAGCGAGACAAGTGATGCTTCAGGAAAATGTCACTTGCAACAAGGGATGTTCTCACAAGTGACATGTAGCCATGTTTATATCACCTTCAGGGATAGTTTGTTGCCATAAGTGGACAAAGCATGCTCCATTTAAAATCTCTGCCCAAGAAACTACTAAAGAAAAATAAACCCAGATTCAGACATGGAGTCTGAATTTTGAGACTGTGAGAGATTTTCAGGGTTGATAGTGTAGCTAAAAATAAGAGGACTGACCCAGTTTTCTGGGAGGTCAAAATAAAAACTAGATTTGCGGAACAGTTTTGCTTTGTGATAATATATCTCATTTTTTCCTCAGGTTGGAAAATATGGCAGCCTTGTAAATTTAAATCGCTCAAAATCCAAAGCAGTCTAAATTATCTTAAATTTGACTCAGAATCGGTGAAACCTAATGACAGTTCATGTAGCCATCATACTTATACCAGTCTACCAGAGAAAGGGAAATCTAAAGAAGTGGGAGGGGTGGGATAGGGAGGGTGGGAGGGAGAGAGATGCAAGAGGGAAGAGATATGGGAACATATGTATATGTATAACTGATTCACTTTGTTATAAAGCAGAAACTAACACACCATTGTAAAGCAATTATACTCCAATAAAGATGTTAAAAAAAAAAAAAAAAAAGAAGTGGGAGATGGGTGAGAGGAGAAACTGCTGCTGAGGGTGGACCATCAAAACAGGAGTGGCGGGCTTCCCTGGTGGCGCAGTGGTTGAGAATCTGCCTGCCAATGCAGGGGACACGGGTTCAAGCCCTGGTCTGGGAAGATCCCACATGCCGCGGAGCAACTGGGCCCGTGAGCCACAGCTACTGAGCCTGCGCGTCTGGAGCCTGTGCTCCGCAACAAGAGAGGCCGCGATAGTGAGAGGCCCGCGCACCGCGATGAAGAGTGGCCCCCGCTTGCCACAACTAGAGAAAGCCCTCGCACAGAAACGAAGACCCAACACAGCCATTAAAAAAAAAAAAAAAAAAAAAAAAAACCAGGAGTGGCAGGTAAGCCTCACTTAGAAAAGGGAGCAGTTCATGGCTGTGCAGCTGGGAACCACCTGGCCTTTCAGCTCTGCCCCACCATCAAGAAGCTCTGTGACCTTGCACTCCGGCTCTGTGATTACCTTGGTTTCTTCACGTGTAAAAAAGATATCTTTAAATTCATCACTTTCCAAATCGATCAAAAATAATGTATGCAAAACAGGATGCTTGTGATGATAGATGTGGATGTATTTTTATAATAGTAGTTTCTGGTCAAAGTGAAATAGCCATGTCCTCCATAAAATGGTTTTTTTTCAATGGAATAGTGAGAAGGTTGCACTAGGAATCGGGATACTTGTGTTCAGGTCCCAGTTCTGCTACTCGATAACTTTAAATGTATTTCTCGAGGTTGGTGTCACAGTTTGCTCAATTGTCATTGGGGGTAGTAGTCCCATTATGAAGGTTGATGTGGGTATCAAATGAGCTAACAGCTATGTAAAGGCCACAGGCATGGAAGGCGTCATTGGTGCCGTTGATCTCATGCCATCAAGATGTCATAGCATGACACAATTCCATCACAGTATTGCTGTGCCACCAGTCACACGCAGATCGAAACATCCCAGCCGTGTGCAGTAATCACTTGGAGACTACATAGGTTCTCCCCCAAATCAGCATTTCAAACAACTTCTGCTCCATTGAACTCTAAGTCAGTCCACGCTTAGACGTAAATTCAGTCTTTATAGGGGAGAGCACAGCAGTGAAGTATGTCCTCTGGTGCCCTCTACTTTTTTAAGTACATTATTTTTCTCAGGGTCTGAATAACAATGACCTGTTTGTTTCCTGAACACTTTCCTGCTCTGGCTCCTATGTAATTTCCTGCCTGACAAATAGTCTGGCAAAACAAAGGAAATTCATAACTAGTCTTTCCTTTCCTGTGGCCCTCTGGTTCAGAAAAATGTTATCGTGAATGACAGCTTCAAGGCAATAGAGTGGGTTGGGTTTATGAACACGCCTTTGAGGTGTTTTGCAACAAGGTTTCTTCTGGCAATATTGTTTCTTGGCCATACTCACCTTTCACACCTTGTTTTGTTTTGAGGCTTGTCTTGTAGGAAGGGGATAACTGAGGCCATTTTGTAGGGATGCCTTTGTAGACCTGGTGGCAGCGGTCAGACTGTAATGTGCTTAAGACTCGCCTGGGATCAGATGTATTATGCTAAGTGAAATAAGCCAGATAGAAAAAGACAAATACTGTATGATATCACTTATATGTGGAATCTAAAACATACAACAAACTAATGAATACAACAAAAAAGAAGCAGACTCACAGATAGAGAGAACAAACTAGTGGTTACCTGTGGAGAGAGGGAAGGGGGGAGGGGCAGTATAGGGGTAGGGGATTAAGAGGTAATATGTATAAAATAAGCTGCAAGGATATATTGTACAACACAGGGCATATAGCCAATATTTTATAATAACTATAAATGGAGTATAACCTTTAAAAATTGTGAATCACTATATTGTACACCTGTAACTTATATAATATTGTACATCAACTATACTTCAGTTTTTTAAAAATTGCCTGGGGATCATGTTAAATGTGCAGATTGTTTCCCTAGCTCTGGGTGGAACCTGAGATTATGCATTTCGACAAGCTCTCAGGGGATGCCCACACAGCAAGATTATAAATAACAGGATTCAAAGTGAAGAAACTACAAAGACCATCCATCCAACTTCCCCTAATTTTATGGATGAGGAACCAAGGCTTAGGGAGTTTCAGAGGCCATGGTGACGTTAAGTATAATGAACAGCGTGGTAGTTATATGCTAAGCCATGTATCAGACATGCACAGACTGTGATTGGAAAATTAAATCTGATCTCATCGTCCTGGTGTGGGCAAAATGCCTAGAATGGATGACAGCAGATTTATAGTAGAGCTTCTTGATGGGGAAAAAATTACATCCCTTTTATAAATACATCCAGTGCAGCTGTGGCAGTTGCAGGGGTGGCATGGTGGAGGGATGCATTGTAGAGAGGTGTAATCCTCAGTCCTTTTAAATGCATAAGTAATCATTTGTTAAAATATAAGAATTGATCATGTGAGACTCTCTTGTTAGACAAGGTTGATAGGAAATTTCCATTGGGGAAGAGGCTGCAGATAAATGTGTATTTTTCCACTAGGAACCAGAAGAATCAGAAAATTGGGGAAAAATGAAGATAGCGATGCAGGGTCAATTCTATACAGTAGAAAAACCAGCAAGCCTGAGCATGTTCACCGGTCTCCAAGTCAGACCTTTAATAGCCGTGTTTCACAGGGGAAAAGACTAAGGTTGGACCTCCTCTATGTGAAGGACGTTTCCCACCCACCCCAAATGTGTTTAAAGGATGGAAAAGGTAGTTCAATAATTAACAACTGAAGCTTGTAGAAGAACTGATTTAATGTTTATAAACTTCATTTTCTTGAAACCTAAAATATGGCAGTTAAACTTTTAGAAGGACTTTGGCTAGTGGATTAATAATTAAAAGAAGATCATTAGATGAATTATCTAGGATTCATCTGTTTCCCATTCATAGTCCTTTATGAGGCCATTTCTCTCAAAATGAATTATCCTGGAAGTCTATTGCTTCTACAAAAACAAAATATGGTAGTCATTTGAAGTTGAAATCACTACTGGGGATCTCTTTTGATGTTGCTTTCTTTTTTTAAAAAATAAATTTATTTATTTATTTATTTATTTGGCCGCGTTGGGTCTTCGTTGCCGTGCACGGGCTTTCTCTAGTTGCGGCGATGCACGGGCTTCTCATTGCGGTGGCTTCTCTTGTTGCGGAGCACAGGCTCTCGGTGTGCGGGCTTCAGTAGTTGTGGCTCGTGGGCTCTAGAGAGCAGGCTCAGTAGTCGTGGCACACGGGCTTAATTGCTCCGCGGCATGTGGGATCTTCCGGGACCAGGGCTCGAACCTGTGTCCCCTGCATTGGCAGGTGGATTTTTAACCACTGTGCCACCAGGGAAGCCCTGATGTTGCTTTCTTTAAAATATTTTAAATATTTTCAATGATAGCTAAGTGGTGGTGTTTCGTTTTCTTTCCCTTATTTACTATAAGTATGCCTGATATACATCCTCAAAACATTTTTAGGAGGGCAACATACAGTGGGGTTCATTGCATGTTTAATATTTGAAATTAAGCATCTTTTTATTGTTTAAACTGTAGGTTAAATATTACCATTGAATACCACCATTGAATTCAGTTAAATATTTCCACTTTTAACTGCAAGGCTCAAATGCTTGGGTATTACAGAAGATATTTAACTACAGAGGTAACTGCTGCAATTTTGGGCAGTATCAGTTAGCCTTTAAGAAAATAAAGAGTCTTGGGGGGGAATGTGCCTTTTAGTTGAATACAGCAGTTGGCAAATGTAGATGCTTAAAAGCTTTGACATCCCAATATATGCCATCAAAGCATTGTAATAAAATATTAAATTAATTCAGATAAAAAGATAATCCATCGGGGCCACCAACATAGTAGAAGTGTGGTTTCTGTGTAATTAGTCTGACCACAAAATTCAAAGATAAAGTCCCACTCAGAATGAACAATGAAATGTTCATATTTGGCTTTGAATTTTTTTTTATTATCATAAGAGGAATTGCCTGGTGCCAATTGTGTTAACAGTTGGTAAAATCCTGAGCCCTTAATAATGTCAAGAAGTAGGTGGCCGTCTTAGACATTTTATGGTCACAAAATTGAATCCTACTGCAGCTAACAGTAATCCATCATTTCCACCCTCTTTTCTTCCCTTAAACCCAACACTGACCTCATTGTTCCAAGTAAGATGACCAAAGGTGGTTGTTTCTAAATCTCCTATGTTAGATAGAGATAGGAAAGTGGATTTCTGCTTTGGTACCAAAAGGTTTTTTAAAGCTTAAGTGCTTCTCAGTCTGCCAAAAATGTAATGTTTGTTGAATATTTTTTTCTTTCATTTTCTGAAAATGAATATCATAAACCAGGAAAATTAACCACCATGGGGCTCTACATTTTAGCAGCCATTTGGAGGAAATTTCCTGCCAACAGTATAAAAGAGAAAAGGGGGCACACCATGATTTGCTGCAATCTAAAATGCCGTGCCTATTTTATGAAGCACAGATGTAAGATTTTCCACTGTGACAGTTCCCTACACTATCTTTTTTACTGCCATGGCTGAGATGGGTACAGGACTCCCCCCAGCTCCCATGCCTGGGAAATGCCTATTTGAGGGGACAAAAGCAGTAACCATTCCATAGGGCTCGTGGTGTTTAGGTCAGCTTACAACATACACGTGGAAGACATTATGGAACAGTCATGCTTATAATGCCTGGTTTCTCCATTTACTCTGTAAATGAACAGTCCAGTGATGAGAATAAGAGTGATCCTGGATAGGTAGGGGTTAAATCAGGGAGGTTGGTGTTATGTAGCCCAGGACTTGGATTTCAGCACTGATGCTTACTGGCCATGGAATCTTGAAGAATCCATTCACCTCTCCCGGCCTCAGATTCATGTTCTGTAAAGGTAATGATGCCTGCCTCATAAAGTTATTGGAAGGAGAGCTGTAGAAGAAGGGGCGTTGGAGCTGGGCCCAATACAATGAACTCTATAAGAGTTCACTATAGTTTATATAAGCAGAGATGGGCTTCCCAGGTAGCAGGAACAGAGAGCAAAGGTGTCCTGAGGGGAATGCATGGTCCCATCTGAGAGTAATCCAGAGCGTTCAGATGTGGTATTATGATTCTGACACCAATTCCAATGTGTGGAGTTCTCCCCACACCAACAAGTGATTCTCCAGCGTTTAGCTGAGTGTCCTGCAGTTCAACGCAATGCTGATACTACTACCTGAAAGGTAGCGTCAGAGTCCACAGGTCAAGCAAGGGCTGAGTCCCACAGGACTGCCCACCCCGCTCCCCTCCACAGCCAGTCTCGAGTCCTGGTTGTCACCTGGCCTTCTGATGGCCATCTGTGAATCAGAGACTCCAGCCACCTCCTCCTCAGGTTCTATTAATTTCCTAGAATGGCTCACAGAACACAGATAAATGTTTTACTTACTGGATTTTTAATAAACCAGCAGGTTTATTAAAAAAGGATTTAACTCAGGAACAAGAGAAGGATAGGGCAGAGTATGTGGGAAGGAGCTCAGAGCTCTCCTGCCCGCTCCCAGCCCAGCACGCTCCCACATCTCCACGTCACGTGTTCACCAATGCTGAAGCTCTCCGAACCCTATTCTTTTTTTTACATAGCATATCTTTTAAATGTTTACTTTCTAATTGTTGTGAGTATATAATACAGCTGAGTTTTTATATTGACCATTTATTCCGCAGCCTTGCTAAATTCACTTATTAATTCTTTTCTTCCCTTTTTTTATTGAGGTATACTTGATTTATAATATAAGTTTCAGGTGTACAGCATAGTGAGTCACAATTTTGAAAGCTTATACCCCATTTATAGTTATTATAAAATGTTGGCTATATTCCCTGTGCTGTACAATATATCCTTGTAGCTTATTTATTATATACATAGTAGTTTGTACCTCTTAAACCCTTATCCATATCTTGTCCCTCCCCTCTCCCCACTGGTAACCAGTTTGTTCTCTTTATCTGTGAGTCTGTTTCTTTTTTGTTATATTCACTAGTTTGTTGTATTTTTCAGATTCCTCATATAAGTGATATTATACAGTATTTGTCTTTCTCTGTCTGACTTATTTCTCTAAGCATAATACTCTATAGGTCCATCCATGTTGTTGCCAATGGCAAAATTTCATTTCTTTTTTATGGCTGAGTAATACTCCATTGTATGTATATGTACCACATCTTCTTTATCGATTCACCTGTGGTGGACACTTAGGTTGCTTCCATATTTTGGCTATTGTAAATAATGCGAACCCTATTCTTTGGGGTTTTTACAGAGGCTTCATTACATAGGTATGTTTGATTAAATCATTGGCCATTGGGGGTGAGGCTGAAAGTTCTAACCTTCTAAGCATGTTGTTAGTTCCCCTGGTGACAAGCCCCCATCCTTAGGTGACCTAGGGGCTTTCAGAAGTCACCTCATTAATGTAACAAGACACCTTTATAGGTCTCATCACCTAAGAAGTTCCAAGGGTTTTAGTACCTCTGTGCCTATAAAGACCAAATAAATATTTCTTATTATAAATCACAATATCACAGGTGTATACAGCAAAGAGCTGTGAGCCTGATGGCTAAAAAGATGAGGCGGGCCCAGATCCCAGAGGGCCTTTAACATTTGGCAGAGGCGTTTGGGATTAAGTCATTAGAAACTGAGAAGCCGTTGAAATGGGGTGGAGCCATTCCTTAATATCAGGAAAAGATCTGGCAAACAGAGGGATAAAAATTAGAGGAGGGAGAGCACTGAGGAGAGAATTATCACAATTATCCAGGCAAAAAGTAATGATGTCTCAAGGGAGGTGGGTAATGGAAAAGGGGAGTGAGAAATGAATACGAGAGAATCCAAAAATGGAATTAAAAAGGAGCCGTCAGTAATTCAAGTATGGGACACAAAAATATAGAGTCACAGATGGTTCTGAAGGTTTCAAGCCTGTGGCTGGGAGAATAGTTCTGCCATGATTAGAAAATGGGAAGGCAGGAGGAGAGCCTTGAGCTCAGTTTTGTACATACTAAGTTCATGGAAGATCTAAGTTAATAGTTCCAGCAAACTGTTAGAAATATATACACTAGAGTGGGAGGGAGAAGTCAGAGCTGGGGAAATACATTTCAGATTCAACCAAAAGTTGGGAGTCCTTAGCGTTTTAAGAGTGGTTGGGATTTCCAAATGAAGAACTGAAGAAAGAGATGGAAAGAGATACAAGAAGAAAATGACAGAGACGAAGAGATTAGAAAAAATGAGCAGAGAGTTACTCAGAGAAATCACAGGAAATAAGCTCAGTACTGTGTATACAAGACAAAGAGAAAAAATTTCCAGATGGAGGAAGAGGTTAAGTGATGGTAAATGCCACAAAGACACCAAGAACAACATGGCGCCAGGTGGGGCCAGGAGCAGATCCCGCTGGCAAAGGTTATTCATTCCCTCACAAGATGAACATGTAAGCGCCAATAATTATTCCAGAAGATCCTCTCTTTATATTTTAACTACTTAACAGTCACAAGCATAAGATTTATATAAAAGACCCATTTAATTTATTAAAGTAGACATTGGCTAAGTTATTAGCCATTACCTATGACTCTGTAAGACATGAAAAAATTGGAAGAAATGTAATGCGGGCCTTTTATCTGTATGGGAAAGGTCATTGCAAGCATCAAATATTGAATTTTAGAATGGTACCCCAGCAAACAGATATATATTATAACTCAAATTAGACTTCAAGAGGACCAATTTGCTTGAGATTTTATCATTTAAAATATCTTGCAATAAAACTGACTTCATAGAAGGACATTAATCTCATACTTTAATGCTAGTCCGTCAAACTGTTTTAATAGATATATTTGAACAGAATTTTAATTTTTCAGATAATTTTTTTGTGAATTTAGAAGAGAATGTGAAGGATAATAGTAAGATGTTACAAATCAAATTTAAATCCTGATTTTACTTTTTTCATTTTCTACATCAATAATACTAACCAATGATTGGTTTGAAATATATAATACAGTAAACTCTTGACAGAGGTATGATTGGAAAGTGAAAAGTTCTGATTAATGTTATTGTTGATAGCACACATGCTATTTATAAGTCTCTAATGTTAAAAATATGTCACACAGAAAAACCTGGTGAATCTTTGGTAACATAATAGGAGAATCACAGATCTTGTGATACTCAGTTTTTAAAACTGCAATTGCACTCAATACAGGGTTATGTTCCCAGCTCTTTTTTACGGTAAAAATGCATTTCAATAATGAAACGTGTAATTTGGGAATTTTCACTGGTCTACAAGAACTTCAGATAGGTTGATTATGTTCCATAGAGTTGATTTTGTTTAGTCAGTTTTGAAAAGGGGTAACTGATAGTATTTTTTGAAACGAGACGCAAACAAGACGCAGCAAAGAAAGACAGGATATTTGGTTTGAGAGCCCATGAGAAATGTTGGCAGGCGGGGCTGTTTATCCCACAGAAGAGAAGGCTGGAGCAGAGCTTCACGTCTGCAAGGCCAAAACTGGCCTTCTTTGTTGCCTCAGAACATATATCGTGCAGCACCTGGGAGCCTTTGAGAAAGACAGATTTTTTTTCAAGGCAAAACAATGAGAACTGTTGAAGAATGGAGCAGGCAGGCGGCCCATCACTTACGCTTTTCTTGTCCTTACACATGTTCATGGAAAGACTAGGGATTCGCTGGATATGTCCTTTGGCTTGAAAGAAACTGTACCTTGCATACTGCCGCCACTCCACTGCAAACACCCCACCAAAGCATGCTCTCCATTCCTCTGTGATCACAGTAGACTAGGAGAGAAGGGCCGTTTACCTCTCAAGGTTTTTCACCACTAGGGGGCGTGGTGCAGCGGGTCAGAGCATCGGCCTTGGTCTAAGCCACTCTACCTGGGCTCAAATCCCACCTTGGGCATTGCTAGCTATGATTTTGTGTAAGTGGCTTAACTACCGTGTGCCTCAGTTTTCACATCTGTAGGATGGAGATGATGATGGTACCCACCTCGTGGCTGTAAATGAGATCATGCATGTCAAGTAGTTACAGTCGTGCCTGGCAGACAGCAGATGGTAGCCGCCGCTGCTCCTTCTGTTGTGATTGTTGCGTTACTCACCAAAGACGTGGCTTTGTTTTGTTCAGATGAGCTGCTTCAGAAAGAGCAGAACTACTCGGACGATGTCTTGGCCAACATGATCAGCGAACCAAGAATCAGTTATGGCAATGATGCTCTCATGCCATCTTTGACTGAAACCAAAACCACTGTGGAGCTTCTTCCCGTGAATGGAGAGTTCAGCCTGGACGATCTCCAGCCCTGGCATCCTTTTGGGGTCGACTCTGTGCCCGCCAACACAGAAAATGAAGGTAAGAAGCCCAGGAGGGAACAAGAACAGTCTGGTATGTATAATCTCTCTCGTGTTCTTAAGGGGTGACTTTTGATATGAATTTTTAGAAGTGCTTTCTCACTGAGAGGTATTTTGTTGCTTCTGGAATGAAAGCACAATATTCAATTAGTGTTTATGAGACAGTGGCCTAGAATGCACACCTCTGAAGAAAACAGACATGTGATAAAACTATGGAAATCACAGATCACCCAGTGGAGAGAGAGTTTTTTTTTTTCTTTTTTGGCCACACTACGAGGCTTGCGGGATCTTAGTTCCCCGACCAGGGATTGAACCTGCACCCTCGGCAATGAAAGCACAGAATCCTAACCACTGGACCACCAGGGAGTTCCCAGAGAGAGAAATTTTGATGGGGCCTGCATAAATGGAGGTTTGAAAGCCACCAAAATAGTCTTCATTGGTTATTTATTCTAGTGCATTACATTTCAGATCACGTTAAATGTTAAAGGCAAAGATAAAGAACCACTTATGTCATGAAATGTAATTTTGCTTAAGAGTTACACAATTCTGTGTTTGCAAAGTTAAATATAGGCAGCTTTCAAAATTAAGAAGCACACTGACCTAAACATTTCTTCCTATGATAATTCAGAAAAGCAAGATTTTCTCTGTCAACAAATTTGCACAATGGATTATGAACTTTTCATTCACAGGGATTTCTTAGCAGAAGTTTTCAAATAATATCTATTTGGGAGAGAGAATTTTTTAGTTCTTATTCCATATCATTTTACATGTTCAGAAGTATAAAATTTTGAACATAGGAACACCTTGATTTCTAGATACTAATAGTTTGTTTTTCAAGAACACATAGGATTTTTTTTTAATAAATTTATTTTATTTTTATTTATTTTTGGCTGCGTTGGGTCTTTGTTGCTGTACGCGGGCTCTCTCCAGTTGCAGCGAGTGGGGGCCACTCTTCATTGTGGTGCGCGGGCCTCTCATTGCGGTGGCTTCTCTTGTTTCAGAGCACGGGCTCTAGGCACACAGGCTTCAGTAGTTGTGGCACACAGGCTCAGTAGTTGTGGCTCGCGGGCTCTAGAGTGCAGGCTCAGTAGTTGTGGTGCATGGGCTTAGTTGCTCCGCAGCATGTGGGATCTTCCCGGACCAGGGCTTGAACCCCTGTCCCCTGCATTGGCAGGTGAATTCTTAACCACTGTGCCACCAGGGAAGCCTGAGAACACACAGGATTTTATCTGTGATTTTTCTTTGTTAAAGAAGCAACTTTTGACGGTAATATTTTGACAGTAATAAATATGGATATATGTAGTATGGATGCCTCAGAATACAATCACTTACTCCTCAGACTAAATATAAATCCAATATTAGACTGTAAGTGCACTGGAGAAGCTTTTTTTTAAAGAACCGTTGCAGAAAATCTTTATATGGACTGTTTTCATAACATGAGTAATCACCCCGAATGTGTTTCATTAATTTGGAAAAAGGTACCTTCTAGTAATAATATCAGACCATAAACAGCAGTGTTATTTATAATATAAAAATGATTAAGACTACCATTTTTAAAAATAGTTCTAACACAGAGGAAAAGAATTTAAGGATATTTAGTTATCAAAGAGCTGGGTGACTTCCTTATTAAATTGTATTATTACTAGAATGCTAGTTTTGTCATTTTTTAAGATAAATACATTTTGGTCATTTAAAATCCTCATCAGTCAGTCTCTAATGAGAATTTTTTGTGAAAAATGTCCAATCTCATTTTGTAAACTGAACACACACAAGATTTCTTCTTTTCCTTTAGGATATTGGGTTGTTTAATTGATAGAGAAATAGGTGACATGTATGGAGTCTAACAAACTTTGTTTGGTAGAAAATTGCCGTCCTTGATGCCCTTTTTATACCAAATAATGTTAAATGTGTAGTTTGTCATTTATGTCCAAGTTTTAGCTTTTTATGGAAAAATTTAAATACATAGATTATTCTCTATTTTTATTAAAAATTGCCTCTGCCATTGAGAACTTATTCATCTCCAATGTGATTCTAAAATTATAATTTATAAAGAATTAAATATCAATTTCTTATAATTTAAGACCTTTTCACATGTCTTTTAAATATATATTTTCCATAAATGAAATGTTCCCATTTAATATTTTCCATTATTTATTGATTTTGGAAAAGTAGGATAAAACATACTTTAGAGTTTACTGTAATCATTTTTATGAACACACACACAAAAATAATAGAGACTACAAATTGTAATTTATTTATGGTAAAATTTATGGAAAGAGATTTAGAAAGCTAACAACGTAAGCTAAGTTAGCAGCAGAGTAAAATTAATTTACAGACATTAATGTGGATGTTTGTTGTAATATTTGGTATTTCCTTTAGAAATGTGAACTGTGCAAAGTTTAATGAAGATAAAAGACACTCCAGCCCCTGTTTTATGTTAACTCTTCAAATTTAGTGAATATAGTGAAATGCAATGAGCTTGGTACCACAGACCACAATAGAGAATAGCAAAATGTTATAAACATCCCAGAAGGTGCTTCACTTCCTGAATTTCAGAATTTCCCTTTCTCTATCAAATCTTGAGAGCTCAACTGCTTTATATATGAATATCAGCCTACATGTTTCCTTGGTGTCTTTAATGAGGTAAATTTAGCTTTGCATTTATCATATTAATAGTATAAGTAATACCGCAGTTAAATAAATCTGCTCTTATATGCCCTAAGCATTTTATCTTGACTTTATGTGTACTCAGAGGCATATATATGATCTCCACTAAAAATTATATGCACTCAATCAATATTTAAACATGCTTCCTATGTTAAAATTTTTAAATAGTAGCCAAACTGATCCATTTTGTTTAGGAAAAAAAATGGGACGAATACTGACTGTTCCTTTTACGTAGAAATATAAAAAGGAACTATTTCATTTCACTAAAGCCGCTTCCTGAAGTCCCGCCCCTGATGCCATTGTCAGCACTCTCAACTGTTTTCCTGTTCTTCTGCCCCTTAACAATTCCCTCAAATCAAACAAGAAACAAAGAAGTGTTGGTACAAGTTAGAAAGCAAGCTGTGATTTTTTTTTTCTCCTCCTCTTGCCAAATAATGCAAAAAAAAACTGGATTTATCCTGGGTTTCCCCAAAGTGATCAGTTTCCCCAAGGTGATCAGTTTTTGGAAGGTCAAGAACAAAAATGGTTTGGAGATACCCCAGAACAGCAATGGACTGAACACACACCCCAGGGCCCTTGAGTATTGCCAAGATAGATGCCCAGTTGGACATAGTCTGTGACTGAGTGCCTCTGGATCCCTGACCAAGAGACAGCTGTTACATTGCCTAGGCCTCATCAAAAGAGCTAATAGTCTTGTTAAATAAGGATGTTATTGACAAACAGCCAAATCTTACATAAGAGTATTGGAGGCAATAATATTTAAGATCTCAGAGCTTGAGTTCTGGTTTTCACCACCATCAGACCACCACTCCTTTTATAACATTTTGAAAAGTCTCTCTAACAATGAATCTTAAACCGAACTGCCAGAGTTTGGTAGGAGAGTCAATACAATGGATGTAATTTATAGTAAGTGTTTCAACAAGTGTTCAGGCTTGACTACCAATGGAAACAATGGCAGTCAGGCTTTTGCCCCCTTATGGATGTGACAAATACAGACGCAGACTGATAGGGGGGCCCTGAATTCGTTTTTCTTTCTTCATTTTATCCAGTGGTGAGCTCCAGGAAGATCTACAGTAAGAACTGTGCAGAAATGCATTGTGTTTATATATAAAGCTGAATGAGGTTTTGGACTCACATAATCGTAAATACGTGAATGTCCAGCAGGAATTTAGGAAGCTGTGTAGGGTGCAGGACAATTTCTATTTGTGTGGGATTGCCCTGTGCATGCCGTCTAGCATCCCCGGTCCCCAGTCACTAAAACCCACTCCCATCATAGCGACAACCAAAAACACCTCCACATTCCCCACCATCCCACACTACAGAATGATGTGCATCAGCGTTTAAATTCCAGCGCTGCTACGTGAATTGGGGCAAGTTCACAGAGCCTCTTGGGCTGCTTCCTAGTCTGTAAAATAAAGTTGGTAATAATTGCTAACTCAGAGACAGGGTGTGAGCATTAAATGAGATGGTATGGAAAACTCTTAGCAAAGTGCCTAGAATGTAGTAAATGTTCAGTGGTAGTTTTTTGCTTGTTTTTATTTTGTTTGTTTGTTTGTTTTTAAATAGAACCAGGATCATATTAGAGAGGTTTTACCAGCTTGTCTCAGAGAGTCACCCTATCAATCACCCAAACAGTATATCCTTAAAATTAATGAATATAACAAGCCCTATAATCGTCCTAAAATCCTACCCTTTCTCCCCATCTTCCTCTTCTCCCTCTCCCCAGAGCCTGTTCCTTGTTAATCTTACAGACATGTGCTTGCACACAAAGCTATTGAAAATGTCTAAAATTCTCAAAGGATTTCCTTTCATTGTTCATGCAATCCTTATCATCATCAGAGCTTCCAACGCTTACCAAAAATTGGTTGTTTTTCTCAAGAACAATCAGTCAAGTCCACAGAGAGGGTCGGTCAGACACCCAGGCATTCCGTTAATTTATATTGAAAAAATAAGCATCTCACAAACACAGTTTTCCAATATTTTAGGCTCTTTGACCAGCTGCGGTTTGCCTTCAGGGGTTTTTATTCTGTGGTTTTCTGAGCCACAAAACTGAAATGGCTAAACCGAAGTGAAGCTGTTGTTTATAAAACAGTTGTTCTCATGGATGGTGAAATCATCTGGCCGAAAGCTTTTGTGCTGATAGCGTTTTTGTTTGCTCTGCATTTTCATGACTGCCTGACCAAGGCAGCCTGAAGATGAGGAAGAATGCAGTGTCCACCGGAAGGTTTTTGTGGCCAGCAGTCAGCTTGTCTGTGTATAATACATACACGAAACACTATGATATTCTTCAAGAGGCACACTAGGTCCTGTAAGATTGGATTGTGTAATTGCATCGTGAATTTGCCCTCTGGTACATTTTCACTTAGCCATAAAGCAGCAATGAACAAAGCACTTTAAATGGGGAAATTGAGATTAAATAATGTCTTTCATCAAACCTGCAAGCCAGGGCTTTTCAGGCCCCTCTTATCTAGGAGTAAAACTGATTTCCTGCTGATTCCTCCATCACCTTAGGCCTGATGGGGAGGGGAGGTTGTGCTGGGCAGCATTTAGCTTAGAACTGGTCTATTACAAGGAATGCCAGAGCTAACAAACTCAAAAGTCCTAGCGCTTCCATCATTCTATTTCTTTTTATAGGGGACTGTTTGATTCAGAGCTGCTGATGGCAGTAGAATAACATATTTCTGCCTAAGTTTTATTTTAACTCTTTAAGACAATCTGTTTCTAGTGTTTAATTTACTAAACAGCCAAAGTAACATGTTTTGAACACTATATTGAAGTTACTTGCTGGTTCAACGAGTAATGGTCCATTTGAAAAATTAGAAAGTATTTATTTTGGATTGGGAAGTAATGCACTCCTTTTTCTTGTCAATGTATATTCTTTTTTGCAGTGATGAAATTATCTTTTAATTATTGATGTCTGATCACTGAACACGAGTTACTTATTTTTTGAATATTTACTCATATTAAATCAGCCTCACACTGTTAAAGCAGACTAAAGTTTAAGTCACTAAAATTATTATTGTTTATCTTCCTAAAAAATATAGTTTTATTACTGTTTTCAAATAATACATGCAACTTGAAACAGAAAGGCAGAGAAATTTATAGGAATGATCTCCTCACCCAGAATAAACTAATGACAGCTTTTTGTGGTAATATCTTTCAGACCTTTATCTATGCACGTTTGATGCGTTTCCATATTCCCTTGAGTAATTATGGAATAGGGCTTTATCATTTGTAAGGGTCTTTGGCATATGTGTGCACGTTTGAGCCCTGGAAAAACCCAGCTTCCTTGTGACAAAACAGAAGCTCAGAAAGAAGGAGGTTTGCCCAAGAGCGCAGAGAAAACAAGTGGTGGCATTAAAATGGACCCTGAGACTAGACTGACTACCACATCTTCAGTCCAAATTTAAACCACAAACTCAACTGCTTTCCCCTGAGTGGAATACAGTTTCTAATGATTGAACCATTGATGAAGGTAATCACTTTCAAGTTACTTTTTTGCCCTGTGAGTTTGCTTTGGTACATTCTTACCTTCAACTGAAGCACCATTTGGGGCTCTTGTCATCAGGAAGCTCTCAAAAAGTACAATAATCCTTCAGTTAACACCATTTTATAAGGAGTAATAAAGTCCCTCACTGTACGTTGTTGCGGATGGGAAAAAGGATGAAATACAGAGAAACAGTGTTGTTCAGATGTATTTGTGAGTTGCAGAAGGAAGTATGTCTTAATCTGATACATCAATAGAGTGTTAGTCATCCTCACAACAGTTGTCATAGAATATTTCATAAATAAGATATTTAATAAATGCAGTTTTATAGTATTTGAGAGTTTTTGAAATGGATTTTTTTTTAGTTTTTGGTTCCTCATTACAATTAGAAGATAACAGTTATTATTTCTATTTTACTTATGAAGAAACAGCCTCAGACGTGATCATTTGCCCCAGGTCGCCTGCATTGTAAATGTTGGGTTTAGATGCCTCCGCCCTCCTTTTCTCCTCTATGGTGCTGCCAGGCTGCATGATAAAGGACCAAACCACCTTTTTCTTTGGATACATCCAAATGTCTTGGTAGTCTCAGCAACATTATTTTCTCCTATTTTGAAGACTTGGCTTGCTGTCACTTTCTTCTCACTTACTGTTCCCTGCTAACGTATGGCATTCAAAATCAACTTGGGCTTATAATCCCATTTTTGAACACCCGGGCTGCGTGCATCAGTAAGCTGTATGGTCTTACTGAAATTTTTGATCCAAATGCCATCCCATCGAGCACACCTTCTCTTCCCATGGGCACCTCTGATCACTTTTCCTTACCTTCTTACTTTTATATTTCCCAGGCCTTACCCAAGAGGCTGTATCCTCCCTCATGGCTTCACTGGCCCCTTGTCCACTATTTATCCTAAAAGCTTTGTTTCTTTCCCTTGCCTGTTTCTTCAAAGACCAGGGTAAGTTCAAGTTAATATTTTCTGAGAATCAGAAGTACTTTGGAAATACCAGCTAATGGTCAACAACAGTGGGCACTATTGTGCTGACTGCAATGTTTTCTTTGGGTCAGACCCAGAATACTCGCAAAGAAAAAATTGTGAAAGTTGACAAATATGAAAGGAAGTATTTGCACTTCACACATTTCAACTCTATGTCATCTATGAAATAGAAACCAGTCTTTAAAAATACAGAGAGAGGGGGAGGAAACTCTGGTTTACCTCTTCTACCCTCAAACTGGGAACAAATTTGCTTCGCTAAATGGCAGATTATGTGGTGAAACGTTCCTCTCCTGATAAATTCCTATTTGTATTTCTCCTGGCGATTTAACGGAGTCCTTTTATAGTTAATTAACTGTAAAATAAAATAAGATTTTTTAAAAAAAGATAAGATTGGATAGTTGTAAAAGGAGGTATCTTTAAGATTTTCCACTGCGCTGGGTATAATGTATTTTATTTCTAATCAAAAGCCAAGAAACTATTTCTAAATTCGCTGAGAGGAAAACCCACGCTCCCAGCCCCTCTTCTTTGATGTTGCCGCGTATCTTATCCTGGTGAGCGCATTTATTAGAAAACTAAGGAGTAGGATTGGAACATCAATAGCGATAAGCCTTTTTAAGTGGTACCCCTCCCATCCTTGATGCTCAGGATTAACTCACTGTGGTTCTTTTCTAGCTGCTCCTCTTTTTTTTTTTTTTTTTTTTTTATAACTTGTGTATTGCACATGCTTTTCCTTGCGCTGTGTTCAGGAGCCACGACTTACCATCTCGATTTGTCTTGTTTGCTTTCCGTGTATCTTGCTTCCTGTGCCCAGTCGAGCCCGTTGATGCCCGCCCTGCCGCCGACCGAGGACTGACCACTCGACCAGGTACATCCCGGTGACCCTCCGCCCCTCCGCATCTCGCGCTTGCGCAGACGCAGCCCCTTTCTTGGGGGTTAGCCTCTCTGAATTGCAGATATGGAGAAGCAGGGTTTGAAATGACCATGGAAACCAAACTTTTTTAAACTCCCCTTTGCTTTTCCTTACACTTCATTTCCCAAGTTCCTAATTAGGTGATCAATTTTTTTTCTTTCTGAGCGTTCCTTTTGAAGCAATAAAAAGGAGCCCTTCCAACGTTTGGTTTTTTCTTTTGATTTTTCTGGTGGAGAGGGTTCTGTAGAGCCTGTCGGTCGTCAAAAATGGAAACCTACATAGATGCAGACTCTAGCTGGTGACGACCTGGTTACTGCTGGAACATCTCATTCTTTCTTTCTTGTTTGGTATCCGGATGGTCCGTTTCTAACTGAACTGGGCTCAAACTTGGGTCAGTCCCTCAAGTAGACATGAGTTCCTAACAATATCAGAATTGGAATACCTTTAGAGCCCAGAAATATTTCCATTTTATCTTTTGTGGGTTGTATATACTTATTCTTGATGAGTGTCTAAAACACAGCAGAGGTACGTGCCTAATTTTCCATACAAGTTCTTTATTTTTTATACTACTTAAAATTCCCATTAACACTGATATGGACACTTCTTTTTTTGGTAGTTTCCCAAGCATTAAGAAGAAACACACTTTCACCTTCCTGTGTCTCAAATTTAGCGTTAAGAATAATGTCACACCCAACAAAAGCACATACATGCCTGGTTTTGACCCCGTGCACTACCTCGCCCAACTGATAAGTAGCCATTGCTTTCAATGAATCAAAAAGAGAAGTTACTGAATTGACAAATCTATATATATTCTGGGGAGATTTTACTCCCCCAACAGGGCAAACCTACCCATAAATGTTTTCTTCTGTATCTTCGTAATGTCCCCACGCGGTAATCTAGGAACAGGGCATTAACCTCATATGGAGATGTTAACACAAGGAGGTGGACCTTTGCTCCCAGGTTGAGATGCAGTCAGCAGCGGGGCCAGGAGCAGCTCCTGCCCCTCTCTGCCAGCACAGGCTCAGGTTCCATCTGCTTCCCACCACAATCACTGACGAGAAATTCAGAGTCTGCCTTGTGGCACCTTCATGCCTCTGCGCTATGATTAACAGGGCAGCGGGGGCAGTGGAGTGACACATCTTGACAGCCAATCTCCTTGATTTTAGGAAACTCTTTCTGTAGGGCTTTTCAGAGAAATTTAAATTATAGTAAGTCAGACCCAGTTTCAGCTCTTCTAACGTCTTCCTTATTGCCAGTGTCACACAAGTAAATTTCAAGGAACCAGCAGTTGACACATCCCCAGCCTTCTCAGCCCACTGGTAGGGCCCAAGGCTGAGTGAGGGTCCGTTCCATTCTAACTGCAACTGATACCAGCTTAGGTTGGTCCTTTGCCTTGGGCCTTTTTTTATGGCACTTCCTACTTTATTTTTAAAGGAAGAGATGCTTTTCATATCCAAGCATGAAATGTGAATTAGAAGTGCTCATTCAACCAATTTTATTAAGTTGCTACATTGGGCACACTGGGCAATTATGTTCCTATTGAAATACCCAGGAAGAGGTAACACCACTGAAGTCGATTTTTTTCCTTTTTTAAAAAAATCTAAAATGAGAAGGACTTTTCCATACATTCTGAAACAAAAACAATTTGTTTTAAGGGAAGAGCTTGAGAATACCTAGAGGTAATATACAGATGGGAAGAAGCTCCTTCTAAAGTCTCTGTTGTAACAACAGCAATAGCTCATTTTGATGTTTCACAAAGACTCTCCAACTGCTTTGGAGGGTCGAAAGAAATTAAGTAATAAGGCCCCTGTTCTCAGGAGCTTGAATAGAAAGACCACACTTTGTGTATTTAGAAAGATGAGATGGAATTAGAAAGGCACGGAAATACAAAGTAACATAAAGTGTAAACCACCTTGTGATGTTTGTTTGTGATGTGAGCAGATGGGGCATTAACCAAGGGGTGTGTTAATCAGGGCACTTGCTGGAGATGAGCTTTGAGATAGGTTTTGAAAGGTTTGGGGCACATCCATTGTCAAAGAAGAGGGGAATATTCTCTACAGATAGATGAGAGAATGGCCTGGACCAAGCTTCCTTTCTTATACTATTGTAAGACTTGGGTTCCCCAGTAGAAGAGGGCCATAGTGGGGAAAGAATGCTCAGATAGGAAGTGAGGGAGATTCTGGCTAAGGTATGTTTATGAACAGTCCTATTTGCTGCATATGTCTTAAGACATACATATGCTCTATATTTTTGTGCTTGTAGTGAGTCTTTTGAGCATTTGGACCAGTTTCCCCCTGTGTTTTCTAGCATTACTTCCAGTTCTTCATCATCACACTTTATGAGACCGCGTGTTTGAGTATAATGTGCTCAATTATATCATTAGATTTTCCAAAGTTAGAAACCCTTTCCAGGATTGTCACATCATGTTATTCAATTGATGTCATTGTTTTTTAAATAATCACTGCTGTCACTCTGAAACAAGTAAAGAAAGGGCTTTTGTATAATCACAACTAAGGAAAATGACTTCTCCTTGACTTCCATATCTGAAATAACAGGGCACAGTAACTTCTAGAATGTAGTGTCAAGGAAGGAACACCATAATATCAGTGGTGATTTTTAGGGACGGTGACCATTACAGCTACTCCTCTGGGCTTATTTCCAGAGAGAAATAGACTCTGAAGGACAAGTAACGCCATTTGACCAGAATAAAGGAGACAAATACAGGCATACCTCATTTTATTGCTCTTCACAGATATTGCATTTTTTTTACAAACTGAAGGTTTGTGGCAACCCTGAAGTGAGCAAGTCTATTGGCGCCATTTTCCCGAAAGCATTTGCTCACTTCATGTCTCTGTGTCACATTTTGGTAATTGCGCATTATTTCAAACTTCTTTGTTACCATTATATTATGGTGATCTGTGATAGTGATCTTTGATGTTACTATTGCAAGAATATTACAGCTAGCTGAAGGCTTAGATGATGGTTAGCATTTTTTAGCAATAAAGTATTTTTAATTAAGGTACACGCATTGTTTTTCAGAATAGACTACAGTACAGTGCACACATAGCTTGTATATGCACTGGGAACCCCCCAAAAATAGTATGACTCGCGTTATTGCAATATTCACTTTATTGCGATAATCTGAAACTAAACTGCAATATCTCTGAGCTACGTCTGTACATTAGCAGGCTCTTCACAGGGTGGAAAGCTTACCCTTCTCACTCTAATTTTAACCACGCTTCTCCAGTCCTAGTAAAGGAAACCAGATCCTTTGAGAAGGGTTTCCTGAAGGACATGCTTCCCTTCTTCAAGTGAACATGCTTCCCTTCTTGCTGAGAGTCTGGTGTCAGAGCTTAGAGTGGAATCAGGACAACTCGGAAAATGCATGTGGTAAAACTGTACGTGAAGGTCCCTGTGATTTATTTAAAACTTCTCATCACATATCACTGTATGCAGTTTCAGCTTATTGTCAGTGACATTTTCCTGGTGCAAGCTTATTAATTTTTTCCCCTTTTAATGACATTTGCTTAATGTATGGAAAGGCTTTTCAGTGAATGACTGTACATGCTGTACAAAAATAAACTAGGGAGAGCTCTTTCCGCGGAGAGTCCTGCAAACTATTGTGCTATAATTAATCATCTGTTGTTCTGACTTGCTACGTGAATTTGAAATTTTTTTGACTATGAAAAGTAATCTTCGTGTCCTTTCAGAAAGAGTGTGGGTTTTTCTAGAAGGAAAGACTATTCAAGAGAGTTTTCTTCAAATCTCAGAAATATAATTTTAACTATTGCACTGTTAGATCCTGATGACAGAAAGAGGGTAAGGTATAAAGAAATCACTTTGGTTCTAAAGGGACCTCAGATTTAAAAGGGTTTGTAGAAAGATAAAAGTATACAACTAATGAGAAATAAAAGAGCATTAGTGTCACAGCCCAATAAACATTTGTATCAGGAAGATTAGAGGTCAGAATAAGATGAAACTTATTAGAAAATGCTAGTCATTTTACAGCAAGAACATAAATAAGAATAGAGAGCCCTACAGCTCTCTGGATGGGGTTAGGGATCAGGGGGCAGTCAATGAGTGGACCAGTTAAAAGATGAGAGAGGATGGGAAACGGTCCCACTCTGATCGTGCTTCTGTCTTTCATGTGTATATTAAACAGGACGGTCTTTTGTTAAAGGAAAGGAAAGTCCAAGACAGGTGAAGATGAGAAAACAAGGCACTAGCCCTTTGTAATAGTTATCTATTACTATGTAATAAATAACCCCATAACTTAGCAACTTAAAAACAAACATTTACCTTCTTATAATGAATTTCAAGGATTTCAAACATGGTTTAGCTGGGTGCTTCAGGCTCAGGGTCTCTCAGGAGGTTGCAATCAAGACCTCTGCCACAGCTGCAATCATCTGAGGGCTTGAAGTTTGGCTGGGGCTGGTGGGTCTTTTTCCAAGATGGCTTGCTCACATGGCTGTTGGCAGGAGACCTCAGTACCTCACCATGTGAACTTTTGAGTGTCCTCACAACATGAGTGTCCTCACAACGTGGCAGCTGGCTTTCCCCAGACCAAGTGATCCAAGAGAGAGAATACAAAGGAAGCTGCCTTGTATGACCCAGTCTCAGAAGTCATACCCCATCACTTTTGCCATATTCTAACAGTGGAAGCAAGTCACTATATCAGGTCTACACCTGAGGAAGAGGGAAATAAATCCCACCTCTTGCTGGGAGGAGCATCCACAAATTTGTGGATATATTTTTAAACTACCACACTTCTCTACTCAAGTCCAAGTTCCTATAAATCATGGGCTAGAAGAACTTGAGGGCAAGATCGTAGAACCACTCTCCCTGATGTTTGTGGACTAGGAAGAGCTGGGAAGATAGGGATAAGAAAACGTAGTTGTGACAAGCAGAAGGGAGAGAAGACAGCATCACAATCTACACGCCGGGTGGAGACTGACATTGATCTTGGGTCCATTTTCAAATAGGTTATTAAATGGAAGCTTTCTGAGCAGTTGACCAAGAATCAGTGATATGTCACAACCACTATGGGTTCCCTGGATCTTGTAAAATTATCCTCTTTTCTCTTTGTGTAGACTGTGCTGTTAGACTGGCACGTCATACGCTGTGGACATTGCTTTTCAATTTCAGCAAGATGTGTGACAAGGTTCACAGCACCTTGTAGACAAGACGTAAGAGTTGATAGACCAAAAGCAAGAAATCAGGTCCCATGGGAGCTGAAGGAACTTGGTAACATGTAGCCCAAGTAAGAGAAGAATCAGCAGGAACATGGTGCCTCTCCTTGGGTATCTGATCTGTTCAAGGCTATAGGGCAGAAGGGAGATTTAGGTTTGCTCTGTGTTGAACAGAGTGGAAGTTATAAGGAAACTGATTTTGGCTTAATGTAAGAAAGGCCATTCTAGTAGACAAAGCTGTCCAAAAATGGAGGCAAACTGATAATTCCTCTCTGTTTAAGGAGAGCTGAGAGTTTACCCCTGGGTGGGAACACCAGAGAAGAGATGATTTTAGAAGCCATTCTCATCCTAAAATTCTGACTTTTGATATTTAATTGCTACAACGTGGAAATGATATTTACACTTTGTAATTTCACTTTTTGTTTTAAAAATTACTTTGCGTTTTGATTTTAAGCTTCAAATTACTATCTGAAAAATTAAATTCATTATAACAATTAGTGTAAGAATCATATAGCAATTTATAGAGAAAGAAGAGTTAGTACGTTAGAAATTCTGTTAGTCCCACAGAAGCATTTTTCAAAAATTATGTACTGCAGTTCTTTATTCAGCAGATGAACCGTTTACATTATGTATCTATAACTAAATCACTTAACTAAATAAATGATATGATTTTTACAGTGCTTCACTGCATAGATGCACGAACATAATTTATTTGTAATTGGAACAAAGTCCTAAAGTAGCAGTTTTGTTCTGCCAGGCAATTAATACTCATTTTTAAAGCCTTTTATTATTTTTTCTGAAGGAATGAGAGCACATGGAAAAAGACATATAATAGGCTAAACAATAAGC
Source organism: Balaenoptera musculus (assembly GCF_009873245.2). Taxonomy (NCBI): domain Eukaryota; kingdom Metazoa; phylum Chordata; class Mammalia; order Artiodactyla; family Balaenopteridae; genus Balaenoptera; species Balaenoptera musculus. The sequence goes on along the minus strand of NC_045788.1, from coordinate 126,202,281 downwards.
ACCTAAACCAAGCGAGCATATTCTAGGAGCAAATCCTTTCCAGCCTCCCAACTAGCATTTAACTTCTGGTTTTTTCCCCATTAAAAAAAAAAAAAAAATTATAGCATGTGTTTAAAGACAATAGAAGCCTGAAGTGCAAATTTCTTTAATCTTTAATTTCTTTTTGTTTAAAATAGGTAGTGGTTAAGGATTTAAATATAGGGTGTCATTTTTCTTGAAGAAAGTCATTCATCTATTTTCCTCTAACTTCAGGCCTAGAAAGAAGTTTCTGGTAGGCTTTGTGTTATAATGTTATTGTTTATAGATAAAACAAATGGACTGGCCTGCGTATTTTGATTATGGTGTAATGCTTACGGTATCATGCAGGTTCGGGGTTGACAAATATCAAGACGGAAGAGATTTCGGAAGTGAAGATGGATGCAGAGTTCCGACATGATTCAGGATATGAAGTTCGTCATCAAAAACTGGTACGTGACATAATCTACCTCTTCTGACCACTCTGTCTTGCCAAATGACTTTCGTTCCTCTTGGGTCAGAAATCCAGTTAAGGAAAAGATTAAAACAAAAATAGAACACTTGCCTATAGGATCATCATGAAAACGTGAAGAAAAGAAAAAAGAGCCTCTTTATATAGTAGTTCTTTAGGTCTAGAAAGCAGCTGAGCCCACGTTGGGCTTAAAGTGGAATTACTTTGTATTCTACCAGCCATTTTAATTAACTTCCTGTCTGTTTTCTAGGAAATCAGGTTTATAATAGGTTTGTGTGAAGGATCGAAATCTTAAATAAACACGTACAAACACTACTTGGGTTCACAGAACAGCTTCACGGCCGTTGGCTTAATTTCACATCTGTAACTCTTCCCCTGGGCTTCGTCGCCTCTCTCTCACCCCTCCTTTCTGTCCCCTCCCCACATTTTAAATTCTTTCTCCGGGGTGGGATGTTTGGGACCCTCTGGCGGTAGGTAGACGGGTAGGTGAGCCAGACTGCATTATGTTCCCAGCAGTGTGTTCAGCCGAAGGCTTGGGCAAGAAAGACTGTGGCTTCGTTTTCAGACAAAATTGCCCTTCCCCCCCCCCCCCAAATGTTAGAATTGGAGTAAATCAAAAGGCACCCATCTCCCTTAAGGTTACATAAAAACCTTTACCAAAAGCTTCAGATAAATCAATCCTGCATTATGCTAGGGGTCCTCCCATCTTAAGAGTAAACAAGCCCAGTAAGTGGCTTAAATTAATAAAGAAGACAATTTTGTTGCACATTCAGTAGTGAACAAAAGTGGTAATCAAATTCTGAAAGCAGTAATAATACTTGAGAAGGACTCTCTCAGGCACTTACTTTGTTTTTGTTTGTGTGTGTGTATACATGTGTTTTTCCCTTTCAAGGGGAAACTGTCTTTCCATTATTCATAAATAAAATGTATAAATCCAAGTATTAAACTCCAACAGAAACCCCTATAAGGTATAGTGTATGCCTCTTTTCACTCTAAACAATTGAGGCAAGTTCAAAATTGACTTGAGATTCAGGTTTGCATTTTAACTCCCATTATCTTTTTGATAAAAGCACAGGGAACTTTTGGAAGCATGGTTTTCGTTGGCAAGTTAATCCAGTGTCAGTTATTATAGAATCAGGGGCACTCTTGATCTGGCTGATGCTGAAGAGGTTAATAAAAACTTGTGGAATCTGTTGAGGATTTGGGAGCTGGTGGGGCAGAGAGCTGAAGATTAACGTGTGGATTTGCGTTTTCTGGTGCCTGTGTCATAAAAGCCCGTCTCCGCAGTTACACTAACTCCTGTAATACGACCGTGGCTAATGGCAGGGGCAGCAATTAAGAGAATCAGCTCCCTCTGCTGAGCCAGTTGACGAAATAATGTACTACAATTAGTGCAATGAATAGTACAAAATTACAGGATTTTCTTAAAGACATAGGAAGATGTCCAGACTTGCATTCATTTCTGATTACCTCATACTTTTATCGTTAGCTAATTAATGATTTGCTTTTTATAAATATGTTGAGTGAGCATATTGGTTTAGAAAGGGGCATAATTAGGAACAGCTTATAATTTCGTTGCAGATATACCGTAAGTAAAACTCTTTTAGAAATTTGCTTTATTTGCTGTATTTCATGTTGCCTTTGCAGACTGCTAGGATGTTAGTTCTAGCCATGCCAGTCTGTCATTTTACTATCTTGAGATTATACTAAAAGAATTATTTAGGGAGCTGTTTTTATTAATTGACATAGCAAATGTGGTATATGTTCAGTAGTAGTTGGGCCAGATGATCCGTCATAAGAGCATGTCCTTACATAAAAAGTGATAAAAGTTGCAGTGTGTTTTTATAATTCCATTCAAGTAAAGTTGAAAAATAATGACTTGCGTTTATAAACAGTATGAAGGAATGTAGTGTACTAAATTTATCACTGAATAAATTTCTTCTTTACAGTAGTCTCTAAATTCTTTTCATGTTTAACACAAATAAACATCAAGAATAAAACAACATTTTTAGTTGAGTTGCCAGAGACAACATAGTAAGAAAGCATGTGTTAATGTGTGGCTATTAAAATTCCTATCTTGTTGCCTACTACTTCTTCTCTTTGAAATAAGTGCCTTTTAAGCATGATGCTTCTCAAGGTTAATTAGTGTCTTGCTGAATTATTGTGGCTGAAAGTAGGTAACAAGATGCCTTTTTTCTTCTGTTTAATGTCTTTGTTTCAGAATGCTTATTCCTATGTATTAAAAATGTCCCTCTAAGGAAATGAGGGCATCTATAGTTTGGAAAAGCACCTAAGGCATAGCGGTCATGCGTCAGGTCTCCCAGTTTAAACCTGCTGTGACTGGGAAAATACTGACCTCCTTTCATAATCACGATCCGTGCCTTTCCAGTTTTTGATAGATCCGAGAGCTGCCGTCCCCCTCTTACAGAATGTTCCATCTGTCAAAGGGTTTCAGGTCCCTGCAGGCTTCTGTTTTGCCATTCTAGAGACATGTGGGGGATGGAGGGAAGTGCACTTTCTAGGACTGGGGAAGCCACATGTTGTACATCATTCTATAGACTGCAGATGTCATTCTTGGTAAGTAGAATGTGGGGTTTTTCTTCAAGTACGCACCAAATAATTGAGTGACCAACAACTCAAACTTATGGCATAAAATATATACTGAATATACTGAAACTTTTCACATACCTCATCCAGATATCTCCCGCAATTACAATCCTTTCTCTTGCATTTGTTTTCAAGGTGTTCTTTGCAGAAGATGTGGGTTCAAACAAAGGTGCAATCATTGGACTCATGGTGGGCGGTGTTGTCATAGCAACAGTGATTGTCATCACCCTGGTGATGCTAAAGAAGAAACAGTACACGTCCATCCATCATGGTGTGGTGGAGGTACGTAAACGTGTCTGCATGTTTGCAAGTGGGAGTGAAAGACTATGAAGAAAATCTTGCTGGGTGTTAGACTAAGAATCATCCAAGTATCTCTTCTTTGAACAAACAATCCATATTGCTGCTCAAGTTGCAGCTATTTTCTTGCTTCTGGTTTTTATTCATTCCAACTTATAACTACTGTGATCAAGACATTGGGGATATATGCTGCTATCTCAACTTCTTATAATTTGTATTGAAATATCAAAGTAATACTAATGGTAATGCCTGGCTTACGGATATTGTGATTATGGATACTGTGATTACAAACATTTAAAAGAAAAAATAACAAATGAAAAAGGAAGTGGAAGGCTGCTTTTAAAAAAAATTTTTTTAAGCACATTTATTGCTGGATTTTTTTATCTTAAATAATTTGATTTCTACCTCAAGCCAGGTAATAGTAAATAATTTTCAGTAAAGAGTCTTACCTTTAAAGTTTCACAGAAAATCACATTGTACCAAAAGGCTGAGTGAAACATACAAGGTTGTTCAAGATCTTTAACCTGTCACCCTGCACATCCACCTGAAATATCTTAGTTTCAAGGTGTTAGTGCAGTGGCACTGGAGATGGAGAGAAGACCCACAAAGTGACAATTACATTTACTTGAGACTCTCCAAACACCCCAACCTGTGAGAAACAGGAGTATGTACAATACAGAGGTAACGAGTTACACCAACAAAATAGAGTAAGCTGCGGGATTCAAATATGATGCCTTAAACCCATGATACAAAATATTTTAAAATAAAATTAAATGTGCAAATAAGTTCTTTATATGCATTTAAAATGCAGGGTTTAGGGGAGGAACCTCACAGTATATGTATTTTTTTAGGAAACTGTTAGAGAAAGTGAATTAATACATCTTGAGAAGTTTAGAATTTTTAGAGCTGAAAGAGATCTCAATGATCAGTTAATTGATCTTCTCATTTTCTAGATGAGAAAACAGACCCAGACAGAAGACATGTCCTTTCAATGTCAAATTCCGTAGAGCCAAGTTCACAGTACAGATTTCCCCACATCCTGTCCATTGCTTTTTCCATCAGAGCAAAGTTCAGATATTTCCAGTGAGTTAAACTTCTCACTAACCCCAAGGAAATGTGCTCCAAACCATTCTTGATTATAGGAGGATAGGAACGGTTTAAATAAATTAAGTTTGTGGCAAAGCCAGAAACCTCATTTAGTTCAGCACTTGGAACATCCAAGCTCCTTGTTTACAGGAGCTGCTGATGGAAATTGGTTTTGAGTCTTGTTTTCCATGCCCATCCTGGTGTGGAGGTGCTAAAGAACAGTGAAATGAATGAATCCAGGAAACAGGTGGCAAGATGTATAAGAGCTGAATGATTGACAGATAGGAGGGTGAGCATATAAGTAAGCGATGATAGCGTCATGAAGTGTGGGGCGCTGCTCTTCATAATAGTATTTCTGAGCTTCTGTCCTTTGAAACAGTATAAGATGTATTATTAGTAGTGTTATTAGCATCAGTAATCTCATTTCTACTCAAAACAATTTTTTTCAAAAAAAAAAACAATTTTTTTTCATTTTTCATTTTAATTCCATGTTTGAGCAAAAAAAAAAAAACTGTTTTCATACTTGAATAATTCAAAAGCCCATTTAAATTTTTTTAATATAATCATACATTTTAATGGCCTTGAACTGATGAATCTACCCAAGAGGTGGCTTCCTTTTTATCAAAGTGCCCGTCTTTGGTGCCAAAGGACAAAGAGCCTATATTGGTTTGCTCAGGCTGCCATAGCAAAGCCACAGGCTGGGTGGCTTAAACAACAGAAATGTACTTCCTCACAATTCCTGAGGCCTCTCTCCTGGGCTCATAGGTGGCCTCCCTGTGCCTTTACATCGTCTTCCCTTGTGCAGGTCTGTGTCCTAATCTCCTCTTCTTGTGAGGACACCAGTATTAACTGCCTAAGGTCCACACTAATGACCTCATTTAACCTTAATTTCGTCTTTAAAGACCCTCCAAATACAGTTATATTGTGAGGTATTAAGGATTAGGTTTTTAGCATCGGAATTTGGGGAGGACACAGTTCCGCCCATAACAGAGGCCAGTGATGCTGGGCGGTAAAAACCAGGCCTCTCAGGGGCTCTTTGCCATGATTGCCATGGTTGTGCATGAGACTTACCAGGTACTGACTTCAAAGGACACATTCCTCAGGTCCCACCTCAGACCTAGGAAAACAGAATTTCTAAATAAGAGGCTGGAAATCTGAGTGTAGAAAATGTTCGCAGCTGAATCAGACATGCAGTCAGTTTTGAGAATCACTGAAGTATATAGAGTGTTACTGCTCCTGCCTCTTTGTTGTCTAAGCAAACCTTAGGGAGCAGAAAATGGTATCTCCTTGTCTCCAAGCTCACTAGTCTCTCACTAGTCGCCTTTTAAGCCTTCTTACAGCTGCCTAGGTTAAATGTTTCTTTTGGTTAGTTAGCAAGAAAAGTCTCCTTGGTTTTGGAATATTAGAGCAGTTGATGCTTTAACATGAGTTCTGAAAAAAAAATAAATTAATTTTTAAACCAGAAGGCAACCTTGTAGGGAGGGCAGTCGATCAGCCCTTCTCTTGGTGTTTATTTTGTTAGCTACTTGAGAGCAACTAGGAACCTCTAGAGTGACTGCCCCACCTCCTTTTGTGTTTCTTTTCTTCATGTCCTCTCACTTCCTTCTTCCTTAAAGTAACAATGTTGTCAAGAGCCGGGAAACCATCCCGTTTTCCCTGCAAAGGCCTTCCTTTCTCTCCATTCCTTAGGTAACCCTTGCTCAAGCTCCGTGTTGAGCCAGTGTTCAACACGGAGCTTGAGGAGCTTCAGGCTAACTTCATCTAGGGTGCTTGTCACCATCCCTGCCCTCAGGAAGGTGATAGTCTAGCTGTGGTGGTTGAACTTGGGCACAGAGAGCTGCAGCCCAGCCTAGACACCTAGGCTGCCTCACGTGGCCTGGGTGATGCAGGGTGCTGGGGGGTTTCAACCTCATTGCTCTCAGAGTCTACGCCGAAGGAAGTGATCCTCCCACACACGTTCCTCTGCCTGTCTTAGCAGGCTGTCACCCTCAAGGACATGGAAATAAGTTTATTGCCAGCTCTGGTTAACCTAGTTCATTAATGAGTAACCTTATTTCACCAAGAACAAAAATGAGTAAATGGGTATTCCCAGATGGATGGGTCTAAGTCTGTCAGAACAGAATACAGTCACACCTCACGCCATCCATGCATGAAGGAGAAATCACAACAAAAGCTTTGGTGTCCGGGAAATCGCTCCTTCTTAGAGGGAAAGATTCCTGCAGAAGATCACAGAGGTGTGGAAGTGAAAGCAAGCCCAGTACTTTTATTAATAGAATCGTTACCCGGTAGAAATGAGCAGTTGCTAGTTTTGGTTTTGAAAAACTAAGCAATAAATACTGATTTAATGACTTGCTTAGTCATAAGGCCAGCGATTCAGTCTGTAAGTCATTAGCTACGGTTTCCCAAGGAGATGACAGTGCTTCATTTGTGCATCAAGCAGTGACAAGATAGCCTTCTGTTATTCTGTTTCCCAAATGTGCGCACCATCTCCGGTGGCTGAGTATCCCAGCGCCTGCTGAGTTACCCACCCTTGTCCTGCTGTAATCAGATTCTGCAAAGCCCATTGACCCCAGGTTCTGTGTAGTAGCAGACGGGCCTTTTCTACGCTGATGTCAGTTGACACTAAATATTTTTAAATATATATTGGAGTAGTATGTCCACTACTCCTCATCTTTAATAAGAAGTAGGGGGGGCACAAATTCTCTTTATTGAAGGACATAAAAAAATTGTTCTTTCACAGATCTGATAACTAGAACACCAGAAGTCTCCTATCCCCGCCCCCAGTCATCTCATGAATGATCTAAAGAAGAGAGTTGCTTCTTTAGCTTTTTATGGAGATATGGCATATGACTCTTTCTAATGAATGTGCTATCAGATTGGTGACATTATAAAAATAGGTCCTTATGGGTCCTTTCTTCCTGGCAAAAAGTCAACTTTTAGCGGAGGCACCTAGCAACCGCTATAGAAATCAGACAGATTGGTCAGGTTAAATTGGAAGCAATGGTAAGAAAAAGTGAGGGTGGACTCCAAGTCTTCAGGCGGCTGGAAGTGAACAGCAGGAGGAGAAATTGGAAGGTCAAAGGAAATCCTCAGCGTAGCGGGAGAGTTCCAGGGCATGCCTGGAGAATTACTTGATGTAGGCACTAAATATAACTGAACTACTTATAAAGAGCTGGAAATATAATTAAGAAAATGAACATGTATACTGTAGAGTAGAAAACCAACACTGCGAGGTTACTAGAAGGGATAAACCATTAGCTTGAAAACGTCATTGCTGTTCTCTTTGCTTGTACTTTCCTTCCCATGTTCCTGGTGGTTTTGATCTTCTTACACTCTCCGGTACTTTGCATGTTTAGTTTATCTTATCCTCCATTCTTTGTCCACCTAGATGACCTGAAATGGAAAGTCTTAGGGGCTGGGATTCTGTTGTTGGGCCATGCATAAAGGGACACCCATCAACACACATCCTGCTGACTACTATACATAATAAAATTAAAATACAGTGTCCACTGGCCCTCCTCCAAGCTTAAAGTACCTACACGAGAAACGGGATGGCAGGGGTATCTAGAAATTAAGGAGAGACCCAAATAGATTTTATGTCTGTAGTCTAGTGGTTGAGCTATAAATTCTTCTGGATATAGTGAAGGAATAAATAGCTCCAAAGAGTCAAGTTCAGGGAGAAAGGGGTAGGAAGAGGGCATTAGCCAAACAGTAGCCAAAAGTTCTACTCAAGGTCGTATTAGGACCAGATGAATCAGGCTCTTTGGGCTCAGTTCTCAGTGTATGTCAGCAGCAATGACCCGTGGAAGTCCAAGCTGGGGTGCAGCGCAGGGGCCCCGGGGTCTCTAACAAAGATGAAGACTTCAGATCAGTCATTGCTCCCATCAAGTCCAGAAAGTCCAGAGAGGGGACGCTCAGAGGTGTTGTGCCAGGTGGGTTTTCATCTCAGCAAGTGACACATGTTCCTGCCCCGGGGAGCAGATGGGGATTCTGTCCCCCACTCCATTGTTCTATGGTTTCTTCCAGAATAAGCACCACTGGCTACATCTTCCCCCAGTTCCATATGAAGGGAAATAGTGAGTGACAGATGGCTGAGCCTTGCTGGGGAGGAAGGTTCCCCCTTACCTGCTGCCCTTCCTTCCGTGGTAGGTTTATCCATGGACATGAGTACTGTTTCACTTTTAGCTCTCGAGGGGTTGGGAATCAAAAGATGCAATCCACACTCCTTGGGTGCCATGTTGTAAAAGCAATCCCTTCTCCTGTAGCTCCTGAGCCCTCTGAGACCTGAGGGCCAAGTCGCCGCACTGCAGGACCGGCAGAACAGCTGCCCTCCCAGGGGCAAAGGGTCACGAGGATTAGCAAGTAGAAAAGAGGCCAAGGAAAGACAGGAAAGTTAGCTGCCTGACTTGCATACCAGCCTCTGAGCCTGGCATTTACTGGCACAGCTCTCTTAAAGAGTTGGGCTTTGGCCTTTGAAGAGAAGATCAACTCTTAAGTTGCCAGGTGTTCCCCTGCCCTTGATGAATGCAGCCAGTATGAGGGTTGACGTGGCTCTGGGGGTAGATACAAGTTTAATACTCCAACAATCAAGCAGCGCTATGTTTTCTTCTACACTCAGAAACATAGCAGCTTTGTGCTTGATCTCCTCGGCAAGATTTTTTTTTAATCTCCACATTCTTTGAAATCTCAGTTAAGAGGTGGCACAGCGCGAAAAGATGCCCAAGTTCAAATGGCATAGGGCTGCAGACAGGCTGTTTCCTGCAAGCAGATTTGGAGAATGAATGAAATCTCTTGTTATTGCTGCTGACCTTTAATGATGGCGTTTTAACTTACAAGTCAGTGGCTAATGACACAATTGCCAGTTAAAGCAAGGTGACCTCATTTGTTGACAACAGAGCAGATCAAAGGAAGAGAAAGGGATGGGAAAACACCAGTGGTTATTCCCCCGGGGCCAGCGATGGTGAGCCTCCATTTGAGCCGTGTCCTCTGAGGGGAATTTTATGACTTTTTATTCCAGCTGCCTTGAGATTAGCCAAGGTGATCATTCCAACTCATGACCAGACTGAAAGGCGTCAATTGGTCCATGAGGTGGAGTCATACAAAGTAACCTTGGGGGAACCAGATTATTCCAGTTTTATTGAGATATACTGACATATAACACTGTATTAGTTTTAAGTTTGCAGGATGATAATTTGATATATGTATATATTGTGAAATGATTACCAAAATAAGTTTAGTTAACAACTATCACTTCACATAATTACAATTTTTTTCTTGTTGTGAGAACTTTGAAGATCCATTCTCTTAACAACTTTCAAATATACAATGCAGTATTGCTGACTATAGTTACCATGCTCTACATAACATCCCCAGAACTTATAACTGGAAGTTTGTATCTTTTGACCATCTTCACCCATTTCACCAACTCTGCAACCACCAGTCTGCTCACTGTATCTATGATTTGGGTTGTTTTAGATTTCACGTATAAGTGAAGTCCTATAGTATTTGTCTTTTTCTCTGTCTGACTTATTTTGCTTAGCATAATGCCCTCAAGGTTCATCCCTGTTGTCACAAACTGCAGAATTTCCTTCTTTATTATGGCTGAATAATATTCCGTCATGTGTGTATCACATTTTCTTTATCCATTCATCCATTAATGGGCACTTAGGTTGTGTCCATGTCTTGGCTATTGTAAGTAATACTGCACTGAACATTGGGGTGCAGGTATCTTTTCAAGATAGTGATATCATTTCCTTTGGATACATACTCAGAAGTGGAATTGCTGGGTCATATGGTAGTTCTCTGTTTGGTTTACTGAGGATCTTCCATAATGTGTTCCACAGTGACTGCACCATGCTTTCGGTCTAAATTATTCATTAGCCGGTGTGGTTTAGCCATGGTGTATCAGTCGCCCTCCATCCCTAGACCTAGTGTCCTAGCACCAACACACCCACTCTCTGGTGTTTGTCCTTCGTCGGGTTCAGGGGGAAAAGCTGCTTCAGGAGCTAGGTGTCACTTTGCAGCACTGGACAGTGGAGAACAGGCCTGCGGCATTCTCCTGGAAATGATGAAGGGAGCCCGTTCTCATCGTGTACAGAATAGAAAACACCCCTTTGAAAGAAAAACCAACTTCTGGACAGCACATCTTACCCTTTCCTGTGGAAGACATGCTTCTTCACTCTGATTAAGTTTGTGTTGATTTTCTCCATCTTCCAGTGGTTTTACAGAAGGTTTAAAGCAATCATAACAAAACTAAGCTTTCCTTTATTCAGCAAAGAGTTAAGTATTTGCTTCCTCTTTTCTGTGGACTATTTGAGGTACAGCAAATATACTAGAAACCTAAACATCCCCCCACACACCCCATCCCACACCTGGCCCAGCCTGCAGAGAGTAAATAAGTGTAGCTCGGGCCTAACAGTGACACTGAGGGGAGGAACACAAGTTTACAACTGCTGACCTGATCTTGGAGGGGAACCACCATATCACAGAGGGAATCTCTTTAAACCTTCGGATGACATACTTTTAGAATCTTAGTGCTAGGTTAAAAAATAATAATAATCTGGAACAGCATGTTCTTTCTGTGTTTTTTAATATCTTTTGATATACCTATATCATTATTTTAATTAAAAGAGTCTTTCTTTAACATCTTAAATTTAGTGAACACGGGGACAAACTAAAACGAGCTCAGGGAGATATTCAGCAGTCTTCCTTTCTACTTTGCTGAATCTCTCTCCGTAATACTGTTGGCTTTTTTTTTCTAGCTTAACACCACACTTTTCAAGTAAGGGAGTCTTTCCTGGAAGCCTTTTGTCTTTCTTCGGGCCAACAAGGGAAGAAAAAAATATTTATTGCCCTAGATGTATCCAGTTACTATTCAGTTGGGGAAGCAAACCAGTGAGCGCTTTGCAAGCCAAGCCAGCGGGTCAAGGTTTTAAGCGCCACCTAGTGGTAGATGGAGCATCTGCATAACTGGTGGGCACAGGCGTTCTGCTGTATGTCAAAGTGGTGAAGAAAGAGGGAACATTGTGGGTGTTCTGCAATCTTGGCAAGAGAAGAGTACAGTGCGCCTTATCTTTTTACTGCTTCTCCGTGTGCACTCTTAAAAGATTGCTTTTCTTAACGCATTTGTCCTCGTTCTTGCTTTGCAGGTTGACGCTGCTGTGACCCCAGAGGAGCGCCACCTCTCCAAGATGCAGCAGAACGGCTACGAAAACCCAACTTACAAGTTCTTTGAGCAGATGCAGAACTAGACCACCACCGCAGCAGCCTCTGAAGTTGGACAGCAAAACCATTGCTTCACAGCCCATCGGTGTTCATTTAGAGAATAATGTGGAAAGAAACAAACCCTTCTGTTTTATTATTTACTCATTATCGCCTTTCGACAGCTGTGCTGTAACACAAGTAGATTGCCTGAACTTGAATTAATATACAAATCAGTAATGTATTCTCTCTCTTCACATTTCGGTCTCTCCACTACATTATTAATGGATTTTGTGTACTGTAAAGAATTTAGCTGTATCTAACTAGTGCATGAATAGATTCCCTCCTGATTATTTATCACATAGCCCCTTAGCCAGTTGTATATTATTCTTGTGGTTTGTGACCCAGTTAAGTCCTACTTTGAAATATGCTTTAAGAATCGATGGGAGATGCTTCATGTGAACGTGGGAGTTTAGCTGCTTCTCTTGCCTAAGTATTCTTTTCCTGATCACTATGCATTTTAAAGTTAAACATTTTTATGTATTACAGATGAGTTAGAGGATTTTTTTTCCACAATGGCATTTTACTGTACAGATTGCTGCTTCTGCTATATTTGTGATATAGGAATTATGAGGATACACGTTTATTTCTTTGTGCCTGTTTTATGTGCACACATTAGGCATTGAGAATTGAAACTTTTTTTGTCCACGTATCTTCAGATCTTTGATAAATAAAAGAATCCCTGTTCATTGTAAGCACTTTTACAGGTGGGGGAGGGTGGGATGGGATTGCCCTGCTGGTCTCCAATTACCAAGAATTCTCCCCAAAAATTTTCTGCAGGATGATTGTACAGAATCATTGCTTATGACCATGATAGCTTTCTACACTGTATTACATAAATAAATTAAATAAAATGACGCTGGGCAAGAGTTTTCTTTGAAGGATGACTATGGATGTTAAATATTCAAAGTAATTTTGGGTGGGGAAGAAGAGGTAGATTCAGTTTCTTTCACCCAGTCTGAAACACTTTATTTATGATACCAAAAAAAAAAAAAAATGAAAGTGGAAGGGACAAAATCAGGGAATGCGGAAGGCAAGCCTGGACAAACCCTTTGAGATTTGTCTTCAATTTGTATAAAACGGAGTTTTCATGTAAATAAATACATTATTGGAGGAGCGCCATTGTGCGGTGTGAATGATTCCATGGTAACAACCTTCTGATCCTTGAGTCATCGGAAGACTGCTAAGAACATTCTAATGCCGGGCATCCACACCTGTGGTGTCTTAGCTGTAAGTCTGAGCAGGAAATCGGGGCCAACAGGCCACTCCCAGTGCTAGTAAAATACTTCATAGACCTGATTCAGTTTTTACTTGGTCCAAACTATTTTGCTGCCATATCTTCGTCCTCAAGTTTGTCCCTGTCTTAGCCCATTCAGGCTACTATAATAAAATTATAAGCTACTGGGTAGCTACTGGGTTTCTCACAGTTCTGGAGGCTGGATGTCTGAGATCCGGGTGCCAGCATGGTCAGGTGAGGGCCCTCTTCCAGGTCGCAGACTTCTTGTGTCCTCACGTGAAAGGGGCTAGGGCCTCTCTGGAGCCTCCTTTACAAGGGCACATATCCCATTCATGAGGACTCCACCGTCATGACCTAATCACCTCCCAAAGGCCCCACCTCCTAATGCCATCACATTGGGCATTAGGACTTCAGTGTGAAGTTTGGGGGAACACAAACATACAGACAGATTGTAACAGCCCCTAATAAGATATGAAGAGAAAAGTTCTAGGGAAATAAAAGAAGACCAGCTGATAGTTATCGATAAAGCAGGATTTCTCAACCGTGGCACTTTTGATATTTTGTAGGGAGTAATTCCTTGTTTTGAACATTGTAAGATGTTCAGCAGCATTCCTGGTCTCCACCCACTTCATGCCAGTAGTGTTCCCCAGTTATGATCATCAAAAATGTCTCCAGATATTGCCAGATGTCCCTTATGGGGGCAAAATCATCCCCATTTGAGAACCTCTGCTCTATATCTACTTTAAAACAATGTCGTGTACTGTACGTGATTTTTAATTGGAGAAGCCTGGGCAACTTCTATTCCAAAGGTCTAAGAACACGTTGACCCTGGTGTTTTTGCTGTGCTGTGCTTGATAATGGGAACATGAGAACCAGCCAGCACCTTTTAGCCTTAAATAGCAACCTTTTAAACACTAAGCACAGAAAATTAATCAAAATTGTTTCATCATGTCACTATGCAGTATGAACAGACTCAATTAAAACTCATCTGACTGTGTCTCATTTTGAGGAGAACAAAATACTCATCTCCCTCTTGCTGTTCAGGCCAATTAGACATGTCTGCTATATGAGGATGCTTAACTTGACAGTTTACATGTATAAACAACAGTTCCATTTTGCCTGACCCAAAGAGAGGTAGCTAATGGGGGGAAATTAGTCCTAATATAACAGTAATGAAATGACAGTAACGAAATGAAACCAAACCGTCTCAAACATGTACGATGTTACTCCCAAGCCAGCCTTTAATGCCAGTAGTTGCAACCTTTAGCTTTGATCATTTCGGAGCTAATGAAAAGAAATTATATATATACATATATATGTATATATATACACACAATTATGTATATATATACTGTATATAATTATGGAGGAAAAGAATAATGCCTTATAATCTTATTCTCAAATTAAGGTATAATGAGAGAATTCTCCAGATGATCCGGGGATTAATCAATAGATAATTTACACAAAACTAAAGTGTTACAAAATAAAATTGTAGTAGTAGTTGCCCAGGCCAAATTTCAATGATTTTGAGGGAGTTTGGCCTGGCGAGCCTGATGGATGAAGAACGGCATCTCAATGTAGTTTTTTTTTTTTCTTTGGTTTTTGGTTTTTTTATTTTTTATTTTTTATTTATTTATTTTCTTTTTAATAACGGGGTCTTCATTGAGGCGTGTGGGATCTTCTCACTGGGCTTCTCTCTAGTTGTGGCGTGCGGGTTTTGTCTCTCTCATTGAGACGCGCGGGTTCAGTAGTTGTGGCGCGCGGGCTTAGTTGCCCCACGGCATGTGGGATCTTAGTTCCCCAACCAGGGATCAAACCCGAGTCCCCTGCACTGGAAGACAGATTCTTTACCACTGGACCACCAGGGAAATCCCTTAATATAATTTTAATTCATATGTATTTATTATGAGTGAAGTTGGAAATTCTTTCATATGTTCAGTGGCCGTTTAATAACTCTGAATTTTCTGTTTATCTCTTTTGTTTTGGGCTTAAGATCTACTTGGCTATCAGGATTGCAACCCCTTCTGTCTTACTGTTTCCATTTGCCCAGTAAACCTTTGCCCAAGCTTTTATTTTTAGCTTTTTCAATTGCTGCACTTTAAGTGTGTGTCTTGTATACAGCACAGGGTTGGGTTTTTGCTATGTGAGCCAGTTTGAAAATCTTTTAAGACACAATTTAGGCCCATTCAGTTTTATGATATGCCTGCTATGTTTGCTCTCAATTCTTTCATATCTCCTATAGTTACTGAGTGTATTATATTTACTTCTATGAGGGAAGGACTCTTGGCCTGTCGGGGGAGGGGAGTTATAGGAAGCTTTGTATTTTTATTCTAGTAGTTACTGTTACATTAATATTTTTTCCAATGCTCTTAATCCCTTTTTTCTTAACCTTTTGCTACCTGTCTTTTCTAAATGACATTCTTTGCCTCCCACTTATCTATACAACAATCAGTGGTCTTACTCTCCTTTCCCCCTTTTCTCTCTCTTCTCCCATTTTTTTGGTTGTGTTTGTTCTACTTTATCGGTACATAAGTGTTAACATGTTTTTTTTCAGCCCATGACCTCCGCCCCCCATTTTAGTCTTAGCCCTGCAGTGGAGTATGTGGGATCTCTCCATCAGTCTTTTATTCCCAGACATCTTTAGGTCGACGGAGCTTACCCTCCAGTCAGTTCCTCAGCAAGAGCACATGGAAACAGTGTCCTGGAGTTCTAGCAGGTTCAAAACCGATTTTCTAGGACCTTGAAATTTGAAGTGCAGCTTGTTTACCCTTAAGTTTCTTGAGAATGCTGCACCACTGTTTCCTTGCTTTGTATGTTATTTTTAGAAATCCGAGGCCAAATTAAGATCATGCATTTTGCATGATCACTCCCTCCCCTACAGTGACTACACAAGTCAGGAAAGATCATAAAAATCACTGCTTTGGTTGCTGGTGGATCCCAAGGCTCTGCCTTCAGGTTTCTCTTCTATACACTCTCTCTGAGTAATCTCAGCCACCTGGAAAGTATTGGTAATAACTCATGTGCAAAGCAATAGCTTAAACCTAGACCCCTTCCCTGAGTCCCAGGCCCAAATTCCTACTTTTTGTTTCGATAACATGCATTGTGATTATAAACACGAGGCGTGTGAATTGCAGAAAATACAGAATATAGGAAGAAGAAGGATTCACTCATAATCCCACCATCCAGAGGAAAGTATTGTTAATACCTTTGCGTATATGCTTTTAGTAATTTTAAATCACGTGCATTTACCTCACTTGCCATTTTTTTGTCACAGCTTATAGCCCATATCCTATTTTTTCTTGCCTTAATATGTGCATGTTCTCATGTCATTTTAAAACACTTAAAATAACCATTATAATGACTGCATAAGGATATTTAATTCATCTTCTTCTGGAAATTTTTTACTATTCTAAATAATGTTTGAACCAATATCTTTGACCACAGGTCAATGTTTTACTTAGTTTTTGGGTTTTTTAAATAAAAGCCAGATTAGCAACTGATTCAAGAATGCAGACTTGAGCCAGGCTCTGCCTTCATTTCCTCATTTGTAAAATAAGATAATAATAGTACTTCATAGAGTGGTCTTGAGGATTCAACTTGTTAATAAATGTAAAGTGTTTAGAACATTGTCTGATATATTGTAAATGGATGTAAATATTAGCTACTCAGGAGTGTCCAACAAGTAGAAGGGTATTTTTTTTTATTGAAGTGTAGTTGGTTTATAATGTTGTGTTAATTTCTGCTGTATAGCAAAGTGACTCAGTTATACACATGTATACATTCTTTTTAATATTCTTTTCCATTATGGTTTATCCCAGGGGATTGGATATAGTTCCCTGTGCTATATAGTACGACATTGTTGTTTATCCATTCTAAATGTAATAGCTTGTATCTACTAACCCCAAACTCCCAATCCATCCCTTCCCTCTCTCCCTCCCCAGCAGAAGGGTATTTTTAATTCTTATCTCTTTAGTCATAATGCCAAATTGCTTTCCAAAAAAAAGGAAGTCCCACTCCCATCAGTAGAGTATGTGAGTGCCCTCTCAAAATATCACAAGACTAAGGGACTTGGATAATGTCATGTATCGCCAAGTTGAAATGAAAAAAGAGAGACTAATTTTGGCCACATCATACATACCATTTCCCTATTAGGCTGGTCACTCAGGGATAATTCTCTTGTAGAGAATTCTTGAAAGGTCCCTGAGGCCATTCTCTTATTCTCTTTCCCCTAACTCACAAGTATAAGGGCCCTATAGTAGTAAGATTTTCTGCATATAGGGAAAAATGGAGCAGAAATCACTTATTAAATCCCTTGCTTTGATTATATATATTTACTTTGTAGAATCAAATTCATTTGCAGATCAAATCAGAATATGACGCTCCACTGTGGTTATTTCAGCAACAAAAACTGTTCTCCACCTCTTCCTGCGACCAGCACACAGCTTTTCATTTCTATCATCACTCAGGTTTTAATTTCCAAAGTAAATCACTTTAATTGTCAATAAGTGTTCTTAGATAACGAAGTATTCTTGGGTAACGTGTTTTACACGCCTCAGAGCATAGTACAATTCTTAACCACCCTGAACTGGGTTTTTCTGAAACTGAACTTTGTTTCTCCAAACTAGGAATCTTTCAAAGTGATCTCTAACTTCCCTCTTTTCGTTTGTGAGATGGCCACAGCTGCTTCATTTGGGTCATTCATTCATGTACAACAGTTATTGAGTGCCTACTGTATGCACTCAGACAATGCCAGAGATGGGGGATGCAATGCTTTAAAAGAAAAGTAGTCCCACTCTTGAGTCTGCAACCATTACCACCCCAAACGATGGCTTGTACGCTAACAATTTTTACTTTGCCACGGATCAGCGATTCGGGTAGGGCCCAGCGGGAAGGCTCGGGTCTGCTCCACACAGCATCAACTGGGCAGCTCAGCTGAAGGCTGGAGGATCCATTTCCAAGATGACGCATTCCCATGGCTGGTGAGCTCGTGCTAGCTCCCAGCTTGGAGTTGGGCTGGGAACCTCAGTTCCCCTCCACCGGTGCCTCTTCATACGGCCTGGGCTTCCTCATAGCATGGTGGCAGGGTTTCCAGGGTGAACGACCCAAATAGGAGGGCAGAAACTGTATTGCCTTTTATGCCCTAGTCTCTCAGAAGTTCCGTGACATTGCGTCTGTCATTCCCAATTCATCAAGGCAGTCACAGGACCTGCCCAGATCGAGGGGAGGGGACATAGATTCCATCTCTTGATAAGAAGCATATCAAAGAGTGTGTGGACATGTTTTAAAACCACTGCATTAGAAAAAATATGTTCTATTGGAATAAGTAGAGGTGACAACCATTCCCCTTTCTTGATCTGCAGAGTGTAATTAACTAGCGACAAAAGACTGGTTGGGGCAGAATAGGATGTGGCTTAATTCCCTTGGGTAGGGTGATTTCTTTTTACATTTTCCATTTTGGACCTGTCCGCTCAACTCCAGAATCCTTGCTGCCCTCTGGTCTCTCCATTTGAATAGTTAACAGACGTGTCACCCTTGATGCATTCAATGTCAAACTCCAGATATCTGGCTCCTCGTTTAGCATTTCCCTTCTCAACAAATGACAACTCCATTCTTCCAGTTGCTCAGGTCAAAAGCCACTGGTTAACGATTCATCTTATTTCCTTGTCTCCTTTAGGTCTTTGATCGAATGTTATTGTTTGGATGATGTTGTACCTGACCATGCCAGTTAAAACTACACTCCCTCCCTGCCCCCAGCATTTCCTACACCCCTTCCCGCCAACATTTTTCTTCTTGGTACTGACTCATATGTTTTACTCTTTTATTTGCTATTGCCCTTGTCTCATTCCGATAGAAACTCCACAAAGGCGGGATATTTTTGTCCGTCTTGTTCACTGATGAATCCTTAGTGCCTAGAACAGGGTCTCACTTGTGATGATTGTTCAATGAGTATTTATTTTAAAAATGCATGAATTTGAGTTGACACACTTTGGCAACTAGCACAGAGGAAGGAGCAAGGAGGAGGAGAAATGAGAGAAAGGGGGAAAACTTACTCAAATATTATATAAAAAAACTAGAGAGAAACAGCAAAGCTGTATATCTTGTTTTGCTTTCTCAAGATCCTCTCGGATACTAAATAGTTTTAAATATTATTCATAGTACGTTGGCTGGATCTAAATAAAATGTCTATGTTTGTGTCCATTTCCTATGGTAGTTTCTTCCATGTCAGAAATGGGCTGGGAGGGTCTGGCAGAGAAAATAGGCTCCTCATCAGCTTGTGTGTCAAAAAACAAGCTCCTAAATTGCTTCCATCGTTTTTATTCATTTTTCCAAACCAGAGGGTTTTATCTCCGGCCAGCAATCTTTTCACATCAAGTGATAGAGCTCCAACAATAAGAAAAGGAAAGCAATTGTTTGATGAAAATTACACCTATTATTGAAGAATTTTACTTCAGCTTAGAAGTTATGATAAAAGCTTTGGTGAACTGCACCATGAAATATAGATATTTAATAGGAGAGAGGAAAACAACAAACTCAGAGAAATAGAAACACCTTGGGAGGATCCAACCAAAGGCAATATTCAGTATAGAACCTTTTTTTTTTTCTGCTAAAATAATAACTTTGATCGAAAATATAAGACAAAAAAATTAGATAAGATTTGGTACAGTATAAGACAACCAGCAGGGTACAATGCCAAATTAAGAACAGAAAAAAGGTCTTTAGAAGATAGCAGGTTCTAACATGTATATGTATAACTGTTTCGATAGAATCTTTAATAAGCTTTAGGAATTGAGGAAGCAAAACTGTCTACAAGGAAATGGGCCAAAAAAGATGTTACTGGAGACCACACCTAGCCAATTTCAATGGAGATTTATAATCACATATATGGTCTCTCTTGGCTCATTTCAAACTTAGGTCATAAAAGGTCTGCATATATGGAAGGAGAATCTTCTTCCAGCCAAAAGATAATCCAAAAAACAGTGGACTCTCAGCAGAGACATCAACACCGTACTCTGTGAGCATCCCTTAACCGAGGCCAACGTGCGTGCAGGGCCTGGCCCTGGGACTCCTCTACGAGTCTCTAAAAATGTTTCCAGCTAAAGATTTTGCATCTTTACCTCCAAGAGAAGAGGAGTGCATTCCACTTGATTTTCTGGCTGTCTTTAAAAAATAAATGGAGAACAACAGAATTTTATATATGGCTATTGTGCTTTTTTTTGTTCTGTTTTGTTAAATAAAACATCTGTGTTCTGTTACTTTTTTGTTCTGGTTTCTGGGTTTTTTTTGGGGGGGGTTTTTTTGCTTTTGCTCAGTTTTCTGATGTTAGAATTTTGTCTACCGTCTACTACAGGGTAAAGAAAAAATTCCCTCTAGCTCTCTTTTGAGTGAGTGAGAGAATTCTCATTGTTTCTCCTAGGAAAACACAGGCTGCCAGGAAAAGATCACCCTCCAGAGGCGTTACTCTACACAACTGCAAATGTTGAACTGCCAAGGCCAATTTCATCTTAAATCACAGCAGAATGGCATTAAATACATTATTTATTGTTTTCAAATTATGTCAGAAAAAGACCAACTTCAAGTTGCTAATAAGTTAAAAAGTCATCTCTCAATAGGCCACACAGATAGGGACTGAGATAACTATCTTACATTATCTTCATGCTGTGAAATTCCCTACCCCAATCCCAATATGATTTTGTTGAGCCAAAAGAATGAGGTTTTGTTCCTAGTTTTCACTATGATGTACAGCAGAGCATACGATTGTTGAAAGGGCCAAAGAGGCCAGCTTGAGACTAAAAATCACTAATGATGCTTTACTAGAAGAAATTTTTAAAAAATTATCTGGTTCTAACCATTTTATTGTCTAAAAGGCAAAAACTCAAGAAAAAGTAAGGAAGGAAAGAAACTACATATCGTGGTGGGATTCTCCCCTACTTTTTTAAAGGAAGAACTTTGTTGTCGCATGTCGACTGAAAAAAATTGCACAACGTGAGAGTTGTGAGTTAAGTTTTATTTGGGGCAAAATGAGGACTAGAGGGCAGGAGACAGCATTTCTGATAGCTCTGAGAAACTGCTCTAGAGAGGTAGGGGGGAAGGTCAGGATATATGTGATTGTGGTGAATGGGGAGTACATGCAATCAAGCACATATTTTTTGCAGAAGTTTCTGCTACTCTAGTAAAAGTCGCTGCTAGTCAAGAGGAGCAGACATCACCATGCAGGATTTTAGTGCTTTTCTAGATATGAGGAGATGCAAGAATTGGGGTCATAAAATCTTCTCCTGAAAGTATCTATCTGAAGACCTCTTCTGCCAGTTTTTCCCAGAGCACAGAGTGCCTCATTTCTGCTCTCCACCCTGAACTCCTTTCAGGGGGTGTTGAAGGTCAGGCTCAGAATTTAATCCTTGTAGAGGTAGATGGCAAGTACCAATAGCAAGTGCCAATTTGTAGGTGACACTCAGTTTAAGCTGCAGCTGCACCATGGGTCTCAGCTGCTGTGGGTCCCTGCCCTGCTGGGAGGTGCTTACCTTCTTGGTCTGGCCTTTCAGATGTCAAGACTGGAAGGGCTCGGTTCTCAGCAGTTATCTAGAAAGTCGGAGGCAAAGCCACAGTGACAGACGGCCTAATGCCTGTGCTTTCCTAGGAGAAGCAATGAGAATTCTCTCATTCACTCAAAAGAGAGCTAGAGGGAATTTTTTCTTTACCCTGTAATAAACAGTAGACAAAACTCTAACATCAGAAAACTTTGAGGAAAAGAAAAAAAAAAACCCACAGAACAAAAAAGTAACAGAACACAGATGTTTTATTTAAAAAAAAAAAAAAGCACAATAGCCATATATAAAAGAACCCAGAATTAAAGTCCAAAACAGTTCATTCCATTATGATGCAAACTGCTCTGACACCAGTAGTCTCATTATATCTACATTTTATTAAACTAATTTCAATGCTATCACTGAGTCATCTGACCATTCATTTTTTATTGCTTATGCTAATGGATTTTGTGGGTGGTGGATTAGTCGCATTTTAATGCCCAGTGGCAAAAGATGAAAATATTTCGATGACAGTAATGGATGGAAGAGCATCCTGCTGCTAGCTTCAGACACAGAACTACATGATTTTTTGTTTTAATGTATGTTGCCTTTGCTGGTTTAACCACTTTGACAATAACAGACCTCAGTTGCACAGAGACTTTTCCCAAACAATCCAATGTCTCTTGCATAATATTTTTCTCTGTACCATCCCCTAAATCTTTCCTAAAATTTCCTAAAAATTACAGAGAAGTCTGGCAAATGTATATGGTTCACTGCACATAAATCTATTTAACTTTCATATATGAGTGGATTCACTTGAAGGAAAGAAAATAACATAACACTGATCAAAATAATTCTTGGTTAAAAGTGGCAAAAGTTTGAGGGGAATAGGATGAAAATTCTGGGCTTACAGACCAGCCAAGGCTGGAGAATATCTTCTCTGGCTGCCCAGCAGGTAAGCCTCCCCACCTTAGTGTGATAAAATATTGGATCTTACCCACAACCAGTATAATGTTTCCTGTAGTGGAAAGAAAGGAAAGCTTGGCAGGCACAATGGCCTGGGTAGATCTTGTCTTTTCTCTCCCTGTGGCAGAGTGGAGTCTTCAGAAAGCAACGCAAATGCTGTAGACCTTCCAGAAGTTAATGAAGTAATTATCCGTTCTCAACTACCAGCGTGGAGTCCTTTCAGATTAAATTCCGCTGGGCCAGAGGCTCAGACGGCTCCTGCCATACAGAACCCAGCTATTTCTAATCATTTCACTGGCTGTGAGGGTCCAATGGGTATTTAAACAACCCGGACAACAGACCGAAAAGGGTTTGGTTTTTTTTTTTGGAGTGAGGAGGGAGCAGTATGGTAAGGTAAGTAGAGAGAGCTTAGAGACACCATAAGTGATTCTTGTAAATAAATCTTTTCCAACCTGAATAGCAAACTGATCCATGAACGTTTCACCTTTGGCTTTTTCCTTCATTTCTTCAGCCAAGAAAATCAAGGCATTTTCTGCCAACAAACCTCTGTAAGCAAGAAAGTTCAACACAAAACTTCTAATGGATTTTTCTTGTACTCCCCAGGGAAGAACATCCCAGGAAAGATTTGTCTATTGTCATGAAGAACACGAAACCACTCCTGTGTTTGCCACTGATTTGGGAGACAGCAGGGATGGATGGCACTGACCCCAAACCAACAGCTCCCTGTAAAGATGCCACACCCATTTTACACACACACACACACACACACACACACACACACACACACACACACACACAGCAAAACAAAGCTGGAGACATACACCGACAGGAACCCATGAGCTAGAAATGAGACCCTTCAAGTGAATCTTCTCGGATTTTTTTATAAAGAAATATTTATATTTCTCTTTGCCTTCAGTTTGAAATAGTCACCATATCTAAGCATTGTGAAAATCACTATAACAAACCAGAGGCTAGAGTTTGGAACCACCTTGAAATAAATGTCCAAGCTGAACATATTATCTCCATTATATAATGCATGTTATAATGTATAATGTAATGTATACATATATATGTATATATAATGTACATGTAATGTATATATAATATACATATATACTCTCCATTATATATATATGGGTTTTTTTTTAATAAAGGAATGGTATTAACTAAAAAGGAGCTATACCTCTTATTAAGTAGAGCATATGCATGGGCATGTGATAGATTTAGGTGATTAATATAAGCCCCCATGAGAAGATTTTGAGAGTTATTAATACAGAAACAACAAGCCAAGATTCTGAGCTCCAGGCTACAACAGTGGCATTCAACATCACAGAGGCCCATGCTAATGAGAAGGTAGAATCCAGCTAAAAGAAGCACAGGGTTAGAGAATGAGTCTGTTTCCCAGGACTGCCTATTATAAGTGGATCCCTCTCCAGAATTTGGTTTTACCTTTTCTGAGGTGGCAAAGTGGAAATCTAATGCCATGAGAAAGAAAAGAGTAACAATGGCACCATCAGCTAGGATACGTTATTTTAAATCTGAAACAGCACTATATTCCTGATTTTTATAATTACGCTATGATTACGTGTAAGATGTTAGCATTAGGGGAAGCTGGGTGAAGGGTATATGGAGTGCTCTTTCTTATTTTTGCAGCTTTCTGTAAGCCTAAAATTATTTCAAGGTAAAAGATTTTTTAAAAAACAGTATTATATGGTACAAGATTTTTTAAAAGAAGTTAGTAGAGGTGTATCAAAGTCCAGAGTCTTTATGAGCTGGTCTCTCTTTTGGATGATTATCATAATAAACCTTGTGGCCACTATTTATAAAAAGTTAAATACTCTCATGGGGACTCAATAGCTCTTGCCAATGAAAACCTCAAAGTGTCCCAGTTTGAATCAATTTAAACTGAAATGACACAAAACATAAAGTAAGAAAGAAGCAGTTGATGGAGAACAATGAAATTTACCAGATAACCCAGAGACTGAGAAAGAAAAGTTAGATTCACTGTTAGCATGTATTTTATTAGCAGCTTGTAAGAGTAAATTAATTTGGCAAAAATGGAAGGAAATAGACATCTTTGGTCCCCTGTACTTTAGACAACTAAAAAAAAGTTGCTCTCCATCTGGTTCTATTGATACGAGAATGAAATCACGAGCCACTGCAGTCGACCTTCAACACACCCTGAAAGGAGTTCAGGGCGGAGCTCAGGAATGAAGTACTCTGTACTCTGGGAAAACTGAGTGTTAGATATTTCAAGAGAAAATTTCAGTGTTAGATACTTCAGAGTGTTAGATACTTCAGAGTGTTAGATATTTCAAGAGAAAATTTTATGAACCCCAATTCTTGCATCTTCCCATACTTAGAAAAGCACTAGAACCGTTAACTAAGATGTCTGTTCCTCATGACTAGCAGCAGTCTTCTACAGGTGTGCTTGGTTGCATTACCCCCTTCACTAAAATCATATATACGGACCTGCCCCCCTTACCTCTTTGGAACAGTTTCTCAGCACTGAGAAGCTGTCTCCCGGGCTATAGTCCTCAGTAAGACAATGAATAAATTTGACTCACAGCTTTTACGTTGTGCGTTTTTTTTTAAGTCCACACTTTTTACATGGTCTTTGTAATATGCTTCTTACCAGTTTGCTTATTTTTAACTACCCCTTCATTTCCCCTCAACACACTGATCTTGAACTCTCATTAATGTTTACCATCTCTACAGCATGGTAATAACATTAAACAATTTGCGTGGAGTACTTTAACATAAACTTTTTAATTTTCTATACTACTAATCTTTTATCATCTCTACTATTATATCTTTTATCATTTGATTTTTAAAATAAAAAATCAATAAATTGTATTTGTTAAGAAAACAAATACATTTTATTCTAAATACTCTTATACAGACATACCATATACCTTGGCATTCTCAATTATTCCCTAATTATTAAAATTTATAACTAACCCTAAATGCATGTTCTGTTGCCCAAAACTGTGGCACCAAAACTCATCTGGGAACCAGAAAAGAAGTGGAGGCAGAGGTTGGAGAAAAAAGCAAAAATTTTCTTTTATAGCATTTCCAAATCCTTGAACAGCAGAGGGATCATTACATTCTTGTTGACACATTTGTAGGTAATATACGAATAAATGGATGAATGAGTGAAATTTCAAAAGGTTTTCCACGTGAATGGAAAATGTTGCCTGCCATATCAGTAAACAAAGGATGTCGCAGCCATCAGGCCAGTACAGACGTCCCTACAGTGAGCCCTGAAGGAACTCAGGATGGGAAAGAAGAGGGTACTGGCCCTAGATAGCTAAGGTGCATATCAAAGGAATGATTTCAGTGAGCCCAGACTCTTGCATCTTCCCATAGGTAGAAAAGCAGTACATTCCTTAACTGAGATACCTGGTTTTCTTTAATGAACAGTAATACTTTGATGTTTTGATTACCTGGTCATTGTTGCAAAAACTCCTATCTATCCTGGCTCCTCTCTGACCTCTTTGAAGCTGTCCCTCAGAGCTATCTGAGAAGCTGTCTCCCAGGCTTGAAGTCCTCAGAAAGTCTGCCAATTAAAACATCATTCTCAACTTTTAGGTTGTGCGTTTTTTTTCAGTCGACAGCCACAAGGAGGCACTCTGAGGGCGATGGGAAAGGGAAGGGCTGACGGAACTGCTTAGCCTTGACTTGCAGAAAAGTGACAAATGCACAGGTAACTATAAAGGAAAAAAATACAGATTTTCTTAGACAACATGAGCCAATGAATGCATGAAAAGCGGAGAAACTGCCAATTAGCCAAATATTTGCAAAATGAGAGTTTCCAGCTATTTGAATATTCTGCTTAATCGACCTTAATCAGATTTGGATCACCCATTTAAAAAAAAAAAAAGGCAATCAACAACATTTGATTCTTATTGAATAAAATTTGGTCTTTGTTTAGTTATTTAATAGAACACTGAGATCTTACAATGCTTTTGTATGATTTGTTCCTTTATTTAACACATATTTATTGAGTACCTACTATGTTCCAGGTACTGGGGAGAGAGCAGTGAACAAAACTGACAAAACGCCTGCCCTCGTGGACTTTACATTCCGGTGTTAGAATGGTAAATATCAGTTATCACACAGATGCTCAGAGAGGTGGCTCTAAATTTCTTTTAGTTCATGGGCTACTTGAGAATGTGTTGAAAACTGTGGGCCTTCTCTCTTTAAAAAATAACTAAATAAAAAGAAAGAAAGAAACATGTATGAACATATATATACGATTCAGTTTATTTCAATATCAACTGGCAACTATTGTTGCCACGACCTCTGAGATTTCAGAGGTTTTGCTCTTTTTTTTGAACCTGTAATTCATTGATTTATTAGAACAAGAGACAGACAGATAAAAATTGGGCTATGTTTGCTAATTCCAGGTTATTTCAAAGAACCACTGAGCTGTCTTCTGGAATGCTAGTGTTTACATATGATTTATAAAGACAGAAACCCACTGGCCTTTGTTTTCTTTGAGTCATATTGTTGAATCATTCGGTGTATCCCATTGATTGTCCATGCCTTGGCATATTAAACTGGGTTAAGTTCTATTCTAATAAACATTGTCCGTACCTTGGCATATTAAACTGGGTTAAGTTCTATTCTAATAAACATTGTCCATACCTTGGCATATTAAACTGGGTTAAGTTCTATTCTAATAAACATAGTCATGCTTTTTAGCAGAAAACAATTACGAATTGCCCTGAGAGAACGCTGGCTTCAGCCAGAAGAAGAAAAAGCATCATTAAGTTATTTAGCTTTCGGGAGACCCACATTTAGAAGGTCTATCTTGGGGTTACTAGATATGTCATTTTTAGCATAAGAAATTAGGGCAGGCAACATTCAGATGAAAGGATAATTAAGAAACATATTTGGTTGCTGAGTTGTTTTGTCACAAAAGTAGGCACTCAGATTTCCTTAACCCAGGCAAAAGAAATTTATTTACCACTAAATCAAATTTATTCACCACTAAAAAGTCATTTACATTTTTAAAGTAATGTAAAGAAAAGCTGGTGATCCAGAAAGACCATGTAACTTAGTCCTGAGTCAGGTTCCCTTGATGAGAATACAAGTCAATCCCAGGTGCCAAGGGGAGGTGGAGGGAGGAGGTGGAGAGGGTGAAGATCATCAAAGGTTAAGACATTGGATTTTAAACTAGTCCACATCCCCTTTTCCTACACTAATTGCAAGCAAGTATTTTGTCATGCTCAAAAAAAAAAGGCATTGCCAAAAAGCTAACCACCTCAGTCTCCATTTCTCAGTGGAGTCACTAACATAAAAGCTACTGCTACTTAGGTCAAGTTTTGAACAGAGTAAGTAAGGCTTTAGAAAGTGTTGACTAAGTATGTCTTTGAGACCAAGTTATTGTCTAAACTGTGGTGGTCTCAAAAATAAAGAAAAAGAAGAAAAATTAGAAGAAAGGAAGGTAAGTAAGGAGGAAAGGAGGGAGGGAGGGTGCTTCCTGATGTATATATACTGTAAATTATAACTTTTTCTCTCTTGAATAAAGAAAGGAAGGGACCAGCCGACTAAGCCGCGAATTCTATTACTTTTATAGTAGTTGTCACCTTAATTTGTGATCCTTATAACCAAAACCAAGTCCTTTCATGTTATTTTTTAGAAACTCCCTAACAGTCAATCTATTACACTCCTCATTAGACTTACCCACCCTTGTTTCTGGAGTCTAGTTTCTTTGGCTTGGGTGGATCGTTCAGCTCTTAGGAGATTCCTAATAGGCGCAATGCCAAACTCTTTTTTTTTTTTTTAATTAATTAATTTATTTATTTTTGGCTGTGTTGGGTCTTCATTTCTGTGCGAGGGCTTTCTCTAGCTGTGGCAAGCTGGGGCCACTCTTCATCGCTGTGCGCGGGCCTCTCACTATCGCGGCCTCTCTTGTTGCGGAGCACAGGCTCCAGACGCGCAGGCTCAGCAGTTGTGGCTCACGGGCCTAGTTGCTCCGCGACATGTGGGATCTTCCCAGACCAGGGCTCGAACCCGTGTCCCCTGCATCGGCAGGCAGATTCTCAACCACTGCGCCACCAGGGAAGCCCCAAACTCTTTTGTCTGATCAAATTGTAATGAGTTAATGACTTCACAAAAATTTATTTTGATCCAAGCTTTCCCGGGCACACAGACTTTTTAAACGAATAATATTTTCATACTTGGAGAAGA
This sequence comes from Balaenoptera musculus, assembly GCF_009873245.2. Taxonomy (NCBI): domain Eukaryota; kingdom Metazoa; phylum Chordata; class Mammalia; order Artiodactyla; family Balaenopteridae; genus Balaenoptera; species Balaenoptera musculus. The sequence goes on along the minus strand of NC_045788.1, from coordinate 126,173,621 downwards.
ACAACAACAGAGCTTTTAAAATATTTGATTTCTTTCCTTGTCATCCCAGCTGAAAGCTTTCTTCATTCTCCATAGAGGTTGGTTTTAAAGGATGTAAGCAAGTATAAATCACCTGCCTGACTAAACTTAACCTTCACACACTTAGTGGACAATAGGTGATGGGTATTTCTGATTTACACTCTACATTTCCCCTGAGGGGTTAGTGAGTAATGAGCCAGTGGGGGAGAGGCAGAAAGCCCAACTGCGATCCCTGCTGGGTGACCTTGATTAAGCCCTATTTTTTGGTTGCAGGTTCTGTATCTCTCAAGTAAGAAAGCTAAACTCCCAGGACTTTTCTGAGAAAAGAGGCAGAGAGGTGACTGGGGCAGAAGCACAGAATGTCTGCTGAGGCCATTAGAGGCAGGAAGTTGAAGATCAAGAGTCACCTGCTCACAAGCTAGCGCCAGACAGAACTACGGGGACTCAAAAACATTCCGTCTTTTCCAACATGGGATGTGGTAAGTGAAAGACTGTTGAAAAAAAAAAAAAAAAGAAAGTTCTGTAGTCAAGGTCTATGTAAATTCCAGTTATGGCTTATCATTGTGCATGTGAAATATAAATTATAAACTTAGCAAGTGTAACATTGTTTTTCAAAATAAAGTTATCCATCTTGATTTAAAACAGGAAAAAAATGAATTTTTATGGCTGTATTGGTTAAAAAGACAGTTTTTACAACAGCACTGCAGACATTTTGGGCCAGATGATTCTACGCTGGAGGTTCTGTCCTAGGCATTGCAGCATGTTTAGCTGCATTCCTGGTCTCTACTCACTAGATGCTAATAGCACCCTTTCCCCAGTCCAGAAAATCAAAATGTCTCCATATGTTGAAAAATGTGCCCTGAAGGGCAAAATCACACCTGGTTGAAACCACTGTTGTTTCTGGCTTTTTTTTTTTTTTAAGATAAGGAGCCACTTAAAAGCACCCTTAGTTTTTGCATGAAACTCTCAGGTCCAAAGTTTTGATGTTTTGACTTAGCTCATGGAGAAAATCTAAAGCTTCTCATTTGAGGGCCTATCACTTTAAGAGAGTCTTCCAAACATCTGGGAATATGTCAATTACACCAGGCTTGAAGGTTTGCAGAGGGAGGGCAGAGATTATGTATTTCCTATTTGTGCTACTTACCAGTTCCTGGCATGGTGTTAGCATTATAGTATGCTCTGGTAAGTACTTTAATGGATGGATGGATGGATGAATGGACGAATGGATATATGAATGAAAAAGTGAAATAAGAAAGAAATCAACATAGGGAGATACGGATTTATTTTCTTTGGTTGTCTTTACCTACACTACACCAGGGTACGCAAAGAGCATCTTAGTGATGAAGGAAGGTTAAAGTGTTTGACTCTAAAAGAAAATCCCAGTGAGCTTCTGAAGTTGTAATTTAAAGGGCCAGGAACACACTGTGTTACTTCGGGTCTCTCATCCATTCTGCAATAAATAAAGCTGCCAGGTTAAGAATTAAATCAGCCATGGCCCTCGTCAGGGAAAGTAATGCACAACAGTAGGTACATAAATACACCAAGGTGTTAGAGTCTCTTCCACCATTTGTATTACTTTGTTTCTTCCCTCCACCTTTCAGGGACAAAGAGCTTAAAGTGGGTCAGCAGATAGTATGATGAAGATGCAAGCTTCTCAGGGCAAGCTCTCAGTTCAAACTACATCTGAGGTTCCAGGCCTGCCTGAGGTCTATAAATGCAAATTCCTTTTCCACAGCAGTAATTTAATATGCCCTCTTCTATTGTGGTTGGCCAAGTTTGTCTAAATAACCCCTTCTGTGACTCTGAAACTTGACCTTGTGGATTTGTTTTTGGAAAATTCTTTTTGTAGTCTGAAATCAGTCAGTTTCCAATTTGAAGATCTCATCTTTAGGCTATATAAACAAACAAAGTTCTGACATGATACCCCCCAGTCTCAGTGGGCTCTGGCTTTTCTAAAAGAACAAAACTGGGGCCTGTAGAAGGCTGGGGATGGACAGTTCCTAATGTTTCGATTCTGTGGGAGGTATTTTTATTGCTATAGAAGTGAGCAGAATATCCCCACTGGCCCCTTCATTAATAAGTCTGGCCAACACCCCATCTCTGCTGTGAGGAAAATGACCTGTTCATAATGCATTTATGGCAGGGCTATTTGGCTCCCATAGATAAATGTCGCATAGGGATCTTCTACTTCCTAGAAATCACTCTCTTCCTAACTCCGGAGAGAGATTATTCCTGACTTTTAAATGGCACTTTCTACTCAGCAGGCCAAGCAAGGAAGAGGAGTTAATCACCCCTTTTAAGGATCAAAATTGAGCACCGAGACAGAGATGGCAAAAAAAAGGAAAAAAGCTTTTAGAGCACTGGGAATGTTAAAAAAAAAAAAAAAAAAAATTAAACATCTAATAGTTGTCAACGAGAAAGAAAATTTCCTCTACCCTTCTAGGTTTTTCTGGCTGGTCTAAGAATTAAATTAACATGATACAGATTAACAGGAGAAAATCAAACAAAAGTTTAGTAACATGTATACATGGGAGAGACCCAGGAAAACTGAGTATCTTGCCAGAATGACTGAACCCTCACCTTAAATACCATTGTCAGCTAAAGACAAATGAGCATGTTGGAGTAGTGGTTTGGGACTTGAAGGGGAGGAAGGCAGTTCACATGGAGAGGAAAAAGCAAATGTTTGGTAAACAAATGTTCTCTGGGCCATGCAAAGACAACAGACACAGAGAGGAATTTTAGCAAACAAATTTGCTAGGTTCCTCCCTGTCTACATACCTAGTTCATATTATAGTTATCTAACAGGTTTTCTAGCCACATTCTTTTAGGCAGTTAGAGGGAAGGTCAAAGATTATTCCTGAGTCTGTTGGGTCTTAAAAATAATCAGCCTCAGAGGGAGGGGATATATGTATATGTATAGCTGATTCACTTTGTTATAAAGCAGAAACTAACGCACCACTGTAAAGCAATTATACTCCAATAAAGATGTTTAAAAAAAAAAAACAGCCTCTGGGAATTCCCTGGTGGTCCAGTGGTTAGGACTCGGCACTTTCACTGCCGAGGGCCCTGGTCGATCCCTGGTTGGGGAGCTAAGATCCCGCAAGCCACGCGGCCAAAAACACAAAAACAAAAACAAAACAGAGAAAAAGAAATAATCAGCCTCAATTAATCTTCATGCCAAAGAGACACACTTCAGGGTGGCAAATTTTGCTCCCCTTCATAATGTTGCCTCCCACCACTGTGCAGAAGCCCAGCATCTCATGACCCAGCTATGTCTCCCACTCTTTTTGTGCATAGTGCCCCAAAGCTCAAAAATGAATAAGACCAGAAGGAGATCAGCCCTTGATCCTCAAAGATTTAAAATCCAGATGTGCGGTGGCAGAGAAATAAGAAATATGCACAAATAACAACAAGACAAGGCAGAATGTGATGGCATGAACGCCCAAACGGCTCTAAGATCCAACAGAATGAGAAAACATATTCATTTTGTGGGGGATGAAGGATGACTTCATGACATGTGAACGGATCTTGAAGAATGGATTGAATTTGGGCAGGAAGAGATGAATGTATGTGGAGGAGAGGGAGGACTGTATTTCATGTGATGCAGAAAGTGAGCAAAGTACAAACGTGTAAAAGTGCTCAGAAGGCAGAAAGAGAACAGGAAGAAGTCATTTCACACTTGGAGGTTGCATTATTCAGGGTACATTCAGGAGAGAGAAATCACATCAGCTATTTTAACAGAGAGAAGTTAATATAAAGAATAGCTAACTAACATAAAATTCTGAACTAGATAAGTGGAAAAGTAGTATTAGTCATATTCAGTATGAACCATATTGAAGCCTGAGGCAAAAGGAAAGGAAAACTTGTGTACCCCAATATACATGCTTTTATGTATTTTTTAAATGGTGAATTTTTCCAGAACATTAAAGTAGTTTGAAAAAATAATGAAAAATTGAAAAGTATTAAAATTCACAATATTATTTTTAATTTAAATGCTGTATTTATACTCAGACCTAATTTATTAAAATTTTACATCAGCTTAGGCTAATTCAAAATTATTCAAAATTATCCTTTGGACAGGAGAAATGGTCAAACATGGTAATTCTCTCAATAAAAATTGAAATAAGTGGACTTCCCTGGTGGCACAGTGGTTAAGAATCCACCTGCCAATGCAGGGGACATGGATTTGAGCCCTGGTCCGGGAAGATCCCACATGCCACAGAGCAACTAAGCCCATGCACCACAACTACTGAGCCCGTGAGCCACAACTACTGAAGCCCACGTGCCTAGAGCAGGTGCTCTGTAACAAAAGAAGCCACCACGATGAGGTGCCTGCGCACCACAACAAAGAGTAGCCCCTGCTGGCCACAACTGGAGAAAGCCCACGCGCAGCAATGAAGACGTAACCCAGCCAAAAATAAATAAATAAAATAAATAATTATTTTTTAAAAATTGAAATAAGCAAAAAGGTATATTTTAAAGATACTATTGATGAGTTTGTGTCTATTAAAGCCAGTGGAGCACATTTTTTCCTTTAGCCTCAGGCTCTAAGATGCCTCAGCATGGCATTGATCTCTAAAATTTTGATATTTTGTTCATCATGGTTTGTGCATTTAATTTTGATTTTTGAAAAGTATTGCATTCACATATAGTTTACCTGGATTCCTGAGAATTTTGATGCCCCCTTGAATTCTATGCCTGAGGCAGCTGACTCACTGACCTCACCCTGGTCTCTGCCCTGTGAAAATGTAGAAGAGAACTCTAATTGCCACATGATCCTGCAATCCCACTCCTGGGCATATATCCAGACAAAACTATAATTCAAAAAGATACATGCACCCCTATGTTCATAGCAGTACTATTTACAATAGCCAAAACATGGAAGCAACCTAAATGTCCATCGACAGATGAATGGATAAAGAAGATGTGGTACATATATACAATGGAATACTAGTCAGCCATAAAAAAGAATGAAATAGTGCCATTTGCAGCAACATGGACGGACCTAGAGATTATCATACTAAGTGAAACAAGTCAGACAGAGAAAGACAAATACCATATGATATCATTTATATGTGGAATCTAAAATATGACACAAATGAACTTATTTATGGAACAGAAACAGACTCACAGACTTAAAGAAGAGACTTGTGGTTGCCAAGGGGGAGAGGGAGTGAGGGAAGGATGGATTGGAAGTTTGGGAATAGCAGATTCAAACTACTGTAACAAGGTCCTACCGCATAGCACAGAGAACTATATTCAATATCCTATAATAAACCATAATGGAAAAGAATATGAAATACATATATGTGTATAACTGAATCACTTTGCTGTACAACAGAAATTAAACACAGCATTGTAAATCAACTATATTTCAATAAAAAATAAATTAAAAGAAAAAGGGAACTCTAAGGTATCACAGCTAGGTGAATAAGTGTTTCTGGCTCCTAGGAGCAGACAGCCTGAGGGAAGCACCCAGAGAACAAACAGGAAGAATCAGTCCCTTCTTCCTCCTCCAGCCCTGCAGTCTCCCTCTCCCATCCCCTAGAGGAAGAGTCTACCAGGAAGCCTGCAGGCAAAGCAGTGTCCTGGTCCAGCATCGCAAAGCCAACCACAGAAGAGTGAGTTGGGAGCTAAAAGAAACAGCCAAATAACCGGCGCATGGATGATTTCCCTTGAGTTGGATCTTGAAGGACAAGTAAGATAATCATCATTTTTCGAGCACCATGCTAAGCTCTTTACAACGTCACACAATACACAAAAGTGTCCTAAATCCAAACCTAGTTCAATGTCGTCCCAAAGCCTCTGCTCGAAATCACTATGCCACAGGTGAAGAAGGAGAGGACATTTCAGGCAAAGGAAACAGAACAGAGCAAGGCAAAGGGTTGAAAAATAACATGACGTATAATGGAAACACGTGGTCCACTTATAGAACATCTCTTATGTGCCAGACACCTTACAGAATGTTTTATTAAAAATATTTTATTTGGGGGACTTCTCTGGTGGTCCAGTGGTAAAGAATCCGCCTTCCAATGCAGGGGACGCGGGTTCCATCCCTGGTCAGGGAACTAAGATCCCACACGCTGCGGGGCAACTAAGCCCGCACGCCGCAACTACTGAGCCCGTGTGCCTCAATGAGAGAGCCCACATGCCACAAACTACAGAGCCCAGGCGCCACAACTAGAGAGAGAAAACCCACACGCCACAACTAGAGAGAAGCCCGCAGCCGCAATGAGGACCCGACACAGCCAAAAAAAAAAGAAAAAGAAAATTTTATTTTTTACATGTATGCGCTCCTTTTAGTCCCATTTTACAGATGGGAAACTAAATTATAGAACATTAGTTAAATTTGCCCAGGGTCACTCAGCTCATAGATGAAGCAACCAGAATACAACTTCAACTCCAGAGCCCTTGCTCTTACTCTCTAGTCATACTGCCCTGACAGAACATAAAATGATCATGAGGCCAAAGATATGATAGAGTCAGGTCATGGAGGCCATCCAAAGGTGCAGGACTCAATTCTCTGTAGTAGGGGGCCTGCTAAAGCATTTTAAACAGCATTAGTTTTTTTGTTTTGTTTTGTTTTAATTTTATTTTTATTTATTTTTATGGCTGTGTTGGGTCTTCATTTCTGTGTGAGGGCTTTCTCTAGTTGCGGCGAGTGGGGGCCACTCTTCATCGCGGTGCACGGGCCTCTCACTCTCGTGGCCTCTCTTGTTGTGGAGCACAGGCTCCAGACGCGCAGGCTCAGTAACTGTGGCTCACGGGCACAGTTGCTCTGCGGCATGTGGGATCCTCCCAGACCAGGGCTCGAACCCGTGTCCCCTGCATTGGCAGGCAGACTCTCAACCACTGCACCACCAGGGAAGCCCCACAGCGTTAGTTTTGTGTTTTGTATGGATCACAATGGTCTGAGCCCAGTTTGGAGGATGGATTTTAAATATACAAACAGGAATTGGAGAAACCAATTAAGAAACTATTGCAATAATTCAATGAGTAGAGCTCTGATGGAGTTGAGAATAGGGAACATATTTAAGAGACTAGAGATATTTATAACACTAATGATTGGATGTAGATGATAACGAACAAGAAAGACTAACAGACTACCAGGGTTTGGGGGGATGGCCAGTAGGTTAGCATGTCATCCACTGACAGAAATATTAGTCTGGTGCAGTAGATTAGTTACTTTCAACATTTGAGTTTTCTGGAGCTTTGAGCATACGTAGAAGTATAAGGTAAGCCAAATCTGTATTTTCTTGGTTACTGAATGCCAGCGAAGGAATTTTAATTTTACTGGAAACCAGAATCTCAAAAAAAAGTTTTTAATAAGATGCTATGACCATAATTGCACTGAAAGAACCGCAAATTTGCTCTTCCTTTGGTAGAAACTCATGTGGTATCTCAGGCCTCTAAAATCTCTAACATGTTCCTTAAAAGAAATGTATCTTCAGACCAGTTTTAAATATGTTCCAACACACATATCTCCTAAATTAATGAGCATCAAGCTACTAAGATCCTCACTAAAGCTGCAAAGGGTCTGATAATTTACCCCACTTTCCAGCCAAGTTATCCTGCCACAATTTCATAGATTCAGGCAATAGACCCGAGGGTCCTGGGTCAGAGACAAAGGACTACTACACAGAGCAATGGCAGTAGCCAAACTATCAGCATTTGCATCAGTTCCTGGAGACCCAGTTCCCACAGGACAATGTGAAGAGAGCCAGGTGGTACCTATATAAGCAACAGAGTGTGTTAAAGAAGAACCCCAAACAAAGGAAACCCATATATTTTACAATGAGCATTAAGCAAACCTTCCTTAAAGGAAGATACTATCTTTAGCTTCCAAGACAAATATTCTTGAAAAGATAGCCTGGAACAAAGGCAGCTCTGCTCACAAGACATGTAGAAATGTGAGAGATCTATGAAGATTTGTCTCCCAACAATTCAATGTTTTTATAATTTTCAGGTGACTTTATAGAACTCTTGGCTTTGGCTTGGCAAGTGCACAACACAAAGGTTTTAAAAGCATGCAACATAAGGAGAAAGAATTAATGTGGCTCAACAAATAGAATGTGTAGTAATAGCTAAAATAAGCCAACTAGCTAGATCAAACTCACTGGGAAATAGAGGGGCGATCACAAATACAGATTCCAACAACCAATTTTGCAGTGCTTTGGGAAGTGAGAAACAGGGGGCCAAGAACAGGCCGAAAAACAGATGCTACTTGTCTAGGAGAAAGAACAAAAGAATTTAGGGAGCAGTTCATTTGCTTGTTGGGGCTGACATTTGCAGTTCTGTCTGCAGCAGAAGAATATACCAGAAATTGGAGACCCATGATTCATATCCTGGCTGCAAAGATACTGCACTAAGGAGTTGGGGATTAGAATGGGTTTTAATGATAGATGATAATCCAAATTTGTATTCACATTTGACTGTCTGAAAGGATTTTTACATATATCATCTTATATGCTTTCAATCAGCCAGAGATCAGCATAATAAGAGAAAACAAGAAGCTCACAGGGAGCTGAGAGAGAAAGGAAGTTCCTCTTTCTCCTCTGCTTAAAAAGCCACAAACTTGTGCTGGGAATGATGTTGCCAGGCAACCACCAACTTCTATAAGCTTTGAGACTAGACGTTCTTACTCTCTAGTAGAATGAAATATCAGATTGAAGGCACAGGAGAGAGAGGAATGATTTGCTTGTTGATGGTGGTGAACTTGCCTGCATCCTGAGGGTCATTGCTCACTGGGTCAGCTCCAAGGAAAGTCATGAGTCCAAGACAGGCCTTACACGTATCAAATTTTAGAGGGTTTTTTTTTTTAAGCTTATCTAAACAGCTGAAAAAATTATTTTGCCTTTCAGAAATTATCAACCAATCAAACATAATTACAGCATGCCTCTGGAGAAACTTGTGTGGCAACGTTGAAGTGATACAAGATAAAAGAGTTCAGCTTCCTTTCATGTTGCCCAAGTTTTTTTTTTTATTACAGTAGAGAAGAACAGGGAGAGAGGGAAAACAAAACGTCAAAGCCCCCTGGTCCATGGATTATTTAAGAAAATAAGAAGAGTGAATATTAAAGCAACACAGATCTCCATCCACAAATACTAAATTTAGAACAGTTACATGTTTGGGTTTTTTTCCCAGTAATATTCAGCATCATGTATGCAGGCAAGGAAAAAGGGAATGGTTTTCTAGGGCTGCAGATTTATGAAATTGGCTGTACTGGATGGAGAGGGGAATAAGTCATTTGAGTGTAGATTCAAAAAAGTGATTACAATGATGAATTCAAACCTATAAGCTGGTAAGGAGGAAAGTGAAACCAAGAAGTGATAAAAAGAGAGTCAGTGAATTAAAAGATCCTAATGTTACATAGGAAAATTGGTCACAATGTTTTGCATTTCTTTCTATCAAGAAGTGGAACTTATTTTCTCACTCCTTAAATCTGAGCTAGCGTTATGACTTGCTTTGATCCAGAGAGTATGGCAGACGTGATGAGCAAGTGAGTTCCAAGCCTAGACCTCAAGAGCTTTGAATGTTTCTTCTTGTTTTGCTTTTGGAACTCTTCAAATTACACATGAACAAGCCCAAGCTAGCCCATTGCTGGAGGAGAGACCACATGGAGAGAGACTTCAGTCATCCCAGTAGTCCCAGTCTTCCCAGTTGAGACCATAATAAATCAGCCAGCATAGTCATCACAACAGCTGACCACAGATGCATGAGAAAGTATAGGCAAGAGGTCATCTGAGCCTGGCCAAGAACTGAAGAAATTCCCAGCTGAACCCAGCCCAGGCTGTCAGCATAGAGAATCATGAGCTGGAGAACGGGCTCTTGTTCAAATCCACTACATTTTGGGATAGTTGGTTATGTAGCAAAAACTAACTTTTACATCCTAATGAGAGAAAATAATTGTTTCCATGGGGTATTTTAAGCAAGTGAGCTATAAATATAAGCAGTTATAGTTGGAGAATAGGATGTTCAAGCTTGTGATGTTCACAGTAATGTTTCTGTTGAAGACAAGGTCCAAATCATGACCATTCCTAGCCATGTGGCTAAGAAAGAGTGGATGAAAACGTCCTAGGAAGGGGGAGGTAAAGACACTGAGAAGTTGGAGTAATTAATGGCATGTTGACATCCCGAAGGATGATGACAGAAATAGCATTAGAGAAGAAGTTTTGGTGTCCAGTGTAGAAAAATTAACAAACAACCAAAGTGAGAGCAAAGTGCAGGTAAATGGCAGAAAAGCCAGATGCCACAGGCCGAAAAGGAGCTAGGATTTTATAAATGGGCAGAAGAGTAGAGGATTGAGTTAGGCATTGGAAAGCAAGAAGCAAGTGACTTGGCACTCTAGCCTGAAGTGTGAGGTGTGAATAAATAAATATCCTGTACTTGAGAGGGATGCAAATAAAGCAATATCCTTAGAGGATACAGTTCATGCTCGGGAGAGGAAATGAAGGATATGTAGTAGATGAGAATGAGATAAGAGAGGTGCAAAGGAGAAAGAGATGAAGGCAAAAAGAGTTTGAGAATAAACAGTGGTTGTCACCCCCTAAGATGGAGTTCCCAAAGACTTAATAAATAGGTTCAGGGAGTTGTATCTGGTGGTGAGGAGATGGTGTAGTAAACAAAGCAGAATAGAGTAAGATTTGGGGAGATAATATATGACTAACCAGATAGAGTTTAACAGAGGTGTGGGGTTTGGTGGAGTTAGTCCTTGGAGTCTGAAGCAGCATGGTGAGCACATGGGCCTAGCAGGGAGGTCGTATAAGTGTAGGTAAGTCCATGGTTTGGTGCTGAAGGAGTTGAGATGGTTTATCCTGTGAGAGAAGCAGACAGCTATTCCAGCAGGCCTCAGCAGGAAGGTGGCCTGTGTGGAGTGTTTTGGGTAAAGCTTCCCTGTTTGAGAAGAAGATACAAACTGGTTATGAGGATCCAGCTCAGCTGTAGGAAGAACTAGCCCCACAAGAAGGGTTGACAAAGGCTCCCCCTTTGTCATTCGAGGAGATGACAAGTGTGTGGTCCAAACAGGGCTATGTCACATGGTCCCATAGCCAGACAAGTGATCCCAGAGGGCAGGGGTATGGGCTGTGGATGCAAGGCCATGGGGACCATATTGCATAGTGAAAATGTGAGGCCTATGGCCCAGTGGAGTATAGATGGGGCCAAAAGAGGATGAGATCTGTCTGCTGTGTTTCAGAGATGGGGGTCCATGAGCCAACTGAAGACAGAGTATAGGACTTTCAGGACTTCAGTACCAACTACTCTGATAGAAGCTTAATGTGAAAAATACAGGTTTGAAGAATTAAAGGATAAAATATATCACATAAATGAGATTTTTATCCAGAGAGAGATTAAGTGAGCCATGAGACCTCTTCTAGGATTTTAATCTATAAGGGGCACTGAAACATGATTCAGGAAATGAAAACCTTACCAGATGTGAACTGAGATGGAGAAAGGGGTTGCTAAATAGTATACATCTCAGAGGATGTTCCATGTGATGAGGAAGAATAATTTGAAGAGCTGCTGTTGATGGGGTGAGGGATGAGACAAGGCCCAGAAACCACCTTCTCAGGAGGGTGAATTCTGTAATCTTCAGTTTGTTTAGTGATGTGGGTTACACAAGTTAGGGGCCAAAGTTGAGATATTTGGAGCAAGAGCAAAGAAACTGAGCACAGGGAGATTGGGACTGACATATATACACTAATATGTATGAAATGGATAACTAATAAGAACCTGCTGTGTAAAAAAATACATAAAATAAAATTCAAAAGAAACTGAGCACAGACTTCCATGAGTCCTCCCCCACCACCACCTTTTCCTTCACAGCTCTTGGACTCTCCTCTTTACCCATGTTGGAAAATATTTAGAGAATTTTTGTTTACAAAGGTGCCTGATTTATTATTCTGCCTATAGTACACATATCTGCATCTGGTTCTGACTTGTGGTAGCTTGCTTTCATAGACAAATGGCATTTTTAAGTCCATTATGGGTTACTCCAACACAGAGCTGGGTAAACTCTGAAGAGTTTATCTCTTTCCTGGCCCTTTACAGTCTGAAACAGAGATCATCAATGCACTGCATTCATAGGAGATACAAAATGACTCTTCTGATGAAACATGCATAACAGGTTGGGGAAGCAAACATCACAGAGGCAAAGGCCACATTTTACATTATTTCTGCCTCAACCAAGAACAGATTCTGACAGTGAACAGTCCAGTGTTCTCCAAAACTGTTCTCCAAAACTAGCTCAGGGAGCAAGTAAGTAATCCCTGATCCATGTATATAGGGATATTCAGCTGGCTGATCTAAATTAGTCATTATTATAGCTAATCTCATCAGAGGGATCCTAAGCTGAACTGAAGAAAGGAGATATAAGTAGAGCACTGAAAAATAATTCTCCAGGGGAAACAAGACTGATTAACCATTCGTTTAGGGCAGGTTTCATTGTCTTTCATCATCTATATCTAAATAAAGATGTTTACACTCCAGAGCAAGAATTTTGAAATAATGAGCATATTTCTTAATAGAACATAATAATCAGTTTATGCAAATAGATAAATGCAAACAAAGGCTTATTTAGTAATACCAAATGACCACCACCATCACCAGCCACAGAGAGCCAGGAGTCTCAGTTGCCTGCCTACAGCATCTAAACAGCAGGTGACAAAACACATGTTGAGAAATAAAACACGTAAGCAAAAGCTAATAAACAAATTCAGTAAAGTTGCAGGATACAAAATCAATACATAAAAATCTGCTGCATTGCTATACTCAAGTAAACAAACTAGAAAAATAAAGAAAGAGAAATAAAGAAAATAATCCCACTTACAACTGCATCAAAAAGAATAAAATACCTAGGAATAAATTTAATCAAGGAAGTAAAAAAATATGTATACTGAAAACTACAGATATTAATGAAATAAACTGAAGAAGACACAAATAAATAGATACTCTGTGCTCATGAACTCTTTGTGAAGAGCTGAAGTGGGGAGCTCAAATTACAGCTCTTGATAAATGTGGCACATATGACATAGCCAGAGACTCCAGGAAAAACTAATCATCTCAGCACTCAGAGGATAGAAGAGGAGTGATGCCTTGAGCCAAGCCAGACCTTGATGGTCAGGTAAAAACATCAAAATTAAAACCTGATCGTCCTCTCAGACATTTACTTCTGTTTGGTCTGCCATCCAAAGAATATACCTGTTTACTTATTGTCTGTTTCCTCCATGAGAACACAAGGCCTGTGAAGGCAGAGATCACTGAGGTGTCCCCCAGAAGGAGACCAGCATGTGGCATTTAAGAGGTTCTCAAAAAATATTTGTTGAATGAATGAGTAGAAGCACAAATGAATAAAACATGAAGCAAGGTTTTGAGTGTCTTTACCTGTAAGATACCCACAAACAAGTTTAGTGAAGACACTGAGATGACTCATGTAAAGCTAGTTCTACTACATAGAAATCACTCAATGTTAACTATTATTTTCAAGTGTACTATCTTCAGCAACACCTTCATCTATAACATGCCAGGTACTGAGTTAAGTACTTTCCAGTCATTATACCTTATTCTATTCCTAAGACTTTCAAGAACGCTGGGAAGAGTAAGTAGGTAGTATTGTTTTCATTTTAGAGGTCAGAAATTGGGATTTAGAGAGGTTCGCAAATTTGCTTGAGGTCACTGAGAGAATTGAAGAACCAGGATGGTGACCCTGTGTCCAATACCCACTGTCTTATCTGCCATACTGTGTCACCTTCCAGGGTCTACTTTACCTTTAAAAGCAACTATCAAGTTGTGTGACAGCTAGTTCTGCATTAAGTACATAATATTTCCCCACTCAACTGTGAGCTCCCAAAGGGAAGGCGGTGCGTAGTCTGTTCATCATTGTGGCAACTTTCAAAGTGGGTTTCCAGCTGAATTCTGCAAGTCCAAGAGGCTGTCTTGGCGAGCCCGAAGGACACACACAGGGAAGGAGAGAAGTGGAGTGCTCTGAGCCCCTTTCTCCCACCTCAGTTATTTGGTTTTCCTCTTAGGTTTCTATACCATTTCCACTGAAGAAAGGATTCTGCTGGAAGAAAAAAAAAAAGTCGAGTTCTAGAATCTGCCAATGCCCGAGCACTCAGTGACGTTAATTAAATAAAGACTAGTTAGAAGCAGAAGCAGAGGACAGCCTCTAAATGTGAGGAGTATGGAAGGAACCAGTGATCTTCAAACACTGGTTGTTTCGGTGTTACTTATTTGAATCAGTCTAAGATTGGAGAGTCGTCTTTCCACATAAAAGGCAGCACAGTACAGTCAGTGTGGAGGCAAGAGAGAAATTAGGACTTGTACCTCAACCACAGATGTGAGGCCACCTGTTATACTGGATGACAAAAGCAGGACATGAAAACTGATAAAAATAAAACCCCAAAAAAGCACAATTAAGCTTGCTTATATAATTGAGAGACAGTAGACTTCTTTTAGGGAGTGCAAATTTAGTGTCACCCTAAGATTTCAGACTAGGAACATGCCCAAGTATAATACAGCAACAAGAAAACACACTTTCTCCATAGCAACGATCTGAAAACTCAGCTATATTCTCATTACCAGAGACCATTTGACAGAGAAATCTTGAGAAGCAGTTTTTCTCCAGAGATTTATCAGGTGGCAGAAAGGGAACGTGGAAGAGAACTTGAAGAAGAACCAGTGCCAGAAGACGAAGTTACCAAGGTGTAGGAGGTGCTAAATGGGAGAGAAGCAGGGAATAATCCACAAAAATTATTTCAAAAATTCAAAAACATTGATACCATGTAGAATGGTTGATTAACCAAATGCTGACTCAATCACCCACAAGTCCAAATCACTCTGTACCAAAGCAGGGAAGCTGAAAAGCAAATTACTCACTCTTGACAAGGAGGCAACAGTTTGACCTTCAAAAAGGGACAGTGACATCAGACTAATCTGTTCCCTAGATAGGCGCAACATTGACTCCTACAGATGGGCCCTTGTCAAGGAGGATCTGGGCCACAGAGCTACTTGGGGCTCTGTGCAGAGATGCATTAACTTTCAAGAAGCACCTTCAAAAAAAAAAAAAAGAAAAAAGAAAAAGAAGTACCTCCAGCACAAGAAAAGACACCAAAATGCCCAGATGATCACTTTTGAGGCGAGTCTTAGCCACTCAGTCAGAGCTGGGGTTAAAATTCATTCATTCATTCAATCAACAATTATTTAAGAAGCATTTATTGAACAGCTAGGCACTGAGATAGATAATACAGGTGCAAAGATGAATAACATTGTCTAGGTGCTCAAAGACCCCATTTGGGAAGGCAATGGTTAGTACTATGATGGAGGGTTGAACAGAGAATGGGCAATAGGTCCCTGCAGTCAGAGAGACCTCGGTTCGAGTTCTAGGTCTTCCCAACTGGATGTACATTGTTTAATCTCCCCTTGCTTCCATTTGGAAAGAGATTATTCCTCCTTTGCAGGATTGTTTTCCGGACTTTTGTGCTAGCGTAGAGAAGATTCTCAGCACTGACCTGAAAGCACTGTGATTGCTTTAAAAAAAAAAAAAAGTGAGATTTTATTCAAATTTACTATTATGTACAGTGCGTTGAGAACACAGAAAATGGTCATGTAAGTTGTTTCTCTCTCTACCCTTGGAGATTCTGTTCTTAGTCTGCAGTTAGCAGCTGCCAAGATACACGTAGTGAAAAGGGATTAAACTACCTCCATGGATTTGAACAGCAAATGCACAGTGGCCATCACGAGCGAGAACACCACAGCATAAAACAAAATGCAAACGCCCCCGCCAAGGTAACACTAGAATAATTGGCCACCACTCACCGCATGCATTCTTTCTAACAAGTCTCCAATGTGTGTTAACGTGTCTTTTGCCACACTGTCCAATTGTAACTTAAATCTGGGGCTTCAGGAGCCTACAATTGAAATCTGCTTACATTAAGGCTGTTTACTTCCTTTGTCATATCAAAGTGTGAAAGAAACTTCCCAGAGGGAAAGTCTCAAAAAATACCCTCATTGCAAATCACTCTAGTAGAAGGTAGGTGAGGGTCTCAATAAGCAACCGTAATGAACAGCCGCCTCTGGACATACTGTCAAAAGTGTCATCTTATGACACTTACCCTTGTTCACTCTAAATGCATTATTCTCAGTCTCCGAAGGTGACAGGATTGAATTTCAAGGGCTCCCTGAACGAGTAACTTGGGCAGGGAATAAGTAATGAGACCCCACGGCACTGGATCTCTCGGGAGGTGCCAACCCCACTGGGAAGAGACAGAAGGGACCCCTGGACTGAGGGGCAGAGAAGCGGGCTCCGGGGGAGACAACTACGTGCCTTGGGCCAGTCCCCACTTTGCCTTCTGCCTCAGTTGGGCTACTGACAAAATGGAGCCACTTCCAACCTCCTTTTCCCCTCCTCCCAGGGGATACTGGGTCTGCTGCTTGGTTGGTTCCAACAGGCTAACTTAAACCAGAAAGCACGAGTTGTTGGTAGCAAATCTGGGTCTCATTAGAGGATGAAACGTAGACAGGGAAGTGAGGCGCTCATGCGCTTTCTCTCCATCTCTCAGGGAGGCTGGCCTCTGCCTTTCTCTCCATCCCGTCCTCCCTCTCCAGGCCTCCTTTCTTTGCCGCCACCTCTCCTACCCCACACCCCCGGCCACACACACAAACCAAGGAAGGTTAATCATAAAATTCAGGAAGCTTAAGCTGCAGGATCTCTCACTTGCAGGGCCTCTTCCAAATAGATATTCTATTTCACACTCCATTTTGGCTTAGTTGGTTTGTTTTTCCTGAAGAGGACCCTACGTCATATGTGCTTCAGAAATCGGGATCTGTTCCTGCCCTTGAAGCATGTGTTGCTATAGCTGACAGCTTTCGTGCTCCCTATACCTTCATTTATGTCACATAGCCCCAATTTAAGTCATCCCCATACCTGGAGCCTCAAAGAAGCTATCTAGACAGCACTTTTTGGTTTTTCAATGAATGGATTTTATTTTTTTAGAGCAGCTTTATGTTTACAGAGGAATTGGGCAGGAAGTACAGAGAGTTCCTGGGTCTCCTCCTCCTTTCCTACCCACCCACAGGTGCCCCCATTACTAACAGCTTGCATTACTGTGGGACATTTGTTACAACTGATGAGCCAATATTTATATGTTATTATTAACCAAAGTCCATAGATTAAGACACTCTGTGTGTTGGATAGACAGATTGTTTGAATCTCAATTCTAAGTTCCTAGGTGAGCAAATCTAATGGGCTTCGTGGAGTAGGTGTTCACTCTCCCAGGGGGTGAGACCACGGGGGTCTGTTGCCCACTCAGCAGGGCTGAGAACAGATTCTGTGAAGTGGGACTGTGGCCACGGCTGTGTACGTGATAGGTAGGGTGGTTGCTGGGCAGGTATTTCTACAGAAGATCTACTGCAGAAAGATAAACCAAATTATATATAAGAAAACCACTGGAGATCTTCATAAAAATGGTATTACATATATAGAGGATGTCATTACCGCATCATATTTTCTTGCAATACATTTGAAAGAACTTTTTTCCACTGTCCATTTCCATCCAAATGGGTCAACTATTTCTAAGAATTAATCAGATTTCCACTTGAAATATACCCCTTCTTCAAATTTTTAGTTTTGCTAGGTAAAAATAAAAGATTGACCAACTAAAGGAAAAGACTACACAATTCCATGCTCAGATTTAGGGGACGATGGAGGAGATAGATAATAAGGCAAAAACTGGGCATAGTTTGAGATTTGCATTGTCTCTCACTCCACCCAGTGCCAGAATGACTCAGGAAAATATATTTACTAAGCAGGACAGTTCTGGACAAAGCCTCCTATCTTTTTGATCAGAAGAGGACACATAACTGACCTTTGCTCCTTGTGGTAGGCTAAAGAATGGTCCCCTAAACATGTCCATGTCCTATTCCCCATAACCTACAGATGTGTTAGCTTAATGTGCAAAGGGGAATTAAGATTATAGACGAAATTAAGGTTGCTTCTCTGCTGCCCTTAAAATAAAGCTATCCTGGATTACTTGGGTGGGCTGAATGTAATCACAAAAGTTGTTAAAGTGGAAGAAGGAGACGGAAAAAGTCAGTGTCCGTGATGAGACGTGAGAAGGACTTGACCAGCCTTTGCCGGCTTTGAAGACAGAAGTGGGACATGGGCTAAGGAATGTGAACAGTCTTCAGAAACTGGAAAAGGCAAGAGCCTTCCAGAAAGAATCCAGCCATGCCAACACACTGATTTAGACCCCATGAGTCCCATATCAGACTTCTCACCTCCAGAACTGTAAGATAATAATTTTTTTAATCCACCAAATTTGTGGTATTTTTTTTACAGCAGCAAAAGGAAACTAACACACTCCCCAACATTCTGCTGTTCTTACCATTGGTTTACTCTTGGGAATTGAGGCAATCAGGTCCCTGAGGGCAGGGATCCTCTGTCAGTTCCACAGTTTCCAGTGCATTGCTCTGCACATACCGAGTCTTAAGGAAATAAGGACTGAGTCCTAACTTCCATCTAAATGCAGATCAAATTGAAAGGGGAGTGTGGGAAGCACTATCTAATTTCATTACTTACCAATTTTTTCTGCTTCCCAAAATGTTTTAATTGGAATTTCTGAACACTGATATAAAGGGAAAAGATTGATATTGAAAAGTCTTCTTTCAAGAGACTGCTCACCCATTCTGCCAATGTACTGGAATTTAGGACACTGAATTATTTGTGACAGCTGGTATGGTGAAAATTATTAGTCCTAGACAGCTGCAAAAAACATGCAGGTCCCTAGTGACAGAAACTCAGTTCAGGAAAGAGTTCTGTCTGCTGTGACATCTTTGAACTCAAGGAAAATAATAGCACAGATGCACAATATTGTAAAGAATTTTAAAAATTATGAAATGAAATGCAGCCAAAGGGAACTAATGTAATGCATAACTCTGAGAGCCAAATCATTCTAACTGTAAGGAAAGAAATATTTGGTTGATTTTGAAAGACCTTAATACTCAGAATACTATTCATCATGTAAGCGGCACAAATGCAAAAGGCTGAGGCCTAGCATATTTCCTAAAATAAGCTATACAAACTCTGAAGAGTTTCAGGCACCATGGAGGATGGGGGTCATCAGGAACATGCTTTGTAACCTCAGTGCACATAAAAAGGCAATCTGAGAGTTGGATATTCTGATTCAGAAGATGTTATTCTCCCAAGGTACAGTGTATTGAAAATGGCTACAATTTTGACTAATTTGAAGAATTTTGTGAAATTCTAAGAGTGGTTTCCACTGGTCTTTCCAGTTTCCAAGCCAGACTTATCCAATTTGAAAAGAAAAGAAAGTGCTATTGGTGCCAGAGTGGACAAATCTGTTTTCCACTACCCACAATTTCAGGATATAAGAAATCTGTGGGATTTTTAATTTTCCCAGACAGATCCCAGCTTTGACCAAAGCTTGAATGCGCAAAAGTCATAATTTGTTACTTAGTATACAAAGTTCATTCCTTTCACGCTAAGTGTGGACTCTTCTGCTGAGCTCATCTAAATACCTATTTCTCGATAGCCTTCTGTGGTTGGTGGAATTGAGTCTCCCCCGCAAAAGATATGCTGAAGTCCTAACCTCTGGTAAAAGTGGATGCAAATTATCTTTGGAAATAGAGTACATCTTTGCAGATGTAATCAAGTTGAGATAAGGTCATACTGCATTAGGATGGGCCCTAATTTCAATAACTGTTGTCCTTATAAGAAAGCCATGTGAAGACACAGGAACACAGAGACACACAGGGAGAAAGCTATGAGATGATGGAGGCAGAGAATGCAGTGATCAAGTTGCACCCCAAGGAACACCAAAGATTGTTGGTCACCACCAGAAGCTGGGAGACAGGCAAGGGACGGATTGTCCTTCAGAGCCTCCAAAAAGAACCAAACTTGCTGACACCTTGATTTGGGACTTCCGGCCTCCATAACTGTAAGAGAACACATTTCTGTTGCTTCAAGCCACCCCATTTGTAGTAATTTGTTCTGGCAGCCCTAGGAAACTAATATACCTTCTACTAGGGATGGCTTCAAAATTAGATCTCTGGGGGACAGGGGGTTTGTTTTTGTTTGTTTGTTTTGTTTTGGCTTTAAGCTGGTTTTCACTTCCAGCAAAGTCCTCAGAAGGAATTGTTATGACTCTCATGAAAAGCAGAGCTCTCTTATGTGATTGCTGACGAACCAGTAAGATCATAGATGCACACAGCCTGTTCTTATGCCAACGCACACAGGGTGCGGTCGCAAGGGCCCAAGGAAAAAAGTGGGGGCCAACCACTCTGACTGATTTTTACCACACTTCGGCCTCAAATCAGCAGTGAACAATATATTATGCAGAGATATTTCTCAACACTATAGATTTGTGAAATTATTATACACTCATGGTGTACTGTCTATCAAGGCATACCATCAATATTCACAAAAAAGGGTTAAGACGGTTATCAAGTCTCAAATTGGATGAGTATCTAACAGTTTAAAACAAAACAAGGTTCACTCATTTAACAATTTTTATTAACCACAACTCTGGAAATTACTAGAACTTTGTTTGCATATTTATCTTGGGGGATTCTGGTTTTACCAATCTGTCCATTCCAAGGTTATTTGAATATGCGACCTGGAGCTCATACGGAGGACATAAAAAGAGGAAAATATGAGTCTTTGCAAGTTCTTTAGACACCATATCTGCAAAATTGGAAGGAGGGACGGTTTCCACCCAGTAACAAGGGTGTCAGGGGTCAGCCCTTCCTCGGAGAACAGCAGGAAAGTCCAAAGGCTCTCTGAACAGGTATCTCAAAAGGACACTTCCTCAAAAGGCTTCTTCTGTCATCACTGGTGCCAAAGACTCAGCAAAGATTCCTCTGTGGACCCAGATTTGCTCAACATTGAGCCTGGAAATGGTCCCCATGCAGAGTGCAGAGGCATCCTAAGTTGGCCCTGACCTCTGCTCTTAGCGACACTTGCTCATTTCCAATGCTGTGTGACATGTCCATACATCTCTCATCTTTAAAAAAAAAAAAGTGCAATTTTCTATTGGCTCAGTCTCTCCCTCACTTAGAAAACCTCTCTCTCCTTTCAAAGAGATTCTTCTTGAAAGAGAAGCCCATAGTTCCCCATCTCTTGTTTATTCCTCAATCCATGGCAATCTGGCTCTCTAAAAACTCTCATTTGATCATTCCACAAAAGCTCCCACCCAGCATTGACACCCAGCATCTTTAGATACCAAACCAAAAGGGCAGTTTTAGTTGGGATCTCTTCTTGATATCACTGAGGCATTTCATCACTCTCCCCTGGACAATTTCTCCTCTCGTGGTTTCTGAGTCACCACTTCTCTCCATCTGAATCTGACCTTCATTCATAATCTCCTTGCAAAGTCCCTCTTTGTATCTCTCTTTGATATTTGTGTCTTGTGCAATTTCGTCCTGGCTCCCCTCTCTTTCTATAAACACTTCCTGGATATTTTCTAAACCCATGGCTTTAATCAAATCTAATTCAACTAACTTCATCTCTCCTATTAGCTCCAAACTCATATGTCCCCGGCTGTCAGCAGGGCATGTCCACAGGAATATCCAACACGCAACTGGAAAATCACCACATTCAAATTTAACATTATCTCCACTTTCTACCCGATCCTTTTCCTGTGATTCCTGTGTCAGGAGCTGTTCCAGATAATAGGCATAAAGCAGCTAATGAAATAGTCAAAGCTCCTAACATTACAGACTTTTGTTCTAGTTGGGGGAGATGAATAATAAACTATTAAGCATGGAAAACATCAGAGTGGGGGGAAGTGCTGGAGGAAAAAAATGGAGCAGGTGAGCGGATCAAGAGTGACAGGTTTGTCTGATATGGATGCTGAAGGAAGTCCTTGCCAATAAGATGGTATTTGAGCAGAGAGCTGAAGCGAGTGAGAGGTACAGCCAGGTGAGGATCTGGGAGAAGACAATTCCAGGCAGACGGAAAAGCCAGTGCAGAGCTGGTGAGGGCAGCGTGTGTCAGGATGGCTTGACTTGAAGGACTAAGGAGTTCTGAGTGATTGGACTGAGAAAGTAAGGGGAAGAATGGTAGCATGAAATGTCAGGGATGGAACACAAAGGCACATGATGCAGGACCTCGTAGCTAGAGCAGGGACTTTGGATTTCATTTTTATTGATACTAGAAGCCATTGTAAATATGATCTGACTTATGTTTTTAAATTATTATTCCTCCTGCCAAATGGAGAAGAGACTGCAGGGGGTTTATTCATTCAGGAAATAGAAACCACCCTAGGTATTTCAGGATGATCCTAATTGGAGCAAAAAAAAAAAAAAAAGGAGTCTTTTTTCCTTCCCCTTACTTCTCAGCCTCTTTCTAGTGCCCCTCATTGTCAGAACTAGTGGGAAGCCAGGGGCAAAGAAGCGCAGTTTGTGCAAAGCAGGATCCAGAGAGCAGTTTGTATCACTTAGGGATGAAATAAGATGCACATCAAAGAGAAATCTATGAACAGTGGCTTCAATAAGTAAGGACTGATTTTTTTTCAGTAGAAAGAAACAGGGTGGGGATGGGGTGGCTGTGAGCATTGGTTCAGTGATTTAATGGTGTCCGGACATGTGTCTTGGAGAGTCTCTGGGATGTTACAGTTCCAGGCACGGCATTCAGAGCATCTAGAAGGAGGGAACAGTACCAGATCCCAGAGACCCTTGATTGTAATTCTTCTGACCTCTTATTGACCTGAATAGTCAAATGGCCACTTCAGCTGCAAAGAAGACTAGGGAAGTGAGAGCTTGTCTTCCTGTTTCTCTAGTGGATATTGGCAGGGGAGAAAGCTGTGGGACATCCGTGTTGAAACAGACAGTAGTGACCACCATATGATCTAAGGGGGTCAAGCTTTGAATCGGAGGAAGAGTAGGGAATGCTATGAAGACTCAATGAACAAGCTTACTCAAAGATGCTTCTTAAATGAAAGAAGCTTCTACTTGGCTCTGTCCAGTGTGGTAGACTCTGTCTAGCAGCTACATGCAGCTGGTGAGCACTTGAATGTAGCTAGTCTGAATTCAGGTGTGCGATATATGTAAAGTACACAGCAGATCCCAAATTTCTAATACAAAAAAAATTTTTTTTAATCTCATCAGTAATTTCTTATGTTGATTACATGTTGAAATGATATTTTGGATATATAATAAAAAATTTAACCTATTCCTTTTTACTGTGTTTAACACAGCTGCTAAAGAGTCTTAAGTTACATATGTGCTTGCACTATATTTCTGTTGGATTGTGTTGCTCTAGATTATTGAATGACCCTTTCTTTCTCTAAAGAGAGTCCTTAATTTCGCGTCTCTAAGTCAACTTTTCCTCTCCTGAGGATGCTGGTTGTCGTGGTTTTCTAAATCTGGGAAGAACTTACCAGAAGTGCTTCTTCCCTGATCTTTGTTGGTCTGATAGCTCAAAAGGTATCTTCCAGTGACAGGTTGAAAAAACAACCCAAATCCTCCTCACAAGACACTAGCCATGGCTATTGTATATATTTCAAGCTGAAGTAGAAAAGAACAATTATAAAAGTGATTAATTCAAGGAAAAGATTTAAATGAGGAATGAAATTATTCAACATCAGTAATACCCCAAGCTATCTGATGAGATGATTTGAATAACTGGTGAAAGGGAAATCCCAATTTAACTTAATCCTTTACTTAATCCCTAATTTTTTTTTCCCACTGGATGCAAGGAATCATGAAATTCTAATTTGCTACAAGCCTGTCCATGGCTTCGCATTAAAAATTTCTTCAGTGACTTTGGTGGGAAGATGGATGAGATGGATGATGAAATCTGTGGCCAACTTGTGGTAGGCAGAATAAATACCCCCCTCCCACCAAAGATGTCAACATTCTAATTCCCAGAACCTGTTAATATGTTACCGTATATGGCAGAGGAACTTTCCAGGTATGATTACCTTAATGGTTTTGAGGTGAAGAGATTATCCTGGATTATTTGGGTAAACCCAATCTAATCTCTCTTAGGTCCTTACAGCAGAGAATCTTTCCCAGCTGGAATCAGAGGGAGATGTGACTACAGAAAAAAAGGACCAAGTGATGCAAAACACTGCTGGCTTTGAAGATGGAGGAAGGGGCCATAAGCCAAGGAATGTGTGCAGCCTCTTGAATCTGGAAAAATTAGAGGAAATAGATTCTTTCTGAGAGCCTCCAGAAAGGAACACAGCCCTCTTGACACCTTGATTTTGGCCCAATGTGACCCTTCTAACCTCCAGAATTATAAAATAATAAATTTATGTTGTTTTAAGACACTGAGTTTGTGGTGATTTGTTCCAGCAGCAATAGGAAACTAATATAAAACCCAAAGAGATAAACATTAAAACAATAAAATGAAAACATTAAATTTTGAGAATATTGTTGTTTTCTGTCAAACTTCTATCCTCGCAAAATTCTCACCAGCTTCCCTGTCAGCTATTAGAGGCTAAAAGTAATAGGGCAACCAGTTTATGAGACGTTATTCTAATGTGATATTCTCCTTTATTCATTATCCCTTCTCCCCACATACACACAAAAATGCACAAACATTTCCCAAAGGATTAAAAACAAATTTCCCTCTCCTGCTACTTACTCTTTTCAAATAATACATAACACTATAGGTTTAGGGGAAGAAGTATCTTTTCATTTCCATGTTTATATCTTATTTTTGCTAGCTGATAGATCGGTTTCTTTTGCCTTACCCTTTATCTTAGTTTCTTACTTACATTACAGAAGTCATTTTATCCATCCCTCTCAACTGTGGCGATACTTAGACTACCAGGCCTTGCTCAACACCGTTTGTCTGTATCAGGAAATAGGTTCGTGCAAGAGAATTTTGCTGTCAGCAATAGAAACAATAAATTCTATCCACTTTGTATTTAGACCAGATGAAATTGAACAAAATCATATATGATGAAATACTATCCACTTCATGAGCAAGAGTTTATTTGAAAATTTAGCACTGGGTTGACAATAAAAATCGCAGAGAACTAAGCAAATATAATCTGAGGGAAAAACTGGTAAGGAGATATCCATCTGTTACCAAAGTTTCCTTCAAGAGTCCTCTTTCAGATCTCCAGGGAAACTAGGGAATCTTTAGGGTATCTCTTACTCATATAACTGAAAGGTCTTCAGTCTTCCAGTCATTAAATGGGTCCAGATCAAAGAACTCCAAGCCCATGCATAAATGTGGCTGTTACAGCACACCCAGAATCCTGCTTCATCGTCTCCCCCATCATGGCTGGCTCTCTGAATCTACCTCCTGATGCTGCTTCAGGTCTCTCTGATCTACCCTGTTCCTGAGCCCCAGAAGGTAACCTACTAACATGAGGCTCTAGGGCATGAAGGATTAAGATTGTTGAAAACAAGATAAGAGGCACAAAACAGAGTCATTTATGCTAAGCTCCATGTCACGAAATCAAGACTTCATTACAGTTTCAGCTCTCTCAGGAATGGCATCTTAAGCCAGTTCATCCGGAATCTCCTGATCAGAACTACTGAGGTCACCTGCCTGACAGACCCTGCCATCCTCTAAAGGAAAGTGACCTTGCAATAACCCACACACTTTTTTGTCTAGTCTAACTTCCTTGATCTCTCCCACTTCTGCCAGTAAGTCTCTCATTTTGTACAGCTCCTCAGAGCTCCTTTCTATCTGCTGGATTGGATGCTGTCCAATTCGAATTGACTTTTGCTCAAACTCTTACAACTTTTCTTATGCTTCAGTTTATCTTTTCTCAAAAGAGAATAATTTGCAGCAGGTAGAATTAGCAGCCCTGATGCTAAAGTTTATCTACCTTTCCCTGCCCCAGGGCATCTCTCGATGACTTTTTCCTCCTCTAACCTCCCATTCTTCCGTCTTGTCATTTCAGCCTGTTCCCTCCCCGTCTTCCCTAAGTTCCAGGGATCTGACATCTACTCCTTCTGGAAGCCCACATAGTAGCTACCATCCTAGGTCACTCTCTCCATCCCCAGGGAGGACACCATTTTAGTTGGTCTGTTACTTCCTCTCTAGCCCAGACTGGTTCAGGCCTTTTCGTTTTATAACCAAAGGGCCCACTAAGTTGTTTTTCTAAACAAAAGCATATGATTTTCCATGAGGTGAATTCTGCTATCCCCACAGAATAAAAATGTGGCTAGTCAGTTGAGGTTTTTCTTTAATAATAATATTTTTCTTCCCGCTGAAATATAGGATGTATTTCTTCATCTTTTTTTGCTGTGTAAGCCCACAAATAGTTGCATTAACATAGGACGTTGGTTTTAACAAAATGCTATCGCAGCACATTGGAAAGTGGTTCTGCCCATCCAGCGGGGGTACAAAAGTGCTTTAAAGAGGGGGAAGGCACTGGGTTAGATCCTAATTGCATGTTATGCCCTGGGGTGATGCCAAAGAGGGCAACTCAAAATGAAATTTTCCTCTATTCCAGCATCACATAAATGGAAATGGCAATTTCTGAGTATATCCAGAATTTCTTAATTTCCCTTTACAGTGTAGGTCTATTTTCTCAAAGTGTATGTAGTCTAGAGACCACTGTATTAAAATAACCTCTGTTTGTTAAAAATGTGGCTTCCTGCCCAAGGTCTCCCTGTCCAAATGAATCAGAGTTTTCAGGAGTAGGACCCAGGAATGTGCATTTTTAAAACTGGCAATGCGGGGAATTCCCTGACGGTCTAGTGTTTAGGGTTCCGGGCTTCCCTGCAGGGGGCAAGGGTTCCATCCCTGGTTGGGGAACTGAGATCTTGCATGCTGCATGGCACGGCCAAAGAAAATTAAAAAAAAATAAAAACGGCAATGCAACTTTTATGGCCAGCGAAACTTAAAAGCCATAGCCAGAGTAAAGTGGCTTCAATACATGGATTAAGCCATTGAGCATTCCAGGAAACGTATCTTATCCTTTGTAGTCATCGTTTCCCAGAATAAAAAATAAGGGTCAAAATAAGGAGTAACTTTACAATAGAGAAACCTGACAAATACTTCTCAGCCAGGTGATCAAATTCAACAACTACAGTGATAAATTGTGTCGATAGTAGGTACCTTGATGTGATATGATGAAAATGGTACTTTACCTCTGTGATCTTCCCCTCAAAGCCCATAACCCCCATCAAATCATGAGTAAAACAGCAGATAAATTTCAACTGAGGGATATTCTACAAAATCCTAACCAGTACCCCTCAAAACTGTCAAGGTCAACAAAAACAAGGGAAATTTGAGAAGTCACAGCCCAGAGGCGCCTCAGGAGACATGATGACTGAAAGTAATGTGGTTTCCTGGATGGAGTCCTGGAACAGAAGAAAGACATTAGGGAAAAGTGAAAGACATCTAAAGAAAGTATGGACTTTAGTTAATAATAATATATTAACATTGGTTCACCAATTGTGAGAAATGTACTATATTAAGGTAAAATGCTAATAACAGGGGAAGCTGGGTGGAGGATAGACAAAAACTCTCTTTACTACCTTCACAGCTTTTCTGTAAATCCAAACCTCTACTACAATTAAAAATTCATTTGAAGTTTTTTTTTTTTATAATTTTTTTTTATTTTTTATTTTTATTTATTTATGGCTGTGTTGGGTCTTCGTTTCTGTGCGAGGGCTTTCTCTAGTTGTGGCGAGCGGGGGCCACTCTTCATTGCGGTGCGCGGGCCTCTCTTGTTGCGGAGCACAGGCTCCAGACGCGCAGGCTCAGTAGTTGTGGCTCACGGGCCCGGTTGCTCTGCGTCATGTGGGATCTTCCCAGACCAGGGCACAAACCCGTGTCCCCTGCATTGGCAGGTAGATTCTCAACCACTGCGCCACCAGGGAAGCCCTCATTTGAAGTTTTTTAAAAATGGGAGTCAAGACAGAGAAGATTGATCTACACTATTGTTCTTTGCGCTGACTTCCTAGTCCATCAATCAAAGCTCTATTCCACACGGGTTAACATCAGTAAGATAAAAAAGTTGATCAAATAACTGATATCATGGTATACGTAACCGATAGGTTTAATTCTTCTATGTTGTTTACACACAGGGCTCCCATGCTGTACAAGTCCAGAAGGTTCTAGTCACACAAGGTGAGAGTGAAAGAAAACCATTTCTGTAAACCTGTAGGGGAGGAAAGACTTTCCCTACCTTCCTAGGTCCAAAAGCTGAGCCTATGAAATAAATTGACAACGGTACATTAACAAGAGAAATTGTTTATAAATTTATTAACTTAGTACTACATGTATGGAGGCATCACAGAAAAAAAAAATAGCGCAAAAAAGAGTGATATATGAGAGCTTACATATTGTCTTAACAGGTGGAGGGGTGATGTAGACCATTTAAAGGAAAGTAAATGATTTTTAGGAAAGATGAATGAGCCCTTAGAAAAACAGATGGGAGACATGATAATTTGTGATAAAGTCTGTCTGAGTGTGGTTTCCACTTCTACTCTCCTCTCCTGTGATTAGAGCATATCTTCCCTGGTTGAAGAAATTCCCAGAGAGGAGATTTATAACTGCATTCCTTTTGAAGAATCTGTCTTTAGGCAGAAAAGGGGAGTTCAGAGAAAGTCTCTCCCTGCATTTGCTGTTTCTCAAGTGCCTATAGCTCAAAATAATCAATATACCAAAGTGGCATATTTTGGGGCAACAGGTCCTGAACTTCAGAATACAATATGAGTATCTCTGGAATTGTTCTAACTTCTGGCCTATTTACATACCACGAGTAGGAATGATCAACCCATTTAAGCTTCTAGTGGGTAAAATGTACAAGTAGGATATAAATAGGGAGCCTTTGGTGTGCCATGTTTATTTCTCAAGTAAGTCTACCAAGAATAAAAAAAAAAGGCCATCCCCCAATGTATCTGCTCCTGCCACCACTAATCTTTTCTTATGAATGAATACTCTATTCACCTTCTCAACTGGCAGGACATTGCTTCTCTCCATCAGTAGTTATCTGCTGTGCTCATTTCTCCTCACTCCTTTTTAGATAACTTAGTCTCCTCCAACTGAGAACCCACTTCTCACCACTCATGTCAAAATGTGAAGGGAAGAGTGAAAAGGGAGAAAACTCCTAAGGGTCTTTCCCCAACCACTTGTTCATGTGTGTTACCCTAGAGCAAGTGCTTATTGGCTTGCTTGCAAGAATCTGTTGTTACATCTACAGCAATTTTGTAAGTTGGTTGTTAAAGTATTAATAGCTTTAAATCATCATGATCGGAGTATTTTATACTCAAAAATTGGCAAACACTACAAATCGGGGCTTTTTTCCCCCTCCAGTACCCACCACACCTTATTTCATATACGAATCTACAGACCTCAGAGCCCTGTTCTCTTCCCCATTTCCTGTAAAAGTTCCTCTGGCATGTAGAAGATGGGTTTTGGGTTTTTTTTTTTCCTTTTTTGTTTTTATCCTTAAACACCTAGCTCCATTGTCTTGGTCAAACTGTTTTGGTCTCAAGAAACTGAGTCCCAGTCATCATAACTCAAAAAAAGAGATAAGAGTTGTGATAGTAACTGAAAAGACACAGAAGAATCTCAGATAAACCAAGACAGAAAGTACACAGTCTGATGTTAGGGTACATGAACCCAACAGGTCCCCACCACTAGGAGTCACCCAATTAGCTGGTTTATGGTACAATCAGCCACAGGCTGGGGAATCTCTCAGTAAATTCGGCTGCCTCTCTGCTTACAGGGCCAAGGTTCACACAGGCTAACACAGTGAAACATGGCCAGCACATCTTCCTATAAGAGTTAGGACTTGTCTTTCCCTACAGGCTCTGGGTAGAAATCGATGCCTTATTTTTATTTAACTGTTTGCAATGAAACTCACAAGATGCGTCCAAAAAGCTGAGTTCTTACCTGAGTTGACAGTAGAACTTGAGTTCTATGTAAGAGGCAGGAGAGAAACTATCAAAGTATACAATCCTCCTTAACAGATCAGGAATGGTTATAAACTGGAGGGATTTCATTTCAACGATGATATAGCCCCTCATATGTGACAGGAAATGTGGTTAGACAGTCATGATAAAGGATTTATCAAGGATCAATCTTTCCAGGAACCCATCTTTTAATAAGAAGCTCATGATCTAATTGGAAATAAAGGATGGTAACAGCAGACTTTGTAGCATGTTGTAGAGTAAGTCTTGGGGGTTTCAAAAAAGTCAGACTGAGTTCAGAGGTTACCCTGCAGGTGGTTCATGTCTTCCAGGTTCTTGTTGCCTCCTGACTTCTCATTGTCTGTTTGGTCCAGAGGAGACACCTCCTGCTTAGGTGGACAGTGGAAGCATCATTACTTTCAAAGACAGCAAGTAGAGGGTGGAGAGAAGTGTGGTCCCTAATTTCACTTTTAAGAAAGATACATTTCTGGCTCCCTAAATGGAGAGTCTAAAAACATCCCATACAACAATCATTACAAATGATGGCTGGATTTTCTAGCATTATTCATATGGAATTCCCCCTCTGAGTAAGACTAATAGGATTCCTTAATCTGGTTGTGAAACCTAACATTGTTACTCTAGGGAAATTCACTGCAAATTAAACCATCGGATTGCAGCTGGACTTTTGGAAAGAAGGGCATCCCTCCCAGCCAGCAGAAATAAGACTGTTGATCTGGGTGAGAGTTCAAGCCACTGACCTCCCCTTCCCCACCTTGCAAGTGTGCCTGCAATTTAGGAGAAACAGGAAGTTAACCCTGAGAAGGGAATCATAAGTTATTGTAACAAATTAATTGAATTCTTGACTGGAGACTTCTCAAACGCAAGGGCTTCCTATACAGATACGGATATTTTCCTGTTTTTCTTTTCATTCTTCAGTTTTAAGAGTAAAGGAAATTTTGAAGAGCATGGCTGTGAAAATTATGGATTTCCAGTCAATCTTTTCAGTGTCTAACACTCCAAAAATAATGTTCTAAGCAATTTTCATTGATGAAAACAGCTAATGTGGAAATAAACCTCCACCCTCTAAGCTATGTGGTTATAAGACATTGCGGCCCTCCCTCTAAGACCTGCTGAGTTCTTTTTGTGTTTGGGCTGTGAACATAATCAACCAGCTGTTCCTAATCCCTAAATTACAGAGTTTGGGGAAAACAAGAAACAAAGAGGGCAAGAAGGCAAAACAAGAGCTTTGTCAGTCGCTCCATGTATATATTTTGTTGCTATTAAGTCATTCACAAACATTTATTGAGCCCCACTATTTGCCAGACACTTTAGTTCAGCACCGGGGATATATTGGTGCACAAAAAAGATATGTTCCCTGCAGTCCTAAAGAAGTAAAAGCTAGAGAATTCCCTGTCAGTCCAGTGATTAGGACTCCACGCTTTCACTGCTGAGGGCCCGAGTTCAATCCCTGGTCAGAGAACAAAGATCCCACAAGCTGTGCGGCGTGCTCAAAAAAAAAAAAAAAGGTAATAGCTAACATTTACGTAGTGCTTATAGTTTCAGACTTGTTCTAAGCATTTTCTTATATTAAACTCATTTAATTTAATTTATGAAATAGGTACTGCTATCATCTCCAATTTAGAGATGAGGAAACTGAGAAGCAATTATACTCCAATAAAGATGTAAAAAAAAAAAAGAGAGATGAGGAAACTGAGGCATAGAGAGTTTTAAATGATAATCACATAAATTCACTAGTGAATATATAATTTCAAAGCAATCTAAGGTCTCTGATGGAAAGTTATACCAGTGGCTCATTTCAAGCAGTGGATCTTGGGATCATACATCATTCCTTGAACAGTTCTATGGTAAAGGGCAGATCCAAAAGATGTGTTATTAGGCAAGTGGCTTTAGTCCTCAAAAAAAGAGCAGTCAGTTAAATATAGAGGAATTGTCTCTCTAGAATATCTCTCTAGACTTAGAATGTTAAAACTCCATTCTGTATCTCTATCTGCCATTGCCCTGTGAGGAAATGTCATAAGTCTTGGTCTTCCTGTTTTGGGGAAAAACATCTCCTACGAGATTGATGTCTGAATAAAGTTTCAGCCATTTTCAGGTATTATTGTAAAAAATGTTCTCTGTAGGAAAATGAATTTCATATCATCAGAGATGCAGACTAATACACTGAGTTTTATCCTGGAGCAATAGTGAATGGGTGTGTCTAAACCTGGTAACCCAATGGCATGCATTGGAAACATGCTAAGTGGATCAAGAGTTCTAATCTGGTCGAGGGGAGACAGTTTTTTCATTAGAGCTATGCTGTACCTTTGTCTCATCAGCACTGTGTTCTCGTCAACCAAGCCTTCTGGACCAGCTCAAATGCTGTTAGTTTCAGTGGCAGAGTCTACCTCTCCCAGGAAATGTGCATAGCGTTAGGTTAACAATTAGCATCAAACAATTAGCATTAAATTAAGACACAATCATTTGGAAATGTATGTATTCAAAAAAATGATAATAGAAAACTACATAGAAATGCTACCATTAAAATGACAATATAAAGACTACATAGAAATATAATTTGTGACTTGAATTCATTGGGAAAAAATAGGATATAAAACTGCATGAATTATATTTATAATTAAATGAATTATCAAAGCACCAAAGACTAGAAAGTCACAAAAAATAAAAAGAGGTTAAGATTGAATCAGAGTGAAGAAATTATGATACTTCTTATACCTTTCTAGCTTTCTATAATGGGCTATGTCTTTTTAAATTGAAAGGAAGAAAATGTAATGTTTTATGTGCTATTTTAAGATGTCAATGGCCTTGGTTTACTACTAACTGCTCTTGTCAAAGTTCAGAAATGGGAGCCATACCATGACTAGAGGTATAAATCCACAGACTTACTGTGTCCTCCTTCATCAGAATAGAAATCCTGAAAAGAAGAAAACAAAATCTATCTGCATAGCTCCAGAGCACAGAAAGATCACATGGTGACTTTACTTAATAGGACATACACAACCATTTTTTAGGAGGGTTCTGGAATAATGCATATTTGTCTCCAGTCTTAAATACCTGTGATGCTCTGTTGTTTAAAAAAAGATCTTGGAAATTCTCTGGCAGTCCAGCGGTTGGGACTCTGTGCTCCCACTGCAGGGGGCCAGGTTCCATCCCTGGCTGGGGAACTAAGATCCTGCAAGCCACTGTTCAGTGCGGCCAAAAAAAAAAAAGATCTTGTGCACATGTCTCTGTCCTCCCAGCTCCCAGGCAACTTCTCCTTGGCAAGCCTGTGATTCAAGGCTGTCTGTGTTAGAGCGTGGATACGGGCTCTGCGCCACTGGCTCATCCCCAGTCCATATCTCACCGGCCTGGGAAGGGGCTGAAGGGACCAGCAGTTCTGAGTCTCTGTCGCGCCCGTATTTATTTACTCGAAGCAGATAGTTAATGTTCTTTCAGTGGTTCTCAAAGTGTGGTTCCCCAGACCAACTGTGTCAGCATCACCTGGTATCTGGTTAGAAATGCACATGTTTCAGGCCCCACCCCAGACCTACTGAATCAGAATTTCTGGGTGAAGCCCAGTAATCTGTTTAAACAAGGCCTCCAGGTGATTGTGACACTCACTACTGAGAACCACTGTCCTGTTCCATAAGCCTAATTATAATATATTTCTACTGAGATACCAACACAAGCAGCAAGAATATATTACTTTAAATTCTAATTTGCTATTGTAATCACAAATTATCTTAACATCTTATTTTTGAAATAATTATAGAAGTATAGAAGAAATGCAAAAAAAAAAAAATGGTACAGAGACATTTTTATACCCTCCACCTAGCTTCCCCTAAGGCTAACATCTCACATAATGAAGGAACATGAATCAAAACCAGGAAATTAATTTTGGTACAAGACTCTTAGCTAAACTACATTTTCCACTTGGATTTCACCAGTTTTCCCACCAACGTTTCTTTACTGTTCCAGGATCCAATACAGGACTTCACATTGCATTTAATTGTCACGTCTTCTTGGTCTCTTCTCATCTGTGACAGTTCCTTGGTCTTCCCTTGCTTTCCATGACCTTGACATTTTTGACGAGTACTAGTCAGATAGTTACAGAGTATCCCTCAGTTTGAGTTTGATATTTTCTCATGATGAGATTGAAGTTATATGTTTTGAGGAAGTAAAATACAATGATGATGCGCCTTTTTATTGCATCACATCAGCTAGTATAGTATATTGATAATATATCTTATTAAAGGTGATCCACTTGGTTAAGCTGGCATCTGCCAGGTCTCTCTACCATAAAGTTACTATTTTTCCCATTATTATTAATCATTGAGGCTATGCAAATATTCAGCATCTCTTTAAACGTCCATCTACTCACCCTAGCGTTTATTGGATAATCACATATTTTAAAAAATATATCTCAGGCTTCCCTGGTGGTGCAGTGGTTAAGAATCCACCTGCCAATGCAGGGGACACGGGTTCGAGCCCTGGTCTGGGAAGATCCCACATGCCACAGAGCAACTAAGCACGTGCACCAGAACTACTGAGCCTGCACTCTAGAGCCCGCAAGCCACAACTACTGAAGCCCACGTGCCTAGAGCCCGTGCTCCGCAACAAGAGAGGCCACCACAGTGAGAAGCCCGCGCAACGGCAATGTAGAGTAGCCCCCGCTCGCTGCAACTAGAGAAAGCCCGCACACAGCAACGAAGACCCAACGCAGCCAAAAATAAAGAAAATAAAATAAATTAAAAAAAATATATATATATATATATCTAATCCACATCACCATAGTTTAGGTGGCTCTGGCTAAGATTGGCTGAGCAGGGCACACAGGTCTCGTCTGTGACAGTGGTGTTTGAGGCATAGTTGCTTGGGATGGAGACAGAAGACCTGAGGAGACAGAGGGCAACAGGATCACACACTCTTTGCCAGTCCCAGGGATATGTCTGATCCCATATAGAACACTACTGAAGGGAATGATTTCCAGCAGGGATTTTAAGAGCAGCTTATAGTACTGCTCTGGGTCTCAGATGATAAAATGGAGCCCTGAAGTGGGAAGAGAGGCATACTGATTTCTGCATGGAACGCCAGCAAAAGAGTGACAACTGACAAGAAAACATAAGGAAATTTCTAGTAGGAGAATCGTGTTCTTCCTTAGGGCAGGGGTGAACTACAGCCTCTGGGGACGCCACCTTCAGTAAGGATGCCAGAGCTAAAGAAAAGAGTGGTCTTTTTCCAGAGGAGGGGGAGACTTTGTGAGGAGGCAGTGAGAATTGTGAGGTGGTGAGTTGCCAGGGGAGTGAATAAGCCAGAAAGCTGAGGTGAATAATGTGACAGCACTCCATTTGTACCAAAAGACTCTGGTGGAGGCAGAAAGGAAGGGCCTGGGCATATAATTATGCAATCATACATTCAATTCATCACATGACCAACCAAAACTCTATTTTTTTTTTTTAGGGGTTGCAAATATTTATTTCACAGTTGACACCTTTCTTCTCACTTTGTATAAGGCATTCCTTACCTTACAGAAATGAGTTGTTATTTTTTAACATCTTTATTGGAGTATAATTCCTTTACAATGATGTGTTAGTTTCTGCTTTATAACAAAGTGAATCAGCTATACATATACATATATCCCCATATCTCCTCCCTCTTGCGTCTCCCTCCCACCCTCCCTATCCCACCCCTCTAGGTGGTCACAAAGCACCGAGCTGATCTCCCTGTGCTATGGGGCTGCTTCCCACTAGCTATCTATTTTACATTTGGTAGTGTATGTATGTCCTTGTCACTCTCTCACTTCGTCTCAGCTTACCCTTCCCCCTCCCCGTGCCCTCAAGTTCATTCTCTACATCTGCCTCTTTATTGCTGTCCTGCCCCTAGGTTCTTCAGAAACTTTTTTTTTTCTTCTTTAGATTCCATATGTATGTGTTAGCATATGGTATTTGTTTTTCTCTTTCTGACATACTTCACTCAATATGACAGTCTCTAGGTCCATCCACCTCACTACAAATAACGCAGTTTCGTTTCTTTTTATGGCTGAGTAATATTCCATTGTATATATGTGCCACATCTTCATTATCCATTCATCCGTTGATGGACATTTAGGTTGCTTCCATGTCCTGGCTGTTGTAAATAGAGGTACAATGAAAATTGTGGTACATGACTCTTTTTGTATTATGGTTTTCTCAGGGTATATGCCCAGTAGTGGGATTGCTGGGTAGTATGGTAGTTCTATTTTTAGTTTTTTAAGGAACCTCCATACTGTTCTCCATAGCAGCTGTATCAATTTACATTCCCACCAACAGTGCAAGAGGGTTCCCTTTTCTCCACACCCTCTCTAGCATTTATTGCCTGTAGATATTTTGATGATGGCCATTCTGACTGGTGTGAGGTGACACCTCATTGTAGTTTTGATTTGCATTTCTCTAATTGTTAGTGATGTTGAGCATTCTTTCATGTGTTTGTTGGCAATCTGTATATCTTCTTTGGAAGAATGTCTATTTAGGTCTTCTACCCATTTTTGGATTGAGTGTTTGTTTTTTTGATATTGAGCTGCATGTAAATTTTGGAGATTAATCCTTTGTCAGTTGCTTCATTTGTAAATATTTTCTCCCATTCTGAGGGTTGTCTTTTGGTCTTGTTTATGGTTTCCTTTGCTGTGCAAAAGCTTTTAAGTTTCATTAGGTCCCATTTGTTTATTTTTGTTTTTATTTCCATTTCTCTAGGAGCTGGGTCAAAAAGGATCTTGCTGTGATTTATGTCATAGAGTGTTCTGCCTATGTTTTCCTCTAAGAGTTTGATAGTGTCTGGCCTTACATTTAGGTCTTTACTCCATTTTGAGTTTATTTTTGTGTATGGTGTTAGGGAGTGTTCTAATTTCATTCTTTTACATGTAGCTGTCCAGTTTTCCCAGCACCACTTATTGAAGAGGCTGTCTTTTCTCCATTGTATATTCTTGCCTCTTTTATCAAAAATAAGGTGACCATATGTGCATGCGTTTATCTCTGAGCTTTCTTTCCTGTTCCATTGATCTATATTTCTGTTTTTGTGCCAGTACCATACTGTCTTGATTACTGTAGCTTTGTAGTATAGTATGAACTCAGGGAGCCCGATTCCTCCAGCTCTGCTTTTCTTTCTCAAGATTGCTTTTGCTATTCGGGGTCTTTTGTGTTTCCATACAAATTGTGAAATTTTTTGTTCTAGTTCTATGAAAAATGACGTTGGTAGTTTGGTAGGGATTGCATTGAATCTGTAGATTGCTTTGGGTAGTATAGTCATTTTCAAAATATTGATTCTTCCAGTCCAAAACATGGTATACCTCTCCATCTGTTTGTATCATCTTTAATTTCTTTCATCAGTGTCTTATAGCTTTCTGCATACAGGTCTTTTGTCTCCTTAGGTAGGTTTATTCCTAGGTATTTTATTCTTTTTGTTTCAATGGTAAATGGGAGTGGTTCCTTAATTTCACTTTCAGATTTTTCATCATTAGTGTATAGGAATGCAAGAGATTTCCTGCATTAATTTTATATCCTGCAACTTTACCAAATTCATTGATTAGCTCTAGTAGTTTTCTGGTACCATCTTTAGGATTCTCTATGTATAGTATCATGTCATCTGCAAACAGTGACAGTTTTACTTCTTCTTTTCTGATGTGGATTCCTTTTATTTCTTTTTCTTCTCTGATTGCTGTGGCTAAAACTTCCAAAACTATGTTGAATAATAGTGGTGAGAGTGGGCAAACTTGTCTTGTTCCTGATCTTAGTGGAAATGGTTTCAGTTTTTCACCATTGAGAACAATGTTGGCTGTGGGTTTGTCATTTATTATGTTGAGGTAAGTTCCCTCTATGCCTACTTTCTGCAGAGTTTTTATCATAAATGGGTGTTGAATTTTGTCAAAAGCTCTTTCTGCATCTATTGAGATGATCATATGGTTTTTCTCCTTCAGTGTGTTAATATGGTGTATCACATTGATTGATTTGCGGATATTGAAGAATCCTTTCATTCCTGCGATAAACCCCACTTGATCATGTTGTATGATCCTTTTAATGTGCTGTTGGATTCTGTTTGCTAGTATTTTGTTGAGGATTTTTGCATCTATGTTCATCAGTGATATTGGTGTGTAGTTTTCTTTTTTTGAGATATCTTTGTCTGGTTTTGGTATCAGGGTGATGGTGGCCTCATAGAATGAATTTGGGAGTGTTCCTCCCTCTGCTATATTTTTGAAGAGTTTGAGAAGGTTGGGTGTTAGCTCTTCTCTAAATGTTTGATAGAATTTGCCTGTGAAGCCATCTGGTCCTGAGCTTTTGTTTGTTGGAAGATTTTTCATCACAGTTTCAATTTCAGTGCTTGTGATTGGTCTGTTTATATTTTCTATTTCTTCCTGGTTCAGTCTCGGGAGGTTGTGCTTTTCTAAGAATTTGTCCATTTCTTCCAGGTTGTCCATTTTATTGGCATACAGTTGCTTGTAGTAATCTTTTATGATCCTTTGTATTTCTGCAGTGTCAGTTGTTACTTCTCCTTTTTCATTTCTAATTCTATTAATTTGAGTCTCTCCATTTTTTTTATGAGTCTGGCTAGTGGTTTATCAATTTTGTTATCTTCTCAAAGAACCAGCTTTTAGTTTTATTGATCTTAGCTATTGTTTCCTTCATTTCTTTTCATTTAATTTCTTATCTGATCTTTATGATTTCTTTCCTTCTGCTAACTTTGGGGGTTTTTTGTTCTTTCTTTCTTTAATTGCTTTAGGTGTAAGGTTAGTTTGTTTATTTGAGGTGTTTCTTGTTTCTTGAGGTAAGATTTTATTGCTTTAAACTTCCCTCTTAGAACTGCTTTTGCTGCATCCCATAGATTTTGGGTCGTCGTGTTTTCATTGTCATTTTTTTCTAGGTCTTTTTTGCTTTCCTTTTTGATTTCTTCAGTGATCTCTTGGTTATTTAGTAGTTTATTGTTTAGCCTCCATGTGTTTGTATTTTTTCAGATTTTTTCCTGTAATTGGTATCTAGTCTCACAGCACTTTGGTCGGAAAAGATACTTGATATGATTTCAATATTCTTAAATTTACCCCGGCTTGATTTGTGATCCAAGATATGATCTGTCCTGGAGAATGTTCCATTAGCACTTGAGAAGAAAGTGTGTTCTGTTGTTTTTGGATGGAATGTCCTATAAATATCAATTAAGTCCATCTTGTTTAAAGCTTGTGTTTCCTTATTTATTTTCCTTTTGGATTATCTCTCTATTGGTGAAAGTGGGGTGTTAAAGTCCCCTACTATGATTGTGTTACTGTTGATTTCCCCTTTTATGGCTGTTAGCATTTGCCTTAAGTATTGAGGTGCTCCTATGTTGGGTGCATAAATATTTACAATTGTTATATCTTCTTCTTGGATTGGTCCCTTTATCATTATGTAGTGTCCTTCTTTGTCTCTTGTAATAGTCTTTACTTTAAAGTCTATTTTGTCTGATATGAGAATTTCTACTCCAGCTTTCTTTTGATTTCCATTTACGTGGAATATGTTTTTCCATCCCCTCACTTTCAATCTGTATGTGTCCCTAGGTCTGAAGTGGGTCTCTTTTAGACAGAATATGTACAGGTCTTGTTTTTGTGTCCATTCAGCCAGTCTATGTCTTTTGGTTGGAGCATTTAATCCATTTACATTTAAGGTAGTTATCGATATGTGTGTTCCTATTACGATTTTCTTAATTGTTTTGGCTTTGTTATTGTAAGTCTTTTACTTCTCTTGTGTTTCCTTCACTCTAGATTAGTTCTGTAGCATCTGCTAAAGTTTATTGCTTCTGAACATTTTCTAATGCTTTTCTTTTCAAGTGGCACTAGAATGATCTTAGGAGTTGAGACCATATTATCCAACAAGGCCATGAGAGAATATCCAATATCCAATTAGATGTCATTTTAGTATCTAGTAGGAGTTGGGACCTTACAAGATAAGGAAATTAGGAAGAGGATGAGGAATTCCCTCAAGTTCAAAATGTTTTGGATCTAGCTGGAAAAACATTTAAGTATATTATGCAGCAAAGAAATGTAAAATTCAATTAAGTAAAGTACTGTCCTGGGTCTGAGCTGCAATCTTTTATCCGTAGATGGAAGGAAAAGATAAGGATATCAGGCAGTCTCAGGTGTCATCCTTTACTTTATGTCAACTTGACTGGATCAGGGATGCTCCGAGAACTGACTAAACATTGTTTCTGGATCTGTCTGTGAGGGTGTTTCCAGATGAGCTAAGCATTTGAATCTGTAAAGTATATTGCCCTTCTTGGTATGGGTGGCCATCTTCCAATCCACTAGCATCTGAAAAGACAAAAGACAGAGGAAGGGAGAATTTACCCCTTTCCGGCCGGAGTGCTTGAGCTCAGACATCAGTCTTCTCTGCCTTGGACTGAGACTTAACACCATTGGCTCTCCTGGTACTCAGGTCTTTGGATGTAAATTGAACTATAGCATCAGCTCTTCTCGTTCTCCGGTTTGCACATGGTGAATTCTGAGACTTACCCTTCATAATTGCATGAGCCAATTCCTCATAATAAATATATATATATATAAAATACATGTTTATAGATATAGATATATAGGTATATGCTATTGGTTCTTTTCCTCTGGAGAACCCTAATACACCAGGGAAATGATAACTCTCTTCTCTAACTTTGGAACCATGATACAGTGACTGTGCTTGGCTTAGCAGTTGGGATGGGGAAGAATCAATCCAGTCGTCATCCTAGGTAACATTTCCACTTGTTATGCCACCTCAACCAGCTGTTTTCTGGAAAACTTTAGAATTAGGTCTAGAGATGTTTCAGAGAATCAAGCGCATAGTATTAACGTTCTTTGTATTGTGCTTAAGAAAAATACATATAATATTTGGTACTTAAAACCTGTCATGCTTAAGAGAACTTGGCCTATTACAAAAACAATTCAGCCTATGATATCAACTTAAAACATATCATTGATTAATTGATCTTAACTCATGATTTTAATAGAAAGGAATGGGAAAAATTCTTACTGAACTTATGACATTGAAGTTATACAAAGGTTTAGGATAGACCATATTAATAAACTTTATTTTTTATTGAAGGATAGTTGATGTACAATAATATAATATGTTACAGGTGTACAATATAGTAATTCACAATTTTTAAAAGTTTTACTCCATTTATAGTTATAAATTATTGGCTATATTCCCCATGTTGTACAATATATTCTTGTAGCTTTATTTATTTATTTATTATTTATTTACTTTTATTTTTGGCTGCATTAGGTCTTCATGTGCGGGCTTTCTCTAGTTGCAGTGAGCGGGGGCTACTCTTCATTTTGGTGCGCGGGCTTCTCATTGTGGTGGCTTCTCTTGTTGCGGAGCACGGGCTGTAGGCATGCAGGCTTCAGTAGTCACAGCACATGAGTTCAGTAGCTGTGGCTCTCGGGCTCAGGCTCAGTAGTTGTGGTGCACGGGCTTAGCTGCTCTGCAGCATGTGGGATCTTCCCAGACCAGGGCTCAAACCTGTGTCCCCTGCATTGGCAGGCGGATTCTTAACCACTGCGCCACCGAGGAAGGCCCCCTTGTAGCTTATTTTATACTTAATAGTTTGTACCTCTTAATCCCCTACCCCTATGTTGCCCCTCCCCCCTTCCCTCTCCCCACTGGTAACCACTAGTTTGTTCTTCATATCCGTGAGTCTGCTGCTTTTTTGTTACATTCACTAGTTTGTTGTATTTTTTAGATTCCACATGTAAGTGATAACATACAGTATTTGTCTTTCTCTGATTTATTTCACTTAACATAATGCCCTCCAAGTCCATTATGAGAGTTATAAGAATTTAAGTACGTTTGAGGTTTATTTGATAATTGAAGTATCTTAAAAGGTAATCAAATATGTAAACTGTGGTTTAAGCTGCTGAAAGGAGTTTAAGTTTGTAAATGAAACCAAGGATCAAACCCCTATATTAGTTTCTATGGCTTCTGTAACAAATGACCACACATTATATGGCATAAAACAACAGAAATTTATTGCTTCCCAGTTCTGAGGGCTAGAAGCCTGAGATTAAGATATCAGCAGGGCCACATTCCTTCCAAACTTTCTAGGAAATAATCCTTCCTGCCTCTTCAAGCTTCTGGTGGCTCCTGGCTTTCCCCGGCTTGTGGCAGCACCCCTCCAATCTCTGCCTCCGTCTTCATATGACCCTATTCTCTGTGTATTTTCTGTCTCTAATAAGGACACTCTCATTGTATTTAGAGCCAGCCCTAATCCAATATGATCTCATCTTGATCCTTACCTAAATATCAACTGCAAAAATCCTATTTCCCAAATAAAGTCACATTCTGAGGTTCTGAGTGGACATGAATTTGGAGGGGACACTATCCTACTCACTACACATTTTGAGAGTGATTGTTAGAGTTTGCTAGACTTATAAGTAGAATAATGAGATTTGTAATCTAAAGATTACTAAGAGCAAGGGTTTTGAGTATGTTTCTTTAACTAACTGATTATTAATTTGAAAACCAAGGTCACCTCTGAATAATCTATTCTGCACTCAGTTCTCTCTCAAGGTCACCCAGCAACTCACAGTCACACAAAAGAATACTTTTATTAAAAAGGCTCTGGCAAGGTGGCTTTCCTCCTTCTCATTCTGCTCTAATATTTCTCTTTGAAGACAGCAGCATTTCTGCCTGTTATTCACTTAAACTGACTAAACCTGGGCAAAATGAACACCTGTCATGACAAAGCAGTTTAAGAATAGGATTCGTATCAAAGGCCAGAAGAATATCCCAAACACCAGGATGAAACAGCTCTAGAGAACAAAGCTGCAAAGCTACAGTCTCAGGTGAAGCCCAAAATACTCTTTAGCTGATTAAAAGAAAGTAGACCACAACAAAAACATAATTTGTCAGTGTTTGCTATTTTTAGAGTCTTCAGGAAGCAGAATTATAAGACAGAAAGGATTTTCAGATAAAAACATCTTAGCTAACTCTAGCAAATCTTGCAAAAGTCAAACGATCCCGAGTACAGATGAACTCCTTCCAGATTTCTTGGAGAATGGCTTCTACTCCACTGCCAGCTGCTGAGGGCTCAAGGCAAGGGGCTGCAGGTCTGGACCCTGCCCATTGAGAACATTCAGGAACTTCATTACTTCCTAGAGACAACCTACAGCAAGAGCTTAGAAGAAATGGTGTATGATATGTCTGTCTCCAGGCGCTGGTCTGCAACAGGGCGAGGGAGGTAATGAGGAAGCTCCTATCAGACAGATAAGACATCACACAGAAGCTCCACTCAACTCAGCTTTACAAATGGTAAGAGAAGCAAAGGCACCAAGAGCAACAATTCCTAGAGGCTGATTTCCCCAAAGAAGTTTAGATAAAGCAGTATTTGATCATAGGAAGTAGGCTTCTTTTTTAACATTCATTGTATGTGGCTTTTTAAATGTACATATTTTTCAGATAATTATGGTACTTCTCTAATAATATCCTCATCTTTAAGGAGGCTGGATAACAAATTCTTTGATTTACAGGTGTAGTTCCAAGTTCTCTCTTTAGAAACATTACCGTTATTTGTTAAACAATCCCAAAACCAAGTAATGAGCACTCTTCAGACTGCTACCCTCCTCCAAAGAGCTGAAAGCACTTTATATTAGTTGCCGAAATAGAGTTCAGATTGGAGGTGGGGAAAAGAAGAAAATACAGAAAGTAAAAACTTTGATATAATAATGAGAAAGAATTTTCTAGGCATAGAAGAAAATAAGATATAAGATGCAATAAACAAATTGATAGGCAAATAGCAGACTGAAAAGAAGTTTTCAAATAATAAAACAAAGAAAAATACAAACAGTTAAGAGTCTTAGTTCATCAAGAGCTTAAAATCAATGAGAAAATATTGATGGGCCATTACAATTTGGCAAAGGATTGAACAGGCATTTCCTAAAAGAAAAAAATATGACAAAAAAACATGTGAATATATATTCAACATTATTAATTGTCAAAGACATCCACAACAGAAATCACTGGGCACAGATTTAATGTGTGAATGTAGCACTTATTAGACAGTATTATATAGCTTTGCATCTGCCAATCATTTAATTCTTGCAACAATTCAATATTAGTAGTACTATTATTATCCTCATTTTACAGTTGAAGAAACTGAGACACAGAAATGTAAGTAATTTAACCAAGGTCATGTGGCTAGTAATTGGCTTAGCCAGACTCCATGCCCAATAGCTGGGCTCCCTGCCCAGGCTCTTACCATCAGGCTTTACTGTCTTTCTGAATACTTACAATGAGCCGAATGTTTGTGTCCCCCTGAAATTAATATGTTGAAATCCTAACCCCCAATATGATGATATTAGGAGAAGGGGTATTTGGGAGGTATTTAGATCGTGAGGGTGGAGCCCTCATGAATGGGATTAGTGCTCTTATAAAAGGGACCCCAGAGAGCTTTCTTGCCTTCTTTCTGACATATGAGGATACAGTGAGAAGTCAGGCAGGGGTATTTGGGAGGTACTTAGATCGTGAGGGTGGAGCCCTCACGAATGGGATTAGTGCTCTTATAAAAAGGACCCCAGAGAGCTTTCTTGCCTTCTTTCTGACATATGAGGACACAGTGAGAAGTCAGGCAGTCTGCAACCCTAAAGAGGGTTCTTACCAGAGCCTGACCATGCTGGCATCCTGACCTTGGACTTCCAGCCTCCAGAACTGTGAGAAATAAATGTCTGTTGTTTATAAGCCACCCAGTCTATGCTAGTCTGTCACAGCAGCCTGAACGGACTAATATAGCACTGCTGGGTGCAGTGAGACTCCCTCTCACATATTGTTGGTGGACAGGAAAACTGGCGCAATTGTTGTGGTAATAGGTGCAACTGGTAAATGAAGCAGTGGCTTTGTGTAAAAGTTCTGAAATATCTTTGTATGGAATAAGATTTTTTTAAAAGGAATAAAAACCTTGATGACA
Organism: Balaenoptera musculus; assembly: GCF_009873245.2. Lineage (NCBI taxonomy): Eukaryota > Metazoa > Chordata > Mammalia > Artiodactyla > Balaenopteridae > Balaenoptera > Balaenoptera musculus. Next base: position 126,128,813 of record NC_045788.1, on the reverse strand, counting down.
ATGAACAGCATAAATGTGGACTGGATCCCACTGACAACTCTGGCGCCAGGAGTGAATGCAGAGAAAGGGGTCTCTACCTAGGGCTAGGTTGCTGGCAAAGCTGGAACTGCAGAAGCAAAAAAGGGGAGGATTGAACACGTGTAACCGAGGGAGTCCCATTTGGTGGCCTCATCTTCTCAGTAACACTGGAAGCAAAGTCACTGGCAGAAAGCTTTGAGAAGCGGGAGAGAAAGGATGCCTGGCACAATCACTGCATGGATTGTGGTAAGGAATCAGAAGAGATGAATTAAAATTTTTCTGAGCCGCGGAAGGATGAACTTTAAGCAAGACAATGGGAATTTTCAACGGACTTGGATTTGGTAATGAGTTATGTCAGCCTTGGTGTCACCCTGGACTAAGAAGCTCAGCTGAAGATAGGGGCAGGAATCCAAGGTTTGGAGTGGATGAGAAGACAAGGGGAAAAGGACATAAGGATTACTGAGAACATGGGCATCGTGCTGGACCATTACAACATGATTCAGGGTAAATGACAGCAAAAAATACCCAGGAAAACAGTACACAAACCCTGAAGTTTCACATTTGTGAATTGCTTCCTTGGGAGATCTTCAAGCACCTCACTGAAAATGTCAGGGAACAAATCAACATTCTTACAAAACGCCAAGCATTTAAGAGAAAATGGAAGAAAATTTCTTACACTCTCTCATTGACTTTATCAGAATCTGGGGAACTGATTTTCACTTACTTGACGGAGAAAGAGCGTTACCTGCTTCCTCCAATACTAATTGCACATGTGGCCACCAACACAATTAAGATATAGGACGTTTTCATAGAGAACAGACTTGTGGTTGCCAAGAGGGAGGGGGTAGGGGAGGGGTGGATTGGGAGTTTGGGATTAGCCGATTCAAACTATTATATATAGAATGGATAAACAACATGTCCTACTGTATAGCACACGGAACTATATTCAATATACTGTGATAAACCATAATGGAAAAGAATATGAAAAAGCATATATATGTATATATATATATATATATATATATGTGTATAACTGAATCACTTTGCTGTACAGTAGAAATTAGCATAATATTGTAAATCAACTATACTTCAATAAAATAAATTTTTTTAAAAAGATACTGGACATTTCCATCACCCTGAACAGTTTTCTTGTGTCCCTTTGCAATCAATTTTCTGTCCCTTCTCTCTGGTCTGATCTGCTTCCCACTATTATAGATTAGTCTTGTCTGTTCTAGAAATTCATACAAATGAACCATATAGTAAGTACTCTCTTGGTCTGGCATCTTTGGCTCAGCCTAGTGTTTTAAAAATTCATCCAAATTATGTGTATCAATAATTCAGTCCTTTTTATTACTAATAAGTATTTCATTGTGAATTTCACAATTTGTTGATCTATTTACTTGTTGACAGATACCTGGGCCTTTTCCAGTTTGGGGCTATTAATGAAGCTGCTGTGAACATTCCTGTACAAGTCATCTTAAGGACATGTTTTCATTTCTCTTGGGTAAAGTGTAGCAGTGGAATTGCCAGGTCTTATGTAAAGCGTATGTCTATCTTAATATGAAAGTGCCAAATTGTTTTCAAAGTCATTGTACCATACTATATTTTAAATTTTTCTTTTCTTTAATTATGGTAAAATACACATAACCTACAATTTACCATATTAATCATCATTAGGTGTATAAAGTTCTGGAGTGTCAAGTACATTCACATTGTTGTACAACCAGTTTCCAGAAGTCTATTCACTTTGCAAAACTGAAACTCCATATCCATTAAATAACAACTCTTCATTCCCCCCTCCCCCAGCCCCTGGCAACCACCATTCTACTTTCTGTCTCTATGAATTTGACTATTCTAGATACCCCTTATAAGTGGAATCATACAGTATTTGTCTTTTTGTGATGGGCTTATTTCACTTAGCATAAAGTCCCCAAGTTTCATCCATGTTCCTTTCATTTTCAAGGCTGAATAATATTCCATTGTATTTATATAACACATTTTGTTTATCTATTCATCTGTTGATTAGGTTGCTTCTACTTTTTTGCTATTGTGATGATGTTACTAAGAACATGGAGTACAAATATCTCTTCAAAACCCTGATTTCGGGCTTCCCTGGTGACGCAGTGGTTGAGAATCTGCCTGCCAATGCAGGGGACACGGGTTCGAGCCCTGGTCTGGGAAGATCCCACATGCCGCGGAGCGACTAGGCCCGTGAGCCACAATTACTGAGCCTGCGCGTCTGGAGCTTGTGCTCTGCAACAAGAGAGGCCGCGATAGTGAGAGGCCCGCGCACCGCGATGAAGAGCGGCCCCCACTTGCCGCAACTAGAGAAAGCCCTCGCACAGAAATGAAGACCCAGCACAGCCAAAAAATAAATACATTAATTAATTAATTAAAAATTTTTAAGAAAGCAAACAAAAAAAACCCCCTGATTTCAATTCTTTTGGCTATATACCCAGTAACGGAACTGCTAGGATCATACGGTAAACATATTTTTAATTTTTTGATGAGCCACCGTGCTGTTTTCCATATTGGCTGTACCATTTTACATTCCCACCAACACTGCACAAGAGTTTCAATTTCTTCACATCCTCATCAATACTTGTTATTTTCTGGTTTTTTGATAGTAGCCACCCTAATGCGTGTGAGGTGGTATCTCGTGATTTTGATTTATTTGCATTTCCTTTATGATTAGTGATGTTGAGCAACTTTTCATGTGCTTGTTGATCATTTGTATATCTTTTTTAGAGAAATACCTATTCAAGTCCTTTGCCCATTTTTAATTGGGTTATATTTTTTGTTGTTGTTGAATTGTAGATCTTTATATATTCTGGATATTAATCCCTTATCAGATACATGATTTGAAAATATTTTCTTCCATCCTATAGGTTGCTTTTTTCACACTGTTGATCGTGTCCTTTGATATAAAGAAGTTTTTTTAATTTTGATTTAGTTCAATTTATCCATTTTTACTTTTTTACCTATGCTTTTAGTGTCATATACAAGAAATCATTGCCAAATCCAAAGTCGTCAAACTTTTCCCTTGTTTTCTTCTAAATGTTTTATAGTTTTAGCTCTTATGCTTATGCTTTGATCCATTTTTAGTTAATTTTGTATATGGTGTGAGGTAATGTCCCAACTATATTCATTTGCATGTGGATATCCAGTTTTCCCAGCACCATTTGTTGAAGACTGCCTTTCCCTATTGAACAGTCTTGGCACCCTTGCTGAAAAATCATTTGACTATCTATGTGAAGGTTTATTTCTGAATTTTCCATTCAATTCCATTGTTCTATATGTCTGTGTTTATGCCAGTACCACATTGTTTTGATTACTGTAGATTTGTGTACCATGCTATTTTATATTTCCACCAATAATGTATAAAAGTTCCAGGTGCTCCATATCCTCATCAAAATTTGGTATTGTCACTCTTTTTCATTTTAGCCATTACAGTGGAGATACAGTAGTATCTCAATATGGCTTTAATTTCCATTTATCTTGTGACTAATGAGACTGAGCATCTTCTCATGTGCATATTAGCCAGTTTTATATCTTTAGTGGAATGTTTGTTCAAATCTTTTGTCCATTTTTCACTTAGTTGTATGAGTTTTTTGCATATTCTGAATACAAGTTCTCCGTCAGAAAAATGTATTGCAATTCCCGCCCCACCTCTGACTGTGGCTTGCCTTTTTCATTTCTTATAACACAGTTGTTCAAAGAACAGACACTTTTAATTTTTATTAAGTTCACTTTATCATTTTTTTTTTTTTTTTGGTTAGCAATTTTTGTATCCTAGTAAATCTTTACCTCCACTTCAAGATTGTTTTAGAAGTTTTATTTTCTTTTCAAAATGTTTTTAGTTTTAACTTTTATATTCAGTTAATCAATTATTTAGAGTTAATTTTCATGTGTGGTGTGTTGTAAGGTTGAGGATCAGTTTTGTTCACACAGATACCCAATTGTTCCAGAACAATTTGTCAAAAAGACTCTCCTTTCCTCAAATATTATTTTAGCAACTTTGTCAAAAATTAATTGACTGGACTTCCCTGGTGGCACAGTGGTTAAGAATCCGCCTGCCAACGCAGGGGACATGGGTTCGCGCCCTGGTCCGGGAAGATCCCACATGCTGCGGAGCAGCTAAGCCCTTGCGCCACAACTACTGAGCCTGCACTCTAGAGCCCACAAACCACAACTGCTGAGCCCACGCACCACAACTACTGAAGCCTGCGTGCCTAGAGCCTATGCTCTGCAACAAGAGAAGGCACTGCAATGAGAAGTCTGCGCAGCACAATGAAGAGTAGCCCCCCTCACCGCAACTAGAGAAAGCCTGCACGCAGCAATGAACACCCAACGCAGCCAAAAATAAATAAATTAAATAAATAAAAAAATTTTTTAATTAAAAAAATTAATTGACCACATAAGTTAGTGGTATATTTTTGGAATTTCTATTTTACTTCATTGATCCTTACTCCAACACTATATTGTTTTGAATATTTTATTTTATGTCAGGAAATTGGGTGATGTAAATCTTCCAACTTTGTTCAAAATCGTCCTGGCTATTCCAGGTATTTTGTAATGACGTTTCACATAAATTCACAATTCACATAAATTGTAGAATCAGTTCATCAATTTCTACAAAAAAGCCTAAGGGATTTTGATTAAGGATGCATTGAATCTACAGATAAATTTGGGAAGAATTGTTATCTTAACAGTATTGAATCTTCCAATCCAACAACATGGTGTACCTCTCCATTTACTTCTGTCTTCTTCCAGCAGTACTTTGTAGTCTTCGGTACACAGATAAATCTTGCACAAAGTTTTTTTCAACTTATCCTTTAGGATAATAATGTTCTGGGTGCTGTTATAAATGGCATTCTTCATTTTAACTTCATTTTCCAATTATTTTCCGCTAGTCTTTAAAAATTCAATTGATTTTTGTTCATTGACTTCTTTCCTACAAACCTGCAAAATTTGCATAGTTATCAGTCAGGTGCAATAAGTCAACAAAAAGAAAATTAGAAAACAGAAAGATTGGAAAAGAATGTGTATTTCTAATCCATTAATTATTTTTAAATCTTTCTTTCTGAAAAAGTCTGATAGTCTATGAACTATGATATAAAGTAAACTGCAATTTGAAGTCCATGAGTTTATTTTTAAAAAATTTAAAGGTGATACTAGAAGAATAATGGCTGTCTACTGGAGCAGGATTTATAGAATCCAGGGTTTGAAGGAATCTTAAATTACCTAGTCCAACCAATCTTCTACATCTTCTCAGCTAAACACTTTTACTACCTGGGATTAAACCCCTTCAGAGATAGGAATTTCCTTTCTGCTCCACCCACTTCATCTTTGGTTGGCATTATAAGAATGTTCTTAATTTGAGCTCAAAACTGTCTCTCTGAAGGTTCTATTCATTTCTTTTAAAATGTATGATATGACATAAGGGTGGGCATTCAGCTGGTACATACTGGTGCAATGTACTAGTTGCTAAAATATTCAAGTACCAGTTATTTAAAAACCACACTACCTTAAGTCCACACTACTGCCACTGGACAGTTCTGGACCACTTCATAATCTGGGAACTAAGTGACCCAGCAGAGGGCCCTGGGGCCCTGCTCCAGAAATATGACCTATACCCCTTCTGCTGTACTTGGTATTTTTAACATCATCCTTGCTTATACCTCTACCACATAGAAGCTTGTTACTTGGCTTCTAAAAAGCTCGAAAGCCTTGCTAGTCAAAGAATGATGCATCACCTTGGAGTTTTTGAGATATGCAAAATTGCAGGCACCACCCCAGACCTACTAAATCATAATCTACATTTTAATGAGACCTCCAGATGATTCATATGCAAATTTTGTTTGATTTGTGCTAGCTTAGATCTTGCTTCTAGGTCGGGGCTTGAAACCTAGTGGAAACAAAGCCTTGGCAGTAGTGAGGGCTCAAAGTAGTGGTTATTTAACAACCACTACATGAATATTTTAACAACTAGTACATTATACCAATATTTACCAGCTGAATGCCAACTCTTGGGTTGTATGATAGATTTTCAGAGAATTGAATAGAATCTTCAGAGAGACAGCTTTGAACTGGTAGATTAATAATGTAGAGAGAGGAGAGTTCATCAAAGGATCTAAATCCTTGAGAAGGCAAAATGTTCTAAGTGCATTGGGCCAAACTGGCCTTTGAAAGGAAGAAGAAATAGGTAGGAAGAGGAAGCCAATGCAGAAGTAGGAGTTTTGAAGATTTGGTAATGAGAAGGTAAGGACATTTCTCTCAGATGGATTTTGTCATTTCAGTGAAACTTGAGGGAGTTTGTCAGCCGAAATGGGTGGGCAGGAGAATATGGAGGTTTAATCAAAGAGGAGAGGCTGTTGAATTAGTCATTTCAGTGAGTAGACAGCCTTATTAGAAAAATGTTGGTAGATTCCTGGACAGCGTTAAGTGTGTTTGAATGTTGTAAACATGAATTTAAAGAGAAATCCGTCAGCCCATTTGGGGCTGACTTTGCTCAAGTGCTAGCCCAAGGATGACAGATGACAGATGGTAAATTGCAGCCAGTGTTAGGATTTTGTTAGCCAGATAAGTCAGAAAGCTGAAAAAGCAAGGAGTTGAGGACATTGCAAGGATTTTCCATAATGTCATTCAAGACAGACAAGGAGGGAAGTGAATGCAGAAATGGGCTGGGAGCTAAGTGAGAAAGTTGCTGTCATGTCAATGGATGGAGATCTTAATGAGACTGAGAATGCTGGAATGCTAGAATAAGTGGGCTTGAAATACAGGCGTTTGTAGTGTGAGGGTGAAAGGCTAGAAATGATTTTGGAGGTGGTAATGTACCAGAAAACTGGGTTTACTTCTTGGTGGGTGGAGAGCCAAAAGGCACAACCAAGCCAAAGATCAGGAGAAGGATTTATTACTTTCATCAAGTAAGGAGAACACCAGGGATCTTTCTCAAAGCAGTGTCTCTCCGAAAGCAAAATTGGTAAAATTTTAAGCCAAGGGTACATGCATATTCATGACGGGGCTTCAAATGGAGAATTCAGCATAGAATTAGGGCAAAGGTCAACAGAGTCCAAGCTTTAATTGACTGAAGTCACGAGGGTCAGAAAAGGTCAACCTCATCATTCCTTAGGTTCCAGTTGATCTGATGGTAGAGCACTTCAGGCTAATCTTTACCACCGAACTGGGAGTCTTTACAACTGATTTATTATCTTTGCTGTTGTTATTTTTCTTGCCTGATAACAGTTTGCTTCTGCATTCTCTTGTTCCCTTAAGATCATTAATTACTGAGACCTGTTAGAGGACAAGCATTGTAGCCAGGCTTAGATCACAAGATGGCTTAGGACCAAAATGGTTTCTCTTATTTCAAGAAAGCCATGCCTGGTTCTCTTTCTCTGGGGACCCCTACCCTATCTGCTTACAGTAATTTGTGTTGGCAAGGTTAAGTATGACCATGACACTGAGTGGTTCAAGTGGAGTAGAAATCAAGGACCTGAGAGACCATGGTGTTGGCTGGGACACTTACAGATATTTTATTTAATGTTTTATTATGGAAAACTTTCAACATATACAAAAGCAAAGAGAAGGGTATAATAAACCTCCATGTATACATCACCCACCTTCAACAATTATCAACTCATGGCCAATCTTCTTTTATCATTGGAAGCAAATCCAAACACCACATCTTGATATCTGTAAATATATCAGAATGCATCTGTAAAAAATAAGGACTCTTTTTAAAAACATATCCACTCTACATCATCACATTTAAAACAACTAACAATAAGTACATCATATCATCAAATACCAGATCAGTCACATTGATGTTTGAAGTTCCTTGTCATTATGACAGGAATTGATTTGGAGATAAAAGTTGACAGCCAGGAACTGATTCCCAAGGGAGGAGGAGGAGGGGCAGAGATGTTGCCAGGTGACAGCAATAAAGAGGGAAGAGATTTCCAAGTCAGGTAGCCTAAGCCTCAAAAGTGCAGGTGAAACCCCGCCCCCCGCTTCCAAGAAAGGTGGAGAAATGACTTGGAAATGGCAGTGAGAAGCAAAAAGGAAAGCTTTGAGTCTCAGAGTCTCACCTTGAGAAGCAAGGAGTATTAGAGCAAAACTAGTCTCCACTTGAGAGATTTGAAGGGCGAAGACATTTCACAGGGAGGAGCCAGGTTTCAGGTGAATTCAGGAAGTGAAAAAACGTTTATCAAAGAGATGGAATGTATGAGGATCTGCTGATTGCAGACCTGGAGCGCATAGTGAATAATATGGACATGGGTGAGGATGAGGGTACAGAGAAGCAAGTTAGATTTATGGGGAGATGTTCTGGACAGTGTAGGTCATGATTAGGGTGATAATACATCCCATTTTCCCAAGACTGTTCCCATTTATATCTCTCACCCTGACATGCAATTTACTATATGTCCAGGTTCAGATAATAAATTATGTGATCTCCCTAGACGGAAAGGTTGACTGAAGTCTGTTCTCCAGGCAATGACTGAGTGAGCAAGGAAGCCCAGCACGGTGAGATTGGTCCTGAGAACCAGTCTGTTCTAGCTCCGTGCAACCTTGCGGTGACCATCACCCTGCAGTGCTGGGAGCTGGTGCCTAGGATGGTCTTTTCTACACCAGTGAGAGCTTTTGGTGTGAAGAATGCGAAACTTTAGATCCAGATATTCCAAAGCTGAGAGTCTCTCCCTAAGGAGATAATCAATACTGCAGACAAAGATTACTTACCAAAAAATTCTTGCTTCCGTATTATTTATAAGAAGCTAGACTCCCCAGGATAAACAGAGACTATAATTAACCATCTTTAAATGAATATCTCTACTTCTCTCCTGGGGAATAAACTACACAGAATTATACATGTGTGAAATGTCTGAATCTCAAATAACTACCTACAATTCTCAGCATCTGCCATCATGACCTTGGATTTGAAACTCATATATGACACCACTAAGGGAGGCACTGATATCAGCGCATTTAAAATGCTTATCAATTTTTTGAGTTTTTCTCTTTTTCTTGAGCTAATTTTAATGTATATCATTTTTGAGATAATTACAAATGTGTAATTTTTCAAATTTATTGGTATGAAATTCCTCAAAATACCTACTCATGATTTCTAAATTCCTTATGTTTTTCTTTGTTCTCTTTCTTTTACTTGATCCAGTTCTAGTTTTTTGACACTATCATTTCTTGTTTTATATCTCATTCATTTCTACTCCTGCCTTTATTTCTCTTCTAATACTTACCTTGTTTATTTATCTAGCTCTTGAGATAACTTCTTACTTTTCAATCTTTCTTCTTTTTTTAATGAATGTATTTCAGAATATAAATTTACTTCTAAATGTAGATATTTGAATTCCACAAGTTTTGATATACCATACTTTAATTATTATTCAGTTCTAAATATTTTCTAATCTTCTCTTGGGAATTCTTTTGGAGGAAGTTTTTAGGATTGCAGCTTTTTAATGCAGTTTTTAGGACTGGGTATTTTAAAAAGTGATTTTATTGTTGATTTCTCATGTTACTGAGTTACAATGAGAGCACACCATATCATGTTAACTGACATCTGCTGAAAATTCTCAGTGATCCAGTGAGTGGTTAATTTTTGAAATGTCCTGTATAATTTTTGTTGGAGGCAGAGTTCTAGATATCTATTAGATAAAGCTAGTTTATTCTGTATATGTTCTTTTTTTATATATAAATTTATTTATTTTTGGCTGCATTGGGTCTTCGCTGCTGCACTCAGGTTCTCTCTAGTTGCAGTGAGCGGGGTCTATTCTTCGTTGTGGTGCATGGGCTTCTCCTTGCGGTGGCTTCTCTTGTTGCAGAGCATGGGCTCTAGGCACTCGGCTTCAGTCGTTGTGGCATTCAGGCTCAGTAGTTGTGACACACAGGCTTAGTTGCTCTGCGGCATGTGGGACCTTCCCAGGCCAGCGCTCGAGCCCATGTCCCCTGCATTGGCAGGCGGATTCTTAACCACTGTGCCACGAGGGAAGTCCTGTATATCTTCTGATCCTTACTAATTTTTGATCTAATTTATTGGCTTCTGATAGAGATACATAAAATCATAGACATTAAAATCTACGACTATGGCTGTGGTTTTGTCCACGTCTCCAGGTAATTCTATCAGACTTCCCTTCATAGAAGTCTGGGTTTTGTTATAGGTATAATCAAACTCATAAATATTATATTTGCTCAATGGATTTTTCCTTCAGTTATTAGCAATTGATCCTTATTAATCCCTATTATTTTTTGCCCTATATTTGATTTTGCATGGTATTAATATTGTTACACTTTTCTTTTTTTTTTAATTTTATTGAAGGATAGTTGATTTACAATGTTGTGTTAATTTCTGCTGTACAGCAAAGTGATTTAGTTATACATATATATATTCTTTTTTATATTCTTTTCCATTATGGTGTATCACAGGATATGGAATATAGTTCCCTGTGCTCTACAGTAGGACCTTATTGTTTATCCATCCTCTATATAATAGTTTGCATCTGCTAATCCCAAACTCCCAATCTACTGCTCCCTACCAACCACAACTCTGTTCTCTATGTCTGTGAGTCTGTTTCTGTTTCATAGGTAACTTCATTTGTTATACTTCTTTCTTTAGGTTTCTATTTGAATGGTATATCTTTTCTCCATCCCTTTTTTTTTAATAGTATATAACTTTTTTCTTTGAAATAATTACATATTCACAGAAATTTGCAACAACACACAAAAAATATACAGGGAGGTCCCATACACTCCAATCAGCCTCCCCCGGTATTCACATCTTGCATAACTATACATCCCTTTGTTTGAAATTTCTGAAGTATGCTTTTTGTAAGCAAAATACAGCTAGATTTTGTTTCTTTATCCAATCTGATCACTTCAGCCATTTTAAAAGGTGAGTTTAATCTGCTTACCTTTGGAGTTATTTATATAGCTGCAATTGTTTCTACTTTCTTATTTTCTTTCTTTCTTTGCCTCATTTTTCTGCTCACCACCCTTTTTATTTGCTTCTTTATTTCCTCTTTCCTGCCCTTTCATTTTCTTGTTGCTTAGAGATATAATTTTATTTTTTTAGTCAGTAATACTCTCACCAAAATATTATATCTGTTTCCATACTTACAGTTATTCCTTGTCTTCCAATGCCTTTTCTCTGGGTTCAGTGTTCTTCATGCTGAAGTACATTTTTTTATAGTTTTTTTGTTTTTTTAGTTGAGAGGATGTGTGTAGTAAATTCTTTTTTTTTTTTTCATTTATTTTATTTATTTATTTTTGGCTGCATTGGGTCTTCGTTGTTGCGCACGGGCTTTCTCTAGCTGCGGCGAGCGGGGTCTACTCTTTATTGAGGTGCGCAGGCTTCTCATTGTGGTGGCCTCTCCTGTTACAGAGCATGGGCTCTAGGCACGTGGGCTTCAGTAGTTGTGGCACACAGGCTCAGTAGTTGTGGTGCACGGCCTTAGTTGCTCCACGGCATGTGGGATCTTCCCGGACCAGGGCTCGAACCCGTGTCCCCTGCATTGGTAGGCAGATTCTTAACCACTGTGCCACCAGGGAAGCCCTGTAGTAAATTCTTAACCTTAGTATATCCATCATTCTCTTAGTATAAAAGTCTAGGCTGATAATTATTTGCCTTTAGGACATTTAAGATACTATTCTCCTCTCTCTATGCATCTCTCTTTGCTGATAAACTGATAATAATAATAAACCATGAACATGTGATAATCTTTCTCCCCAGTAATTTTTAAATTTGCTTAGAGAGTTTTACTATAATATATCTTGTTTCAATCTATTTTTATTCATCATCTTTGGTACTTAGAATACCCTTTTCATTTAAAAACTTAGGTTTACTTTCAATTCTGGGAAAGCCTTAGCTAATCTCTTTAAATATAATTTCTCCACCATCCCCTCATTCTCTTTCTCTGTACCTTCCAATAAGGATATGGGGGTGCTTTTCAAGTTAATTGCTATTTCTGGGTGAATATTTCCACTAAATAAGTTTTTTCTTCCATTATGTTCAGTAGTTTATCCCATTTCTTAAGGTATATTTATGACTAAATTTTTCATTTCTAATCTTTTTATTTAGTTATATTTCATAGCCATCTATTCTTGGTTCACTTATGCTTATTTTGTTTCATAATATTTTACTTTTGCTTCTACTTTTTCATTCTGAGCAATATGTCTCCCTTTATTTTCTCTTTAAGTATCTTAAAATATTTATTTTAAAGTCTTCTTTTCAGAAGGTTCTATTATATTTAATTCATTCTAACCACTTTTACCTCATGATTTTGCCAGTTGTCTTTCTTGGCATTATATTGCTAGATGCATTCTGAATATTTCGTTTGTAGGCTTTTTGGATGTTGCTTTTGTTTCTGTTTTCACTCTCTCAGTGGGCTCACCTCACACTGTCCGGTGGTTTGGCCATTGCTGGGCCCCAAGGCAGAACCAGTTCATCGCCAGGAGGTGCCGCTGGAGAGAAGACGGTTCAGTCACTGAGCAGCTCGGCGGCTTTAAGCAGCTCCTACTCGTGAGTGTGTGTATATCCTCTCTCTCTAGGTCTGCAGTGGCACAGAAACCCTAGTGTCAAGTAACAGTCAGCAGCAGAAATTCTGAATTATATTTCAGAGGCAGGGGATCCACATCAGCCTTTGCTTCAGCAATGAACTAACTCTGCCCTTTGTCTTCTATGGATCAACTTACTTTATCAGAGTCAAACTGCCCGTTCTCTCTGCCAGGTTCCAGAGCCACAGACCTGGGTCTTCAGCTCTCCCACCTCTTGCTGGTTCCTAGTCTACATCAATTTTTTTTTTTTTTGAGTATAATAACTATGTCTTTTTACTTTTCCATTTTATACTTTATCTACTAGTGCTGTATGTTGGAACAGAAGGAATATCCCAAAGAGTGAAGTTAAGGCCCTCCTGAATGGAGATTCTGTATTAATTCCAGGTCAAGGGACTAAAAGGAAAAATATAGTTTTAATGGTTGGAATATTTTATTTTAGTTGTTCAAAAGAGTTGCAAAGCATAGTAACTATGCTCTGATACATAAGAGTTTGTAACAATGCTGTTCAGGGGCTATTAGGTGGTATTTTAAAATACTCTACATGCAAACAACCCACTAAGCATTTTATTAAGTGTCTCGTGATTTTTTTCTTTGTGAAGCCTGGGACTTTTTCCAAATTTGTGTCCAGGCTCATAGTCTTTTCACTTTCTTGAGAATTGCAACAACCAATAAGGAAAATTAAAACCTCAAAGAGAGAATATTTTGCCAAACTAGTAATGGCAGGTACAGAAAGCAGCAGAAAAATAGAATATCAGAAGTCAGAGTGACTTTATCTTTCCTAGTTCCATTCCCTGTTGGAAGGATGATCTTATTCCTTGGGGGTTGCTAGAATGGAGGGGAATCTAATTTCCATATAGCAATTGGTTATAGGGAGAAAAAAAATCTATGCCACAGGGAATAAACTTTTTCTAAAAACCTATTTTTAGTTTCAGCTTCGTGCTGTTTATAATTCCCTCTGAGTATGACGCCTCTGACATTTTCTTCAACAAAATTCATGCCAAAGTGGAAGCTTTTCTTAAAGTATGCATTTCTTACATTGAATTTAATGAAATGTTAATGTTCTAAGTTTTAAAACATTAATACAATAGAAAATGTATTATTGTGCATAACTCAAAGTGCATAACTTGTGCATAACTCAAAGTCTTATATTTGAGGACTTGTCAGGCTGGAGCTCATCATATTGATTTCTAGCTTGTTAGCGTATGGTGATGGTGTGTGAGTTTAGTCTAACTATATTAGACAAGTTACTATTTAAATAACAGGAGACATGGAATGGTGAATAAAATCATTGCATGGCTATTGGTTGCAATTATGAAAAGGCTGGAATTATCTTAAACTCTTTCCATTTTTCTGTAGTGGGTTTAAGAGTTTTATTTCTTTTATAAGCAATAAGCTGTATATTTCTATATGTTGTCAATTAAAAAGCACTTTGGTACTTGTTTGAAAGGGAGTTTTGTGGATGTTGTGTACATGCATGTGTGTCTAAATATACAAACAAACACATACATACACAACACATATGTTGGCTGAGAGAGCCTTGTAAATGAACATCTTACGCCCCATTCTCTTAGGAAAACCATTATAGATTTTTTTAACATCCCTGTTTTTAGCTATCAAATTGCTAATTGTGCAAAGAATGCTATAAAGTTGCTAGCTTATCATAAAGAGAAACATAAGCCCCTCATATTGAAAGCCAAAATACAGCAGCACTTTGGGAAGGAAGTTGTTGTGAGAGAGAAAGCACCAGCTTTGGAGTCAGGTAGATCTAGACTGGACCCTGTCTCTGCCACTGACTCACAGTATAAACTTGACTTTGAACTTCTTTCCATGCATTTCCTTACCTGTGAAGTGAAGATGATCTCTGGCCTGAACACTTGTGCGATGTCAACGCTTTTTGACCAATGACACATCCAGAAACTAGGACAGGGATACTAGTAGAATAAGAAAATCAAAGATGTATGAATATGAAAATAATGTTTCAAAGCAAGTGGCATGCAATGTAAATGGGATATCTGAAGACACATGGGCTGTTATCTTCCTAAGAAAAGCAATCCCATCTGATATAGCTTAGCTTTAGCTGGTGGATACTGGTCATGAAATTTTGTTTCCTGAACTCTTCCATTGTTTCCCACTTCTCAAGACCCCCTGGATATAATCTACTAAAACTCCTACAGATTATTAGTTCTCTATTCAAATGCTCTCTGACTTGGCATCAGGAAAGGAGCACTTATTCCAATGTTTGCTGGAAGATTAAGAAACATACCACATCAACAGATTTTACAGTGTTAGGAGCCCTTTAACAACTACAGCAAGGCATCCTTTTAGGGGCTATAAAAGTGAACTTCAAATTAAAATGGGCATCCAGAGAGCAACTCCTAGTGCAGTTACTGCAAAAGTTTTCATTAAAAATCTCTGCAGTGAAATTAAGAAAACACTCCCATTTACCATTGCAACAAAAAGAATAAAATATCTAGGAATAAACCTACCTAAGGAGACAAAAAACCTGTATGCAGAAAATTATAGGACACTGATGAAAGAAATTAAAGATGATACAAATAGATGGAGAGATATACCATGTTCTTGGATTGGAAGAATCAACATTGTGAAAATGACTCTACTACCCAAAGCAATCTACAGATTCAATGCAATCCCTATCAAACTACCAATGGCATTTTTCACAGAACTAGAACAAAAAATTTCACAATTTGTATGGAGACACAAAAGACCCCGAATAGCCAAAGCAATCTTGAGAACGAAAAATGGAGCTGGAGGAATCAGGCTCCCTGACTTCAGACTATATTACAAAGCTACAGTAATCAAGACAGTTTGGTACTGGCACAAAAACAGAAATATAGATCAATGGAACAGGATAGAAAGCCCAGAGATAAACCCACGCACATATGGTCACCTTATCTTTGATAAAGGAGGCAAGCATATACAGTGGAGAAAAGACAGCCTCTTCAATAAGTGGTGCTGGGAAAACTGGACAGGTACATGTAAAAGTATGAAATTAGAACACTCCCTGACACCATACACAAAAATAAACTCAAAATGGATTAAAGACCTAAGTGTAAAGCCAGACACTATCAAACTCTTAGAGGAAAACATAGGCAGAACACTCTATGACATACATCACAGCAAGATCCTTTTTGACCCACCTCCTAGAGAAATGGAAATAAAAACACAAATAAACAAATGGGACCTAATGAAACTTAAAAGCTTTTGCACAGCAAAGGAAACCATAAACAAGACAAAAAGACAACCCTCAGAATGGGAGAAAATATTTGCAAATGAAGCAACTGACAAAGGATTAATCTCCAAGATTTACAAGCAGCTCATGCAGCTCAATAACAAAAAAACAAACAACCCAATCCAAAAATGGGCAGAAGACCTAAACAGACATTTCTCCAAAGAAGATATACAGATGGCCAACAGACACATGAAAGAATGCTCAACATCATTAATCATTAGAGAAATGCAAATCAAAACTACAATGAGGTATCATCTCACACCGGTCAGAATGGCCATCACCAAAAAATCTAGAAACAATAAATGCTGGAGAGGGTGTGGAGAAAAGGGAACACTCTTGCACTGTTGGTGGGAATGTAAATTGATACAGCCACTATGGAGAACAGTATGGAGGTTCCTTAAAAAACTACAAATAGAACTACCATACAACCCAGCAATCCCACTACTGGGCATATACCCTGAGAAAACCATAATTCAAAAAGAGTCATGTACCAAAATGTTCATTGCAGCTCTACTTACAATAGCCAGGACATGGAAGCAACCTAAGTGTCCATCATCGGATGAATGGATAAAGAAGATGTGGCACATATATACAATGGAATATTACTCAGCCATAGAAAGAAATGAAATGGAGGTATTTGTAATGAGGTGGATGGAGTTAGTCTGTCATACAGAGTGAAGTAAGTCAGAAAGAGAAAAACAAATACAGTATGCTAACACATATATATGGAATCTAAGGGAAAAAAAAAAAGGTCATGAAGAACCTGGTGGCAAGATGGGAATAAAGACACAGACCTACTAAAGAATGGACTTGAGGATATGGGGAGGGGGAGAGTTGAGATGTGACAGGGTGAGAGAGTGTCATGGACATATATACACTACCAAATGTAAAATAGATAGCTAGTGGGAAGCAGCCGCATAGCACAAGGAGATCAGCACGGTGCTTTGTGACCGCCTGGGGGGGTGGGATGGGGAGGGTGGGAGGGAGGGAGATGCAGGAGGGAGGAGATATGGGAACGTGTGTATATCTGTAGCTGATTCACTTTGTTATAAAGCAGAAACTAACACACCATTGTGAAGCAATTATACTTCAATAAAGATGTTTAAAAAAAAAAATACCAAAAAAAAAAAAAAATCTCTGCAAACACTGACATCAGTAAAAAGTCATAATACACTGAAAACCAAGACTGACATACAGCCAGTGGCCTGAATCTCAAAGATATACCACAAATTGTAAGAAAGATGAAGTCGAAATAGGAAAATTAATCAGTGGTCTGCCTTCTACCTTAGAGCTGCGGGCACTTGTGGTACCTTCCTGAGTCACCTCCCCAAACTATCGTACTCATCCCTTAACCAGTATCCCGGGGCAGAATGGGGTATAAATCCAGTCCTGCTGAGAGTTAAGTTCTGTCCCAGGTCTTAAAACTTGCTTTTGTCCCTCACATTTATGTCCAATCTATTCCCCATTCAGAGTCTGGGTAATAGTTAAAATGATGATGATAATAATCATGAAACAGCCCAAGAACCAGGTTCTGTTATCATCAGTTTTACAAATGAGGAAATCACACCCTGGTCAATCTGCCTCCAAATTTGATAAGAGAATGAAATAAGCTTTCTATCTTGTTTAAGTTCCTCTTCATTGGGGTGTCCCTATTCCTTAAACCAAAATTAGAAGAAATATCAATATAATACCTCATTTTTTCTAAGGCTGATTTTATGAGGTACGTGTTCCTCTTATCTTTCTTTCAAAATTACTTTAAAAAAAAAAGCCAGCAGTTAACCTAAGCAGTTTTTGCAAGTCTACGGTCATGCTGAACTTTCACTTTTTAAATACTATTTCCAGAGATAACCTTTCTGTCTTTTCTCTATGTCCTTGCTTTTGTATCCTTTTACACCGGATCTTTTAAATGCTACCGACTTATTTATACCCTGCTGCATTTGGAAATGGATGGGAGGTGACTGCTTAGAGATCTTACACAATTTCATACTCAAGAAACCCCAAATATGCCTTGCCTGAGAGCCTTGGCCGAGTCTGAGCTGCACCATCCCAAATATATGTGTTTTCTTACAGCTCTTCAAAAAAGCAGGTTCTGCCAGCTTGCTTGGTAATGAGGTCACCTTCTCAAGCTAGATATTTAATTTTTTAAAGAAACAATTTTTGTAACAGTTTTGGATTTACAGAAAAATTACAAAGAAAGTAAAAAGTATTCAGAGATACACATGCCCCATGCCCAATTTCCTCTATTATTAACATATTACATTTGTCACAACTATTGAACCAATAACGATACAATTTTATTAACTGAAGTTCAGCTTTTCATTCATTTCATTCACTCATTTTGCCTATTGATTTCCTGTTTTCAATTTCAATGATTCCCACTCAAAATTTTATTTTATTTTTTCTGCTTGCTTTAGCCTTAAAATTGCTCTTCTTTCTCTCGTTTTCTAAGGTGGGAGCTTATATAATAGATTTTAGATCTTTATTCTTTTCTAATATATGCACTTAATGTTATAAATTTCCCTCTAAGCACTGCTTTCACTGCATCCCAAGAATTTTGATAAGTTGTATTTTCACTTTCATTTAGTTCAAAACATTTTTAGTATCTCTTGAGACTTCATCCTTGACCCATGAGTTATTTAGGATTGTGTTGCTTCATTTCCAAACACTTGAGGGTTTTCCAGCCATCCTTCTGTTCTTTATTTCTACTTTACTGCCTTTGTGATCAAGAACATACTTTGTATGATATATGTATTTTTTAATTTGTTCAGGCGTGCTCCATGTCTATATGTTCCATGTAAGCTTGAGAAAAATGTGTATTCTGCTATTTTGGATGAAGACTTCTATAACTGTCAATTAGATCCAATTGATTGATGGAGCTGTTCAATCAACTATATTCTTATATACATCCTTACTGTTTTTCTGCCTGCTTAAACCATCAATTACTCAGAGAGGAATGTTGAAGTCTCCAGTTATAATCGTGGATTTGTCTATTTCTCCTCTCAGTTCTATTCGTTCTTGCCACATGTATTTTGACACTCCATTGCTAGGTGCATAAATGTTGAAGATGATTTGTTTTCTTGGAGAATTGACACATTTATTTTTATGTAAAACCCTTCTTTATCCCTGATAATTTTTCTTACTCTGAAGAGTCTCTTTGTCTGAAATTAATATAGCTACTCCATCTTTTTTTAAATTAATGGTATCATGGAGTACCTTTCTCCACCCTTTTACTTTTAATTTGAGTCTTTATGTGTAAAGTGGGTTTCTTAGAGACAACATATAATTGAGTCTTGTTTGTTAATCTACTTTGACAATCTTTGTCTTTTAATTCATATATTTAGACCATTTCTTTGACAATCTTTGTCTTTTAATTCATATATTTAGACCATTTCCATTTAAAGTAACTATTTAAATACTTGGATTAATATCTACCATGTTTGTAAATGTTTTCTATTTTTTTTCCTATCTTTTTCTGCCTTCTTTGGTTTTAATTGGGTATTTTATATGACTTCATTTTATCTCCTTTCTTAGCATATCAATTAAACTTCTAATTTTTTAGTGATTGCTCTAGAGTTTGCAACATACATTTGTAACTAATCTGTCAACCTTCAGATAACATTATATACCACTTAACATACAGCACAGATACTTTATAACAGAGTATTCCCAATTCCTCCTTCTCATCCCTTATGATATTTGTCATTCATTTCACTTATCCATATAATCGCTCACAACATTGTTACTATTGTTACTTAAATAATTTCTTTTAGCTCAATGAGAATAAGAAAAATAAAAATTTTATTTTACTTTATTCCTTCTCCAACAGTCTTCCTTGCTTTATGTAGATCTGAGTTTCTGACCTATATCATTTTCCTTCTCCTTGAAGAACTTCTTTAAACATTTTTTATAGGACATGTCTGCTGGCAATGAATCCACTCAATTTGTGTTCATCTCAGAAAGACTATTTCTCCTTTATTTTTAAAGATAATTTTGTGGGATATAGAATTCTAGGTTGGTGGGGTTTTTTTCTTTCAATGCTTTAAGTATTTCACTCCACTCTCTTCTTGCTTGCATGTTTTCTGATGAGATGTTCATTGTAATTCTTGTTCTTGTTTCCCTACATGTAAGGATTTTTTTACTACTCCCAAACTTCTTTTAGATTTTCTCTCTGTCTTTGATTTTCTGCAGTTTGAATATGATATGCTTATGTATAGATTTTTTGGTATTTGTCTAGCTGGTGTTCTCTGAGCTTTCTTGATCTATAGTTTTGTGCCTGTCATTAATTTGGGGAAATTCTCGGCTATAAATACTTCAAATATTTCTCCTGCTTTATCCTCATTCTTCTCCTGTTATTCTTATTATGGGTAAGTTATATCTTTTGAAATTGTTCCACCTTTGCTGGATGTTCGTTCCATTTTATTCATTCTTTTTTTCTCTTTGTATTTCAGTTTGGGAAGTTTTTATTGACAAATCTTCAAGCTCACTGATTCTTTCCTCAGCCATGTCCAGCCTACTGATAAGCACATCAAAAGCATTGTGTGTTTCTGTTACAGTGCTTTTGATTTCTAACATTTCCTATTGACTCATTCTTAAAGTTTCCATCTCTCTGCCTATATTTCCCATCTGTTATTGCATTAGATCCTTTAACATATTAGTCATGGTTATTTTAAATTCCCTCTCTGATAATTCCAAAAGTTGTATCATATCTGAGTCTAGTTTTGATGTTTGCTTTCTCTTTCAGACTTTGTGGTTTTCTTTCTTTTCTTTTCTTTCTTTCTTTCCTTTTTTTCAATTTTTTTTTTTTTTTTTTTTGCCTTTACCATGTCTGGAAATTTTTCTGTTGAAAGCCAGACATGATGTATCAGGTAATATGAGCTGAGGGTATAGGGTTTTGGAATGAGTTTGTATGTTAATCTGACTAGGAATTGTGCTGTGTGTAACTGTCCGTGCCAAAGACTTCAGATTCCTCTAGTGTCCTTGTTTATGTCTCTCCTGTTGACTTTGTGTTTCCTTAAGAACTCCTCAGAGAGAGTCTGCAGCTTGCAGTTTATGTATTTTCTAAGAAAGGAATCAAAAGGAAATTCTAGGAATGAAAATCATTGTGACAGCAATCCACTGCTATTATAGTGGAGCACTGTTGGTGTGGTGGTAAGGTGTGAGGGATAATAAATTTTCTATGCTCTTAGAATAAATCCCAGTACTTCTGTGGAGCCTATGTCCCTGGGCTATGACTTTCTTGTCTTCCCTCTTAAGTGAGAAGGGGAGAGGGGGGCTGGAGTGGGAAAAATGCCCTTTCTCAGTTGAGATAAAGTCTTGTCCACTAAGGAGTCTCCTTTGTTATGGAGAATGCCTTGGGCATGTTTCCTAACAGTTGCTCTTTCTCTCTACCAGAGCCAGGAAGGGATCTTTCTTGGATCTTCATCATGAGAACCTGATGAGATTCTTGGAAAAACCTTTGAAAGGATGGAGTTCCCCTTAGACTGGACCCCAGGAGTTTTTAACTCTCAAGCTCGTCCAAATGAAGTCTCCAGCAGTTCATCAAAATTACCAGTTAAGTGTGTTCCTACCACTTTATAGCTCTACTAACTTCTATTTGAGTGGAAGTGAGCAGATATTGGCTCTCTGAATTCACTTGTTTTGCCAGGTTTCAGATGGCACTTCATCCTGTAATTTCAACCCTCTGATGGGTCCAAGAAAAGTCATAGATTTTCAATTTGTTCAGCTTTTTCTTATTGTGAGGACAGGAGTGATAACTTCCAACTGCTCTACATTTTGGAGCTAGAATCAGAAGTCTTCCAGATATTTAATTGTAATGCTTACATTTTTCTAAACTCAAGAAAGTGCTGTGAATGTGACATAACAGTTCCACAGTAAAGATTTATTCCAAGTGTGGGTAGAAATATTTTCAACTTGCCCTCATACCATATCCAAAAATAAGCATAAACACATCATATCAGAATGTACAGTTTCAGGCCAAGAATTTTGTGCTACCAGTGATCTCTGTGTGATTGTCATATTTAGACTTGCCATCGCCACCCCAAGGCTGTAGTTTTTCCCTTCCTCTCTCTTCTTTCTTCCAGACTCACTGTTAATTACCATTTACTGAGAAAGTTTTTAATATATATGCCGACAGCTCTTACAGTCATGAAATACTTTGATGTGCTTTGTTAAGCTTCTTCCTACTGTGATATAAAACATTACTGTTGTAATGTTCCATTTTCTGTGAACTTGTTCCATTTTCTGTGAACTTGGAAACTTAAAACTCCTTGTCTCATTGTAAAACAGACCCTGGAATTTTAGAGTTGAAAGAATTCAGAACTGATACTAAGGTGCAAAATTTACCAAAGCACCAAAAAACTCAGTGATTGGGGTAAATAATATTTTAATGCAATATTTTTTTAAATGTATGCAAAGAAAAATCCATGATGAACAAAATATAGGTTTTAAATATAGGTTTTACATCAGGAACGGTATATTATCTCGTCTAAACATTGCAAATCCTTCACACCTGGGCCAAACATGGAACCAGCTCTTTACTTGCTCAAAGCACATATGAGACAGAGCACACTCTTTTATAAGACTTTTTACTCAGGACTCAAAGGTTACAGAAAGTAATTTCAATGTAATAGACAAGCAGTTTTATTTTTGCTATCAATGGATACTGCTGCTCTCAGAGCTCTTCAGACAAGAGTCATCCTGACCGGGTACCTTGGCCTAAACTGCATGAGGATAGAGGGTATTTTACCCTCCAATGAGAGTACCCTTGAGCTTGTCTCCTGACATTACTGTCCTATCCTACCAGCAGAAGATCTACACAACAAAATCAGGATCCATCCACCTCCTTCTAAGCTAACCTAGACTGTATGATCACTCCTAATTTCCTTTTTTAGAAAGCATTTCTTCCTGGGATAATTGATGGTAGGAATATCCCCTTTGTTCAACAAAAGACTTGCCTACAGGGCTTTGAATTTGTCATAGGGCCTCAGTAGGAAACTACATCAGAACACATTAGTAAAATACCAGAACCTTTCTCCAAATATGGATGATTCTGTTTTAATAGCTCCACAAGCAGGAAATCAACAGCACAGTCTGGGCTGAATTCCATCTGAGAGGTCTGGTTCCCTCTTCGTGTGAGATGAAGATCGGGCTTCACATGATTTCCAACAACATCAAGTCTCAGCTCCTGATCCCTTATGAACAACTTCTCAAACAACAGGAGCAACAATAAGAACAGCAGCAACACACACACACACACACACACACACACACACACACACACACACATACCATCTCCATAAAAGAGAGTGGCAGATCAAAGGCATAGGGCAGTTTAAATTCATACAGAGAAATATGATACACTCTACAAATGCCACCCTGCCTTCACTCCTCTCTTTCTCTCTCTCTCTTTTTCTTTCGATTATTATTACATAGACCCCTCTACCTCTTTAGGATCTCCTCTTCAGGTTTAAGGAATCTGCTTAATATATGCATTGCCAAATAATCTCTTCTGGTGGTTTCCCCAAAACAAGAGGCCTCGGGATATATACAGGTCTTCACTTCCTGCAAGGTTTTCACCAGGATGATTAAGGTTTTGAAAATGCTGGAACCAAATTTCGGTTCGGGCATCAAGTTACAATAATATTGTCCTCGTATTTTAGCAGAACAGCCCCAGTCACTAATAAAGACGTCAAGATTTCACTCGTTCTAAAAACAAGGACAAATCTATAAGACGTTTAAAAGGTTAAACGCATTTAGTTTACAGGATATTCCTTTGTTCCTTGATTATAGCCTTATTACTTCTTGTTTCCTGTTAATAAATCATTTCTTTTATTAAATTATGATGGCATCATATGTTGCTTTTTTTAACTTCTGATTTGGCAAAATAAAAAGTTTGAAACTACGTGTCATCCACTTAGGGTTGTTGGTTTGTTGCTGTTGGTTTTTGCTATGAGCTGAATTGGCCCCTCCCAAGTTCATATGTTGAAGTACTAACATCTAGTACCTCAGCATAGGGTCTTTAAAGAGGTAATTAAGTCAAAATGAGGTCATTAAGGTAGACTCTAATGCAATGTGGCTGGTGTCCTTATAGAGGAGATTGGGGCACAGACACACACAGAGTGAAGATCACATGAGGACACATGGAGAAGAAGGCCAAAGAGAGAGGCCTCTGAAAGAACCAACACTGTTAACACCTTGATCTTGGACTGTTAGCGTCCAGAGCTGTAAGAAAATAAATTTCTGTTTTTTAAGCCATCCAGTCTGTGGTACCTTGTTGTGGCAGCCCTAGGAAAATAATCTATTCTTGCTTGTATTGTCTATGTAATTTTACCCTTCCATGAAATCCCCAAATCTTAGGAATCTCATCTCAATTTATTTGCCTTACAAATGGATGACAAATGCTTCTTTTGTATCTCTCAGCATAGAGTAGACATTTAATCAATATTTGTTGAAACCTTGGGATACAGAAAAATTTGCCAGAAAGATCACTGGGGAAATTGTAGATGAAGAAAACGCTTCAACACACACTTACCAGACAAACCGGTAACTGTCTTGCTGTTAATTCTAAACCCAAACTTGAAAAACAAGATGTATTTTGACAGAATTTGCTTCACAAAGACCATTTTCCTTTCTAGATTTTATTCTGTGAACAGGAATCAACCTTTCCTCTCTCTCTTTTTTCTGTGCTCCGTTTTACCCTGGTCATTATTAGTGTTCCACTCCAAGGGGTTTCTCTCTCTGCCTCTGCTGTGGGATGAAGGTATTTCTCAGATACTTTCTAGGAACCAGCTCTGTCTTCCTAGACACCTAGCCCAGGAATCCCATTCCAGGCCCATTTGTAACCAAGTCCTGGTCAAGGCCACGGAAACCCACATCCTCTCTGTATCTTTAAAACCCATTTCATG
This sequence comes from Balaenoptera musculus, assembly GCF_009873245.2. Taxonomy (NCBI): domain Eukaryota; kingdom Metazoa; phylum Chordata; class Mammalia; order Artiodactyla; family Balaenopteridae; genus Balaenoptera; species Balaenoptera musculus. The sequence goes on along the minus strand of NC_045788.1, from coordinate 126,104,081 downwards.
GTTTCAGTGCCTGTTTCTGAAACACGAGAGCATCAGGAGACTGATCTTCCCCATTTTTCCATCTTGGGCCTGATACCTTCCCCATAAAACCTGGCCTGAGGCCCCTCTCTGGGTACCATGACCCTCACTGATGGAGTCCTTCAGCAGCTAAAACTGTGGATGGCCATGTGAAAGTCAGGCTGCACAATTCTGACTTTCTCCAGCAGAATTCCAAATCAATGTCCCATGCTCATCACTATTACCGGTTCATAGGTCTAAAACAGAAACAGCAATTCTTAGTTGATGTGCTTAGTTACAGCTTTAACACTGATGACGTCGCACGGTCTTGCCTTGAATTTCCTTCGACTTCACAAAGACTTTTTCTTCACTGGGAGCATTCAGTATCTTGATGTGGAAAATTGAATTTTAAACAGGTTTGGTTTCCTACTTTTAGGCAGAGGAAAAACAAAACCCAGAAACCAAGAGTAGTTGTTCTTTGAAACAAGGTAAAAGCAGCTTATTAGTATCTTAATTAGAAAAATCACCTTTCACATCGAGTGTGACAAGAGGAAACAGTCCGAAATGAGATTGTCCTTGAAAATCGTGTTCCCATAGAGTCAAGGTTTCATAACAGAAAACATTTGTGTAACCTCAGCTTGAGCACTTCCCACTTGTATCACGATATGCTCTGTGGAGAGTGCTAATGAATTCGTCTGTTTGCATCCCTGCACAGCTGAGTAATATCTGAAAACAGATCAATTTTCCCATTTCAGAGAAACACCCAGTATATGCTTGTGGATGAAGTGTTTCAGTTACGTTAAGTTCCTTTACCTTGCCATTTAAACTAACACTACAAGATAGAGGAAGCCCTAAACAGCTGCTGAAACTCAAGGACTTATTATTTACTTTGGAGCCTAACGTGCCCAAGTGGATGTTTTAATTTCAGCTTCTGTTAATTTTCGGATACTCTGAGCCGTTACCACTCCTTTAGATAAACAACGTTGTCCTTGCTGTGGACTTCCTCTGTTATCTGTCCTGACTTCCAACAGGGAGAGAGACAGTACACCTGCCCATTGCCAGAAATTTAGCCTCAAAGGGTCCATTTACTACTTTCTAAAGAGCCTAGAAGCCAGGCTAAGGCTGTAATCGGCTCCCTCAATGCGTCATGGCAGTTCAGATCACCGGGAGATTTACCTGCTGTGTCTTTGCAAAGAGCAGCAATTTCAGCAGCTTCCAAACTCGTTATAGATTTGTTTGTTTACTTTTTTACTGACTCTTATAAGATCAGATAAATGCATTCACGTAGCCACTGATTCCCAAGAATTGAATTCTCATGTTTTGCCTTGTTCCCCGTCCACATTTTAGCAACATCCCCCAAAACACGTTTCCTCCTGATTCAGCCATATTATTAGATTTGTATCTCCTCTCTCTACTGCTTTATGCCAGATGTTTGAGATACCTTTGCCATAGTGACATCAACTGGAAAAAGTTGGAACTGGAACCTCTAAGCATCACAGAAACCCCCAAATTCATCACTTTCTACGCTACTAGCCTTTACATTTTTTAAAAAGTAGATTTCTAAATAAATTCATCCTACAAATTAACAGCCAATTAATACTTAATACTTTTGGATAAATTTATTGGAGTAGTCATTCATTTACTAGGAAAATAAATCTTTTAAAATCAGATTATATGTAAGGCATCAACAATGCAAGATAGTTACAAATATGCATAATTCTTGGGTGCTCTGCCTCCTGGGAATTTACAGTACAACTAGACAAAGCCACTTACAATAAAATTGGACAAAACCCATAAAATATAGGGTGTGTCAATTGCCATAAAAGAATGCTCTAAGAGTTTAGAAGAAGAAAATCAGCATCTTAGTTGGAATTTGAAGAATAAGAGGTTTTTTTTTAATAATGCAAATAAGAAATACTATATTATTTTTTATTTTTTTATTTTATAAGGACTTTGAAGCTTTGTTCTGGGACTAAGCTTGTTTTTTAAAATTTGTTAGGTGGGACCAAAGCAGCTTTTAGTCCCTAGTCTTCTGAGTACCCTAGTCAATGCCTCATGAATTGCAAAGTTTTCTTCTTTGGCTGGTGGAAACAGCTCTTCCAGCCCTGGGGGAGCTCTGAGCATTGGTCCCTGGGCTCCTGTCAGGTGGCTCTTTCCTCAGCCTTGGGTAATGTCCTCACTTATCTGTACAGATCAGCGCTCAGCAGAAGACTCCCAGGGAACCCCTTGCGTTTCTCCCAAGCTCTGGCTCTACGTAGCCCTCTTCCCTCCGGGATCCCGTTCTGCAAACCCTACCTGTCTTGGCCTCCCAGTGGCGTCTCCCCAGTTCCCTCGCCCCCATGCTGCACGCTGGAATCTCATTCCAGGCCGTATGCTGGGGCACTCCCAGGGCTTACCTCATTTGTTTCCCCCTCTTATGATTGCCATCCGGTGCTGCTTGATGTCCAACGTCTGGAAAATGTTGTCTCATCTTTTTTATGGTTTTACATTTGTTTAAGGAAGGAGGGTAAATCCAGTCCCCATGTCTTAGCCCATTCAGGCTACCATAACTCTACCACAGCCTGGGGAGCTTATAAGCAACAGATATTTACTCTCACAGTTCTGGAGGCTTGAAATCCAAGATCAGGGTGCCAGTGTAGCTGAGGGAGGACCCTCTTCTGAGCTGCAGACTTCTTACCGTACCTCATGTGGTGGAAGGGGCAGGGAGCTCTCTCAGGCCTCTTTTATTATAAGGGGATGAATCTCATTCATGAGGGCTCCGCCCTCATGACCCACTCACCTCCCTAAGGCCCCACCTCTTAACACTATCACATTAGGCATTAGAATTTCAACATATGAATTTTGGGGGGACACAATCATTCAGACCATAGCACCCTGTTATTCCCCCTTGACCGTAAGTGGAAGTATCACTACAGCCATATGGTTTTATTATAGAAAATTTGGAATATACAGTTAAAAAAAAAAACCAAAATCATAATTCTAGTACCTGGAGATAGATAACAAACATTTATATTTTAGTGAATTACCTTCTAATTCTTTAAAAGTCATATACAATATACTCAAATGTATGCACACACAAACACAATGTCAGCCCAGAGGCTTTTTACCCCTCAGATTTAGTCATGTTTCTCAGTTAATTGCTTCCAAATCTACTATTCAATTCATTTGTATGTGAAGCAGAGATTGTGCAGGTGCAGGAAGGCGATAGAGGGGGATATATATACATATAGACAGAGAGATCTAGATTTATATCTCTATCTCTATCATCTATCTATCTATTTATCTATCTATCTATTATAGCAATGCCAACATCTTAAAATTCCATATGTGGTATTAATTTTGCTAAAAGATTCTGCAACTCAGGTCTTACAGACATGTTTGTCAGCTCTCCTCTTTTCTCTTAAATTCTGGGTCAAAAACAATGGCAAGAAAATCTTATTTTCTTGTACAGAACAACTTAGGCCTCCCCAAACCCTACCTTTAAATTCAGTTCTGGGCTTTCCTTCATGTACCCAAAGTCATGAAGATTCTGAAGAGAATAAAAAGGTCTGTTAAGGAACAGCATCCACATTTCTTATAAGTTAGCTGTGGTGTAAATGCTACATAAATACATGCAATTTACATGTATAGATATAGATGTATGTACACCTCAAAGTGAAATTTTGAATACTATGTCATAACCTGTTTTTCCCTTAATAAAACGTTGTTTATATGCTCTGTGGCTTAATACGCAATATCATTTTTAATAGATTGAATTTTTATGGGTTTCCATAATAAACTCAAATGATACCCTCTTGTGAGAAATTTGGGTTATTCCTAACTTTTTACAATTATAAAAACACTGTGATTAATATTTGAAATTAAACAACATATTTTGAAATAATTCAAGGGTGCAAAACAGGAGATCATAAGAGCATTTAAAATATATTTGAAGTATAATGAAAATACAACATTCTAAAATTTGTGTGATGCAGCTAAAGCTGTGTTTAGAAGAAATGCACAGCTTTAAATATTTACAGTAAAAAATTTTAAATGTGTAAAATCAATAACATAAGTTTTCTCCTTAAGAAGCCAGAAAATTATGATTATATTAAAGTCAAACAAGAAGGAAAGCAATAAAGATAAGAGCATAAATCAATAAAGTAGAAAACAAATAGTAGAAAAAATTAACCAAGACAAAAATTGAGTCTTTGAAAAGATTAACAAATTGATAGATTCCTAGCAAGACCAATCAAGAAAGACAAGAAAAAAGCAAGTTATCAATATCAAGAATGAAAGCAGGGTATTGCTATAGATTCTATAGACATTCAAAGGATAATAGCAACTTTATGTCAGCAAATGACAGCTTAGGTGAAATGGACAAATTTTGGGGGGGAAAAAAATCAACTTATCCAAACTGACCTAAAATGATATTTAAAAATCTTAATTTTCCTGTATCTATTTAGGAAAATTGAATTTGTTATTAAAAAAAAAGTCTTCTCACAAAGAAAACTCCAGACCTAGATGGTTTCAGTGGTGAATTCTACCAAATATTTAAGGAAGAGATAATACCAATATTATCCAGAAACTTTATGGGGTCAGCATAAGCCCAATATCAAAGCTTGATAACAAAAGAACAGTACAGGCCAATATCCCTAAGAAAACAGAAAGAAAAACCAAACAAACCCTCGGCAGAATACTAGTAAACAAAATACAGCAATATGTTAGAGCAATAATACATCAGGACCAAGCAGGGCTAATTCTAAGAAAGCCAGGTCAGTTTAACATTTTAAAATTAGTCAATATAACTCACCATGTTAAAAGAGGCTCTTCCAGAAATCCTCATGAGTACTCTAGGCTTGACAATGGGTTAGTAGTAGTGGAGTTGGAGGTGAGGGGATGGATTAATGACAGATATTAGTGATAGAATATTTACTGATAGATTGGATGTAAGGATGTGGAAAATGGAGGAATCAAGGAAAATTTTAAGTCCTTTCTCTTGAGCAGTTGGGTGGGTGGGGAGCTACTTACTGAGAAGGGAAATCTAGGAAGAGCAAAAGTGGGTTAGAAACTTAAAAGTACCACCTTCTACATATTTAGAAATGTCTTATTATGTATCCTTATAAGCAGTTGTCTTGGATATTGTTATATTATTATGGATATATTATTCTTGGATTCTGGGTGAAGTCAAGACTAGATATTAAGATTTGCAATCAATCGCATGGATGGTTTGTAAAGTTATAGTCACCTAATGTGAAGTTGAAGGAAGAAAGGGGGCCCAGTATTGAGCCCAGAAAGTAGGTGCCATTGAGGTGGGAAGATCAGGTTTGTGTAATGTCAAGGAAAGTGTGTGTGTTCAAGAAGGAAGGGATACTTGATTCAGGACAATAAAGGGTGATAAGATTTTTGACAGGCAGAGAAGTGGGAGGAAAAGGAAGAATAAAGAGAAGAAGCATTTCAATCAAAGGGAATAGGGTGAAATATAGTCCTTATTCATACTTCACTACAATGAGACACCAAGCTGACATTCTAGCTATCAACTTTTGGGAAATGGAGAAAATACAGAAAGATTTACTTCAGGAACACAGTATACTGTGTCTGGAGTAGAGATGTCCGAAGCACAACTCCCTCAGATTTCTAGGACGCTATTTACAAAGCTGAGATCAACACTGACTTTCAGAAAGAGTACATCCAGCTTCCAGGATGTGTCTAATTTACTCTCAGTAGGTCCCACAGGCTGATTCAAGTTCAACTATTCCTCATCTGAGAAAAAACACCTGGGATGATCCTGTTTCAAAGATACTGCCAATGACGTGAAAATCAAATAGCCACAGGAAACTCTGGTATCTTCACAGACGAAGTGAAAATGTAGAAAACCACCTTACTTTGATTTACCTTTGCAAAGATACATAGCATTGTTTCTCAACAGGGATGAAATAAGCTAATTTTCTTCACAAGAAATAAATATGAGGAAGAATTTTTTTTTCCCCCAGCAGCACAAAAGTTTACCAAATACATATCATGGAAAGTTTCAGCTCTAAATCCACCAAGGTGAATGATTACACCTCTGCAAGATTTTGACTTCCTGTTTGCTAAATTCTTTCGAAGCTTACTGCTATTCAATAGTTCATTGCTCTGCTTCAGTACTGAGAATTTGACAAGAACTTGTCATGAGAATTCTGCCTGGCAGCTGCTTTTTTTCAGCTTACAGAACAAGAAAGGTTAGTATGAATTTTGAATCCTTGAATAATATCTTAACTGGAGGGTAATTCTGCCATTTCTGGAATTCTGCACCAAAAATCTTCACTTAAAAAATAAAATGCAATGGACAGATCATCCAAAATGAAAATAACTAAGGAAACACAAGCTTTAAATGATACATCAAAGAAGATGGACTTAATTGATATTTATAGGACATTCCATCCAAAAACAAGAGAATACACTTTCTTCTCAAGTGTTCATGGAATGTTCTCCAGGATAAATCATATCTGAGTCACAAATCAAACCTTGGTAAATTTAAGAAAATTGAAATTGTATCAGGTATCTTTTCCGACCACAACACTATGAGACTAGATATCAATTACAGGAAAAAAATCTGTTAAAACTACAAACACATGGAGGCTAAACAATACACTACTTAATAACCAAGAGATCACTGAAGAAATCAAAGAGGAAATCAAAAAATACCTAGAAAAAAATGACAATGAAAACACGACGACCCAAAACCTATGGGATGCAGCAAAAGCAGTTCTAAGAGGCAAGTTTATAGAAATACAATCCTACCTTAGGAAACAAGAAACATCTCAAATAAACAACCTAACCTTACACCTAAAGCAATTAGAGAAAGAAGAACAAAAAAACCCCAAAGTTAGCAGAAGGAAAGAAATCATAAAGATCATATAAGAAATAAATGAAGAAGAAATGAAGGAAACAATAGCAAAGATGAATAAAACTAAAAGCTGGTTCTTTGAGAAGATAAACAAAATTGATAAACCATTAGCCAGCCTCTTCAAGAAAAAAAGATGACTCAAATCAACAGAATTAGAAAAGAAGTAACAACTGACACTGCAGAAATACAAAGGATCATGAGAGATTACTAAAAGCAACTATATGCCAGTAAAATGGACAACCTGGAAGAAATGGACAAATTCTTAGAAAAGCACAACCTTCCGAGACTGAACCAGGAAGAAATAGAAAATATAAACAGACCAATCACAAGCACTGAAATTGAAACTGTGATTAAAAATCTTCCAACAAACAAAAGCCCAGGACCAGATGGCTTCACAGGCGAATTCTATCAAACATTTAGAGAATAGTTAACACCCAACCTTCTCAAACTCTTCCAAACTATAGCAGAGGGAGGAACACTCCCAAACTCATTCTACGAGGTCACCATCACCCTGATACCAAAACCAGACAAAGATGTCACAAAGAAAGAAAACTACAGGCCAATATCACTGATGAACATAGATGCAAAAATCCTCAACAAAATACTAGCAAACAGAATCCAAAAGCACATTAAAAGGATCATACACCATGATCAAGTGGGGCTTATCCCAGGAATGCAAGGATTCTTCAATATATGCAAATCAATCAATAAGATACACCATATTGCCAAACTGAAGAATAAAAACCATATAATCGCCTCAATAGATGCAGAAAGAGCTTTTGACAAAATTCAACACCCATTTATGATAAAAACCCTCCAGAAAGTAGGCATAGAGGGAACTTTTCTCAGCATAATAAAGGCTCTATATGACAAACCCAGAGCCAACATTGTTCTCAATGGTGAAAAACTGAAACCATTTCCACTAAGGTCAGGAACAAGACAAGGTTGCCCACTCTCACCACTATTATTCAACACTGTTTTGGAAGTTTTAGCCACAGCAATCAGAGAAGAAAAAGAAATAAAAGGAATCCAAATCGGAAGAGAAGAAGTAAAGCTGTCACTGTTTGCAGATGACATGATACTATACATAGAGAATCCTAAAGATGGTACCAGAAAACTACTAGAGCTAATCAATGAATTTGGTAAAGTAGCAGGATACAAAATTAATGCACAGAAATCTCTTGCATTCCTATACACCAATGATGAAAAATCTGAAAGTGAAATTAAGGAAACACTCCCATTTACCATTGCAACAAAAAGAATAAAATACCTAGGAATAAACCTATCTAAGGAGACAAAAAACCTGTATGCAGAAAATTATAAGACACTGATGAAAGAAATTAAAGATGATACAAACAGATGGAGAGATATACCATGTTCTTGGATTGGAAGAATCAACATTGTGAAAATGACTATACTTCCCATAGCAATCTACAGATTCCATAAAATCCCTATGAAACTACCACTGGCATTTTTCACAGAACTAGAACAAAAAAATTCACAATTTGTACGGAAACACAAAAGACCGCGAATAGCCAAAGCAATCTTGAGAAAGAAAAGCAGAGCTGGAGGAATCAGGCTCCCTGACTTCAGACTATACTACAAAGCTACAGTAATCAAGACAGTATGGTACTGGCACAAAAACAAAAATATAGATCAATGGAACAGGAAAGAAAGCTCAGAGATAAACCTACGCACATATGGTCACCTTAGTTTTGATAAAGGAGGCAAGAATATACAATGGAGAAAAGACAGCCTCTTCAGTAAGTGGTGCTGGGAAAACTGGACAGCTACATGTAAAAGAAGGAAATTAGAACACTCCCTAACACCACACAAAAAGTAAACTCAAAATGTAGTAAAGTCCTAAATGTCAGGCCAGACACTATAAAACTCTTAGAGAAAAACGTAGGCAGAACACTCTATGACATAAATCACAGCAAGATCCTTTTTGACCCACCTTCTAGAGAAATGGAAATAAAAACAAAAATAAACAAATGGGACCTAATGAAACTTAAAAGCTTTTGCACAGCAAAGGAAACCATAAAGAAGATGAAAAGACAGTCCTCAGAATGGGAGAAAATATTTGCAAATGAAGCAACGGACAAAGGATTAATCTCCAACATATGAAATCAGCTCAATATCAAAAAAACAAACAACCCAATCCAAACATGGGCAGAAGACCCAAATAGACATTTGTCCAAAGAAGATACACAGATTGCCAACAAACACATGAAAGGATGCTCAACATCATTAATCATTAGAGAAATGGAAGTCAAAACTACAATGAGGTATCACCTCACACCGGTCAGAATGGCCATCATAAAAAAATCTACAAACAATTAACGCTGGAGACGGTGTGGAAAAAAGGGAACACTCTTGCACTGTTGGTGGGAATGTAAATTGATACAGCCACTATGGAGAACAGTATGGAGGTTCCTTAAAAAACTAAAAATAGAACTACCATACGACCCAGCAACCCCACTACTGGGCATATACCCTGAGAAAACCATAATTCTAAAAGAGTCATGTACCAAAATGTTCATTGCAGCTCTATTTACAATAGCCAGGACATGGAAGCAACCTAAGTGTCCATCGACAGATGAATGGATAAAGAAGATGTGGCACATATATACAATGGAATATTACTCAGCCATAAAAAGAAACGAAATTGAGTTATTTTTAGTGAGGTGGATGGACCTAGAGTCTGTCATACAGAGTGAAGTAAGTCAGAAAGAGAAAAACAAATACTGTATGCTAACACATATATATGGAATCTAGAAAAAAAAATGGTTATGACGAACCTAGGGACAAGATGGGAATAAAGACGCAGACCTACTAGATAATGGAGTTGAGGACATGGGGAGGGGGAAGGGTAAGCTGGGACAAAGTGAGAGAGTGTCATGGACATATATACACTACCAAATGTAAAATAGATAGCTCGTTGGAAGCAGCCGCATAACACAGGGAGATCAGCTTGGTGCTTTGTGACCTCCTAGAGGGGTGGGATAGGGAGGGTGGGAGGGAGGGAGACGCAAGAGGGAAGAGATATGGGGATATGTGTATATGTATAGCTGAGTCACTTTGTTATAAAGCAGAAACTAACACACCATTGTAAAGCAATTATACTCCAATAAAGATGTTAAAAAAAAAAATTGAAGCCAGTGAAAACAGAGAAATCTAAACACATTCATTGTTAATTTCGTTCTGGATATTTTCTGTTCTTTACAGCCTTGTTACACTGAGTGTCATCCCAGACAAATAGCATTAGCATCCTCTGGGAGCTTGTCAGAAATGCAGAATCTCATGTCCCACCCCAGACCTAATGAATCAGAATCTATATTTTAACAGGATCACCAGGTGGCTCATTCACAAATTAAAAGTTGAGAACAAATGAACAGAGCATTGCACACTGTTGAGTTTGATGCTTTCAATAAATGAAGAAGTGTTTATAGTACATTAGTTCTATTGAAAAGAGCATTTCATTTGTATAGACAAGTCCCGTAGTCAAGAAGTAACTTAAATGTATCCATGTATTACACACTAACTGGTTCTAGATTCCTTAAATAAAATAAGTTACTAATATTCAGTGCCCTAAACTGATAGATTTATTAAAAGCTTATTTATGTTAGGTATTAGTTTTTAGCAATTTTGAAAATATCTGCAAAGTTGCATTTGATTAGTTTTCATTTTGTCTTAATAATATGTATTAAGTGTTTTCCTTGAAGAATAATAAAAAATATCAATGGATGTTTAATATTAAGGATCACAGGGTATTTAGTCTTATATTCAGAAAATTACATTTTATCATTTTCTCACATTTCAGAATTTCATGTGGGAATTTTTCTGTTTATACTAATTTCTTTCAAACATCTTTAAATTTTTTTTTGTTATTTTAAATTTTCAGCATTTTTAGGATTTCAATGAATTCTAAAGTAGGTATAGTTTAGTTTGTTATATTTAATGACAGAGTCAAAATTTAGTATGTGACACAGCTGATTTCTGTCATCTGGGGTCATTTTAAATCAAATTTTATGGTTAAGGTATATCAATCTAGAGTAGTAACATGGTACATTTAGTAATGCCTTCTGAGAATGCTCACTTCCTTTCTTCTACTTTGAAAAGTTCTTCCCTAGCATGTTAAATTTTTTTGCAAATTATTGAGTCATTCATGTATCTAAACTGCTCTTTGTTAGAAACAAAAGAAGTATCAATATTTCATAAAATGTCAACATCATATAAAGTTTACAGCAAAATGTATTATATGTGATAGCTTCAACAGAAAAATAAATAAAATAAAATAAAATGCCACAGATCATCTTATGCCCTTCACTTTTTCAAACCTAAACCATTGGTATCAGCTGCTGTGTGTTCATAATGAGATTTGGAGTCAATCAGTGCAACAACCTAAATTTTCCATTTAGGAGAAAATACTTGAATGCAAAATAGTTTCTACAATGTTAGTTCTCAGATTGATTTTAGAAGGCATATAAAAATCAAATATATTATGGAAAAGAATTAAGCATTGAAGTGCCGAAAAACTGTTTTCCCTGTGTCTCCTATTTACCCAAATATGAGCACGCACTTTACTACCATGGCATGTTTCTTAAAAAAGAAAAAAGGGGCTTCCCTGGTGGCGCAGTGGTTGAGAATCTGCCTACCAATGCAGGGGACGCGGGTTCGAGCCCTGGTCTGGGAAGATCCCACATGCCGCGGAGCGACTGGGCCCGTGAGCCACAATTACTGAGCCTGCGCGTCTGGAGCCTGTGCTCCGCAACAAGAGAGGCCGCGATAGTGAGAGGCCCGCGCACCGCGATGAAGAGTGGCCCCCACTTGCCGCAACTAGAGAAAGCCCTCGCACAGAAACAAAGACCCAACACAGCCAAAAATAAATGAATAAATAAATTAAAAAATTTAAAAAAAAAAAGAAAAAAGAAAAAAGAAATTCCACACAAATTTTATTGTTTTCATGTCAGAAAGAGAAAATATTTCAATATAAATATATTTTTAGAATCAACAAATGGGCATAATTACCCTATCAAGTGGATAAAAATATGTGATCAATAAGCTATTCCTAATATTTTTTATAAGGAATGTGGTGTGAGATCAATTTTTCTTTTTCTTTTTTTAATATTTATTTATTTACTTATTTATTTGGTTGTGCAGGGCCTTAGTTGCGGCAGGCAGGCTCCTTAGTTGCGGCACACACGTGGGATCTAATTCCCTGTCTGGGGATCAAACCCGGGCCCCCTGCATTGGGAGCATGGAGTCTTAACCAGTGTGCCACCAGGGAAGTCCCTCTGATATTTTTAATCAATTTCTTTTTTATCTATTTCCCTATGCAATATTGATGCTGACAGTAATGTGTTTCAGCAGATCCAAATTTCAATTATATCCTAAAAAACCATAGGAAAAAAAGCAGTTCTCAAATATAATACTTATTCTTTATCTATAAAATAAGTGATATAAGATGCCATTCACGATGAATGCAAATCAAAACCACAATGAGGTATCACCTCACACCTATCAGAATGGCAGTTATCTAAAAGACAACAGATAACAGGTGTCGGTGAGGATGTGAAAAAAAGGAAACCCTCGTACACTGTTAGTGGGAATGTAAATGGCTGCAGCCACTGTGGAAAACAATACGGATGTTCCTTAAAAAATTAAAAATAGAACTACCGTACAACCCAGAAATTCCACTTCTGGGTATTTTTCTGAAGAAAACAAAAGCACTAACTCTAAAAGATACCTGCACTCCATGTTCATTGCAGCATTATTTACAATAGTCAAGATGAAGAAGATACACAATGGAATATTATTCAGCCATAACAAAGAATAAAATCTTGTCATTTGCAACATCGTGGATGGACCTAGAAGGTATTGTGCTAAGTGATCAGAATTAGCCATTATTTATTTAGTCATTCATTCAGGCATTCAACAATATTTTACCATTTTTACAGCATTTTGTCATTTTACAATATTCTATCATTTTATCATTAAATGAGATAAGCACTAATTTCAACAATAGAAAACAGTATTCTTTGGAGGGTAATTTTCTTTTCCAGACCTTTGTGCTTGTTTAGTGTTACATAATTGTAAGATGCAATGCTTTCACCTACATGATTCCATTTAATCCTCTCCATACACCTGCACTGTAGACAAATGTATCAACTATCCTAGCTTAGACAGGAGGATATGGAAGAGCAGAGAGGCTAAACGACTTGCCCTCAGTTTCGTATCTAGTCGGTGGCAAACCTAGGACTATGACCTAGTTCTTCTGGCTCTTTCCTTGACATGCTGCCTTATATATTCTGTACAGTTAGGTACTCTGTATTTGTTTAATCACTTAATAAATTTCAGACCAACAGGGTAGATATTCACAGTTAAAGAATTTTCTTTAAAATAAAAGATCCTCTCCATTTTATAATCTGAGAGCTGAAGACAAGAATCCTACTATGGGGTTCTTAATGCATAACTTTTTCCTTTAATCACTAAGCCAAGCGAACATTCTGGTTCAACTACACAGTAATCCTGATGGATGTACTAATGTAATGTGTACCATATCCTTTTATCCATAAAGTAAAACCAACCTTAGAGATAGAAGGCTTCACTTTTCCTTTAGTATGGAGAATATAAGAACAATTTTTTTGCATAGATTTCTAAGCAAGTGAATTGAAGAGTTGCTCATAGATACACTCAATAGTTTATTATCTTTAAGTGTCGTTCTATTCCATTCATATCTAGTTACTGTTACACCTAAAAATAGCATAGGTGTTAATTGGGTGTTAGTTGTGTCATGAAGTACAGACCCCAAGATCAATTACCTTGTTAGCAGATATCAGAAAATGCTTTCCTCAGATTACAGAGACATTTTCATACACTAGTGACATTGCCATAATCATTCAGTTAAAACTGATGTTCATCACCTAATGACAAAATATTCTAAAAATCAGTATGGTCTGCAGATGAATATCAGTCAACTCTTGTTATCTGTCCACAGGGAGATAAGGACAGACATTGAAACAATTACAGCAATTTGACAGGGTAATCTATGTCTGTTGAACTTGATAAATTTTAAAAAGTGGGTATTTTTGTCTTTCTCATTTCATCATTCTAGTAATTCAGTTTTTAACTTTATTGAGGTGCAATTTACATAGCCTCACACTCCCAGTTTTGCATTTAGTTTTGGCAAATTTCTCCACCCATGTAATTGTAGCATAACATAGAATGGGCTCATCAGCCCTCAAAATTTTATTGTGCCCAACGCAGAAAATCATCCCCCATCCCCAGCCCTAGGTGACCAGGGATCTGCCTTCTGTTCTTACACATTAGATGCGCCTTTTCTAGGGTTCTTGGTGAAGCAGTTGCTATTTTTTATTGCTGAGTGGTATTTCCATTGCATGAGTATTCCACAGTTCGTTTGTTCAGTCACCTGCTGATGAACATTTGTATTGTTTACAGTTTGGGGCCATTATGAATAAAGCTGCTATAAACGTGAGTGTACAAGTCTTTCAGTAGATATGTTTTATTTCTCTTGGGTAAAAGCTTTGGATTGGAATTGCTGGGTTGTGACAAAAATGTGTTTAACTTTACCGAAGTAGCGTGCTATTATTTTACATTTTCACCAGCGACATGAATGACTTCCATTTGGTCCATGTCATCACCAGCACTTGGTGTTGTGAGGCATTTAACTTTTAGCAGTTATAAGGAATATTTAGTGGTACTGAATTGTGCTTTTGTGTTTCCCGATGACTGATAATGCTGAGCAGTTTTCCATAGACTTTTTTTTTTTTTTTTTTTTTTTAATTAATTTATTTATTCTTGGCTGCGCTGGATCCTCGTTGCTGGGGGCGGGCTTTTGCAAGCGGGGGCTACTCTTCGTTACGGTGTGCGGGCCTCCCATTGCAGTGGCCTCTCCCGTTGCGGAGCACGGGCCCCAGGCGTGTCGGCTTCCGTAGTAGTGGCGCACGGGCTTAGCTGCTCCACGGCATGCGGGATCCTCCCGGACCAGGGCTCGAACCCGTGTCCCCTGCATTGGCAGGCGGATTCCCAACCACTGCGCCACCAGGGAAGCCCTTCCATAGACTTATTGACTATTTGCACATCTTTTGTGAAATGTCTGTTCAAATACTTTGACCGTATATTACTGGATGGTCTTATTAAGAGATCCATATATATCTTTGAAATAAGAACTTGGTAAGATAAGTGTATTCCAAGTATTTTTCCCCAACCTGTGTTCTGCCTTTTACTTTTAGTGTCTTTCAAAGAACAGAGCTTTCAAAAGATTTGAAGTCTATTTTACTGATTTTTTTTCTTTATGATTCTGCTTTATTATCTAAGAAGTCTTTGACTATCTCAAGGTCATGAAAATTTTCTTGTTTTAATAGTTTGAGAGGTTTTAAATTTTTTATTTTTAAATTGAGGTATAGTTGATTGACAATATTATATTAGTTTCAAGAAGTTTGAGACTTTTTATGTTTAGATTTTATGTTTAGGTTGATGATCCATTTTTAGCCATCCAATTTTTATGTGTGATGGGAGGTAAGGATTGAGGTTCACTTTTCTCCATAAATATATCCAATTTTCATAACACTTGTTGAAAAGACTATCCTTTCCCTATTCAGGTACCTTGTCACCATTGTCAAAACCCAATTAGCTATATATGTGTGAGTCTATCTCTGGACTATTCTGTTCACTAGTCCATATCTATCCTTATCTCAATACATCGTGCTGTATAAGAATAGCAAAGCTTTATATAGACAGTGCAAGTTCTCTAATTTTTTTTTCAAATTATCTTGGCTATTCTGGGTCATTTGCAATTACATACAGATTTTATAATCAGCTTGTTTACAAAAAAGACTGCCAGAACTTTGAGTTGATTATGGATTTAGAGACAATCAACATTTACAAAACTGAGTCTTCCAATTGACCATTATGGTATATATCTTTTTTTTTTTCACATTTCTTAGCAATTTCTGTGGTTTTCATTGGACCAGTCTTACACAAATTTTGCTACATTTCCCCCCAATTACTTCATGCTTTTTAATACTATTGTAAATGGTAGCTTTAAATTTCAATATCCAATTATTTGTTGCTAGCATGTAGAAATAACATTGAGTTCTGTATACTGACCTTGTGTCTTATCTCCCTAAACTCACTAATTCTAGCAGGTTTTTAAAAAAAAACTATTCTTTAGGATTTTCAATATATTTGCTGTATTCTTAAGTTTTATTTCCTACAATACATATGCCTCTTTTTTTCTTGCCTTATTTCCAGGTAGTCTTCAGTATAGTGTTGACTAGAAATGGTGACAGCAGATATTTCTTTGCCTTTCCCCAAATCTTAGATGGAAAACAAACCATTGTGCATGATGCTAGCTGTAGGTTTTTCATACGCTTTATCAAGTTAAGGAAGTTCCCTTCTAATTCTAGTCTGCTCAGAGATTTCATCATGAATGGATGGATGTTGAATTTTACTGTATACTTTTCCTGCACCTACTGAGATGATGCTTTTTTCCCTCTGTATTGTTAATTTGGTGAGTTAATTGAATTTTTAAATTCTCCTGGTAATTGATTTTTTATAAAAAAAGCTTTGTGGTAAAATACACGTACCATAAAATTTATCATCTTACCCATGCCTAAGTGTACAATTCAGTAGTGTTAAGTATATTCATTGCTGTGTGACCAATCTCCAGAACTTTTTCATCTTGTAAAACTGAAACTTTCTACCCACTAAACAACTCCCCATTTCCCCCTCCCCACATTAATTCACTTTTTATTTTATAAAAGTTTCAGTCTGTGACAAATTGGAAATAAAAAAGTCATTCTTCACACCACAGAAAAATTTAAAAGTCGTGTTCTAAATCAGTTTGCCAGTAGTAAAAAGTCTTTTAAACATGTGCTTATTAGCTTGCAAATTAAGCTTTAAAGTTGTACACAAAAAAAGTGTCTTGGGAGGACAAATATACCTCACTAATTTCCTAACGGATGATTTTCATCACTTCAAACTAGATAAAATTAGACAGTGTGAAAAGCAGTTTATTTCACTCAAACTGTTTCTTTTTAAAGCATGTCAGTCAAAATGTGATCACTGCTTGACCATAAACAAAAGCTTAAGTCAGGTTGTTCTCCTGTCCCCTTTCACCCCTCTATACTCTGGTCCTGGTTTCTCAGCCAACATGGAGAGGTCATTTTTCATAATTAAAAACAAAACAAACCAAAAAAACCACAAACTTTACTAAGAATTTCTATTTTAACGATCATCGACTTCCCTTCTGACAAGTACTCAGTGTTACCATTTCTTCTGTTGCTATTCTGAAACAGTTCAGCTTTGTGGATGGGGTTTTCATTTATTTTCTTAAGACTAAACTCTCTAACACCTAATTTTAGTTCAGTGGAATTTGTTCTTCCCAAATTGATAGTTTTTAAGTAAAGTATATGGGAATTATATGCATAATATACTAGATGTGAACTGTCATATTTTCATCTAACCTAATACCCCAGGAATTTGAGACTATCTGTATGATGGGGAAAAAACTTCTAAAAAACACAGAAATATACTGTATAATAGTTTTATTTTTCTCATTTTACTATTTTTACATTTTATGCACAAATATTTTTTTATCTGAGTAAAAATAGAAAATAACTGTCTTATGTAAAATTACAAAAAAAAAGCCACAAAGAAATACATAATTGTTGTTATGACAGTACAAGTGTCTTTATTTAAAGAGTAAAAATGTATGCAAAAATCCTCTTCCCTCTTACAAAAGATTGAGAATATTTTTTTCTGGCAGCAAGTGAAATATCACTGAAATATCAATATTTTTATACCCTCTAGATATGAAGACATTAAGTTAGTCACATGTTGTTTTGAAATTATGAATTTTAAAACATTTTTGTGCTATTTCAAAGATACATTAGTTCTTTTTAAAAGGCAGTAGCATAAAATGATGAATATGTAAAACAGCAGACCTCACCAAAAATATTCGGAGGCACAATCCTTTAAAGAAATATCATAGTTGAATTTCACCATTTATTCAGGGGAGAAAAACAACTAAACAATTTTTCCTAATTAACTGACACAGACTGACACAAAAATAAATGTGATGAGTCAATTCATGTGACAATCAACCACAGAGCAATTCTGCCTAATTTGTTTGATTTTCTGATGCCAACACAAATTTCTAAACTTAAGGTCAGCAAGATATGTATGAAAGTTGGCTCAATGAGAATCTCATGTGGAAAAAAAGTTTTAAAACAAAACTGAACACACTTCATTATTTTTGTACTTACATGGTATGGAAGATGGCCAATAATTTTATCTTTCTCCCTTTTGAATATATTGTAAATTCTTCTATGGAAATTTCATTCATAAAAGCAGAGCAAATTATTTTATATTTTCTTTCAGAACACAAGTTATCTTTCAACAAAAGAAAAGACTACTTGGCTTCTGATAACTGCAACCTCAATAAGGACAATGGAAATAGTTTATTTATAAGTTGAGACAAAGTAACAAGTTTCTTGAGTCAACTGGGGAAATTAGTCTCATTACTTATGCTATGGTGCAGAAAACAATGGTGAGAGGCAAAGAAGAAAAAAGAAACAGCACCTGATCATGTATGAGAACTGTCTCTGTTCAAATGATAATGAGGAATAAAATTAAAACTGCAAAAGGAAGAAAATGGATAGAATGTGGTTTAAAAAAAAAAAAGTATCTGAGGAACACATAAGGAAAAAAGAAATAATAGTTTGATTTTAGGGATCTAGAAGAAATATGGGTGTTCCTTGTCTTAAAAATATATATACATACAGTTGAGACATAACGGAAATCTGTCATCTTGGCTAAAACTTTAACATGTCTCCCCCAAAGCATTTTAAATCAAAAAGTCAATATTTTTAAGCTCTTGATAATATACCAGAAGAGTAAACTTTATTATTATTATTTTAAAACTGTAAGTGGCTTGTCAACTTCCCAGGCCGTAAGAGGATGGTGCAAACCTTCTTTTTATCTGTTTCTTTATCTGTTATCTGAACTAGAGCTTCTATATATTATTTCATATTGCTGTTCTATTCAGATATTCTTGCAATCACAGCATCCAAATTAAACTAATAATTTGTCAGTCTATTCTGTATGTGTTTATAAAAAGGTAAAAATGGAAATTACAAATTTTACTCTTTTTAGATTCTACAGCAGGGTCTTAGAGGACTTAGACACAATAAAAATATGAATGACGTGACATTACACGTTGCAGTCCGACAGCAGAACACTTAGTAGTATGATCTGAGGTTCCCAGAAAAGCAGGTCACCGACGCCTTCCTCTACGCGTTGCCCCTAAGACCCCTGCCCTATGGCTCTCTCCAAACCACCATTTAGCACTAGCGGCAGCCACTGCTAGCAGCGCCTCTCTGACCGCATTAGCATGGGACTTTCCTCCTAGTTAGTCAGAAGTACTGAGCTCTTATTAAGCTGTTTAGAGGGATGGATTTAAAGGCGATGATGAGGGAGAAGGTACATAAAGTAATATTTGAGAATCAATCTTCTGCTATAAGAGGATTATTTGCCAGTATCTCATATCATGATTCGTGCATAATATCTTAAAACAAAAAGAAAAAAAGCAAGGAAACCAAGCACAGCAAGCAAGAAAAAAAGAAAGACATTTCTAGCCATTTCTGTTTCATATTGGCTTGTGTTAAGTAAACAGTTTTACATATGTAAGAATTATTTAACTTTTAAAGAATTTTTTAAATGAGTTATCACCTTTTTTTTTGAGTTATCACCTTTTGAAGTATCTTTGCTTTGAATATTATGTCTTCATTTATATGTGTGTACATGTATATATATATAAGATGGTCAACTGGACATATAGATATCTGTACACTCATATATAATATTCAAAGGAAAAAATTAAATACATGGGAAATTTTGTTTTAAGAAAAGTCTGCCTACACTGGAGTTCAAAACTTCCTTTTAAAACTATTTGCAAGTAATTTACTAATGTCTTGAAAGGTAAAGTACTACTGACTGATTTAAAGTCTTCACTTCATCAGAAACCCAGGACTATATAAGCTGCTTTGTATAATAAACCAGCACTACAGGGTAATTAAAAAAAAAAAAAAAAGCCATACCAAACCAAACTAAACCAAACTTTTATTTTCGGGTTGAGGTATACTTTTTCAGTTTTTTAAATCTCTGATAGGGAAAGCAGAGATCATTTGAGAATTTTTGTAATAGTTGGTTTATTAGAATTTAATGCCTCTCTTATAATAACTTAAAACTCTTGGCCTGACATTATGAAATAGCTATACAGTAAATTCTTAAAATTGGCTTGAGTAAAGCCAGATTTAAACCTGGATCTCTTTCTTCAGCACTGTTCCTCTGCCAGTCTTTTTACTGTCCTTTGCTTGCAAATATATAAATTACTTTAATAACGTGATGTTCTTAGTTCAGTAATTTATCAATATTATAATTTTATTTGATATGACTATTTTAGCTCTGCTTGATTAGATGAAACAGGCATACATGCTTCAGCTGTGAAAAATTCCATTTTCTGGTTCTATGTAAAGCAACATCTAAAGCAGCAGAGAGGGGAAACAGTTATATTTTCAAAAATAGTTAAGCCAGACTGTTTCCTGGAGATACTTTCATTTATTTTTCATCAATAGCTACTGGCTATTTTTGGATGGGCTAGACATTAATACTGACCAGTTTAGCTTTCTTGACTGTTAACAAACTATCCCACAATGAACCTGCCTAAAGACATTGTGGTGATCGTTTAACATACATATTTTCTAAAATATATGCTCAAAGTAAAAAGATCCAAATTCACAAGAGTATGAAATATTTATAAAAAAATCATGCAACAGATTGTACAGTCTAGAAATAAAAGAAGATTCAAATTCAGTAATAAAGGTAAGAGCAATACTTGCTCTAACATTTAAGAAAGACCTTGGACTCCCAAAAGGTCCTGGGCTCAATTATCCTTTTCTGTTTGCAGAGACGCAGTAGCCAGGGCTACTGCTGTGACTGGCTGGGCAATTCCATGGAGTTGCATCTTTGCAAGTTTCTTCTGTTCACATTCTGTGACCAAACGGTTCAACTCTGCTGCACTGTATCCAATAAGAGTCTTCAAGTCACAGACAAACTTGTATACAAATCTCTTGCCTTGAACTTTACAAATCATGTCCCCATCATAATAATACCTTTAAAAAAGAGAAAACACATTAGGACTATATAAAAAAATTTTAAATTTGGACTTCTTGGGAATTCCCTGGTGGTCCAGTGATTAGGACGTGGGCTTTCACTTCTGTGGACCGGGGTTCGATCCCTGGTTGCAGAACTAAGATCCCACAGGCCGTGTGGTGCGGCCAAAAACAAAACAAACAAAACAGAAAATAAAATTTGAAATAGAATTACCATACGACCCAGCAATCCCACTACTGGGCATATACCCTGAGAAAACCATAATTCAAAAAGAGTCATGTACCAAAATGTTCATTGCAGCTCTATTTACAATAGCCAGGACATGGAAGCAACCTAAGTGTCCATCAACAGATGAATGGATAAAGAAGATGTGGCACATATATACAATGGAATATTACTCAGCCATAAAAAGAAACGAAATTGAGTTATTTGTAGTGAGGTGGATGGACCTAGAGACTGCCATACAGAGTGAAGTAAGTCAGAAAGAGAAAAACAAATACCATATGCTAACACATATATATGGAATCTAAAAAAAATGGTTCTGAAGAACCTAGGGGCAGGACAGGAGTAAAGATGCAGACGTAGAGAATGGACTTGAGGACACGGGGAGGGGAAAGGGTAAGCTGGGACGAACTGAGAGAGTGACATGGACTTATATATACTACCAAATGTAAAATAGATAGCTAGTGGGAAGCAGCCGCATTGCACAGGAAGATCAGCTCAGTGCTTTGTGACCACCTAGAGGGGTGGGATAGGGAGGGTGGGAGGGAGATGCAAGAGGGAGGAGATATGGGGATATATGTATATGTATAGCTGATTCACTTTGTTATAAAGCAGAAACTAACACACCATTGTAAAGCAATTATACTCCAATAAAGATGTAAATAAATAAATAAATAAAATTTAAAAATTTGGACTTCTTACAATATTTCACAGATTATTCCATAAGAAGAAGCCTAGTATTGTATCTATCACAATAGCAATTAACACTGAGTTTATATAAAATATTTAATGTTATTATCCAAGGAAACTTCAGAACAAAATTTCAATGCTAAGCACTCTAAAATTTTATGTACTAAATCTTCAAAACATATTTTCAAAAATTACGATGAAACACTGATTTAAAAATAAACATTACTGGGGGCTTCCCTGGCGGCGCAGTGGTTGAGAATCTGCCTGCCAATGCAGGGGACACGGGTTCGAGCCCTGGTCTGGGAAGATCCCACATGCCACGGAGCAACTGGGCCCGTGAGCCACGATTACTGAGCCTGCGCGTCTGGAGCCTGTGCTCCGCAACAAAAGAGGCCGCGACAGTGAGAGGCCCACGCACCGCGATGAAGAGTGGCCCCCACTTGCCACAACTAGAGAAAGCCCTCGCAGAGAAACGAAGACCCAACACAGCCGTAAATAAAATAAATAAATAAATTTTTAAAAATAAATAAATAAATAAACATTACTAAGCAAAACAAAAAACTTTGGGAGCAGTAATAGAGCCTAAGAATAAGGGCTCTGAATCAGAACGCCGAGATTCAAAACCTAACACCTCAACTTATTACCCTTTGTGACCACAGGAAAGGCACATTTTCTCTAAGCTTTTATCCCTCATTTATAAAATGACATTAAAACAGTATTAACGGGCTTCCCTGGTGGCGCAGTGGTTGAGAATCTGCCTGCCAATGCAGGGGACACGGGTTCGAGCCCTGGTCTGGGAGGATCCCACATGCCGCGGAGCAACTAGGCCCGTGAGCCACAATTACTGAGCCTGCGCGTCTGGAGCCTGTGCTCCACATCAAGAGAGGCCGCGACGGTGAGAGGCCCGCGCACCGCGATGAAGAGTGGCCCCCGCTTGCCGCAACTAGAGAAAGCCCTCGCACAGAAATGAAGACCCAACACAGCCAAAAATAAATAAATAAATTAAAAAAAAAAAAAAGAAAGAAACAATGTTTCTAAACCTACACAGGTACATTTGGGTAAATCACTCTAGAAGTCTGGTTTATTGCTGTTTTCTATGGATATAAAACAGAGTTGGATTTATACTTACTTTGGAAAACAGACTTTATTTACCCCAAATGCACTGCCAATTCCAATAATAGGAAAAAAGGTAAGTCGAAACTTTTCTGGGCTGGCAGATTTTGGAGCCTTTACTTTAAAACTGCACTGCCCATTTGCGCCATTTGACGAAGAGCTGTTACAAAAGAAACAACTATTTGCAAAAGGACCAGTGGTACAAACGATCACATTTAGCAGGATTTTATTATAAAAATCACTCAGTTTAACCAAAAATCCATTAATGAAAAGACTACATGCAGGAAATTATGTCATCTTTCCCTAATTCTAGAACAGCTAAAGTATAATGGTTATGTTCACTTTCCCAGTAAGAGATATAACACACTGGGCATAGTCTCCTGTCTCCTTTTTTGTCAATTACATTAATACAGAATTTAGATCTCAGCCCACAAACCACAAATGCTTGTCATCCAGTTAAAATGTTGTAGGCATTTCAATTTCTTAAGAAAATTTCTACATAATATGTAAGGCTGTAACAAATAAGACACTTGCGAAAAAAGGAAAATGAAGAGGGAAAGTGGTTTTACATTTCTAAAACAAAAATGGAGTTGGTATAATCATATGTTTCTTGGTAAGAGGTTATAAAACGTCATACACATACATTCTCATTTAAATTAACACTTAATTTTACTTAATACTTCCTCCAATCTAGTAGATGCGTCATACGACCACATATAACAGCACTCACTGCATTTGTTTCCTCCCTAAAATGAAGAAAGTAGAAAGGTACACAATGCCTGTATTTTCTTTCATTCATTCATTCATTCATTCATTCATTCATTTATGGCTGTGTTGGGTCTTCGTTACTGCGCACAGGCGTTCTTCTTAGTTGCAGCGAGCGGGAGCTACTCTTCATTGCGGTGCGCAGGCCTCTCATTAAGGTGGCTTCTCTTGTTGCGGAGCAGGGGCTCTAGGCGCGCAGGCTTCAGTAGTTGTGGCACATGGGCTCAGTAGTTGTGGCTCGTGAGCTCTAGAGCACAGGCTCAGTAGTTGTGGCACACAGACTTAGTTGCTCCGTGGCATGTGAGATCTTCCCGGACCAGGGCTCGAACCCGTGTCCCCTGCATTGGCAGGCGGATACTTAACCACTGTGCCACCAGGGAAGCCTCGATGCCTGTATTTTCATAGATATGATTTCTTTTCTCCCCACCCCTTTTTTTTATCTTATATTTTTAAAAAACTTTGAAATTGGGAAATATATTACACAAACAGAAAGGACACGAAAGCGAACAGCTCAGTGATTTATTACAAAGTGGACAGTCCCCTGTTAACTGTGACTCAGGTCAGGACACAGAACACTGTCAGCACCTTAGAGCTCCTCTGCGGCGCCTCCCCGTCATCACCCCTCCCTTGCTCTAAAAGGTTACACAATCCTGTTTCATGATAATAATTCCGTTGCTTCTTTTTATAGTCTTATCACCCAAACATGCATCCATAAATGCTGTAATTTAGTTTTGCTGTTTTTTTTTTTAACTCTACTATATAAATCCAGTATATACTCTTTTGGGTCTGGATTTTTTTCACTGAACATTATGTTTGTGACATTCACTCATATCAGTGCATTTTTAATGGATACACAGTATTCCCTTGTATATTATAGTTTATTTATTCACTCTACTGTTGATAGATTTTTGGGTGGTTTCTGGTTTGGGGATGTTATAAATAATACTGCTGTAAGCATGCATGTGAACATATATGTACATTTTTGTCTGGTACATCCTTAGAAGACAAACTGCTGGGTTATCAGCCACAGTTTACATTCCTACCAAAAGTGTAGAAGCATTCCCACTGCTCCATATCCTCACCAACACTTGGTACAAGCAATTATTTTAATTTTAGCCACTCTGGGATGTGCACTGTACCATTTTATCGTGGTTTTAAAATACATTTCCCTGGGCTTCCCCGGTGGCGCAGTGGTTAAGAATCCGCCTGCCAACGCAGGGGACACGGGTTCAAGCCTTGGTCCGGGAAGATCCCACATGCCACGGAGCAACTAAGCCCGTGCGCCACAATTACTGAGCCTGTGCTCTAGAGCCCGTGAGCCACAACTACTGAGCCCGCGTGCCACAACTACAGAAGCCTGCGCGCCTAGAGCCCATGCTCCACAACAAGAGAAGCCACCTCAATGAGAAGCCTGCGCACCGCAACGAAGAGTAGCCCCTGCTCGCCGCAACTAGAGAAAGCCCGCGCGCAGCAACAAAAACCCAACGCAGCCAATAAATAAATAAATATAAATAAATAAATAAAATACATTTCCCTGATTACTAATGAGGCTATGCACCACTGCATATGTTCATTGGCCATTTGGACAATCTCTAGTCTAATGTGTCTGCTTAAGTTTCTTGCCCATTTTTCCTAATTTTCCTATGGATTTGTAAGAGTTCTTTAGATCTTCCAGGTAAGAGTCTTACGTCAGATATGTGTGGCTTGACTTTCACCCTCCTAATGATGGTTTCTGATGACCGGAAGTTTTAAATTTAAATGTAGTCCAATTTATTGATCTTTTCCATTATGTTAGTGCTTTTGGCTCTGTTAATGTCTTTCCTCATCTACTGAAGTCAAGTAGGTATTTCTAGATGCCTCCCTATTTTACTTTCACATTTAGAGCTACAAGCGACATAGAATTGATTTTTAGTATGCTATGAGGAAGGGGTCAATATGGATAGTCAACTGTCCCAGCACTACTGATTGAAAAGTAGGTCTTTTCACCACTGCCATCTTTAAATCAAATGTTCCTATATTCTTGGTTCTATTCGGGCTATCTACTCGAATCTTTGGTCTATTTGTCTATCCTAAGCAAATAGCACACTGTCTTACTGTTGTTGTAGCTTTACAGTGAGTCTCAATATCCTGTAGAGCAAGTCTTCCCACTTTGTTAACTAATCTTCTTCAGGTGTCCTGGTTATCATGATACCTTATATTCCTATATAAATTTTACAATTATCTTGTCAAGTTCTATGAAAACATTTATTCAGGCAGTTACTGCATTGAAAGTTAGACCAATCTGGGGAGAAGTGACATCTTAATTATTAATTCTAATAATTCATCTGTAATTTTGAGGGGACTTGTATGTACACAATCACATCAACTGTCAAAACTGATTATACAGAAAGGATCTTCAGATAGTTGGCAAAGTGTTTGAGACTGAATAAGTGATAAGTACATTGAAAATAAAGCACTGTAGTTACTTATGTATGCTAAGGAAAACAAATGGTCATTCTGG
This sequence comes from Balaenoptera musculus, assembly GCF_009873245.2. Taxonomy (NCBI): domain Eukaryota; kingdom Metazoa; phylum Chordata; class Mammalia; order Artiodactyla; family Balaenopteridae; genus Balaenoptera; species Balaenoptera musculus. Next base: position 126,077,727 of record NC_045788.1, on the reverse strand, counting down.
AAAAGAAAAATAATCATGATAAACTATGTAATAGTACTTACATGCCATGATTCTGTAACAATAAATACTGATCTAACCAACACTTCCACATAATTATATAATTACACTTGGATGAAGGGATGGGAAGGGTGTGTGTGTTAATGATGAGAGGTAAATCGTAATCTCCGTGTGCAATTCACAATGCTCTAGTGAAACATGAAGTAGCAGTAAAAGCATGTTATTTAGGAATACGGAGGTAAACTGCAGAACTGCTTTACCAAATTCACTCTTCCAAAAAAATAGACATAATTCCTATATATCCTACTTCTCAGATACTTAAGTGCACATACTGAATTTCTATCGTTGTAATAAGCATAATTTATGACAGTAATTATGTCAAAAACTTTCATACCACTTACGAGAAATTATAAATAATTATTCTACTCCAACTCAACTGATGTAAAGTTTGGATATTCAGATTTAGGCAGATTGTGGGGGAAGGAAAAACAGGGAAATGGGTTGACATTTTGCATCTAATTATAAAAATTGACAATATCTACGTATTTGCTAGAATTTACACTCATTCAGTTCACCTATACCAAACGATAGCATCTCTGTTATGTAAACAGCAGAAACCTCAAAGATTAGATATGCTGGTTTTAAACATAGTACATGCTTTTAAATCAGATAAAAACAAATAATCTTAGAATCATCTTTTAAAAAACTCTATGTACCTCAAATTATTACTAAAAATTTTTAAGAAGTAATTTTTAACATAAATGTGAATTAGTTTTTATTTATATAAAGAAAACAACATTTTATAAACAAGTATTTTAACATCATTACATAATAGTGTTTACACTAGAATAAGAAGCTATTTTTTAGAAAGGTTTGATACTTAAAGAAAAGTAATAAATTCTTACCTTAATGCACGACTAAGTTTCTCATAGTTCATTGTAGGTTTATTTTTACGTTGTCCCCATTTTTGTGCAACCAGTTCGGGCTGATTTAGCTTAAATTCTCCTTCATCACCAACCCAAGAAATGCAGTCTCGAGCATCCTTGTCAGTAAGTAGTTCTAGCAAAAACTGCCACAGTTGGATTTGGCCGTTGTTTCCTAAAAATTGACAAGAATGACAAACATTGACCACAATGCTATGGATTAACAGAGGGCAAAAGACAACACACAGGTCTTCTAGTGCATACCTCAGCCACACTAAAAACACAAATTTTTTTTTACAAATGCTAAGTATCGCCAGAGAAACAGTCCATATTCACATTTTCATACTGTGAAATAAAACGAAATATACATAATTCGACAAATTTTATAAATATCAGATGATAATGCAAAAATACCTGTTCTGTTCCCAGGTGAACTTCTATCTTCTCCTGAAATCCTTGGAGCTCTTTGTACTTTAGCTGCCTTTGCACTACTATTTATAGCTTTAATGGCTGTTGGTGTAGCAGACTGCACTGATGCTGGAATAATTTGCACAGCTGCAAAGCAAGACAAGGGAAAAAATTTTTTTTCTCCTTCCAATACAAACAGTGAAAAAAATTACTGAAAGAAATAAAACGCAATTAGTTTAACTAACGCCCCTCTAATTACCTCAGCACAAGTTCAGAGGATAAGGTATAATGTCGGTATTACAGTTTGTGAATCTTAACATGGCGAATAAAGTTGGTCTCCTTATTTTGGAAAAAGTTATTGATGTGATAAATCTAGTGATACATTAAAGTTATTTAAAAAATCTATTTTTTAAAATATTTGTTCATAAAAAATGGTTTATCAAATTTTGGAGAATGTGGACAAATGAGAATTCACGTTCCACTGCTGATAAGAGTACAAACATACCCTCTTTGAGAAAAACTTTGGTCTTACCTAGTAAGGTTGAAAGGGTAGAAACCCCAGGATATTACAACCAGAGAATCTCACATGCATTCTTACAATATTCATTCAATGATGTTCACAAAGTTTTAAAAATAATATATAGCAGTGAAAATAAAATTGAACTACGTGTATCAACATGGGTCTCATAAATGTTAAACAAAAAAGCAAGTTACAAAAGGATATGCACAGTATATCACCATTTTTCCCCAAAAGTTTAGACATGTATACAACAATGCCCTAAAGTGTTTATGGTTATGTAAGTTGGTAAAAAGATAAAATATGCATAGAATAATAAACATCAAGTTCAGGACAGTCATTTAAAATGGGATCTATAACAGGTAAACCTGATTATATTATAAAGTTTTATCTCTTATGGTATATACAGATGTTGGTTATACTTTATTATTTCTTTGTATAACTAAAATACTTCATACGAAATTTAAAAATTAGTTTTTCTTTTTACTACCTTGCAGTACTAAATAAAGAAAACATTTCTTAGTGATAAATGGGCCACATATTATGGGCACATGAATACTCACGTTGATCAATTGTAACTATTTCATTCATCTGTTGTTCTTGGCTTGCCAATACATCTGAAGAACACACATAAAAATTTTTTGTTTTCACTTAAATCAGAAATGCAAACTCCAATCCAGTAAAATTCAGTAAAAAAAAAAAAAAAAAAAACCAACTCCACAACTAAAACAAAAACCAAGCAAACAAAAAAGCAAAACATCAAACAATTGAAACTTATTGGCATAATAACCTAAAAAAATCCTTGATAATCATTTTACAGGGAAAAGATATTTTTATGAGAAGTAGCAGAAGGAAAGTTCCAAATTCTTTTCATGTTCGGAAAAGTTATTCAGAGAACCAGGGTTTTCTAAATGTAAATACCTATTCTAAATCTATTTATCTATGTTTTATGTAAAATAGGAAATCTTCAATAACAGATCAAAGATGAGAATATACATCAGAATGAAATTATTTAGATACACTTTCTTCATCAAAAAGGTTCTTTCTCTTCAAGATGATCTGAGAGAGCGTCATAATTTACTTTTCTAACATCCATTTTTTAATAAAATGGCTTTAACTTTAGAATGCTTCTTCTTAAAGACAGCCAAATTTTCAGTGGAATTGTAGCCGTCCTCAGTGTCACAACTGAACTAAATAATTTAACATGTCTACAAATACAGCTCTCAACATGAGTTACAGTGTAAAAGGTCCTAGTAAACCTTTGGAGAACCATTCATTACTCATCTGTTGCTATTCCCTACTTAAATGCTATTCTTTACCTCACAGACAAGAGTTACACTTCCCAGTCTATATTCCTTCAGCCTATTTAGTGCCCGTCATAGACTGGATGCTTCTCTCTTGAACTGAAATTGCACCTACCAGCAGTCATCTGTGTACTGAGTGAGTCCTGGGGCCTGGGCTCCCAACACAGTTCTACTTAGGATGCCACGCCAGGATCCAACTAAAGACACAGAGCTGGAGAGGACTGGGAAACTAAAAAGAGATCTGAATCCTACCTATCAGATGGGAGCTTTCTTTGGGGGTCCTGAGTTTGGGAGTTTAAACAATTACATGGAACTAGCCTCAGATCTGGGTTCTGATCTTAGCACTCACTTACTGGCTGTGTGACTATGGTAAATTATTCAACCAACTTCACCACTGATTTCTTCATGTTGAAATGAGATACCCCCACCTACCACTTTATGAGGTGCTTGTAAGGATTATAGGAAAATATTTTTAAGAAGCACAATGCCTGAAACATAGTTAACTTTTCAGTAAATTGAAGACACTATTCTTTTATCCACATTCCTAGTTCTGAGCATTCTCCCCAAGAACCACTGCCCCTCTTGAAGAAAAATGCATGCTTTATATTTGTGGTATATTTTCCCTCACATTTTATAAAAGTAACTTGAAAAGGCAAAGTGCTATTGGAATGAAATTGTTCCATTCGTGACTGTAAATGAACACAGTGCCCTAGACCAAAAAGAGGCGAAAGAGAGTCACCACCACACAGCACAGGCATTACTGATCTGTAAGATCAGCTTCTCAGCCCTGATTTTCAGAGTGGAGTTGGTTTGTTTCCTGGGGAACTCTCAAGATAACAAGGCAGAACACAGAAAGAGAGGGGCTTTGGAAAGGCTAGTCCAAGACCACACAGGCACTCTAATTATCATATTCCTCTATAGCCCTCAAATCCTGGTCATGCATGAAGGAAGCAGAGCCCTAAGGGACAAAGCTCTGAGCGTACGGAGCCATTTTATGAAGAAACTTTGGACCCTTAAAGGTATAAGGCAATTCTTTTTTCTAAAGAAGACCCTCAGCAAACTGAGAGTTTTTTGCCTTTGGTGACAGAAGACATATTCACATGAAGAAGGACATCATAGAGCTGGTACTACTGGAACGTTTCCTAATTATCTTCCCCATGTATTGTAGGACTTCGGTGAATTTCACCAGAAGGGAAGCTGCAGGAAGCTGGTGGCTTGGGTGGGAAAACTAACACAAATATGTAAAGATGGAGCGCTATCTGTTCAGTACTGCGTCTCCTTGGTAGATCATTGAGGAAGACATAATAAATGCTGGGTTAATAAATGCCTTTCAGAAATATGCTGTAGACTTCACTCTACAGGAGGGGCCAGAGAACTAGACCCAAAGGAGCCTGTTCTGAGAGGTAAGGCTTGTGAATTATAGAAAGTCTGCCAGAAATAGCCTTACACATCACCCTATCCATTCCCAGATTCTGAGAATTAGATTCCCAAACCAGATGGGATTTCCTCACCAGGCAAAGAACCACGGCCAGATAAGCAAGGAATTCCCTAAGATACTCATCTAGGCTCTGGGGCTTTGTTACTTTTGAAAACAAAACAATTCCAGAGCAGATCTCTTCTGAAGAAGACCCATTCTACTACTGACTGCAAGGAGATGGAAAGATACACAAGATTTCTCTGCCCCCTGTACTAGGAAAAGTCTCCGAATGAGCTTTAACATTTGAGATGCACTGGGAGAACCAGAGAGAAACAACCAAAAAGTGCTGACCCGGGAGACAGAGCGAAAACCATGAATTTGAGAAAAACTAAACTGTATTCTAAACACTGTCCTTGTTCTATTCTCGAGAGTCCCTACAAGAAAATGTTTCTGTAAACATAACTTACATGTTAAAAACCTGAAACAATTCAGAATTTACCTTACTCAGCTGAAAAGCTCTGCAGAGAAGAAAACCTGTGAAGCCAAGGATAAACTTTCAACCAGAACATTCAACTTATCTAATAGGAACTGAAACTGGAAATAAACCCTGTAAATATAATGAATGTAATAAGTCTTTTAAATATTTTTTTCCTCCTAATATTTAAGAGAACCAACACAAGAGAGATACTACCAATAAAAACAATGAAGGAAAGCCTCTTTACAGAGCTCATTTCTTATTCAACAGCAGATGAAAACCCTAAACATTAAATGACTGTGAAAAATCCCTCTACCAGATCTGTCCCCTTACTGGGTACACAGTAGGATGAAATGCTACCAGTTACATTTTCATCCATAACCATTACAAAACAAAGTCAGAGTGTCCTATTCACAAATTCTGAAAACTATATGGATTTGGCTAGCATTCCTGATTTATTTAACAGCGTCAGGGAATGGGTTACTGCTAAGATATTTTAACAGTCACTGAAATATAAGATGGATTAAAATTCAAGCAAAATAATTTACATCTATTTGAGCGCTTTTTGTTGGACAGCCATAATCATAATAATAATGTCTGTCAAGCAACATGGTAACACTATAACCAGTGGCTTCCAATTCAAGATGGTGGGTTGCATACTTACACTTCCCCTTTCTCCCTTAAGATCCCATTCAATTAAAAGACATTTTAAAAGATTTAATCCCAATAATGAAGGGAATGAGAGGGAAGCCATCTGTGAACAAATAATCTTAAATTTCTAGAAGATGAGCATAAAGGACAGAAGTGACTGATGAAACAGAAGTCAACAACTAGAATATGTGAACAGAGCTAAATGCAGGGCATAGAATTTTACTTCAGAACTTGGATTCTAGAGTTAGTCTGCCTGGGTTTGGATCCTGGCTCTGCCTCGCCCTAGGTTCTATAACCTTGTAGGGGCTCTCTAAGCCTCAGATTCCTATCTATCTGAAAAGATAAGGAAAGTAATGATCTGTGGCATTAGTACAAGATCAAATGAGATAATACATATAGAACTCTCAGCACAGCCTTACACAATTAATAAATGTTAATTATTATTGCTATTATCAATGAACAATTTAGATGAAAACAAAGTTATAAAGAAATAAAACTAAACTTAAGCTACAATGCAAATAGACAATAATTTCAATTTTATACATTTTCGAAGAAGTTCCAGATGACTCCAGAGAATTTCTCCCCGAGGAACCCGCTGAAAAAAATCTTCTTGGTTGAGACTACAGAGTTCTCTTCCGGAAATATTCAGCGTAGTGAGGTCTATATCGGTCATGCTGAATTCCTTCATTACCCAAACAACCCAATGCAGGACTTGGTCTGTGGACCACTGTATGGGATCTAAAGAGAAAAATATTAGCATTGGCCTAGTTGCATCTTAGATATTATATAAATTTACAGTTAATTTGTCAACACACACACACACACACACACAAACACGCAGATAAAATCCAGACAGGTTGTTATTTTTCAAGTAAGTGAAGTAAATAAACTCATTATATGAAATAAAAAAGATTCTTATGCTCTATTTTCTCCTTAGCTCCTTTTTTTTAATTAATTAATTAATTAATTAACTAATTAATTTATTTATTTATTTTTGGCTGTGTTGGGTCTTCGTTTCTGCACGAGAGCTTTCTCTAGTTGCGGCAAGTGGGGGCCACTCTTCTTCATCGCGGTGCATGGGCCTCTCACCGTCGCGGCCTCTCTTGATGCGGAGCACAGGCTCCAGACGCGCAGGCTCAGCAGTTGTGGCTCACAGGCCTAGATGCTCCGCGGCATGTGGGATCTTCCCAGACCAGGGCTCAAACCCGTGTCCCCTGCATTGGCAGGCGGATTCTCAACCACTGCGCCACCAGGGAAGCCCTCCTTAGCTCCTTTTCAATTTCTTAATCTAAATTTCTGATGGATTCATTTATTTCTCCATCAGTTAGTCTGGAATTTTCCCAAGAAAAACAAAATGCAAAACTGCTCTCCAGTGGGCCAAATGGAAGAATAAAATACATGATTACCTTGTAGGAAATGGAGTAAATTAAACAAGTTTTTAAAAATTATTTTGTAGTAGTGTATGATTTGATGCACTGAAAAAAAAAACTATGAGGGGTTTCTGGGGAGACGTATTCTCCAAAATATGAACGTAATCTTTCCTCACTTTTACTTCTTCTTCTTTTTTTTTTTTTTTTTTTTACTTTTACTTCTTGTAAAAAGCTAGTAGCTCCTGCACTTACCCTTATGGTGGCACTTACCCTTATGGTGGCACTTACAATACAACACGTTAATTGCATGTCTACTCAGCTGTGTCCCCCTATAAAACCTTGAGGTCTTAAATATAAGGACTGTGTCTTGTAAACCACTGAATCTTCAGAGCTTACCACGGCGCTTTGTGCGTACATTTGTTAAATCTATAAAAGGTGAATCCAATCCAAATAGTTTCATTTTCTTCATCATTTTTTACTATTGAATGAATTCACAAATAAAAAAGATGGCCAACATGTGTAAATAGTTCATGATTGTATCCCTGGCACGTAACGGAATTTCTACCCACAGAATTTTAATAAATACTAGCTGAATTAATTTTGGTATAGGTATTTCTGCACGGAGAAGGTAATCTATCCAAATGGTATTGATTATATGTCCCCAAGATGCATGCTATTCAATAAGAAAATAAGTGAGGAAAAATAACACTTAGGTACTTATCAAGAGCCAATTTACAGTAAAAATGAATCAAACATAATACAGGATTGAAAGCCACAGAATTGATTTTTTATTTGATTTTTTTCACAAAGAAGTTAAGGAAGGAAGATTCTAAGAAGATGGCAGCAAAGTTTTAAAATTTCTCTGACTGCACACATAAAACAAAACAAAACCCACCACTAAAAGCAACTAGAGAGCAAAACCAAAAATCCATGGACATCTACAATTAAACCAGGTGACATGATATCCCTATGGAACCCAAAATACATGCAGGTGAAGACAATGCAGTAACAGTCACAAGACCTGTATGGTATCAGCATCTGTGCAGGAGAAAGCAGAGGGAAGCAAAGGAACATCTCACTCTCCATCCTGAGCATGCAAAAAACTGAACACAGCCAGGAAGCATTCTTTGAAAGCACAGTTTTGCCCAACCCAATAGCAGAGGAATACAAAGGTCCATGGTCAGCTTTAAAGGGGATGGAGCAGTGAAGTACCTGTGAAATTTTCAAACTAAGCCAAGGATCACTTCCAGAAGAGAAGACCACAATAAGGAGAAACTGGTGGGAGTGGAACTGAAATTGAGTAGTATCGAAACTCGAAGGAAAGGGAAAGGGAAAGAGGAGGTCCAGATAAAAGTGAAGTCAAGGAACAGACAGGAACTGAGAAAGCAAGAGGCTCTATTTTTTAATACTACTCAAAAACAACAAACAGAAGTTCTGGAAAGTTAGAAAAGCTATCCTGAAACACACTTCAAAGTTCAAGTAAGCACATTTTATGTAAACATGAACAAAAAAGTATCAAGATCAAAAAGTTAGGGGAAAATAGTTAGTCCGCCTTGTTTTCTTAAATAATATCAGGTCTTCTAGTTTAACATAACTAATTGCCATGCATGTTCTCCCTGCCTCTTTTCTCTAAGTCCTTAGTAAAATGACAGTAAAGAAACTTCTGAAAGATGTAAACTCACAGGAACATGAGTGGGAAATGACAGAAATGAAAGCATCTCCCCACCACGTAGGCACCAGGAACACTTTAGACCAGTCTACAAACCGAAGAGTGAGACCCTCTCCACCCACTCCACTCCCCTTTCCACTTCCAGAATGCAACATTCACACACACACATCAACCCTAAATCCTCACCCCAACCTTCTACTCCTGACAGGTGTTTGGCCAATTTTCCAGAGAAGTTGGGAGACCCAGGAAAAAGATCTATACATGCTGACACTTGAAAATCTTTTAATAAAATGACCAACACCCCATTTTACCAGCATAGTGAACAAACCCCTTCCAGACTTCAAACTAACTAGCTTTAAAGTTATTCACTCTTAAATATGAACAGATGGTAAAAAATAATCAGACATTTGAGAGACTAAAAGGAAACCACTAGACGACCAAAAATAAACAGAAAAACAGAACCCAGAGGAAGCAGAAATAATGCAATAACAAACTGCAAACAACAAAAAAATAATAATAAACCCCCACTTCACTGTAATCAACATAGAGAGGAGAGAAAACATGATATCTGTAATATAAGATCAGAATGCTATGGAAAGGGAACAACCAAAATAAATAGCCCTTGTAAATTGAAAATAAAAATCAGGTTGCAATATAAAGACAAGAAAGGGACTTCCTTGGTGGCGCAGTGGTTAAGAATCCTCCTGCCAATGCAGGGGACATGGGTTCGAGCCCTGGTCCAGGAAGATCCCACATGCTGCAGAGCAACTAAACCCATGTGCCACAATTACTGAGCCCGCGAGCCACAACTACTGAGCCTGTGTGACACAACTAATTGAAGCCCACGCGCCTAGAGCCTGTGCTCCGCCAACAAGAGAAGCCACTGCAATGAGCAGCCTGTGCACCGCAACGAAGAGTGGCCCCCACTCGCCACAACTAGAGAAAAGCCCACGCGCAGCAACGAAGACCCAACGCAGCCATAAATAAATAAATAAATAATATATAATTTAAAAAAAAAAAAAAGACAAGAAAATTTGGCAGAAAGTAGTACAAATAGATATGAAGATGAAAACTAAGGAAGAAAAAAGATGTAGATGATCAACCCAGGAGATTCGATAGGAGTTCTAGAAAAAGAACAGAGAAACACAGAAGGTTATTATCAAAATAATAATGAAGGAAAACTCCCCAGCACTGAAGGCTGAAATTGTCTAGATCAGCACTGTCCAACATAATGCAGGCCACAATGTAACTTTAAAATTTTCTAATGGCTACATTAAAAAGGTAAAGAGGGCTTCCCTGGTGGTACAGTGGTTGAGAATCTGCCTGCCAATGCAGGGGACATGGGTTCGAGCCCTGGTCTGGGAAGATCCCACATGCCGTGGAGCAACTGGGCCCGTGAGCCAAAACTACTGAGCCTGCGCGTCCAGAGCCTGTGCTCTGCAACAAGAGAGGCCGCGATAGTGAGAGGCCCGCGCACCGCGATGAAGAGTGGCCCCCGCTCGCCGCAACTAGAGAAAGCTCTCACACAGAAACGAAGACCCAACACAGCCAAAAATTAATTAATTAATTAATTAATTTTAAAAAAAAGGTAAAGAAACAGATGAAATTCGTTTTGATAATAATTTCACTTAATACATCCGAATGTTTTCATTTCAACATGTAATCTAGGTAAAAAATTTATAAGATTTTTACATTCATTTCCTTTTGTACTGGGTGTTTTACTCTTACAGCGTATCTCAATTCAAACCAGGCATATTTCAAGTGCTCACATGGGACTGGTGACTACGGCCCTGGGCAGCACAGGGCCAGACTGAGATGCTACACAAAAAACCTGAAATTGACAGCAAATGAAAAGATCCACACTGCCACTAGACTTGGTCTTAACAGCTTTCTTATTCTTTGAGGAATGGCTTAGGTCTCATCCTTCAAACTGGACTCTTTTATCTTGTTATGCTCCAGTGAATAACTCCTATCCTTGCTTCTTTAATCTTTCCTTCTCCCACTAGTTCCACACCATTTGTCTACAGATACACTCAGGTCACCACCAACTATTGAGCCTTCAATATTATTTATTTATTCCCCCAGCATTCTTCCCACCTGCCCCCCCCCCCAAATTAATACTCAATTTTCTCCATTTCTACAATGTTTATTTAGTTCTTATAATTCAGCTTTGTCGCTCCAACTCAGCAGCTGCTTTTATCTAAATCTACCAATGAGCCTCTAATGACCAAATGTAATAGATATTACTCAGTCAGAATTCTTTGACTTTCTCAGCAGTGTTGAGACTTGTGACCATCTAAAACTCTTTCCCAATTTCATCGGCACTATATACAGTTCTTATTTTCCTTCTATCTGTTAAGCTTTCCATGTCTCCCCCCCCTTCCTGTTCCTCAACCCTAAATGTTGACAAGGTCCAGCATTATGTTCTCTTCCATTTTATCTCTCTCCGTCAGAGACTGCATCTACTTGTAGGACTTTAACATAAATTCAACGTGACTGAGTCCCAGATAACATCTTTATCTCCAGTCCAAATTTTGTGCACCTGAAACTACTTTCTGGTGACCTCCAGTTGAATTTGTACTATTACTTGAAAATCAAGTACAATCAACACTTTCCCTTGAAAAATCTTTCCAATACCAGACTTTCCTACCTTCCCCACTAAGGTTTAGAAGGCATGGACTATCTTTCCTGTGCACTACTGAAAGCCCAGAATTTAACATGGTGCCTGGCTCAGGAAATATGTAATGAAGATGTAACCAATTCTTATATTATTATTGCCTAGTCACCCAAGCTTGAGAAGTTAGATCAATACTTGAATCTCCCCTCTCTACCCTCACACAATCCATCAATCAGTTGCTCAGTCCCATCACTATTTTGATTCATCTCCTGCTTTCTGCTCCCACAGAAATCACCTGGTCTAGGCTAACCTAAGGATTATCACCTAGTCACACCCAAACTACCTGCTCCAACTTATGCCATATACCACTGCCACATTCATTTTCAACTGTCACTTCCATCAATCAAAAACAGTTCTACAGGGCTTCCCTGGAGGCGCAGTGGTTGAGAATCCGCCTGCCAATGCAGGGGACACGGGTTCGAGCCCTGGTCTGGGAAGATCCCACATGCCGTGGAGCAACTGGGCCCGTGAGCCACAATTACTGAGGCCGCGCGTCTGGAGCCTGTGCTCCGCAGCAAGGGAGGCCGCGATAGTGAGAGGCCCGCGCACCACGATGAAGAGTGGCCCCCGCCTGCCACAACTAGAGAAAGCCCTCACACAGAAGCAAAGACCCAACACAGTCAAAAATAAATATAAATAAATTAATTTTAAAAAATGTACTTTAAAAACAGTTCTACAATGCTACAGAATAACTCCTTACCCACTGCACCGTCTCACTACTCACACATACTCCCACTTCTCAGCTTTGCACAAACATTTCCTGTCGGCAATGTCTAGCAGTTTCCTCGTCTATAAGAAACTCTTTCCCAATTTTCCCCCAGACCACTATGATCCTTTTGAGATTCTAATAGTATGTTTCTTTATACCAGTTATTGACAGCTTAAAAACATGTTACCTTTATAGCAATTATCTTTTTTCATTTATATTCTCCCTCTTCAACTACATTGTGAATGCCCTAAGGGCAGATTTTTTTCTTTGTATCTTTGTATTCCCAGCACCATCATATGTTACAGTCCAAAAAAAAAGAAAACAAAAACAAAGAAAATCAATATATTTCCTAAAATTTCTATATTTAAGATAGATAATTTACTCACCCTACTGTCTTCCACGTCAAGCTTAATTCTTATTATTCTACCTAACATAATTATTATGTATTTTATTACCATAGGGTATCCCAAGACGTTCTTGCTCTTTCCTGTAACCTTCCAGAGCAGCAGCCCATCTGGTCACTTGTTCCGAGGTTTCATCTGAAATGGTTGTAATGTGTTTCGTGCCATCGAGCGTTATCACTTGAGCTTCCTCGACAAGATGTGCTTCCGCTTCCGCGTGGTGGGCATCTGGATCAATAACTACTTCAACTGTTTCCGCAGGTTTAACAATTTCCAGGATGTTTAGCTTTGGTTCAATTCCTTACCAGTGATTAAAAAAAAAAAAAAGTATATCTAAGTGAAAACACGCAAGTCTCTAACAAATTAAAATTTAGTTTAGCTTATATGTTCTCAAATGGTAGAGCAAGGCTCCATTTTAAATATTTTTAGCATTATGTCTAGAGAACTTCAACAGATTTCTATTAAATGATAAACACAACAACAATTCAACAGAACTTTGATAGATTAGATAACAGTATTGTACCAATATTAATTTCCTCATTTTGATAACTGAACTGCGGTCATGCAAAAGAATTTCTTGTTTTCGGAAAACACACTAACGTATTTAGAGATAGGAAGGAATAATGTCTACATCTCATTCTTAACCAGGTCAAAAAAATAATGTGGGGATGAGGGAGAGAGAGACTAAAGCAAACGTAGTAAAAGTTAATATTTGGGGAATCTAGGTGAAGGATATCCAGGAATTCTTTTACTATACTTGCAACTCTTCTATAAGTTTAAAATAATTTTAAGAATAATACCACCACCACCATGCATATATACACACACGCATGCACGCAAGCACACACACACCCCACCTACAAACATTAGGAAAAAAAAGTACCAATATGGAATAGAAAATTAAAACTACACTATGGAGAGTATAAATGAGTAGCTACTTATCCTGATAAGTTGAAAAAATTAAAATTATTTACTGACTCCTTTTCTTTTTAGAAGACAAAGTACATGTATTAAAAATGAACAGACACTAAGTTTGTTACATTAAATTCACATCATTAAATTCTGATTTTCATTTTCAATTGAATGAAGAAAAACCCAAATACTTAAGATATTCAAAATAGGATAAACTAGCCCTTTATGAAATAATCTCAGATACTTATGTTAAAATAACAGCTCTAAAAAACTATCATACTACTTAACAGCTACTGTTTGCTCACCGATTCGGTTACAATCTATATCAAAATTTAATCAAAGTATACTTGAAAGAAAAAACAAAACTCAATTTCAATATTCTGAAGTTCAATCAGGAAAATCATTATTACAAGAAAATATACAGCTATCACTCATCAGGTGGTGTAAGTAGAAGTCAGTTTTTTCAAATATACATGAGGAAAAAAATTATAATTTTTGAAGATTTTTCCTAAAAATTATCCCCTAATCCTCCATTCAAATTGCATCAAGTCAACTCTTCTTTAACACACCTGTACTGAGAGGTCACTAAACTTTTAAAGATAAAAACAAAGATTGATTTTCTTTCCTATTCCCAACAATAGTAAATCCTGGGGAAATTAAGGATCATAAGTAGGTAATTACCATTTTCATAATGTGAAGAAAACTTTGGTTTGGGAAACATAATTGTGAGCAATACAGTATGTTCAGAGATGAAAATTAGTCTAAAACTCCGGTTAGAAATCCCAAAAAGCCACATTTAAAAAAACTAAAATTCAACCCACCAAAAATGGTTTCTTAATTTTCTAACTTGTGTATTTACACAGATCAGTAAAATACTGTGATGGATATGGCTGACTGGGTCACATCACATCCTTCGCAAATTCCTCTCTCTGTGCTAAATTGTAGAGACTATACATTTCCTTGCAGCTAGGGTTGCAGATGTGATTTAGGTTCTAGAATCACTGCCATGAGCGTTCTATTTGGAGATGAGTTAAGACGGGACAAGCAAGCACACAGCATCCATTTTTCGGCTAATGTGAATCACTGAAAAGGCAGCATGGTTCCAAGCCGATAGCTATAGTTGTGGCTTTCAGATGTGGCATTTTCCAGATCCCGGCAGAGCAGCAGCTTCCTTGGCAGTCCAGTTCTACAGCGTGGCTGAGGCATTCTTAGAAAGTCAACTAGAACCTGTTCTTTCAGCCCTCCCTGTGATCCTGTTATTTACTACCCTGTAATATACCCTTTCCCAATTAAAGTAGGTAGAATGTGTTACACTATCTGCTTCATCCTGACAGATAAAACAATTAAATCAAAAGCATGAATATTTGGCTATAACATCACATTAATTTAGACAACCATCTAAAACTTATAAAATTGAGTTCCCATATTATAAAAACATGAGCTAAACTTTTAAATAACAACATTAAAAGTAACTTACCTTGGTAAGAAATTACCTGTACACTAAGCTGTACAGTTCCGTCTGTCTTTACTCCTTGGTCAAATAAACTTCGTTCTGGATCCAGCTAAACACAGATAAAATGATTTAGATTATTTTAGCTCAGTCATCTTGTTTAATATAAATGGATGTGCCAAACAGAACTTAATTACTGAGGCATACTAATTAAATTATAAGAACACGTTTAATTATTCAAGTTGTCCTATCATTTAATTCTTTGCCAAAACTGAAAATAACTTAACCACTGTGGTAGCAATTAAGAACACAAACGACAGGATTTATTGTAAGTGGTGGTTTTCTCTAGCTCTGGAGTCTAGTTTAGAATTTTAAATAATGCCAAAAGGCAACTATTTTTTCCGTAAAAGTATTTAAAGTAGAAGATAATGCTATTTATCTGCCATGAATAAGCAAGGGTGTTTTATTAGTGGGGACAATTTATATAAATTTATTTACATAATTCTTGCCATATCTCCCTTGTAACCAATGATACACATTTAAGATCAGGGTTAACTCTAAATTTCTGATCATAAAGTTAATGAAGTTAAAGGACTTATAACCTTACTACTTGACCTAGCTATGAATATCTTTAATCATAATTCTGTATCCTTTCAGTATCTTTCAGTATCAGTGCTTTTGAATACATTTCACACAAATGGCAAAAAGTAATTCTGACTTCTAGACATTTTGTCACCCATTTAAAAACAGGCTTCTGTTGTAATTATTTTGAATAATGTGTATCTCTGTGTGTCTGCATATCATACAGCTGGAGGTACAAAGCTCCTCCCACTGTCATTCCCAAGAATTCAGCCAATACTGTAGTCATGCTACAAACATATTTTCTAATATTAAAAACATGATACACATAAAGCCTAAAATCTTAAGTGACTATGCATCTAACTTAAACAGAGACAAGACAAACTTTGTAACCCTACATTCGGACAGGTCAAACGTGGCAGCTTCACTCCTTAATACAACAGTCTCTGCCTGACATTTTGTTAAAAATTCTCCTCACAGCAAGATTTCTCCCCTCTCCAGTAGACACTGGTATTATCTACTAGAAGCTAAAGCCTGTGTAACTCTGAAGAGGGCTCTCAGGTACTGGACACTCTAGCTAGTGCAGTTAAGAGCTGGCACAAGGACAAAACTCAAGCATGATATTTGATCTCAGGTCATATTCCTTAGAGAAGTGCAACTCAACTGTTGTTCATCAGCTCTGAAGTCAGCACTCATCCGAAAATACAAAAGCATTACCACAAGCAGCAAGCATTCTGACTCCAACTGTATATTTGCATTAACTGACATGGGAACAGAAGTTACTATCCTCAGATCCTTTTTGAGGAGAAGAAGGGGGAGGGGTACAGGAAGAAATGCAAAATGCCCTAGATGCAAGGCCAGCTCTGAATTCTATGATACTATAAATTATGCATATTTCCATTTATTCTACCAATATGTATTGAGATCCTATGATAGGTTGGGTACTTTGCAGGTGTTACTTTCGTTTTGGTTAGGTCAGGTATTATAAGAGCAGCAACAAATATCAGAGCTAAAAAACAAGTAAGAGATTGAGTCCAGATTCCCCTTAATTTTACATATGAGAAAAAAACAGGTCAAGTCCAGTGACAATGAATTATTCAGTAAAAACTTTATTAAAAAGCCAGTCTCAAACAAGTGAAGAGTTTTAGAGTCACACAGGCCTGGGTTCACATTCCAATGCATCCCTTTGTAGCTATGCATTGGGCAAATCATTTACTTGCTTTAAATCTCAGTTGCTACATCTGCAGAATATGATTAAGAATATCCTGACTTCAAACACTGATGTGAAGAATAAATAAGATAATTTAGAAATGTTTTGCAAATATTTTTTCATTCAATCTAAATTGCCCATATAGCTCTAGTTCACCATTTTTTAATGGCTGCCTTGAATTCCAATCTATAGAATTTATCTAATTTCCTATTTTTGGATCATTTGAGATATTTTCAGTTTCTGCACAACCATGCAATATACACCTTTGCTCACCGAGGTGAGCATTTCTTTAAGAACAATTCCTTGAGGAGAAACTGCTAGATATTTCACATTCAACATTAACAAACACTAATGCCAAGTTACCTCCCAAAAAGATTATATTAATTTACCCTCTCACTGTTGAGAGACGTGAAACCTTAAATCCTAAAATTATAATAATATTAGAGCCACCTATATTCTCTTTAGAAGAACAACTTCCCTCCTCCCCCAACATTTATTAGACTTGCTGGAAAAAAAAAAGTATGGTTTAAAGGGCAACTAAAATTCACAAATTTCATTAAAATTTCAACTTATTCTACATCAAAATCTGATTTAAAAATAGACATATGATGATTTGAATTTTTAAAAATCTAAGGCAAAAGTTCTATAATATATGGAATAGCTATATTATAAGGCAGGGAAGGGGAGGAGTAAAGAAGAAAACAAACCAAACAATCCAAAAGATGACATAATACATTAGTATAAAATAGTCTTAAAAAACAGAATAAACCTCTAGTACTTATTCATATGTTCAAGGAAGGTCTGGAGAAACTATTTGAGCAATCCTATCTAGGCAACTACCTTTGATACATATTGTAAAAATACTCCTTTTCTTGAAAGAATACCATAAAACATGACTATAAATATGTTGCAAACACAATGTGTTATTATAATACTACCACAGGTAAAATCCTATTGCAGTAATTTCCAAGAAATATACATATATATTGGTATTTAAATCCTTATCCAAAATTTACTGCTGGAGCAAATAAAGATGGAAGGGAATGTAAACTCATTTGGTCAAATTATCTCTAAAAGATGAGGAAACTGATGCACAAAGAAGTTAAAAGTTAGTTAGAAACAGGGTGGGAGGACACACTTCTTCAGCTTCCAAGGTCAATGTGCTTCTCACTACTCTACGTTTTATGCTCTGATTAAAATGTATTTAAACTTCTCTGTTTATATTTGTCAAAGTAAAAAAAGAATGTTTGATTTATTACTCAATCTTTTAAAAATAATTTTAAGTGGAGGAAATTTTGCTGAAAGAATTCTTTTTACTTCTAAATGCTTACATTTTATAATAATATAGGTCAAATGGAGAAAAAGGCTACAGCTAGAGAGAAAAGGCCAACAACAACAACAAAACATTTCTAACGCAGACATAAATGCTGAAATACAAATCTCAAAAAAGAAAAAAATAATACCTGGATATCTTGCAGGCAAATTTCATGAGCATCCAAAGAACACTGCAGTCTTGGTTCTAGTAGTTTCTTTAAATTGCCTATTGGTTCATTGATGTCTATGGCCTGGCTTACACATTCAGCTGGAGTGTAGGTTTGTTCAACAATGCTAAAGAATATAATGTTCAAGGATCCAGTGTTAAAGAATATAATGGTTAACAATTACATTCTTACCCTGGATATTAATGCAATGATATGGTGAAAACAAAATTCAACACCAAAACACATTTCTGGCCTTTGAAACTCCTTTCTGCACAGACACCTTTCACAGCGGCAGGCTCATCGCCAGCTAGTGCTGCCAAGCTTAATACTGAATCACATCGCACAGAGAAATGCTAGCTTGAAATTTAAGGCACCTTTGCAAATACACCTCATTATATACATACATATGTATGCATGTGTGTATACACATACAAATATTGCGTATACAATATTTAAGGGGAAAAGTTTGCATTTATATTATATTTCCAAGTTATTTTGAAGAATTTTAGGCTCAGAAAGGAATATAAAAAGCCTCTTCAAAACTTGTATGCATGGACATATATACACTGCCAAATGTAAAATAGATAGCTGGTGGGAAGCAGCCACATAGCACAGGGAGATCAGCTCGGTGCTTTGTGACCACCTAGAGGGGTGGGATAGGGAGGGTGGGAGGGAGGGAGATGCAAGAGGGAAGAGATATGGGAACATATGTGTATGTATAACTGATTCACTTTGTTATAAAGCAGAAACTAACACACCATTGTAAAGCAATTATACTCCAATGAAGATGTTAAAAAAAAAAACAAACTTGTATGCCATCTCTACTAGTCAATTTTTCTTCTCAAGATAAATACAATAATATAAATTATAAGACATGAAAATATAAGTTATCAAAAATATTTTCCATTTAATCTAATCTGAAAACTACTGGTTATAATCAGTCTAGATCCACCTTAAAAAATTATAATTTTCCTTTAAAACTCTCTAAGGGCTCTTTTGCATTGTTATTTCATACTTTGAATGCTACAAAGTTCCTTTAGGGTAAAATCTGTGGTAAGTAATTCTACGTATCTTTTGTGAATCCTTATTTGAGGCCAAACAGAAAATAGGCACCAATTAGTATTTGCTGAATTGATAAACCTAGAATTCAATCAAGTTTCATGACATGTTTAATTTATATATGGTTTAAATTCATTTGCAGTTGTCAAAAAGTTATGTATTTAAAAATTTGTCAAGTTCCATTTTCACATAAATTCCAAGTATAATGCAACATACACATGATATTCACTGAATGTATTCAGCCTAAATTCCTAAACCTTTTAAAATTTATAAAAGAGAACAGTCATGACTGAAAAAACCAAGATTATTTTAAAATAATAGTAAACATATTCTTATTATTACTATTTGTTAAGGTAAAATAATTGGGTCTTTTGGCTAAGTGAGTATTTTTACTAATTCTTCAGCTATAGCAGAGTGGGCTATATTTTTCTTTTTTTCATAACAATAATCTTTAAAAGAGTCAAATGTCACTTTAACACAGATTTTTAAAGACCTATTTTACATGAGCTCAACATTTAAAACATTTTTTAATATTCTGTTGCCACCATTTAAACCTTGGGAGATCCATATAAAAAATCTGATTACCAATTTCCCTTGAGAAAGTGTGGATGATCTCATATCACTGGACCTAAATTTCTGCATAGCAATCTGCTACAACTAGACAGCTAGCTATAACTGCTCCCTTTACATAGCTACTCCCCAGGTCAACAGTAACTATCAACCACAGTAACTACCAATCTCTTACATGAGACATCAGCAAAGGTTTTCTGTAAGGGGTCAAACAGTAAAAACTTCAGACTTCGTGGACCATTTGTATGTATGTATATATAAAAATAAATACGTGCATGTCAGTCTCCAAGACAGCCCAAATGATTCTTACCTCCTAATATTCACACCTTTTTATAGTTCCCTCCCGAATTGTACCAAGGTTGGACTGTGTGACCAAAGGACTAAGGACTAAGAGTGATATATGTACTGCTTCTTAGATTAGGTTATTTAAAAATAAGACACCGTGGCGAAGGCTCTCTCTCAGACCATCTGCTTTAGGGAAAGCCAGCCGCCACGTCATGAGCAGCCCTGCACGGAAAGAAGCCCATGTGGTGAGGAAGCGAATGGTCCTGTCACCAGTCTTATGAGTGATCTCAGAAACAGATATGCCAGCCTCAGTCAGCTCTTCAGATGACTGTAGCCCAGACGAACAGCTTCACTGCAAGTTCACAAAGTACCCTGAGCCAGAGCCATCCAGCTAAACTGTCCCCAGGTTCCGGACTCTGAGAAGCTCTGTGCGATAATAACAGTTGGGTGCTTTAAGCTGCAAAGTTCTGGGGTAATGTGCTACATAAATAAATAAGTAAATGTATGTATGTACGTATACACACACAACCTAAACATTTATATGTGCATATGTATGAAAATTAAGAAAGGCATGTAGCCTATTGTTTCTTCTGCTGGAGAAAATAGCATAATCGAACATGTTGAAAAGCTCCATTAAAAGTTTAAGGTCTCCCAGGCAGTCATGTCAAGGTATTTTAGACCTTTTCTGTCAGGAAAATGTTTCTGTGCCAGGGCATGGTGGGAGAGGACAGGACGGAGGACACTAAACTGGGGTTTGTCTTTTGAGCTAGAGCCAAACGTCTCCTCTGAGCAGGAGGTGGCATAAGTAACCGTGGCCTCAGGGCAGAAAAAATGAGGGAGTTGCCAATTAACTGGCATGAAATCTCAATTATGCAAGACGAATAAGTTGTAGAAATCCATTGCACAACATTGTGCCTACAGTTGACAATACTGTATTGTACACTTAAAAATTTACTGAGGGTAGATCTTGTGTTAAATGTTCTTACCACAATACAATTTTTAAAAAATTTAAGGTCTTTAACCTCAGCTGCACTCTCAACACTCAGCATCCTACTCAACTTTAGTGATCTTCTCCATTCCCATCATAGTTGTTCTAAACCTTCGTTACTCTATGTAAGTTTTCTACTACCCTTTAGGTCCTTTTACTTTCAGCATATTATCTCATCTCCTGCTTTACAGAGTAAAGTAGGACTATTAGCCATTACCCTCCTCAACCTTCTTGACTCCCAAATCCCTATTTTTTACCCATATTCTCTCCTTGGATTCTGAACTCAATACCACTGCCCTCCTTCCTTAATGGAGTAAGTAATATTCTATTACTATTCCAAAAACTAACACCTTTCACTTTTCTGTATGCTTAGTACTGTGATGGCTCATACGGCTGTATGTTTCCTCAAATACAAGGTAGTCTCTACAAGGGCAAGTTACAGTCTCATTTATTCATGTACTCCAGACAGCTGTTATTTGTTGAATTAGTTCAGGGTGTGGATTAAACTCTTACTGAAATAAAAGTAATCAGCACTGACAAAAGGAAAAAGAATCAAACAGTGCCTGAGGGGGAAAAACCATCACAATCAATTGCTTGATCATTATCAGCTATGCTTATTACTATCTTTAGTTTAAAACTATCTTTTCCTCCCAGCTACAAAACCAACAAACCCAGTAAGTCTGAGGGAAAAGGCAATACATGATCCCCCAAAATGCTGAGGTCAGTTGAAAAAAAAAAAAAGGCCCCCAAAAGAACTTGGCTTGATTCTTAATTTTAATTAGGCATGTTGATAATATAAAAAGTGGTAAATTCAAAAAATACCAACCTTTCTTCTGTGCACTCTGGTTTCTCTGTTCCATCAATCTCAATTTCTATCAGCTCCTCTGCTTCTCTTTTCGTCATGATTGAAGTATTTCAAAAGCTGACCCTACAAAACTTAAAATGTAAGACATTCTGAAATTATCTGCATAAGCAGACACGGTATACAAGAAGTAAAGACCCAATTCAAATAAAAGCAGAGGATAAGCAGAAGAGGAGGAAGTAATCTTCACATATAAAAGAAAATCCACAAGTGATATTTATAAACTAGTTTTTGTTTAAATGGTGTTTATTAGCCTGACATGACATCATTATCATTCCCTTGGATTTACTGGGATGTTTTCAGCCCAATCTCAGTCAATAAATTAATTCAGGTTACTTCAAAATTAAGTGAAGGCATGTCAACTATGTTACGGCAATTCAGTCTTAATAACAGATTCAAACCTGCAGCTTAAAAATCAACATGGAAATTCCCTGGCGGTCCAGTGGTTTGGACTCTGCGCGTCCACTGCAGAGGGCATGGGTTCCATCCCGGGTCAGGGAGCTAAGATCCCTCATGCCGCATGGTGTGGCCAAAAAAAAAAACAACATGGAGATGAACAATTTACAATCGTTCAGCTAAAAGCTGTACCTTATTAGCAGAGTTTATTGCAAACCATTATACTGACAGAATAATATAAATTAAAAGTTAATCCCAGCTTTGTGTTACAAATTACATTTCTTATAAATTCCAGTACAATATTCTCAAACAGCAAAATAAAGTAACAAAATCATTATAGGTATGTGCATTATTGCCCTGATTACACACTAGAATTTTTTTTTTAATTTTTTATTTATTTATTTGGCTGCGTTGGGTCTTTGTTGCTGAGCGCCGGCTTTCTCTAGTTGCAGGGAGCGGGGGCGACTCTTCGTTGCCGTGTGCCGGCTTCTCATCATGGTGGCTTCTCTTGTTGTGGAGCACGGTCTCTAGGCACGCAGGCTTCAGTAGTTGTGGCACGTGGGCTCAGTAGTTGTGGCTTGAAGGCTCTAGAGCACAGGCTCAGTAGTTGTGGCACACGGGCTTAGTTGCTCCGCGGCATGTGGGATCTTCCTGGACCAGGGATCGAGGATCGCTGTGTCCCCTGCACTGGCAGGCGGATTCTTAACCACTACGCCACCAGGGAAGTCCCAACACTAGAATTTTTTATGATTGTTTTTCAGATGTGGTTTTATACATTTTAAACAAACCATTACTTCAGTTTTTAATTCTCTCGTGTAAAATTATTACCTGCTACATTAAACTTCCACTGATTTTTGTACCATTGATACATTATGTGCCATTTTGTACCATTTGTACTCCTGATACTAAAACATTATAATTTAAAATATGCTAAGTAATGCATAAAATAGCTGCATATATTGGTATTTCTTTATGGCCATTTCCAAGGTGTTAATGTTGTAAGTTTCAGGCCGTTAGGACCTCACTTGTAGGTCAGTGAATTTGTCTCTGGACTCGATATATACTCTCAGTCCAGAATAGAGTTTTCTAAGTTTACTACTACGTCTAAAAAAGTACTTCTAAGTGCCTTCGACTCTTTGACTTACAAGGAATGGTCCTCTAAATCTGGTACTTTAATGTTTACAAAGGAGTCCATGCTCCCACTTTAAAGATCTGACAAAATGAAGAATTCAAATATTCATTCCTATTAATAATAGCCATTATTTACTGAGTATCAGGCACCACATTCAAGTGCTTTACACAGAACAATCTTATTCTGAGTCCACCCTCATAGGAAAACTATCCAGAGATGAGTGAGGCTGAACTGCCTGTGGCTCCACAATGTCACGCTTTAGGTCCATCAACTTCAGGACATGCTCTGCACTGCAGACATACACTAGAACGAGAGCCACCACCTCTCGTACCTGCAACGGCCTCTTCCTGACACGCTTCCCTGTGTTGGTGCTCTTGCCCCCCTGCAGTCTGTTCTCAGTCAATACAACTGCCAGTGTGATCCTTTTTAAAAGTGAAGTTACATCATAGCACTCCTCTGATACCAGTCACAGTAAAAAAAATCTAAAGACTTCACAATGGCCAACAAGGTCCTACATGATCTACCCCCATCCCCATTCTACTACTGCTCTGACCCCCTCTCCCACACTGGCCTCCTTACTTGTCCTTGCATCTTTCTTCTTGTCCATAGCACTCATCCTCTAACATACTAATAATTTACTACATTTAATGTCTCTTTTTCTCTGTTGGATCATTGTCAAAGTGCAAAAACCAAAACTGTCCAAAAGTGACCCCAGGAACTTAAATTGGTTTGCCTGGCCTACGTACGGACTTCCCCTAGCTACTGGAGGTGGGAGGGGCTTTCCCAGGTCCCAACTTCTCAAGGGACCAAGGTCTTTGTGGTAGGCACAATAACAACCCAGAACCTGTGATTATGCTAAATCACATGGCCAAGGGGAATAAAGTTTACTAATAAGCTAACCTTAAAATACAGAGATTATCCTGGATTATCTAGGTGAGTCCAAGGAAATCACAAGGATCTTTCACAAGAGTAAAAGAGGGAATCTGAAGAGATCCAGAGTGATTCAAAGTGAGAAGGACCTGACTGGCTGGCTATGACTGGCTTTGAAGATGAAAGAAAGGAGCCACAAACCAAGGAACGCAGGCAGCCCCTAAAACCTGGAAAAAGGAAACAGATTCTCCCCTAGAGCCTCCAGAAGAAGCGCAACTCTGCCAACATCTGATTTTAGCCCAGAAAGACCCATTTCAGACTTCTGACTTCAAGAAATGTATGATAAGAAATAGTTTTCAAGCCACTAAGTTTGTAGTAATTTGTTACAGTAGCTCTGGGAAACTAACACAGTCTTCTTTCCCACTTTAAAAAGGACTGTAGGGCTTCCCTGGTGGCGCAGTGGTTGAGAATCTGCCTGCCAATGCAGGGGACACGGGTTCGGGCCCTGGTCTGGGAAGATCCCACATGCCGCAGAGCAGCTGGGCCCGTGAGCCACAATTACTGAGCCTGCGCGTCTGGAGCCTGTGCTCCGCAACAAGAGAGGCCGCGATAGTGAGAGGCCCGCGCACCGCGATGAAGAGTGGTCCCCGCTTGCCACAAATGGAGAGAGCCCTTGCACAGAAACGAGGACCCAACACAGCCATAAATAAATTTAAAAAAAGAAAAAAAAAAAAAAAAAGGATTGTCACTCTCCTCAGGTCCAAACATCTCCAAATGCTGGGGAGCCGGTTTTCTGACAACTTAGTCTATAAATCGCTGGCATCCAAATCTAGACTGCCTAGTACAAAAATGATCTGACTTTCCCCACATTATTAAGGTTGCTCTCACAGCTCCCCTACAATAAGAAAGGATAATAAGAGGGTGGGGCTCTCCACTGAAACAGATACACATCATGCACATCCAGCAGAATGCCTAGGGCCCAGAAGATTTTGGTCCGGATGATGAAAGAATGAAGGGCTTTTGTTTTCTTTTCTTGCTGACCCTGCTAGTAAGTCTTCCCTTTCCCCATAAAACCTATTTCTTAACAGATACTATGTGTAAGACTGTGGAATTCATCCTGAGCACTCGAGCAAAACAGGTGGTGGTGACCCAATAGGGACCATCCTTGTAGGACAACAAAAGCTCACCTGGGAAGGGGTATTTGTTCACAGATGTATACAAAGAACTTTGAACAGTGCCTCTCCCTTTGTAGGCACTGTATTAAAATGTGTTGGATAAGTGAATGTTATAACAACTACTACACACTGTATAACTGACTCCAGAAGCCTAAAAGGCTTCAATGTGAAAGGTAAAACTATGAAGCTAATAGAAGAAAATGGTGGGAATTTTTTTGTGGTCTAATGATAGAAAAGGATTTATTTCTTAAATAAAATTCCAAAAACACAAACCATAAGGAAAAAAAACTGATAGATTTCCTTACATAAAAATTAAGAGTTATATTCAACTGACAGGCTACAGAGTAGAAAAGGATATTTCCAATATCCATACATGACAAGGGACTAATAATTGGAATACACAGTGAACTCTTGCAAGTTGATAACACCCCCCCAAAAGTCAGGACAAATTAGAAAAGTCAGTAAAGCGTAGAAAAAGGAAACTCACATAAAGAGAAACCAAAATGGCTACGGACATGAAGAAATGCTCACATTCAAATTATTCACTTTATACTGTGCATATATGGGAAAGCTAGAATGTTGAATACTGAAAAGAGTTAGCAGGGACATGGGGGCATAGAGTATAGACCGGACTACTGATAGAGTATAGACAGGACTATTTTGGAGAAAAATGTAGCAGCACTTGCTCAAATAAAGTGCTTATACCTATGACCCAGCAATCTTGCCCTTAGATAAGCATTCTAGAGACATTCTCACAATGATTGATAATAGGATGTTAAGGGCAGCTTTGCTGAAGATAGCTGAAAGCTGAAGCCAATACAAGTATCCATGGTAAGAGAGTACTGCGGATACAAGAAAATGTGAAAGAAGCACACACTATGGAACTATAGTAGCCGTTAGAAACAAGGAGATAATGTACACACACATACACAAAAATCATAAAAACTGTACAGAAAAAAGTAAGAAACAGAATAAGGTTTATAGCAGGACAGCACTTAAAAGGATCGTTTATGTTATATTTTCAGGGCCTACAAGGACATCCACTCCCATCACCATAACCAACTTTTAAAAAAAGATTATAAAACAAGTGGATTTTCTAGGAACTTTGGAAAAACAGAAAGCCTAAGAAGAAGTAACTGTAATCAGATAGGGTAGGCGGTACCCAGAGAAGAAGGACCAGGCATGGCTTTCTTGACATAAGAGGAGCCATTTTTGGCCTAAGCCATTTGGGGATCTAAGCCTGGCCACAATGCTTACCCTTGAACAGGTCTCAGTAATAATGCTCTTAAGGAGTAACAATAGCAAAG
This sequence comes from Balaenoptera musculus, assembly GCF_009873245.2. Taxonomy (NCBI): domain Eukaryota; kingdom Metazoa; phylum Chordata; class Mammalia; order Artiodactyla; family Balaenopteridae; genus Balaenoptera; species Balaenoptera musculus. The sequence goes on along the minus strand of NC_045788.1, from coordinate 126,050,934 downwards.
ATAACAAATCAGTTATAAAGACTCCCAGTTCTGTTTCCATGGTAAAGATTAGCCTGAAGCACTTTCTTAAGCTGTTTTTCAGAATTTAAACCCCCCTCTAGCGCTCAACCACCAGATCAACTGTAACCTAAGGGATGATAATGTTGACCTTTTCTGACCCTTGTGACTTCAATCAACTAAAGCATGGATGCTGTCAACCTTTGCCCCAATTCTATGCTGAATTCTCCCGCTGAAGCCCCTTCATGAATTGGCATGCACCACCCAAGACCTTTCATGAATATGCAAGTACCCTTAGCTTAAAAGGGCTTCAATTTTGCTGTTCAGGACACCGCTTTGGGAAGATCCTGGTATTCTCCTTGCTGCAAGTAGTAGACCCTTTCTTCTTCTGATCTTTGGCTTGGTTGTGTCTTTTGTCTTGCCACCCACCAAGAGATGAACCCAGTTTTCTGGTAACAACCAGAAGCTTAGAAATGGCCCTGAGGGCTTATCAGCAGGGGCACCTTTGGTACCTCTTAGTATAAGCACTAAGACAGAGGACTGCTAAGAAATTTACCCTGTGATCTTCCAAAAAAGTCATAGATCAGTCTCTAGAAGGTGCCAAATAAAGAAAAAAAAATGAATCCAATATACTTTTGGAAAAAATCATGTTACTTACAGTCCCTGAATTGATCTTCCTCTTTCTCAATTCTCTAAAGTTAAGCTAAAGAAGCAATGGAGAGATTTGGGAAACTGTCCAAATCTTTGATATCACTGCTTGAGTGGGTCTTAGCTCTTTTTCTGGAAACAATTCCCCAGGATTCTATATCAATACGTAAGAAAATGGAGAAGAGAGCATTACTTGGAGCCCTTCCCCCTAGGAAAAGGTGCCCCTTGACACCCTGGTTTCTCCTAGATTAAATCTAACCTGGGTTCAGAACACTGCACAAAATGAATACAAACTAAATTTATATTTAACTAACAATTCCAGGAAAGGCTACTATTCTTTAAAATACAGTTATGTTTATCATTCTCTTTTAGAGCCACAGATACAATTTGAGGATTATTCTTCACTGGAACACATTATTAGTTTACAGAGTTTAGGCCAATTTTTCCCAGTAAAGGACAATAAATAAATAAAGGATACATAAATACAAGTGCAATCTGGGAGTACCTGCCAGATAACTGCACATTTTTTCAAGCTAAAAAGTACTGTTAAATATCCTGAGTAAATTAAAAGACATTTTTGTTTTTTAAAGATAAAGTCAATAACTAAGAAAAAGTAACACACATACATCTATCTGTGTGTATACACATGGAGAAAGAAAGCAAGAATGGAGAAAGGTTAACACTTGGTGACCCTGGGGGTGAAGGTGTTCCTTGCATAATTTCACTGTATAATTTTTTCAATTTTCCTGTAAACTTGAAGTTTCATAAATAAAAGTTGGAGGGAGATTAAAGTCAACAGTTTTAATTTAGTATTCCGCCTCCACATGCTCTCATGACTTGCCTCAACGAAACACCTAGCTCATTATTTTCTTATTTCAAGACTATACACCCCTCATGGCATTGGTCCTGTAGACGCAATCCACGTAAAAACTGCTTAAGTACACCTAGTGTCAGAATATGTTTAAAAATAAATAAGCTTGGATCAAACCCTAAGAGAGAGAGATTATTATTCCCTTAAAGCAGTTCCGAACGAGTTGACCAGTTTCTTTTGATATTTAAGACAACAAAGTACCTAAGAACTTTATCACTGTCAAGTTCTTCACTTTGCTTAAGTGGACCTTTCTAAAACTTTGCTCCTCTCACGACTCAGACCTACTGCGTGTATTTCCAAATCACTACTCGTCATCTTGCAGGTCAACATTAGGCGTTGTCCTCTCTGCCGTAACCTAATCAAACTAGGGTTCCTAAATACAAACACGCGCGGGCGTATCTTCCAGTCCACAAAAACTAAAAAAGCTGACAAGCTACATTATCTCATCATTTTCCCCTTGCCTCACACTTCCTCGTTTTTAAAAGAAACCCAACGGACACCATATACATTAATAGATGGCTTTGATGCAACTGTAAGAATTCTAGAAAGACAACTGGATACGAAGTGAAAGCGAATCGCTGAGTTGGCAAGGAGGCTGGTTTTGCACGTTCCTCTGAAATCCCCGGGGCGTCAGGATGAGATCCCAACCGCGGCGAATGCGGACCACGGCGGACAGTCGAGCAGGGGACAGTGAGGGAAGGGGGCGGCGAAGGGTGACACGAACGACCGGGGCCCCTAGGGCGCACGGCTTAGCAGAGCCCCGCGCCGCGCGCCCCCCGCCCCTCCCCTCCGCTCCCCGCACAGCCTCCCCCGCCCCTCCCCACCCGGCTCCCTCAAGTCTCCACGAACGGAAATGGGAGTCACAGCGCCGGGGACCAGCGGAAACAAAACACAGAGGCGGCCGCGGGGGGGCCGCTGTGGGGGAGAAGGCCCCGGAACGAAGCCTGCCCGCGCGGACCCGCGCTCCCCTCCTCCCCAGCGGCCGCACTCACCCGCTCCGGATTCGGCCCCGTCGCCCCCGCCCGCAGTCCAGAGCCGGCTGAAAACCGCAGCGGCGCGGGCTCCACGTGCAGCGTCTCTCCCGGTAAGACCCGCAGCTCCAGCGACTCGAAGTGAGAGGCCCCTGGGCCCTTCCCGCGAAAACGGCGCAGAGAAACTCCAACCCCCCCTCCCGCCTCCCAGGCACCCCCGGGTCCGGGACTACAACTCCCAGCAGGTTGCGCGAAACGAACGCCCGAGGCAACGGCGGCTCACGAGGCACAAGGGAGCCCAACGCCCCAATCCGCTTTGTTTTACACTCTGTCACTTTGCCTGCACAGTCGTACACCTCAACCACCCCAAGGAAGAGGACGCTGACTCGGGGCGGTGGGGATTGAACTAGGGGAAAGGCCAGTCCAAGTGCGCATGCGTACATAACAAGGTTTCCGAGAGGGAAGAAGAGAGCAGGTCAACTTGGGAGAAGGAAAGATGGCGGAGGCGTCGCCAGGAGACCCGGAAGCACTTACCCTCCACTTCCTCCTCCTGTTTGGCTTCTGTCTCACCTAGAGCCGTCCGGTCGCCGACTGTCTCCGAGACGCTTCCTGTCCGGTGAGTGTCGACCGACTGAAACGGCGGCCCATAATGCATTGCGATGGCGGGTAGGCGGGGGGGCGGAGCCAGGGCCGGAAGTAAAACGGCGGCGGCGGTGGCTCTGGCAGCTCGGGACCGAGTGCAAGGTGACTGGGAGGGTAACTGGACTCACTTGGCCTCTAGGGACGAGGATTCTGGGTTTCTTCACGAGGTCTGGGATGCCTATCACCTCTGCCCTTCTGGAAGAGAGAGCAGCCTGTATCCCGGACACCTTCACGACCTGGCCCGGAGTCATTGCTGACCTCGGCGCCTTTAGGCCTTGAAGTTTGCGGTAGACTCAGTAGGTAGCCCTGATAATACCGCTCTCAGGGCCAGCCTGACGCTCAGGGTGGCGCGGGAGGCAGGGGCGCCGGCGCTTCATGGACCCGCCGCCCGGCTGGGGCAGCCAAGGTCATGCCCGCGGGGCCGGTCTGCAGCCAGGCCTGCTCAGCCCTGGCGCGCGGGCCATTGTTCTGAACTACAGCATTTAAAAGTAGAACGTAAGAGGGGAAAGGGTGATGGTAATTTTGAAAGTTTGCAACCCACCTAAAAATGTTGGTGGTGCTAAAACTTGGTTAAGCAGCTTTGTTTTACATCACGGATTCCAGGAGGGAAAAAGGGAGCCGGTTAAGTCAGGCGAGTTGTGGATTGACTTCAGCAATGAACATGCGCCGAATACGCAGCCAGAGGCTGGTCAGTCATCACTGTAAACGGGAGAACCGTGCTCCCTCTCAGCACAAGGCCGCCTCTTACGCTGCACCCTTTTCTTGCTGTTGCCGTCCCCAGTCTTTCTGAGTGTGTCAAATCCCAATCATAGGCTGGCGTGGCCCCTCATAGTACTCGAATAGAGAACTTAATCATAGTTGGTATTTTATACCTATTTGTGTAATAACATGTATCTTTCTCACTAGATATTTAATCAGTGGGGGGAAAAAATGAAACGGAATAAAGGAAAAGGAGCAAGTTTTGATAGTGAGATTATGTGTTCATTTTTTAGATAAGTTGAATTTGAGGGCCCGGTAGGACTTAGGAAAGGATGAGAGCTGTCGAATGTATAGGTTTGGAGTTCAGGAAAAAGACCAAAATTAGAGGTGTGATTTGGGAATCATTCGTACTTAGATGATAGAAATAGAAAAAATGAAAATGGGTTTTACCCGTGTTGCAGTAGATCTTTGCAATGTTAGACTTAGAGCAAATTAACTGTGGGAATATGAATAATCACTTTTCTTAAACATTTTCTTATCTTAAAGGAGGGATAAGAATACCTTTCCCTGTTTCTTCACAGTATTGCCATAAGGGTACAAGGAGAGAATATGTCTAGAAGTACTTTGCAAAATACCTAGGGCTGAACAAGTGTTAGATGACCACATTGCAGAGTGTTGTGTGTTTTTACGTTGCCAAAAGGGAAAATATACACTGAATTGCACAATTTGAAAAATATGTTTGTGTCCTGTCAGATTCTACTGTGTAACCTGGGATCAGGTACTTACCGCTAAGCCTCAGTTTCTGTGTGTGTAAAATGAGAATGCTATTAAGTGGCACCTTAAGGTCATTTGTTGTTTGCTTGGAGTCTCCCCTCCCCCCCCCCCTTTTTTCCCCTCTGATGAGGTATAAGAGTGATGTATGATGAAATCTTTAATTTCTTCAAATAGTTTTCTTTCATGCTGGCAGGTGAAGGATATTTGGTTGATTGTAGGATTTCTTTTGTTTTTTTTTTTTTTTAATAACAATACTTTATTTATTTATGGCTGTGTTGGGTCTTCGTTTCTGTGCGAGGGCTTTCTCTAGTTGCGGCAAGTGGGGGCCACTCTTCATCGCGGTGCGCGGGCCTCTCACTATCGCGGCCTCTCTTGTTGCGGAGCACAGGCTCCAGACGCGCAGGCTCAGTAGTTGTGGCTCACGGGCCCAGCTGCTCTGCGGCATGTGGGATCTTCCCAGACCAGGGCTCGAACCCCTGTCCCCTGCATTGGCAGGCAGATTCTCAACCACTGCGCCACGAGGGAAGCTCTCTTTTGGTGGTTTTTATGTGCAATTTCAGGGCTTCTCAACCTTTGCACTATTGACATTTTCGACCAGATGTTTCTTTGTTGCGGGCAGGCTATTGTTGTGGTTGTTGTTGTTGTAGGATGTTTGGCAGCATCTGGTTTTTATCCACTAGAGGCCAGTGACACTTGCCGCTATCAAGACAACCAAAAATGTCTTCAGACATTGCCAGATATCTCCCAGGGGATACCGCCGCCTGTATTTGAGAACTGCTGTGCTACTCCACTGTCGTCTAGCTTAGTGCTTTCCAACTCTCATTAGTAAAGGGCCATTTTCCCCTCAACCCTTGTGGATATTTTTGAAGAATACAGTAAAAATGAATTACTGGAAAAATTAGTAGATGAAAAACAAAACAATGAAGACACACAAAATATGAACTCTTTTTTGTATTATTAAATTCAACAGATATGAATTACTCTGTCAATTTGCTGTAAACGTTTCTAAATGCTTATTCCCAATTTTGGTATTACTGTAGACCAGTAAGACAATACTACCGCTGGTCCCCAGACCACACTTTGAGCAGTAGTATTATAATTTAATAGTAGTCCAGTGTCAGTGAGATGGTGCTTATTGTTATTGTTGTTATTAGGTAATTTGGTGGGGGGGGCATGGGAATCACGTTAGCATGTTGGGTTTTCACTTTAAGGTTCAGAAATTTTACCAGGCTATATTGAGGTGTGAATCTTTATCATCATCCCAGAAGGGTCTGGTAAGCCCTTTCAGTTTAATCAGTCTTTCTTCATCTTGGGCAGTTTCTTCTAATTATTTATGGTTTCCTTATTTATTTCTTTTCTTTTGGAATTTCTGTTTGCATACAATTTTTTTTTTTTTTTTTTTTGCGTTTGATCTTTTCAGGACACTAAATGAGGTCTCAATTGAGATCATCCTCTAATTTATATACTGTAATTTTTTAGTTAGATAACCATGTATTTTAGCTTCAGGAAGTCTAAGGGCTTAGAAGTCTTTAAGTCCTTATTTTTAAAGTTCAGACTTTTTTCTCCTTCACAAATTCTATTTCACTAATTAGATTGTACTGCTTGATTTTCCCTCTCTTGTTGGTGGGCTCCCTTGGACTAGTTGCTGTTTTTCCTTGCTGGTTCTTTTGGACTTAGATTTGGTTTTTACAGTGTCCTTGAATGTCTAGAATCCTGCAGTTGTAACAAGCAGAGCAGTTTCTTTCCCTGTGGGCCCGGGAAGTAGAAACTGAGGCAACTGTCTCTAGTCTCCCTGCACAGCTCCCTTTTTGCCTTTTGAGAGAGTCAGGGAAACCTGGTACGTTAATTTGGGGATCAGTATTATTCTTTTTCTGCTGAGGGTGGGCAGCCAAGAGTAATAAATTCATGGAGAAGAAAACACCCCATCCCAGATTCTAGGCTTTCTTTCTGCGTCTAACCCTAGTGGAGCCGCACGCAGGCCTGAGTGGTTCCTAACTGCTGCTAGGTCCCGGGGCCTTTTGGTTAAGAAGCAAAAAACTTGCAGTGCGGCGTAGAGAGGGGAAGGGAGCTATGGTCAGGTGACTGTTCTTAGTGTTTACTGAGTTCTGGTATGATTTAAGTTCTGTAGCAATTAGTAGAATTAGATGCCCACTATAACACATTAACAGGTGTTTTACAATTATATCTATTTTAAAGTATCTTCACATTCTGGTGCTTGTTTCCAGTAACAGAATCACCATGATTCTTCAGAGGCTCTTCAAGTTGACCTCTGTCATTCAGTCTGCAGTCTCGGTCTCTTTGAGGAGGAATATCGGTTTTACAGCAGTGGCATTTAATAAGGAACTTGATCCTGTACAGAAACTCTTCGTGGACAAGATTAGAGAATATAGAACTAAGCGACAGTAAGTGGGTAGATAATGAACCGTCGTGTAAGTGTGAATATTCAAAGTATGTAAGTTTTGAGATGGTAATAAAAATTTACTTGGCGTTTGAAAGTGTCTAAGACCTTCACTGAGCTGATCTCTGTCATAAAGGTTCATTACCTGCTCCAAAAAAGAAGATGAGAATCTTGATTTTTTTTTTTTTTAAGTCCCAAATTTTATCTTCCTTATATGGGTTCCAAGGGAGAATCCCATTAAATCTAGTGCCATTTTAGATATATCCCTACTATAATGTCATTTATTGTAAACTGGAATCAATTCATACAAGTACATGGGATCTTAGAAATCATTTAGGAACCATATTTGAGAAAACTAAGCCCCTTAGACATTGATTAGCCTAAGGTCATAAAACTAATTGTGGGGAAAACATAATCAAAATATTCTAACTCTCAATTCAGTACCCTTTCTGTGACATCATGATTTGGGGGAAATGTATAGACACAGCATTTTTTCTTTAATGCTACTTCCATATTTATATATTTCTGGGAATATCAAAAGACTCCTGCTTTATGGCATAAAGCAAGTCCAGGAGAAACATAATAATGGAACCACACAGTTTTGGAGATGAATGATGACCTTAGTCAGCATCAAGTTCAACGCCCAAATCTTTGGAAAAGTGATACAGATCAATTCAGAGTTTTGTTTTATTTAGTTGTCTACCATGTGCAAAGCACTGGACTATTAACAGTGGTGGGCTACAAAGAAAGAAGCCACTTTGCATTTCCACAATATTCTTAAAGTCTGATGGGGTAGAAGGTTTCTAAGCAAGTAAATACAATATAAGTTTAAATAGGTTAGATGCTAAGATAAGTGACACATTCAGTGTTTGGAGAACTCATAGGAAGGAATGCTCCTTTCTAGTTGGTGCATTTTGGAAGGCGGCTTGGAAGAGTGAATGTTTCTAAAAGCTTGTGGGTCCCAGAGCTGGACAACAGTCATCAAAGTATCTGGTTGAAGGCTCTATCTAGAACTGAACTGTATGTCTCTGTAGCTATTAATCACATGTGACTATTCAAATTCTAATGAAGTGTAAATAAAAATTCAGTTCCTCAGTTGCCTTAGCCACATTTCTAGTGCTCAATACCAGATATGGCTAGTGGTTACCGTATTAGACAGCACATATATAGAGCATTTCTATTACCACAGAAGGTTCTATTGCACATGCTGATGTAGAAGAAAATTGGGTCCATAACAAGAAACATCATTAACAAGTTCTTAAATTAGAGCTGGCTCAGTATTTTTTGTGGAAATTCTGTAGCATAAATAAGATCCTATGTTTTTATCATAGGCATGGGTGAAAATATTAACCTTGATAGAATTTTCACTTATAAATTTTTTTATTATATTGTTCATTGATAAGTGGGCAGTAACATTATGACAAACAGAATTTGTGCAAATAATTAGGTCTAATTGGCCCACTGCTGGTCCATGATGCTATATTTATCTTTCCAAAGCACAGCTCTAATTTTGTCATTTTACTGCTTAGCAAAGAAAATACAAACTCCCGGGCTTAACATTCTCGGCCTCCTGCGATCTGGGTCCTGCTGGCTTTTCCATCTAGGCTGCTTAGTGTTCCCCACATACAGCCAGTGCTTTACCACCTCCTCATCCTTGCTTTTTCAGTCTTAGAATGTCTCAAATTAAAATCTGACCCAAATGCATGGTTTGTCACAAAGGCCACCTTTTTAAAATGAAATTTCCCTGTTTAGCTTAGCAAAAGTGATCCCTCAATTCAAGTAGCTTTTTGTTAAACCGTGTCTTTGTAGGTTATCACCTAACTCCCTTACAGCATAATTGTTTATAAACATGTTATTTTTTTCTTCTAAATGGCAAAACCTCTGGGGGTAGGAAGTAATTTGCTTCTTTGTTAGGCCCCTATTATAGAGACTTAAAGTTTTTGAACGCCGTCCAGTGGTGGTTGATTTAAATCACAGTGATAGTAGATAACTGAGTGCTCACTGTGTGCCAGGCACTATGCCGAGTGGTACATGTACACAATCTCTCATTCTCTCAACGCCACCGTCAGGTAAGACTTCGAGTTGTAGGTGTAGAGTTTAGTTCACACGGTTTGCTCTAGTTCACACAGTTACTAAATTGTAGAGCTGACGCTGAAATGGAAGCAGTCCCAGAGCCCGCAGACTTGGCCATTATATCTTATTGCTGCTTAGACCCTGAGAGGTTCTGACTTTTAATAAGTATCCTTGATACTGACAGACCTTGAATCTTAGAGGTTTGTTTGAAGTTGCTTCATTTATGTGAAACCTCGTAATAGTTAAAATAGTTTGAGCTGAAATTCAAGTGGAAATGCTTGTTATCTTTCGGAAAAGTCTGCTTTTCCCTACATTTAGAAGATCTATGAAACTTAATTTTGTTTTTGTAAACTAATGCTTAAAATCTGTTTTTACTTGGTCATTTATACAACAGGACATCTGGAGGACCTGTTGATGCTGGCCCAGAGTATCAACAAGATCTAGACAGGGAACTTTTTAAGCTTAAGCAAATGTATGGTAAAGCAGACATGAATACGTTCCCTGACTTCGCATTTGAAGGTAAGTCTTTTTAATCACAGATTCATTGTTGTGGGAGATCATTTTAAGTGGAGAATATTTATACTAACTTGGGTTGTGTAGAGGATTAAATGACAATTACATGTGAATTTATTAGAACAGTGACATGTGCATGGGAAGCTCTGGGATAAATGCCATTGGAGTAGGAGATCACATAGCATAGAGATTAAATGGCAGGGATCTAAAATCAAACTCCTGACAATATCACTTATGAGCTGTGTGATTTTAGATAGTTAATTGGTCCCTCTTTCTCATCTGACATTTGGGGAGAATTATGCTATTTTCCTTATAATGATGGTTGTAGTTAAATGACATAGAGAGCCTGGCTCACTGTAAGTCCTGAATAAATCTTAAGCAGTTGTTATATTTCCATGTAGATGTTTCTTCAAAAAATCAGAAGATTGATGAGTTAAATATTAAAACTTTCTAGAAGATGCACTTTATTGCAGTATGGCTAAGCTTGAACCTTTTTTTCCTCTTCTTAGATCCCAAGTTCGAAGTCATCGACAAACCACAGTCCTGAAGAAATAATGTAAAATTTATCTGGTAATTTGTCCTAGATTAGTTGTACAACTGATCAGAAGTAACAGAATAAACATACATTTCACAGCTGTCATATGTTCTTTTAATTCTGATTTCAAATAAATTATTTGGTGGTGTTGGGTGTACACCTGAGTGTATTGAATTCTGTGTTTTTAGATCCTCCCGTTTGGTTATATCAAAGCAGATGGAGACCTTGGATTAATTGGGTACCACTTGCGCATAACTTGCCAGATTCTTCTGAGTGCAGGGGTGTCCTTTTTGCTGCGGAGACTCACTGCCTGAGGGGAGCCACCCTGACTTCAGGAACGTTTGCTGTGGAGAATGTTACACCCGTTCCCAGAATATGAAGAAATGGTTCATAAATCCTTTATCATAGCTTTTTCAGGAAACTCAAGTGTGATTGTGAATACGTCCAGGAACATCCCATTGTGTTTTAACTTCCATCTCCTTGTATGTTAAATGCTTTTATTATCCCAGTAACTCAGGTCCCTCCTCTTCCCTTGCAGTGTAATGATCACAGTGTCTATTATGGGGCTATATGGGTAGATCAGGGGGAGCTGGGAGCTGGGGAGGGGAGGGTTCTACAAAGGAATTTCCTTTAAAATATTCAGCTGTATGGTGTTGTTTGCCCAGCTGATGGAAGATCCAGCAGGTATGATGTGCCAGAGAAGTGGCAGAGCAAGCACATCAAAATTTCAGAGAGTAGATGGTTCTATTTTTAATTATTTTTTTTTAAAAAACAGGAAAAACAGCTGTGCCTTTTTCTATCTGGCAGTCTCTCTGACTTGTGTCAGTGAATACCTGTCTTTAGTAAAGCTTTAGAGATTTTCTTTAAAAATGTGAAGTCAAAAATACAGCCTTTCGGGCTTCCCTGGTGGCGCAGTGGTTGAGAATCTGCCTGCCAATGCAGGGGACACGGGTTCGAGCCCTGGTCTGGGAAGATCCCACATGCCACGGAGCAACTGGGCCCGTGAGCCACAATTACTGAGCCTGCGCGTCTGGAGCCTGTGCTCCGCAACAAGAGAGGCCGCGATGGTGAGAGGCCCGCGCACCGCGATGAAGAGTGGTCCCCACTTGCCGCAACTAGAGAAAGCCCTTGCACAGAAATGAAGACTCAACACAGTCATAGATAAATAAATAAAAGAACGTGAATTTCTTTAAAAAAAAAAAAAATACAGCCTTTCTTATGAGGTTAGCTCACTTCAAAAGAGAAATAGATTTTTACTATGGCATGCCATACTAGCTGAAGTCTCAACCTGGTGAGGAATACCTTTTTCAAAAGATCCACAAATATTTCCTGATGGTATAGGTGTGATTAGAAAGATGTGAAGAGATTGAATTGGGGAGGGTAAAGTAGTAGGAAGAAACTGCCCAATTTTCTTCAAATGAAGCTAAGCAATGACGGGTCAGTTGGACTACTTTTAAATAGTTGTAGACGTTGAAACAGAATTCGATGTTTCATTATGGCACCATTAAAGGTAACCAAGGAAGCCTCATTGATCTGTTCCTTTGTCTAACCTCCCCTCCCCTGAAGTGGCTCTACTCCACCCTCCTGTGGCAGGCAAGCAGCCTGGGGTCAACAGCGACCCTGCCAGTCTAGGTGGAGATGGGGCTGACCCTTTCTGTGCATGTTTCCCTCCCCCATTCAGAGTTTAGTTGAATTTTACCTTTTATAATCTCACACCTATTATCTTCATAAACTTTTTTTTGTCTGTCTTGCAACTACTTGGAGTTTGCTTGAACATCCCAATGTCTTCATTATATAAACAGAAGGACTCCATTTGTGGCTTTACTGCAAGAATACCGTGTTAAGCATCCTACTCTTATGCCCTACATCTTAGGGCTCTGCATTTAGCTAAATTTTGACCAGAGAAGTGCTCTGTTTTTTCCAGCTGAATGCTGTAGTGGTGCTTTGAGTCATGGATGTTAACTATTGCCCCATCTTCCTCATAGCCCCTTCAACTTTCTGGTGAGACTGCCCCAAATTTGCAAACTCCAGCCTCTATCTGTTACTTCAGCCTACAAGAAAGTGGTCCTGCAGTTATCATTTGGGACCACCTTATATGTTATTACAAATGACCTCAACCTTCTAGGCTTTTAGCTGTTTAAAATGGCATTTTTCTCCCTTGCCTGGTGGTGTGGGCTGAATTGTGTTCCCCTAAAGCTCATATGTTGAAGCCCTAACTCTCAGAACCTCCCAATGTGATTGTATTTGGGGATTGGGACCCTTAAAGGGGATTAAGTTAAAATGAGGTTTTTAGGGTGGGCTTGAATCCAGTCTGACTGGTGTCCTTATAAGAAGACTGGTGTTCTTATAAGGGCATATTTGAGTTGAGGAAAGGTACAGGAACTGGAAATGGACATGTGCCTACCTGTTATGTATCTAGTACTCCCTTTAATAATAATAGCACTAACCAAAGAGGGCTTCCGTTGTAGGCGATTTTTACTTAAATCCATTTAGTGTAGAATTTTGTTTTTGATTGTTGCTACCCTTGGTGTGGCGGGCCTATAAATGCTGACTCTGGTTAGATTCTTTTTTTTTTTTTTTTTTAATTTTATTTATTTATTTATGGCTGCGTTGGGTCTTCGTTTCTGTGTGAGGGCTTTCTCTAGTTGCGGCGAGTGGGGGCCACTCTTCATTGCTGTGCGGGGGCCTCTCACTATCGCGGCCTCTCTTGTTGCGGAGCACAGGCTCCAGACGCGCAGGCTCAGTAGTTGTGGCTCACGGGCCTAGTCGCTCCGCGGCATGTGGGATCTTCCCAGACCAGGGCTCGAACCCGTATCCCCTGCATTGGCAGGCAGATTCTCAACCACTGCGCCACCAGGGAAGCCCTGGTTAGATTCTTAATGTATGAGTTCTTGGAGGGCTCTGTGGGCTAGAAAGTGTTCCTCATTATGCAGATTACCTTAAATGGGAGGTCTGACCCATCTCTTCCAAACTCCCCTCAGCTCCCACCTCAATGGTACAGTTCACAGAGTCTTATTTCAGATGTTTGCTCTCAGACACTGGCAAGAAGGCTCAAGGTCAGCTACTTTCAAAGATGCCTACTTGACCACAGGAAACTCACACATCCTTGCCCTGAGACACAATCGGAAGATAGGTGCTTCACCATTTCCCCTGCTCTCTACATTGATATCTTTTTCCAACTCTGTTTTCACTCTGCTCAAATAGCTCTTTGCTTCTTGGCAGGTGCCTTCGATTGTTGCAGGTGATTCTCTTTAAAATTCTCTTTACTTGCCTTGGGGGTGAGTTGGGAAATAGAACTCACAGCTTTGACAAACTCACACGACTTGGACAGTTCATTCTCTGTCTCTCTCCATTGCTCCCCACCCCCAATCCATCCCTATACACTTCAGTTTATGGATTTTGTGTGGTGGGGTAAAGGAGAGAGGACCAGGGTAATAATTTCAGGGTAGCACAACCGTCTCTTCATGAACATCAAAGCAGGTATTTATACCCAAATTAGTTATGGGTTTCTTTAGAAAGTGAGGTAGTTGTCAGCCTTCAGGCAACAGGAAAAATGCCAGTAGACATTCTGTTACATGAATATGTCTTTACGTATAAAATTTTTTCTAATCCTTTTTGCTATATGTTATCCTACAATTTAGAAAACAAAGTTTCTTGACCTACAGCAACTTCAGTATAATTCATGGTAGTTAAATATTTGGAAGGAAAGGAAGCTTGAGAATGAAAAGTTAAATGGCAGGGGGCAACTTTAGGAATCTAACTACAGGTCGTAAAAAAATCTCAATTTTTACACCATCTTTAAGAAGCACTTCTGTGTAGCACATTCAGTGTTGAAAACAGATTATAAAATGGAGCTTTAAAACCATCTGCCCTCAGTCTTAAAGAGGTTAAATAAGTCCTTTGTTGACACACTATTTGTTTTGAGAACATTTTCTTAGTAAGAAGTATAAAGACATATTATACTCTAGTATGTCTTACTTGAAAGTAGAAAAATATTTTAAGATCTTTTTAAGAACTGTGGAAATGGATGCCTAATAACTCATAGGAGTAGAATAAAAGTCATGTCTGTCCAGCCTTAATTCATGGAGCATTAATTTGTGTGACTCTGCATAACAAATGAACGGGATTATAATAACATTGCAAAATACAGTATGTTATTAATATTCTAAATCTATGGAGAAATTTTATCAATAAATATTTAAATTGCCCTTTCACAAGTGCTCTTTTGATCTTAAAAAATTCATTTAGCACTTACTGGATACCGACTACACATTAGATACAGTTAAATACTTTGGGGCTTATAAATATGTATGTAAAATGTGGCTCTTTTCTCAAAGTGCTTCTATTAATAGATTGGTGGTAATGCCAGAGATGTACATACATAACTGTATTAAGAAATATAAAACCAACAAATGCCATAAGAAAACCAAGTGCTATGGAAATTCAGAGAAGAAAGAAACTTCTTCCAGAAGGGAGCATGAGGGAAGGCTGCATAGAGGAGGTGGAATTTGAAAGATGTCCTGAAGAGTATCTAGAATCTACGTATCTTGTGATTAGGAGAATCAGCTTTCCAGGTAAAGGAGGAGAAAAAAAGGGTCGTTGAGATACAATGACCTTAGTTCAGTTTGATGGGTGCATAAGGCAACTAAAGAGGAACAGGGGAACATGTGGCTGAACAGGTAGGTGTGACAATATGACAACGTGTGTACGTGGGGGGAGGCCCTGAATTTCAGGCTAAAATGTTTAGACGTCGGTGAGAGACTATGTAATGGAAAAGAGTGGAAGGTTTTCAGCAAGGGGATGGGAGAAAAGGGAGAAGGGGGTTGACAGTGTTCAAGTGAGTAAATCTGGCAGTAACTTAGACTGATGGGGTGTGTGAGGGGGAGACTAGAGGGCAAAGGAGCCTTCAGGACGGGAGAGATTACAAGTGCTACTGAGAGGGGGTACTTGAGGGAGGAAGGTACCAGAAGACAAAAGGTGTGAGATAGTAGCCGGAGATAAAAAGTAGTGACAATCGCGCCAATGATGGAGTCTGTGAATAAATGGGAGGTTGAAAATGGAGATAGGGAGGGTGGTAGTGGTAGAGAATATAATTTAAATGGTGGTTAAATTTAAATCGTGGTGAGCTTCAATCTTGAAAAAAGTAAGATTAAAGATTCGGGTATCTGTGGCAAGGGGATGAAGTGACCCACCATGGCATTTACCTGGGGTAGCGGCAAAGGGAAGACAGAAAGCATCACAGGCTGTGAGACTAGGCAGGGTGAAGGGAAGCTGTCCTAGGAGAGAAGAATTTGAGAATTTAAAAAGAAGGAATGTTGGGGGCAGAGAAAAAACATCTTGTGTAAAACATCCTGCATCGGATAGACCTGGGTCACGTAGACACTGCCTCTTCACTTGTCAGCTTTGTAAACTTGGCAGTCACTGACTCAGTTCATCTCAGTTTCCTCATCTGTAAAATGACGACATTGCCCTCTTTATACAATCGTTGAGGTGAATGAGATCTTACACAGCCTCACCTCCATCCACCCCCCACTTCCATGACATATATAAAGTGTTCAATAAATAGTTGTGACATTTTACTTTCAGAGCGTTTTTTCAGCATTGGAAAAGGTTGGCAGGCACCCAGCCTGAGATGAGATTCTCATCTTAGGCAGCTAAAGCATTAGCCTTGTAGCTACAGACGGTAAGAGGGACTAGTTTCCTGGGTTTCATTGAATAAAAATAGGTGAATGACTCTTCCCCTGCACCATTAAATGGGGCTAAAAAATTGAACACGTTCAGCTATTTTTATTAATGTAGACTTTAATCAGACACCACCACCTGTGAGATGAAGTTTTTTGCAAGTTTGAAAAAACAGTTCCAGATTTAATTAGGTTAAACCCCGAAGTAAACATAAATTAAATCTAGTTACAATGATAATAATTAAAACAAAACAAAACTTGCTATTAAAGATACTAATGCCCTAACCTTTATAAAACACAGTTTTACTTCACGAAAACAAAATCAAAATGTTCTAAGAATTATAATGATAGTTTTTTGTTTTTTTTCTTTTCATGCTTCACCACCGAGAGTTGGGAAACTATGCATGTGGGCCAGATCCTGTCCTTGCCTGCTGTTTTAAGAACACAAACATGACCATTTTAAAAGTATTGTCTGTGGCTGCTTTCATGCTACAATACAATGACAGGAAAAATGGCAGAGTTGAGTACAGTACAGGCAGTTATAGCAGGGACCATATGGCCTACATGTCTTAAAATATCTACTACCTGGCCCTTTACGGAAACTGTTGGAAGGGGTCTGGTGAGAATCACTGAATGTCACAGACAAGTGGGGGCAGTGTGACAACAGGCATCTTCCCAGTGACCTGGTGTCCAGGCATATATTTGGCACTTGGTGAATACTTAATCCAATTGCCTGTCCCGTGAATCCTGGCGATTCGCTCTGCCTATTGGGCAAAAAGAGTGGACTCCTTTAAAAGCAGTTTAACCATGTTCAAAGTTGTCAAAGGCAGTGAGGGACCTTTTCGTCTAGATTTGCCTGGAACTGGAAATGCCCTAGCCATATCGTCTTTTCAATATGAAACGAATAATCAAAATAAGTTCTGGATGCTTATGCTTTTAACACAGTCTAATTACTCTCCCTATTACATGGATCATTGGAATTTTCGCTGTGTAACACTAGCTGGAGGTCTTTGTGATCTATCAGTTTAGAAACCAGATGATCGGACCCATTTTTCATTTCATTTCTCCTGTGTTTTCTACGTATCAAGTGTAGCACCAGGTGCCAGGAGCCACACTGAGCTGTTTCATCTCATTTTACTTGTCAGGCAACCACTCCTCCCCTCCATATCGCTGACTTTGCCATAAGCAGGGTTGGAAAACCACTGGCCGTAACAGCGAGGGACTCGGCCCAATGCAAAATTTCACTGCACGATTTTTAGAGACAGAGAGATGTGAAGTCACCATCACACAGGGACAAGTATCTGTAGGGTTATGTGTGTTGGTTCCAATGGCGAGTTCTGATGTCAAAGTCACTGATCCTCTTCAAAGGGGTCTTAGGGGAAGGAAATAGCAACAAGCAGCTCTGGGGGTGAAATTAGACACTTGGGTTTGTGTTTAACTCTCAGAACGATGTTTAATGAAGAAGTCAACGACACACGCCAGGTGAGTGAGCTCTGGCCCTTAGGTATTTTTCTTCATGTTGCTTTTGGTTCTCAGACATGAAAGTAAACAAAAAGTGCAAATCCTCGGGTATAAGACCCTTCCTGCCACTTCCCTTCTCTGAATATATTAGTGATAAATGAGCAACAGAATAAGCATTGTATTAGGGGGAAAAGGAGGATTCTGGGAGAAATGAGACCAGAGGTTCCTTCTGCATCTGTCAGAGTATTTTCTGAACCCTCTAAATCAGACTCTTGCACAGAGAGGGTGCACACAGCTTATACTTTCATGCTCTGTGGATTAATTTCACAACCAGTATGATATATTTTTAGTAACTTACTCTAGAAGTTACGATATTTAACACTTCACAAGCCCGAGAATATTACAAAGTATTTTGACTCCTTTAACTTTGTCCAGACACAAGAAGCCAGACTGTATTGTAGCTGCTGACAAAACTATTTGTGTAAAATAAAAATTTCAAGTGATGTAGCAGTCATAAAGACTATAATGAAACACCAACTTCACCTCCTCATGTACCTCTTGGCAAATGTAAGACAAAGCAGAGTTTTATAATCTTTTAATAGTGCAACAACTGTGGTTTTGGTGCATCGCAAAGGTGGAATTCTTTTAAATTATAAAGGATTTTGTGTGCTTGAAATCCTAGGAAAAGAAAGAAAAACCAAGTTTAAATATGATGTATTACTTAACGTTTAAAGAAATATAGAAATCTTATGAATACAAAGATACATCCACTATGAGAATCTTGCAGGTACAAACCAGCGTATATTTAATTAAATCTATTTTATGGGGAATTAAATAATTAAATACCAGGAGACAAATCCTTGAAACTTTGCCTAAAGAGTAAAGAAGTAGGAGTGGGAATTAGGACAGGAGAAGTCCTGTTTGCGGGGGGCATGCTACTGGCATCTAGCAGGTAGAGGTCAGGCGCCCCTAAGCATCCTACAACGTACAGGACAACAAAGAATTATGTGACGTTATAAAAAATTCGTTATATAAGCCTTAGAAGAAATTGTCATTTCTTATATAAATTGTTATATAAGAATTAGAAGAACATGTCAGTAGTGCCAATGTTGGGAAACCCGGCTCTAGGGCAGAATTCAAATTGGACACTCTTGCTCTTGGCCGATGAGGGCAACGGAGCGGAAGACAAAGAAAAAGAGCGAAGCTTTTGTTCTTCCGACTCAGCCACAAAGTGTCTCTTCCTGTTTGGTCAGGTGAGATTATTTTACTCCGCACTCAAGGAGCATTTTCTACAAATTATAGGAGCAAATATAGAGTCAACACGTGGCTTGTCTGCTAATTAATGAATAATATGCTTTGGTATTGTAAACCGCAAAATAAAGTGATTTCCGTGATAGATTCTGGAGTAGACAATTTTTTAAATTTTTAGCGGAAAAAAAGTCTATGGAACAGTACGTAGGTCTTAAAGGTGAGTGTCCATCAGAGTCACTTAAGTGTTTAAAATACACGCCCCACCCCAAGCTCTACTGAAAGGAAATCTAAGCAAATCCCTGCCACAGGGTACTAAGGAATTCAGGGAAGTAGAGCTCCATTTCTCAAGAAAGGGCTTAGACTTCTAAAAACATCGGAAACCTCCCTTCCCTCACTGTATTGCTGAAAAATAGTCCAGAAGGCTGAATAACCATCCAAAGAGCTACAAAATCTGAGCAATGATGGTATTTACTGCTTCAATGTAGTGCTTACAAATGCAAAAGTACACAAGGGTCCAATCATCTAAATTATGTTCCCTTAACCATCTGAATTAGATAATTCTTGCATCTTTTCAAGGATTTCTGAAATGTTCCTTTCTGCAAAAGCAGAGGATATTCCATATCCCTAAAATTTCCAAGTGCTTTGAATAACCACAGGAGAGTCCTGGAACCACAGATCTTCTGGAAGTGATCTGCTTGGTCAAGCTGACAAGAATCAAGGTACCTGCGTCCCAGCTTGGCCATTGTAATACTGTGAGAATATGTGTCCTAATTTCTTCATCTATAAAATGGAGCCAATAATGCCAGATCTAATGATACTAAGGAGGCCGACTAATAATAGAAAACACCATGACAGAAAATAATGGGATGGTAAAGCCCCACTGCTCTACAAATGCTGCTTTCCCAGACAGGGGATGGGAGCTAACATTTATTTAGCTCCTTCTAAAGACCAGCGGTAGACACTAGTACAAGGTATATTAAAAGGGAAATATACTTTAAAAATACTCACATTTTCACTCATTGCAGTGGCTTTAGATGCAGAACTACTCTTCCTGTTTGTGGAACATAAAAGACAGCATTTACTATATTATTGCTTCCAATTCTAAAACATATATCCTCTTTTAGTTAATGTTACCTCCACACATTTTCTCAACAGGAAGATGAACATTTATCTTAGCCAGGTACAAAAGCCCCCAGCAATCCTAACTGAATTTCTTATATTTATAGACAATATTCATAGAGAAAACCATGCAACAAAATATCAGTATGTGTGAAGCCCTTTGTGTCTACTTGTAGCCTAAGGCTAGATACTAACGACTTTTGCGGAATATGCAAACCAGAGACTTACTAACTTTTAACTCAACTCATTGACATTTACTATTTTGAAAGTTTAATCATTATAATCTCAAATTTCATTTTTTCCATGGAAAGAAAGTTTTATGTGGTGACTACGGTTCCAGTTACCTGTTATGGGCTGAACTGTGTCCCCACCAAACATTCACAGGTTCAAGTCCCAACCTCCCAGTACCTCAGAATGTGACCGTATTTAGAGACAGGGTCTTTAAAGAGGTAATTAAATTAAAATGAAGTAATTAGGGTGGGTCCTAATCCAATATGACTGATATCCTTATAAGAACAGGAAATTCAGACATAAACAGGGATGTTTAAACATAAGATCGTGTGAAGACAGGGAGAACACCACCTTTAAGTCAAGGAAAGAGGCCTGGACTTCTAGCCTCCAGAACTATGAGAAAATAAATTTCTGTTGTTTAAGCCACCAGTTGATGGCACTTTTAAGGCAGCCCTAGCAGACTAATACAACATCCAATTCATTGTCCAACAAATTTTGAGGAGCATGGATTTGACAAACGGAAGATGTGTCTAGGAATAAAGATATTGCCTCCCAGATTACTGCCTGGGTTAATAGAGACAGTAATAGGGACTGAATGAAAGAATAATAACCTCCCTCACCCTAGCATTGCCAGCCTTTCCCCATACATAAGATGATGTCTCTCCTCTGTTCATAACCCTCCCTCCAATCACTTTCCATCTTACTCAATAAAAGTGGGAATCCTCACAATTGCCTGGGGTGCGATGGGGGGTTGGCCATACCACCATCAGGCTACCCTGCTTTTCAGAACTCACTCCTGAACTGGCTACCGCTAGTCCTGCTAACTTGGACCTCATCCTGGACTTGCACTGGGATATTATGAGGCTCAGAGACCATCACTGAGGAGCAAGTCTAGGAACAGGAAATCAATGGCATCTCCTTGGTCTTCAAAAGACTTAGGAGATGACAAAGTCTCCGAAGCATGGCAGCTGAGAGTAGAGGGGAACGCCCATAGAGTCGAGGTTGGGTCTGCCATTTCCGTACATACAAGAAGGACAGGCACAAATCAACTGCAAATTAACTGGAGACTCTGGTGATCTCATCCAGATCTCATGCACCAATGACTCCTAAATTTCTAACTCTAGTTAAGATGTTTCCCCAAACTCCAGATTCATATATTCAGTTACTCACTAATTATCTCTACTTGGCAGTATAATAGGCATCTCAAATATTTAAAAAAATTTCAAAGCACTCCAGACAGACCTCTCTACCTACCTCCACCACCACTCTCAAACATGCTCCTGAAACCTTTCACGCTTCAGTAAATGGTAACTTCATCTTTCCCAGAGCCTTGGAGCCATCTTTGATTTCTCTCTTCTTCTCACAGCCCACATCCAATCAACCAGCAAACTGTTCAAAATATATCCGGAATCCTATCACTTCTCCACATTTCTGACACCATCACGTTGGGACCAGCCGCCATTTTCTCTTGTCTAGATTAGTTAGTAGTTTCCTAACTGTTCTCCCTGCTTCCTCCACCCTCTGTCACCTTACAGCTTATTCTCAACAGAGCAGTCAGTGTGAGCTTCTAAGAACTAAATAAGAAGATGCTACCCCTCTGTTCAAGGTCCTCCAATGATGTCCCATCTTACTCAGAACCAAAGCCAAACTCCTCACAACTGCCTGGAATGGACCCCATATAATCTGGCCCCCACTCACTACTTGTGTTCACTCATCTCCTCCCTGCATCGTTCTCACTCTGCTCCAACCGCACTGGTCCCCTTGTTGTTCCGCAGATACTCCAGGCACGCAGAGCTTCGAGATCTTTCCCTTTGTTCTCTCCCCTCTGCTTATCTGCATATCTCAGACGTCCCCTCATCAGTGAGGCCCTCTCTAACCACCTATTTACAAGGGCAATCTCCACTCCTCCCCTGTGCATTCTCTGTTCTCTTACCTGCTTTATCTTTCTCCGTAATACTTATCACAATCTGAGATACTGTCGCACTCATGTAATTGTTTACTTTCTGCCTTACTCTACTAGAATGCAAGCTCCGTGGGGCAGAGGG
The DNA here is from genome assembly GCF_009873245.2 of Balaenoptera musculus. Taxonomy (NCBI): domain Eukaryota; kingdom Metazoa; phylum Chordata; class Mammalia; order Artiodactyla; family Balaenopteridae; genus Balaenoptera; species Balaenoptera musculus. Next base: position 126,029,025 of record NC_045788.1, on the reverse strand, counting down.
GTTTTTTGGTCTATTTTATTCACTGCTCTGTTATCAGTCCCTAGGACAGGGTTGGACATATATTTGGTATTCAATTAAATGTAAAAATGACTGTGAGGGAAAAATTTATTTGAACATTTTAAATTTAGCAAAACACAGGAAAAAAAAGTTTTTCAAGTAGTACTATGGAAATGCCTACAAAGTCAAATTAGTGACTGTATTTCTTCTCTAGGTAACTAAGCATCATTGACAAGTTGGCATGAGGCATGAGGTAGGATGTGTTCTTTGATGAATTTGAGTCACGGCCCATAGAATTAAACCCACACAAACAACCCAACTTCCCATTTTTGACTTTAAACAGATGATGAACAAAAAAGTAGTTGATATGGGGGAAGGCATGCATTAAGAAAGTATACTTACTGGAAGGAGGTTTCTTCTACAAAAGAACAAGTATATATCATTAATGCAAGAATTAATAGGGTATGATACAGATTCATATAAAAATGAGTTTGAGCTTAATTCCTTTTTCTCAGTGTTGAGTCTCACTTGCTGACATTGTATACCTTCTAAATCAAGCGTTGGCAAACTTTTTCTGTAAAGGTCCACATGGCAAATGTTTTAGGCTTTGTGGGCAAAGAGGTAAAATCGAGGATATTAAGTAAGTACTTACATAACAAAAGAGAAAACAAATTTTCAAACATTTTTATCAATGAATTAAAAATATAACAATAATAATCAAAGTCTTGTAATACAGGTCTACTAATTAGACGAATGGAATTCTTTGGAGGGATAACATTTCTCTTATTTGGGGGTTCAACGTGAGGGTTCCCTATTATCAAATAGACTGCAATGTTTATATGTAAAAACCATTCTTAGCTCGTGGGCCATAGAAAATCAAGTGGCAGACCAGATTGGGTCCCTGGGTCATAGTTTGCCAACCCCTGTCTGAAATGCAAGTTCAAGAAAATGGTTCTCTTAGATAGATTTCCTGCTAGATGAAAACGGGAGTAACATTCTTAGCTAATGAACTAATAATATTCACGTAAAATCTTTAATTATTTCAGTGTTTTAAGAAAAAACGTTTACCAAGTCTTTAATAAAAACACTCAGACAGGTATTCTTTGCAGGTAGAGAGAAAAGACAAGAATTTTGAATGAGCAACCTTATCTGTCTGTATTTCCACTGGTGACCAGCAGGGGGACTCAGCCGGATTACATTACACTGGACTGGATAGGAGAACCACACAACAGCTACTATTAATTCACAGAGCAGTTATTCTTAATTATAGGGAATATCCTTGAAACCACATTCATGGATACATTTTACAATACCTATTTATAGGTATTATTACAAACCCCCTTTAAATTTAAGTTTTATTTTGGTATAAGATATTTTTTAAACCTAAATTTCAAAATTAATGTTCCCTATAAAACAGCAGGTCTAAAACTTGTTCATGCTATAAATTTATTATCCTTAAAAATTCTACTTTATACACTATTTTTAGTGGACTTGATGGAGTTCTGCAACTTTGAAGGTCTCAGATAATTTTAAAGACTGGGAGTAAAGAAACGCATTAAGAGAATAAAACACTTAAAAATCTCATCCATTTACATCAAACCTATTGTATCACCAAATGGGAGTTCCAAGAGACCTAAACTTGAAGAATTAAAAACCTCAGAAGCAACTATAATACAATAGGTTTCTAGTTTTTAATTGAACAATTGTCTTCTAAATACAGTTGTGCTAAATTCGACATTCAACATTCCACTGTTCTATACTGATAAAACATTTCACAGATTTATTGCAATGAAATTTCTTATCATAAAACTAGAAATTAATTTTCATCTTGAGATATACAATCCCTTACTTAAAATAAAAGGATCTTAAATACATGTACGTGTACTATAAATATCCACCCCCATTGCACATCTCTCAGTATCGCTGCACTATGCCCCTCCCCGGTGCCTCTCACATATTCTGTGATGATTCCTGGAATGTTGCGATAAGACACCTCTGCTTTTCCTCCCTATATTCGCCGGGGTGCTTCATGACTCACCTTCGTGTCATCTTGGACATTTTCTATTGCAAGAAAATGAACGAAAAATATTCTCCAGAGTCTGTTAGAACATCTTAGGAGAAACAGTGTCTCAGAAGGAAACTCTATATCCACAAGAAGTTGTCTGGCAAAGAGTGAAATTCACTTACTTGAAAAGTAGCCTTTCCTCTGAGCATAGCACACGCCAAGGCCACAGACAGAAATCACTAAGGCCACAACGACTACAGCTGCTATGATGCCACTTATGTTGAGATCATCTGGAATGCAAAATAAACCAGGCATGAATTCATGTCAAAAAGACGGACCGATGTAGTCATTAAATCAAAAAAGCTCAAAAAACTCCCCTTGGACTTCCCTGGTGGCGCAGTGGTTAAGAATCCGCCTGCCAGTGCAAGGGACACAGGTTCGAGCCCTGGTCCGGGAAGATCCCACATGCTATGGAGCAACTGAGCCCGTGCACCACAACTACTGAGCCCGCGTGACACAACTACTGAAGCCCGCGCACCTAGAGCCCACGTTCCACAACAAGAGAAGCCACCTCAATGAGAAGCCCGCACACTGCACTGAAGAGTAGCTTCTGCTCGCCGCAACTAGAGAAAGCCCGCGCACAGCAACGAAGACCCAACATAGCCAGAAATAAATAAATAAATAAATTTATTAAAACAAAACAAAAAAAAGCTCCCCTTTGTAGCTATACCATAAACACAGATAGTTTCATGCTTTTTAAGCCTGTTCCACTAACTCACTTCCACGGACATGGTTCAAAATTGATTGAAAATATTAACAGAGCTAAGTCTTGCAAGAATCTTAAATTTTAAAAAGTTCTATGATCCAGAAATAAAATGTATGGTATTCTCTTGCATGCATTTGGAGATGCAATAATCCATATGATTAAATACCAGATTGGAAGTGAGCTTTGAAGTTCAGTGAGTTCAAGTATTCTACTACAACACTCCCCTCAAATTTCCCTTAAAATTCCTCTACATCGTCATCTGTGTCAATTTCACAAATACGGAAAATTCATTCAGCCCCAAAGAAAGCCCATGCCACTGTTGTTCTATAAAACTAGGTATCAGAAACATCTTCTTTCTTGAATTTATATGGGCTTGTGGTTGGGTGTGTGTACACACGCACACATACACACCCACATACGTATATGCCATTAAACTGTTATCCCATTAAGTTAAAAATGAATTAAACTTCCCAAGGCTTTTTCCTGTTGCTACTAAGTCACCTTTCCTCTAACCCAATATAACTGCATTTTTTGGACCTAACTTTGAAATATCACTACCATGTTACCAACTTGTGAGGTTTTTCCAGTTACTGATTCTGTTGCCCAAGAATTAGATTATTAACCTTCTGAGGTTAATATTTCTGCAACTGGGAACTGCATCAAAAATACATTCAAGTCATTAATAAAATGATAAACATGACTTTGGGAAAGAACTATTTAACAGGCTATTAGACATGTATCTTCATATGACAAAATTTACTAGCATGCTCTGGGTGAGGTATCCAACCATGTGTGAATCCATCTACACATTCAATTTGGGTCACATTTTTCCATCTTGTCCATGAGGATTTCACGAGCCACACTCTTCTGTCATTTAGACACTTCTTATGTATTGATCAATATGCAAATTCCTACATTTTTAAAGGAACAAAGAGTTCTTTTTTTAAAAGCAAGTATTAATTAGCATATGGTTAAATAACTTGGAGAAAATATTAGGTAGCAGTTTCTCAATAGTAATTTTAGATATTTTAAAGCAGTGCACAGTTTGGGAGTGATTTTTAAAGAAATATTATTTGAATGAGTCTGCTTATCATGAAACTTCCTGGTCTTAAATTTTTTTCTTAATGCCAAGTGTTATTAATTTTTCCAGATGCCTCTGAAATATTAACTGATTTTTTAAAAAAAGGTAACTGGGTCAATCTTTCAAAAGGCTGAGTAATTTGATTAGAGTAGGAAACCTTAATTATTGCTTGATATAAACTCAGTTCATATTTGCTTGGGTATTGGGAGGTTGAGATTCATCTATTTATTCACTTGGATAAAAAATAGCAGAGAGGAAAAAAGGAACTCCACAATAATCATAAACTAAGGCAAAATTAAATTAATAACTAAATAAAACTCCTGAGAACCAAACTGCCTACGATTTTCTTTGTAATAGTCAATGATTTGACACCTACAAAGGGTTTAACCTAAGGGCTATAATCACCCTTAGATTGAAATTTTCATTGACAAAAAACTGTCCTGTAGTTTGTCAATGAATCTGACATCTATGAAGGATTCAAGCTAAAGGCAAATTCTAAACAAAAAAACTGTCTTATCCTGTAAGTACTAACTCATGGTATAAACGTTATTTTATTTTCTTCAAAGAAATAGAAGATAGAAGACTTGTAAGTTAGAGGTAAGTTGTGTTCATCCCATTTGTCATTACTGTGAGATTCTGAGCAAGTAATATGCCCACCTTATTATGCCTCACTAAAGAGAAAATGTAATAACGTGTATGAAAATATTGTGTGTTCTTTCTTAAAAAAAAAGCTACAATAAAAGGAGGGTATCATTATTCTAAAATAAAAGGAAAGGGACCAAATGCTAAAATGCTAAGTGTGAGCAGAATTTTCTGGAGTTGTACAATGAAGTAGCCTGGGAATAATCAGCAAACCCATGATTTACTTTCTTTCTGTACTTCAGAAAGGATTTATTTAGAACAGTAAACAGGTTTTGGTTACAAGTTGTTGGTGATAATTCACAAAGAAAACTGGAAATAAGACTTCATGAATTATGTATTTCCAAAGATCTGAATTCCAAACCAAGGATGTAAAACATCGAGGATCAATGGGTGAGCTTTAAACAAAGCAATTCTAACTTTTAAGTCAACTTATACCAGAAAGAATAGATGCGTGGAAATCATGTTCAAATTAAAGTGATACTACTAGCAAAACACAGAACTTTAAAGTTTGTTATGTATTTATTCACTGCATGCTAGGAAAAATTTAACTAGTATGTCAAAACCATGACTTCACCTATATTATTTCTTAAGATAAAACTAAATTAGGGGGCTTCCCTGGCGGCGCAGTGGTTGAGAATCTGCCTGCCAATGCAGGGGACACGGGTTCGAGCCCTGGTCTGGGAAGATCCCACATGCCGCGAAGCAACTGGGCCCGTGAGCCACAACTACTGAGCCTGCGCGTCTGGAGCCTGTGCTCCGCAACAAGAGAGGCCGCGATAGTGAGAGGCCCGCGCACCGCGATGAAGAGTGGCCCCCGCTTGCCACAACTAGAGAAGGCCCTCGCATAGAAACAAAGACCCAACACAGCCAAAAAAATTAAATAAAAAAAAAACAAAAACTAAACTAGGCACTGAAATTAAACATGATCATTTAAAGAAAAAATAAAATGTGATAGTGAATTTTCTAATAACTCCAAAGCAGCACTGAGAGGGATATTTTCTCATAATTTAAGCAAATGCTTATGTTTGACTTTAAATGTCAACACTTGAGTGAGTTGGGTAGATAATATGTGTCCCCGAATTTTTTTTAAAAACCTGAAATTCAAACTTACCTGTGGAGAGTATACTATTGAATATCTTATACTTTGGATATCCTGAAGTCTAATAAGATTATATTTTCTTTAAAATATCATGCTGAGTTAACTGTACACAGACAATATAAATTACTGCCCACGTATCTGCATAGTTCAAGACGCGTGGAAAAAATGCATAGTTCAAGTGACCTTTAACCCCTCGGGTGACATCTCCAGCTTCTCCCTCTCTATTACACAACCATTTTCAAAACACGGCTTTCATACGAGGACGAATTTAACCAAATTGTTAAAAGTAAAATGAGAAACAATGTTTGCTCTGAAACTCATGTAATCTGAAAAGATAATTGAGCCTGAATTTTACTCGACTCTAAGCAGCTTATTTTGTGTAATATAATATATGGCAGCTATGTTTTATAGCAAACTAGATCCATAACTATATTCAACATGTCTTGGGAGTTCCGTGATGGCCTAGGACTCGGCGCTTTCACTGCCGTGGCCCGGGTTCAGCTCCTGGTTGGGGAACTGAGATCCTGCAAGCCGCGCAGCATGGCGAAAAAAAAAAAAAAAAGTGTCTTTTTGGACAGCCTGCTCTGCAATAAGTATAAATATACTAAGTAAAAACGTAGTATTTCAGGGGTTTGAAAAAAATTACCAACAATTAAAATAGCCAGTACCTATATAGTGCTCAAAATACACCAGTGCCATTCTAACACTTTCGAATATTAATTATTTTAATCTTCCTAACAATTCTATGAGGACAGTGTATTATAACTTCAATTTTGGGGAGACTGAGGCACGGAGGTTAATTAACTTGCCCAAGAGCGTGTAGTTAATAAGTGGCAGAGCTGGAATTCGAACCCCCATTCTGAATTCTTGACTCCGAGCAACTTATAGGGCTCTTAGATTTTGTTTGAAAGAGGATTGCTCAGATGAGCATATTTTAAAATTAATTATTTGAAAAATTCAAAAATCTGTAAAATACAATGATAAATATTCCTGTCTTGCTTGGAAGCTGGATTAAAACAGCATGTTTGCTTTTTGTAACATTATGTCAAACTGATTTTAAACATTCCCTTCCATTTATCCTTCAAATAACTCAGCTCTTACTTACTCCTTGCTCCTTCCACCCCCAAATATTTGCACGTACTAATTGCAAACCATTTGTTCCTCCCAATATTTTGTGCTTACCTATTTGCATTCGTTTCCCAGGACACCTGCGATGTCCAACAGAATTACGGGCTTCGCAGGAATATTCTCCACTGTCCAGTTTTGAAACAGTATTAAATTGCTATTTGTAGAAGAAAAAAATACGTATTTATTTAAGCAATAAATCTATCAGTAGACTCCCAAAAGAACTGTGTTCCTTAAATTTACCATTAAGTTGGTCTTTCCTTTTCAGTGACTTAGGACTTTATAAATTTATTTTTAATTTTATTTTTGGCTGCAGTGGGTCTTCGTTACTGCACGCAGGCTTTCTCTAGTTGAGGCAAATGGGAGCTACTCTTCTGCAGTGCGCAGGCTTCTCATTGCGGTGGCTTCTCTTCTTGCGGAGCATGGGCTCTAGTCGAGTGGGCTTCAGTAGTTGTGGCTCGCGGGCTCTAGAGCACGGGCTCAGTAGTTGTGGCGCACGGGCTTCGTTGCTCTGCGGCATGTGGGATCTTCCCGGACCAGGGATCAAACCCGTGACCCCTGCACCGGCAGGCAGATTCCCAACCACTGCGCCACCAGGGAAGTCCCTAGGACTTTATATCTTTACAGTGAATTCAGAAATCTGCCATGTCTTCAAGGAGTAATTAGCTAGGCCTCTGTTTAATTTGACAGAGAAAGACTTAAGTATATACAGGAAGTGTCTTTTTTAGTGTGTGATACTGAAAAAGTAGTACAGTTAGGAAGACAGTGGGCATTTTTTAAAGTTTACAGCACATGGTAGTATTAAGTACTGTAGGTAGTTCTAAATCCTAGGAAACACCATTTATAAATAAAGGCCTCCTTGGCCTTAAAGGCAGTTTTCTAAGTCACAAATGAGTTCACTGCAGCAGCAAACAATGAACACTTCCTCTAAAGAGCCAGAGTTACTACCAGGAAGTAGCACAGGGCCTAGGAAAGTCTTGATGTCATTTATAGGATTACAAATTCTATCAGTTGTAGAATTTGTGAAAATTATGAAAAGATAAAGTCCAACCAACCCTTGTTCTGTCTACTCTGTGCCAAAGCAACTGAGAGGCAAGACTTTGATGTAACAGGCTTCACAGTAGTTTAGCACCTTGGAGAATTTCAGGAAGGAAGGAAGGAAAGAGAAGGAAGGGAGGCAGGCGGGCAGACAGGAGGAAAGAAACAATGGGTAGATAGATGGATAGAAGGAGAGAAGTTGGTTAGGTAGTTAGTAGGAGGGAGGGAATTCAGTGTGTTCTGGACACCTTCAAGGATCCTGCCAGGACCTAAGGAGGGGGAGAGGGGTGCTCAGACCCATTCCTTCAGTATCCTCCTGTCACACCCTCGGTACCACAGTGGTCACTGCTGACTGCCTCCAAGAGAGGCCATGAACCTCCAAGGAGCACCTCCTCATTGTCTTGTATCCTCATGTAATATATGTGCCTAAAAACAGCCAGGGTTTTGATCTATTGAAGGCCTTTTCCTCTCTTTTCCCTACCCACTACCCATATACCTCTTCTTTCTGTATCCTTCAACATGGTGCGATAGAAAGCTTTCCCTTGTGTATTCTCACTTTATGGAAGCATCAGTCCCAAGAGCCAGACTCCTTTAAAGATGTTCACCATGAACTCAAAGCCAAGGTTATGTATAAACAGTAAGTTAGACTAAAACCGAAAATGATCTTCCAGGATATTATAACTGGTGATTAAAAGGAAGCCGTTGTCTTCCATACACTGGAGTCTTTGTTTTGCTCATTTTTCAGAAAATAACCCATCCTGGTTCTGCCCTGGTGCACCCCTTTGACATCACAGATATTTCAAGGGTTGAGCTGAGGAAAGTGAATCTGTATCTTTTCAGACTTGCCTTGGGGCTTTTCATCACCTGCTCTGAGAAAAAATAAATTTGAAAAGTAAATATAGCCAAGTGTGACAGCAGGTTTTCTGCCCAATTTCTCAGTGTAAAATCACTCGGACCTGCTGACTGAGCCTGCTGACGCTGAAAGGGCCAGAGCGTCCCTTCCTTGGGGAGTAGCCATATCAATCCACCGATATGTTTATCTTTCAGTCACTTTATCAATATGCTTTATTACTTACCAGAGGATCTACTTTTTAAATGTTATCGTGCACTTGTAGACTGAAGGGATGAAAGGAAATACTATACCTCCTCTAAAAATTTATTAAAATTTGTTATTACCATGCCTTTAAGATTCTTTTGATAGTGGTTGTGATAGTAATTCTGGCTTGCTGGAAATGCAGCATTTTTAAACTGACATATTACTTTGAATAAAAAAAAAAAAGCTTCAAATTTAATTGTCTTTTTTTACTCCCATCTCTACCCTAAAATGTCAGAGACAAAAACAGTAAAAATACTTTTATTTGTAAATGGCATTAACTTTAAAGATCTTATTTACAGATTTCCAACAGGATTCCTTAGAAAGGCTTTTCAATCGATCAGACAATCTGGACTAAATCTAAAGTAATAGATACTCAAGTCACAAAGTCAATTGTTGACGAGCTAGTCATGGAAGAGTTTAGTAACACAGACATCCTATCATAGGTTGGCAAGAGTCACTATTCTCACATGGCTGGTACTGAGGTCAGGGCATCCCCAAGAGAGTTTTCTATTTTTAAAAAATTTTTTATTAAAGTATAGTTGATTTACAATGTTGTGTTAAGTTTCTGGTGTTCAGTTATACATACATGTATATCTCTATTCTTTTTCAGAATCTTTTCCCTTATGGTTGATTACAAGATATTGAATATAGTTCTCTGCACTATACAGTAGGACCTTCTTGTTTACCTTTTTTAAAAAAATTTATTTATTTATTAATTTTTGGCTGCATTGGGTCTTCATTGCTGCACGCAATCTTTCTCTGGTTGCGGCGAGCAGGGGCTACTCTTTGTTGCGGCGCGCGGGCTTCTCATTGCGGTGGCTTCTCTTGTTGCGGAGCACTGGCTCTAGATGCATGGGCTTCAGTAGTTGTGGCACGCAAGCTCTAGAGTACAGGCTCAGTAGTTGCGGTGCGTGGGCTTAGTTGCTCTGCAGCATGCGGGATCTTCCTGGACCAGGGCTCGAACCCATTTCCCCTGCATTGGCAAGCGGATTCTTAACCACTGTGCCACCAGGGAAGCCCTGTATCACATTTTAGATTCCACAGATAAGTGATGTCATATGATATTTGTCTTTCTCTGTCTGACTTACTTCACTTATTATGATAATCTCTAGGTCCATCCATGTTGCTGCAAATGGCATTATTTCATTCTTTTATATATAAATACAAAAGAATGAAATATATGCGATATATATGTGTGTGTGTATATATATGTGTGTGTGTGTGTGTGTGTGTGTGTGTGTGTGTATATATATATATATACAGCACATCTTTTTTATCCTTTCGTCTGTCAGTGGACACTTAGGTTGCTTCTATGTCTTGGTTATTGTAAATAGTGCTGCTATGAACATTCAGGTGCATGTATCTTTTTAAATTAGTTTTCTCTGGATATATGTCCAGGAGTGGGACTGCAGGATCATATGGTAGCTCTATTTTTAGTTTTTTAAGGAACCTCTGTACTGTTTTCCATAGTGGCTGCATCAGTTTACATTCCCACCAACAGTGTAGGAGGGTCCCCTTCCCAAGGGAGTTTTCATGCATTTCCCTGATATAATAAATATGAGACTGCACCTAGTACCTTTCCAGGCCTGATCCATCATCATGACTCCATCTTGGCCTGCGTCAGGCCCCTGGTGCAGACCTTTTTGTGTCCAACTCCCTAGTTCTCTGTTTTGTCTTCTCCTCTCCTGTGGCAGCCTTTTCCATCACTTCTCTGTGTCAGTGCTGCCATCTTTCCTGCTACCCTTTCCTCTCTCTACTTAACGAGCAATGGTATCAGCCCTCTACTCTCCATTATTTTAGTTCTAATATATTTTTTTCCAAATGCAAGACAGTTATTAGGCCTTACCAGAGTTCCAGATTGAAATGACCTTACCAGAGTTCCAGATTTCGTATTCATTGTGTACGAGCTGTTGGCACTTGGAGAGCCAAGTTTTGGATTCTCTAGCAAACGGATGCCATCCTTAAACCACGTGTATTCAGGAGCCGGGTTGCCTTCTTTGTCTTGACATCGCAACTCCACCACAGTTCCACGCAGTGCAGAACTCGGTACTTCACATGATGGAACTGCCGGAGCCACTGGAAGATGGAAGTCAAATGGCATTGGTTATTTACAAGCTAAATGAGGATTTTAACAGCCAGCTAAAGATGGATTTATTGGACACCTGTGACAGAGACTGGCTACTTGTTCAAGAGACCCACTTCCTTTCTTCACAGGCACACAGCTAGACCACATTTGCCAGCCCCCTTGTAGCCAGATGGGATCACATGCATGAGTTCTGACCAATGGAATCTGGGGAAAAGTCATATATGCTATTCCCATGCCTGATCCATAAAAGCTTCCTGTATGATTCTCCATCCGTTCCCTCCCCTCCCCCTCCTACTACCAAGGTGGTGTCAATAGCCATGGTGACCTCAGAAAGCTATGTATCAAAGATGTCACGCTTACATTAGCTTGGGTCCCTACTGATTTCATTAAGTAGGGCAATACAGTTCCACCACTGCTATCTCTGTCTCCAATTATTTAGACTTTACTTACATGAGAAAGAAAGTTCCATTATGTAAGCCACTCACTGAGAGTTCAGGGCTTACCTGTTACACTTGCAAACACTACATTAGCTACTACAGCAGCTATTCTTTTCTAGATAAACAATCTCTACTTTTCCCCTCATCAATGATTTTAATGTGTTATTATCAACTATATTCAAACAAAGTCAAACCTGAGTATATTTTCAGGATCAGTACTCAAACTAAAATCCCATTCAGGCCAAGATAGAGAATACCTGAATTAAGGTTATTCTGGTCCCAGGGATTTGTAAAGTAAACCAGACTTTACTTAAATCCAGGAAAACCCAGAACTGTCTGTGTAGGCAGAGTTCTAACATGGTCCCCCAAGTTCCCCGGCCCTGGTGTATGTACATGTTCTCTCAGTTATTCAATCAAACACGAATGTAGCTACTACACTGAAGGGATTTTAGAGATGTAATTAAGGTCCCAAATCTCTTGTCTTTAAGGTAGGGGAGATTATTTAGATGGGTCTGCCCTAATGACATGACCTCTTTTTTTTTTTGATGTTTTAAAAATTTATTTATTTGTTTATTTATTTAGGCTGCACCGGGTCTTGTGGCATGCAGGATCTTTGTTGCGGCCTGTGGACTTCTTAGTTGCGGGCATGCATGCGGGATCTAGTTTGCCGACCAGGAATCAAACCCATGCCCCCTGCATTGGAAGCGTGGAGTCTTACCCACTGGACCACCAGGGAAGTCCCCACATGACCTCTTTAAAAGTAGTTTTCTCTGGTTGGTCACAGAAAGGAAATTCAGAGATTCAAAACGCAAGAAGGATTCAACATGCTTTTGTCGGGTTGTAGATAGAGAGGCCCCATGGCAAGGAATGTGGTGGCTCTAGGAACTGAGCGTGGCCTCCAGCTGATAGCCAGCATGGAGAGGGGACCTCAGTTCTACAACCATAAGGAACTGAAATCTGCCAACAAGAATAAATGAGCTTGACGGCAGATTTGCTTCCAGAGCCTCCAGTCAAGAATTAAGCCCAGCAGACTCCTTGATCTCAGGCTTGTGATATCCTGGGCAGAGAACCCAGCCACATTGTGCTGAGCTTCTGATCTACAGAACCGTGAGCTAATAAATGGGTGGTTGTTTTAAGCTGCTAAGTTTGTGATCATTTGGTATGTAGCAGAAGACTAATACACCAGCTGAATCTCCTGCAAGGTTTTCTGAATGAAATTTCTTCTATAACAGTAAGTACATCATTAGAATTTTAGAAAGAGCCTGGACTATATAGAAAAAGGAAGAGGAGTTGTTTTATTCTCTTTGCTTAGTAGTTTATAGTAACATCTATGGAGAAGAACTGATCATTTCCTCACCAATTGTCATCATGGGCAGTTGCTATCTATCAGTGAGTCTTAGAGTAACTAAATATATTGGCTTTGAACTTAACCCCATCTGGATCCAAATCCTGGTCCAGATACTTACTAGCTCTGCAGCCTTAGGAAAATCACTTAGCACCTATCTCCTCATCTGTAAAAATCAGGTTGTTAGTAAAGATTAAGTAAAATTACACATGTGAAAGAGCCTAATGCATACTAGCTGCATAATAAATGCTAATTTCCTTTCTTTACCAAAATAACTTCTATACTTCCCCAGCCTACATTTTTAAAAAAATTTATTTTATTGAAGTATAGTTGATTTATAATGTTGTGTTAATTTCTGCCGTACAGCAAAGTGATTCAGTTATACATATATATACACTGGTTTTCATATTCTTTTCCATTATGGTTTATCACAGGATATTGAATATAGTTCCCTGTGCTATACAGTAGGACTTTGTTGTTTATTCATTCTATATATATAATAGCTTGCATCTCCTAATCCCAATACTTTTTTTGTTTTATTGCTTTTCTATCATCTCATTTGAGACTATTTTATATGGTAAGAGAATTACTACCTTTGCTGAAAGTGATTGAAAAATAAACTCTCGATAAAGCAGAAACTAACACACCATTGTGAAGCAATTATACTCCAATAAAGATGTTAAAAAATAAATAAATAAATAAACTCTTGGGGAAAATGCTTCTATGTACAGTGGAGGACCATTAAGGTTTACCTCAATCTTAAGTGAAAAGAGATTTTGTCGTAATAAGTTAGTAACAGTAAAATTTCAGCAGCCAACGAGGTGAAAAAGGAGTAATAGCCAAGATTCTGCAGGAACAGCGGTGCTGGTGGTCCACCTTTATAACTTTACTCTCTGGGGCCCTGAGTTGCCTCATTGCTCCAGGGTTGGATGATGGGGATGAGGGTGGGAACAGTAATCACACAGAGACAAGCACATCACCTAATACTTCTAGAGTGAGTGTATCCTCTTCCAGGTTTTGACCTTGTTCAGATGGGGCACTAACTTCACAACGATATTTCCCGGCATCATTTCTCGTAACATTTTTGATCCGTATGCTGAAATCTATCATCTCAGCTCGATCTTTAAAATCTCCTTTTAGAAAAAGAGGACAATGATGTTAATAATGATATAATAACTTTCTATACAGTACCTTTCTCTAGTCACTTCATTCAGTAACCACTGCATTTATTTTCCTATTAATAAACTCAATTTAAAAAGTATATATGAGTGCTGCTCTTTCAAATTTCTATTTCTTTTTTAGAATGTCATGCTGTTCACAAAAGAACACTCAGTTCCGTATTCCCATATTTTATTTTAAAGAATTCAACCCTCATTCCTGCCTCATCCCCTTTTTAGTATGCTAGAATAAATAGATTCACATCTTCAAAAGATACTGGAGAGCCTAGTTTAACTAGCTGGAACAGTAACTTCATGTGTGGTGGCTTGCATGATACTGCCACAAAAAAGAAGGTGAGGGGGTCTTTAAAAACATTCTTTGGATTAGTTTTTGATAGTAATTTGTGCGGAATTAAAATAGTGTTTTGTATCATGTTAGATTAGCATTACAGAAAATTCTAGTAAAGACAGCTGTGCTATTAGGCCTCTGCTGCCCGTAATCCTATCTTAACAGGTAAGAACCAGAGGGATATTTTAAATTTTCTATGAACTTTAAACATTTGCTCACTTGTTTAATTCTTTAAAATTAAAGTAAAACGTATTTTAAAATAATAACCTGTTTATTATACTTAAGTTGTATTTCCAACTTTTAAAATAATTATAATGGAAAATTTCAAGCATGCACAAAATTAGAGAGTATAGTAAAATGAACCTCAACAAACCATCACCCAACTGTAATTTTAATCAATGCTAGGCCTGTCTTACTACATCTGTACCTTTAACCACTGGATTATTTTGAACTAAATCCCAGACATCATTGCATTTTATCTATCATTACCAATACTTTAAATTAAAAGTTCACTATATATTCAACAAGAAGGGTAGGGAGTATAAAGAAATGTATAACAATAAAAAATGTAAAAATGAAAGCACTGGATAAGGGTAGCTGTATTTACCTTCCCCTAAGTCTTAACTCCCTAAACTTCTCAGTGATGGCCTTGCTTTCTCAATGGTGATATGGAAAAAGGGTAAAGTTACTACAATCGAGCAGTGACCCTTCATCCCAACCCCACACCATCTTTTCTTCCTTTCTCTCAAGAGTTTAATCTACTGGGCCAGCAAGAACAATGGCATCTTACATCCTCTAGAAGTGAGGTGAGAAATGAGGGGTCCAGGGCCTCCATGGAGTTCATGCATGGAGGTGAATTTCTTCTGTTCTCTGTCCTCTGTTTTTGTGGTTGTTGTGTTTTGGGTCTCAGTCTCTACTGGTTTCATCTCACACTTACAGAAACACATTCTCAGTCATCAGCCATGTCCTGCCCTCATTGGTTAATTAAAGGACCTGGGGTATTTGGTGCTCTCTTGCTCTCACCTTATCGAGTCCCAGCATCTTACCTTGAAGAGCCTGTTGATAGTAGACAAAGGAGACACTGTGCCCCAGTTTCTTCCACTCCAATCTGGAGGAACTGGTCTTCTTTGGGTATTTACAGGCTAAAATAACCTCTAGGAACAAAAACAAAAATACTTTTTAAAAAAATTGTCCCTCTGAAATAATCTTTTAGTTAATTAATAAATTTTTAACATCCTTAAATTATTCTTTTATACATTCATTCATTTATTTATTTATAAATTTCCTCAACAGGTACCATGTTGGCTTAATTCAAAGATGAATTGAAAGCATTACGATTATTTCGCAAAATAATTTTGTGACACTATGCTACTTTCCCTAGTTCTTGAGCCTCAGTTGTCATCTGTAAAATAAGATAGTATCTCATAGAGTTGTTGAGTCTTCATATACAATAATATATGCAAAGCACACATGCCTGGACATAGTAAGTCTTTAAAAATGGCAGCTATGATTAACTATTTATCTTTTTCTTCCCCATCTATCTCAGTCTTCAAGGAGTTTACAGTCTGGTAGAAGAGACAAATAAGACAGTGTAATTTCAGTCCAAGGTGATGAGTGCCAGGATGGAGGTAAATAGTGGATGCTCACACCTACTGCCTAAGAAAGGCACTTATGGGCTTCCCTGGTGGCGCAGTGGTTGAGAATCTGCCTGCTGACGCAGGGGACACGGGTTCGAGCCCTGGTCTGGGAAGATCCCACATGCCGCGGAGCGGCTGGGCCCGTGAGCCACAATTACTGAGCCTGCGCGTCTGGAGCCTGTGCTCCGCAACAAGAGAGGCCGCGATGGTGAAGAGGCCCGCGCACCGCGATGAGGAGTGGCCCCCGCTTGCCACAACTAGAGAAAGCCCTCGCACAGAAACGAAGACCCAACACACCCAAAAATAAATAAATAAATAAAATATTAAAAAAAAAAGAAAGGCACTTAGCCCGGCCCAGGCCGTGCTATGGAACCCCAAATGGTCCCTCAACACGCTGCATTCTCACTCAGATCCCTTTTTTGATAACCTTCTCTGAAAATACATTAATACACACCCAATATGGTCTCCTAATAAATCATTGACTCCTACCCCTCACCTCAATCCAGAAAAATTATTCAAAGATTTAATCTTGGCATCAGGTTTAACCGCCTCAATGTAGCTCACTAAGGTTACTTTACCACAGGGAATTTACTGCACTTATGTCATTAAAGAATTCCTGGAACTACCCAAGGAGCCCCCTCTTTTAACTGTCCAAACAAGATGACGGACGGAAGAAAAACCCAGGGCCTGCCTGCCAACTGCTTCAAGTTGCCAAATGGAAACCTCTAGTTCTAACTATTTTTTAAAGTATGTTTCAGCCAGCTCTCCGGAGTGTCAACTTCATATTTTTTTAAGTTTTTATTTTATATTGGAATATAGTTGATTTACAATGTTGCGTTAGTTTCAGGTGTACTGCAAAGTGATTCAGTTATACATATACATATATCCATTCTTTTTCAGATTCTTTTCCCATATAGGTTATTACAGAGTACTGAGCAGAGTTCCCTCAACTTCATATTTCTGAAACATTTTTTCCTCCACAATGCATACAGTTTGACCTAAAAAACAAAGCGTCTTTGACTAGAAGAGAAACTATGGTAAAATCCTTCTCATACCTCTGATTTTGATGTTAAGCAGACTTAATGCCGTTAAAAAAAAAATAATTCAGGATATTACATGACATGGTAGATTAGAAAGCAATACTTATAATATTTATCCCAGGTTTTATTAAACGTATACACATAGATATGGATAAAAAGCCTGTATAAATATGTATGAAAATATTAACCCAGTGATGATTTCTGTGTGACAGAATTATGATTTTTCTGTTAAAATGTAGTTTCTAATTTTTTTTTTTAGTTCCACACACATTGCTAGAAATATAGAAATAGAATAACAGGTAATGGAAGATAGAAAGTAGGATAGAGAAAAGAAAGACAAGGAAAAAAAATCTAAAAGTTGTTTTTAAGGATACCTAGTTTTAAAAACAGGTTTTATGTTACAAACAGACATCATTTTACAGACGTGTTTACAATTACGTTACACAGACAAATGTGTGCCGAGGGACTTGTCTGAGGAAACGTGGTTCTGTTCTGTTATTACGGAGAATGGGTGGTGGCCTTCCGGAGTCTTGAGTTTTAGATAGGTTTCCTTCCCGTATTTTGTTGAGTTTCCAACAATTAAACACACACCCACACTCATTTTTAGCTCACACTCCTAGGTCTTAGGAATAAATTTACACTCAAATAATCATATTGTTTCACATATTTAACTGGACACACACACACACACACACTCACACACACGCTCCTTTTGGTCAGTTCTTCCTGATTTCTATACTCATTACTCTGTGGAAAACCTCTGCAGAAATTATGTTAAAAATGTAACCAATGGTTTTCTTAAGTGAAGTGACTCCACTCCAGCCTCAATCTCATTGACCATATAAAATGTGGAGAAATGGTCTATGCAATTTGTCCAAAATATATTGAGTATTTACTGTGTGTCTGGCATTGTTCTTGAGCTATAGCAGTGAGCAAAACAAAGATCCCTTCCCTTCGGGATCTTACAGTTTGCAGGGGGTCAGACACACAAGAAATACCACGAAGTGAATTATACAGTATGTTAAGAGGTCATGAGTGCTATGAAAATAAGAGTAGATCAGAGTACAGGAAGTTTGGGAATCTGGGGATTGGGGGTGCAGTTTTAAAAAATAGAGCAGTCGGAGTTCACCTCATTTAGAAGGTGATATTTAACCAAAGACTTAAAAGAGGGAATTTGAATTTTTGAATTTCCTGGAATCTGAATTTCGCCTTGTGGTTCTTTGGGAGTGTTCCAAGCAGGGGAACACCTTGACCTCCAAAACTGTGAGAAACAGTAAATCTACTAGAATCACGGGGCCAACATCTGAGGATAAAGAACTAAGTGAACTGAGAAGCTAACTACCATGAACTCTCCTCTCTCTTTTCAGCCAAAATTCAACATCCGTGGCCAGCATAATTTTCTGTGTCTAGCCCTCGGCGTTATTATGCCATAATATAGTGGTTTAAGGCGCAGGCTTTGAAGTTAGACCTCTGCCATAAACCAGATGTGTGATATTGAGCAAATTATTTAACTTTTTAAAAAAAGATGTGATTGTGTTCACATCTGTAAAATGACAAAAACAACATTACTCATCTTGCAAAGTTGTGGTAAAGATTAAATGAGATAATATATTTACATACTTGGGTGCACATGGTACTCTGTATATAGTCCATGTTCCATAAATGGTTATTATTACTTTTACCCATGAGGCACTTCTCTTACTTGTAATTGTAAGCTTGCCTTGGCATGGTAGAAATCCATACTTAATAACATCATAAATCTACCTCCAAATTACTCAGATTTGAGCTAAAGTGTTTCCTGTGTTTGAGACAGCAAAGAAAATAATATAGACATAAATCATACTTTCTCAAAGCAAGGCATATTAGGACAGAAAAATGCACCAAGTTTTTCTATTAAGATGATTATTACATTGCCAAAAATACCTGTTCCAGTTTGGATTGAGAAAAGATAATTCTTTGTTTGGAAAAAGCATTTGTTCAACATGTAGCAAAATAATCACTTTAAGGAATCACACCGCTAGAATCATTGTGAATTTTAATTTTTCTAAGATTCTGTATTGTTGACTCTTGTTTGATTTCATTCTCTGTGCTCAAGTTAAAAATCATCAAAATCTTACATAATGCAAGAAGAGAATGGATACTACCAAAGTAGTTCTGGAGAATTACCATAAATTATTACTTCTGTGGAGAAAAGCATGCTATTAGATTCTGATTTATTGCTCTCAGGGTTGTGCTCTCTGCATAAGGCTGCTCATGTAATTTACAAGCCTGGCAGAGCAGCCCTCGCTTTACCCTCATTCTGCTTTTGGCCTCACTATGGGAAGTGATACAGAAAAGCAGTACTGAAAAGAAGGAATTAATTAATTCATGATTTATTGACATCAGAGAGACAAGAGACAAAAAACTGAATGAATTGGGGGGAACACACATATACATATACACAAATCATAAAATATTTTAGTACAACTCAACAACAAAAAAAACAAACAACCCAATCAAAAAATAGGCAGAAGACCTAAATAGACGTTTCTCCAAAGAAGACGTACAGATGGCCAATAGGCACATGAAAGATGCTCAATATTGTTAATTATTAGAGAAATGCAAATCAGAACTACAATGAGATACCACCTCACACCAGTCAGAATGGCCATCATTAAAAAGCCTACAAATAACAAGTGCTGGAGAGGGTGTGGAGAAAAGGGAACCCTCTTGCACTGTTGGTGGGAATGTAAGCTCGTGCAGCCACTACAGAAAATAGTATGGAGGTCCCTCAGAAAACTAAAACTAGAATTACCATATGATCCAGCAGTCCCATTCCTGGGCATATATCCGGACAAAACTATAATTCAAAAAGATACATGCACCCCTATGTTCATAGCAGCACTATTCACAATAGCCAAGACATGGAAACAACCTAAATGTCCATCGACAGATGAATGGATAAAGAAGAGGTGGTACATATATACAGTGGAATACTAACTACTCAGCCATTAAAAAAAAAAAGCCATTTACAGGGGGCTTCCCTGGTAGTGCAGTGGTTAAGAATCTGCCTGCCAATGCAGGGAACAAGGGTTCGAGCCCTGGTCCGGGAAGATGCCACATGCTGCGGAGCAACTAAGCCCGTGCGCCACAACTACTGAGGCTCCACTCTGGAGCCCGCGAGCCACAACTACTGAACCCAAGTGCCACAACTACTGAAGCCCGCATGCTCCGAAACAAGAGAAGCCACTGCAATGAGAAGCCCGCGGACCGCAACGAAGAGTAGCCCCCGCTCGCTGCAACCAGAGAAAAGCCTGTGCGCAGCAACAAAGACCCGACATAGCCAAAAATAAAATAAATAAATTAAAAAAAAGAAAAAGCCATTTGCAGCAACATGAATGCCGCTAGAGATTATTATATTAAGTGAAGTAAGTCAGAAAGAGAAAGCCAAATACCATATGATATCACTTATATGTGGAATCTAATATATGACACAAATGAACCTATCTAAAAAACAGAAACAGACTCACAGACATAGAGAACAGACTTGTGGTTGCCAAGCGGGAGGGAAGGTGGGGGAGGATAGACTGGGAGATTAGGGTTAGTAGATACAAATTATTACATATGGAATGGATGGACAACAAGGTCCTACTGTATAGCACAGGGAACTATATTCAGTGTCCTGGGATAAACTGTAATGGAAAAGAATATAAAAAAGAATGTATAATGTATATATGCATAACCAACCGAGTCACTTTGCTGTGCAGCAGAAATTAACACAACATTGTAAATCAACTATACTTCAATTAAGAAAAGTAAAAACAAAAAAATATTTTAGACTTTAAGTAAAATTAAGTTACTGCATAAAATATCCTAAAAGTGAAATGTTGAAGAAGATAGATAGAAATTTATTTTTGCTTTATGGAAAGCCAAGTTGGAATGATTGGAGCACATATAAAATAGAATCAAAATATAATTTTTTATTAAAAGGAGCAGAGGCGAGATTAAAAAAATAGAAAATACTTGGGAGTAAATAAGACTAACATTTGATTGCAATAAACATAGAAGGATTTTCTATTTCCTATCTGTAGAAGGATTTATTTTCAAAATAAAACATACATTTTAAAGTGATATAAAAATGGTACAGGGTTTTAGTTTAGAGTGTTGGAAATGCTTTGAAACTAGATAGAGGTGGTGGTCACACAACATTGTGGATATAATAAATGACACTTAATCGTTCACTTTAACATCGTGAATTTTATGTTATGTGAATTTCGCCTTAATACATTTTTTTAAAGTAATGTAAGACTAAAGAATACACTTTTTGCATCCTAATTCAGATATCATGGCGTAGGGCCTGGGGAGGCAGAGATGAATATCTGTGGTATCCAGTTGGACCCAACAGTAAGATCCTCCAGAAAAGTAAAAAGTGAGAGAAATTAACTTTGTTTCCTTTGTCCCACATGGATACCCTGATCCCTTTTCCTCTCACTGTGCTCACTCACTGGCTTTTCCAGTCTCCTTTTGGGCATCTCACCCAGCCCTGTTTGTCTTCCCTGTAAGTACTCCATAGTCCCAAATTACTGCCAATCATTAATTTCTGTTTCCCATCTCTTCCCATTTAAAACTACGTCATGATAAAGAGTGTTTTATTAGGTTAATCATGTAAAATATTAGGACTTCAAAGAACCTGAATAACCTAAATAATTATTTAAGTGAATGACTGATTCACTGATTCTTATTATAGCATATTATTATTTAACAAGCACATATAACTTACTATATGCCAGGCATGTCTGTAAGCACCGGTTAAATACTAGATCATTTAATTCTTCTCACGCCAGGCCCCTTTTTAAAATCTTTTTCTCTTCACTCCAAACCTATCTCTCTCCAACTGCAGGAAACTAAGACATGCCTAAAGAAAAGGGATCAGACATTTGAAATGAGTTTCTTAAATGTTTATGGTCTAAAGAAGCATCACATTTAAGAAACAGTAATTTTTCTGGTTGCCCAGTATTATTAATGTGTTCTAGGTAAAAACCCTTCAGAGAAGTAGTAGATAGTCAACATTTGAAGTAAATTTATAAAGGCTCATAATTCTTTTTGGTTATTAGATCCTTAAAAAATTTTTTTAATTGTGATAAAATACACATAACTTAAAATTTACCTGCTCAATGATTTTTACTGTACAGTTCAGTAGTATTACATATATTCACATTGTTGTGCAAGCAATCTCCAGAACTTTTTCATCTTGCAAAATTGAAATTTTATACCTGTTAAATACCAACTCCTCCCTTATAAATATTTTAAGAGGCTAAAATAAGTAGCAAAATGATACCCCAACAATAGGCTATATTAACTTTATCTTAAATACATAGAGTGGGGTTTGCAGTGTTAATTCCCATTTACCAAATTTAGCTGACTGGAAACTTTGCAAGATCTCCTTCTCCCAGTTTTACAAATTAGATTTGCTTTGTTGCAGATACTTTATGTAATGAGACATTCTTTGTACATCAGGTCTCTCGTGGAATGTCCAAAATTTCTACTGAGGAGGTGGAGAAACAGTTCTCAAGGGGGAAACAGCAGTGAGCAGCATTTCAGCAGAGGAGTTAGCACGAAGTGAGACAGAGGTTCCTGACAGATAGAAAGGCACTAACGTGTGTCATCTCTGTGAGTTATTTCAACAATACAGACCGTGAAAATCAGTCAGGTACTCTACCTTGATACTCTATTGCTGTGACTACTTGATGATCTTTTGAGGCAGAGAATCCATAGGCCTTATGATCTGAAAGATTAAAAGAGATAGGATAATTAAAATAGTGCAAAAGGCCATTTTCAAATGTTTGAATGGGATGCCATGTTAAAGAAAACTAGCCTGAAGTTTGGTGACAGTTTCACACAATTCATAACACATAAGTTTTAAAGTATCGAAATAGGAAAAGCTAAGGCAAACTATATGTTTTTTCCATTTTCTATATTGTGGCTTTGCCCTTTAAGCATTTCCCAAAGCAGAACTCATGCATCTATTTGCGCCCCTCCCCCCTGCAGCCCCCCCAGACAACACACTCTCACAAGCTCAACTGCTAAACAAGAGTTTATGTCCTTAATTCAGCCTAATGTGCGATCTAGTACTGTCACAGGTATTGCCCCCTGCAAATAAAAGCTAATTATTTTTAGTGCTTTATGTAAGGACATAAATTGCTTTATGAACTTATCCCTGACTATACCTATATCATATAGAAATGAGTCATTCAACGTATTTACTATGAAATGTACATAGTACATACATAGTATGTACATGACATATACATGGTACATATGTACATAGTATATACATAATATATAATGATTACAAACTTTGTATAATAAAGTTCTGATAAAAAATGCAAACAGAACACCTTTGTTATCCCCCTAAACAGTTCCATGATTTTCCAATCCTGGAAAAATCACTGATCTATAGGACTGAAATCCCTAATGGGATCTGATATGATGATGATGATGATGATGATGATGATGATTGATGGTGACGATATTATCAGTTTCCCCACCTGATGAAATCCACATATTTTTCAGGTGGGGAAACGGAGGCACAGAGAGGGTAAGAAACTTGGCCAAGGTTATATTAGTAGTAAGTGGTGGATCTGGGATTTTAACTTACCTAAATTATACCCAAAGCCCACAGTGTTTATTACTCTTCTATACTGGGCCTCACATCACGTTCCTCCCAAGCTGAACTATGAGGAAGGACTGCAGATTAACAAAGATGCCTGGTGGAAAAGTCCACTGGTCTAATGAAGATGGCATAGGTTGAGAAATTGGTGGTAATAAGCAAGGCAAGGACTGGCTCAGAAGAGTAACAGGAAGATGGAAGCTAAGAGGCTATGACTGGAGAAGTAGGGCACTAAGGTAACCTCAGAGGAAAGCTCTAGATAAAGCTTTCTCAATGTTGACACTACTGACATTTGAGACTAGATCATTCTTTGTTGTGGGAGGCTGTCCTGTGCATTGTAGGATGCTTTGCAGTATCACTTGCTTCTACCCACCAGATGCCAGTGGCATCCCTACCCCCCTACCCCAAGTCATGACAACCAAAAATGTTCCTAGATATTGCCAAATGTCCCCTGAGTGTAGGATGGGGAAGTCCTACCTGGTTGAGAACCACTGCTCTAGACTTACAGCTAGGCTGGTTTGACAACCCAGGAATAGACTTAAGGAGGGCAAGGAACCATGAGTTCAAGGATTTTGAAAGTTCCTATAAGATCAGAATTTCTTAACTATGAAATAATTTATTACACTTTTGTGAAGGAGAGAAAAATCCTTCATATGACATGGCATCTTGTCTTTCAATCATTCATCTATAAGTACATTGACATGTAAATGAATCTTCCACTGTGGCAGATTTTATCACTCCTGAAGAATACATGCTATTTGGATAATTTTTTTTTTTCCTTTCTCTCTTCTCTTGGAAGCCTGGACAGCAAATCTAATTGTGAAATTAAAAATCTCAAAAAACTATAAACCTCAAATGTCTAGCTCAACTGTTCAACATTGTTTAACTATTCAGGTTCTACGTATCTCTAAATTGAAAACATCTTCACTAAGGAAACTGGCAAATCTATGTGAAGAACGTAGGCCTGAACTGATCCTTTTTACTGACCCTTGTAAATATACTTGTATAAAGCAGTAACCCACTTGGCTCAGTCTTAGAGAGGTATTGGAGCCACCAAAGAGTAATTTCAAAATAACTCTTTTGCTTGCATATTTCAAAAACCATGAAGGGGTCCAAGAAATCTTTTAAAATACTCTATTTTCCCTTTTCCATGTACTTTTGTCACATGCTAGAATATGTCCCATAGTCCTCTGAACCGCTCCCCCCCAGCCCCTCATGCCTTTCTTTTCCAGCTTCTCCTCTCCTGCCTCAACTTTATTTTGTAGAGTCCAAAAGGAGGGTTTGGATTTTCAGACAGCAGAGGAAGGGAAGAGACTAAGCTGGCCAAGCCAGAATCCTCTTAAGTGAGCTGGAGAAAAGTTAGGGTCTCATGGGTCCTCGTGCATTACACCTACGTTTAAATGACCTGATCGTTGAATGTTTTTGCCTGTGATTCTGATTCTAAACCATTATTCTGTGAAACTTTCGAAGTACACTTTGAAAGAGTCTCTTTTCTCCTTTAGAAATGTGTAAATTAGTGTGCTCAGAGAAGTTCCAATTATGACTGGCGTTTCTCGTGACTTTTGAACTATTTTAGTATACTTTTTAGACAAAACAATGAAGATTCATATTCCCTAGAAACCAGTTGAGGGGACAATGTTGGCAAAATAGGAAAAGATAATCTTTGTTCCCTTCACATCACATCTTTGAACTTTTCAAACACCACACTGCCTACTGAGAATGTTTATTTTCTTTAGGAGTCTTGGGCCTACTTTCATTTGAGGCAAACATTAGTCCAATCTGAGACTGTAAGATTTAGGATCAGATTGAATCATCTTTTCCTTTTCCTTTTTTTTAAAAAAGTAATTAATTAATTAATTTTTGGCTGCGTTGGGTCTTTGTTGCTGCGTGCGGGCTTTCTCTAGTTGTGGCGAGTGGGGTCTACTCTTCGTTGTGGTGCACAGGCTTCTCACTGCAGAGTCCTCTCTTGTTGCAGTTGCAGAGCATGGGCTCTAGGCACGCAGGCTTCAGTAGTTGTGGCACACGGGCTCAGTAGTTGTGGTGCACGGGCTTAGTTGCTCCGTGGCATGTGGGATCTTCCTGGACCAGGGATCAAACCCATGTGCCCTGCATTAGCAGGCAGACTCTTAACCACTGCGCCACCAGGGAAGTCCCTCTTCCCTTTTCTCAGTTCCACTTTTCTACTTGCTAAAACTTCCTTTGAGAATTATTTCTTCAATTTTCAAAAATCACTTTTAAAGTTCTATGGAAAATAACAGCTGTTAACTTCAGGAATTTTATTAATTCCCTCATAACTTTTGTATGTATATATTTGAATAGAAAAAAAAATGTGTCTCAGACAAGGAAAAAGAAAGGATTGGTTGAATTGCAAAAACTATGAAGGCAAAAAAATTATAATGGGGCTTAGTACTATTAAATTAATGAATAGATAGCATTTCTTGGTAGGCTGAATATTTCCTTCAATGATTTTAAGCATCTTCTCCTAGCTGTCTTGCTTCCTCTAATTCTATTTACTTCAAGGTTTGCCTTTAATTAAGTAAAAATATTTTTTAAAGTGTAGTCACTTACATTGAACTTATTTAAACAGAAAGCTCTAAATCTTAAAAAAAAAATAAGATTTCTACTGTTTTCCAGCCTAAGTCTTCGAATTCAGTTTTATTTTTCTAACTTGAACCCAATAACTCTATTTATGAAAGCAAAATGTTTTGTATCAATATTTCACTAGCAGATGTTAGGAATAGGATCTGTTGGCCGTATTCTTTTTTTTTTTTTAATATATTTATTTATTTATTTAATTTATTTATTTTTGGCTGTGTTGGGTCTTTGTTGCTGCACGCGGGTTTTCTCTAGTTGCGGCGAGCGGGGGCTACTCTTCGTTGCTGTGTGCGGGCTTCTCACTGCGGTGGCTTCTCTTGTTGCAGAGCACGGGCTCTAGGCGCGTGGGCTTCAGTAGTTGTGGCACACGGGCTCAGTTGCTCCGTGGCATGCGGGATCTTCCCAGACCAGGGCTCGACCTGTGTCCCCTGCACTGGCAGGCTGCTGGCTGCTTTCTTGAACTGATTTTTTTTCTTCACTTTTCTTGAGTAAGTTAAGTAGAAAAATAAACAAAAACTTGTCACGTAGGGCCGCTGGTTAAGGTCAAAAATTGTTTTAAACCTAGCTACAAAACGTCTTTCATAGTTATGGATGTGTGCCAAAATCACTGGCAGAAGTTCATAAAATGAGATTAAGAGATGATTATTTCCATAACTTCTAAATCTCCAAGTCAAGTAATTCCTAGTCAAATAAAACCTTTGTGATTCTTTTCTCCCCCCACTGTAAGAATGTAAGTTCTTATATGTCTATCACCCATCTAAAATAATTTGGTTTGACTAAGAATAAATATGTATTCACACTATCACAGCTTAAAAATTTACTATAAAAGTGTTATTTAAGTGAACACTTTTCATTGAAAACATGATTAGGAAAAACTGAGATGTTACAGAGGTTTTCTGTTTGTTTTAAAAGTACATTATAGAGGACTCCCCTGGTGGCACAGTGGTTAAGAATCTGCCTGCCAATGCAGGGGACACGGGTTCGAGCCCTGGTCCGGGAAGATCCCATGTGCCGTGGAGCAACTAAGCCCGTGCGCCACAACTACTGAGCCTGTGCTCTAGAGCCCGTGAGCCACAACTACTGAGCCTGCGTGCCATAACTATTGAAGCCTGTGTACCTAGAGCCCGTGCTCCACAAGAGAAGCCACCACAATGAGAAGCCCGCGCACCACAACAAAGAGTAGTCCCCGCTCGCCACAACTAGAGAAAGTCCGCGTGCAGCAATGAAGACCCAACGCAGCCAAAAATAAATAAGGACTAATAACTAACTAATAAGGACCTACTGTATAGCACAGGGAACTCTACTCAATACTCTGTAATGACCTATATGGGAAAAGAATCTAAAAAAGAGTGTATATACGTATATGTGTAACTGATTCACTTTGCTGTACGCCTGAAACTAACACAGTATTGTAAATCAACTATACCCCAATAAAAAATTCTTTTAAAAAAGTACGTTAGAGAGAATACCGTGCATAAAAGCAAGTCATAAAAACTGTGAGTATAAATTATTTCATAAGTTTTCAAAAATAAAAATAGCCATGTGTTTTCTTTTTTAAAATTTATTTATATTATTTATTTTTGGCTGCATTGCGTCTTTGTTGCTGCATGCGGGCTTTCTCTAGTTGCGGCGAGCGGGGGCTACTCTTCGTCGCGGTGCGTGGGCTTCTCATTGCGGTGGCTTCTCTTGTTGTGGAACATGGGCTCTAGGCGTGCGGGCTTCAGTAGTTGGGGCACGCAGCCTCAGCAATTGTGGCTCTCGGGCTCAGTAGTTGTGGCTCGCGGGCTCTAGAGCGCAGGCTCAGTAGTTGTGGCGCAAGGGCTTAGTTGCTCCGCAGCATGTGGGATCTTCCTGGACCAGGGCTTAACTCATGTCCCCTGCATTGGCAGGTGGATTCTTAACCACTGCGCCACCAGGGAAGCCCTTAGTCATGTGGTTTAATCACTTATATACAATTATTAGAGTAACAAATATTAAAAAAATCCATAGGGCTAGCAGTAACAATAATACCATCCAGTATTTATTACAGATAAACATTTATATGGATAGAAAGTAACCCAATGAGGTAGGAATTAGGATATATTAGATAATATACTCATCTCTCTCACTATCTGTCATTCAACCATAATAGGTCATAGAAGGGGAGGGAGAGGAGAGGGCGGAGGAGGGAGAGGAAGGGAGTAAGGGAAAGGGAGAGAGAGACAGACACACAGACGGACACGTTCTTCTAGTCTCAGGCCATTCTGGCCCTTCTTCTTAATGAGACATTGGCATCCTATGTTCAGAGAAAGGAGAGCCACACAAAAGCACAAGGAGGAATAGAAGATGTGTTTGACCTTGGAGCTACCCATGGCTGATGTCCTGGTGAGTTAGTGATGACCTAAAGAATTTAAGGGTGATTTTGACAATGAATAAATTTTCCCCTTAAGAACCTAGCATCTAACAAAGACGTGACTCCACTCTGTTAATATCCTTATTTGACAGATGTGACAATTGAGAGAGGTTAAGTACCTTGCTCAAGGTCACAACACTAGAAAGCAGGGAAGCCAAGATGTGCATCTACCTACAGAGAGTTTAGTCTGGCTCCACAGACCTCCTCCCACCCCACCCCCTCATCCCCCATTCTCAAATCTGTGCAAAGCATTGGGAGAAATCAGTATCAGACAATGTTACTCTCAGGCACTCTGCAGACAACTTCACATCCACTATCAATCTTTAGGGCTGTAAAAATATTATTCAGGGAGTTTATAACAAATTGCCATTTTAACAGAGAAAGTGTTAACGGACAGATGTTTATGGTGAATGAATTAATTTGAACAAACTTTGTATATTTGTTATATACTGCACAAAAGTTTTATGCTCCCTCCTTTTTCTGATTTTTTAATCATTTGAATACAAGAAGGACAAATGATGCTTTGGAACTAAGTATAAGTTGTTTTCATAAAACTATATGCGTTAGTAAATTTAGGGAAACTGTCACAGTTTTCCGTTACCCAAACAACTGGACGATTAAATTTTTCATGTGGTATTCGCAATGAAGTAAATAAATTAACTTCTTACAGTAAAATAAATTCTCAAAAATTTCAAAGAAATGTTCTTCAAGCACATCTTCAAATGTTTAATGGTGGCCAACAGCATCAGAAAGCCATCAGTAGCTGAATTTCTCACCAGATACTCACCACTAGGACATGAAAGAAGCCCTTTGAGCATTCTGAGATCTTTCTTTGACACTCCCCAAGTGACAACCTCAGCCAAACACAATTTGTTCACCAGTGGCATTGACTATAGATTTTAGATAGACAACAACAGTCAACTCAAATCCAGCAGACTCTCAGACAAGATGAGGAAATGCCATCTTCCAACACTGATGCTAATAGGAATCACATACTCAATGTAAGGCATGGATATTAACCATTCTATGTCCTAATTCGTTCTCCCTAAGATTAGGGTGCCAGAAAACAATGGCCTTAACACTCTGGTAGTGTAAAATAAGAAATCATTACTAAAGATGTCAAGTATCAAAATAGACAATGGCCAAGATACTAAAATGGGAGATAAACCTGAGTGTCTCTCTTCACTAATTGATTTGTGGTCTGGGTTGTGTCTCAGGAACATCCTTAAAATACAGATGGTACATCAGGCTTTGAGAACTTGATACTTTAAGATTATTCATTGCCCTTTAATCTAAAATTATAGTTGCTAATTCTTAAACTTCAATATAGTTTTTCAAGATTAAAAGTCCAGAACCACCACCAGCATTCGATAGTTACTTTTCTCAGCAGCAAAAACATACTAATATAATTGTCAAATAAACAGTTTTTGAGAAGACGTATTGTTAGTCACTTCTCCAGAATTTTGATCAGTTCTGAGCAAAGATCTAAAACCAAGCTTCTGAATCTGGATTCTGAACTCTGGTTCTGAATTTCTACGATATGCAGATCTGCACAGAAAGTCCTAACAACTGACAACACAGATTATTCAGTGGCTGTTTGGGCCAGGGGACAATGAAATGGTTATTCTACAGTCATTTGATATTTATAAATCCACTTAAGCAACATATGTGAGAAGATAGCTCTTTTCCATCTGTTAAGCTCTCTCTATCCCCTACTCTATATAGATGTTTGTTTTAAACTTTCTTTCCACTTCAAGAGTTTTATTTCTCCACCTTACTGACTGAATTTCAGGAATCAATAGCAACCGTTAAATGCAGCAAAAGTTATGTTTTGAAAGCATGAACATGCAGCTATGAATACAAATTGTGTTTTACAGAGACTAGCATAAAGAGTATCAAAAAGATCTCTAATATCACCAGTCTGTTAAATTTATAATCTGCAAATGAAGTTATCTTTGCATTTCTCAAATGAAGATAGGGCACAGCTAATGTTTTCGATCTTTTTCTGAATTAGAAGATTTATAGAATACAATGAATAGACACATAACAGGAGACAGACTGACTGAGTTTAATAAGGCTTAAGCTTTGGGGCCCTCCCTTGCCTGGACACCTCCTAAGGGCCTGGGGGTGAAGTGAAGAGGGCCTAGTAATTTGTGCATATTTTGTAAAATTTGCAAGGATAAGATTTTTTTGTATAATTTTTCTTAGTGAGAACTCTAATAATCCATCCCAGCACACAGTTATGGACTGCTCCTTATTAATGAGTTTATTTAGGTTTCTAAATTTGACCAACCACAGTAAAGTGGTCTTCAGGGTCCACTGTCTGATAGTTCAACCTTTAAAATAGTAAGATTTTTTAAAAATTTTTTTTAAAAATTAATTTATTTTATTTTATTTATTTTATTTTTGGCTGTGTTGGGTCTTTTGTTGTTGTGCGCGGGCTTTTCTCTAGTTGAGGTGAGCAGGGGTTACTCTTCGTTGCGGTGCACGGGTTTCTCATTGCAGTGGCTTCTCTTGTTGCGGAGCATGGGCTCTAGGCACGTGGGCTTCAGTAGTTGTGGCACGTGGGCTCAGTAGTTGTGTCTCGTGGGCTCTAGAGCACAGGCTCAGTAGTTGTGGTGCACGGGCTTAGTTGCTCCGCAGCATGTGGGATCTTCCCGGACCGGATCTCGAACCTGTGTCCCCTGCATTGGCAGGCCGATTCTTAACCACTGCGCCACCAGGGAAGCCCCTAAAATACTAAGATTTTATATGACCAAGTAAATTGTATTCTCTTTCTCAAATTTCAATTCTTAAAAATGAGAGTTGAATAAATTTTAGTTTTTAACTCTCCTGCCGGATGATGATTCATAAAAGCTTTAGCCCTTAAGTTTCATACATGTGTTATTAATTAAATTCTATTACCATAAATGCTTCCAGAAGAGATCTGAAAACTAAGGGAAAGCTTCCCAGTTTATTGTTGCTTCATGTTTCCCTTGATTAATCTTCAGGAAGCCAAAGGAACAAGAACCATTTATTTTGAAGCAGAACATGGAAACAATGGCTTGGCGTTGCTTAACTGTCATATTTTACTACTGTCAGGCAAGATTGCTCAGGGTTAGTTACCCTGATTTCTAGGGTGCTCAAATCCAAGAACTATAATTTCCCCTTCCTTTTATTAAAGACAGTTCTCTGACTCATTCTTTTATTTCAAAACTGGTCCTACACATCCAACTGTGAGCTAACACCAGAATGCATTTTTTAGGGCCAGTCAACTAGGCCAATTGAAAGAAATGATTTAATGAACATCTGTGTTATGGACTGAATGTATCTCCCCAAAATTAATATGTTGAAATCCTAACCCCCAATGTGATGGTATTAGGAGGTAGGGTTTGGGGGAGGTGATTAGGTGTTGAGGATGCCGTGCCCTCATGAATGGGATTAGTGTCCTTATAAAAGGGACCCCAGAGAGCCCTCTCTCTCTCTCTCTCCACCATGTGAGGATACAAGGAGTTGGCAGTCTGTGTTGTTAATAAAATCCAAAAAGTCGAAACAAACCAAATGTCCATCAACTGATGAATGGATACATAAAATGAGGTCTAGCCATACAATGGCATATTATTTGGCAATGAAAAGGAATGAAGTACAGATAACATGATACAACACAGATAAACTTTGAAAATATTATAAGTGAAAGAAGCCAGTCACAAAGGTCATATATTATGACTCCACTTTTATGAAATTTCCAGCGTAGGCAAATCCACAGAGACAGAAAACAGTACGTAGTTGCCAAGGGCTGGGGAGAGTGACTGTTACAGGTATGGGGTTTCTTTTGGGGGTAATGAAAATCTTTTGGAATTGGATAGTGGTGACAGTTGCACAAATCTGTGAATATGTTAAAATAAAACACTGAATTATCTACTTTAAAAGGGTGAATTGTATGGTATGTGAATTATATCTCAATAAAGCTGTTTAAAAAACAAAACAAAACAAACAAACAAAAAAGTATCAGTCTGCAACAAGGAAGCAAGCTCTCACAGACACTGCATCTTCAAACACATTGATCTTGGACTTCTAGCCTCCAGAACCATGAGAAATAAATGTTTGTTGCTACCCAGTCTGTGGTATTTTTGTGATAGCAGCTCAACATAACTAAGACAATCTGCATGCATTCAAATCAGCGGGGCCTACAGAGCTACATCCTGGAATGGTCGTAAAATGAGTAGTAGAGATCCAATTTTTGACCCTTATTCAGATCAAGTATTAAAAAGGTGGACAAAGGTATTTGTGTCCAAATATGGCAGGCAAGGGCTTCCCTGGTGGCGCAGTGTTTGAGAATCTGCCTGCTAATGCAGGGGACACGGGTTCGAGCCCTGGTCTGGGAGGATCCCACATGCCACGGAGCAGCTGGGCCCATGGGCCACAACTACTGAGCCTGCGCGTCTGGAGCCTGTGCCCCGCAACGGGAGGGGCCGCGATAGTGAAAGGCCCGCGCACCGCGATGAAGAGCGGTCCCCGCACGGCGATGAAGAGTGGCCCCCACTTGCCGTAACTAGAGAAAGCCCTCGCACGAACCGAAGACCCAACACAGCCAAAAATTAAAAAAATAAAAAAAAAAAATATGGCAGGCAAAAGTCTAATTGCTGGGACTTCCCTGGTGGTGCAGTGGTTAAAGAATCTGCCTGCCAATTCAGGGGACACAGGTTCGAGCCCTGGTCCGGGAAGATCCCACATGCCGCGGAGCAACTAAGCCTGTGCGCCATAACTACTGAGCCTGCACTCTAGAGCCTGTGAGCCACAACTACTGAGCCCGAGAGCCACAATTACTGAGGCTGCGTGCCACAACTACTGAAGCCCGCACGCCTGGAGCCCGTGCTCTGCAACAAGAGAAGCCACCTCAATGAGAAGCCCGCGCACCGCAATGAAGAGTAACCCCCGCTCTCCGCAACTAGAGAAAGCCCGCGTGCAGCAATGAAGACCCAACACAGCCAAAAATAAATTAAAAAACAAAAGTCTAATTGCCATAACATAATTCAAGCGAAATGGCTTTGACATCCTGTACAGCATGAGGAAGACTGAATTTGTGGCAGAATCAGCGAGATATTTTGAATTATGTAGAGTCAGTCTCAGCATTTCAAGTTTCTGATGAGGAGATATTAGAACTGACTTCTCACCCATGGGAATAAAGAGCTAAATAGTATTGTACCTCCAACACCACCACCTTCCACAGGTTGGCTTTTTGACTGAATATCATCCAAAGGCAAACAAAAAGCAACATTAAAGTCCAGATGGGTGCAGAAAGGGTAGTCTGATAGAAATGTGACCTAAGTCTTTATTCCAGATGAAAACAGAATCATTCTTTGTCTTCAGGAAATCAAAACTGACAGAGAGGAAATGAGATCTATCTAGGTTTGAAACCCTGTTCTATGAATGATTAGTCACTTCGCCTTGGGCAAGCCTCAATCTTCTAAACTTTAGTTTCCACTTAGGTAAAATGAAGCTACCAATGCCTTCCTTATAGGTTGTAAAGATTAAATTAAAGTACGTAATTGCTTAGCCTCGATCCTGGCAAGGGTCCAATCTCTACAAACATTTGTTTCTCCTCTCCCTCTCCTCACTCCACATTGTTTTTTATCCAATATGTTGATGCAAATTTAGTTTCATAAATGACTCCATAGTAATCATGTATTAGGATGGACTATAAAAATATAGAATGAATTTTTAGAGTTATTACTTTTTCTTCCTTTTTTAAATTAATTAATTAATTAGGCTGCGCAGCTTGCCTTGTGGGATCTCAGTTCCCCCACCAGGGATTGAACCCAGGCCATGGCAGTGAAAGCGTCAAATCCTAACCACTAGACTACCAAGGAACTCCTATTTTTCTTCCTTTTTAAAATGACTAGCTTGACTTCTTCATTACAGTGGCTGCCTAGAGAAGGGAAGACCTAGGTTTCAATTCTTGCTTTGACATATTTGGGACAGTTATAGCCTCTTTGGATTGTGTCTTGTCATTTGTAAAACATGATTTATGATGACACCTTCCCTAACTACCTTAATCTCACACAATTCATCATACCCTTCTCCTTTATATGCTTTTTGCACTTAACGTCCAGGACAACACACTTGTCTAGGTTTCCTTCTCATGGATCTTATGATGGGACATCTCCTCTTCTCTGTCTATACTTCCTTCCTTAATGATGTGATCCAAACTCAGGGCATTAAACACTCCCAGATGTTAACAACTCCCAAATACATAGCTCCAGTCTAGGTGTCTCTGCTGAACTCTGGACTCAGATCCAAACGCCTATTCAACCTTGAAGGTTTAACAGACATTTCAAACACTACGTCCAAACCTCATCTTTATTTCTGAACCTGCTCCACTTTCCCCACCTCAGATGATTATTCTGGTTGCTCTGGCCAAAAATCTTGCAGTTATCTTTAATGATTCCACTTCCCAAAGCCCATGCCATATCCAGTTCATCAGCAAACCCTATTAGCTCTACCATCAAAATGCATCCAGAAACTGTCTATTCTCACTAATTCCACTGCTACCACCTGATCTGAGCACCACTGTCTCTTGCCTGGATCACTGCAATAAATTCCTGACTGGTCTCCTACTCTATCCTGCTCCTGCAGAATTTCATCTCAACACATACACTAAGGTGATCCTTTAAAATGCTAAATCAGATCGTGGCACCCTGGATTAGTTCTTTATTTCACCAGAGTAAGGGTAAAACTCCTTCATTGGCCGAGATGGCTCTATACAATTTGGCCTCATTGCCTTTCAGACCTTCTTTCCTTAACTCTTCCCTCCCTCTGCTCCAGGGACAATGGCCTTCTTCTTCTTCCTCAAAACAGGCCAGGCTCTGTCTATTTCCTCTTCCTGAAAGCCTCTTCCTTCAGATGTCTACAAAGTCCTTCACTTCTTCAAGTTTATTCTCAAAAGATACCTCCTTGATGAAGTCTATTCTGATGACCCTGTTTAATATCACAATCTCACCTGCACCTGACCTTTTCCCTTTCAAACTCCTGCTTCCCTTAATCCTGCTTTGATTTCTCTTTTTTCCATTGAACCTGTCATTCTAACATAGTATATAATGTACTTATGTATTGAGGGCAGGGGCCTTTATTTCTTTATCAATAGCCCAAGGGCTAAGAATAATGCATGATGTGTAGTAGATACTCAATAAATATTTGCCAAATGAATGGAAATGAATTTAATTATGGAGAAAATGAAAATGGAATATAAAGAGCTATGCTTAATTTTTTAAATTAAGGGATGAGACGCACAAGATTAAACAATAAAAAATTTTGAAGCAGCCAATTTGAAACTAAAAACACTTAGTTTATCACAGCATCACTGTGGAGAATCAATTTTCATATTATGCTGCAACAAAAAATTAAACATATTTGATGCTAAAAATGATGAGTCAACTCCTAAAATATCTTTCTGAGTAGTTACCTTAAATGTGATTTTAAATGCCATAAATCACCATTCTTGTTTTAAAAACATCTTTGTCACCTAAAAGTAAAAATAAATTTAATAAAAAATTCTAATTTTAATAACCACAAAGGTGAGAAGTTTTATCTTTTAAAACAAAATTATTTGCTTTTTAAAAGTTTTGATGTATGATTTAAAATAGCATTGTGATGGTTAATTTTGTGTTCACTTGGCTGGGCCACATTGCCCAGATATGCGGTCAAACATTTTTCTGGATGTTTCCATGAGGCTGTTTTTGGATGAGATTAACATTTAAATTGGTAGACTTTGAGTGAAGCAGATTGCCCTCCATAGTGTAGGTGGGTCTCATCTAATCAGTAGATGTTCTGAATAGAACAAAAGACTGAGCTCCCTCAAGCAAGAAGGAATTATGCCAGCAGACACCCTTGGAACTTGAACTGCAGCGTTGGCTCTTCCTTGGTCTCCAGCCTGCTGGCCCACTCTGCAGATTTTGGACTTGCCTGCCTTTTTAATCACATGAGACAATTCCTTAAAATAAATCTATATATCTATATATTTATATCTATATACACGCACATATCCTATTGGTTATGTTTCTCTGGAGAATTCTGACTAATACAAGCATCATAAGGAATTACAGTAATAAATTAATTTTGGAGTGTCTAATTTAATACAAGTGTTCTTTGTATCTTAGGAGTTCCTTCTGGAGGTTCAGCAATACACTGTAATTTTAAGAAATGTTCCATAATCATTTATGTTCTGAGAAAGCTCATCTAGAATAAACTTACAAAGTCAATCACTCCTCTTTAAACTTTAACAAACACCCTTCTCAGAGCCATGTCTATATCTCCAAGAACATGTTTAATTTAATCTTCCTTATTATTTTCACATAAGTCTTCACTTGGAGGGGAGGTGTGGGCGTTAAAATTCTCCATTAAAATTCTTTCCAATCTTCAAGGTCCCTCTTAAGTCTCACCACCTCTAGGAAGTTCTCCTGTGAAAGCTCTGAATGCCATTTTGACTACCCATGGAACTTTCCTTTCCAATCTACTTTGATAAAATTAAATAGCATTTTATGATTTGGCTCATTTGGTGGCTTTTGTGACACCATTTCCCTCCTGGTTCTTTTTTCTGATGCTCCTTTTCTGTCTCCCATCCCTCAGATTGGCCATTGACTTTTAGCATTTCATAGAAGAAGAAGGTTCCATGGTCATAAAGATTTGACAAACATTGGGTTAGCAAGTTAAACAAAGTTATCTATTGTAGGACTTTACAGAGCTCTTAATATGCTAAGGAGTATTGTGACTTTCCAAGAGGGGGATATGATTTATAGTAGAATAAGAGAGAAAAAGTCCAAGAGAAAAATATGTAGAAGATTGAGAAGAGGCAATCAGAGAAGTAAGAGAAACCAGGAAAGAATGATGTCATGGAAATCAAAGATGGGCAGACCTGCAAAAAGGGAGTATCAACAATGTCTGAAGTCCCAGAGGTCAAGTAAGTTTTTGATGAAAGTAAGCTGTGAATTTAGGAACTAGTAAGTTACTGATGATACAATGATAGTAATTTCAATGGCGTGGGAAGGGCAGTTTGACGCAGGTTGAATGGTCAGTAAAAAATGGAGAAAATAAATATAGAGCATCAATTCAAGATGTTTGACTATAGAATCATGGTGGATCTTTTTCCCTCTCAAAATTGCGAGACTTGAACACGTCTATAGCCTGTGATAAAAGAGTTAATAATGAAGATAAGTTGAAGATATATGAGATAGGGAATAAATGCTGAAGAAAAGGATCCAATGAGACTAGAAGAATAGCATCATGAGCACAAGTAAGGAATTAGCTTTCGACAGGAGACACTCCACTTCCTTTGATTCAGGAGGGAAACAGCCAAGAATGAATACAGATGTGGACAAGTTCTCAATTCATCTGCCGCCCTCCTACACGAGTTAAGATTCTGAGAACACAATCTGATCATATTTAGCTTCCTTCAGAGGCTTCCCCTTTGCCTTCAGGATGAATTCCAAATTCCTTCAAATGGCCTTTCAGAACTAGCTCCTGTCTTTCAATCTCCCCCTCAATCACTGCCCCGCTCCATATCCTATGTTCAAGTCACCCACCATGGGGCTCCCACTCATGCGGGCTCTTTTCACTCCAAAAGCCTTTGCAGTCTCAAAGGCTCTCTGCCTCAAATCCCCGCTCCCCAACACTCTCCTGAGAAATGCTGAACTTCTCTGTATAATTCAACACCCCGCTGAAATATCAGGAAAGGTAAAGGCTTCACCAGCCCCTTCTGTCCTTCTATACATACTCATCCATTCTCCTATCTGACACAGCACTTTTTACGAGCCCTTATTTGTTTGCTTTTACAAACTGTCTCTTACATATCTGATTCTTCCATTGGGTAGTGTTGGCACATGGTGATATTAGGAACTGTACCTATATTGCGCTTAACACACAAAAGGAGATAATTAAATGTCTGTTGTAAACAAGACTGAACATGTTTTGTCTTCAAATCAGATGTATTATAAATTCTTTTACAGTATTTTATATGTAGTATAAACTATATACCTAATGTAAAACATATTTTAAATATACTATAAACTATATATATATTTTTTTTTTTAATTAATTAATTTATTTATTTATTTTTGGCTGCTTTGTTTGGGTCTTCATTGCTGAGCGCGGGCTTTCTCTAGTTGCGGCGAGCGGGGGCTATTCTTCGTTGTGGTGTACGGGCTTCTCATTCTGGTGGCTTCTCTTGTTGAGGAGCATGGGCTCTAGGCGTGTGGGCTTCAGTAGTTGTGGCACGTAGGCTTCAGTAGTTGTGGCTTCCAGGCTCTAGAGCGCAGGCTCAGTAGTTGTGGCGCACAGGCTTAGTTGCTCTGCAGCATGTGGGATCTTCCCAGACCAGGGCTTGAACCTGTGTTCCTTGCATTGGCAGGCGGATTCTTAACCACTGCACCACCAGGGAAGTCCCTAAACTATATATATTTTTAATCTAGGACAATACCTGACATACTAGACCAATGAATAAAACTAGCTGAATTAAAATAAAGTATTAAGCTTTAGTTATATTTTAACATTTCTTTGATTGTATTAAAGGTTTATAGCCTCTTTGTACAAAAATCTAAAATATTGACACTGCATAACACTAAACTAGAAATACCTTCACTACATATAAAAGGAAAAAACTACTTTAGCATATTTTAGTGAAATGTGCATATATGCACACATGGTTTTCCTGCAGTGCATTCTGTAGTGTCATTATTTTTAACATTTTTCTCCCATTTCACTTTTTTTTCTCATGTCAGCTAAAAATGGACCTTGGAAAGGGAAAAGTTGGTTCCCTAAAAATAGAATATATAATAAATTTCCTACCTTCAACTGCCACTAACTGAAGAATTTAGTGCAATGAGGAAATACATGTAATTTACATTTATTTATTTTAACTCACTGGTTCTCAGCACTATCAGAATCTCTTTTCATAATAAATTTTTGATGCCTCTTTTATTATCCTGAAACAAAATTTATAGATAATTGACATTATATATTTATATTATATATACAGAATTTGGAAAACTAAATATAAATATAATATTTATAATAAATATAAATATATATAATATATTTATAATATATAATAAATATATTTTTATATTATAGAAATATAATATTTATCTATACTATATAAATATAATATTCCTTTAATATTAAGGAGAAATAAAAGGAAAACAATTTATAGTAACATAATATATATTTCAATTTATAAATGCTTGTACATGAGTACACTAGAAGACACAGTGAAGATGTCAGATATTAATCTACACTTATTGACAATAGCCAAGATATGGAAACTACTATCGATGGGCAAATGCATAAAGAAGCTGAATAAATATTATTCAGCCATTAAAAAAGAGTGAAATTTTGCCATTTGCTGCAACATGAATGGACCTTATGCTATGTGAAATAAGTCAGAAAGAGAAAGACAAATACCATACGACCTCTCTTATATGTAGAATATTTAGAAAAATAAAATTTCTTAAAAAGCTCATAAAACAGACTTCCCTGGTGGTCCAGTGGTTAAGACTCCATGCTTCCATTGCAGGGGGTGCAGGTTTGATCCCTGGTCGGAGAACTAAGATCCCGCATGCCATGGTGCGCGGCCAAAAAAAAAAAAGCTCATAAAAAATAATAATAACATTAAATTGGATTTAAGAGAAGTAAGAAAACCGGAAGCCATTCCAAATGGTACCGAAAAATAAAGAACCGGGTTACTGTGGACATTAGAATAGAAAATTGTATATTTAGATATATATTAAGGCTGTGCAACAACAAAAAAACTGTGTTCATAGGTAAAAAGTTTACGCTTATATGAACATGCAATGGAATCTGAGGAAGTCATGGAGGATGAAAGGTGAGGGACACAGGGAAATTATTTTGCAGCGTGGCTTGGCACACAGATGTTTATCAGCCTGGTCCCTGTCCCGCAAACCACCCATCACTGTGACAATTAAATAGGTCCTACAGAACTCCATGACACCACCTGGGGCAGGAACACCCCTCCTGGGGATAGTTCCCAATTGAATTCCTTGAACACACTCTGAGCTAACGGAAATTTGGAAGCTTTGTTTAATAAACTGAAAGTGCTCTCCACTTATACAGCTGATGTAACATAACCATAAAGTTAATTTTTCAAGAGTGAAACTTATGATCAGTATCATGATACACTGGTGGTACCTGTCCTCACAACAAAACTGCAAATGGGGTACCGGAGAGGATACAGGATTTATTCAAGACCTATTTTATACAGTTTGGAGGCTTTTCAATTCTGTTACTTTCTATCTTACCTCTTTCAACTTTGAATTACTCACTGCTCCAAATTGAAGCCCAATATAATTCTTCCTACTCACAATATGCTGTATTTCAAAGGATAACATTTTCAGCTAAGAAAACTTTAACTAATTTTGATGAATTTAACTGGGATAATTGATGTCTCTTAAGTCTTCTTATCTCTCAATAACAGTATGCCTAAAACTATTTTATTCTTTTTCAGGCATGTACTATCACCCTTTTAAATGATCTTTAAGATCTCTGATCCACATCTTCAATAAAAATCTTTGGAAAGGTAAGCATATTGTGAAATCATAACCCAGTTTTCTCCACCTTCAAAGATATAACACACGGCTTCCCTGGTGGTGCAGTGGTTAAGAATCCGCCTGCCAATGCAGGAGACACGGGTTCGAGCCCTGGTCCGGGAAGATCCCACGTGCGGCGGAGCAACTAAGTCTGTGCGCCACAACTACTGAGCCTGTGTTCTGAAGCCCGTGAGCCACACCTACTGAAGCCCACGTGCCGCAACTACTGAAGCCTGCGTGCCTAGAGCCCGTGCTCTGCAACAAGAGAAGCCACCGCAATGAGAAGACCTCGCACCACAACGAAGAGTAGCCCCCGCTCCCTGCAACTAGAGAAAGCCCGTGAGCAGCAACAAAGACCCAACGCAGCCAAAAATAAATAAATTTATTTTTTAAAAAAGATGTAACACAGAGACTCATATTAATTAAGCTATAAGTGCCCGAAGCCTAATTAGAAATCCTGGACTCAACATTCTGAAAGATCTTATAATATTAACTTTTAGAAAAAAGGCTAGAAATTAGGGGGACTTTTTCCATTTCCCTTTTAAATGATCTGTGATGCTCTTAGGTTGACTAAATTCGATAATAAATCCCTGATGATATTGAATATGCTCATTTTTGGATATTTTTCCCATTTACTTAAACAAGATTTTCAGATCATGAAATATTTATTGCAGGCTTATGGGTTACCCTTCGGGTTAATATTGCTCTGAATTCAATTTGAGTTGTGAACATGGAAGGCATTTATATATGTTGAGACAACCACAGTGCAAATATACGAAATATCAAAAAGTATTTAATAACTCATTAAGATATTTAAACCATGAACCACATTCCAAATAGAATATTCAAATTATCTTCTTATTACGATAGAAACAATTAGTCATTTTTGCACTGCGCCTGCAGGGCACTGTGTGCTGATTCTAAATCTGTACATAACAAGACGGAGGGAAGCTCCCTCTCTCCCTGCCTCGTGCATCATGTTGCTGAAGTGAACACCAGGAAAGAGCATCTTCATTTCCCCCCGAATCTCATCAGCCTTCTAGCTTTCCTGATACTTTGTCACCCACAAAGGAAAAAAAATGAGATTTGGAGTCAGCAGTTCTAACTTCAAGTCCTGCCTCTGAGTACCATATCCCTAAAGACATTCTAAGCCTCTGTTTCTCATTTATGAAACCGTGATAAAAATAGTTCTAGGTACCACAAAGGGATGTTAACACGAGAATTAAATACCATAATCCCGGTGAAAGTTTTTTTTTAATCCTAGAGTTCTATTCAAATGCTAATTTTGTTCTTTCTTTACTTTTTAATCCCTCAGGTTGCCCGTTACTTCACTCTGATCTTTCCCCTTCTTCATCCTTCTTAGCCTCCAGGTAACAACTGACTTGGCAAAATTCCTCCCCTCATCCATGACACTGTTCCGTTGCTTGTGTATTATTTCCCTGGGCACTTTTTCTTCATTGTTTCTGCTCCTTTACATTCTTTAACTGAGCACATTCTCCCGAGGTCAGTCCTTCGCCCCCTACTAATCTACCTGCATGTTTTCTCCCAGAGTGAATCTACTTTACTGTTTTTATTTACCACTTAAATATAAGGGATAGGGAATTCCCTGGCGGTCCAGTGGTT
Organism: Balaenoptera musculus; assembly: GCF_009873245.2. Taxonomy (NCBI): domain Eukaryota; kingdom Metazoa; phylum Chordata; class Mammalia; order Artiodactyla; family Balaenopteridae; genus Balaenoptera; species Balaenoptera musculus. The sequence continues at coordinate 125,986,291 of NC_045788.1, read as the reverse complement.
AGGACTCTGCGCTTCTACTGCAGGGGGCACAGGTTCGATTCCTGGTTGGGGAACTAAGATCCTGCATGCCACGTGGCATGGCCAAAAAAAATGTAAATAATATTATAAATACATACATACATGCAATACATACATACATACAGGGGATAGGTACAGAGGAGTTACGCTTCTCACACTCTTTCCAATAGTCTATACAGACATTTCTAGTTGGCTATTTTGTTGCCTCCTGAACTATAGACAATAATCACTCCTTTTCCATTTAAATACTATGATTTCTCTGGTTCTTCATGTTTACAATACTTGGAAGTATTGTTCTGATTTCTTTGATGTCCCCTATATTTAATCAAGCACTAAGACTTACCAATTTCTATTTTAAATGTCTTCTGGATTTAACTCTTTTTAAACAATTTTTTTGACAGCTACCACTTTAATCTTGGACTGTATTACCTAATACCTGGGCTAAAGTTACCTTTTTCCTCCTGTCTATCCTACATGTAGAGGTCAAAATTATTGTTTACTTCAAATACCAATTTTCTGGCATATTGTTTCACTCATCAAAACTTCCAGCAACTTCCTGTTGCCTACTGCATCAAATAGAAACTAAACATAATATACATGAAGATATGAGCTCCATGAATACCAAGCCACTTTTGGAGCCCACGTCTTGCTTCTTTTCAAAACAAACTCTGTGTTTTAACCAATAAGAACTCGGAAAAAGGCAGTTTAGAATTAAAACATGTTCACAACTCCACATAATCTTATCATCACAGGCTAAGTATGGTACATTTCCCCCATTAAAAAATATAAAACGTTAAATTATAAAGAACATTATCATCATTAAATCAAACCTCCTCCCTCATTTTACAAATAAGGAAAATAAGACCTGAATAAAATTAAGCCGTTTTCTAAAGCCATATCATTACTAAGAGCAGAACTGACACAATCTTAGTTCCTTGGATCCCAAGCTCCATTTTATTTACATCATACTTTTTGCTTCCTTGTGAACAAATGTGACATTTATGGTTTAAAATATAAGGAGGTTCTTTGAACCATCCAGTAGAGACATTTCACATGGATATTTAACCTATAAATTTGATAATGTATCACTGTCAAATATACATTAGAAATATAATTCATAAAATTAATTTAAAAAGTGAAGGTGATTCTGCCCATCATCCCAGTCAGTTTGAACATGCCCCAGAGTCACCCTGTCAGGGAAAATGTAATGGATATTCCTTCAGGTAAAAGATGGGAATCCACTGTCCTCTGGGAAAAAACATTACTATTCTACACACTCATTGGTGAGGTAACTTAGCTTTATAAAAAAAGTATCTCTGTGTCCCACTTCCAAAATCACTTGTCCTTTTTCTTCCTAATAATTAGAAAAATACATTTCTTCAGCTATTCTAGCCCATGTAATGCAAAAGGCTAGTTTTGACTGGTCTCATCATTCCTCAGCAGATTTGGTGTCTCACCGCTAAACATATAAATAGTTGAACGTGTAAAATGGTACAGGCTAGAGAGATAAGACTTGTTTGTTCAAATAATTAGGACTCTAAATATAAATTCTATTAGAGGGTGGTGATGCAACCTTGCTTGCACTCTAAAACCAAGAAATAACAGAATGGAAGGTGAAGTGAAACGCTTTCATCTATTAACATCTACATTCTCTTGCTCATGAATTCATGGCGCATTGGGGGAAAGTGTTGAAAATAGCTTCTGACATAAATGACCACATTGCTAGTGTGCATAAGCTGCTGACACAGGCTCTAGGTTGCTTCCAAACGCCTCTATTTCTTCCATTTTTTCCCCACAACCAGAGCCTTCTCTAGAGAATCCTTAGAGCTTTGGAGTCTTCAGGGTTTGAGGAACTATGGGAAATTAAATCATATAAAGAACTCATTTCAGGGACTTCCTTGGTGGCGCAGTGGTTAAGAATCCTCCTGCCAATGCAGGGTACATGGGTTTGATCCCTGGTCCTGGAAGATCCCAAATGCCATGGAGCAATTAACCCTGTGCGCCACAACGACTGAGCCCACGTGCCACAACTAGAGAAAGCCTGCTCGCAGCAATGAAGACCCAACGCAGCCATAAATAAATAAAAGAACTCATTTGGAACTTGACATTAAGTTATTAATGACATGGGTTTGAATGTTAAATATTTTAGAAAGTATGAGCAATTTTGAAAGAGTTGATAATGTCAAATGCTGGATATGACCTTACTCTATAAGAAGGCTGCAAGTGTTCTCTTTTGTTGTTTAGAAGAGCCAGATGCTTGATAAGAAAGACCTGATTGAGTCAGCCTCCATTAAATAAATGCAGGAGAAAAAATTTTAAATATTTAGGAATTTAATCAACTCACTTTTTTACATTCATCTTTTCTTGCCATCTGTCTATGAATATGACATGCACTCATCTAATGGGTCCTTTCACATTTTAGGGAATAAAATATTAAAGTCCCTTTCAAAATAAATGAACCGAAAGATCCACACTACATCATGAAGAAAAACGGCTGTTATGCAGTGGATTTACTAAAAGATTTTGCAGTGTAACCCAGGATCAGTGGAGTTCCAGTTAGTGGCAGGGTGTTCATTTGTTTGTCTGAAGGCATTTTATTAGTGTGAAAGAGACAAACTAGATTTAAAAGGGGGCTATTTAAACAGAATGTGGGTTTCTTATATTGACTACCCTCGCTAAGGTGTAGAGTTTAAGAAAACAGATAATTCAGATATCTTATGTAGACTCACTTTGGTCTATTTATTTTCTCTTTAAACCAGTAAACTCTAAGGTAGAATGTATAAGACAACCCAGAGGGGTGAATAAAAATATTAGAATTTCTATATATTTGTCACATTCTTCTCTTTATTTGTATTTATGGGTTTAATTAGTTTTTTACTATGAAAAATTTCCAAATAGACATAAAAGTGGAGAGAACAGAACAATAAACCCCATATTTCATTATTTGGATTCAACAGTTATAAAGACTTTGCCACATTTACTTCATCTACCCCTTTTTGTTGTTGAGGAATTTTCAAGCAAATCATATATATTAACAATTTTTTCTTTAGTAAATATTTAAGTAGGTATCAACTCAAATTGAAGACATATGTCTACAACTCCATTAGAACAACTAACAAAATTTAAAATAATTCCTTGGTATAATCTAATAACCAGCCCTAGTCCAATTTCCTTGATGTTTTATTTGAATCAGGATCCAAACCATGTCTCAACATTACATTTGCTTTGTAGGCTTTTTCTCTTGGTTTGTTCTAATCTAGAGCTAACCTGCTCTTTCCTCCCTTTTATTTTTTCCTTTCATGCCATTGACTTGTTGCAGAAACCTGGTCAGTTATTCTGTAGAAAAGCCCAGTTTCTGAGTTTGTGTGTGGCCTTGTGGGGTCATTTAATCTATGTATCTACTCTCCTTCAAAAAGAAGCTAGCTTGTCTAGAGGGTTGATTCAAGCAAAGGTCACTTTTTTTTTTTCAGGGATGGTCAAGAATACTACATAGGGAATGTTATATGCTTCCTATTTTATCACTGAATGTTTGGTTGTCCCACTTTTAATGATGTTAAGACTAAATAGTGGTTTCAGGTGATAAACAGACTGATCCCTCCATTGTAAAGTTTCCCATCAACATTATTTCTGTTTTTACCCCTTAATAATCATATCCTAAGCCAATTACAAGTTGCAGGATAATAATAATTAGATTCTATTTTTTTCTATTATCTTTGCACATTTATTAGCTTGAATTCTATAAAGAAGAACTTTTCCTTGTCAATTAAGGATGTGGTTACACATGCAAACATAAAGGAAAGCAGGACAAAGCCTTATTGTTGACTGCCAAATATCAGAGGAAGAAGAAACTGACTTAGTTCAGATGGTGACCAAAGGGTGGTATCTGTCTTTTTTTTTTTTTTAATTGACTTTCTCTCTCGTTTTGGTATCTGCATAATTAATACATTAAAAAATATATTCAACATCTTTAAATCAATTGCATTCAATATTTTTAAAAATTTTTTTGATTCTCAAATTGCCTCTAATTTGGCCAAAGAGAGCCCTTTTATGTTGATTCCTGTGTCTTTTAGACACAACCTCAGTAGCTCTGAGAGTTCTAACTTGCTTTCTGGTGCAACAAAATGTCCCACACTTATATATGCCCAACTCTAAACACGGAATCAGATGCTCCTCCAAAGATCCCGAGTCACTGCTAGTGTGGAATGGTATCTAGATCACAGTCTGTTTGTGAACATTTTTATGGGGTTGTAGAATAGATTATATTATTATTCCCAACTACTCATTCTCTTCCCACTTATTATAGCATGATTTCCAGGGCATCCTGGCAGGCAGAATATGCTCCCCTACCCCAGTTCCAGGTCTGGCCATGTGACGTGCTTTGACCAGTGGACATCCATCATGTTAAGTGGATGCTTTCAGAGCTGTTGCATGATTTAGCTCTGCCTCCTGCCTTTGCCCTTGGCCACAAGGACTGTCTCTCCCAAATAGGGGCAGCTCTTTTAGCCTGGGGCCTGGAATGAGACATGTAGAGCAGAGATTTTGCAGCTGACCTGGAGCCACCAAAATTGAAAAGCAGCAAAAATGATGCATATAGTTGCAAACTACTGAGACTTGGGGGGTTTTTGTTACTTCATAAAAGCTGACTGATACAGGTTGTGATTTCATCTAGGCCTTTTTAGTGGACAGACACAGAAAATGTGTTGTTCTTTTTTTTTTTTTTTGTATTTTTCTTTTTCTTTCATTTTTTAAAATTTAAGTATAGTTGATTTATAATGTTAGTTAGTTTCAGGTATACAGCAAGGTGATTCAGTTACTGTATATATATATACATATATATGTTTATGTATATATATATTCTTTTTCAGATTCTTGCATCTGAAAAAAGCATCATGAGTTCATAGTGATTTTTCAAATCAAATATAACATTATAGGGCTTTTACTTACCTTTTTAAAAAACATTATACATGTATCTCTTTTTTCCTACGATGAAAATCTTTATCTTTCTATATCGATATAATTACTGATTTGAATTGTCCTGTAATACAAAGTAGTTTCAAAAGAACAAAACCACTATTTTAAATTACTTTAGTTTACAAAGTATTTGTAGCTTTATTCATCCCTAAAGTATATCCTACTATTCAGGGGAATATTATTTTCTAAGCTCAGACTGGAGCTTCTTTCCTCTATGTGGTTATATCACTGATTTGATATACAGTAGGTTCATCTCTTTCCATCTGTTTTCAATTTTCACAGATGGATGCTTTAATGAATTTTATCTTTTAAGTACAACCTTTAAGTTTTCAAAATCAAATCTATGTAATAAGTTATTAAGAGAAATCTGTTCTATTCTTGTCCCTTCTACCCATTGTGAATAGTTTTCATTTAACTTCCCAGCATTTCTTTCTTCCGAAAAATGTACCATGTGAAGCTATACAGTTCTGTACCTTGCTTTTTTCACTTACTATATCCATGCATGGAGACTGCCCTCATTCCTTTTCATGACTACATTGCACACCATTTTATTTATTCAGCCAACCCCCTACTGATGGGTATTTGATTGTTTTCAGTCTTTTTTTAATAAGTAATTTTGAAATAAATAATATTATGCATGAATCATGTCCTGTTTTATACAGCTCTGGAACAGGATCCCAGTAGTGGGGTGGATGAGTCAAAGGGTAGATATGTAATTCTTCTACACATTGCTGAATTCCACTCCAGAGCAGACACCTCATTACACTGCCCATCAAGAGTGTGTGAAAGTGCCTATTTCCATACAACCTCAGTAAAGGAACATGCAGATGAGTTATGTGTTTTTGCTAATCTGGTAGGCAAGAGATGCTGTCTTTGTGAAGGTTTAATAATTTATATTTCAAGTTATGTTGAGCAGAGCTTCATACTTATCAGTTGTTTTTTTTTTTTTTTTTTGGCTGCGCAGCTTGTGGGATCTTAGTTCCCTGACCAGGGATTGAACCTGGGAGCCTTGGCAGTGAAAGCAAGGAGTCCTATCACTAGACGGCCATTGAATTCCCAAGAGCTTAATACTTGAAGAATCATTTGAATTTTTCTTCCGGGAACTCTCTGGGGTTTGCTTGTGTGTGTGTGTGTGTGTGTGTGTGTTGGCATGCCCATGTGCCATTTTTCTATTTTGTTCTTTATATTTTTATTCTCTTTCCATTTTTATAGGTCTTTGTTATATCAGTGATAATACTCTTTGGTTGAGGATTAAACTGCAAATATATTTTCCCAATTAGACATTTATCTTTTGATTTGTGTATAGTGTTCTTTTTCATGCAGATGCTCTTTGGATATATAGTCCAATTCATAGAAGAATGTACCATGCTTTGTTCTGTTTTGTTTTGTTTGGGGGCAATGGTCTTATTTATTTGCTTACTTACTTACATTTAGATCTCTGATTCATTTGGACTTTATCCCTATGTACACTATCAGGTTCAGATCTAATTTCCCTTAAATCACTGCACAACTGTTGTAACAATATTTAATAAGAATTCTCAATGGTTTGAGATGCTACCATTTTATACATAGATAAATAAACAGATAGATAGATAAATACAGACATATAGAAAGGTAGGTTTAGATAGATAGATCTCTATTTTTATCCCTATCTATCCTAAATTTATAAGTGAACTTGGGCCAATTTCTGGACTTTATATTCTGTTCCATCGGTCTGTCAGTCTTTTCATGTACCAGTCCCACAGTGTTTTAATTACAGAGGCTTTATCAAATTCTGTAATATAGGGCTACCACCACTTCATTTCTGCCCAAAGGTATTAGTGTTTATTTTCCAGCATCTAGTATAATATTTATTTTATGTATATTTTATAATTAATGTAATATATTGATACAAAAACACATGTATGTAATCTATAACCAAAAACTTATGTTGGGGCATACGCTCTTTAAAAAAAAAAAAAAGTAGAATATGGAATCAAAAAAAAGTTTGAGGACCAGTGCTCCAGACAGCGATTTTTGAATATTCCAGCATCCTCAGACAGACTTTTGGGGGGGAGTAGCACAATAGAGCTGAGATTCTTAAGACGTATCTAATCTTGGCATTTACCTAACGCTGAACTATGTGATGGTACCCTTGGACTGAGATGATGAGTTACCGGGATTCTGAGGAAACTTTTTCAGTGCTAATGAGGAGATCCCACAAGAAAATGTTACTGGACAAGAATGTCTAAGAAAACCATCTTTGGTTTGGAAGTAAAGATCACTTTATCAGGCCCTGTCCTCTCATCTTTCTTAATAAACTTTTCACTATTGTGGGACATGAATTGCTATAATATCAACTGAGTGGCAAAGGGATTGAACCTTGAGGGGAAAATCTGGAATCCCTTGTCCCAGAGAGTACTTTTAAAACTCTGTGGGAATTCCCTAGCGGTCCAGTGGTTAGGACTCCATGCTCTCATTGCAAAGGGCCTGAGTTCAAACCCCGGTCGGGGAACTAAAAAATTCCACAAGCTGCGAGGTGCAGAAAACAAAACGAACCAAACAAACAAAAAAACCTCGGTAACATCCTATGTTGTGTTTTATCTCAGGCAGTTTGTGAGGAGGTATTGTTTAATTCATCTGAGTTTATAATCAATGTTTGTCAATTCAAGAGAAGCTTATGTGTTTTTATGATACAAGGAGGCATCCAGCAACCGGCACCTGTTTAAGGCAGATCTGTCTCTATACTTCCTAGTAACTCTAAGGAGGTCTCAGTTAACAAGCAAGGAGGGAGTTCGAGGAGCAGTAAAATCATACATTCATTAAGGACTATGAATTTTACATGTCTCCTGGGATTTGTATTACTAAAAAGTTATGTAATTTTATGAAGCTAAGAGGCAAATAAACAAACATTTAAACTCCAGGTTACTTACTTTTATTTAACTAATTATTAAAGAACCACTCTGTGCCAAGCACCACACTAGCTGCTGGGGACACAAAGATGTGTTGTCTCTGCCCTTAGCGAACTCATAATCCAGATGCACGTGTAAAATGATAACCGTACAGCCCAATAAGTACCGTAAGAGAACCAGGAACATGCCAAGAGCACCAGGATTATAATAAGCAGTAGACTTTGGCTTTGAAAAATGGATGACTTGGAAAGACTTAAAAGAAGAGGTAAGAGATTTTGGACTTAGACCTTCAGAGAGGACTTGCGTTTGGCAACATGGAGAACATTTGAACAAGGACGACAAAACAGTAGAAGAGATGGAGGCTGGGAGGAGAAACATTGTATCTAGATAAAATGGCATAGAGGTTCACTCCCTTACACACATACACACACACACACACGGGGCACAGACACAAAAGAATCTGACTTCTTCTGGGACCAAAAGCATTATATGGGGTCATAGTACAATGATACCATAGCTCCAATCAGTTTATGTAAAACTTTTATATATTTTATGGCAGAGCTCACTGTGTTTAGATTATTGGATTAAATAATAAGAACCAGTAATTAAATTATTGGATTGAATAGATCAGTGTTTATTTACACTTGAGTCATTGTTTATTTCATTATGTCCATTCTACTTCTGATTAGAATCCACTCCTATTTTAAAGTGACTCTACAGCATTTTTTTTGAACATAAACACAATTCTCTCTTTTCAAATTTAGCACTTTCCCAGTAGCTCAACGTGTTCCAATTTTATTTGTGGTCATTACTTCTTTCCTCTCCTTTAAAAATAGCAGCAGCTTGCACTTGTCTGTAAATCCTAGCTGGTGCTGGTGTCTCTGTCCTCTCTGGCCCTTACTCTCTTCTCCTTTGGATTTTTTCACTGGGTCTAGGTTGGAATTTTTCTCTTTCTAGTTTTGATCACTGGTTTGGGAGTTTATTTCCCTCTGTTTTGTTATAGCACTTGGTTTCACTACTTATATTTAATGGTTTTAACTAGAAGATAGTCCCTACTGCATCTTAGCACAGGGTTTTAAAAAGGCCTCTTCAAGATGTTATCATGAGTCCTGTTTGGCGACCCAGCTTTGGGTTATGGCTTTAGCTCCTGGTAAAAATAGATACTTTGTAGGAAAGCACAGAATATTATACACAATATGATTTGATCTGTTGGAAGGTGCAGAACATTAAGCACAGTAATTTTGATTTTTATTTTTGAAGAAACTATACAGGTATGGTCATATATGCTGGAACTACATTCCCCCCCCAACGATTTTTCTGGAATCACATGCAAGAAACTTAAGAGTGGGCTACTTCATTGATGAGGAAGTGGAGAAAAGGGAACCCTTATACACTATCGGTAGGAATGTAAATTGGTGCAACCACTGTGAAAAACAGCATGGGGGTTCCTCAAAAAACTAAAAACAGAGCTACCATATGATGCAGCAATTCCATTTCAGGGCACATATCTGAAGAAAACAAAAACACTAATTCAAAAAGATACATGCACCCCAATGTTCACAGCAGCATTATTTACAGTAGCCAAGATATAGAAGCAACCTAAGTGTCTATCAACAGATGAATGGACAAAGAAGATGTCTCATACACACACACACACACACACACACACACACATACACAAAAACACAATGCAATATTACTCAGCCATAAAAAGAGAATGAAAATTTGTCATTGGCAACAACATGGGTGGACTTGGAGGGTATTATGCTTAGTGAAATAAATCAGAGAAAGACAAATACTGTATAATATCACTTATATGTGGAATCTAAAAAATAAAACAAACTAGTGAATATAACAAAAAAGAAACAGACTCACAGGTATAGAGAACAAACTAGTGGTTACGAGCGGAGGGAGTGAGGGAAAGGGACAACATAGGGGTAGGAGATTAACAGGTACCACCTACTATGCATAAGATAAACAAGCTACAAGGATATATTGTACAGCACAGGGAATATAACCAATATTGTATAATAACTATAAACGGAGTATATATAACCTTTAAAAATTGTGAATGTCGTATATCTGGAACTTATACAATACTGTACATCAACTATACCTCAATTAAACAATCAGATTAAAAGAGTGGGAGTGGAATAAAAATCAGGAGGACTGTAAAGGAGACAGTTCTCATTTGATAACTTTTCTGTGATGTTCGAATTCACCATATACATAAATTATGCTAGTTGAACATGTAAGTAGATGCATGTAACAGTGATCTATTTTTGTCTTTGATCACGTCCATCATAAAGTATTGAGCAAGTTTTCATAGTGTGAGAAAAGCTAAAACTGAAAACAGCAGGCGACTGTTTTGACAAGATGTGAGCCAGCAAACCGGAAACACCTTGCATAAAGGAGAGAGACCAGCTAGGCTTCTTCACTCTGTACAAATATAAAGACAAATTTGTCCCAAAATGTCCCTGTGAGGCATTTGGAAAACTAAAACAAAATAGAAAAATCCAACGAAACAAATAAAATCTTGAGTCCAATGACATCAGAGAGAGAGAGAGAGAGAGAGACAAGACTCTTTAGTTAAGGACTAAAACTCACGTCAGTTATGCTGACGAGGATTCTTGCTCAGGGCTTTTGGAGCCCAGACGGTGGAAAGCTAAGAGAGTGGCTCTTTTTCTTTTTTAAATCATTCAAGAGATAAATAGACTGACACCAAGCATTGTACATGGATGACCACAACAAAAGCAACAATGATTGCAATTACCAAACATGAAACACACTCATACTATGTCATAATATTGACATTCAGTCCAGTAATCCTCCACTGTAACAGCTCCTTTACTTTGCAGTGAAAATTGATTTGTATATTCTTTCAGAATGCAACTAGAGAAAGCCCGCGTGCAGCAACGAAGACCCATCCAAAAATAAAATAAATAAACTTATTTAAAAAAAAAACAAAACAACACATCAATCTGGGCAGAACTCAGTCTATTTATCTCTTGTAAAAATAAAATACAGTGTGTGTGTGAAAAAAAAAACACAACAAAAACATAAAAAAAAACAACAAAAATGTAAAAAAATAAAAAATAAAAAAATAAATTCAATAAATTATGGGAGAAAACTGCCATAAAAATAAATAAATAAATAAAATAAATAAATAAATAAAAATGCACACTGTATAACAAGAAAAATTGATGTTGAAAAATCAACATTGAGATACATATGGTAGATCAGATTATTATTCAGCAAATCATTCCCTTCCCTGCTACCTATATTAGAGAACCACTTCCTGCTCCACTGATATTTGTCTTGGCCAAGTAACTGCTTTGGCTGAAGCAATATGGGTAGACGTGCAATGGGCCTGTTCAGAGCCTAGGCTCTGAGTGATTTGAGAGATTCTGCATGCCCTTTGTAAGCCTGTAATCACTGCCTTTAGAAATTCATGACCCAATACACACTGCCCCGTTAGCTGGATCCCAAAATGAGATGCACAGAGCAGATCCTCCCAGCTGACCAGCAATCAGCAATCTGAAGCAGAGTCGCCACAGCCAAAAAAAGAAAAAAAATCATTCAAGAGCACTTCATTTACTCACATAGAGTCCCCTCTTGTATGTTTCCCCACTTCCAGTTTCTAGAAGGAAATATTTGACATTTTTCTCCACAAAGTTTCTTTCCCGGTGGGCTGTTAGCAATGTCAACAACAGCAGTAGGAGATCCTCTGAAGATCTGGAGAACGCAGTTGAACAGGCATGAATGACCCGTTTACTTAGAGTAAAATGAAGTGTTTACCTCTATTTTCAACAGTTTTAGAGAATTTCTGGGAGGAAAATCATGGTTTGATCAGTACTCGTCGAATTCTGTCCCTTAGAACATTATACAGTTCTGTGGTTGTACTTCGGGAACCGTTCAAAATTGTTTCCGAAAAATATATTTTTTAAATTATTATTTTTTTATTGAAGTATAGTTGACTTACAATGTTGTGTTAGTTTCAGGTATACAACAAAGTGTATATATATATATACATATATATATATATATATATATATTCTTTTTCAGATTCTTTTCCATCATAGGTTATTATAAGATATTGAATATAGTTCCCTGTGCTACATGGTAGGTCCTTGTTGTTTATCTATTTTATACATAGTAGTGTGGATCTATTAATCCCAAACTCCTAATTTATCCCTCCCTGCCCTTCCTTTTTAGTAACCATAAGTTTGTTTTCTATGTCTGTAAGTCTATTTCTGTTTTGGAAATAAGTTCATTTTAGATTCCACATATAAGTGATATTATATGCTATTTATATTTCTCTGTCTGACTTACTGCATTATTTCATTCTTTTTATGGCTGAGTAATATTCCACTGTATATATTTACCACATCTTCTTTATCCATTCATCTGTCAATGGACATTTAGGTTGCTTCCATGTCTTGGCTATTGTAAACAGTGCTCCAATGAACACTGGGGTGCCTGTATCTTTTCAAATTAGAGTTTTTGTCTTTTCCAGATCTGTGCCCAGGAGTGGGATTGCTGGATCATATGGTAAGTCCATTTTTAGTTTTTTAAGGAACCTCCATATGGCTTCCATAGTGACTGCACCAATTTACATTCCCATCAACAGTGTAGCAGGGTTCCCTTTAAGAGAGCAGCTCTTGACCTACTTCACAGGACTAGGTCCAGGACAGTGTTTTGCTTCTCTCCTCATAAAACATAAGAACAATTCAAACTGCAGAACACTGCTGACCCACTCATTGGTTTGAAGATCCTGAGTAGGGTTCTGTGGACCTGTCAGCAGGCATTCATTTGGGCACACACATCCTCTCTCTCTCTCCCTCCCTCTCTCTCTCTCTCTCTCTCTCTCTCTCATGCACACACTCATACCCTTAGTAACACAGAAGGCCACTCTTCTTCCCATCACAACTAATCAAATCACCCTCCAAAGGGTGGCAACTTGCTGAAACTCTAAAAACACTTAAAAAAATACTGGTGGAAGACAAACTCAGGTATTGGAAAAGAGAACAACACTGAAAGAAGAGAAATAGTAACCCAAAGAGCTACTGTTTTACGTTTATATGCTGGGAGCTGAACAGAAAGTTGGAAACACCTGCAGTATACGTGACTTTTTAAAAAATTCCTTAAAAACCAAAGAACAATTTTTCTCAAATCCGTGATTAATTAACTACATTTCAAATAATAAAACAATTTTCTCTGGGTATATGTATATGTTTAATGATCTATGTTTGTGTATGTATATATTTCAGTAAACTATATAAAAGACATACTTAGGAAGTAATTGCCTGGACCACTCCAATCGCTGGTCTCCCCACTTCCAACTTCCCACCTACCCATTCTGCCCATTCTCTATCCTCCATCCACCGTGTTCTCTTTTTGAAATGCAAATCTGACTGATATTAAAAGCCTTCAATGGCTTCTCCTTACTTTAGGATAAATTCAAAATCCTAATTGTGTCTCACAAAGCCCCCCCACCCCCTGGTTGCTGTCTCTCACTCTCCCCTGCTCTCCATACTCTGGCCTTAAAGAACTTATTTTATTCCTTCACCCTCTTCCTGAACGCTCTCCCCCAAGGACATCTGTGCATGCTGTTGGCGCCATCAGAAATGGTCTCCCTCATCTTCTTTACCTGGTTACGAGTATAATCTTTTCATAGACAGATAGATAGAGACGTATGTGTGTGTATTTTGTAATAAAACTTTAAAAAACACATTCTAAAAAAATTCTCTTTTTTTAACATTTTAAAGTTTTTAATCTAACATTTTAGTTATTTTATTTTATTTTACTTTTTGGCCATGCTGCGTGGCTTGTGGGACCTTAATTCCCGACCAGGGATTGAACCAGTGCCCCCTGCAGTGGAAGCGTGGAGTCCTAATCATTAGACCGCCAGGGAATTCCCTAAAATAAATTCTTAAAATAATAAAAGTAAATAAAACAGGCTGTTTAAACTAGTACAGTACTTATGAAACAGTCTATTCTTTGTCTATGACTCTCAAAAACGTCAGAAATCCATTATAAGTGATAATATGAATGTTTAGCTTCATTGCCCCAAAATTTTAACAATAATAATAGTAACAGTTTTTTAAGTGCTTTATACATGTGAACACATTTCTTTCTCCCTAAACCTCTATGAGGTAAGTACTGTTATTGGGATTATCACCATTACAGATGGGTCAACTAACACACAGAAAAGTCAAATAACTTGTACAAGGTCACAGAGCTAGTAAGTGAGCAGAGTTCAGCATCAGAGTACGTGCTCTTTACCACTACACTATGCCATCAGAAATACAGCTCAAAAAATGCAAATCTGTAACACTATGAAGTATAATTTAAAGGGAAGAGTTATGGTTGCTCCATAGGCTCTAGAATGTTCTTGGCCACAACACCGATTACACACATCCTAATTTTGGTTCCTGTGGTAGGCAAAATAATGCCCCCCCCCCAAGGTGTCCACATCCTAATTCCAGGAACCTATAAATATGTTACCTTACATGGTAAATAGGAAATAAGGTTGTAGACGGAATAAAGTCGCTAACCAGCTGATCTTGAGATGAGTAGATTATTCTGGATTACCCAGGTGGGCCTGATGTAATTTTAAGGGTCCTTATAAGTGGAAGAGGGAGGCAGAAGAGAGAGAACCAGAGATATGGCAGCCTGGCATTGCTGGCTTTGCATCTGGAGGAATGGGACCATGGCTGGCCTCTAGAAGCTGGAAAACACATGGAAACAGATTCTCCCCTAGACCCTGCAGAAGGAACACTGCCCTTCCCATACCTCGATTTTAGCCCAGTGAGACCTATTTCACACTTCTGACCTCTAGAAATTTAAGATAATAAATTTGTGCTGCATTAAATTTATCGTAATTTGTTACTGCGACAATAGGAAACTAATACAGTTGGGCTTTTTTTTCTGAGTTCTGACCTCAGTAACACCTTCCAAGAAAGTAGTGCCCAGTTTTAAGTTTTCTTTTTCTCCTTTTGCCAAAGAAAGCACTTGACCCAGATTCTGACTCACCCTCATCTTCCTCGAAACATCAATCTGGGGAGCTTCCCTGGTGGCGCAGTGGTTAAGAATCCGCCTGCCAGTGCAGGGGACAGGGGTTCGAGCCCTGGTCCGGGAAAATCCCACATGCCGCGGAGCAACTAAGCCCGTGTGACACAACTACTGAGCCTGCGCTCTAGAGCCCACGAGCCACAACTACTGAAGCCCGCACGCCTAGGGCCCGTGCTCCGCAACAAGAGACGCCACTGCAATGAGAAGCCTGCGCACCGCTCTCCGCAACTAGAGAAAGCCCGCGTGCAGCAACGAAGACCCATCCAAAAATAAAATAAATAAATTTATTTAAAAAAAACAAAAAAACACATCAATCTGGCAATACAAGTAGCCTGGAGTATCGTCTCAGCAGTGGTGTCACTACATTGTTATGGGATGTAAAGAAATGTTATTTTAAACAATGGTTTTTACAGATTTCTGCTGGTCTGACTTTAACAAACACAGTAGCTCTTGCCTCTATGGTCTAATACATCTTCTCCACCAAAGAGGCCCACTGGAGGAAGACAGTGTGATAGAAACCATGGGCAGAGCAAATGTGTGTAAATTCACATGGGCTTCTCTCATTGAACTGCTCACGTGGAGGTAAATGAGTGTCCTCAGCCATAGGGAACTCACTGTTCTCTTTATGCTGATATTTTTGCTTTTGACATCTTCCTTTTTAATGTCATGTCTGTTACTGTCTTAAAATGATTATCAGGTCTACCAGCAAGCACAATTTGACCTTTGCATTCATCTTGACTATGTCAAGATGGAACCAGTTCTCTTCAGCAAGTTGATTATGATGCTTTGTTCTTAACAATGTTGACAGAGGGCAGAATTTTCTGGGCACCGGTTTCCTGGAGTGCTGTTTTGGGTCAATTCCATCATAGAGGCAGAACCTTGTAATTTTGCAGAAGATCCAAACCTCTCTCCCCCTCCATGGTCCTTGTCAGTTGATGAGAGATTACAAACTCAGGCCAAGTTGCCTGGCTTGGGTTCCAGTCTAGATCTGAGGACCAGCTGCCACCAGCTGTGTATTGCCAAGAACAGCACACTGCTCTTGTTCACATTCAACTCCTTTTCTTAAGTGTTACCTCAGAGAAATCTGACATCTCACCTACGTAGAATAAGTTAGGGCTTCATGATTTATAATACGATCATTAACTCTATCCATACATTTCTTCCACCCACTCCACCTTAACCCCTTCCCCTTCGACAGGTGTATATTTACCCGTACTATTAACCAAGCACTTTGCTCAGCACTGGACATACAGTAGCGAGCAAACATCAAGAAATTTCTTCCCACATGGAGCTTCTATTTTAGTGGGAGAGAAAAATATAATTCAACTAAACACACAAATAAATGTCCACCTATCAACAGGTACACTGAAATCAGAATTTAAATAACAGCAACAACAACAAAAAGCAATCCTCCTGACTACCAAAAAGAAACAAAGAATATTGACAGATAGAAGTAAAAAGAAAGAATGGGAATGAGCATGATATTATACATATTAGGATTGAGACAAAAGAGTGGTACAGTCGTATTTGGGATGAATATCAAGAAGATGAGTATATAATTAGAGCACAAGGAATCCACTGTCTTTCCTTGAATGAAGATGGCAAAAAGAGTTTAGTGCTCAGAAAAATGAGAGGAGTGAAGGCCAGCTATCTACGCAACAAAGTCTCTGATCTTCAAATCCCAGTTCCACCTCTTTCCAGCCTAGATAAGTGAGCTTAGACAAGTGACTTAGCTTTCCTGAGCCTTAGGGTCCCTACCTGTAAGTTGAAGATATGTTCTATCTCATGCATCTGTTGAGAACTTAAAAAGAGAAAACATACAGGAAAGTCCTAGGAACGATGTGATACATAGGTAAGCCTTCAGTACAGTTTTTGGATCTGAATGTGAAACCTGAGTGGATAAATCCAAAATAGGACGGTGGAGTGAAACTTAGCCTCAAAGAACATTCTTGTTTTTTCAACAACACCCTAAAAGCAGTGAATGTACCTAGTGCCCAGATCTTGGTTTCTAATACCATTCTCCAATCAAAGGGACCAGGGCTCCTTGGAGCAGTGGCTCATTCTGGAACTGGAGCAGAAAATATACACAGGATCAGCCTGGAGCATTTTGTGGGACCAGAAAGTAAGGAAGTGCTTAAAACAAACAAACAAACAAACACACATATATACACAATGACGGGGGGATGTCAAAGGGACACAGGAACCAATTTTAAGAACTCCCAATGGCCAAAGCTGGACAAACTAAAATAAATAAAATAGTATTGGACTGTAATCCAAAGTGCAAAATAAATATTGATGAGCTTATACTGAAAAAAACACAGATGAATGAATGAATGGAGTGGGGGGGAGAGACATCTCTCAAGCAGAGAAATTCTAAGTAATTTATGGAGCTACTCCACTCTCAAGGAGGTGGATTATAACTCTTCTTCCTTAAGTGTGGGTTGTACATAGTGACTTCCTTCCAAAAAATACAGTATGGAAAGTTGGGGGGAAGGTAACCCATGGAGATACCTGGCATACACTACCCGACCAGGTGATAAAGGTTAACATCAACAGTGATAAGTCATGGTCACAGTAGGTACCCTTGATATGATGTGATGAAAATGATACTTTACCTCAGAGATCTCCCTCCAAAAAAACCATAAATCCAGTCCAGTCATGAGAAAAATATCAGAGAAATACCAATTGAGGGACATTCTACAAACTATTTCGCCAATACGCCTCAAACCTGTCAAGGTAATAACAAAACAAGGGAAGTCTGAGAAACTCACAGCTAAGAGGAGCTTAAGGATACATACAGGATTACTAAATGTACTGTGGTGTCCTGGATGGGATCCTGGAACGGAAAAGAACATCAGGGAAGAATGAAGGAAATCTGAATAAAGTGTGGACTTCAGTTAATAATAATGTATCAGTATTGGTTCCTTAATTGTGACAAATATATCACACTAATGTAAAATATTAATAATAGGGGAAAGTGGGTGTGGTGTATATGGGAACTCTCTATACCATCTTTGCAATTTTTCTTTAAGTCTAAACTGTTATAAAATTTAAAAAATGTTTAAAAAGCAAATAAAACATTCTTGCAATACCAGGCCTTTTGGCATCCCAGGAACAATACAGAAAAGATCCCTGCACACTTCCAAATTAATCCCCTGTAGGAGTCAGGGTTAGGAGGGCCAAAGTGTTAAAGTTAGCCAAAGCTTGAAAAAGCGCTTATTCTGCCTATTCATCTAAGCCTGTGTTTGCCTCTGGGTTATTCTTGGCTACAGTTTCCAACTTAGGGTGTCTTGTTTCTATTTTGATTACTGTATAGGAATACCAGAGTAAAATCATTTTCTCTGTTTTTAATTAGTGATAATTCTACACTAAAGTCAGTCCTTTTTATTTCAAATTTAAGACTGTCAGTGAAATACATAACTTTCCCAGTAGTTTTGTTACAATTCCTCCAGCCTTCCCCTCTGTTGCCTTTCGGCATTAGTGATTTTTTTGTCTGTGTTCAACATGATACCAATTGATGTGTCAAAATTGCGTAATGGTTTTTATTGTGAAGCCTTGACTTCTTGGTTTGATTTCCTATAATATAGGTCAGCACATGCCCCCTTCACTGAGACAGCTTGCACCTTCTTTCCCCACTTAGGGACAAAAACTCACACCACGTTGAGCTGAGCAATACTCAGGCAATGAGAGCTCGAGAAAAAGTCATTGTTTTATGCTATTAGACACGCAACCTGCAGGTTATTTTAAGTATCATATTACCAGAACTTGAATAGCAACAACAATAATGCATTCTATTAAAAATAAATAAAAGGAAAGAAAAAAAAAGTTAAAACGAAAGAAAAAGGAAAACTTCGTTTCTTAAGTGTGCTAAAGATCTATTGTAATCTCCATTTTTCTAAAAAGTTAACGCGAGGAAAACAAAATAATAGGAACCATTCCCAGGATTTTAAATCTTATGAGCCCAGAATCCGTGAAAATCCTGTTTAGAACCATCCCGTGAAGTTGGCTTTGGGACGTCCCCCGCTACTGCATCAGAGCTTCTGTATCTTTCTAACAATCATCCCGTTGGACGTCCCCTGAGGACACAGCAGCTGGCTGGAGCGCCCAGACCAGACTCCTCTAACTGAATGTAGATGTGCAGGTGGAGAGGATACAAGTAATTCTGGCTCAGCAGCCAGGAATTTCCTTCCACCCCGCGTCCCAAAAGTGCACTGCATATTAGCGGCACAATTGGGACCCTCAAAAGCCAAGAAAATTCTAATAGTGCCCCCTGCTCTAGTGCGAAGAGTGTGGCCGGCGCCTGCCTCCGAGTGATGCCATCTTGGGATCTTAGCATCTTCTAAGGAGTTAGTGAGTTTTGCATTCTATTCACGTCTCCGTGTCTTTGAAAACTTAACCCAACTTTGCAAGAAGATGAGAACCTGCTGGTGTGGAGCCTTAACTTTCTCTAACTAGAACTGACAAAATCAGAGGCGGTTTACACTAAACCGAAGACCTCCGGCCCCCCGCCGCAGACGGCACCCCCGAATTCTGGGCTCGCTGGGTGTCAAGTCAGCTGCCCCGCGGCAGACCTTCCGTCCGGGGCCCCAGAGAAAGCCCTCCGCCAGCGCCGAGCGTAGTAGGGGCTGTAGGTTTGGGGGAGCTGGTCTCAGCAGGAGTGGGTGGGAGGGTGGCGGTACCCCAGCAACTTACAGTCCAGGGCGACCACCAGGTAGCGCAGCAGCAGCAGGAGGAGGCGGTGGCGGCTCCTCCTCGCCATCTTCGCGGGGTCGGGAGCTGCCGGCTCCTCGGAAGCCGAGGGTCCCGGCGGCGGGAGCGCGGGAGCGCGGGAGGCAGCCCGGGGGGGCACTGAACTTCTCCGGGCGGGAGAGGAGAGACTCGTGCAGGGGAGGGGCGGGGAGGGGCGGGGCCTGATGGGATGTCAGTTTCCCCCTTCCAGGGGCGT
The DNA here is from genome assembly GCF_009873245.2 of Balaenoptera musculus. NCBI lineage: Eukaryota > Metazoa > Chordata > Mammalia > Artiodactyla > Balaenopteridae > Balaenoptera > Balaenoptera musculus. The sequence continues at coordinate 125,966,392 of NC_045788.1, read as the reverse complement.
CTTCTTAGCCCGCTGCCTAGAGGCGGGTCTGGCCTAACCAGGGGCCTGGGGGGGTCTGGACAGTTCTTTTTTTGGGGGAGGGGAGCGTGCGGGGAGGTTGGGACGGGGCGGGCCGAGGAAGCCGGACGAGGTGTCGGCTGGGTCCTAATGAGGGGGCCGGAGGAGGCGACGGGCGGAAGGGAAGCCCTGGTGGGGCGGGCGGCCCCCGCCCCCACCCCCGCGCCGCCGGGATTGATCGGCTTTGTGTCTGGTCCCGCGCGGGGCTGCCAGCTGTCCCCCAGGGCGAGGAGCCCGGGCGCGGGAGGCGCTGGCCGCAGGGCTTGGGGGTGGGGCGCGGAGGAGGAGGGACTGCGCCTGCCTTGCTCCGACTCCTCTCTTCCCCTCCTTGGCACAAAACTTCTTTGGGGGTTTTCAGCCTAAGGGTGGAGATTTTTGGAAAATTTCTGGCCAACCCGCGAACCTGAGGGGGAGGCGCTCCGGGGAGATGGGGTTCGCCGGCTCCGCCTTGGAGGCGAAGGGGGGAAAAAAAGCAATCAAGACTCGAGCTGGAAGGCAGGACTCAGATTTTAGCAATCGCCTTGGCCTCTCCTCGGTGTAAGCTTTCTGCTTCTTTGTGGAGAGTTGAGGTGTGTTTTGTGTTCTTTGCTTTTCCCGTGTCAGAGTTAGAAGTTCATCTAACGGTATGAAATATTTATCATGTTTCTTTCCAGTTATATAACTGCCGCCTGTGGAGTTCTCCACATGTTAAAACTCTACAGCTGCCCTTTGTCAGGTTTATTTTTGGTCTGCAGTGCTTTTAAAAGCGAAACCCATTATGAATGCTCTGGTGCGCGCTTTAAAATTGACCCGCACTTATATAGTGCACACAGTGCAAGGGCTAAACAGGCAATTTATATATTTCCTCCTAGGGACCGAAAATGTCTGCTGCATTCAACAGTACTGACAGGTCTGGAAAAAGACCATTCCCAAGAGAAGAAATAGTTATACGTTGTTGTTGTTTTTTTAAACGTAGAATAATGGATAAAGTTCTGTGTAGAAGACAGTCGATTTAGTGGTGTGCACACGAAGAATTTAGTTAGCTCGATGGACAAAGGCAACCAGGGTTCAGATAGGCAGAGCTGTGAGGAATGAGCATCCCTGCTGTTTCCTTGGTGACAGTGATGGAAGCTTAATGCCCATGGCGGGAGAGGGGCAGAGGACCCAGAAAGGAAAGTCAAAATGGCAAAAATGTGAGAGCTATACTCTAGTCAAGCAAGGAGAAAGGATACAGATTCAACAACAGGCTTACGCCAGTTTTTCTGGGCAGTAACAAGAAAGATTTAATGCTTTACAAGAAAAGTTGTTGGCACCCTCTTTTCTCATTCTTGCCGCAACCATCTGCCCTTTTGCTCCTTGCTAAAGATACACACAAAAGGGGTACTTTTTGGGGCTTCCCTGGTGGCGCAGTGGTTGAGAGTCTGCCTGTCAATTCAGGGGACATGGGTTCGAGCCCTGAGCCCTGGTCTGGGAAGATCCCACGTGCCGCGGAGCAATTAGGCCCGTGAGCCACAATTACTGAGCCTGCGCATCTGGAGCCTGTGCTCCACAACAAGAGAGGCCGCGACAGTGAGAGGCCCGCGCACCGCGATGAAGAGTGGCCCCCACTTGCCGCAACTGGAGAAAGCCCTCGCATAGAAACGAAGACCCAACACAGCCATAAATAAATAAATAAAATTTTTTTAAAAAAGGGGTACTTTTTAAAAAAATTCTGTGACACCATAGGTGAGTAATTGATTCACTCAGTTATCTGTCCCCCAGTCAAGGCATTTGTCAAATAGCTACAATATGCCGGCTGCTGGAGGACAATGATGAACAAGATCAAGTCTTTGCTGCTAAGGAGCTCACAGTCTTGAGGAAAGAGAGAGTGAGTCCCATCTGGAAAGACCTCTAATACCATGTCATAAGTGTTACGGGAGGACAGAAATTAATACGTTTTTTATTGAGTGCTTTCTCAGCAGTGGAGTCTGAATAGTGCAATATCTAATCCTCCAACAACCCTGTTAGAGAGAAAATATTATCATTCCCACTCTACAGATGAGATAACCAGGCGGAGAGATGCTAAACAGCTTGTTCAAGGTCAAGGGTCAAGGCTAAGGGGAGGTTGCTACGTTGGGGATGCATGCAGGCCGTATAACCTACACACATCCTCCCATATACTCTTTATCGGCATGGAAAGTTGGGGCAACTTTTGAAAGGAAGGAAATAAGGGAAGGACATTCTAGGCAGAGCAAAGAGCAGGCTCAAAAACTGAGAGACCTAAAAATTATGGCTTGTTTAGGAAAAGCAAGTTTCTACAGTGCTGGAGTAGAACATGTGGAATGGGGGCAGGGGAGGGGGCAGGAACTGAAAAGACGATTGGATTATGAGTGTCATTCAACGTCATACTATAGACTCTAGACCTTATCCTGTAGGTAAAGAGCTTTTTGAAAGCACTAGGGTAGGATATAAAATAATCCACAGTAGAACTGCTCTGTCCATTACAGTAGCCTCTAGATTCATGTGGCTATATAAATTTGAATTCCATTAAATTTAAAATCCAATTCTCCGGTCATGTTTGTCACGTTTGAAGTTCTCAATAGCCACATGGGAGTAGTTTCTGTCCTCCTGGACAATGCAGATATGTAGCATTGCCATCATTCCAGAAAGTTCTATAAGACATTGTTGTCCTAGAATGATGATTCATATGGAAATGTAGAGAATGGTTTAGAGATAAGAGAATCAGAATGTTAGACAAATCTGAAAACCATTGCAGTGTTCTGAGAAAGAGATGAGGCATGAAGTAAATGGCCACAGTAAGTGAAGAGGCAGGTAGATTCCAATGGTATTCCACAGCAGGATTGTGTCGTCTATATAGATGATTGTGTCAGCTACAGAGGTGAGAAAGCAGGGGAGTTGTAGTAACGGAGATTTCTAGCCTGGGTGGCTATATGTGGTTATAAATAGCATCATTACCTGAAAAAGAAACATAGGCAGCATACATAGTTCCAACAGGATTGGGATGAGTTGACTAAGGGTTATCTAGTGAGATGACCAGCAACTATTAGAAAAATTGGGCTAGAATTCAGGAAGCCCTCAGAATTGATAAAGAAATAAATGTAGGGCTTCCCTGGTGGTAGAGTGGTTAAGAATCCTCCTGCCAATGCAGGGGACACGGGTTGGAGCCCTGGTCCAGGAAGATCCCACATGCCGGAGAGCAACAAAGCCCGAGCACCACAACTACCGAGCCTGCGCTCTAGAGCCCGCGAGCCACAACTACTGAAGCCTGTGCGCCTAGAGCCCGTGCTCTGCAACAAGAGAAGCCACTGCAATGAGAAGCCCACGTACCACAACGAAGAGTAGCCGCCGCTCACCACAACTAGAGAATGCCCGCACGCAGCAACGAAGACTCAACACAGCCAAAAATAAATAAATAAAATAAATAAATTTATTTAAAAAAAAGAAGTAGATGTAAATATCATCAGCTTCCCTTAGAACAGTGATCGCTAAGATTGCTCTTTGGAATCTCCTAGAGATCCTTAAATATGATTCTCTACTTAAACTTATGTTAGAAATTCTGAGTCCCAGAAGTTTCAATCTCAGGGGCACCTGGGAAGCTGTACAGTCTCGTCCTTGGTGCCTGAGGGGGACTGGTTTCGGGACTCCCCGTGGTTACCAAAATCTGAGGATGCTCAAATCCCTTATATAAAATGGCATTAGTATTTGCGTATAACCTATGCAATCCTCCCATATACTTTAAATCACCTCTAGATTATTTATAATACCTAATACAGTGGAAGTGCTATGTAAATAGTTGCCAGCACGCATCAAATTCAAATTTTGCTTTTTGGAATTTTCTGGAATATTTTTTCGAATATTTTTGATCCGTGGTTGGTTGAACCTGAGGATGCAGCACCTGTGGATTCAGAGGGCTGACTGCATTACTGATAAGCACCCTGGTTGACTCTGATGAAACTATTCAATGGACTGGTATTTGAGAACCTTTCTAGAAGATGGGAGAAGCCATGAGAGTGAATGAATGAGATCAATCAGAAAAAGAAGTGAATATTCATCTAGAGGTAAATCTAAGGAAATAAATCCAATAAGAGGTAGGAAGAAGAGCCATGTTAAAAAATAAAAGTGAATCTAGACACAGACCTTATATTTTTCACAAAAAATGAACTCAAAACGGATCACAGACCTAAATATAAAATGCAAAACTACAAAACTCCTAGAAGATAATGTGGGGAAGGAAAAATAAATTTTCCTCTCCCCTTTTAGGTTCTTGGCTGAGATCCCTCCGTAATGAAAAGACAGGTTAATGGGAGAAAAACAAACATATTTAGTAACTTGTATACCTTCTATATTCAAGGGAGATATCCAAGAACAATGAGTAACTCTCCAAAATGGCCCAAGTCACCACCTTAGATGCCGTCTGTAGTTAAAGACAAAAGATGTTGCGGTCTCCCCCTACCCCCACCCAGGCCAGTTATTGGAGGTGACCAGCAAAAGCACAGTAAACAAGGGTAAGGTTGTTCTGCAGATTTAATTCACTGCCTTCTCCATTAATAAGTGTTTCCAGAGATTTAGAATCACCCTTCTCTTCCCGGTACAGAGAGGGAGATACCCATGCAAATAGAGATTTCCCTTAGAAATATAAATGTCTCCTACAAAAGGAGCTTTTGTACTTCTACTCAGTTTTCAGGGCTTTTCCTATGTTTGCTGTTTCTTAAAAATATCAGCCTAAAATAATTCTCCTGCCAAAGAGGCATATTTTGGGGTGACAGGTTCTGCTCCCCTTCAATAACAAAGGACAAAATCTAGAGGACCTTGGGTTTGGTGGTGACTTTTTTTGTTTACTATGCGCCGGATCTTAGTTGCAGCATGTGAGATCCTTAGTTGCAGCATGTGGGATCTAGTTCCCTGACCAGAGATAGAACCCAGGCCTCCTGCATTGGGAGCACTGGACTACCACGGAAGTCCCTGGTGGTGACTTTTTAGATAAAATACCAAAGGCGTGATTCAAGCAAGAAAGAATTGATAAACTAGACTTCATTAAAGTTTTTAAAATTAAAAACTTCTGCTCTTTGAAAGACAATTTCAAGAGAATTAGAAGCCACAGACTGGGAGAAAATATTTACAAAAAATGTATCTAATAAAGAGCTATTACCCAAAATATACAAAGAACTCTTAAAACTCAACAATAAGAAAACAACTCAATCTTAAAAATTGGTCAGGGGACTTCCCTGGCGGTCCAGTGGTTACAGAGTTCGCCTTCCAATGCAGGGGGTGTGGGTTTTTGACCACATGCCTTGTGGCCAAAAAACCAAAACATAGAACGAAAGCAATATTGTAACAAATTCAATAAAGACTTAAAAACAAAAAAAAATTGGTCAGAGACCTTAGTAGACACCTCACCAAAGAAGATATGGAGATAGTAAGCATAAAAAAATTAATTAACAGAAACTTTGGGCTTCCCTGGTGGCACAGTGGTTAAGAATCCGCCTGCCAATGCAGGGGACACGGCTTCGATCCCTGGTCCGGGTAGATCCCACATGCCGCGAAGCAACTAAGTCCGTGTGCCACAATTACTGAGCCTGCGCTCTAGAGCCCGCGAGCCACAACTACTGAAGCCCACGCACCTAGAGCCTGTGCTCCGCAACAAGAGAAGCCACCGCAATGAGAAGCCCGTGCACCGCAACGAAGAGTAGCCCCTGCTCGCCACAACTAGAGAAAGCCCGCGCGGCAGCAACAAAGACCCAATACAGCCAAAGATAAAATAAATAAATTAAAAACAAAAACAGAAACTTCAATTAAATAGAGTCGGGGGACCAGAATGAGAAGCTCTCATGCCCTGTGACAATAGCAGAGCCCAAGAGGAAGAAGAAAGACTCCTTCCCTGGCAAGGACTCAACCAATGAAAAGCCATGGACTCTGTTTATTTTGGCCCTCCCAACTTCCTTTTACCCTCTATAAAAGTGTTCTCCTTCCCTTGCAGTGCAGGGACTCGCATTTGGCTCACCATGGATGCAGACCCCAAATTGCAATTCTCTGCAGATCCCAAGTAAACCCATCTTTGCTGGAGAAATAACTCGCAGTCTATTTGTTTTAGGTCAACACATGCAACTATATGAAAAGATACTCCGCATCATATGTTATCAAGGAAGTGCAAATTAAAACAACAACAAGGTACCACTATCACACTTATTATAATGACCAAAGTCCAGAACACTGACAACATCAACACCGTCAAATGCTGGTGAGGATGTGGACCAAAAGGAACCCTCATTCATTGCTGGTGGGAATGCAAAATGGTACAGCCAATTTGGAAGCGACTTCGGCAGTTTCTTACCAAAGTAAACATACACTTAGTGCATATGATCTTTTTGCATGGGATTTTCTTCCGTCATACCAGACAATTCTCCCACTTTCTAAACACCGAGGGGGGTGTCCTGCAATTCAATTCAATTCTGACACTAACTACCCAGAATTAGTGCAGACCCCCCAGGTTCAGGGCTCAGTCCCATGAGAACTGAAAAAAAAAAAAGCACAACCTAGAAGTTGAGAATTATGTTTTATTCGGCAAACTTTCTGGGGGCTTAAGCTTGGGATACAGCCTCTCAGCTAAGCTCTGAGAGACTGCTCGGAAGAGGTAAGGGAGGAACCAGGATATATAGGAGTTTTTGCTCCAACAAACCAACCAACCCATGTAGTAGAACGTCAAAAGATTACTGCTAATCACAAAAACAGACATTTCAAGTTAATGAGTTTAGTGCTTTTCTTTGTACAGGAAGATGCAAGAGTCAGAGCTCATTAAAATCATTCCTTTGATATGCATCTTAACTATCCAGGGCCAGTACCCTGTTTTTCACCATCCTGAATTCCCCTCAGGGTGCACCGCTGCGGGAACCTGCAGTGGTTGATGGCTTGATGGCTGTCAGGCAATATTTCTTTGTCCACAGTCCCAACCCATAGAATGTACAGTACCAAGAGTGAACGCTAATGTAAACTATGGACTCTGGGTGATTGTGATATGTCAGTGTGTGTTCACCAGTTGTAACAGATATATCACTCTGGTGGGAGACATTGATCATGTGGGAGGCTACGATGTGCTGGGGGCAGGGCGTGTATGGGAAATCTCCATACCTTCTGCTTAATTTTGTTGTGAATCTAAAACCTAAAAAATAAAGTCTAATAACAAACTTAAAACAAACAAAAGAACACAAGAAAGAGCAGTCAAAAATGTATGAGAGGAACTCGGAGAGAATCAGGAGCCAAAGGTGGAGGTATTTACTGTCTTCAGTGCTAAAAAGACGATTGAAAATTGTCTCCTGCGTTTAGTAATTATGAGGGCATTAACCACTTGGACAATAGAGAAAGCAAGCCTCCAAAGAACTAGTAGAAAAAATTTAAAGACTTGTGTTCTTTACTTAATAAAGTATAAAACTAGTGCGAAGATTAAAATGAATACTGAAATGATTACAAACAGCAGCAGCATAGGACTTCCCTGGCGGTCCAGTGGTTAGGACTCAGCGCTTTCACTGCCAAGGGCCCAGGTTCGATCCCTGGTCAGGGAACTAAGATCCCACAAGCTGCATGGCAGGGCCAAAAAAACAAAAAGAAAAACAAAAAAAAAAGCAAAACAGCAGCAGGATGGTGAAAGGAATAGTAATAGTTAATGCCGCTTCATTAATGCCTGGTTGGGAGTGTGTTTCGTTATTGATCTGCTTGTAAGAATCCCTACCAGGGAGCATGGGGCAACTGTAGGGAAGAATGGGGAGGAATTACCAGGGGCGTCCCTCCAAACTCTATTCTATTCTCCAGGATTGTATTGGCCCTCCCTGCCCCCTCCCATGTGTCATAATCACTTTCACTCTGATACTATAAGCATTTTGTCAGGTAAACATAAATGGGGTATTTTAGGATGTCTTACCATTTTTCCTTCTTTCCACCCACTCTAATTCTGAATTCAAAGTAATGTTGAGGAGGTGACAAGGCACATTTCCTAAAACAAGCAAGGCAGAGAAGGGCTGGGTTTAAGCTGAGTGACTTCTCACAACATCTCAGATTTGGTATTTCTGTGTTGAATGGGTTATTTTTCCTCATGGGTGTGGAGAAGTTGCTGGTAAATGCCCACACTCTGCAAATTAGAGAAAAGAGCGAAACAAGTCTTCCATTTCCAGAACCACGTAAATTCCCAAGTGTCTCTCATATACATTTTAACTGCCTGTGGATAGAATTTAAGGTCTTTCATGGGATCCTTATTACTCATCCCTCATCATTATCCCTCAGATTGTTTTCTGGAATAAGCCTGATTTCAGCTTTTCATTCTGATATGCCCATAAGCACACTCATGACTTGTGCTCAAGTAAACCTATTTAGAGAAGCCCTATTTTACAGCCCCTCCAGAATGTAGTCTTCATGACCCTCCCAAAGTGACATCTTTCTTCCAGTTATTATAACAATACAGTGCTCAAAACTTTCTTCCAAGAAAGAAAAAAACCCTCACTAGCCTTGTAACAGGGGAGAGCTAAATCGGACTCCACGTTTCTTTGACTTTAACCTTTGCTTTTCGTTGCTTTTGTTATCATCATACATAGTGGCCTGCCTCAGGGAACCCTGCCGCTCTGCCAGAATGTTACAGTGCCTCTGTTCAGCTCACAGGGAGACAATCTGACCAGGCGCACTTGTGGAAGGCTGCAAGAGACAAGAAATTAACACATCCCCTCCCCAAGGCTTGCCAGTTACAGGGGATATTTGCAAAATTTATGGCCTTTTTACTTTACTTCCTCATCTCCTCCCCCTCTCTCTGCTATAAAAGAAACTGGCATTCAAACCCGCACAAGATGGTTTATCAGAGACACTAGTCTGCCACCTTCTCGGTCTGCCGGCTTTCCGAATAAAGTCCTATTCCTTGCCTCAGCACCTCCTCTTCGATTCACCGGCCTGTCGTGCGGTGAGCAGAGGGAGCTCGGTAACAGCCTCACCTGGTTCTAATTACTACAAGCAGGACAGTCTTTCACAGTCTCTGCTCCTACGTGGCTTAACAGCTCCAGGGTGGTTCTACCTGACAATTAAGTGAGGTTCACCAGTCATCAGTAAATTAGTTATTAATGCTTTCTTTTTTTTGTTTTATTTTATTTTTTTTAATCAGTCATCAATTTTATACACATCACTTTATACATGTCAATCCCAATCAACCAATTCAGCACACCACCATCCCCACCCCACCGCAGTTTTCCCCCCTTGGTTTCCATACGTTTGTTCTCTACATCTGTGTCTCAACTTCTGCCCTGCAACCCAGTTCATCTGTACCATTTTTCTAGGTTCCACATACATGCGTTAATATACGATATTTGTTTTTCTCCTTCTGACTTACTTCACTCTGTATGACAGTCTCTAGATCCATCCACGTCTCAACAAATGACCCAATTTCATTCCTTTTTATGGCTGAGTAATATTCCATTGTATATATGTACCACAACTTCTTTATCCATTCGTCTGTTGATGGGCATTTAGGTTGCTTCCATGACCTGGCTATTGTAAATAGTGCTGTAATGAACATTCGGGTGCATGTATTAATGCTTTCTTTTCTTTTCTAAAAGCACATTTATTATCAACTCAGTGGTTGGTTTTTTAAAATTGAAGGATAATTAGCAACTTCATAGGGAATTAAGTAATATGAAAATGACTTTTTAAATGGAATTTTCTTGGGGAAGAGACAGCATTTAACAAACATTTGCCAGGGTCAGACAAAGGATGGACAGACATCAGTTAGTCTATAAGGATGGAGTCATAACAACTAAAACTTGGGGAAAAAGATACTTCCCAACTCCATCCCCTCCCCACATTTCCCCTCCCTCATTTCACAGTTAAGAATGATGAGAACCAAAGGAGTGATATAATTTACCCAAGGTCACACAGCAAGATAAGAAAAGAGCCAGGCCTGGAATGAATGCTAGTTATGTCTTTCCTCTGCAGTCCCCCAAAGAGTGTAGATCCCTCAGTGCTGGCTGGGAATGGATTTGCGTTTTTGTATATAACTTGACCCACATTATATCTAATTTTCTCCTGAGACCCCTTGCCTAGGACAGCTACACTTAATGTATGTCCTTAATTGAAGAGTGAGTGGGGGAAGTAAAACTCCGTTGGGTTGTGGGAGCTTTGCAGTCTAACTCACCATCTTGGATCTATAGCAGTACAGCCCAGATGAGAGGATACTAAAAAGATTTAGGAAAGATGCAGTGATTCTTCCATTTGGTTGCTGCTCTCCAGAACACTTCTAAAGACGATGATGATATTAATTGTTACCATGTATTAAGTACTATTTTCTGGCACTGAGCAGACCACTTTATAGGCGTTATCTGATAAACAACTTTGTGAAGAGGTACTATTATCATCTTACAGATGAGAACAAAGGCTTAGGAAAGTTAAGTCCCTGACTCAGGGCTAGGCAACTAGGAAATAACTGAGCCAGCTTTTTTTTTTTTTTTTTTTTTTAAAGAATTGTTTTAATAGATTTTTTTTTAATTTATTTATTTATTTTTAGCTGTGTTGGGTCTTCGTTTCTGTGCGAGGGCTTTCTCTAGTTGTGGCAAGTGGGGGCCACTCTTCATCGCGGTGCGCTGGCCTCTCACTATCGCGGCCTCTCTTGTTGCGGAGCACAGGCTCCAGACGCGCAGGCTCAGTAGTTTTGGCTCACGGGCCCAGTTGCTCCGCGGCATGTGGGATCCTCCCAGACCAGGGCTCGAACCCGTGTCCCCTGCATTGGCAGGTAGATTCTCAACCACTGCGCCACCAGGGAAGCCCCTGAGCCAGCTTTAAACCCAGATTTGTCTGACTTCCAAGACCCATGTTCTTAATTACTAAGATATCTGAGAAGATGGACTCCAGTGGAGTGCATTTCTCTCTTCTCCTAGGGAGAAGAAAAAGCCATCCTGAATGTTGTCACTTGTTCCCTGTCATGATAATGTCATCTTCATTTGTTTGACACAGTATTTTGCAGGTCCTTTCATACGCATTTTCTCTTTGGATCTCTGCAACAACCCAATGAGGGAGCTGGGGAAAGGTATGATTATGAATTTTTAAACAGCCCTATCTATAACTGCTGGGTATCAGTAAGTACCTGATCAACTCCAGATGCTAAACAAATAGAAGATCAAAATCTGTATGATTTCTGTATGATGAATGTTCAGGGTACTCTGAGTGACCAGCTGGGTATGAGGCAGCCTGGGGATGTGGGAAACACACTATTGGGAGTCTGGCTGGCTGTGATAGGGACCTATCTCTCTATATATCTGTCTGGTGACTTAGAGACTTACTAACCTGCCCACATTCACACAGGTAATGAACCCAAACCATCTGTCTCTAAAGACCCTGCTATTCCCCATTCCCTTACTTCAGCTATCTTTCATGTTCTAATAACTCTGTAGTCTATATCTCTTTAGCTCAGATCTTTCTCTTGAACTCCAAATCAGTTTTCCATGTTTTTAGAATATCTAGATGTACCACTCAAAATCAGTTAAAATTGATTTTTAAATATTTAAATTAAAATCAAGTCTAAAATTGAGTTAATTTTATCACCGCTTCACCCTACTTCAATTTTCTCCACTTTTTTACCTTCTTCCTTCTCTCCCATCCTTTCTCTCTTTCATTACCCAACATGAAATAAGCACCTACTATAGGCCAACCACTATGCTGATGGCTTGGGACACAATTATGTGCAGTAACAGACAATATATCTCATCTTGTGGATGAGATAGACATCAATCAGGCAAAGCAAGCATGGATACTAGGGGGGCTAATTAATTAAGGGTTTGCATATTTGGGAAGTCAGGGAAGGCTAGTCTTGAGGGAGTGACGCTTAGTCTGGAAGTTGAAGGGAGTAGGAGAAAACAGGTGGGAAGAACAGTCTATGAAAAGGGAACACCAGGTGCACAGACCTTGTGACAAGTACACAGAGTGAGAGTCGGCAGGTGGGACTGTAGCACAAAGGTTGAGAGGGAGAGTGATGGATGCCATGGAGAGCCTGGCTGAAAACCTTCAAGGACTCCAGCAGCTTTCAGAATAAAAGGAGAATATACAACACCACTTTATTCCCTTTTTCTCATCATGCTACCACAGGGCCTTTGCATATACTGTTCCCTCTTTGCACTTGGATCTTCATTCTTTGTTCTTTCTTTAGTATTATCTAGCATGTATTGAATATTTGCTATACACATATTAGGCACTATGCTAAATTCTTTTCATATTACCTACTTTAATCCTCATAATCATATAAATGAGAAAATCTATTATTTCCATTTTACAGGTGAGGTCATTGGGACAGAGAGATTGAGTGACAAGCCCAGAATCACAACAACTTGTGGGGGGTAGAGTAAGGTTTGCAACGGCACTGGGCTTAGTCCAGATTCAACGCACTGAACTGTTGTGTGCATTGCTGTCAGTTCGCCTCCATCTCAGCTGGTCACCACCTCTTCATCCTTCTGTCTCTGCTAAACTTCAATTTCCTTAGGAAATTTTCCTGCCCTTCCTGACTAGATCAAATCCTACTATTGCAAGCTCTCGTTACCCTCTTCCTCTCTGGTATCAAAGCTGGGATTTTAAACTCAATTGGTCACAATCAGTCACCAGTAGTAGACTGTGAACTCCATGAAGACAGGGTCTAATTTTTAATCTCATTATTGCAGTCTCTTTTCCTAACAAAGTGCTTGTCAGTTATTAAATGCTCAACAGATATATAGCTACTGGTTGGATATATGGATCCGTATATCTTTGACAAGAGTGTGATTGTACTGTAAGTTTTTTTTTAACCTAACAACTTAGTTCAGGCTGCTATAACAAAGCACCAGAGTCTGAGTGGCTTATAAACAACAGATATTTATTTCTCAAGTTCTGGAGGATAGGAAGTTCAAGATCAGGGCATTGGGAAAATCAGGTTCCAGCAAGGGCCCCCTTCCAGGTTGTAGACAGCCGATGTCTTGTTGTGTCCTCACACGGAGGAAAGAGAGCTCTGGCATCTTCTTATAAGGAGACTTATCCCATTCATGAGGGCTCCACACTCATGACCTAATCACCTCCCAAAGGTCCTACTTCCAAATACCATCACATTAGGATTAGGGTCTCAACATATGATTTTTGAGGGAACACAAACATTCAGTCCATAACATCTAACAATGTCTTTTTAAAGTCAGTAGTCGGGACTTCCCTGGTGGTCCAGTGGTTAAGACTTGGCCTTCCAATGCAGTGGGTGCAGGTTCGATGCCTGGTCAGGGAGCTAAGATCCCACATGCCTTGAGGCCAAAAAACCAAAACATAAAACAGAAGCAATATTGTAACAAATTCAATAAAGACTAAAAAAAAAATAGTCCACGTTAAAGTCAGTAGTACTGCTTTTAAGCTTCAGTATCTCTACATGCCAATCTCATTGCTAATCATTGCTAAGTGCTCTGTGTTCATGATCTCCTTTGATTCTACATATGAGGGAACTGAGGGTCTGAATGAGGTCCAATAAATTGCCCCAGGACACCCAGTTGGTCAATGGTACAAGACATGGTTCCAGGTCTGTCTATATCTAAAGCCTTTACTCTATAGCACTGCCATGTTACCTCCACTCTTATAACCATTTTTCCAAGTCAGCCAATCTACTACGATATCAGTGCTGATGGCACCATTGTATTCGCTGTAGGGATATAATAACTGTTTAACAGATCCATATTTATTTACTTTTAGGTTGTTTTGATATTTTTAACATCATAAAGCTGTGATGCACATTCTTGTATGTTTGTACTCTTGTCTGATTATTTCCTCAGGGTAGTTGGTGGTAAAAAAGTCAGAAGTTTTGATTCATATGGCCAAATTAGCAGCAGTAGAATTTGAGTTTTTAGTAGTGGATTCTATTACCTGCCTATTTGCCAAGAGGGTATGTTTTGGCATTGGCCAACAAAGAAAAACATGACATAAAAATATTCTTTGCATTTTCATTAATTTATCCTGGAGTACAGAAAAAAAGATAAAATCCACTGCAGCCCTTTTTCTTTGGACCTAGTTCTCAAGGCATATTTTTGAAGTACAGAATTTAGTATGTACTCCAACTTAAGACGGATAAATAGGAGTACTTGTAGCAAAAACAGGCTGCTTTTGATTTGTTTAGTGTTTACTATGTATCCTGAACACATTTTTCTCTAATGTATCTGTATAAACCTTTAATTTTTTTGCGTAATCAAATTCTTAATGCTGATGAAATTCTATACCTCAAATAACTTTTCTTACCAGCATCTCAACTGCATTTTTCATCTTTAAGACCTTTGAGAAGGGGTTAGAGAACATGAATAAACTTGCTTCAGAAAAAATTAGATGGATAGACAAGAAACAGAATGACGCCTTTTTACTCCCAAAGATTTAGGAATCTGCTATGTTCTTGGATCTGTCCCCTTTAAAGCAGGTGGATAGTTTTAATCTTTCCGGAATGCTCTTTTTGGCCCTGATGAAAAGTAGCTGACCGGAAGAGCAGCAGAAGGTTAACATTTGGTTTCACGACCGATATAACCCTCTAAGTGACAACATTCTGTCTACCAAACAAGCCAAGATTTGTGTTTCTCTGGAGAGGTCAAGAAAGGGCATGTTTTCTCATATGATAACCTTTAAAACCCTCTTGCTTTTCACTGAATTTTAAGGTTTGCCTTGTGCCTTATAGATGTGAGTGCTCCTAGGAATTGGAAGAGTTTTCAAAAATATTTTTTTCCTGGAAGTGTGATATTCTAACAAAGGCCAGGCTGTTGATTCCCTGAAGTGCTAGGAATCCTTGCAGGGACAGAAGTTCAAATGTTTGTCTGCTGGCTTGGAGCCAGTGAATACAATGGCAGGGAACTTTGGTGGAGACCTTGAAAATGCCTGATGGGGTGGATGCAGTTTAAGAAGCAGGATATGGGAGTTAGAGCCTATGGCGGAAATGGCCATCCTTGTCATTCCTCCCTAGGATAGGGCCTAAACATCCTGGAGCACTGAAAATCAAAAGTGGAGATATATTGGCCATTCCAGAAACTACATCTTTTTCCCTAGAAACACTTTTAGGTAAGCCATCTAAAACCTCTGGAATTTTGGTTCCTCATATATAGAAAATGGGACTGAGGTATGTGATTTTAAAGGCATTTTCAACTATAAAACTAGGCTACTCTTCAAATTCAGAAACAGAGAATAAGCAAGTCTTCTAGTAACAATACAATATTTTATTGCTGCTGGAAAGTTGTCAGTATGATAAGCAACCTCTACTCAACTACTACAGATTTTTTCTTTTCCCTCCTGCCCCAACCACTGAAAACACACACACACACACACACACACACACACACACACGGTCTATCTCTCTCTCTCATAAACTGTTTAAAGCATATTTAATTTTGTCCTAGTAAGTCTAGAATCTTAGAACAGGACTTCCCTGGTGGTGCAGTGGTTAAGAATCCGCCTGCCAATGCAGGCGACACGGGTTCGATCCCTGGTCCAGGAAGATCCCACATGCTGTGGAGCAACTAAGCCCGTGCACCACAACTACTGAGCCTGCGTTCTGGAGCCCGTGAGCCACAACTACTGAGCCCACGTGCTACAACTACTGAAGCCCATGCACCTAGAGCCCGTGCTCCGCAACAAGAGAAGCCACTGCAATGAGAAGCCCGCGCACTGCAACGAAGAGTAGCCCCTGCTCGCCGCAACTAGAGAAAGCCCGCGCCCAGCAACGAAGACCCAACGCAGCCAAAAATAAATAAATACATACATACATAAATTTAAAAAAAAAAGAATCTTAGAACAGAAAGGGATATAGGGAGATAGAAGAAAGAGATGCCTTGATTGTGGTATCTGAGTTGGGGTTTATAAGACTGTTTCTTTTCTTCTCTCTTCTGATCGTCCTCTTATCATCACTTTTCTCTTTTCTATACTCCCTTCCCTTCTTTCTGCATTCAAAATCTCCAACATGTTGACTGAGATTTTTTTTTTTTTTGACTGAGATTCTTTTTTTTTTTTTTTAATTTTTATTTATTTATTTATTTATTTTTGGCTGTGTTGGGTCTTCATTTCTGTGCGAGGGCTTTCTCTAGTTGTGGCAAGCGGGGGCCACTCTTCATCGCGTTGCGCGGGTCTCTCACTATCGCGGCCTCTCTTGTTGGGGAGCACAGGCTCCAGACGCGCAGGCTCAGTAATTGTGGCTCACGGGCCCAGTTGCTCCGCGGCATGTGGGATCCTCCCAGACCAGGGCTCGAACCCGTGTCCCCTGCATTGGCAGGCGGATCCTCAACCACTGCGCCACCAGGGAAGCCCTGAGATTCTTAATTAAAAAAAAAGCTACTGGTATTTAGCCAAATCTTTCCACTGCATTTTTCAATGAGGAGCGCTTTGGCTTTTGGCCTAAGTTGACCACAGTCTTTGTCAATAGTTTAGAATTAAAGAGATTTTTGCTTTCTGATGTCAGGGCCTTTCTGGAAACACCAAAAAATAAAGTCTCAGCTGGTACTTGGACCAATTCTAACAGGTCCAAGTTTTTCCCTCCTCTCCTGCTAGTAAGGGAAAGAGTGATGGGAATAATAATGAAAGCTTTGTGGTACTGGAAATCTCTCCAGTTTTAACCTCAAAAGTTTTAGTCAAGTGTAACTTGCTTTTATGTAAGAAAGTGTCATTATTATTAAAAATATACACATTGAAAAATTAGAAGTGAAATGTCATAACATCTGTAATTTATATTAAAATGGTCAATAATATTATAATAGCTTTGTACAGGGACAGATGCTTACTAGACTTACTGTGGTGATAATTTCATAATGTGTGCAAATGTCAAATTGCTGTATAATACACCTGAAAGTAACATAATATTGTACATCAACTCCACTTCAATTTTAAAAATGAATAAAAGAAAATATTTCATAAAAACATGGAAGAAGCAAAATGTGGCAAATTGTTAATCTAGACAGTGGGTATACGGCATTTGTTATACTATTTTTTCTTCTTTTCTGTACAGCTGAAATGTTTCACACATATTTCACACACATTTCAAAATTTCATACACATAACAAAAAGTGAATGAAAAATTAACCTCATCTTCATAAATAAGAAACCAAAGACTTAACTTAATTTGGTATCCTCTCCTCCTATGCAAACTTGCTGGATCTTCAAAATCTCTCTGCTATGTTACTGGCTCCACTTATTCAGTTGATCCAAGAGAAGTAATCTCTATCAAAACAAGTTTAATTTTACGGAGGTCTTGACTGCAAGTTGGAAGGCCAATTCACTGGGGGAGAGAAACAGAAACTTCTCTTCACTGTTTTTATCTTGCTCTCTCCAACTGATTCTAGCACTCCTGCTGTTCTTTGGGGGAGAAGAGCAAAGGAAAGAAAGGGGAGGCAAGGGAGCATGATGACACCTCACCAGGATTTTCACTTGCCTGGGAGAAGTAAATAAAATAAACTTTTCTGAAGAAAAACAAAACACACCCAACTTAATTAAGCTTAAAAGCTTTTGTACATCAAAGAAAGCCATAAACAAAATGAAAAGACAACCTAGAGAATGGGAGAAAATATTTGCAAATGATGTGACTGACAAGGGATTAATTTCTAAAATATACAAACAGCTATACAACTCAATAACAAACAAACAAACAAACAAAAAAACCAAACGACCCAATCAAAAAATGCGCAGAAGACCTAAGTAGTCATTTCTCTAGACGAGATTGGGCATGTTCAGGAAGGTATGGCCGTAGACAGACATTTCTCCAAAGAAGACATACAAATGGCCAACAGGCACATGAAAAGATGCTCAACATCGCTAATTATTAGAGAAGTGCAAATCAAAACTACAATGAGGTATCACCTCACACCAGTCAGAATGGCCATCATCAGAAAGTCTACAAATAACAAATGCTGGAGAGGGTGTGGAGAAAAGGGAACCCTCCTACACACTGTAGGTGGAAATGTAAATTGGTACAGTCATTATGGAGAACAGTATGGAGGTTTCTTAAAAAACTAAAAATAGAGCTACCATATGATCCAGCAATCCCACTCCCAGGCACATATCTGGAGAAAACTATGGTTTGAAAGGATACATGCACCCCAATGTTCATTGCAGCACTATTTATAATAGCCAGGACATGGAAGCAACCTAAATATCCATCAACAGGAGAAGATGTGGTGTGTATATATATATATATATAAATATGCACAATGGAATATTACTGAGCCATAAAAAGGAATGAAATAATGCCATTTTCAGCAACATGGATGGACCTAGAGATTATCATACTAAATAAAGTAAGTAAGGCAGAGAAAGACAAATATCATACAATTTCACTTATATGCGGAATCTAAAAAGATGATAGAAATGAACTTGTTTACAAAACAGAAATAGACTGACAGACATACAAAACAAACTTATGGTTACCAATGGGGAGAGTGGAGGTGGTGGTGGGAGGTTGGGGAGAGAGATAAATTAGGAGTTTGGGATTAACATACACACACTACTATATATAAAATGGTAAACAACAAGGACCTACTGTATAGCACAGGGAACTATACTCAATATCTTGTAGTAACCTATAATGGAAAAGAATCTGAAAAAGAATATATATATGTATAACTGAATCACTTTGCTGTACACTTGAAACTAACACAACATTGTAAATTAACTCTACTTCAATAAAAAAATAAATAAATAAAATTATTTAAAAAAACAAACAAGCGTCCCAAATGGCTCTGGGACAGGTCTTTCCCTATTATGCCTTGGCACATTTGTCAAAACTCAACTGATCATAAACCTAAGGGTTTATTTCTGGACACTCAGCTTACTCTGTCATTCTATGTCTATCTTTATGCCAGCGCCACATTGTATTGATTCATGTAGTTTTGTACTGAGTTCAGAAGTCATGAGGTATGAGTCTTCCAACTTTGTTCTCCTTTTTTGAGATTATTTTTTAATTCTGTTTGAATTTTAGAGTCAGCTTGTCAGTTTCTTCAAAGCCAGCTAGGATTTTGATGGGATTATATTGCAACTGTGAATCAATTTGAGGGGTGTCACTATCTTAGCAATATTAAGTCTTCTGATCCATGAACATGGGATGTCTTTCCATTTATTTAGGTCTTTAATTATTTTCAGCAATCTTTTGTGGTATTCAGTGTACAAGTCTTGCACTTCTTTGCTAAATTTATACCTATGTAATTTGTTCTATTTGATGATATTGTAAATGGAATTATTTTCTTCATTCTATTTTCAGAATTTCCGTTGCTAGTCTATAGAAATAGAATTGATTTTTGTATATTGATCTTGTATCCTGCAATTTTCTTGTACTCTTTTATTATTTCTAATAATTTTTTAGTGGATTCTTTAGGATTTTTTATATACAAGATCATGTCATCTACAAATAGAGATAGTATTACTTCCTCCTTTCCCATCTAGATGTTTTTACTTATTTTCTTGCCTAATTGCCCTGGATGTAACCTCCAGTACAATGTTAAATAGAAGTGGAAAGAGTAGATATCCTTTTCTTTCTTGTTCCTGATTTAAGGGAAAGTATTTAGTCTTTCACTGTTGTATATAATGTTAGCTGTGGATTGTTGAGGAAGGTCCTTTCTATTTCTATTAGATTGGCCAAAAAGTTCATTCGGGTTGTTCTGTAACATCTTACGGAAAAACCCAAACGAACGTTTTGGCCAACCAATAGTTGAATGTTTTTATCAAGAATGGGTGTTGTAGGGGCTTCCCTGGTGGCGCAGTGGTTGAGAGTCTGCCTGCTAATGCAGGGGACACAGGTTCGAGCCCTGGTCTGGGAGGATCCCACATGCCGCGGAGCGACTAGGCCCGTGAGCCACGGCTACTGAGCCTGCGCGTCTGGAGCCTGTGCTCCGCAACGGGGGAGGCCACGATAGTGAGAGGCCCGTGCACCGCGATGAAGAGTGGCCCCCGCTTGCCGCAACTAGAGAAAGCCCTCACAGAAACGAAGACCCAACACAGCCAAAAATAAATAAATAAAAAAGAATGGGTGTTGTAGATCAGTGGAACAGGAGAGAAAGTCCAGAAATAAAACCACGTACTTATGGTCAATCAATCTATGACACAGGAGGCAAGAATACACAATGGAGAAAAGACAGTCTCTTTAAAAAGCAGTGCTGGGAAAACTGGACAGCTATATGTAAAACAATGAAATTAGAACATTCTCTAGCACCATATACAAAAAATAAACTCAAAATGGATTAAAGACCTAAATGTAAGGCTGGATACTATAAAATTCCTAGAGGAAAACATAGGCAGAACAGTCTTTGACATAAATCACAGCAATATTTTTTTGGATATATCTTCTAGAGTAATGGAAACAAAAGCAAAAATAAACAAATGGGACCTTATTAAACTTAAAAACTTTTGTACAGCAAAGGAAACCATAAGCAAAATGAAAAGACAACCTACAGAGTGGGAGAAAATATTTGCAAATGATGCAACCCACAAGGAATTAATTTCCAAAATATACAAACAGCTCATACAGCTCAATATCAAAAAAACAAACAACCCAATCAAAAAATGAGCAGAAGAGCTAAACAGACATTTCTCCAAAGAAGACATACAGGAGGCCAACAGGCACATGAAAAGATGTTCTACATCGCTAATTATTAGAAAAATGCAAATCAAAACTACAATGAGGTATCATCTCACACCAGTCAGAATGGCCATCATCAAAAAGTCTACAAATAATAAATGCTGGAGAGGGTGTGGAGAAAATGGAACCTTCCTACACTGTTGGTAGGAATGCAAATTGGTGCAGCCACTATGGAGAACAGTATGGAGATTCCTTAAAAAACTAAAATAGAGTTACCATATGATCCAGCAAACCTCCTTAGCATATATTCAGAAAAGATGAAAACTCAAATTCAAAAAGATACATGCACCCCAGTGTTCACTGCAGCACTATGTACAATAGCCAAGACAGGGAAGCAACCTAAATGTCCATCGATAGATCGATAGATGAACGGATAAAGATGTGGTATATATGTGGTATACACACACACACACAATGGAATATTACTCAGCCATAAAAAAGAATGAAATAATGCCATTTACAGCAATGAGGATGGACCTAGAGCTTGTCATACTAAGTGAGATAAATTAGACAGAGAAAGACAAATATATGGCATCACTTATATGTGGAATCTAAAAAAGTGATACAAATGAGCTTGTTTACAAAAGAGAAATAGACTCACAGACATAGAAAACAAATTTAGTTACCAAAGGGTAAAGGGAGGAGGGATAAATTAGGAGTTTGGGATTAACATATACACACTACTATATATAAAATAGATAAACAGCAGGGACTTACTGTATAGCACAGGGAACTATACTCAATATCTTGTAATAGCCTATAATGGAAAAGAATCTGGAAGAGAACATATATGTATCTGTATATTATATATATACAATTTATGTATGAATCACTTTGCTGTACACTTGAAATTAACACAACATTTGTAAATCAATAGAAAAAAAAGAGTGTTGGATTTTTCAAATGTCTTTTCTTTTTTTTAAATTAATTTATTAATTTATTATTTATTTTTGGTTGCATTGGGTCTTTGTTGCTGCGCACAGGCTTTCTCTAGTTGAGGCGAGCGGGGGCTACTCTTTGTTGCGGTGCACGGGCTTCTCATTGCGGTGGCTTCTCTTGTTGCGCAGCATGGGCTCTAGGCATGTGGGCTTCAGTAGTTGTGGCTCACGGGCTCAGTAGTTGTGTCTCGCGGGCTCTAGAGCGCAGGCTCAGTAGTTGTGGCGCAAGGGCTTAGTTGCCGGATTCTTAACCACTGCGCCACCAGGGAAGTCCTCAAATGTCTTTTCTTCATCTACTGAGATTATTGTTTCTTTGTCCTTTATTCTATTTTATAGTGTATTATACTGATTGATATTCATGTATTAAACCACCCTGGAATTCCTGGGATAAATCCCATTTGGTCGTGGTATATAATATTTTTGTAGATTACTGAATTCAATTTGCTAGTATTTTGTTGGGAATTTTTTTGCACAGATATTCGTAAGGGATATTGGTCTGTATATTTTTCTTTTGATATCTTTTTCTGGTTTTCAGAGTAATTCTGGCCTCATAAAATGAGTTGGAAAGTTTTCCTGCCTCTCCTATCTTTTGGAAGAGTTTGTAAAAAGTTAATATTAATTTTCCTTGAAATGTTTAGCTGCTTTCACCAGTAAAATCATCTGAACCTGGTCTTTTATTGGTGGGAAGGTTTTAAATTACTAATGTGATCTCTTTTCTTATTATAGGCTTATTTTCTACTTTTTCTTGAGTCAGTTTTGGTAGTTTGTGCCTTTCTAGGAATTTGTCCATTTCCTCTAAGTTATCTAATTTTCTGGTATACAGTTGTTCATAGCTTTCCTTATAATCCATTTTATTACATTAAGGTTGGTAGTAATGTGCCCTCTTTCATTCCTGATTTTAGTAATTTTCTTTTTCTCTCTTTTTTTCTTGGTCATTCTAGCTAAAGGTGTGTCAATTTTGTTTATTTTGTCAAAGAACCGACTTTTGGTTTCATTGATTATCTCTATCGTTTTTCTCTTCTCTATTTCTGTTTCTCTATTTTTGCTTTAATCCTTATTACTTCCTTTTTTTCTGCTAGCTTTGGGCTTAGTATGCTCTTCTTATTCTACTTCTTTAAGGTATAAAGTTAGCTATTGATTTGAAATCTGTTTTTAATGTAGGCATTCACAGTTATATTTTTAGGGAAGGAATGTAGACTATTTTGGGCCTGAAGAAGATGTAATAGTTTGACAGAAACCTACCAGTAAAACTGAATTATAATTTTACTTGGATGTTTTTGCTTAGCCTCTGATTCCATGGCAATCATCCAAATTGCACAGGTTAAATACATACACCAGTGAGCTTTTGTTTTAGCAGTTACAGTTATTGAAGGAGTTCATATAATTTTTAATTTTGAAGGGTGATTTACTTGATGACAATTGTGAAACATTCTCAAACCTGTCACATATAGTAATTCTGCAGTCTGAGAAATTGTTACTGGCTTTTGCAAGCATGGCAGAAATTTAATAAACTGTCGCCAAACCATTTGCTTGTTTGAATGCCAAGGTTTCCTTCCCCACATCACATGCAGTGTCCTGTTGCCAACAGTTATCAAAATACTCCCACAGTTGTCACAGAAAGAAATGTTCAGGGAGTTACTATTTCTTTATTCTTGTTGTCCCTGTATTTCATTGCTTTTGCCACTTCTACTTGGAGAGTTATTTGAATAACTCGAATAATGTCAGTATAGAGCAGTTAGACACTAAGTAATGGATTGAAAAAATAAGAATATCTGAGACATAGCTATAGATATATAGATACAGAGTGCAGCAAGATCTGGAAGGAAGTGTTTCATACTTTATTCTCTATATGTTCCTAATGTTTGGATTTTCATAGAGAGACTATTGTTTGTGTAATGTAAAACAGCAATAAAAAATGTAAAAATAGTTGAGAGGGAGTCTAGAGGAAAACACTAAGAAAAGTCTAGTTAGATCAACTCATTCTAATCAAAGATATGCAATTATTTGGCACAAGCCTTTATAATAGGATTTAGAGATACAATCCAGCCCTCTGAACTACAGATTGACAGAAGCTGAAATTATTGGCTCTGAGTTTGCATTTTCTTTGATGACTCCAGCAAATAAATGCCAGACTCGAACAGGCGAATGCCTGGCCAGGTTGAAAAAGCTCTTGCATCTGAAACACGAAAGGCGCAAGATTGGAGGGTGTGACCTTGGACCTCAGTTGCAAATTCAAAGATTCGGGGAAAGTGTAGCCTTTTACCACTATGATAATATTAGAAACTATCATCTGGAATAAACGTATCTCTGCTTTGTCTTGTCTGTTAATGGCTTTGGTGGACACTTTGGAAGCACTTATCAATATTTCAAATGATATACATTTGACCAAGCAATTCCACTGCTAGGAAGCTCTTCTATAGGAATACTTATACCAGTGCGCAGATTTTTAGATACATAGGTACTCATTGCTGCAAAATATTTCAAATATCCTAAGTGTACCTCAAAGAAAGTATGGTTATGTAAGTTATGGTCCAACTGGCCCAAGGCCACAGGGCTAAGAAGCGGAGATCTGGGATCTAACTGATGCTTTTACTCCTCACGTTACTGTATTTCCTGAGTTAGTCTGTGGGTGAAGGTGGCTTTGGGTGATCAGGACTCAGCTTGTGTGTTCTTCCCAGGGCAGGTCAAGATTGGATGGTGGGGAGGGGAGAAAGGACAGGCAGATGTCATAGCCAAGGGATAAGGAATAAGACGGGGGGAGTCAAGAGTTTCAAACAACAATAAAGAGTGGAAAAAAGGCTATGTATAATTAAGGGAGAGCGATTCTGGAGGAAAGTATTCTGTTTCATCAAAAGAGCATTGCCTTAGTTAATTTTCACCCCACCACCCCAAGAGCATGAACCCCTCACTCTGAAAAACTCTGAATTTGTAGGTGATCTTTCCCACTCTGAAATAGGATGGGTGGGTGGTGCTGAAGGAGGAGCTTACTTCTGGAGACGCAAGCTTATATCTGTCCCTCTTCATCAAAGAAAACACACATATTAACATGTGTTTGAGGGATTAGTACATCTTTGAAACCCTAAGCAAATGGGAGAATTCTTGCAGTGTCCACAACACTATGCAATGAAGGATTTGCTGTGGCTGCCGCAGGGTGGGATGATCCAGAGCATTCTAAAGAACACATGCCAATTTCAGGAGTCCTGGCATTTTTCACATGCCCTGGTGTTTCCCGTCATCCCAGATGCTACGCTAGCATTCTGTATGACCTTGAGCCAAACACTAGCCTTTCTGTAACTTATTTTCTCTATTAAACGAGTTGGGGGTGAGTCGAGTAAATGATCCTTACTATCTCTTCAACTTGTGGTTTAATTTATAGTTTTCAAGACTTACTGAATCATTAGTATTTTAAATAAACATTATCTGGTATCTATTAATAAGAGTCAGAAACAAAAAACTGTGTTACTTTCTTAACACAGTTTATATACACACATGCACATACATACATGCATATTTTTTAAAAATGAAAAAGGCAATATTATGTACAAGAAACTCTGTGCCTTGATGATCTGTATCCTTGGGTTCTCTCTTTACTATTAGGAAAAGCACTGATACGATTTTCTTGTGGTATAAAGAAGAAAGGGACGGTTTAAGGAGGAATGGTAGTGGAAGAAGTGGACTGTATGTACATCTTTATATTCAACTGCATTTCATTTCTCCAGAAACCCACCAACACACACAGGCATACAGTCACACCCCCACACACCCTCCGCTGCCACCTCAGCCCATTAGAGAGTTGGTAAGGACTGATGTTGAAGTTTAGCTATGGGTTGCACCTGCTTTTTCTCTCTTGCTATTTCTTAGGGGTAGCTTGTCCGTCCTCACCTGTCAGGCCAGGTGCAAGCGGAGGGTATTGTGCCCTGATGTGAGATAACTGTTAGAAATGTGCGTGTGTGTGTGTGTGTGTGTGTGTGTGTGTGTTTAACACGCAGGAAATGTAAAATGCATAGCAAGGGCTTCTTTCACTTCTTAAACACAGCTTATCTTGTGTGCTTCACAGACCTCCAAGTACAGGGAGCGTCACTGACCGAGAGCCCCAGCTGCTGACTCTGAAATCCATGGCCATGTTTGCAGCCATACCCCCAAAGGCTGCTCCCAGCCAAAGACTGGGTGTGGCCAGGACACTAAGGCAGGTCCACTCCTGCGAGACTGGGACCCCCCTGGTGGTGGGCTTTGGCTCACGGACACCCCTCAAGGCCTTGATGACCCTTCTTTAGCCTCCTCTCTACCTTCCTTCCTTCTCTATTTTATGAGGGGTCAGCTTTACCAGGCTCCTCCCCCTTTTCTCTCATAGGTGTTTCCCCTAATAAAACCCTTGCTTGATTAACTCTGTCTTGGTGGCTCTTCCTCAGGGGAAACAGATGAAGACAAACTGATAAAAAGTACAGCTTTTCAAGGCAAAGAACCACATGTTTGCTTGGTTGCATTTTGGGTCAAAAAGGGTGGAAAATAAGATTATCTGTTTGGGTTAGCAGACTGAGGCCTCAAGAACTCTCAAGGATACATGAGAAATTAACAACACTGGTAACCCCTGTCAGGTTTTGGTTAAGAACTTGTGAATGGGGCAAGAAGCTGGGAGGAAATATTCCACGGTATGATATTTTTTTTTGATTTTGCAAGCGAGTAAATGTATAATAATCTGAAGATGTAAAATCAACTATTTGGATTTAAAAAAACATGTAGGGCTTCCCTGGTGGCGCAGTGGTTGAGAATCTGCCTGCCAATGCAGGGAACACGGGTTCGTGCCCTGGTCTGGGAAGATCCCACACGCCGTGGAGCAACTAGGCCCGTGAGCCACAGCTACTGAGCCTGCGCGTCTGGAGCCTGTGCTCCGCAACAAGAGAGGCCACGACAGTGAGAGGCCCGCGCACAGCGATGAAGAGTGGCCCCCGCTTGCCGCAACTGGAGAAAGCCCTCACACAGAAACGAGGACCCAACACAGCCAAAAAATAAATAAATAAATAAAATTAAAAAAAAAAAATTCAAAGGAAACAACCTTTAAAAAAAACAAAACAAAACATGTAAATTTGAGAAAAAAGAAAGCATCGGCTTTGGAGGTCGATCTGCATTCAAGTCCCAGCTCATCTCGTGACTGTGGGAGGACAACTGTGTTACTGGATTCTAGATTTCAGTGTTCTGTTTCTAGAAGGAGACTTTTATAACCTCATTTACAGGCTCCCTGCAGAAGGCACACACCTCCTGCCGGACTCCACTGGGCTTGGCTGTGGCACTTGCTGGGGTGAGGGGACTCGGAGGCCGAGAACCAGCTGGATCTGAGCAGAAGCTCTGAAGGGTCCTGATGAGTCCTTGCTCTCTTTTCCTTTTGCCACAGAATCGCAAGTCCCAAGCAGGGGCCGCTCTTACCGCGTGCATTCTGGGATAATACTGCAGAGCCCCAGCGGGCCTGTAGCTGCTGCCCGTGACAGGCAGTGTGCGCAAAACCGACTTTTGTGGTTGAAAACTACTGTGGTTATTCCCCCAACTTTTTATTTGGAAAAATTTGAGAATAAAGTTGAAAGAGTGGGACCATCAGCACCTCACTTAGCTTCACCAATTGGTAACGTTTTGCCACATTTGCTTCCTTTCTCTTGCTCCCTCTCTGTGTTTACTGGGCTGTTTGAGAGTTACTTACAGGTGTGAATGAAGAGACCGCATCCCTAAATATTTCAACATTATATCCTAAGAACAAAGCCTTTCTCCTATATCAGTACAATGATCATATCCAAGAAATATAACATTGATGCAATAATATTAATTAGCAGTTTATATTCAAATTTCTTTCATAATAATATCCTTTGTACGTTTTTTTCTTTCTGATCCATGATCCAAGCAAGGATCATACACAGGTACTAGTTGTATGTTTCTTTAATCTCCTTTAATTTAGAGCAGGTCCCTGACCTTTTTTGGTCCATCTTTCATGAAACTGATATTTTTGAAGAGTACAGGCCGGTTGCTTTATAGAATGTATCATTTTCTGGATATATCTGATTTTTCTTCCTCATAATTCTTTAGATTCAGGGTCAACATTTACAGTAGGAATACTACATGGATTATTTGTTTATATCACAACAAGGAGGCACAAATAATGTCAAGCTGTCCCATTCTGGGTGATGACAAGTTTGACCACGATGTTAAGGTGGTATCCACCAGATTTCTCCATTGAAAAGTTTCCTTTATCCCTTTATGTTTTGTCAGTAATCTGTGGGGTGATATTTGTGAATATCTTGACCCTCAACGAACTTTCCCCATTGGTTTTAGTATCCACAGATGATCCCTTCCTGAATTAAACATTACATTGGTAGTTGCAGAATGGTTGACTTTTCCCCATTCTGTTATTCCCACTCTATGTGTTTACTTGGCATTCTTTTGTAAAGAAAATGTCCTCTCCACTCTCTACTCTCATTTATTTTTGAGTATCACTATGGGCTCATGGATTTTTAGCATATATAACGTTATAATCCTTCATCATTATTCTTTTTGTAATTCAAACTAAATTTGTACAATGGGAGCCCCCTTTAAGCTGAATCCTGTGTCCTTTTAACATGTTTCTTCCTGTCTTTGAGTATTTTCTTGCCTTCTGGCACAATAAGATGCTCTAAGTTCACCTTCGATATTTACTGTCACAGACCTGATTCTTTTTATTTGGGAGGGAAATTGAGAAAGTGAGACTAAGATTTGGGGAGAGGGGTGATAAAGAAGGGGGCAGGATAGGAGATTTAGGGTAAGGAAATATTTTGGGGGATTCTTGGCCAAATATTTAACTCGGGTAGGTCTCTCAAGCTCTCCCAACCTGAATTTCCTCTCCTAGAAAATGAAGATTAATATGCTTATTGCATGGGTAGATTGTGAGAAAACCTGATTGATTGGCATGTTCAACATGACTGGCCATACATTCAGTATTTGTTGGACAATATCATTTCTAACATCCTTCCAGCCAAGTTAATTTCTGTGATACTTGTGACTTCCAATCACTGCTTCCTGTGCAATGCATGATTAAACTTGCTTAAATTTATGTTCTGAGGCTTTGTTTAAGTATCTCTCTAAAATGTTCTGAAGGCAACTACATGAGGTTAAATGGGGACAGACTCGAAAAGGCTAGCGAAACAAAGATCACCAAGGGATCAAATTTAAGGAGGAAGCAAAAAATACACATTTTTTGCTGATACATACACATCACACATATATATTGATGTATGCATATTTCGTGTTTTGAAATAGTATCTTAATTGAGAGGTGGTCCGGTAAAACGCAGACTGGGTTTAAATCCAAGTCCGGACACTTACTTACATTCCTCATTTAAAAAGTGAAGATAATTATACTTTCCCTGTGCAGTTGTTGCGAATGTACAATTTTGGCCAAGGTGACAGATCTAACAAGCACAGAGTCTTCTTTTTTTCTTGCAGTTTTATAAATAATGTACAACTCTGTTTAAGGTGTACAGCATAATGATTTGACATATGTATATATTGCAAAATGATCACCACAATAAGCTTAGTTAACTTCCATCACCTCATAAAGTTACGAAAACAAAATACTTTTTCCTCGTGATGAGAACTTTTAGAATTTCCGCTTTTAGCAACTTTCTGATACACCGTATAGCATTGTTGATTATAGTCATCATGTTGTACGTTACATCCCCAGTACTTATCTTATAACTAGGTTTGTGCCTTATGACCACCGTCCCCCAATTTCCTGGCAAGAGGGAGTCTTAACGGTGCCCATCTGTTCCTTAGCCAGTATCGCCACCTGGCGATGGTGTGTTTCAATTGCAAGTCAAGGAGCAGAGTGGGGAAAGGCCTTGGGCTGAATTTGTCAATTTACACGATTTAAATAAAGCTATAGCAGTAAACAACTTTGAATAAGAGCATTTCCATACTAAACCTCTGGGACGCTTACTTCAGTAGCAGCAACATCCTAGTCGGACAAAGGAATCAGACACTGCGCTGAATGCAAAGGCATTCAGTCGTTCAACAAATATACATTGAGCGCCTACTGTGTGCCACGCTGCGTTCTGGGCGCTTGGGATCCATCAGTGAACAAGAGACAAAAATTCCACCCTTTAACATGGGATCCTTTTAACGTGCTCTCTAGATAGTATATAAATTAATCTAGATAATTGTAAAACGCTCTACGGATTACAAAGTTCCCTCCAACGTCAACAGGACACGTTTTGAGGTCCATATTACTACGGCTAAATAAATGGAGAAGCCGGGCGCAGACCCACTCCAGCTACCCTAAGAACTCACCCTTGCAAAACCGAGAGTTAAGCCAAGAGCTTGAAGTTGCCATCGACGTGGCCGGCTGGGCTGACCACGAAAGTAAGAGTAAACAGACGTCATCTTTTCTCAGTTTTTCTCCCCAGAAACATACTTTGAGAGAAACAAGGGTTTCGCCCAGCAGGCGGGGATCGAACCTGCGGAGGGCGGAGGGTGACGGCGCGTGTCGGGCTCTGCGGCTCCAAAGGAGACGCTTGTCCCCCCGCAGAGCCCACCGGGTGGCTGACCGGCCGCCGTGGGGCCCAGGACCTCCGGGTCATCCTCCGCGCGCCGGGAACAAGCCAGGCTCTGGACGCCAGACCTCCAGCGACTGACTCTCAGCGAGGCGCGAGCGCGCCCCCTGGTGGCAGATGCAGCCCGACAGCCTGGCCCGGAACAAAACTCTCCGGCGGAACCTGGGGTGCGCGCTCGGAGTTTCCGGGGAAGAAGACGGAGAAGGACCTGTGCGCGGCGGTTCCTAGGGCCGCGGAGGAGGCAATGTTCGTCGGAGTCTGGAGCTTGCGGCTCTGGCGGGCCGCCCCCGGCGGCGGGGCTGGCTGGAGTGAGTTTTAGCGGCCGTAGGGTCAGGGAGGGAGGCTTAGAGGATGGTGTCTGCCCAGATTGGGCCCGAGGCGGGTCCTGGGGGGGGGGGGGCCCGCGGGGTTGGGGGCCGAGGAGGGTCTTTTGAGTCCCTGCTGTGTTGGCCGCCCCCTCCCGGCCTTGGGGTACAAATCTCGGGACCCGAGAGAGACGGGGAGGGCAGGGGCGGGGCCGCGGGAGGAGCTTGGGGCGCCCCTGGGAGGGAGACCACGTTCCGGTGCAAACGTGTCCTTATTTTCCCATTGGACTCGTACATGCCTTGCCAAATCCTCTGATTTGGGGTTTGGAAAATAAGCTTAGCATTTCTCGCTCTACATATGGAGAGTTTTGGCGTGGGACCTGCAGTCTCGTGGAGCTTTCTTGTCCCCAAGACGTTTTCAAAGCGACAGTTTTGCTCACCTTTCCAATGACTGGTCTGGTTTTGACTCCACTTCCTGGTTACTTTTTGCCCCTTATTGTAAAGCACAGATTGGAATACGACCGAGGAAACTGGTGGGAAGTGGCGATCTGATGGTGAAAGAGCAAAGTTGAAGTAAAGGCGCGGATCAGGGCAGGCTGCAGTTCTTTGCCGTGGGCGTTTTAATTATTAATATTAGAAAGGGGTTTAAGTTTACTTCTGAACTCATTTTGGCGAACAGCGTTTAAAATTCCCTTGCCTCCTATTCTTTCCTTGGTGGAGGATGGTGATACGGGAGGGGAACAGGGTGGGGCAATATATTATTTTTTTGGTCAGTTTTCACATTTATTGTAACTTCTGCACAGGATTTATAGCAACATCACCTGCTTCTCAGCTGTCACCGACCGAACTGACAGAAATGCAGAATGATCTCTTTAACAAAGAGAAAAAAAGGCAGCTCTCATTAACTCCCCGAACTGAGAAGATTGAAGTTAAGCACGTTGGGAAAGCTGACCCTGGCACTGTCTTTGTCATGAATAAAAACATTTCAACTCCTTATAGTTGTGCCATGCGTAAGTAACGAATCAGGATACCCTTTTGAAGATTTTGCAAAAATCAGGAGAAGAACCGGTGCAGAGGAGACAAGATGCTGTAATTGCTCCCTGAACTTGCCGGAAGTTCTCCTTTATCTAGCATCTTCCTGCGTGTTCACTGCGGGCTTAGCAGTTGAGGGTACTGTGGGTCTTGAAAGGTTGGTGCTGTAACGCATAGGTCGTCCTGGGACTTGCTGGAATCTGGCTGAGTTTAGAGGGCTGTCATTGTTTCCTGCAGGAGGCAGACCTGAAAGCATTGCTACTAGTGTGCTTGCCCCTTTTAGACACACTGTGGTGTAATGGCAGCAGTTACCATGTGAGTCCCATTAAAGGATTTTGGGGTGGAGGGACTGCGCTGGCCTCAGATGATGAGCTTTTTTTGGCCTTCTTTTCCTTTCCTGCTCTTTATAGCCTAACTTAAGTCTTTTATCCGCTCACCACTTGCCTCTGTGTGTGTTGTGTCTTTGTTTACATTTACATGTACATGTAGTAAATGTGTGAGTGCATGGGGTGAATGTGATTGGGGTTAAAAATGTTTGTTGTGTTCATATCTTAAGGGAGAAAACAAGGCCCTGTGTGTGATTTGGTGTGGAAATGAAGGGAACAAGGCCTCTATGTTATTTTCGATCAAAATGCTTTTGTGGTAGCTTTGATAGAACTGGTAACGTTTAAATTCCGAAAGAACAAAAAGTAGATACGTACACCTACATGCTTGCTCATATATGACTGGCTGCATTGTTCAGATTTTTGGAAAACTCAGTAATGATTCCATTTAAGTAATTAACTTTAGTTAAAAGCTTAAGCTGACCTGCCGAGTGTGCACTCTCAATCTTCCTTTACTTTGGCACTTGAATTAGTACTTATAATTGCTTACTTGTTTGGCAAGCATTTATTGAACCTCTGCTGTAGGATAGGCATTAGGAATACAGAGGAGGCTAAGACACAGCTCAGGCCCTTAAGGAGTTTTACACGCATCACATGTAGAGATGAAGCCTCTGAACCACTCTTAGCATGACCGCTGCCCTCAGACTTGCTTGTCACTCATACCGTCAATCATTCAATAAATTTTATTGAGTACCTAGTGTATTTCAGGCCTGATGCTAGTCTCTAGATATACTGGCGAGTGAGCAAAAATAGGCATGATCCCCGCCTTATGGAACTTATTTAGTCCTGTGGTTTGACCACTTCTGTGAATAGCTGGCTACTCAAAAAACATCTAATCAGGGTTGGAGTTGCATTCTGGAGTCATATAACAGACCAGAGCTGATTGGTTTATGTGTGAATTCATACTGATAATTATTGAATAAAAATTGGTAACTATGGTATTTAACTTGAAGAGTCCATGTTAGGGAAGTAGAGATGGTTTGGGAGCAAGACCCCAAACCCATCTAGAACAGACTTACTGGGATGTATATTTATATATTTTCCCTTCTAAATTGTGTGTGCATCTAGCCAAATATATCCACGATGCTGCTCTCTGAATATTTAAGTGTAGCTCTTGGAAAACTATTTTATTACTTAATAATTGACAGATTAATTTCAAGTTAGACTTAATGATTTTTGTTTGGGTAATTTCATTAATAATTAGCAATACATTGGATGTGTTGGGAATTATTTTTTTATTGGCTATAAATCTTTCTTTTCTCCCCAAAAAAGACAGCTTGCAGAATCTTGCCTTTCTGTTGTTTTATTTCTTAATGTAGTGCTTAAACATGTACTTTTTCACTTGGGTTTTTGTTAGAGTTAGATCTTCAATCTGTTTTATTTCCTAGATTTAAGTGAGTGGTACTGCAGGAAGTCCATTCTGGCTCTTGTGGACGGACAGCCTTGGGACATGTATAAGCCTTTGACCAAGTCATGTGAAATTAAATTTCTTACTTTCAAAGATGATGATCCAGGAGAAGTCAATAAGGTATTTCTGCCTCTATGTTCTTTTGTACCCCTCCCCTCAGTTTTTTTCTAGTCTTTTTTTTAATTAAAATCTGTTTCCTGTGGAGTTTGAAATGTACAGATCTGGCCAAGGTCAAATGTTGTACTGTACTAGATAATTGGGGTTTTACTTGGTAGATTAGGCATGTTCATAGTTCAAAACTCCTCAGTGGCATTAATGTCTCTGTATTTTGGTTTGAGAAAATTAAATGACATTCATATCTTTGTTCAGCTTACTTTTATTAATCACCCTGTATATTGCAGTAATTTCATTCTTGTCTTTCACCATCTTTTCTGGATTATTTCAATAACTTTTTAACTCTCCCCCCCGCCCCCCCCCGCCCTTTTTTAATCTGAAAGTCTTCCTTAATAGTCCTGCAAGAGTTTTATTAAATGATGTGACTAAGGATGATGTCACTTATCCCTAAAGAACTTGCCTACCTGATAACCGTTCATACAACTTTCCCAGTTCTGCGTGGACACTTTTCTCACCCCTGCCTGCCTTTTGAGCTTCACCTCCACTGCATCTTTCCACTTCCTCTTTGCTCCAGCCACACTGGAGGACTTGGTCACTAATGGTTTCTGTTGTGTTATCCTCCTTGCTTTTGTTGATGCTCTTTGAGTATTTTCTTTCCTTCCTATTAAAATCCTGTTTATCTATTATAGTTCAATTAAAATGCCGTATGCTCTGTGGTACCTTCTCAGTTTCTTCTTGTCAGAATGAATCCCTCTTTTCTTCTGGGCCTCACAACACTTGGCTAGTGTCTCTAGATACAGTAGTTTGATTTTCCCTTGTAATACGAACTGTTGAATGTACTGGATTCTTGGCTCTGTGAAGACAGGGATCATGTCCCTTATTAGATCTTGTCCTTGACTTACATACAGTAGGTATTTAATAAATATTTGTTGAAATGAGATACTTAAGGAAATGGTAGACATGATAATAATAGTAGCTAACATTGAACATTTATTGTATGTCAGGTACTGTTTTAGTGATTCACAGGTACTGACTCATTTAATCCTCATTAAAAAAAATCCCATAAAAGGTGCTATTATCTCCTTTTTACAGATAAATAAACTGAGGCAAAGAGAGGTGTAGTAGCCTGACTAAGGTTACCAGTTTGCTAAGTGGCTGAGCCTGGACTTGAACCTAGGCATTGACCCTGGAGTTCACCAGACATTAAAAACAATCAAGTCAGATAGATGAAGAAGTGCATTTTGCTACTGGCCTTCAAGGCCTGGGTTTGCATTTATTTTTAGTGTATTTGTGTGGTTGTGTAGAACACATTCTGGAGCAGTCTCTGCCATGTGCAACCAAATGAGCCCACTCTTGTTGTCCTCAGATACGGAGAAGAGCTTAGGAAAGTCAAGTGCCTAGTTATAGCAGTGCCAGTACAGAGCTGAAGATGGTGTAGGACTTATGTTTGTCTTTATGACTCTGGGAAGGTCATTGCATGGATACCCATATTGGGCATGTCCATGGATCAAAATGCTAGTGAGACGAAAGCCCAGTTAATAGTGAGGTTGCTTTGTTATAAATATGAATAACCTAAGTGATACGTGATGTTAGGTATAGGATAGGAGTCATAAATAATTCTTTTTTTAAAAACAATTTATTATTTAATTTTTATTTATTTTTGGCTGCATCGGGCGTTTGTTGCCGTGTGCGGGCTTTCTCTAGCTGCAGCAAGCGGGGGCTACTCTTCGTTGCGGTGCGCGGGCTTCTCATTGCGGTGGCTTCTCTTGTTGCGGAGCACGGGCTCTAGGCGCGCGGGCTTCAGTAGTTGTGGCACGCGGGCTCAGTAGTTGTGGCTCGCGGGCTCCAGAGGGTAGGCTCAGTAGTTGTGGCGCACGGGCTTAGTTGCTTCGTGGCATGTGGGATCTTCCTGGACCAGGGCTTGAACCCATGTCCCCTGCATTGGCAGAGGGATTCTTAACCACTGTGCCACCAGGGAAGCCCATAAATAATTCTTAAAAGTTGGGTTAACCCTCCATGTTTATGTACATTATAAACAGGTACATATTAATATATTTATTTTACTTTAGCACAAGTTTGTTAACAAGTTAACTTTATCCTGGGTTAAAAATAAAATTACTACCGATGGTAAAACTGTTTATTGGTTGATAAACATTATAGTGTCTGATATCTTACACAAACATTGCTAACCACATGAAGTTGGTGCTTCATTCTTTTGTGGGTTTTGCTTGGTGGTGGTAATGTCATGGTCTGATGGTAACCATTGCTAAATGCAGAGGATGGACAGATATTTGAGAAATGGTTCCTAAGTCAAAAGTTAACCTAAATTTTAATATTAAAGAAATGTTAGTAAATCTTATGTTTATTATGTTTGTGTGTATTTTATTTTTCTAGGCTTATTGGCGTTCTTGTGCCATGATGATGGGCTGTGTGATAGAGAGGGCATTCAAAGATGAATATGTGGTCAGTTTGGTCAGAGCTCCAGAAGTTCCAGGTGATGTGCACATATAAATAAATAAATAAACATATATATATATGTGTGTGTATATATCTATATATAGACACACACACACGCTTTCTGTAATCTTTGAATATTTTGGTACCTATTTTTGATGTTGTATAGAGTTCACTTCTAATTTAGTCTAATATAAATTACCATCATACATACATTCCATTTATTATGGGTAACAAAATCCATCCTATTACTGTCATATATACCTTCTATTTATAATGGTAAAAAAATCCATTTTATTTAATTATTGGCAGTCAATTATTAACATAATAGGATTAGAGGAGAATGTTTCTTTTGAATGTGAATTTCATGTAATTATATTGTGTCAGTATTTATTTCTTACCATTTTAAGTACTTATTTCCAAACAGAAGGTGAGGAGGAGGAGATATGAGTATAAATAGACTTCTGTAGAAAACTGTGTTTAGGTGGTACCATTTCACCAGAAATGACCCTGACACTGGAGAGGAATACCATTTTGGGGAGGTGGAAGAGTTCACATTCTTTGTAATTTTCCTAAAACTAGGATTTTGCAACAGTATATGTAGTAGGATCACAATTGTATTTTTTTAAAAAAGGTGGAAGTTTATATACCAAAAAATATTTGATTTGGCAATAAGAGATTCTAAGCAAAACAAAACAACAAAAAATGAAATTTAGAAGATATTAAAAAAATTAAACATTTCATGTCCATTTAGTTATTCATCTACTTATTAAATATCTTACTCTTTGGGAATTTTTATATCTAGTAACTAATATTTGAGCTCTCTATGGTGGTACTGTTCCTGAAGAAAATGTGAATGGTTAAAAAATACTGGTGATGTTGGGTTAACAAAAAGGTGAGTTAGTTTTATGGTGGGGGGAAAGTTGGTACAGCTCTGACAAGCAGCTGGAATAATGGTGACAATTTTATAATTTGTAGTGTTGGGAGAGATTTTTGACCCTTCATTTTATGGTCTAAATATTCATTTGTTGCAAATTAGTAACTTTCTACCCTAACAGATTTGACTTTGCTTTTTATTTTGGTTGGATTTACAGTAATCACTGGAGCCTTCTGCTATGATGTAGTTTTGGATAAGAGACTTGATGAGTGGATGCCAACAAAAGTAAGTCTACTCTTTGGAGTATTAATTTTAGAGTCTGTGCCTTTCTTTGTTGGAACGATTCTTGTGTTAGTATTGTTGAATGGTACTGCACGTTGAGGATATTTAAAA
Organism: Balaenoptera musculus; assembly: GCF_009873245.2. Taxonomy (NCBI): domain Eukaryota; kingdom Metazoa; phylum Chordata; class Mammalia; order Artiodactyla; family Balaenopteridae; genus Balaenoptera; species Balaenoptera musculus. The sequence goes on along the minus strand of NC_045788.1, from coordinate 125,929,284 downwards.
GAATCAGTCAATCTTTATTGTTGCTTTTTAGTGTATTTAAGACAGATGTATATGGTTGAGGGTATTCACAACAGCGAGGTACCCAGAATAAAATATAGAAGCTTAACTATCTTGGTTGATGTGGGGGTGAGAGGCCTGGAGCCTTACCTCCTTGGATCTTTAGAGCACAATTTGAAAACCACTGCCCTAAGCCATTTTAAGCCTATTGCATCCTGAGATCTTCCTATCAACAAGGGTTACATTGAGAGTTGGGGAGGGGTGAATTAAAATATCAGGCTTTGACAGAGGTAACCCAGATAGCCGCAAACTAACTAGCAGCAAACTAGCCTCTTCGGGAATGGTCCGCCGTCCTAAGGACGGTGCTCCTTGTTGGTCTGGGACTGGGTAGCAGCAGGAGCCTGGCTAACAGAGTGAATCTAGATCAGGTGCTGTGCAGGTAGAGGATGCTGACGGCTTTCAAAAGTCAAGCCTAGAGGCGTAGTTACGATTGGGGAGAACAGACAAATGCCTAATTCTTAATGAAGCAAAACTGTATGTCCTACAGATTGGAAGGCTGGAGATCAGAAGAGGGGAGGCAGTGTAGCATACCATTTTATCAATTCCACTATGTACATTTTTTTCACATTTTAATATCTCTGAAAACAAATGTGTCTTTTGTTTGTTTCTATAACTTTTTTTAATTAAACTTTTTTTTAGTTGAAGAAAATTATAGATACACATGGAGTTGTAAGGAATAATACATAGAGATTCCATGTTCCTTTTACTCAGTTTCCCCAATGGTATTATCTTGCGAAACCATAGTACCATATCACAACCAGGATATTGACACTGATACAGCCAAGAACGTTTCTTTTTTTTTTAAAAATTTATTTATTATTTATTTATTATTTATTTATGGCTGTGTTGGGTCTTCGTTTCTGTGCGAGGGCTTTCTCTAGTTGTGGCAAGTGGGGCCACTCTTCATCGCGGTGCGCGGGCCTCTCACTGTCGCGGCCTCTCCCGTTGCGGAGCACAGGCTCCAAACGCGCAGGCTCAGTAGTTGTGGCTCACAAGCCTCGTTGCTCCGTGGCATGTGGGATCTTCCCAGACCAGGGCTCGAACCCATGTCCCCTGCATTGGCAGGCAGATTCTCAACCACTGCGCCACCAGGGAAGCCTGCCAAGAACATTTCTATCACTGCCAAAATTACCCACATTTCTCTTTAGTCTCCATCCCCCCCCATCCTTAAACTGTGGCAACCACTAGTCTGTTCTCTATTTGTATAGTTTTGTCATTTCAAGAATGTTATGTAAATGAAATCATTCAGTATGTAATCTTTTGGGATTGACTTTTTTCACTCAGTGTAATTCTCTGGAGCAAATGTGACTTACAGTAGATAGCATCTTATGATTATAACTGGTAATGTTTTTTCTTAGTGGTGCATCTTGGATTTAGTGAAATATTGTAGTTTCTAAAAGCAAAAATTTTGGAGTCAGCCAGCAAATGCATGGAAAGATTCTCAACATCACCAGTCATTAGAGAAATGCAAATCGAAACCACAATGAGGTATCACCTCCCACCAGTCAGAATGGCCATCATCAAAAAATCTATAAACAATAAATGCTGGAGAGGGTGCAGAGAAAAGGGAACCCTCCTGCACTGTTGGTGGGAATGTAAATTGATACAGCCACTATGGAGAACAGTATGGAGGTTCCTTAAAAAACTAAAAATAGAACCACCATATGACCCAGCAATCCCACTACTGGGCATATACCCTGAGAAAACCATAATTCAAAAAGACACATGTACCACAATGTTCATTGGAGCACTATTTACAATAGCCAGGACATGGAAGCAACCTAAATGTCCATCAACAGATGAATGGATAAAGAAGATGTGGCACTTATAGACAATGGAATATTACTCATCCATAAAAAGGAGCGAAATTGAGTTATTTGTAGTGAGGTGGATGGACCTGGAATCTGTCATACAGAGTGAAGTAAGTCAGAAAGAGAAAAACAAATACCGTATGCTAATGCATATATATGGAATTTTAAAAAGCCGTACTGATGAACCTAGTGGCAGGGCAGGAATAAAGACGCAGACCTGGAGAACAGACTTGAGGGCACGGGGGGTTGGGGGTGGAGAGGGGAAGCTGGAACGAAGTGAGAGAGTAGCATTGACGTATATATACTACCAAATGTAAACTAGATAGCTAGTGGGAAGCAGCAGCATAGCCCAGGGAGATCAGCTCGGTGCTTTGTGATGACCTAGAGGGGTGGGATAGGGAGGGTGGGAGGGAGGCTCAAGAGGGAGGGGATATGGGGATATATGTATACATATAGCTGATTCACTTTGTTGTACAGCAGAAACTAACCCAACATTGTAAAGCATTTATACTCCAATAAAGATGTGGGGGAAAAAAAAAAAGGAAATCCAAATGACACCTGAAAAAAAAAATTTTGGAGTCAGGGAAGATCCAGGTTTAAATGCTGGCTTTGACAGTTATTTATTGTGTAATCCTGCCATTACTGCTTAATACCGAGAGAGAGAGGAGGGAAACAGGAAGGAAAAAAGAGAGAAAGGGAGAGAGGGAAGAGAGGTATTGGGAGAGATGGGGGGGGTGAGGGGAGAGTTTGGAATGGTTTCTTCATGATCTGTGGACTCGTGGCAATATAATTTTTTTTTTCAAGTCTGTCAAGATTCTTACTTTATTGGGGGAGTTAAGTAAAAACTAAGGAGATGAAAATTTAAGTCTCATTATGTATGAAACTTGCTGCCTCCTTTTCCTTTTTTTAAAGATAAAACTTTAAAAAAGAAATGTACTAGTTAATTGCAGGCACCATGGGGTTTAGAAAGTGGGGGAAAGTTACAGTCAAGTAACAGCTATATTAAACCATGAATGTGCATTGGTTATACAGAAAATTATCCATTTAAGAATGGAGAAGAGTCATTTCATTTAAAAGAGTCTATTAGGAAGTTTATGGAAAGAATTTTATTACAAAAATTATTTGCATAATAGTGCTTGATCTTTTCTGTATTAGTTATGATTTATAGTGTGAAAACTCAACTATAGTTTTTATTAAAAATCTCATAAACATTGTTAATGTGTGTTATTAATCATTTTAATTGTGTAAAATTGACATTTTCATTAAACAGAAATTTCTAATATTGGATTTATGCTATATTTTGGACATGGCCAATGATGACATAACATTTCCTAGTGAAAGTTTCTGAGTCACATAAATAATAATTTTTTCCTCATGCATTTATTTTAAAAGCTTAGTTTTACTCATAGTGTAAACAAATTTTTGTATCTTACCATTTACTTATTAGTATTTCTACTTGTTGCACCATCATTTTAATAAACATTTATAGGGCTGTATAATTTGAATGAAATGTTTATTAAAATTTCTTTGTAGGATTATCCATAATAATTATTTCTAACACAGGCAGCTATTTAATTACAAGTTTTATAATTTATAGAATTGGGAGAAATTGCTAATTGTACATTTTATGGTTCCAGTATTTAATTGTTGCAAATTAATGCTTTCTTTCCTAGCAAATTTGCTTTTTGCTTTTTGTTGTAGTTGGACTTATAATATTAAGCATACAGTTTTATCTGCCTTATAGGGAAATGTTTTTAAGTAAATTGTTACAAAAGGTTAATACTTTCATTTTTAAGGAGAACCTATGTTCCTTCACAAAAGATGCTCGTGCTTTAATTTATAAAGATCTTCCATTTGAAACTCTGGAAGTTGAAGCAAAAGTGGCGTTAGAAATATTTCAACACAATAAGTAAGTGTTGGCTTCCTTTTAAACAAAATTAAACCTCCCAAAGTTGTATGTAATGAAGAAAATTCAGCTCTTAATAACTTTCATATTTGATGTATTTATGTAGCACACTTTTTACTTTTTAGCTCTGGGATCTCTTTTCTGCACCAGCCTATTTGCTTTTGTTCATCTCATTATTTCACTGAGAAGAAGTGCCCCTGCCACACCTTTGATAATTTTCTTACTTTGTCTTACTTCTCTTTTTCTTTGGCTAGTCCTTTTCTTTATATCACCATAGCAATATGTTTCCCTTTTTTCCTTCCATTGTGAAGTGGTGGCCTACGTTAAGAAACTGCATTATTTTGAATTTAAACTTAAATTTATTTAAACTGTTGCATTTGGCAACCTTTCCTTCCCATCTTTCCACTCTTCAGATGAAAAGGGTAAGACAGAAAATACCAGCTGTTCGGAGGCAGCTAACAGCTGAAGTAAAACATTCACACAGATCTTAGTCTTCTGTAGGGGAATTAACCATTTGATAGATTTTCTTCGCCAACATGTTAAATCCTGCCTGCCTTCTCAATTCCCTTTTTCACTCAGAAAACTTCCAATTTATCTTCTACTAATTGTGAGAACATAAACTAAATTTTAATGTTAAACTAATTAAAATCAGAATTAATTAGAATGGAATATCTGCATTGCAAAAAATCATATAGATACTAGATTCTAAAGCCAAAATGTGCACCTGCAAATTGTTAAAGATAATGGTTTGGAATTTCTTTAGCTATTTATAAAATGAGGCACAGATTCTCATGGGGCTAATTTATAATATTTAGCATATTTTGGAACCAGTGTACTTAGAAAGCAGTAGGAATATACTGAACTGGAGTACAAATAATTCTTTACAACTAAATTACCATTAATTCTATAAGAAAATTCCTTAAATTATCAGAATTTATCAAGTCACCTCCCCCACCACAATTCTAGGGCTGTGTGGTCCAATAGAAAAATAACGTGAGTCATCTATATAACTAAATTTCCTAGTTAGCTACATTAAAAAAAAATTCAAAATAAAGGTGAAGTTAATTTTAATAAAACAGTTTTATTTAAACAGTATATCTGAAACATTTCAACATGTGATTGATATTAAAAACTTAATATTTTATAATTCTCTTTTTCATACTAAGTCTTCAGAATCTGGTGTGTGTTTTACACTTAAGGCACATTTCAATTAGGACTAATTACATTGAAGTGCTCCATAGCTACCATATTGGGCAGCGTACTCTAGACTTTCATTTCATGTTACACTGAGATTTCCCTTTCCTCCCACTCAACTGTCAAAGTCTAGGAGAGGCTTGTAGGACTTTGGTAACTTTAGGTGAATGTGTAAAGGGAGGTGGGAGATCATTTAGGGGCAAGTTTGAGGAGACAGAGAGTTTTGGAGGTTGAAGGTGGATCAGTGATGGGGCCTTTCTCCTATAGGGGGAACTTTCAGTGGCTTTGGCTCCCAGGGGACAGGAGTTTCTCTTAGAGGTGGGTCAAGGGGAACAAGTATTCAAGGGAATTGGCTCCCTCAGTAATCATCAGGGCTGTGGAAGAAGGAGTGTGGCAGTAAGTGGATGTTTTTGCACAAACTGATGCTTCCCAACCTTGCCACACATGTGTAATGTTTGTTTAGCATTCTGGGGTAAATAGGCAAGGCTCTTAATAGTAAGTGGTAAGGTCATGATTTGAACCTGGGCTGTGCGGTTCCATCTGTACTATTCATTATACTGACAGACCCTAGTGGATTTGAGAGACATTTAGGCAGTAGAATTGATGTGACTAGGTAATGAATTGGACAGAGGGAATGTGGTGGGAGAAACAGGAATCAAGGAAATCTCTGAAGTTTTTCACTTGGAGATGTGGGTGGTTGGTGGTGTCATTTACTAAACTAGGGAATTCAGGAATAAGAATAAGTTTGGTGAGAAAAGAGAGGGTAAGTTTTTGTTCGGTTTGAGAACTTGGGAGTGTAAGATGCTTGTAGACACCCTGGTTGATGTCTGGAGTGTTTTGGATATACAGTTTGGGGCTCAGAAGAGATGTGGATTAGAAGCAGAGGTGTAGAAGATATAAACACGTAAGTGGTAATTAAAACTGTGCAAATCAAGGAGCTAGCCCAGAGAGGATGCTTAGAGTGAAAAAAGTTTATGGGCAGAACCCTTGAAGGGCAGGGAAAGAGAAGGGTGACCAGAGAGTTAAAATAACAAGCAGTAGGGAATGCCACAGAAGCCGGTGGAAAAGAACACTTTGAGGAGTGGAGGTGAGCAGTGGAAATAAGGACTAAAGAGTGTCCATTAGGTTGGCACCAAGGAGAACAGTTTGGTGGAGTTGTGAAGCTCTGGCCAGATTGAAGGAGGTGAGGTGTGAATGGGAGGTGAGGAAGGGGAGGTTCCAAGTGTAAACCCCTCTTGCAAAAATTATGGCTGAAGAGGAAGAGAAAGGGAAGTGGCTTTAAACACCTTTTTGTACATTTAGAATTAAAACATTTGTTTCTTTGCTGCTTTTTAGGTACAAATTAGATTTCATAGAAGAGAAGGCATCTCAGAACCCCGAGAGAATAGTCAAGCTACACAGGTAAGTAAAAATATAAAAATTGACTGCTATGCTAATTTATGGGAAGGTTTAGTTTTATTGTTACCTGACTGGTGTATGACTGGAAAAGATTTGTACCTTAATTTGTTGTTCTTATTACCTTACTTTTTACTGCTTTGTTCAATTTTTTGCTATGGTGGTAATTGGAAGCTTTAAGTCATCTTTGGGAACAGTTGTGGTTTCTGTTCCTCATTTTATTGTTTGTTATTTTTATTTCTGAAAGAGTTGGAAACCATTGTAAGAAAATGTAATGTTTAGAGTTAATTTTGAAATTGGGCAAAATACTCATTGTTATGAATTGAACATGATTCATATGTATGTAAAAACATGAATACTGACTAATTAGTTACTACTTATGTTACATATAAGGAAGTTATATCACAATGTGCTTTCTGATGCAAGGATGAGAGAAGTAAGACAATGCATTATGCAAAAATGGCTTCACGCCCTGTATCTGTTTTCTCAGCTTCATGTTTTCTTGACTCAGATTTGACTTTTTTCCTCTAGGAAGCTGTCTTACATGCTAAATTCTAAACTCTGTTGCAGTTAGTTGTTATAAGGTGATAGGATATCAGTTTTAGACATTGGATCCACTTGATAGCATGATGTGTTTAGTGATCTTAAAAATCTTTAAGGGGCTTCCCTCGTGGTGCAGTGGTTAAGAATCCTCCTGCCAATGCAGGGGACACAGGTTCCAGCCCTGGTCCGGGAAGATCCCACATGCTGTGGAGCAACTAAGCCCATGTGCCACAACTACTGAGCCTGTGCTCTAGAGCCCACGAGCCACAACTACTGAAGCCTGTGCGCCTAGAGCCCGTGCTCTGCAACAAGAGAAGCCACCGCAGTGAGAAGACCGCTCACTGCAACGAAGAGAGTAGCCCCTGCTTGCCGCAACTAGAGAAAGCCCGCGCGCAGCAACAAAGACCCAGAGCAGCCAAATAATTAATTAATTAATTAATTAATTAATTTTAAAAATTATTTTAAAAATCTTTAAAATTATATCAATTGCTAAGTAAGAAAAAGATTCATTGGTTTTAATTTCTAAAATTTTAGTCTCATCACTTGAGATTGTTGTGTCAGGGGCTATTAGAGATGGAATTGATCCACATGGATTGTTCTTGATTAGGGATGTAATGGCAAAGAGAATGAATAGATTTTTTTTAACTATTGTAAGTGATTTGATTTTGAGGTTTTATTTGTTTATTTTTTAAATCGAATCAGATTTGGTGACTTCATTGATGTGAGTGAGGGCCCTCTTATTCCAAGAACAAGTATTTGTTTCCAGTACGAAGTGTCAGCGGTTCATAATCTTCAAGCCACCCAGTCAAGTCTTGTACGAAGATTCCAGGGTCTCTCTTTACCTGTGCACTTAAGAGTAAGTAAAGCTTAAAGTTTCAGGTCATTCAGTTTGGGTGTGAGTGTGATTCTGGTCTTGATTTTATACCAATTTGAAGGACATACATTTTAATTTTCGTTAAGTTGTGTAACACTAATATTTTGTCAACTTGGGTTTATGATTAAAATAATTTTACCCAGGATATAAACAGATAATTTACAAAAGAAGTATTAGTTGAAAAAATTAAATCAAATTGAGATAGTTTTTCTTTTTTAATAAATTTATTTATTTATTTATTTTTGGCTGCATTGGGTCTTTGTTGCTGCGCATGGGCTTTCTCTAGTTGTGGCGAGCGGGGGCTACTCTTCGTTGCTGTGCGCAGGCTTCTCATTGTGGTGGCCTCTCTCGCTGTGGAGCATGGGCCCTAGGTGCATGGGCTTCAGTAGTTGTGGCACGCGGGCTCTAGAGCGCAGGCTGAGTAGCTGTAGTGCATGGGCTTAGTTGCTTCGTGACATGTGGGACCTTCCCGGTCCAGGTCTTGAACCCGTGTCCCCTGCATTGGCAGGCGGTTTCTTAACCACTGCGCCACCAGGGAAGTCCGAGATAGTATTTTTTTTTTTTTTCGAGATAGTATTTTTAATACTTCAAATTAGTATAGAGGAGGGTGCAGTGAGGAGTGGTGGAGCACATATTGATAGGACCTTCAGGAGTGCCTTTTGGCCTTACATTTGGCACGTTCTTCTCCCTAATCTATTTTGAAGATCTATTCCATATCATTTTCCGTATTACTCCCACCCCTTGCTAATCCTTTTACTTTTTTAATTAAACTTCTGATTTAGAGATAATTGTAGATTTATATGCAGTCCTAAGGAATAATACAGAGAGATCCCAAGTACCTCTACGCAGTTTTTCCAGTGGTAACATCTTGCAAAACTATTAGCACACTCTCACAGCCAGAGTATGGACATTGAAACAGTGACAATACAGAGCAATTCCTTCACGAGGATCCCTCATGTTGGCCTTTGATAGCCACAGCCACTCACACCCACTCCTGTCTGCCCCGCCTCCACCTCCTTGCTTCTGGTAACTTCTCACTTGTTCCCCATTTCTATAATTTTGTCCTTTCGAGAATGTCATGTGAATGGGATCATTCAGTATTGTGATCTTTTGGGATTGGGTGTTTTCACTCAGCATAATTCTCTGGAGATTCATCTAAATTGTTGCATGTATCAGTATATCAATAGTTTGTTCCTTTTGGGCTTCCCTGGTGGCGCAGTGGTTAAGAATCCACCTGCCAGTGCAAGGGACACGGGTTCGATCCCTGGTCCGGGAAGATCCCACATGCCGTGGAGCAACTAAGCCCCTGCGCCACAACTGCTGAGCCTGCGCTCTAGAGCCCGCGAGCCACAACTACGGAGCCTGAGTGCCACAGCTACTGAAGCCCGTGCACCTAGAGCCTGTGCTCTGCAACAAGAGAAGCCACCCAATGAGAAGCCCGTGTGCTGCAACAAAGAGTGGCCCCTGCTAACCACAACTAGAGAAAGCCCACGCGCAGCAACAAAGACCCAAGGCAGCCAAAAATAAATAAAAATAAATAAAAACAAAACAAAACAAAAAAAACAGAAAAAAAACTTGTTTGTTCCTTTTAATTGCTGAGTGGTATTCCTTGGTGTGGATATACCACAGTTTGTTTAGCCGTTCACTTGTTAAAGGATATTTGGGTTGCTTCTGGCTACTTTGAATAAAGCTATTATGAATAAAGCTGCTGTGAACATTGGTGTATAGGTTTCTGTGAATATATGTTTTCATTTCTTTGAGATAAATGCCCAGGAGTGCAATTGCTGGGTCATATGGCAGGGGCATGTTTAGTTTTTTAAGAAACTACCAAGCTACGTTCCAGTTTCTATTCCCACTAGCAGTGTGTGAATAATCAGTTTTTCTAATCCTTGCCAGCACTTGATGTTGTCAGTAATTTTTATTTTAGCTATTCTGATGGGTTTGTAGTGGTTTCTTATTTAATTTTAATTTGCTTTTCCCTACTGGCCAGTTATGTTGAACATCTTTTCATGGGCTTACTTGCCATCTGTATATCTTTTTTTGACGAAATGTCTGTTCTTCTCTTTTGCCCACATTCTAATTGGGTTGTTTGCTTTTTTACTGTTGTTTTGAGAGGTTTTTTTTTTTTTTTAATATTGTGGATGCTAGTTCTTTGCTAGATATGTAGTTTGCATATATTTTCTTTCTGTCTGTAGCTTGTCTTTTCCCTCTTAACAGGTTTTTACAGATCAGCAGTTTTTAATTTTGATGAAGTCCGTTAATCAGTTTTTCCCTTTATGGATCATGCTTTTGGTGTCAATTCTGAGAATTAAAGGCCCAGCCCTAGATCCCAAAGATTCTCCCCTATTCTTTTTCCTAAAAGTTTTATAGTTTTATATTTAAGTTTGTAGTTTATTTTGACTTAAACTTTGTATAAGGTGTGAGATTTCGGATGAGGTTCATTGTTTTCTTTTTCCCTATACTTGTCAAATTGCTCCAGTACCATTTGTTGAAAAGACTATCCTTCCTCTGTTGAGTTGCTTTTGTACTGTTGTTAAAAATCAGTGGTCGTATATGTGTGGGTCTATTTCTGGGTTCTCAATTGTGTTCCATTGATTTATGTGTCTCTCTCTCTTCCAGATATCACACAATCTTGATTACTGTAGCTTTAATAGGTCTTAAAATCAGGTAGAATAATTCCTCCCATGTTATTATGTGTTATAAAAATTGTTTTAGCTATTCTAGATCCATTGCCTTTCTATTTAACTTTAGGGTAATCTTTTTTCTATCAATAAATCTTGCTGGGATTTTCTTTTTTCTTTTGCCCTACCCAGGTACGTGGGGAGTTTCTTGCCTTTTGGGAAGTCCGAGGTCTTCTGCCAGCGTTCAGTAGGTGTTCTGTAGGAGTTGTTCCACATGTAGATGTATTTCTGATGTATTTGTGGGGAGGAAGGTGATCTCCGCGTCTTACTCTTCTGCCATCTTCAATGGTTCTCCCTTGCTGGGATTTTGATAGGAATTTTATTAAACCTGTATATCAGTTTGGGGAGAATTGATGTCTTTACTGCATTGAGCCTTCCAATCTATGAACACAATATATCTTTTCATTTATTTAAATCTTCTTTCATCCCTTTCATCAGCATTTTTTAGTTTTTAGCATACGTGTCCTTTACATGTTTTTTCCACACACCTTCCTTTCCTAGCTTTCTCCATTTCAGCAAATGATACTGTCATCTAGCCAGCTGTTTGAGGTAATTCTTGATTCTCTGTTTCCCTCATAGCCATGCCCCATCCCATCCATCAGCAAGTCCTTTCAACTCTTAACCCTAAAACATGTTCCGAATGCATCCATGGCATAGCAGCTCATCTACTACTGCTTCCCTCCTCCCTGTTGCTCTTTCTCTTCACTCCCCTTCTTTGCTTTCATTCTTGCCCCCACAGCACATTCTCTGCTGAGTAGCCAAAATGAAGCTTTTAATATATGAATCAGATCATGCAGTTCCTCTGCCCCAGACGTTCCAGTGGCTTCTCATGAACAAATGCCAACCCTTCACTCTGTCTCGCAAAGCCCTATGTTGTCTGGCTCCTGCCTTTCTCTGACTTCATCTCATACCGCTTTCTCCATCACCCATTATATTCCACTCACACCTTAAAGTCTCCCACCCGCTGCTCATTCTGCCTGAGCCAGGTATGGTTTTCCCTTTAACATACCATGCTGCTCTTCCTCCAGAAGGTTTGCATGTACATATTTAGTAATTTTACTTTTTATTACAGATTTTACCAGCTCATCCAGTTTGAAATAGTCCCTGACCCACCCATATCCCTCAGTATCACCTTCAGCTGAGTTAGTAACATTGATGTGGTCGTTTTGCACTTTGCAGTTTTCATTTATGCATTCTGACAATCCTCTGCTGCATAACATTGTTACGAATTAAGGAAATTGGTTCTATAACTTTACTGTTGTCTTCATTAGTTTTTACTTGTTCTTTAGGGTAATTTACTAAATCCTCTAGGTCTGCTCTTTCAGTGTGAGATATCACAGTTGTTTTTTTTTTTTTTTAACATCTTTATTGGAGTATAATTGCTTTACAATGTTGTGTTAGTTTCTGCTGTATAACAAAGTGAATCAGCTATACGTATACATATATCCCCATATCCCCTCCTCTTGTGTCACAGTTGGTTCTTAATGAACCTTTCCTTGTGATTGCTTGTGATTTGAAGAATGACCACTAGCATGTTGGAATTGGCTATTTAAGAAAAGAACAGGTGGAAAAGTGGGACAGATTTTTGCTTCCCATTAGAAGGAATGTGTTCTACGGTGGTAATGATTAAGAAGGACAAAGAGGAAGAATGGCATATTCAGTCCTTAAGTCTTTTTTCTTAAATGCTAAACAAAGCAGCTGTTCTGTATAGTATGTACCCTTTTTCCCTACTTGAACTCACTTTTGGAACCACTTAGCCTCATTAGTACTGCCAAACTTTTTATGTATTTGTTTTGTTTAAAACCTGTGTAAAGACTCAGCCTCTTTTATTGTAACTTTTGTGCTTTATATAATTCATAGTAAATCTTTTCTTCTCAAGGCACATTTTACGATATGGAATAAACTATTGGAAAGGTCTCGGAAAATGGTGTTTTTGACAACGTGAGTACATTTCTATGAAGAAATTTTCCTTGAAATTAAGCAACCACTTCTACCACCACAACAAAATAATAAAGAAAAAAGAAAAGAGAAAGAAAGAAAAAAGTAATTAGTTGTCTCAGTAGCTAAAGCGGTATTGTGGTTGTTGACCCTGTTAGTATTTTGGCAAGAGGAAAGTTGTTATTTGGCAATTCTTTTCGTTTTTATTTGTTAGTATCATGGGAATGATATTATAGAACTTGAAGAAAAATAAGAATATTACTGTATAGTAGTTGTAGTTCTTAATGGTTGTAATGGTGTTAATTAGGTCTTGATAATTTTTTGGTAAACTTAATGAACATTTAAAGATTTGCCAGATACGATTTAAAGCTGCCTCGACAGTTGACATATTAAATATGCAAATGTCCTGAAGAACCAAATTTGAATACTTGTGTTACTGTTGTTTATTCTGTGTCACTAGCATCTAGATTTCACAAATAGGAATGATTACATTTCTTGACCACGATTATCCCTGTTCACTCTTTCAGAGACTAAGTGTTAACTTTTTACTTACATTATCTGATAGCTATCCTGTGTAACCTGGCCTCATGAACCCTTCCTAGTTACCATAAGTTTCCACTCTAGTCAAGCTTACAAATACACATCAAACTTACTTTCTTGTTTCTTTGTTTTTTGTTTTCGTTTACCTTCTTCTGTCACTTCATTTTTTTCCAGCTTTATTGAAATACAGTTGCCATACAACATTGTGTAATTTTAAGGTATACTGTGTAATGATTCGTTATATCTGTATATTGCAAAATGATTAACACAATAAGGTTAGTTAACACATCCATTATCTCAGAGAGTTAGCTTTTTTTTATGGTGAGGATGTTTAAAATCTCCTCTCTTAGCAACTTTCAAATATGTATTGCATATTGTTAACTCAAACTTATGCTCAAGTTTGTTTCTTTATGACAGTTATGTCTAGACTCTGTTTCCCATCCTCCTCCTGTCTATTTACATCCTACTCATTCTGCAAGACCTTGTCCAAATCTTACCTTCTCCATGTAACATTCTCAGAGTAATCTCTGAACAAATATCCATCCCTGCAATTTCTGCTTGATTGTATACCTCCTCATATTGTTTTCTGATTATTTTTGCTAGTACATTTACATTGTGTTAACCCATTCAGGGTTTGTTGTATACTATGTGTAATGCCAAAGTTTGAACACAGCACTTGGCATATGGGGGATTACCCAATAAATTTTTATTGATTATTTTGCATGATGATGTGTAAACCTAGTCTTTATTAATGACTTTACAGATAGAATTCACTATTTAGGCACCTAGCTATAATGTTTTTGTGTAAAGGTGATGTAAATTTTCTTTTTCTCATGAGAAGAAAGTGTTTTTGAATAGGGAGAATAACTTTGTCTCTTTGGTTGGTCACAATGTCCATTTTAGATTAAGAAACTAGAGAAAAGAATGAGTCTATAAGAAATGTAGAAAAATAGTAGAGACAGTAACCTAGAGTATCTAGTAGAAATCAGTGATTAGCTGTTTTTGCAACATTTATTTTGGTTCAGTTTCCTTCTTCCACTGTTTGTTTGCTCTTCTAAAGGGAGTAGGTTAAACATACGGTTCATTGATTTAACTACACAGACTTATTGAATATTTGTTATGTGCTAGGTACAGTGGGTACAGTAATGAACAAAATCTTCTTGCTGTCCTCAAGGAAGTTACTTGAACAAGATAACTAGACTTACAAGCAGACAATTCAGGTGTACATGTGGGGCTCTGGCGTAAAGAAGAGAAGGACCCAAACCCAGCTGGGAGGGGTTGGTTAAGGAAGCTTCCCAGGAATTGGTGTTTCTTAAGCTGGTTTTAATGGGTGAATGAAAGTGGGCCAGGCAGATAATTTGCTTGAGGATGGGTTTATCTCAGAGGAAGCTACTCGCCTAAGAGGCGTGGAGGAATGCAGTGCATGGTGAATGTAAGATGAATCTGCATGCACAGTCACACGTAGGGTGGGTGATGAGTCCAGATCAGTTTGTTGGAAATAGAATATGAGGGGCTTGTCTTCCGTGAGGTGGGATTTGCATTCCCCTCCTGAAAGTGATTGGAGGACACTGGAGCGTTTGAATAAGGAGGTGACACGTAACTGGAGAATTTGAATAAGGAAGTGACCTATTGGTAAACTATTCCTGTGTAAAAGCTCATTCTGGGGGCAGCATGGAGGATGACTGTGACTTAAGCCATAGTAGATGATGAGATCCTGAAGTTCCTTCCGGCAGGGCAGTGAAAATGGCTGTGAGAGTTACTTAGGCGGAATTAATAGGACTGTTGATTAAATATGCAGGTAAGAGAACTGTGGATTCTCTCATGCCAGGCTTGGGCACCTGGGTAGAGCCCTTCACTGAAATAGATAATGCAGGAAGTAGGGCAGGTTTTGGGGGTGATGAGGAATACAGTTTAGCTCTGTTTGCTATGTCTGACTGACATATAATAGAAATATTAACATACAGATATCTTTTTCTACTAAACCTGTATTATAGTATGTTCAAAGTAGAATTATTGATTTTTTCAACAAAATAGATTGATTTAAAATACCTTGTTGCAGCACTGCTGATATTTTTCTTATACTAAGGATTTCATTTTATAGATGAAAAATAAAATGACCATCTTGAGAAGCCTAGCTATATGCCTCAGGTTGTATTTTTAATGGAATTGTTGTACTTGGTAATTTATATTGGGAAATTGGTCATGTAAGTTTTCTTCTCTTTCTCCTTAACTTTCTATAATAATTACTATTGAAGGAGAAAGACAAAGACAGGGTCATTATAAGAGAAAGGCTGTGCAGTGATTTTAAATGGTGGGTGAAGGGTAAAACTAAAAGTGTGTATTAGAAAAGTAAAGCTATTTATGTTTTTACAGGTAACTGAAGATCAAACTCAGCCTACAGAGGAAAGTGCATCTGCCTAGTAACTTCCTCAAATTTAGATATGTATAGTAAATTAAAATAAAAGTTTTCTATGTAATGTTTGTGCGTGCTTTTTGTCTTTTTCTCCCTAAGATGTATACTGATGTTTACTTTTTCCTTTCTCTAAAGGATAACACAACTTATGTTCACAATAAAAATTTTACACAGAAACAACCCTGTCTCCTCCTCTCCCCGAATGTAACACTTCGGCATGTTTTCTCCTTTCAGTCCTTTTTTGTACATGTATAAACATATATGCACAAATACAAATGCCATCTTTTACAAACATAAATAGGACCATCCTAGTTTCCATTTTTCACTGTTGTAAACAGTGATGCAGTAAACATCATTGTGCCAAGTGGCAAGTGTTTGTGGATGGATTGACTATTTACTGAGTAACTGAGTATTTCCTATATACTGGCCATTGTGGTGAGCTTTTCACATGGAGTCTCTTATTTAATCCTCACAACAACCTGTTGAGAAGGTGTTTCCATTTTGTAAATGAGGAAACTGGGGCGCATAGAACTGGCAAGTAGCAAAGCTGGAATTTGGACCCAGGTGCTTTCACTGACGTGCTCTTATGTACCACTCTCTTGTTCATGTTTAACAGTTACAGTATGTATTTGTGAATCTTTCTGAAGATACTAATAGAGTTATAGTCATTGATTTGTTCGTTCATCTATTTCCTAGTCCCTGAATGATCTCTTTCCTCTAGAGTTGGATTTTTTGCTTATCTCAGTCTTTCATGTTTCAGGCTTTTTTTTTTTTTTTAAATCTAGCGATTGTTGGTTGTTAGTTTTAGTTGAAAATGCGGCTGTAGGGAGGTTGAGTGGTAGCTCTGTGGTATGGGTGAGGTTTGGCTTCTCTAAAGATGAGTAGGTGAAGCTGGCTGTTATGATGGGGATTTTCTAACGCTAGAATGAAGAGATTGTCAGTCTTGGTGACTGGTTTCTGTAATGACTATTCTCGTTCTCCCCAGACTGTCCTTTTATTTTATGAGATCCCTCCAGTATTTTACCTGTGGGCAAATATCTGGATTCAGGCCCTTCTGTATTTGGAGGCAGGGGGTATGGGGTAGAGATCAACTGGTTTGTATATAGACCTTTAGTTGATCCCATTCTCTTTAGCCCCTCTTCTGTCTTCTGTCTTCCACCATCTTTGAGCTTCTCCAGGCCAGCTGGGCAGGTCGGCTCTCTTCTGCTGGACTCCCGCATGTATTCTAGGCGGTGACATCCTCTGCTGTTGCATTGGTCACTTCACTGTCCATCTTTTAGCAACTGGGCGAAATTTCTTATCTGCTGCTGCTTTCCTCTCCCATCCCCTTTGTTGTTGGGTGGATTTATACTTTGAAATTTTTTTTCTTTTTTTTGTTTTGTTTTGTTTTTTTTAAAAATTATTTATTTATTTATTTTTGGCTGTGTTGGGTCTTCGTTTCTGTGCGAGGGCTTTCTCTAGTTGCCGCGAGCGGGGGCCACTCTTCATCGCGGTGCGCGGGCCTTTCACTGTCGCGGCCTCTCTTGTTGCGGAGCACAGGCTCCAGACGCGCAGGCTCAGCAATTGTGGCTCACGGGCCTAGTTGCTCTGCGGCATGTGGGATCCTCCCAGACCAGGGCTCGAACCCGTGTCCCCTGCATCAGCAGGCAGACTCTCAACCACTGCGCCACCAGGGAAGCCCTGAAATTTTTTTTCTTTTAAAAAATTGTGAAATATTTTGAGCTTACAAAAAATAATTTAACAAACCCTTGTTTGGATGGACATTTTTCATGCTTTTTGGTCACCTAGCCCTGCTTGAACATCCACTGTTTGGTGACTTCCCCCGTTATGTGTCTTACCAAGTGGAGAGTGAAACTTAATTTCCAAACTTTCCTTGCAGTCAGGGCCCAGACAGGCATCCTAGGCTCACTAGTTAGACACACCTGTGTGAAATTTGAAAGTGCTGCTGTGAAGACCATGGCACATGGGATCCAGTTTGTCGAGGGGAACAGTGACATGTAGCTTTTAAGGCAGCAGCGGCGGAGGGTCCCGTGTCGTGGTACAAGGTGTGGGGCTGTGCTCAGTGGTTTTCTCCCTGCAGCTGCTCTGTGCTGTAATAATGGGCATTTCTTTGAGTCCTGTAACCTGATCTCAGGCTTGTGAGCCGTTTGTTTTTTGCTTAAACTAGTAGAGCAGATCTTGTTTGCAACCAAGAATGTTGACCTATAGCCACTATCCAAATTAACCACTGTTAACCTTTTTCCTTTCGTTTTTTTTTTCTTTTTTTTAAGTTTTTAATTTTTATTTATTTATTTATTTATTTATGGCTGTGTTGGGTCTTCGTTTCTGTGCGAGGACTTTCTCCAGTTGCGGCAAGTGGGGGCCCCTCTTCATCACGGTGCGCGGGCCTCTCACTATCGCGGCCTCCCTTGTTGCGGAGCACAGGCTCCAGACGCGCAGGCTCAGTAATTGTGGCTCACGGGCCTAGTTGCTCCGCGGCATGTGGGATCTTCCCAGACCAGGGCTCGAACTGGTGTCCCCTGCATTGGCAGGCAGATTCTCAACCACTGCGCCACCAGGGAAGCCCTCCTTTCGTTTTTAAATAAAGAAAAAGCTGCCTATCCATTGAAAGTTTTCCTCATGTCATTTCCAAGAAGAACTACTGTCCTTTTTTTGTGCATATCCTTACCATTCATGATTTGCAATGTCTATTATTCTCTGTGTTTTATACTAAACATTGGTTTCATGATATGCATATCCTTTTGAAATTTGCTTCCGTTGCTCAGTATTGTGTGTTCACATTTAACATGTTGATACATGTAGAGCTAGTATATGTGCTGAGCTGGTTAATACCTGTAGGAGTATATAGTATCCCATTTGTATGATTAATCCCACAATTAGTTCATTCTCTTATTGACCATTGAGGATGGTCTTGACTTTTTAGTATTATAAACAGTACTGCAGAAAATACTCTTGTTTATGTTTCTTTGTGTACACATTTGACAGTATCTCTAGGGTACATACCTAGAAGTAGAACATGCATCTTCAACTCTACTAAATATTGTTAGTCAGTCACCATAGTAGTTGTACCAGTTTACTCCCTATCAGCAGTCTGATAGTTCCTGTTTCCCTACTCCCTCACAAATACTTGTCATTGTCACACATTCAAATATTTGGTCGGTTGGATATGCATGATCCTATCTAATTAAATTAATTTGTTTAATACTGAGCATATAGTGACAATGAGCATTTCTTCCTTTGTTTAGTATCCAATAAGATTTTCTCTTCTGTGAGTTATCAGTTTAAGGCTTTGCCCCATTTATTTTTTTATTGGATCTTTGGTCCTTTTATTTTTTTATTATTATTTCTTTTAATAAAATTATTTATTTATTTATTTATTGGCTGTGTTGGGTCTTTGTCACTGGGCACGGGCTTTCTCTAGTTGCGGTGAGCGGGGGCTACTCTTTGTGGCGGTGCGTGGGCTTCTCATTGCGGTAGCTTCTCTTTGTTGAGGGGCACAGGCTCTAGGCAAGCAAGCTGCAGTAGTTGTGGCTCGTGGGCTCAGTAGTTGTGGCTTGCGGGCTCTAGAGTGCAGGCTCAGTATTTGTGGTGCACGGGCTTAGTTGCTCTGAGACGTGGGATCTTCCCCGGCCAGGGCTCAGACCCATGTCCCCTGCATTGGCAAGCAGATTCTTAACGACTGCACCACCAGGGAAGTCCCCTCTTTGGTCCTTTTAATACGAGTTCTTTATATGTTCAGAAAGTTAAACCTTTGTCACTGCAAATATCTTTAGTCTGGCTTACCTTTTAACTTCGTTGATGCTGTCTC
Source organism: Balaenoptera musculus (assembly GCF_009873245.2). NCBI lineage: Eukaryota > Metazoa > Chordata > Mammalia > Artiodactyla > Balaenopteridae > Balaenoptera > Balaenoptera musculus. Next base: position 125,910,124 of record NC_045788.1, on the reverse strand, counting down.
TGTGGTCAGAATTACTCATCTTTTCCTTTATGATTTATATGTGTTTAGGAAATTTTTAAAAGTCTTCCCTAACTTGAAGTTATGAGGTATTTTGTGTTTTTTAATATTTTAAAGTCTTTTCATATTTAATTGTGTCATTTATTTGACATTTAATTTTGCATATAGAGTGAGGGAAGGGATCTAATTTTGAATCCTCTCCACCCCCACATGGATAGTCAGTTATTCTGTACCATTTATTTTCTTCCTACTCTTAGAGGTTATACCACACATGTATCAGATTCCTTTAAATGCCTGGGTGCACCTCGCTTGTCCATTCGTCTATCCCTGCACCACTGTCACACAGTTTTAATTATTACAGCTTTATAACACATTTTAATTTATGGTATGGTGAGTTCTTATTCTTTTTTTTTCAAAATTGTGATGGTTGTTGGATCAGCGTGTCAACTTCTGAGTGCTAGTCTGAAAATCTGTTTTTCTGATACCAATACTTCTTGTTTTTTGGATTTTATTTTACTTTTTTATACAGCACGTTCTTATTAGTTATCCATTTTATACATATTAGTGTATACATGTCAATCCCAATCTCCCAATTCATCCCACCACCACTGCCATCCGCCACTTTCCCCCCTTGGTGTCCATATGTTTGTTCTCCACATCTGTGTCTCTATTTCTGCCCTGCAAACCGGTTCATCTGTACCATTTTTCTAGGTTCCACATATATGCGTTAATATATGATATTTGTTTTTCTCTTTCTGACTTACTTCACTCTGTATGACAGTCTATAGATCCATCCACGTCTCTACAAATGACCCAATTTCGTTCCTTTTCATGGCTGAGTAATATTCCATTGTATAATTGTACCACATCTTTTTTTAATTTTTTAAATTAATTAATTTATTTTTGGCTGTGTTGAGTCTTAGTTTCTGTGCGAGGGCTTTCTCCAGTTGCGGCGAGCGGGGGCCACTCTTCATCGCGGTGCACGGGCCTCTCACTGTTGCGCCCTCTCGTTGCGGAACACAAGCTCCAGACACGCAGGCTCAGTAGTTGTGGCTCACGGGCCCAGTTGCTCCGCGGCATGTGGGATCTTCCCGGACCAGGGCTTGAACCCGCGTCCCCTGCATCAGCAGGCAGACTCTCAACCACTGTGCCACCAGGGAAGCCCTACCACATCTTCTTTATCCATTCATATGTCGATGGACATTTAGGTTGCTTCCATGACCTGACTATTGTAAATAGTGCTGCAGTGAACATTGGGGTGCATGTGTCTTTTTGAATTATGGTTTTCTCTGGGTATATGCCCAGTAGTGGGATTGCTGGGTCATATGGTAGCTCTATTGATAGTTTTTTAAGGAACCTCCATACTGTTCTCCATAGTGGCTGTATCAATTTACATTCCCACCAACAGTGCAAGAGGGTTCCCTTTTCTCCACACCCTCTCCAGCATTTGTTGTTTGTAGATTTTCAGATGATGCCCATTGTAACTGGTGTGAGGTGATACCTCCTTGTAGTTTTGACTTGCATTTCTCTAATGATTAGTGATGTTGAGCAGCTTTTCATGTGCTTCTTGGCCATCTTTATGTCTTCTTTGGAGAAATGTCTATTGAGGTCTTCTGGCCATTTTTGGATTGGGTTGTTTGTTTTTTTGATATTGAGCTACAGGAGCTGTTTATATATTTTGGAGATTAATCCTTTGTCCGTTGATTCGTTTGCAAATATTTTCTCCCATTCTGAGGGTTGTCTTTTCGTCTTGTTTGTAGTTTCCTTTGCTTTGCAGAAGCTTTTAAGTTTCATTAGGTCCCATTCGTTTATTTTTGTTTTTCCATTACTCTAGGAGGTGGATCAAAAAAGATCTTGCTGTGATTTTTGTCAAAGAGGGTTCTTCCTATGTTCCTCTAAGAGTTTTATAGTGTCTGGTCTTACATTTAGGTTTCTAACCCATTTTGAGTTTATTTTTGTGTATGGTGTTAGGAAGTGTTCTAAATTCATTCTTTTACATGTAGCTGTCCAGTTTTCCCAGCACCACTTATTGAAGAGGCTCTCTTTTCTCCATTGTATATCCTTGCCTCCTTTGTCATAGATTAGTTGACCATAGGTGAGTGGGTTTATCAATGGGCCTTCTATCCTTTTCCATTGATCTATATCTCTGTTTTTGTGCCAATACCATATTGTCTTGATTACTGTAGCTTTGTAGTATAGTCTGAAGTCAGGAAGTCTGATTCCTCCAGCTCCATTTTTTCCCCTCAAGACTGCTTTGGCTATTCGGGGTCTTTTGTGTCTCTGTATAAATTTTAAGATTTTTTGTTCTAGTTCTGTAAAAAATGTCATTGGTAATTTGATAGGGATTGCATTGAATCTGTAGATTGCTTTGGGTAGTATGGTCATTTTCACAATGTTGATTCTTCCAATCCAAGAATATGGTATATCTCTCCATCTCTTTGTATCATCTTTAATTTCATTCATCAGTGTCGTATTGTTTTCTGCATACAGGTCTTTTGTCTCCTTAGATAGGTTTATTCCTAGGTATTTTATTCTTTTGGTTGCAGTGGTAAATGGGAGTGTTTCCTTAATTTCTCTTTCAGATTTTTCATCATTAGTGTATAGGAATGCAAGAGATTTCTGTGCATTAATTTTGTATCCTGCTACTTTACCAAATTCATTGATTAGCTCTAGTAATTTTCTGGTGACGTCTGTAGGATTCTCTATGTGTAGTATCATGTCATCTGCAAATAGTGACAGTTTTACTTCTTCTTTTCCATTTTGTATTCCTTTTATTTCTTTTTCTTCTCTGATTGCTGTGGCTAGGACTTCCAAAACTGTGTTGAATAATAGTGGTGAGAGTGGACATCCTTGTCTTGTTCCTGATCTTAGAGGAAATGGTTTCAGTTTTTCACCATTGAGAATGATGTTTGCTGTGGGTTTGTCATATATGGCCTTTATTATGTTGAGGTAGTTTCCCTCTATGCCCACCTTCTGGAGAGTTTTTATCATAAATGGGTGTTGAATTTTGTCAAAAGCTTTTTCTGCATCTATTGAGATGATCATATCGTTTTTATTCTTCAATTTGTTAATATGGTGTATCACATTGATTTGCATATATTGAAGAATCCTTGCATCCCTGGGATGAATCCCACTTGATCATGGTGTATGATCCTTTTAATGTGCTTTTGGATTCTGTTTGCTAGTATTTTGTTGAGGATTTTTGCATCTATATTCATCAGTGATATTGGTCTGTAATTTTCTTTTTTTGTAGTATCTTTGTCTGGTTTTGGTATCAGGGTGACGGTGGCCTCATAGAATGAGTTTGGGAGTGTTCCTTCCTCTGCAGTTTTTTGGAAGCGTTTGAGAAGGATGGGTGTTAGTTCTTCTCTAAATGTTTGATAGAATTCACCTGTGAAGCCATCTGGGCCTGGACTTTTGTTTGTTGGAAGATTTTAAATCACAGTTTCAATTTCATTATTTGTGATTGGACTGTTCATATTTTCTATTTCTTCCTGGTTCAATCTTGGAAGGTTATACCTAAGAATTTGTCCATTTCTTCCAGGTTGTCCATTTTATTGGGATAGAGTTGCTTGTCGTAGTCTCTTAGGATGCTTTGTATTTCTGAGGTGTCTGTTGTGACTTCTCCTTTTTCATTTCTAATTTTATTGCTTTGAGTCCTCTCCCTCTTTTTCTTGATGAGTCTGGCTAATGGTTTATCAATTTTGTTTATCTTCTCAAAGAACCAGCTTTTAGTTTTATTGATCTTTGCTATTGTTTTCTTGGTTTCTATTTCATTTATTTCTGCTCTGATCTTTATGATTTCTTTCCTTCTGCTAACTTTGGGTTTTGTTTGTTCTTCTTTCTCTAGTTCCTTTAGGTGTAAGGTTAGGTTGTTTATTTGAGATTTTTCTTGTTTCTTGAGGTAGACTTGTATTGCTATAAAATTCCCTCTTAGAACTGCTTTTGCTGCATCCCATAGGTTTTGGATCGTCATGTTTTCATTGTTATTTGTCTCTAGGTATTTTCTGATTTCCTCTTTGATTTCTTCAATGATCTCTTGGTTATTTAGTAACGTATTGTTTAGCCTCCATGTGTTTGTGTTTTTTACGTGTTTTTCCCTGTAATTGATTTCTAATCTCATAGTGCTGTGGTTGGAAAAGATGCTTGATATGATTTCAATTTTCTTAAATTTACTGAGGCTTGATTTGTGACCCAAGATGTGATCTGTCCTGGAGAATGTTCTGTGCGCACTTGAGAAGAAAGTGTAATCTGATTTTGGATGGAATGTCCTATAAATATCAATTAAATCTATCTGGTCTGTTGTGTCATTTAAAGCTTGTGTTTCTTTATTAATTTTCTGTTTGCATGATCTGTCCATTGGTGTAAGTGAGGTGTTAAAGTCCCCCACTACTATTGTGTTACTGTCGATTTCCTCTTTTATAGCCATTAGCAGTTGCCTTATGTATTGAGGTGCTCGTATGTTGGGTGCACATATATTTATAATTGTTATATCTTCTTGGATTGATCCCTTGATCATTATGTAGTGTCCTTCCTTGTCTCTTGTAACCTTCTTTATTTTAAAGTCTATTTTATCGGATATGAATATTGCTACTCCAGCTTTCTTTTGATTTCCATTTGCATGGAATATCTTTTTCCATCCCCTCACTTTCAGTCTGTATGTGTCCCTAGGTCCGAAGTGGGTCTCTTGTAGACAGCATATATATGGGTCTTGTTTTTATATCCATTCAGCAAGCCTGTGTCTTTTGGTTGGAGCATTTAATCCATTCACGTTTAAGGTAATTATTGATATGTATGTTCCTATGACCATTTTCTTAATTGTTTTGGGTTTGTTTTGTAGGTCCTTTTCTTCTCTTGTGTTTCCCACTTAGAGAAGTTCCTTTAGCATTTGTTGTAGAGCTGGTTTGGTGATGCTGAATTCTCTTAGCTTTGGCTTGTCTGTAAAGCTTTTGATTTCTCCATCGAATCTGAATGAGATCCTTGCCGGGTAGAGTAATCTTGGTTGTAGGTTCTTCCCTTTCATCACTTTAAATATGTCATGCCACTCCCTTCTGGCTTGTAGAGTTTCTGCTGAGAAAAGAGCTGTTAACCTTATGGGAGTTCCCTTATATGTTATTTGTCATTTTTCCCTTGCTGCTTTCAATAATTTTTCTTTGTCTTTAATTTTTGCCAATTTGATTACGATGTGTCTCAGCGTGTTTCTACTTGGGTTTATCCTATATGGGACTCTCTGCGCTTCCTGGACTTGGGTGGCTATTTCCTTTCCCATGTTAGGGAAGTTTTTGATTATAATCTCTTCAGATATTTTCTCGGGTCCTTTCTCTCTCTCTTCTCCTTCTGGGACCCTTATAATGTGAATATTGTTACGTTTAATGTTGTCCCAGTGGTCTCTTAGGCTGTCTTCATTTCTTTTCATTCTTTTTTCTTTATTCTGTTCCATGGCAGTGAATTCCACCATTCTATCTTCCAGGTCACTTATCCGTACTTCTGCCTCAGTTATTCTGCTCTTGATTCCTTCTAGTGTATTTTTCATTTCAGTTATTGTGTTGTTCATCTCTGTTTGTTTGTTCTTTAATTCTTCTAGATCTTTGTTAAATATTTCTTGCATCTTTTCGATCTTTGCCTCCATTCTTTTTGTGAGGTCCTGGATCATCTTCACTATCATTATTCTGAATTCTTTTTCTGGAAGGTTTTCCTATCTCTACTTCATTTAGTTGTTTTTCTGGGGTTTTATCTTGTTCCTTCGTGTGGTACATAGCCCTCTGCCTTTTCATCTTGTCTATCTTTCTGTGAGTGTGGTTTTTCTTCCACAGGCTGCAGGATTGTAGTTCTTCTTGCTTCTGCTGTCTGCCCTCTGGTCGATACCGATACTTCTACATGAGATTTCTTTAGGTTAGTGGTAAATATTTTTCCATTCCTTTTAACTTTTCATATCATTATGTTTTAGGTTTTCTCTTTTTTTGTTTTTCAAAATGGCTATTACCATTTTTTTAAAAAATAAATAAAGTTATTTATTTATTTTTGGCTGTGTTGGGTCTTTGTTTCTGTGCGAGGGCTTTCTCCAGTTGTGGCGAGCGGGGGCCACTCTTCATCGCGGTGCGCAGGCCTCTCACTGTTGTGGCCTCTCTTGTTGCGGAGCACAGGCTCCAGACGCACAGGCTCAGTAGTTGTGGCGCACGGGCCCAGTTGCTCCGCGGCATGTGGGATCCTCCCAGACGAGGGCTCGAACCCATGTCCCCTGCATTGGCAGACGGATTCTCAACCACTGCACCACCAGGGAAGCCCTAGGTTTTCTCTTTAAAAAAGCACATGGGAATCTTTTTTTTGTTTGTTTTTTCTGCCTTAAATCTATTCTCCTACAATGATTGTGGATTTGACAATGTATATTTGTTTATTTTATTTTGACACTATTTTGTTAGCATTATGTATTTTGGTTTGGAATTTTTATAACTTGGTGGCAAACTGTTTCTTTTTTATCAGTAAATAAGCATCCTCTGTATCCCTAATAATGCTTTTCCCCCTTAATCTGGTTTCCTCAATCTAGTTTTTCTTTAATCTGGTTCTGTTTTTACATTAGATTTTTGTTAGTATTTATAAGGTATACGTTTTTCTTTCCCTTTTCAACTTTTTAAATGTTGTTATGTTTTAAGTCTTTCTTTTATGAACAGCATAAAACTGTTATTTTCTTTTAAAATCCAGTTTTGGAATTGCTATCTTTTAAGAAATAGGTTTTCATTCATATACCCCTTCCTGTGATTACCATTTCTTTGTTCTTTACTCTCCTTTCTTGCCATATACTGGATTGATCCAATTTTCCTAATTTTATTTTTTCCTTTCTGTTTTAGAAGTTACATTCATTGTTTCTATTCTTTCAGTATATAGTATTCTGTTTGTACTGAATATTGTATTTGTGTTAAATAAAGGTGTACCATTATTTAGTTAGAACCCTGTTGATGGTTGATTTAAAATTTTTGCTATTAAAATAATGCTTCATTGGGTAGCCTTGTACATATGATGCTCCACGTGTGCTAGTAGTTCTATAATATAAATTCCTTTTTTTTTTTAAAAGAGAAACTTCCAGTGTTGGAAGAGTTTTTTCTGTTTGTTTGTTTGTTTTTAAAATTTTTATTTAGTTATTATTTATGCTGTGTTGGGTCTTCGTTTCTGTGCAAGGGCTTTCTCTAGTTGTGGCAAGCGGGGGCCACTCTTCATTGCGGTGTGCGGGCCTCTCACTATCGCGGCCTCTCTTGTTGCGGAGCACAGGCTCCAGATGCGCAGGCTCAGTAATTGTGGCTCACGGGCCCAGCTGCTCCATGGCATGTGGGATCTTCCCAGACCAGGGCTTGAACCCCTGTCCCCTGCATTGGCAGGCAGATTCTCAACCACTGCGCCACCAGGGAAGCCCTATAATATAAATTCTTGTAGATGATCCTATAGGTCAAAGAGTATGTGTATTTTCAGTTTTGAAAAATATAGATAACATCCTTTTGAAGATAAATTTCTTCAATTAGATTTTAGATTTCATACATGGTTAAATATATTGAAAGAAAGGGAAAATATTTATAGTTTTGGGGGTGGCTACTACTGCAGTGTTATTTCTAAGGGATCTCAAAGTTGCATGTTATTATACCAAGCCTGCCTGGAGAGAATATATTTTTAATGATGGAATTTCTTAAAATGAATATGGAGACTTCCTTCTTGAGCTGCAGAATTTAGGAAAAGCCAAATTGATGTTTGAGCTGTCTGTAATGAGTCCATACAAGTCAACCTGAAAAACAATCCCTCAGGTCTGGACATACACATATGCCAGGTACAGATAGTCTCCGGCATCAGAACAAGCTGTATTTCCAAAGTCAGTGGAGACTTGGATACATTTTCCCATTCCACTTAAGCAACTGTGAGCAAGGCCCTGAGCTGAATGGAATACAGAAAAGTTTAAAATGATATTTCTTCCCTACAGGAGCTCATGATCTAGAAGAGAGGACAACGTGTACACAAATAATGGACGCGGGGCACAGTGCGAAGCACTTTTATGAGATACAAACTGTACTTTGGGATAACAGAGGAGAAGGATCACTTTTGGGTGCAACCCTTTTCAGGGCTCTTTTCCTATGTGCTCAGCATGGGCAAAGGGGTCAGAAATTGCTGAGCTGTCAGCATTTGGGAAAGGGTAGGATTTTCCTAAGCGGAGACTGGGTATAAAGGTTGGTGAGGCCTTGACAGCCCAGGGGTGAGAGGGTGAGATAGGATGGCAGCAACATTTCATGCTTGTTTCTTTAGTCAATCCAATTCTTTGTCAGGAACTGCGCCCAATTCCTTCTACTTGACCCTCCCTAACTACTGCTCTAAGTAGCAGCTGATCTGTTAGGCCTAAATAGTAAGAGGTCATTGATTGGTTATAGCTGGTTTCAGTGGGCAACTTTCAAGCCAGTTGGATTTTATTGAGATGGTTACGATGATTTTGGCAGGGAAGGATAATGGGACCTGAAATTTATTGCTGCTTATCCCCCAAAGAGATCAACGATAAGGGCATCTCATCACTCAGCCCACATTGCAGAACCTCTCAGCACGGGGTATAAACTACTGTTTCTCAGAGTCATTTTATGAACCACTTGCATCTGGATCACCTGGTTAGCTTGGTAAAAAGGTAGTTTCCTCAGCTTCATTACAGAATAAGAACCTTGCGGGGTGGGAGCCTAGGAACCTGCACCTTGACAAGTTTCCAAGGTGAGAGTCACTGCCCTAGCTCTTCAGTTATATGTAGAACTTTCCAGTCATTTGTTTGCTATAATGAACCTTTATTTACCCAAAATCACCTCTTTGAGCCTATCAGTATAAAGTGAAATGTTTATTTAAACTTATTTCTGTTTTTACAGTTGGACTTGGAATGATAGTGGTGTGATTAAGTCAGTAAACATTGAGTGGGATACAGAAATGCAAGATGGTGGATGGGCCCTCAGGGGTACCACTTCCTCTAGGGCAATCATTCACACACCAAAACAAATTAGGATACAGTGTGTTAAGTGCTAGTGATCTGGGAAACCCCTGAGCTTTGCAAAGAAGGGTGGAAGAGTGATCCAAGATAGAGGAGACATCTTTGGGATGATAGTTGAGAAATCCACCTAAAAAAATCATTACTTAAGTGGTTAGGAATATGTATGTGTTAGCCAGCTGAAGACTAATACTGGAACACTTAGATTAGTTAAAATACAGTAGTAATAACCACCACCACAACAAACCTTTTATGTGTATATTATTTCTCTATACTCATTGCATATAAGAGAATTTAAAATATAAAGTGGAAAGCTTATGTGCAAGTTTCATCAGTTGGTTTCACCGTTTTCTGGTCATTATAAGTGGAGAACCACATAATGGGTCAGCTTTTTTGAGTGCTGCCCATTTATGGGCTCTATTTTCTTCAAGCTTTTTTCCTCTTCAGGTTTCCCCACCTTCTTTGAACAAAGCCTGGCTCATCTCTATTTTTGGGGAAATTCTAATACTCCATGTTTTCTATACATTCTTTAATCCCCTGACTTCATTTTTTTCTTCTTATTCCTCTATTTCTTTTCCCTTTATTTTAGTTTTTAAAAAATATTTATTTATTTATTTGGCTGCACCGGGTCTTAGTTGTGGCATGTGGGATCTTCACTGCTGTGTGCGGAATCCTCGTTGCAGCATGTGAGATCTTTTCTCAGTTACAGCATGCGGGCTCTCAGTTGCAGCATGGGGGTTCTTTGTTGTGGCATGCGGGATCTAGTTCCCTGACTAGGAATCAAACCCGGGCCCCCTGCATTGGGAGCGTGGAGTCTTAACCACTGGACCACCAGGGAAGTTCCTTCCCTTTATTTTTAAGCTACTGGGTCTATCTGGCTGCTGACAGTGGATAGGAAAGGACTGGTCTCTAATTTAGCAAGTTTCTGGGGAAGTGGGTCAGATCCTAGAAAACCATCTTGACATTCTTCAATTTTTTTTTGTTTTTTTAAGAAATCAGGTCCTGCATAATGTAGTGCTTCATTCAATTCAGTTATTCTGTGTACAAAATTGGGTTCCTTTTCCCTGCACCATCTACCACAGAGCTGACTTTCTCTTCAGCCATCCTTAGGTGTCACTTCAAAACACACACACACACACACACACACACACTCTTTCTTGTCACTTACCCCTTCCTTCAACCCAAACACACGCCCAGTCTTACTCGTGCTCCAGGAATTTTTGAAATGACTGAATATATTGGTCAGAAGGACTCCGTCTAAGACCATGAGATCAGGAACTAGAAGCCTGAGAGGATGGGGCCGAGAGAAAACCCAGTGGCCCTGGCAGTATCTAGGTTCTCTTGGTTGCCATCATAGGCTTACGGTTAGACTGAAGTTACTGGGGAGATCTGCTGTGGTAGATCACTTGATTTAAAGACTGAAATTTAACAGTTTTAAAGCTAGTGTTTATTTAACACCTAATGCACAGTGGACATGGTGCTCTTTACAAACACTTTCATTTAGGCCTGTCATCCTTATGAAATATATTCATCATTTTACTGATGAGGAGACTGAGGCTTACAGAGATTAAGTAACTCCCTTTAGTTTCATGTAGGGTAGTTTAGTGCTCTTCAAAGGAAGCATTTCACAGCACAGTTTTTCTTAATGTGCCTTTTTGTTGGTCATAGCTTTTCATTATCACAGCAGGAAGGTAATACGAGCTTAGTGTATTCCAGGCCCAACACTATGGGACTTGGTGGCTGTAGGTAGCAAGCATTGAAGAACTGGGACTCAAAACAAGGACTCTTCTTGTAGACAAGCAGTGCAGATGAGACGCACAGTCCGAAGAAATACCCTTCAACGTGACATACCTACATGGTGGCTCCATGGAGCCAAAGGGACTCAAAACAAGGACTCTTCTTGTAGACAAGCAGTGCAGATGAGACGCACAATCCGAAGAAATACCCTTCAACGTGACATACCTACATGGGGGCTCCATGGAGCCAAATGTTCACTCCGGGTTGAGGAGAAATTTACCTTGGTAACACATAACTTGAACAGAAATGGGGGACAGGCCAAGGGGATGCCCTCAGATGAGCATACTGTGTCCTAGGAGTCAGGAATGTTCCCCTTAGTATTCGCATAATTTTTTCCCATTGTTTTTTTTTTTTTTATGTGTGTGCATGTGTGTGTGTAAATAACTTCTGAAATTACAGTTTGTACTTTGCAAAAGAAAAAAAGCCATAACAAAAAAATTATTTTAAATCAACTAAAGACTCAAGAGATTTATTTGGTTACAGTGCATAACCCCTTTGACAAAACGTTAAGAAGAGTTGCTAATACAAATACACATTAAATATGCTAACAGTTACAACTAGCTACATATTGGTAAGTGATATAGTTCTATAATTATCGAGAAAGGTTGCATAGGAATCCAAACCTGAAAAATTCTGTAAACCAAATCATTAGCTTTTCTCTAACAAAGTAGGGGGACTAGTTCTTGGATTAATTTTACTATAACATTAATGTAGCACTTTATATTTTACAAACTAGTTCTCTATCTCATGTAAGTCTCACACCAACATCATAAAGTATTAGCCCAATTCTGTGGAAGGAGAAACAGACTGAGAGGAAAAGTGGATTCTCTGACCTCACGGTGTTATTATGTGGATAGATTTGGGACTTAATTTCAAATATTAAACTTTTGATTAAATCTTTGTATCTTGTAGGGAAAAGACAGGGGTTAGCTCTCAGATGTCAATCACCATACTAATTTTTAAAAATATAAAAGATAAATTATTGATAATTGTCATAGCCTTTCAATTCCCCCTTAAGATTCAAATAAAAGTATCCATCTTACACTAAAGTTGTCTAAATAGAATTGTTACATGGGGGAAAATACCAATTTCTAAATCTTTTTATACACGTTTCTGGACAATCCATGATGTAACTAGTGGATAGTGGTAGTCCTTTTAATTTTCAACTACAAGGATATTCTAGAAGCTTGTTTCAGAATGTGTTTAGTCCATATTTTTTCCAGTTGAATTATTGAAAGTGTTTATGAACAGTTACAAGGGACAAACCATAACTTCGAATTAAAAATGACATGAATATATTTTCCATTAAAGATAAAAACAAGGATGTGGGCTTGAGGATTAAAGTAAAAATGTTGGCATTCAGGATACAGCTGATAAGTCTTTTAAATGACCTTACTCTTAACACTTAATTTAAGGTGGAACATCCCAGTGACCATATTATGATTAACAAAAAATAATAAAGCCTGAAGTCTGAGTTTATCCAGCGGGGTGACGCACGCTTCTTTGCCATCCTCCCACGACGGCCGTTTGTCCCACGTGAATGCTAGTAACAGGCACCATACCCTGCTAATGCTAACATGTAGGAGTCAGTCAGAGGTAAAAACCCCTATCACGATTAGCATTAACAGCATACAGCCTCACAGCAAGCCTCCAGGCCTCAGAGGATGAGGCATAAAGAATTTAAACCACAGATTTCCCCTTCCTGGTCTGTGCCACCTGCAATAGAAACAGAAATTGTTGTGTACGCACATGCAGTTATAAAGTTGGAGTCACAGACTATAAATCCGAAAGCAAAGACAGTCTCTTTTTTCTTTAAGGGAGAGAGTTCATTAAATCCTAGTTAGTCATTTGTTCAGGGTAGAGAAAATGGCAATTAAAGGATGATATTTTTACCTTTAAGTGTATTGGAAGACTATTTTAAAATGTATGTTTTCAATTCTAATATAGTTCTGAATTATTTACACATACGGATCATCTTTAAAACAAAAATGAAACCATTCTTCAAAGTCCCCAAATGCTAAAATGCAAAGGCGAGACCTTGCGTTCTGACATAGTACTATCTTTTCTGATTTATATCTCACCTGAGAAGTAGGTAATTGAGGTAAAAGGCCAAAATATTAAAAATGGTACTTAATGATTTATGAAGATTAAAACAGAATTAACTTATTTTACAGAGGAGTTTGGGCTAGATTTTCATTCTGTAATAAATAGTTGTGGTTTTACCTTTATTTATTTAGTTTTCAGGAGATATGATACAGGCAGGGGAGGTCTTGCCTACAAATGAATCCATCATAAAATGGCCCCATCTTCTATTTAGAGATTCCTTAGGGGGAAGCACTACCCAGTGGCTTTGGTTTTGATCTGCGTAAAGGAAGTAAGACTTACAGAGTGCTGTGTTTCAAACTACTTGCCTTCGGCAGAGTGGATTGAAAAAAGAAAAAGATGAATTTGCTACTTCCTGTTAGAGTCTGATTTTACTCTCTCAGATAAAGTGACATTTCTCCCACAAGCTTCTGGTTTCGGTGTTACTATAGCAGAACCTAGAAGTTAGAGTATCATTCAAGTATGTGGTTGCCTTTAGCACAAGAGGGGAATCACCTTCTCTTTTATTTAATCATGAAGCCAGCTCGATGTGAAATTGTGATTAAGTTCAAAAGGAGTGTATAAAGTTAAAAATTCCCCAGTGAATATATTTTGACAGGGCAGAATATCGTGGTTTGGAAATTTCCAGACCAAGGAAATTTGTCATTCTTACTGATAGTACTTTTTTTCTTTAACTTTGCTGTTTTCTGAGATGAATTAGTTTAATGATGAAGAGCTTTGAATTAAATAATGGATTCTAGTTTACTTATACAGATTTTCAGTCAATAAAGCTTATAAAAATAAGGACTTTTTTTCCCCTTCCACAGAGCCTTGGACTCAGTAAATGCTCAATAAATGTATATTAATATCCTAATGTTAGTTCCTCCAGCCAATATCATTCAACCTTCTTTTAAAGAGCTGTGTCTAATTCGTATTTAAGGTGAATTGCTTGCGTACTGTTCTTCCCATAAATTTTACTCCTGTTCTTTAAAGGTGACATCTGAGCACAGGTATTAAAGGAAATGCATTTAGTATAATAATCAGATTTTTTTCTCTTTCATCTTTTTTCACAATTGCCCGATTAGAGTGCTCAGAAAAGTGACAATGGTTTTCACAATACTATATTAAAAATTCTAACAGCTTTTTTTTATTCGTTCAAACACTAAAGGTATGCTGAAATAAAAGCACCACACAGGGCCCCTTTTGTTCATAGTGCTCAGACAGAAACTGTGGTACTGTGTTATCTAGGCAGACCCCTCAGACATGATGAATTCCTAAAACTGCACAGAATGAGCAGTTTGTCTAAATATACTACACGATCTTAAATCTCATTTAAAACATAATAAGAGATGAAAAGCATTAATCCCAATAAACAGAATAAAGGAGAAATTATCCCAGAATAGTATTTTTAAAAGTATAGTCAGTAGATTTTAGATATTAGAACGACCAGAAGGTCATTCAGCCAGCAGTGAAGCTGTGCTCGCTTTCACTGTTTTTGCCTGGGTTTGCAAGGAGGACCCAAGCTAACCAAAACCAGAACTGCTCTGTGAGTCTGAGTGGAAATTAGTGATCACAGACAACAAAGGCTAGTCTATTAGTCAAGGCATTGGGCACAGGATGATGTCATGAGGTAATAAGAAAAGAAGTGGCTTATTCTGGAATCAGTACAGCCGCCCAGCTGGTAGGGCGGCAGAAGAATTGTATATAATTATAGGCCCAGCAATCAACAGCTACAGCTGCTAACCATTTGATAAGACTGTAACAAACACAATGTGTAATGTATAGCAATACAGAGAAATTCATATGGATTATACAATATAAATTAGAGTGAGGGTCTTGACTAGGGCAGTTCTAAAGACATACTTTAAACCCTGTGACCCACACTACTTTTAGGCCCACAGCAGGAAATGTCCATTGTGAATATAAACTTGACTATAGCACAATTCTTTTCAGTAGCTGAAGATAGGTTCCAAGTTCAATGTAGTACTTGACAGAATTTATTACTCAGTAATTGAGGGTCAGAACCATGCCTTCTTATCTTCAATAAAAATCTACCAAAAGGAAGCTCTAGATATACTAGATAAATGACAACAATAGATATTTTTCATTATATGGCAGATCGATTCTCCCTCTGGTAGTTAGCACTAAACTGAAGGCAGCAGTCTGGGGAAAGTTTCTTTAAATTATGCTTTTCTGAAGGATGATTTTTGTAGGGGGGGGCATATTATTTCAATATATCCTTTTCTTCTTACCTTATTGATTTGCCAGGAAAGATGTCAGTAGCTGTACATTCAGAGTAGAATATGTCTTAAGTTTGTCACTAAGGATCTCTTCATATATGAATCATAAGTTAGATCCTTCCACAATTTTATAGACCTATATATTTTCTTATTTTGCTGCTATTCTCAGCACCAACCACTTCATATTTGCATACCAAAAGAACTGCATTCTGGGAGCTATTGTTATTATACATCCTAGCTGACTCAAAGATCCATGCTCTTTTCTCCATACTCACTGCCCCTGCCTTCTTATCCTGAAGGCTTTGACTTCAGATTACTCCACTGTTAGCAGGGCATACCTGTGACTTGTCCTCCCTCTCCAGCCCATCTCCCATCACACCCCCCCACCCAGGCCTTCTGCACCAAGTCATTCCAGTGCCTGATCTCTCAGGAGTCTTACTTTCACCTTTGCATACGGTGTCTCTGCTGCCTGGGGTGCCTCTCTCTCCTTTTTCCCCTAGCCAATAACTTCTCATTCTGGAAAACATCACCTTCTCGGAGAAGGTCTTCTGATGTCTCAAAACAAGAAAAGAACACTTCTTCAGTGCTCCGATAATACTCTGCACCTCTGTCATAGAATATATCACACCATGATTAAATTACCTGTTTATCAGTCTCTCTTACTACACTGAGACAATCTAATGTCTTATTCATTTTCTTATTCCTATGTTTAACAGAGGTCCTGGAATATAGTAGGCACTCAGTAATGCTTGTTGAATGAATGAATGAATACCAAGCATTTCCAGTATCTTCTTTCATGGGTCCTGCATAACTCTTGTCACTCAGTTTGAAAGATTACCCCTTTCCTATTATAGAAAGCCTCAAGAATTTTAGTGTAATATCCTCTTCTAATAAACCCAAACACAAAAACCAACAATAACAACAACAAAAAGCAGAAATCTGAATTGTTGATGTAACAGATATGAAGAGTCTGTCAATATAACAAATGTTATAGAGACATAGATATAAAGATATAGATACAGATGGAAATAGATATGGATTCACAAGATATTTCACTTCACCAGGCTTTTATAATAGGTAATTAACATGAATTTGGAATACATAATATTTTTCCTCTTGGTAAGAAAATTTAGAATACTGTAACCTTTTTCAGAAATATCTCTTTTTTGATGGGAATTATGAATGTGGACATGTTTACAACTCTTATTAGTGTTTGAGTGTGCATATTACTTTCAGATAAACTCAAGAAAAAGGAAACAAATTCAAAGGACTTTTGATGCATATAAAATTAAAAATAAGTGAACAAAAAAAGAAAGAAAGAAAAAAAAAGAACTGCATGCTATGAAATTTTCTTTAAAAAGAAAAGAGTCACAATGATTGACTCTCATAACCAAGCCATCATGAGACAGCCCTGACTTTACTCACCATGAAAGGTGTAAATACTTGGAAACTATTAATTTGTTGCTACAAAGTGAATATACACTTATTTCTACTGAAAGGCATGATCCTATATTGATGTAGCCGTCAAAATCCTAGCTCCAAAGCCATTTTAATAGGTGAAAAGTAATGTAATTATGCTTTTGAAAATTAAAATGATTAAGTTTAGATAACTTCCTTTAAATATTTCCCCATTTTTATTTAACTTTTTTATGTACCAGTAAAAAACATAATCATTAAAATGGAATTCAATGTTGATTCCTATTTGGATCCACTCACTGAAAGCGACTAGCATATAATTGCATAAGAAAGCAGTATCTGGCTTTCCCACCAGAACTTACTCTAATTCCCTATGTTCTGAATTTGCTGTTTTGATTTAGGTCATAAAACTAAGCAGTGAAGATTAATGAAGATATGTAAAAATCAAGATCCTGAGAAAGTTTGTACTTGTCGTTGTTCATCTTTGGAAGAACAATTTCTTGATTAACTTTTGACTAGGGTGCCTGCATACGTGATGCCCCAAGGACCTGCCCCTCTAACAATTCTACATAGTAGTGCTTCCCTTCGCTTCTACTTAGTCTGAATTTCTTACGATTAGAACCATCTCCTTTGGGTGGGAGAACCACGATGGCAGGTAATGTTTCAGGTAAAATGTCCTTGAAAGGCAAATCAGTTATTTGGAGAAGGAGGAGAAGGGTGGGGTTGAAGTCCCTCCATGGACACCTCAACTTAGACTTGTTTGTTAGGTTAGTTAGCTAGTCATCTCTGAAAACAGAGATCAAGGACTGAGGAGGGAGGACCAGGGTGGGTAAGTTTTAATGGGGATAAAGAGAGATTTGGAGGAAAGATGAGGATATACCCTCAAATCATCCGAGAGCTCATTCTTTTCATGTCCAGCCTACAAGACCCACAAATTAAGTATTTAAAACAGTCTCACCTGAGTTTTAGTTCAGTCCTCTGTGTTTCAACCTCTACATGTTATAAAACCACATATAAATTGTTCAATTTCTCAATAATTCTTCATAAAGACCTTCAATATTTGGTGACAAAAAGAAATATTTAAGTGACTGGTTTTCTAAAGTGTGTTTAGTCGTGTGAATTTTTTTTTTTCGTTTTCTGTAGAATATGATTATTCTGTGTTACATCTCAGTAACTCATTTTAGAGTTAAGTCAACTTCTGTGCTGTCAGGAAATGCGGCAAAGAGTATTATGTTCCTCTTGTATTCACATGAATTCCATCATTAAAGAGGGATTGATGGTGTGACCTGCTACTGATTGAGATGGTGGGGATACCTGTATATGTATAGCTGATTCACTTCACTGTACAGCAGAAACTAACACACCATTGTAAAGCAATTATACTTCAATTAAAAAAAAAAGCACAAAAATGCATCTTCTAAAAGTAAAATGGATTGTTCTGTAGAAATAACCCATATCCTGACCTCTTGATAAATGATAAAATTACTTTTCATATCATTAACTTTACATTTAAGGAAAACTCCCTGTATAAGCCATTGCTGGGAAAAGTATTATAAACTCACTATGTCATGATTCTTTCATTTGCTTCCATAAAAAATCGAACATCCCTTTTCTTAAGAGTTCTAATTAAGAATTCTTTAACGAAAATACCTACTTTTTCTAAATTAAGAGCTCCTTACTGGAAAGACTGGTTTGCACATGAAACAGCTTTAATAGAGCATACGTTTCTGTATTTTGAAATTCAGAAAATGAGTTTTTAAAGATATATGCCAATAATGATTTTAACACATAAAACTAAGTACTTCATACTTTTGAACTGTCTCAGAAGAAAGCCAGTGTGGATACACAGGATCACCATGGAAACATTATACCGAGTGACCATTTGATTGTGAATACGCAAATGAGAAAGAATATTGGCCTTAGAGGATTATTCTGCTTTTCCCAATTTTAAAACCAGGAAGTTTTTAGTGAAACTCCCTTGGAACTTATTTACAAGCTAAGTAGCCTTCCCAATAGCTCTATTATGGACAGAGATTAATACCTTCACTTTTCAGATAAGGATGTGGAAAAAAACAGGTTAGAAATATTTTCCCCCAGAGTCATTCTATGGAGTGAGAAGTAGTTTGAGAGCCAGCCTGAGTCCAGCCCGACTCCTGGACCAGTGTATCACAGTGGGGACTTCCTCCATGCCCCGACCTCACACTGGCACAGCTTCAGGCCCGAAACTTTGGGAAAATGTTATCAAACAATCATGGATAAAAACAAGGATCGGGAAGGAGAGAGCTCAGGGGAGATGCATTCTATTACTTTAAATCATAGCCGTTCATTCTTCTTTCATATTTACACAAAAGGTTTTCCACGTGCCTAACAACTTAAACTTTAAAGTATCATATTCCAGAAGAGAATTTTAATCATAATTTTCTCTTTTTCATTTATAATTTATTTTCAATATCTTTTCTCTCCCCTTCCCCTCACCTCCCCCGCCTCAGGAAAAAGGAAAGGTGATGGCAGGTATCAACTCTGGGTGTTTGCCATCCTTCAAGGGTCACCTCTTCTAGGCCTCCTCTGTGCATTTGAGTTTATAGTGCCTATTCTCAACAGTGAATTTCAATAAGATGCCTCCTTTGGAACTTACTATGTGTAACCTGTTTGTTAGTTATATGTACACGGTCCCCTATGTCTGGCATTATAGGAAAAATCAGCTTTTCTACAAGACACAGTTCATAAATTTCTATTTCTACACACCATCACGGCAAGGAAAATTTTGTGTACAGAGAACTATGTTAGACAAACTGAGCAAGTTCTGGGAACAGTTTAGTTTTGCCCATTTAAAAATTAATTTTCTTAAGATGCCTCGTGTATGGGATACCCTGTGTTACAAGGCAAACACGATACCATTTACTTCTTCCACCCCCACAGCATTTTAGTCAGGGCCGTAACACCCCAAATGAGGGTTACGTCTGCTACTCCACACGAAGTCATCTCTAGACATAATCTCATACATACTCTTAGGCACTAGATATTCCTACTCCAAATTTCTCCTCGAAGATAGTCTGGTCCGCCTTGCCTTCTTTCTCTTTCTCTGGCAGAGAGCAAACTCCTGGAGGCTGGGTTCTTTTTGTCTTCTGATGTGACCCTCCCTCCTGCTGTCTCCCCCATGGTGGTCGGCCCTCTCTCCATGCTCCGTCGGAGCACTCATCACACAGCACTGAGATATGTCGTTCACTAGTGCTGAGGTGTGCTTGAGGGCAGGGACTCGGTCTTACCGCAGTACTTGATACATAACTCACGCTCAGTAAATGCTTTGAATAAGTGCTTGAGATCCTCCAAAGGCATTTGTGTCTGTACAACTGGCTTGGATCTGACATGGGAGCGTTTCAGTAAGATTTAACTAATATGCAGATTCTTGGAGAGTTAGGGTAGTAGAAGCTTATAAATGTGGAAGCAGATCAATGAGGTTTGTTGGTATTCCAGATGAGTAATGGACCATTTACATTCAGAAGATTCTAGGCTTGGATCTCAGTCTACAAAGTATCATCATTATAGGATAAAGCTGGAGAATTCTGCCAGATATAATTATCTGAAGTTGTGGATAAAAACTAGGTTCCATTCCTGTTGTTTTTTTTTTTGGAACCACAGTTGGATGCCATAATCATGTGTTTTCATTGTGTAGGAGCATGTTCTCATTCTTAGGAGACAACATGCCAAAGCATTTAGAGGTGAGATGCCAGGTCTGCATATAGATACAGTCGTAGAGAGAGAGGCGGATAGGGACAGAGAGAAATAAAGCAAACGTGGCAGATGTTAACAATGACTGAATCTAAGTGAAAGGTCCAGGGTGTTATTGTTCTGTTGTTTTCAACCTGCCTGGGTTCCATTCCTGACGCCAGCAATGTTACTAGCTGTGTGGTACTTGGTAATTTAATTGACCTCTTTAAGTTTTAGCTGTTTCTCTAAAAATAGAGATAATGATAGAACCTACTGAAAAGGTCGTTGTGAAGATGAAGTGACACAATGAACGTAAAGCATTTGTCGGGTGCTAGGCTCATAATCACAATGGGTGCGAGCCACAGTGCTAATGGCAGCAGTCATGAATACTTGCCGAATGCCCGTAAGTCTCTGTACATCTATTACTGCTGCACTTGTTGTTTTAAAAGTACAAGTCAAGATACATTTACTACTGTATAACTGAATCATTATATAAATTAGAGGTTATTGAAAAACCTGTAGAAGCCAAATAATCCTTTGGTATCCTAATCTCTAAATCATAAGTAACTGCTAAAAGGTACAGCAAGATGTTTCCTTGGAAATGATTTTCTAAAATGTTTCATTCGTTTTTCTTTGGGATCAGGAGAGAAATGCATTCCGAGACTGTTAGAAGCTCTTTAAAACAAACAACTTTTTACTTTGTCAAGAACTTTTAGAGACCACTTTGTACATATATACTTTACTTTCTTAGGCTGTTTTTGTATCTCATTTTCCAAATTGGTTTCCTGAAATATAAAAGATCATAAAGGTATTCATAATAATAGCAAACACTCACTCAGGGCACCCTCTGGACCGGGCAGCAGTCTGACTGCTCGATGTATGCTGACTGGCTTATTCCTCTTAACAACCTTCAGAGTGAGTGTTATCACCTGCCCATTTGCACCTGGGGGCAAGGAGGCACAGACAGGTGAAGTAACTTGCCCAAGGTTAAACTGCTGGGATACCAACGAGGGCAATCTGGCACCGGCGTCCATGCTCTGAACCACAATGCTGGCCTGACCATGGCTGAGCCACATAAATGAGCATAGCATTTTGTTAAGACAGCCAAGAACCTCTACTGCGTATAGAACGTTCTCATTTATGGAGTCACAACACAAACGTTATTATCTGTCATTGTCCTTATCCAAACATCAGCTTCACAATTTCATGAAATCAGCTGTCTGATAGCCTTCAGTAATCTTTCCTTCTGCCAGTGCCTTAATGTACCCACGCATGGTTCCTGTTTTTCAGAATTAGCACAGATGTATTCACAGTCTATGTAGTACCATGCCCCCCGACTGATGTTAAGCCCCATTTTCTGGCTAATGTGTCATCTTGCGTAAGGGTGGGAATTGTGCCTTTTGGTTCAAAGTGTTTTTCCACATTGCTGTGAGCCTTGGAGTTGTGAGTGAGGGTGTTGAACTGTTCAGACACGTGGCATATTTATTTAAGGATAGATGTGCTTTTGGGGTGGTTTTGCTTGAGGCCCTGGGTATTGTAAACCCAAAGACAAGATTGATGGACCGAGCTTAAGTGTTTCACAGCAGATGAAAATTATACAGCAGTGATCAAATTGAAAATGCTGCATTTACTTAAGAGTCTGAGATAAAGATGTATTCAAAAGGTGGGATAAAGAGCAGCTTTTAAAATTTAAAATTTTAGTAATTTTCCTTGAGAAAAATAAGTTTCACAATTTTCTTATTCTAGCCAATTTCAGCCAACATGTGACAGTTTTGAAGCAGTAAGATCAGTGAAAGACAAACATATATTCTCTAGTCAATTATACTGGTACTTACTGGTACGCTCTCTTTGGACATAGAGGATATGAATTCACTGAGCCCAGCTGTGTCTTAGGAGCTATATGAAAATGAAGTGGTAGTCACGCTGGAATCATAGAATTTCATCAGTTTAAGAGACTTTGGAAATGACTTTAATCCCAGCCACCCATTTTAGAGATGAGAAGAATGAGGCACAGGCGTTTGCTCAGAGCTTGGGACTTAGAAACCTGCCATGATTCCCAGGCTGGTGCTCTTTCCATAATACCAGGCTTTGGAGGCCTAACACCAAAGCAACGAAGGTATAAAAATCGACGGCTTCAGCTGAGCAATAGCCAATGACCTCACAAAACTGTAGAGACGCCAGCTTGTCAAAGACAGGGGTGCTCAATCCAGGGGCAAGGAAGAGTCCACCCACCAGTCTCTACCACTCAAGCTCTTTAGTCCTACTAGGTTTAGAATAGAGATTATGAAACTCCTCCCCCAGGAGGATCATGGCTGAGATTCAAGGAAGCCTGGAGCATCCTGACACTGAATGCAAAATTGGGTGTGAGCATGCACATTTAAAAAAGAAAAAATTCTGGGAGAAGCATATATAACTTCCATTAGATCTGAGATAGGAAAAAAACAGTTAAGAACTATTACTTTGATATGAAAAACCTCCTTTCAGTTGAACGGTAGCTCTTAGTCATGACATAAAACACCTGATGAAAAAACCTTTCAAAAGTTAAAACTTAGGGCTTCTCTGGGTGGCTTTTTTGATTCACAGAAGACCGATTTGACGACAGAAGCAGAAAGATGAAGGTTATTAATTTTCCATGTTTGCGATTGGAAAGTACAGAATGACAAAATTCACAGCACATTCTAACTAGTTATGTTACTGCAATTGAATTGCATGCACGGCAATGGCATTCAGGGATTTTGTTTGTTTGTTTTGTTAAGACCAAGAAGTTACACTTTTTACACATGATTAGTTAGGTAAAAACAAGACTAGAAGTTTGTGCCAATGCCACTGTCCTGCCTTGAAAGAGCGCAGGTTTCAGCCCGCGCTCAGGTTTCTCTTTGTTAATATATGTGGTTCGGAAGCTTGGTCCGGTGGCCAGGGAGAGCTGACCCACTGCATGAGGAAACTCGGTTATTACCAGCCATTACCCACTAGTCCGTGCAGCAGAAGTAATTACTCAGGGTGCTTTGGCCCTCTGAAAGAAATCAGGGGGGCAGCAAGTACAATGGACATGAGCTTAAATGGAGTCAAAAGGCTCCTGGGCTGAACAGCCCCACGCCCCACATCACACATCCCATATCCGTCCCTAGAAGCAGGCTTTATACTAAGGACCTAGTGACCTTATCAGAGAAAACATAAATTCCCCAAGCCACAAGTCCTCATGGGCAAAATGGGGATAACACCACCTACCCTGCTAATTTTCTATTATGATGACTCTATCAAACTAGACAATAGGCAGGAAATTGCCTTGGCAACTTTATAGCTTATATTACTGTTCACATGGATAGACAATTCAATACTATATACGTATCCATTTTTAAAAGCTCAGTCCCATGATTATTCAAAGTTCAGCTGCCCTACAGTCATTTAGAGTATACATTATGTTAAAGCCATACATCAGAGGCACTACTTCTTCAGAGAGATGAATGGAGAGAAAGAGTAACTCCGGCTTTATGTAATCTTCTACATAAGGTCATATGAAAAGAATATCTCCACTTGACCTCAACTATTTGACATAAAATATAGACTAAATTATGAGCATTATTAGATACCTTTGGCCTCTTCAAATCACATGGGGTCTTGGATCTGCTGTGTGACATTGGAAAAGTAACTTCACCTCCCGGGTCCTCAGTCTTCTCGTTTTAAAGGATTGGATTCTGGCTTATACGTTTGTCAGCTGTCAACTTCAGTAATTCCAGGTTAAATTTTATTCATAATCATCCCAATCTGCCTGCTTTAGATAACAGAAAATTCAAAGAACTGGTCCACCCTTGGTACATGGAGGACAGACACATACGGGGGGTTTTGTGGGAATAAAGAGAGCTAACCAACGTGCTCTGCCAAAGTGCACCCTGGCACGATGGGAGCAAATAAAAACAGAAGCTCACGGTACGTCTGCTCAGTCCTCACGTCGATTAAGTAAAGACCTTGATATCTAAGACGTTATGATTCTAACTTTATAAAATGAAGGTATATTATTTGTTATTTTTCAAAAGAAAATAGAAAAGGCTCCTGTCCTGAAGGCAGTCCCTTTTGATCCAATCCACCCTGCCCCTCAAGTCTGTTCTGCACACTTGTCTGGCCGCTCCATTAGCTAAGCTCGTCCAGGGCCACGTCCCTGGTACCCCTCCTACCAACTAAGGGAACTTTGGGGAGAAGCCGAGGGCCGGGTCTTGAGCACCCCTCCTTCCCCTTCCCCCTTCCTCCCCAGAAATCCATCCCGAGCCACCTGATGGCCCGGGCGAGATCCCCCGGACGGTGCCCCTCGGACGGACGCTCGCGGGCCCGGGCGGGGCGCTAGGTGGTGGCCACGTGCGCGCCGCCCCCGCCCCCGGCGCCCGGCGTGGGGGGTGACCCGGGAGCCGCCGCCGCCGCCGCCCGCCGCGTCCCGGCGCGGAGAAGCAGAGGGCAAAGTCGGCGTACCTTCCTTCCTTCCCCGCGTCGCGTGATCGCCGCTGGGCTCGGCTCCGCTCGCGTCCCGAGGCTGGAGGCGGCCCGACGGGACCTCGGGGCTGCGACCCGGCTCGGCCGCGCACAGGAAGCCCGCGCCTGCGAACGTGCGACCCTTTTATAACCCACTTGTGACTCATAACCGACCAGGCGCCTTTTCTGTAAACCCCCGCCTCGCCCCCCCTTCTGCCTGTTCTTGGAACCTACAGCTTGAAAAACTTTTTTCTTTTTAAAGGAAAAGTCGAAAAAGCCCAGCGCGGGATTGGTGTTTTCCCCTTTCCCTTTCTCGTGGGTCATTGTGTGTGTGTGTGTGTGTGTGTGTGTGTGTGCTCTCGACACATGTCGTGTACTTTCCGGCCCCCGCGCTGCGAGGCTCGGACTCCAACCTTTGTTCTTAATGAAAAGGAAACGCATTCAAATGAGCGTTCAGTCGGCGGGCAGAGGGGAAGTAGCTAACTGGTGACAGGGGTGTCTTTACAGTTATCCTTGCAGATGAGAAAGAAGAGGGAGCAAGTGGGAGACTTTTTCTTCCCCACCGGAATCGGCTGGAGGCAAGCGGGTCCCAACAGAGGGAGACACGGTCAAGGGACCCCTCCATGTGACCCCTCCCCTCGGTACCGTTCAGGAGTCAGCGTGTGGTCTGGGATGTACACCCAGGGTTTGAGTGCATTCGCGCCTTGCCTGTTACCCACATTTATACTTGAGGGTGGTAGGATATAGGGCCCCGACCTTCTTTAATTTTGGCCTCACCAATATTTTTTCGCCCCCGCCTCCTCCAACCCCCCATTCCCACTCTAAGGTTATATTCCTGGAGCACAAAGGACTTGAGTTTTAATTTTGGTTTCATTGTCTCTCTCTTCACTTTCTCTCATCCTGTCAAGAGCTGGGGCGGCATTTTCCTGGAGCAGGTCCTTTGACACATTGGATGGAAGTGAATAAAATCGATCTAAAACATGACACGTGTATACTGCAAGCCTAGTTGAGTAACTCATTTTTGAGCCTCAGTTCAATAAACTTTTAGACCGTAAGAAGGAAGAAGAAAGAAATTTGAGGGGGAGGGAAGAGGTGGAGAGGAGGAGGGGAAAGTCAGGAATGGACTTGGCCCCATAGCCACGTGACTCATACCTTTTTGTGGCTAAGACAGGACCAGTGCTGGATTGCAGCACAAGTCTCCTATAGTGGGATCTCCATCCCAAGGTGGGGCAGGAGACATTTTAGAATAGTTTGTATTAAGCTGATGTCAGAAAATTAGTTTCTAGAATGCCTGATGGCATGGAAGCTAGAAATGATGTAGTCAATTTACAGACGGCCCAGGTTGGTTAAGGAAGTTGGAGACATTTTAAAACCCTCTGTTCTTAACGCTTACATTTTCCCTATGCCTTGTAATTCGAAAAAGAATGATTATAATAACAAATAACATTTATAAAGCATTTACTATGTGCCAGGCCCTGTTCTAAAACTCCTTACATGTATTAATTCTATTGGTCCTCAGTGTGATCGTAAGAGGGAGGGACACAAAGGCACAGAGAGATTAAACCCTTTGCCTTAGGTCATAGTAAGTAGTCAAAAAGAGATTCAAACCCAGCTCTACCTCAGGTGTATGTCTCCACAGTCCTATCTCCCTGCCAGATCCACGTTGGTCCAGGAGCTGGAGAAGAGCGGTAAAGTGTGGTGGGGAAAGGAATCATGATCCCCACCAGGGTGGGTCATACCCCCTGCTGGTTGTAGACACCTGCAAAGCCTGTCCAAATTCCCTTTTCTCATATTAGGTCCTAGTTTGGAATACACAGTAATGGTAGATAGGTAAATTTTTTTTTTTAATTTTAATTTTATTTATTTATTTATTTTTGGCTGCGTTGGGTCTTCGTTGCTGTGCGCGGGCTTTCTCTAGTTGCAGCGAGTGGGAGCTACTCTTCCTTGCGGTGCGTGAGCTTCTCATTGTGGTGGCTTCTCCTTTTGCAGAGCACAGGCTCTAGGCACACGGGCTTCAGTAGTTGCAGCACCCGGGCTCGATAGTTGAGGCTTGTGGGCTCTAGAGTGCAGGCTCAGTAGTTGTGGCTCATGGGCTTAGTTGCTCCACGGCACGTGGGATCTTCCCGGACCAGGGCACGAACCCGCGTCCCCTGCATTGGCAGGCGGATTCTCAACCACTGCGCCACCAGGGAAGTCTGATAAATCTTTTTTTGAAATTGAACTGACTGACATTTTACACTAGTTCTAGCTGTGGGACCTGGGGATTAACCTCTCTGTGCCTCAGTTTCCTCATCTGTAAAATGAAGATAATAATGTCTTCCATTAGGGATTGCTATGGAGTGAACTGTTTCCCTCAAATTGTTTCCCCCAAATTCGTGTGTTGAAACCCTAAGCCCTAATGTGACTGTATTAAGAAATAGCGTCTGTGAGGAGGTGATAAAGGTTAAATGAGGTCATCAGAGTGGGAACTTAATCTGATAGGGCTGGTGTGCTTATGAGAAGAGGAAGAGATCCTAGAGCTCTCTTTCTCCACACTCACGCAAAGAAAAATTCAGCCAGGAGGAGTCCTCACCAGAAACCGAATCCTGCTTGACCTTGATCTTGGACTTTCCAGCCTCCAGATCTGAGAAAATATATGTCTGTTGTTTAAGCCACCTGTCTATGGTATTTTGTTACAGCAGCCTTAGCAGATCACGACAGGGATACAATGATTAAATAAGATGATGTATACACAGTGCCTGTTTCAAATGAGAGCTTGAGAAATTAGGAGCCACTTGCTGGCACAAGTGTTGTTTCATGGATGTTGTTATGGGTTGAATTGCATCTCCCCTGAATTTATACATTGAAGTCCTAACCCCAGTACCTTAGAATGTGACCCTATTTGGAAATAGGGTCATTGCAGATGTAATTACTTAAGATGAAGTCTTAAGGTGGGCTCCTATTCCAACAGGACTGGTGTCCTTAAAAAAATTGCCGTGTGTAGAGAAAAAGATACACATAAAGGGAAGATGATATAAAGTGACACAGAGAGAAGATGGCCATCTACACACCAAGGGCAGAGGACTGGACCAGATCCTTCCCTCACAACCGTCAGAAGGAACCAACCCTGCCAATACCTTCATTTTGGACTTCCAGCCTCCATAACGGTGTAAGACAATAAAGTTCTGTTGTTGAGGACGCCTAGTTTGTGTTACTTTGTTACGGCACCTCTAGCAAACTAATCCGTATGTGTGTCCAGGGCTGATCTGGCTGGCATCCTTGTCCTTCTCCTCATGACTCATGTCTACCAGAGGCTGAGCAGACCAGTGACCTCCCAGATCACAGACACAGTCTACTTGTTGATATTACTTATTATAGATAATGATGAATAGATTGTGGCAACTGACACAACTATTTACCAATGAAGAAGAACTTATGAACGCACCATAAGTTCATGAAATTCTGCAGAAACCACAATAATCACAGGGAATGATTAGGAACCAACCTACAACCTCTCTCCTTAAAAATTAATCATGGAAAAAATTAAAAATAATTCCCGGAAGCTTAGTATTAAACTCATCTTGAAGCTCAGCCTTTTGGAAGAATATAAGAAAGAGACATTTGTCAGAGTGGATCATACTTTTTAGATGGTGGGTGAAGAAATAGACTGACATTTCAGGCTTGGCCAGCTTATGTAATGTAGCACAGGGTTTCAGTTGAATAATAAAATGGAGATAATTCACTACTCCATGAACTTGTGGATGCTTTCTGTTCCTGGGGATGTAACGGGTTGAATTGGCATCCTCTAGACCCCATCAGTGGCACAACCATAATTAATGCCCAAGGCTAAAAATTTGCCTGCATAAGATGTCCAGACTTAATGAATGGTGTTTGTTTTTGTTTTTCATGCATAGAGCATCAGAAGTTGGGTTTTTTTCCCATCATAATTTAACTTTTATTCCTTTCACTGTTATAACGTCTTGGAAGTAAATCTGAAGTCTATGTTTTCCTACCGGCATTTCCTCTGTAAATGGGTTTCTGGTTTAGAGTGTTACATGATACTCTTCCATGCTGGGATGCCTGTCTTCCCCTTCAGAGGATAAAGGCGTGTCCCCCTCTCCTTTTTAAATCTCTTTCCATTAAAGAGATGAAGTTTACAAATTACAATTAACCTTTCAACTTTGTCTTTCCCTTTCACCCCTTCTAAAAGGACAGTGGAATGAAGTCAGACATCTAAATAAGAGAGTAGTGTTCGTTGCACTGAGTTATAGGCTCTGATTAGCTATGCCCTAATTGTCAATCATTTGTACGCACCAATTACCTCATGAGAATCCTTTTGTCTATATATATGCTGCCTGCTTTCTGTAGATAACGTATTTTATAACCTTAATGTTTAAACTTTATGGTAATGAAGACTTTTTGCTCTTAGACAATTTCTCCTTTTTTATGTTTTGGGAAGCCAGGTTGTCACAGTGTGTTGGAAAATTTCAAGTAATAAAGGAAGAGTTAAGGTCTTGGGATTGAATGGAGATCCTAAAAATATTTTGGTTTATGAACAACATTGGCAGGGAACCGTTCTGCTTCCCCATCTACCATCATCACATATAGAGAAAACTCCTTCAGCCACCCCCCCCACGGCACTCCCTTCACTCAGTATCTGACCCCAGCCGAGCTCTTATCTCTACTGGCCTGGCCCAGCGTTCTCAGCTTCAGTTGGTGAATTGATGAGTCACTCGCAGTAAATCACTCTCCACTGACTTTTTTTTTTCTTCTTCTCTGAAATGACCAGAGAGACTTCTCTGAGCGCCAGCACTATCCAATCCTGTGTTCTGTTTCTGCCTGAAGACCAGTGTGTACAAACCAGGCCCTGGAACCATCCTGCAAACTCAGTGGTACTTTGATGTGTTAACTTAGTTGGCTTGGGGTGACATAAAAATTAATGTAGATTGGGGGGCCTAAAAAGCAGACATCGATTTCTCACAGTTCTGGAGGTTGGGAAGTACAAGATCAAAGTGCCAGCCAATTTGGTTCCTGGTGAGGACTCCCTCTCTTCCTGGTTTCCAGATGGCTAACTTCTTGCCATGGCCTCCCAGGGCCTTTCCTCAGAGCATGCACATAGAGAGGGATGTCTCTCTCTTCTTATAAGACCACTAGTCCTGTTGAATTAGGATTTCACCCTTATGACCTTGTTTAACCTTAATTACCTCCTAAAAGCTCCATCTCCAAGTACAATTACATTGGGGGCTAGGGATTCAACATATGAATTTTGGGGGGTATAATTCAGTCCATACCACTCATTGACTATCATAATGGTGTTTGGTTTTCTCTCTGTATTCTTTTATATAAATAAAATAATCTCAGTTTTCTCTTTTCAGAGATTTATTTTTAAATTATCTAAATATTCCCAGTGGCTCTTTTGTACCCTCTTCTGCATCTCCAGGC
Source organism: Balaenoptera musculus (assembly GCF_009873245.2). Classification (NCBI taxonomy): domain Eukaryota; kingdom Metazoa; phylum Chordata; class Mammalia; order Artiodactyla; family Balaenopteridae; genus Balaenoptera; species Balaenoptera musculus. The sequence continues at coordinate 125,880,010 of NC_045788.1, read as the reverse complement.
CTGTTTTTTTTTTTTTAACATCTTTATTGGAGTATAATTGCTTTACAATGGTGTGTTAGTTTCTGCTTTATAACAAAGTGAATCAGTTATACATATACATATGTTCCCATATCTCTTCTCTCTTGAGTCTACCTCCCTCCCACCCTCCCTATCCCACCCCTCTAGGCGGTCACAAAGCACGGAGCTGATCTCCCTGTGCTATGCGGCTGCTTCCCACTAGCTATCTATTTCACATTTGGTAGTGTATATATGTCCATGACACTCTCTCACCCTCTCACATCTTACCCCTCCCCCTCCCCATATCCTCAAGTCCATTCTTTAGTAGGTCTGTGTCTTTATTCCCGTCTTGCCACTAGGTTCTTCATGCCCCCCTTTTTTTTTTCTTAGATTCCATATATATGTGTTAGCATACTGTATTTGTTTTTCTCTTTCTGACTTACTTCACTCTGTATGACAGACTCTAACTCCATCCACCTTACTACAAATACCTCCATTTCGTTTCTTTTTATGGCTGAGTAATATTCCATTGTATATATGTGCCACATCTTCTTTATCCATTCATCCAATGATGGACACTTAGGTTGCTTCCGTGTCCTGGCTATTGTAAATAGAGCTGCAATGAATATTTTGGTACATGACTCTTTTTGAATTATGGTTTTCTCAGGGTATATGCCCAGTAGTGGGATTGCTGGGTCATATGGTAGCTCTATTTTTAGTTTTTTAAGGAATCTCCATACTGTTCTCCATAGTGTCTGTATCAATTTACATTCCCACCAACAGTGCAAGAGGGTTCCCTTTTCTCCACACCCTCTCCAGCATTTATTGTTTCTAGATTTTTTGATGATGGCCATTCTGACCAGTGTGAGATGATATCTCATTGTACTTTTGATTTGCATTTCTCTAATGATTAATGACGTTGAGCATTCTTTCATGTGTCTGTTGGCCATCTGTATATCTTCTTTGGAAAAATGTCTATTTAGGTCTTCTGCCCATTTTTGGATTGGGTTGTTTGTTTTTTTGATATTGAGCTGCATGAGCTGCTTGTAAATCTTGGAGCTTAATCCTTTTGTCAGTTGCTTCCTTTGCAAATATTTTCTCCCATTCTGAGGGTTGTCTTTTGGTCTTGTTTATGGTTTCCTTTGCTGTGCAAAAGCTTTTAAGTTTCATTAGGTCCCATTTGTTTATTTGTGTTTTTACTTCCATTTCTCTAGGAGTTGGGTCAAAAAGGATCTTGCTGTGATTTATGTCATAGAGTGTTCTGCCTATGTTTTCCTCTAAGAGTTTGATAGTGTCTGGCCTTACATTTAGGTCTTTAATCCATTTTGAGTTTATTTTTGTGTATGGTGTTAGGGAGTGTTCTAATTTCATACTTTTACATGTAGCTGTCCAGTTTTCCCAGCACCACTTATTGAAGAGGCTGTCTTTTCTCCACTGTATATGCTTGCCGCCTTTATCAAAGATAAGGTGACCATATGTGCATGGATTTATCTCTGGGCTTTCTATCCTGTTCCATTGATCTATGTTTCTGTTTTTGTGCCAGTACCAAACTGTCTTGATTACTGTAGCTTTGTAATATAGTCTGAAGTCAGGGAGCCTGATTCCTCCAGCTCCATTTTTCGTTCTCAAGATTGCTTTGGTTATTCGGGGTCTTTTGTGTTTCCATACAAATTGTGAAATTTTTTGTTCTAGTTCTGTGAAAAATGCCAGTGGTAGTTTGATAGGGATTGCATTGAATCTGTAGATTGCTTTGTGTAGTAGAGTCATTTTCACAATGTTGATTCTTCCATTCCAAGAACATGGTATATCTCTCCATCTATTTGTATCATCTTTAATTTCTTTCATCAGTGTCTTATAATTTTCTGCATACAGGTCTTTTGTCTCCTTAGGTAGGTTTATTCCTAGATACTTTATTCTTTTTGTTGAAATGGTAAACGGGAGTGTTTTCTTAATTTCACTTTCAGATTTTTCATCATTAGTGTATAGGAATGCAAGAGATTTCTGTGCATTAATTTTGTATCCTGATACTTTACCAAATTCATTGATTAGTTCTAATAGTTTTCTGGTACCATCTTTAGGATTCTCTATGTATAGTATCATGTCACCTGCAAACAGTGACAGCTTTACTTCTTCTTTTCCAATTTGGATTCCTTTTATTTCTTTTCCTTCTCTGATTGCTGTGGCTAACACTTCCAAAACTATGTTGAATAATAGTGGTGAGAGTGGGCAACCTTGTCTTGTTCCTGATCTTAGTGGAAATGGTTTCAGTTTTTCACCATTGAGGACAGTGTTGGCTCTGGGTTTGTCATATATGGCCTTTATTATGTTGAGGAAAGTTCCCTCTATGCCTACTATCTGCAGGGCTTTTATCATAAATGGCTGTTGAATTTTGTCGAAAGCTTTCTCTGCATCTATTGAGATGATCATATGGTTTTTCTCCTTTAATTTGTTAATATGATGTATCACGTTGATTGATTTGCGTATATTGAAGAATCCTTGCATTCCTGGAATAAACCCCACTTGATCATGGTGTATGATCCTTTTAATGTGCTGTTGGATTCTGTTTGCTAGTATTTTGTTGAGGATTTTTGCATCTATGTTCATCAGTGATATCGGCCTGTAGTTTTCTTTCTTTGTGACATGTTTATCTGGTTTTGGTATCAGGGTGATGGTGGCCTCATAGAATGAGTTGGGGAGTGTTCCTCCCTCTGCAATATTTTGGAAGAGTTTGAGAAGGATAGGTGTTAGCTCTTCTCTAAATGTTTGATAGAATTCTCCTGTGAAGCCATCTGGTCCTGGGCTTTTGTTTGTTAGAAGATTTTAAATCACAGTTTCAATTTCAGTGCTTGTGATTGGTCTGTTCATATTTTCTATTTCTTCCTGGTTCAGTCTCAGCAGGTTGTGCATTTCTAAGAATTTGTCCATTTCTTCCAGGTTGTCCATTTTATTGGTGTAGAGTTGCTTGTAGTAATCTCTCATGATCTTTTGTATTTCTGCAGTGTCAGTGGTTACTTCTCCTTTTTCATTTCTAATTCTATTTATTTGAGTCTTCTCCTTTTTTCTCTTGATGAGTCTGGCTAATGGTTTATCAATTTTGTTTATGTTCTCAAAGAACCAGCTTTTAGTTTTATTGATCTTTGCTATTGTCTCCTTCATTTCTTTTTCATTTATTTCTGACCTGATCTTTATGATTTCTTTCCTTCTGCTAGCTTTGGGGCTTTTTTGTTCTTCTTTCTCTAATTGCTTTAGGTGCAAGGTTAGGTTGTTTATTCGAGATGTTTCCTGTTTCTTGATGTAGGCTTGTATTGCTATAAACTTCCCTCTTAGAACTGCTTTTGCTGCATCCCATAGGTTTTGGGTCATCGTGTCTCCATTGTCATTTGTTTCTAGGTATTTTTTGATTTCCCCTTTGATTTCTTCAGTGATCACTTCGTTATTAAGTAGTGTATTGTGTAGCCTCCATGTGTTTGTATTTTTTACAGATCTTTTCCTGTAATTGATATCTAGTCTCATAGCATTGTGGTCAGAAAAGATACTTGATATGATTTCAATTTTCTTAAATTTACCAAGGCTTGATTTGTGACCCAAGATATGATCTATCCTGGAGGATGTTCCATGAGCACTTGAGAAAAATGTGTATTCTGTTGCTTTTGGGTGGAATGTCCTATAAAGATCAATTAAGTCCATCTTGTTTAATGTATCATTTAAGGCTTGTGTTTCCTTATTTATTTTCATTTTGAATGATCTGTCCATTGGTGAAAGTGGGGTGTTAAAGTCCCCTACTATGATTGTGTTACTGTCGATTTCCCTTTTTATGGCTGTTAGTATTTGCCTTATGTATTGAGGTGCTCCTATGTTGGGTGCATAAATATTTACAATTGTTATACCTTCTTCTTTGATCAATCCCTTGATCATTATATAGTGTCCTTCTTTGTCTCTTGTAGTAGTCTTTATTTTAAAGTCTATTTTGTCTGATATGAGAATTGCTACTCCAGCTTTCTTTTGATTTCCATTTGCATGGAATATCTTTTTCTATCCCCTCACTTTCAGTCTGTATGTGTCCGTAGGTCTGAAGTGGGTCTCTTGTAGACAGCATATATACGGGTCTTGTTTTTGTATCCATTCAGCCAGTGTGTGTCTTTTGGTGGGAGCACTTAATCCATTTACATTTAAGGTAATTATCGATATATATGTTCCTATTCCCATTTTCTTAAATGTTTTGGGTTTGTTATTGTAGGTGTTTTCCTTCTCTTGTGTTTCTTGCCTAGAGAAGTTCCTTTAGCATTTGTTGTAAAGCTGGTTTGGTGGTGCTGAACTCTCTCAGCTTTTGCTTGTCTGTAAAGGTTTTAATTTCTCCATCAAATCTGAATGAGATCCTTGCTGGGTAGAGTAGTCTTGGTTGTAGGTTTTTCTCCTTCATCACTTTAAGTATATCCTGCCACTCCCTTCTGGCTTGCAGAGTTTCTGCTGAAAGATCAGCTGTTAACCTTATGGGGATTCCCTTGTGTGTTATTTGTTGTTTTTCCCTTGCTGCTTTTAGTATGTTTTCTTTATATTTAATTTTTGATAGTTTGATTAATATGTGTCTTGGCGTGTTTCTCCTTGGATTTATCCTGGATGGGACTCTCTGTGCTTCCAGGACTTGATTAACTATTTCCTTTCCCATATTAGGGAAGTTTTCAACTATAATCTCTTCAAATATTTTCTCAGTCCCTTTCTTTTTCTCTTCTTCTTCTGGGACCCCTATAATTTGAATGTTGGTGCATTTAATGTTGTCCCAGAGGTCTCTGAGACTGTCTTCAGTTCTTTTCATTCTTTTTTCTTTATTCTGCTCTGCAGTAGTTATTTCCACTATTTTATTTTCCAGGTCACTTACCCGTTCTTCTGCCTCAGTTATTCTGCTATTGATCCCTTCTAGAGTATTTTAAATTTCATTTATTGTGTTTTTCATCGTTGCTTGGTTCCTCTTTAGTTCTTCTATGTCCTTGTTAAATGTTTCTTGCATTTTGTCTATTCTATTTCCAAGATTTTGGATCATCTTTACTATCATTAATTCTTTTTCAGGTAGACTGCCTATTTCCTCTTCATTTGTTAGGTCTGGTGTGTTTTGACCCTGCTCCTTCATCTGCTGTGTGTTTTTCTGTCATCTCATTTTGCTTATCTTACTGTGTTTGGGGTCTCCTTTTCACAGGCTGCAGGTTCGTAGTTCCCGTTGTTTTTGGTATCTGTCCCCAGTGGCTAAGGTTGGTTCAGTGGGTTGTGTAGGCTTCCTGGTGGAGGGGACTAGTGCCTGTGTTCTGGTGGATGAGGCTGGATCTTGTCTTTCTGGTGGGCACGTCCACGTCTGGTGGTGTATTTTGGGGTGTCTGTGGCCTTATTATGATTTTAGGCAACCTCTCTGCTAATGGATGGGGCTGTGTTCCTGTCTTGCTAGTTGTTTGGCATAGGGTATCCAGCACTGTAGCTTGCTGGTCATTGAGTGAAGCTGGGTCTTGATGTTGAGATGGAGATCTCTGCGAGATTTTTGCCGTTTGGTATTATGTGGAGCTGGGAGGTCTCTTGTGGACCAGTGTCCTGAAGTTGGCTCTCCCACCTCAGAGGCACAGCCCTGATGCCTGGCTGGAGCACCCAGAGCCTTTCATCCACACAGCTCAGAATAAAAGGGAGAAAAAATAGACAGAGAGAAAGAAAGAGGATAAAATAAAAATAAAATAAAATAAAATAAAATAAAATAAAGCTATTATAATAAAAAATAAGAAAAAAATTATTAAGAAAAAATTTATTAAGAAAAATTTTTTTTAAAGTTTTTAAAAATAAATTTATTAATTTTTTATAATAACAAAATGGAAAAAAATGTATTAAGAAAAAAATTTTAATTTTTTTTTTTTTTTATTTTTTTTTATTTTTACAAGACATAAATAGACTGACACCAAGCATTGTACATGGATGACCACAACAAAAGCAACAATGATTGCAATTACCAAACATGAAACACACTCATACTATGTCATAATATTGACATTCAGTCCAGTAATCCTCCACTGTAACAGCTCCTTTACTTTGCAGTGAAAATTGATTTGTATATTCTTTGCCTCTGAGTCCTTGTGGGATTTTTTTTTTTTTAAATTCAGACAGAAAGTCACAAAAATTATACTCATCCTCATCAGTTCACTCAGTCCCATGTAATTAATTTTTTTTTCATCTTGATCTTTTGTTAGCACTTTTATGAGTTCATCAGTTTTTCATTAGAGTTCTGAAAATGCTTATTCATTCAGTTCAGCAGTACAGTCAGTTACCAGAAACCTGTACTTGTCAGAGTCTTTTCCATGAATTTCTTGAAGATGAAACCCTTTTATAGGAACATATTTGCAAAATCATCAGAGTACACCCAGAACTGTCTGTAAATGACAAAAGACTTAAAAATGACCACGGTTAAAGATTTGATGAAAGTTCATAATAATGCAGTTGACAAGAAAATTAGTTATTTCTGAGATATACATTTTAAAGTAATAACTAGGATTATTACTTATAACATTATACCAGAACATATAAGATTTTTAGAAATTTCATGTAATGTCTGAAACATTTATATTAACATATTTCCATACATATTTGCATACAAATACAAATGTAAGATTTTTAGAAATTTCATGTAATGTCTGAAACATTTATATTAACATATTTCCATACAAATAACCCAATGAAAGTTTAGTATTAGTTGTTTTGTTTGTTTTTTTATACTGCAGGTTCTTATTAGGCATCAGTTTCATACACATCAGTGTATACATGTCAATCCCAATTGCCCAATCCAGCACACCACCATCCCCACCTCACTGCAGTTTTCCCCCCTTGGTGTCCATATGACCATTCTCTACATTTGTGTCTCAACTTCTGCCCTGCAAACTGGCTCATCTGTACCATTTTTCTAGGTTCCGCATACATGCATTAATATACGATATTTGTTTTTCTCTTTCTGACTTACTTCACTCTGTATGACAGTCTCTAGATCCATCCACTTCTCAACAAATGACTCAATTTCGTTCCTTTTTATGGCTGAGTAATATTCCATTGTATATATGTACCACAACTTCTTTATCCATTCGTCTGTTGATGGGCATTTAGGTTGCTTCCATGACCTGGCTATTGTAAATAGTGCTGCAATGAACATTCGGGTGCATGTGTCTTTTTGAATTACGGTTTTCTCTGGGTATATGCCCAGTAGTGGGATTGCTGGGTCATATGGTAATTCTATTTTTAGTTTTTTAAGGAACCTCCATACTGTTCTCCATAGTGGCTGTATCAATTTACATTCCCACCAACAGTGCAAGAGGGTTCCCTTTTCTCCACACCCTCTCCAGCATTTGTTGTTTGTAGATTTTCTGATGATGCCCATTCTAACAGGAGTGAGGTGATACCTCATTGTAGTTTTGATTTGCATTTCTCTAATAATTAGTGATGTTGAGCATCTTTTCATGTGCTTCGTGGCCATCTGTATGTCTTCTTTGGAGAAATGTCTATTTAGGTCTTCTGCCCATTTTTGGATTGGGGTGTTTGTTTCTTTGATATTGAGCTGAATGAGCTGTTTATATATTTTGGAGATTAATCCTTTGTCCGTTGATTCATTTGCAAATATTTTCTCCCATTCTGAGGGTTGTCTTTTCGTCTTGTTTATGGTTTCCTTTGCTGTGCAAAAGCTTTGAAGTTTCATTAGGTCCCATTTGTTTATTTTTGTTTTTATTTCCATTACTCTAGGAGGTGGATCAAAAAAGATCTTGCTGTGATTTATGTCAAAGAGTGTTCTTCCTATGTTTTCCTCTAAGAGTTTTATAGTGTCCAGTCTTATATTTAGGTCTCTAATCCATTTTGAGTTTATTTTTGTGTATGGTGTTAGGGAGTATTCTAATTTCATTCTTTTACATGTAGCTGTCCAGTTTTCCCAGCACCACTTATTGAAGAGACTGTCTTTTCTCCATTGTATATCTTTGCCTCCTTTGTCATAGATTAGTTGACCATAGGTGCGTGGGTTAATCTCTGGGCTTTCTATCTTGTTCCATTGATCTATGTTTCTGTTTTTGTGCCAGTACCATACTGTCTTGATTACTGTAGCTTTGTAGTATAGTCTGAAGTCTGGGAGTCTGATTCCTCCAGCTCCATTTTTTTCCCTCAAGACTGCTTTGGCTATTCGGGGTCTTTTGTGTCTCCATACAAATTTTAAGATGATTTGTTCTAGCTCCGTAAAAAATGCCATTGGTTTTAAAAATTTTAATTTTTTAAAATAAAAATTAAGAAAAAAATTATTAAGAAATAAATTTTTTAATTTTTTAAAATAAAAACTAAGGAAAAAATTATTAAGAAAAAATTTTTTAAGTAAAAAAAATAACAAAACGGACGGACAGAACCCTAGGTCAAATGGTGAAAGCAAAGCTATACAGACAAAATCTCACCCAGAAGCATACACATACACACTCACAAAATAAGGAAAAGGGGAAAAATCAATATATCCTGCTCCCAAAGTCCACCTCCTGAATTTGGGTTGATTCGTTGTCTATTCAGGTATTCAGCAGATGCAGGTACATCAAGTTGTTTGTGGAGCTTTAATCCGCTGCTTCTGAGGCTGCTGGGAGAAATTTCCCTTTCTCTTCTTTGTTCCTACAGCTCCCGGGGTTCAGCTTTGGATTTGTACCCACCTCTGCGTGTAGGTCGCCTGAGGGCGTCTGTTCTTCGCTCACACAGGATGGGGTTAAAGGAGCAGCTGCTTCGGGGCCTCTGGCTCACTGAGGCGGGGGTGGGGGGGCCTGGGGAGGGAGCGGTGCGGAGGAGGCGGGGCAAGCCTGTGGTGACAGAGGCCGGTGTGACGTTGCAGCAGCCCGAGGCACGCCGTGTGTTCTCCTGGGGAAGTTGTCCCTGGATCACGGGACGCTGGCAGTGGCGGGCTGCACAAGCTCCCGGGAGGGGAGGTGTGGTGAGTGACCTGTGCTCGCACACAGGCTTCTTGGTGGCGGCAGCAGCAGCCTTAGCGTCTCATGCCCGTCTCTGGGGTCCGCGCTGATAACCGCGGCTCGCGCCCGTCTCTGGGGTCCACGCTGATAGCTGTGGCTCGCGCCCGCCTCTGGAGCTCGTTTAGGCGGCACTCTGAATCCCTTCTCCTTGTGCGCCGTGGAACAAAGAGGTGAGAACAAGTCTCTTGCCTCTTCGGCAGCTGCAGACTTTTTCCCGGACTCCCTCCTGGCTAGCTGTGGCGCACTAGCCCCTTCAGGCTGTGTTCACGCCGCCAACCCCAGTCCTCTCCCTGCGATCCGACCGAAAGCCGAGCCTCAGCTCCCAGCCCCCGCCCGCCCCAGTGGGTGAGCAGACAAGCCTCTCGGGCTGGTGAGTGCTGCTCGGCACCGAGCCTCTGTGCGGGAATCTCTCCGCTTTGCCCTCCACACCCCTGTGGCTGTGCTCTCCTCCGTGGCTCCGAAGCTTCCCCCCTCTGCCGCCCGCAGTCTCCGCCCGCGAAGGGGCTTCCTAGTGCGTGGAAACCTTTCCTCCTTCACGGCTCCCTCCCACTGGTGCAGGTCCCGTCCCTATTCTTTTGTCTCTGTTTTTTCTTTTTTCTTTTGCCCTACCCAAGTACGTGGGGAGTTTCTTGCCTTTTGGGAGGTCTGAGGTCTTCTGCCAGTGTTCAGTGGGTGTTCTGTAGGAGCAGTTCCACGTGTAGATGTATTTCTAATGTATCTGTGGGAAGGAAGGTGATCTCCGCGTCTTACTCTTCCGCCATCTTGCCCCCCATCCAATGGCCATTTTTTTTCTCCAGGCCTGTTTTTAAAAAAATTTTTTTAAATAGAAGTATAGCTGATTTACAATATTGTGTTAGTTTCAGGTGTACAGCAAAGTGATTTGGATATATATATACACTTTTTCAGATTCTTTTCCATTATAGGTTATTACAAGATATTGAATATAGTTCCCTGTGCTATTCACTTGGACCTTGTTGTTTATCTATTTTATATATATTACATATATATAATATATATAATATATATAATATATATATATAATATATATTATATATACTATATATATATATCTGCTAATCCCAAACTCCTAATATATCCTTCTCCTGCCCTTTCCTCTTTGGTAACCATAAGTTTGTTTTCTATGTCTGTAAGTCTGTTTCTGTTTTGTAAATGAGTTTATTTGTATCATTTTTTAGATTCCACATATAAATGATATCATATGATATTTGTATTACTCTGTCTGACTTACTTCACTTAGTATGATAATCCCGAGGTCCATCCATGTTGCTGCAAATGGCATTATTTAATTCTTTTTTATGGCTGAGTAGTATTCCATATATATATATATAAAACATCTTCTTTATCCATTCATCTGTCAATGGACATTTAGGTTGCTTACAAGTCATGGCTATTGTAAATAGTGCAGCTGTGAACATTGGGGCACATGTATCTTTTCGAATTAAAGTTTTCTCCAGATATATGTCCAGAGTGGGATTGCTGGATCATATGGTAACTCTAATTTTAGTTTTTTAAAGAACCTCCATACTGCTCTCCATAGTGTCTGTACCAGTTTACATTCCCACCAGCAGTGTAGGAGGGCTCCCTTTTCTCCACACCCTCTCCAGCATTTATTATTTGTAGACATTTTTTAAAAAAAATTTTTCTTTCTTTCTTTTCTTTTATTTTTTTGGCTGTGTTGGGTCTTCGTTGCTGTGCACGGGCTTCTCTTGTTGTGGCGAGTGGGGGCTACGCTTCATTGCGGTGCGTGGGCTTCTCATGGCGGTGGCTTCTCTTGTTGCAGAGCACGGGCTCTAGGCGCGCGGGCTTCAGTAGTTGTGGCACGTAGGCTCAGTAGTTGTGGCGCACTGGCTTAGTTGCTCTGCAGCATGTGGGATCTTCCCAGACCAGGGCTCGAACCCGTGTCCCCTGCATTGGCAGGCGGATGCTTAACCACTGTGCCACCAGGGAAGCCCTATTTGTAGACTTTTTGATGATGGCCATTCTGACTGGTGTGAGGTGATACCTCATTGTAGTTTTGATTTGCATTTCTCTAATTATTAGTGATGTTGAGCATCTTTTCATGTGCCTGTATGTCTTCTTTGGAGAAATGTCTATGTAGCTCTTCTGCCCATTTTTTGATTGGGTTGTTTGTTTTTTTGTTATTGAGTTGTATGAGCTGTTTGTATATTTTGGAAATTATGCCTTTATTGGTCACATTGTTTGCAAGTATTTTCTCCCAGTCCATAGGTTGTCTTTTTGTTCTGTTTATGGTTTCCTTTGCTGTGCAAAAGCTCATAAGTTTGATTAGGTCCCATTTGTTTATTTTTACTTTTATTTCTATTGCCTTGGGAGACTGACCTAAGAAAACACTGCTATGATTTATGTCAGAGAATGTTTTGCCTATGTTCTCTTTTAGGAGTTTTATGGTGTTATGTCTTATATTTAAGTCTTTAAGCCATTTTGAGTTTATTTTTGTGTATGGTGTGAGGGAGTGTTTTAACTTTATTAATTTACATGTGGCTGTCCAACTTTCCCAACACCACTTGCTGAAGAGACTGACAGCCTTAAATCTTAAAGTTCTTTGTTCTATTCTTGTTGTTCTTCTAACCATTAAATGATCACTTTTGCATTTACATGCTGTCTTTACCACTATACTTGGAAATCATATTCGCAAATTATACTGAGAAACAATGTAAAATAATTCAAGAAGTTCTACCTGCATTGGGTCGATTTGTAGAAAACAGGAGATTCCCACCTCATATGGAGAAAAAGTGTGTATAGATTAGTTTATTAATAACTTTGGCATCCTTGGAGTAATAAATTGTGTGCAAACACTAATATAATCTTTTAGGGCATTAGATATGCTGGGATCATGAATCTACTGGGCAAGTGTCCAAGGATGTACAAGAGAATCCAGGACAAGTTGTGTATTCTTTTTTTTTTTTTCTTTAAAGACTCTACTTTTTAAAGAATAGTTTCAGAGACACAGCAAAGTTGAGAAGGTACAGAGATTTCACATATACCCCCTGCCCTCACACATGCAGAGACTGCCCCATTATTAACATTCCCACCAGATTGGTATGTTTGTTAAAACCAATAAACCTGCATTGACACATCATAGTCACCCCGAATCTATAGTTTATCTTAGAGTTCACTCTTGGTGTTGTACATTCTATGGGTTTGGACAAAAGTATAAAGACATATATCTACCATTATGGTATCATTCAGAGTTTTTCATTGCCCTAAAAATCCTGTGTTCTGCCTACTCATTCCTGCCTCATACTCCAACCCCTGGCAACCACTGACCTTTTTACTGTCCCCATAGTTTTAGAGTTCCCAGAATGTCATATAGTAAATAGCCTTTAAGATTGGCTATTTTCACTTAGTAATATGCATTTAAGATGCCTCTATGTCTTTTCATGGCTGGATAGCTCATTTAAGTGCTGATAATATCCAATTGTTTGGATGTACTACAGTTTATTCATTCACCTACTGAAGAACATCTTGGTTGCTTCCAAGTTTTGGCAATTATGAATAAAGCTGCTGTAAATATCTGTGTGCAGGGTTTTGTGTGGCCATAAATCTTCAGTTTTAGGATCATTTTAGGAATTTAGGTAATTAGGTTTTAGATATTTAGGTAAATACCAAGATGCATGATTGCTGGGTTGTATGGCAAAATTATGTTTAGTTTTGTAAGAAACTGCCAAACTGTCTTCCAAAGTGGCTGTGTCATTTTGCATTCTTTCCAGCAATGAATGAGAATTCCTGTTGCTCCACATCCTCTCCAGCGTTTGCTGTTAATGTCCTGGATTTTGGACATTTTAATGTGTGTAGTGGTATCTAGATGTTTTAGTTTGCATTTTCCTGATGACATATGAGGTAGAGCATCTTTTGATATGCTTACTTGCCACCTGTATATCTTCTTTGGTGAGGTATCTGTTAAGGTGTTTGACCCATTTTTTAATCAGGTTGTTTATTTTCTTATTGTTGAGTTTTAGTTGTTCTTTGTATACTTTGGATAACAGTATTTCAACCGTTAGGTCTTTTGCAAATGTTTTCTCCCAGCCTGTCATTTGTCTTCTCATTTTCTTGACATTGTCTTTCACAGAGAAGTTTTTAATTTTAAAAAAGTTTAGCTTATCAATTATTTCATTCATGTATCATGTAGCCTTCAGGGTTGTATCTAAAAAGTCATCAACACACCCAAGATCTTCTTGGTCTTCTATGTTTTCTTCTAGGAGTTTTAGAGTTTTGCATTTTACATTTAGGTCTATGATCCATTTTGACTTAATTTTTGTTCATGCTGCATATTCTTAAATTTAAAAAAATATGTTATGTAACAGGCAAACTTAGCTCTAGAAATAGCTACCGGTGTAACTAATTATGAGACTTCTAGGGATTTAAGAAGCCTGGTACCATGAAGATAGTAAGATCATTTTTGTCTCATCCCAACGAGAGAAACTACAAGTGCCCTGTTCTTGCTGTAGCTAACCACCCATTCGGTTTTACTGTCCCTGTCTCTCTGGGTTGTGTGAATATGGGTTCTGAATAGTGTAGGTTTTCTGTCATTGTCCTTTTCTCTTCTCATTACTACATTACTACCTTCTGTAACAAAATGTTCGCTTTAATTCGCTAGAGTGTTAAGTACTTTCGTTTGCTCTTATCAAAATTATCTGATGGGGCAGGATCCAAGCATTTTGATTGACCACGATTGAATGCTTTAAGCACTAGGCTGTATTCAATTTCCATGGAGCAAATAATTTAATAGCACCAAAGCTGCTGGGTTGGTGTTCACTGGGGAAAATTCATGAGTGCATTGGCAGCAGCAGATGTGAAGTTTCCTTTTTACCATTCACATTCTAAGGTGGGTCACAGCAACCTGATAGGAAAAGACTTAGATTTTGGGAGAGTGATATTGACTCCTGGGCTGTGTGGCTTTAAGCATCATGATTAGGGAGGCACTTGCCTTTCTCCTGATGTGATCGGGGGCCAGGGTCCCAGCCTTCTGGTTGTAGCTGTATGATCTAACAAGTTAGTGACAGAATTCACCACATTAGCATTCGTAGTTGGGGAAACATAAACCTCTTTCCTGGCATGTCCTGGGTGAGGTGTTTAGTAAGCAGAATAATGGTCTTCTCAGAGATATCCTCGTCCTAATCCCTGGATCCTGTGAATATGTTATGTTACATGGAAAGTGAGAATTAAGGTTTTAGTTAGAATTACATTTGCCAATCAGCTGACCTTAAAATTAGATTATACTAAATTCTTCAGGTGGACCCAATTTGATCACAAGGGTCATTTAAATGTAACAGAGAGGAGCAAAAAAGTCGGTATCAGAGTATAACTTGATGTGAGAAAGACTGGCGCAGCCATCACTGGCTTTGAATATGGAAGAAGTCCATGAGCCAAGGAATGTGGGCAGCTTCTAGAAGCTGGAACAGGCAGGAAAACAGATTCTCCCCTAGAGCCTTCTAAAGGAACAGAGCTCTGCTGATCCACTTTACAATTCTGCTTTTCAGAACTGTAGAATAAGAAATCTATGTTGTTTTAAAGTATTAAGTGTGTGGAGGTTTGTTACAGCAGCATAGGAAACTAATACAGAGGGAGTTGCTAGGTCTAAACATCATGCTTGGCCAGGACTGATTGCCTTGGGTGGCTGGGTTGTAGCCAGTTGTCACATAGCTTCGCAGAGGCCAGCTCCTTCTCCTTGCAGGTGACCATTCTTGGACAAGTTAACCCTTGACATTAACTACTACCTCTCACTAATATTTCTAATTCATATTTAAAACTACATGGTATTACTTTACTTTGATGTCACACCTGTATCTCTTCTCTCCCATGCCAGGTATCTTTACATTACTACTTGTTTACTTTACCCTACTACACACACACCAGAGTGTATAACAACAACACTGTTGCTGGTAATATTACTACTGAAAACAGCTTAATACTTTATAATTTTTTTTCACTTCTCTTTGTCCTCAGAGGATAGCCCACAGGGAATGTATATTCCAAATACTTCATTTTAAAGTCACTTGAAGTAATTTCTCCCTGTTGGCTAATAACGTGATTCACAATTAAGTTCACTTCTTTAATTTACTTTCAATTTTTATGTATTGCTTTTTTATTTTGAGTTATTTTTGTTTTATGTATTTTCATAAGTCATTTGCATGGTTTCAAACTCAAATTTAGAAAACAAGTATATTTAGAGAAGTTTATCTTTTCTCCCTGTCTTCTCTCTGTTTCTTCTTTTACTTTCCTTAAAATATATTTTTATAATTTATCCTTCAATTTTTGAACATATATCTTCCTTTCTTACATAAATGTCAGTGCACTGTCTACACTTTTCTTTATCTTGTGTTTCTTGATTTGCAATACATTTTGGATATCACACCATAGCAGAAGATAGAGTTAGTCTTTATTCCTTATTTTAGATGCATAATTGTCTTATACAGTTTGGGCTGCTATAAGAAATATCATAGACTAGGTCAACAGAAATTTATTTCTTACTGTTCTGTAGGATGTAAGTCCAAGATCAAGGTGCTAGCAGATCTGGGGTGTAATAAGACTCTTCTTCCAGGTTTGTAGATATTGCCTTCTCATGTCCTCACATGATGGAGAGAGGAAGCAAACTGTCTCCTGATTCTTCTTATAAAGGCACTAATCTTATGAGGAGGGTTCTATTCTCATGACCTAATTACCTCCTAAAGGCCCCATCTCCAAACACCATCGCATTGGGGATGAAGGTTTCAACATATGAACTTTGGGGGAACACTAGTATACAGTCCATAGCTATAGTCCTCCATTGCAGTCCCCATATTGATGGACATTTTCAATTTTTTGCAATTATAAATAGTGCTATAATGAATACTCTTGTGTTATACCTTTTGGTATTTTTACCAATTTTATTAGTCAGGGTTCCATCAGAGAAACAGAACTAGTAGGATATTTATTGCAAGGAATTGGCTTGAGTGATTGTTGAGACTGGCTAGGTCAGTTGAAATCGGCAGGGCAGGGTGTTAGGAAGGCTAGAAATCTTGCTCGTAAGGTGAAGTTCTAGTTCACAGGTGGGAATTTCTTCTTCTTCAGGGAAACTTCTGCTCTTAAAACTTTCAAACTGAAAGAATCAGGCCCATTCAAACTACTTAGTATAATCCTTCTTACTTAAAGTAAACTGATTATGGCTATCAATCACATCTACAAAATACCTTCACAGCAACACCTAGATTAGTGTTTGAATGAATAACTGAGGACTATAATCTAGCCAAGCTGACACATAAAAACTGATAGTCACACCAATGTGTCTTTTGCATAGATTGCTAGATGTGGAATTGCTGGGTCAAAGTATAAATGCATACATAATTTTTCTAGAGGTTGCCAAATTCCCTTTCAGAGGGACTGTTTTGTATTCTAACTATTAACGTATGAGAATGCCTGTTTCCCCATAGCCTCACCAAGAAAATATATTTAGGATTTTTCTCAATTGCATAGGTGAGAAATGTTACCTCACTGTAGTCTTATTTTTCATATTAGTTATTGTGGTAAATTGAGCTTTGTGGTATATTGGATTACTGTTCTTAATCCATTACTACTTCCTTCTGGCATATAACCATATAGTACACTGGAGTGGGTGTGGTATATTTTCATGCCTGCTATAGACTGAATGCTTTTGCCCCCTAAAATTCATATGTGAAAGTTATAATCCCCAGTGTGATAATATTTGGAGGTGGGACTTTTGGGAGGTAATTAGGACATGAGGGTGGAGCCCTCATGAATGGGAATAGTGCCGTGATAAAAAGAGACACATGAGAGATGATCTCTCCACCATGTGAGGATACAGCAAGAAGGCAGTCATCTACAAACTAGAAGAGAATCTGACCATGCTGGCATCTTGATCTTGCCTCCAAAACTGTGAGAAATATATGTTGTTTAAGCTACCCAATCTATGGTACTCTGTTATAGCCTGAACTGGTTAAGACATTGCCCCATTGTCTACCTTTGGACAATAGAATGTTAGTGGATGGATGCTTGTAAAGGCATTAAGTGTGCTTGCATAATTTTGCTTGTCCTCTTGTATGTCTGTAATCTGTCATGAGAAGATAATTCAATGAGCAGTCTCTGGTCCAAGATGAAGATGAAGATATATGGAATAGAACTGAACATAGCATTTAGCCTGGAGCCTTGGGGCTTAGAGCTTGAACCCCAGAATCTGGAACTCAGCATAGTCCAGCAGATACGTAGCCAACTTGCAGACCTGCAAGT
The DNA here is from genome assembly GCF_009873245.2 of Balaenoptera musculus. NCBI lineage: Eukaryota > Metazoa > Chordata > Mammalia > Artiodactyla > Balaenopteridae > Balaenoptera > Balaenoptera musculus. The sequence goes on along the minus strand of NC_045788.1, from coordinate 125,862,752 downwards.
GAGAAGCATGTGCTTTAAAAGTTCTATTCTGTATTTGTTTCTATATTCTTTAAGAAATTTAATGTTTGTTCATTCATTTTTTTTGATTTAACAAATATCTACAGAGTACCTATATGTTACCAGGCAATTTTCTTTGTGCTGAGAATGCAGTGGCAAATAAGGCTCTCATGGAGCTTAATTCTAGTGATGTTTTCCTTCATTAGACTTGCTTGGAGTTTGTGTATTTCATTGCTCTTTTCCAAAGAACCAGTTCCCATATTTATTTTCCAAGATTCATTTTCTCTTCCTTATTTCATTACTTTCTTCTTTTAACTGTATGCTTTTCTTTTTTCTATTTTATTTTGGTTTATTTTATTGTTCTTTTTCTAATTCCTTAAGACCTTTCTCCCTCCCTCCCTCCCTCCCTCCCTCCCTCCCTTCCTTCCTTCCTTCCTTCCTTCCTTCCATCCTTCCTTCCTTCCTTCCTTCCTTCCATCCTTCCTTCCTTCCTTCCTTCCTTCCTTCCTTCCTTCCTTCCTTCCTTCCTTCCTTCCTTCCTTCCTTCCTTCCTTTTCTTTCTCTCTTTCTTTCCTTCTCTCTCTCTTTCTTTCTTTCTTATAAATAATTGTAAAGCTAAAAATACTTCTTTGTGTACCACTCTGGCACAATTTCATTAGTTTTTATATGTGTTGTCCTAATTTTATTAATTTCTAATTAGTCCATAATCAGAGTTTAAATTTCTTAGTATTCAAGCACTTTTCATAAGACTCAAACATTTCTAAGTGGCTAGATTTTTGGTGTGATTTGTTTTATAACAGTCTGTTCTTGTGTTTTTAGGTGGTATTTTTTCTCAAATCTCTTTGAGGGAAGGCAAATCCAGTTATGAAGCTGTGAAGAGGTTGGGCACTGGAAATCATCCAAAGTCAGATAACAAATTGAGAAGCATTTATTCTTGAAAAAATGCTAGAACTTCAGGTAAGGACAGTAGAGTGTGGCCTTTTGACTGGGACTGTATTCATCCTTCCTGCACTTGCCCCACCCGAACTTGGCTGGCAAGAATGATAGTTTTATCAGCATGGGGATGATCTTGAAACAAACAGCTTTGCTGCAAGGGAAGTGAACTAAATTTGGGTGGGGGGTGAAAATACTTGGCTTTGTTGTTTAAAAGGGGTGGACATGGTTGGGAATAAATGGAGAATAGCTATAGCTTTGCAAGCCTGACTTTGTGGTTCTGGTTGGGGTGAATGGTAGACTAGCCAGAAATTTAATGAGGAGACCCTGGAAATGAGTTATCCATAGAAAGCCTGATATAAACTCTCTATACATTTTTGGCTGACTATAAAACTATACATGCATGAGGGAGACCTGAGAGAGCCTGGTGAAAAGTGAAAGTCAAGGAAAACTTGAGAACTGGTTGTAACTTTGCATTTTGCAAGCAACACAAAAAACAATTGACAGAGGTGGAAGTCCTATGGGAATGAGGAATTTGAGCTCAACCTCTGCCCACATCATTGGCTTACCAATAAGCTATGTGTATAAAAGGGAGACCTTTAGATAAATAGTCTAAAAAAATAATTAAAAAACTGAGAATAGACATCAGTGATTCCACAGCTTAAGTCCAGATAAATTACTAAAAAAAAGTTAAAAAAACTCCACAACCCTAAGAAAGATAAAACAGAATCAAGGATTCCTATAATATTTATCTAAAAATGTTTATTTTTATGAAACAAAATTTACTTGATATGCAAGAAACAGGAAAATATAACCCATACTCAGTTAAAAAAAAAAAAAAGTAAAAAAGAAAGAAAGTCCACAGAAACTGCTCAGAGTGAGCCCAAGTTTGGGGTTATAGACAAAAACTTCAAAGCAGCTATTATAAATATTTTCAAAGAATTAAAGGAAATTATGTTCAAATAATGAAAGGAAAATGTGATGATGATGACTTAATACACAGAAAATATAAATAGAGAAGTATAAAGTATAAAAAAAACCCAAAATGTAAATTCTAGAGTTGAAAAATACAATTACTGAAATAAAAAATTTTATCAGACAGGCTTAACAGCAGATTTGAAATGGCAGAGGAAAAAAATAAGAGACTTGAAGGAAGAAAAAGATCAATAGAAATAATTCAATCTGAAAAATGAAAAGAAGAAAATTGAAGAAAAAAGAAACCTTAGGACAACATAAAGTGTACAGCATACATGTAATGGGAGTTCCAGAAAGAGAGGAGAGAGAAAGGAGTAGAAAAAAAAAATTGAAGAAATAAGGGCCAAAAACTCCCTTAATTTTTTATTGAAGTATAGTTGACTTACAATACTGTATTAGTTTCAGGTGTACAACATAGTAATTCAATATTTTTATAGATTACACTCCATAGAAAGTTATTATAAAATAATGACTAAGTTTCCTTTGCTGTACAATTACATCCTTGTAACTTATTTATTTTATACCTAGTAGTTTCTACCTCTTAATCCCCTTCACCTCTTTTGCCCGCCCCCACCCCACTCCTCTCTGGTAATCCCTAAGTTGTTCTCTGTATCTGTGAGTCTATTTCTGTTTTGTTATATTTGTTCATTTGTTTTATTTTTTAGATTCCATATGTAAGTGAAACATACAGTATTTGTCTTTCTCTGAGTTATTTCACTAAGTGTAATACCCTTCAGCTCCATCCATGTTGTTGCAAATGGCAAAATTTCATTCTCTTTTATGGCTGAGTAATATTCTGTTGTATATATACGGCACATTTTCTTTATCCATTCATCTTTTGGAAGCAAACTATATTGCTTCCATATCTTGGCTATTGTAAATAATGCTGCTATGAACATTGGGGTGCATATATCTTTCAGATTAGTGTTTTTGTTTTCTTTGGATAAATACCCAGGAGTAGAGTTGCTGGATTGTATAGTAGTTATATTTATAATTTTTTTGAGGAAACTCCATACTGTTTCCATAGTGGCTATACCAATTTACATTCCCACCAACAGTGCATGAGAATTCCTTTTAATCCACATCCTTGCCAACACTTATTTCTTGTCTTTTTGATGATATCCATTCTAGCAGGTGTGAGGTGATATCTCATTGTGGTTTTGATTTGCATTTCCCTGATGATTAGTGATGTTGAGCATCTTCTCATGTGCCTGTTGGCCATTTGTATGTCTTCTTTGGAAATATGTCTATTCAAGTCCTCTGTCTGGATGCTGACAAGGGAGGGCTAAATACTGTTAATGCCATCAATGCCCTAGAAATGAATTGGTGGTGATTTTTCTGAGGTGTGGGGGAAAGGATGGTTTCTTGCTGGGCGTATGGCCAATAAGTAAATTAAAATGCTTCATTTTTAATTTGGATGTTTCTACTAGAGGCCTTTGATTTGGAACTTAGTTCTTTTGCATGTTTGTCAATTGTAGATGTATTAAAATGGGAAAAAATACCATGATATTAAAAAAATCCCTAAGATTTATATGTGTTCATATTTAGGCTTCTGAAAGGAAGATAAATCATTTTAGGAAAGGATGTTCGTGTTCTGAAACTTGCTTGTAAAACCCTGATCTCATTTTACATTGATATTAAAACATTTTAACAATGAAAAAAAAATTCTATACAACCCACTTCTAAATGACACATTTATATCACTGTTACTTACTTGATCAGATTTAAACATTTTAATTCACTTATACCACATACTCCCTCTTTTCTCTCTTTACAATATAGTTCCATTATCACTTTTGATTTCTGTATTGGTCAGCATTGTACCTCTATTACTTGATACATCAGAGTCCTGCCTCACTTTGTAAGATGAAGATAATACAAAGAGAAGAGAGCTTTCCTTTAAGTGTCCTCTCCCCTTAATCGTTCAGCCTTTTTGATCTGTATTTTTCCTTTTACACTGTAATGATTGATGACATTTACTTTCTTTTTTGCAGTCATGATGGAATCTTCCATATTTGCTTACAGGCTCATGGTACACATTGAAACTCAGTAGTCAGTTTTTACATTATTAGAGAAAATAGAGTTCTCTCCTTGAAGAGTATTGCCTTCACCATAGCTTCATTTCCCCGCTGCCTCAGTCTCTTCGTTATGTCAATCCTGTCAAGTTCTGTTTCCTAGAGACCTCTCCTCTGTCTTCCCAACACAGTATGGATTGGGTGCCCTGACTTGCTACACAGTTGTCATCCTTACACTTTTCTTACTATTCTCCGATGTAAGAGCCATTGTTTCCTGGATCACACGTCCTTTTCTTTTCTGTGTCATGACTCCACTTGTGTATTCCATTCTCTAAGAGGGAATGATAGATTAAGCTATTAGTTCTTTCATGTTTGTAAATATATCTTACCCTCCAGCTTGCATTATGGTTTGGAAGGTTGTAGAAATCTAGGTTGATAATCATTTTCCTGAAGAGCAGTGGTCAGCAAACTTCTGTAAAGGGCCAGATAGTAAATATTTTAGGCTTTGTGAGCCATATGGTTTCTGTTGCAACTACTCAACTCTGCCTTTGTAGCATAAAATAAGTTATAGACAAGAGGTAAATGAATGAGCCTGGTGGTGTTCCAGTAAAACTTCATTTTCAAAAGAGGCAGCAGGCTGCGTCTGGCCCATGGGATGTACTTTGCCAATCCCTTCTTTAGAACTTTGAAGCCACGTTTTGTTGTATTCTTGCATCTAGTGTTGCAAATGAGAAGTCTGATGCTGGATTAATTCTTGTTTCTTTGTATGTGGCTTCCTTTTATGTTTTGATTTTTCTCTAACTGGGAATATTTAGAATATTGTCTTTAATTCTTGCATTCTAAAATTTCACAATAGTATGTACAGGTGTGGGTCTTTACTCATCAACTTTTGGGCATGTGGGGGGATATTTTAGTCTGAAAATCTGAGTGTGTCTTTAACCCAGGGGAATTCTCCTCTTTCATTTTATACTTATCTCTGTTCTACTGTCTCTAATCGTTTTTCTGGAACCTTTCTTTAATGGTCTGATGATGGGCCACTTGGATTAATCCTCTTTGTGTCTAATCTTTTCTCACTCTCTTTTTAAAAAATATTTATTTATTTATTTTTGCTGTACCAGGTCTTAGTTGTGGCATGTGGACCCCTCAGTTGTGGCATGTGAACTCTTAGTTGTGGTGTGCAGGATCTAGTTCCCTGACCAGGGACTGAACCCAGGCCCCCTGCATTGGGAGCGTAGAGTCTTACCCACTGGACCACCAGGGAAACCCCTTTCCTCTCTTTTTTTTTTTTAAATTTATTTATTTATTTATTTGGCTGTGTTGGGTCTTCGTTTCTGTGCGAGGGCTTTCTCCTGTTGCGGCAAGCGGGGGCCACTCCTCATCACGGTGTGCGGGCCTCTCACCATCGCGGCCTCCCCCGCTGCGGAGCACAGGCTACAGACGCGCAGGCTCAGCAGTCGTGGCTCACGGGCCCAGCCGCTCCGCGGCATGCGGGATCCTCCCAGACCAGGGCCCGAACCCGTGTTCCCCGCACTGGCAGGCGGACTCTCAACCACTGCGCCACCAGGGAAGCCCTCCTCTCTTTTTTGAGGAGGAGTTCTTTGACTTATTTTTTGAGAGGTTTCCTCAACTATGTCTTTCAAAACTTTTTATTGATTTGTGTTTTTTGGCAGTAACATTAAAAATACCTCTTTCTTGCTCTCTAATCTTCATTCTCCTCCCCCTCCTTTTTTTTCTTTGCCAGAATAAATTTACCACAAAACTAATGACCCCACACTTGAGTTCAGAAAGTTGCTGGGAGTTGTAGAGTATTCTAAGTGGGCAGGTAAAGCTATGTTACAATCAGGAAACAGTTTTATGAAAGCTCTTCTGGCTGAATAGATCTCAAAAAAGAGGGATTGGAATCTCTAAGATCATGTAATTTAAATTGTGACATATTTTTCATATATAAATATTCATTTTTGCAGCAAGTTTTACATTTCTAATTTTGTATTTTAAAAAGGACCCCCAGTATTGATTAAGCTTTAGGTTACACAAAACCGAGATTTTTATCTTAGTTTAATTTCTCCTAGGGTACGAATTAGCATTTTCTAAGTTATTTTCTGCCTTTTTTTTTTTTTTTGTGGTTTTATCTGTTTCCTTGAGGTTATTTGTAGTTAGTGTACTATGTTTTTTCCACAAATGTCTGGTGATCCTTGGTTTTCCATTCGTATTTCAAAATGAGAAAATAGAAAAGCTGACCATGAGGTCTGTGAACAGGGGTGGGACCTGTCAGCTGGCAAGTTTTCTTTTAGGGAACCTGGAGGTGGTGGTGGGGTCTCTGGGGTGCTGATTCCCAGCTACTTCAGTTTTTCCCAGAGAGTTTACTCCATTTTTAAAGAGAATTCCCCACTTTTTTTTTCTTCCTTAAGGAGAAACACCTTGCTGTCAGGAGAGGATTGACTGTTTCTCTGCAGCCTCTTGTTTTTAGGGCCTGCACCTCCCTCCAACCATCTGATGTACCAAGTATAGTATTTCTGAGTCTTACCAACAGACCAGGTAGACACCTCCCAGTGGTACAGCCTCTGTGTGTGTGTGTGTGTGTGTGTGTGTGTGTGTGTGTGTTTTAGGCTATACCTTCCTCTGTTCTGCATCATCAATAGCTATTCCTTCTTATGCTTTTTGTGTTCCAGAAATTTATTGAATCCCTTATTTACTGATAGTAGTCCTCCTGTTCTCTCAGCTGTGGGTTTACTATGCTGTAAGAGGACCTTAGCAGATAGAGAAAATTAAGGTGTACTCAACTACAACTTGAACTTGGAGCCCTATGGAGCTTTAATCTCCTTACCAACCAACTCATAGCTTAATAGATGGGTCAGCTTTAGCGGCCTATGCTTTTAGGATTTTAAAATTATTTTTAATTAAAAAGATTTTTTTAGACAGCAGGTTCTTATTAGTCATCCATTTTATACACATCAGTGTATACATGTCAATCCCAATCTCCCAATTCATCACACCACCCCCCCCACCTGCCGCTGCTTTCTCCCCTTGGTATCCATACGTTTGTTCTCTACATCTGTGTCTCTATTTCTGCCCTGCAAACCGGTTCTTCTGTACCATTTTTCTAAGTTCCACATCTATACGTTAATATGCGATATTTGTTTTTCTCTTTCTGACTTATTTCACTCTGTATGACATTCTCTAGAATCATCCACGTCTCTACAAATGACCCAATTTCGTTCCTTTTTATGGCTGAGTAATATTCCATTGTATATATGTACCACCTCTTCTTTATCCATTTGTCTGTCGATGGGCATTTAGGTTGCTTCCATGACCTGGCTATTGTAAATAGTGCTGCAATGAACATTCGGGTGCATGTGTCTTTTTGAATTATGGTTTTCTCTGGGTATATGCCCAGTAGTGGGATTGCTGGGTCATATGTATTTTTAGTTTTTTAAGGAACCTCCATACTGTTCTCCATAGTGGCTGTATCAATTTACATTCCCACCAACAATGCATGAGGGTTCCCTTTTCTCCACACCCTCTCCAACATTTGTTGTATGTAGATTTTCTGATTATGCCCATTCTAACTGGTGTGAGGTGATACCTCATGGTAGTTTTGATTTGCATTTCTCTAATAGTTAGTGATGTTGAGAACTTTTCATGTGCTTCTTGGCCATCTGTATGTCCTTTTTGGAGAAATGTCTATTTAGGGCTTCTGCCCATTTTTTAGTTGGGATGTTTGGTTTTTTAATATTGAGCTGCATGAGCTGTTTATATATATTGGAGATTAATCCTTTGTCCGATGATTCGTTTGCAAATATTTTTTCCCATTCTGAGGGTTGTATTTTTGTCTTGTTTGTAGTTTCCTTTGCTTTGCAAAAGCTTTTAAGTTTCATTAGGTCCCATTTGTTTATTTTTGTTTTTATTTCCATTACTCTAGGAGGTGGATCAAAGAAGATCTTGCTGTGATTTATGTCAAAGAGTGTTCTTCTATGTTTTCCTCTAAGAGTTTTATAGTGTCCGGTCTTACATTTAGGTCTCTAACCCATTTTGAGTTTATTTTTGTGTTTGGTGTTAAGGAGTGTTTTAATTTCATTCTTTTACATGTAGCTGTCCAGTTTTCCCAGCACCACTGATTGAAGAGGCTGTCTTTTCTCCATTGTATATCCTTGCTTCCTTTGTCTTAGATTTGTTGACCATATGTGTGTGGGTTTTTCTCTGGGCTTTCTATCCTGTTCCATTGATCTATATTTCTGTTTTTGTGCCAGTACCATATTGTCTTGATTACTGTAGCTTTGTAGTATAGTCTGAAGTCAGAGAGTCTGATTCCTCCAGCTTCATGTTTTTCCCTCAAGACTGCTTTGGCTATTCGGGGTCTTTTGTGTCTCCATACAAATTTTAAGATTTTTTGTTCTAGTTCTGTAAAAAATGCCATTGGTAATTTGATAGGGATTGCATTGAATCTGCAGATTGCTTTGGGTAGTATAGTCATTTTCACAATATTGATTCTTCCAATCCAAGAACATGGTATATCTCTCCATCTGTTGGTATCATCTTTAATTTCTTTCATCAGTGTCTTATAGTTTTCTGCATACAGGTCTTTTGTCTCCCTAGGTGGGTTTATTCCTAGGTATTTTATTCTTTTTGTTGCAGTGGTAAATGGGAGTGTTTCCTTAATTTCTCTTTCAGATTTTTCATCATTAGTGTATAGGAATGCAAGAGATTTCTGTGCATTAATTTTATATCCTGCAAGTTTACCAAACTCATTGATTAGCTCTAGTAGTTTTCTGGTGGCATCTTTAGGATTCTCTATGTATAGTATCATGTCATCTGCAAACAGTGACAGTTTTACTTCTTTTGCAATTTATATCCCTTTTATTTCTTTTTCTTCTCTGATTGCTGTGGCTAGGACTTCCAAAACTATGTTGAATAATAGTGGCAAGAGTGGACATCCTTGTCTTCTTTCTGATCTTAGAGGAAATGCTCTCAGTTTTTCACCATTGGGAATGATGTTTGCTGTGGGTTTCTCATATATGAACTTTATTATGTTGAGATAGGTTCCCTCTATGCCCACCTTCTGGAGAGTTTTTATCATAAATGGGTGTTGAATTTTGTCAAAAGCTTTTTCTGCATCTACTGAGATGATCATATGATTTTTATTCTTCAATTTGTTAATATGGTGTATCACATTGATTGATTTGAGTATATTGAAGAATCCTGCATCCCTGGGATAAATCCCACTTGATCATGGTATATGATCCTTTTAATGTGTTGTTGGATTCTATTTGCTAGTATTTTGTTGAGGATATTGCATCTATATTCATCAGTGATATTGGTCTGTAATTTTCTTTTTTTGTAGTATCTTCGTCTGGTTTTGGTATCAGGGTGATGGTGGCCTCATAGAACTAGTTTGGGAGTGTTCCTTCCTCTGCTATATTTTGGAAGAGTTTGAGAAGGATGGTTGTTAGCTCTTCTCTAAATGTTTGATAGAATTCACCTGTAAAGCCATCTGGTCCTGGACTTTTGTTTGTTGGAAGATTTTAAATCACAGTTTCAATTTCATTACTTGTGATTGGTCTCTTCATATTTTCTATTTCTTCCTGGTTCAGTCTTGGAAGGTTATACCTTTCTAAGAATTTGTCCATTTCTTCCAGGTTGCCCATTTTATTGGCATAGAGTTGCCTGTAGTAGTCTCTTAGGATGCTTTGTATTTCTGTGGTGTCTGTTGTAACTTCTCCTTTTTCATTTCTAATTTTATTGATTTGAGTCCTCTCCCTCTTTCTCTTGATGAGTCTGGCTAATGGTTTATCAATTTTATCTTCTCAAAGAAGCAGCTTTTAGTTTTATTGATCTTGCTATTGTCTTCTTTGTTTCTATTTCATTTATTTCTGCTCTGATCTTTATGATTTCTTTCCTTCTACTAACTTTGGGTTTTGTTTGTTCTTCTTTCTCTAGTTCCTTTAGGTGTAAGGTTATATTGTATATTTGAGATTTTTCTTGTTTCTTAAGGTAGGCTTGTATAGCTATAAACTTCCCTCTTAGAACTGCTTTTGCTGCATCTCATAGGTTTTGGATCATCATATTTTCATTTTCATTTGTCTCTAGGTATTTTTTGATTTCCTCTTTGATTTCTTCAGTGATCTCTTGGTTATTTAGTAACGTATTGTTTAGCCTCCGTGTGTTTGTGTTTTTTACTTTCTTTTCCCTGTAATTGATTTCTAATCTCATAGTGTTGTGGTCAGCAAAGAAGCTTGATATGATTTCAATTTTCTTAAATTTACTGAGGCTTGATTTGTGACCCAAAATGTGATCTATCCTACAGAAAGTTCTGTGTGCACTTGAGAAGAAAGTGTAATCTGCTGTTTTGGGATGGAATGTCCTATAAATATCAATTAACTCTATCTGGTCTATTGTGTCATTTAAAGCTTCTGTTTCCTTATTTATTTTTATTTTGGATGATCTGTCCATTGGTGTAAGTGAGGTGTTAAAGTCCCCCACTATTACTGTGTTACTGTCAATTTCCTCTTTTATAGCTGTTAGTAGTTGCCTTATGTGTCGAGGTGCTCCTATGTTGGGTGCATATATATTTATAATTGTTATATCTTCTTCTTGGATTGATCCCTTGATCATTATGTAGTGTCCTTCCTTGTCTCTTGTAACAGTCTTTATTTTAAAGTCTATTTTATTGGATTTGAGTATTGCTACTCCAGCTTTCTTTTGATTTCCATTTGCATGGAATATCTTTTTCCATCCCCTCACTTTCAGTCTGTATGTGTCCTTAGGTCTGAAGTGGGTCTCTTGTAGACAGCATATATAAGGGTCTTGTTTTTGTATCCATTCAGTGAGCCTGTGTCTTTTGGTTGGAGCATTTAATCCATTCACGTTTAAGATAATTACCGATATGTATGTTCCTATGACCATTTTCTTAATTGGTTTGGGTTTGTTTTTGTAGGTGCTTTTCTTCTCTTGCGGTTCCCACTTAGAGAAGTTCCTTTAGCATTTGTTGTAGAGCTGGTTTGTTGGTACTGAATTCTCTTAGCTTTTGCTTGTCTGTAAAGCTTTTGATTTCTCCATCGAATCTGAATGAGATCCTTGCCGGGTAGAGTAGTCTTGGTTGTAGGTTCTTCCTTTTCATCACTTTAAGTATATCATGCCACTCCATTCTGGCTTGTAGATTTTCTGCTGAGAAATCAGCTGTTAACCTTATGGGCGTTCCCTTGTATGTTATTTGTCATTTTTCCCTTGATGCTTTCAATAATTTTTCTTTGTCTTTAATTTTTGCCAATTTGATTACTATGTGTCTCAGCATGTTTCTCCTTGGGTTTATCCTATATGGGACTCTCTGCACTTCCTGGACTTGGGTGGCTATTTCCTTTCCCATGTTAGGGAAGTTTTCGTCTATAATCTCTTCAAATATTTTCTCGGGTCCTTTCTCTCTCTCTTCTCCTTCTGGGACCCCTATAATGCGAATATTGTTATATGTAATGTTGTCCCAGTTGTCTCTTAGGCTGTCTTCATTTCTTTTCATTCTTTTTTCTTTATTCTGTTCCACAACAGTGAATTCCACCATTCTGTCTTCCAGGTCACTTATCCGTTCTTCTGCCTCAGTTATTCTGCACTGATTCCTTCTAGTGTATTTTTCATTTCAGTTATTGTATTGTTCATCTCTGTTTGTTTGTTCTTTAATTCTTCTAGGCCTTTGTTAAACATTTCTTGCATCTTCTCGATCTTTGCCTCCATTCTTTTTGTGAGGTCCTGAATCATCTTCACTATCATTATTCTGAATTCTTTTTCTGGCAGGTTGCCTATCTCCACTTCATTTAGTTGTTTTTCTGGGGTTTTACCTTGTTCCTTCATCTGGTACATAGCCCTCTGCATTTTCATCTTGTCTACCTTTCTGTGAATGTGGTTTTTTATCCACAGGCTGCAGGATTGTAGTTCTTCTTGCTTCTGCTGTCTGCCCTCTGCTGGTTGAGGCTATTTAAGATGGCTGTGTAGGTTTCCTGATGGGAGGGACTGGTGGTGGGTAGAGCTGACTGTTGCTGTGGTGGGCATAGCTCAGTAAAACTTTAATCCGCTTGACTGCTGATGGGTGGGGCTGGGTTCCCTCCGTGTTGGTTGTTTGGCCTGAGACAACCCAACACTGGAGCCTACCCGGGCTCTTTGGTGGGGCTAATGACAGATTCTGCGAGGGCTCACACCAAGGAGTACTTCCCAGAACTTCTGCTGCCAGTGTCCTTGTCCCCACGGTGAACCACAGCCACCCCCTGCCTCTGCAGGAGACCCTCCAACACTAGCAGGTAGGTCTTGTTCAGTCTCCCCTAGGGTCACTGCTCCTTCCCCTGGGTCCCGATGTGCACACCTCTTTGTGTGCGCCCTCCAAGAGTGGAGTCTCTGTTTCCCCCAGTCTTGTTGAAGTCCTGCAATCAGATCCCACTAGGCTTCTAAGTCTGATTCTCTCGGAATTCCTCCTCCTGTTGCTGGACCCCCAGGTTGGGAAGCCTGATGTGGGGCTCAAAACCTTCACTCCAGTGGGTGGACTTATGTGGTATAAGTGTTCTCCAGTCTGTGAGTCACCCACCCAGCAGTTATGGGATTTGATTTTATTGTGATTGCACCCCTCCTACCATCTCATTGTGGCTTCTCCTTTGTCTTTGGATGTGGGGCATCTGTTTTGGTGAGTTCCAGTGTCTTCCTGTTGATGATTGTCCAGCAGCTAGTTGTGATTCTGAGTTCTCACAAGAGGGAGTGAGAACACATCCTTCTAATCCGCCATCTTGGTTCTGGTCTGCATCCCATAGGTTTTGGATCGTCGTGTTTTCATTACCATTTGTCTCTAGGTATTTTTTGATTTCCTCTTTGATTTCTTCAGTGATCTCTTGGTTATTTAGTAACGTATTGTTTAGCGTCCATGTGTTTGTGTTTTTTACATTTTTTTCCCCTTTAATTGATTTCTAATCTCATAGCGTTGTGGTCAGAAAAGATGCTTGATATGATTTCAGTTTTCTTAAATTTACTGAGGCTTGATTTGTGACCCAAGATGTGATCTATCCTGGAGAATGTCTGTGCGCACTTGAGAAGAAAGTGTAATCTGCTGTTTTTGGATGGAATGTCCTATAAATATCAATTAAATCTATCTGGTCTATTGTGTCATTTAAAGCTTGTGTTTCCTTATTAATTTTCTGTTTGGATGATCTGTCCATTGGTGTAAGTGAGGTGTTAAAGTCCCCCACTATTACTGTGTTACTGTCAATTTCCTCTTTTATAGCTGTTAGCAGTTGCCTTATGTATAGAGGTGCTCCTGTGTTGGGTGCATATATATTTATAATTGTTATATCTTCTTCTTGGATTGATCCCTTGATCTTTATGTAGTGACCTTCCTTGTCTCTTGTAACAGTCTTTATTTTAAAGTCTATTTTATCTGATATGAGTATCGCCACTCCAGCTTTCTTTTGATTTCCATTTGCATGGAATATCTTTTTCCATCCCCTCACTTTCAGTCTGAATATGTCCCTAGGTCTGAAGTGGGTATCTTGTAGACAGCATATATATGCATCTTGTTTTTGTATCCATTCAGCAAGCCTGTGCCTTTTGGTTGGAGCATTTAATCCATTCACGTTTAAGATAATTACCGATATGTATGTTCCTATGACCATTTTCTTAATTGGTTTGGGTTTGTTTTTGTAGGTGCTTTTCTTCTCTTGTGGTTCCCACTTAGAGAAGTTCCTTTAGCATTTGTTGTAGAGCTGGTTTGTTGGTACTGAATTCTCTTAGCTTTTGCTTGTCTGTAAAGCTTTTGATTTCTCCATCGAATCTGAATGAGATCCTTGCCGGGTAGAGTAGTCTTGGTTGTAGGTTCTTCCTTTTCATCACTTTAAGTATATCATGCCACTCCATTCTGGCTTGTAGATTTTCTGCTGAGAAATCAGCTGTTAACCTTATGGGAGTTCCCTTGTACGTTATTTGTCGTTTTTCCCTTGCTGCTTTCAATAATTTTTCTTTGTTTTAATTTTTGCCAATTTGATTACTATGTGTCTCGGCGTGTTTCTCCTTGGGTTTATCCTATATGGGACTCTCTGCACTTCCTGGACTTGGGTGGCTATTTCCTTTCCCATGTTAGGGAAGTTTTTGACTGTAATGTCTTCAAATATTTTCTCGGGTCCCCCCTCTCTCTCTTCTCCTTCTGGGACTCCTATGATGCAAATGTTATTGCATTTAATGTTGTCCCAGAGGTCTCTTAGGCTTTCTTCATTCCTTTTCATTCTTTTTTTTAAAATTCTGTTCTGCAACCAGTGAATTCCACCATTCTGTCTTCCAGGTCACTTATCCATTCTTCTGCCTCAGTTATTCTGCTATTCATTCCTTATAGTGTATTTTTCATTTCAGTTATTGTGTTGTTCATCTCTGTTTGTTTGTTCTTTAATTCTTCTAGATCTTTGTTAAACATTTCTTGCATTTTCTCGATCTTTGCCTCCGTTCTTTTTGTGAGGTCCTGAATCATCTTCACTATCATTATTCTGAATTCTTTTTCTGGAAGGTTTTCCTATCTCCACTTCATTTAGTTGTTTTTCTGGGGTTTTATCTTGTTCCTTCATCTGGTACATAACCCTCTGCCTTTTCATCTTGTCTATCTTTCTGTGAATGTGGTTTTTTATCCACAGGCTGCAGGATTGTAGTTCTTCTTGCTTCTGCTGTCTGCCCTCTCTCCTTTTAGGATTTTGTTTAAGGATTTCTTCTGAAAAAAGACTCACTCCTTGAATTAAAACCTAATTTGTTTATATCTTGTTTTGAAAGACATTCAGCATCCATTTTATCTCCTTTATATGTTCAAGAAATCCTCATTGTTTCTGTCCAAGCCTTCCTGGCTTTCCTGCATTACCATATTTATTCATATTTTTATATTGTGTTACTTCAGAAGGGTTTGTAGTGGGAAGAAAAGGAAATGTGTATGTTTAGTTAACCATCTTCTATTTGAAGGCAGAACTTTCAAATTTTTAAATGATATAATTCAATGGCTTTTTCTCTTTTCATAAAAGCCTTATAGCCTATAAACCAGAAAGCTTTCAGAAAAAGCAGTGTAAAAATATAATTATGCACACACATTTAGAGAAGTTTCTAGTTATCTTCTCTTTAAAAATATTTGATCCTGAAGGCATAATCTAAAACTTCTTATCAATTACATTCTATTTTTGACTTATTTTCTTCTCACAAGATATATATTCTTATCTGTCCCTTCCTCTTTTTGTTGGGTATTTAGCTCCTTCATACGGTATGATTCAAGGCATTCCTATCTTTCTTTTTATTTTACTGTATGTTAAATTCTTTTCTTACATACCTCTTCTGCCAAAGACCACTGATATTTTAGATGAACCAGAATCCACTGAAAATTACAAGAAATATTCTGTGTACTATGTTATTTAAACTGAAAGGAAAATATAGTGTTTTGCTGAGTACTCTCAGATTTGTATATATCTGTGAATTAATCCAATAAGAGATTTTTTTGAATGCATGCAATGTGCCGGACATATTTTAGGCTCTAAAAGTGACCAAGTGACCAGTGACCAAGCCAGAAAAATCCCTGACCTCATGATTTTACATTCCAGTGGGAGACAGCCAATAAGATAAATAGGTAAAAGATATGTGTATTATGACTCTCTAGAGAAACAGAACCAACAGAAGGTATACATATAAAGAGATTTATTATAAAAAATTGACTGATGCGATTATGGAAGTTGGTAAGACTCAAGATCTGCAAGGTGAGTTGGCAAGCTGGAGACCCAGGAGAGCTGATGATTTAGCTCTAGTCTGGGTCCTAAGGCCTGAGAACCAGGAGAGCCAAAGACATAGTCCCATTCCAAAAGCTGGCAGGTTTGAGACCCAGGAAGAGCCTGTGTTTCAGTTTGAGCTTGAAGGCAAGAGAAAGCCAATGTCCCTACTCAAAGACAGTCAAGCAGAAGGAGTTCCCTCCTATTCAGGAGGATCAGTCTTTTGTTCTATTCTGGCCTTTGATTAATTGGACAAGCCCCGTGTATATTAGGGAGGACAATCTGCTTTACTCAGTCTATCTCTTAAAATGGAAATCTTGAAAATAAAAACAAATTAGAGATGAAACTGACCCTGAGGCTTAGAACATATTCTACTCATGCAGTTGTAATGTATACACAAGGAGCCGACTATAGCATTGTGGAGATTCATAATGAAAGACTACAATGCAAATTTAACTGTAGAAGTGGCCCTGGAATTGTGTTTGAAACATTCAAGTCAATGATGGGCTGTGACAAGCAGTGTCACTTGAAGTGAATGGAAACTATGCCAGATTGGTTCTAGACCAAGTCCACACTGCATCAGGCACAGCCCCAGGGGCTCTGAAAACCTGGATAATAAATAATTATCAAAACCTGGATAATCATGTGTTTTAGGGGGTCATATCCACCAGTAAGGCACAGGGCGTGGAAGAAGTTAGTAATGGTTTCAGGGGTTGTATGGATTCCATTTATTTGAATGGGCAGGAGATCCCTTTAAATAGCAAACCAAGAAGCTATGTGCACATTGAATAATCAGTGGATATATCTCTTGGGTGCTTATGAACAGCTATAGGGGACTGCTCAAGTAACCCCTGCCAGGATGGAGGCATTTACAATTCATCACCTACTGGAGGTTATTACTGCAAATGCAATGCCTTAAACATAGGTGAGGTGAACATCAATCTGTGTTCCTCCAATCCATGCCTATATGGTGGTACATGCATTGTGGACAATGGACTTTGTTTGCCAATGTAGACAATTATGTACTGGTCAGAGATGCCAGCTTAGTCCATGCTGCAAAGGTGAACCCTGTAAAAATGGTGGAATGTGTTTTGACAGTTTGGATGGTACTGTTTGTCAGTGTGATTCAGGTTTTAGGGGAGAAATGTGTCAGAGTGACATCGATG
Organism: Balaenoptera musculus; assembly: GCF_009873245.2. NCBI lineage: Eukaryota > Metazoa > Chordata > Mammalia > Artiodactyla > Balaenopteridae > Balaenoptera > Balaenoptera musculus. The sequence goes on along the minus strand of NC_045788.1, from coordinate 125,845,922 downwards.
AATGTGCTAGAAACTTCTGCCATAACAAGGCCCTTTGTGAGAATACACATGGCTCCTATCATTGTAACTGCATCCACGAGTACAGAGGAAAATACTGTGAGAATGCCACCTCCTATCAACATGTGTTGACTTCATGGCATGTTAAATTGGCTGAAAGAATAGGAATATTTTTTATAACAAGGATATTTTTACTGGTGGTGGTGTTCGTCCTTTGCCATAAGATGTTTAGCTGAAAGAAGAAACACCAGGCTGAACCTGAAGGCAGACACTTGGGACCAACCACAGCTTTCTTGCCAAGACCATAGTTTGATTCAAAGCTAAATAAGAACATTTACTCAGACATACCACCCCAGGTGTCTATCCATCCTATTTCCTACACTCCAAGTATTCCAAGTGGCTCTTGGAACAATCTTTACTGAAATTCCTTTGAAGGATCTGTTATACCAGAGCATCCTGAATTCAATACCTTTAACCCTGAGTCTGTGCACAGACATGGAAAAGCAGTAGATGTCTGTACATAGCCCTAAACTTGCCTCCTTCTCCTCCTTTGAACTCTCCTCCTGACAGTGACTCAATAGAGAATCCTAACACAGATATCCACCATGGCACTAAAGTAGTGGATCTAGATCCTTGCCTCTCCCAGAAACCTCTAGAGGAAAGGCTTTCTCACTCATACGGTGCCTGGGAAAGCCTGTCTGAAGGGCAATCCCATAGCTCCTTTCCATCTGAATCATGTGATGACACTGGGTATCACTGGGATGCATCAGATTGGATGCCAAGTGTTCCTATGCCACATATGTAAGAATTCCCCAATTATTGATGAGCAGACACTCCTGTACTCAGCATATCCAAATGCCATTGATACAGACTATTACCCTGGAGGTTATGACTTTGAAAGTGATTTTTCTGCCATCACTAGAAGACTTTCGTGTGCCTGATGAACCATCAACATGACCTCCAGAATTCAGTGATCAGTTTGAATCCATAAACCCTCCTAGAGACATGCTTGCTGCAGGTAGTTTGGGTTCTTCATTGAGAAACCGGCCAAAGTTCAACTTGAATCACTTATCTGCCCAGTTTCTATCGTGTCAGTACATCTGAACCTCAAAAAGTAGGCACTGGTGAGAACAGTACTGGTAGAGAACCCTATGCCCCTTACTCTTCAGGGTATCAAAGAAACTTTGAAACCCCCACTGTAGAAAACATGCCTATGTCTGTGTACATGCCCACACCTTCCTCCCCAGATATGTCGGCATGTTCGGAGTCTGAGGTCTTGATGAGTGTCCATGAGAGTGCAATGGCGGCCACTTTGAAGAGGTGACAGTTCCTCCGCTAGATTCATAACAACATATGGAAGTCTGATGCTCAAACTCCCCTCAAAGTGCCTGGATTTTAATGAACCCAGAGATTATATAAGTAATTTTCTGCATTGTTCTTTGCAGCTGTGCTTAAGTGCTTTTTCTTGGTGAGCTAAAATGGGCATGGCTGTACTGAATTCCACAGTTCTTGATGTGTGAATCATTTCTAGTGTCCTAGCCTACTGTCACTGGATGAGATTTACATTGATGGTGCCATTTATGAACATCTTTTTTGTATTTACATTTGTGTTAAAATCATGAAATGAAAATCAGTCTTGACATCTTGTTAACATGATTCATATATTTATATAGATTCGATCATTTTAATTTTCCTGTTTTTTTTAGATAAATTTTATATACAGATTTGATTTTTTATCGTATTAACTAGATTTTCAAGATGTTTTGTGCATTTGTCTTTGGCCAAATTTTGATGGTGTTAGTGTCATTGCCTAGCACCCTGATTTTTTAATATAATTGGGGTTTCACTACTTGCCATTTTCCACTGAAGTATGGCATCTCACTGATACATTTCAATATAATCATTCATTTCTAGCAGTATGTAAGATGAGGAAAGATCTGATACATGGACATGTCATAAATGGGTTGCTGTAATTTAGAATTATAAGCATTTTTCATTATTGGAAAGTGTAAGGGAGACCTTCTGCATACCTGTTTAGAACCAAAACCACCATGACACAGTTTTATTTTTTTTTAATAGTGTCTGTATACTTGTGATGCAGTGATCTTATAAAGGTTTTTTACTGAAAACTACCATTAGCCAGTCTTCTTACTGACAATAAATTATTGATAAAATTAAAACAAGTATTAACCTCATTCAGAAACACCCTCACAGGCACGCTTAGAATAATGTTTGACCAAATGTATGGGCACCTCATGACCTGGTCAAGGGGACACATAAAATTAACCATCATACAATGGTATATTAGGTGTAGTGTGTGTGTCATGTTGAGGAATAGCCAGGAGGCTGGTGTGTCTGGAATGGAGGGAACATGAGGAACAGAAGTAGGAGATGAGGCCAGAGAGGTAACTGGGGGCCAGATATACTCAAGCTTGGTAGACCATTGGGCTGTTACTGGAAGTGCGAGCCAATAGAGGGATTTGAACGAAGAAGTGACTTGATCTGATTTAAGGTGTTTTGTTTTGTTTTGTTTTATTTTTTAAATTTTTATTGGAGTATAGTTGATTTACAGAGTTGTGTTAGTTTCAGGTGTACAGCAAAGTGAACCAGTTATATATATATATATATATAGATATATATAGATATATATAGATATATATAGATATATATATCTATATATATCTATATATATACACACACACACACACACACACACACATCTCCACTCTTTTTTACATTCTTTTCCCATATAGGTCATTACAGAGTATTGAGTCGATTTCCCTGTGCTATAGAGTAGGTCCTTATTAATTATCTATTTTATATATAGTAGTGTGTATATGTCAATCCCAATCTCCCAATTTATCCCTCCCCCCCCACCCCACTTCCCCCCCTGGTAACCATAAGTTTGTTTTCTACATCTGTGACTTAAGTTTTGAGTCTCGTTGGCTGCAGTTTTGAGGACTGACTGAAGGACACAGTGGTGAAAGCAAGGAGTTCACTTAGGATGCCTGTAGTGGATTGAATGGTTCTCCCCCCAAATATGTCCACATCCTAATCCCCAGAACTATGAAGTGTACCTTATTCAGAAAAAGGGTCTTTGTAGATACAATTAAGTATCCTGAGATGAGGAGATCATCCTGAATTGTAAGAGAAAGACAGAAGAAGGTTTGGGACAGATAGAAGAGGAGGAGGCAACGTAACCATGGAAGCAGATATTGGAGTGGTGAGGTCACAAATGTAGAAACCCTGACAGCCTCCAGAAGAGGCTGGAAAAGGCAAGGAAAGATTCTCCTCTAGAACCTCCAGAGGGAGCATGGCCCTGCCCAGACCTTCACTTTGGACTTCTGGCCTTCAAGACTCTGAGGGAATAAATTTCTGTTGTTTCAAGCCACTGAGTTTATGGTAGTTTGTTATGGCAGCTTCAGAAAAAAATAATACTAGGCCCTTGTGGTAATCCTGGTGTAAGAAGTCTGTAGCTCAGCTCTTTCCCATGAACTCTGCATTCTGGCTGCCTGATGGTTGGCACTTGGATTACCCAAAGGCCCCTCAATCTTGACTTCCAATTGTCTTCCCTTCCTCCTTCAGACTCTGCTCCACTTCCTAAATTCCCTACTTCAGTTGACTGTACCTCGTTCTTCTTGGCATTTATTTCACTCTAGGTAGTTTTACAAACTACTTATTCCCAAGCAGAGTTAAGCACATTCTTTCCTTTTCTTTCCCCCATAGGACCTTGCCTACAGATCTATAATAACATTGATTATGTTCTATTGTGTGTTTATCTCTTTCACTGCACACTGTGAAGGGCAGGGGCTATGTTTTATTTATTTATCTCGTGGTCTAAGCACCCGGTACATTGCCCGTTTAGAGCATATGCTTAATATGACTTGATGATTTACAAAATGAGTAATCTATCTTCCGAGTCAGTCAAGCCAGAAGTCTTGGAGCTGCTCATGGTTCGTAATGCCTCATTAACTCCTATATTGAATTGGCCATTGACTCCTCTTCACTTTACTTTCCAAGTGTCATTTATATCTGCTTCCCGCTCTCTATCCTTGCTGTCATCAGTTTGGTTTTCATAATTGTTCACTCGAACCATTTCAAAGCACTTGCTTCCTCCAGTTCTATTCTTCTATGGTCTATTTACCACATGGCCATGAGGATGAGGTTTTAAACATGTACATTTGGTCATATCCTTTCCTGTTAAGATGACTTGTCTGACACACAAGTTTTTTCATGATCTGGCTATTTTCCTGTATGTCTTCACAATACATCTATGCTGAACTACTTGTTGTTCATTCATATAAATCTATAAATCCATATCTTGATCATGGGGCATTGGTGACAGGCCCTCAGGGCAGAAGGATTTGTAAGACATGATTCCTGCCCTCATTGAATTCTTAGTGGAATATTGGAGACAGTTATTTAAAATGTTATAAATGTGACAATAAAAATGATTATAAAGATGATATAAACCCTTGAAAAAAAATGTAACCCAGACTGGGGGATGAAATTGTCAGATCCAAACTAGTAGAGAGGATAGGGGATAACATATGAGCTATCTGAAAGGATAAGTAGGAATTGCTCAGGTAAGGAAGAAAAGGTGACTTTTAAATTTTCAGTTAGAGGGAACTATATATGCAAAGGGAGAAAGTGCTTTGTTAGGGAAAATAGTTGCATGAGCCTGTGCGTATGAGTTGGGGTAGTGATGAGACTGCAGTTAATGGAAGGGGCTAGATCAGAAACTACCTTGTATACCAGGTTAGGTATTTGAATACTCTGTTCAAGGCAGTGAAGAGTTATCAAAAGATGGAAGTATATAAGTGGCATGATCATATTTATGTTTTAGGGAAATAATTCTGTGAGGAATCTAATGAATGGATTGGAGTGGAGCAAGAATGGTGACGATGGAAGACCTTGGCAATGATCCAGTTTGGTAAATTATGAGAACTTGAATTAAGCCAGTTGTGGGGAATCAGAGAAGAAGCTATAAATTTCAAAAGTAGAAATAGTAGTAATAGATGCCTGACCATATGGGTCAGGGAGAAGGAGTCAGGGATGATTGTTAGGTTTCTGGTTTCGAAGAAGAGAAAAACACAGGGAATATAGGAAAAGAGTATTGGGAGGAAGATGGACACATTGAGCTAAGATGCTTATTGGATATCCAAGTGGAGACACGAATGCACAATGACGTGTAATGCTCTGGAGCCCAGAGCATTAATTTTGGTTTCAGATATATATATTTTGGAGTCACTGGTATATAGACATTATTTGATGCCATGGAGATTATACCATATCAGACAGGAAAAGTATAGTGTAAGAAGAGAATAGATGAGAAAAAAAGTCCTGTTTAAACTCAAAAAGTCTGAGAACCTCAATACTTAAGAGATGATTGAAGGAAGAGGGAAAAGTAGAAGGACAAAGAAGGAGGAAAACCACAGAAGAGTCTTAAAAGCCAACTTAGGAGAGAGTTTAGTGACACAGGAGATGCTCTACAGATTTAGATGTGGCAGGGAAGTCAAGTAACATAAAAATTTCTTTGATTTTCGGCAACAGGAAGGTCTTTGATGATGGTGACAGTGGTGTCAGGCGAGAGCTGAGGATAGAAACTGGCTTACAGCAGTGGTTTAAGAGCAGACGGGTGTTTATAAATTGGACTTACGAGTGTAGACAACTTTTTCAAGTAGGAAGTAGTTTGGCATTGAAGAGAATGATGTAGGGTAGTAGCTACAAGAAACAAGGGGTCAAAAACAAGACTTTTCAAACAGAAAAGGTGGTGAGGATATTTATATGCTGAAGGAAAAGAGCTAGAAAGAGAGGGAGAGCTAGATATATGGTCAAGAGGGGATAATTAATTTGGCAATATCCCTAAAGATATGGAGGAAGAATTAGATACAGACCTCAGGAAAATATATTTAGCCGTTTACCTTTTAGAATTTAGAAATTTTCAGGGAAAATGGTACCTAAAGAATAGCAAGATAATGGCTTAAAAGACCTAGATATGAGCACTAAAACTAGTTGAAATAAAGATACATTTAGCTTACCTTGTTAAAATCAAAGAAAAAAGTCAACATTTTCTCCTGAATGCAAAATGGTAAACTAATAGCAAATATCTAAGTATAAAACATCAGATAATGTTAATAACAACTGAGAAGTAGTGATGGTAGGGAAGAGGATCAAACATGTTCTAAGTTAAATAATAAAGCTTAAAAGGTCTTAACTGACTCCCACTCAATCTCAAGGTCTTGGCTGACATGTCATTTCCTCCATAAAATGTTCTCTGAACATCTTAGTCAAGGTGGGGGGTCTCTCCTACATTCTTCCATAGCATCTTTTGCTTTCCTATAGTTGCCCTTGTAATGCTGAGTTGTAACTGCCTGTTCACTTGCTTATATTTCAAATAGATTTTAAGCTATGTATGGACAAGGACTAGGTTTACCTTTTTTTGCCATTTGATTTTCAAATCTCGTTATAGTAGTTGGCATAGCATACGGGCTCAGTATGTACTTGTTGACTGAAGGTATGGGTTTCATTTTTGATTCTGAAATTTGGATTTATAGATTAAAAATGATTTAAAAACATAAATGTAACTATAAATAGATTTTTTTAAAAAAGGACATATTTTTCCTATATACTAAAGACTAGCATAGATAGCTGAATCATATTGTACATTATAAACAAGAAATGATTAAAAACAGCTATAAAGGATAGATTTAATAAGAAATATATAAATTATGACAATATTTATAAATGAGTTAAACTTCTCTATTAAATGAACAATACTTTCATGTAGGGTTTTAAAAATTCAACAAAATAATGTTGAAAAAAGATACCATTTAAGCAAAATCACCAAAAAAGTTAAAAGTTAAAGAATGAGCAAAGATCAATACAAACAAAAAGAAAGCTGGCATCCAAAGCAAAACCATTAGCAATTTATATTGATAAAGGGTAAATTCACATTTTGCCATTATTGTTTCATCGCTCTGTACCCCTTTTATGTGTGTGTGCATTTCATTAGTGAGTTATTGCTGTTGTGTTTTAAGGCATATTCCAGAGATCATATTCTTTCACTAATAACCACTTAAATAATGTAGATAATATCAATTTTTGTATCCCACACACAAAGAATATGTTCATTGGACATTAAAACATGATCACGTATTAGAACACATAAACTCAACATGTTATAAAAAAACAAAGTTTACAGGACCCAACCCCTGAACACAAGGTAGGACAAACAGAAATTAACACTATAAATTTGATTTAAAGACCCAATAACTTGGAAATTAAAAAAAATTATCCTGAGTAACTTCAAGGTCTAGAGGAAAACAAAATTGCAATTACAGGACATTTAGAATAGAGTGAAAACCAGAGTAGTAAGAATGTACTCAAGATTTTCAATGTGTTATTTATTTTATTAAATAAGAAAAAATAAAGCTTAAACAGGCTGTGTTAATACAAGGAGTTAAAAGAGGGTTATACAAGGAATCTAAGAACATCAGTAGAACAGAACCAAAAAGATGAAAGCAGAAAATTATGAATTTAAAACCAAATTCTAGTATATACATTCCAAACACAGTTCATTGAAAGGATCAATTACTAGAAAACCTCAAGCAAAACAACAAAAACAATAACAGCAACAGGATAGAGAGCAAAAGAAAGAGAGAGAGAGAGGGATTTTAAATGAAAGTGGTCATAACCACTAATTCCTGAATTTTTTTATTATAGAGGTCATAATTCTTCCCCAAATGACATATAAATATAATGCATTTCAATTAAAGTTGTAAATTTTTTTCAGGGACAGATTTGACAAAATAATTCTAAAGTCATCTATAAAAATAACGTTTCCTGAAGTTAAAAAAAAAGTAAAATAAAGTGTTTGGTTAAACATGCTGATATGTAAAAATTGTTTTAAAAAGTAAGGAAATAGGGGCTTCCCTGGTGGTGCAGTGGTTAAGAATCCACCTGCCAATGCAGGGGACACGGGTTCGAGCCCTGGTCCGGGAGGATCCCACATGCTGCGGAGCAGCTGAGCCCGTGCGCCACAACTACTGAGCCTGTACTCTAGAGCTTGCGAGCCACAACTACTGAAGCCTGTGCGCCTAGAGCGTGTGCTCCACAACAAGAGAAGCCACTGCAATGAGAAACCTGCGCACTGCAACGAAGAGTAGCCCCCTCTCGCCGCAACTAGAGAAGCCCGCACACAGCAACGAAGACCCAACGCAGCCAAAAAAAAAAAAAAAAGTAAGGAAATAATATACACAAAACTGAGGATAGTGGTTACCTCCAGATGTGTGTGTGCAAAGGAGAGGCAGGGGAATAGGATGGGGAGTACATAGGTAGGTGTAAGTTAATGTTAATGTTCCTGTTCTTGGGCTGGGTGATAGATTAATGGGTATCCATTTTATTATTAAATAATAAATGAATAAATGCTAAATAAATAAAGTAATATAGGTCTATTCCAACAACTATGATTGACCAAGAATTATGATTAATTCAATTTCATGCACCTAAAGCTCACTGTGAAAATTTAATGAGAGAGAAAAACTGAAGAAAATTTTAAATAGAAGAGTAATATGTGTGTGTGTGGGGTAGGAGAGAAGGCACTAAGGAATAGGATTTAAGCTTCTTGGCATTAAAATATATTTTAAAGCTCTGTTAATAAAAATAGCATATTTCTGGTCCAAGAATACATGGTCAATCTAAAGAAACAGAGTAGGAAGTCCAGAAATAGAAGTGTTTGTGTGTATTAATGATGATGAATGATTTATTGAAGAGAATTTAGCATAGTGAACCTGGACTATCTACTTCTCAATAGATTTCTACTATCTTCCTTAATTTGATATTTCAAAGCAATATAAGATAGAATAAATCATTTAAAAATTATTTTGAGACAGTTGCTAAAATTTAGAAAAAGATTAAGTTCCATCCCTTGCTTCCATAATAACTAAAATAAATTCTAGTTGGATTAACTGTTTAAATAGAAAAGGAAAGCATAGAGATTTTGTGAAACAATATGAGCAAATATTTATATAATCAAGAATAATCTTACAAAGAAAGGCTTTGTAAGGATAATGTCAAAGGAGTAAATAAAAAGCTGTAAGAAGGAAATAAATCAAAAGCTTTTGATTTTTGCCTCTTCTGTTAAACAATATCTTGGAGTGTGCCCTTCCTCCTCTAGGACTCTGGATAGTTGCCTTCAGGAAATCTTGGCCAGACTCATTTCTATGCCCTTTTCAGAGAGATTTGCCTTTTCTTTGGGGGTATATGTATAGTTTTTGATTTATCCTTGAAGTCAATCAATTAAAAATGATACGAGTGAGTTATGAGTGAGTCATAGTCTGCAACAGATGTACCTGAAACACATACACTCTTTTACTTGACATAGTCAAGTTCTTTCTTCACTTTCGAAAGATTTTTCTATATTATATCTTTGAATATTTATTTATTTATTTATTTATGGCTGCATTGGGTCTTCGTTGCTGTGCGCGGGCTCTCTCCAGCTGCGGTGAGGGGGGCCATCCCTCGCTGCGGTGCACGGGCCTCTCATCGTGGGCCCCCCACCCACTGCAGAGCATGGGCTCCAGGCACGCGGGCCTCAGCAATTGTGGCACGCGGGCTCAGTAGTTGTGGCTTGCAAGCTCTAGAGTGCAGGCTCAGCAGTTGTGGTGCACGGGCCCAGCTGCTCCGCGGCATGTGGGATCCTCCCAGACCAGGGCTGGAGCCTGTGTCCCCTGCATTGGCAGGCAGACTGTCAACCACTGCGCCACCAGGGAAGCCCTCTTTGAGTATTTTTAATAAAAATATTTTGTTGAATTTAGGAGGACTGGTGAATATTACCCATTGCTTTCCCTCTCAAGTTTGAAAGCAAGAAAGAAAGAAGACCCAGGAGACAGATGAATAGAGTTTAAGATGTTATGCTTATTATAATAAAGCTGGAAAGTATGCGCTAAGAGCTGAGGCCAAGTGGGTTTATGATATTCCTCCTGAGTTAGACAGATTTGCTCACCGTGTTTCATGCCCCTCAGTCAGCCCTCTAACTTGCCCTGAGATGCAGAGCTGGCTGTACCTCTCCACAAACAGGAAGGTCGGAAGCAAGGGCCAAAAGGCACAGATCCACCCGTTTCCAGCCCTTTATTCCAAATTCACCCATCAGGTAAATCAATCTGTCCTTGGGGAAAACAGAATGTGAGAACAGACTCAAGATGAAATGGTTGTTTCATATTTTTTCCTCTTAGGGAACTGAGTAGAGCTTCCCTCCTCTCAGTAGAAAGATAAGCAGGAGATTCTTTGCTTGAGCAAACTTTAGTCAGGTTCCTGAATCTCCTCCTAGGCCCATCTGCGCCCTTCCTTGAAAAATCTAGTTTTAGGAAGAACTTTGCTAAAGTCAGTTTGACAAGAACCCTGCACACCTGATGTCTGATCACCTTCGATCTCTGATCAGGTTCCTCACCCTCACCCTCCCCATCCCGCAGGTGACGTTTTCTCATCCTGGCCTGTCTTCAGCAAAGGATCTTGTCAGGTCAGTTTAGCCAGAATCCCCCTTACCCCTGCTGTTTCCTCTTAGTAATTTTCTGTCCACTGACCCTCACCCTGTCCCTTGGCTATAATTTCCCACCTGCCTGTGCTGTATTCAGAGTTGAGCCTAATCTCTTTCTCCTGCTGTAAAATTCCATTGCAGTGGTCCCTATACCTCTTACGATGGTCCCAAATAAAGTCTGCATGACCATCTTTAACAAGTGTCCCTGAATATTTTTTTCCATTAAAAGGGTTGTCTCAACATTATTTGGAGGGTTTCTGCTCCAGACATCAATTATGACAGGTTATCTTTACCTAGATTCCATCATTTTCAGTTTTTCTCAGATGCTTTAATCTCTCTTTCATCTGTCTTCCTTTGTGACTAGCTCTGTCTTTCCTCCATGACAATTATTCAGTCTGTAGCCATGGTATTATGTTTCCGTTTTAAAAATTCATACATTAGGTCTTTGATAATACTGTTTAGGTCCTCAAATTGTTTCATTAAACCTGCAATGTTCTCATGTCATTCTTTAAAAAAGAAGTTTGAGCATTTTGTTATGTTCTAAATAGTTTGAAGCACTTGGGAATTTTTTTCCCTTAGGTTGTGTTATATTTTCTTCTTTTCTCTCCCTCAGCCTTTCTGTCCTCCCTCCTTCCCTCCTTCCTTGCGTCCTTCTTCCTTTCTCCATGTAGCTTGATGGTGCCACGTCATTCTTTTCTAGCTTACTCATGCTTTGCGTGGCTCTGCCCAGAAATTTCATTTAGTCTGAGAGTGTGGGCAGATTCATACCTCCCTTTCTACCATAACCTTATTGACACATTCCTTACTCCACTGATCACAGTTTGAGTGCTGAATTTTTGGTGGTCCATCTACTTTTTGTAGCACCATGCCAGTGGTGACCAGAGGAAGAGCTCAGCTTCCAAAGAAGGGGGTGTGCCATCATTATTGGCAGACGTGAGCTCTGTTGTCTCTTCCAAGATTGTGTAAACTGGTGGAGCACTCTAGGACCCACTCGACCTAACTGGGGGTTGTATTCCATCCTGGGGGAGAATATCTTTGCATTTCAGGTGTGATCTCCGCCCCCCCCCCCCCCCCAGTTTGGTAATGTGAACTCTGGATCTTGTCTCCTGACAATTTTTTTTTTTTTACTAATTTCTACAAATCCTTTATAGTATTATAGAGTCAGAAGAGGGGAAAGATGAGACCTCTAACACTCTGCATTTAGCTCCTTTGAGATGTGGGGTGTGCTTGGCATAAGGTACCTTTCCTCCCCTGAAGATGTCTATGCCCTAATCCCTGGAACCTGTGAATAGCTTATACCAGGTTCCTGTTTACCCTAGCAAATGGGACTTTGCAGATGTAATTAAAGTTACTTGACGTAAAATAGGGAGATTATTTTGGATTATCCAAGAGGACCGAAGCTAATCACATAAACCCTTAAAAGCAGAGAACTTTCTCCAGCTGGAGGCAGAAGGGATGAGGTAGAAAGAGAATTCAGAGAGATTCAAAGCATGAGGAGGACCTAACAGGAAGTTGCTGGTTTGCAGTTGTGGGAACAACATGATGAGGAATTCAGGCTGAGAGAGGCTCGTGGCTGACAGCCAGCAAGGAAACAGAGACCTCAGCCCTGCAGCCCAAATAACTGAATTCTGTCAACAGCCTGGACGAGCTTGGAAACCGACGCTCCCTCAGAGCTCCAGATAAGAGTCCAGCTTGCCAACAACTTGATCTCAGCCTGCGAAACCCGGGCCAGAGGAACCAGCTGAGCTCACCAGGCTCCTGACCTACAGAACGGTGGGATCATAAATTAGTGTTGTGTTAAGTGGCTAAATTTGTGGTAATTTGTTATGGAAGCTATAGAAAATGAACACATGGATATATTAGTTAGAAATGTCACAATTTTGATGACTAGACTGGTCTGTGAGCAGGATGGGAGAGGGTAGGGGTGGGGTTCACTCTGCTCTGCTACCTGATTCTGCTTCAGGTTCTTCTTGGGTACCTTTCTTGGAAAGAATATATATTTAGACTCTGCTTTTTGGGGGGAGTATATTGGTGAACTTATTTTTTTAATTTTGAGATATATGTGCTTTAAATCATGGTGTATTGGAAGAGAGAGAATCAGTATAGCTTCATTCAGCCACCTGAATCCAGAAATCTCTTGCTCATCAAGTCATCGGATATGAGAGTGAAGGAGCATTCCATGAGTCTAGAATCAAAACACATTAGTGAAAATAAAGGCTATTTGAAAATAAAATAAATTATATATATATGTGTGTGCGATAGTCAGTTTTATGTGTCAGCTTGACTGGGCCAGGGGGTGCCCAGATATTTGGTTAAACATGATTTCTGGGTGTGTCTGTCAGGGTGTTTCCAGAAGAGATTAGCATTTGAATTCATAGATTGAGTTAAGCAGATCTCTCTTCCCAATTTGGATGGACATCATCCAATCTGTTGAGGGCCTGAGTAGAATAAAAGTTGGGGTAAGGGATAACTTGCTGTCTCTGCCTGACTGCATGAACTGAGACATGGGTCTTATGCCCTTGAACTGGGACTTACATCATTGGCTCTCCTGGTCCTCAGGCCTTTGGACTCAGACTGGAACTACACTACTGGCTTTCCTGGGTCTCCAGCCTGCAGACAGATTTTGGGACTTCTCAGCTTCCATAGTCCATAATGTGCACCAATGCCTTACAATAAGCCTCTATCTATGTCTGTCTGTCTGTCTGTCTATCTATCTATCTATCTATCTATCAGCTGTCTCCTATTGGTCCTCTTTCTCCAGAATGCTAATACAGGGTATGTGTATATTTATATGTACACACATATGACATAATAGACTTTCATTTTATGCATATATTAAAGCTGAAAATAGAAATTACAAAATACTTTTTATTCTTCCTGCTGGAAAAGAAAAGTATAAAAGGCAGTTATCACCTTAACTTTGAAGAGAATATCAATAGTAGCCCCAAACACTCACCTTGGTGGCAGGAATCAAAATTGGAATCCAAGAGTGAATTTCTCAAAAAGACCAAGATTTTATAGTTTTGGTCTTTTAGTGTTTTCATTCCACAAAAAATTTGCTGGGAACCCATCTTGTGTCAGTACTAGATGTTGAGGAGTGAATGATGAGCAAGATGGATATTATCCCTGCCTTTTACAAGCATTTGTGACAGCCCAGGAGAGCAAGTTTCGTCCAATTAAATCAGCAAGGTTAGATTCGTATTGATGCAAATACGGTTGACCCAGGCACTCTTCTGTACTATTGGGCTGTACCGGTGTTCCTGATTTAGGGTGTCCTGGAAAATACCAGTCACTAAACAAATGTCATGGAGTAGAGGATGTGAGCATCTATGGGAATATGCAATAAGAGCCTGCCAAGCAGAGGCAGCAGCAAGCTTGAAGACCTAGGAGACAGAGAGCTTGGTAAGGTGATCTGGCTGGCAGGTGTTTTTCATGGTGGGAGGAAGGCAGTGGAGTGAGGTCGAGCTAATTGCTGGACAAAGGTCAGCAGCTGTAAGGTAATACCATTTTGTCAGTCTTGATCAACCGCCACAATAACCTGGGAAACTGGGATATAAGCCTGATTTTACTTTTTCCAGCTTTACTGAGATATAAGTGACATATGATATTGTGTAAGTTTAAGGTATACAATGTAGTGATTTTTTATGTATACGTTGCAAAATGATTACCACAAAAAGCTTAGTTAACACATCCATCACCTCATATAGTTACAATTGTTCTTTTGTGGTGAGAAATTTCAAAATCTACTCTCCTAGCAACTTTCAAATACAGTGTTGTTAACTATGGTTAGCATGCTGTACATTGCATCCCCAGGACTTATTCATGTTATAACTGGAAGTTTATACCCTTTGACCAGCTTCATCCATTTCCCCTACCTACCACCCTCCACCTCTGGCAACCACCAATCTGTTCTCTGTTTCTATGAGAAACATAGAAGAGCCCACATATAAGTGAGATCGCACCATGTTTTCTTTCTCTGTTTGACTTATTTCACTTAGCATAATGCCCTCAAGGTTCATTCATCCATGTTATTACAAATAGCAGGACTTCTTTCTTTTTTACAGATGACTAATATTCCTTTGGATATATATTTTTATATATATATATATATATATATATATATTTATTTATTATTTTTTTTCTTTATCCATTCATTCACCGATAGACACTTAGGTTGTTTCCATGTATTGGCCATTGTAAATAATGCTGTAATGAACACAGAGGTGTAGATATCTCTTCAAGATAGTTATCATTTTCTTCAGATATATACTCAGAAATGGAAGTGCTGGATCATATGGTAGTTCTACTTTTAATTTTTTGAGGAACCTCCATACTGTTTTCCATGGTGGTTGTACCAATTTACATTCCCACCGACAGTGCCCAAGGGTCCCCTTTCCTCCCCATCCTTACCAAACTTGTTATTTCTTGTCTTTTTGATGATAGCCTTTCTAACAGGTGTGAGGTCATAGCTTATTGTGATTTTGATATGCATCTCCCTGATGATTAGTAATGTTGAGCACCTCTTCATGTATTTGTTTAAGCCTGACTTTTAACACATGTTCTTCACTAGGCATGTTTTATCCACACTCCATAGAATGGGGAAGTTCAGGGAAATTGATGCTGAGTCTATAGATCAATTGTTATTATCATGTTGTGGCTGATGACTCTCTTATCTTTGATGGACCCCAGAATGTGGTTGCCAACTGCCTCATAGTCCTTTATTCACTCATTTCTCCATTTTTTTCAACAAACACTGATTGAATAGCCTGTTCATCCCCTTTAGTTTGTTCTCAGTCATTGGGCACAGATCCGTGTTAGTTTTCTACCACTGCCAACAAGCTACCACAAACTTAGTGGCTTAAAACAACACAAATTTATTATCTCACAGTTCTATAGGTCAGAGTATGACCCTGATCACTGGGCTAAATTCAAGGTATTGGTAAGCCTGCATTCCTTCCTTGAGGTTATAGGGAGAATCTGTTTCCTTGCTTTTCCCAGCTTCTAGAGGCTGCCCACATTCCTTGGCTTGAGGGACCCCTTTATATTTTCAAAGCCAACAGCATAGCACCTCTTTGACCTTGCTTGCCTTGTCATATCTCTTTTTCTGATTCCCTCCTGTTTCCCTCTTCCATTTTTAGGAACCCTTGTGATGACATTGGGTCTACACAGATAATCCAGGAAATCTCCCTATTTTAAGGTCAGCCGAATAGCAACCTTAATTCCACCTGTGACCTTAATTCCCTTTGCCATGTGACATAACAGTCACAGGTTCTAGGAATTAGAACGTGGACATCTTTGCTGGGGCCATTATTCTGTCTACCACATGATTCCTTGGACTCTGCTTCTTGTCTTTTCTTACTGGGTGGTATAAAAGTCTGATTTCTTGATTTTTTTTCCCTCTGGGCACTCCTCTCTCTAGAGGAGTTGATCTCTTGCCTGTGGCCCCCTCCCCCTGACCACATCCTTTTTACACCTCACTCAGCTCGCATCCCTACCTGCCTAGCTGACTCCCAGGCCTGACATTTTCTGGCTGTTCTTTTCCATCCTCTATTATCAACTACATTTTTGAGTTCAAGGCACATCTTATACTTTGTCTTTGGACAAGCAAGTTATTCTATTCTTCCTAAAATTGTGAGTTACGTGGTTAAAAGGTAGAGAGTTAATCATAGCACGTGATGATAATAAGCCCTCCTATGGTTTCCAGCTGTCAGAAAGGACAGCTACTGCCCTTCTGCTTGGTGTTATATGGTAATAGCTGCTGTTCTTAAAATTTCAATGCAAGTTCATTCATCACTTTATTTTTCAATTAGCTTTACCATGGTAAGAACAGTGTTAGAAATGGCTTATGAGGAAGGACTTACAGAACCAGAGAGTATGAGAAGCAGTGACATTATTTTAAATTTTTACAAGGTTTGCAAAGTACTTAGAATCAAGGAGATTATTTTTATCTGCACTTAGAGGAAAGGTTAGTAGAGAAAACAATTTTTTTAAGAAAACGTGCCAGTCAAATAAGCCATTAATCATGTGAAAACAGTGAGGAAGCTTTTAGCTTACACTTAACAAACATGAAGATTAGGTGAAAATTTCACAACAAATCACAAAAACCTATTGAATTCACAGCTGAAGAATTTTTCAGTGATTTGGGAATATTTTGTTATATGGTTTAAGTATTTTATTCCATTCTATTAGAAATCTGGATTTACAATAAATGGGGAAGATGACCTAAAGGTACATCGATGATACCAATTTTCTAAAATGGCAATTTGAACAATTTGGTTATGTTCTATTTTAATTACAGATAATACTCATTTTTCTTTTGTTTTTATTCAACAGGCAAAGCAATGTCTATTCTTACAAATTAAGTTTTAAAACCTTACATTTGCTGTGGACAAAAACTAAACCTACCTAGAATGTTGATATTTTATTACTACAATAAACCAGTTTCAAGGTTCTCTAAAATATACAATATTTCAATGAAAAGTGATCAATGAGGAAAAATGAGAAAATAACACGTACTTTCATGGTTTAAAATTTTTTTCCATTTTTAAAAAACAGGTCAAGCTATCAGCAGAAACAATATACATACCATAACAAGTTATAGGTGAAAAAAGTAGACCTGGTTTAGTTTCTTTGATTACTCTCAGGCTGAATTATCTACCTCTAAGATTAAGGCCAACTTTCATAACCAAATCAGGTGGAAGAATAGAAAGTCTTTAATGGACTTTCAGTTCATTTTGCCAGTAAACAGCAATTTAGAAGAGAGGTATGAAAATAATGAAAATAAATGTCTCAACATGACCTCTCAGAAATCTACCCACGTACTTTTGTCCCTCCAGTAAATGAATTTTGTTTGGTGGTGGTGATGCATGTTTGATTTAGTGAACGTTTGAAATCCTGATGGTATTGGAGAATAGTTAGAGCAATCTGTATTATTCATTTTAGCTTTTCTCCTAAGGATCAAAACTGAACCACCGATTTATGATGAGCTCTCTTAGGCATTCAGGTGAATTTGGTTTTCCTTGGCTGGTTCAATTTAGTGGATGGAATTGCAGCACGGTAGTCACATGAGCAATTCTTATTGCTCCTGAAGTTCCCAATTAGCCATTTGTAATTTGCTTGTAACATTGGCAACAAATCTGATTAGTAAATATTTGCTTATCTGACAGACCCACTGTGCTTTTTGACAAGTGTTAATAGGAAGAAAAAGACTTTTATTCAGAACCTTCTCTATCCAATTTGAAACATACTCAAACTTTCTGGGCCCTGGGCTGAAAATGCTTAACGTGGGCACTGAATATATCACCTGGACTCATCTCATAGGTCCTAGAGTTATCAGAAATCTGGGAGCAGAGAACTAATAAGACATGATATGAAATATATAAAAAATGAATGGAAAAGGCAGTCCTTCATTTCTTAAAATATTGACAGAATTTTACTTAGCTGATGTTTGAAAGAGACTCACAGACACAGAAAACAAATTTATGGTTACCAAAGGCGAAAGGGGGTGTGGGGAGAGGGATAAATTAGGAGGCTGGGATTAACATATACACATGACTTTGTATAAAATATATAACCAACAGGGACCTACTGTATAGCACAGGGAACTATACTCAATTATGTAATAACCTATAAGGCAAAAGCATCTGAAAAAAAAAATATATATATATACACACACACACATAGGTACATAAAACACTGAATTGCTGTGCTGTACATCTGAAACTTACAAGATATTATAAATCAACTGTACGTCAATAAAAACATTTAAAAAAATAAAGAACTGATGTTTAAGAGGAACACGAGCAGTAAGGAGAGGGGATTTTTTATGTGTGTGTGTGTGTTATGTTGCAGTAATGAGAAGAATCTAAATCACATTTCCTGTAATGTCCCAAGATTGAATGTTATATGTCTGACTTTAAAAAAGCACATGCTGAGAAAAAGAAACCAACGTGTCTTCTATGCTAAGGAATGGGACTTTGAGACATGCTTCAGAGAACAATGTGGGTGGGGAATTTTTAAAATGAATTATCCACTTGCCACGTATACAGAAAATTTTGATCAAGACAGTCCTTTGAGTTTTAGTAACACATGGGATTTCACACTTTCTCTGAGCAATTCGTTTCCTTCTTAGAATCTTTTAACTGCCTAGCTTGAATTGTATCATGTCATAAACTGAAGAATTTATGGGCTCAGATGTAAAATTGTTCTTAAAAATAAAGTAGAAAAATAATTTTAGTAATAAAAATATTGGATAAGGTTTGAAAATTCTTATTAAATGTAGTACTCAGTGGAAGAGAAAAGACTTCTTAAGTAGATAAAATAGATTCCAGTGCATCACTGTTCCATCCATACTTGGGATTATGAATTAAAACCCTTATATAGTAGAAGACGGATAATCAGAGATTGGATTTTGAAATTAATTAATCAAAATGCCTCCTATTTATGCTATTAAAAATTCAAGTGTAGAAAACTGTATTTGGTACTGAGAGAACAACAGAGGACACAAAACTAATCATTGGTGAAAAATGAATTATTTAATTTTAATACAAAAATCAAAATCATAAAATTTAATGCATCTTATTCTGGGAAACCTATTTAAAGAATTTGTCAATTTAAAGAATTTAAATCATAAGATTATACATTAGTTCTTTTCTAGTTAACATTCAAAAATGTACTTAGTATAAAACAGAGCTTTGTTATATAAAAACCTATGTTAGTGTAGAACATCATAGCTTAAGTGAGATAATTAGACATTTTGGATAATTTTGTTTCTGCGTACCTCTATCATCCTAAAATTTTACCGAAAGAATAATGCTTCTGTGAGTAACAGGCAATTATACTGTTAACTTGAATATTTACTTTAGAAGAGATGATTTGGATGTTACTCATAAATGAGTTTGAAAGTGCTTGATCTTACAGCAGTTGGCATGAGTCAACATGGATTTTTGACAAATAAATCCCGTCAAATGTATTGACTTTTTAAAAATTGAAATAATCATGGTCATAGGTAATCCCCTTCAAAAAACCACAAAAATGAAAACCCACCTGTCTAGATGCAGTTGCTATAGTTACTATTTTATTTTAGAATTTCTGGAATATAGTAATAACACCTACTATTTGCTGGCCAACTACTTTATGCCAGACACTTTTCTAGGAACGTTTCATGACTTCTCATTAAATTCTCAAAAAAGTCATGGGGCTATTACCCTCATATTACAGGTAAAGAAAATAGGGTCTCGGTTTAAATGGCTTGTCCCAGATGGCACTGAAAGTGCAGGAGGCAGAGTTGGAATATGTCTGTCTTTTCCTGAAGCCTCTGTTTTTTGCCTCCACCTTGGGTGGCCTCACCCAAGGCCAAAGACAGCACTGGCTCTAGGATGACCAACTCTTTCAGTTTTCCCACGAAACAGGGATTTTTGGAACGTGGGACTTCAAGGCCAAGCTTGAGAAAGTCTTGAGCAAACCCAGGTGAATTGGTTACTTTATCTGTAGGCGTGCTCTTCTGGTTACTGCATAGTCAGCAAGGCCATACGACTGTATTAGAAGCTTCCTATTCCTGTTAAATTATCTGCACTGGTCAGGCCATTTCTCTAACCAATAAGATAAAACCAGAGAGCTACCTCCTACAATAGCTGGGTAACTGTGCTGGCCAGCTCTTGACATACAGGGAGAATTGAGCCTGTTATTCATCAGTTAATCCCAATCCTTAGCATAACTTCAGAACTCTTAGCTAAAATTAGTTCAAGACATTTAATCATAAATCTATAAAGTAGGACAGTACAAAACATATTAAAGCAGAAAATTATGAATTAAAAAAGAAATTCCAGTATATACATTCCACAGTTCATTGAAAGGGTCAATTACTAGACAAACCTGAAGCAAAACAACAAAAACAATGACAGCAACAGAGAGAGAGATATATTTCATCCTTTGTGTCTAATGCAAGCAGAATTGGGGTATTCTGGTTAAAATGCTCTTTTTATTTATTTGGTTTTTTATTTTTATTTTTTTTAAGTATAGTTAATTTACAATGTTGTGTTAGTTTCAAGTGTACAGCAAAGTGATTCAGTTATACATGTATATCATATATATATATATTTTTTTCAGATTCTTTTCCATTATAGGTTATTATATAATATTGAGTTTAATTTCCTGTGCTATACAGTAGGTCCTTGTTGTTTACCTATTTTATGTATAGTAGTGGGTATATGTTAATCCCAAACTCCTGATTTATCTCTCCTTATCCCCAATTGGTCCCCCTCTTCCCACCCTCCTATCCCCTTTGGTAACCATAAGTTTGTTTTTTACTTCTGTGAGTCTATTTCTGTTTTTTAAATAAGTCCATTTGTATCATTTTTTTATTTTTATTTTTTAATTAATTAATTTATTTATTTTTGGCTGCATTGGGTCTTCATTGCTGAATGCAGGCTTTCTCTAGTTGTGGCGAGCGGGGGCTATCCTTCGTTGTGGTGCATGGGCTTCTCATTGCAGTGGCTTCTCTTGTTGCGGAGCACGGGCTCTAGGCACACGGGCTCAGTAGTTGTGGTGCGCGGGCTCAGGAGTTGTGGTGCATAGGCTTAGTTGCTCCATGGCACATGGGATCTTCCTGGACCAGGGATTGAACCTGTGTCCCCTGCATTGGCAGGCAGGTTCTTAACCACTGCGTAACCATGGAAGCCCTCTATCATTTTTTTTAGATTCCACACATAAGTGATATCATATGATATTTGTCTTTCTCTGTCTGACTTACTTCACTTAGTATGATAATCTCTAGGTCCATCCATGTTGCTGCAAATGGCATTATTTCATTCTTTTTTATGGCTGAGTAATATTCCACTGTATATATATAGCACATTTTCTTTATCCATTCATCTTTTGGAAGCAACTTATATTGCTTCCATTTCTTGGCTATTGTAAACTGTGATGCAATGAACATTTGGGTGCATATGTCTTTCAGATTAGTGTTTTTGTTTTCATTGGATAAATATGCAGTAGTGGAGTTGCTGGATTGTATAGTAGTTATATATTTTATATATATATAAATACTGCATCTTCCTTATCCATTCATCTGTCTTCCATGTCTTAACTATTGTAAATAGTGCTGCTATAAACATTGGGGTGCATGTGTCTTTTCGAATTAGAGTTTTCATCTTTTCCAGATAAATGCCCAGGAGCGGGATTGCAGGATCATATGATAACTCTATTTTTAGTTTTTAAAGAAACTAAAGAGCTTCAAGATGGTGGAGGAGTAAGATGTGGAGATCACCTTCCTCCCCACAAATAAATCAGAAATACATCTACATGTGGGACAACTCCTACAGAACACCTACTGAACGCTGGCAGAAGACCTCAGACTTCCCAAAAGGCAAGAAACTCCCCATGTACCTGGGTAGGGCAAAAGAAAAAAGAAAAAACAGAGACAAAAGAATAGGACGGGACCTGCACCAGTGGGAGGGAGCTGTGAAGGAGGAAAGGTTTCCACACACTAGGAAGCCCCTTCGCGGGCGGAGACTGCGGGTGGTGGAGGGGAAGCTTCGGAGCCGTGGAGGAGAGTGCAACCACAGGGGTGCGGAGGGCAAAGTGGAGAGATTCCAGCACAGGGGATCATTGCCGACCAGCACTCACCAGCCGGAGAGGCTTGTCTGCTCACCCGCCGGGGCGGGCGGGGGCTGAGAGCTGAGGTTCGGGCTTCGGTCGTATCCCAGGGAGAGGATGGGGGTTGGCTACGTGAACACAGCCTGAAGGGGGCTAGTGTGCCACAGCTAGCCAGGAGGGAGTCTGGGAAAAAGTCTGGAGCTGAAAAAGAGGCAAGCGACCATTCGTTGGGGTGTGCGAGGAGAGGAGATTCAGAGCACTGCTTAAATGAGCTCCAGAGACGGGCGCGAGCCGTGGCTATCAGCGCAGACCCCAGAGACGGGCATGAGATGCTAAGGCTGCTGCTGCCGCCACCAAGAAGCCTGTGTGCAAGCACAGGTCACCGTCCACACCTCCCCTCCCAGGAGCCTGTGCAGCCCGCCACTGCCAGGGTCCCGTGATCCAGCGACAACTTCCCCGGGAGAACGCACTGCACACCTCACGCTGGTGCAATGTATTGCTGGCCTCTGCCGCCGCAGGCTCGCCCCGCATCTCTACCCCTCCCTCCCCCTGGCCTGAGTGAGCCAGAGCCCCCAAATCAGCTGCTCCTTTAACCCTATCCTGTCTGGGTGGGGAACAGACGCCCTCAGGTGACCTACACGCAGAGGTGGGTCCAAATTCAATGCTGAACCCCAGGAGCTGTGTGAACAAAGAAGAGAAAGGGAAATCTCTCCCAGCAGCCTCAGGAGCAGCGGATTAAATCTCCACAAATCAACCTGATGTACTCTGTATCTGTGGAATACCTGAATAGACAACGAATCATCCCAAAATTGAGGCAGTGGACTTTGGGAGCAACTGTAGACTTGGGGTTTGCTTTCTGCATCTAATTTGTTTCTGGTTTTATGTTTATCTTAGTTTAGTATTTAGAGCTTATTATGATTGGTAGATTTGTTTATTGATTTGGTTGCTCTCTTCCTTTTTTTTTTATATATATACATACATATTTTCCCTTTTTCTCTTTTTGTGTGTGGGTATGTGTATGCTTCTTTGTGTGATTTTGTCTGTGTAGCTTTGCTTTTACCATTTGTCCTAGGGTTCTGTCTGTCTGTTTGTTTTAAAATTATTATTACTTTTAAATTTTTAAAATTTTTAATAATAATTTTTATAAAACTTAAATTTATTTTATTTTTTATTCTTTTTCTTTCTCTTCTTTCTTTCTTTTCTTCTTTTTCTTTTTCTTTCTTTCTTCTTTCTTTCTTTCTTTCTTTCTTCTTTCTTTCTTTCTTTCTTTCTTTCTTTCTTCTTTCTTTCTTTCTTCTTTCTTTCTTTCTTTCTTCTTTTTCTCCCCCTTTTCTTCTGAGCTGTGTGGCTGACAGTGTCTTGGTGCTCTGGCCGGGTGTCAAGCCTGAGCCTCTGAGGTGGGAGAGCTGAATTCAGGACATTGGTCCACCACAGACCTCCCGGCTCCACGTAATATCAAACGGCGAAAGCTCTCCCAGAGATCTCCATCTCAACGCTAAGACCCAGCTCCACTCAACGATCAGCAAGCTACAGTGCTGGACACCCTAAGCCAAAGAAGTAGCTAGACAGGAGCACAACCCCACCCATTAGCAGAGAGGCTGCCTAAATCATGATAAGGTCACAGACACCCCAAAACACACCACCAGACGTGGCCCTGCCCACTAGAAAGACAAGATCCGGACTCATCCATCAGAACACAGGCACCAGTCCCCTCCACCAGGAAGCCTACACAACCCACTGAACCAACCTTACCCTTTGGGGGCAGACATCAAAAACAATGGGAACCACGAACCTGCAGCCTGTGAAAAGGAAACCCCAAACACAGTAAGTTAAGCAAAATGAGAAGACAGGGAAACACAGAGCAGATGAAGGATCAAGGTAAAAACCCATCAGGCCAAAGAAATGAAGAGGAATTAGGCAGTCTACCTGAAAAAGAATTCAGAGTAATGATAGTAAAGATGATTCAAAATCTTGGAAATAGAATAGAGAAAATACAGGAAACATTTAACAAGGACCTAGAATAACTAAACAGCAAAAAACGATGAACAACACAATAAATGAAATTAAAAATTCTCTAGAAGGAATCAGTAGCAGAATAACTGAGGAAGAAGAATGGATAAGTGACCTGGAAGATAAAATAGTGGAAATAACTACTGCAGAGCAGAATAAAGAAAAAAGGAATGAAAAGAATTAAGGACAGTCTCAGAGACCAGCTGGACAACATTAAATGCACCAACATTCGAGTTATAGGGGTCCCAGAGGAAGGAGAGAAAAAGAAAGGGACTGAGAAGATATTTGAAGAGATTATAGTTGAAAACTTCCCTAATATGGGAAATGAAATAGTCAATCAAGTCCAGGAAGTGCAGAGTCCCATACAGGATAAATCCAAGGAGAAACACGCCAAGACACATATTAATCAAACTATCAAAAATTAAATACAAAGAAAAAATATTCAAATCTACAAGGGAAAAAACAACAAATAACATACAAGGGAATCCCCAAAAGGTTAACAGCTGATCTTTCAGCAGAGAAACTTTGCAAGCCAGAAGGGAGTGACAGGACATATTTAAAGTGATGAAAGAGAAAAACATGATTGGACATGGTACTATACATAGAGAATCCTAAAGATGTACCAGACAACTACTAGGGCTAATCAATGAATTTGGTAGAGTAGCAGGATACAAAATTAATGCACAGAAATCTCTTGAATTCCTATACATTAATGATGAAAAATCTGAAAGAGAAATTAAGGAACACTCCCATTTACCATTGCAACCAAAAGAATAAAATACTTAGGAATAAACCTACCTAAGGAGAGAAAAGACCTGTATGCAGAAAAGTATAAGACACTGATGAAAGAAATTAAAGGTGATACAAACAGATGGAGAGATATATCATGTTTTTGGATTGGAAGAATGAACATTGTGAAAATGACTCTACTACCCAAAGCAATCTACAGATTCAGTGCAATCCCTATCAAACTACCCATGGCATTTTTCACAGAACTAGAACAAAAAATTTCACAATTTGTATGGAAACACAAAAGACCCCAAATAGCCAAAGCAATCTTGAGAAAGAAAAACGGAGCTGGAGGAATCAGGCTCCTGGATTTCAGACTATACTACAAAGCTACAGTAATCAAGACAATGTGGTACTGGTACAAAAACAGAGATATAGATCAATGGAACAGGATAGAAAGCCTAGAGATAAACCCCCGCACATATGGTCACCTTATCTTTGACAAAGGAGGAAAAAATATACAACGGAGAAAAGAAAGCCTCTTCAGTAAGTGATGCTGGGAAAACTGGACAGCTACATGTAAAAGAATGAAATTAGAACACTCCCTAACACCTACACAAAAAAAAAAACTCAAAAAGGATTAAAAACCTAAATGTAAGACCAGACACTATCAAACTCTTAGAGGAAAACATAGGCAGAACACTCTATGACATAAATCACAGCAAGATCCTTTTTGACCCACCTCCTAGAGAAATGGAAATAAAAACAAAAATAAACGAATGGGACCTAATGAAATTTAAAAACTTTTGCACAGCAAAGGAAACTACAAACAAGACGAAAGGACAACCCTCAGAATGGGAGAAAATATTTGCCAACGAAGCAACTGACAAAAGATTAATCTCCAAAATATACAAGCAGCTCATGCAGCTCAATATCAAAAAAACAAACAACCCAATCCAAAAGTGGGCAGCAGACCTAAATAGACATTTCTCCAAAGAAGATATAGAGATTGCCAACAAACACATGAAAGGATGCTCAACATCACTAATTATTAGAGAAATGCAAATTAAAACTACAATGAGATATCACTTCACACCAGTTAGAATGGGCATCGTCAAAAAATCTACAAACTGCAAATGCTGGAGAGGGTGTGGAGAAAAGCAAACCCTCCTGCAGTGCTGGTAGGAATGTAAATTGATATAGCCACTATGGAGAACAGTATGGAGCTTCCTTAAAAAACTGAAAATTGAACATCTTCTTTCTCTCTTTCCCTCTCTTTCCCTCTCTCTCTCTCTCAATTGGCTTATGTGATTATGGAGTTTGGCAAGTCCATGATATGCAGAGCCAAGATCACAGTTTGAGTCTGAAGGCCAGCAGGCTGCAATAGAGCCAAGAATTGATGTCCTAGTTCACAGGCCACCAGGCAGGACAATTCTCTCTTACTTGGGGGAGAACCAGCCTTTTTGTACTATTCAGGCCTTCAACTAATTGGATAAGGCCCACCCACATTAGGGAGGACAATCTGCTTTACACAGTCTACCATGTAATTGTTAAGCTCATCCCAAAACACCTCCATAGACACACTGAGAATAATTTTTGACAAAATTTTTGGGAAGCCTGTGGCCTAGTCAAGTTGATATATAAAATTAACCATCATAGGAACTAACAAGAGATGGTGCAACACCACTAGAAATGGTGGGGATTTTGATGGGTTAAGGGAGGGAATAGTTTTCACTGGAGCTAGAAAGAACTTGAATCAGAAGAGATGCTGCCTCATATAGTCTGTGACTACAAAGAAAAGTAACTCTGCCAGAACTATAGCTATGCAAGTAAAGGGGTGGGGGTGGAGATTATGGGAAATAAATATGCGATGCTTTCTCTTCCCACTTAAGCCAGAGGGCAGAAGAGCTTGGGAGATGCTGTTTATGGAGGTCAGCCTCCTGGGACATGGAACAGGGCAGAGATTGGTGAAGGTAAGTGGGGAGATTGAGATTAACCAGCACACGTTAATAATTTAAGCCATTCTTAACTTCATTAAGTTAATTTATAAAAGCCAGTGTAGGGTAATTAAGCTGCTCAATCAATTGCAATCCTAACTGATACAGAAGGTGACAAATGAGTAATTTTAGTCACTGGACTTTGTTTCCTTGATTGACACACTATTCATATTGGACCATATGGATGATGGCTTTCAACGTATTGCCCAATTAAGGCACACTATAGTGCAGTTTACCAGAAATATGTGGTTTGCTTATTTTATATTAAATGGTTTCATATATTTCTCAATAAATTTTCTCACTGGAATAATAAAAAAATAAAGAAGAGAGTTGTAGATGATTTGTGAGAATGGAAAATTAGTACCTCCGTATTTCTGCTAAAGGACTGTTGAACAAGTATTCAAAGAACATTGATTTGAAGGGGAGCCAAATTACTAGTCTCTCTTGTTCAGACACTGGGTAAGGTTCTAGCTAATTCCTACTTTATGGATTGAGGTGTTTCTAACATCTGAAGAGACAGTTTGGTCTTGTGGTTGGATGACATATGATCTAGCTATTGCTGGTGCTTTCCTGGCACTGACTAAGGCAGGGACTCAGTTTATTTTTGCAGGAATCTGCACATGGGGCAGTGTCTGGATCTTCCAGGACTCTAGTTGATTCCTGTGGGTCTTGGAGTTTGGCTCAGGAAGCAGAAGGCAGCAGCTCTGGTTACACGATGCAGAACTACTGGGGTTTGGGATGCTAGCCAATCTGCTTATGGAGAAGAGAAACTGTTTTCAATGATACTGTCAAGTAGTTTATCTGATGGGTGGGCAAATACACTGAAGCAGTCATGAACTCAAAACCCCTATTTGAAAGCAGACATGGCTAAGTGCTTATCTAGTTCTGCTATGACTACAGTTAAATATCTTTAAATGTGTGGGTGTGGCAGTCCAGGATGCAAATAAGCCAAAGATCTGAATTACCCAGGGAAAATAACAACTTCACTGATCCAAACTTGGCAGCTTTGCATACTGTTGTTAAATAACACTGACTCACAGCAGATGTGGTCATTTCCAAGCGGCCAAAAGGATTGGATGGAGGGACAAGAATCCCACAGAGTGTGATGGTTGCCTAAATTGAATGGCATGGCTCCTTGAGTGCTTGAAACCTTTCTCAAATATACTAAAGTGTGAGGATCAGTGGCATTAGGGACCCATATGCTGAAGAGTCCAGGATTCTTTCACAGACTATAATATTGACGTGGGTCTAGATGCTGAAGGCTGGGTGTTCTGTTCAAAATAGTATACCAAGTGGGGGTCCTTAGTTTCTACATCCTTTACAATAAAGCAGTTGATGGATAGTGTTCTTTGAAGAGGAGTATGGAGATAACCATGAAATTTTGACTATTGTAGTTACTACAAATTTTATGGATCATTAGAGATTTTTTTCAAGTTGTACTTTTATCATTTTTTTTTGAGTGGTTAGCATGAAAATTCAGTACTCTTTGCATGGGTATGCAAAACACGATTTTTGTGCTAACTATTCAGAGCTCCTGGTTGACATTATATTGTGTAGACCATTAAGGCATATATGTCTCGTTCCATCTCGACACTCAGCTGACATCTAGAGATAACTGAAAAGCAAATTAATTCTTTTTAGTGCAATCTCTTGAGAACAGAGAGAGCATACATCCGTAACATCCAGTTAAATATTAAATTAAATATCTTAAAAATCTTTTTCTCC
The DNA here is from genome assembly GCF_009873245.2 of Balaenoptera musculus. NCBI lineage: Eukaryota > Metazoa > Chordata > Mammalia > Artiodactyla > Balaenopteridae > Balaenoptera > Balaenoptera musculus. Next base: position 125,817,332 of record NC_045788.1, on the reverse strand, counting down.
TAGATTTAGTGGCTGAACATCAATAACTGGGTTGATGATGTTGGCTGGGCAGTAGTTCTGTTCTCATGCTGTTGGCTGGTGCTGCGGTCATTTGGAAGGTCATTGGGGTGTGTGTAAGAAGCCAGTGCAGGGCTTCCCTGGTGGCGCAGTGGTTGAAAGTCTGCCTGCCAATGCAGGGGACACGGGTTCGGGCCCTGGTCTGGGAGGATCCCACATGCCGCGGAGCGACTGGGCCCGTGAGCCACAATTGCTGAGCCTGCGCGTCTGGAGCCTGTGCTCCGCAACAAGAGAGGCCGCGATAGTGAGAGGCCCGCGCACCGCGATGAAGAATGGCCCCCACTTGCCGCAACTGGAGAAAGCCCTCGCACAGAAAATAAGACCCAACACAGCCATAAATAAATAAATAAATAAATAAATAAATAAATAAATAAAATATTAAAAAAAAAAAAAAAAAAAAAAAAGCCAGTGCAGATCTTTTCAGGTTCAGCCTTGGAAGTTGCACAGTGTCACTTCTGTAACATTCTATTGGCCAAAGCAAGTCACAGATTCAAAGGGATTGAAGAAGAGTCTCTCTCTTGTTAGGTGTAGTGACAACGTTTGTGGCCATCTTTAATCCTCTAACAGCCTGTCTTTCTCAATATCCTTCACACATGGTCACTGCTCCTGAATCTCTCTCCTCTCTCACTCCCAACTCTGCCCAGACCTGACCCACTCCAGTTCTGTCTCTCAAATAGTTTCTCTCATCTCCCCCCTGCTTCCTTTCCAATCCACACCTTCCATCCCTCGTTTTTCTCTGCCCTTTCCTGGTTGAACCCAGCTAGACTTTTTAGTTTATCCAGTATTTCTTCCTTACTCATTACCTTGATTTTCATAATAAATTGTTAATTTTTTAAGGATTGTTAGTATCATAATGCTTCTTTTTAAAAAAAATTTTATTGGGGGTATAGTTGATTTACAGTGTTTTTTAAATTACTTTTTTTGGAGTATAGTTGATTTACAATGTTGTGTTAGTTTCTGCTGCACAACAAAGCGAATCAGTTATACATATACATGTATCCACTCTTTTAAAAATTCTTTTCCCATATAGGTCATTACAGAGTATTGAGTAGAGTTCCCTGTGCTATACAGTAGGCTCTTATTAGTTATCTATTATATATAGTAGTGTGTATATATCAATCCCCATCTCCCAATTTATTCCTTCTTTCCCCCTTTCCCCCCTGGCAACCATAAGTTTGTTTTCTACATCTGTAACTCTATTTCTGTTTTGTAGATATGTTCATTTGTACCATTTTTTTTTTTTAGATTCCACATATAAGCGATATCATGATATTTGTCATAATGCTTCTTAATGGGAGCAAACAGACTGGAGAGTGGGTGTGATTGTTAATTTTATTCCTGTTGTCTCTATGTTTAGGTGATGCACAGCACTATGGAAACTGATTTTGGTTTTCACTGCACATGACACCAGTTGATTTTTAGAAATGTGATCCAAGGGGAGGGCTAGCAGAGAAGGTGACTGACTCAGGACCGAGTCCTGGAGATTGCCTGCAGTACATCATGCCTCAGGATTGATGGGAAGGGTGCTTACTGGGTACCACGTTACTTTGAAGAGCAATGGTGCTGGTCCAAGGAAAATCTTAAAGAGTTTAATTTGTGACTTGAGGCTTCTTAGGAATATATTCCTTGCAGAAGTTAGTTTCTGAAGATGATGAAACTTTATGCAAATGTATCTTTCATCAGGTCTGTCCCTAATTTTGTCTCCAGAACAAGAGTGCTAATTGAGGCCATATAGTTATATGTCTAAATATTAAAAAATTATAACTCAAGTGAGAATCTGTTAAATAAAATTTGTTCTGTCCTCTTTCCTTGGCAAATCTACCTTTATGTTGACTTGGGAGGCCAGGTGCAAATTTATGATTCTCAGACTTCTCAGAATTCTGTGCTACAATGTGGCATCCTGGGGAGAGCTGGCCCCAGCTCCTCTCTCCTCCCCCGCTACTAGCACTCCCTTGTGCTGAGAGGAGCCTCACTACGCGTGTGTGGACAATCCAGGCTGCACTTCAAAGCTGTGTCCATAGTCCCTAAATACAGCAGCTCCTCGGCCCCTCCTCTGGCCTGGGAGGAGCAAAAGGCCAGTGCCATCTGCTTGCAGGAGACACCTCTGGTGAAGAGTTCCATTCTGGCCTTGGAAGCAGGCTCAGTTATGTCTGGGTGGGGAATTCCAGGGTCTCAGGTACCCAGAGCCTGGTCTATAAGGGGAGGCAAAAATTCCACCTGAGCAAGTTTACCTCCATAAGCTCTTTGCCTTGGGAGGGGCATGGCTAGAAGAGGGGCTAGAGTGAGCCCTCTGGAACACAGGGCTCAGGTCTGGGGCCTCACCCAGGTCAAGGGCAATGATGCCTTAAGTTATGGTATGCAAATATTCAACCTATTTTTTTTTAAACTTGAGTATCACAGTGAAAGTCTTACCTCGCACTTTTCTTCACACTGCAGAGGTCCACAAGAGGGTGAGGCTGTATTCAGATTCTAGTGCGAATGGGTGGAAAGTGCTGTGGTTAGTGGAAGAATGAATGGGGCTGAGACTGGCTGTGGACTTCTGCCAGGAGGGAATTAGGGGGCTGACTGAGTCAGTGTCGGGGGCTGGACCAGGTCATGTGATCTTGATAGCATATGGCTCTCATCCAGGGAGGCTACCTTAGGGTAGATGGCCACATTGGGACTTTAAGGATTCAGATTATTGGAATGGTGGGTATTATAGAATAGCCACGTGTAAGCTATACATAAGATATCCAAAACATTGAAGGAGTTTTAAAAGCATTTCAAACAGTTTTTTCTGCCCAGAGATTAAATGAAGGAGAAAGTTTTGTACTGGATGTCCTGAACCATCTTTCCTTCTTGATCTGATTCAGTTTCCTTGGAAGTGCTTTCTGTGCATGGGTAATTGTTTATATCTGGTACTTTCTGAGTCATCGGTTAGTGCAGGTTTGCCTCATGAGATACATGTTTTAAACCAATGTTCGGAACATTTACAAGTCATTTTCTTGGTGATTATATCATGGTGATTATATCATGGTGAGAATTTACATTCTTTCCCTGCTGATGACTGTTGTCTGTTCTTTAGGAGAAGTTGGTGTCGGTTCTATCTTGTTATAGTGATGCTTACTCTTTGGAGAGTATCTCTAGTGCCAGGAAATGTCTGGAACACCCTGACCCATATGGGGATTTCAAACTCTGATGGGTTCATGTTATAATGCATGCCTGCCAGGCCAGATATCTATGGAGAAAGAGAAGGGTCAGGTGTTTGGACCTCTGGGGTTAACTGCCACTCAATCTTTTCCTAAAGTCAGAGATCTCTTTTGACTACTGATAACACTGATAACACTCTCAATGCCATTTTGGACTAAAATACAAGTGCAGATTAAGTGAGCCATCCTGAAGTTTGCAATAGCATATGATGTGGGTGGTTGGTCTTCTGAACTGAGCTTGGGTTATTGCCTTACTTCTGGGATGCATTGTGCAGTTAAATAAAACCTGAGCTTCTGCAACTCAAACAGGTCTGTTTTTAACTAATTATTTTAAGATTCCCAGGTACCACTGAGGTCCTGGTTGTGCATTCTGGGTCATCAGAATTAGTTTTTTTTTTTTTTTTTCGTTTGGGGAAATTTACTGTAGCACTGGAATAGGGATGGCAATGCAGAATATGTGTTCATGTGATTATGTACACATGTGTGGACATGCTTATGTGCCATTTGGTTGCTCCTGGAATCAATCAGGGAAATTCAGGGTGAGGTTGAAGGAGGGACTATCTCTTAGGCTTCCAGAATATTGGGAAATATAGAGTCTTTTATTTATTTATTAAAAAAATCTTTATTGGAGTATAATTGCTTCACAATACTGTGTTACTTTCTGTTGTACAACAAAATGAATCAGCCATATACATACATATATCCCCATATCCCCTCCCTCTTGTGTCTCCCTCTCACCCTCCCTATCCCACCCCTCTAGGTGGTCGCAAAGCACCGAGCTGATCTCCCTGTGATGTGCGGCTGCTTCCCACTAGCTATCTATTTTACATTCGGTAGTGTATATATGTCGAGTCTTTTAACATGAAAGAGAACGAGTTGCACAAATCAGCTTTCTGGTCATTTCCTGGGGAAATTAAAACTCAACAGAAGAATCAGAACATATTCCTTCTCTTAGTTCTCCACCTTTTTTCCCCTTAGTTGAATGTAAAAGGGTAGACAAGAGAAAATTAATCTTTTATTTTGCACTTTACAGTTCTGAAATAATCAAGGTTATAATAAGTAGTCATATATTTGTTGTCATCGAGAATGACAAGATTTTTCTGATTGAAAATATCTCCCAGTTGGCAAGAAATAGGGCTGGAAGTTTGTACTATTTGTGTCACTTCATGTGGTTATGAAGCAGATTTCAGGAAGCTCTGTTAAAATCAGAAAAGTCATCTGAGAAAAATGTACCTATTATGATCTCTTAGAAAGGATTACATTTTTTTTCCAGATTGAATGGAATGAAACATAGATAGCACAAGTAAATTTTATAAAGATTCCAAGGAGAAATCCAGGATGGAGAGGAGGCAGGTCAGGGTGGGTACTTTCCGGGGAGGGCTTTGAGTTACCAGGGGCTAGCCTGTGTGTGCTAGGGACGTGGAGTGAGCAAGGTTAGAAGTATTTCGAAGAAAATCGAGAAAGGATAGAACAAAAGTTTGACTTTACAATTTTTCCCAGGGTAAACCTTGAACATTTAATATATTTAATGTATTTTATAAGTGGTTATTGGTGCTTTCTGTATGCCAATGATTCCAAGTTATTTACAAATATTAACTGTTTTAAACCTCAAACTATGAGGTGGATAGTATTAGTATTATCCTTATCATACAGGTTAGGAAACTGAGGAAAGGGGAAGTTGTTTTCCCAGATGTTACAAGTAGCCATGACTTAAATCTGGGTGCTCTGCCTCTTTTCTTTTGTAGTTAATTAATTAACTAATTAATTTATTATTTTTTTGGCTGCGTCAGGTCTTAGTTGCGGCATGTGGGATCTTTTGTTGTGGCGTGTGGGCTTCTCTCTAGTTGCGGCGTGAGGGTTTTCTCTCTCTAGCTGTGGCGCGTGTGCTCCAGGACACGTGGGCTCTGTAGTTTGCGGCCTGCAGGCTCTCTCCTTGAGGCCCTCGAGCTCAGTAGTTGTAGTGCGCGGGCTTAGTTGCCCTGCGGCACGTGGGATCTTAGTTCCCCGATCAGGGATCGAACCCGCGTCCCCACCAGGGAAGTCCCGAGTGTACTCTGTCTCTGAGTCAGCAGTCTCACCACTACACATCCTGCCTGCCATGCATGTACAATACAAAATTGTAATGAATGTCAGGATTCAGAGAAAGGCACAACTGTGCTTACTCCTTTACCTTAATTTTTCTTTAAGAATATCTGATAATGATGATGATGTGTCTTGATGGTTTTCCATCTGTCTGCTCCCATTCTTACTGTTATTAAATCACCATCTTCACATGCTAGGATGGCATTCTTCTCTAATTCATTTGTTCCTTCCTTCCTTCTTTCCTTCCTCTTCCCTTCCTTCCTTCCTTCACTCATTCATTCCTGTGCAGGGCATGGCATGCTGCTCTCTTTTTAGTTTCTAATATTTGAAGGTGAATGGTCTTGTGGACTATCTCACAATGCTTGAGTTTACAAAAATTGAGTATTTCTAGGCAAGATAAACCAGAAACTATCATTTAGTAAAGATTTATTGAGCACTTACCACATGTTAGGCATCATGTTAAGTACATTACTAAGATTTGCTCATTTAATGCTTACCACAAACCTACAAAGTAGCCACTATTATTGACTTTATTTTGTAAATGAGAAAACCGAGGATTAAAGAAGTAAAAACAAAAGATGAAAAAACACACAAAAACAAAACAAAACACCTAGAAAGTACAAAGCCCAGATTTAAATCAGCACTCAGACTGTCTGCATTAGAATCCCGGATTTGGCTCCATTACTATAGATGCAATGAGTTAGCATGTTAAAAAGACATAAACATCAACTAGAACAAAACCAAGTACTTAATAAAGGATACCTATTAGTTTCTTTTCAGTTTGTTTTCAACTTTATGTTTTTTTCATTTACTTTATTAAACTTTTAAAAAAGTGAAGTCTACATAAAGAAAGGGCATATATTCTAAAGTGTAGAACTCATTGAATTTTTACCAATTGAACACTCCCATGTAATCACAGAATATGGTCAGTACCCAGAGACCCCTTTTGCCCCCTTCCAGGCACTATCCCCTCAGTCCCCAGGAATCTTGACTTATAGGAACATCAATTTGCTTTCACCTGATTTTGTTCCTTATATAAATGGAAGCATATAGTTTTATTTGTTTCTGTCAGGCTTCCGTCACTCAAATTACGTTTGTGAGATTCACCCATATTATTGCATGTAGTTAAGTGTGTTTCTTCTTATTGTATTACATTGTGGAAATATACCACAATTTTTTTACCCATCCTACTGTTAAAAGACATTTGGTTAGTTTCCAGTTTGGGGTGCTTGTGAATGGTGCTGTCTTAAATGTTCTAGTACATGTCTTTTGGTGAGCATATGTTAGCTATTTTTATTAAACATTATGTACACTAAAGACAGTGCAGCATAATGGTTTAGTCAGGAGGAAGCCAAGAAGAAGGGCCTAAGTTATTAGCATGTATTATAAACTAATGTCAAGAGTGAGAAAATTTGGCAAAACAGAAATAATAGGGCAAAACAATCAGAACTCAGTAGAGCTAGCCATAGTTCTCTGGTTCATTCCATGTTGTGTGAACCTTACCTTCAAAAAATAAGATGCACTCTATAACTCACGGAAAAAAAAAAAAGGACCAATGGACACTAGACCATGGGAGGATTCTGTTACAGTTTCCAGGAGGACAAGAGTGTGTGATGGTGGCTCTGAGCTGAGGGACATGGGCTACCCTGGAAGACATAACGTGGCCATTTAGGAGAAGTGCTGATTTTTCAGGGGGCACATCTGAGTTAGGATGAAGAGTTTGCCAAGAATCATTAACTCACTCCCTATGTAACAAAGAGTTGAGTGGGGAACAGGATGAGTCATTTTAAATAAGAGCAGTTGGTAAGAAGTGTGTGATTATGATTCCAAATAATCACAGTTGGATACAGTCAGTATGTGTCTCACATGGAAAAAAACAACATGGTAGGAAGTAAGGTGCAGTGTGCATCTGGTGATTTTAAAGTCTGGGTGGCAAACTGCTTGTGGAACATTAATAAATATTTCCAGCTGAAGGTTACAGCTTGGAAGAGAAAGAGGATATGGAGAGAGAATAGTTGGAGATATAGAAAATGTCAAGATATAGGATTTGATTTTTAGAGTCATCAGGTTCTGGCAAAAGACAGTGTTGAAATGATAAATATTGGGGAAAATACAAAGGTCAGGTTTGTTGGCCTGATCAAATTAGCTTTACATTCATTTTAAGTTACAGTTACAATTGTCAAGCTAAATAGTGTGCCTTCTTCCATAAACAACTCACAGAAATAAATACCATTGTGAAGGAGGATCCCCATCTTCCACAAGAAATGACAGAGAAATGGGGCTAATTTGTCAAAATCAAAGCATTGAAGATGGACATTTCATCTTTAGGAAGGTAGATGAGGCAATGGGAATGTGTCAGAGAAATTTAGTCTTGAAATATATCTTAGGGATTGTCTGATCCAACCCTTGCACTTTATAGATGAATAAAATGGTAACTTGTAGACACTGAGTTAGACTCTTGAATCAAGCTGTCTGGGTTCAAGTTGCAGCTATCAGACTTACTCTGCCCAAGTTCTCATGTGTAAAATGAGATGATAATTGTATCCATCTCAGATTGTTTTGAAGATTAATGACATTACCTATGTAGTGCTTAATGAGTGCCTGCCATAGAGTTAGTTATTGGTTTTGAGGGACTGGCCTACAGTTCCACAGAAAGTTAGCACTAATGTTGCATCTGGATCCCAAGTCCAGCTGGTTCACAAACTTCCAATTTAGTGTTGGCCAGCCATATCACACTATATCTTGCTGGAATTTCAGAAACACTTTTACTTTGCTGTGAATTCAGAACCAGTTTTAGGGTAGTTACAAGAGTCAGGCAAATGATACTAAAATAATCAATTTTTTTACTCATAAAAGTTGGATTGAAGGTTATGACTTAGATGTGGGACAACAATCAAATCCCTGCCCTATTCTCTTGCCCATCAGTATGTCCCAATCTAAACTTTGGTAGAACAAATCCAAAGGAAAGTCAACTAAGACTGCCACCTTGCTGGGGTAGGGGAAGGAGTATGAGAGAGAGGGGGAGAAAGAGAAGAAAGATCCCAAATCCTTCTTGTGTAGAAGTTTTGCCATGTTAGCTCTATTCAGTCAATATAGACCAATAATTGTCATCCACTAACTAGAGGATGTAGTCAACTTTCAGATATCAATTACTCAGTAGGCCTCTTTGGGAGATGACCAAGAGTTAGTCAGGAAAAGAAAGGGAGAAAGGACATTCTGGCTTATTCTGTGTGAATAAGCCATTCTTGGAGATCAAGACAATGAAGTGCGGGCAGACTCTGGGAGGAAGAATGCCAGCAGCCAAGGGTAGGGCACCAATGTTCTTCTCCAGCTTCTTCCAATATTGAAACCTCAATTCAAGGTTTAAAAATTAACACAAAGAACTTGCTGATGATATGGAAATGAAGGGATCCTAATGTATTCATTTATTCAACAATTATGGAACAAATGTGTTTTTAGATGCAAGGTAGATTGTATCACTATTTTTAAAGCCCTGTAGTGACTTGCAATAGCAGTAGAACAAAATCCAAATTCCTAACCATGGCTTTCAAGGTCTTACCTGATCTGTCCTCTGCCTACCTCTCTCTCTGTCTCTTTTTTTTTTTTCCCGGCCGTGCAGAGCAGCATGTGGGATTTTAGTTCCCAGACCAGGGATGGAACCCGTGGCCCCTGCAGTGGAAGCATGGAGTCTTAACCACTGGACCACCAGGGGAGTCCCCTCTCTTTCTTCTTACTTGCTAAGATCCACCCACTTAGGCCTCTTTCTGCTCCTTGGGCATGCTCCTGCTATAAGGTCCTGTTAAGGTCTGTGTCCATAGCTTCTTCTGTTTTGAAAAAATTATTTCAGAATATTTTCCCCCCAGATTTATTGAGATATTACTGACACATAACATACGTAAGTTTAAGATGTACAATATGATGACTTGATACATGTATGTATTGTAAAATGATGGCAAGGATAAAGTTAGTTAACACTTCCATCCTTTCATATAATTACCATATTTTTATGTGTGGTGGTAACATTTAAGATCTACTCTTCTTAACAACTTGCAAGTATATAATACAGTATTGTTACTTATAGTCACCATGCTGTACATTACATCCCCAGAACTTCTTCATCTTAAAGCTGGAAGTTTGTATCCTTTGATCAACATCTCCCATTTTCCCCACTTCAGGACCTAGCAACTACCATTTTATTCTGTTTCTTTGAGTTCACTTTTTTGGATTCCTCATATAAGTGAGAACATATAGTATCTGTCTTTATCTGTCTGACTTCTTTCACTTAGTATAATACCCTCAAGCTTCATCCATGTTGCTGCAAGAGGCAGAATTTCCTTCTTTGTATGGCTGAATAATATTTCATTGTATGTAAATACGCCACATTTTCTTTAACCATTTATCTCTTGGTGGACACTGAGGTTGTTTCCATGTCTTTGCTATTGTAAATGATGCTGCAGTGACATGGGGGTGCAGACATCTCTTTGAGATAGTGATTTCATTTCTTTGAATAAATATTCAGAAGTAGAATTGCTGGATTTTATGGTAGTTCTATTTTTAATTTTTTGAGCAACCTCCGTACTGTTTTCCATAGAGGTTGCACCAATTTACATTCCCACCAACAGTACACAAAAGTTGTCTTTTCTCCACAGCCTTGCCAACACTTGTCTCTTGTTTATTGATAATAGCCATTCTAACAGGTATGAGGTGATTTCTCATTGTGGTTTTGGTTTGCATTTCTCTGACCAGATCTTCTTGATGTTTTTTCACACCATTTGGACTGCAGCTCAAATATCATCACCCAGAGAGTTTTGGTCTCACCACCCTATCTATAGTACCCTTTCTGTCACGCTATACTGGCCTGTTTTATATATTTTGTGGACACCAATTAACAATTGAAATTATCTTGTTCATTTATTTGTTTACTTGCTCATTGTCAGGCTTCTTCCTACTAAATAAAGGCTTACAGAGAACAGAAATCTTATTTGTGTCATTCACTGGTGATCTTTGGAGACAAAAAAACTGCTGGAGTACAGTAGGTACTTGAAAAGTATTTTTTTTAAATAAATTTATTTATTTATTTATTTATTGGCTGTGTTCGGTCTTCGTTGCTGTGCGTGGGCTTTCTCTAGTCGCTGGAGCGGGGACTTCTCTTTGTTGCAGAGCACAGGCTCTAAGCACGCGGGCTGCAGTAGTTGTGGCACGTGGGCTCAGTAGTTGTGGCTTGCAGGCTCTAGAGTGCAGGCTCAGTAGTTGTGGCGCACGGGCTTAGTTGCTCCGCAGCAGCATGTGGGATCTTCCTGGACCAGAGCTCGAACCCGTGTCCCCTGCATTGGCAGACAGATTCTTAACCACTGCAACCACCAGGGAAGTCCCTTGAAAAGTATTTTAAAATGCATGATTCAATGAGTAAATAAATGGATGAATGAATACAATGTATAAGCACTGGGGACTTCGAGGTTAAGAGTTTGCTGCAAGAACTCAGTCTAGGTCACTAGTTTTAGAGAAATGTGCTAAGTGTTAATAGAGGCAGATGTAAATTGCTGGAGAAAAACAGAAAAGGGGGACAGGAAGGCTTCAGAGAAAAAGTGATTACTAAGTAGATTCTCTTCGGGGGATGACAGAGAGTTGGCCAGAAAAGAAGGGGAGGAAGGACATTCTGCGTAGAAGTAACAGTATGTGAATAGCCTGTTCTTAGGAAATCAAAACAATCAAGGGAGTGCAACTCCAGGCACTCAGAAATGTCATTCTGGTTTTTCGTGAAACAAATTTCAAATACAACTAATACAAAAAGTGGGTAATTCCATATCAGGGATCCTAGTACATAGACACGTGGTTTAAGAGGAATTAGAAAGAATCTTTCTAAACAATAACTATAAATCTCTAACAAGAAAGGAGGTGCATCTAAGAGGCTCTTGGATATATTTACATTTTAATAGAAAAATGAACAAGATGTAGACACTTCTCCACACTCTTGGAGAAGCGGAATGAGGGAGATGAACCTCAGGAATTGTGTGAGGTCAGAAGAAGCTGTGGCTTAGAAAAATTCTAACAGCCCCAAAGGACTTTCAGACCCTCAGTAGGAAAAAGAAATATAAACCAACAAGGTAGAGGCCATCCCTCCACTCATGGAAGTTAGCATAATATAATTGTTGACAGAAAGAAGGCAAACCTTTCAGACTGGAAATATTGCAAGCAGCAGCAAGCACAGGGAATAAAGATCAAGATGGTTGAATGTCATTTTACATAAATTTATGCTTCCAAACTAAAAACACATTTAAATTAATTGAAATAATTGAAAAGTTTTGATAATGGAGAGATTTATCAATTTCTCTGAATATGGAGAATGAGCAAAGGAAGTATCAGAACAAATAATGGCAAGTACAGAAGAAAAATATTGTTGCCCCATCCAGTAATGACAGATATAGGATGTTGTAGCTAATTCTGGTTTAAGAGGACACACGAATTACTTTCACTCTCCAAAAAATACCCCTTTGGGTTAAAGTCACTGTGTCTAAATCCAAACATTTCCTGGCTTGGCTTTTTGTGAAGATTTGGGCTTTTTTAAAAATATATTTTCCATTAAATTTCCCTAGACCTCAGATATTGCACCAAAATGTGTCCTCTGGCTGAACTGTGCAATGTAGAAAATCTCTCAGAACCAGAATACTTTGGTTTGGACATTGATCCCTTAATGAATACTAAGGAGTTATTGTGAAATACTGAGTTTTAAGGGTCTATTTTCAACTATATGGGAAAGCTATCCTTTAGCTCACAAAGACCTGCTCTTGCACTCCTAATTATTTAGCAGGAAATATATGTTCTGAATGTCTCTGGTACACATGTACATTTATGACACATAATCGGATTTTTTGAGGTCTTTAAAGGGTAAAAGGGAGAAATGATTAAAGCATCCCTGGGGAAATATGAAGAACTCTTTGAGTCACAAAATTACCCCCAAATAGAGCATGTTCAAAGGGACTTTTTGTCTGCATAGTGAATAAAATTATTTATTTTTTTCATGCAAACTACATACACTTTTACAACTTAGAATTTAGCAACTCATCCAAACCACTGAACGTTAGGAAGTATCCTTGCCCAGTTTCTTAGAACTTTCACTGTTCCCTTTTCTTCTGAAGGCTGTTGTTATGAACATATATGTCAAAAGTGATTTATGTGCTTCAGGATAAGTTCTTGGTCCATGTTGTTATTCAAAATCTTCCTGTGCTGATTCAAGACCGCATCAAAAACAAATTTATGAGTTGACGTGGTTGAGCTGTGAAAAACTGACCTTAAGGTTTTAGACTGTTTCAGATAATTGCCTTACTGAGGTCCAAACCTCTTTCTGTTCAAATGGTTTTAAATTTTAATTTTACACTGCATGAAGACTGTACGTATAAAGGCATTTATCACTGGCACTCACTAAATTTACAATTATAAACTAGGAGGAAGCATATTTTTTTTTGCCTCCAGACAATAGATAAAAATTTAGCTATACTAATTATGTTCCAGATAATTGATATAATTTTTATGTCTCAAAGAAGAATTTTTCCAGTCAGTATCCTTTTAAGTTGTATTTTCTTTTTTTTCATAAAAAAAAATTTATTTATTTTTGGCTGTGTTGGGGTTTTCGTGGCTTCACGCTGCCTTTCTCTAGTTGCTGTGAGCAGGGGCTACTCTTCGTTGCGGTGCGCAGGCTTCTTTCTCATTGTGGTGGCTTCTCTTGTTGCAGAGCACGGGCTCTAGGCACACGGGCTTCAGTAGTTGTGGCTCACGAGCTTAATTGCTCGGCGGCATGTGGGATCTTCCCGGACCAGGACTCGAACCCATGTCACCTGCATTGGCAGGCGGATTCTTAACTGCTGCGCCACCAGGGAAGTCCTAAGTTGTATTTTCTAAGTACATACATTCCCAAGCTATAATAGCATGCACTCAAGAGGTGCTGAAAACTAAGTTTTTCTGTTAAGTCCAAGGACTACTAAAGAAGAGTCTATACATAATGGGAAGAATTGGCGAACATTCTTTCGCCTTTTCCTGTCAACATTAAGGTGAGAAGGGAAGACTTTTTAAGAGGCTATCTGAGAGGCCCAATAATATATTGAAGCTACCCTAGCAATACTATCAGTAAATATTACCAAGCGTGTTGAAATGTTCAAAGAAGTAAAGATTATATGGGGGAAAATATGAAATAGAGATGAACGGTATTGAGATTGGTTAAAAGTCAATACAGGGACTTCCCTGGTGGCGCAGTGGTTAAGAATCCACCTGCCAATGCAGGGGACATGGGTTCGAGCCCTGGTCTGGGAAGATCCCACATGCCGTGGAGCAACTAAGCCCGTGTGCCACAACTACTGAGCCTGCACCCTAGAGCCCTCGAGTCGCCACTAATGAGCCCTCGTGCTGCAACTACTGAAGCCCACACATCTAGAGCCCGTGCTCTGCAACAAGAAAAGCCACTGCAATGAAAAACCCGCACACCGCAAGGAAGAGTAGCCCCCGCTCTCTGCCACTAGAGAAAGCCTGCACACAGCAACGAAGACCCAACACAGCTAAAAACAAAACAAAACAAAAGTCAGTATAAATGTAAGAGTTATGATATGGAAAAATATATTTATAATCTCTATAATGGTTATCTAAGACCAATCTCTTGATGTAGGGTAGATTGTGGTTGTTACTCAAAAGGAATAGTTTGCTTGCGATATAGAATGAGGGCAAAAATAACACTTTCATCCCCCTCTCCCTCCTCTCTTTTTCTCTCTTCCTCTCTTCCCTCCTCTCCTTTGAACACTTGCTATGTGCCCCCACTCTGGTAAGTACTGGTATTATTTTAATTAGCAAGACAGAGAGTCTCCCTGCTCTTATGGAGACTGCCAATACAGATATAAAAATGGGGGCACAGAGGGAGATGTCCTTGAATTCTGGGTCTTTGTAGGTTCTCCAAGGCTGATTTCCTCTCTTTGCTGTTTCTTTAAATGTTCTCTTGCTATTGGAGCTTCTCTATTAGTATGACTATAAATAGGCTCAAGACTTTCAAATGTTAAAAATAAATTCATCCTAAATTTTCAACTTCCTTTCCGTTTTTTCTTTCCTTTCTTCCTCTTCTTTTTATCTTTTACTTTTATTTATTTATTTTTAAGAAGTGAAAAGGGGTGACACAGAGCTTAGACAAACAGATGGGTTTGCTCTACAATCCCTATCTGAAAGGACAAAAGCCATTCTGAATCGAAAGCATCTCAGAGATAGAGCTTTGGCTGGAACCCCTTGGCAGTAGAGGGAAGATAAGGAGGAGACAATGGAAGCAGGACAGCAAGAGGTCTTATATGCTCACTTAGTTCTCACCCCATAGGTCACTCCACCATCATCAGGGTCTGTGTTGCTCCAGATCCTGTCAGCAACATCAGATTATTGTGAAAATAAGCCCATAGACTCAACATTTACTTAAAAATCTGCACACAAGGAGAAATGAGGAGGATTGACTGTCAGCTGGAGGCCAAGGACCATTATACTTTAGTTCTCTTTTATACACGAATAAAACCCAAGATTCCCCTGATCTTTCTGGGCATTGTTTTTGGATCCAAAGGTGAGGGAGACCCTTGTAGTCACAAAGAAATGAACTTATAAACTTCTATTATACATTTGAAAAGAGATTCAAGTATATATTTTGAAAAAAGGGTGGAGCAAATGTAATGGAGGTCAAACATATATATGAAGAGATTCAAATTTATATTTTGGAAAGAAAAGGAGTTGTAGTAAACATGCAAAATACATCTATGGAGAGATTTTCAGGTTTATTTAAAAAACAAAACAAAAAACAGAGCCACCATATTTGTTCCAGAGAACAAAGAGAATTACGACATTTAGGGAATGAAGCATGTAAGATATTGTCTGTAGGTTGAGCTAACTATTAAACACAAAAAATCAGTTTCTGTTGATTGTGATGGGGAGGGCTGATTTTCCTCATCAGAAGAGATGGCATGAGCATGGACCATGAAGAAAGATATAGCAAGCTTTATAATAGTATTACAAACAATTTTTTTTATGGCAGCACAAGGACAAGAGAGAATTTTAACTCAGGGGATCAGGAGATACTTCATGGAAAAGATGTAAATGTGTGCACCTTGAGGAAGAAGCCACATTTCTGAAGGTGGGGATGCGAGAGGACAATAATGTGGTGTGATTCTAGCCACCCTGAGGGAATGTGCATAGTCATTTGTGTATTCAGCA
The DNA here is from genome assembly GCF_009873245.2 of Balaenoptera musculus. Lineage (NCBI taxonomy): Eukaryota > Metazoa > Chordata > Mammalia > Artiodactyla > Balaenopteridae > Balaenoptera > Balaenoptera musculus. Next base: position 125,801,784 of record NC_045788.1, on the reverse strand, counting down.
AATTTATTTTGAGCCTCAGGGTTGCACTTGGTTTACTGAGAGCATTGTGTGATTGGATCTTAGGAAGTGTATAAGGAGTATAAGGAGAGTTAAGGTGGGAAAAGGTAGGTTGGGGCTTGGAGATATGAAATATGGCTTACTTTTTAAGCAATTTTATATAACTTTGGTGAATACTTTTGGATCTTATTTAAAATAAGAAGGGTTGTAAAAGCAGGGGTGAGAGTTGAGATGTTCACTCTATAGCTTGATAGCTTGCTTTTCTGAGGCACTTTAAAAAATAGCTCGTGTTGGCCAAATATTCTCACCTCTAGAGGAAACTGAACACCTCTAGGGGTGTTCTGCCACCCCCTATCCATCTCCAAGGAGAAAGGTGTGTGATTCAGGACATGGGACAAGGTCACATAATTGGGCTTGGGAGATGAAGAAGAAAATAGCAATAAAGGAATGAACGTTTACCTTCATTATGGAGTTTTCTTTTAATTTTGATCTCTATCACTCTCTCCTGCTTCCAAGTTGGATCATTTCCCTTTTTGTTTTACATGGGCTCTTTTAGAGATTTTTAATTTTCACGTAAGATGTCTGGCTTTGGACCACCTTCCACTTCAGAGAAATCCTGGGCCTTAGAAAGCCAAGGAGGAAACATTCTGGAGTCCAGGGTAGAAAAAGGAGGAGGAGGATGCGTTGGTATACACACATACCTTGTTTTATTGCACTTAGCAAATAATTGTGTTTTTCACAGATTGAAGGTTTATGGCAACCCTGCACTGAGCACGTCTATTGGTGCCATTTTTTCCAACAGCATTTTCTCCTTTCATGTCTCTGTATCACATTTTGGTAATTCTTGCAATATTTCAAACCTTTTCATTATTATTATATTTATTATGGTGATCTGTGATCATTGATGTTCCTATTGTCATTGTTCTGGGACACTGCAAACTGTGCCCGTATAAGATGGAGAACTTATGAATGGTAAGTGTTGTATGTGTTCTGACTGCTCCATCGACCAGCTATTCCCCCATCTCTCTCCCTCTCCTTGGGCCTCCCTATTCCCTGAGGTACAAGGATATTGAAATTAGGCCAATTAATAACCTTGCAATGACCTTGAAGTGTTCAAGTCAAAGAAAGAGTCACACATCCCTCATTTTATTTATTTATTTATTTTTATATATTTATTTATTTATTTGGCTGTTTTGGGTCTTCGTTGCAGCATGTGGGCTCTTAGTTGCAGCTCACAGGCTTCTCTCTAGTCGTGGCGCACGGGTTCCAGAGCATGTGGGCTCTGTAGTCTGTGGCACGCGGGCTCTCTGGTTGAGGCGCTCGAGCTCAGTAGTTGTGGCGCACAGGCTCAGTTGCCCCACGGCACGTGGGATCTTAGTTCCCCAACCAGGGATCAAACGTGCATCCCCTGCATTGGAAGGCAGATTCTTTACCACTGGACCACCAGGGAAGTCCCCATCCCTCATTTTAAATCAAAAGCTAGAAATGATTAAGCTTAGTGAGGAAGGCATGTCGAAAGCTGAGATAAGCTGAAAGATAGGCCTCTTCTGCCGAACAGTTAACCAAGTTGTGAATGCAAAAAAAAAGTTCTTGAAGGAAATTAAAAGTTCTACTCCAGTGAACACACAAATTATAAGAAAGTGAAACAAGCTTATTGCTGATATGGAGAAAATTTTAGTGGTCTGGATAGAAGGTCAAACCAGCCACAACATTCCCTTAAGCTAAAGCCTAATCCAGAGCAAGGCCCTAACTCTCTTCAGTCTTTGAAGGCTGAAAGAAGTGAGGAGGTTGCAGAAGAAAAGTTTGAAGCTAGCAGAGTTGGTTCATGAGGTTTAAGGAAAGAAACCATCTCTAGAAGATCTAAGTTTAAGGTGAAGCAGCAGGTGCTGCAGCAAGTTATCTACAAGGTGTAGCTAAGATAATTAATAAAGGTGGTTACACTCAACAACAGATTTTCAATGTAGACAGAACAGCCATATATTGGGAGAAGATACTATCTATTTGTGACTTTCATAGCTAGAGAGGAGATGTCAATGCCTGGCTTCAAAGGACAGGCTGACTCTCTTGTTAGGGGCTAATGGAGCTGGTGACTTGAAGTTGAAGCCAGTGCTCATTTACCATTCCAAAAATCCTAGGGCCCTTAAGAATTACGCTCACTCTACTCTGCCCATGCTCTATAACTGGAACAACAAACCTGGATAAGTCATTTGGATTTTCGAGTCTTATTATTTAAGAAATACATTTCTTAAGGCTATAGCTGCCATATATAGTGATTCTATAGTGATTCCTCTGATGGATCTGGGAAAAGTAAATTGAAAAAGGACTCACCATTCTAGATGCCATTAAGAACATTCATGATACATACGAAGAGGTCAAAATGTAAAAATTAACAGGAGTTTTGAAGAAGTTGATTCCAAGTCTCATGGATGACTTTGAGGGATTCAAGACTTTAGTGAAGTAAATAACACAGATGTGGTGGAAATAGCAAGAGCCTTAAAGTAGAAGATGTGGAACCTGAAGATGTGACTGAATTGCTGCAATCTCATGATAAAACACAAACAGATGAAGAGCTGCTTCTTATGGATGAGCAAATAAAATGCTTTTTGAGATGGAATCTACTACCAGTAAAGATGCTGTGAAGATTGTTGAAATGACAACAAAGGATTTAGAGTATTACATAAACTTAGTTCATAAAGCAGAGGCAGGGTTTGAGAGGATTGACTCCCATTCAGAAAGTTCTACTGTTGGTAAAATGCTGTCAAACAGCATTGAATGCCCAGAAAAATCATTCATGAAAAGAAGAGTCAATTGATGCAGCAAACCTCATTGTCTTGTTTTAAGAAATCGCCACCGCCACCTCAAACTTCCACAACCTTCACCCTGATCAGTCGGTGGCCATTAATATTAAGGCAAGACCCTCCACCAACAAAAAGATTATGACTCATTGAAGGCTCAGATGATGGTTAGTATTTTTCAGCAGTATTTTTTTTTTAAATTTATTTATTTTATGGCTGTGTTGGGTCTTCGTTTTCTGTGCGAGGGATTTCTCTAGTTGTGGCAAGCGGGGACCACTCTTCATCGCGGTGCGCCGGCCTCTCATTATCACGGCCTCTCTTGTTGCAGAGCACAGGCTCCAGACGCGCAGGCTCAGTAGTTGTGGCTTGCGGGCCCAGTTGCTCCGCAGCATGTGGGATCTTCCCAGACCGGGGCTCGAACCCGTGTGCCCTGCATTGGCAGGCAGATTCTCAACCACTGCGCCACCAGGGAAGCCCCAGCAGTATTTTTTGATTAAGGTATGTACATTGTTTTTTTAGACATAATGCTATTGCACACTTAATAGACTACTGTATAGTGTAAACGTAACTTTTATTTGCACCAGGAAATCAAAAAATTCATGGGACTTGCTTTATTGTGATACTCATTCTATTGCAGTGGTCTGGCACCAAACCTGCAATATCTCTGAGGCATGCCTGTATCTGTATTACCTGTGGGTCACAGGTGGTCAAAATTAGGTGGCTGTTTAGGTAGTGATAAACAGCTTTTGGAGTTCAAAGTCCCAGCCAGTAAGAGACAGTATACCTGGGCTTCTCACGTTTTCTGTGTTCTATAGAAATCTCCTTGAAACTCTAGCTATGCCAGGACCTGATGGCTTACACAATAAAGAATTCAAAGACTTGACTATGTTTTTGATCAAAACTAGACTAATTTCTCCTCTTATTCTGTTGGTTTAGGAACTTTAGGGAAATTAAACATGATCGTATATTATGTTCTAGCTATTACATGCCTGTGCATTTACATGCTTGGAAATCCCTATCTCCTACATTCCAGCAATCTGTATATAATATTTTATTTTACTTCACTTTTTGTTTCTTTAAATTAAACTATAGTACACATGGAGTAAAGTGTGTAAAATAGTATCTTAACTGTAAGTCTCATTGAGTGTTTAAATTATCCAGATCAGATATAGAATAATTCAAACAATCCCATAAATTTCCCTCATGTATCTTCTCAGACAATAACCACCCCTTCTTCAGAAAAATCCACTATTTTGACTTCTATGATTATCTAGTAATTCTATTATTGAACTTCATACACATGGAATCATATTATATATACGCTTTTGTGTCTGGCTTCCTTCACTCAACATAATGGTTATGAGATGCACCCATGCCCTGAGTGTGTTGTGTATTTGTTCTTTTTATTCCAATGTAGTATTCCATTGTATAATCACAATTTATTTATCCATTTCCTTATTTGGGACATTTGTATTATTTCCAGTTTTCGGTTATTTTAAATAAAGCTTCTTTGAATATTCGAATTAGGATTAGTGTAGAAGTATGATTGGTGAATAGTTATGTCTAACTTTAGTAGATTCTACTAAACTCTTTTCCAAAGCGGTTGTTCCAATTTACACTCTACCAGCAATGTTTGAGATTTCCATTTGCTCGATGTCCTTGCCAATGACTTACATTGTGGTCTTTTTAAATTTTAAACAGTCTGTGGGTATGTAGGGTTGTCTCATATGGTTAGGATTTGTCTTCCCCTGACAAATAATGATACTGATAATGTTTTTAATTTTTATTGCCCATTTCGATTCTTCTTTTGTGAAGTCCCTTTCCAAGTCTTTTGCCCATTTTTAAAGTTGGGTTGTCTGTCGTTTTATTATAGATTTGGGGGAGTTACTTTTATATTCTGGATACAATTCTATTGTGGGATATATGTGTAATAAATCTCTCCTCCCAGTCTGTGTCTTGCCTTTTCAATCTTTAATGGTCATCCCATCAATGGGTGTTCTTAATTGTAATGAAGTCAGATGCATTTGTTTTCCATGGCTGCTGGAACAAATGACCACAGACTTCGTGGCTAAAACAACACACTTCTTATCATACAGTTCTGTACATCAGAAGTCTGACAGGTCCCAGTGGGCTAAAATCAAGGTGTCAGAGGGGTGGTGTTCCTTTCTGGGGGCTCTAGGAAAGAATTCCTTTCCTAGCTTTTTCCACCTTCTAGGAAAGTAGCTTCTGTATTTCTTGGCTTGTGTTCCCATCTTCCATCTTCAAAGCCAGCAAACTTAATTCCATCTCAAACTTCATTCACTTTTACAATGTAATCTAACATATTCACAGGTTCTGGGGACTAGGATGTGGGCATCTTTAGGGGGCTATTACTCATATTTAATAATATTTAATAATACCACATCATATTTAATAATATATTTCTTTTAATGGTTAGTGTTTTTTTCCTTAAATCTCTGACTGTCCTAAGGATATAAACATATATTCTCTTATGTTCTCATCCAGAAGCTTGACTATTTTAGCTTTCATGTTTCAGTCTATGATCTATATTAAGTTTGTGTATGGTGTGAAGTAAGGTGTTTTTTTTCCCACATGAATATTCAATTGACCCCTAACCCTTTATCGAAAAGACCTTTTTTTCTTAACTGAATTGCATTGCAGTGTTGTTGTTCAAGTTACTCTGTAAAGGTAGGTCTGTATTTGGAGTCTCTTCTGTTTCTTCTCCTATTAGTTTCCTGCAGTGGCACTAATACAATAACACAAACTGGTGGCTCAAGACAAAAGAAATGTATTCCCTCTTAGTTGGGGAGGCCAGAATTCTGAAATCAAGTGTTGGCAGGATCAAGCTCCTCCAAAGGCTACAGGGGAGAACCCTTCCTTGCTTCTTCCAGCTTCTGGTGGCTCCATATATTTCTTGGCATAGAGCTACATGACTCTAATTGCTACCTTCTCCCCAGGGTGTCTGAGTCTCAAATATCCCTCTGCTTTTCTCTTATTAGGATACCTGTTATTGGATTTAGGGCCTACCTTAATTTGATTACATCTATGATCTAATCAGATCTCTTTTTCCAAATGAGATCATTTTCACAGGTTCTGGACATATCCTTTTGGGGCCACCACTCAACCCACTGCATTTCTGTTTCATTGGTCTATTTATCTATTCTCATATTAATACCTAAAACCTAGTGTTAATTACTGTAGCTTGATAGTAAGTTGTGAAATTGAATTATATAAAATTTTCAACTTCATTCTTCTTCATTATTGTCTTGGCTATGCTAGGTCCTTTAACTACCTATATAAGTCTTAGAATTACCTGTCTATTTCCACAATAAACCGTACTGGGGTTTTGATTGGGATCACGTTGAATCTACAAGTCAATTTGTGGCTAATTAAAATTTTAATAATATTAAGTCTCCTAATCCATACTTGTGGGATATCTGTCCATTTATTTAGGTCTTTAAAAAATCTCTCAGCAATGTTTTTTGGTTTTTATTTTAGAGGGCTTGTTTAACTTTCATTAGATTTATTCCTAGATATTTTATTTCTGATGCTATTATAAATTGTAAAAATTGTATTTTCTAATTGTTGCTAGTGTATAGAAACATAACTGATCTTTACATATTATTCTGGTATCCAGAATTTCTGCTAAATTTACTTATTAATTCGGATGGTTTGTAATATAGATCCTTTGAATTTTCTATGTATACTACCATGTCATCTACAAATAGTGACAGTTTTACTGCTTTCATTCCAATCTTTATACCCACTCCTCCACCTTTTACTTTATTGCACATTTTAGAATTTCTATACAATGTTGAATGAAACAAATAATGGTAGCTGTAGGTGATTTGTAGGTGCAGTTTTATCAGATTATCAGATTAAGGAATTTTCCCTTTAATTCTTTTTTTGCTGTCAGTTTTTATCATGACCAAGTGTTTCGTTAATCAAATACCTTTTCACTATCCTTTGGTACAATTGCTTTTTCCCCTTTATTCTGTTAATGTGTTAAATGATATTGATTGGTGTTCAAATGTTAAAACCGCCTTGTATTCCTGGGGTAAACCCCACTTCCTCTTTTTTATATATTATTTGACTCTCTTTGCTAAGATGTTATTAAGGATTTTTATATCTATATTCATGAGAGATACTGGCCTATGCTTTTCTTTTTTTCAATGTATCATTATTATGCCAACTTCATAAAATACGTTGGGAGACATTCTTCCTTTCCTTAATCTCTGAGAACGTTTGTGTGAGTTTGATATTATTTCTTCCTTAAATGTTAGTAATAATTCTCCCGGGCCCAGAGTTTTCTTTGTGAGAAGGTTTTAAATTATGGATTAAGTATAATCAAGCTCAGGTTTATATAAAGCATATATATGGTCACACAGCATATATATTTGTATTTTCATACTGTTTCCTTAAACTTTTAATGCATCTTTACATATTCAAAATCTCAAATTTATATTTGAAACACTTCTATCATGTATCTGAATGACCTACAAATAGCCAAAGTAACCCTGCTAAGAAAAATAAATATTTTCTCAGAATGTCTGAGAAGATTAATTAATTAAACCAATGCTTATCGTATGCCTACTATGTGTCAGGAATTTTGCTAGTTAGCGGTACTACCAGCTGCTCAAAATAGAGTGAAGCCCACAGATACTTAAGCAAATAAATTATGAGACATTGTCACACACAGGCACACAAAGGAGATATCTATTAATCCAGCAGGGCTGGGAGGACATCACAGAGGAGTTTGTATTTGGGCTGGACCTTGAAGGACGAATAGGATTTCATCAGCCAGAGAAGAGAGGAAGGACTAGGCTGATGGTAGGTTATATGTGAAGGCACATCTGTGGGAAAAAGTCAGATGTAAAAAGAGGGATGAGCTTGGTGTCAGAGGGGAATAGAGTATTTGGGGGGGCAGTGGTAAGAGTTGTTGCCCTAAAGAAATATCAGGACCTTTGGGAAGGACCATTCTTTGCCACATAATAAGTTGAATTCTATTCATTAGGCAGCCACCAAAGGATTTAACCAATGGACTGACCTAATTAGAGCTGTCCAATGACAGTTAGTCTGGCAGTGGGGTGGAAGACATATTTGAGTGAGGAAAGACTAGAGGAAGATAAAAACAAATGGTGCACCACTAAACACAATGAAAATTATACAAATATCAAGGAATAGTTTGTTTCACTAAAGTTATATGAGAACTAAAAATTCAGTGCTCAAGTTCTTTTTTTGGTGGAATACTCAAACATTTTTTTGTTTGTTTATCTAACTTCTATCGAGTTGATTCATTTTTATAGCAGGCTTGGAAAGACATCACTGTTTGGATTATAGCAGTCAGCACTCAGTCAGGGAAGCAGAGCCATGACGAGAGCTATGAGATAAGGGGTCTATTAGAGGAACTAGATCTTTTTTTTTTTTTGAACTGGTATTTATTTATTTTATTTTATTTTTTTAATTTTTTATTTTTTTAACATCTTTATTGGAGTATAATTGCTTTACAATGGTGTGTTAGTTTCTGCTTTATAACAAAGTGAATCAGTTATACATATACATATGTTCCCATATCTCTTCCCTCTTGCACCTCCTTCCCTCCCACCCTACCTATCCCACCCCTCTAGGTGATCACAAAGCACCGAGCTGATCTCCCTGTGCTATGTGGCTGCTTCCCACTAGCTATCTATTTTACGTTTGGTAGTGTATATATGTCCATGCCACTCTCTCACTTTGTCACAGCTTACCCTTCCCTCTCTCCATATCCTGAAGTCCATTCTCTAGTAGGTCTGTGTCTTTATTCCCGTCTTACCACTAGGTTCTTCATGACCTTTTTTTTTTTTTCCCTTAGATTCCATATATATGTGTTAGCATACTGTATTTGTTTTTCTCTTTCTGACTTACTTCACTCTGTATAACAGACTCTAACTCCATCCACCTCACTACAAATAACTCAATTTCATTCCTTTTTATGGCTGAGTAATATTCCATTGTATATATGTGCCACATCTTCTTTATCCATTCATCTGATGATGGACATTTAGGTTGCTTGCATGTCCTGGCTATTGTAAATAGAGCTGCAATGGACATTGTGGTACATGACTCTTTTTGAATTATGGTTTTCTCAGGGTATATGCCCAGTAGTGGGATTGCTGGGTCATATGGTAATTCTATTTTTAGTTTTTAAAGGAACCTCCATAATGTTCTCCATAGTGGCTGTATCAACTTACATTCCCACCAAGAGTGCAAGAGGGTTCCCTTTTCTCCACACCCTCTCCAGCATTTATTGTTTGTAGATTTTTTGATGATGGCCATTCTGACCGGTGTGAGATGATATCTCATTGTAGTTTTGATTTGCATTTCCCTAATGATTAATGATGTTGAGCATTCTTTCATGTGTTTGTTGGCAATCTGTATCTCTTCTTTGGAGAAATGTCTGTTTAGGTCTTCTGCCCATTTTTGGATTGGGTTGTTTGTTTTTTTGTTATTGAGCTGCATGAGCTGCTTGTAAATTTTGGAGATTAATCCTTTGTCAGTTGCTTCATTTGCAAATATTTTCTCCCACTCTGAGGGTTGTCTTTTGGTCTTGTTTATGGTTTCCTTTGCTGTGCAAAAGCTTTTAAGTTTCATTAGGTCCCATTTGTTTATTTTTGTTCTTATTTCCATTTCTCTAGGAGCTGGGTCAAAAAGGATCTTGCTGTGATTTATGTCATAGAGTGTTCTGCTTATGTTTTCCTCTAACAGTTTTATAGTGTCTTGCCTTACATTTAGGCCTTTAATCCATTTTAAGTTTATTTTTGTGTATGGTGTTAGGGAGTGTTCTAATTTCATACTTTTACATGTAGCTGTCCAGTTTTCCCAGCACCACTTATTGAAGAGGCTGTCTTTTCTCCACTGTATATGCTTGCCGCCTTTATCAAAGATAAGGTGGCCATATGTGCGTGGGTTTATCTCTGGGCTTTCTATCCTGTTCCATTGATCTATATTTCTGTTTTTGTGCCAGTACCATAGTGTCTTCATTACTGTAGCTTTGCAGTATAGACAGAAGTCAGGGAGCCTGATTCGTCCAGCTCTGTTTTTTTCCCCCAAGATTGCTTTGGCTATTTGGGGTCTTTTGTTTTTCCATACAAATTGTGAAATTTTTTGATCTGTTTCTGTGAAAAATGCCATTGGTAGTTTGATAGGGATTGCATTGAATCTGTAGATTGCTTTGGGTAGTATCGTCTTTTTCACAATGTTGATTCTTCCAATCCAAGAACATGGTATATCTCTCCAATTGTTTGCATCATCTTTAATTTCTTTCATCAGTGTCTTGTAGTTTTCTGCATACAGGTCTCTTGTCTCCTTAGGTAGGTTTATTCCTAGATATTTTATTCTTTTTGTTGCAGTGGTAAATGGGAGTGTTTTCTTAATTTCACTTTCAGATTTTTCATCATTAATGTATAGGAATTCAAGAGATTTCTGTGCATTAATTTTGTATCCTGCTACTTTACCAAATTCATTGATTAGCTTCAGCAGTTTTCTGGTAGCATCTTTAGGATTCTCTATGTATAGTATCATGTCATCTGCAAACAGTGACAGCTTTACTTCTTCTTTTCCGATTTGGATTCCTTTTATTTCTTTTTCTTCTCTGATTGCTGTGGCTAAAACTTCCAAAACTATGTTGAATAATAGTGGTGAGAGTGGGCAACTTTGTCTTGTTCCTGATCTTAGTGGAAATGGTTTCAGTTTTTCACCATTGAGGACGATGTTGGCTGTGGGTTTGTCATATATGGCCTATATTATGTTGAGGAAAGTTCCCTCTATGCCTACTAACTAGATCTCATTAATTGTGCAAGAAGCTAAGTAAGTAAAGAGAAAGGGAAAATGGAAGATGAGAGTCACAGTCACTAACTAGCCTTCCTGAAACCCTGGTGGACAAATAACAACATGCAAGGGGGAATGCTGAAAAGATGTGTCCAGCCACCGTGGCACCTTGAAGGAGAAGCTGTAGAGGAGTCTATGGAAAGCTTTCCTCTGTGTAGCTACCACCCGTGTGAGTTTCAGCCAAATATCAGTGACCCTGGGGCTGCTATTGGTCAGCAGGGCCAGCGATTGGGAAGAAGATATGTAATGTGGAGCAGATGAGAGTGAGGTCAAGCTGAGATCTGCAGGGCAAGCTTGCCTCTGACTGCAAAAGGACTTTCAAAGAACAAGTTTTATCATTTTCACTCTGCACCAGAATCTCTCACATGTTCCCCTTTTGGCCAACTCTAACCTGGAACAAGACATGAAAGATGATTTTGGGGAATGTATCTACCCGAACTGAGTTGATCATAGAACAGGTATTACATATAACACTTAAATATGGGATATAATAAGATATAGGACATAAGATGTAAGATATACCAAGCCTTATGGAATGCTTGTTTATCTGATAATGTATGTAAGGTATTTAGTCTGGGATTTGATACATAGCAAGTGCTCAGTGAATACCGTGATTATCCCAGAATCTCATCCCTATTTTTAAAGTGTCCCGCACAAAGCAACAGGAAGCACATTGCAGTGTCAATGATTGTGTTAGGTTTGTCAAAAGTATAAACTTGAGGAGAGAGTCCAGGGGTAGCAGGTACTCTTTGTTGCCCACAGTATCACTTATATTTTCTTTATTACCAACAGAACACAAATTTGTTTGTAGTGGCATTGAAGCCCTGAGGTCTGGTTGTGGACCAATGAGATGAAAGCCAATGTTCCTGGTTGGGTTTCCCAGACAGCCTCTAAAAAGGCAGGCAGAATCAGGCTCTTTAATTTTCCACTTCTTTTCTTCTGCCTGGAACCCAGGCATGGTCTTCTTGTGACCATGGGGAGTCACACACATGCTAAGGATTGCTGAGCATAAAGCAATTAATCATAACAACACAAAACAAAAAGAGCTGGAAGAGTAGATCTATCTGCTAAAATAAAGACATTTCCAAAAGAATTGCAAATCACTAGAGGTCAATTTGAAAGCAAAAGGATAAGCAGCTTGCAGTCTGAGGTTAATGAAAAGGATGCTTAAGTGCATCTTTATAATAAAGTTCTCTGCAAAACGTCATTGTGAGTGTTCTCTTGGAATATTAATAGAGTTCTTGGATGTAGAATTTTCACTTCTCTTCTGCCTTGGGAATATTGAGCTCTTCTTTGCTCAATTATATTTAGGACATGCTCTGAATGAGCGGCTAAAGTCATCTCCACTTATGATTGCTGGTTAGTTATTTGAGTACTCCTGTTGCTCTTCTAGAAATAGTGGGCATTTCAAGTGAAAATAGAGGCCAATAACTGCCAGAAACATTAGACAATTAGGAAGAAAGAGGCATGGCACTCAAGGAACTCCAGGGTTCTCAATCCTCATTCAGGTCCTCTGATATGTTTCTCCTTTCCCCAATATGAATGTTCCATCCTAGCGTGTCTTAACTGCTTGCCATTTTCTGAACACAAATGATCCATTTCCAACTCTGTCACACTGTTTCCTTGGTGTCTTAGTCTACTCAGGCTGCTGTAACAAGCCCATAAATGACAGAAATTTATTTCTCACAGTTACCGAGGCTGGGAAGTCCAAGATCAAGTTGCTGGCAGATTCAGGGTCTGGTGAGGACCTGCTTCCTGGCTTGTAGACAACCACCTTCTAGCTGGGTGCTCACATGGCCTTTCCTTAGTGTGTGCTATTAAGGAGAGTGGAGATGGGGAGAAGAGAAGTAGAGGGATGGGGGAGAGAGAGAGCCCTGGTTTCTCTTCTCCTTATTATAAGGGCACTAATCCCATCATGAGGACACCACCCTCATGATCTCATCTAAACCTAATTACCTCCCAAAGGCCCCACCTCCAAATACCATCACATTAGGCTTTAGGGCCTTAATATAAATTTGGTGGGGGGCACAAATATTCAGTCCATAACACTTGGCATACCCTCACCCACTAGCTTCCCCTAGTAGTAATCATTGGGGAATGATTACTACTAGGGGAAGTAGTAATATCAGTTCAGGGCACTTATTATATCAAGCTCTGGATTATATGCATAACTCAATTTAATTCTCAGAACAGGCTTACAAGATAGGCATTGTTATTACCTTTATAAATGGTAAAATGATATCCTGAGAGGTTGAGACTTTTCTGAAGATCAGCTAGCATGTTTTCAAGCCAGGGTTCCATTCTAGGTGCTATAAAGCAGCAAAGCAGGTGCTTTAAATGAATGGCTCCCAAATTGTGGTTGTTGGACCAGCAATATCAGCATCACCTGTGAACTGAAGTGCTTGGGTTCTACCCCAAACTCACTAAATCAGAAGCATTGTGGGAGGAGCAGAAATTTGTGTTCCAACAAGCTTTTCAAGAGATTCTGATGCATGCTCAGCTAGAGAATTACTGCTCTAAATAAGTGTGAGAAAAGAATGATACATAATTGGTTATTTATTAGTGGACCAGGTGGTTTGCAAGTTAATATTGGGTATATATTGATGTGAACAATGTTCATCAGATGTGTTACTATGTTAAGACAGGCACCTGTGGCTCAAAACCACTATATGAAAAACCTCCCCATCCTCCTAGGTCTAGTTTAAATCTGACTTCCTCTGTAAATGTATTTTTTGTTTGCTTGCTTTTTTTTTTTTTTTTTTGCCTTCACTTCCATTTTGCTTGTCTTACACATGGTCGATATAAAGTATCATCTAGGGCTTCCCTGGTGGTGCAGTGGTTAAGAATCCACTTGCCAGTGCAGGGGACACGGGTTGGAGCCCTGGTCTGGGAAGATCCCACATACCATGGAACATCTAAGCCCATGCGCCACACTACTGAGCCCACATGACACAACTACTGAAGCCCACGGGCAGCAACGAAGACCCAACACAGCCCAAAATAAATAAATAAATAAATAAAATATCATCTATTCATCTCCTTCAGGGTTGGGACTACCTTCCATGTTTTGACTCAGTACAGCAACAAGCGTTGTCTCATGTATACTATTTGCTCAATAAACATGTTGGATTAATAGATCTGTTTCTATCTACAGAAACGCTTTACTTGGTTCCTTATACTTGAAATTCTGCACCAGAAAAATCTGTGATCATACACACAAAAAACCTAGTGCTTTTCTCCCTTTTCACTCTGGTGTATATTTATGTTGAGCAATTGCTAGCTTGAAATAGAGAGGAGCATCCCATTTGTATAAAATCCATAGGTAATTCCCAAATGTAATATTAAGTTGACGGATAACACATAACAGTTTAAAATACCCAAGCATTAAAGAATAGGAGGGATGAAGAAGGAAATGAGGAAATCTGAGAAATATATATTATTTTTGGAATAATTGCACATTGGCCACATGCTGAATTGGCTTAGGATCAAGTGAATAAAGACATCTCTGACAATGCTATTACTTTTTATTTGCCTCCTGTTTGCCTGTTTTCCAGTCCATCCATAACACTGCTTTCAATGTTATTTAATAAGATAATATTAAGAATTTGGTCCAATTAGAAATAAAGATTGACAGACCCTGGTGTATCCAAATAACATTTTTGTCTGTTTGTACTAGTACTGAAGTATACTCCTGCACACATGTTCTGCACCACTGGTTTCTGTGGTTACGTGATTCTTCATCCACCTGATATATCTTTGCATCCTAAGCAGGGTCTAGAAGTACTAGCCAAGGAGTACTGTCTTTGCAGCCCCCTTGGTACTACAAAGTCAGTGGGATGCAATAGATGTTGCTGACATCCGTGATTCTCAGGTGACCAAGGGTACTATGGAGACTAAAAGCCAAGGGTCCAAGTGACTGCATAAACTGTGATGCTTGCTACCTTACCCGGATCTCCAAGAAAAAAAACAAAGAAAATCCTGATTGTAGCATTACTGGTTTCAAGACATCAACTTGAACATGTGCATAATCAACTCTCCAGCATACCACTCACTGGGCTAAACAGAATTGGACTTAAAAAAAAAATTTAGACTCAACCCCAATTTTTGCTTCCATGCTTTAATAGAAATTAGGGACTTAGCAACAATACACAACATATTACAAATATCATCTTTTGATTTCAAATGTCATCCTAGGCCAGTCAATACAAGAACTGAAGGTTGAAATTGAGAGAAATCTTCTTATATGTGTATTTCAGTTTTGTTTCAGATAGGTACTTATCTCCAATAACTAATTTTTCAGTTCCTTTCTCTCTTGAAAGCCAAATTTTACCACAATCTTTGATATATTCAGAATCAATAAAATCATATTTTGTCCTCCAGCCAATGTTTGGACACAAAACTTTCAGGTACAGTTTCTGTGATGGTGCAGGAAGAGATGGGGATTGGGTGCAGGAGAGCATTTCTTATTTTAGTCTAAGTTCAATGAAAGCTCTTAAACTGTGTAAACTTTGCATTTAGATGAATGAGTCTGACCAATGAAATTTGGTGCATATTTTAAACAGAAGGAAAGGCTGTAATGATAGTAGAGGTTATTTTGGATGTGATAAAACTAGTGATACATTTTCTTATATAACAGCTGCAATCATCTGAGAAATAGGAGGACATTCTTGTCTTAATTTTTTGCTCCAAATAAAGAAGAAATATTTTGTCTTTTGTCTTGAATATATATAATCCTTTTTGTCCTGAGTAGATAACTTTCTGGAAATTGATATACGAGCATGGAAATGTGAACCTTATTAAAAATTAAATTTCTTTTGTTAGTTTATTACCAAACCTGTAATCATAAAAGAAAAAAATCAAAAGATGCAGACCAGCAGAAAGAACGTAATATTGGTGCATATACTTTCAGATACTTTAATGTATTGCTATTTTTGTTACCTGATTTTTTTTCCCTTAAAATATGTTTACATGTCAATAAGTACATATTACCACATGATTTTAACTGAATTTACAGCCTTTCATTATGTGGGTGTACCCTAACTTAACCAATCCCTTTTGTTGGATCTTTATATTATTACCAATTTTTCTATTACATGCTATAATATCTACATGACCATAATCTTTATAGGTTAATTTTTCTTCATATTTAATATTTATTTTCTTATAAAATACATCTAAAATTACTTTCTTAGTATAAAGAGGTAGAATTACTGGATCCAAGTTAAGAAATACTAGTGGAATTATTTCCTAAAAAATAGATGTGGAATTTTAGGTCAAAGGTCAAACATATTATCCTGACTTCTTAAACATATCACCAATTACTTTCCCAAAACTTTGGACCAATTTATATGACCATCAGGAGCTCATCACACATGACGCAATGCACTTCTCAACCACAATTTCTTTTATACATTTTCCCACATAACTAGTAAACATTAAAATTATTTCTCTTTCTTTATTTGTACTTGGAATAAGTCTTTTAAAATGTTGTTAGCTATCGGGTCTTTTTTATGTTAAGTAGGATGTATTTGTTACTTATTACAACCTTAAAATTATTGCAAATTTAGCCACTTAACACAACACTAATTTATGATCCCACAATTCTGTTAGGTCAGGAGTCTGGTGAGCTCAGCTGGTTCCTCTGGCCCGGGTTTCGCAGGCTGAGATCAAGTTGTTGGCAAGCTGGACTCTTATTTGGAGGCTCTGAGGGCGAGTCGGTTTCCAAGCTGGTCCAGGCTGTTGACAGAATTCAGTTATTTGGGCTGCAGGGCTGAGGTCTCTGTTTCCTTGCTGGCTGTCAGCCACGAGCCTCTCTCAGCTCCTTAAATCCGCCTGAATTCCTCATCATGTTGACCCTCCATCTTCAAGGCAGCGATGTCCTGTTAAGTCTTCTTCATGCTTTGAATCTCTCTGAATGCTCCTGCTGCATCTCTTCTGCCTCCAGAAATTTCTCTGCTCTTAAGGACTCATGTAATTAGATTGGACTCACTTACATAGGACAAGCCAGGATAATCTCCCTGTTTTAGGTCTGTAAACTTAATTATACTTGCAAAGCCCCTTTTGCCATGTAAGGTGTATTAGTCAGTATCCTCCAGAGAAACCAGCAATGGGAGATATATATCTATATATCTATATCTATATCTGTGCATATATATAGATCTATCTATCTATCCATCTATCTATCATCTGTCTGTCTATCTAAGCCAAAGTCCTTAGAACCAGGGAAGCTGATGGTATAAATCCTAGTCCTACTGCATCAATCAGTGAGGCAGAAAAAGGGAGCAAATTCCTCCTTTGCCTTTTGTTTTATCCCGGTCCTCAACGGATTAGATGATGCCCAACCATACTGAGGAGGGGAATCTATTGTACTTTACTGAGTCCATCTATTCAAATGCTAATCTCATCCAGGAATACCCTCAGAGACACAGAAATAATGTTTAATCTGGGCACTGCATGGCCAGTCAAAGGTGACACATGAAAATAACCATCACATTATGGTAATATATTTATTGGTTCCAGGGGTTAGGGTGTGGATATTTGGGGGCCCATTCTGCCTACCACACCATACAAGGGCCTCCACTATTTGGCTTGCCTACTGCATTCCTTAATTCTAGAGCAGGAATATGATGTTTTTATCTTTTGAAACTAAGGGAGAGTGTTCACAAACATCTGTAATAAGAATTATTTATTACTTATATTGTTTACTTATAAATGAACATATTCAAACATACTCAAAAATAGAGTGAGAGTCAAGAGAAATCCATGTGCCCATCACCAACTTCAACAATGCTCAGTATTTTACCAATCTTGATACATCTATTTGTTCACACTCTGATTTTTTGTTTTGATGTATCTTTGTTGGAGGAAATATCTTATTTGTGAAGACTAATTAAGCTTCATTTTTTTTGGGAATTGTAGTAGTTTCATATAATACAAATTAAAGAACAAAAAGTTAATAATCTAACAAAGCAAAAAGAATACTAGTGCTTTCCTCTCATTTAGTTGGGGGTATCAAAGTCTTGCCTAATTTACATAATTACCATTATGATTCATTGACATTTTGTATTAATTGTCTCACAATATAGGATTCTCTTCTTTTATTCTTGTGCCGGTACATAAGGGAAAGCTGAATGAAAGGGAATGGGAGAAATAGTCAGCTTTTCTCAGAGAATTTAAGAAATGAAACCCAGATTGCACAACATTTCTGCTTTTTTTCCCCCCCTCTTTTCTCTCTATGCCAAGCCTTGGGTATTTGCAGGGTAAGTTGTAATAGAAGATATTTTACTATAATAACATGATTAGTTACCATCATTGGGCAGCATGGAGGTATAAATAGACCAAATCCATGTATAACCCAAAATAACATTTCTGTATTTCAATGTGCTTTCATATCATATTTAACTGAGCATGTGCTGATGTTCTGGGAATTTAGTTGGAACAAAGTAATAAAGTACACCATAAAAATCTGGCTTCAGTCTGTGGACACCTGGCTCCAAGACTGGTGGAAGGGATTCCTCTTTCCAAGTGTTACAGTGAAGAGAAAAATCATGACCAACTGTTTCATTTAAAAAACTCTTCTCTATGTAAATATTTTTTAGATTAAACTACATATAAAATATTGTTTAGAGAATCATCCTCAAATTTATCATGTTACAAAACTGTATTATCTTATTCCTTTTTTTTCCCCCATTTTAGAGAATGATACATTCCTCTTTTACAAAATCAAACACTTGTGCTTTTTTAAAAAAAAATTTTATTGGAGTATAGTTAATTTACAATGTTTTGTTAGTCTCTGCTGTACAGCAAAGTGAATCGGTTATACATATACATATATCCACTTTTTTTTAGATTCTTTTCCTATATAGGTCATTACAGAGTATTGAGAAGAGTTCCCTGTGCTCTACAGTAGGTCCTTATTAGTTATCTATTATATATATAGTAGTGTGTATATGTCAAACACTTGTGCTTTTAATTCCAAACTTTCTCATCTCCTCTGGAGCTATGCTCCATTAAGTATCACTTTTTTTTGCCTCTATCGAGCCTTCTTACATTTTCAATCACTCATTTAATTTCACCATCACTTACAAATATGATTCACTTCTGTCTGAGAAACCCAATCCCTCTATTTCTTTTTTCCCTTTACCAATGAATTTCTTAAATATCCACCTCATCAGCAGTGATGTGGTTTTAAATTTGTCCTAATTCGTTTTCTGTCCCCATCAGGTTTACACAGCATCCTTCACAACCCCCAACAACTTACTGTTCCCTGAATCCAGCCATTTTTTTCAGTTGTCATATTCTTTAACCTTCAGTATTAATTGACACCATTAACCAAATCCACCCACCCATCCTTTCTTTGCCGAAATCTCTCCTTTGTGTTGCTTCAGACATGTTCTTATCTTGTTCTTATGCTACTCCTCCAACTACTCTCTTTACTTTTTTCACGTGTGATATCCACTTAGATATGGGAGTCCAAGGAACATCTACTCCTTGTTGCTTCCTTTTCTCTCTGTTTTGAGCTCTCCTCCTGGACAATATAATTCCATGGCTTCAACTTTACTTTCTGTGTAAACGGCTTCCAAATCCATGTTTATACTCCTGAATTTTCCTCCAAAGTTCAGTCTCAATTATCCAATTTCTGGCTTGACATTTCTGTCTGGATATCCTTCTAGCACATTCTATTTAGCAATTCAAAGAAAGGAACTTCTTGTCTTCCTTGTTAAATCTGTGTCTATCACAGTTTCCCATTTTCAGTACAACTACTACCTTGTCATTTAGGCTCAACATATCAAGCTCACCTTTGATTCCCATTGTTCCTGTCTCTTGTCAAGACATCAAATGTTAATAAGCCTGTCTGAGTGTATACCCATAATGAGTGTCTGTCTCCCTCCACAAATTAAATATCATTTAATCGCTCACTTCCGATTCCGTGAGCTCTTTTATATTTCAGAACCCTATTATCTTTGACTAGGAACGTTGCAAAAATATGTTAGCTTTTCTCTCCCACCTACTCTACCCGGTTAGCTTTTGAAGTCTTGCCAGTTTAATCTTTCTTGAATTTAGTTTTTATAATGTCATCCTCCAGTTCAAATCATCAATGACTCTCTTTTGTTAAAGCAGCAGTTCTCAGCTGGTGCTGCTTACTTCACCCCACCCCCAACCCCCGCTCGGGATCATTTGGCAATACTTGTGGCCATATTTGACTGCCATAACTAGGGCAGGGGGTGCCAGGAGTGCTGTTAAACATCCTACAGTGCACAGGACAGCTCCCTATAGAAAAAAATGATCTGGCTCAAAATGTCAAGGTTGAAAAACCCTGGTCTAAAGAATAATCGACAAATAATTAACTTGTCCTCATCTACACTTCATTTACAACTCCATGGGATTTTTACAATTTTTCCTCTTCGCCATTTCCCACCTTTGGGCCTTCGTTTATACATTTTCCTCCTTCATTGGTGTTTTCTTTTCTTACCTTGTCTTCTCATTAAAAAAAAAATCCCAATACCATCCAACTCTTAGTGTTCAGCTTTATTGCTATATCTTTCCTAGGACCCCATAACAATCCCAGTTGAAAGTGATGATCCTTTTTTCTGAATCCTGATGAGGATTTTTTGGTGTGTGTCTGTCTTACCATTTCTTGCCTTTTAATAGTTATTTATATAAATGCTTTTAATATTTATTAACCTTTACATTTATTTAAATAAAAACTTTATTGAGCTATAATTCACATACCATAAAATTCACCCTCGTAAGTATATAGTTAAGTGGTTTTTCGTATATTCACAGAATTGTGCACCCATCACCACTATCCAATTCCAGAACATTTTCATCACCCTCAAAAGAAAGCCATACCCATTAGCATTCACTCCCCATTTGCTCCCTCCCCCAGCCCCTGACAAGCACTAGTTTATTTTCTATGCCTATGTTTTAGTATTCTGGACATTTCATATGAATGGAATCATATGATAGGTTGTGACTTCTTTCACTTAACAAAATCTTTTTAGGATTAAAGACTATCTTGGGAAAAGCATGATATAAGATGTCTTATCCATATGACTGGCTTTTCACTTTGTAGTTACTGAGCAGTTTATTCAAGACTTTCCTGGCTTGTTTTATTCATCAACCCAGTCCCATTCATTTTTGATCTTTCAGAAATATGTTAATATTTCTTGTTTGTTGGCAAAACACCCTCCCAACCATTTCTTTACCACATTGTCTTCTCTGTAATGACTTTACTCCTTTTTATACTTTTTTATCAGCAGGGTTTGTAAAGTATTAGAGAAAAATATGTGAACAAATCTGCCATCTTGACAGAATTTTAAAGGCAAGAAAATTATCCTTTCTTGTTCAAATTTTCAAGTTCAGCTATGGCATTTGTGGAATAATTAATGCCATTAGTCAGGCTGTATTAACTATGATTTACGTTAAACCGTGGTTTATGTTAAAATTGGGATCTGACAAAAATGAGTGTCAAGTATATGGTGTTGATGGATATAATTAGGCTTCTCTGAGTGGACAAACATACTTAGAGCAAGAATTAAAGTGTCTGTAAAGTATTTGTATATGAGGATCTTGCTAATATAACCAAATTGGGCTTGAGGTCAGTACAAAATAATGTGTAGTCTGCGTTCTAACATTTTATTTTATTTTATTTTTATTTTTGGGGGTATAGTTGATTTACAATGTTGTGTTAGTTCCAGGTGTCCAGCAAAGTGAATCAGTTATACATATACATATATCCACTCTTTTTTAGATTCTTTTCCCATATAGGCCATTACAGAGTATTGAGTAGAGTTCCCTGTGCTATACCAGAGGTATTTATTAGTTATCTATTTTATATATAGTAGTGTGTATATGTCAATCTGCATTCTCCCATTTTAAAAGAAATGCAAATTTTAAACTTTTAACTGTGCACTCCATGGCTTCTTGAGATCATTTGGATTATTGGGGGAAAAAGCATTTCAGGCAGAGGCAACATTAAGCACAAAGCCCTCCCTGAACAAGGGACTTGCCTGCTTTGTTGAAAGAATAGTGATGAAGCCAACTGAGTTAAGGTGGAATGAAAAAGTAGGGGGAGATGTAGTCAGAGAAGAAATGTGGATCAGATCACATAGGTCCCCATATATCACAGTAAGGACATTTAACTTTTATTCTGAGTGACCTGGGGAGACATTGAAAGTTGTGAGTAGAGGAATTAGATTATATTTTAATAGAATCTCTATCTCTGCAGTTTGGAGAATACGCTGAATCTGGACAAACATATAAAACAGGGAAGGCAGTTAGGGGGTGACTGTAATAATACAGGCAAAAATAATTTTGTCTTGGACTGGGTTGTTGTGTGATAAACAACCAGATTCTGGATATGTTCTGAAGATACAGCAAATAGAATTTGCTGACAGATTTTGTGTAGAGTTTAAAAGAAGGAAAGACATCAAGGAGGATGCCTGAAGTGTTTGGTTGATAACTAAAAGGATGGAGTTGCCACTATATATGATGGGAAAGACTGGAGAGGGACAGGTCTGGAGTTTGTGGGAGAGGGGAAGATAGCTAGTTATCAGGAGTTGGGTTTTAGTCATTTTGTTTGAATTGCCTTCCAAGTGGATTTGTTGGGCAGGCATTTGGAATTCAGAGGAGAGATTCTGATTGGGGATGTAAATTTAGGAGTCATTAGTGTGTGGATAGTACTTACAGCCCTGAGACTGGATGAGACCAACTACAGGAAAAGTGTAGATGAAAGAGAAGCGATCAGGGACTGAGCTCTGGAGCACTCCAGAATCTAGATGTCAGGAGATAAGGAAGAACTGGCAAAGGAGGCGGGAAAAAAGGAGAAAAAGGCAAGTGAGCGTGGAATCTAGCTCCTCATTAGATAGTAAGCTGTGTAGGGACAGGAGTCCTACGTGCTTGTTCAGGTTGTATCCTTTTCTAGCATCTCATCCACAGGAAGCAATAATCTGTACTGACTGAATAAATAAAACAATGTCATCACTGCATCGATAGCTTGTATATGAAGCAGAGAGCAGAGAGGAAGAGTCTTCCTTTTCATATCCACGTGTCTCTTCCAGATGTCTTCCTGTTATTCTCACTCTGGTGGCTCTAGCCCTGAGAGGCAGCAACTGGTAATTCCTTTATTCTTCTAGATCACGTAGGACAAGGTGTTGTGGGGACCAGCTTCCTGTGCTTCTTCTAAGACTCATGGAAGATAATCAGCCTGTGCGTGCGTCCTCAGGGAGGAAGAGAGGGCTTAGGTCTTTTCTTCTAAGCTTTCCACGTTTTCTTTTCTCTCGGTCCAACACATTGTCCTAGTTGATGCTTTTGTGTTTTGGAAGAGAGTCACTTATGCCCTCTCAAAGAGACATCCACAACTGCATCAGTCTTCTGAGCCCTCAACTTAGCACCACTTGCAGCACTGAGCACCCCAACAAAGAACCCCATGAGTCATTTTCATCCTGTTACTCTGGTAATATTGTAATATGAGTAGAACAAAGTGATTTCCTTGGTGGTGCCTAGAAACTGTGTATGTTGACCTAGTTACAAATGTTCTCTGCATGGTGCAATACTACACAGCATGGAAGATTTATTCGAACATATATTTTAGAGTAAAATGATATAATGAAAAATAAAACTCAGAATTTTACTTTCAAAGTTTTTGCCAAAGGAAAAAATAACAAATTCAATTCATGAGGCTCATAATTCTCAATAAAAAGGCATAGAAAGTATAAGAGAATACATTTTTGAGCTTTAGTTTGCAACAGTTCACATACTACTATGACCATTCTTAAAGTTGTTGGAGAGATGGTGATGACAAATATGGTAGCCTAGGTGTGTTCAGGCCATCAACTGACTGAGGCAGATCCAAATTTTGAAGGAAAAAAAGCAAAACAAACCAAAGAAAAAGTTATCTTCAGAAGAACCAAACCACTGTCCTTCTTCAGTTGCTTGCATTCTTATGAAGATGTCAAGCATCTTCGTGATCATGACTTAGAACATCCTTCCATTTACTGCTTTAAAAGTTGCTAGGGCTTCCCTGGTGGTGCAGTGGTTGAGAATCTGCCTGCCAATGCAGGGGACACGGGTTTGAGCCCTGGTCTGGGAAGATCCCACATGCCGCGGAGCGACTGGGCCCGTGAGCCACAACTACTGAGCCTGCGCGTCTGGAGCCTGTGCTCCACAACTAGAGAGGCCGCGATAGTGAGAGACCCGCGCACTGAGATGAAGAGTGGCCCCCGCTTGCCGCAACTGGAGAAAGCCCTCGCACAGAAATGAAGACCCAACACAGCCAAAATAAATAAATAAATAAATAAATAAATAAATAAAAATGAAGTGGGAAATGTTCCTTCCTCCTCTATTAAAAAAAAAAAAAAGTTGCTAAAGTGTGAAAGTAAACTACCTAGAGCGGTGGGATAGGGAGGGTGGGAGGGAGGGAGATGCAAGACGGAAGAGATATGGGGACATATGTATATGTATAACTGATTCATTTTGTTATAAAGCAGAAACTAACACACCATTGTAAAGCTATTATACTCCAATAAAGATGTTAAAAAAAATAAAATAAAACCGAAAAAAATAAAGGTATTATTTTGCTTACCCAAAAAATAAAAAAATAAAAAATAAACTAGATCTGGATTTCTAAATCTACATTAGTATGTTATTGAGCACAAGAATGGTAAATGCGTAAAGCATGTGTCAAATTTCTCAGTTAATCCCTTTACTTCATAAAGGCAACTTTCATTCAAGGAGTCCCTAATGAGGGTGAAGCTGCACATTGTTATCTTACTAATTTTGATTTGCAAATTTCTGATGATCAACTTTACATAAATACATGTAATATCATGAGACAAATATGAGAAATAAATATTTCTTTTTCTGTAGATCTTATGCTTTCTAAAATAGGCTGAAGGGTTTCCTTTCTCCAATTTAGAAAATGCATTGGGGTTATATTTTAAAAGTAACACTTATGCAATTGGTTACCAATTCTTGATGAAATCTAAGAAAAGAATGGAGCATTTGCATTTGGTCAAAATGATTTTCAAACTTCCTCAAGGTTAAT
The DNA here is from genome assembly GCF_009873245.2 of Balaenoptera musculus. Taxonomy (NCBI): domain Eukaryota; kingdom Metazoa; phylum Chordata; class Mammalia; order Artiodactyla; family Balaenopteridae; genus Balaenoptera; species Balaenoptera musculus. The sequence goes on along the minus strand of NC_045788.1, from coordinate 125,777,079 downwards.
CAAACTTAATCAAAGAGTCTTCTGTCAAATGAGATGCAGGCTGAATAAAAGTTCCCATATAGAACAAAATCTTTTTGTGTTTACTTTACACTAACTCATATTTTAATTTATCTTCTCTTCTGTACTTTGTTACAAAGTATTCTCAAGCTTTTGGGTCACTCTTCAATTCATGCATGTCAAATATTGTGCAAAACTTCTTTCTTGGATGATAGTTACAATGACTTAAAAAGCCATTTTTCTTTGGTTTTCTTTATTCTCATAAAATCAATGAAAAACATCAGAAGTTTGGGTTATTGGTTGTCCGAACAAAATGCAATAGAGTGGGTGGCTTAAACAACAGAAATTTATTTTTGCACAGTTTGGAAACTAGAAGTCCAAGATCAAAATGTGGGTCAGCTCTGTTTTGGCAAGAGGGCTTGTAGATGTGTGCTCACATAACTTTCCTTGGTGTGTTTATTTGGAGCGATCTCTCTATTTTCCTCTTCTTATAAAGCCACCAATCCTATTGGATCAGGACTCTACTTGTATGAACTCATTTAACCTTAATTACCTCCCTAAAGCCCATCTCCAAATACAATCACAATGGGGGTTAGGGCTTCAACATATGAATTTGGGGGAGACACAATTCAGTCCATAGTACCGATATAGCATCAGACCTAATGATATCAATATTCCCAGTGGTTTAGTATCCTGCACAATGTTTCAGTTTCTACAAGCAACATTTACAGAGCATGTACTCTGTACCTGACACTGTGCTAGACCTGGAGTGTTATAAAGGTGAACAAGAGTCTTCTGCCTAGAAGTTTACAGTCTAATGGGTGAGATTGACGTACATACCCACAAACATCATAATACCATGTGAGAAGCAAATAGAAATGTGCACATGCTAATTCAGCAAAAAATTTCTCTCTATACTATATTTCCCATCAGTATATCTTAATTCATGATATATATATTTTTACATAGTAGCAGTCCATTTATTTCTGCTCTGACCTCTGATATAGCATGTATTGCCCATTGAGCCACAAGAAACCTATATTATGTTTTAGGTAGAGCATTTTATTTCTGAGCTGCCTTAGGATTTTGTGCCAGAAGTTTTGCTTGTTTCAGTGACTGTGGCAAAGGCTATCCTTGTGGCATCATTTCTCTTCAATCTTTTCTCTTCCTCGATATATGATTAGTATGATTTAGAATGCTTAGATCATTTTCACATCCTTGAAAAGTTAATTCATTTCCCCATCAACGGATAGGACTGATTTTTAAATTGAGGGATAGTTGATTTACAATATTTTGGTGTACAGCAAAGTGATTCAGTTCTTTTTCAGACTCTTTTCCATTATAGGTTATTACAAGACATTGAATACAGTTCCTTCTGCTATTCAGTAGGTCCTTGTTGGTTACCTATTTTATATATAGTAGTGTGTATCTGTTAATCCCAGATTCCTAATTTACCCCTTCCCTCTCCTTTCCCCTTTGGTAACCATAAGTTTGTTTTCTATGTCTGTGAGTCTATTTCTGTATTGTAAGTAAGTTCATTTGTATCATTTTTGAGGTTCTACATATAGGTCATATCATGATATTTGTCTTTTTCTGATTTACTTCACATAGTATGATAATCTCTAAGTCCATCCATGTTGCCACAAATGGCATCATTTCATTCTTTTTATGGCTGAGTAATATTCCACTGTATATATGTTCCACATCTTCTATATCCATTCATCCGTCGATGGACATTTAGGTTGCTTCCAAGTCTTGGCTACTGTAAATAGTGCTGCTGTGAACATTGAAGTGCAGGTATCTTTTCAAATTTGAGTTTTGTCTGGATATATGCCCAGGAGTGGGACTGCTGGATCATATGGTAACTCTTTTTTTAGTTTTTTAAGGAACCTCCATACTGTTCTTGATAGGACTGTTTTTAATTGGAGTTGAATCACTTGGCACTTCTGAAGAATATTTTCTCACAGATTTTTGAAATAAAATTAAACAAATGTTAAAGTTTTGCAATTGTGTCAATTTCTGTTTTGATGTAAAATGAAATTATGTGTGTCCATACATCAGTGTATTATGTAATTTATGCTTGGTAACCCTTTCATTGGTCACAATTAGTTCTGAAATCGTTGGTATCAAGAGTGGCCAAAAGACCACAGTTAATACACTTTTGAAACCCTCTTTAATATTGATGCCACCATCAGACCTTTTCAAGGCTGTTCTATGGTTAGTTTCCCAAGTGAGGCTGTTAAAGGTCAGGAGTACCCTGAGTTTACAAGCATTAAGCCTGGCTTTGTCCTACCAGCTTCCTCAGTGCTATTGTAAGTGTCGGGGTTTAAAACTCTTTCTATGTGTTTTGCCCTTTTATTTATTTTAGCCGGTGGACACACCTTTTCCTTTTTAAACTGGTATGTCGATGGCCTTTCCTTGTAATAACAGTTGACATAATTCTCTTGAGCTGAAAGAAAACACTATTAAGGAAAACGCTGGCTATTTCCAACTTTCTCAGACCTCTGTAAGGAGGAATGCAGGTCTCTACCAGGATCAGGTGGAGACAGAGCTACCAATGGGTACAACTAAGAATTTCAGGTTCTCAGGCAGAATTCTCTGTGCTTGGGATTTACATCTTTGCTCCTAGCCTGGGATGCAGAATTGGAACAATAATGAGAAATCATTTTTTTCACCTGTTGGATTTGCAAATGTTTTAAACAAGCAATAACAGCCATCGCTGGCAAATACTCAGGGATGTGAACGTTCCCTTACTTTGGTGGTAGGAATGTGAATTCCTCAACTGTCCTGGCACCAATTATTTGAATTAAAATTACTATACTTTATATAGCAATTCCAGTTCTTGAATTCTACCTTACATTAAAAAAATTACACCTGATAAAGGACTATGTGGACATAATGCTATTTGTAGTATGGTTTGTAGTGTCAAAAAACCATAAACAATTTGAATGTTCATGAGTAGGGAACTGAATAAATCATGGCACATGTGTGTGTGCATGCACAGGCACACACACACACACACACACACACACATGCACACACACACACACTGAAAAATGATATATTGGGATATATTAATGTCCCAAATGGGATGACTGTTCACAATATACAGTGAGATTTAATAAAGCAAATTCAAAGTAAAGTGAATAATATCAAGCTTAAAAAATCCCAAACCTAAAAATAGATTATGTAGTCCTTTTTTCCAGCTGGAACCATGGAGGGTGCAGAGAAGAAAAGATGGTTCCTGCTGAACTCCTAAAAAAGTGAAGGAATTTCACAGAGCTCAAGATCAGGCACCTGAGAAAGAAGTTTGCCCAAAAGATGTTTTGAAGGGCAAGGACAAATCTTATCTATGAAAAGGTAAGCCCAATCACAAGGAATATGGGCAGATGTACAGAACTGACACAAGAATGGTTAGGATGGAAAGATAAGCTGGCAACTTCCATGTACCTGCAGAACACATACTGGCATTTGTCATCACGATCAGTATCCATGGTGTGACCCCAAAGGTCTGAAAAGTGTTGCAGCTTCTTCATCATTGCCATATCTTCAGTGGTACCTTTGTGAAGATCAACAAGGCTTCAGTTAACATGCTGAGGATTGTGGAACCACATATTGCACATTAAATTGCCCTGACAGACAACACATTGATTGCTGGCTCTCTTGTTAAATTTGGAATCAACTGCATGGAAGATCTGATTCACGAGATCTATACTGTTGAACGATGCTTTCAAGAAACGAACAACTTCTGCTGGCCCTTCAAATGATCTTTCCCATGAGGTAGAATGAAGATGATGAAGATCATCTATTTTGTAGAAGGTAGAGATGCTGGCAACAGAAAAGATCAAATCAACAGGCTTATTAGAAGGATGAACTAAGGTGTCTACCTTGATTCGTTTTGTAATCTAGTCAGTTAATAAACAGTGACTGCTTTCAAATTGAAATGTAAAACAAACATCCCCCCCCGAAAAAAAACCAAATTATGTGATTAACAAAAGAGAAAATGGGACAAGTATACATCCAATTCTTCACATGTGTTAACTATGGGAGATATGGGGAATTATTTACTTGTCATTCATTCATTTATTCATTATATTAAAAAAGGGAAGACACAGAGAGTAGAAGAAAAGAGGTGGAACACTCTTCTGGTGTTGGATGTTGGGTGAGAAGAGGGCTGGACACCAATATGGCAGTCAACCTCATTATCTCCTCCCTAAATGGGAGCAGGGAGCTTCCTCTTACTTTTTAAGCACAGAGGTTTGGAGAAGGATGTTTCCTGAGAAGGAGGAGAATGGCTGGACCACCCAAATTGCTTGCACTTAATGACAGCCCCTCTCCCTTGTACAGTTGTCTTTAGGTTGCCCAGTGTAGCTCTTTTCACAGCTATGTGCAACCATTCAGTAATATCTTGCCTCAGAAGATGTTCTGCCCTTACCAGTGACAAGCTCAAGCTCCTAGGGTGGGGAGGATGAGGGCAGCATAATGTTATTGATGGATGAAGGTACATCTACTCCAGGTATGAGTCAAAACTTCCAGATGAGTCAAGAAATTTGCCCCATATCCATGCTTCCCTCCTCATCCCACCCACAGAGCTAGGCACCAATCTGTGTGTGGGTTTGACTGCCAAAGATTTGCTAGGAGAAGAATATAGTAGGATAATGTTTGAAGCTATTAATCCATACTTTTTCTTCTCCCTGTATATATCTTTTCATCTCTCTGTTCCTCCTCATTTAAGCAGATCCTGGGGAAGTGTGAGGCAGGATATTGTTTCTGGCTATTAATTGCCAGTGACTGAAATTTGAAGGAGAAATCAGGCAAGATTGCCAGAAAAGGCAAAAAGAAAGAGAATATGGACCTCGACCAAGTAAGTGTCTGGGCCAGAGATATGATGGGGGGTGAAATTTTCCAAGCTAGAAAGTGCTTCCCATAGGAATAGGGAAGTGTAGGGAGGAGGTGAAGTGAGGAGTCTGTAGGAGCAAGGAGATCGGGTCAGTGCCTGATTTCCAACTATGTTAAGAAGGGAGTGGTAAGACTCCATGCAGAAAATGGATGCTTGGTATTGAAACAAATGAAACTAAGAGGATCCATTTCTCCAATGGCAGACATTTTGGTATTACAAAAAATGTTGCAATGAATTATCCTTGTGTCCCTGTACTAGATGTTTTTGGAATTTATATTTTAGAAGTTGACTTTCTGCGTCCTAACCTTCAAACTTTGCTAGATATTGCAAAAATTTTTAGCGTTATACCAATTTGCTCTCTCAATCTCTTAATCTTTTTCTTCTTAAATTTAAACTACACTCCCTATTGTAAAACTTCACTGCTCATTAATCATGGGTAATTAAGAATTTGAAAGTTCCCATTTCCCCGACTTCCTTACCACTACTTGTCATCGACAAACTTTTGAATTTTTTCCAGTGTGACGACATGAAATGGTATCTTGTTTTAATTTGCATGCTTCTATTACTAGTAAGTTACAACTTTTTTTTTCATATCTTTATTGGTCCTATAGAGCTTCTTGTCTGTGAACTGAAGTTTTATATTCATTTCTTTACTGGGCTTTTTGTCTTTTTCTTACTTATAGGATATTTTTATATATTCTAGATGGCAGTTATTTCTCAAATGCCTTGCAAGTATTTTCTCTGTCTCTAGCTTGCCTTTTAAACTTTGTTTATGACATCTAAAGTACGATATTTAAAATGTTTCTGTTATCAAATTTATTCATCTTTTAGTTTGTACTTAATGGTTTGGTTTTTTTATTCTTAAAAGATTTTGTTTCACAGCAGTTTTAGCTTCATAGTAAAATTGAGCAGAAGTTACCCAGAAATCCCGTATACTCCCTGCCCCTATACATGCACAGCCTTCTCCATTATCAATATCCCCACCAGTCACACATGTGTTACAATTTATGAACTTTTTTATTTTTTAAGAGATCTTTCCTTACTTCAATGTTATGAGATTGTCCCTACATTTTCTTCTAAAATTTTGAGGGTTGCCTTTAAGTCTTTAATCCATGTGTTCTTCCTATTTGTGTACGGAATGAGGAGGAATTCAATACCCTGATACATTTTAAAATTTGTTCCTCAATCACATGAGGTCAACCCATCCTATTGGCAGATTCACCTGCAGCCACACTGAAAGATTGAGGGTAGCAAAGCAGTTCATAGCAGGCATCAGGACTGAGCATTGTGGGTAAACCACTGGGCTCATGGATGAGCCTCTTATACCAAACAGTCAGCTAGTGGTGTTACCTGGATTAGTGAGCAGGATGACCTCTGTGGAATCCCCCATATCATGAACATTAACTAATGGGGAACCAGGGACATTCAACTGATTGAAAAAGGATACAGTGGGCCTAGACTCACAACTGGATATCAGGGTCTGGGTCAAAACAACCAACCAACCAGCAAACATAGCAACAAATATGGCAGAACTAACACAGCGAAAGTATTATCCAACCAAATGTAGACAATCCAGAGGAAAGCATTTTCTGGATAATGTTTCCTCTCTGTAATGTCACTAATTTATTTAACATACACTGTAGCCTTCTTTAAGTTCTTAAAAAACTCAACACAGTGGAGAGAAAAGAAAACTACTATTTTAATTGTTTAGCTGGAAAAAATAAAATTTATGTTTATTTCTCCCCTGCTAAAACAAAAACAAAACAAAAATAAAATCAATTTTAACTATTTGAGCAGAGATTACAATTTTGTCCTATAAGTAAAACAACTACAAGAAATTTCACAGTAATTTTAATATTTATACAGCTTTTTAAAGAAAATAAAACATTGAATTATAAAAAGCATTTACACTGGAGCACAGAGAACTATATTCAATATCTTGTAATAACCTATAATGGAAAAGAATATGAAAAAGAATATAGATATATTCACTTTGCTGTACACCAGAAATTAACACAACATTGTAAGTCAACTACACTTCAACTTAAAAAAAAAAAGCATTTATACTGGTATTATGCCTTCTGAAGTAAAATCTTAGTGTACATCATCTAAGTTTTCAGAATTAAAAAGTATAACCCAGAATCCAGCGTGTAATTTCCAAGGTGAGTGTCAATTTAAGTATTTGAAATACAGCATGATCTTTGTGATAAAATTAAAAAAAGAAATTAGCTGGGACTATCCCACATGCATTCTAAAGCCCCCAGTTAGCCTAGGTAATTTTTCTTATTCTTCCACAACACATAGCATTCTTTCTATGAATGACATCAGTTTGGAAATACCCCGTGGTTTCTGAGTTATAAATGGATAGCTCACCATGAACTCCTGATTATATTATGATTCATACTTTCACTTCTGTTTTTATACTATCATTTTGAAAAAGTGAAAGTGAAACTGTGTTTCACTGGCAAACAGTTCACTAGGGAGAAGAAAAATATGGTTGAATATAATAATTTACAAAATATTTAAGGTTTATTGTCTAAGAATATTGTGAAAACCATTTCTTAAGGAAAAAACAATGTAGTTGTGACCAAAAAATTGCTCTTAGAAAGTGAATCTGGGCGTTAACAGTGACGATTGTCAGAGTTCTGCTTTACATGGGAGCATTGCTTATGATTCCTTCTGGCATCTGTCTACCTATCTATCTATCAATCAATAAATCTTTTAAAACTCTTTTTCTTAATGGAACTGGTTTATGAATCATAGCCTTTTACCTATAGAATTTGTTCTCTTAACAATTACACTATGGTAGAAAGATGATGCTAGCTAGTGAAAGAAAGAAAGAAAGAAAGAAAGAAAGAAAGAAAGAAAGAAAGAAAGAGCGAGCAATAAAGAAAAAAGAACCATATGGAAATTTCCAACATAATTCCAGGCTTAAGAGCCTTTATTCATGTTTCAAGTTTCCTTAGGGCAGGTGTCATGCCTGCTCATTGCTGTGTCTCTTGTGCCTTTGCCAGTTCCTGGCACATAGCAACATTCAACAAATATTTGTTGAGTAAATAAACACAGCAGGTTAAAAGCAACTTCTTGTACTTCATGGTTTTCTGTGGAAAACCACAAGAAAAAAATGTGTTCTGAGGTCTCAGCATTCTAGTAACCAAGAAGTATCAGGAATCTAATGAGATCCTTCTCTTATGAGATCCTTAAAGTAGCAATGCTACTTTAAAGGTATCATAAGTTATGAGGTCTAAAACTAGATGCCTCAATGCCTTGTGATTCTTCATTTAACATTATTTGTAGAGTGGGAATTTTCCCAAAGATTATAAACCCTTTCTAAAGACTAATGTGATTTAAAAAATCTTTTATTAAGTATAAATTTATCTTCCTGGGCTGTCTGTCACCAAAGGACAGTTCCTATCAAAGAATTATGTCTTGTGGGTCAATATGTGTTTTCCTATGAATGAATGAATTCCTCAAAATCAAATGTCTCCTTCTCAGACCAAAAATATTTTCCTATCTACACTGCCTTGATGTTTGTACTTCAGATCTACCAGCTCCTTTAGCTTAAGGCATTGAAGAATGATCTTATCTAGGAGAGGATGTACCCTTCTATTTTAAACCATAATTAACATCTTAAAATGGGGTAATCTAACAGACCAGTTAGTCAGTCACTCTTTGTATTTGTAAGAGGTCGGAACACAGGAGAGATATGACTGTATAAGTGGTAAGGAGTGAAAAATGTTTAGAAGACTGTTTAGTAGGAAATAGAAAAGTTACTCCTTCCAAAAATTGTCTGGAAGCCCCCAAACATCATTTAAAAATATTAAAACATCCCAATGCCAGTTATACCAATAACCTGAGCTGAAAATAACATTGAGAACATGCTGAGAATAGCAAAGATAGTAAAAAAAAAAAAAAAAAAAAAAAAGGTTCTTGCTTTAAGCCATTACATTTTGGGATAGCAAAAGATTAATCAGCAATAGATTACCACAACAAAATTGCTATAAAGATTAAATGGATATTACTGAAAAGAATGTCAAACAGTAAGCTTCTCTTTGAAAACTTAAGAAAATTAAAAGCAGAAATATGGAAGTTATCTTACTGAGACAGAATAGCTTATAAGTCATTAAGACTTGATTTATAGCCTGTTAAATATTTTTTAAAGAAATAATAAGTTAAAAAGAAAGGGAGTTCGTCAGCCTGGCATATGAAAGAAGAAAACAAAGCTGGGACTATCCCACATGCATTCTAAAGTACACATGAAGTACACTTTGGCAGAGAATTCTAGAGACATTTGTTCCTGTGATTTGTCCTTTCTAGTGCTGATTGTTGAAATTGCAGCATTATTCTTTGCTTGATGCCATTAAACATCTTGTTTATATCAACTCTCACTTACTCTGAATTCATATTCACTAAGTAATATTTTTATTATAATTTGATTTCTGATATAACTTTACAAGGAAGGAATGCTTTGGCTAGAGCACGCTTTGGCAGTTATATCTCTCATTATAATTAATAAGAGATTTTTTTCCTGGTTTGTACAGAACTCTCTTGAATGTAGCTAGAATAAGTTACAATTCCCAAGTCTGACCAAGTCTGGGACACTGAGGAAATTGAATTTTCAAATAGACAAAGTTGAGCAACAGATTGAGCTGCAATGGCTTCCCCAAGGGTGTCGCCACTTTGATGGGCTCTCCTCATGTCTTATGGGGACCGTATGAATGAGTATCTGGTAAAATGCATGGTATATAGTGGTGCACCACTTACATGAGGAAGAGGGAAAGAAAATAGTGTACTGAGAAGAAGTAGAGCAGGGAGAAAAAAGATAGCATTCAGCATCTTTGACATATTAAGCTCCGATATATGGTACCTTGTCAGGTATTATGGTTAATTTCATGTGTCAACTTAACTGGGCCATGGGGTACACAGATATTTGGTCAAACATTATTGAAGAAGATGATGATGTTGTCAGTGAGGGTGTTTACTGATGAGACTGACATTTGAATTGGTAGACTGAGTAAAGCAGACAGTCCTCTGCAATGTGAATGGGTCTTATCCAATCAGTTGAAGGCCTGGAACGAACAAAAGGTTGAACCTCCTGCATGAGAGAAAACTCCTTCTGCCCTGGCTGCCTTTGAGCTGAGGCATCAGTTTTTTTGCTGCTTTCAGACTCTAATTGAAACGTCTGCTTTTCCTGGGTCTGCCTGCTGGTATTCAGACTGGAACTACATCATCAGCTCTAGTGAGTCTCCAGCTGGCCAATTGAAGATCTTGGGACTTGTCAGCCTTCATAATCATGTGAGCTTGTTCCTTATAAATAAATCTCTTCCCCCATCTATATACCTCCTATTTGTTCTGTTTTTCTAGAGAACCCTGACTAAATACATCAGGGGTCTTCCTGAAATGGCAATCACAAGAACATTTTACTGTTGCAAATGAATTACATCCTTAATGTACTCACTGGCAGGGGAAAAATGTTTTCATCTACACTAGATTTTTATGTGACTCAGTCTGAATATGTTTCCTATTTTTTTCTTTAATGAGAATACATCCCATCTCATTAACACTTATCAAATCTATACTCAGTAATGGAAAATTATATACAGTAATGAACTTAAAAGTTTGGTGTCCTCTTATGTCAGAGATGTCTGTGGTACATCTCACCTGGTTGGTTTTATTTGTGATGCTGCCACATTTGCTTTAGCTTAATAGGTTCTTCCCTCAAATCCCCAAACTCAAACTTGACTCATCTCTCCACTACCATGTCAACAATTCCACAACTTGCAAGTCCTACAAAAGTATTTTTAAGACTCATGTATTAAAGGAAAATATAAATCAACAAGTGGATATACTCCACGATGGTAACAAAAGACCATGCGTTAATTCCGCAAGCATTTATTGGGCACATACCAATGTACCAGACTGGAGAAACAAATATGAAACAAACACAGACCCTTTCCTTAAAGAGGGAAGATAGGAAAACAGATATGAAGGCTAAGAGGAAAAGGAAAGTGTCTGGCGTTTATGGAGCTTTTTCGCTTTACCAGACGCTATTAAAGACTTTACAATGGATCTTCCCAACAGCTCTCTAAGGTAGGTATTATTATCCCTCTCTCATGTATGAGGATACCTAGGCTCAGAGAGGTCCTCCAGTTAAGACAGTGGAAATTAAGGCTGGCATTCACTGAGCCTCAATGACAGAGTGGAGTTCAAATGGGGTTTATACCTTCACACATTTTCTGCTTTCTACTTCACCTTGTTGCTTTGTTCTAGAGCCACATTGTGTGATATGATAGCCACTAGACACATGTGGCTACTAGGCACTTGAAATGTGGCCAGTCCACAAAAACAGAAATATAGATCAATGGAACAGGATAGAAAGCCCAGAGATAAGCCCACACACATATGGTCACCTTATCTTTGATAAAGGAGGCAAGAATATACAGTGGAGAAAAGACAGCCTCTTCAGTAAGTGGTGCTGGGAAAACTGGACAGCTACATGTAAAAGAATGAAATTAGAACACTCCCTAACACCATACACAAAAATAAACTCAAAATGGATTAAAGACCTAAATGTAAGGCCAGACACTATCAAACTCTTAGAGGAAAACATAGGCAGAACATTCTATGACATAAATCACAACAAGATCCTTTTTGACCCACCTCCTAGAGAAATGGAAATAAGAACAAAAATAAACAAATGGGACCTAATGAAACTTAAAAGCTTTTGCACAGCAAAGGAAACCATAAACAAGACGAATAGACAACCCTCAGAATGGGAGAAAATATTTGCAAATGAAACAACGGGCAAAGGATTAATCTCCAAAATTTACAAGCAGCACATGCAGCTCAATATCAAAAAAACAAACAACCCAATCCAAAAATGGGCAGAAGACCTAAATAGACATTTCTCCAAAGAAGATATACAGCTTGCCAACAAACACATGAAAGAATGCTCAACATCATTAATCATTAGAGAAATGCAAATCAAAACTACAATGAGATATCATCTCACACCGGTCAGAATGGCCATCATCAAAAAATCTACAAACAATAAATGCTGGAGAGGGTGTGGAGAAAAGGGAAGCCTCTGGCACTGTTGGTGGGAATGTAAATTGATACAGCCACTATGGAGAACAGTATGGAGGTTCCTTAGAAAACTAAAAATAGAACTACCATACGACCCAGCAATCCCACTATTGGGCATATACCCTGAGAAAACCATAATTCAAAAAGAATCATGTACCAAAATGTTCATTGCAGCTCTATTTACAATAGCCAGGACATGGAAGCAACCAAAGTGTACATCAAGAGCTGAATGGATAAAGAAGATGTGGCCCATATATACAATGGAATATTACTCAGCCATAAAAAGAAACGAAATTGAGTTATTTGTAGTGAGGTGGTTGGACCTAGAGTCTGTCATACAGAGTGAAGTAAGTCAGAAAGAGAAAAACAAATACTGTATGCTAACACATATATATGGAATCTAAAAAAAAAAAAATGATCGTGAAGAACCTAGGGGGAAGATGGGAATAAAGACGCAGACTTACTAGAGAATGGACTTGAGGATACAGGGAGGGGGAAGGGTAAGCTGGGACAAAGTGAGAGAGTGGCATGGACATATATACACTACCAAACGTAAAATAGACAGCTAGTGGGAAGCAGCCACATAGCACAGGGAGATCAGCTCTGTGCTTTGTGATCACCTAGAGGGGTGGGATAGGGAGGGTGGGAGGGAGGGAGAGGCAAGAGGGAAGATATATGGGAACATATGTATATGTATAACTGATTCACTTTGTTATAAAGCAGAAACTAACACACCATTGTAAAGCAATTATACTCCAATAAAGATGTTAAAAAAAAGAAATTACATTAAAAAAAAAAGTGGCCAGTCCAAACTGAGATGTACTATAAGCATAGACTGCAAACCAGATTTCAGAGACTTAGTATGAAAAAGAATGTAAAATATCTTATTAATAATTTTTATATTGATTACTTGTAGAATTGATAATTTATGGATATACTGATGTATTTGTCATGGTTTTCCAGAGAAACAGATCATAGTACTTATCTGTCCATCTGTCTATCTATCTATCTATCTATCTATCTATCTATCTATCTATCTATCTATCTATCTATCTATATATCATCTATCTATCATCTATCATCATCTATCTTTCATCTATCTATCTGACAGAGAGAGACAGAGATAGAGAAAGAGACAGAGAGACAGACAGAGAGGAGAGAGAGAAAGGGATTTATTTTAAGGAATTGGCTTATGTGTTTGTAGGGGCTGGCAGGACTGAAATATACAGAGTAGGCTGGCAGTCTGGAGATTCAGGTAAAAGTTGCTATTGCAGTCTTGAGTCTGTGATCTGCAGGGCAGACCAGGCAGGCTGGAAACTCAGGTAGTGTAATGGACTGAATTGTTCCCACCTCTTTTCCCTCCCACAACAATTCATATGTAGAAGCACTAACCCATGATGCAACTATATTTGAAGATATGGCCTTTAAGAGGTAATGAAGGTTAAATGAGGTCATAAGGGTGGGGCCCTAATCTAATATGACTTGTGTCTTTATAAGAAGAGGAGGAGTCACGAGGAATGCATGAATTCAGAGAAATGGCCATGTGTGTACACAGTGAGAAAAAGGCTCTCTGAAAGCCAAAGAGAGAGGCCTCAGGAAAAATTAAACTGCCAACCTTGATCTTGGACTTCTAGCCTCCAGAACTGTGAAAAAATAAGTTTTTATTATTTAAGCCACCTAGTCTGTGGAATTTTGTTAAGACAGGCCTAAGAAACTAATACAGGCAGGGTTTCTATGTTACAATCTTGAGGTTGAATTCCTTCTTCTTTAGGAAATCTCAGTCCTTGCTTTTAAGGCCTTCAACTGATTGGATGAGGCCCACCCACATTATAGAGAGTAATTTGCTTTACTTAAAATCTATTGATTAAAATGTTAATCACGTCTAAAAAATATTTTCACAGCAATATCTGGATTAGTGTTTGAGCAAAAAACTGGGTGCCATAGCCTAGCCACACTGACACACAAAATTAACCATCACACTTGGGCTCAATAAAATATACAATTAAAATTATTTCCTTTTTTTCTTTTTAAAATGTGATTACTAGAAAATCAAAAATTTTGTACGTGGCTCACATTTGTCCATCATATCAGATTTCTATTGGACTCTACTGCTCTAGACATTTATGAAAGTAGATAGCAAGTTTCATAGAAGATATATGCACAAAGTGCCATGGGAGCATAGAAGAAAGACATTGACATCTATTTGGGGCTGTTAAGGAAGATTTTGCAGGGATGGTAAGATGACTGAAGTACAAACCCTGGAACCAGAATGCTGGGGTTGAATCTCTGCTCTGTCACTTCACTGGAGGGTGGACTAGAGCAAGAAATTTACTCTCTCTGTGCCTTGTTTTCCTTATCTGTAAAATAGGGGTAGTAATTTAGCCTCCTGCATGGGGTTGTTATGTAGTTTAAATGATTTTATACATTAAAGTATTTAGAACAGTGTCTGAGACAGTGTATTTCAGCAAATATTAATTAAAGAAGGTTGTGCTTGAGCAGAATCTGGATGAATGGGGAGCTGGACAGATCCTGAAGGGCTTATTGAAACGGGATGAATTTCCAGTGAAGGGAACATCAGACCCTCTTCTCTGGGCTTCACTTTCTGTCTTACCACAGGGAAATCAGCAGCTGGGTCTCAATTAATATATTCTGTGGTTTAGAGTTCAACCAACTTGAGTTGACTTCTTGTATCGTTTGGCAAATGCACTTGGCACTGTTCTTGGCACTCCTTTTGGTTCTGATTCTATCTGACCTCAGCAGCACTCAGCAGTGCTGACCATGGCCTTCTTTTCAAAACACTGGATTTTTAGCATGATTGTTTCTTGGTTTTCTCCAGTCTCCTGTGTGCTCCAACTTTGGCTCCTTTGCACAATTCGTCCTCTTCTGGGTCAAATTCAATCCTTATCTCTCTATTCTTCTCATTTTAAGCTCTCGTCCTAGAAAATTCCATACATACTCATGCAAGACCTTGGTTACCACAGATACTGCACATGACTCACAAATTTGTAGCTATAGTCCAAACTTTTCCACTGAGCTCCAGATCTGAATAATCAAATGCCTACCTGATTCCCTCCACTCTATGTCTCAGAGACATCTCATATTCAAGTCCTAAAACGTGTTCACCTGCCACTCCCCATCATATACACCTTGTTCATTTTCAGTGTTTCCAACTTGTATCTTACAAAGCCAGAAACTTCTGAGTTATACCTTATCCCTCTCCTTTATTCTCCAAATCCAACACAACATCAAGACTTAGTTCTATTCCTCTGAATCCAAGGCTGCCAATGTTTCTCACTGGATCACTGGATTAATCTTTGCACTCTTTTTGACCCCCTTCTAATTTCTTATCCACACTGTAGCCAGGCTGGTATTTTTGAATTTCAAATCTAATCATATCACTACTCTTCTAAAAATATTTAATAATTTCTCATGTTCATTGAATAAATTAAGGTTGTAATTTCTGGACCCTAACTACAACTGCAGCCCCATTTCACATCAGGCTTCTCGTCATTTGGCCACACAGATCTTTTGCCATTACCGTGTTCCAATCATGCACCTTTTGGCCATAGGACCTATTCCTCTGCCTGCACCCCCCTTCCCTATGTTCTCAGAGCATTATTCTCCTTCAGAGAATTTACCTTAATTATTCATTACCTTTGTTCATGTGATCCTTTGATTATTATCTGTGTCCTCCACTGGAATATAAGCACTCAGAAGTCCAAAAGGGCCTGTGTCTTTTTTCCCCTCCTCTTGTATCTCTGCTCTAACAGAGAAGGACAAATAAGTGTATGGTTTCAATCAGTGCTCACGTCAACTCTCCCTCGTAACTACTTTCATTCCACAGTTTCCATGTGCAGCCAGAGAGGTTCAGTTGGTTTACTGACACGCCCAAGATTGCAAAACTGGTAGGTGGAAGAACTTGGAACTGAAATCAGGTCATGCTGTTTTTACTCTTCCATACTTTATTTTAGACCTCCCTGTTCCTTAAGCTTGGGGAAAAAGAACCACATGACTATGCCCATCTCTTTTTTTGTTAGTGATTATACTGGACATCTAGGCTCTCAGGGACTGTACTTATTTATGCACATGCATTTTTTGGTTTTCTTTTGTTTATTAATTAACTTTTTTGGGGAGAACAGTTTTATTTATTTGTTTATTTGAAGTATAACTGTTCAGGTTTGTTACAGCAAAGTGATTCAGTTATATATATATATATGTATTCTCTATATATTTATATATGTATACTTTTTCAGATTCTTTTCCATTTTATGTTATTACAAGATATTTAATGTAATTCACTGTGCTATTCAGTAGGTCCTTTTAAAATCTATTTTATATACAGTAGTGTGCATCAGTTAACTCCAAACTCCTAATTTATCCCTCCCTCACCCACCTCTTTCCCCTTTGGTAACCATAAGTTTGTTTTCTATGAACATGCATTTTTTTTTTTGTTTTGGAAAAATAAACTGACTAATTTTTAATGAAATGTGATTAAGAGAAAATCACCTCTGATGGTCCCATAACCAGGACCTCTAGATATTTTTGATTAAGTGGAAGAAAAATATAGACTCAGAAAACTGAGAAAAAAATCTTTATTAATGAAAAGAAAGATTATTCCAGATATTCTGCAAGAAAAACAAATCCATTGAGGTGAAAAGCAGGATGGTTTAATTCAAGTACATAAATAAATACACTGACAAAATTTTACCATCTCTAGTAGAAATAATCAGAATGATTTGTCTGGTTATACATTTTTTATTAAGTTGGACCACATAAAATTGATGATGTTTGACTCTTTTTGACCACAAAACAGCATTTTCTTATGGTTCAATTCCCTCATAAAGAGATATTTCCCTAGTTCTTCTCTGAGATCCAGGAAAATTTTACTTAACAACCCATTAAAAAGAGGCCAACTTTGATTGACTTTGCTGACCAGAATGTTGATTTTTTTTTTCTTCTGCATTACCATATATGCACCCATTTTCCACCTGGATGCTGTGGACTAGTTAGAGGGAATTGCTATTTGATCAAGGGTAATGAGGCCCCATGTAGAATGGAGGAGCTCATGAAACTCCAAAGATCTACTGTCCCTATAATTTCCTTTTAGAGAAAATGACCTGAAGCAGTATCTTCCTGCAAATTTTGATATGACCCATGGCATACTCATGTTGAGTGAAAACAATGAGTGTGGTGGATTAGACTGGGGATCAGGAGGTAAAGTCTGTTAGAGAGAAGGAGATGAGAAATCATGTTGACTAGGAGAGATGTTCTCAGTTACTGAATTTCCAGTTCCTAATCTCTTTCTAAGAGGCCCTGCTATACTTTATATCTTACCTATGAATATCCATGAAAATTTCCTTTTGTAGCCTTCTAATAAAACTCCTTTTATTTGCCCTTGTTGGAGAAAATACTTTCCCTCACCACCAAACAATCACTGACCAAGACAAGAATTAAATGGGATGATATATGTGAGGTTTTTTTCCTTTTCTTTGATAAACTATAAAGATAAATATGAAGACCAAGTATTGAAAAAAATGAATTATTCTTCCTCTTGGGAAACTTAGGTTTCAGAACGGAAATTTATTTCATGTTGCCCAAATAGATGGTGAAAAACCAGTAGCCAAGCAAAGGAAGATGTTGCTTCAATGAGGTATGAAATGCATGTTATTAGATGGGTTTTTATCTTAGACATCAGCATAAGTGTACAAGCAAGCATCATTTATTTCCAATCCAGAGGATTTTAGAAGTCATTCAGTTGGATTTTCCCTTTTTCCTTCAGAAGGGATTAGTCTGAGCTCTTGCAGTTTATGGACAACCAAAGAGATCACCTCTGACCATACTTCAAGATTTAGTGATACAGCCATATATATCAATTGGCCTAGTCCTTAGGTCTCATTCCTTATGAGAAGGTTTCATCCCTGGAGCTGTATGAACAAGTGTTTTTAGAAAAATTGTTTTCTACAGCATAGAGAAACACACTGGAGAATATTATAAATGTATTTTATTTATTTCACAACCTTTTTAATTGGCCTTCAGAGGGGGTTATTCAAACAAAGATCGAGCTGAACTCAAAGGTTAAAGATCTGAAATCAGAAGACTCATCTTTCTTTTCAATAGATATATGTATATGTATAACTAAATCACTTTGCTGTACACCTGAAACTGACACAACATTGTAAATCAACTATACTCCAATATAAAATAAAAATTTTAAAAATTAAAAAAAGAAGAATCATCTTCATTTTCTTTATTGCAGAACATCAGTTCTTCATGGTTCTCTAATATCTGGCCTTATCTATGGATAAGAAGATCTGGGGTTGACCTACAGTTCCTTTTGAAATGTTTTTTCAGTAATTTAGAACAGATATCTTCATCTTTTTTATGTGTTATCCCTGGTACCAGGTATCAGTAGGATATAGGGTGATTTTGGAACTTTCCAAGGGTAAATGATGAGTGTAGAGTTCACATCAAGAGCTTTTAAGAAGATAACGTTTCTGGTTTAGAGGCCCAAAGACAATATCTCTGAACTGGGAGTAAAGATTGGATATGAGGGATTATGTTTCTTATTCCTGACAAGCAATATGTTGCATACAATGGGATGTAGATTTTATGGTGATTAGAGAGAGACTGAGCTTGGAGGGAACTTTTTATTATGAGATAAAAGTGCAGACCTTCATGAAAGTGTTTTCCTTAAAGCCGAGCATGAGACTTTGTATAGCCTTTCATCAATGCCCGCAATCATTCAGGCGCTCTAGGATCAATAAAAGTGTGTCAAGATTCTGAAGGCTCCACTAGTTCTCTGTCTGCGTGACATTGCTTCAGGAGTTCACTGACCGCTGCTGTCAACAAGGGGGCTTCCATAGCAAATGTTTATATCCTTTAAATATCTACTATGTACCAGTTACCAGTTGGGCAAAATGGGTAACATGATGTCACTCTATCATGTTTAAGGCACTGTGTCAAAGCCTATGTACTATTTTGGTTTTATCTTCAAAGAAACCCTAAAAAGAAGATATCATTGAAATATATTTTACAGATATAGAGGCTGGAGTTTAGAGAGGTGAGCCTGCCTGCTCCCGTCTACACACATACACATAACTATTAAGTGGAAGCTTCAGGATTCAAATGCAAGTTTATTTTATTCTTAATCTGGTGCTCTTAACTAATATACCTACTGTTTCCAAATATCTTTTTTTTTTTTTTTTTTTGCCTTCAAGGTGAAACCATGGGTAATCATTAATTAAATCCATTTCGCCTGTAATCTGCCTTTACTAGTCAAGGTCATTTTAATTGCTGCCACAAAAGACTTGCATGTCCTCCAAGTTGCACATAGCCTAAACAATAAGATGTTTGCTTAAACCATAAATAGTTTTCAAGAAACAGTTCTGTCTAGTTCGAGCTGAGCTGGTTAAGACTGCATGGGACCAGTGACCCTTCAACTGGGCATGTGCAAGTGTCTGCTTGGTGAACTTTTGAATGTGCAGAGGCCTGTAGCCTAGTTATACCTGCACAGGATGATCACTATGGCACCTTTTTCCAATCACCTGTATCTACGCTCCCCATCCTCCCCACCCTGCTTCTTTACTCTTTATGCCATAAATACCACAAGTCCCTTTCCTTCAGGGAAGTGGATTTGAGGTTTTTCTCCTGTCTCCATGCTTGGCTACCTTTCAAATAAACCCTCTCTTTACTGCAGATTTCTGTGTCTCAGCATTTTGGCTTGAAGTGCATCGGGCAAAAAGAACCTAGTTTGGTAACAAAGGGACTAAAATTCGAGTCATAGTAGTAAACCTGTTAGTAATCAATCAAGCAGATTATGATGGAGGAAAGCACAGACACTAAGAGAATATGGGGGAGACAAACAAACTTGATTGATGCGATAAGACATGGTACCCTGGAGAAAATGATCATGCTGATAAGTAAGAATCAGTCAATAGTGATGGAAGAAAACCGTATATCAGGCATTGGGAAGGGCATGTGCACATATTGGAAATGACATATTATTTTTCTGCAGTTGACACCTAGACAGATATTGCTGTTAAAAAGTAATTTATGCAAGAAGAGATGAGTCCCCAAATATGATATTTATGCTGTGGATGAAGAGGAAGAGAAGATTTGAGAGATGTTGAGAATAGGATTTACTAAATTTGGTAATTGGATTGAACGTAAAGAGGAGATGAAAAAGAAGAAAACCTTAAAGATGATTGCTAGTTTTCTGTATTGGCTGACTGTTTTATCAGAGGAGTGGCTACATAAGAGGAACAGGTTATTAGGAAAATGATGGGGTACTTCTACAGGACACAGAGGGGGAGGTTTAGAGTTGTACCAACGGATCTGGAGCTCAGCAGAGAGGTCCAAGCTAAAGATATGCTTCTAGAACTCATCAGCGTAAAGGATTTGGTAATTCAAGTCCTTAGAGGGAATAAGATGTTTTAGGGATAGTGTGAAGAAAGAGAAAGAAGAGGATGAGTAGAGGAGGTTCCAACATTTAAAGGATGGGCAGAGGAAGAGGAGCCTGTGAAAAGCGAAGAGAAGGAAAAACCAGGTAGGTGAAAAATAATCCAGGGTTGACTATAGTCAATAAAGCAAAGGGAGGTGAGAACTTCCAAAAAGAGTATGTATGGAACTGCTTCAAATTCTACAGAAAAGTGAGAAAAGATTGAAAAGCATCCTTTGAATTTAGCAATAGGGGGCAGATTGAGATAACATTCTCTTTAGTTTAATGACAAATTTTGTTGCTCACTTTCCTCACTGGGATAGGGCTTTGTGTGGTTAGAGATGGCTGGGGAGAGAGGTGTCGGCTTGGGGTTTGCACACCGCTCCAATATACATAAAGAGGTAGAATGGTAGAAAAGTATTTCTTTTGGCTCCTTGAAGTAAGATTACTGAAATCAGCCTCACATAATTTCTCTATGTGTGCACCCCACTCATGGAGATCAAGGGACTTCTCCTTAGAAGAAGACTGCTGCAGGAATAAGGGTTTATTCTTCTCCACCTTCAGAGCCTCTCTGAGTATAATCTATGCAGCAAACATTGGATGAAGAGTCTGTATTTTCAGTATCAGAAGTTGTGGGTGTCCAAATTATGTGTTTGTAGATTAGTTTTAAGAATATAACTTCTACCAATCACACTGAATGAGAATTGTGCTTTTATGCCTTGTGACACCAGGCAATTAATCAGAAATAAGAATTTTCAAGGTTAAGCTTGAAGTCAGGTAAGCTTGTGTGTGGATAATGCCTCGTACTTTCTGGGTGATCTTAGGCAGTTACTTAACTTCTTTTAGTTGCAATTTCCTCCTAGGTGAAACGGTAATGATGACAAGGTTTTTATAAGTATTTAAGGAGATAATGTAGAGGTCTTTGCACATAACCACTGCTCAGCAAATGTTAACCACTATTATTTCTACTTTAATCTCTAACGTTAATTTTTCTTCTCTGCGTTGGAACCCATCCTTGAATGGAGATTTTCATGCATCACTCCCGTACATCACCATAACCCATTCTCCTTAGGGTACTCAATCGCTCTTTTTGTTTCTTTCTTTTTAAAAATCTTTCTTGCTATTAGTCATGCCTAGCGGTCAATTATTTTAAACAAATTAATGCTTTTCTTTGGTACCTGATGCCTATTGAATGAACTTTGAATTAATTTTCTTCCTTTTCATGACCAACTCTTTCAAGAAATAGTCTACACTCACTCTCATTTTTCCATTTTCTGTTTTGTTCATAAACTTTGACATGGAATCTTAGCCTCCTGAAACTGCTTATGGGAAGGTCATTGGTGACGTATTTCTAGTGAAAATCAATGGCCTTTTAAAATTCTCAACCTCTTGGGCTATTCAGCTGCATGTGATTCTATTGAGAACTGCTTTCTTGAAAAAATCTCTTACCCTTTTCTGTGTCATTACAACATCCCCAATTTTCCCCCCACTGGCACTTCTTTTCTCCCTACATCCCAGTCAGTGGAGTTTCTCAAGGATTAGTCTTTCTTTTTTCTTTTATACACTAATTTCTTCACAGAGTTTTATTTACTTAGAGTTTTCATCATAAATTTGATGATGAAAAGTATCACATCTTCATGTGTTCTGAGTTTTTAACTTGTACTCAACCTTCATATTTCTAAATACCTTGAACCCCTGCTATCCTCTCATTTTTCAGCAGGTAAGCTCTACTTTCATCTCTTTCTTGGGTTTTACTACTTTCTAGCCAATAAGGACAACTCCCTTTTCTATATTTCTTTTGTGCTGTAACATTCAGGTTAGAATCTGCTTTGAACTCTGTGAAAACACTGTTCTCGAGCAGCTTATTTGTACTTTGAGGACAGCACTCAAATTGATATTTCTTCTGTGAAACTTAAACACTCGATAATTAATTACTATGTCCATTAAAAAAAAATGTCAATGTTGTAGGTGAAAAACAAAACATAGGTAAACGTTGGAGAAGAAATAGTTTTACACCCTAGAGTGGTGTAATACTTATTTGGGAACTTGTGTTTATTGTCAAGCTAAGTTTATTTAATAGTATTAGGAGACATAATAGGAATATGAGATTTAAATGTATTAAATATTGGGGGTCATATAAAACAAACATACTACACAAATTTTTTGTTAATTATTTGGCTTTGGAACTTAATCCATTTAATATGTTTCTCCATAACCCTGGTTAAGAAATGAAAAAAAAATTTTTTTCTGCAACATTAAAACTGAATATTCAGCAAACATTTTATGATTCACAATCTGGAGAAGGCAATTAATGCTGACTATAATTACTTTCATTAAAATCTGATTTGTGCAGTTAATTAGAAAAAATCCATGGGTGGCAAATTTTATGTTGAAGAAATACTTTATTTTGTATGGTATTGAGAAAGCTTTCCTAAACTTTCAGATTATTTTATTTGAAAAAATCCAAACTAAATCTCAAATAAATTGTAAATTCAGTAAGAAAAAAAATATAAATAAACGAAACAAGCTCCTTGATACAAATCTACACAAAAAGGGAGCAATTTTTCACTGAGTTGAAAAAAAGAACTATTTCTCTTATTCCTACCCAGTATATCTAGATTAGTCTCAGAAAGTACATAGACTTGTTCATGTGTTGTCTGGTTGAGAAATGACTAAGATTCTATTCTGGACGAGGTCACTTGGAAAGCTTCTTGGTGGTGATCAAACAAGAATTATGATACTATTTGGGGCTATATGTCAGAATATTGAAAGCTCAGTTTGAAGTCTTTTCAGCAGCTGAGTCACTGTAGTGCCCTTGCAAATGACTTTTATTTTTGCACCTCAATTTTTTCTATCACAATCCAAAGGGGAATTTCAATCCAAAAATACAATGAATTGCTTAATAATGAGAAAAATTTGAAATCAGAAAAAGGGAAAAGTAAAAAACCTAATAAAGTCTTGTAGGAATTTTGCCAGCTGAGAGGTAAGGGCCAAATGTGGATGAATTACAACTGAGACAATTGGATAACACCAGTATTTTATTTTAGTCTATCTGAAGGAAATACGTCTCCAAGATGGCATATTTTTAGCCCCAGATATCAGCTTTATTTGATATGTTGCTATTGTGCTTTTATTCATTCACTCCCTTATTCTGTCAAACAGATATGTGTTAAATATCAACTATAAAAAAGTACTAATACATATACATATATCCACTCTTTTTTAGATTCTTTTCCCATATAGGCCATTGCAGAGTACTGAGTAGAGTTCCCTGTGCTATACAGTAGGTCCTTATTAGTTATCTGTTTTATATATAGTAGTGTGTATACATCAATCCCAATATGTATATATATAACAGATTCACATTGATGTACACCTGAAATGAATACAACATTGTAAATCATCTATACTCCAATTAAAATAAAAAAAAAAGATGTTTTGGGAAGACTACGGAAGAGCCAGTTTTAATGTGGATGTTGAGAAAGGAATAAATCAGCAACATTAAAAAAAAAAAAGTACTAATGATGTGTGCCACCAGCAAAGTGTGTGATGAAGTTACAGCCCTTACCCATAAGCAGTTCTCATTCATCCTCACCCAGACCTTATCCCAAGATGGGAGCCATTTGTAGGTTTTATATGTTAGAGATTATGGGAGCCATGGAGGCTACAGTATTGGGAAAATGTGTTCCTGGCTTTTTGAACCCATCATATTTACTTTATTGTCTCTACCCTGCTGAAAACAGCAAGGAATTAAAGACTAAGAGGTAGACCTTGGAAAGTCAGAAACCTATTTTAAATGGCTCAGTTCCCCTGGAGAAGGGGGCGATGACCACTGTGAGTTCCAGCTGTGTGGGTGTGGAGTTTGTTGCTAAGACTACACTTAGTGATTTTGTGATACATGTTTAAGTGGTGGCTGAGATTTTTACAGATCTTTTCAAGAAGAGATTTTTATTCCAGGTGTATTTTTCTTTATAGTCTGTCTCCTTTCTTTCTCCCTCCTTTTTACTGTTACACTCTGCGTAACTTCAAAGATCTAATCCTTTTCCTTACAAAAAATTAAAAAATTTTAGAAGTTTATAAATAAACATACCCACAAATACAACAGGATGGACCCTCCTTTTTACAGTTAGGTTTATGAAAATATAGAGGAAAATAACTTAGTTGGAAATAGATTGATTCTATGATGCTAGGGATAGAAAAGGCAGAAAGAAGTGAATTTGCATGGTGTTTTCATATGACACATAAAGTTCAAGTTACTCCCATAGGGACTTGTCAGTCCTGAAGGATATTTTTTACATAGGGAGGAAACTTACTACTGTATTACTGGTAAACTCCTACGGTTTGTCCCAGGCCATATCTACTCTTCTAGACGTCTCTGACCCAGTATAAGTTACAATCAGAGGGGAATTTCCTTATTTGATGTCTTGTCACTTCAGTGACTTTATAAGTAGAAATGAAAGAACCCAGAAAAGTTTTGAAAAAAATTTTAGTTCTTCCTGGCAATTACATATTCTTTCTTCTGTATGTCATTTGTACATGTCAAACTTTTATTACCTTAGGAACAAATATGAAACAGTTCTCTGGAAAAAGGAATTTGATTTTGGGTCAACATCTGGGGAATACTTTTTTTTCTCTAGTAGCTCCACGATAAAATGTATGTTCAATATAACTGAGGAGAAAGACTACAAATATTGCTTCTAATTCATGTGTGTCCCTCTGTATAAGTACAATGAAAGTAAAATTTGAGTAATTAAGAGTATAAAATTTTAATACTTTAAAAAAATTGTATACTATGGACAACCATCTAGAAATTTACTTCAAATTTCCACTGATTTTCCTATATAGAAACAGGTACTGTCATATTCCTTTTCTGAAAAGTAAAAAAGGGAGCGACCATGAACAAATGTTTCATGGGTCATTGATTATAAGACTCAAGAAGATTGTGTGTGTGTGGGTGTAGGTATGTAAGAAAGAACAAAAGAAAGAGAGAGACAGAGACAGAAACAGACAGGGAGACAGAAAAAGAGGTGTTTGAAGGAGGAGAAAGAAGAGTGGTAAATAAAAAGTACACATCTATACTTAAAGTATAAACTTTGGTCTAAAATAATGCAAAGGAGAAAAACATGGCTATAAGGGAATACTAGGGAGAAAGAGATTGGTTAGATAGGATATTGCCCTTAGTAATTTAAAAAAAAAATTTTTTTTTGGCTGCGTTGGGTCTTTGTTGCTGTGTGCGGGCTCTCTTGTTGCAGTGAGTGGGGGCTAATCTTCACTGCGGTGCACAGGCGTCTCATTGTGGTGGCTTCTCTTATTGTGGAGCACGGGCTCTAGGTGCACGGGCTTAAGTAGTTGTGACTCACGGGCTCTAGAGCGCAGGGCCAATAGTTGTTGTACACAGTCTTAGTTGCTCTGTGGCATGTGGGATCTTCCCGGACCAGGGCTCAAACCCATGTCCCCTGCATTGGCAGGTGGATTCTTAACCACTGTGCCACCAGGGAAGCCCTGTCCATAGTAATTTAAGAATTCTATAGTTATGCATTTATTTCCTAAGGTACATGAATAGGTTCTGGTCCAAAATTTTACCTCAATTTATAATTTGGATTTGACTTTTCTGTTTTCCTTCATATAACTGTCAAGATGATCACACTGTTGATAAGAAGGATTAGGTAAAATTAATATAATTATTTGCATTATATTATTATAATTATTAGATCAATGAATTAGACCAGAATCATCCTTTAAAAAGTTTTAAAGTACTGTAAATTAAATCTATTCAAGCATTTTGCCATAAAAGAATGAAAAACAGAGACCAGAGACTTTCAAGATGGCAGAGGAGTAAGACGTGGAGATCACCTTCCTCCCCACAAATACATCAGAAATACATCTACATGTGGAACAACTCCTACAGAACACCTACTGAATGCTGGCAAAAGACCTCAGACGTCCCAAAAGGCCAGAAACTCCCCACGTACCTGGGTAGGGCAAAAGAAAAAAGCAAAAACAGAGACAAAAGAATAGGGACAGGATCTGCACCTTGGGGAGGGAGTTGAGAAGGAGGAAAAGTTTCCACACACTATGAAGCCCCTTCGCGGGAGGAGACAGGGGGTGGGCGGGTGGAGGGGGAAGCTTCGGAGCCACGGAGGAGAGCTCAGCAACAGGGATGCGGAGGGCAAAGCAGAGAGATTCCCGCACAGAGGATCGGTGCCGACCAGCACTCACCAGCCTGAGAGGCTTGTCTGCTCACCCACTGGGGCGGGTGGGAGCTGGGAGCTGAGGCTCCAGCTTCAGAGGTCAGGTCCCACGCAGAGAACTGGGGTTGGCTGCGTGAACACAGCCTGAAGGGAGCTAGTGCACCACAGCTTGCCAGGAGGGAATCCAGAAAAAAGTCTGGACCTGCCTAAGAGTCAAGAGACCATTGTTTCAGGGTGCGCGAGGAGAGGGGATTCAGAGCACCGCCTAAACGAGCTCCAGAAACTGGCACGAGCCACGGCTATCAGCGCAGACACCAGAGACGGGCATGAAATGCTAAGGCTGCTGCTGCAGCCACCAAGAAGCCTGTGTGCAAGCACAGATCACTATCCACACCTCCCCTACTGGGAGCCTGTGCAGCCCGCCACTACCAGGGTCCCGTGATCCAGGGACAACTTTCCCGGGAGAACACATGGCGCACCTCAGGCTGTTGCAACGTCATGCGGGCCTCTGCCGCCGCAGGCTTGCCCCGCATTCCTTACCCCTCCATCCACCCAGCCTGAGTGAGCCAGAGCCCCCTAATCAGCTGCTCCTTTAACCCCGTCCTGTCTGGGCAGGGAACAGATGCCCTCAGGCGACCTACACACAGAGGTGGGGCCAAATCCAAAGCTGAACCCCAGGAGCTGTGCTAACAAAGAAGAGAAAGGTAAATCTCTCCCAGCAGCCTCAGAAGCAGCAGATTAAATCTCCACAATCAACTTGATGTACCCTGCATCTGTAGAATACCTGAATAGATGAAAAATCATCCCAAAATTGAGGCGTTGGACTTTGGGAGCAACTGTAGACTTGGGGTTTGCTTTCTGCACCTAATTTGTTTCTGGTTTTATGTTCATCTTAGTTTAGTATTTAGAGTTTATTATCACTGGTAGACTTGTTTATTGATTTGGTTGCTCTCTTCCTTTTTAAAAAAAATAT
Source organism: Balaenoptera musculus (assembly GCF_009873245.2). NCBI lineage: Eukaryota > Metazoa > Chordata > Mammalia > Artiodactyla > Balaenopteridae > Balaenoptera > Balaenoptera musculus. The sequence continues at coordinate 125,749,495 of NC_045788.1, read as the reverse complement.
ATATTTATATATATATATATATATTTTTTTTTCCTTTTTCTCTTTTTGTGAGTTTGTATGTGTATGCTTTGCTTTTACCATTTATCCTAGGGTTCTGTCTGTCTGTTTTTTTTTTTTTTTTTGTATAGGTTTTAGTGCTTGTTATCATTGGTGGATATATTTTTTGGTTTGGTTGCTCTCTTTTTTCTTTCTTTCTTTCTTTCTTTTTTATTACTCAAAAAATTTTTTTATTTTTAATAATCTTTTAATATTTTATTTTAATAACTTTATTTATTTATATTCTTTCTTTCTTTCTTTCTTTCTCTCTTTCTTTCTTTCTTCTCTCTCTCTCTTTCTCTCTTTCTTTCTTTCTTTCTTTATTTTTTTCTCCCTTTCCTTCTGAGCCTTGTGGCTGACAGGATCTTGGTGCTCCAGGCGTGTGTCAGACCTGTGCCTCAGAGGTGGGAGAGCCAAGTTCAGGACATTGGTCCACAAGAGACCTCCTGGATCCACATAATATCAAACAGCGAAGGTTCTCCCAGAGATCTCCATCTCAACACTAAGACCAGCTCCACTCAACAACCAGCAAGTTACAGTGCTCGACACCCTACGCCAAACAAATAGCAAGACAGAAACACAACCCCACCCATTAGCAGAGAGGCTGCCTAAAATCATAATAAGGTCACAGACACCCCAAAACACACCACCAGACCTGGTCTGGCCCACCAGAAAGACAAGATCCAGCCTCATCCACCAGAACACAGACACAAGTCCCCTCCACTAGGTAGCCTACACAACCCACTGAAACAACTTTAGCTACTGGGGGAAGACACCAAAAACAACAGGAACTACGAACCTGCAGCCTGTGAAAAGGAGACCCCAAGCACAGTAAGTTAAGCAAAATGAGAAGACAGAGAAAAACAGAGCAGATGAAGAAGCAAGGTCAAAACTCACCAGACCAACCAAATGAAGAAGAAATAGGCAGTCTACCTGAAAAAGAATTCAGAGTAATGATAGTAAAGATGATCCAAAATCTTGGAAATACAATAGAGAAAATACATGAAATGTTGAACAAGGACTTAGAAGAACTAAAGAGAAAACAAACAATGATGAACAACACAATAAATGAATTTTAAAATTCTCTAGAAGGAATCAATAGCAGAATAACTGAGGCAGAAGAACGGATAAGTGACCTGGAAGATAAAATAGTGGAAATAACTACCACAGAGCAGAATAAAGAAAAAAGAATGAAAAGAATTGAGGACAGTCTCAGAGACCTCTGGGACATTAAATGCACCAACATTTGAATTATAGGGGTCCCAGAAGAAGAAGAGAAAAAGAAAGGGAATGAGAAAATATTTGAAGAGATTATAGTTGAAAACTTCCTTAATATGGGAAAGGAAATAGTCAATCAAGTCCAGAAAGCACAGAGAGTCCCATACAGGATAAATCCAAGGAGAAACACGCCAAGACACATACTAATCAAACTATCAAAAATTAAATACAAAAAAAAGAAAAATTAAAAGCAGCAAGGGAAAAACAACAAATAACATACAAGGGAATCCCCAAAAGGTTGACAGCTGATCTTTCAGCAGAAAATCTGCAAGCCAGAAGGGAGTGGCAGGAAATATTTAAAGTGATGAAAGAAAAAAACCTACAACCAAGGTTTCTCTACTCAGCAAGGATCTCATTCAGATTTGACAGAGAAATTAAAACCTTTACAGACAAGCAAAAGCTAAGAGAATTCAGTGTGACCAAACCAGCTTTACAACAAATGCTAAAGGAACTTCTCTAGGCAGGAAACACAAGAGAAGGAAAAGAACTACAATAACAAACCCAAAACAATTAAGAAAATGGTAAGAGGAACATACATATCGACAGGTACCTTAAATGTAAATGGATTAAATACTCCCACCAAAAGACAAAGACTGGCTGAATGGATACAAAAACAAGATCTGTATATATGTTGTGTACAAGAGACCCACTTCAGACCTAGGGACACATACAGACTGAAAGTGAGGGGATGGAAAAAGATATTCCATGCAAATGGAAATCAAAGAAAGCTGGAGTAGCAATTCTCATATCAGACAAAATAGACTTTAAAATAAAGACTATTACAAGAGACAAAGAAGAACACTACATAATTATCAAGGGATCAATCCAAAATAAGACATAACAGTTGTAGATATTTATGCACTCAACATAGGAGCACTTCAATACATAAGGCAAATGCTAACAGCCATAAAAGGGGAAATCAACAATAACAGAATCATAGTAGGGGACTTTAACACCCCACTCCCACCAATGGACAGATCATCCAAAATGAAAATAAATAAGGAAACACAAGCTTTAAATGAAACATTAAACAAGATGGACTTAATTGATATTTATAGGACATTCCATCCAAAAACAACAGAATACACTTTCTTCTCAAGTGCTCATGGAACATTCTTCAAGATAGATCATATCTTGGGTCACAAATCAACCCTTGGTAAATTTAAGAAAACTGAATTCATATCAAGTATCTTTTCTGACCATAATGCTATGAGAGTAGATATCAATTACAGGAAAAAATCTGTAAAAAATACAAACACATGGAGGCTAAACAGTAGACTACTTAATAACCAAGAGATCACTGAAGAAATCAAAAGAGGAAAGAGGAAATCAAAAAATACCTAGAAGCAAATGACAATGAAAACACGACAACTCAAAACCAATGGGATGCAGCAAAAGTAGTCCTAAGAGGGAAGTTTATAGCAGTACAATCCTACCTCAAGGAACAAGAAACATGTCAAATAAACAAACGAACCTTACATCTAAAGCAATTAGAGAAAGAACAAAAATACCCCAAAGTTAGCAGAAGGAAAGAAATCATAAATGTCAGATCAGAAATAAATGAAAAAGAAATGAAGGAAACAATAGCAAAGATCAATAAAACTAAAAGCTGGTTCTTTGAGAAGATAAACAAAATTGATAAACCATTAGCCAGCCTCTTCAAGAAAAAAAAGAAGACTCAAATCAACAGAATTAGAAATGAAAAAGAAGTAACATCTGACACTGCAGAAATACAAAGGATCATGAGAGATTACTACAAGCAACTCTATGCCAATAAAATGGACAACCTGGAAGAAATGGACAAATTCTTAGAAATGCACAACCCGCTGAGACTGAACCAGGAAGAAATAGAAAATATGAACAGACCAATCACAAGCACTGAAATTGAAACTGTGATTAAAAATCTTCCAACAAACAAAAGCCCAGGACCAGATGGCTTCACAGGCGAATTCTATCAAACATTTAGAGAAGAGGTCACACCTACCCTTCTTAAACTCTTCCATAATATAGCTAAGGGAGGAAGACTCCCCAACTCATTCTACAAGGCCACCATGACCCTGATACCAAAACCAGACAAAGATGTCACAAAGAAAGAAAACTACAGGCCAATATCACTGATGAACATAGATGCAAAAATCCTCAACAAAATACTAGCAAACAGAATCCAACAGCACGTTAAAAGGATCATACAACATGATCAAATGGGGTTTATCCCAGGAATGCAAGGATTCTTCAATATACGCAAATCAATCAACGTGATAAACCATATTAACAAATTGAAGGAGAAAAACCATATGATCATCTCAATAGATGCAGAAAAAGTTTCTGACAAAATTCAACACCCATTTATGATAAATACCCTCTGGAAAGTAGGCATACAGGGAACTTACCTCAACATAATAAAGGCCATATATGACAACCCCACAGCCAACATCCTTCTCAAAGGTGAAAAACTGAAACCATTTCCTCTAAGATCAGGAACAAGACAAGGTTGCCCACTCTCACCACTCTTATTCAACATAGTTTTGGAAGTTTTAGCCACAGCAATCAGAGAAGAAAAAGAAATAAAAGGAATCCAAATTGGAAAAGAAGCAGTAAAACTGTCACTGTTTGCAGATGACAAGATACTATACATAGAGAATCCTAAAGATGCTACCAGAAAACTACTAGGGCTAATCAATGAATTTGGTAAAGTGACAGGATACAAAATTAATGCACAGAAATCTCTTGCATTCCTGTACACTAATGATGAAAAATCTGAAAGAGAAATTAAAGAAACACTCCCATTTACCATTGCAACAAAAAAAAAATAAAATACCTAGGAATAAACCTACCTAAGGAGACAAAAGACCTATATGCAGAATACTATAAGACACTGATGAAAGAAATTAAAGATGATACAAACAGATGGAGAGATACACCATGTTCTTGGATTGGAAGAATCAACATTGTGAAAATGACTATACTACCCAAAGCAATCTATGGATTCAATGCAATCCCTATCAAACTACCAATGGTGTTTATCACAGAAGTAGAACAAAAAATTTCACAATTTGTATGGAAACACAAAAGACCCCGAATAGCCAAAGCGATCTTGAGAAAGAAAAATGGAGCTGGAAGAATCAGGCTCCCAGACTTCAGATTCTACTACAAAGCTACAATAATCAAGATAGTATGGTACTGGCACAAAAACAGAAATGTAGATCAATGGAACAGGGTAGAAAGCCCAGAGATAAACCCACACACACATGGTCACCTTATTTTTGATAAAGGATGCAAGTATATACAATGGAGAAAAGAGAGCCTCTTCAATAAGCGGTTCAGGGAAAACTGGACAGCTACATGTAAAATAATGAAATAGAACACTCCCTAACACCATACACAAAAATAAACTCAAAATGGATTAAAGACCTAAATGTAAGGCCAGACCCTAGAGGAAAACATAGGCAGAACACTCTTATGACATAAATCACAGCAAGATCCTTTTTGACCCACCTCCTAGAGAAATGGAAATAAAAACAAAAATAAATAAATGGGACCTAATGAAACTTAAAAGCTGTTGCACAGCAAAGAAAACCATAAACAAGATGAAAAGACAGTCCTCAGAATGGGAGAAAATATTTGCAAATGAAACAAATGACAAAGGATTAATATCCAAAATATACAAGCAGCTCATGCAGCTCAATATCAAAAAAACAAACAACCCAATCGAAAAATGGGCAGAAGAACTAAATAGACATTTCTCCAAAGAAGATATACAGATTGCCAACAAACACATGAAAGGGTGTTCAACATCACTAATCATTAGAGAAATGCAAATCAAAACTACAATGAGGTATCACCATACACCGGTCAGAATGGCCATCATCAAAATATCTACAAACAATAAATGCTGTAGAGGATGTGGAGAAAAGGGAACCCTCTTGCACTGTTAGTGGGAATGTAAATTGATACAGCCACTATGGAGAACAGTATGGAGGTTCCTTGAAAATCTAAAACTAGAACTACCACATGACCCAGCAACCCCACTACTGGGCATATACCCTGAGAAAACCATAATACAAAAAGAGTCATGTACCACAATGTTCATTGCAGCTCTATTTACAATAACCAGGACATGGAAGCAACCTAAGTGCCCATCGACAGATGAATGGATAAAGGAAATTTGGCACATATGTACAATGGAATATTACTCAGCCATAAAAAGAAACGAAATTGAGTTATTTGTAGTGAGGTGGATGGACCTAGAGACTGTCCTACAGAGTGAAGTAAGTCAGAAAGAGAAAAACAAATACTGTATGATAACACATATATATGGAGTCAAAAAAAAAAAGCTTATGAAGAACCTAGGGACAAGACAGGAATAAAGATGCAGATGTAGAGAATGGACTTGAGGACACAGGGAGGGCAAAGGGTAAGCTGGGATGAAGTGAGAGAGTGTCATGGACATATATACACTACCAAATGTAAAATAGATAGCTAGTGGGAAGCAGCTGCATAGCACAGGGAGATCAGCTCGGTGCTTTGTGACCACCTAGAGAGGTGGGATAGGGAGGGTGGGAGGGAGACACAAGAGGGAGGAGATATGGGGATATATGTATATGTATAGCTGATTCACTTTATTATAAAGCAGAATCTAACACACCATTGTAAATCACTTATAATCCAATAAAGATGTTAAAAAAAAGAATGAAAAAGAGTGTCTAAAGTGAGCCTACAAAGAGAGACACATTCAAAATTTGAAAGCATTCTTTTCATATTGAAATATCTAGTAATATTTTTCATATAAGAAAATCAATTTCCTAGAATAAATCTTTTTCTGATTTTTTAAAGCTTACCTATTAGGGCATGAAACTGACCCAATTTCTGTTACATAGCTCTGTAACGTATTAATAAACTCATTCAGGACTCTTCTTCTCTGCTTGTTCAAATCTTGAAATAAAAAATTTGTTTTACTTATACTAAAAAAAAAAAAAAAAAAAAAAAATTTTTTTTTATACCGACTGATTTCTGGTGGATCCCAGTATATTTATAGACCTAGCATGAGTTTTGAGGCTTTAAAATGCTTTCCAATATAATTTAGTATAAATAGGATGTTTGATCTTGAGTTCCTTGATGTTTGGGATTAACATATAGAGCAATATTTGGCTCATAGTAGGTACTCAATAAGTGTTTGTGGAAAGAATGAAATTTTCAAATTGAATATTCTAGAAGGACTGGTTAGCTTTGATTTGCTCCATAAAAATAAGCTGCTTTCCTAAACTTATATACTACTTTGCAACTTTCTGCTATAAGTCATAACTAAACTCAGCCCTCTTCAATATATAGATGTACCTGAAAAAATTGACCACCAATTCTACAAAAAATGATTTAAAAATTGTCCAAGGATTATTCCTCTGGAAAAGTATATCAAGTATTTGTTGGTATTCAAATTAAAATGTAATTCACACATAAAAGTTAAACTTTACCAAATTTTACAAAATTAAAAGTGAAAACAAAGCACCTAGTTTTATTACTATTGTTGAATTGGAAACCCAGACAAGCTACTGCACTGCTGACATTCTGGCCAAGGCCAGGTTCAATCAACAGCCAACACCAAGAGCATTGCAGATAGAATGCTGATTAGGTGGGCATACCCACCTCCCACCCCAGAAAACGTGTAGACCCCAGAGGCCCCAGATACATATTAGAGAAGAGGTTCATACCTTGGAGAGGAGCAACTGGTCTCCCATATTTCCACTTATTTGTATATAGAGATGAAGCTTGTGATGAATCCTTAATATTCATAAATATCCAAATAATTCTAATAAACCACTTAAAATGTATACCTTCTAGATTATGAAAATAAACAGATTTTCCTGGAACATTAATTACCTGTTGTTTCAGGGAAGGTAAATAAGCAGATTCCTTGAGATACAGTATTAGACCTCCTGGGTTCCATGTTTGCCCTTCCTTGATGAGTTGGTGTCTGATCTACTATGGAATACTCCTAAAACTCTTGTAGATTATAGAATTTAAAGAGATTATAAATATCACTCATTCACTTATTCTTTAAATCATTCACCAGATATTGAAAGTCTTACTGAGTTTGTACTGAGGGTAGAGAAGTAAAAAAGACAGAAATAGCCTGTCTTCATAGGATGAACATGAAAAAGATCTTATACATAAAAAATTGTTATGAAGGCAAAGCCTAAGGCACTATCATTGGATATAAAAGTTGGAAGGAATAAATAAGGAAAACAGAAGTGCACAGAATGCAGATTTTTCTCGTGGCCTTTTTAAAGATCTTTCATGACACCCTTCAGGGGGATGCCACTGACATCCACAGTCCCCCTCCCCAGCCTGGGCTAAGGGCTCCATCTCTGTCCTCGTTTAGTGTTTTGTGCCCATGTTTGTACTATCTCATTGTCTTCACCATGTTATTAGAAATGATCTCTTCACGTGTTTGTGTCTGTCAGTGAATCATACAGTTCATGAGGGCAGTGACAGATATTATTCATCTTTCAATCCCAATCACTAACAATTTATTTATTTATTTATTTTAATAATTTATGGAATACCTTTAATAGATACTGCACTAAGATCAGTATTATACACAGTCTCCACTGACATACCCAGATTGTGCACCATCTCAGTGCACACACAAGTCTCATAAGGTAGCCTTCTGGATGGGTGCTGCTTACATGGTTTTGACTCATGTCAATCACTAACAATTTAATTGAATAAGTAGACTGATTGATTTGCAGAAGGTTGAGTTTGGGGGGAGGAGACGTGATGAACAGGAAAAGCTTCGCTTTGGGGGGAACAGGAAGACTGAATTCTACTGTTAGGCTGCTACGAACAAGTTTGTTGTGGGAACTGAAAAGAAGAACACGACATGAACTTGGGTGTGTGCTTTGGGCACTGAGTTTTGGCAGAAGCTTTTGGTACCCTGCATCTCTTCCTCTTAGCCCACCTCTGATTTCAGCCACAGCTTTGCTGGACAGTCCCTGGGAATTCAGACTCATCTCCTGCTGGCAGATGTGTCCTGTTTTCCTGGGAATTGGCTCAGGAAAGTTCAGACTGCAAGTAGCAGGACTTTCTGTCCCTGGGAGCAATCCTTAACCAAAGATGATGGGAAGCTGTTGGAGAAATGCTTCCGCCTCTTGGCCTTTAGGGAATGATTCTGCTTCCATCTCTTGGCCTTTAGGGGATGATTCTGAGACCTCAAAGAGGCCTTTGTTTCTCTTTTCAGTGGTCCTGGCAGAATCTAACCCTCCTTTATGATAATGCAGCCTGATATTCTCTTTTCCTTTTCTTTTCTCATTCTTTTGCTCCCTCATTCCTGCTTCCTGGGATCTCATTTCAGAGAAATACCCAAGTCCAAGTCCCCGTCTTAGACTCTTCTGTCAGGGAAACCCAAACCAAGACACCAGCCAAGTGACAGAAGTCTTTTAGAACATTAGTAACCTAATGTGGCCAGTACTTTTCTGCTCCAGGTTTCCATATAACACCCAATATGATTTCCCTAACAGCCTGCATGCACTTCCTTATTTATGGTTAGGTCCAGCCAAGGACAACCTGACTGATATTTTTTGTCTTACAATATCTTTCCTCTACTTGCTATGTAAGATTTATGTCATTTTGGTATTTGTCTCATTTGTTGACAGGGAACTCTGGCCAGTAAACACTCACAAACCCGTGTAGTTGCCTAAGGAACAAACTCACCCAGCTCTACTTGGAAACCTTTATAATTCTCAATGGCAGGGACCCTAAGCGACAAGATTTCAAGAATCCTCAAGAAGAAGAATGTGTGAGCTAAATATTCCCAAGACCTTCAGCTATCTGGAGTTCTCTGCTCTTTCAAATACAAATTCAATAACTGAGACCCTCCTGCACAAACGCAGTAAATGATATAATCAGTCTAATTCCCTTTCTCTTATTTCCCAGGTAAGAGAGTGAAGGAGAATGGGTACAAGATGCCCTTGGCTTATTTATTCTTCCATTTGCCATGCCTCCCAAGCTCTCAATGTCCATTTCCTATCTAACTTTCTTCAACTCTGGATCTATCATCTTGCTGTACCTGTGTCCTGCCCACACTAGTTCATTCAAAGACAGGTGAACAGAACAGACACCCGTCCTCTTCCTTCATGTTTCACCAGCCCAGAGCTGCTATGGAGATTTTTATGTGAAGTCTTGGTGATAGTGGTGAGGAATTAAAGCGCAAATCAGCAAACAACCTAAATTCACGTAAGTGAATCACTTTGCCCCAAGTTCATCAGCCATTTCTCCTCTACGGGATTCTTACTTTTTGTCCTTTTTTTTGGCTCCTGGCCTACTGATGTTTTTGTGGGTCTTCTCTCTCACTCTAGAGTCTTTTTTCCCCTCCTCTTTACTCCAAGTCCCCAAATTCACCTCCACCTCATTTTAAAGAAAAAAACTTTAAAAGATGTTATTATTGCATGTGGAATTTACTGATAATTTGTTAAATGGAACAATTTAGCTTCCTCCTTGTCAACCTCCTCATTCCAGACTCTGCCCCAGACATCGTCTTTTTTTTTTTTAAATTTTATTTCTTTATTTATGGCTGTGTTGGGTCTTCGTTTCTGTGCGAGGGCTTTCTCTAGTTGTGGCAAGTGGGGGCCACTCCTCATCGCGGTGCGCGGGCCTCTCACTATCGCGGCCTCTCCCGTTGCGGAGCACAGGCTCCAGACGTGCAGGCTCAGCAACTGTGGCTCATGGGCCCAGCCGCTCCGCGGCATGTGGGATCTTCCCAGACCAGGGCTCGAACCCGTGTGCGCTGCACTGGCAGGCAGATTCTCAACCACTGCGCCACCAGGGAAGCCCTGACATCGTCTTTTAAAGTCCCAATAATATGTCCTCTCAAACAAAATGCCAATTTTCAATGCATATTTAGCAATCCAAGAATTGATAGAAACTGAAAAATTACAGCTTTTCTTGAACTGTTTAAAGATAAAATTCTTAGGTGGTCTCAAGGTCAAAGTGCTACTCATGGCTCCTTGACCAGGGGCTTTTGTTAAAGGAAGTAGGGCAAACGCAGACTTCTTTACCCCTCCCCAGAATAGAAAATCCAAGGGTCAGATTTACCCCATCTGCCCCTCCCTCTTGATCTAATACAGCTCCTACTGCCAAATTTGGGGTGTGGTCCCCTTGACAAGCCTACTCGTTGTCTCTGGAGGGTTCTCAGGTTCATATCATGGGAAGGGACTGGAACTGATAGTGAACTTGAAAATTATTACGGTCAGAAAAGGAGTTTTTGAGTTATACAACTTTTATATATATATATATCTTTGAATTGGGCTTGGGATGCTACATTGACTGCCCTCTGGTGCTGTATCATGAGGCCAATATGATCCTCCTAAAATTTAGCAAGCCAGACTCTAGCTTCCAAGGATAAGTGAAGTAGGAAAAGCAGGGAATTGATGGTGCTAACTTAAAAGAGTGTTATTCAGATCTTTAGATTCTTTCTCTGAATACATTTCCAGCCCCATTCTCTTTCTCCTTCCTTTCTAAGATTCCAATGACACATAAATTAGATATTTTGTTATGGTTCCACAGGTCCCTGAGGTTCTGCTCATTTTTCCCCTCAGTCTATCTGCTCTCTGTTTTCAGACTGGGAAATTTCTATTGTTCTATCTTCAAGTTCACTACTTCTTTCTTCTATCTTCTCTATTCTGCTGTTGAGACCATCCATTACTTTTTTTGTTATTATATATATATATATATTTTTTTTTTACTTTTTATTTATTTATGGCTGTGTTGGGTCTTCGTTTCTGTGCGAGGGCTTTCTCCAGTTGTGGCAAGCAGGGGCCACTCTTCATCGCGGTGCACGGGCCTCTCACTATCATGGCCTCTCTTGTTGCGGAACACAGGCTCCAGACGTGCAGGCTCAGTAATTGTGGCTCACGGGCCCAGTTGCTCCGCGGCATGTGGGATCTTCCCAGACCAGGGCTCGAACTGGTGTCCCCTGCATTGGCAGGCAGATTCTCAACCACTGTGCCACCAGGGAAGCCCCTGTTATTATATTTTTCAATTCTAAAATTTCCATTTGATTCTTCTTTATATTTTTTATATCCTTGCTGAGACTTTCTATGCTTTTATTTGTTTCAAGTATGTTCATAATTGCTTGTTGAAGCAGTCTTATGATTCCTGCTTTCACATCATTATCAGATATTTCTAACTTCTGTGTCTTCTCGGTATTGGTGTTTGTTTATTATCTTTTCTCATTCATGTTGAGATTTCTTTATTTTTTTTAGGTTAATGTTTATTTGTAAACAAATAATCTCCCCCAACCCCCAAAACCCCAAAAACTTTGATGGACTTTGCCTCTTTCGAGAGTGAATATTCTCTTTTGAGGTGATGGAAATTGCACGAGTAAAGGAAAATCTGACTGGCTTTAGTAATTAAAGAGTGTAAGAAAGTCAGGAGTTCTTACAGCTATTTTAGTAGGCAGAGTGCTTCCACTTGGGGAATAACGACACAAGAAAATGTTGAGATTTTCTTGGTTCCTAGTAGGATGAGTGATTTTTGGTGAAAACCTGGATGTTTTGGGTATTCTGTTATGAGACTCTGGAGTTTATTTAAAGCTTCTGTTACAGCAGGCCTCCCCTGACTCCACTCTGGTAGTTGCAGGGGGGCCCTGCCTTGTTACTACCAGGTGGGAGTGGAAGTCCAAGTTCCCCACAGACACGTGTAGGGAAGTTGCTCCTCAACACTGCTAGGTGTGGCTGGGAGTTCTGGATTTTTGCTAAGCCTCTGATGATACTACCCTGGTTTGGAGGGGCAGGAGTGCCTTGTTACTGCTCCCCACATGACCTCTCTCAACACCATTGGTATGAGGATATCCTTCTTACCTATAGGTAGTGATGAAAGTCCTGACTTTCCTCTAGGCCTCCTCTGACACACGCAGTGGGGAGAGAGAAAGGTGGGTTTGGAAGTCCAACCTCCCCACTGACACTACCAGGATGGGGTTGGGGTGGGAGTGAGGCCTAACATGAAAATCTGCTCCCAAGTGCAGATTCTCTGACACCCAAGATTCTCTGACACCACTTTGGTGGAAGGGTGTGGTGCCTCATTCCTTGCCTTCCACCCTGGCAAGGGTGGAAGTCTAGGTACACACTTTGACTTTGCTGGTGGGAGCAGGATGGGGGAGAGACACAGTTTTTTCTGAGGTATTTAGCTAGAGTAGAATGGTATTTTCTGAAAATTTTTTGTCTTGCTGGGATGCTCCTTTTGGATAAGGGGAGCAAGCTTTTCTTTGGAATTTTTTTTTTTCTGGTGCCCATTTTTGTTTCTGTGTTGCTAGCTTCTCCAGAAAGCAGCCTGGAATATACAAGGCAAAGAAAACCCAGAAAACAAAATCCAAACCTAGAGAACTCACTGTTGTGTCTTTCTGTGGGTCCTGATGTCCCTAGCCAGTTTTCTTTCTTCTCTTCACATTTATCTTCATCTTCTTATATGATGTCCGCCCAACCCGCCCCCACTTTTCCACTGTAGTTAGCAGAAGGAATAGGGAAAATTATATCTAGTCCATTTTTCCAGAAGTAGAAAGTCTCTGACTTCTTTTAAGATAGACTAGCTTCCAGGCTTTGCTCAGCACCGACCTATCTAGCCAACCTTTGTGTTTTCAATTCTCAGTTGGCTCTCCCCAGACTCTCACTGTCTGCTTACCTGTTGTAGTCTTAATACCAAGCCACTCAGAGGATTATCTGGCTGCATAATAGGTATGCTTTTTCCAGCCCAGGCTGCTATTTCATGAATTCCCCACTCTGCCCTTATATCGTCATGTATGTATCTTTTCATGTACTTCCTCTAGGTCCTTCCCAGTGTCTAGTCTATCTCTGCACTTTGTTGAAAAATTGAATAAAAATTCTTTATAGCTTGGAGAATGAGTACCAAAAGGGATAAGAATGAGTACCAAAAGGGATAAAAATAATTTCAGTTATGTTATGATTTGACACTCTCTAATATTTGTTCAAGTCAAATTTAAATTTATCATTTAGTGATTTCATTTTTAAATGGGTTTACTTGAATATTACAAAACAACTATTTTCTCAAAATAAAAAGCTTTGATTCTCTTTGTAAGAAAACCATTGTGCATGTCCTACATTGCTGAATAGTAGAGAAAGACTAAATAATGTTGAGAATAATAGAATAAATGAAAAAAATTTAGCTTACAAACTGTCTCTGTCTTGTTAAAAACCTACTTGTATAAATATTTTAAATTCCAAATGCCTCAATATTCACCATTACTGTTTTTTTCCTGGCATTGAGATTTTAAAAAGCCAGACAGGAAGAATGTGAAAGAGAATGGTTGCTAATGCAGAAAATGTGTTTAACCCCAGAATCCTAATATCAATTAAACTAATATTATGGCTTCATGATTTTCTTTCAAAAATAATTTCCCCTCTCTAAACCATCTCTGACAAGCTACTTCTTGCTACCAGCCATGCCTCAAGGGATATGTACTGACTGGAAATTTTGAGCATCTATAAAAGCGTTTATTGAATTTTTGAATAATTAGATTAAAAACCAACAATAAGCAATCATCATTTTCATATTTGTTTGTTGAGCAATTGTTCCTAGTTGAACCACAAACTTGGGCTACAAAATTTTGAAGAAAGGGCAATGTTTTTTGCAAGGATAACACATTTGTAGTCACTAAAAACCAAATAAACCAACCAATCAACCAAACAAACATCAACTAAAAACAAATCGGACATGAAAATGACATTAGAACAAGTCCAATATACCTGGAGGAAGAAAATTATAACAACAGTGTGTGTTAAACACAGTTCTTTTCTGAAGAGTTTATGTCCAACTTTTCTTTTTTATGCAAATTTCCTCCTTTAAACTTAGGATGGCTTAAGGGGAAGAGGGATGATGTATCAATTTTTTCTTTTCCTTTGCTTACAAAGGAAACCTGAGAGTGTGGAAAGATCTTCAGGGTTCAGACCCTGCAACTACCTGTCCAATGAAGAAATTCCTCCTCAAGATCACATCTGATTAAACAAGAGCAGGGGCAGAGAACTGCTGCCACTTTTATACAGGCTGTTTTTTTTGTTGTTGTTGTTGTTAGCTGCAATGGTTGGAAAGTCTTCCCTCATACTGAGCTGAACTGTTTCTCCATGTTCCAGTTTTCTCCTAGGGAGCACTTTTAGGCTCTCTTCCATAAGATGGGCTTATAAATGTTTTTTTTTCTTCTGAACATTAAATATTCCCAGGTTCTTCAGCAGTCCATTTTGGCTAACTCTTCTAGACAGTTTATCATTGTAATAACCCCCTTCTTTTAATGCTCCCTATAACAACATCTACTAAAATATGATGGGAAAAGTCATTTTAAGAAAATTTCCATTCAGTTCAATTCAGAGAATAGTTATCAAGCACTTATGATGTGCCAGACACTCTGTTGGGCCCTGGGGCTAAGTCAGTGAACACGGCCATCTGTCCTTCTGAAGATCACAGTTAGCAAATGCAGATATTCAATGAGTGATTACAGCTGTGATGAGTGTTCTGGAAGAGGCTGTAAAGTTGTTTAAAGCAAGGCAAATTTAATTAATCCTTAAGAATCATAGAAGCCTTCTATGATGAAGAGATGTGTAAGGGAGGATTTGAAGTATAGGTAGAAATTAGCCAGGATACAAAGATCCAGGTAATGGAAATGATACATGGGGAAGATGTGGGGTTGAGAGATGTCCCAAAGTCCAAGGGAAGAGAGTGTTTCAGAAGAGGATTCCAAGTTCTCGTATCAGTGGAGAAGGTCCTGGGTGGTTGCCACCACGAGGAACTCAGTTGTTCAGAAAAGAGCGAACCTTTGACTCTCTCCTTTTTGTGTCAGGCTACCTAGCTTTCACACTGTTTCCTCTACTTACGTACACATGGTTTTAACAACTGTCCCAGTTATGTGAACATACTATCTCAAAAATAAATGCTTTAAAATTTTAATTTTTTAAAGAAGTGCTCAAGGCAGACAATCTTGCTTCTTTCTACTTAGCTATATTTTTGTGACACATGGCCAATTAGGTAAAGACCCAGAAGTGTTCAATGGATTTAGCAATAAGGAATTCATTGGTCACACTGCAAACAGCCCTTAGTGGCTTAGTGGGAAAGGAAATCAGGTTGAAGTGGGTTTTGGAGCGAATAGGAGGTGAATAGGAGGTGAGTGCAGTGGGTGAGTGCAGTGAGGTGAGTGCAGTGGGTTTCTCTAGTGAATACAGAGAATGCAGACATTCAAGAATCTTAGCTGTAGAGGAAAGAAAAGAGATAGGGTAAGTATCTAGAGGAAAAGAGGAACAAAGAAATGCCAATTTTTTTGCAGAGGAGATTGGCAAGTTTAAATATTGCTGGAAGGGCATTACTATCTAGGTAAAGTAAGAAATATGGGGAAAAAACTTTCCCCCAAGGAATGCTTTGTCTATGACCTTTGTTTCCAGCTTGGTTGGGTAGACAAATTTAACATCTAAGTAATGTCTAGGATAAGGCATCCTGTGATAAAGAACTTAGTTGTTTGATGAAAGAGAAAAAAAAGAAAAAGAAAATTAGGTAGTATATACTGAGGTGACCATACATTCAAAAGATGGTAGCAAGCCTGGAGATCAACTTGGGCTGGAGCTTTAGAAGCAGAAAAGATTTGGGACTTCCTTGGTGGTCCAGTGGTTAAGACTCTGCACTTCCACTGTAGGGGGCACGGGTTCGATCCCTGGTCAGGGAACGAAGATCCTGCATGCTGCACAGCCAAAAAAAAAAAAAAAAAAAAAAAATGTTGAAAAGATTTGGAAGCTTTCAATCAATTTGACTTTGGGCAAGTTATATAGCCTTTCCAAGCCTCTGATTTCTGTTTGTAAAAAGGGCATCATGATGCTGAACTCAATTTTTTTTGTGTGTTTGTGAAGAAGAGATAGTTTTTGTAAAGCTTCTACTATGGGCAATATACAATAAATGAGAGTTCATATAAAAATTTAATAGAACATGGTACTTGAAGGACAGAGAGACTATTACTCTATCATGTACATAGTAGGTGTTCACTAAAAAAAAAATAACTGGGGAGAAGGAAGAAGTGAGAAATGCATATTGTGAACAAATATATGAAGCTAAAAGAACATATGTGAGGGCAGATGATAACAAATTAGCTGGGTCTATAAGTCAC
This sequence comes from Balaenoptera musculus, assembly GCF_009873245.2. Lineage (NCBI taxonomy): Eukaryota > Metazoa > Chordata > Mammalia > Artiodactyla > Balaenopteridae > Balaenoptera > Balaenoptera musculus. The sequence continues at coordinate 125,733,036 of NC_045788.1, read as the reverse complement.
GCAGCAACATTTCACTGTGTTCATGATATTAAGAAAATCTGTGAGATTAGGTATTTGGACGCTAATTCATAAACTGTCATTCATGAATTAGCTTCCAAAAACCTAATCATATTATCTGATTGTTAATCATATTATCTGTTATACAGACACAAATCTCAGTCCAAAATATACCAGATGTGTAAGAAACATAACTTTATTCTTCTACATATCAACCAAATTCTTCTTTGAATTTTCCATTCCCCAGGACATCAAACACTAAAATTGTCTCTCTTTTCCCTGACTTGTGTCTAAGTTCCAGGGAGATTTATGTAATTTCAAGATGTTGTAGGACACATCTTGTCTGAGAGTGATCTGTTCACACAGATATTTGCCAACCAACCCAAGGTTCCATTTGGTCTTTCCTCACTGATCCATGCAGGAAACTGTCAAGACAACTCTTATTCTTGTTTACCCAGGGCTTCAAGTCCAGAGGGTCTCTCTGCTGCTTTCATGCCAGGCTTGAGAACTGAGGCATTATTCTATTGCTTCCATGCTATTCCCTGGTAAGGAAGTTTCCCTGGGACATATCTATGGCTTCATTTGCCTTAATGCTTAATCCGTGGCTTTATCTCATCTACGGGTTTATTATCTAAGAAAAGGAGCAAATATCCACATTTGTTCTCTGTCTCCTAAACCATACCAGGGTCTTGCCCTCTCACTGAAGTTCCAGTATAGAAAGCAGAGTCAGTAATTACCTTTCTTTAAACCACCATTCTTTGGCTTTCTTTGCTCTCCCCCAGCCTGGTAGAATGTTTTTCCAATCTTCAGGGAAAATCTCTCTCTCTATAAATCTTGATGGCTTCCCTCAGAGTCATTTTTGCTCCTCAAATAACTCTTTAATGGGTTTAAGGTTTTGGAAAATATAAACCAAAAACTTATAGGAAGTTTCTGTTTTCCACCCCACCTTGTCACACCCACATCCTCAGGAAATAACTAGAGTAGACTATTTGCCTGAATTGGGTGAGCAGGTGGGAAAGGGAAAGTGGGAACTTTAGGGAAAAATCCATTTATATTTCAACCTCCTGTGATAATGACAGTGCATTGCATTACCTTACAATTTGCTACATAGATTATAAATAGTAAATTGATAAAGTCCTACATTGGTTACTTCACTTTGATCAGTTTTCTACAGCCATGTACTTCAGCACGTGTTTATTCATCTGCATTCCTCATCCACATTGTTTGGGAAAAAAATTCTGGACAAATTCCTTTAACTCAACTGATGAAAAGTCAGATTAGTTGGCAGAAATGTGAGTTCTGGCAATCACAATTCTGAGATTATAGTGGCAACATTTTAAGATGGCTTAGATGGGTCTCATGGCCCTTTTCACAAGGGAGATTACCACAATCCAGACTTTCTTCTCTTGGAAGAGTCTTGAAAAGTCAATATTGATTTTTGCCCAAGGATTCTTGGTCAATTCCCAAAGGCATAAAATTAGTTTTGGCAGTTTTGTGCTAAGAAGTGTAGCATATTCTATTTTCACTTACTTAAAATTTTATTCATATAAAGTCAATTAACAGGCTGGTAGATTTCCAGTTTTAGTCAGTGCCTTCATGGAAATAAATCCCTGATCTGTGCTATGCAGAATTGACAAAATATCAGAATGAGTCCCATTTGAAAGCAGATTTTCTAATATAAGGAGTGTTATAGGGTTTGTAATTGCTTTTATTATCCAGGCAGTTTCTCTCATAGATATCCTCTCCACACTGACCTCAAGATAGTTTAGCATTCCCCAGAGATATTTATAGGATTTGATATTCTAACATCAATATTTTCATACATAGCACAATATATTTAGAGATTGGCAAGGTGATGGTTCATGGCATGAGTATACGATATTGCTTTTCTAAGTGTCCAAATAAATATTTTGTTCTAGACTTTGGACATAAACTTCCAGCGTTACATCGAGGAATTCATAGTTAAGAGTAGTACAGCCCTTCGGGAGAGTTTCTAAAGAAGCTCGTGATCTATACTAGCTGTACAAGAACAAGAGTGAGTGCGGCTATAAGATACTCATCATCCGTGCTAGCAGCAGAGCCGTTGTTAAACCATACTGCTATTCAAAGTGTGTATGATGTTATTCTTGAACAATTGATGTCTCTGGGCCATCTGGCATTTCATGGTTGGGCCCTGCACCAGCATCATATGGTGAAGTGCCAAGAGCAGGAAACTGTGGCTTTTTTTATTGTGCTTTTCTAACAAAGACTCAAAAGTCAGTAACTGCCTGACATTCCTGCAAGTGTCCTCCAGTTGGAGAGTCCACACTTAGACAATGAAATAATGAAAGGGTTGTGCAGTGAATGTGCATGTGTGTGTGTGTGCAACACACAGAGCCACGTCAGGGATATGTGAAGGTCTGGTTTTCTTTCTGGGGCAGATCAATTATAGAGTGGTGTGATTGCCAGCACACCACAGTTTGAATGAGTGAAGTAATTCAAGCAGACAAATATTTTAAAATGTTAGAATTTCATTTTCTGTTTTTCTTCCTGGCTCAGACACATGAGTATAAACTACATGAGGTTACCTAGAAGAGTCAAATTCATAGAGTCAGAAAGTACATTGGTAGATGCCAGGGGCTGGTGGAGGCGGGGTGGAGAGGGGGAAAGGGGAGTTAGTGGGTTTAATGGGGACAGAGTAGTTCAGTTTAGAAGGTGAAAAAATTCAGGAGAACGATGATTGTGAGAGTTGCACAACAATGTGAATGTACTTGTGCCACTGAACTGTACGAGTAAATATGGTTAAAATAGTACGTTTTATATTATGTGACTTTTACCACAATAAAAACAACAGCACAACAACAACAATAACAAAAAAAGACAAAGGAGTCCTCTTGAATTCTGCCTCTGACTATGTCTGATGTTAGTCCTGTAGTTAGGCCACATTTACCCAGGACAACACACCAGGAATCCCAGATGTCAGGGCTTTCATCAGAAGCATTAGAAAATTCCAGGAGATGCAGACTTTCAAACTGCTTTACCTGGAACATCAATCAACAGGTGTCAGTTGTTTGATGTCTACAGTAGCATTTGATGATCAAAACCATTGCTACGTTTGGGCCAGAACATCACAGAGTGGCTAACTACAGTTCTTACCACACAATTGTGCTTAAAGTCAGAATGATATAGTTGAAACATAAAACTAACCACTACACTGTTTTTACTGTTGAAATAATAAAACGTTAAACTTAATGAAAAATCATAGCATAAATCAAAACTTGTCCTTGGAACTTTAGTTTTCCAGAGCTTGATAATTCCTCTTTGGAGAGTCTGTCACTTCTCTCAGATCCAGGATTTATTTTAAGTTTTCTTCAAAATTCCAAGTGCTCCTAGAAGTTATTGCCCAGCATCCTCTTTTACAATCCTCCTAAAATTTATCTTTTTAACTGATATCAAAATATTTAAATATTATCCAGCCCTAGGAAAGAACAAATGTTATTTCAATTTTCTTAAATTTATCAACGTTTTTTAGGATGATCATATAGAAAATAACATTTGTTTCACATTCCATATGTCCTTGATAGATATTTCAAACTTGCTTGTGTGCAGAATTTCCACTGGAGTGATCATCTCTATTCAATTCCCATAAAACAACTCTCACACCAAGAAAGCTGCCTTGGAATTTTATATATTTTTAAGCAGGTTCATAAAAAAAGAGGTCCCTTGCCCTTTCATAGAGAGAAAGAGCAATAAATATATTTAATATCATACACAGAAGTGTGAACATAAAGTGAATTTCATGCACCCTGATTCTAATTGCAAATCGTTCTCACTCTTTTAGGGTCACATCGCATATAACCAAATTTAATCCGAGGTTACCTTTAAGAGCGAATCCTTGGCCTAACCTGCTTGCTTGCTCCAACTCTCTGTCTCCTACACTCAGGTCCTCTGGGTCTTCTGCTCTCACTGTGAAATTCAAGTCCCCACATAGGCTCTTGCTTCAAGCCAGGGCTTAGATGAAATAACTGTGACTTCAACTGAATTGTGACTTAAATGAGAATTTGTGTCAACCTATATGTTCTTTCATTTGTGATTTGAGTAGCCTTCACCCCATGAACAGTAACAAATTTAAATTAGGGAAAAAAAGACTGTTAAAAATTAAATTTGCTCTGTGTTTACATAGGTAATGAACCATACCCAAATAAATAATTTTTAAAAAATCCTTTGCTTCAAGGTTTGTCTTAAATACAGCTAGAATAGTTAACTATAATGTATGTGGTGTTACTTAGAGTGAGGTCTCACGGCTGCCTAATACATTCTTCCTGTTAATAATAATTAACACGTCTGTGGTACTTTTACCGTGTGCCAGGCTCTGTTCTCCATCCCTCCTCTACCAGAAAACGTTCACATCCTGGAATAAACTCAACTCTCATAAAGCGCCACCTACACCAACCACACCCACTCTCCAAGTGGAAGTGTTTTCATTATCCTTTTTCCAGTGACCTCTTTTCCCGATATCTACTATTCAAAATCCCACAAGAAGATACAAATTCTATTCTTCTAGAATAAGTCTTCCTAAATTTCACTAAAGAATGCTTCTTTCGCCTTATGCTTTAGTCCTGTTAACACCTTAACTAATGCACTTTTCCATTTCAATTATTAGAAATCGTGTAGACTTGACCACTAGACTTCCCTCATAAATAAATTCCATCTCCCCACAAGGCAGGCATCTAATCGCGATAGCTGAATTTTAAGGGTTACATTACAAATGGATCGTTATTCCTGAAATTAGTTAAGACTCAATTTATATAGAAAAATAAATCAATTGCACGAAATCAGATATTAGATTAAAATGCTTTTCAGAACATTTTTTAAATGTAATTAGAAGATGATTAAACTTAAATTCAGAAACTTGAAAGTTTTTTTTTAATGGAACACATTTTAAGTAAGACTATCAAAAGGTGACATTGAATCAACAATCAGAAAATTCAAATATAAGTAACAACATAGATTGGAAGTTCTTCCAGTGGAGATTTTTAGACATAATAATTTTCTGAAATAGGTATATATTATAGAGGTAATTAATTAGTTGCAGGTTTCTAAAGTTCTAAAAAGAATCCATTTAGGGACTTCCGTGAAGGTCCAGTGGTTAAGACTCCAAACTTCCACTGCAGGGGGCGCGGGTTTGAGCCCTGATTGGGGTACTAAGATCCCACATGCTACAAAAAAAAAAAAAAAAAAAAAAAAGAATCCATTTAATCTCTATCTCTTGTGTATTATAATGTAGAATGTATTCATGGCCAGATGAGCTCTTTAGGTGAACTGCTTGATTTGAATGAAGTAGAATAGAACCGAGTACTGGCATTGACTGGAAAGGTTTAATATTTTTGGCATTTGAAGTGGCATCGGGCTTGTACCTTCTATAACATTTATGATTTTCCTTTTGATTTTCCCACAATACTTATATAGGTTTAATTGAGTTCTCGCATTAGCTGTCTGGAATAGAGAGATGAGCTGAGGTCTGGAAAACTTCCCCAATGCAGTCAAGTTTCTGTTGACTAATTCTGTGATCATCAAGAACAGCCTCTGAGTCCTTGCGGCTAAAGGCGGTGGCACAGGCTCTGCCTGGAGTCGAGAGTGTGGTTTCTGAGAGATAGCGTCTCAGTGGATGAGGGGAGGATCCAGCAGAACTCTGGTCACACATTCACAAGCCCTGTTGATGGTGGGGGGATGAGGGTGTGAGTGGAGGGTCTGTGGGCGTGATGAACGCCTGAATGACTCACAGGGGAGAAGGGTGTTGACAGGATTTTGAATCAGATGCCACTTGCTATAATTTTCATATGATACACTTGGAAAGCACCTCTGCATGGAAGAAAGATGGGTTGATGCTCTCTCTTTCAAATGTACTCCAGTAGAGAAAGGCATTTTCATTTTGAAAAACCCTGAAAGAATCCCTGAAAGAATATCTGACTAGTCAATGACCTGGAGTCCTCGTCCTCATCCCAAATTGTGCTGTTTATTCTCCCCCTTGGAGACCTATACTGGCCCCCACTGTGACTTCAATCTCAGAGAGGCCTAAACCCGCTCAACTGTTTAACCCTTCTCTCAGCTCATATAAGTTTGTGTCTCAGCTACCCAAGGGTAACTTCTCCACCCAGTTTCCTATTTTATTTACTTAATAAATTTATTCATTTTTTATTTATTTATTTTTGTCTGTGTTGTGTCTTTGTTGCTGCGTGTGGGCTTTCTCTAGTTGCAGTGAGTGGGGGCTACTCTTCGTTGTGGTGTGTGACCTTCTCATTACAGTGGCTTCTCTTGTTGTGAAGCAGGGGCTCTAGGCATGTAGCTTCAGTTGATGTGGCACGTGGGCTCAATAGTTGTGGCTCGTGGGCTCTAGAGCACAGGCTCAGTAGTTGTGGTGCATGGGCTTAATTGCTCCACGGCATGTGGGATCTTCCCGGACGAGGGATAGAACCAGTGTCCCCTGCATTGGCAGGCAGATTCTTAACCACTGCACCACCAGGGAAGTCTCCAGGTTTCCTATTTTATGTTTTAAATATTATTTGGAAAATTTAATGAGTTTGGAGGACTTCCTTCACTCCCCTACCCCCTTAATAAAGAGAATAATTTCTCACTACAGGAAAATTGGAAAAGTAAAAAGAAAACAAAATTATTTACTGTTCTGATCAACCAAAGTAAACCATTGCTAATTGTTAGTTTTTTTCTTTTAAATCCAAACTCCCTCACCCTCTTGCTCCATATACACTTGTCCCATCCCTTTTAGTGTTGGCTTTTGTCATATAGTTATAACTCTCTTAGGAGTTGTATGTGTTTGCTTTAGATAATTTGGTAAATGAAAAAAATATATATAGAAGCAGAAAACACAACCATCACCCATGTTAACACTTTGACGTATTTCTCTACCAATCGTGGTTCATTGTCAATATATAAGAAAGTTTCCTTTATAAACAAAAACTTTTACTTTTTTTTTTTAAACATCTTTATTGAAGTATAATTGCCTTACAATGGTGTGTTAGCTTCTGCTTTATAACAAAGTTAATCAATTATACATATACAATATGTTCCCATATCTCTTCCCTCTTGCATCTCCCTCCCTCCCACCCTCCCCATCCCACCCCTCTAGGTGGTCACAAAGCACCGAGCTGATCTCCCTGTGCTATGCGGCTGCTTCCCACTAGCTATCTATTTTACATTTGGTAGTGTATATATGTCCATGACACTCTCTCACCCTGTCACATCTCACCCCACCCCCTCCCAATATCCTCAAGTCCATTCTCTAGTAGGTCTGTGTCTTATTCTGTCTTGCCACTAGGTTCTTCATGGCTTTTTTCCCCTTAGATTCCGTATATATGTGTTAGCATACTGTATTTGTTTTTCTCTTTCTGCGACTTACTTCACTCTGTATGAACAGACTCTAACTCCATCCACCTCATTACAAATACCTCCATTTCATTTCTTTTTTATGGCCTGAGTAACTATTCATTGTATATATGTGCCACATCTTCTTATCCATCATCGTCGATGGACATTAGGTTGCTTCCATGTCCTGGCTATTGTAAATAGAGCTGCAATGAACATTTTGGTACATGACTCTTTTTGAACTATTGGTTTTTCTCAGGGTATATGCCCAGATCGTGGGATTGCTGGATCGTATGGTAGTCTATTTGTAGTCTTTTTAAGGAACCTCCATACTGTTCTCCATAGTGGCTGTATCAATTTACTTCCAACCAACAGTGCAAGAGAGTTCCCTTTCCTCCACACCCTCTCCAGCATTTATGTTTCTAGATTTTTTGATGATGGCCATCTGACCGGTTGTGAGATGATATCTCATTGTAGTTTTGATTTGCATTTCTCTAATGATTAATGACTGTTGAGCATTCTTTCATGTGTCTGTAGGCCATCTGTATATCTTCTTTGGAGAATGTCTATTTAGGTCTTCTGCCCATTTTTGGATTGCGTTGTTCGTTTTTTTTTGTTATTGAGCTGCATGAGCTGCTTGTAAATCTTGGAGATTAATCCTTTGTCAGTTGCTTCATTGCAAATATTTTCTCCCATTCTGATGGTGTGTCTTTTGGTCTTGTTTATGGTTTCCTTTGCTGTGCAAAAGCTTTTAAGTATTCATTAGGTCCCATTTGTTTATTTGTGTTCTTATTTCCATTTCTCTGGGAGCTGGGTCAAAAGAGTAATCTTGCTGTGTGATGTATGTCATAGAGTGTTCTGCCTATGTTTTCCTTCTAAGAGTTTGATAGTGTCTGGTCTTACCCTTAGGTCTTTAATCCTATTTTGAGTTTATTTTTGTGCATGGTGTCAGGAGTGTTCTAATTTCATACTTTTACATGTATCTGTTCCAATTTTCCCAGCACCACTTATTGAAGAGGCTGTCTTTTCTCCACTGTATATGCTTGCCTCCTTATCAAAGATAAGGTGACCATATGTGCGTGGGTTTTTATCTCTGGGCTTTCTATCCTGTTCCCATTGATCAATATTTCTGTTTTGTGCCCACCGCTACCAAACTGTCTTGATTACTGTAGCTTGTAATATAGTCTGAAGTCAGGGAGCCTGATTCCCCCCAGCTCCATTTTTCGTTTCTAAAGATTGCTTTGGCTATTCGGGGTCTTTTGTGTTTCCATACAAATTGTGATGAATTTTTTGTTCTAGTCTCTGTGAAAATGCCCAGTCGGTAGTTTCGAACGGGATTGCATTGAATCTGTAGATTGCTTTGGGTAGTAGAGTCATTTTCACAATGTTGATTCTTCCAATCCAGGAACATGGTATATCTTTCCATCTATTTGTATCATCTTTAATTTCTTTCATCAGTGTCTTATAATTTTCTGCATACAGGTCTTTTGTCTCCTTAGGTAGGTTTATTCCTAGATATTTATTCTTTTTGTTGCAATGGTAAACGGGAGTGTTTTCTTAATTTCACTTTCAGATTTTTCATCATTAGTGTATAGAAATGCAAGAGATTTCTGTGCATTAATTTTGTATCCTGCTACTTTACCAAATTCATTGATTAGCTCTAGGAGTTTTCTGGTAGCATCTTTAGGATTCTCTATGTATAGTATCATGTCATCTGCAAACAGTGACAGCTTTACTTCTTCTTTTCCGATTTGGATTCCTTTTATTTCTTTTTCTTCTCTGATTGCTGTGGCTAACACTTCCAAAACTATGTTGAATAATAGTGGTGAGAGTGGGCAACCTTGTCTTGTTCCTGATCGTAGTGGAAATGGTTTCAGTTTTTCACCATTGAGGATGATGTTGGCTGTGGGTTTGTCATATATGGCCTTTATTATGTTGAGGAAAGTTCCCTCTATGCCTACTTTCTGCAGGGCTTTTATCATAAATGGGTGTTGAATTTTGTCGAAAGCTCTCTCTGCATCTATTGAGATGATCATATGGTTTTTCTCCTTCAATTTGTTAATATGGTGTATCACATTGATTGATTTACGTATATTGAAGAATCCTTGCATTCCTGGGATAAACCCCACTTGATCATGGTGTATGATCCTTTTAATGTGCTGTTGGATTCTGTTTGCTAGTATTTTGTTGAGGATTTTTGCATCAATGTTCATCAGTGATATTGGCCTGTAGTTTTCTTTCTTTGTGACATCTTTGTCTGGTTTTGGTATCAGGGTGATGGTGGCCTTGTAGAATGAGTTTGGGAGTGTTCCTCCCTCTGCAATATTTTGGAAGAGTTTGAGAAGGATAGGTGTTAGCTCTTCTCTAAATGTTTGATAGAATTCACCTGTGAAGCCATCTGGTCCTGGGCTTTTGTTTGTTGGAAGGTTTTTAGTCACAGTTTCAATTTCAGTGCTTGTGATTGGTCTGTTCATATTTTCTATTTCTTCCTGGTTCAGTCTCGGCAGTTTGTGCATTTCTAAGAATCTGTCCATTTCTTCCAGGTTGTCCATTTTATTGGCGTAGAGTTGCTTGTAGTAATCTCTCATGATCTTTTGTATTCTGCAGTGTCAGTGGTTACTTCTCCTTTTTCATTTCTAATTCTATTGATTTGAGTCTTCTCCCTTTTTCTCTTGATGAGTCTGGCTAATGGTTTATCAATTTTGTTTATCTTCTCAAAGAACCAGCTTTTAGTTTCATTGATTTTTGCTATTGTTTCCTTCATTTCTTTTTCATTTATTTCTGACCTGATCTTTATGATTTCTTTCCTTCTGCTAGCTTTGGGGTTTTTTTGTTCTTCTTTCTCTATTTTTTTTAGGTGCAAGGTTAGGTTGTTTATTCGAGATGTTTCCTGTTTCTTGAGGTAGGCTTGTATTGCTATAAACTTCCCTCTTAGCACTGCTTTTGCTGCGTCCCATAGGTTTTGGGTCGTCGTATCTCCATAGTCATTTGTTTCTAGGTATTTTTTGATTTCCCCTTTGATTTCTTCAGTGATCACTTCGTTATTAAGTAGTGTATTGTGTACGCTCCATGTGTTTGTAATTTTTACACATCTTTTCCTGTAATTGATATCTAGTCTCATAGCGTTGTGGTCGGAAAAGATACTTGATACGATTTCAATTTTCTTAAATTTACCAAGGCTTGATTTGTGACCCAAGATATGATCTATCCTGGAGAATGTTCCATGCGCACTTGAGAAAAATGTGTATTCTGTTGTTTTTGGGTGGAATGTCCTATAAATATCAATTAAGTCCATCTTGTTTAATGTATCATTTAAAGCTTGTGTTTCCTTATTTATTTTCATTTTGGATGATCTGTCCATTGGTGAAAGTGGGGTGTTAAAGTCCCCTACTATGATTGTGTTGCTGTCAATTTCCCCTTTTATGGCTGTTAGTATTTGCCTTATGTATTGAGGTGCTCCTATGTTGGGTGCATAAATATTTACAATTGTTATACCTTCCTCTTGGATCGATCCCTTGATCATTATATAGTGTCCTTCTTTGTCTCTTATAATATTCTTTATTTTGAAGTCTATTTTGTCTGATATGAGAATTGCTACTCCAGCTTTCTTTTGATTTCCATTTGCATGGAATATCTTTTTCCATCCCCTCACTTTCAGTCTGTATGTGTCCCTAGGTCTGAAGTGGGTCTCTTGTAGACAGCATATATATGGGTCTTGTTTTTGTATCCATTCAGCCAGTCTGTGTCTTTTGGTGGGAGCATTTAATCCATTTACATTCAAGGTAATTATCGATATGTATGTTCCTATTCCCATTTTCTTAAATGTTTTGGGTTTGTTATTGTAGGTGTTTTCCTTCTCTTGTGTTTCTTGCCTAGAGAAGTTCCTTTAGCATTTGTTGTAAAGCTGATTTGGTGGTGCTGAACTCGCTCAGCTTTTGCTTGTCTGTAAAGGTTTTAATTTCTCCATCACATCTGAATGAGATCCTTGCTGGGTAGAGTAATCTTGGTTGTAGGTTTTTCTCCTTCATCACTTTAAGTATATCCTGCCACTCCCTTCTGGCTTGCAGAGTTTCTGCTGAAAGATCAGATGTTAACCTTATGGGGATTCCCTTGTGTGTTATTTGTTGTTTTCCCCTTGCTGCTTTTAATATGTTTTCTTTATATTTAATTTTTGACAGTTTGATTAATATGTGTCTTGGCGTGTTTCTCCTTGGGTTTATCCTGTATGGGACTCTCTGTGCTTCCTGGACTTGATTAACTATTTCCTTTCCCATATTAGGGAAGTTTTCAACTATAATCTCTTCAAATATTTTCTCAGTCCCTTTCTTTTTCTCTTCTTCTTCTGGGACCCCTATAATTCGAATGTTGGTGCGTTTAATGTTGTCCCAGAGGTCTCTGAGACTGTCCTCAGTTCTTTTCATTCTTTCTTCTTTATCCTGCTCTGCAGTAGTTATTTCCACCATTTTATCTTCCAGGTCACTTATCCTTTCTTCTGCCTCAGTTATTCTGCTATTGATCCCATCTAGAGTATTTTTAATTTCTTTATTGTGTTTTTTATCGTTGCTTGGTTCCTCTTTAGTTCTTCTACGTCCTTGTTAAATGTTTCTTGCATTTTGTCTATTCTATTTCCAAGATTTTGGATCATCCTTACTATCATTTTTCTGAATTCTTTTTCAGGTAGACTACCTATTTCCTCTTCATTTGTTAGGTCTGATGTGTTTTGACCCTGCTCCTTCATCTGCTGTGTGTTTTTCTGTCGTCTCATTTTGCTTATCTTACTGTGTTTGTGGTCTCCTTTTCACAGGCTGCAGGTTTGTAGTTCCCGTTGTTTTTGGTATCTGTCCCCAGTGGGTAAGGTTGGTTCAGTGGGTTGTGTAGGCTTCCTGGTGGAGGGGACTATTGCCTGTGTTCTGGTGGATGAGGTTGAATCTTGTCTTTCTGGTGGGCACGTCCACGTCTGGTGGTGTGTTTTGGGGTGTCTGTGGCCTTATGATTTTAGGCAGCCTCCCTGCTAATGGATGGGGCAGTGTCTTGCTAGTTGTTTGGCATAGGGTGTCCAGCCCTGTAGCTTGCTGGTCGTTGAGTGAAGCTGGGTCTTGATGTTGAGATGGAGATCTCTGAGAGAGTTTTGCCGTTTGGTATTACATGGAGCTGGTAGGTCTCTTGTGGACCAGTGTCCTGAAGTTGGCTCTCCCACCTCAGAGGCACAGCCCTGATGCCTGGCTGGAGCACCAAGAGCCTTTCATCCACACAGCTCAGAATATAAGGGAGAAAAAAATAGAAAGAAAAAAAGAGGATAAAATAAAATAAAATAAAGCTATTATAATAAAAAATAAGAAAAAAAATTATTAAGAGTAAATGTATTCAGAAAAAAATTTTTTTCAATTTTTAAAAATAGATTTATTAATTTTTTATAGTAAAAAATAAGAAAAAAAATTTTAAGAAAAAAATTTATTAAGAAAAAAAATTTAATTTTTTAAAATTAAAAAATATGAAAAAACTTATTAAAAAATTTTTTAATTTCTAAAAATAGAAAATACGGAAAAAATTATTAAGAAAACATATATTAGGAAAAAAATTTTTTTTTAAGTAAAAAAAAAAAAAAATGGACAGACCTAACCCTAGGACTGATGGTGAAAGCAAAGCTATACAGACAAAATCTCACCCAGAAGCATACACATATACACTCACAAAAAAAGGAATAGGGGAAATTAATATATCCTGCTCCTAAAGTCCACCTTTTGAATTTGGGATGACTCGTTGTCTATTCAGGTATTCAACAGATGCAGGCACATCAAGTTGTTTGTGGAGCTTTAATCCGCTGCTTCTGAGGCTGCTGGGGGAGATTTCCCTTTCTCTTCTTTGTTCGTACAGCTCCCAGCGTTCAGCTTTGGATTTGGACCCGCCTCTGCATGTACGTCGCCTGAGGGCGTCCGTTCCCCGCCCAGACAGAACGGGGTTAAAGGAGCAGCTGCTTCGGGGGCTCTGACTCACTCAGGCCGGGGGAGGGAGCGGTACGGAGGAGGCGGGGCGAGCCTGCGGCGTCAGAGGCGTCGTGACATTGCAGCAGCCTGAGGCGCGCAGTGCGTTCTCCCGGGGAAGTTGTCCCGGGATCACGGGAGCCTGGCAGTGGCGAGCTGCACCGGCTCCCTGGAGGGGCAGTGTGGAGAGTGACCTGTGCTCGTACATAGGGTTCTTGGTGGCGGCAGCAGCAGCCTTAGCGTTTCCTACCAGTCTCTGGGGTCCGCGCTGATGGCCGTGGCTCACGCCCGTCTCTGGGGTCCACGCTGTTAGCCGCGGCTCGCGCCCGCCTCTGGAGTTCATCTAGGCAGCGCTCTGAATCCCCTCTCCTTGCGCGCCGCGAAACAAAGAGGCAAGAAAAAGTCTCTTGCCTCTTCGGCGGCTGCAGACCTCCTCTCCAGCTCCCTCCCAGCTCGCCGCGGCACGCCAACCCCTTCAGGCTGTGTTCACGCCGCCAACCCCAGTCCTCTCCCTGCGATCCGACTGAAGCCCGCGCCTCAGCTCCCAGCCCCGCCTGCCCCAGCGGGTGAGCAGACAAGCCTCTCGGGCTGGTGAGCGCTGCTCGGCGCTGAGCCTCTGTGCGGGAATCTCTCCGTTTTTCCCTCTGTGCCCCTGTTGCTGTGGGATCCGCGCTGATAGCCGCGGCTCGCACCCGTCTCTGGATTTCGTTTAGGCAGCACTCTGAATCCCCTCTCCTTGCGCGCCGCGAAACAAAGAGTCAAGAAAAAGTCTCTTGCCTCTTCGGCAGCTGCAGACTTTTTCCCGGACTCCCTCCCGGCTAGCACCAAAGCCCAAGCCTCAGCTCCCAGCCCCCGCCCGCCCCGGCAGGTGAGCAGACAAGCCTCTCGGGCTGGTGAGTGCTGGTTGGCGCCGAGCCTCTGTGAGGGAATCTCTCCGCTTTGCCCTCCACACCCCTGTGGCTGCGCTCTCCTCCGCGGCTCCGAAGCTTCCCCCCTCTGCCACCCGCAGTCTCTGCCCGCAAAGGGGCTTCCTAGTGCCTGGAAACCTTTCCTCCTTCACGGCTCCCTCCCACTGGCGCAGGTCCTGTCCCTATTCTTTTGTCTCTGTTATTTCTTTTTTCTTTTACCCTACCCAAGTACGTGGGGATTTTCTTGCCTTTTGGGAGGTCTGACGTCTTCTGCCAGCGTTCAGTGGGTGTTCTGTAGGAGCAGTTCCACGTGTAGATGTATTTCTACTGTATCTGTGGGAAGGAAGGTGATCTCCGCGTCTTACTCTTCCGCCATCTTGCCCCTACTCCTCTCTATCCAAAAACTTTTACTTTTGAAAGCTGAATAAGATAGAACATTTTAAGGATCTATCAAAACTTAAAAAAAAAACAATGCCCTTCCCCCTCCCGGTAAGCTGGGATGAAGTGAGAGAGTGGCATGGACATATATACACTACCAAATGTAAACTAGATAGCTAGTGGGAAGCAACCGCATAGCACAGGGAGATCAGCTCGGTAGTTTGTGATCACCTAGAGTAGTGGGATAGGGAGGGTGGGAAGGAGACGCAAGAGGGATGAGATATGGGGATATATGTATATGTATAGCTGATCCACTTTGTTATAAAGCAGAAACTAACACACCACTGTAAAGCAATTATACTCCAATAAAGATGTTAAAAAACAAAAACAAAAAAACAATGCCTCCAAAGTATTTCCAATATATTGTTTGTTGAGGAAACAAAGCATATGGACCATATTTGAGAAGCTTGCCTCCTGGAGGGACTTCTTCCACACGGTCCTGCTTCTTCTTCCTTCCTTTTTCAGGCTTTGATCCCTAATAAACATTTTGCACCCAAATTCCATCTCCAGGTCTGCTTCCAGACATCCCTCTCTGTGACACTCAAAAGAAACTGGAAAATTTTGTCTCATTTTGATTTTTCTCCAAATCCCTGCAAATATCGATTCTCTGAAAATGTACTAAGATTTACAGCAAGGAATGGCAACTTGTATTATTTTAGTCCTTTTATGTACTTCCTACTAGTTTTATTTTTGTTTTTATAGACTCTGTCGTATCTATAGTTCATGAGGAATATTTCAAAACACAGACAACGGTTATTTTTCATGTAACGAAGTGTTTTGAGTACCTACTGAGGGCAAGGCACATATCAGGTGCATTTCCTGTTGTTAAGAAACAAGATGGAATGAATGACTTGTGTTTATGTTATATCAGCAAACAGATGAAAAACTCAAGGCTGTCCTCTGGAATACAAGAATCCAGAGAACCACATAAATGCATCAGAGAGCACGCCTGGAAGAACGTCAGGGAACCAAAGATTCCAACTTCTGTGTTTGGGAAGAATCGCAGATGTGATGAACTTCAAAATTAGAATCATTTAGTTTGAAAGCTTTTATTTAATTTTCCAAGTAACCCTGCACTTTCCCTAGATTTATTAACAAAAGTTTACAGAAAGAATAATTTTAATAACTTTTCACTGGCCATGATCAATGCAGACAAAATCATCTAGTATTTCGATTACACAAGAAAAGTCCCAAGTTAATTGATCTAATTTTCTAAGTGATTAATGAAACATTCTTTTTGCTATTAACATGTGATTAGAGATGTGAGTTTTTTCTTACTCTCCTTCCCTCCTTCCTTTCTTGCCTCCCCTCTCTTCCTGCCTCTTTCCCTCAGTTTCTTTCCTCATCCTTTATTTCATTTTATAGAATTTTAAAGAAGACCTTCAAGGTATAATAGTAATGTGTGCTGTAAAAGAATTTTTGTTACACTATTGAGATATTTCATATTGAATTACCATTTCATTCAGCATATTTATCCCAAATTTGAATGAACACACTTTGTGTGTGTGTGTGTGTGCATGTGTGTGTTTGGCTGTGTTGTGTCTTCGTTGCTGCGTGAAGGCTTTCTCTAGTTGTGGTGAGCAGGGGCTGCTCTTCATTGCAGTGCACGGTCTTCTCATTGTGGTGGCTTCTCGTGTTTCGGAGCATGGGCTCTAGGCACGTGGGCTTCAGCAGTTGTGGCACACAGACTCAGTAGTTGTGGCACATGGGCTTAGCTGCTCCACGGCATGTGGGATATTCCTGGACCAGGGCTCGAACCCATGTCCCCTGCATTGGCAGGCGGATTCTTAACCGCTGTGCCACCAGGGAAGCCCAACACATTTGTTTTAAATAAATTTGTTTTAAAATAAATATATCCCGGTCTAATAATCAAATACTATTTTTAAACTGATTCACAAGAGATTTTGTGTAGAAATCAGCAACTTCCCATTTATGCTCATGAACTCCCTGAATCCTTATCATTGAACGAGATGTGCTGAGAAGTGGGTTATTGACAAGGACTAAATTCTGGCAGCTTTGGATATTTTCTTTCTGAGGAGGTGTGGAGACGGAGTATTAAGTCTTCCAGCGCGGAGCTTCCTTTTCCCAGGTAGGTAGTTGATGAATAACCTGAGCAACTGAACATCCTCAGTATTTTCTCAGATTTGATTCTGGTTATACCAGTGAGTAGAGATCAAGACATAAATGACGTGACAGCACCTTGGGCTCTGGTTAGCACGCAGTGTGAAGGAGAGAGAGATCTAATGCTTTTGGTTACAGGCTGGTATAAAACAGAGGGGATTTGACAGCGAGCGGATGAAGGGTTTGATCTCACAGTCACCAGCCCTTGCTTGAGGGACACATAGTAGAGGGTGCCACCATGCCTTTGTCTTGTGAATACACCAGTGTTTTCCAGGCAGCTTAACTCTTTGTAGAAAAGAAAAGATGGTAGAATGTTAATATAGGAATTTGCATCAGGGCTAAAATAGTGTCTTGAGGGCAATTTGGTCTCTTTTGTAGCAATCTGGGGGCATTTTTCAGTTTCAGGGTCTGACATTAGCAGTGACGACTTATCTCCTGCCTACTCAGGTTTGTGTGGAGTGGGTAGGGGCTCTGATGAAGGGAGTTGTGAATGAGCTTATGAATGTGAGCCACGACTCCTATGGTGTGAGACGTTCTGAAAATGTAAGTGCTTTAAATTATATATGGCCAAACTATTACCTTCATTAACATGTATCGATGCGCCTACATAGGAGAGTCTTATCTAATGCTATTTATTGTATGCAGCTTTGAAATTGTCCCTTTGGAAATATGAAGCAAATGGCCAGCAGAAGGATCGAAAGCTCTGATATCCATCCCCCTTCTGGGTGTTAGTTATGGGTAGAGAAATGTGAAAATAGGTAGTTTTGTGGGCAGATGCCAGAGAAGTCTTTCATTCAGTGCTAGGGAGTTTTGATTTTATTTCTTGGTTGAGGGGCACCCATAAGAATAATTAAGAAGGGGAGTGACACTGTATCTTTAAAAGAGGATGTTTAATCAGGCAAAGGTCTGCAGGATGCAATGGCGAGAGGAACCCAGGGAAGGGGCAGTCAGTTGTCAAGGTTTTAGCCCAAAGTTCAACTTCCAGAAAACTGTTACCAGCCCTGGAAGAGGCAGGGAAGAATCTTTGGACTCTGAAAGGAAGTGCTCTCTACTCAGACTTGGAGGACACACCCTTAAACTGCATCGCCAATCCAACCAGAGGATACCAGGAACCATCTTGTGCAAATGAGAACAAATCTGTTGGCATGGGTGCAAGCACAGTCAAGGGAGACCAGTGCTGGCTGCATGTCTACTCTACATACCTGGGTAGAGAAATGCTGAGGGTCCCCGGCGCCCCGCCCCACCCCCCCCCCCCCCCACAGCCAGCCTCTTCTTAGAGCACTAAGATCCACAAGCTGGGAACCCTACTGGTGTCTCAGACACAACATATTCAAATGGCTCTGGTGCCATCTGGTATAGTGTGGTCACAGTTCATCTTCCCACTGATGTTGTTTTGATTTCTCTTAATCATCTCTGCCTGATCCTGTCATGGGTGTTCACGTGTGATCAAGCTCCAGCCACCCTTCTACTAATGACAGATTAGCCCCATTGCTCCCTGGAAGAGTCTCTTGCTCTTGCAGCTGAAGCAATCCAAGAGATATGGGTATGCTCTAAATAAGTGGCAGTGGGAAAGGAGAAATAGGTTTGCCTTAGAGAGATATGGAAGGTTGAATGTGCAAGATTTGGTAACAGATTGGGTGTGGCTATTATAGAAGAGAGAAGAAGCACAGCTGACCCTAGTTCATGGTGTTTAAACTCTTTTGAGCTCTAAAGCTAAGGATATTATCCCCAGAAAGACCCGCATACACACCTTTTACCTACAATCTCAGGAGGTTCACATGTGTGGTAGCCAAAAGTTAAGAACCTGTAGAGGAAAATCCTGGATGTAGAACTGGATGACCTGAGAGATTCCTTCTGCTTGCGCAACATTAGGGTGGTTATAGAACTTAAGTACTGAGGCCTTGTTGGAGACATTGATAGCAAGTCAGGATGGTGAGCTGGTGCATATGTGAGGCATTAGGGAGTGTACGGGGAAAATGTATTTTGTTTAGATCTGGTCAATCTGAAGTGGTGGTAAGGCATATAAGGAGATGTTGAGCAGATCATTAAAGGCACACTTTGGTAATGTCTTTATTGCATTAGATCTGCGCTGTCTTAATATGGTAGCCATTGGCCACGTGTGGCCACTGAGGATTTTAAAGAAATATGGTTAATCCTGAGATGCGCTGTAAGTGGAAAGCACACATTTGTTTCAAAGACAGTCCAAAAAGCAAACCAAAGAAAAAAAAAAAGATAAATATCTTACTTTTAAATCATTGATTACATGTTGAAATAATATTTTGGATATACTGGGTTAAATAAAATATGTTATTAAAATTAACTTCCTCTGCTTCTTTTTAAATGTGGCTACTAGAAAATCTAACATTACATATGTGGCTTGTATTTATGGCTTACATTATCTTTCTCTCAGACGACACTGCTGTAGATAATGTTTATGGGTAGTTATTGGTGACAACTTGGGAAGAGTTGTGGTCCCTGTGGGGAGGATATAGAAAAGGAAGTGTGGCGGGTTGAGGACATAATTATGGAAATGCCCACATTCATAGGTCTAGAAGGAAAAGGAGGCTAAGAAGGAGCTAGAGAGTAAACAGAAGATGAAGAAGAACGAGCTACATCACAGGAACAAGAGGAAGAGGGAGCTTTAGGGAGGAGGGTCTAGGGAAGAAGATCACACGAAATAATTTGGCCTTTATTCTATTGCAGAGGTTCTTCCCCCAGAAAGTGAAATGATCAAATTTAAATTTTAAGATGATTTTGGCAACAAAATAAAGGATTGGGTTGAGGGAGAAGCTGAAGTCCAGGTGGCCAGTTAGAAATTCAGGGAAAAAGAACAACCCCAAAGCTCTTAAGCATCTACCAAGCCAAACAGAAAAGAATCGTTTTCACTTTGAGAAAGAACTTTCTATTTTATTTATTTATTTATTTTTGCAGTGAAAAATGGTAATTTAAAGCATGTGTCTTCTGTTTCTAGAATCCAGGAAAATGGGTTGCAATGAAAATCAATGTCACAGAGGATTAAACATGCTTTGTGTAGGAAAATAGAAAGACGTAAAGAAACTAAGGTCATGAAAATTATAGGATTTCTAAGAAACAAAGGTTGTCTTTCGTATAAATGTCTCACTTAGGAAAAAGGGAAGAGAACATTATTCCTCATCCTTGAGAATATGACAGTAGGAAAGAATGGCTTCTAAAAAGAGTTTTCCTTGAGGCTCTGGCTCCGTAACTATGATAATTTCAGGTACTTCTAAGTGTTTACAAATCGAACAAACTGTGTCCTAGGATGTCCTTTAAACAGAAAATTTGGTACATATAATGAATGATTTGGAGTTCCATTTAAGGCAAAGAACAGATTGAAGTCTATGAAAGTACAAAACTCAGGGTACCAAGTAAAGGTGAGCTGAATGTTTTGAAGGTATTTGGATACTGTTTAAATTTATGTTTTAAATTCTTTGCTAGTTTAAAGGAAAAGAGGAAAAAAATGATGGTAAAGGAAAATCAATGGGGAACCTCCCTGACGATCCAGTGATTAAGACTCCATGCTTCCAGTGCAGGGGGCACGGGTTCAATCCCTGGTTGGGGAACTAAGATCCCACATGCTGCACGGTGTGGCCAAAAAAAAAACAAAAACCAACAACACAAAAACAGAAAATCAATGGAAGTAGTTCTTGGAGGGGACTAAAAAAAGGGAAATGGCTGATTCATTAAAGACACTTGGAAGATAGGTCTAGGTGGGACACCCTATGAGTCAGACACTGTGCTGGAAACTATATACAGAATTAGGATAAAACACATGTCTGTTGTGGAATAATAATAGTAATAATAATAATAATTACTAAGTAGCAGTAACAAACACTTATTAAGCATATATTATGTACTAGATAGTTATTTCTGTGTTTATAAGTTTTCACTCATTTATTTATCACAATAACCTCACAAAATAGGTATTATCTTAATGTTATAGATGAGGCACAGTGAGATTAGGTCATTTGCCCAAGGTCACACAGCTAGCCCACTGTATCATAGGAGGACACAAGTTGTATCAGGCAGCATTAGCTGGGTTATGCTGGGGTAACAAACAGCTCCTAAAATCTTAGTGGTCTCTAACAATAAGGGTTTACAATTTTTGTTAGTTTCTAAACTCCATCGCAGGATACTTGCTCTGCTTCATTCCTGGACTTTGGCTGAAGGAGCAGCCCCTGTCTAGGGCATTGTTAGTCTTTCAGCAGAGGAAATAGAAAGCAATGGACGAACCATGTGATGGCTCTAATAGCTTCTATTGGAAGTGGAACATACCACTTTGACATTTCTTTGACCAAAGTACGTCCCGTGACAAGCCTGCCAGTGGTGTGAGAAGTGTAATGCTTCTTTAGATATGGGCTTTGGAGTAAGAGGACCCATGGGGAGGGTGTTTTTTTCTTTGTTTTGTTTTGTTTTGGTAATATGACTCTTTAGCTTTACAAGGATAAGAATCAAAGATTGCCTGATTTGACTTTGTTTCACACCAAGGAGTAATGTTATGATCCCAAAAGTTAATTCTTGGGTTGTGGTATTGAATGGGGATGGACAGAGGGTCATGGAAATGGAAGACTCTGAAATGGAGAGCAGCTATCCCTCACCATGACCAGTGAGGGCAGCTAGGCCACTGCCAAAATCCTTGCTGAGCAAGGCACCTGGGAGGAAGACTGAATTTCAACAATATGTCAGGTCACAGGTAACAGAAGGGAAGGACTGAGCTGGGTTGAGAGCTGGTAGGGAGGATCGATCAAGCAAGGAGAGAGCAATCTCAGGGTTTAGTGAAGGCTGAAGGTTTAGTTCAGTTATTGGGGGAAAAAACAAGTTTTGAGGGGGTGCATGCCCTGAATTCTTTTGTCTGAAAACCCCTCCCCTCCATGAATTCCTGGGGAGTGTGCTATGAACTAATGGACATTAATGAGTGAAAACAGGAAAAATTATAGACAGTCCTACTTATTAAAATGCGCAGGAAGATGAACACAACATGTCTATACAAACCAAGCAACTAGAACGTGGGCTCATGTAGGCCTGTAGGTAGAACAGACACAGGAGAAAATGGAAAGAGAACTTTAGTTCTTGAACTGATGTTAAATTCAGCCTGAATTTATTGGACAAATTGCTCACTTTCATGCAAGTAAATCTGGTTTACAGACTCTCACTAAAGACCTTTCCACAGAGATGTAAATTGATATTGATGAATACAATAAAAGCAAGTAATAACCACTTTTTGGAACCTAGAATAAATTCACATCAGGTGAGGGTAAAACATTTAGAAACAAGACAATTTCTTTGCCTTTCCAATACTAGAGAACTGTTAAAATTGTGGCAATAAATTGGAACATTTGGGAAAGGGAGATTAAAAATAAGGTTTAATCTCATCACCCATATATGCAAAAATTCTTCTAATTTTTGTGCGTTCCTTATAGTCCTTCCCCACAAATATATAAATACTGTGTAATTACAGATTTAAATGGAAAATGGTACAGATGAACTGGTTTGCAGGGCAGAAATTGAGACACAGATGTAGAGAACAAACGTATGGACACCAAGGGGGGAAAGCGGCGGGTGGTGGGATTGGTGGTGTGATAAACTGGGAGATTGGGATTGACATGTATACACTGATGTGTATAAAATGGATGACTAATAAGAACCTGCTGTATAAAAAAATAAATAAAATAAAATTCAAAAATTCAAAAAAAAATTTATTATAATACAGCATTTTCCATAAACAATTTTCCGTATTGAAGCACAGTCCTTATGATTATAATGGCAGGAAAATAGTCCGCTGCATAGAATTAACATAATTTAACTCATTATTTTCTTATTATTAAACATTTAGTTTCTTTCAGTTCTTCATCATTATTAGCAATGCTGACTAGATGGCTAAGTAAAATATATGTATTTAAAACATTATTTTGTTGTGGCACAATTCTAAAACTGGGTCAAATGTTATAAACTCTTTATGACTACATGTAAGTTGATTTAAAAAAAAAACTGCATCAATTTACCTAAAATGTGTATGCAATTCACTACACTTTCACTTGGTTTAGGAATTATATTTAAAGGTCATAAAAATTGGCTAATGAATACAAAAAAATCTTACTTACAAAAATATCTTTTTAACATTTGTATGTTTGAATACTTGCAAGGCTGAGTATTGTTCCATGTGTTTATTTACCAACAGCGTGGGTCATAATTCATCAATTTACTCTTTCTTTCATTCAATCACTGGACAAATATTTTTTTGAGCATCTACAATGTGCCAGGTACTGTTTTTGTTTCTGAGCACACAGCACTGAAGAAAACACAAATCCCTGCTTTGGATTTGTATTTTGTATTATAGGGTAAAAAAGACAATAAGCATAATAAGTATTAAAATTGTGTAGTATGTTGAATGTTATAATTGCTATGGAAAAAATAAAGCATGGTAAGAAGAATAAGCAATTTGTTGGTAGGGAGTTGTATTTATAAACAGGAGGGTCCGTGATAAAAACATATGTTTGAACAAAGCCTTAAGGAGGCGGGGCAGGTCCCATGTGGGTACCTGAGGAAAGACTGCTCCAGCCAGAAACACTAGGTGGTCCAGGGCCCTAAGTGGGGTCATATTTGATGTGTTGGAAAAGCAGAGAGGCTAGTTTGGCTGGAGTGGAGGGAGATCTTTTGATGATGTTCATTTGTTCGGTAGGAGGAGAATAAAGGGAGAAAAATCTAACTAAACCAAACAGAAGAAAAAGTTTCAAGAAAGAGGTTGCCACCAATGCCCAAATTAGCCACCATATCCGGGTTGAAGACAATGGGAACAAGGCAACCACAGTCAACAAAGATGAAGACGGACAGATTCCATTGGCCAGAGCTCAGTCACGTGGCCATACCCTGCTAAAGAGAGGCACTAAGTGGAATTTAGCTGTGAGCCCAGAAAGAAGAGGATACTGGTTGTGTAGGAAAAGCTTGCAAGCTCTGTCACATCCAATCTAAAATCAATTTGTATCATCAACTGGGGTAACTGCAAAACTATCCGAGGCCCTTCCCTCAAATACAAGATCAAAATATCAAGGGATGAATCCCACGAATGTGTTTTCTGGTAACCCTGTTGGGCATCCAGGTTTGGAAACCACTGAGTGAACCTATCTTTTGGAAATAAAAATACATTAAAACACATCTTAAACAAACCCCCCCCAAGTCTTAAATAAAGTATGTCTGGTTATAATACAAAAGAGCCACCAGGTGGCAGAAGAACTCCATTCTTGTAAGCTTCTCGGTGGCTTCCTTATTTCACCTTCCCTATTCCTCCATTTAATTTTCTTCTTTTTTTTTTCTTGGCTTGTTGGCTTGAAACATATAGGATTAAGTTCCTTAAAAAGATTGATGCTAACCTTCTAAATAGATTTCAATATTAAGAATGACTTTCCTTATCGAGAAGAAAAATACCTCGAGTATTATGTTAGTGAACTGAATTAATTCTGAATTAATGTTATTAAAAATTTTTTTTGGTTTTCGATTGAAGCAAAATGTGTTAACTGAATAACACTAAATATTAGGAGGTCAAATAACCATAAAAAACTTTGTTGTGTGTTTAATAAGCAAGTTTTGAGGCACAGGTTTTATAGACATTATTAACATATATTGTATATGCTAAATTTATTCTTAAGGAACATTTTAATTTTTGTTTTCGCAAAATTAAAAGCTCTAATGGTAGTTTTATACACTGAATTCTCATGAGAACTGTGTTCTGGACTTTGAAGAGTCAAGGCTATTGGTTCACATAGATCTTGTATAAATCTGGGTTCCACTTCTTCGGAGATTGACCTTGAGCAAGTTTCTTAGTACTGCTCAGCTTCTGCTATAAAAGTGGGGTAATGATGCCTATTCTATAAGGTTGCTGTGGAGAGTCAGTGATGACACAAGCAAGTGCTTTATACATACAAAACTAGGTAAATAAAGTAAATAAAAAAATTCCTGCCTCTATTCTAATTTTTTCTAATGGCAATTACTACTTGTGCTTTAATGCAAGATAGAAGGCTAAAATACACATGTAGCTGGCAGAATCATAATCTAGTTCAGATGTTAAAAAACATCACGCTGTAAAAAGACTTCAGAGTTGGAAACCTGTGTTCACTGTTCTGAATCTCTCCACTTCCTGTTAGGAAACATGATATTCTTTTTTTTTTTTTTTTTTTTTTGATTTTGAAAAATAAAGATTTATTTTGAATGGGCAGGTGAGGGAGGAAGGCAGAAAGCTATAGTTTTTAGTACTTTGGGACTCCAAAGGTTATAATTTGGCCCTCCCAGAAGCTTCTTGGAGGTGGGAAGCAGGACCTCTAATCCACTGAAGGAAATCAGAATATATCACCTTAAATATGCCTCTTTGACATAAAAATTATTTTTAGCTGAAGGCAATTAAGAAACAGCAAACACAGAAAAACTCCCCCCTTTTGGCCTAAAAGCAGGATATAAATTCTTTTACTAGAGACAGAAACATGATATTCTTTGAAGTGTGTTTTTTGGCTTCATGAGTTTTTTGGCTTCATATACATATACTGTATAAAGTATATAATAACTTATGCCCTATGGTGTTATTCAACATTGTAGAGAAAGGAGAATAAAGAATGTGTTTTATCAGCAGGCAAGGATCGTCCTCTTTATCCTTTATCCTCTTTACCCTCACATGTAATTTACTAAAGAGCTGACAAAATCACGGCACAGGCTGCCTCTCACACTATTCGTCTGCAGACAGTGAAGGGACTAACTCTGAGGCTGTGCTTTCTAACTGGGCCCATGTCAGAAATCTGATGAGGTTATATAGAGTCTTCATTTCTATACTGTGAAAGAACGAGGTTGCTTCTAAAAAGTAGGCAGGCATAAAGGCATGTGCTTTGGACAAAGCCCCTGGCAAAGATGCTGCGGGGATGCTTAGTAACCCAATATTCGAGCACCGAAAAGGCGTCAGATTTCTCTTTCATTTGGCCGCAAGGAAGAAATGGAAACATTAAAGAAAAGGTCTGAAAAAAAAAGGCACTGGGGGGAAACATAGGGAGTTTGTGTTGCTGATGAAAGGGCCATCTATATCAGGGGTCCCCAACCCCCGGGCCACGGACCGGTAGTGGTCCGTGGCCTGTTAGGAACCGGGCCGCAGAGCAGGAGGGGGTGAGCAGCGGGTGAGCAAGCGAAGCTTTATCTGCTTCTCCCCATCGCTCACATTACCGCCTGAACCACCCCCACCACCCCCCGTCCGTGGAAAAATTGTCTTCCACGGGACCAGTCCCTGGTGCCAAAAAGGTTGGGGACCGCTGATCTATATGAAGTAGATGATATATATTTGCATTTGATATATAGATTTAATTTTAAGTAATTTTGTAATAAATACCTTTAATTCTAAGAATTGAAAACCTTGAGAGGAATTCAAATGTATATTTAATTTTATTCCAACAGCCTGATGGTCTTGAAAATTCTAGGTTTTAAAAATCTATTTGATGACTTTGAGAAGCAGGGAGAAGTACTTTCAGAAGAACTTGAATGGGGGAGAGGAGACCCTGCATTTCACTGGGTACCTCTTTCTTCATAAATGTCAACTATGTCCTGTAATTACTGTCTTCTCCCTCTTCTCGGCTAGTTAGCAATCATGAAAATGGAAATTACCTTAGCAGTGTATTCAGAGTATGTCCTAAATGTGATTGAACAAAGATTTCAATATTCCCAAGGCAGAAGAGCCAATGTCTTTGTTTCTGCAGTTGAAAAGTCTGGAATAATCTCCCCAACGTCCAGTGTGGAAATTCTTCCTGTCCTCAAGGTCTCTGTCATGAGATACCTCCATGATGATTTTCCTGACTCTCTGAGATAAAATACTCTTTCCCTTCCCTACACTCACATAGCCATTATTTTATCAAGTGGTAATGGTTTCCCCAAACACAACAGGTGGCCCCAGTGTGGCTCTCCCAACTTCTGACATTGGCAGTGGCTACTGGTCTGGAATTTTTCTCAATTCCCAACAACAGAGAAAATCAAAAGCAGTTTTCTTTTCTTTTTTTTTATTGTGGTAAAATATACCTTGTAAACCATTTTAAGTGGTCGATTCTGTGGCATTAAGTGCATTCTCAATGCTGTGCGACATCACCACTCCATATTTTTGTGTGTGGAATTTTTAGGGTTGTCTACATGTCATCTGTGAACGGAGATTGGATTTACTTCTTCCTTTCCAATTTGGATGATTTTTATTTCTTTGTCTTGCTTGATAGTTGTGGCTAGAACTTCTAATACTGTGTTGAATTGAAGCCAGAAACAAAAGGACAAATATTGTATGATTCCACTTATATGAGGACATAGAATAGCCATATTCATAAAGATAGAAAGTAGAAGAGTGTCCATGAGGGCTTTGGGGAGGGAGTAATGAGGAGTTATTGTTTAATGGGTATGGAGTTTCAGTTTGGGAAGATAAAAAAGTTCTGGAGATGGTATACGAGCTTTTGTCTTAGACTCTACTTTCAGAGGAAAATGGTTAATATATGATGCTCTTTTGCTAGTGGCTAGAAAACAAGGGTCTGGGAACTGAAGGGTAGAAGTAGGATTGGCTCTTTTAAACATCATTCCCAGAGACTCACTTGGGGACCAGAGTTGTCCTCACAATCTTAGGCTCTTCCTGAATAGGAAGTGTGGTTCTTATGTATATAACACATCTATCGAGGATACAGTAAGGGTTCCACTGAATGAAGCTATACTACCCCAGTCACTGTTGGATCCTCATGTGAGAGGACCAGTAGGACAAGACACAAGTTCTATACTGGTGGGGAACTTGAGTCTGATTATCACAAGGAGGGAGGACTACTGCTACCTAGTGGGATGGAGGAGGAGTAGCTCTGAGATTTGGGAATACACTGAAGTGTCTTTCAGTGATTCTGTGGTCAGCAACAGCTATAAATAGGCAATTGAGCAACCTTGGCTCCAACTAGGACAAGAAAAATAAAAGCTCAGGTTTCTAAGTGATGAAAGTCTAGGTCATTCGACCAGAAGAACAACCTAGAGCTGCCAATATGCTGCCCAAGGTTGAGAGAAATAGAAATATGATGATACAGATTGATGGTGGTATCAGTTATGACTTCAGGCCGACTGCAACATCAGAGATGGCTCCATCAGTCTGTTTTGTTAGGTCCTTGCAGACACTGTGGCTGGTCATAGCTTGAAGGGGACTCTAATATTTTGGACTTAAAGGAAGGCATGCCATGAACCATAATGTTAGAGGGGGACTGTATTGGGCATAATTACCTTCTTTTTTTGTTTTTGTTTTTTTTTACACAAATCAATTACTTAGCAAATTTTTAATGAAATGCCCTATTGATTTACTTTTTGGCTAAGTGCCGTGATGTCATAAATACAGTAATAGAAATTCCTAGACTTACATCATTGACCTGCTTGGAAGCCATCAATATTCCCTATTGTTGACCAAATAAAGCTCATATTTTCAGTCTAGAATTTTAGACCTTCCATGACTTGGGTCCAAGATACCATATAAAACTTAGGTTCTATTATTTTAAAACACGTAACTCAAACTCCAGTCAAATGTATACTCTTATGGTTTCTACACAGGACTTGCATATTCACACATCTGCACTTTTGCTTATGTTCTGCTCAGGATTACCCCTCTCCCCCATGCATTGTTGGAGCCTCTTCAAAGAAGCCTTAAGGCTTATTCAAATACAATATCCTGAAAGTTGACAAAGAATAGATTTCCCTAATCGCAACACACATACAATTATTTATCATCATAGCTGAGAGACATTGTAGCTTGGAGTCTAAGAACATATATCAGGGGCTAGGATATCTGAATTCAAAGCCTAGCTGCATCGTTTACTATCTGTGCCTCCCTTTCCTTATCTTTATTTATTTTTTAACATCTTTTTTGGAGTATAATTGCTTTACAATGGTGTGTTAGTTTCTGCTTTATAATAAAGTGAATCAGCTATACATAAACATATATCCCCATATCTCCTCCCCAAGATATGGAACGCTTCGCGAATTTGCATGTCATCCTTGCTCAGGGGCCGTGCTAATCTTCTCTGTATCGTTCCAATTTTAGTATATGTGCTGCCGAAGCGAGCATGGGCATAATACCTTCTTTTACTCCATCTACTTTTGTGACCACCAGTCCTATGCAGGACTTGACTAATTGCACAGATGCCACCAGACAGAGTTTCTACCTTGTGTCTTTACTACATTCTTCTAACTTCCTACCAAGGGCTTCTGTGCTGCCTTGGCATTGACATCGTCTTGGGGAACCTGCTCAGCTCTTGCGTATATGCAACCTGGGTGCTGGGGGAGATCATGCCCTAGGGACACTCTTGCCCAATAGAGGATGCCAGCCAATTGATAAATGCTCTCTGCTTTTATCTGACTGTCCCGGGCAGGCAGTTCTAAGCCATATTTCATGAGTCCTCAGAATGTCCTGGGAGATCAAGCACCAACTTGATAAAGCAGTCTTTATTGAATTTCCCTCTTTCCCTGTTTTACTTCCGTCACCCTTCATTCCTACTCCCTAGGAGAATCGCTTCCCAAATAAAGTGTTGCACTGCCACCTTTGTCTCAGGATCTCCTCTCAGGGGAACAGGCTAGGCATAGCTGAATCATCTGGTGAGCTCATTTTGATGGGGCAGTGTTACCATTGGAGATGGGATGACAGAAGTAATATCCATCATGGTGGGTCTAATTTCATTAAGTAAAATATTGAAATTAAAAGGCTGTTATCAGGTCATAGGTGATCTGACTTTCAATTTTCTCCAACAAACTCCCATTACACATTTAGTTTCCTTCATTTTGGGGTTTCATCATTAGCAGTTGGTCCAGTGATTGATTGATTGAGTAGAATGATGTATAATTATGCTGAAGTTTAGAGGTGTGGTGTATATTTTGAAGGTATTGGGGTCCGAAGAATGAGTGGATACAGCTGTGGATCTGGAACTTCTCCCTGTAGGATGCCTGATGAGAGGAATGACAAACTCAAGGTTTAATAGCCAAAAAAGAAGTAGAGTGCATCTCATTATGGCAAAGTGTGAATTTATTAATCTCTCTCAGTATAGGCTCATTGGTTAAACCAAAGGAAGGATTCCTTCTTTTTTCATGAATCTAATATTATTCAACTGTGTGCTCAGTGGAAAAGAAAGGAGAGAATGAGGGAAAGAGAGAGAGAAAGAAAGAGAGGGAAGGGAGAGAGAGGGGGAGAGA
Source organism: Balaenoptera musculus (assembly GCF_009873245.2). Lineage (NCBI taxonomy): Eukaryota > Metazoa > Chordata > Mammalia > Artiodactyla > Balaenopteridae > Balaenoptera > Balaenoptera musculus. The sequence continues at coordinate 125,703,011 of NC_045788.1, read as the reverse complement.
GAATTGATTCTGGAGAGTCAGGCTTCACCTGGGTCTGCTTACTATGAAAATTCAGAAAGGAGGAGGGAAAAGCAGAGTTTTCATGGAGTCTCTTTTAGGTACAATGTGCCCCTAACCATCTCCATTTCCTCTCTGTGGAAGAGTTAATAAGGGGTGGGTCAAGGAGCAGAAGTGGGTGGGGAGAGAGATGGGAAGTGAGAGGACCAAAAACTCATCCTCCACTCCAGGCATAGATGATGATGTGAGATGAAGAGGAGGAGATGTATCCTTGGCTCCAAATATTAGCTGCATTTCCCCATGTGTTGGGGGAGTTTCACTCTGATCCCAAAATGCTTGATCTCCTGCTCCAGCTCAGAGTACCTGGTGTGTTTAGCAATTTCCTGAGCCTGGAAAATGTATCTAAGGCAGGTAATCAAACATTCAATAAGGGATTCTCAGCTGAAGGCAGAGAAGCCTGTGGTTCATTTATATGAGGACCTTGCTAGACCACAATAAAACAAGGTAAACAAGGTCCTCTGAGAGTCACCTGAGAATGCAATGCACGTAATCCTTCACCTGGACACTCTCCTACGTTAGTTATAGAAGTACAGTTTACATGAATGAGTACAAGATAAAAATGAGTCTATTGTAGCCTTTTCTTTTTTTTTTTTTTTTGAGGTGGTGGGGGAAGCTTATGTTTGTGGGCATTTTGTCTGCAGAATCCTTTGAACTGGAGATTATCCCAGGTTTACTTAGAACAAATGCTATTCTGTACTAAGTAAAGTCGCAATTGTGTGCAACATCTCCTGATCAAGGAGTTAACTGCAACCTAACCAAGTTCAGAACATTCAAGTCCAAAGGTTATTCAACCAAATAGGACTAAAGAATTTTCAGAGTGGTCCACGGTCCACAGCACTGCCTGCCTTGGCAGCTGTCAGGCATCTGCAGCTAAACTAAAGCAAGGAGGCGACAGTGACCATCTGAAAAACTGACTCTCCTGTGGTTAGTAACTGGCAATAAACGAATAAGTTTACACCCACAGAGTGCCTCTGAGCGGAACGCGATGAGAGGCGTTTATTTGAATCAACTTATGCAGGTTGATTCTGGAAAACTGCATTTGCCTTACACGTCTCACTTTCTTCCGTTTTAAGGACTCTGCTAAACCCAGAGTCAAGTCTCAATATGGAGAAATATTATCGTTTTGGAGGAAATCTGGGATTTGGTGTTAGAAAAATGCTATGATCAGAATATTTGTGTCACCCCAAAGTTCATATGTTGAAGTCCAAATGCCCAGTGTGATGGAATGAGGAGGTGGGGCCTCTGGGAAGTGCTTAGATCATGAGGGTTCAGTCCTCAGGAATGAGATTCCTGTCCTTATAAAACGTTCTCAAGGAGCGAGCTCCTCTTTTCGCCGTGTGTGAAAAGGCGCCAGCTATGAACCAGGAAGGGAACCCTCATCATAAAGCAACCATGCTGATGCCTTTTAAAAAATTTTTTTTAATTTTTTAAATAGTTTTTTTTTTAAAAATTTATTAATTTATTTTTGGCTGCATTGGGTCTTCGTTGCTGCGCACGGGCTTTCTCTAGTTGCGGCGAGCGGGGGCTACTCTTCGTTGTGGTACGCGGGCTTCTCATCGCGGTGGCTTCTGTTGTTGCAGAGCACAGGCTCTAGGGCGCACGGTCTTCAGTAGTTGTGGCACGCAGGCTCAGCAGTTGTGGCTCGTGGACTCTAGAGCGCAGGCTCAGTAGTTGTGGCGCATGGGCTTAGTTGCTTTGCGGCATGTGGGATCTTCCCGGATCAGGGCTCGAACCCGTGTCCCCTGCATTGGCAGGCGGATTCTTAACCACTGTGCCACCAGGGAAGCCCTGCTGATGCCTTTATTTTAGACTTCCCAGCCTTGTGAATTGTGAGAAATACATTTCTCTTATTTATAAGCCGCCCAACCTATGGTATTTTGTCATAGCAGCTCCGATGGACTAAGACAAAGAAAGTGATGTCCATCCCGGCTATGCAGCTTGCCCACTGTGAGACTTTGGGTAATTTATTTAACCCTGTTGTGCTTCCACTTCCTCCTCTTTATTATTTTTCTTTTTCTTTTTAAATTTTAATAGCAGTATTTTAATGTGAAGTATTTATATAAAAGAATTTATATAAATTAAATGTATGTATTATGCATGTCCTGTGTCATAACACCCACATTTGTAGATATCTTCCATTGAATAAATTTCAGGTGGGCCACTACCTAACAATATGTATTGAGATACTTGTCTTTTATTTTTAAAAATTTTATTGGAGTATAGTTGTTTACAATGTTGTGTTAGTTTCAGGTGGACAGCAAAGTGATTCAGTAATACATTTACATATATTCATTCTGTTTTAGACTCTTTTCTCATATAGGTTATCACAGAATGTTGAGTAGAGTTCCCTGTGCTATACAGTAGGTCCTTGTTGGTTATCTATCTTATATATAGTAGTGTGTGTGTGTTCATCCCAAGCTCCTGACATAATGTTATCAATTGTGTGGAGAACTGGAATACTTCTACAGATGTATATTCATGGAAGTGATCTCAGAGTGACATCAGTGTGCAGCGGCTTGAACCGAGATCTTTGTTCCCTGCCCAGGAATTGAACCAGGGCCCCGGTGGTGAGAGCACAAAATCCTGACCACTAGACCATCAGAAGCTAGTGCCTCCTGTTTAAAATAAGGTATGTAATAATACCTATGCCATAGTTTAGAAAATCAAGTGACGAGAGTGAAATTATTTATAAATAGAAAATTGCTGTCTACCTCCAAGTTACAGCGTGTCTTCTTTTCCTGGGGAAAGCTTGGGGATTTCCACGGCATGAAATGGATGTCACAGATTGGAAATTTACCTTTTCCTCTGCCTGTCCTTTGGTCTGCTTTATTCTTCATCCCATTTGGAGGGCATGATGCCATCCAACTGTGCATGGTTCTATACCTCAATAACAACTCTGCAGAAATTGAACTTAATGTATGCTGCAACACGTGTCTGAGAATAAATGGGCTGTGAGCAGGGAAATACCAGTTCTGCCTCACTCCCAGTGAAATCAAGATGAGACAGCTGTGCCTATAAATGAAGCCATTTGAAGAGTTAACAAGGAAGACAGCCCCACGTAATTTTGAACGTCTGTGGAACTACTCACAGACCATGTCTGGAAATTAATAAAAGTCCTGAAGAAGGTGGGAAGGGTATACAAAATGAAAGCCAAATGAATAATTAGTTTTCCCATCTGACTCAACAGCACTGAATCCAAAGACCGCTAGGCTCTGTTGGTCTATGGTTTAAATGGTATTTTGAATGATTTACACCAAGGCTGTGTAGGAAATCAAAGCAAAGCAGGATAAAAATAAAGAATGATTACACTTGTGTTCCTAGTGGGTAAAAACACATAGGAAAAAGAAATAAATTGGTAACTAAAAATAAAGAATTCCTTATGTTTGTCGCTAACTTGAGAGCTAACACATTATGTCTGTCAACATTTTCAGCATTCATTTAATTTCACAAGAGCTTCTCATCCATCCAAAATGTTTGTTTGTTTATTCATCTATTCATCACCCCAAATCACAGTTTCTTCTATGCACCGGATACCAGGCTTAGAGCTTGCATCAACTCCTCATTTAATTCTCACAACCATCATTCTCCACAGGTATTATTATTATCCCAAGTGTTTTTAGTGAAGGAAACTGAAATGCCGAGCTGTTGGTGACATGTCAATATGATCAATTTAACCAGAAATGGAAAGAAGATTTGAATCCATTTTTTTCCCTTTAGTATCCAATATCCTTTCCACTACAAAACCTTTTATATATTCAATTGGTATGTTAAAGTGAGCTGACATTTTTTGAATTAAAAAAATGTGAAGTGTTTTTTCTTTGTTTCGATTTCTTTGTGGCCTCTGAAAATTGGAGGCAACATAACTGGGCACTTTTATTTACTTAAAGTGCAGCCAGAGTGAGAGAGGGTGGTAAAATTCTGTCTTTCTCTTTGTGCCATTAATGTCTATTTTATTGCATTATATATACCGTGGTTGATTCTGCCAGGTATAAGATAATTTCTTTATCTTTTTTGTTTCACAGTTCCACCTAGACCATGGTTTCTCATCAGAAACCTACAACAGAATCAAGTGGCAAGTTTTAAAAATGCAGATTTCTGGGTTCCATCCATGTTTTATTGAGTCAGAATTTCTGGGGTTGGGTCAGGGAAGCTGCACTTTTAACAAGCAGACCTATTTATTCCGACACGTGTTCAAGAACCACTGTCATAGTTGATCTTCTAGACAGAGCCCACCCACAGTGGTTGGTGGCAGTATAGCTGACCCTTTGAGTCTGGTTCGGCTCATAACTTCTGGCCCACCACTTCTGGGCCCACCACAAAGTCAGGCCCTTCTGCCTATGCTACATCACATGAAATTGCATCACATTAATGCCCATCTCTCATTTTGATGCCCATCACATCAAAGCCCACATTCCATAATAGCTCCTAGTTCACACAAGTCCCCACTCTGAGTTCAGAGTCAGCCTCTATGGATGCTGAAAGCTCTGGCACATTTTCTATCTGAACCTCAGTCAGGTTGTGGTCCCTCCTTCTTGCCTCCAATATCTAGTCCTGTGCTATGACCCTGATATGATATCTGGATTCTTTCTTGGCCAACATAGGCATCTAGTCCTATAGAAGAAATCTCTCATGGCCAACTAAGTAAAATGATTTTTTTGCTGGTTGATTTATGTATCGAAATGAAAGATATAAAAATATTTATTTACTCAGTTAATGATAAATTAGCATCTTGCAGGAGTCATGATTAATCATGCTCCACCTAGAAGCCCGTGCCAAAATGACTCTGCTAATAGAATCCATCAACTGCTGAAGACAGTGATTGCACTGAAGGGCGCTTTATTGTTTAGTTCCTTAATTTTATATTCTAGCTACATATTGATATTCCCTAATAAAAATTGTTTGGATTTCTCTCTGAAAAATTTGGGGTGAGTCTTGAGGAGGTAATTTGCATTAGCGAAACACTGAATCATGAAACTATTTCCATTATTCTGGCAAGGCAAAACATCGTTTATTCTATGAGATTTAAACAATCCTTAAAAAATCCTTAAAAAATTCTTAAGCATTTCAGCAATTCCAGTCCTGGGCATATATCTGGGAAAGATGAAAACTCTAATTCGAAAAGATACATGCACCCCAATGTGCATAGCAGCACTATTTACAATAGCCAAGACATGGAAGCAACCTAAATGTCCATCGACATATGAATGGATAAAGAAGATGTGGTATATATACAATGGAATATTACTCAGCCATAAAAAAGAATGAAATAGTGCCATTTGCAGCAATGGGGATGGACCTAGAGATTATCATACTAAAAATGAAGTAAGTCAGACAGAGAAAGACAAATATCATATGATATCAGTTATGTGTGGAATCTAAAAATGTGATACAAATGAACTATTTACAAAACAGAAATAGACTCATAATAACTTATGGTTACCAAAGGGGAAGAGGGGTAGGGATAAATTAGGAATTTGGGATTAACAGATACACACTACTATATATAAAATAGATAAACAACAAGGGCCTACTGTTTAGCACAGGGGACTGTATTCAATATCTTATAATAACCTATAATGGAAAAGACTCTAAAAAAGAATACGTATATAGCTGAATCACTTTGTTGTGTACCTGAAAGTTACCTGAAAGTATCACAACATTGTAAATTAACTATACTTCAATAGAAAAATTAAAAAAATAAAATTATCATTTCAGAACAGCAAAAGTAATAATTGTTAAAAGCGTGAGGACTATAACATTGTATTAAAAGAGTACTCAATCATTAATCAAAATATTTCTTTGCTGCCTCCCATACATGGGTAGGTCAACATTTTGTGTGAGTAATGGAATAGCTGAGGTTAGACGTAACCTTCCAGAAGTCTTCACGATCAGTGATTTTCTAGCTCAGAAAGAATTTTTGCTGTCAACTCAACCAGCCATCAGGGGAGCTTTGGCAGCTGGAAAAGGCCTTCATAGCTCTGTCTGTGTTACTGTTGTCAGCTGTTTGCTTGGATTTGATTTTTGTACCTAATGAGAACAACAGGGCAAGGGGACCATGCCTTGGAGAATCAAGTTGGCTCTCGACACACCTGGGAAGGGTGGACAATTTTATATCCTCTACTGCCATTTTCAGTTCTGAACTTTGATGGAAATGGACTAAACAAGATTTTCAGAGTCACGGCTGAGTCTGAATCCTCGCATCACATTTTACAAGGAATCTGGGAGTTAAATTTTGGGTTCTCCTCTCATTTTTACATAGAGTGCCTCATCTTAAACTACCCTGGCCACATGTTTTCACCTGGCTAAGCTTCATGAGTCAGCTCAGATATTAATTCCTCTTGGAAACGTACTCTTAATTCTCGGGTCAGAGAGGTAACCCTTTTCTCTACACTTCATGTCCCTCATTATATTCTACTTTGCCTGTGTAATATCTGCACATTTGAGGGCAGGTAACTTCGTGGTTCAGACATGTCACTCAGGAAGGTGTGAATAAACATTTGTGAAAAGTTTGATCTATCAAATATGGGTAGAATACCTTTTTCAAAAAATGGTCATAAAAACTGAATGACAATAGCATTTGTAAAGTTCTTGCCATATAGTAGGAATTCGATAAATTCTAGTTTGCATTCTTCTTCTGTTTCTGACAATGCTAGAGAAACTATGTCCTGTCCTTCTCCACACCCCGCACCCCCGCACATTCCCCCCCCACCCCCCGCCTCCACCAAGTTTTATGAGGCAGCCCAGTGTGGTCTTTTCTTAGCTTTATGACATTGCCATAAATCCCACCTGACAGGTCTTCGTCTGTTGCGGGGTGTATTCTCCTGAAGCTGAGGTAGAGTTTGGAGTACAAAATGTTTATTGGGAGAAATGCCTGTGAAAAAAAGGGGGAGGAAGCAGGGTTGAGCAGATGTTACAAATCTCTGCAGCCTGCCAGGGAGTCCCAGAACAAAGCTTGACCCTTAGAAAAGTCCTGCCCTGGGTCGAAATGATGAAGTCCTTTGCAGCCCTGCCTTGCTGGGTCATTGGCTGGAAGTGTCCTGAGAAAAACATGACCTTGACTACCATCACCTTGATGAGTGGCCACAGCCACTACACACTGAGAAAAGTGTGACCTGTTCTCACATGCTGAGGTGGATTGTGAAACTGCTAACAGCTGGAGAGGGTCAGTCAGCTACACTCCTCACAGCTGGGCAGGGAGTCCTTTCATGATGGGGGATCTGAGTGGTGCCTTTCTGTGTCTGCCTTAGTGACAAGGATTTAGAGTTAGTGTAATATTCTTCTAGGGATGCTGTGGGTTTATGGAATTCTCTTAAAAGGTGAGAAGACTTATGAGCCACTAGAATAGCCTTCATGGCCCTGAGATACAGGCAAATGTTTGAACTGGGAGCTTTTACACACCTTTCCGAAACTCGCCTAATCTACCTGTGACCAAGGTTCTAAAAACTGGGTGTGGTTGATGCTGTTTGTGTGCTCTTCCTTTCTTGTCTACCTTCCTCAGTCATGCCTCTTGGGACAACAGATTGTGGAGGTCTAGTTGACTCCTGTGGTCTACATCTTCCCTGGGCAAGGAATAGAGATATGTAGTCAAGCAAGCTTGTGGTTACAGAGACATTTGTCCCTTGCATTGAGGGCAACCGAATGCCGTTGGTATAATGAAGAAGAGTAGTATATTTTAAAATACATAGGTACATTTTATAAAAATGATCCATATAAGTAGATGTCACTCTCATCTTATTTTAACATTCAACCAGAGATTAACAGTGCATTTTTATATCAGAAGATATGTACCTAGAACATCTCTCTCTATAAAACTACAAGACATAGGACAGAAAGTGGAAATATTAGAGTCAGACTACAGAATGGGGTTATACCCAGGGCTAGATGCAGTGTAGACAGAGCAACAAGCATGGCACTTGGGAGCGCTGGGGTAGGACTGGCTGGGTGGGCTCTACCCTAGCTCTTGCTTACTAGTCAGCCACTATTCAGATGTCATAAATGTGTGCAGTGTTTTGCAAAGATGTGTACAATATTTTGCTAAAATAATTTTCTTAGGAGAGAATTCTACGTGTTTTAAGACACAACTAATTTTCAGAGGTTAAGAATATGGTAAAATATGTATGACACATGAGTTGTACGGATGAAATGTTTTTTTCTTTTTTTAGAAAGAGATCATATTTTATTTACTTTATTTTATTTTTTTAACATCTTTATTGGAATATAATTGATTTACAATGGTGTGTTAGTTTCTGCTTTATAACAAAGTGAATCAGCTATACATATACATAAATCCCCATATCTCCTCCCTCTTGTGTCTCCCTCCCACCCCTCTAGGTGGTCACAAAGCACCGAGCTGATCTCCCTGTGCTATGTGGCTGCTTCCCACTAGCTATCTATTTTACAGTTGGTAGTGTATATAAGTCCATGCCACTCTCTCACTTCATCCCACGGGTTTTTGTTCAAGATTTTGAAAACTGATTAAGAATTTTGTAATGTTCTGTAATTGTGTAGTCCAGGCAGACAGGAATTATTATGAAGGCATTGGTGGAACAGATAACAGAAGTTGGGAACTCACAGTTCAGTCTAGATTCAGGGTCTAGGGTTAACTATGGAATGGAAGATAACCTTTGAGAGGGGAGACCTAACAGATCCCTATGAAAGGATGGTACAGCATATAAAACCAGGATGCGAGTGGTTTCCAAGCGAGCACTGATTTAACCAGGACAGCTGTGGTCCTCCTAAGTCACTCGTGGTATAGGAGGTGTGGAAATGAAATACCTGCTGGGACTCTAGTCTCTTATTTAGGGAGTGCAGTGACCTCCACTCATGGTACCTGCTGACTGGGGCAATGAGTTGTACTACATCCTGAGGTTAAACTTGGATCTTCCTTGGGGATGAGAGATGGGCAAGGTGACTGGTTTCTCTCTTACTGAATTACATATTCACTTTTGACTTGTAGAGATTTAGTGGTGGGATTCCATGTATTCTAATCTCAGCTCTTTTACGAGCAAGAAAAGAATGTTAGAAATAACTAAACTAAGAAAATTCTTTTCATACTCATCAGATTAGTCATTGTGTTCCTGTGAAAAACACAAACTAAGAGCAGCCTAAAGATATATCTTTATATATTTTAAAATATTTATATATTTCTAAAGATAAAACAGATATATCTTTTATTTGTCTGTATAGTTTACAAAATACCTTTTTTTTCTTTTGGTTTATAGTACTCAATGAACAGTTCTTAAAAAAGTATAAGATGAAATGCAAGGGTGCAGGAAAAGAAGAAACTTGTTAAGAGATAATTGTCATTTTTTTTGAAGGACGTGAATCTTTTTTTTTTTTTTAAGATTTATTAATTATTTATTTATTTAATTTTTATTTTTGGCTGCGTCGGGTCTTAGTTGAGGCACTTGGGATCTTCCTTGAGGCATGCGTGATCTTTTGTTGTGCGCGGGCTTCTCTCTAGTTGTGGCGTGTGGATTTTCTCTTCTCTAGTTGTGGCTCGCAGGCTCCAGGGCGCCTGGGCTGTGGCACGAGGGCTCTGTAGTTTGCAGCACGCAGGCTCTAGTTGAGGCACGCTCGAGCTCAGTAGTTGTGACGCGCGGGCTTATTTGCTGCCGGGCAAGTGGGATCTTAGTTCCCCGACCAGGGATCGGAACCCGCATTATCTGCATTGGAAGGCGGGTTCTTTACTATCGACCACCAGGGAAGTCCTGAAGGACATGAATCTTAATTTTTAGTTTTTTAAAAATTTGCTACGTGTTTTAAATCACTAAAATAAATGCAACATCTGAATTCAAAGTGTCCTTAAACCCCCATTCCTAATTTATTCTTTCTTCCCCTTCTCCAAAGAAAAAACTTTTATCATAAATTTAATGTATGTTCTTATAGTTTATTTTCATTGTTTTACACAAATATAGCATTCTTGAGCAGTATAAAATATTATTTTGGTATGATTTAAAATTTTATACAAATGATAGCATATTTTAATAAATTCTGAAATAGGCTTTTTCCAGCTACATCCATGATGATACAGATATTCTATTTTTTTAATTGCCTTGAAGAAATCTATCATACAGTATGCCACATTTTATTTATCCATTACTCCACTAATGGGACATTTAAAAAATGTGTATCATTTAACGACATTCATCAATCTAACATTTATTTAAAAATAATTTTCTGAACTAGTACTATGTGTGGGGTGTTCCAATAAAATGTTTTGGAGTATGAAGAGCTTCTGCCTGTGCTATATATAGGAAGTTCCTCTTTTTAGAGAGTTTAAATACAATGAGACAAAACCTGAAATATTTCCTGAATATATTTCTATTCTGTTTCAAGTGGATCTTAAAGATATTGTCAAGTTTTATGTACAAATTTTGTTGTATTCAAGAAGAATGTTGTCGGGTTTGGGGAATGCTAATTCTTGTAATCAACTAGCACTTTCACTTTTGTACGATTCTAGCCTACAAGAGCAATAGATACCAGAATGACATGGTGAGGAAGCATAGTATTATTATTTTTTTAACCTCAAAATACAATACAATAAGCATTTTATAAAGTAAAGGCATTACACAAATAGAAGACTTCACTTGTGTTGTGAACAACCTGCCTTTTCAGGCACTAGCTATTTGAGGTCTCACTACCATTTACCTGCGCACCTAAATGTTACCCCCAATTCATTAGCTTTCCCTAGAGCACTACTCTGGTCATATCATTCACCAATGCATAGCTTTCCATGATGCACTGTGACCTAACAAATGCATTAAAAATCCTTCAATCTAACAATCCACATTCCAACCACACCCCATTCACATGTATTTTGAGACCAAAATGTAGCCTTCTACTATTTTCCCACTGGCTCGTCACACCTACATGCCTGAAATAATTAAAATACTAGAGATGCTGCATTTATTTTCTTGCTGTAGTTCTGAATTTTCACTCATGGAAACTATTAGAGGTTGGGTTTGAAGAGGCATGGCTTGTAAAAAATGGCTCCACAGAACACATCCTGTAGTCCAGAACTGTGTTAGCAAACTACAGAATAGGACCAGTTATATGATTATTTTAGGTTGAAATATTGCAGGTGAAAGCATTTTGCGGAATGGACTAGACATTTTATCCAATGATATATTTTATCATCATGCCCCCTTGATCTTTAACTCATAGATATACATGCATTGCATACACAATCTCGATAAACATTTAAGTGAATCAGAATGCCTAGTATCTTAACAAAGCAAAATACAATAGATAGTAATACCTCCCCAAATCTATATTTTATAAAATTTGTTGCAATTATGAGTAGAAAGTTGTGTTGAGTAATTATTTTAGTGTTTTAGAAATGTTCCCATTAAGAACTTATATAAAATAAAATGTTAATATTCTTTCAGAACATAATGCATTTGTAAAGTATGGAAGCACTTTCATTATCCTTATACACAGGAGACCTCGGTAATGACTTTACATAGATAATTTTACCTCAACAGAAATAATAGAGCCATAGACATTGATGACAAGAAAGTCTCAAGAGGTACTTTAGTCCATTAGCATGAAAAATTACGGCATATCTTAAACTTCTTGTGTTGATTTTAATTTGTATGATTCTAATGATACCACTTTTAACAATTTCTGAGGAAAAGTTTTTGAATTTTCAGTTGAGATAGTTCTCATTTTACCTAAGGTAATAACCAGAAACTGCATGATAGAAATTAGAGGCCATGCAATCTTCAGATAGATGTTAGGTGGCTGGCTTCAAGTTTTTTGTTTTTTCTTCTAAACATGATTTATGGTCTCGTTTTATCAAATCACAAGAATATAACACCAACTAGTTGACTGGGAGATCCTTTGTGTATACAATTATACTTTCCTGGTCAGTGTTGAAGAGATAGACATACTACTCATGTGCCTAAAATTTTAAACGCCGCCTCTGGTCACAATTGAAAGCAGATTTTGTTTCTATTCAAATATTTTAACTGACAGTTTCATGGCAAGTCCCTGGCATTTGCTCCCTTTCTTTTCTTTTTTTTAACTTTTAATTTTGAAATAATTATAAATTCACAGGAAGTTACAAATGTACTACAGAGAGATCCTGTGTACCTTTCAGCCAGTTTCCTCAATGGTTACATCTTATGTAACTGCAGAACAATATCAAACCAAGGAATCTGACGTTGGTACAGTATGTGGATATGGTGCAATGTCATTTTATCACATATGTAGATTCATGTAAAAACTATTGCAACTAAGATACAGGACTAGTCCATCACCACAAAGGTCTCCTTTATGCCATCCCTTTATAGTACCCATACCTCACTCCCCTCTCTAACCCCTGAGAACCACTAATTTGTTTTCCATCTCTATCATTTTGTCATTTTGAGAACATTATATAAATGGAATCACATACCACGTGACCACCTTTATCAACAGTTTCATGGAAAGTCCCTAGTTTCTGCTCCTCCTTTTAAAACTCCCTCTGGTTATTGTCTACATTTCACCCATGTTCAGTTATTTTTAGCTCTGACATTTTATAATATTTGTCAAAGAATCAAGTGTAAAAATGTAAAATGACTTAGTCACTCTGCTAATTACTATGAAAATTTGGAGTTCTTATTTTTGGATGAAAAACTCATTATGAATGTATATATTACTTCAGGATTTCATTCGTATGGAGGGGTGGAATATATCTTCTTTTCAAGAGCATGCCTTACTTATGACCATATCTTCACACCTAGACTAGTATTTGACATGTCTTTAATACATTTTGTGGGGAGGATGAATGAGTAAAGACATTTTTATTTCTAGGAGGGTTGAAGTTGATGGCTTGTGAGGGTCTGTATCTGTGTTAATGAACAACTTATGCTAAATGGCCATCAATAGTCATTTAGCACAAGGAACATCAAATGATGAAAATGTTACCGATGACTATCACCTGTTTGCTTAGTGATTGCTTCCTCCCTGTGCTGCAGGTGAGTACAAGTGTCTCCCAGCCCGGGTAGAGGCACATTCTGCCATTTGTAGCTTAGGGGTTCCTACCTGGCAGAATATGGGTTCCTTCTCCTGGTTTTGGTCCTCAAATGAGAACTCAGGACACTCTCCTAAGTACATCATGCTGAGGCACTGTCTACCTCTTAGCCTCTGACCTCAGGAGGTCCTAATGCTCACCTTTTCTCTTCTCACTGGTCATTTAAGTTAGTTTCTTTGGTTGCCAAATACAAAATATAACTCCAATTGTCTTAGTTTAATAAGTTTTACATGAGTATTTCTTAGATTATATAATAAGACTATACCATGGGGATAGGAACAAAAAATCCCTCACACAAAGTATTGCTTTTTTCTCCACTCTCTGATAATCTTTCACCAGATCCTCTGGACATCTTTCCAGGTCCTACTTACTGGGAATGTAGCCAGAAAAAGATGAGCAAAAGCCATCAAAATGGAGAAATAAATATTTATTAAGACAATGACCAGTTGTGAATGAATCTCAACTCTCTCCCCACTTAGCACTAATGATTATCTGTACCCATTGCATCAAGTTTGTCAGCCTCAAAATACACATGAATGGGGTGTGGTAGGAATGTGGATTGTTAGATTGAAGGATTTTTAATGCATTTGTTAGGTCACAGTGCATCATGGAAAGCTATGCATTGGTGAATGATATGACCAGAGTAGTGCATAGGGAAAGCTAATGAATTGGGGGGTAACATTTAGGTGCGCAAGTAAGTGGTAGTAAGAGCTCAAATAGCTAGTGCCTGAAAAGGCAGGTTGTTCACAACACAAGTGAAGCCTTCTATTTGTGTAATGCCTTTACTTTATAAAATGCTTATTGTATTCATATATTAAAGGTTCTTAAAGACTAATTGAGTCTGGGTAGATTTTAAAGTTAGGAGAACAAGGGATAAGAGGGCATGTAGCTTGTACAAGGCCACACATTTAGGAAGAAAATAAGGCCAGAGCTACAGTACAAGTGGTACTAACAATCATTGATTAGTTTTAATTCTGTTATTAAAGCTTGGCCAGTGAGCAAACCAGTGAAGGACACACTGTGTTGGCCAGTGTAGGAGTGGGACGAGTTGCCTTGGGCAGGGTCTGAATTGTATAGAGTTTGAACATTCCTGAAAGGCAAAATAGAGGCCTTTTATTCAGGGATAACTTGACCCAAGAGGTGTAGAGAACATTTCAGGTATTCAGGTAAAATAATATCAAATAATATTTTTCAAGCTGTCGCAAACATGTTCCTATGCCTTGTTGTACACTGAACCAGGTAAACAGGCATGATCCTTAGTACTGTGCAAATTGGTAAATGGCTCTATAGATACATGAATAAAGTATGTTTTGACAGCTCAGCTGCCTTCTACACAGATTTGTCAATTGAAAATATACTCAAAGCATGTAATGCATAAAAACCTCATTTCAATTTGTGCCCTATCTCTGTTAATAACAGTTATCTACTAAGACCCTGTTATAAAAGGCTATGATATTAATTTAATGAAATGATTCCAATTGACCCTTATGAGACATTTTTCTGTCTGTTATGTGAATGCTGGCACCATAATAGATGTCTTAATTTAATAAGCATATTATACTAATTGAAATAAAGACCTAGGGGTGTAGAAATAGCAGAGTAACACTTGCTAGTCATCACCAAAATATTAAATTTTTGACACAGAAGATCACCTTAATTATTATAGAATTAAAGGTAAAATATTCATTTAAAAAGAAAAAAAATAGCAATCTAAGAGAGACCAATGGCAAACAAATGGAATGATTAAAAATGATTTAACAGTAATGCAGAAATGAAAAACTTAAAAAAATCAAACGCCACTTAAATAAAAATAAACATACAACATTAAATAAAGGCGGAAAAGGGGAATTCCCTGGCGGTCCAGTGGTTAGGACTCGGCACTTTCACCATGGTGACCCGGGTTCAGTCCCTGGTTGGGGAACTAAGATCCCACAAGCTGTGCTGTGCAGCCAAAAAAAAAAAAAGTTGGGTAAGTAAACTAATTTTAGAGAGAATAATGTAGACCTGAAAGCCTAAAACACTGAATAAACACAATAAATAATATTACGTAAAAATCTGTATCTTAGAATCACCCACATGGTGGGAAGGGGAGACTTTAGACATCATCTGATTCTATCCTGTCTTGGCAAATATTCATTTAAAAAGTCTTTCTTGAGCACCTACTCTGTCCCAGGAACTCTGCCAAAAGCTGGGGCTATGAAAATAAGAAAACAGGCATTGTCCTGCTGTCATGGAGCCGAGAGTTTAGCAAACCTTATTTAAATCACCATAAATAATAAATATAAAATATTTAATAAAATATAAATATAAAAATTTAAAATGTTAAAAGTAAAGCATGTGATGAACTGAGCTGATTTGGTTTAGGTCAGAGAAGGACTCCCCGAAGGAAAAATATTTAGGCAGCCATCTGAAGGCTGGAGACGGTCAACTAGATAAGGTGAGAGAAGAATATTGAGAGCATTCCAGGCAGAGAAAACTATGTCTGTGGCAAAAAGGAGCTTGCTGTCCTTAGGGACCTGAAAGAAATCCACTGTACTGGAACATAGGGAATGTGGAAGCAATATGTGCACATGAACTTGAGCCATGGGAGGGGATCAGAAAACGTGGAACTTCCTAGAAGACCCAGTCTAGGAGGATACCAGCAATGCAGCAATGGGTATACACCAAAGGGTTTCAAACTTGGTTATGACATTGTCATACTTGTTTTGAAAAGATTATGCCAGCAGATGGAGAATAGATGGGAAATGGGGCAAGAATGGATGTCCTCAGAGCAGTTATTTCTAACTTATAGAATTCTTATAGAATCTGGGGACAGTGTTGGTCTCTTGGACCGGGGTGACATTGGAGGAAATACAAAGAAGTGAGCAGATCTGGAAAATCAACAGAACTTGATAATCGGATTTTACAGAATGTGGGAGAGGGAAATGTACATTTGATATTTAGGATTCTGGCTTGTGCATAACTGGGTGGGCAATGGTAAAGAATACTGAGACAGGGAACACAAGAAGAGGAGTAGATTTCAGGGGGGCAGGGAGATTGGGGAGAGAGTGGAGAGCTTGAGTTCAGTTTTGAATGTGTTGAATTTGAAGTACTTTTGCCAAGGCTAACATGTTCCATAATTCCAGAAGGTGCCATTCATGTAGATTTCAATACAAACATTGCCCCCAGCAATGGTCATTGTGGTGCTGCTCTTTCAAGCATTCAAGTGGAAACAGTGACTAGATATATGGGTCTGATTTTTCAAGGAAAGACTTTATTTCATTGTGTCTGAGATACCACCAACTTAAAATCGCACCATTATTTTATATGCCACTAAGAAAGAGAAAAATACAGCCACCACTAGAGCATGCCCTCCACTGAGAGACACACCTTCATTTCAAAAATGTTAAAATGTGGAAAATAAACATCTTATAATTGATTAAATGTAGTATAAATTTGAGTGATATAGGCCTAGTTGGGTGATTTTAATTGTATGCACAGATGAAACGCCTAGGGAGAGAGTGTTGAGGGAGAAGAAAAGACAGTCTCATAAGCAGTCTGAAGGAAATACATTAATGGCCAGGAGGGAAGGATAATTTAAGGAAGTCAAAGAAGTAAGACAGGTCACTGGGGAGGCACAGAAACCCAAGGAGAGAAAAAGCTATTTGAGAAGGACATAAAGTGTGCTAAATGCTACCCCAAAATACCCATGGAATTTATTAAAGTGGAAATTTCGGTGACCTTGGAGAGTGATATTTGGTTGAGTGGTGGGGATGGAAGTCGTATTGGAGTAGGTGGAGGGTGAGAAGGAGATGAGAAAATGAAATCAGTAGGTGAAGACAAGTTTTTCAAGAAGTTTGGTTCTGAAGGGTGGGAGAGAGACACAGGAGTAGTTGAGGAAAGAGAGCTTGAGTGACACTTTCTTTGTAAGATGAGAGAGATGTGGGCACGTTTAAAAGCCAGTGGAAGAGGTTGAATATACAAGA
This sequence comes from Balaenoptera musculus, assembly GCF_009873245.2. Classification (NCBI taxonomy): domain Eukaryota; kingdom Metazoa; phylum Chordata; class Mammalia; order Artiodactyla; family Balaenopteridae; genus Balaenoptera; species Balaenoptera musculus. The sequence goes on along the minus strand of NC_045788.1, from coordinate 125,685,971 downwards.
GAAGATGGGAAAAGACAGGGTCCAAAGCACAGGTGGAAGGATAGGTTGCTGATAAACTCTTATATTGAACACAGGCAGAAAGAAAGAAAACAGATGAGACCAACCAGAACAGGGTTTTGCTAAATGGGTAAAAGAAAAGGCAGAGGGAGAAAGGATTTTATGATGTAGGAAAGAATGTTACTAAAATGATGGCTCATGGAATCTAAGGTGAAGATTGAAGTGATGAAAGGGAAGGTCTGACAGACTGCGAAAAGTTAGAGGTATTAACGCACAATATTCTTTTTTTTTTTAACATCTTTATTGGAGTATAATTGCTTTACAATGGTGTGTTAGTTTCTGCTGTATAACAAAGTGAACAAGATTCTTATTCGATCAACTCTTATCTTCTCTTGTACGTTCAGCCTGCTTCAAACAAGTGGATCTTTCTCACTGGCATTGAAACATACACATATCTGTCCCGTCTTAAAATGATCTTAATCGTGTACCAATGAGTCTAGAATGGTACAGCATTGTGGTACAAAAGCAGGATCCTTGATTTACAAATTTTTCAGGCAGAGCAGCTATGGGTTAATAGAGTATGATCGTGGTTGTAGGTGAGTTAAGTGGAAGAAAGAGAAAGCCTTTAGAGGAAGGAAACGTCTTCAGAGACAAAGAGATTAAGGGGTTTGGGTGAAACAAACTCCTTGATGTGAATGTGGATGCCACAGGATGTCACCTGGCATGAATGGGATGGCTGTGAACAGGAAGCTGGTGGTGGACATCAACAAGGAGAAGCACAGTGGGCAGTGGGCATAGCTAAGTAGCAGGAGCGACAAAGGGGTGAGTTTATTTTTTTAAAGAAAATCCTTTCAGCTTCAGAGTTTACCAATTTAGGTAATATGGTGTGTGTGAAATGAATGCCATAGGGAAGGAAAGATGGCAGGAAAAGACATAAAAAATATATGTGTATGGGAATCTAAACCTAATAAATTCTACACAGAAAGGGATACTATCTCTTTTCTTCTTGCCTCATTTAGCAGCAGACCTTCTACTGTAACCAAAGAATGGAACCAGTTCCCACACAGATTTGTCTTGTTGCTTGAAAACAGAGTCAGGTTAAGAATGCTTGATCATTACCTGTGCACAAAGGAGCCCTTTTGGAGTCGGTGCTTCAGCATTGAAGCCCTAGCTGAGTAGCCTAGCCTCTTATGTGAGTATTGAGGATCACTTTGCCCGCCTCTGTTAAGGCTTCTCTTGAACTTGCAAGAGAATAGCACTATTCTCAAACTTTCCTAGGTCCTGCTCAGCCTTCTAGCTACATTAAGAGGAAGAAGAAATGAGTGGAGGAAGTGAATTTTGACTCTTATTTGGTCTTCACAACCTTCTATAACAGACCCACTGAGAGCCCTTGACAGCTATATTTTACCTTTGATACTGATTTACTATTTTTTACTGTGTAAGGATGCAGTGATGGTAGAGACCTAAATGAATGTGCACAACCTTGAACTCCCCTGGAGGGGTAGAGGGTCATCAAAAAGAATGTTCCAGTCAATCATATTTATGCTTATTATTTTGAGAAAGTGAGATTTTACAGGAGTCATTTTATTCCTTAGAATGAGATACAAAATTATTCAGCTTAGACTTACTTTAGATGAATTATTTAGTTGATTCATGATATTTAGTCAATTCTAGCTTCAGGAGCATACCACTGGGGACACATATAGCCCATTTTTCTCCCTACCATGCAGTATAATATTCCGCCACATATCATAAATGAGCACATTGAGATTGAAAGGCCAAATTTAATATGAAATTCATAGATCTCTTCTTGAGATAATATTTGTAGTTTGTTTTGGTTTTATTTCCTGTTAGAATGAGAAGACAGAGGAGTTCCATTTGAAAGAACAAGATAAAACCCCCCGGGAAAAAACCCTAAAGAAATGGAGATAAGTAATTTACCCAATAAAGAGCTCAAAGCAGCAGTCATAAAAATGCTCACTGAATTCAGGAAAAGAATGGAGGAACACGGTGAGAACTTCAACAAAGAATTAGAAAGTATAAAAAAAGAACCAATCAGAACTGAAGAATACATTAACTGAAATGAAAAATACACTAGAGGGAATCAGCAGCAGATTAGGTCATACAGAAAAACACGTAAGTCACTTGGAAGACAAAATAGTGGAAATCACCCAATCAGAACACCAAAAGGAAAAAAAAATTTTTTTAATTAAGATGGTTTCAGGGACTTCTGTGACAACATTAAGCATACTAACATTTGCATTATATGGGTCCCAGAAGGAGAAGAGACAGAAAGGGGCAGAAAACCTATTTGATGAAATAATGGATGAAAGCAATTTAATTTTTATACTGTCACAGCACAAATTCAAGTGTGACTGTCATTTTACAATATAAACAGGTGATTTCATGTATTATTGTTTTATGTTTCATCTTATTTTAAACAATTTTATTTTTGTTCTTTTCAGTGCTGGGTCTTTTGAGTTTGCATGTGCATTTATGCATGGATGCTGAGGAAGAGGGGGTCTGAATGTACAGTCAATGTGCCCACACCCATACTTTTGTACTACCTAGTTGAACAGAACTGCAGTGGTGTGAGTGCTATAGGAAATGCATCCTGACGATTTTTGCCCATGGACCAAATACTTGCTTTACCAGTGAAAGAGCCTGGGCTCTGCAGAGAGATACTTCGCCTGCAGCTTACCAGCTTTCTGACACTGACATGATGACAATTTTTCTGAATCTCATCTTTCTTCTCCATAAAATGGGAACAATTCTACCTTCAGCCTACTTTTTTTGAAAGTATCACACCAGATATGTCCCCTTCAGGACATTTGTAGAGCACCCAACACATATTAGGTACACAGAAGTTGTTCTTTCTTTTTCCCACGTTGGAATAATACACTTAAAAAATTACAACAGATTACTTTTCACTTTAAGGGTACACTGGAAAGAGGAAAAACCTGTACATTTTAATTTTTTAAATAAAATTTTATTTATTTATTTATTTATTTATGGCTGTGTTGGGTCTTCGGGGCTGCGAGCCGGCTTTCTTTTGTTGCGGCGAGCGGGGGCTACTCTTTGTTGCAGTGCGCAGGCTTCTCATTATAGTGGCTTCTCTTGTTGAGGAGCACAGGCTCTAGGCGCACAGCCTTCAGTAGTTGTGGCTCGCGGGCTCAGTAGTTGTGGCTCGTGGGCTCTAGAGTGCAGGCTCAGTAGTTGTGGCGCACAGGCTTAGTTGCTCCGTGGCATGTGGGATCTTCCCGGACCAGGGCTCGAACCCACGTTCCCTGCATTGTCAGGTGGTTTCTTAACCACTGTGCCACCAGGGAGGTCCCTACCTGTACTTTTTTTATCAATATCATAATAGGGAGAGAAATTGCTTAGTATTAATCCGATGATTCTATCCAATTTTGTTCTTGAAACTTGACATGATTTATTTCAGCAGGAATTTATTTTTAGCATCCTTCATTAAAATTTAACAATGGAGGATATTCAGTACTGCTAACCTTTATTCAGGGAATAAAGCCAAGTGTTTCTTCAGTGACGTCAAAATAGGAAGCATTTTAATTTTTTTAATATATGATTTTTTGCAAGGAAAAAAGGGCATGCATATGTGCATGTGTGTGTATAAGCTCCATAACATTTAAACAGACCTCAGGGATGAAAATGTTACTAAAAGTTCTTTTGAAAATGGCATGCATATTTAGTTATTTTAGAAAAAGATTTTTTCTTTTTTGGCTAGTTTTCTCTCCCATAATAAAAACTGAAATAATCTAATTGGGATTTTATTAAAATATCATATGAAAAGTTTTGTCCTTAAGAAATTTGAGATTGCAGAGTTATAAAAGCACTCAGTTGATTGAATGCTTAGATTTTAACTATTTATACATATAGTCCTGAATTCTTTTTTTGAGGGTCAGGAAAAGATCAAAAGTTTTCATTGTTTCAAGAGTCCATTAAGCACACATCTTTATTCCATTCTCCCTTCTCTAGGTTCATAGACGCCTTTAAAGTCAAATTGCCTAGTTAGGTGTTGTCAATTTTTTTTTTCTCTCATCTTCTTCAGTAAACATTAAGAATTCCTTTGACAAGGTTGGTTATTTTTTTAGCTAGTACACTAAATTCAGACTGAGTAGCACGTACTTTGAGAATGCATATGAAAACAGGCTTACTTTGAATTTCTTTGTTTTTAACTATTTAATGAAATATTTGGAAAGTCATCTCTGTTTCCCTTCTCCATCACAATGTCTAATCCCAGTTTATGCTAAAATATTTTAGAGTGCTTCTGGGGTACTCTAATAATTAAGAAGTTATGAGCTAGCTTGAGTTTAGGAATAAGCAATGACAAGTTCTCTAAGCATATCGGCATGTGAAGATCGCTAGGGGCAATTGACATAAGATATTGCAGGTCCGATGATCTTGTATAATCCTTTCAACGCCACCGTCCGGATCAGGATTATTTTCATCACGGCACTGATAAAAACAAGGAAGCAAGCCCTATATGACCAAGAGGCTGTAAGTTCTTCTGTAGTTCTAGCTTTGCATTCTCCACTGCTGATGAACTTGTCTACAATCTTAAGCAACTCTAGGCAGAGTGTGAAATCTTGCCTCTTGTCAGAATGTTGTATAAAACATATCCAAAGGTCTAGAAAATGGTGGAATGGAGCTACATTTTAAGAAAATATTGATCAGGGTAAAATTATTGGTTACTTATTTTTCTGTTCTTGGTTATCTCTTTTTTATAGGTTTATGTAAACGGATCCCAGACTAAGGATTTGTTCACTATAGAACTGCCCAATATATTTGTCTTCTATAATTAATCCTTAAAGCAATTATATTCTAAGTTCTTGCAACTTAACTTGAGACCTATGGACCACCAGCGTGGGCAGCACCTGGGAACTTGTTAGATTTGCAGAATCTCTGTCCCCACCCCAGACCTATGCAATCAGAAACTGCATTTTAAAAAGATTCCCCAGGTAATTAGAAGGCACTGCCCTGCGCCAGTATCTCAAAGTGAGGGTGAGCTTACCCAGGGTGGGGCAAAAATAAGCCACTGTGGTGCACTTTAAGTTTTATTTATTTTTATTTAACATGTGTAAGAAAGGAGTCAAGCTTATGGATATTTACTCTATGGACTGACTCTGGCGCCCCTACGTGGTCCTACACCTGCAGCCAGGATGCTCAAGGTCTCAGACCTCCCCACAGGATTGCTTCCTCTAGTTCATCTTCTTTCAGTGAATTGCAGTTAACTGTAATTTCTCTGTGCCTCTTTAAGTGGAAATATCTGGTTCTAACTTAATTAATCCTCCCCAAATGAACAAGTGTTAAAAGACTCTCCTAAACAAACTGGAGACGAAAGGTCAAGCTAAAATGCCAGTAAAGTGAATAAAAACATTTCCAGGGGTGTTAGCTTCACTTAGTCCAAGCAGAAGTTCTTTGTAAGCCCAATTGTGACACTAAGGAAGCAAAACAAAAGAAAACCCCACAACGATCTGATCAGATCTTACGATAAGTCGAAAAAAATTCGGAATCATCATGATTATTGAAATACGGATCCATTACCGTTAGTCATGAACTGTCCCTAAGTACATATTTCATACTGTAGCTTCATGAAGTATCTAATTCAATTTTGATATACACTGAAACCACTATAAGTATAAGCTGAACTTAGAATACCTTTAAATATCTGGATCTCAAAATGTTAAAGCAGGCAAAATCAATCACGTTGTTCTAAAATATTATTGAATCAAAATAAATTCTTTTCCTATATAATAAATAATTAAAATAGTTCAATTTTTAATAAGAACAAAAAGCTTTCTATATCTTTAATAAATAACATTTATTTAAAGTATATTTTTTATTTTTACGTTGTCATCTAAAGTTTCTAGGTTTTAAGTTTCATAATTACATAATATATTAATTCAGTAACAAAAGCATGTAATTGTAAATTGTACACACATACAAACATATAAGATTAGAAACTTTTTTACTGATAGAGGTACAATGTAAAAACTTTTTCTGCTTTACCACTTAGAATAAAATCTAATATGTTATTTCTCTTCAAAGGACCTACAAAAGAGTAAAATACACAAGAAAAATCAGCAAGAAATTTGTTTTATGTTAGTAACCCTGAGAAAGAGTGTAAATGGAGATATTCATTATGAGGCAAATTATTGTCAAAAATATTTTGTTAAATTTAAAAAAGTAACTTAAATATTGAATTAATAGACTTTAAATTCTACTTGTTCTTAGAATTTTAAAAACTGAGTAGAAGAAAAGAATTGGTGTTTTAAAAAAGCTTTATATGAATGTACATATCTTTACAACATTTCAAAATCTTTCTCTGTTTTATCTCTTTTTAATTGTTTATCACAGATATCCTAAGATTAACTGTTAGGAAGAAATCTGGGCATTACCTCTTTTTTTTTTTAAGATCTTTATTGGTGTATAATTGCTTTACAATGGTGTGTTAGTTTCTGCTTTATAACAAAGTGAATCAGCTATACATATACATATATCCCCATATCTCCTCCCTCTTACGTCTCCCTCCCATCCTCCCTATCCCACCCCTCTAGGTGGTCACAAAGCACCGAGCTGATCTCCCTGTGCTATGCGGCTGCTTCCCATTAGCTATCTATTTTACATTTGGTAGTATATATAAGTCCATGCCACTCTCTCACTTTGTCCCAGCTTACCCTTCCCTCTCCCTGTGTCCTCAAGTCCATTCTCTACGTCTGCATCTTGGGCATTATCTCTTTAAAGAAGAGAAATTGGAATATGAAGAGGTTATTGCTTAATCTCACATTTTAAATAAAGGGACTCATATACAGGTCTTAAAAAATTCATTTTCTCTTCCCTCTTTTCTGCTGTCTCAGAAGTATTTTAATTCCCATTGATGCCATATTTGGTTGATGGTACATTGATGTCACAAAATTAGCATCCTGAAATCTGTTACCACTTGTGTTCTCAAACCAATGGCTTATTTTCATGAGAGAGCAAAATGATTCTAATTATCTTTATACTTTTGTTACTTTGTATCATAATTACTCTAGCTTCCTTGTAATGTGTTAAAATACTTTCCCAACAATTAAATGTGTTAGAACAGTAGTATCAACAAGAATTTTGTGTACAACACATATTGCATACACTCTTATTTCCGTGATTTGTTGGACACCAGAATCCCTTCTCCCCTTCTTCTTGGGCACTTGGCAAGACTATGGTTTTCAAACTCCCTTGCAGCAAAATCAATCAAAGGACCACACTTTGAGGTCTTCATAATGGAATGAGAGTGGAAAGACTGTGCTTCCAGGCTGGGGTCTTTATCTGAGTGGATGTACCTCCTCCATGGTCTTTTTGCCTCACTGCCACTTAACCTTGGGCATGACATAGCAGCCTGTAGGATGTGGACAATGATGGCAGAATCCTGGATGCAAACAGCCTGGAGATCTTCATCCCTGTGTGGAGGAGAGCTGCTTGTCAGCCAGGAACACCTGCCTGGACTATCGTGAGAGCAAGAAATATAAACTCTATATGGGTTTATTTGTTGCAGCAGTTTATCTTATATCAACAATGTGCTTTTAGTACAATGTGTTTAATACAGTATGCTTAATGAAGTATATTTTACTTTGAATGATTTGAAGTGAGTTCTTTCGAAGTTCACAACCTAGTTTGTGTCTCTGTTGACCTTGCTTGGATATTTTTTCTGTCTCTGGGCTGTAATTTCTGGGTCATACCGTGGTGGGCAAACTGATATTTAAATCTTATTTCCCATCACATTTGATAGGAAAGCCTCTTGCAGCTTTTCTGTCTGCCTGTTTATGGTTTTCTGCTAGGCTTGCTTCATGTACTGATTTACACAGTGGGATAAACTAGAAAACATATTTTAAATCTGAAAGCTTATATTCTGCTGAACATAGCAAATATTGTGAAAAAGCACTAAAATGTACAAAATCTGTCAATTCTCTACACCCCTGCATTGTAAAGGCTCTTGTTAAAAACTCAAAAATGGCAGAATGCAGGTTGTGTTTATGAAAAGTTGTCTTCCTGTGTACCACACGTAATACATTTGATGCTTCTGCCTGAAGAAATTTTATGCTGAACATTAGCCATTTTAGGAGATAGGCGTACACACTTGACCACATTCATAACTATTTTATACTCTGCTTTGCAAATCCCTGGTTATTGTGGAACCTTGAGAGCGACCATCACAATTTGGAAACTATACAAGTGTGGTTCATTCTGGGATGTCTACTGTACTGCTGACTTCCTCAGCTCTAGGGGATATAATTCTAAGTCCATTTCCAAGGTTCAGAGACTTCTCCCTTCATGAATCATAGAATTATTGGGCTGGGAAAGTCCTCAAGAGACTATCTGATATGAATTCCTGCACCTACATAGACCACAGTCTATGGAGAAAGTAAATTCTTCGAAATCCCCTGGTAAATCATTTCCACACTTAAAATCGTCCTTCCATGTATTACTTGAGGATGTAGGCAACAGATTAACAGAAAAATAATGACACTGTGAGAGAGGAAAAAATTAGCCCTAAATCAAATGTTTCAAACACGAGGAAGTCGGGGATAGAAGTCACTTTCCTGGAGTAGGAATAAATATGATATTAAAATCTTACATTTTGTTGCATTTGACTCACAAAACAAAGCCTGTATACTAGAATAATTTGAAGCTTAGAGAAGTTTTGCAGCTTACTTTGAGAAAACAAAATAGGGGTACCTGGGGATAAAAGGCAGGTTTTCTTTATGCTGCTCCAGTGCCATTTCCTTCTGTGACACACAGCCCATGTCATTTCTTCCACACAATATGATCTCCTTTTCCATTTCTCCCTAATTTAGAAAACCAGAGCACAGCAGGAGCAATTTATATCAGGGGTAATTTTCTGGTTGGGAATTTTAGAGATTTTGCAAAACCAACTATCTTGGAAACAATTATTAGGTGGGTGGGAGGTCACCAGTTTCCGATAGGTAGGGTAGAGAGACTCAGAGTCTGGTAAAATTTGCATTTAATGGTCAAGTATGGGTGTACCACACAATAGACCTGCTTTAATGAAAGTAATTTGGAAACCATTCCTAAAATTATTCTCTTGATGCTGAAGAATGTGATTCTTGATACAGTGAAAACCAACAGTAGCATCATATTTAAAATTCAAGCAAACACATACCTTAATTTTGATGACTAAAATTTAAAAAAAAAATAGAGAAAGCTACAAAAAAACACTTTATTTAGCTTTCTCCTTCAACACGCAAATTAATATTTTAAGCTTTTTAGTTTTACTCTTGGCTTTTTAGACCGATTTTAGTTGTGTTTAATCCCTACTTAATTTTATTATTTAAAGGTAGTCTCACTATAAAAAAGTGGATTATTTCCCAGGATTTTCCATTCATGAAAAAAATATTCTGATGTGCGTATTGCTAAGGGTCTTGGGAAGCTGTGAAGTCTTGATGGCTTCGCAAATTATACAACTAGGAAATTGTCACATATCTGAAAACTTGAAGCCTAAGCAAATTTTAAACCATTGCCTATGTCACTCAGCTGACAAACGCGCATTGCTTTACCCATTGGAGCATCAGACTAATGAAAACAATGTTGGTTGGATCCAACAAAATCAAGAGTCTCTTAACACCTTTAAAACAACAGAGTTTGTATCAATTAGGATGCCTCCAGGAACAGTTAAAAGAAAACTCATTTCGAAGTGGCTCAAAGGTTGAGAAAGTTTATTACCTCCTATAATTGGAAGTCCAGAACTAGCAATCCGGTGGCTCTGGCCTCCTTTTCTTACCTTTTTCTTGGCTCTGCTAATCTATTGGTGGCATTACTAAAAAGGATTTTGCAGTTTGGGGGTATTGCAAGACAGTATGCAGAGGAAGGTATTGATTACTCTGTTCTACTTCCAAGCAAGAGTCCTCCAACCTGCTCAGAATTTGACCATTTGGGAATATTAACTGTGTCTGGGGGAATGGAGTGAACTCTTTAGCTTAAACTGAAAAGATTCATTCCGGGAGCTGGGCTGGGGGTGGAGGTGTTCAGCTTCTTCTGAACCACAGGTGCTGTGTGAGAATAAAGGGATGAACGTTGAGTGGACAGCAACCCTTGACCATGGGAGATTTATTGAGAATTACTATACCAACACTGTGTAATTAAATGTATTTGTTGTATTAGACTATATACTCACAGTCTGAAGCAAAAGTTTACAAAGAACTACAGGAATGACTGTAATGTGTTGTGGAGTGAATCTACCAATCTTTGTTTCCCAAAGTATTTATTTCTGAAGATTTTACCTACAAATTTCTAGAAAAGCATTTTTCTTTTATCTCCAATGACAATACCTTCCCCATATCCTATCAGATCATTTAATTTTATCACCAAAAACTAAATAAAAAATGTACTAGAACCTACTTTTTAAACTAATTAATCACAGACTGAAGGGTCTCCTGTTTAATAGGATAGAATAAGTATTCTTTCCTTTCTACTTTCCTTTTTCTTTTCTTTTCTTCCCTCTTTTCTTTCTTTCTCTTTCTTTTTTTCCTTCCCTTCTCCCTATCTCTACATACTTTTTTTATATGGAATTGTACTCTTTAGAGAATTATATATTACTGCTTTTATGTGACCACTTTAATGATTATTCATGCAATAATTCTAATAATTACAGATTTTATTGCTCACCAAAAATCCTTTTATTTGGATGTTTTTCAAAGTTTGCTCTAACATCTCATTTGAGAAAAATAATACATGTGAGAGACATTTTCTAAGTTCTTGGATAGGAGAATGTCTTTGTTGCCTCCAAACATGAATGATAGTGTGGTTGGACACAGATTTCTTGAGTCCAGATCAATAGTCATCTTAACTTTATGGATGTTGAACAGTTTGCTTTTGAAATATAGAATTGTGAAGGAGAATTATGACATTGAGATGGTTTTCTTTTTTTGGCTGTTGTCCAGTTTTCTGCCAGGATGGTTTTAGTTTTTTTCTTTTTTCTTTATTCTTGTACTTACCAAGACCTGTTTTTGTCTTTTATTTCACATTAATTTTGTCTAGTATCCAGGTACAATTTTTGATTTACAATCTCAGCTCCCTTCAGCTCAGTGAACTTATCTTCATTTTTATTTTCTTTGCTGCTTCTCCCTCCATCTTCTGCAGATAGCTTTTCTCCATCAAATCACTGCTTTTGGAATTTTTATTATGAACATAGGGGAACTCCTGGATCAATTTTCCATCTTCCCATTATCTTTTCACTTACCATATTGATCCCGTGGCTATTTTCTTCTATGTTCTGTAAATATTTCTTGGGATAGGCTAGGGCATATTTTACTTTCTGTAGCAACCAATCTGCTGCTTACCGCCTCCATTGATTAATATTCAAAAACATAATTTCCATCTGGAAGCAATTTCTCTTTATCTCAGACTGTTCTGTTTTATGTACCGCCCTTTCAAATTTCATGAACAATAAAAATAAGAGGCTTTCAAAGTTTTCTCTTTCTATCAAGAAGGCTGTTTCATAGGTGGAAATGAGCTCTGATATTTCAGATAGGTATGCATGCTTATGAACAAATTTAAATATGTTTAGTGTTTAACATGTTAAAACAGGTTTTATTTTTCCGTGTGTTCATCCTTACAGAAAATATGGGTTTATTTACTATTTAGAAGTGAAATAGTTCTTATTGAGATTATATGGAACCCCATTTAAAACTTTTGGATTCAGAGACACAGTATGTATGTTTATTTACTTATTTATTTATTTTTGCATATTAGCATTGAAATTGTCTTTAAGGAGAGGAAGAATGCTACCAGCAGAGACATTTGCAAGGTAGAGAGTTTCATTCCTGTGAGAGTTTCAAGTGTTGGCAGTGGTTGTCCAAAATTAACTCTAGCAATGTCAAATTCTCACCACCATGTTGAGGTACTTCCATGCCCCGCGTGGCAGGCCATTTCTCCACACCAAATACAAGCTTGGAAGGACTGCTGGGGCATACTGCTTTGTGTGCCAACATTTATTACATTTTCCGAAGTCTCTTTTGAGGTTGTAATCTGCCACTCAATGCCTGACCTGTCACTCTGAATTAGGGTTCTGCTTAAGTTCTCACAAACTTCCTCCCCAGGCTGGCTTTGTCTTTGAATTGTTACCCCTCAGCATGGCCCTTGTCTTCATACGGTCTTGTCAAAAGTCATTATAGTGGAGATTTCTGAAGTTTCTGCCTGTGTATACCACCTTTCTTATTATTATAAGCTTCTTGTGGTGATAGACATTTGTCCCCATTTCCTTTTATTTCTTTGGTTATTCTACTGAGTATTTGAGAGGTGGAAGACTGATGAATTAAGGGAGCTTCCTTTGTTATCTCTGTCTTTGTCCTAAACTTTTTCTTTGGTTATGTTTGGGTCTGAGTGTTTCTGGTTTTGTTCCACAATATTCACTTCTGAGCCCCATCCTGGATGGGTCATTCCCTGAAACCAAAACTAGTTTCTATTCTCAGTTTTTTGTTGCTTATTGTTCAAAGTCATCATTAAATAGATTCTTTTTCTTTAACTATTCGGAATCCATCAACCGTCTATCCAGAATTCCCAATTTTGCTATTTCCTCATCTATTTCCATTGCATAAATTTATACAGAGCAGAGTCTATGGGATTTCTCTATGCAATTCTCTTTGAATTCCTTGGAGTAACTGCTGTCTTTGGTGATGGCTGGATTGTATAACTCTTCTTGCTTCCAGAAAAGAAAAGAAAAATCAACTTCTGGATGAATATTGTCCAAATACTCTCACTCTTACATTTTTTTTTCCTTCTGCTTATTACACAAAGCTTTACTTCAAAGAAGCTTCTGCTATTGGTGGTGAGATTAGCCCAGCAGGCAGAATCACAGTGTTGCTATTTAATTGTTTTAAGTCTATTACATAAGAGGAGGATGAAATTATTAGGAAAAAAGTCTCAAAGACTTTTTAAAGTTAAATAATTCAATAATATTGTTTACAAAAAAAACTTTCTCCATGGGAGATTCTCAAAGAAGTATTTCCAAGAAAGGAGTATTTTCATTTATGCTAACACATTTGCTTAATTCTTCTACTTATCTTTTGAATAACATTAACTAAAATCTACTTCAGGGGATCAAACATTTCATACCCTTAAATCACTCTTCTGAAACAGTTTTCCCTTTTTAGTAGCATGAGGCTGGAAATGGTAATGAGATGAAAATATTAATATTTTAATCATTTTTGTTTCATTACAGGTCAAATCACAACATTAATTAGATTGTACTATTTGGTTTTACTATACTCAATGAATCAAAACAAACCAAAGTTAGAATTTTGTCTCCTAAATATTTATTCTTTTATTCACATAGAGGCTTTAATGATTGGAGTCAGAGCGTGCCATGAAAATAGGAATGGAGCAGCTTCTCAATCTGTTGCTCCTTCAGAGCCATGAAATAATCCACAATCAAGATTAGCACATATTCTGGGGCAGAGTTAGTGATGGTGATGATAATGGTGGTGATGGTGATCATGATCATGATGTCATACTAGAGCCACATCTTCCAGGTGTCCAGGCTACTATTTGAGAAGCATCTCAAATTAGAAGTATCTTAGGAAACAGGATGGTCTTAGCTCTGCGTTTACTTATGAAGATGCACTGAAAAAATTTTTTTTACCCTATTGTCTTCCCTTCCTCCAATTCCCACTTTGCTCTAGTTGTTCTTGACATATGGGCCTCATGAGTCAGGTAGTTTCAATTTAAATACCTAAACACTTTCAATGTAGTAGAATTTGTACAGGAAAATTTTGTAGAACATCAGGGATTTCTACACTTTCTCCAGGAAGGTGGCTGTAGATATTACTTGTGGCAGCCCCATTATTTGGATGGTTTTCCAAATGAAGTTTGGAAATCCAAGAGTGGTAGCTGGGAGAGACCTCTCCACTTGTCTATATTTCCATTGTAATTTGGGTTCCTGGAAAGTATCAATATATTTTGTATTTTTATTCTTTTTTTTTAAAAGCCATTGAGTTTCAAGCTTAAAATACTAGTAGTTTGAGATTTTATTCTTTGTAAACGGTGGTTTACTGACTAACTCTGCTTCTTTACCTTCTGAAGCTCTGCAGTATTCTACCACTCCTGTCAATCTTAATTGTGGGCATTTCCTAAAATGGGACCTTTGAATTTTTCCTTGTTTCTGTCTCTTCATTTCTTGCTCAGAAAAATGATCATTTTCACAGACTGAGTGTTCACCATAATACTTTTTTTTGTGCTTCTGTTTTATGGTTTGTACTAACTAATGATTATCACAATGGTGAAAAAACAGCAAGGTGTGGCCACTACTTATAAAACTAGTTTCATAATATCATCTTCCAAATCAATAATCCCTTCCAGATTCTTTATTGTATCAACAGCTAATATGTTTAAATCTTATCCTTTTCAAATAAGCTATGTTTTCTGAGTTCAAAAGCCTATTCTTACATTATTTTCATTTCCTCTTGATCCTTGCTACTCAAAGTGTGGTCCATGGACAGACAACATTGATGTCATCTGGGAGCTTGTTAGAAATGCAGAGTCTTGGGCCCTATTCCAGAATTTCTGAATTGGAATCTGCATTTTAACACAATTCCCCATGTAAAAGCATTATGTCTGAAACTTGAGTGTGAATACAAATCACCTCATATCTTGTTTTAACAATTGTAACAAGAGTTTAGCACACACTCACGTTAGGCTGATGTGACTGAAACTTGGATCTCGTTTTGAATAGCAAGACTGGAGAACAGCGCTGTCCAATAGAACTGTCTATGATGATGGCAGTGTTCCATAGTTGCTGTTCAGTAAAGTAGCCACAGGCCACGTGTGGCTAATGGGCTAATAGGCTTAATTAATTTAAATTTAAGTTTAAATGGCCACATGTGGCTAGTAGCTATCCTATTGGACAGTAGAGCAAAATCCAGTCACTTAGTGGGAATTTAATAAATAGTAGGGAAGTGAAATCTAAAGACTTAATGCCATTAAAATAAAAATTAATTTCAATTATTTTACATAATACATGCAAATTATTTTACATAATACATGTAAATTATTTTACATAATACATGTATGTAAAAAAAGGAAAGTAGATTGAATATGTGTAGCGTTCCTAATAGCCACACCTGTTGCCTGCCAACAAATTGTCTTCAACTGTTATCAATGGAGTGTGCTATATTCAAATCACTTGTACTATTTGTCAAAGTGGATTATTCCTTTGTACCAAGAAGCTGACATGATTTTTTAAAGCCCAAATTTGCACAGACTTGGGAATTATTGGAAACAGCACAATGTTCCTAAAGAAGGATTTTTTAAAAATTAATTAATTAATTTTTGGCTGCCTTGGGTCTTCATTGCTGCACGTGGGCTTTCTCTAGTTGCGGAGAACGGGGCTACTCTTTGGTGTGGTGTGTGGGCTTCTCATTGTGTGGGCTCTCTTGTGGAGCATGGGCCCTAGAACGCACGGGCTTCAGTAGTTGTAGCATGTGGGCTCAGTAGTTGTGGCTCGCAGGCTGTGGAGCACAGGCTCAGTAGTTCTGGTGCATGGGCTTAGTTGCTCTGCGGCATGTGGGATCTTCCCCGACCAGGGCTCAAATCCGTGTCCCCTTCATTGGCAGGCAGATTCCTAACCACTGTGCCACCAGGGAAGTCCCTAAAGGACTTTTGTACCTTCTGTTTCAGCACTTCATTTCCATAGCTTTCTGCCGTTTTTTTTTCCTATTTAAATGTCCCTATTTACTTATTTCCTATTTAGATTTATTTCAGTTACCACTGAAAACTCCATATGTTAAAAGGAACTGGTAAATCTTGTTTCTCTGATGATTTATTTTTTAAGTTTGGAATGGGGCACAGAACAATAAGAAATTTTGAACAACGCATTTTAGAGCATTATGATATTTTGATTTTAATGTGACTCATTATTCATATGATTTTTAAAATAAAATATTGATTTGTTAAAATGTTAATTAAATTTATTTAAAAAGTGCGCTCATATTTATAAAACCGTTCTGCATCCTTTAATGTAAATAATGTGATTTTGCTTTTTGCCAATGGGAGTGTTTTCCACTGTATAAAACATTTTCACTCAACAGATATTAATCGGACTGGAAACAGTATGAGAATAAAGGAGGCAATGATCAAAGGCAAGACTGTGGTGGGCACAGATGTGAGAGGGAAGACGGGTCTAAGAAAGGGCAGGAGCTGTGTTCGAAGGCACCCTGCTCTGGCTGGGGCTAGGCCGAGGCCAGAGGAGCAGCTGTCTCTTTCATCTTCCTCATCCCCCCACCTCCCGGTGTCTATACTGGAATGGAGAGTTGAAGGTTTTCTTATTTCTCTTTCCTGACACTCAATCTCTGACTTAGAGCACGGCCCAGAACCATTATTCAAACCATTGCCAATGTCACGTCTCTTCTTTAATTTCTTCTTTTGATTAGTAACTCCTTAATTTACACTCTTGGGGACAGCACTGTCTCCATAAGCTTATTTCCTCTTATCAAAAGGAACAGTGGAAGATATAAGTACCAGACCTTAAGCAGATTAAAGCACAGTTGTTAAGTCCATCCGCCAAGGAGATCTGTGAGTATTAAGGATACCCTGGAGATGAATGGCAGCTTACTTTAGAAGTGTCATTGCTTTTGTACTTTGAGGATTTCTTGTGAGTTTTTTTTTTCAACTTGCCATTTAGAAAGTGGGTCATTAAGGATTGTCATTTGCTGAAAAATTAACCCTAAGTGCTATAAGTGCCTTGAAAGGAAATGAAGTAGATTTTTAAAAGTTAGAGAACACGAGTACATGAGAAAATGTTTAGAAAAGAATGAAAAGGGTTTACATTTAGTACATTTTAGAAGAGACATAATATAAGCTTATCTGCTGCCAGCAATGTATGTCTACTACTGCTCTTGCTCAGAAAAAATACTCTTGTCAAATTCCTTGTGTATAACGAAGCATCTCTCCCGGCAGTGCTGCTATTGATTTACCCTTCCAGGTAAGGCAAATTTTACAATAGGTCAAACCTGATATTAATATCATGGCATTCTCTGTTCTTCTTGTTTTTATTTTTTAAAATTTTTAATTTATTATTTTTTTTTGAATTTTTGAATCTTATTTAATTTATTTTTTTATACAGCAGGTTCTTATTAGTCATCCATTTTATACACATCAGTGTATACATGTCAATCCCAATCTCCCAATTCATCACACCACCACCCCCACCCCCTGCCGCTTCCCCCCTTGTTGTCCATACGTTTGTTCTCTACATCTGTGTCTCAACTTCTGCCCTGCAAACCGGTTCATCTGTACCATTTTTCTAGGTTCCACATATATGCGTTAATATGCGATATTTGTTTTTCTCTTTCTGACTTACTTCACTCTGTATGACAGTCTCTAGATTCATCCACATCTCTACAAATGACCCAATTTCGTTCCTTTTTATGGCTGAGTAATATTCCATTGTATATATGTACCATGTCTTCTTTATCCATTTGTCTGTTGATGGGCATTTAGGTTGCTTCCATGACCTGGCTATTGTAAATAGTGCTGCAATGAACATTCGGGTGCATGTGTCTTTTTGAATTGTGGTTTTCTCTGAGTATATGCCCAGTAGTGGGATTACTGGGTCATATGGTAATTCTATTTTTGTGTTCTTCTTGTTTTTAATAGTCTTCTTTACATTTAGTATAAATACAAGGTTAAATAAAAGTATGGCAAAGGTAACGTTTCATCTTTTCTGCGGAATCCTGATGTAACTGTAAAATAATGACTGTATTCTTTAGCTCGTGACTATTAAATTAGTACTTTTATTTGTAACTTTATAGAATATTAAATTAGTACTACCTGCAGGCTAATACTCCTGCTAGTACCTTGTACTAGTTTGAGGTTATTAACTCAAAGTAGTTAATAACCTAGTTAATATCTGTCTTCATGGCAAGATCCTGTCTGTTTAATAAACTATCACATCCTTTTGTTTAGAATTATTTCTAGTACTTAGTAGACATTCTACTTATTTATTCTGTGGAATAAGTGAATGCATAAAAAAATGAGCAAATTATAAGACTGAGAGTGAAGATCAGCCAGTCATTAGCCTAAAGAAGGAATTTTTATAAGCATGGTTTATTCTACCAGATTCTGGTAGAAATGAGAAGAAAGTATTTTTTATTCTCCATAACTTTAATCAACATTCATTATAGTGGAATACAAACAAAGTGAAACACTAATTTATTGGAAAGTTTGTGTCTATATATCTTTGAGCCTTTGGATGGATAATATAATTTAAAGTTTATTTCTTCTCCCAACATTACTTACACCAGCTATACTTCATCCTCTGGAAAATCTCTTCTGATGCGTAGCATTTGACATAAGATTCCAATGACCTTGCTCCCTGGCTTCACTGAATTCATTGCCAAAGGAAACTTCTACAAACAGAAATATTCTTCCTTTAAGGTAAGTAGGAAGAACGACCAGGCTTGAATTTGTGATCTCATAAAAAACTGTACACAGTTCAATTCTACTACATAATTTTAAGCTGTATAATTTGCACCATTTTTATTGCAGGGAAAGTAATCCAATTTGGTAAGCATTATTAAATTTCCCCTTATTATGGCCAATTCCAAGGAAAATTGTTAAGCTTCCTTTCATTAGCTGATGATTTTGCTGTAATCATGAGCAAAATATCTAAAATTTAATGACCAAAACTCATGCAGAATGAAGAGTGAGACTTGAGATAAGTATCTCAATACTGATTGTTTCTGCTGATCAAAAATCACCAGATTCCTGCACAAAACTTTGCTGCAGTTTGCCCGTGTAAACATGAAATTTATAATCTTGGAGTCAATTCAATGAGAAGAAATTGCTAGAGCCTTAGAGAATAGTAGACACATATAGTCTATGTTTATACAAAACTTAAACTTTGATTAAATATCTTCCTATTTATGTTTTACAATGAAGGAATCAGAAATTACATCTAAGTAGTCTTGGGAAAAACGTCATGTATTTATCATATGAACAGTGTATACTCAGATCTAATGTTTTGTTATACAAATTTCAATATATCCTCTTTTTAGGAGAAGAAACAAGAATTTAATTCTTTATTGCAAGCAATGCTTTAGGTGCGATAACTTCAACCATTCTACTTGTCTTTTTTGCGAATGCCTTCCATTTTTTCAGTTAATTGATGCCTCTTTTCTGTTTATATAGTTTATCAGGGGTTACTTATGAGACTAAATCTAATTTTACACCATTATGACCCCTTAATCATCTCACATTTTTAATATGGAATTACACTTTTTCTTTACCTATCCAGAGTGCCTCTCTTAAGGTCACTGATGTATTCACATTACATTGTTCTGCATTTTCACGTGAAGAGGATGAAGTAGAGAGTCAATGCATTGTTTGAACATATTCAAATTGAGCTGTCTCATTGTCACAAATCCACCTCCTGGCCTGACCACTGTTTGGGCACTGGCCAAAAGAGCAAGAGAGAGGGTGATTCAGTGTGACTCTGATACTCTAAATGCAATATTCAAATATCTTGATAAGTCACTCATTTTTCTTAAACAGGATGATTATTATGAGGATTAGCATATACAAAGTGCTTACTGTGTACAGTCTGAGTCATTTTAATATTATAACCTTTAGAATTAAACCACAAATCCGTGTTCCATTTTGCGTATCAGTCAGGGTCCCGGCAAGAACGAGATGGCACATTCATTCTGGGCAATTTGAAGAAACTTTATAAAGGTACTATTTACACATCTGTAGGTAGGGTTTAAGGAAAACAATTAGCACAGTACTGTATAGTACAAAACCCTGGGGCTAGCAAAGAAGGGAGGCCATTCCCACCCCAAGGCCTGATGGTACAAGAGGAGAGAGCAGTTACCGGAATCTGAAGAGCATAGTTGGATGGAAAGCGACAACTAAAGGGAGCCGTGGCTTTTATAGAAGAGTACAATGAACCATTAGGGATTTAATAGGAAAACAGCTGGGAGAATCAAAACCCCTACCCCACTCTCCTCCAGCCTTCTGAGCCCCTGCTAATACCTTACACCTTCGAACCCAACTGAAAGGGATCCTTTTATTGGAGTGGAAGTGAGGCTCCTGGGCACAAAGCAGGATGCAGAAGGGTAGAGAGGGGATTTGGAGAGGCAAATGGAAGGCATCCTGCATAGTCTCCAAGCACAGTTTACATCCAACCCTGTCTATACTGCCCCCCCGCCACCCCATGCCTAGCTTTGGATCACCTTACCTACTCTTTGTTTCATCACTTCCTTTGCTCTGGCCTTTGTATTTTTTTCTAAAACTCAAGTTCCCAGAAGCCCTAGAGACTTTGTATCTGCTGAAACGCATGTTTAGAATGCTCCCTTCTGGAGTCTAGACTTGGCTCGCTTCCCCATCCCATTTATGTCAGTCTCCATTGTCACTTCCTTCTAGATTCCATCTCTAATCATGTCATACGTCCCCTTCATTAGTCACTCCTTTACACATCATTCCCTTTATTTTACTCATAATACATATCATGAAAATTCTCTTGTTTCTTTCTTAGAATTTATGTTTATAGGACAAAACCATGTATATCTTTTTAATCACAGTATTTTCCAGTGTATGGACCAGTATGTAGAAGCAATTCACTAATTCTTAAATGAATCATATATAATGAGGTCCTTATAACAATGTTCCTAATTTTACAAAGGAAGACCTGAGGGATAGGTGTGTCTAAGTGAATACAGCTAGTAAATGATAGGACTAAAGTGCAAACACAGATATCCTTCATGCCAGTGTAAGACATTTAAACCACTAAGTTATACTGTCTTTTAAGAGGTTGAGAGGAAAAACCCTATGTCTTTGTTCATGATCTGGCAAAGTTTATGAAACTTTACAGGATGACTAACTTGTAAAACGGAATAGGTTAGCGGTGTAGAAGATTCTGAGTCAATGTTAGCAGCAGAGTATAGAGGAGAATTTAGAATTCTTAACTCCAGGTTAAGTAAATCTACATAATGGTGGTTTCAGAATATGCCTTTGGACTGTAAACACTTTCCAGTCTACCATATTTCATACAGAAAGCAACTTCTTCTCTGCATTGCTTTTCATGATGGCTGGGCAAAAACAGAAATAGCTTGTTTGCTGAAATGTTAGCTCTTCTGATTAAAAAAAAAAAAAAGCAAATTCAGCTCTTGTTGAAAAGAAAATGTACAATTTATATCCCTTTCTCATTTTATATTTCAATGAAGCTAATTTCTCCCCTTTCTCTCTTGCCTTTTGAATCAAATCCAGTTGGAATGTGGAGAGTAATGTCACCTCTGGTCAAAAATGGACATCTTTGCATTTACACAGTTGTTTCCACTATTCTTCCCTGGCTTTTGTTACACAAAATGAAAACAAAAGCTGATAAAGATGTTGGCAGAAGAGGTGGAAGTGGGAGGGAGTAGAAATGGGAAAAAGAGAATGGGAAAGAAAAATATGTTTTAGGCATTCACAATGGTATTGTTTCCACAATTTCTTTTTATGTATAATTCCACTGGGAGCAACCCTTCTGCTGGGTGCTTTCTTTCCATAAAGTACACATTTCTCACTCACATCCACTGCTCCTTATTTTATGAAAAACTATGTGCAGAGGGAGAGATAAACACTACCTTGACTATCTGGATTTCTCACCTTGACATTTACTCTCACAATTTATTAAATTTGTTTTTGGTTAGCAGTGGGAGATAAAGCATTTTATCTCCATATTTATTCCATTTTATCAATTTTTGCTTTCTAAGCTTCCAAACCAATCCTACTTTCCAGGGTTGTGTTTCTGTGCAGACTATTTCCACGTTAGGCTTCTGGTCAAGAGATGTTTACTCAGTGATAGACATAAAGTTGTTTAATGCCCTGTCCCAACTACTCATTGCGTTGGAGGACCGTGAACAGGTGCCTGGAGAACATCACTCTTCACGCAGTAGCTGACCATTTTTGTAGTGAACGTGAGTTTTGTCCAAGATTTCAGGAGCTCTCTGTTTCTTAGTGTCGTTAAACGTAGGATAGTTGACATAACGTATTTGTTGTTTTCAAACATCATAGTGATGTTGAAAGAATTTTGGAACAAAATATAGGACAGCTTGAAATAAATCTCTTTTTTAAATGTACAGATATTTTGCTATAAAATTGGTGCAGCTTTTTATGGTTTTTACACTTCTTTTTAATTCCCACCTAAGCCTCTGGGTAATATTGTAAATATTGTTTAAAAATGCATCAGTCTATGCTATACAATCTGAGTGTTATTTTAACTTATAGCGTTTTCTTTTTTAACATATATTTAACTACAATGACAGTTTAGGGATCAGTTACTACATTTCACTTTAGCGTATCTATTTACAGAAAGATTACTTTAAACTGACACCTGCTAGCACATTTTCATAATGTGTACGTTAAAAAAGAACATGCCAAGATTTTGTCTGACTCAACATTCATTTTGATGAAAAAGCAATTTGACCATAAGATATAACACAGATAGGTGGTCCTTTACCACAAAGCAGCTATTTTCCAAAGCTCAATACTGATGAACATATATTAAAATAATTGCCTATTTATTAATCTACAAATAGACAATAATGTTGGCATGTTCTTTTCTGTTTGTCTCTTAATGGGCCTGCTTCTTAATGATATTAGAAATGTTTTATAAAAGCAGTTTATGTTACTTTTCTGGTCTTTTCATGGCATTTGAGTAAATAAACTATTTACACTACTAAAAAAAATGATGCAAATGAATAAAACCTTGTCTCTAAAAGAAACATGCAGAGAGGATCTTCTTTGCTTCGCTAGAGCATTGCTAATTAGCATAACTATAATTTTCAAAAGGTCACATGACCTCCGTTTTTTTCTGCTCACATAGTAAATATAACTGCTTGTGGTCCTTTTTTATTGAAGTAAAGTCTGGCATAAAGCAAATTACTGCCAATCTTGCCTTCAGGAGCAAGCTAATGCTACCTACCTTGAACTGAGATCACCATAGTGGTTCATTTCTTTGGTTGTTTTATGTTTTTTAAAATTCCAAGTTGGATTGAGAATTAGGTAAGAAAATCATAAATGTGGAAGTTTAAGGAAAGCTACATTGCTGAAATGTAATTTCAAGGAAAGAAAATAAAATGAGACTTGGAAAAATGAGTTGTTATGAAAAGCTTTACTAATTTAAGGCATTGTTATTACTATTCCAAGTGAGTCACTCATTACTGGATTGTGTGACTAAAGTCATTCTAGAGAGTTATTTCAAGGACAGCATTTTTGATGTGAGATAATTTGCTTTTGGCCTAACTACTAGATGCATTTGTATTTTGAGGCTATGTTTGTCACATATTCTTTGTTGTTGCTTCTTCTGAAATAGTCCCTCTTCTATGCGTCCCCTATTACTCACTGGGGTCCAGAGTTCACTTGACTACAAGCTTATGGATGTCTTGGCAAGTACTGTTCTCAAGCTTGAATGAAGTCCTCTTGTTCAAAGGGGGAAATGTATGGTCTGAATCAAGAATCACTCCAGCCTTCTGGTAGTTTTCAGAGTTTAGCTTCACAGGGTCTTCAGAGTTGAGAAGTCAGAGGCTGATGGCTTGCTTGAGAAGTTGAGAGCCTTCTGATTGCAGATGATCTTGAGCTATAAATCCAGAGTCTGGCATATGACATGTACTCAGTATTGTCTTAATTGAATTTACTTTGTGAATGCATACTAATTTTTTTTTAGCAGGTAGTAGTAGGTTTATGAACAAAAACAACACATCACAGGTAAGAACTAGAGAAAACATGACATAGCAGAGATATCCTGAAAGCAGCAGGAACAGGAAAGTTCAGCAGAAGTTGTGTCAGCCCACTTCTGAATGCAGAAGTGAGGGTTTGGGTGTTGAGGGGATAGGTTATATTTTCTCTCTCCTTATTCCACTCTATTTGCCTTCCCCATCAATTATACTCTTGAAGCCCCTTGAAATCTGAAGCAGATTCCGCATGGTGAATGGCTAAGAAATATGACAGGAAGATCTCTAAGGAGATGGTCTTTGTGTCTGTTTATTTCACCCTTCTTTGGTAGTGGGAGTTCTTAGTGAACTAAATAGAAGTGGAATGAACGAGAAGCTCCCCAGCCCATAACCCCATCAGGCAGGGTATTACCTGCCACCACAGTCTCGGGGAACTTGGGTTTTTAAACACTTAGCTCTAACTCTCCCCTCTCACATGCAACATGCTTCTTTTTAATTCCTCAAGCGACCGAAGAGTATCCGAGGCACACTGTGAACTCCTGATGCCCCAACTATTGTTTGTTTGTTTGCTTTTGCTTTCCACTCTCTTCAACAACTTTTTGTTTTTGATCTTTTTTCTACTCAGAGTAGTCGTTTGGTCAGAAGCCTTTATCAATCCATGCCCACCTTTTAGTGGTTCTTATTTCTCTGGCTGTAATTCATGCAAAGCAAAGTTCTTGATTCTAATCTCTTCTAACCTGAGTTTTGGATGAAATTGGATGAGAAGAGAGGCTCTTGAAGTGAATGTCCAATTGGCTATATTTTGGCCTCAGAGTGGGAACCTAAGAAATGTAACTGACACTTTTAATTTGGAATAATCTTGGGTTGTGTAACCCATAACATTATAATTTTTTGGTTTGTTTTCTAGTTCTGTCTCCATTATTCTCATATCTGTTTTTCTTAGTCAACTTCTTGACACATCATTTTTCAATGGTTCCCTAACAATCATATTGATATTCATACTTTGGCCTTTGAATTTTGTTATAATAATGGTTATGATAATAATGGTAATAATAATGGCTGACATTTATTGAACATATACTATATGCCAAACATTTTTTCAGCATTTTATTTATATTTTCATCTAGCTCTCATACAATGCTTTGAATCAGGCACACTTATCATCATTTTGCAAGTTAATAAGCAGAGTGCAAGAAAAGTTAACTCACTTGCCAAAAATCTCATAGTTAATAATTGATAGAATTCCAAGATTTGTCTGAATTCAGAGCCTATATTCACTTTAAAATTTTTATTTATTTATCTATTTATTTATTTTTGATTATACAATGCAGTGTTATCATCAGCTATAGTTTCTAAGCTATCCATTAGATTCTCAGACCTTATTCATCCTATAACTGGAAGTTCATACACTTTTACCAATCTCTCCCTATCTCCCCCACCCCTCCAGCCTCTGGCAACCATTTTTGTACTTTCAGAGACTATGTTCTAAATCATGACATTTTATGGTGAGTTCCACTCATGAAATATTTATTACCATATCCTGGTTTGCATCACAAGCTTAGGGGGAAAGTAAATCAAAAGTATCAACTTCTTATTTCTCTTTTTATTTTATTATATTTTTATGCGCTGAATAAAAAATATCTGTTCTGGTAGAGATGAGCTCATATAATGGGAGATGAGAATCCTCACATGTCTTCAGCCTCACCAAGATGGTACTGGGAAGAAACTGGGCAGGGACCAGAAGCTAAGGAAACACCTGAGCCGTCATGTCCATGGGAGTGAGTCAGATTCACCACTGGGACCATAATTTGGCTGGTTGCTCTGAAGTCTTTGGACAAACACACAGACTAAAATTCCTAGAAGTCAGTTCCCAACAATTATCATGTTCTTATATAATGAGAAAGATAAATTATTCAGTGACCAGGATATCACAAGATCATGGTTATAGGAAAGTTAAATACTTCAGTGACTTTGGTATGTGATTTAGTCATATTTCTACCAGTTGTTTTTCAACCCTACATTAATTATGGCCTATTATGTTTGGGGCAGGAAGATAGGACTGTTGTGATTTTTTTCAGTTCTTTGATTTCCGTGTTGAGAGCCCTCAGCTTTGACGCATTCTTGAAACAACTCTAATAAAGCAATGTGTTTTATTTTCTATTTAATAAGATAAAACCAGTGAGATGTCCTACTTTCAGAAATGTTTGAAAAAGTATCCCTCTCACTGACCTGAGAGAAAAGACAATGGATTTTTTTTTTCCATTTTATGAGCTCTAGGATGCAAAGTCCCTAAGTATATTATACTTTTCTTTATGTGACTTTCTCACAACATCCTGTTTTCTCTCTTCCAGTTCTTCTGAATATAATTCTCACAGTCCTTGGTGAGCTGCTAATCAGTTTAGTCTGTGAATCTAGGATGGAACAAAGTACATTACTGGTGCAGGGAGATGAGATTTTTCTAATATGGCATGGCTATTTGACACCTTTTTTCATTTAATCAGAACTGAGATTTAATAAAATTTTTAGTAAACTATAGCTTTTCTTTGTTTCCTTAAATTAATATATTGTATTAATATGAATTAACATCAGATAATACATACTATGCATTGAAATTAATTATACATTTTTCTGAGTTTACAAGAGCAGGTTTTACTTTTAGGCCTTTAATTAGCATATGTGAGCCACTATTAGGAATAGCTCAGTCTCAACTTAGCGAACACCCATTGCTGTACTGGGCAATACCTTGTAGGATTTTATATATAGCAAGTCATGAGTAAATGACAGCCAGAAGCATACTCTCTTCACTTATGTGGTTTCTGTAATTACCTGCAGCATTTTGAGGCTATGTACTTGTCCATCCACATTTCATTATTTGCTTTCATTATATTGATTGTGGTTTAGTTTCTATGGGTTTAGAAGGTAGAACAAATCAAATAGTAAATCGTTTTGAAATTACATATAGTTAAAAAAAAAACCCAAAGGAGATTTTACATAGACTTCTGACTCTGGCAGTGTAAATGAAGCTGAGCCACTATTTTCAGCACCACCATTTCCCTGATGGCTAATACATATGTTGGGTGTTGGAGTATAAGAAGTATTTTTACAGTGATTTTAAGAAAAATTTCTTAGATTTTTACATATCAGAGGAAGCTCTCATATGCTCTACTTTTCGTAATGACACTGGGCTTCCAGACCTCAATTCTTTTCATTTTGGCTTTATTTTGAGAGTTCACAAATTATTATTATTATTTTAAAAATAATTTATGCCCTGATATTATTAAAGATATAAGTATTCATTATTATTTAAAGATATTGGCTATGTTCTTTTTCAGCCTATGTGATGATGATTGAAAATTGGGCATCAACATATTGAATAACTTATAAAACATTTTTCCTTTATCTTCCATTATGTGGATGAAGGCTCTGTAAACTTCCAAGCTCTCTCATCATCCCTCCAAATCTCCTTGAATAGAAGTCCTCAAACTTTGGTTTGTATGGACATCATCTGGTGATATTGGTCAAAATACAGATTCCATGTACCCCGTCCTAGAGATTCTGATTTGGAAGAACTAGGACACGTTACATGACTGTATTTTTAACAAGTCACCCAGATAATTCTGATAGCAGTAGTCCATATTCACACTTTGGGAAACACTGGCCTGTGTCATGGTCATTAACAAAGAATGGGAAACATAATTTACAAGCAGCCGTGGGGAGTTCACAAATTATAATGGAACATTATTATTATTATCTCCCTGGTAAACATTCTTTTCGTATAAACACTCATGTTTCATAAAATGAACAATCAATGGCTCGGCTTTGAAATTTTGTTAAACAAGTTTATTCGGAATGAGAAGCAAGTATGTGTAGAGCTCATCTTTTACATTTGCTTTGAAAGCAATTTTAAGAGGCTTTACTGACAAAAAAACCTGAATATATTCAAGTATTCTTTTTTACCCTCCGAGTCAAATATTTTTCTTTGGAGTGTTCATTATAATAAGAAACTGCTAGAAAAGAAAAAGAGTCTCAAAATTTATCTCATTAAAGAAGATTTTCCTGGTTAGTATCATGACAGTCCTACTCTAAATGTTGTCAGTTTGGAAAAACTTAGTGAAAACAAACAAAGGTTTTTGGGTAAGTCATTTAAAAACTGGACTGTACTTGACTGAAAGTTCAACTCAAAGGAAAAAAACGCTTCACACTCCAGTTCCATCAAGAGGCAGGTGGTCTCCACTTGTGTCATCTTTTTAAGCTCGCTTGCTGGCCACAGACGATTTAAAAAAAATTTGTTTTTAATTTAGTGCCCAGAAAAGCAAACAGCTTAAATGACATTTTAAAGCAGACAGTATCAAAAGAAAAAAAAATAATAAACCCTCTGACCTCTCTGGAGAGAACCCTCTGGTGCCCAAAATCAATATTTTTTGTCAACCTGGGGAAAGAAATAAGAAATATATGGGTGCAATGGAGGGGAAACTGTACAACTTTCAAAAAAGAAACAAATTGAAAACTCTATTCAGGCATATGTATTTCCAGGCAAAGACTCCTGAACTGTAGGGGGTTCAGCTTTGGTGTAAAGATTTGAACTTCTCAGATCTGATCTCAGTAGCTTTGCAGGATAATCCTCCAGTGACTTCAATAGTTTTAAAAGGCTCCTTATATCATCACAAGTTGGATTCATCTGCACTTTCCAAATCAAAATTCATTTATTTACTGAAACGTCAAGCAAACTTGGCTTCTGTTTTTGATAATTATACAGTGACAACTACAATACTTTGATGTTAATTATCTTGCTTAATTCCATGATAGGTGTTCTATCATTATCTCCATTTTCAGAAGAGAGAGTGAAGGATCATAGGAGATGAAGTAATACACACAGGGCCATGTAACTAGGAAGAGGCAGAGCTGGGATTTTATCTAAGTCCAACAGATTTTACAGCCCACATAAGTAAAAAATTTTTTTTATTGAAGTATAGTTGATTTACAATGTTGTGTTAGTTTCTGGTATACAGAAAGTGATTCAGTGATTCAGAATACAAAAAATAATATACACACATATATATTCTTTTTTGTATTCTTTTCCATTATGGTTTATTACAAAATACTGAATATGGTTCCCTGTGCTATAGAGTAGGACCTTGTTGTTTATCTATTTTATATATAGTAGTTTGTATCTGCTAATCCCAAACTCTGAATTTACCCCTCCCCAACTCCCCTTCCCCTTTGGTAACCATAAATTTTTTTTCCATGTCTATGAGTTTGTTTCTGTTTTGTAAATAAGTTCATTTGTATCATATTTTA
Source organism: Balaenoptera musculus (assembly GCF_009873245.2). Lineage (NCBI taxonomy): Eukaryota > Metazoa > Chordata > Mammalia > Artiodactyla > Balaenopteridae > Balaenoptera > Balaenoptera musculus. The sequence goes on along the minus strand of NC_045788.1, from coordinate 125,656,959 downwards.
GATTCCACATATAAGTGATATCACATGACATTTGTCTTTCTCTTTCTGATTTACTTCATTTAGCATGATAACCGTTATGTCCATCCATGTTGCTGCAGATGGCATTATTTCATTCTTTTTTATGACAGAGAAGTATTCCATTGTATGTGAATATCCCACATCTTCTTTATCCATTCATCTGTTGATGGACACTTAGGTTGCTTCCATGTCCTGGTTATTGTAAATAATGCTGCTATGCACGCTGAGTGCATGTATCTTTTCGAATTAGAGTTTTCTCTGGATATATAGAGCCCACACTCTTAACTGCTAAGTATTATGTGCAAGGATGCTGGGGGATTATCTATATTTAATTCGTTATAGTGGACCATCTCTAATTCTTGATTATGCTTTAATGCTTTTGAAGCACTTGAGTGGAAATATGCACTCTGTTGATATATCTAGGAATAAGCTATTGCAAAGTAATATAATTATTGTTAAGACTTGATTCTGATATCATCCATCATGTTAAAAATGTAAATTTAGCCATGGATATCCCCATCAGTGTGCTTAGTCACGTTATTCACATCCTCTATGTCCTTGCTGATTTACTGTCTAGTTGATCAAGTAGAATATTATGTCCCTCCAAGAAAATTTTATTTTAGATATTGTATATTTTGAGTTGTAGGATTTCTTCTGATCTTTTTAAAATTTTATTTTTATTATTTATTTTTTTGCTGCTGCTGTAATTTCCTATCTTTCATTCATCGACAGCATATTTTAGTTTACTTCATTGAGAGAATTATAACAGCTTCTTAAAAATCCTTGCCTGTTAGTTCCAACATTTGGGTAATTTTGAGGTTGGTCATATTTGATTTCCTTTTCTTTTGAGAATGTGTTCTATTTTCTTAGTTCTTCATAATTCTGAATTGTATACTGGATGTTTTAAGTGTAAGTCTGGAAACACTAGATTATGTTATTTTTCTCTGATGAGTGTTCTAGTTCTTTCTGAAGGATATTGCATCAATTAGATATGAACTGCAAACACTTGGGTAGTAACTCTAGTCTCAGATAGGCTCTTTGGTCCTCAGCTGAACTACTTTGAGTCTGCTTTGCATAAGTGTAGTTCAAGGGTCAGCCAGAGATGTGGGAAGACAAATATGGAGAGATGCTCTCAGACTCTTTCCCTTCTAAGATCCTCTCTATCTCTCCAGTAGCCATACTTTCTTCAGATGCAGCATTCTGGTCCTCCAGGTCAGAAAGACTTGGGTTTTCATAGTTGTCCCTGCTGTCCTGTGGGTCATGTACACTGCTGTTGGCACAGGGTAAAACTGCAAAAACATTAAATCACTTTGTACACCTTCCCTCCTTTGAGTGTGTCCTTCCCATCAGAATCTACCTGCTTCTCGTCCAGATTTTAAAATTGTTTTCCACAAGTCATCCACTAGGGCTTTACTCATTACCAGAAGAGAAAGTCCAATCAGATGTATTCTTAACAAAACGTTCATGAAGAAAAATCAGTGATGGTTAATTTAGGGAGGTGTCTCTTGATAAATCTCTGAGGCTGTTTTTTGTTTGCTTGTTTGTTTTTCCCACTCAAGAGATGCTTAGCACTGTGGCATTGTTGACAACTGCATTAAATAACTTTCTATCATAACTTTTAGTAGAGTTGGGAACAGAACATTTCATGTTTCTCTTATGCTAGGTCACTGTTTTTAAGTGATATAAATATAGAAGAAACAAAGTGAAGCAGGAACACTTTACGGATGTTGGTGGTGGAGTGGGGAGAGGAAAGAACAATCAAGCATTGAGCACTACCTCCTTGTTTCTGTTTTCACAAGTAGAAGAAATAGCAGGTGACCAAGAATTATTTTCCCCAGAATTCCCTTTGTGACTTTCTTCACTTTTTGCTTATCCTTTCTTCCCTTTCACCATCATAGAGATCTCTGACCTCTCCCTCCATTGTTTCTCACAGGAAGTGGAGGTGACCTGTAGGTGAACCGTGGAAACATGGCCCCAGGCAGTGGTGGGATCTCACCTACATTGGTCTGCAGATTTCCTTTCTTATACTGCATTGTGTGGCAGAAAGTTGACTCAGCATTTACTGTGTAGCAAGCTCCCAAGTGTAATAATACACTTAACTTCACTGACACTCTGAAAGGAACACAAAGACCCTTAGGGGTCCATGGAATATAGTTTGAAAACTGCTATTCTAAGCCATATAAACAGCTACCAACATAAAGTTTGTTTTGTTTCATTTTGCATATAAGTCAGGGATAAACTAGATATTTGATGGGATTCCCAGACCTGTGTGTTCACATGATAAGAGGAAAAAGAATCAGTGTTTCTTTGATAATTAATATCCCAAGGATCATAAATACTTGGAAAATACTGTAATACCTCCAATAATTATAATAGCACAACCTTATATTAACTTTAATTCTTGTAAAATCCCATTAATAAGATTTGAGTCTTAGATGCTCTTTGAAACAAAATTTGGGATAAAATATATATAAAGAAAATACAAATAAATGATAAATGATGTTAAAAGATACGTCAATTATAAAAAGATTTCCTTAAAATGTGAATAATTTTCCTCTCATTCACTGAATGTATTCTGAAATGTATGATGAGAGTTTTCTGATAATCATAGGATCATGGAACCTCAAGGTTGGAAGCTATTCCTTCCAAATGATGTTTCATGTTCATGTTTGGACAGGTTTTGTGATGATAACCTCATTATCAAACTTAAGGTATTTGGTTATGTCTCTGGTATCTATTTCCCAGTTTTAGATATTCTTATTTCACTGTTTATTTACATAGTGAATATGTTCCTGATATTGCCTTCATTCTGCTCATCTTACTTATGGAAAGATCTTGGACCATGATCTTCCTAGATGGGGAGTGAGGGGCCTCTAAATCAGATTTTTAAAAGTCAATTACAAGAAGCTATTTGCCTTCTAAACTCTCTTTAAGTGTCTCCATTGGCTCACTAGTTTGGAGACTGAAATCAGGTATTCTGAGTATATAATTGGCCCAGAAAACTGATTTTGATTTAAATTGCAGTCTTACACAAAAGAGAGCACGTAATATTGTTCTTCCATCTGAGTCAAAGGAAATTTCACAGCCAGCATTGATGGTATTTTCTGAGGCCAGCTTCAAATTCATGACATTTTGGCAAGTGGAACAATATGATATTCACTGTTCTAGAAACACATAGTAAGATGGATGTCACCAAGCTACCAATATTCCTTCACGTCAGAACCTGTTTTAACACTCAGTGTGAGACTGTAGCTGTCATTTTCATCTTTCAGTTAAAAGGTTTCACCTTCACTGAGCCAAGATTACAAGTTTTGAAAGTTTAAAAAAAATAAAAAAGACCTCATAAAATATTTGCAGGTAATGTGCAACCATAGCAGTCTGAATTCTGATAAATAAATTATATTTTTCTCTAAAAATGAATTATTCTCACAGGAAACAACATCAACAAAAAGAATGTTTCCATATCCAGGAAAACCCAATATGCCAAGAGGTTAAAATCAGCACAAGAAGAATTCAGAAATATTATAGTGGATTAAATATCAGCATTTTCCAAATAGTCTGAAATAGAAACACCACTTTCTCTCAAATAATAATGCTCTGAACTGTTTGTTATCAGGAAATGCAATTTAAAATTAGAGCAATATATATAATAAAAACTACTTTGATATATTAAAGGTGGCATTATATGCAACTTATTGATTTCTGGGTTTACTTAATGACAATTATCCTTCTTGTCTGTCTTCTATGATGTCTTTCTTATATTCTCATATCCATCTTTTATGAAGGCATCAAATGCCAAGTCTGAGATTCAGTGGGCCTTGCTGAGAGAAGGAATGAGATAGTGAAATAAATAATCATGCCATCTTGCCTTTACTACCTTGGGAGCTCATCTGGTTTTAGGTTATCCCAACAATTTCCTGTTCCAAATAGGATGGGCTATGGATGTGAAAATGTCCACAGATGTGGTCTAGAGGACCCTCATAAAGTTTTTTATTTAATTTATTTTAAAAAATCAATTAATTATTAAATTATTATTAGTTATGATTAATAATTATTATTTATTTCAGGAAATGTGTGGGGACTAGGGTTCTGGGTTTGTCATTCTTCTCTCTCAGCATAGAATTATGTCCCAATGAGACCACAGATGGAATTCAGATTCTCTGGAAGATGTTGAGCTAGGGTTGTCAGATAAAATACAGATAAATTTGAACTTCAGTATAAAGTACAGTTAAATTAGTATTTCAGATGAATATATTTTCAGTATGAAATATAGTTAAATTAGCATTTCAGATAAATAGAAAATACTTTTTTTGTAGAAGTATGTTCCAAATAGTGCATGGGATATACTAAACATTATTTGCTGTTTATATGAAATTCAAATTTCATTGGGTGTCCCCTTTTTCCCTCTTTAAATCTGGCTAACCCATTCTGGGCTGAGGATGTCCCTGTGCTGGACTGGATCTTGGTACTAGAGTAGACTATCTGAGGAGAATGATATGATCTAGCAAGTGTAGACACTTGTGTTGTGTAGGTATGGAAAACATACTACATTGCGACATTGGAGGATGACTACTGCCTACTGGCATTAAGCTTGATATTTGCTGAAAATTAAATTTGAGGTTTTTTTTTTTTTAATAGATTTTCGGTCTTTGACTTTTTTTTTTTTTTTAGAAATTCACGTTCTTTTTAATTAATTAATTAATTAATTTATGACTGTGTTGGGTCTTCGTTTCTGTGCGAGGGCTTTCTCTAGTTGTGGCAAGTGGGGACCACTCTTCATCGCGGTGCGCAGGCCTCTCACCATCGCGGCCTCTCTTGTTGCGGAGCACAGGCTCCAGACGCGCAGGCTCAGTAATTGTGGCTCACGGGCCCAGTCGCTCCGTGGCATGTGGGATCTTCCCAGACCAGGGCTCGAACCCATGTCCCCTGCATTGGCAGGCAGATTCTCAACCACTGCACCACCAGGGAAGCCCAAATTTGAGGTTTTTATAGGATACCACCTGAAACTTCACTCAACTTTGTTATTAAACATAAGATGACCAATTAATAATGCCAAATATTTTATTTGCAATATAACAACTTTGGTTGAAGAATTTGAGATTTTTGTGGCCATGTTGAGGCTTAGTGGGAAGAACATGATGTGTACAGTCAGAACAAGGTTTTGAAACATGGCAGGCAACCTTCTTATCTTTTGAGTCTTGACCTCCATATCTATAAATAAGGATAACTTAAGCCTAACTGATAGAGGAATAGTGAGTATTAAATGAGATAATGCAGATGGAAAACTTGCATGGCCACTTCTCCCCACCCCACCCTCGTCCCCAGTAATGGGAACTCTGATGTTAGGTATCAAACTCTACTATGGAACCAAGTCAGTTTCTCAGCCAGATGGAAAATTGGACGTCTAAGTTTCTCTCTTTTTATAGGTTTTCCTGCAACACCTCAGCCTGACTGATTTCATGATATCTTTTTATTTTCAAAACCATGGTAATATTATTAAAGTCTAACCACCGTGTTGGAGGGGACTGTTTAGGGTTATCACGGCTCAGAAATTGTGTGGCAGTTGATGGTTTGGGTAAATGACTCTTTGACATCCAGGAATGTCAATGAACCTATTTAATGATGTGAAATAACTGGCCCTCATTTTTATTTAATGAGAGAGTCTTAGTCTACTTGTGAAAAAAATGCCGTGTGCTTCACTGACTCCCATAATTCAGCACTGCTGTGTTTAAGACATACTTATTTTATACCAATTTTACCTTCTTATTGAAATGTAATGGAAAGACTGTGAGCAGTTTCTGTGGAGTAGCATTTCAACAGGTTTTATCATTATTTAAGTATAGGAAGGGCAACACATCAGTAAACAACTGCTATCAAAAAGGTAGTTTGTTATACCCACAGATCCCAAGAGAAGGGAATTGGGCATGCCATGGGGGCTAGATGGGAAACCACTGGGTTTGGTCAGGAGACAGAGGGAGACAGGGAACTGTGGGCAAGAACATTTATTGTGGTTCCCAAAGGAAAGAATCAGTGAGGCAGGGCAAACAGGTTTAGGATTGGCCAGTTTAAATAATTTCAGTGGGCTCTGGGGCATATGTGCTGTCCCTAGTTGTCTGGTACCTGGCCGTGGGGTGATTGGCTGTTGGATAGTGGTCCAGAGTGTAATAGCCCCATAAAGGAGGTGTTTGGGGATTTGGGCCTGGGATTGGGTGGCTTGCATTTGGAAAGTACCCTCATGGGTGAGTTATCATCTCTAGGAATTCACTAACCTTGGGAGGGACAGTCCTTCCAGGGTTTTCAAGGCCCCAGGTGTTAAAACATTAGAATACAGAAAATATAAGACGTGATTAATATAAAAAGAGAGCCTAGAGGTTGACACCATGGTTACTTACCTTGGTTCTGCTTGGTTTTAAAATATTTTTCAAAAGAGAGCTTATCTTTAGAGATAAATACTGAAATATCTATAGATGTCTGTAATTTACCTTGAAGTCATCTGGAGTGGAGTGGGAAATTGGTGTAGAAAATGTATTTATACCCATTTTGTTCTAAAAATAATCTCAGATGATTCTCTGCCAGTAAATGATTATACAGTGTTTCAGTAACTTACATTAGCTTTATGAGTCTCATTTTCCTCACCTCTTGGATAAGAATAGTAATATTTCTCTCACAGATACTGTACTGGAGAAATCTAAAATATGGACAAAATTAATATTATTAATAATGTCCGGCAACATATTGTGTCTTAAGATCTGATGTGTCTGGTTATGAACTAATATGAATGTAAACAATCTGTTCATCTTATTCAGAAACAGTATTGTGGTTTTGGTCCCTGATAATTTTATTATGTGTTTTCACTTTTATCAAGGTCTTCTTTCCTAAGTGGTGATGACTTGACTTTTTAACTAACAAGTTCAACCTGTTTAGTTATAATATCAGGTGGTAATTTCAAATTCTTTGCTCTCTATCTTTTAATAATTGTAAATATGCATTTTTGATTAATCACTTGTTTTTCTATGAGAAGCCACAGATACTAACATGTATACTGCTGAGATGGAGTCTTATATAGGAAAGATTCTCCTGGGTTGAAAAAGAAATACCGTAGTAGAAAAATTACTTATCTAGAAAGAAAAAACATGAACCATTTTCAATGTAAAACATTTTTTGAGGATCAGCAGGGGGCACTAAGATTCCACAGGAAAAATATATCCCTGTAGCATTCATAAATTATTTTTCTTTTGCTTTAACTCCAAACTGATAACACCATAAACTCTACACCTTTTTTATCTTCACCATAGCTGATAGTGTATCTTTTCTTTTTAACCCTCAAGTTGTAGGTGCACTTAACAAATTTATTTATCTGCCAATTAAGAAAAAACCTCTGATTAACTCATCTGCATGCTGGTTTACTCCTCATTCAACATTCAAATGCAATGTTATTTTCCTCCCTTTGACAAACATACAGTAATTAGGATTTTTCACAGACAAGTGATTACCTAATAAATGACCTTCTGCAGGCAGCTCTATTAAATTGGAGCAAAAATGATGTTTACTACAAGCAGTGGCCAAGAAAGAAGGTGCAGGGAGAAGACAAGTTCTGCATAACCAACAGCTTCCTCATCTCCAAGAATAATGAAGGCACTTACTGGGCTAGCAGATCTGCACTAAAAATAATTATAAGCCTGACAAGACACTAAACTATAAACACAAATTGTGATTGGCTATTGCAACAGTTCATTAATTCTGTGGAAGTCCAAGGATAAGGTAATAATGCTTATATTCATGTGGGACATCTGCAAGTAAGAAAAAAATCAAAGTGTATAAACTAGGGAAGAATGAAAAGAATACTGATCGATTTTCTTATGTCTTCTCTGATTCTAGTACATTTAAAGGATGAGAAAAAGGGTGAACTCTAAGTGGAATATCTTTGAAGTATATTTTTGTGAAGATGTAATTTTTTTATAAAACAAATTGCTGCAGGGTCCTGGGAATGGAATATTGGCTATGGCCACATATTTTTGCCTGTACCCTTAATTTACGTTTATAAACTACTTAAAAATACAGGCTCTGCTTTGGGTTATACTGGCCATGGCTTTAGATAATTTATAGATTCCTAGTAAATATCCTTAGATCATAGAACTTTAGAAGTGAGAGAAGCTTTGTTGATCATCTCAGCCAATCCTTTAATTTTATAAATGAGAAATCTATAGGGTACAGAAAGATCACTCAGAAAACTTTATTAACTGAAGTGAACTATCCACCATAGTATCTGAACTGGCAGTAAAGTTCCTGACACTAATTTAGTCTTTGGCATACTGCCTTTCTCTTTGAAGTATAACCTATTCACTCACAGTTTATACGTAAACTGTGTTTATATACATATATATGTTATATATCAATATAGCATATAAAAACAGGTATGTATACAACATATTGTAAAACAGTTATTATACATGCTATTATATAACAGTTATATAATTGCCATTCTGTAATGTTTATATATGTTATATAATGACATATTTGTATATGACATTAAATATATGTATAATATCATATTATATATACACACAATATGTAATATATATACATATATATGTGTTATTTTATTTTTAACTATTTGATAATAATGTGATCCTAAGGTAAACAGGTGAAAGTTGACTCCATGTGCATTTGGTAAATGTCCCTGGACCTTTTAAGCAGAGGATACTTTAGATTACAAGAAAGAATATCCAGGACGATTAAGGAGAGGTCCAAAGGAATGAGCATGCCACTTATTGTTTTCCCTACTGGTACAGTGGATGGTCTAGGAAGAATAAATAAGACATCCAACAAGGGAGAGTTGCTTTTCAGTCAGACTAGCATTGCTACCAGACAGGACACCTGAGGATGGCAAAGTCAAAAAGGAGCATCTCAGCTCTATACTGAAAGCGTATCACTTCTCTATAATTTGGAGTTTGGAGTTGGGTGCCTTGCTCACCTCTGGTTGGTTCAGTCCATCTCCTCTCTCTTCTCTTCAACATAATTAAATCAATTTTATTATGCTGAGTCTGTGATGACTCAGTGTGGCTGTGTTAGCTGCCAGTGGAAATGGTTTGTTCACTACATTTCATGCTGGTTCTTTTTCTATTAACAAAAATGGAATTTTCAGGCTTCATTACTAGATTAAACTCCTGATAGAATTAAAGACTGTTGAGCCTCTCTAGGCAGTTGTCTTCCTGGGGACCACCAACCTGAAAACTAGAGCTCCAGACCTCAATTTCTTCAGGATTGAATTTTTCTGTGCTCACAGGGAGAAAACTTCACAGTGTATCACTGAACCTGGCAAAGGAGGTAGACAGTGTACAAATAAATGAATTCTTTGAAATAAATGAAAGGATCTTACAGAATAGACCACCTCAAAATACCCATGAGCTATACAATATTAGCTGTGACTCTAGGGACATGGAAAGTTGAGATTTCTGTGAGATGGTAAAAGATGACTTTTAACTTGATAGAACAATGATTTGTTTATCCCTTTTGGGTATTTAAAATGTAAGCAAACTTTCTTTTATGCGGGCTTGGGATCGGTTTCCTTCTCCCTTGTAGCAAAAAATTCTTACAGAAACACTATATCATTGTCTGTTTATTTTTGCTACATGTGTTGAGTTGTCAGTACATTTTTGTTATGGCTTATCAAGGGATTCAGGAGTCTGTGGCTAACAGATATAGACCCTAATGAAAGCAAAGGTGCAAACTATTCATTAAACAGACAATTTCGATTGAAGTACCATATTTTTTTGACATATTCTTTTTCATAGTGAATTAAAGAAGGTAGTTGAATCCAAGAAAATGCAAGAGTTCATGCATGAAAATATGTTTGGATGGGGCTTCCCTGGTGGCCCAGTTGTTAAGAATCCATCTGCCAATGCAGGGGCCATGGGTTCGAGCCCTGATCCGGGAAGATTCCACATGCTGCAGAGCAACTAAGCCCGTGTGCCACAACTACTAAGTGTGCGCTCTAGAGCCTGCGAGCCACAACTACTGAAGCCCAAGGACCTAGAGCCTGTGCTCCACAACAAGAGAAGCCACCACAATGCTAAGCCCACGCACCGCAATGAAGAGTAGCACCAGCTTGCCAGAACTAGAGAAAGCCTGCGTGCAGCAATGAAGACCCAAGGCAGCCAAAAGTAAATAAATAAAATAAATAAATTTACTTAAAAAAAAGAAAATATGTTTGGAGAAGGTCTATTATTTAATGTAACTTGCTAAATGTGAGTTTGAAAATCTCAATGAAGAATGGTAATTAAACATTTTTATTTTTATTGAATTATTTTTTTCTCAAATAGCTTAAATGTGGACCTAAGAAGCTCTATAAGATTGGAGAGTTCTGAGCTGAATCTCCCTGGGTTCTTCCCTGTCCTCTTCTTATTATTTTTGACAAAGAGTGAACTAATACATTAGAAAAGGGAAATTTGTTCAATACCCAGTATGTATACTCACTTTACCGCATGTGAGGTTAGAGTGGCCAAGCAATTTGGCTAAAGTCAAAAGGTAGTAAGTTGCAGAATTGAAATTTGAATCCAGGTCTATCTGATGTCAAAATCTACGTATATTTCCCCCTCTACATTATATTTCCTTTTATGTTCAATTCAATGGGCCAATGAATCTTTTAAAACAATGGAAGCATTTTTAATTGCCTCCATTAAAATATATCTATGTAATATTTTTTGAAAAACTTCCCAAGACCCAAGATCATGTCCCAAACAGTCAACAGTATGATATGGACTCACTTCAAAGATAGGAACATGGAGAGGGCTTTATTATGCTTTTTTAAATATTGAAGATTCACATCTAATAAAATGACAGTATGCCAACTTCTCTCTTGCCTTTTGGCTTTGTTCCTTGATTTGGTTTCTAGCCTGGATTTCTCTGTCTGTTGTAAGTTAGTCAACAAAACTCATTTGGTTTTATAAGAATATGGACATGGAAAAAAAGTTGTAAACATATTTGGAATAATGGGAGAGAGATGTGATTGGGTGATTGCAAAAGGGTTCCTAATTCTTCACTTTTTCTTGTATAATGTGTTTTGCTGTGTGACACTGAAGCTTCTTCCATCAAGAGGTAAAGTCTAGGTCCCTTTTTCTTGGATCTAGGATAACCTTGTGACTTGCTTTGGACAAAAGAATGTGGCAGAATTTAACTGCGTCAGTTCTAGGGTTCTAGGCTTAAACTTCAGGAGATCCTGAAAGCTTCTGCTTGATTCCTGCTCAGCTGCTGTGAGGGAAGCCCAAACTAGCCTGCTGGATGATGAGAGACATGTGGCCCAGTATCCCTGTTGCCCCAGCCAACAACCAACCATGCACCAGACATATGAGTGAGCCTATCTTTGAAGATCCAGACCACAGCTGACCTGCACATACATAAATAAGCCTACATGACAGCAAACAAGCATAGCCCAGGTTAGCAGAATCACTCAGTCAACCTGTAGATTCATGAGCTAAAATAAGTGGTTATTACTTTAAGCCACTTATTTCTGAGATTGTTTGTTACATAGCAATAGCCAGATGATAAAGAAGACTAAGGAGCAGGGCAACTGCGCATAGCATAAGGGAGCAGGAGAGGGTGGGCCATCCTCTGGGAAGCATAATGGAGAAGCAGCAAAAAGAGAGAGTTAAGAACTGGAAACCAAGGATCAGGTGAACTGGAAATACAGCTCAATTTGTGTGTGTGCATTGCTAATTCTAAAGACTAAGGTAGTTAAAAATAAGTATGCATACTTAAAATGGCAAACAAAGTAATATCTAAGATTTAGTAAAACATGTCAACAGATATTAGCACTAGGCAAAAATGTTTGGCTTTCTCTCCTGATGGAAGAAAAAAAAATTCACTCCTTGCATTTTATTGGAATTTAAGTGGTCTGGCCTTAAGTTTCCTACTATTTCCTGCCATCAGTTGTTTGAAATGGCTGAATAAAGTAAATCATTTTGTTTTGGTATATGAGCTTTATTTTACTATTCTCTTTGTAGTTGAAATGAACAGTGGAAAATAGCCTTTCGGCAAGGTTAGTCTTTTAAAATATGCACCACTGTTCCAGACAGCAGGCTTATTTTCGAGTTCATCAGATGTGTATTTATATGGTGAATGTATCTGTCACATAAACATTTTGTCAATCTTGCCTTCCTTCTGTTCTGACGCAGTGTGCTAGAGCACCATCAAAACGTGATGAATGTTGTGCTTGTTCCAAGGGAGAATTAATTATGGCAAAGACAAGTGTGTTTCCAAAGCCACCCATTTTCTATGACAATACTTCATTAACAGAAGCAACCGTTGAAGTTTCAAATAAAAATTAAGTCCACAGTTAATTTAGCAAATCCTTTAGCTTGGCCCTTAAATTACTTTATCTTTTAAATGAAATTTTTGCCTAAATCAACTCAACATAAACACTTGTCAAGTGTCTAAGGTCTGAAACTGATCAGAATGAGGGAAATAATCATAGGTTTAGTGAGAAATCATTTATTCTACTTCTACTGTGTATACTTTGAGACTGATTTTAAAAAATTATAATGATATAAAGATAGCTTAAGAATTCAAAAGAGAGAGACAGCAGAAGCAAGAAGAACTACAATTCTGCAGCCTGTGGAAGGAAAACCACATTCACAGAAAGACAGACAAAATGAAAAGGCAGAGGACTTTCCACCAGATGAAGGAACAAGGTAAAACCCCAGAAAAACAACTAAATGAAGTGGAGATAGGCAACCTTCCAGAAAAAGAATTCAGAATAATGATAGTGAAGATGATCCAGGACCTTGGAAAAAGAATGGAGGCAAAGATCGAGAAGATGCAAGAAATGTTTAACAAAGACATAGAAGAATTAAAGAACAAACAAACAGAGATGAACAATACAATAACTGAAATGAAAAATACACTAGAAGGAATCAATAGTAGAATAACTGAGGCAGAAGAACAGATAAGTGACCTGGAAGACAGAATGGTGGAATTCACTGCTGCGGAACAGAATAAAGAAAAAAGAATGAAAAGAAATGAAGACAGCCTAAGAGATCTCTGGGACAACATTAAACACAACAACATTCGCATTATAGGGGTCCCAGAAGGAGAAGAGAGAGAGAAAGGACCAGAGAAAATATTTGAAGAGATTATAGTCGAAAACTTCCCTAACATGGGAAAGGAAATAGCCACCCAAGTCCAGGAAGAGCAGAGAGTCCCAGGCAGGAGAAACCCAAGGAGAAACACACCGAGACACATAGTAATCCAACTGACAAAAATTAAAGACAAAGAAAAATTATTGAAAGCAACAAGGGAAAAATGACAAATAACATACAAGGGAATTCCCATAAGGTTAACAGCTGAGTTCTCATCAGAAACTCTTCAAGCCAGAAGGCAGTGGCATGATATATTTAAAGTGATGAAAGGGAAAAACCTACAACCAAGATTACTTTACCCAGCAAGGATCTCATTCAGATTCAATGGAGAAATCAAAAGCTTTACAGACAAGCAAAAGCTAAGAGAATTCAGCACGACCAAACCAGCTCTAAAACAAATGCTAAAGGAACATCTCTAAGTGGGAAACAAAAGAGAAGAAAAAGACCTACAAAAACAAACCCATAACAATTAAGAAAATGGTAATAGGAACATACATGTTGATAATTACCTTAAATGTGAATGCATTAAATGCCCCAACCAAAAGACACAGGCTTGCTGAATGGATACAAAACCAAGACCCATATATATGCTGTCTACAAGAGACCCACTTCAGACCTAGGGACACATACAGACTGAAAGTGAGGGGATGGAAAAAGATATTCCATGCAAATGGAAATCAAAAGAAAGCTGCAGGAGCAATACTCATATCACATAAAAGAGACTTTATTAAAAAAAATTTTTTTTAAGTTTATTTATTTTAATTTTTGGCTGTGTTGGGTCGGTCTTCGTTGCTGCATGCGGCTTTTTCTCTAGTTGCAGAGAGCAGGGGATACACTTTGTTGCGGTGCATGGACTTCTCATTGTGGTGGCTTCTCTTATGGTGGAGCATGGGCTCTAGGTGTGTGGGCTTCAGTAGTTGTGACACATGGGCTTCAGTAGTTGTGGCACGCAGGCGCAGTAGTTGTGGTGCAAGGGCTTTGTTGCTCTGTGGCATGTGGGATGTTCCCGGACCAGGGCTTGAACCCGTGTTCCCTGCATTGGCAGGCGGATTCTTAACCACTGTGCGACCAGGGAAGCCCATAAAATAGACTTTAAAATAAAGAATGTTACAAGAGACAAGGAAGGACACTACATAATGATCAAGGGATCAATCCAAGAAGAAGATATAACAATTATAAATATATATGCACCCAACATAGGAGCACCTCAATACATAAGGCAACTGCTAACAGCTATAAAAGAGGAAATCGACAGTAACATTATAATAGTGGAGGGCATTAACACCTCACTTACACCAATGGACAGATCATCCAGACAGAAAATTAATAAGGAAACACAAACTTTAAATGACACAATAGACCAGATAGATTTAATTGATATTTATAGGACATTCCATCCAAAAACAGCAGATCACACTTTCTTCTCAAGTGCACATGGAACATTCTCAAGGATAGATCACAACTTGGGTCACAAATCAAACCTCGGTAAATATAAGAAAATTGAAATCATATCAAGCATCTTTTCCAACCACAGCGCTATGAGATTAGAAATCGATTACAGGGAAAAAAACGTAAAAAACACATATACATGGAGACTAAACAATATACTACTAAATAACCAAGAGATCACTGAAGAAACCAAAGAGGAAATAAAAAAATACCTAGAGACAAATTACAATGAAAACATGACAATACAAAACCTGTGGAATGCAGCAAAAGCAGTTCTAAGAGGGAAGTTTATAGCAATACAATCCTACCTCAAGAAACAAGAAAAATCTCAAATAAACAATCTAACCTTACACCTAAAGAAACTAGAGAAAGAAGAACAAACAAAACCCAAAGTTAGTAGAAGGAAAGAAATCATGAAGATCAGAGCAGAAATAAATGAAATAGAAACCAAGAAAACAATAGCAAAGATCAATAAAACTAAAAGCTGGTTCTTTCAGAAGATAAACAAAATTGATAAACCATTAGCCAGACTCATCAAGAAAAAGAGGGAGAGGACTCAAATCACTAAAATTAGAAACGAAAAAGGAGAAGTTACAACAGACACCACAGAAATACAAAGCATCCTAAGAGACTACTACAAGCAACTCTATGACAAAAAAATGGACAACCTGGAAGAAATGGACAAATTCTTAGAAAGGTATAACCTTCCAAGACTGAACCAGGAAGAAATAGAAAATATGAACAGTCCAATCACAAGTAATGAAATTGAAACTGTGATTAAAGGTCTTGCAACAAACAAAAGTCCAGGACCCGATGGCTTCACAGGTGAATTCTATCAAACATTTGGAGAAGAGCTAACACCTATCCTTCTCAAAATCTTACAAAAAATTGCAGAGGAAGGAACACTCCCAAACTCATTCTATGAGGCCACCATCACCCTGATACCAAAACCAGACAAAGACACTAAAAAAAAAGAAAATTACAGGCCAATATCACTGATGAATATAGATGCAAAAATCCTTAACAAAATACTAGCAAACAGAATCCAACAACACATTAAAAGGATCATACACCATGATCAAGAGGGATTTATCCCAGTGATGCAAGGATTCTTCAGTATATGCAAATCAATCAATGTGATACACCATATTAGCAAATTGAAGAATAAAAACTATATGATCATCTCAATAGATGCAGTAAAACTTTCGACAAAATTCAACACCCATTTATGATAAAAACTCTAAAGAAAGTGGGCATAGAGAGAACCTACCTCAACATAATAAAGGCCATATATGACAAACCCACAGGAAACATCATTCTCAATGTTGAAAAACTGAAAGCATTTCCTCTAAGATCAGGAACAAGACAAGGATGTCCACTCTCGCCACTATTATTCAACGTCGTTTTGGAAGTCCCAGCCACAGCAATCAGAGGAGAAAAATAAATAAAAGGAAAGAAATTGGAAAAGAAGTAAAACTGTCACCATTTGCATATGACATGATCCTATACATAGAGAATCCTAAAGATGCCACTAGAAAACTACTAGAGCTAATCAATGAATTTGGTAAAGTAGCAGGATACAAAATTAATGCACAGAAATCTCTTGCATACCTATACACTAACAATGAAAGATCAGAAAGAGAAATTAAGGAAACAATCTCATTCACCATTACAACAAAAAGAATAAAATACCTAGGAATAAACCTACCTAAGGAGGTAAAAGACCTGTACTCAGAAAACTATAAGACACTGATGAAAGAAATCAAAGATGACACAAACAGATGGAGAGATATACCATGTTCTTGGGTTGGAGGAATCAATATTGTGAAAATGACTATACTACCCAAAGCAATTTACCGATTCAATGTAATCCCTATCAATTTACCAGGGGCATTTTTTACAGAAATAGAACAAAAAAATCTTAAAATTTGTATGGAGGGCTTCCCTGGTGGCGCAGTGGTTGAGAGTCTGCCTGCCAATGCAGGGGACACGGGTTCGAGCCCTGGTCTGGGAGGGTCCCACATGCCGCGGAACAACTGGGCCCGTGAGCCACAATTGCTGAGCCTGCGCGTCTGGAGCTTGTGCTCCGCGGCGGGAGAGGCCGCGATGGTGAGAGGCCGGCGCACTGCGATGAAGAGTGGCCCCCACTTGCCATAACTGGAGAAAGCCCTCGCACAGAAATGAAGACCCAACACAGCCATAGATAAATAAATAAAAAAAAAATGGATTATCACGTTTAAAATAAAATAAAATAAAGTACTTTAAAAAAAAAAAAAATTTGTATGGAGACACAAAAGACCCTGAATAGCCAAAGCAGGCTTGAGGGAAAAAAAATGGAGCTGGAGGAATAAGACTCCCTGACTTCAGACTATACTACAAAGCTACTGTAATCAAGACAATATGGTATTGGCACAAAAACAGAAATATAGATCAATGGAACAGGATAGAAAGCCCAGAGATAAATCCACGCACCTATGGTCAACTAATCTATGACAAAGGAGGCAAGGATATACAATGGAGAAAAGACAGTGTCTTCAATAAGTGGTGCTGGGAAAACTGGACAGCTACATGTAAAAGAATGAAATTAGAACACTCCCTAACACCACACACAAAAATAAAGTCAAAATGGATCAGAGACCTAAATGTAAGACAGGACACCATAAAACTCTTAGAGGAAAACATAGGAAGAACAGTCTTTGACATAAATTGCAGCAAGATCTTTTTTGATCCACCTCTTATAGTAATGGAAATACAAAAAAAATAAACAAATGGGACCTAATGAAACTTAAAATCTTTTGCAAAGCAAAGGAAACTACAAACCAGACAAAAAGAAAACCCTCAGAATGGGAGAAAATATTTGCAAACGAATCAATGGACAAAGGATTAATCTCCAAAATATGTAAACAGCTCATGCAGCTCAACATTAAAAAAACAAACAACCCAATCAAAAAATGGGCAGAATACCTAAATAGATTTTTCTCCAAAGAAGACATACAGATGGCCAAGAAGCACATGAAAAGCTGCTCAGCATCACTAATTATTATAGAAATGTAAATCAAAACTACAATGAGTTATCACCTCACACCAGTTAGAATGGGCATAATCAGAAAATCTACAAACAACAAATGCTGGAGAGGGTGTGGAGCAAAGGGAACCCTCTTGCACTGTTGGTGGGAATGTAAATTGATACAACTACTATGGAGAACAGTATGGAGGTTCCCTAAAAAACTAAAAATAGAACTACCATATGACCCAGCAATCCCGCTACTCGGTATATACCATAAGAAAATCATAATTTAAAAGGACACATGCCCCTCAATGTTCATTGCAGCACTATTTACAATAGCCAGGACATGGAAGCAACGTAAATGCCCATCGACAGATGAATGCATAAAGAAGATGTGGTACATATATGCAATGGAATATTACTCAGCCATAAAATAGGAAAGAAATTCAGTCATTTGTAGAGTCGTGGATGGGCCTAGAGACTGTCATACAGAGTGAAGTAAGTCAGAATGAGAAAAATAAATATTGTATATTAACGCATATATGTGGAACCTAGAAAAATGGTACAGATGAACCGGTTTGCAGGGCAGAAATAGAGACACAGATGTAGAGAACAAACATATGGACACCAAGGGGCAAAAGTGGGAGGCGGTCATGGTGGTGGGATGAATTGGGAGATTGGGATTGACATATATACAGTAATATGTATAAAATAGATAACTAATAAGAACCTGCCGTATAAAAAAAAAAGAATTCAGAAAAGATTTGAAGAAGATTTTTGCTTGTAGATTTGATCCATGCAAATCTGAATAGAAATAATGATAAACTCGAATATTTGATGTGTTTGCAGTATGATATTTTCGAATACCTAATATATCTAGATCATTTCCTTTGGACTTATTTTCTTAAGAACTTATTTGCTGCTGAGGAATATTATTGTAAAGAGGATAACATTAGTTTGTGAACATGACTGGATATAAATATAATCAAACAAGTAGCCTGAAGACGATAAATACTCAAATCTGGCAATTTAAAAATAAGTTTAGAATGACTAAAGAATGTTAAATTATATCCCCAGAGGTCTCAATATATAATGGCTATTCAAGCACTGTACACACATACTTGAGTAGAATACCTGAGGTATTATATCAGACTCTCCTTATAGACAGCACTGAATTAGTTTAAATAATAATGATGATGATGATATAATAATAATAATTTTAAAAATAGCATGTAAAAAAGCCCTTATGTGTCAAGCATTTGGCCTACATTTATCTCACAAAATTCTTTAATATTTTTTCCAAATATACATAACAAATTATAGATGACCCATCTTAAATTGTCAACATTTTACTGTATTTTACCTAAAAAATGGCAATTTCATGTAGTTTAATCTAACAGCAGTACGGGCGAGCAGACCATAAGTCTTTGGATGCCTAAAGCCTGCTAGTTCTACTGAGTTAAAAGGAAGAGAAGCAAATCAAATAAAGGAGGATAACAAACCAGACCCAGTGAAAGTGTGGAATGGGAAGAGGACAGCTCTCTGATCCCTGGAAGAAAGAATAGCTACAGAATTAATGACCAAACAGATGAAGTTGGTGAGATAGAGACAAGTTACCAAATACACTCCAATGTGAATCAATAATCTACAAATAAGACATTGTGATATGTGTTATGGAGGCAGAGAAACACAGCATGATGCCCTCTAAAAAGCATTTACAAATAAGTTACAAATCCGTCTCATTGCCCTACACCACATACTCATCACCAAGGCTTTTTTGTATTGCAACTTTTAATTTAATTTTAAGGGGAGAGAAATATATATTTTATTATTAATTCTTTGAATGATATGCAGCATCTGAAAAGTTGTCAATTTAGCCACTGGAAATTAGACACTACTTAAAAAATTAATAAGTGATATGTTCACACATCACCGGTACTTTTTAGCAAAAGAAAAATGAAGGGGAGTAAAAGGATGGCAATACGGTATTCCCCAAACTTCTAGTGTCTCTGAGTAAAATTAAGAAAAATCAATGTACGTTGGGGAGTGCTATTGTGGAAGATCCTGAGAAGTCTTCTGTGTGGGCCTGGAGATCTCCCGAAACCACCATTTCCTGGCAAATAAATGGGATAGTAACTACTGATTATTTTTCCTGAACAAGATACATCAAGGCCTTTGTGTGCTTTCTGAAAGCAGGCTGAATTAGTACAACAGCAGAGGAGAGGGTATACTGTCTGCTGACTAGTGATAAAAAGATCTGTTTAGAAATTGTGTCTGCCTGCTTTCTATTTTTATATAGAATAGGATAAAACCTGCTCTCCCTGCTCCTTGAAGTCCCAGGGTAGGTGAATCATCATGACCCATAACTCTTGTTTGTAATAAAGTGCAAAGAGGATTAAATTCAGCTTTTTCCTTCACTGGGAGTTGCAGATAAAACCCTCTGTTGCTTGCTCACCTCCATCCTCAACATGGTCAATGGCAACTCTGCAGCTTAGACCGGATATCATCTCTGACTATTTCTGCATTTGGATGACCTCTAGGCATTGGCCAGGCACTGTATTTGGTAAAATATGTAAAAGTCAAATTGTATGTTTGCCTTGTTGTGTCCTGAAATTTTTTATCATTCTGAAAAGAATAAGAAGTATGATCTGGTCTGGACAGGTAAGATAGCCCAAGTTTGACAGATCTGTAGTACATGAACTAACTTTACAATTCCTGTCAAACACTTTAAAGATTGTGCAAAATTTTGTGTGCATGTACTATATTTTTTTTCTGGGAAAAGGCCTAAAATGTTAGTATATCTTTAAGAGTATCTGAAATATAAGTAAATAAGTACAATTAAGAACCACTGATATAATGAAAAATGTAGGGGACTTCCCTGGCGGTCCAGTGGTTAAGACTCCGCACTTCCAATGCAGGGATGCAGGGGGTCCGGTTTCCATTCCTGTTCAGGGAACTAAGATCCCACATGCTGCACAGAGTCGGGGCAGGGGGAAGAAAATGAAAAAGGTAGACCATCTACAGAAGGAGCCTGACACCATTACCAAAAGAGATATAGCAGTACAGCAAGAATGTACTTGATTGGAAAGTATCTGAAAAAACCAAACCGCACACACACACACCAAAATACAATCCAATGCATATTCTCTATCTGAAGGAAAATTGAGAAACTGGTCTGAAAAGTGAAATTCAATCATAACTTTTCAGTGTATCTCTAACATTTTGGCTAGAAAGAAGATTGACTCAATAACTCAAGAATCTATCTATAAAATGTTACATAGGTCATTGCTTGATGATACCAACATAAAGATCATTCTCCCTTCTCTGTGTCATAAAGATCATTCTCCCTTCTCTGTGTCCATACTCACCAAGCAAGCTGATAAAAATTTGTCTTTTCATGTAGATATATACACCCACAGGTAGACAGTTTACTGCTTAGTGGATATGAGTATTTGCTTTCTTTGGTAGTTGAACTTCTCAATGTAAATTAATAAATTGGCATCTGATTTATACATATGTCCATGAATTTGGTTACTGACGGTGTAGTCCACTATCTCTACCTGAAACCCAAATAGTATGTTCAGGGTCTAATAGTTCATGTTAATAAAACTTCCCTGAAAATCTTTTCAGCTTTCCAAAGAAGGATGCTGTCATGGAGAATAATTGTTCACCAAGAAAAGTCTTGTAAATAGCTTCTTACAGTTTAAAAAAAATGTATAAAATTTATAATTATCAGTCAGCTTCTCAGATTTTGAAGGGACCTCAGACACTGAAAATGTTTTAGTAGATTAACTCATTGTATTAAAATTTGAAAACCATTCTTTATGTATACTGAATTTTCTTGTAATCAATAGATAATATTTAAGGTGACTTGTTAGGGTTTTCTAAGGCTCCAGGAAACCCTGAACATATAGAAAATACAAACTCAGTCAAATGTTCTGATTTTCCAGGAAGTGCCCTTTATCTGAAAAACAGTTTTCTAGGTTATTGGATGTTAATGACTAATGTGGTGCTATCTAGGAAGATATGTGAGCTAGCAAGGCAAGATTAGGTGCGGGGAAAAGTAAGCCTAACATGGGAGTGGGCAGTCAGACATTGTGGCATCTGCACTGCAGCAGGAGAACATGGGGTCATATTATCCAGGCGTTGTCATTTGACCTATGTTGGTAGTGGTGAATGTGCCATTTAAAAAATACTTTCTTACATTCAAAGAGGAGGTACAATAATAATGTAAGGAGGTTCAAATGAGATAAAAGTATAGCAGTAATTCACAGTTAATAAAATGAATAAAATTTATTATTATACTTGTGTGCATGGTTTTACACCATGGGCTGATTCTTTGTCTATGTTGGATGTCACTTACATTAACATGCAGAAAAAAGGTTCTAAGACTAACAACAACTTGACACCACTACTATTGAAATGACCCACAAAAGTGTTGCAGTTTTTTTAAGTAAGAAGATTTATGGGGACTTCTCTGGCGGTCCAGTGGTTAAGACTCCACACTTCCCCTGCAGGGGCCACAGGTTGGATCCCTGGTCGGGGAACTAAGATCCTGCATGCCAAACAGCATGTCCTAAAAAAAATAAATAAATAAAATAAAAATAAAGAAAAAAAAGATTTATGGCAAATTTGAGTAGCCTTTCCAATATTTTTAAACTTGTATGTAAGTCTCATAATGTATGTTTCATAATATACCTGAGAATTGGCTACTTGGCTCCTTGGGGTTATTATTTTGTCTATGTGGATTCCATCTAAGATAAAAAGAAAGGATTCTCTAACATCATGGCTTAAGAACAAGTAAAGTTTCTGGACATAAATGATCCGTCAGTTTCTGAGGAGCATTAGGAGAGAGAAATGTTTCGCCCTGAATACATGCAAATAGGGTGGTAGGAATACTGAAGTGGGAAAGTTTAATGTTTTCTATGCACATGACTGGTAATTTCCTGATTACCTGCTTCATTCTGAAATTGTGTTCCATCTCATGCTTTACGGGTGCTAATACCAAGGACATCTTGGGTGGTTGAGGAATGATTATTTACAAATAATCATTTGTAATGAACAAAATAAGCATTGGGGAAATCATGGGCTAGGGAATTAGTGTCTTCTGAAGTAAAGTCAAAAACAATGGATGATTTACATACAATTAGAAAGAGGAGATGATGGATTAATCATTTATTTATTTATTCAGATATTACATGAATATTGACTTGATATCTGGACTTTTGCTCCGTTCACTAGTACAGAACATTCACTCAATTACTGAGTTTTTACTATACAATGTGGTCATTTACCTTGGCTTGTAAAGTTCTAGAAGGCAGAGTCTACAGAAATCCTCATAATGCAATGCTTATAACATTAGCACTTGTAATTTCATGTTTTAAGATGATGATAATGATGATGATTCTGATGATAGAAAATATTGAAAAATCCTCTTAAAATACAATGTTGAAAAATGATACAAGAATGAAAGTGAAAAATAAAGCAACATACTTAGTTTTATATTATTTTGCAGGAAAGGGAATGATTACTACTGAGGCAAGATGGTGGAGAGGTATAAAAATACTTTGTATCATCTTTAAAAACTTGCAAGTGTAGTTTAAAATGTTGTATAACAATCCATTACATGGCTGTACCACAATTTACTTAGACATGTCCTTAGTGATCATCATACATTTATCTTGGTTTATAACTATTTACTGGTTCAAGCTTTAACTCAACATAGATTCTCAGAAGTAGAATTTTGAGTCAAAGGGCATGATTAATTTTATGGCTATTTGGGCATACCATCAAACTGATTTCTAGAAATTTGTACCACTTGATTCTCAAACCAGCAGTGTATGGTGAGGATTAACATAGACCTGAATGACTAAGAATAGAAAAGTTACACTTAGTATACACCTACTGCTCCAGGCACAATGCTTTCACACATACTGCATTATTTAAAGATCACAGCTACTCTGTGGAAAGTTTTGTGGTTGAAGTTAAGACTTGAGAAAAAACTTGAATGATGCATAGATTTGGAAAAGGTGAAAAGAATGAGGAAGTGCCTTCCAGATGGCAGAAACTCCTGGAACACGAAGTTGTAAATAAATATATTTCTGTGGTCTTTGAGGTGAGCCTGAAATAGCACCCCTGGTCCCTCTATGTGCTCTGAACCGATTGAAAATTATGACGGTAGTAAAGCAGAGGGGAACAAAAATGCTCCTTCTGTGGTCAAGTGTTTTCTAAAGCGAAAATCCCCAAACTAGTCAGCAAAGAGCAGCCTTCCCATTCCGACCCACCTCAGTCCACTGCAGCTTCATTTGGGAGCAGAACCGTTTAAAATTTGAGGCATGGAGTGAGGAGGAATATGTGTGTTTCCTGTAGGTAGGCTTGTTCACAAGGGAGAAGACAGGAGCCTGAATGGGGGTGCCTAATTTCTCTTTCCAGTCTCAGCAGTGGTAAATTCTTCCTCACTGGAGAAAAGCAGTGAGCGAGAGGATGAGGAAAGGCTGGGATTCCTACAGCTAGAAGAGTTCCCTCCCCAAGGAAGACAAAATCAGGAGTAGGGAATGAGTAGTTTACCTCTGACCACAGGGCACCTTGAGGAACAGTGCAGAGCACGGCCCGGTTAAGGGTGTTGCTGGGAATTACTAGAAGGTTGATCTCTGGGTCATCTGAAGTGTCTCGTTGAGGCATCAGCTTTTGCCTTTGGGGACCTCTGGTGATTCCAGAACAGTCAAGATGTAACATAACCTTTCTCGCTCTTTCATATTGTAATTGTCCCTTTTGACTGCTCCAGCTATTGAATTCAACGCCAATGGAGAAGATGCAAGGTCTTAAGTAACAATTCTAGTTTATCTGGGTCCTTCTTCCGGGTGGCGTTCTGTCTTCCACTGTGTTCTTGTTTTGTGGGCCAAAAGCACCAACACAAAAATTGGCCATAATTCCATTATGGAAATCATTCTGAAAATAAGGCTCAAAGTTCTGAGTTGTCAGTGGCCAGAAATGAGGTAATACAATTATTAATTTAATCTTTAGCGTGAGGTGGCAGGATGGCCAAATCATTACTATTTTGCTCCCCAGCAAACTCCCTCTCTGAGAAGAGATAATTCCGTGGGCAATTCAGTGCGCCTGTCACTTACAGTTCATAGATCGGGAGCACGGCTAATGCCTCCAGGGTGGAACAGTCGAGCGGGAGAATGACGGTGCTTAAAGAAGTGAAAGGAAAGCGCTGCCCACTACTAGTTTTTGGTTAGAGGGTGACGCTACCCTCAGTAGCAGACAATGGCTTCACGTACGTGTCCCTTACAGGGTCAGATGTAGGTTCTGTTTCAGTTTATGACCGTGATGGCCTTAAACTGTCAAGACAAAGTCTTTATTGCCATGGACAATTACCTGTGCTTTAGGGCTCTGTTGTAACCTAAAAGTCACTGTAGGCCTTGGTCCTTCCACATTCCCATAAATAATCAGTACAATGCAATTTTTAGGGCCCCAAGACAGCTCAAATCAGGGAACAGGGTATTTTTTCCCCATAGATTTTAAAATATTGTTATAGAGTATATTTGAACAGAGTATATTTTCCAAGAGGGTAAAATGTTCTTTTTTTTTTTTTTTTTACGATTGAAGTATAGTTGATTTACAACTTTGTGTTAGTTTCTGGTGTACAGCAAATTGCTTCAGTTTATATATATATATATATATATATATATATATACACACACACACACACACACACACACACACACACACATATATATACACATATATACACATATATATACATATACATACATGTACATATTCTTTTTCATATCCTTTTCCATTATTGTTTATTATAAGATATCAAATATAGTTCCGTGTTGTTTATCTATTTTATATATAGTAGTTTGTATCTGCTAATCCCAAACTCTTAATTTATCCCTCCCCAACCCCCTTTCGCCTTGGGTAACCATAAGTTTGTTTTCTATGTCTGTGAGTCTGTTTCCATTTTGTAAATAAGTTCATTTGTGTCATGTTTTAGATTCCACATATAAGTGATATCATGCGGTATTTGTCTTTCTCTTTCTGACTTACTTCTCTGATAATGATAATCTCTAGGTCCATCCATGTTGCTGCAAATGGTATTATTTCTAAATTGTTCTTGTTTTTAATACTTGGAGGTTTATTAAAGTGGGCAATGAAAGCCACCCCACTGTTGCATGGATTTGTTCCTCACGGTGACTCTCACCCTGCGGGGCAGATGCAAACAGCGCTGCGGAGCCCTGGCTGGCGTTGTGCTCAGCAAGGCCAGCTGGAAGGGGAAGGGCTCTGGGTGTGGCTTGCCCCGCTGCTGGGTTCAAATGACGGTCCCTATTTCCCCCACATGAATGTTCTGCACTAGATACTTGTCTACATTTGGCACTTCCATAGTGTCTTTTGCATTCTCCCCACAGTAGTAACTCATTCTGCTGTGCTTTCCCAGCACTTTCCAGAGTCCACTCTTGGACTTCAGCCTATATTTCCAGAGATCCCTGAGTGATGACCACTCTCTATCAGGGAACAGAGGATGGTTTGTGGTTTGCAAATATAATGTTCATAATTTGTCATAGAATGAATTTCCCCCTCTTCCTCCTCCTCCTCCTCCTTCTCCTTCTGGTAAAAGAAACAGCTAAACCACATTCCTTTTACTCCCAATACATTCTTAGAGATAATTTTTGCAGATTAACTAGGAAAGTGTCAGAGTTTAGGTACACCATTTTAATATGAGATGGGGAATATATTACAATGTAAATTTTTGTTAACAAGCACTCTTAAAATATTTCTTTCAATATTTGTAAAAAGACATGTATGTGGTTACAGAAACTATGACTGCATGATAAAGAAACCCAATATATACTTTTAAGCTGGTTTAGGAGAGCCAAAAGTCCAAAGTGTTTTTAGTTGTGTTTCATGTAATGACAGGGAGACAGTACTGACACCTGATCTTCACACTCCATCACACAAGAGAATTTGAAGGCCATTGAGCACTGAATTTTCCATTGTACTGCAATTACAGGAACACCTGTGCTACCTAGCTGTGCACTGAGCCCCAAGAAAGGCAATGTTCCAGAGCTGTCAAAATGTCTCATTTCTTGCCTTTAATTCAGGGTTCTAATTGTGGTCGATCTGGTTATTATGTTGTACTATGCTTCATTTATAAGCACACAGCAGAAAGGCTAATAATTTTAGGCTAAATCCAGAGGGCTCTTGTAAATATTCACCCAGGTCTGTGTACCTTTCTTTAAATAGGACTTGCAGTATATTTGCAAAAGGAAAATGGGGTTTTCTGTAATATAGAAATAATCCTTAAATGATGAGGATGCTTTAGAAGGACATGTTAAACTGGACTCAAATGCATGTTCTTGGATACCTCTCAGCTCTAAGGTCTGAGTTACGTAGTTTAAGCTCTGTCCAATACAAGTAGAGGGAAAGTTGACTTTATTCACTGGCTGATACAGTGTAGTTGCAACATCTGAACAAATTCACAGTGATTTAAAAAAAAATCTCAAATAAGATCAAGTGATCTGGAAAGGACATCATGTAATGGATGAAATTATTTATATGACTAATTTAGAAATTTTAGATTATATAAGCTATTATAATTTTAGATTATATAAGCTATAAACTAATAGATTAGCTTTATTGAAATGAATACAACTCTTAAGGATCAACGCTCTACTGGAAACTCCCTTAGAACTATGATGTGTCATTTCCAAACTTAAGAGCTTTCAAGAAAATGGTTGAGAAGAAAATGGTACAATTTGGTAAATACGGCAATAAAGTTGGATTCCAAAAAGATGTGTTCTATGATACAGGTGTATAACAGGTTAAAGACTAAGCTCTTGTTAAATTTTTCTAACACAGATGTTTCCTTCCATATATTCTTTAATTTAATATAAAATTCTACTGGGCTATGAGCTCTTTGAGGCTGAGGCTGTGCTTGGTCTCTATTATCAGCAGATCATATAATACCCAGTAGGTCCTCAAATATCAGTAACATTTGTTGAATTGAAATAAGACTCATATTTGGTTATTAAATCTTTTTAGTGAAGCTTTGTATCTATGAATTTCTCTGACACCTGACTTTTAACTTTTCATGAGTATCCAACTGAATTTAGATTTGAATTTGGTGAAAATCGAGACATTTGTACCTAAAATGCCCTTGCAATGTGCTCCCATATTGCCTTATGCTTATCTCTGACTGTGAGACCATTTCATTCTATAACTGTGTTTATGTGTCTGTTACTTCAGCTAGCTACCTGAAGGACAGATGCTGGGTCTTTTTCATTTTTTTGTATTCCCTGCCTGGTACTATTTACTTTGCAAATAGTGGGCTTTTAAACTTAATTAATTAAAGCTTAACATTTCGGTAATTGTAGGTAAGTCACGTATTATTCTGTTCACTGATATAAGAGAACTTTTATGCTTAGAAGATTAATTGTAGCAATGCATTTTCTTTTTTTTAGATTTTACTGTATTTCAATCTTTTTTGGTGTATAGTTTGTCAATATTCTAGAAATGCTTTAGGATTCTTAAAAATGTTAGTCTATAAGTTTAATAAGTTATTTTGCAAAATCATTGTATCAAAAAAAAGAGTTAGATTTTGTTGCTCAGCCTTTTCAGATCTTGTGTTATTTTATTTCTATTCTTAGGTCTAGTTCCCACCCTACTTATAAATGTATTAAAACAAAGTCATCAGAGTCCTGTACTTTATGTAATGGGCTTTCCCTGTTGTTCTACCATCAGGGAGAGTTGATGCTTCATTAGAAATAGAAGTTAAATTAAGGAATCAGTTTTCTTCAGTTTTGTTTTTTCTTTTCGGAAGGTATGGTGCAGTTATGACACTAGATAAGAATTTTTTTTATAATTCAGAGAAACTGATTCATATGGAGATGGACTCTGATAGAAACCTTATTTATGTCATTTATTGACCAATAAATTCCACTTTCTAAATGAATATATTGAAAAGTTGAGTAAAGGAAAATCATTTTGAGAACATCACTAGTTTACCTTAGATTTCCTAATACTGTGGCAAATTTCAACTGCTGCTTGACACAAAGATCAATTTTGAAAGTAGCACCTATAAGAAACCATATTACTATGCTAATGTGGTATTAAAGACTTTTATTCTGTAATGAAAGAGGTACCCCAGACTTCCTCTAATTAAAGGATATTATCTGGCCAGAAATAAAATTAAATCCATGGAATGGAGAGATGATAGCAATATTTATACAAACATTTTATATAATTAAATATAATATTTACAAAATACTTCTAAGTCCAAATGAAAAGACTCTTACTATATCTATGGAGTTAGATCAACCCTTCCTGTTAAGCTTACCATCTTCTTCTCACAAAGCAAATGTTGTCATTCATGCCGCTTTTATTTTTCAAGCATATAGTAAGAAGCAAGATGATTCTAGAGTCATTCCTGAAGCCACGTGTGGTGTGAAAACAAAACGCTATCAGGTCTGTGAAGTGGCTATTTGAGTTCAACGCAAATAAGACTAAGTCACTGTCATTTTAGACCTTCCCGTGGTCTCTTCTGCCCTCTGGATGAGCTTCAAGCACCCTGAAGAACTCCCTCCTTCCCCCCAACTTCTGCCCATCTCTTCTGCCTTCTGTCTACCAACCACCTTTCACTCGCGCTTCAGCCAGACCGATCTATTTGCTAATCACCCAAATGCCCCACACTCTCTTTTGGCCCTGGGCATTGGCACGTGTTTGCCTTGTCTGGATTGCTTTTGTCCTGTTTTGCTTGATTAATTCCTCATGCAGTCTAGAAGATAGTTGTTCCAAGAGTCTCTGCTCATCCTCAAAGTCGTGGTTAGTGCGCCTATGATGGACCCTCCCAGGTGCATGGGGCTTCCACTGCTGCAACACTCAACTGCTCAAGGGGAAATTAATTGCCTCTTTTCTCCTCTGACTTTCTCACTTGATCTCACACTCCCTGAGAGCAGGAACTATGTCTTCCTTAACTCCACTGTATCCCCAGTAGCAAGTACACTCAGTGCCTGGCAATTAGAAGGCTCTCAGTAAGTGTTCCTGAATGAATGAATGATTGAATGCATGTAACCTGTTATAGGTACCTGTGTTTTCTTCTGAGAAGGGTTCTATTACAAGTGTAACTATTTAAGCTTGATAAGATATTTAATAATTGCTATTGTTGCGCTTATTTTTGAAGGGTTAAGACCAAGGTTACTTATCTATTTTGTAGACTTTAGTTTTCTTTTAATGGCTTTCTAATGCTGTTTTTGGAAGTTAGAAAGAAAAAAAGAAGTCAGTCCAACTCTGTCATTTGCCTAAGATCAATACTCAATACTAAATGAATAAAATGTGGCCAGAGCTCACCACAATTTGCTTGCTTTTGTAGTTTGACGTTAAGTGTGTCGTTATCTAAATATACCTAAAGGATCTCATTACCCAAAGCAGTGCTTCAACATAAATGACCCTCCAGCTTTGGCTCCCCAAGCACTGTGATGGAGCAAAGACTTACTACAGTTAATTTTGGAGCTATAATAGATGAATGAATTACATTTTAAAAGCATGACTTTTATTACAATTTTCACTATATGAATTTCTTTTGTAATAATAAGAATGGACATTTTCATGTAGATTTCATTTCATGTCGATGTAGAAGCCTAGCATCATTCCGTGGCACAGTAGGAAAGGGTGTTACAGACCACTGGGGTACCCCTAACATAATTTTGCATTTATTGGAGTTCTTTTGACATCACTTTCTTTATATTAATTTCTTACTTCTAACATAAAAAATATTAATTTCCCAAATACTTTGACTTTATGGAAAAGAACCTTAGACTGAAAAGTTCTAATTCTTAGTTACCCTTATCTTTTGGGCAAAATAGAAATAAAAGGTGTAAAAATAATTTTCCCAGGAATAAAGTAAATTATTTTGAATATCTTTACTGATGGAAACCTGCCTTCTGGAAGCAGCATTAGCTTAGCACTCTAGGGCCTCTGTCCATTTGCATCTGTTCCACATTGCATGGCATTAATGTTCTTAGCATATACTGGGTTGGCCTCACCTCTCCCAGGATCTCTGTCCATAGTTATCTCCTCCATATATAGTATAACATTCTCAGCTTATATGGGGATTATCTTGCCTCTTAAGCATAGTTTGTCCAGATGGAACACCCAGCACAGAGCCAGGGCATTTTGGTCCCATGTGAGAAGGTCAGCCTGAATTCCTGCATTCTTTTCAAGTTAATTTTAAAACCTGTCTTCTTTATCTTGCCTGATGATACCTTATGAAAGCACGGTTGATGGAAACAAGTAGTATAAGTTAAGCTAGCCTTTCTATAGCTATTGTTTTTCACAATATATAACAAAACTCTGTTATAAAACTACTATAATTATGAGATTTTAATTTCATTGAACTTAATTTTGTATTCTCCTATTAAAGCATAGACTCATTGTCCTTATTGGAAAGAGTTATTCTGTTTTAATGATCAAGAAAGCAATAGGTATTGCTAAGAAACCAGTAACTGTAATTTTATTTCTGAATGAAGGCAAGAACTACCCAAAAAGAATTGGAATAGTCT
Source organism: Balaenoptera musculus (assembly GCF_009873245.2). Lineage (NCBI taxonomy): Eukaryota > Metazoa > Chordata > Mammalia > Artiodactyla > Balaenopteridae > Balaenoptera > Balaenoptera musculus. The sequence goes on along the minus strand of NC_045788.1, from coordinate 125,625,784 downwards.
TGGCTTAAATAAAACTTCTTATTTGCAAGCAGAAAGTGTTTAAAATTATTTGTACTGAGTGTTTAGTAAATTAATTATTATTAGATAAGTGGCATTTTGATATAATATATATATATTTAAAGGACACAGGATACCAGTTTATTTACAGTGATGTATTAAATAAATGGGCATTTCTTGAGCTATGCTTCAGGGAACACTAGTGTCCTGAGAACTGTTAATAGGTGTTTTGAGAAAAAAAGAATTTCTTGGCTAAATTAGATTGTTAAATGTTGCAAGCTAAATTACCATCCTAACTGTTCACAATTTGCACTGGCATTTTAAAGGCTCTAAGAGCTCCCAAAGTAAAGAAACCTGTTTAACCATGTTCAATCTAGAATTTTTTAAACTTCTTAAGAAGTTTTTTAACCTTAATGGTCATTATTGTATAAATTCAGAAAATCACATAAATGTACAGCTTAATGATTTATAAGATGTACGTCCTGGTAACCACCATCCAGGTTAGGACATAGAACATTCCCAGCCATCTCATGTACTTTCCATGTGCTCCCTCTTTCCCTCCCAATCAAACTTTACCACTACCACCCCTACCAAAAGGAACCACTATCCTGGCTTCCTTGGTAATCTATTTCTTACACGTCTTTTCCTCACAAATGCCATGTAATTTAGTTTTGTCTTTTAATATATGTCTTTAAGCATTTAAAAATCCCTCTCTCTCTTTTCATAGAAATATATATGTAATATTTATAAATATAAATGTAAATCAAAAATGTATGTCCAGCATCTTGGATTAGCTGTCTACTTCAGATACCATCTGATTGTGCTGGTCTTAGTCAGTAAAAGTCAGGTGTCAGAGACAGAAGGCCTGATATGGCTCCTTCCAAGGCAGCTATAAAGAGTCCTTTGTCTGCTGTCTTTTCCAATATGCATAATCTCCTAGTTTCAGGACATGGGGCATCTGATCTTCATCCAAAGATAGATAACGGTGATAAGCTTCAGGAACAAACCTAGAATGTCCTTTTAATAATTCAACTAAACTTTACAATAATGTAATATCACAACAAGGAGCTATCTGGAAAGTGAGTCTTAGACAGTAAATACAAAAACCTCAAAGACAACAACACTAGAACTTAATATCCACTAAAAAGTAATTTTTTCACTCCAAAATTACCCAAATTTCTACCAAATATAGCCAAATTAAGACTAATTTCTCTGCAAAATAAGTCTGGTTCAATAAACTTGGCCTGATTATTTACATAAGTGTAATTGGTCATACAGACGCTTAAGTTGGCCGTGATGGAACTTTTTATAAAGAATCTCAAATCGAACTTTTAAAAGGCCTCTCAAGGCCAGAAAGGTCATGCCAACGGCTTGTGATTAGACTCTGCCTGTGATATGTATAGATTTGGATGAATTCCTCTCTTCTTGAGGTCCCTCAAATATCTTGAGATTTCCGCACCTGTCAGGAGGTGGCCTTTCTTATTCACCTGATAATGCTGCTGGGGACCTACGTGTTTCCAATTTATGGAGGGATCAGGTAGGGAGAAAAGATAAATGTTTCAATTCTGCTCACAAAGGTATACTTTACCAAACTACTCTAAGTCATAATTAGCATAAGGGTAAAGATTTCCTTATCTCTGAAAAATAAAGATTAAATAGCCCTATGTAACTAATTCTTGTTGATCTTCTTTTAGCAGTTTATGAAGCCATCAGTTTTTCTATTAGAATTCTTTAACTTCTTAGGCAGTTCAGTGGCATGATCTGAAAGTTATCAGAAACCTGTACTTGTCAAATGTCCTTTCTATGAATCTTCTTGACAATGAAGCATTCTTTGCAAAAGCATCAGAGTATAACAATAACTGTCTATAAATGACAAAAAACTCAAAAATGCACTGTTAAAGACCTGATTACAATGTATTTGATAAAATAAACTTGGTTACCACTATGACATACAACATTTTAAGATAACTAGACTCATAACTGAAAACATTATACCAGGACATGTTTAAATTTTAGAAGTTTTATATAGTTTCTGGAACATTTATATTAATGGCATTTACCTGTATGCCTGTTTGGCATAACCCAAGAAGGATTATCACCACTCATTTGACAATGTGTCCCATGTAATTTAACATACCAAATAAGCTTAATTAGTTTAATGTAGCTTTCTGGGCTCTCAGAAGCATCACAAAGCTTAGCTTAGCTCAAAAGAACTCAGAATTTGATGCTTGGGAAGTTTTTCAAAAGTATCAAAAAAGTTTTAAAACACTTGGTCAAATAGGATCATAGGTCACTGTGAAACAATACTTGTTCACTTAACCAAAGTGGCAATAAAAGATTTCAAGGACAAATACAGAAAGTTACAACAAATTACTTAAAAGGTAAAGAACTTTACAATCTGTTACCAAAAGGACATCAATATTCTAAGAAAACTTTGTCCTCATAACAGAGAAAGGAACCAAATTCAGGTTTTGCACCATCTTACCTTTAATATTAAAATCCATTTACTCAACTAAATTTATTCTAATCTTAGTCAGTCCTGACCACACACTCCTTTCTAAAGATCCTCCCCCCATTTTTTTTCTCACAAACCTTCTACATCTTTCTATATCCATGTTAATCTGTACCTTATTTTCTTTCCCATTTAGAAATAACCAGCTTTAGGACAAATTTGGTTTCTTTTCCCTTAACAAAATGTATTCCTATTCCTTATACCTTCTTTTTTCCTTGTATTCAAAGATGTTTTCCTCCTTAATTTTCAGTAGTTTTAGCTACATATTTTAATTAGAATTCTTAACCTTTAAAAAACTTAATTTCTTAGGAAAATTAAGAATGCAATTATGAACTGTCTTTTATGTTAGCATTCCATAAATTGGCAAACTTATAAATACTATTTATGGTTTCTAAAAAACACGTGTTCTTTTATAGAGTTTTTTTTTTCAGTGTGACACCAAACATATTTATTAATAGTCCTAAATCTCTTTAGTTCCTCGGTAAAAGGAAACCTATGTTCAATAATTAATGTTCCAGTGTCTTATTTTATTTTGGACTGACCTAGATATTTAATAAACTTCCATCATTTAACTTCATTTATCAAGACTATAAAGTTTAAGGCTAAAAAAATTCTAGAAACTATTTTTAAGTAGACATACTATAAACAAATTTTTCTTAAAAAATTTACCTAAAAACTCTTAACCTATTTACATTTAATTTACTTATAAAATTTTTATCATAGTAAGTTATTTTTCTTGCTGACAAATTTTGTAACAGAAATAATAAGACCGTATTTGACTTTTAGCAAACCTAGGTACAATCAAAGTATTATACTTAATGTTAATGACTCTAAAGACATGTCTACATTAATTAAACCAACAAACATAAACTTGTTTTTATTCATTAAAAATTAATCCTAGATCACATAATCCTGAAATTCATTTGGGTTATTTTCTATTTCTGAGTTTTTATATAAACACATAATTTCCTTTAAGCCAATTAAACGGAGCTCTTTTACAAATTACTTTAGGCAATACCACACATCTACAACATATATATATGTATGTGTATGTGTGTGTGTGTGTTTGTATACATACACGTAGACACAAACAGAGACCCCATAGTTCACATAGCAAAATTTCTGCCATGAGTCAGGTTCAATAATATAAAAATCATCAGTTACAAATGAGGTTGTATTTGGATTGGGTTTCTGGCAGATGAAACAAATCAAGGTCATCTGTTTAGATGGCTAAACCCTTTTCACTAATGTTTATGGAGAAGACACTGAAGATTTGTATTTGTCCTTGACAAGTCAAGTTCCAAATGACCTATCACACTTTTGTTTTTTCTTTTGATAAGACTTAACTTCTTGAAGTTTGCATTTGAAATAGATTGCCTAGATAAGAGATACTGGAATAAACCAAGTAGAACATTTATATCTCAAAGGCATAGGAGGAGAAATGCAAGCAAGTTCCTCCTAGGAGTTTTGTTCTCTAAAGGCCATTTTTATTTTTTAAATATTTTCATATGTATGTATGTATGTATTTATTTTTTTACTTACAAACTTCTTAAATAGGGGAGGTTTTGGGAGTGATAAAAAGGATTCATGGGGTTTGAATTGTTTCTGGAGCCACACTACTAGTGCTGTAAAGACTAGATTTGTAAAACAATAACAGCTGTTTTTAATTCTTCAGAGAACTGGGTGGCCACCTAACTTACATCAAAGGACTGACATACCTATCTACCTACTTTGGAATGTGTTCCTTTCTCTCATTTAGCTTAGGAGAGAAGACCAAAAACAAACAAACAAAAAAATCCTATCAAGCTCTGAATATCAACTATGGTCACAAGTTTAGTCATATAGGTGGCTTCATCTTGATAATCCATTTACAAAAATTTTTGAGGATCCTTTCAAGGTTCAAGAAGTTCTTTAACTATGGCCCTCTGTTCAGTCTTGACCTGAAAAGGATCACCTACAGCCTCAAGTGGCCCCGTTTCTGAAGGTAACCTTTTAATAGCCTTTTCAGAGTGAAAAGGCAATTCAGATAGAAGATTACTAGAATGAGTACTCAAGGGATAGAGGGCATCCTCTATGTCAGGTTATAGTTTTTTGTTTTAGGTACCTCTTATATTATTATTATTATTATTTTAATTAATTAATTAATTAATTTTTGGCTGCATTGGGTCTTCGTTGCTGCACATGGGCTTTCTCTAGTTTCGGCAAGCAGGGCCTACTCCTCTTTGCGGTGTGCAGGCTTCTCATTGCGGTGGCTTCTCTTGCTGTGGAGCATGGGCTCTAGGTGCATGGGCTTCAGTAGTTGTGGAATGTGGGCTCAGCAGTTGTGGCTCGTGAGCTCTAGAGCTCAGGCTCATTAGTTGTGGCACATAGGCTTAGTTGCTCCACGGCATGTGGGCTCTTCCCAGACCAGGGCTCGAACCTGTGTCCCCTGCACTGGCAGGTGGATTCTTAACCACTGCGCCACCAGGGAAGTCCCTATATTATTAATCTTCCATTAGCCTTCTACAAAAAATCCTTAAATGAGGCTAATTTGAAATTACAAAACCTTTGAGGCTTCTGCATACCAATTAAAATAGGTACAATAGTTTAAAATGGGAGCTCTTTAAATTTTTAGCTTCATTTTAAAACGAAGTCTTGCCATTTCAAAGGGTCCAAAGAGCTAACCCTACAAATATTTTCTCCTGCTAATCTAATTTTAGAGAAGAGAAACACTCTTACCACTATTGTTCCCAGTAGACCCTGCAGGCAGAGATCCAGGAGACTGACATGGTAAGAATTCTTACCTTCTGTTGACTTTGTGCATGCAAAAATCAGTTTTGGAATGCCAGAAGAACCCCATCTTGGCCATTTTAAGACAGGATTTCCTTTAAGTCCCAATTAAGTAAGTAGTTGCAAGTATCAGTTCTGTAAGTGTTATACATAAACCCAGCACGTATCCTAATAGGTGGCTATCCATCAGGGAGCTGTTTGTCCTTTGAGGTACAATTTCCTGTTATTAATTTGGTAGCCTAATTTAGATATGAGATATGATCTGAACAATTTTCTGAGGACAGTGTGGTGGATCGGATCTGTGCGGCTTCTGAGTTTGCTCCCAAGGAGTTATCCTTGAGTTGGTTTGACTCTTATATGTGTCTCAGTTTCTCCTTCCAACAGTCTAAAACTGCTGTGGGTGCTTGGAGCACTAGGTGATCAGTCTATCTTGTGTGTTCTCAGAGGAGCATTATTTGCTTAAGTTGTGGTGGGGTTCCCTGTGGGACTACTGCATATTACAAGGATTAATCCTCAGATACTTCCACTGTGTTCTCAGTCACCTGAGGATACCTTGCAGTCGGAAGGAGCAAATGTCCCTCGTTCTTCCTGAATAATGCCTTTATAGAGGGGACAGAAAGCTGGGATGGCTCTAGTAAACAAAGAGTCTATGACCTGTCATTGGCTGAGTCCTTGCCAGGAAAGAAGTGGAGTCTTTCTTCTTCCTGTTGGGTTCTGCTATCATCACAGGGCAGGACAGCTCCCCCTTCTGGTTTCCCAACTCTATTTAATTGAGGTTTCTGTTTATTAATTTTTTACACTTACAAAATGACAACGTCTACTCTTTTCAGATTTTCCTCTGTCTGTAGCCTCTCAAAAATAAGCAGCCCAGAATAATAAATTTTCCAAACAAGCATATTTTGGTGAGGCTCATTTTGCTTCCCTCCATTAGTGACCAAGACAGAGTTAGAGTTTCCCCTCAGCTTGACTAAACTTTAGACAGACTTCTTCTTCACTCTAGACCCCTGGCCTCTCTTTTCTTAGAACACTTACTTTAGACAACTTGTAATTATAATTTTTTTCTATGATCCTTTGAGATGTAAATCTTTTTAAAATCCTCTTGTTAGTTTAACAGCCTAGGATTGTCTTTCAAAGGAAGCCATGCCTTTGAAATATAATCATTTAGGGAGCTAGTGCTGCCATCTCTCAGTCTCTGTGGGAAGGTAGGAGCTTAATTTCAGTGGGCACTTTACTTCAAGTGAAACCGAGCAGGACCCTGTGGGACTCAAGGGTACAAATCCTTTCTGTGTACCCCGTTTCTTGTTTGTAGGAAATAGGCTTCATTCAGCCTCCATGACCTTCCCTGAGTTCCCTTCCCTGCAGCTCTCACCTCAAATTTTGCTTATAAAAACTTTTCCCCCAAAACCATTGTGGAGTTTGGGGTTTTTGAGCTCGAGCCAACCGTTATCTTTGCTTAGCCCCGCAATGAACCTTTCTCTGCTCCAAACTCCGATGTTTTGGTTTATTTGGCCTCACTGTGCAACGGACACATGACTTGGTTCAGTAACACAAGTTGTAAAATTACCTCCTGACAAGAAGATATGAGAAAGTTTACTTTTCCTTTGAGTAAAAAAAATTAGTAAATACAGATGGTCTTTGATTCTCCCCCATCCACCCCAATTCTTAAAAGCCTTCCCGTTCTTTGTTTCAGAAGGGCATAGTGTCAGAATTCTATCTGTGGGCTCTTTTCCCTGCTGCTGGCTTTGCTCATCTTGTCCAGTGTGATTTTTCTTTAACAATAATATTTGATTATTATGGAGAACAATGCTAATGCAGTTGGTAGTGTTAAAAATTAACATATTGAAAAATCCAGCTGTACATATGTCTAAAACTTGAATTTTAGAGTCTACATATTTGCTGTTAGTAAATGTGATGGGATTCTGTTCATATAATGGGATCTGGATATGGAAAATAAGCCTTTTATCAAATGATATATTTGTCCATAATTAAAAGTAAAATATATATATATAGATAGATAGATAGATATATGTATCTATCTATCTATCTATATATAGATAGATAGATAGATATGATGTTAAGATGGAAAAAAATGAAAAGCTAGATATTCAAACTCATGGGCAAGGAACACTGTTTTAAAAAACAAAAACAACAAGGAAACGACTTTATTACTACTTATAAGAAAGTATTTGACCTGATTCTTCAGATATTTCAAGTAACTGGGTATTGTTTTTATATAACACCTTTCACCCAGGAATTCCATAGGTGTCTGAACTAGCAAGGATTATAGCTGACATCTGGCAGGTGAGGAAAATGAATGCTTAAATAAATCTTCCAAGGTCACAAATCAATTAGTGGTGGTCTTGTGCTATTTTATATCATTTGTAAACTTACTCAATGACAAAGCTCATTTTGAATGCAATATTTCAATATGATGGCTTAAGGAAAATCATTTAAACAATTAAGGAAGTAATTTTTTAATCAAAGGTGTAGGAAAAATCAGTGATAAAGACTTTAAATAGATGTATATTAAAAAAAAACACACACACAAAATGCCTGTCTGTGAATATTAGAAGTCAATTTTCTAGCTTATTATTCCTTCTCATTTAAAATTGCTTTTCTTGATTGTTGTTTCCTTTTTTCTCCCTTGTAACACCTCTCTGATATGCTGATTACTTAATGGATGTTTATCTTTGCATACACAAGTTGAGAATGTTTGTATTGTTGAATGTTGCTTTTCTAGTCTTGCTTTTAATTGAGCTACAAATGTTACACTTATGAAAGTAATAATAATCTCATTAGATTCCATGAATGTGTTTGCAATATAAAAACCTAAGTATTGAGAAAATAAAGTTTTTTATAGAAAATGTGATATTATTTGTAAAAACAAACAGATATTCAGGCATTTTACAATAATTGTAAAAGTTTCCTGACAGCCAATATTGTTCAGAAATTAAATTAGAAGTTTCTTTACAACTATGATTGGAAGATTCATTATTACTGACCGAGGTCTATTTTGTTTAAGAATGTGAATCCTTTACCTTTTATGGTTACACTTATTTTGAATTACTGGAAAAGGATTTAAAAATTCTGAAAAAGTAGGGGTATTGGCTACACTGCCTTTTTTCATGTTTTAAAGAGTGTTCTTTTATTTTTAAGAACATTAGTAGCTTTGTAATATATTTTTTTACTTCTTCAACTTATATGATAGTTAACTATTAATTATAGCATAGGTAATTTAGATTAGTTTTTTTTCCAAAGTAGTTCCATAGGGTGATCTTTGAAAAAAGAAGTCCAATATTTTATTAGAAATTTATGTGCACAGTTGCAAATCCTCCTAACTCTACCTCTTTCTCAGAAGCTGCTGCGGCCACCAGCTCTGAGCAGGCTCTGGATAACTTAGGGTAAATGTAATCTGACAGCCCTTTTCCTCAAGCCCTATCCACATACTTCTCACAGCAGTTGGCCTTCCATATCCACAGGTTCAATGAACAAATGATCAAAAATATTTGAAAAGAAATTCCAGAAAATTCCAAAAAGCAAAACTTGAATTTGTAACTATGTAGCATCTACACTGTACTTACAACTATTTACATGGCATTTACATTGCATTAGGTATTATAAGTAATCCAGAGATGTTTTAAAATATATGGGAGGATATGCATACTACACCATTTTATATAAGGGGCTTGAGCATTTTTGGATTTTGGTATCCGGGGGATGGGGGTGATGGGGGCGTGGAACCAATCCCCTGTGCATACGGAGGGATGACTCTCTATCCTCCGTGCTCCTCTGACATTACAGAGTAGACTGTTTCAGAAAACTCACTTGTACTCACACATTTACATTCTGGAAATACTGGGGAAGTTGATACCTGTGAAGTCACCCTAGACTAACCGGGTGTGAAGTCTGGAAAATGAGGGCTTTCCCCTTAAATCCCTTAGGTGTAGAGTTTTAAGACTAATTTCATAAGCCATTTCAGATGCCAGAGAAAACTAGCACTAGTTGCTCACAATGACAAATTTGTAATGAGAATTTTATTAGTGTTTTCTAGTTTTTCATACCTGCTTCCTGAGATTAAAGCTCTGCTTTGGAGGAGAATGAAGGATAAGATGTGCATGTAGATATTTTTGGCAGATGCTATCCTGTCTTCCTCAATTAATTCATAAAATGTGTTTATCATACTGGAGGCTCTGAATAGTCCTGTACTAAATAAACATGTTTAGCTTTGTGAATCTTAGAATTTCTCAAAGTTAGCACACCACAAATGCCCACTTTCACCACATAGCAACTATTTCTATTGTAACACCTTGAGAAATGTTGACCTCAAGATGAGAAATGGGATGCTATGTAAAAAAGCATGGATATCATTGGGCAAGTCCTAGCTCTGCTCGCATTTCAGTTTAATATCAATCACACTGAAACGTGGGAAAGGTTCACCCTGTTGCTTATTCTGTTGTGGAAAACAATCTTCCCATATAGCCTAGACCTACCTACATCTTCAAGGCTATTATCTAAAGGGCTAATGATTCTAATTTCAGCCCTTATTGCTTGCCCCTAATAACTCAATAAAAATGGTAATTTTTTAGATTAATTGATAAAAAAAATACTTGAATAATTATGCTATGTCAGGCGTTATGGAGAATTCTTTATAAAGTAAGACCATTTCTTCCCTCAAGAAGCTTAAAAATTAAAAAATACATATATGAAAGTAAAAGTTGTGGTAGCTTTTTTACTATTTATAACATCCTTTACCTCAACTTCCAGCCACATGGAAGATGGTACTTCTGTACCCCTTAAAGTTAGCTGTGGCTGGGTATCTTCCTTTGATCAATGAAGGTGAGAAGAAGTGACATGTGACACTTGTAGGGGAAAGCATTTGATTTCAGATACAATTCCTGAGGCAGCTATTTCTCAGAAATTGTGGCAGCAGCAGTTTATATGGAGAAAACAAAGATGGAATCAGCCAGAATGCAGAGCCAACAGGTGGAGAACAGTTGTCCTGAAGATTCACCTGGAAACACTACAGACTTGGCCTGAATGAGACACTGTATTAAAACATTTTTTTGTTACTGCAGCTTGACTTAGCCTGTGCTAACTAATGTAATGAAGAAGGATAACAAAGAAGCAAGTAGGTATTACTTGTCAAGAACTGTGAAGGTCTGAGATTTTATCTTACATAGAAGCTAACATGTTAGCCAACTACAGTTTAATGGATGCAGGCAGAAGATACCAGACTCTTGGGTCAGAAACAATGGCAGCAGCCAGAGTATCAACATTTGTACCAGTTCCCTGAGCCTCAATTCCCACAGGGAAGCACAAAGAGCAGAAGACAATACCTGTGCACACAGTGGGATGTGTTATAGAACAAGAACTCTGAGCTTGAGAGTCTGATTTTCTTCTAAGGGTCAGTGGGCCTGCTTGACCTCTGTCCTGAAGGGAGATATTATTATGCTAGATATGAGTATGTCATATGAGTATGGAGAAAAATCTTCTCCAAAGGGAATTGCTATCTCCATCTTCCAAGCCTGGCAACAAACTTGCCCTTGGCTCCAGAAGGAGGCACTGTGTCTATCTTTCCAAGACTGTTCATATGCTAACTTGCTTGAAGAGATAGCCTAGCACAAAGACAGTCAGTGTCTCTGCCTCTAAGATGCCCAGAAACATGGGAGAATCACAGAAAATTGTCTCCCGACAGTACTTGAGGTAATTTCCAAATAACTTATTCATTCATTTATATATAAATATTTATTGCATATTTAGTATGGACCAAGTGCTCTTCCAGGCTCTGGAGATTGAATAACCAAGATTAAAAAAGGTTCCTGCTCTCAGGGAACTTATATTGCCGTGTGGAGACTCAAACAATAAATACAAAGCAATTATAAATAGTGATAATAATTTTTAAAATACAGAGCAATAAAATGGAGAGTCATTTGAATGCAAGAACAGGCCACTTTAAGGGAAAAGTAGGTCTCTCTGAAGAGGAGGCAACACTGGATTAAGAACTGAATGACAAGAAAGATCTAGGTATCGATAGGGGAAGATCTGGGATAAGGTTACTCTAAACAGTGGTGGACTGAATTTAGCTTTTATGAGGAGAGGAATTCTGCTACTGTTATCATTAGCACTACCAATTACTACAACTACTATAGCAACAGCAAGATGGTGGATCTCTTCTAATCATTTTACATGTTGACATGAGAAGACTAATGCTCAAAGAAGAAGGAGAGTGGTGATGATTAAGCAAAGTGTGAAGGAGGAGAAAGTGGTGTGAAATAAGATCTAAATCATGGTAATGGCCAGAAGAGAGATGAGAGATGACAGGTTTGAGGTTGTAGTGATGTCAAATCTTTCCAGGAGAGGTGGATTCTGAGCAAGGTTTAAATAGGCAAAGAGAAGGGGATGAGGGTATGATGGATCTGGAATCTATAAACGGAAATAATGGGCAAAGGGAAGACCCAGGGCAGTGCAACAAATGATGAGGGAGAAGTTAAATGTGTATTTGTGACTCCGTTTATGGTTCAGGTGCATGATTGTATGGGTTGATCGTGGAAGACAGGGCTGGGAAGAGTATTTAATTGGATTTAGGAGGCAGACAATCCTTATGAGATATATAGGCCCAGAATTCATGGGGCATAGATAAATCTACTGGTGGCAGGATTTGTTAGATGAGATTGATTCGATGTGGAGAGACTGAGGAGACCTGGAGATTTTGTAGGAGTGACTCTGGGAAACATATATATGTATCTCTATCAATTCTGAATTATTTTAAAAGGCTAAACCCTAAAGCTTAGGTACAGCCTGGAAGCCTGCTCTGATTTCTTTCACCTTCCTGGAAAGGTAAGCATCCTGTGGAATGGCTTGAGTAGCTTTGCTCTAAAGCTAGCTGAAGACAAATTTTGGAATGCTACAAGTCAATGTGTTAAAAATTTTGGCCAGTGTTTGAGCTGGTGATAATTCAAGCAGGAATGTGTATTGCTGCTGAACCACTGGTCAACAGAGTGTTGGCACAATCTCTTTCCACGGATCTTTATGAAAAAAAGTCATGTACTCCACTTCCACGGTTATTGTAAGACTTCGTTAAAGAAAAGTCTGAATTCAGAGAAAATTGGAAGCAAAGGTGAGCCTTAGTTCAAGGTTTCTCACTCTTCATCATTGCTGTTATCCTAAAGTGAAAGGAAAAGGAAAGACAGTACTATTTTTTTTTCATTTTGGTAAGAACACTTGAGATCTACCCTCTTAACAAATTTTTGTGTTCAATACATTATTGTTGGCTATAGGTACAGTGTCTACAACAAATCTCTAGACCTTACTCCTCTTGCGTGATTGAAGGTTTATAATTAACAACTTTCTGTTTCCCCCTCCTCAAAGTCCCTGGCAATCACCAATTTCACTCTTTGCTTCTATGAATTTGACTATTTTATTTAGATACTCGTATAGGTGGAATAATGTAGTATTTGCCTGTCTGCGACTGGATTATTTCACTTACCATAATGTCCTTAAGACTCATCCATGTAGTTGCATATTGCAGAATTTCCTTCTTTTTAAAAAGCTGAATAGTATTCCATTCTGTATATATACCACATTCTCTTTATCCATTCATTCATTAATGGACATTTAGGTTGTTTCCATACCTTGGTTATTATAAATAGTGCTGCAGTGAACATAGGAGTACTTATATCTCTTTGATATCATGATTCAATTCTTTTGGATAAGTACCCATAGGTGGGTTGCTGGATCATATGATAGTTCTGTTTTTAAGATTTTGTGGAACCTCCATACTGTGTCCCATGGTGACTGCACCATTCTACATTCCTACCAACAATGTGTGAGGGTTTCAATTTCTCCACATCCTTGCCAACACTTGTTGTCTTTTGTTTTTTTGTTAATAGCCATCCTGATAGGTGTGGGATATCTTATTGTGGTTTTGACTTACATTCCCCTGATGATTAGTGATATTGAGCATATCAGTATAGATTGGATGAGATTCACCCATTTTGGGGAGGGCAATCTGCTTTACTCAGTCTACCTATTTTCAAAGGTTAATCTCATCCAGAAATAAACTCATAGATACACCCTGAATAAGTTTAACTAAATATTGGGTTACCTCATGACCCAGTCAAGGTGACACATAAAATTAACCATCACACTTCCTAAGAAATCTTCCCTGATCTTTTCATAGAGAAGTGCTGCCTCACTTCTGTGAACTCTCACACCATGTGGAGATTATCTCCTTTTTAGTTTTATGCGGTCAGTGCATTAGTGTTAGTTATGTACGTGACCTATCTTATCTGGCTGATGGTAAGTACTTAATATGTGGTTATTATTTTCCTTGTGTTTGAATATTAATATGAAATCCCAGGTTCTCACTATTCTTCTGCCCAGAATGCTGTGAAAGTTTAGCTACAGTGAAAGCAGCTAGAAAATGGATCGACTTCTTTATTTTTGAACATTAGCCTAAGTGTGTCTGAATATGCATGTGCAGTTTCTACACCTATGGTCAGAGACTGGATTTTCACTCTGGGGAGTAGAGATACTATATTGTTTCTAGCCTATGGAAAAATTCCTTCTACTTTCAAATCCATGCAAGTATTTTTTTTTCTTTAAAATAATCTTTAGGTCTATTTAAATGTGTGATAAAACTAGATAAAAGATAGTTAAATAACATAAAGGAAAAATAATGCAAGATTATTGTTGAATTTTTGTAATGACAATTGTTTTCTGTTCACTTGAGGCACTATTTTTATTCAGGAGCACAATTAAAAGAACTTTTAAATAGCAAAAAATAAATCTTTCATAAAATAAGTGAAAGACATCAAAACTTTTTTTCTAAATATAGGCCACTGGAGATTTATAGGCACATTGTTATGTTCTTATAAGATAATTGGGGGAAAAAAAGTATTGAGACTTCAAAAGCATATTTATAAAACAATCCTTTATAGTGGTTGTATAAAACAGGAGAAAATCATACATATTAGGCTTTATATGTGAATACACCATTGCTGTCAGATATTTTTTTTTAGACATTCTTTGAAGAAACTACTTGGAAGTTCTTGAAAATTTGAATCAGATTCAGAGTTCAGGTATCTAGTTAACTATAAATGTATGTTTTGATGACTAATTTTTTTGGCCCTAACCAAGATTTGACTCTCAATCTTAGATATTAATTGAAAAACATTTTGAGAACTGAAATTTAGATATTTTAACGTCTACATGAATGATGTAGAGCAAATATGTTATTTGTAGATCCATTATATTTTTATTCTTATTCAATGTGAACCAAAAAGTTTCCTCTTTTGAGTATGAGGCATACTCTTTTGAGTATGTCTATATTTTAAAGTCAGTGTAACCACCTGCCTTAAAATGAGAAACTAAGGAATGTACTGCACAGCATCATGTTCTTGCCAGGGGAAGGTTACAGTTCAATTCACTTTAACCCCAGGGATGCAGGCCCAGTACTATGTGATCTGTAAGCTTCCTACCTATGAAGCCAGAAGGGATACTCAGCTGCTACACTATAGGTGGCTTAAAAAATTATGCCTTCAGATTACACATCTGCTGGAGATGAGTAAGAAGTTAGATCTTGAAGACATAATTATTTGATACTTTCTTGTGCCCACCCATTATGAGTCATTCACAACAGGAGATAGCACAATAGACAATATTGAACAGAATTTGCACCTAAGTTTCTTCCAACAGGATGCTTAAAAGTGGTGCGTGACTCAGAAGCTTAGTCAAATGGTCTCTTATATTAGTCCATTGAGACAAATACTTGTAGACGTCTTTGAAAACTTTTTAAGAAAGAATCACCCACATGATTTCCTCTTCTCTAGTTATTTGGCTAGAACATTTTTAATGTTCAAATTGGAAAAGGTAAAATAAAATATTGCCTGTATTTTTGTCTCTAGTTTGGGTAGGAGTCTATTATATATCTAATATAATATATACCTAAAGATAATTTTTTTTCTCTTCTTCATCCAGTTCATAACCAGAAATTATAGATGTAGTCATGATTAGAGGGATCATGGAGCTAACATTTACTGATCATTTACTATGTGACAGGCACTGGTTACTGCTTTATATACATTTTCTCACTGAAAGGTCCCAGCTATTCTATGCCTAAGGTTCTATATTTTACAGAAGAGAAAACTGAGGCTCAGAAAAGTGAAGAACTTGGCTGAGGTTCAAAAGCCAGTAAGTGGTGGAAGTGAAATTTGAACCCAAGTTTATCATGTCAAATCTCCCACTTTAAAATCCTTCTGCTTCTGTAATAGAAATCCTTAAGGAGATGAAAGTTGTGAATGTAAAAGTTAAAGAAATCATATATGTATAAAATCTGGGTGCTCAAAGTAAGGAACAATGGGAGAATATTTGTCTGTAGAGCTTAGCTTCAGATACACTGTAAGAGGAAGACTGGTAATAGGGAGGATGAGAGTAAAATTTTGTTGACACTTTTTGGTGCACTGGTGAAGGAGTACCACCTCTAGAGGTACTGATTGGTACTTTCCATACTGAAGCAATATGAACTTATATCTTATAGGGTCATCGGAGAACGATACAGAATTATATTTTGCAAAAATACAGAAATAAAAACGTAATTAAAAACACCATGCTATGTTATTTGTAGTCAAAGAAGTTGTTTAAAAAGATGAAAAACACCATGAATGTCTTTTATTTTGTGTCTAAGCCTCCTTTTTTTAATCATTACTAGGCTCATTTTATTTTTCTATTAGAAGTTATTCCAACCTGAAGAGTATACATTGTATTTTCTTCTATCATCATTGCAACAAGAATTAAAAGTTGTAGTTTTCATGAGTGGATAACACTATTGCAGTGTCTTGCAAAAAATAATAAGTTGAAAGAAGCACAGGCTGGGAAAAGAAATGCCAAGATGTCATGGTGCTGACAATAATACCATAGTGACAGGATGAGTGATGTTGAAGGTTCTGGTGGCAGGTGCAGTTATCTTAAATTGCCAGGCTAACAAACTGAATTACTACCTGTGTTGCAAACATATTACTTAAGTCTTAGAAATGCCAGAGTAGTTCTGTATTTATTAGGTATTAGAAAGGGGAGCCACACAACTTGTTATAATGTGGGGAATATCTTTTTTTTTTCTTTCTCTCTCTCACACCTCACTCCATAAGATAGATGTGCATTCATATATTATGTGAAAAAATCAGAAGAGGGAACATAATGAAAGACTCTAAATTTTGTTTAAGGGCGAAACCATATTTCCCTGGTACCTTTCTGTTTTGGGTCAAAATCATATAAGGGTTAAGTGTTTGCCCAGGAATGGGGGCAGGGAGCAGGGAATGGGGAAAGATTATAAAAGGACAGAAGGAAATTTTGGAGGATAATGGATATGCTCATTGTCTTGATAGTGGTGATCTTTACATGGGTGTGTAAACATATGTCTAACCTTCTCAAAATTTACATTTCAAGTATCTGCAATTTACTGTATGTCAATTACTCTTCAACAAAGCTGTTAAAAAAAAAACCCACATAAGAATTATGGCAGATAAACTGACTGTATTTCTCAATTAAACCTTATCTGCCTTTGTATGTATAAGACGTGGTTCATAGGTCCATAGCTCCTGCCTGTGTTCTCCAAGGATATTGTAGTTTGTTCTTTTTTTTTTTTTTATAACTTATAATTGCTTTACAATGTTGTGTTAGTTTCTGCTGTATAAAAAAGTGTATCAGCTATACGTATACTTATATCTCCATATCCCCTCCCTCTTGTGTCTCCTTCCTACCCTGCCTATCCCACCCCTCTAGGTGGTCACAAGGCACCGAGCTGATCTCCCTGTGCTATGCGGCTGCTTCCCACTAGCTATCTATTTTATATTTGGTAGTGTATATATGTCCATGCCACTCTCTCCCTTCATCCCAGCTTACCCTTCCCCATCCCCGTGTCCTCAAGTCCATTTTCTACATCTACGTCTTTATTCCTGTCCTGCCCCTAGGTTCTTCAGAACCACTTTTTTATTTTAGATTCCATATATATGTGTTAGCATATGGTATTTGTTTTTCTCTTTCTGACTTACTTCACTCTGTATGACAGTCTATAGGTCCATCCACCTCACTACAAATAACTCAATTTCATTTCTTTATATGGCTGAGTCATATTCCATTGTATATATGTGCCACATCTTCTTTATCCATTCATCTGTTGATGGACACTTAGGTTGCTTCCATGTCCTGGCTATTGTAAATAGAGCTGCAAAGAACATTGTGGTACATGACTCTTTTTGAATTATGGTTTTCTCAGGGTATATGCCCAGTAGTGGGGTTGCTGGGTCATATGGTAGTTCTAGTTTTAGATTTTTAAGGAACCTCCATACTGTTCTCCATAGTGGCTGTATCAATTTACATTCCCACCAAGAGTGCCAGAGGCTTCCCTTTTCTCCACACCCTCTCCAGCATTTATTGTTTGTAGATGTTTTGATGATGGCCATTCTGACTGGTGTGAGGTGATACCTCACTGTAGTTTTGATTTGCATTTCTCTAATGATTAGTGATATTGACGATCCTTTCATGTGTTTGTTGGCCATCTGTATGTCTTCTTTGGAGAAATGTCTGTTTAGGTCTTCTGCCCATTTTCGGGTTGGGGATTTTGTTTTTTTGATATTGAGCTGCATGAGATGCTTGTATATTTTGGAAATTAATCCTTTGCCAGTTGCTTCATTTGCAAAGATTTTCTCCCATTCTGAGGGTTGTCTTTTCATCTTGTTTATGGTTTCCTTTGCTATGCAAAAGCTTTTCAGTTTCATTAGGTCCCATTTGTTTATTTTTCTTTTTATTTCCATTTCTCTAGGAGGTGAGTCAAAAAGGATCTTGCTGTGATTTATTTCATAGAGTGTTCTGCCTATGTTTTCCTCTAAGAGTTTATAGTGTCTGGCCTTACATTTAGGTCTTTAATCCATTTTGAGTTTATTTTTGTGTATGGTGTTAGGGAGTGTTTTAATTTCATTCTTTTACAGGTAGCTGTTCAGTTTTCCCAGTACCACTTATTGAAGAGGCTGTCTTTTCTCCGTTGTATATTCTTGCTTCCTTTACCAAAAATAAGGTGACCATATGTGTGTGGGTTTATCTCTGGGCTTTCTATCCTGTTCCATTGATCTATATTTATGTTTGTGTGCCAGTACCATACTGTCTTGATTACTGTAGCTTTGTAGTATAGTCTGAAGTCAGGGAGCCTGATTCCTCCAGCTCCATTTTTCTTAAGATTGCTTTGGCTCTTTGGGGTCTTTTGTGTTTCCATAAAAATTGTGAAATTTTTTGTTCTAGTTCTGTGAAAAATGACGTTGGTAGTTGGATAGGGATTGCATTGAATCTGTAGATTGCTTTGGGTGATATAGTCATTTTCACAATATTGATTCTTCCAATCCAAGAACATGGTGTATCTCTCCATCTGTTTGTACCATCTTATTTTCTTTCATCAGTGCCTTATAGTTTTCTGCATACAGGCCTTTTGTCTCCTTAGGTAGGTTTTTTCCTAGGTATTTTATTCTTTTTGTTGCAATGGTAAACGGGAGTGTTTCCTTAATTTCTCTTTTGGATTTTTCATCCTTAGTGTATAGGAATGCAAGAGATTTCTGTGAACTAATTTTGTATCCTGCTAATTTACCAAATTCATTGATTAGCTCTAGAGGTTTTCTGGTAGCATCTTTAGGATTCTCTATGTATAGTATCCTGTCATCTGCAAACAGTGACAGCTTTACTGCTTCTTTTCCAATTTGGATTCCTTTATTTCCTTTTCTTCTCTGTTTGCTGTGGCTAAAACTTCCAAAACTATGTTGAATAACAGTGGTGAGAGTGGGCAACCTTGTCTTGTTCCTGATCTTAGAGGAAATGGTTTCAGTTTTTCACCATTGAGAACGATGTTGGCTGTGGGTTTGTTATATATGGCCTTATGTTGATGTAAGTTCCCCCTATGCCTACTTTATGGAGGGTTTTTATCATAAATGGTGTTGAATTTTGTCGAAAGATTTTTCTGCATCTATTGAGATAGTCATATGATTTGTATCCTTCAATTTGTTAATATGGTGTATCACATTGATTGATTTGCATATATTGAAGAATCCTTGCATTCCTGGGATAAACCCCAGTTGATCATGGTGTATGATCCTTTTAAAGTGCTGTTGGATTCTGTTGCTAGTATTTTGTTGAGGACCTTTGCATCTATGTTTGTCAGTGATATTGGCCTGTAGTTTTCTTTCCTTGTGACATCTTTGTCTGGTTTTGGTATCAGGGTGATGGTGGCCTCGTAGAATGAGTTTGGGAGTGTTCCTCCCTCTGAAGTATTTTAGAAGAGTTTGAGAAGGATAGGTGTTAGCTCTTCTCTATATGTTTGATAGAATTCGCCTGTGAAACCATCTATTCCTGGACTTCTGTTTGTTGGAAGATTTTTAATCACAGTATCAATTTCAGTGCTTGTGATTGGCCTGTTTATATTTTTTATTTCTTCCTGGGTCAGTCTCGGAACATTGTACTTTTCTAAGAATTTGTCCATTTCTTCCAGGTTGTCCATTTTATTGGCATACAGTACCTTGTAGTAATCTCTCCTGATCTTTTGTATTTCTGCCGTATCAGTTGTTACTTCTCCTTTTTCATTTCTAATTCTGTTGATTTGAGTCTTCTCCCTTTTTTTTTGATGAGTCTGGCTAATGGTTTATCAATTTCGTCTATCTTGTCAAAGAACCAGCTTTTAGTTTTATTGATCTTTGCTCATTTCCTTCATTTCTTTTTCATTTATTTCGGATCTGATCTTTATGATTTCTTTCCTTCTTCTAACTTTGGGGTTTTATTGTTCCTGTTTCTCTCATTGCTTTAGGTGTAATGTTAGGTCGTTTATTTGAGATGTTTCTTGTTTCTTGAGGTAGGATTTTATTGCTATAAACTTCCCTCTTAGAATTGCTTTTGTTGCATCCCATAGGTTTTGGGTCATCCTGTTTTCATTGTCATTTGTTTCTAGGTATTTTTTGATTTCCTCTTTGATTTCTTCAGTGATCTCTTGGTAATTAAGTAGTGTATTGATTAGCCTCCATTTGTTTGTATTTTTTACAGTGTTTTTCCTGTAATTGATATCTAGTCTCATAGCATTGTGGTTGGAAAAGATACTTGACAGGATTTCAATTTTCTTAAATTTACCAAGGCTTGATTTGTGACCCAAGATATGACCTATCCTGGAGAATATTCCATGAACACTTGAGAAGGAACTGTATTCTGTTGTTTTTGGATGGAATGGCCTATTTAATATCAATTAAGTTCATCTTGTTTAATGTGTCATTTAAAGCTTGTGTTTCCCTATTTATTTTCATTTTGGATGATCTGTCCATTGGTGAAAGTGGGGTGTTAAAGTACCCTACTATGATTGTGTTACTGTCTATTTCCCCTTTTATGGCTGTTAGCATTTGCCTTATGTATTGAGGTGCTCCTATGTTGGGTGCATAAATATTTACAATTGTTATATCTTCTTGGATTGATCCCTTGATCATTATGTAGTGCCCTTCTTTGTCACTTGTAATAGTCTTTATTTTAAAGTCTATTTTAAAGAATTGCTACTCCAGCTTTCTTTTGATTTCCATTTGTATGGAATATCTTTTTCCATCCCCTTACTTTCAGTCTGTATGTGTCCCTAGGTCTGAAGTGGGTCTCTTGTAGACAGCATATATATGGGTCTTGTTTTTGTATCCATTCAGCCAGTCTCTGTCTTTTGGTTGGAGCATTTAATCCATTTACGTTTAAGGTAATTATCAATATGTATGTTCTTATTACCATTTTCTGAATTACTTTGGAGTTGTTACTGTAGGTTTTTCTTCTCTTGTGTTTCCTGCTAGAGAAGTTTCTTTAGCGTTTGTTGTAAAGCTGGTTTGGTGGTGCTGAATTCTCTTAGCTTTTGCTTGTTTGTAAAGTTTTTAATTTCTCCATTGAATCTGAGTGAGATCCTTGGTGGATATTGTAATCTTGCTTGTAGGCTTTTCTCTTTCATCACTTTAAATATGTCCTGCCACTCCCTTCTGGCTTGCAGAGTTTCTGCTGAAAGATCAGCTGTTAACCTTATGGGGGTTCCTTTTATGTTATTTGTTGCTTTTCCCTTGCTGCTCTTAATATTTTTTCTTTGTATTTAATTTTTGATACTTTGATTAATATGTGTCTTGGCATGTTTCTCCTTGGATCTATCTTGTATGCGACTCTCTGTGCTTCCTGGACTTAATTGACTATTTCCTTTTCCATATTAGGGAAATTTTCAACTATAATCTCTTCAAATATTTTCTCAGTCCCTTTCTTTTTCTCTTCTTCTACTGGGACCCCTATATTGTGAGTGTTGGTGTGTTTAATGTTGTCCCAGAGGTCTCTGAGACTGTCCTCAATTCTTTTCTTTCTTTTTTCTTTATTCTGTTCTGCAGCAGTGATTTCCTCCATTCTGTCTTCCAGGTCACTTATCCGTTCTTCTGCCTCAGTTATTCTGCTATTGATTCCTTCTAGAGAATTTTAATTTCATTTGTTGTGTTGTTCATCATTGTTTGTTTGCTCTTTAGTTCTTCTAGGTCCTTGTTAAGGTTTCTTGCATTTTCTGCATTCTATTTCCAAGATTTTGGATCATCTTTACTATCATTACTCTGAATTCTTTTTCAGGTAGACTGCTTATTTCCTCTTCATTTTTTTGGTCTGGTGTGTTTTTACCTTGCTCCTTCAACTGCTGCGTGTCTCTCTGTCTTCTCTTTTTGCTTAACTTACTGTGTTTGGGGTCTCCTTTTCGCAGGGTGCAGGTTCATAGTTCCCGTTGTTTTTGGTGTCTGCCCCCACTGGGTAAGGTTGGTTCAGTGGGTTGTGTAGGCTTCCTGTTGGAGGGGACTGGTGCCTGTGTTTTGGTGGATGAGGCTGGATCTTGTCTTTCTGTTAGGCACGACTGCATCTGGTGGTGTGTTTTGGGGTGTCTGTGGTCTTATTATGATTTTAGGCAGCCTCTCTGCTAATGGGTGGAGTTGTGTTCCTGACTTTTTAGTTATTCTGCATGGGGTGTCCAGCACTGGAGCTTGCTGGTCGTTGAGTGGAGCTGGGTCTTAGTGTTGAGACAGAGATCTCTGGGATAGCTCTCACCAATTGATATTACATGGGGCCGGGAAGTCTCTGGTGGTCTAATGCCCTGAGCTCATCTCTCCTACCTCAGAGGCTCAGGCCTGACACGTGGCCAGAGCACCAAGACCCTCTCAACCACACAGCCAGGTACGTGGAGAGTTTCTTGACTTTTGGGAAGTCTGAGGTCTTCTGCCAGTGTTCAGTAGGTGTTCTGTAGGAGTTGTTCCACATGTAGGTGTATTTTTGATGTATTTGTGGGGAGGAAGGTGATGTCCACACCTTACTCCTCCACCATCTTGATGGTCCTCCTGTAGTTTGTTCTTTATGTGCATGTCTCCCCAGCTGGATGAATCAACATTTTGAAGTTTTAAAACTCTAGCTCATGGCTAAGTGATATACATCAGGAATTACTCTTACATATATAGTCTGATAACACAAACTCCTTATGTTTACACAGTATTTAAAAATTTCTCATGTGCTTTTACATTTATTGATTTATTTGGCACCTTCACAACATTGCTTTGAGGAAGTTTATTATATCCATTTTCCATGTAAGGCAAGAGAAATTTAGAGGATTCAAGAGACTTCCCAAAGTCTTAATGCTAGGTGTACACATCATTTTACCCACAATTATGTTAATACTGACAGGTTCCTCTCTCTTATATCAACACTGAGCTCTAGTTTAATCAATGGAATTATTCATTAGTATTATGATCTTTTTGCATATTTGTGTCATCAAGTAATTATTTTCCATAATCTTTTATCAGAGCTGAGTGATGACAATCAATTAACCAAAGGAGGAACTTTTGTTATCTCACTTGACTAGTTTCATTGTGATAGGGTGTTATGATGGTGTGCTTTCTGCCTTTGTTAAGCATAAAAGTGAATTATTTGGGTCGTGAAGTTGGGAATCCAGGAGAGTGCAACCGATTCGAATAATTTCAGCAGATTTGATCTGCCTCCATCCTTCCTTTTCTTTGATCTGCTTCCTTCTATAGCCACAAGATGGGCTTCTGCACTTGAAGATTGTAGTATCTCTCTACCTATGATTCCAACAAGAAAATGGAAAGTTCTCTCTGCCTCAGTATATCATTATTATCCCGAAGTATCCACATAGACACTTATTGCTGGGTCTTTATCTAATTTTAAGAATGTGCTCCTTCAGTAATGTTATGGGAGTATGAAAAGGCAGCACTCTGCTTTTTAAAACTTTTCATTTTGAAATAATTTTAGACTTATAGAAGTGTTGCAAAGATAAGACAGACTTCCCAGATACCCTTTACTCAGATTTCTATAGTGTTAACATCACACATAATAGCACAATTAAGAAATTAATATTGGTACAATATTACCAGTAAAGTCTAAAGTATAGACTTTTATTCAGAGTTTAGAAGTATTTTTCATTCTGTTCCAGAATCCAATCTAATATCTAACATGGCGTTTAAGAATCATGTTTTCTGGGACTGAGTGAACTGATGAGGATGAGTATAATTTTTGTGACTTTCTGTTTGAATTTAAAAAAAGAAAAAATCCCACAAGGACTCAGAGGCAAAGAATATACAAATCAATTTTCACTGCAAAGTAAAGGAGCTGTTACAGTGGAGGATTACTGGACTGAATGTCAATATTATGACATAGTATGAGTGTGTTTCATGTTTGGTAATTGCAATCATTGTTGCTTTTGTTGTGGTCATCCATGTACAATGCTTGGTGTCAGTCTATTTATCTCTTGTAAAAATAAAATACAGTGTGAAAAAAAAAAGAATCATGTTTTCTTAGTCTCTTACAATCTATGAGTTTCTGCATATTTCCTTGCCTTTCATGACCTTGACACTTTTGAAGACTGGTTCTGGATTTTGGGGAAGAATAGCAGAGAGGTGATGTGTGTTTCTCTTTGTATCATTTCAGAGTGTTCATGATATCAACCTGAATTACCACTGGTGATGCCAACCTTGATCACTTGGGTAAGGTGGTGTCTGTCAGGATTATCCCTTGTAAAGTTACTCTTTCCCTCTTTCCATACTCTATTCCAGAGGTCTGGAAGAAAAGCCAGTTAGTAAATATTTTAGGCTTTGTGGGCCATATGGTGTCTGTCACAATGACTTAACTGTGCTATGCAGCAGAAAAGCAGACATAGACAACACATAATGTTCCAATGTGTGTTCTAATAAAAGTAGCTGACCCCTGTTTTTTTCACTAAAAGGGAGTCATTAAGTCAAGCCACACTTAGGGGGGAGGAGAATTAAACTATACTTCTTGCAAGGAGGAATATCAAAGAATCTGTGGACATAAGTTAGAACCATCCAGAAATTAATAAATATTTTGGGGGAGATACTTTGAGGCTATACAGATATCCACTTTTCTTAAAGTTTCTTCTACTAATTTTAGCATTTGGCAGTGGATCTTGCCTGATGCAATTATTTTTTTCAATTGAAGTACAGTTGCTGTACAATATTATAGAAGTTACAGATGTACAATATAGTGATTCACAATTTTTAAAAATTATACTCCATTTATAGTTATTATAAAATATTGGTTATATTCCCTGTGTTGTACAATATATTATTGTAGCTTATTTTATACCTAGTATTATGTAACTCTTATGCCCCTACCTCTATATTGTGTTATAATGATTTTCTATTTCCTTTATTCCTTCTACATTTATTAATTGAAATTCTTTTGTAAGGAAAAGTTGTCTCTTCTTCTCTATTTATTTATAATTCCAATTGTTTCTTTATATCAATATGGCATCTTGGATATTTATTTTATTCCTTGAGAAATAATCCAATATTTTTTCTTTATTTTATTGCTGATATTGTTATTTTGCCATTGGGAGCTCTTCTAGTTTGGCTCCTGTGTCCCTTTGACCTGTGCTTATCCTTTTGTGTTTCGAGCACTTCCTTAGTTTCTGACACCACAAGATTCTCCAGGTGCATCTTGTGCTTTTCCTGCCCCAGTGCTAGAGTCAGCCATTTCTCCAAGGATCACTGGTTCCTTTTCTTGGAGAATGATATTTAATAAACCAATACCTGGAGCTAGGTGTGCTCATTGCTACTGGAGTGTCACTGCTTCTGGGTCCTTTGGGCAGATAAAGCTAGGAAGTGTTATATGTTTGCCAACCCATGTATAGGCTTATATCTATGTTTACTCCTGTATCTATCTATGTATTTATTAAAATAAACATAAATTCATGTTGTTATATACAACTTCAATCTGGCAGCATGATTTTCTTCTAGCATTCCCAGTTTTCTTACTTGTAAGTTCTTTCTCCTACAGTGGTAAAAATAGCTCTCAGAAATTGACAATATGAAGTTGTTTCAGAATTTTTAATGTGTACTCTTGTGAGAAATAATTTACCAACAAGAGTACAGTGTTTGTGTACAGTTCTTTTTGTTTTCAGACTTATAGTATAAAAATCAAAACACTATTTTTTCCAAAGTAACTTAGGAAATGTTATTCTCTACCCCTTCAGTGAGGTTATGTCATGCATACAGTTATGTGTATCTGTCACAGTATGCATTCTTTCTAGTGTTCCCCTGACATTCTGATTGATAGATATTTTAAAAATTTGTTTAGAGTGAAATTCACTATTTGTGACATACAGTTCTATGTGTTTCATGAAAGCATAAAGTCATGTATCCACCATTCTAGCACCATACAGAACTGTTCCATCACCTTAAGAAAGTGGTCCCCTTTCCACAGTCTCCAGCCCTTGACAACCACCAATCTGTTTTCTGTTCATATTGTTTCAAATTTTCTGAAATGTCACATCGATAGAGTCATACCATATGTAAACATTTTTCATCTGGTGTTTTTTACTTAGCAATACACATTAAAAATTCATCTATATTTTTGTGTGAATCTAGTTCATTCCTCTTTATTTCTGAATAGTATTACATTGTAGGAACATATCACAATTTATCTATTCACCTGTTGAAGGACATCTAGTTTGTTTCCAGTTTTGGCTGATTATGAATGATGCTTCTATAAACATTTGTGTAAAATTTTATGTGAACATAAGTTTTCAATTCACTTGGGTGAATATCTAGGAGTGTGATTCCTGGGTTGTGTGAAAAAGTGCAAAACTACTAGCAAGGTTGGCATGGGATGGGGAATAGAAGAAACATAATAGAGATAAATAGAGAGAAAAACCATTGCAGGCTTCCAGCCTGAAGCAAGCCTGAATTTGGTGAGGAGAGAAAACACTAAATCAAGATCAGATTTTCAATTACTAATTTAGGCTGGACATAGCTGAATTGAGAATGTTTTTGTGACTGTTTTGGTTGAGTGAGCAGAAAAGTCATGGGACATGCTAAATTTTTACCCTAGGGGTGAATACATTTTAAAGGGGCAGAGGGAAACACAAAATGTGCACTTAAAGTCATTATAAATAATGTCTTTTGAATGTCCCAAATCACCCTATAACCAAATTACATCCACTTTGGTGATTAATTTACTGTTCAGTCATTAGATATGATAAAATTAAGTCAATTTCTCATAACTTTGCTATTATGAAAACAACAGCAATGGTTTCAAGTGAGGCAATGATAAAACAATTATAATACTAGTTCTGAAACAGAGGTTAGGTTACACTTTGTTTAGAAATCAGTGAAATAAGTACTTAATTTTTTGGTCTTGAAGATACGAATTTAAGGGAGAACTATGATATCTTTTTACCCCTTATAATATGGCACACTAGTTTATGTAAAAGGGACTGAAATAGATAGTTATTGAATGAATGAATAAATGAAAACATAAAAGTGGTGCTCAGTAAACACTAACATTATTTATATACATATATACCTTATTTACATGAATATCATCCTGAATTATGCTATTTCCTTCTATATTATTTGTTTTTGAGGCAGAAAAAGGATAAATAGTCTAACAATTTATTCTTTTTAAAAAGAGAAATGTTAATGATTAATAATGTGACAATTTACAGTATTTAAGAACGTGGATTTTAGATAGATCAGAATTTTATTTCTGGATTCACTCGTTATGGTGAACCTTGGGGTACATAACTTCTCTGAGCCTTCCTTTCTTTGTCTACAGTCATAACACTGATCTCAGAGGTTACTGAGAGAATTAAAGGGAAATTAGATATAAAGAGGACCTGGGTCCTGGTGACCCCTCCATAAATGTTTGCTCTTAGAGCTCTTATTAAGTTACTAATTCAACCCACAGTGTTCCTATCTGCTTTGGTAGACTGTGCATGTGAGCCAAAAAAATTGCTTCTCCATGGAATTCTCATTCTGGCTATATATATCCTGGGATTCTTGTTTGCAATCAACCTATTTGTTATTTGAACGTGGTCCTATGCAGTTCACCGATCATACAGAGATATACGAGGAGGCTGAACATATTGATTAAGTAGTAATTACAAGTTTTGACCAGAAAGGTCTATTCGATATGGCAGAAAAGATCATTTTGAGGCAAATGTTTTATTGAAACATTTCCTTAGACAGATCTGATTCCTTTGTGAAGAAAAATTGACCAAATGTAAGTAGCTAAAAGAGGCACATTTGTGAGCAGAGAAACTCTCCAAAAGACATTACTTCTGCTAAATCAAGGAAAATGAGGATTACTTTGGTCACATAACACATTTTTTGATAAATTTGCTCTTAAAGTAAATATATATATGTATATTATTTAAAATTTAAAAATAACGCAAGAACATGGATTGCATATAATTTGTATTCATTTTTAAAACTTTTTGTTTCAAACATATACAAAAGTAGATCAAATAATATAATGACCCCCCCCCCCCTTTCTGCACCTCACCCTCCACCATGAATTCAACACCTGACCTTAAAAGTGATCCACTCATGGTTAGTCTTGTTTCATCTATTACCTTCCCAACTCTCTCCCTTACTTCTGGATTATTTTGAAGTGAATCCCAGAGAATTTGTCCTGTCTGGGTCCATTTTTTTAATCTTGGGAAAATATGATTCTATAATTTTTATAGATATAAGGGTAACCTTGTGTCATTCACTCTATCTTTGTCAAACGGAGTGCTTCAAAAGCTATGCTTACATTTTAAAGAAATGAAATATGCTATTAGCATCATTCTTAAGTATATTGCAAGTTACTTTTTTAAACAAAATATCATAGATGAAAAGCTTTGAAAAAAGTGTACAGATAAAATGCTGTTCTACAAATCAGTATATCAAATGAGTCTCTAGTGGCAATAAAAAATTTATTATGACATATTTAGTTTCACATAAAAAATATGTGTAAGTGTATTGAAGCCATTATATTTTTAAAAACCTAAGTATTAATTTGTATTAGAAATATAAAGAAACAAATCCAAATGTGATTATCTTTTTGTCCTTAAATGGAATACATTCTTTTTTTTTAAGGTTTTACAAAATAAAATGTATTTGCTGATGAAATTAAGAAAATATAGTGAACAACAAGAAAATGCTCTTTCAGAAGATTTTATATTTCAGCTATATTCTATTGATAATAATTATTTCTATTTTTATTATTTGTATATCATCTTTCAGTTTACAAAGTCTTATCTAATAATTCTCTCCTATCTTAACACTAGTCAAGCCACTTGAAAACATTTGAAATAGTTTGATGGGGCTTTGTGACATAGTGTAACACATTTTCTACCACAGATTTTCAAGGATCATATAATGAAAATAAATGGAATACATTCTTTTTCCTAGAAAGCATACAACTCTTTAGAAGATCAAGCAGTTTGACCTTTCAATTCTCCATGATTGTATTTTTCTGGTTGTAATCATCTTTGGCAGTAATTAGATTTCCATTTGGAATTTATGAAATGAATATTGGTAATATTAATTATGCTAGGAGTTTTAAGAATTCAGAAATGCATGGAGCTTAGTGTAAATGTTTGACCAGGATAAATATGGCATATGAATTTTAGAGCATCATGTACTATCATAGAAAGAAAATGAATGTTGTCCAAATAACAATCATTCCATATAGTTGGGATTTAATGGAGCAAAGAATTATTTTGAAGGTGATAGAGCTTTACTTCGTTTTGATATGATAAATAGTGAACACATACAATATGAACTAATTCATTTAAAACACATATTTCAAGAAATATTAAATCATCTTTCCTAAATACCCAGTATTCAATGAGATTTTAAAAAGCAAAAGCTTTACATTTGCATTAGCATTTATATTTATCTTCCTTATAACCAATTTCTCATTCGGGGGAAAAAAAAAGATTTCCATTCATATTTCCAATTCCAAGTTTCTTTTGACATGTAAAGGACTTATTTTTTAAAGATCCCAAATAATGCTTTAGTACAGTTACATTATAACTTTAAACACTTGATAGCTTTTTTGTGTGTAACTTTGATGATAAGGTATTCAGTAAGTGAAGAATACAGTTTTGATTTTGATAGTAAAGAGAAAAACAAAATGATGGATTTGAAACTGGAGTAAGAGAATACAAGTATTTGTCAATTTAACCACTGTATTTGTTGTAAACAGAAAAGAGTAAATTTAGAATTCTCTTTAGATTAGATTTTAAAATTAATATTGGGATCATTACATTAAACTATTGCCAAATTCCTATTTATTGTTAAAAATAACACTTTTATAAATTAGGTCAGCTAGGTAAGACCATTTGAGTTAATGAAATGAACAGCTGAAACATCTGCAAATGAGAAATTACCCAATTAAAAATTGTTGATGTTGATCATTGGGATTGAGGGGAGAATTAGAGATTCATTCTGTGATTCTGTGTGTTTATTTGGGTAGGTTAAGATAGGAAATGGAAGGTTAAATTTTCTGTACCATTTATGTAAACTTGCCTTATAGGTAATTAAAATAAACAATCCTTCATTGTGTTTCTATTATGTCCAAATAATTGCAGTAATTATTATGGAGTCTAAAGATGAAGAACACAGGGTACTGTCATCAGAAATTATGACATTTCAACTTACTGCTTACTTTTTTTTTAATAATAGATAAGTTTATTAACTGTATGACATGATGCTTATTTACTGTTCATTAAGTGGAAGTGGATCATGAAGGTTTTCCCTAATATCTACTTCACACTGTTGTTGGGTAGATGAAATGAGATAATGCATATTAAATTCCAGTACATGGTCAATAAAAAGTAGCTGATATTAATATTATTTTCATCTTCATTATCATTATTGCCTTTTAGAAGTTACCTTTTCAGGGATTCAACTGAAGCAGCTGAGTTCTCCTAATTCCAAAGGGCTGGAAATACTCGACCAGTTTGGGATCTCCTGTTGCTCTGTTGGAGAATCAGAGGCCACTGGATCTTGACTCTTGGTTCCCACATAGGCCTGCTTTGGAGCAGCAACTCGAATCAACTCCAACCACCCATCATAGGTCTCATCTGATAGCTGGCTCTTGGTCTTCAAGGACTGCTGACTTTCTAGGAACCTGAATTACACTGAAAATAAAATGTCTAAAATCAACCATCTTTGCTAAGATCCTTTTACAGGTTGATTATTTATCAGATTTTCTCACCTAATAAACTAACAATCTGCTTTCTGGCTTTAGGTTTTCTGGACATATTTACATGGTTACCATGTACTATATTATACATGGGGGATCTCTGTGGTACATTGTCTCTGTCACACGATGCATCTTCATTCAGGCTGATATGAGTGGGTCACAGGAGATTAAATTGGGTCAGTGAAATGGTTATTTAAAAGGACCAGAGCAGGAAAGTGCCAGAGGAGGAGGGCAGGCATGTTGGAAGGAACACCCTAAGTCAAGTAGTGCATGTCTTAAGTTTGAGCTCAGAGCAAGAAAGGTGAGAGGAACATAAAAGTTTCAGGAGTTGGCTGGATACTGAGACAGAATAAGATGACAGAGAACCCTGAGCAAAGCAAAGTCCAAAATAGTGCTGAATGAATTTAGAGGGCTCCAGGCTCATTTCACGACATTTCTTTTCTGTTGTGTAGAAATAAATCATTTTCTAAGTGGTTAGCTATCTCTTAAAAGAACAAACCTCAAAGGTAACAATTATTCTTAGCAATTCACATTGGGCTACCTTCTCTCTTCCCTATTTGTTCCTGACTTGTTCTCATCTCCCAGACCACGACTCCAAATTCCAGCTTTACAACCCACTTCTGAGCCCTCTTACTTTGGGATACACCAGACCTTCTCTCCATCTCCAGTGCTTCATGAGAGTTGCACTCTTCCTGGCTTTGTTCTCTGGTTTTTGCCACTTCTACTTGCTGTGAGGACCGCCAGCTTCAGCTTCAGTCCCACAGAATCGTGCCTCCAGCCAGCCCTTCTCACCATCATATTCATCCATGGAGAAGCAGGTGGAGGTCAGGTGGAGACATGAGAGTGACAAAAGAACAATGTGGAAGAATGGACAAAGTTTGAATTTTTCCACATGCAATCAGGTTAGTTTTTAAGACCATTAGATTTTTTTTTAATGTCTTTATTGGAGTATAATTGCTTTACAATGGTGTGTTAGTTTCTGCTGTATAACAAAATGAATCAGCTATACATATACATACATCTCCATATCCCCTCCCTCTTGCATCTCCCTCCCACCCTCTCTATCCCACCCCTCTAGGTAGACACAAAGCACCGAGCTGATCTCCCTGTGCTATGCAGCTGCTTCCCACTAGCTATCTATTTTACATTTGGTAGTGTATATATGACCATACCACTCTCTCACTTCATCCCAGCTTACCCTTCCCCCTCCCCGTAAGACAATTAGATTTTAAAATAGCTTTGGGTAATATGATATATGCTGTTTGCGTGTGTGTGTGCATATTGTCAATACTAATTAAACCAAACTTTTAAGATGTGTGCTTTTTATTATTTGTGTTTTTTACCTCAATTAAAAAAAAAAAGTAGGTCTGCAAAAACGTGTATAATATAAACCTATTCATGCATAGTGATTACATACAAATATCAATTTGCAAAGAAGAAAGTAAATTTTTGGCATTCCCACTGTTCAAAGGTAACCACTACACTTATTTTGGTAAACATTCCTTCAGATACCATTTCTTGTGTATGTGTGTACATATAGATCAATGATTCTCAACCAGGTCGTTTTACCTACCTCTCCCAGCCCAGGAGATATTTGACAATATCTGAAGGAATTTTTGTTTGTCACAACTGGAGGATGCTACTGAAATCTTGTGGGTTGGGGTCAGGGATGCTTATAAACATCATACAATGCATAGGACAGCCTTCCCTGGCTCCCCAGCAAAGACTTGTATAGTCCAAAATGTCAATAGTGCCAAGGTGGGGAAGCTCTGATGTAAATAGACAGATAAATGTATATTATCATTATGCATGGATGAATTCATAGCATAAATGCTTTTGCAGATTTACTTTTTATTCATTCATTTTTTATTGTGGTAAAAAGCATAAACAATGAGAAAGCAGCAATCTTAAAGTTTGTTTCATTAACTCTGACAAATGGATACATCCATGTAGCCACCACCAAAAAGAACACAGAAAACATTTTCATCACTTCAAAAAAATCTCCTATGTGTTCTTCCAGTCAATTTCCTCTACCCACAGAGGTACAATTTCTGACTTCCATCATCATACACTTGGAAGTCCTGTAAATGTGTCATGCAGTATGGATGTGTGTGTGTGTGTGTATTCCTTCAGTAAATGCTTTTTGAGAGCATCTCATTAAATGTTTATGAAATTTATCCATGTTCTTGTGTCTAGTTCATCTCTTTTCTATCACTGAGTGATATTTTGTTGTATGGATATAACACCATTTGTTTATTCATTTTTTGGTTGATTAAGGATATTAAGACAGTGTTGTGCTATGCCTTAGAACAAACAGGAAGTGCAATTCAAAAGAAAATATTAGCAAATATTACGAACTAAACTGCCTTAACATAAAATACTATTATAACTTTGATTACATTATTAGGAGTGACATTGATCATATGATAATATCTATGTGAAACAAATAAATTATGCAAATATCCTAAACATTATAAAAATAAAACAACTTTCTTGACATAAAAATTTTGCTTCAATAAAAAAAACTTTGAAGGAAGGAAGTAGGTGGTAGTAACAGATAAGAAAATTAGGGATTAGTGAGATAGTCTGTCCATGTGTATATTACAAACATTTATTTTTCAGGGTTTGAACATCATTCCTCCTGATAGGCTATTAAAGCCAAGTAAAATTGAGATCCACACAAACTTAAGTGCCATTAAATAAGCCAGCAAGTTCTGGGAGAGAATTCTTTCTTTACTATTCGTTGGACATGCATCTGCTGAGCCTCTCTTATACAGGAATTATTTCAGTTGTCTGAACAGGAGAAACAAGTTCAGACTATTTGCTTTGAAAAGCATTTCTTTAGAACCAGCCAAGCTTAGAAGTGGCCCAGGCTTTCAAATGTCACTTGTGGAGCAAATACTTCATCTAATATACAGGAAAATGCATTAACATAGATGCAAAGTACTAGGGATGCTAGAGTGAGGTGGCTTTAAGGGTAGACTCTCTAGTCTGGTCATCTGGGTTTTAATCCAACTTCACTGTCTATTAGCTCTGGGATGTTGGGCATTTGACTTTACCTCTCAGTGGCTTAATTTCCTCAAGAGAGAAGTGGAAATCTGACTTAGGTTTTATGAATCTTAAATGAGAAAGTGCTTTGTGAAATACTTAAACAATGTCAGGTACCTAGAAACACTCAAAAATATTAGTTATAATTGAGATACAACAGGCATTTGATAGAAAAAATAATATCCAGTTTTTAAAAGAAGCTGTATGTATTTCAAGTTGGGAATAAAATTTAGGTCCGCATCAGCACGTGCTTACTGAACTACAATTAACTTCCCCAAACCCTTTAACTTCCCCAAAGGTTGTTAAATGCCAGAGGTGAGAGTAACCAAGATAACATGCTTCATGAAAGTGACTTCCCGGAACACTGTGCTCTTTCCTCACCTCCAGGTCCACTGTCCCCAGCCTGACTAAAAGACTGAAAAGGAAACTTCCTAATCAATCAGCCTTGGAATATCAGATATACAGATTTAAGTGTATTTTAAGTGATATTTTATAATAGCAACATTATAGAAACCTGATTTTTTTCCTCCTCCTCTTTTTCAGCTTTGGCTTATTTCTGTTATATTTCTTTTGTGGTTTTATAATAATTTATTTTCTTTTATGTCCTCCTTTCTAGACTATGAACTCCTTAGAGACAGGGATCTGAATCTTGGTCATCTCTGAATCCTGGGCTCCTGGCTTAATAAACTGAAGATAATTTCAAACCAAAAAATATATACCTGAGACTGATGTGAAGTTTGAAATGTGGACCAGTTTGAATACAGCCTTGGGAACAGGGATTAGATCTATCTATAATCTATCTATCTATATATCTATCTATCATTAATCATCTATCATCTCTCTCCAGCCACTCGTCTGCCCATCCATCCATCATCTATCTATTATCTCTCTCTCTTTCTTTCTATCTATCCAACCATTTTCTGTTTTTTTGTTTTATTGGTCTTACTTATGCATCAGCTGATGACCCTGACTTGCTCTATATGTGAGACACTCTAGTTAAGCATAGGGTCTCTGAAGCAAGATAATAGGGATTTGAGTCCAGGCTCTGCCTCTTACTAACTGTGCAAAGAAGTTTGTCTGTTTCTCTGTTTCACCTCATCAATAAAATAAGAAAATAATAGTACCTATAATATTAGGTTTATTGTGAAGACTAAATGAGTTAATACATTTTTACCTTTAGGAAGAGTGGGAGGCATAAATTAAATGTGCTCAATAAATGTTAATTACTATTTGCTGCTTCTTGAACTCAATCTTTATCTGTCCAGTTGGTTCTAGAGTAACTGCATTCATGTTTCTGGTTATATTTTATCAACTTATTCATTGAAAAATTCTCTGTAATATAATAAAGCTTTCCAAAAATTTCACATAAAAAACCTATTATCATCAAAATCCTTCATATGGCCTATTAAATTCTGCTACCATATTAAAAAAAATACACAACACTAATTTAGAACTAAAGCCTGGAAGTTTCTGACTGTAGGTATTGAAAACTGAAGTTGAGCAAATAAAAAATGTACTAGAGATTTTTTTAACTGGCCAGAAAGAAACACACAGTCATTTTCTTAACATACTTTAAAAACATTTGGAGAGAGCAATGCATCAAAGGTATAAACTACAAAGGATTCTGAGAGAGAATGGACCCTCCCTTTTGGGTCGGGTGAGTCTTAGCATATGGCTCAGCTCCACTCTGCACTTTGCTGCAGAAGAATGTTGGCATGACGACAGCACATGTTCCACATGTGACACTCAATGTGGGTACTTCTGAGTAGTGAAAGGGAAGCACATTTTATTGTAAACTGGGCCCTTATCTACATAGAACAAAGGATAGAAAGTAAAAATTGGTTTAAGGTCAGACACATTTTTCCAGGAATGGATAAGGGGGGGGGGGGTGTCCAAGGAAGTAAACAGAGAAATCTGTGGAATGCTCCAGCCTTTCTTGGGTGAACAAAAATGTGAAATATTTTACACCCATTGGAGCATAATGGATTATGTGATGAATTTACTGTAGGGACCCAGCCAGAGATGGCATGGTATCGGATCACATAGATGAATGAAAAATTCTATGAAGGAGACAGAAAGAAATAAAGGAAATGAAACCCTTGCTCACGTGTGGGTACCTGTGAGCTATTGTCAGTTGTGTTTGTTAAGACTCCATGGTCTGCTGATGTGACATTTACATCTTTCTGAGTTCTGTTTTTTCACAGCCCAGAAGAATCCCATTCTTTCTTGACTTTTTAAAATGCGAAGCAAATTATTATTCCTTCTATCAGAAACAAAAATTGTTTTTACTAAACAACTTAATTGTTAAAATATAAAATTACACGATGAGACCCAACAATGCAATGGGAAGAAAAATTACTTCCACCTTGCTAATTAGCAAATAAGCTTCTCCATGCAAAATAGCAAATGTGTAAAATGGCTGTTGGAAGCTCATATTACCTACAAGTTATAATATTTGTTTCAAGCCACATATGCATTTTTTTTCCCTGTTAAGCAAAAAGGCCTTTTTTCTCCCGTAAGAAGGTTACATTAAAATTTTTTCCCTCTGGAAATTTACATAAACTACTCAAGAAAAGTTTCAAGTCTAAACCAAACAATTGCGTTTTTGTCCCTAGACTCTCTCTCTGGTTATAGCCCTTGTCATGGTGGTAAGATTTCGGCATTAAAGCCTAGAATATTGTTATAAATGAGATCAGTTGGATCTGCTCCTCCCCACTCACATAGGGATTGAACAAGAGAGGGAAAAGCCCACGGGTTTACTCTTGTCAAAAGAAGGAAAGAAAAGATTGTGAAACAATTGTGAAAATTCTTGTGAAAGAAGAGATCAGTTGGTGATTGGCAAGGAAGGGAGACAGGGACAGGCAAAGGGTGCAGATGGGCCATTGAGTCCTCTACCATCGCCTGTCCTTTCTCGAATCCTTTGGACACCCATTATACCATCTAGATGATGAACGCGGTACCACGAAGGTCACTACTGTATTTTTCTTCTTTTCTATTCTCATAACCCTGTAAGTTCTCTCTGGACTCCTTGTTGGTTCAAGGAGATCATTCTACTGCTCCCTTGCCCCACTCTGGGCTTCAGGTCCCTGTGTGGCACTATCTAAAGTCTGTACCTGTGTCATGCTGCTCTCAGGTGCAGGGGAAATCTTTTGCTTTTGCAGGCCCTGCTGAGGCATGAGGAATTCTCTGAGGCTGCCTCACTCCCAACTGCCTTAATACATTCCCCAGGCATTTCTGCTCTGGGATTTTATTGCTTCCCAGAGTTCTATTCAGGAAAGGGGGCCAATAGAGAAAGGTACTTTCCACTCTCAAATACCCATAACCCTTTCTGCCAAGCTCCCGCCCATGCTCGGGTTAGAAGGTTGGGTGGGCCTTTCTCAGGGACCCACACCATCTACTCATCTTTCACTTTTCTTCTATCTTTCCTCCATTCCAGACCAGGGACCATTTATTGAATCTGTGGAGTCCAGATTCTTTCACATGCTTCCATAGTTTCTCCCTTCCATGTATTATTCATACACTGTAGTCTTTTGGCGTCTTCCTGAAGAGTGAATTTATAAATTGAAAGCAAGGAAAATGTTTGTCTCTTCTGTTTGCTATGTCATCCTTTCTTGGAGACAAAAACATCCTAGACAGTGAGGAAGGGACAGGGATAAAAGGAATTTTAAAGAAAATAAATCACTACCACGCAAAGCATATTGGTTAATATTTTTGAAATTTTATAGTACCGCACAACACAGAGGATGTATTTGAACTTGCCTCTCTGACAGTGGACTGGTATGGGAGGAAAAGTGATGTCAGTAAACTGGGACTTAGTGTGAAATGCAAGAATAAATTGTACTTTCTTGCATAAGGCTACACTCACTCCTGAAATACTTAAAGCACTGATTTTCACTTCCTTTAAATTTTGACACTTCTTTTTAGGCACTGGACAAGAACTGCTTAGAGTATTAAAATGAGATGTTACTAATTCTTGAGCTTTTCAGCCAGAAGATGTCAGTTTCAAAGGAAAGAGTAAACTTTTAAATACAGACATGTTTGATGAAAATGATACATTGATCAAAAGTATTTATCAATCATTAACAATATGCATAGGAAGTGTAAAACTCCATTGGACATTTGAAACTGCCTAGGAATTACCTTGATAGAGTTAGTTTGTTTTGTTGTTTGTTTGTTTGTTTTTTAATCTGTTGTGGACTTAAGAAGGAACCCAAGTGATTTTTAAATAAAGTTTAAGTTTAAAGAATAAACTTAAATAGTTAATTCTTACAAGCTTGTGATTTCACTTGCCTTTGTTGAAACAGGCTGGACCTCCAGCTCCTATAAATTGGATCTAAGTGTTTTTCCTTATTGTTTAGCTCAGGATCACATGCATTTTTAGAGTCCAGATAGTGAGTACTCAGTTCTGCCTTCTGCCAATAATAATTCACAGTACATATTCAATGGTGCTGATTTCTTTATGATGGTGACTGCTGCACAAATCTCTTGTACACTGAATGTTGAACAACATTTACCATTATTTTGAAAAATATCCTAAGGTCTTTGGCGCTAGTTTTGACAAATGGTCATAATGAACCTGATTCAGATGGATGACAGGCAGCTGTAGTGAAGTTCTACCAATCGATTTTTTGTCATGGAATGATTCAAAAAGACTAAGGAAAGTGTTAATCTGACTTGACAGAAGGAGATCCGTCTGCACTGTGGACTGTCGGTGTTGTTAATGGGCTGGAAATACTAGGCAGAGGCTATCTTCACCAGAGCAAATCAAATAATTACCACTGTCAACTCCCTACATTGTAAAACCCTGGCTTATATGATTGTGCTTAAAAGTGTGTTTATATAAAAATAAAAATAAACTTTATATGAGCTTGCTTGTCATGTATTTAAAATGGATTAGCCAAGTCATTAGGATTCATGTAGATAAGGGCTGTGTGTGTGTGTGTGTGTGTGTGTGTGTGTGTGTGTGTCTGTGTGTGTCTGTGTGTCTGTGAGTTCAAAATATACAACACGGTTAGTAAATTTTGAGTGATGTTTTAAATAGTGAAACCAAATAACAAGAAAATAAAATACACAGAAATATCCTCATGTAAGTAAATCTTATGTGTTAACCTTGGTTTTCAAAGAAGGTATGTTTGTAAAATTTCTCTCTGTTTTTTTCTTTTAACTGCTGAAGTGGCTATGCCATGAAAGAAAGAAGATTGAATTCAATCAGAAAATCTGCTTTGGAGTCCTGACTCTGTAAGTTTACCCAATTCATTTAATACAGTGTTTTTCAACTTTTTCTCATTATTGCTCTTCCAAGGAGACTTATTAAACATTTTATCTTAATTAGCCCATCTTCACTGAAATGTTCATTTCACAGATACACTGTTTATCTGCTTGTGTACTATAGTACATCCATAATTGTATGTTATGTATATAGTATATGAGTTTTTTTTTTAGTCACTCCCCAAGAGCCAATTTTTGTCCCTGTTGGCAGTGATATCATTCCCATTGAGAGTGCACAATTTATACTTTTCAATAATGTAAGAATCATTTATTAAGCACCTGATCTATATCAGATATTGTACTATGTGTTAAGGATATGAAAATGAATAATGCTCTTGACCAATAGACTTTTACAGCCAGTAAAGAAGATTCCACCATGCAAAAGAAATTATGATACTGTGAAAGCTCTAGCAGAAATATGTGCATGAAGATGATGGGAGAATTTAATTTTGTGGTAGTCAGGGGACACTTCAAGAGGAAGACAGAGTAAAACTGGGTTTTGAAGCATGAGGAGGAGTTTGTTGGATAAAGGTGGTGTGCAGAGCTTTCCAGGTAAAGAAACAAAATGTGTGAATCATGAAAGCATGCAATCACAATCTTTGAGATTTATTCTTGCCTGTAAATAAACAAAATAACATCTTCATTATAGAACTATTAAAGGATTAGAAAAAATACTCTATGATATAAACATTTGGAGACCACAGAATACTAGATACATTTATGAAATTATTCATATTACTAATTCCTTGCTGATTAAACAACCTATTATTCAAAATATTCATTTAATTGGATGTTTTATTTATAGCAAGTTTTTGGTAGACTGAAAATGAAATATAAAATCTTTTTGATTTCAGCACTTCTTAAAATACAAATCTTAATAAATTAGGATGGAAATGTATATGTTCTATTGACTAAGCAAACTACATGGATCACAGTTTATTTATATATTTGTGTATAAATTTTTATTACTTTTTATTACTGCCTAGCTATCACCTCAAAGTATTGCAGCTTGAAACAATATTTATTGTCTCACAATTTCTGTGGGTTAGGGATCTGGGTGTAGCTTAGCTGGGGACCCCTCAGGGTCTCTCAAGGTGTTGCAATCAAGGCGTAGGATGGAGCTCTGCTTTCCTCAGAAAGGCTCCACCAGGGGGATGAGAGTGGGGCAGCAGGATTTCCTTCTAAATTCACTCGAGTTGTTGTTGGCAGCATTTAGTTACTAACAGGTTATGGGACAGAGGGCCCCATTTCCTTACTTATTCCTTCCCAGAGGCCACCCTTAGTTCCTTGCCATGTAGACCCTCCTTATGGCAGTTCACGACATAGCAGATGGTTTCCCTCAGAGTGAGCAAACAAGAGTGAGAAAGAGAGCCCAAGATGGAAGCCCCATTCTTTTTGTAACCTAATCTCAGACTAACATCCAGACACTTTTGTCATATCCTATTTTTTGGAAGAAGGTCATTAGGGACCCCCCCACCCCACCCCATTACACAAGGAAGGGAATGAATACCAGGAAGCAGGAGCTATTGAAGGCCATTTTTTAGGTTACCTACCATATATGTATTAATTCATTTCTCAATCCAGTTGAGACTATCGAAAATAAGTAATATTTTTATAGTCTTACAGAATCATTTAGTTCTAAAGTATAGTTCACATACAATTATTAAACCCTGATTAAAGATATCTAGCAACAGGGCTTCCCTGGTGGCGCAGTGGTTAAGAATCCGCCTGTCAACGCAGGGGATGCGGGTTCGAGCCCTGGTCCGGGAAGATCCCACATGCCGTGGAGCAACTAGGTCTGTGCACCACAACTACTGAGCCTGCGCTCTAGAGCCCACGTGCCACAACTACTGAAGTTCGCGCACCTAGAACCTGTGCTCCGCAACAAGAGAAGCCACCACAATGAGAAGCCCGTGCACCGCAACGAAGAGTAGCCCACGCTCACCACAACTAGAGAAAGCCTGTGTGCAGCAACAAAGACCCAACTCAGCAAAAAAGAAAAAAAAAAAAGATATCTAGCAACAGATACCTCATTGGTAATGAAGACATAATTTCCACTTCTGGATAGCTGTGATGGTATACATTTTTCTATAATTTCTCAAGGTAATATTAGAAGACTGAGCCTATTAATGCATTTTAACGTTTATAAGTAGATGTTTGAGACCATTAGGATGTGGAGGACGTGAGCTAGAGGTTAGAGGAAGCTGACTAGGGGGAAATTGAGTTAACCCCCCTTGTTTTTGCAAGGGACTCATTCTTTCATTCCAACAATTACTGAGAATGTAAAAAGTCCTGGACCAGGCACTGAGAATACATTAAAAAATCCCACCTTTGTGCTGTTAATTCCAAGTGCAGGGAAGGGTGTGAGAGCAGAAAAGTCAGGACCTGGAGTCATACAGCATACTGATACAGGACAGGAGAGGGTTACTGGAAAGAAATAGGTTGTGGTATGCATTAAATTGTTAAAATGGAACTCTTAGGATCTCCGTGTCCCTTGAGTCACAAAAGGAAGAACAATACAATAGGTCCAGAGCACTCACTTATCATAAGGAGGGGCCTGGGTCAGGGATTACCAACTACTAGCAGTAAAAGCATTAAAAGGAATATTTAGTAATAGAATTATTTGCAGAGTTGTTGAAATGCGTGTGCCCCTCTCTGTCGCTGCCCTCAGCCCCCAGCATGAGTAAGAAGGAGGTATTCTCCCATCTGATTCTAAGAGAGAGGTGATGAAGAAACTCACCAGGAGAGTTGAGGAGTTTGTATGCGTCTCCTAGGTTTGTGGAGCCTAAGCCTGCAGTGGGAGGTGTGTCTAGATCTGTCAAGAGAGTGAGTAGAAAGAGACAGGGTGCATTGCGTTGGGGATAACTTGGTGAAGTGAATGTCTGTGTTTTCTGTGGCCACCCTGAGACAGCCTCCAAGGGCATCCTCTGGAGGAATAAGCAACAACGCCCAGAAGCCGAGGCAGAAACAGAGAGCAGCCAGTAGAGGGCGCACTACTGCTTTAAGCGAAGTGCAATGGGAGAACTGAGAAACTCCCCCAGCCTTTGAGAAGGAAGATTCAGACTTGAGTGTTTGCCAAACCCAGAGGACACTCTTATAGAGCCGGACAGCACCAGTCCCCTAAAATCGTACCCACTCTCCTCTAATCCTCTCACATCCTGTGCCTGACCCTATATGGGTCAGAATCTAAGCCGGTAAAGTAAGGCGGAGGCCAGTAGAAAAGTAAATTGGGGCAAGAGAATATGCTCACAAGTCTCTTCCCCAAAAGAATCTTTCAAGCTAGGAGTGACCTCAAGACCGAGGAAGGGAGG
Organism: Balaenoptera musculus; assembly: GCF_009873245.2. Lineage (NCBI taxonomy): Eukaryota > Metazoa > Chordata > Mammalia > Artiodactyla > Balaenopteridae > Balaenoptera > Balaenoptera musculus. The sequence goes on along the minus strand of NC_045788.1, from coordinate 125,583,316 downwards.
AGCCTCCACTTTAAATTAAGATGCTCATTGATTATCTGTTGAGGAGTAAGAGAGTGGGCGCTCTTTTGAGGGTACCTCATAGGCATGATAGTTACTGAATGATAGTTATGGGATGAGGGATTGGGTGAAGCACATCATACCCTGGCAAAGAGAAGTGACATGGAAATGTAAAGAGAGGGAGTTTTCAGTCAAGACTCCAGCTCCAGGCTCAGATTGACTTGCATTTGCCCCTCAGGTCCTTTGTTCCCCTCTTGCACATTCCTTGACAAATCACTAAATCTCTTGGATGCTAAGTTTCTTCGTATATGAAATGGGAATCAAAATAGACTCACCTCATAGGGCTGGGATGAGGATTAAATGTGAGAAGAGCTGTAAAGTGCCAGGCACAGAAGAAGGCTCAATAAATGCTTCTTGTTGCTATGAAGTAACTGAAGTATTTGAAATTGGGGTGCAATTAAGCTTACCCCAGATCAGCAGCCAACATACAGTGTAGGCTGTGTTTTGCTTCAAATATTAGTGAATCAACATTTTTTAATTCAGTCTTTCTGCACTACCTTTTGCTTTCTCTAAAACATTACAACTTTTGAAAAAAAAAGTAAACCTTTTGCTTTCCTGAAAAATATATAATTTAAATAGAGAAATCTTACCCAAAAAAATTACATGTTGCACATTTCACAAGTCAAAGGCATGTGGAATAATGAAATCTATAAAATTAAAAATAAATTAGTTCTTACAGAGTCAAATAACACTAGCACACAGAAACCATATTCATGACAGGATTTGGGTAAATCTACTAAAATATATACACATTTGTCAATAAATCATATAAAAACATAGCAGGTAGGAAATATATGTTTATCAATGTAATTTCTTGTTTAAGAGATATTATAACAACAGTAAAGTCAAATAAAAATAATAAAAACACTTGTTTCCAAAATCTTTATAAGACTACTTTTTTATTTTTAACATCTTTATTGGAGTATAATTGCTTTACAATGGTGTGTTAGTTTCTGCTGTATAACAAAGTGAATCAGTTATACATATACATATGTTCCCATATCTCTTCCCTCTTGTGTCTCCCTCCCTCCCACCCTCCCTATCCCACCCCTCTAGGTGGTCACAAAGCACCGAGCTGATCTCCCTGTGGTATGTGGCTGCTTCCCATTAGCTATCTATTTTACAGTTGGTAAGACTACTTTTTAAAATTAAGATACCCTACCTCCCTTGATCATATTTTTACAAACTTCAAATTATATTTTAGTTAATATTAAATAAGAAATACATTCATGTAACAAATACATGCATGTTTTTTAAAAAGAAGCCTATTAATTCCACCAAACTAGAATAACCATTATAACCACTTGATATTTTTCTTTTTATCAAATCCAATTTTGTCACACATGTATACATGTGTGCTTTAAATGCTATTTTTATTTTCCTTAGAGTAGATACGATATAGTTTGCTAATTTTTCCACTTGGTTGGCTACAAAATAAGTATACTAATTTCCCAGAAGTGTAGTGATTTTTATCTTTATTGGCATTTGAGTTTTGGGCCCAGAGTTTTGACTATTCCTAATTATGTTAGCAAAATATGACATCATAATTGCTCTCATTTCTATTTACATAACTTTAGTGATACTAAATATACCCCACAAATTTTGTTTTAATCTATATATCTTACTTTGTATCAATGTTTTTTGCCCATTTACACATGGAGATCTTAGATATTTCTTTTCAATTCTTTTAAATTTTTTATATGATAAAATATTAGCCTACTGGTAACATTTTAAATACAAGTATTGCCTCTGTAATTAACTTTCTGGTTATTTCAAGATAACAATTTTATAAAGTATTTATAATAGCAAGATTTTCAAACTAATATATACAATATAATGGATTTGTTTATCTTCCATCTCCCCCAAATGAAGACTGGTTAAATTAGTATCTACAAAAGAGTACAAAAGATTTTCTGCAATTCTGCTTAATTTAATTGTTAATTTTTATTCTTTTAAAGTGTGCTATCTTAAATCACAGATTTATAGGATCATTTGTAAGAATTCTACAGATGAATCTTTCACAGGACATAGTGGCACTGTAGGTGCTAGGCAAGACAGTTTCTACTTAGGTTTGAAACTCTTATGACATTTCAAGTCCATTTTTAACTTAAAGAGAATGAGAAATTGCAAGGACTTCAAATTTACAGTGTGCCTGAGGCGGAGATGGAACTGAATTCAGCTGGTACTATTATTCATGGTAGACAAAGCTAAAAATTGAAGTTGTATCCCTTAAATAGTACATTAAGTGTGTCTTGAGAAAAAGTTCGTTTAATGAGGGAAGAAGTTTTCCAATTTTAGGCTTTTCTAAATGACTAAAGCCATTATAAAATGCAAATAATCTGAATTGAAATTATTTTGTCTTTAGGTTTGAGGGAAAACTTTATATGAGTGCTTTATTTTTAAGAAAAAGTCATACTTATAGATAGTAAAATCTGGTCTGTAAATCTCTGTAGTCTCAATTTAAAAGAACACATCAATGTTTTAAAACTTTTTAAGAAGTGAATTTCTTAAATGAGCATTTAAGTTAATTAATATAAGCAATCAAGTGGAAAAAATTACATGCTTTCATTATAAACCCTAAGTCTTAGAACATTTGGGTCATCAAGAAAATAACATCTTACAAGTCATGATGATTATGTGTCAACTTGGCTGGGCTAAGTGATGCCCAGATAGCTGGTATAACATTATTTCTGGGTGTGTCTGTGAGGGTGCTTCCAGCAGAGATTAGCAATTGAATCTGTAGACTAAGGATGACCCTCCCCAATGAGGGTGGGCATCATACAATCCATTGAGGGCCTGAATAGAACACAAGAAAGCAGAGGAAGGGAGAATTTGCTCTTTGCTTGAGCTGAGACATCTATCTTCTGACCTCTAATATCTGTGCTCCTAGTTTTCTGGCTTTCAGACTCAGACGAGGATGCATGCCAATGGCTCCCCTGGTTCTTGGGGCTTTCGTTTTGGACCGGAACTGTACCACTGGCTTTCCTGGTTCTCCAGCTTGCAGATGGCAGACCATGGAACTTCTCAGCCTCCATAATCATATGAGCCAATTCCTATAATAAATCCCACCTTATATATATCTCTCTATATTCTATTAGTTCTGTTTCTCTCTAGAACCTAATATACAGGTTAAAGTTTGATTAACTGTCTAAAGAACTATTTATAGGAGATTGGGAAATGTCATAAATTTATTCACTTGCATTCTCGCTTTCTTCATTATTCACCATAAAAGCAGGAAAACAATGTACTTTAGAAGTGATTAGTTTATCCTTTCCTTATGGTGATGAGTTCCCTGTTAGTCTCAGAGCCTGGAGTTCTAGAGTCTTGCTCTACACCGTTTGTTTTTGGCATATCTGTTCTTACACACGGTCTTCTGTATAGCTGAACTTTGCAATGCTCAGCCTACGAATGTACAATTCAGCTTTCAGGTCCACTCTTAATCCTTATCTCATTTGTTAAGACCAGTGCACTATTTATCAGTGAATTCTCGAGGCACTGTGACGGCTAAACCTCCCCATAGGCATCTTACTGATATCACTTTCCGATCTCAAGAAGCCCAGTTTAATTGAACACAGCTGGCTCAAAGGTATGAGACTTTGAATCCCATCAGCAATCCTTCTTTACTGTGTAATCCACATGCAGTGTGATTTAAGCCACTTCCTAAGTTTTGTCTAAGTACATTACCCTCCAGAGATTTCATTTTCCTCTAAGAGGGAAAGGGCTCCTTTGCTCTTCAATTACATGTGTAGATAAGATGTAGTATGACAGCTCTTTTGGAGCGACGACTTCCACCATTGATCCAGTATACAATATACCTGAAGCTGTGAAAACTTCTGGTATTACTCATGAAAATAAATATGATGCAGGAGTTGAAGCCTGCAAAGTTACAGCTGGCACTTGCATCTTTAAAAAGGAGGGGATATTTTCATTGCAATATTGAAATATAATTTGTTAGTTTCCACATTTGTTAAACTTTATAGAGTTTATATCAAGTGATGTGTAGAAATACAGAAATAATGATTGAATATCTGTCTTAAGGAAACAAAATCTATTTCATTAATGGTCATTTTTTTCAACATTTATTTTATTTATAAAAATAACTAGAAGTTAAATGAATCATGATGCATTGCATCATTTTACTGTGTGACTTATTTCACTAATAATGACTATCTACCAGACTCATTTTATTCATTCATTTGCATATTTGTTTAACATATATGTGTGTGTGTGTGTATATATATATATATATATTTGAGTACCTATTAGGTTCTAGTGAGAAAGACAGACAAAAATTTAATAAATACATAATATATACTCAGAAGATGTGGCAGCCCTGGATGTGTGTCACCAGTATCTCCCTTCAAGAGAAAATCTGCTGCAAAAAGTGCAGTCGGCCTACAGCTTCCAGAAACAATGCCCTTGGAATCTGCTTCCACCCTGGAGCCGTGAGTGGACAGCACCAGCCAATGACCGGGCAGTTGGGGGAGTAGGGCATATCCACTTTCGCCCATCACAACTCTCCTCTAACAAGCCATCTTTGCTCTGGAGCTCTCTGTTGGGCTGGTCAAGAACTTCTCAGGGTTGCACTTTAGTCTAAAGATCTCTTTAACCCTCTCTTTCCCTCCCTCTTCTCCAATACCTGTCAGACCTGCATTGTGGCTTACCTACACCTGCTCCTTTTCTCCTTTATCTTCCACAGAAATACCGCCAATTGAATTACTTGTGCTTCTAACTCTGTCTTCGTGCCTGCTTCCAGAAAGACATGATCTGACACAGATGGTGATAAATATAATTAAAAAAATGGCAGCATAATGTGGTAAGGGGTTGGGTTTACCATATGGGAAATGGAGGTTAGCAACTTTAAAGCGCGGTAAGAGACGTGTCCCTGAGAAGATGAATTTTGAGTAAATCCTTAAAGGAAAAAGGAGTGATCTATATGGATAGCAAGACAGAGGGAACTGCCAGCCAAAAATCCCTTCGAAACCCATATGCTGGTTCAGTGTGATGGAGGGAGGCCGCATGCTCTTCGCTCATCATTGAAAAAAGCTTGTTGGAAGAAGGATGATTTCATGAGTCCCTACATGATGTAGAAGCCACAGTTCTCAAGCTGTGAAGTCAGGGACGATGTTCCCACAATGCAGCACTTTAATGAAGTCATGCTTGTAGAAAAGGAATAAGCCAGTGAAATGGCTTTGCATATATTTTTATAAGATGAACCATTGTTCTAGGAGGAGTCAAAGTTGGTATGAAATTCTCTAGTGGTTTCCAAGCACTTCTGAGGATAAAAGTTAAAAAATATGATGTAATAATTATAAAAAAATTAGAGTGAAATGCATTGTTAAAATAATGCACATGTACCTTGTGTATTTACTCTGAATTTTTGTTCATCTTTCATCAATATTATTGTACCTATCTTTAGGAATAACGTTTTGAAGTTTTTCTGTTTCATCCCATTATGAAAACAATAAAAATACAAAACCAAACCATTAGATTACTTTGGGTCTCAGGATGAATATACTACTCTGCTGTCAATTATTCTCAAATCTCCGCAAAATCAGTTAAAATGCCCTCTTGAGAAGCAGCTAAAAAATAAAAGTGTCATGTGTTCCTCTGGTTTGAAATAGAAAACCAAATGATGTGGAGTAAATACACAGGAAGGAAATGGGAAGTATGATAAGATAAATGATGTTAACTAATTCCCAAAGGTTAAGGTTGCCCTCTGCCTATATAGTAGTGGAAAAACACTGGACTGGGAGTCGTAAGTCACCAAATGAAAAGTGCTAATAGCGTGAAGGAGATGAATGGCACATATACAAGAGGCGGAGTAGATGGCAAGCATATTTGAATTGAGGTGGGTATGTAGTGAAGAGTTGGTTAATTTATTTTTTTAATTAAAAAATTATTTAATTTTATTTTTGGCTGTGTTGGGTCTTCATTGCTGCGCACGGGCTTTTTCTAGTTGTGGCGAGCAGGGGCTACTCTTCTTTGTGGTGCACAGCCTTCTCATTGCGGTAGCTTCTCCTGTTGCGGAGCACGGGCTCTAGGCGCTCGGGCTTCAGTAGTTGTGGCACGTGGGCTCAGTAGTTATGGCTCGTGGGTTCAGTAGTTGTGGCTCGTGGGCTCTAGAGCACAGGCTCAGTAGTTGTGGCGCACTGGCTTAGTTGCTCCGCGGCATGTGGGATCTTCCTGGACCAGGGCTCGAACCTGTGTGCCCTGCATTGGCAGGTGGATTCTTAACCACTGTGCCACCAGGGAAGTCCCGGGTTAATTTATTATAAGCCCTGCAAATACTCAAATGGAATCCAAGACGAAGGTTGAAGACAGAAGCCTAATAAATCTAAATCTCACAGTACTTAAAGACGAACTGAAGTGCACATATCCTCAGCAAACTTTTCAATTCTGACACTCTCTTCTGGAAGGAGGGGCCTGTCAAAATAGGTTCCAGTGGTCAAATGATGCATCTTCTTCCCCAACACAGAGCAGCACTTTCTGGTTTGCTGAGAAAATGTTAAGTTTACCCTTTGGATGTCCAGTCCCAGTCAGTGCATTGCTTTAACAACCGTTTTCCAGGGACTGTAGCAATAAAACATGGCAAGAGCAATGGATTTGCAGCAGATGAAGGCGTTGCCAAATCCCCAAAGCTTTGCCTGCTTCTGTGTTGACAGAGGAAGGCAGAGGAACAGATGCTAGAAACAAACAGTTCTCAGGGCAGGAAAAATAAACACTAAAGGAAAACTGTATTTTCCCAGAACAGATGATTAAGAAATTAAAATATCTGATGATAAAGGCTAGGTCCAGATGGCATTTATTTCTGACCACCCAAAGAAAAGAGAAATTATGGACAAAAAAAATGCAGATCCCAGAGATAACTACATTCCCTGAAAATATACCTGAAATATACAGAAGACAAGGAAACTGAAATATACAGAAATATACCTGAAATATACAGAAGACAAGGAAACTAATTTTTTTTATTTTGAAAGGAATATGGGCACAATAGTTACTATAATGCTATCTGACTAAATATCAAAAATAATATTGTATATACTTACTAATTATTGCTATCAGATTAGGGTAATGAAGAAAATTTTAATGATTAGTTTTTTTAACTTGTAGGAAAACAGCAATTAATGTTTTGGTTTTTATTAGTGCTTTTAAGCAAAAATCTCTCCTCCTGGCTTTTTTTGAAGTTAGATGTGGTCATGTGACTTAGTTGATCGTTGAAATGGGTGGAAGTAATGGGTGTCACTTGCAGGTGGGAGATTTAATGTCTAGTGCATGATTCACCATGCCCCTTTTTTCAGTCTTGGCAATTGTGGAAGCAACTGAGTTGCAGTGTGGTGTCCTGAATAAGATGAAGTACAGCAGAGCGAGGTATAGCAAAACGGTTATAATTCTAAGTCACTGAATGTGGAGTATTGCAAAGCATAACCTTGACTCTCCTGATGGATGCAAATATTTAGTAAAATCAGCATATTCACAGGATAACAACTTAATTTTTTATTCAATGGCTTTTATAGAATAGCAGTTGTGTGGAATTCTACCCAAAGAGCTTGGGCCAGTTCAAATAAATAGAATTAGCAGGTCTTGTGCAAAAGACTATGTCATCTAATAAATATTGAAGAACCTAATGTTTTTTCCCCAGAAACATTAACATATAGACATGATTCTCATTTCAGAGCTAAAGAATCTGGGAACCTGTGCATCACATGCACTAACAGACTCAAAAATCAGTGATACTAAGAAGGGTGAGGTTGGAGTACCTAAGCAGAGGCTGAATTTAGATTTTTAAATCTATTCTTGGGCTTGTACTATAAGAAATAAGGATTTGAGCCCAGAAAATTGATCCAAAGACAGGCAATAAATCAAAGAGGGCAAGGGAGGGACAAGGTGATATAATATGTTACATTTTCCAGCATTAATGAAAGACAGGCAACGCCAGATCCAAGAAGCCCAGATAGCCCTAAGCAATACAGATATCAAAACAAAATAAAACAAACAACAACAATGAAAACAACTTCACACAGACACATCATAGTCAATCTTCTAAAAACCAAAGATAAAAAGAAAACTTAAAGGGAGCCTATGTGGGGGGCGGGGAGTGAAGCATTATGTAGAGAGGACCAAAAGTAAGAAATACTCAGATTTTTCATGAAAGATTTTTTTTTTTTAGAATGATACATATGTTTATTATAGCCTTTATGTAAAGTTACTAACAAATTATATAAGTAAATCATGCATATCTAAAATAACATTTTTATTATTTATTTATTTTAATAGCTCTTTATTGGAGTATAATTGCTTCACAATACTGTGTTAGTTTCTGCTGCGCAACAAAGCGAATCAACCATATGCATACACATGTCCCCATATCCCCTCCCTCTTGAGCCTCCCTCCCCCCATCCTCCCAATCCCACCCCTCCTGGTCATCGCAAAGCACTGAGCCAATCTCCCTATGCTATCCTGCTGCTTCCCACCAGCCAACTATTTTACATTCGGTAGTGTATATATGTCAATGCTACTCTCACTTCTCCCTAGCTTTGCCCTCCTACCCATGTCCTCAAGTCCATTCTCTATGTCTACCTCTTTATTCCTGCCCTGCAAATAGGTTCATCAGTACCATTTTTTTTTTTTAGATTCCATATATATGTGTTAGCATACGGTATTTGTTTTTCTCTTTCTGACTTACTTCACTCTGTATGAAAGACTCTAGGTCCATCCACCTCACTACAAATAACTCAATTTCATTTTTTTTATGGCTGAGTAATATTCCATTGTATATATGTGCCACATCTTCTTTATCCATTCATCTGTCAATGGACACTTATGTTGCTTCCATGTCCTGGCTATTGTAAATAGTGTTGCAATGAACATTGCGGTACATGTCTCTTTTTGAGTTATGGTTTTCTCAGGGTATATTCCCAGTAGTGGGATTGCTGGGTCATATGGTAGTTCTATAAAATAACATTTTTAATGAAAAAAATCCACTATACAACATAAGCATAATTACATATGTAAAAAATTTTAACAAAAGCCTAGAAAGATATACACAAAACTTATGATGCTTTTTATCTCTTGGAAAAGAAATGGGACACAGTTGAATAACAAAATGGGCTTTACATTTATCTATAATACTTCTTGCTTTTATTAAAAAATAATTCAAAGTTATATGTTAAAATGTCGATTTGTGGATTTAGATATGGTTCTCTGTACATTTCTTTTAATTTTCTCAAAATAAAAAGAAAATAAACGCTGAGAATTAAAGATGGAGAAAGAGAAATAAAATACTAAAAGTATCCTTGAGCTGAAAAATGTGTTAAAAGCTTAGATATAAAATGTCATAGGCAACTGGTGATATATTTGAACTTCATGAATAAGGGGAAAAAAAAGTCTTGTTTTATTCCTGACTTTAAATATCTGTACTTGCCTGCATACCCTGTTATGAAAGTACCTGGATATTTCTACATTTTATATTTGTAAGTTTTCTCTATCAAAGGGTAAATTCCTCATTTTTTTTTTTAAACATCTTTATTGAAGTATAATTGCCTTACAATGGTGTCTTAGCTTCTGCTTTATAACAAAGTTAATCAGTTATACATATACAATATGTTCCCATATCTCTTCCCTCTTGCATCTCCCTCCCTCCCACCCTCCCCATCCCACCCCTCTAGGTGGTCACAAAGCACCGAGCTGATCTCCCTGTGCTATGCGGCTGCTTCCCACTAGCTATCTATTTTACATTTGGTAGTGTATATATGTCTATGCCACTCTCTCACCCTGTCACATCTCACCCAACCCCCTCCCCAAATCCTCAAGTCCATTCTCTAGTAGGTCTGTGTCTTTATTCCCGTCTTGCCACTAGGTTCTTCATGGCCTTTTTTTTTTTTTTTTCCTTAGATTCCATATATATGTGTTAGCATACTGTATTTGTTTTTCTCTTTCTGACTTACTTCACTCTGTATGACAGACTCTAACTCCATCCACCTCATTACAAATACCTCCATTTCATTTCTTTTTATGGCTGAGTAATATTCCATTGTATATATGTGCCACATCTTCTTTATCCATTCATCTGTTGATGGACATTTAGGTTGCTTCCAGGTCCTGGCTATTGTAAATAGAGCTGCAATGAACATTGTGGTACATGACTCTTTTTGAACTATGGTTTTCTCAGGGTATATGCCCAGTAGTGGGATTGCTGGATCGTATGGTAGTTCTATTTGTAGTTTTTTAAGGAACCTCCATACTGTTCTCCATAGTGGCTGTATCAATTTACATTCCCACAAACAGTGCAAGAGAGTTCCCTTCCCTCCACACCCTATCCAGCATTTATTGTTTCTAGATTTTTTGACGATGGCCATTCTGACCGGTGTGAGATGATATCTCATTGTAGTTTTGATTTGCATTTCTCTAATGATTAATGATGTTGAGCATTCTTTCATGTGTCTGTAGGCCATCTGTATATCTTCTTTGGAGAAATGTCTATTTAGGTCTTCTGCCCATTTTTGGATTGGGTTGTTCGTTTTTTTGTTATTGAGCTGCATGAGCTGCTTGTAAATCTTGGAGATTAATCCTTTGTCAGTTGCTTCATTTGCAAATATTTTCTCCCATTCTGATGGTTGTCTTTTGGTCTTGTTTATGGTTTCCTTTGCTGTGCAAAAGCTTTTAAGTTTCATTAGGACCCATTTGTTTATTTGTGTTCTTATTTCCATTTCTCTGGGAGCTGGGTCAAAAAGAATCTTGCTGTGATGTATGTCATAGAGTGTTCTGCCTATGTTTTCCTCTAAGAGTTTGATAGTGTCTGGTCTTACACTTAGGTCTTTAATCCATTTTGAGTTTATTTTTGTGCATGGTGTCAGGGAGTGTTCTAATTTCATACTTTTACATGTACCTGTCCAGTTTTCCCAGCACCACTTATTGAAGAGGCTGTCTTTTCTCCACTGTATATGCTTGCCTCCTTTATCAAAGATAAGATGACCATATGTGCGTGGGTTTATCTCTGGGCTTTCTATCCTGTTCCATTGATCTATATTTCTGTTTTTGTGCCAGTACCAAACTGTCTTGATTACTGTAGCTTTGTAATATAGTCTGAAGTCAGGGAGCCTGATTCCTCCAGCTCCATTTTTCATTCTCAAGATTGCTTTGGCTATTCGGGGTCTTTTGTGTTTCCATACAAATTGTGAAATTTTTTGTTCTAGTTCTGTGAAAAATGCCAGTGGTAGTTTGATAGGGATTGCATTGAATCTGTAGATTGCTTTGGGTAGTAGAGTCATTTTCACAGTGTTGATTCTTCCAATCCAGGAACATGGTATATCTTTCCATCTATTTGTATCATCTTTAATTTCTTTCATCAGTGTCTTATAATTTTCTGCATACAGGTCTTTTGTCTCCTTAGGTAGGTTTATTCCTAGATATTTTATTCTTTTTGTTGCAATGGTAAACGGGAGTGTTTTCTTAATTTCACTTTCAGATTTTTCATCATTAGTGTATAGAAATGCAAGAGATTTCTGTGCATTAATTTTGTATCCTGCTACTTTACCAAATTCATTGATTAGCTCTAGGAGTTTCCTGGTAGCATCTTTAGGATTCTCTATGTATAGTATCATGTCATCTGCAAACAGTGACAGCTTCACTTCTTCTTTTCCGATTTGGATTCCTTTTATTTCTTTGTCTTCTCTGATTGCTGTGGCTAACACTTCCAAAACTATGTTGAATAATAGTGGTGAGAGTGGGCAACCTTGTCTTGTTCCTGATCTTAGTGGAAATGGTTTCAGTTTTTCACCATTGAGGACAATGTTGGCTGTGGGTTTGTCATATATGGCCTTTATTATGTTGAGGAAAGTTCCCTCTATGCCTACTTTCTGCAGGGCTTTTATCATAAATGGGTGTTGAATTTTGTCGAAAGCTTTCTCTGCATCTATTGAGATGATCATATGGTTTTTCTCCTTCAATTTGTTAATATGGTGTATCACATTGATTGATTTACGTATATTGAAGAATCCTTGCATTCCTGGGATAAACCCCACTTGATCATGGTGTATGATCCTTTTAATGTGCTGTTGGATTCTGTTTGCGAGTATTTTGTTGAGGATTTTTGCATCTATGTTCATCAGTGATATTGGCCTGTAGTTTTCTTTCTTTGTGACATCTTTGTCTGGTTTTGGTATCAGGGTGATGGTGGCCTCGTAGAATGAGTTTGGGAGTGTTCCTCCCTCTGCAATATTTTGGAAGATTTTGAGAAGGATAGGTGTTAGCTCTTCTCTAAATGTTTGATAGAATTCACCTGTGAAGCCATCTGGTCCTGGGCTTTTGTTTGTTGGAAGGTTTTTAATCACAGTTTCAATTTCAGTGCTTGTGATTGGTCTGTTCATATTTTCTATTTCTTCCTGGTTCAGTCTCGGCAGTTTGTGCATTTCTAAGAATCTGTCCATTTCTTCCAGGTTGTCCATTTTATTGGCGTAGAGTTGCTTGTAGTAATCTCTCATGATCTTTTGTATTTCTGCAGTGTCAGTGGTTACTTCTCCTTTTTCATTTCTAATTCTATTGATTTGAGTCTTCTCCCTTTTCTCTTGATGAGTCTGGCTAATGGTTTATCAATTTTGTTTATCTTCTCAAAGAACCAGCTTTTAGTTTTATTGATTTTTGCTATTGTTTCCTTCATTTCTTTTTCATTTATTTCTGACCTGATCTTTATGATTTCTTTCCTTCTGCTAGCTTTGGGGTTTTTGTTCTTCTTTCTCTAATTGCTTTAGGTGCAAGGTTAGGTTGTTTATTCGAGATGTTTCCTGTTTCTTGAGGTAGGCTTGTATTGCTATAAACTTCCCTCTTAGCACTGCTTTTGCTGCGTCCCATAGGTTTTGGGTCGTCGTATCTCCATTGTCATTTGTTTCTAGGTATTTTTTGATTTCCCCTTTGATTTCTTCAGTGATCACTTCGTTATTAAGTAGTGTATTGTGTAGCCTCCATGTGTTTGTATTTTTTACACATCTTTTCCTGTAATTGATATCTAGTCTCATAGCGTTGTGGTCGGAAAAGATACTTGATACGATTTCAATTTTCTTAAATTTACCAAGGCTTGATTTGTGACCCAAGATATGATCTATCCTGGAGAATGTTCCATGCGCACTTGAGAAAAATGTGTATTCTGTTGTTTTTGGGTGGAATGTCCTATAAATATCAATTAAGTCCATCTTGTTTAATGTATCATTTAAAGCTTGTGTTTCCTTATTTATTTTCATTTTGGATGATCTGTCCATTGGTGAAAGTGGGGTGTTAAAGTCCCCTACTATGGTTGTGTTGCTGTCGATTTCCCCTTTTATAGCTGTTAGTATTTGCCTTATGTATTGAGGTGCTCCTATGTTGGGTGCATAAATATTTACAATTGTTATACCTTCCTCTTGGATCGATCCCTTGATCATTATATAGTGTCCTTCTTTGTCTCTTATAATATTCTTTATTTTAAAGTCTATTTTGTCTGATATGAGAATTGCCACTCCAGCTTTCTTTTGATTTCCATTTGCATGGAATATCTTTCTCCATCCCCTCACTTTCAGTCTGTATGTGTCTCTAGGTCTGAAGTGGGTCTCTTGTAGACAGCATATATATGGGTCTTGTTTTTGTATCCATTCAGCCAGTCTGTGTCTTTTGGTGGGAGCATTTAATCCATTTACATTCAAGGTAATTATCGATATGTATGTTCCGATTCCCATTTTCTTAAATGTTTTGGGTTTGTTATTGTAGGTGTTTTCCTTCTCTTGTGTTTCTTGCCTAGAGAAGTTCCTCTAGCATTTGTTGTAAAGCTGGTTTGGTGGTGCTGAACTCTCTCAGCTTTTGCTTGTCTGTAAAGGTTTTAATTTCTGCATCACATCTGAATGAGATCCTTGCTGGGTAGAGTAATCTTGGTTGTAGGTTTTTCTCCTTCATCACTTTAAGTATATCCTGCCACTCCCTTCTGGCTTGCAGAGTTTCTGCTGAAAGATCAGATGTTAACCTTATGGGGATTCCCTTGTGTGTTATTTGTTGTTTTTCCCTTGCTGCTTTTAATATGTTTTCTTTATATTTAATTTTTGATAGTTTGATTAATATGTGTCTTGGCGTGTTTCTCCTTGGATTTATCCTGTATGGGACTCTCTGTGCTTCCAGGACTTGATTAACTATTTCCTTTCCCATATTAGGGAAGTTTTCAACTATAATCTCTTCAAATATTTTCTCAGTCCCTTTCTTTTTCTCTTCTTCTTCTGGGACCCCTATAATTCGAATGTTGGTGCGTTTAATGTTGTCCCAGAGGTCTCTGAGACTGTCCTCAGTTCTTTTCATTCTTTTTTCTTTATCCTGCTCTGCAGTAGTTATTTCCACCATTTTATCTTCCAGGTCACTTATCCTTTCTTCTGCCTCAGTTATTCTGCTATTGATCCCATCTAGAGTATTTTTAATTTCATTTATTGTGTTTTTCATCGTTGCTTGGTTCCTCTTTAGTTCTTCTACGTCCTTGTTAAATGTTTCTTGCATTTTGTCTATTCTATTTCCAAGATTTTGGATCATCCTTACTATCATTATTCTGAATTCTTTTTCAGGTAGACTACCTATTTCCTCTTCATTTGTTAGGTCTGGTGTCTTTTGACCCTGCTCCTTCATCTGCTGTGTGTTTTTCTGTCGTCTCATTTTGCTTATCTTACTGTGTTTGGGGTCTCCTTTTCACAGGCTGCAGGTTCGTAGTTCCCGTTGTTTTTGGTATCTGTCCCCAGTGGGTAAGGTTGGTTCAGTGGGTTGTGTAGGCTTCCTGGTGGAGGGGACTATTGCCTGTGTTCTGGTGGATGAGGTTGAATCTTGTCTTTCTGGTGGGCACGTCCACGTCTGGTGGTGTGTTTTGGGGTGTCTGTGGCCTTATGATTTTAGGCAGCCTCCCTGCTAATGGATGGGGCTGTGTTCCTGTCTTGCTAGTTGTTTGGCATAGGGTGTCCAGCACTGTAGCTTGCTGGTCGTTGAGTGAAGCTGGGTCTTGATGTTGAGATGGAGATCTCTGAGAGATTTTTGCCGTTTGGTATTACGTGGAGCTTGTAGGTCTCTTGTGGACCCGTGTCCTGAAGTTGGCTCTCCCACCTCAGAGGCACGGCCCTGATGCCTGGCTGGAGCACCAAGAGCCTTTCATCCACACAGCTCAGAATATAAGGGAGAAAAAAATAGAAAGAAAAAAAGAGGATAAAATAAAGCTATTATAATAAAAAATAAGAAAAAAAATTATTAAGGGCAAATGTATTCAGGAAAAATTTTTTTTAATTTTAAAAAATAGATTTATTAATTTTTTATAGTAAAAAATAAGAAAAAAATTTTTAAGAAAAAAATTTATTAAGAAAAAAAATTTTTAATTTTTTAAAATAAAAAATATGAAAAAACTTATTAAAAATTTTTTTAATTTGTAAAAATAGAAAATACGGAAAAAATTAAGAAAACATATATTAGGAAAAAAAAATTTTTTAAGTAAAAAAAAAAAAAAAAAAAAATGGACGGACCTAACCCTAGGACTGATGGTGAAAGCAAAGCTATACAGACAAAATCTCACCCAGAAGCATACACATATACACTCACAAAAAAAGGAAAAGGGGAAATTAATATATCCTGCTCCTAAAGTCCACCTTTTGAATATGGGATGATTCGTTGTCTATTCAGGTATTCAACAGATGCAGGCACATCAAGTTGTTTGTGGAGCTTTAATCCGCTGCTTCTGAGGCTGCTGGGAGAGATTTCCCTTTCTCTTCTTTGTTCGTACAGCTCCCCGCGTTCAGCTTTGGATTTGGACCCGCCTCTGCATGTATGTCGCCTGAGGGCGTCCGTTCCCCGCCCAGACAGAACGGGGTTAAAGGAGCAGCTGCTTCAGGGGCTCTGGCTCACTCAGGCCGCGGGGAGGGAGCGGTATGGAGGGGGCGGGGCGAGCCTGCGGCATCAGAGGCGTCGTGACGTTGCAGCAGCCTGAGGCGCGCTGTGTGTTCTCCCGGGGAAGTTGTCCCCGGATCACGGGAGCCTGGCAGTGGTGAGCTGCACCGGCTCCCGGGAGGGGCGGTGTGGAGAGTGACCTGTGCTCGCACACAGGCTTCTTGGTGGCGGCAGCAGCAGCCTTAGCGTTTCCTACCAGTCTCTGGGGTCCGCGCTGTTAGCCGCGGCTCGCGCCCGCCTCTGGAGCTCGTCTAGGCAGCGCTCTGAATCCCCTCTCCTTGCGCGCCGCGAAACAAAGAGGCAAGAAAAAGTCTCTTGCCTCTTCGGCGGCTGCAGACCTCCTCTCCGGCTCCCTCCAGGCTCGCCGCGGCACGCCAACCCCTTCAGGCTGTGTTCACGCCGCCAACCCCAGTCCTCTCCCTGCGATCCGACCGAAGCCCGCGCCTCAGCTCCCAGCCCCGCCCGCCCCAGCGGGTGAGCAGACAAGCCTCTTGGGCTGGTGAGCGATGCTCGGCACTGAGCCTCTGTGCGGGAATCTCTCCGTTTTTCCCTCTGCGCCCCTGTTGCTGTGGGATCCGCGCTGATAGCTGCGGCTTGCACCCGTCTCTGGATTTCATTTAGGCAGCGCTCTGAATCCCCTCTCCTTGCGCGCCACGAAACAAAGAGTCAAGAAAAAGTCTCTTGCCTCTTCGGCAGCTGCAGACTTTTTCCCGGACTCCCTCCCGGCTAGCACCAAAGCCCAAGCCTCAGCTCCCAGCCCCCGCCCACCCCGGCGGGTGAGCAGACAAGCCTCTCGGGCTGGTGAGTGCTGGTTGGCGCCGAGCCTCTGTGCAGGAGTCTCTCCGTTTTGCCCTCCGCACCCCTGTGGCTGCGCTCTCCTCCGCGGCTCCGAAGCTTCCCCCCTCTTCCCCCCGCAGTCTCTGCCTGCAAAGGGGCTTCCTAGTGCCTGGAAACCTTTCCTCCTTCACGGCTCCCTCCCACTGGCGCAGGTCCCGTCCCTATTCTTTTGTCTCTGTTATTTCTTTTTTCTTTTACCCTACCCAAGTACGTGGGGAGTTTCTTGCCTTTTGGGAGGTCTGAGGTCTTCTGCCAGCATTCAGTAGGTGTTCTGTAGGAGCAGTTCCACGTGTAGATGTATTTCTACTGTATCTGTGGGAAGGAAGGTGATCTCCACGTCTTACTCTTCCGCCATCTTGCCCCTACCTCCCTTCATGAAAGATTTTACGGGACAGAAGACAGTTGAATGGGAATGCTTAAAATGCTGAAGCAAACAATAGTGTCAACCAGATTTCTATATCTAGTGAAAATATCTTTCAAAAATGGAGGCATAATAAATACTTTTTCAAACAAATACCAAGAGAATTTATTGCCAGAGACCTATAATACAAGACACATGCAAAGAAATTCCTTAGACAGAAGTATGAAATCTGATGGAAATTTAACATTAAACTCTTTAAAAGATAATCGATTTTAAAGAAAAATTGTAATAAAGTACTCTGAGTTTATGACATATGTAGAAGTAAAATGTATGGAAAATAGTTCAAAAGGTGGGAAAGAGGAAATGGAATTATACATGAATGGTGTAAAAATATTTGATAGTACTAATACTAAGTTAAAAATGTTTATTTTACACCCTTGAGAAATTCACTAAAATTTTTAAAAAGTGACATAGTGACAACCCGCGTCCCCTGCACTGGCAGGCAGATTCTCAACCAGTGTGCCACCAGAGAAGCCCTTATTTATTTATTTATTTATGGCTGCGTTGGGTCTTTGTTGCTGTGCATAGGCTTTCTCTAATTGTGGTGAGCGGGGGCTACTCTTTGTTGTGGTGCGCAGGCTTCTCATTGCGATGGCTTCTCTTGTTGTGAAGTACGGGCTCTAGGCACGCGGGCTTCAGTAGTTGTGGCTCGTTGGCTCAGTAGTTGTGGCTTGCAGGCTCTAGAGTGCAGGCTCAGTAGTTGTGGCGCACGGGCTTAGTTGCTCCGCAGCATGTGGGATCTTCCCGGACCAGGGCTCGAACCCGTGTCCCCTGCATTGGCAGACAGATTCTTAACCATTGCGCCACCAGAGAAGCCCCTGTATATCTTCTTTAGTGAGGCTTCTGTTAAGGTCTTTGGCCTATTTTTTAATCAGCTTGTTTGTTTTCTTACTGTTGAGTTTTAAAAGTTCTTTGCCTATTTTGGATAACAGTCCTTCATCAGGTGTGTCCTTTGCAAATAGTTTTTCCCAGTCTGTGGTTTGTCTTCTTATTTTCTTGACATTGTCTTTCACAGAGCAGAATTTTTTAATTTTAATGAAGTACAACTTATCAATTATTTCTTTTCATGGAGTGTGCCTTTGGCGTTGTATCTAAAAAGTTATTGCCATGCTCACTTCAGCAGCACATGTACTAAAATTGGAACGATACAGAGAAGATTAGCATGGCCCCTGTGTAAGGATGACGTGAAAATTCGTGAAGTGTTCCATGTTTAAAAAAATAAAAATAAAAAAATAGAAAGTTATCACCACAGCAAAGTTCATCTACATTTTCTCCTATGTTATCTTTTAGGGGTTTTAAAGTTTTGTGCTGTTTTACATTTAGGTTTGTTATCCATTTTGAGTTAATTTTTGTGCAGGGTGTAAGGTTTGTGTCTAGGTTCATTTCTTTTTTTTGCCTGTGGATGTCCAGTTGTTCCAGCAACATTTGTTGAAAAGATTATCTTTGCTCCATTGTATTGCTTTTGTTTCTTTGTCAAAGATCAGTTGACTATATTTAAGTGGATCTACTTCTGGGCTCTCTGTTCTGTTCCTGTTTTTTAAAAATAGTACTTCCTTCTAACAACTATGCAATTAACTTATTTTTATGTTATTTTTTAGTTTATTTTACTATGTAAGATACATAAGAGCAAGCAATTTTTAAAACTACTGTATCCCCAGTAAAGAACACGTTTCACAATATATATAGACACTCTGTAAAAATTTGTTGAATGAATAAATGAGTGAATCACTGAATCAGAAAGTTTCAAAATAAGGTATAATAATACTGACTGCTTGAACTTAGCAGCTTCTGTCCTCTGGTAAATAGAGATGTGAAAGAGGGACTTCCCTTGCTCTTGAAGAAAATACAAAGTTTTAGATCCTATATATTTTTAATTTACAGATTCTATGTCCAGAGCTGGTAAGATTCTAATTCTTGTTTTTAAGAATAAATGTAAAAGGAGTCTGACAGAGAGAGAGAGAGATGAGTGCCATATTGAGACAATAGGAACTATACTCCATTTCTTATTTTTTCTCAGATGTCTTTGAAGTTTATTAAGGAAAGGGGACATTCCTTTTCTCAAAAGAATTGTGATTTTTCTCCTCTTTTCTTGGAAATCCCTGTGGATGGTACTGAGCTTACAGAATCAGGCATCAAAGAAAGCTCTCTTCTGCACTGTAGTGAACTAAAATAGACTACAGTTTAAGAACTGTTGTTTCCTTATGCATTTCTCCCTTTGGAGACGTTGACACACACATTTCTGAAATAACTTGGAGCACTGGGTACGTTTCATCTACAGACTTTTGCTTATCACACAAAGCTTCTTGGCTTAAACTGTGCTTTGGTGGACGTCCCCCTGTGCCTGCAACTAAGAGTTGTGGCTTTCACAGGGATGGCAACTCCTGCGCGAAGAGCAGCCTGTGTGATAATTCAGACATAAGTAGGTCAATTTCCTTTACTTATCATTTTGCCATAGATTGTATTCATGTTTCCTTTTGTTCTTGGAGACAGTGTTCCAAATTGTAGAAGTAATGAATACATTGAGCAGTCTCTTTTGAAAGGAAAGTATTACAATGAGATAAATGTTATTAAAGTATATTCCTTGAAGGGAAGTCCTTCAGGGCAAGGTAATTTTGCTGAACATATACTTGGTGTTATAATAACATATACAATACTACTTATGTTATTTTATTGGGATAATAATAACAGTTTCTATTTTTCTTCCAAGCCACTCAGGAGAGATTGTGTGTGTTGTGGGGAAGGGCAGAGGTGTTGCTTCAAAAAGGCTTATTTCATTACATGATGTTAGTTTAAGGAGAATTTATTACTTTTATATTTAGAGAGAGATGGCCATTGGATAAATTTTTCAAATTACTATCTAAGGTCATGCAGATATGGACAGACTATGATTGTTATTTTTAGTAAGGGCAGCTGAAGAGATGAACCCATAATGATAAATCCAATATAATCAAAATGTTTTTGTTCATCCTTGACTGAGATACAATTTTTCACAAAATATCATTTCTGAAAAGAAATTAGACTAAGATGAAGTGCATTGCTTTTATATTTTGGAAGGATTAAAATTTAAATAAGTAGGAATTGGAGGCCCATAGTGTTTATTTTTTCCCCACTAGAGAGGAGGGGTGATTTGTGAAATGACAGCACTATTGAAACAAGGAAAGCTAATTGTTGGAATTCCGCACAATTCCAGGAGAGAGAAAGAGAGCTTCATTTTATCTCTGATTGATCAATAGATTATGTTCACTCAAACAACATTTATTAAACACCTCCTATGGGCTGAGCACAGTGCTAGGAGCTTGGGATGCAAATATGAACACACTGAAACTCTTGGTCTCATGGAGTATATGTTTCAAAAATAAATTACTACATACGCTTTCAGATGGTAAGTTTCTTATGCAACTTGGTTTGCACTGTAAAATGATATTTTATTAAAAATTTTCTGATTATAGATATGGTATGTGAAACTACCCATAACTCTAATGCCTAAACAACTGTAAACATTGTTTTATCTTTCTAATTATATAACTATATTAAAATATTGCTTTTCGGGCTTCCCTGGTAGGGCAGCGGTTGAGAATCTGCCTGCCAATGCAGGGGACACGGGTTCGAGCCCTCGTCTGGGAAGATCCCTCATGCCGTGGAGTAACTAGGCCGGTGAGCCACAATTACTGAGCCTGCGCGTCTGGAGCCTGTGCTCCGCAACAAGAGAGGCCGCGACAGTGAGAGGCCCGCGCACTGCGATGAAGAGTGGCCCCCGCTCGCCACAACTAGAGAAAGCCCTCGCACAGAAACGAAGACACAACACAGCCAAAAATAAAAAAATAAAATAAAATAAAATAAAATAAATAAAAAGCACACTTTAAAAAAAATATATATCTCTTTTCACTTAGTATCTATTTGTACATTTAAACATACTGATCCTAATGGTTATAAGATTACACAGAAATAAATAATTTATTATTCAGCATTTAGGTTGCTTTTAATTTCCTGCTGTTAGGAAGAAGATCTTTGTAAAATGTCTTTGGGTGAATCAGAAATCATTTTTAGGATAAATTCCTATAAGTGATGTTACTCAATACAACCATAAGAAAATTTTAAAAACTTTTGGTAATATTTTCAAATTGTACACTTTGCAAGAACAATCTATTTTAAAGCTGTTCAGTTAGGGTCTTAGATTAGTGACAATTTCCATTCTCACTTTCATTCTAATATTGGTTATTGTGTTGCATATTCCTCAGTACTCTGTGCAAAATGCAACATTTTCTCAAACATTATTCACTTACCTTGCTCCTTCAGTTAAGAGGATTATGGTGATGGATAAATAAAATTGCAGAGTGGAGATAATTTCTTGGAATGACAAAGCCTCTGCATATATTCAAATTTGACTTCTGCATTCTCTGGTTATTGCATTTTCAGAGTTAGTTTTTATCGGGGAAGATTTCACCTGTGTTCGTGAAAAGCAACAATGCATTTTTCAGCATAACTCACTGAGGTCAATCTAAATACCACACACTACCCTAGTTTTGTTGCTCTAAATACCATTTTTAGCATTGGGAATCACCAGAGAAAGGGAAGGAAGTAACCCTGAGCTACTTCAGCTCAATTCAACAAACGTTTATTTATTGTCTATGACATATCTGACTCCATCTAGGTACAGGTACTGTAACCATGTCAGTTGAGGCCCAGTTACCCTGGGTATTACATTTAGCTCTGGAATTTCCTCACAGCTAGCAGAAAATTCCTAATACTTGGGATTATGTCCCATATGGTGCCCTGTGCTAGTCTTTCTATATAATAATTATGATTTATGCTTTTCTCACAAGAGCTATCCTGTAGTATTCAATTCTGAGAAGTAAGGAAAAGAAAGTGTTTCATATTTTCTAGACATACATCAACTGGAAATTGACCGATTCCCTGAATATGCCCTTAATATTGGTTAAACAGAGTCAATACGCGGGAGGTTTTTGCTAGTCACTTTGAATCACCATAAAAGACTGTGGATGTAGCTCTGAGAGAATATGATGGATGCTCAGTGCAGGGTAAACTTAAGAAAGAAACTCAAAACTCGATTTAAGAGATAGAAAGGAAATGTAATTTCAAGAACATAAATCAAAGTTTGTTTCCTGAAATGTGTGTTTTAAGTGAATCTGATGTTTTGCCGCTTAGTCAATAGAAATTGAAAGTATAAAGAAGTGAATTCTGAGATATATTTGTAGTCTTATCAGATATTGGGGTGCCGACGTCTCATTTAGTGTGGCGATACCCACTCACGGTGAAATATTATATCTCTCTATATATTTTTTTCTTCCTCCCTCCCTCCCTCCTCCCCTCCCTCCTTCCTCTTTCTTTCTTTCTCTCTCTCTCTTTCTTTCTCGCTCTCTCTCTTTCTTTCTTTCTTTCTTTCTCTTCCTTCCTTTCTCTCTCTTTCCCTTTCTTTCTTCCTTTCCCTCCCTCCCTCTCTCTCTCTCTCTCTCTTTCTTTTCTTCCCTTTTGTGTTACATGGTAGTAAGGAAGCCCCATCACATCAGAATTCTGCTCAGAAAACTCCTGGCAAGGGACACACTGCCAAATACAGAGTGAGTGTGTATGCCAGATTGAAATCTCCATGTGATTTTGTCATGCAGCATAATGAGCTGGCAGCTAAAAATGAGCACAAGCAGATTGCCTTTCCTTCCCTCTATTTGCAGTTATTCCTTTGGAGAATATTTGTCACCTTTGGATGGAGCTGAATTCCAAATATTTTGCTCATTTTCCAAATTCAATTTTGAAAAAATTCTATTTGCCCTATCAGACAGACGACCCTCCA
This sequence comes from Balaenoptera musculus, assembly GCF_009873245.2. Lineage (NCBI taxonomy): Eukaryota > Metazoa > Chordata > Mammalia > Artiodactyla > Balaenopteridae > Balaenoptera > Balaenoptera musculus. Next base: position 125,560,265 of record NC_045788.1, on the reverse strand, counting down.
ATTTATCAGCTCTGGCCTTAGATTACATTCTCCCACTTTTTAAAGATGCACATAATAGCATGGCTTTAAATGCACTGACTTAAAATTATCCTTTTAATAGGAGGAAACTCATTTTTTCCCCCAAAATGGTTTTCAGCACTGTCTTCTGTCTGAAAGTGTATCTGAATTCAAGAAGACCATTGTCAAATAACTAGATGTGTGTGTGTGTTAATAATGCTCAGAAATTGCCAGAACTCCTAAGATTAATTCTATCTTCTAACTAGAGGAGAAAAAAGAAAACAACAACAATTGTTAAAGAACATATCATTGTAAGTAAAATTTTTTTTTTTTTTTGTAGAAAACATATATTTTTGTCTATTAAACCCACAACTGAATATCACTGTTTGTTTGGAGCAGAACGACATGAAGCAGTTGATTAAAAAATTTTGCATATCTATACTATAACAGTAGTGTAAGTTAAAGCTGTATTTTAAGAAAGTTGTGGTTTAGTGGAAAAAAGTTCAGGGTCCTGAAAGAACAATAGCAAAAGGAGCCAATTATCTTTAAATTGTCTGGTTCAGTAGGAAGAATCCTTTCAGCTTTTTTCACCAAAAGCATTTTTAGCCAAGCCTAATATCACTATTTCATAATAGTCTGTGTTTTTCCTGGACCCTGAGTGCCTTTGGGTCAAATCCTGGCATTGCTATAGTGTTCATGATTTGGGGTAAGTTACACAAATTTCCTGAGAGTTGTTTTATTTGTCTGTTAAGACATGAGACACAGTGTGAGGTTTCACTGAGTACATGTGAAGAAAAATCTCAACTTTGTTAGATTTAGGATACATTGGTTCACTTATTCTGTCATTTGAACTAGAGAGCTACCAACTGGACCCTTGTCCCTTAGCATATATTTTACCTTCATTAAGAATTAATGAGCTTCCTCAACTTGGCAAAGGACACCTACAAAAACCCTACAGGCAACATTACACTTAATGGTGAAAGACTAAATGCTTTTTCCTAAGATCCAGAGCAAGACAAGGATGTCCACTCTCACCACTTCTATTCAACATTGTATTGGGGGTTCTAGGTAGGATAATTAGGCAATAAAATGGGAAAAATAAAGGCAGACAGATTGGAAAGGAAGAATTAAAACTATCCTTATTTGCAGATGGCATGATCTTATTATAGAAAATCCTAAGGAATTCACTAAAAAAACTATTAGAACTAATAAAGTTCAGCAAGTTTGCAGGATTCAAGATCAATATATTGAAAAATTGTATCTCTATATATTTGCAAAGAAGATTCCAAAAATGAAATTAAGAAAACAATTTTATTTATAATGGTATCAAAAAGAATAGTACACACATCAAAATTAAACAAAAGAAATACAAAACTTATGCTCTAAATACTGTATAGCATAGTTAACAGAAAACAATAAATGGAAAAACATTCTATTTTTCATGGATTGGAAGTCTTAATATTGTTAAGATGGCAATATTTGGCAATATTCCCAAATTCATCTACAGATTCAATGCAATCCTTTTCAAAATTACAGCTAGCTACTTTGCAGAAAATTACAAACTGCTCCTAAAATTCATATGGAAATTCAAGGGATCTAGAATAGCCAAAATGATCTTCAAACAAAAATAACAAATGTAGAGACTCACACTTTCAGACTTTAAAGCTTACAACAAAGCTATAGTAATCAAGACTGGCATAAGGATAGATATACAGAACATTAAAACAGAATTGAGAGTCCAGAAGAAACCCTCACATTTATGCCCAACTAATTTTTTACAACAATGCCAAGATCCTTCAGTGGGGGAAAGAATAGTCTTTTAACAAATGGTCCTGGGACAACTGGATATCCATACACAAAATAATCAAGTTGAAATCCTCCTTGATATCATATATGTAAGTTAAATAAAAATGGATCAAAGAACTAGGTGTAAGAACTAAAACTCTAAAACTCTTAGGAGAAAACATAGGCATAAATCTTTGTGATTTTGAATTAGTCAATGGTTTCTTAAATAGGACATCAAAAGTGCAAACAATAGAAGAAAAAAGAAATAATTAGATTTTATAAAAATTAATTTTGTACTTCAAAGGATACTGTGAAGAAATTAGAAAGTCAACAGAATGAGAGAAAATATTTGCAAATCATATGTTTGATAGAGGACTTGTATCTAGAATATGTAAAGAACTCTTACAAAGCAACAATAAAAAGGAAAATTACTCAATTAAAAATGGACAAACGATGTGGATAAATATTCCTTCAAAGAATAGATACAAATGGCCAGTAAACACATGAAAAGATGCTCAATATCTTTAGCCATCAGAGAAATGCAAAAAAAGCACAATAAGATACTACTTCACACCAAGTAGGATGGCTATAACAAAAATGACAGATTATAATTGTTGGTGAGAATGTGGAGAAACCACAGCCCTCATACACTGCTGGTAGGAATGTAAAATAGCACAGCGTCTTTGGAAAACAGTTTAGAAGATCCTCCAAATGTTAAGTACGGAGTTACCATATGAACCAGCAATTCCACTCCTAGGTATATATCAAGAGAAATAAAAACATATGCACACACAAAACTATGTATTAACTATGTTAATACACTAAAAACCATTGAACTGTACACCTTAAATGGATGAATTGTATGGCATGTGAATTACATCTCAATAAATCTATTAAAAATGGAATTAATGAATGTAAGTGGCTTTTAGCTTGTGTGGTATGAAAACATTTAAAATCACAGCATCCTTCCTATAAAAAGCAATCATATTTAGACAGGACATATCTAGTTGGAATAAATGGCTAAATTCATGTGGGTACCAAAAGCAGTCTAGTATGGAACATTTTCTGTTTAGCTAAAGTAGCCATTTGATGTAAAACAAATGAAAATGGAAAAGTCAAGTTAACCTGTAATTGATTTACTAGGAATGTTATGTATTGGCATGCACATAAGAGAAAATAAATTTTATACACATACATATACACTATATATATATACACTATATACACTATATACTGTATATATACAGCATATAGTTATATATATGCCTGTATATGCATGTATATATAGTTGTGTTTTTTTATATGTTTTTAAAAAATTATTATTATTATTTTTAAATTTATTTATTCAATTTATTTATTTTTGGCTGTGTTGGGTCTTCGTTGCTGGGTGCAGGCTTTCTCTAGTTGCGACGAGCAGGGGCTACTCTTCGTTGCGGTGCACGGGCTTCTCATTGCGGTGGCTTCTCTTGTTGAGGAGCATGGGCTCTAGGCGCACGGGCTTCAATAGTTGTGGCACACGGGCTCAGTAGTTGTGGCACGCGAGCTCTAGAGTGCAGGCTCAGTAGTTGTGGCACACGGGCTTAGTTGCTCCACCGCATGTGGGATCTTCCTGGACCAGGGTTCGAACCTGTGTCCCCTACATTGGCAGGCAGATTCTTAACCAGTGTGCCACCAGGGAAGCCCTTATTATTATTTTTTAATCTGGAGAATTTTAATATTTGGGGATGGATATTTTCAGTTACTTTTTTAAAAAAATATATACTATAGTGATCATGGAGAGAAAATGGAATCCAATATGTGTGTTGTATGTATGTGTCTGTGTTTATATACATATCTATATATATCTGTATAAAGTGTACTTCACATGTTGAATGAGTTAATGATTGATTTCTTACATTTTCAGCTGTGTCATTTTATTTTATATTTTAAAGCTCTGCACAGAGCATCTATAATAAATAAAGCAATGGAGTGAATGCAGGGACTTCCAGGCATATCCAGTAATGAGTGCTTCTAAAATGATACAATTTCATCTTATATTTTAATGTTACTTCTCTTCAGGGTGTTATGTTTGTGCTATTGGAAAAATGTTAAATTATTGTTTGCATACTCTGAAGAATATTGTGCCTGAGAGGAGACAACTTTTTGTATGCAGAGGCATAGGCAAGTGGGAAGTTCCTTCTTCCTGCTTGTACATTTCAGGAACGTAACCAGGGAACAAAACAGGTTACTAAAAAGAGAAAGAGTATAGGACTGATTGACTGCTCATTTAAAAATTGGCAAGTGTCCTATGTAGCTAGCTGGCTTGAAAATTATCCCAAACTAGAGTCATTGCTGCTTAATTGTAGACATGCCTAAGCATCCAACTCAGTCTCTCCAAATGACACAAGTGCTTCTTGTATGATGGAAATGCAGGTGAATGTTTCCTACATGCCTAGAGTACCAACCTAGGTTTAGTTTTAGATGCTCAAATGAAAGCTATGCCATACTGGTTTCTTTCTTTCTGATTCTCCTCACCATGTCTGAATACAGATACTGGCGTGAATGTACATTAGCGTATAGTTTATAAACAAGATGAAAGCAACAAATGAACAATGTTCCCTATTGATCCCTAGACCATGTACTGCATTAAACATACAGTGTGAAAGTGGTAATGAAAGTGGGTAAATCTTTGTGCATTTATTAAAAGTTACAATCTGATATTTAAGAATTTTGAAAACCACTTCAAAGTGAAATGAGTATTTTAGTTGATATTTGGGTTATCTTTGATTATTAATATAAAAGAATTAGATAAAAATTATCTAAAATGTTGGCAATTTTTACATAGTTAGAACTAAGTATTTTACTGCTCCTCTGGCTTTGCCCTCAACAGAATTATTTAATGATTATAAATAAGTGATATCTTTTTTTTGTTACCTTAACAACCCCTAAAATTAGCTTCAGGGATTTCCCTATCCATCATTCTATGTAGGCTAGCTGGGGCTCCACTCTCATCTTCAAAGTTTGGAAAAGTGACTTAGGCCAAAGCCATTTTGTTTAGAGATGGGCAGATGACCAAAACTAAGCTTTAAGTATGAATCGTATGACCTATATAGGAACACTCAGAAAGAAATTTCCTTCTTATCTGTTGGTTAGAAATTAATGGGCTGCTACCATGTAACCACAAGGGAAGGATCTTTCTGAGGTTGAGGAGTAATGCTGAGGTTGCCCAAGAAATTGTAAGAAACCAGAGCCCGAATATATTATTAGTATTCAGCCAGTAACACAAATCAATAAACTACTTTTTGCTTAAGACAGCTTCAGTCAGGGTTTCTATCATTTGCAGTGAAATGAACCCAATTTCACAAATTGTGGGAAATCCTCTTTACACTGAATAATTGCTTTTCACCAAAAACTGTAGTGTTTTAGAAGAAGTTAGATCTGGATGTGATGAAAATTGGCTAATTCTTAAAAATATCCCATTGGAATTACAACTTAAGAATTCTCATTTTTATCTTTGTCATTCTTTTCTTAGAAATATTGTTCTTTTCCTCCAATACAGAAGGTGGTTGAAATAATTTTATCAAGGCTTTACAAATTACGAGAAAGTAGATGGAAGTAAGACACGATGCCTTCAGAAACAAGGATCCTGCTGCATTTTGTGTTTCCATCTTTGATTTATTCCTTTGTGCAAAAGTAGTACATTGAATAGTCACAATCTTTAGGCATCCACAAAGCTACCAGGAAGAGAATAAGAGGCACAAATGAAATTTTAGCCTTATATCTTGACTTATGGATGATGTTAGTCTTGATCAGATCCTTATTTCAGGGATCTTCTGTATATCGACTTATTCACTTCTGAAAAAGATAGTTGTAGTCAAAGAATAAAAGTGCCCAGTGATCTCTGTTAAGCTTTGCCCACCCAGTACCCAGATAATTGTAGGCAGGAATTTGTATGCAACCACAGGCTTCTGACTCAGTGGTGAGGGGAGTTTGGTATCAGAGACTTACTTGAATAGACTGTAATAGTGATCATCCTTGATTTAAGACTTGGTATTCCTCCTCTATTCTCTGAAACTGAAGCTCACTCTCAGCACTCCTTTCTGCATTTTTCCTATCCTGTTAATATTTATCACTATTTATCACATGCCCTGGTTCTAATATGCAGGGACTGTTGTTCAGGTTAACTTTGGCTGAACTTTTGAATATTTCCTCCTTTTCTCCAGTCTTCTCTTTCTTCAGTTAGATTGTGGTATAGTTTGATCAGGCAGTCAGACATTCAAAGGGGTCATCATACCTAATTCCAATTTCAGTAAAAAATTAAGTAGGTATATATATGTATTTATAAATTTTTTCTGGCTCTTCTCAGAGCACGAGAATTCTGCCTTGCTTGTTCTCACCTTTCTTCTAGAAAATAAAACCCATCTCAAAGTGTTCCTATCTGCTGGCCTCTTGCTTCAAATACAGACTCCTTTAGCTTCCCTATTACCAAGCTTCACTCACACATGAGGAAACTTGGCTTTTAGTTGGGGCTGCTGACAACTCTGTCCCTGAATTTTTCTTTGAGCATTTTCAGCTGTAACCCTTGGATCCTGTCCTTCCTGACAAATCCTCACTGTCTATGGGACTTCCCTCTGGTGGCTGCCTTTCCTTAAAGGTGTGCCCTTGTCAGAGTTCAGCTTTTACTTCCTGACCCTGTGTTGATAATGCATTCTGGTACATCACATCAACTCTTTTCCCTTGGTTTTCATTTCTCTTTGCCTAGATGCCCAAAGGAATAGCAAAGTGTTTTTCAAGCTATGAGATACATTATGACTGGATTTTCATTGTGTTAAATATTGTAAGATATGGGCTTTTAAAAATGTTTCTTAGAAATCACCATTTCAGTGTTGGGATAGTTTAGAATCAGAGAATATCTCAAATTTTAAAAAAGGTGGATTTTGTTTGTATTCTTTATTTGGTCTTGCTTTAAAAAATATGTGAACTCATTATATAATAGCTAGTAATTCCAAGTAATTCTCTTTTGTTCTTAATTTAGTTCATTATTGTTATTTGGTATGAACTTCTAAATTTTATTTTTATTAATGGTGAGGAAAATCAAGCCAATAGTAAACATAGGGAAATACAGAGTCCATATGACTCAACGCATATGAACAATACCAACAATTTAACACAATGTGAAATATGATTTTTATTTTTCAAGCTTTGTGTGTTAGCTTGACTTCTGGGAAAATAACACTTTCCTTGGTCTGCTTTGAAAACAGGGAGTTTTCTCTCATCGACTTTCCTGAACTTTGTTAAACATTTGTTGCTGTTTTCTGCTTGTCCTCTCTTTCTCTAATTAAATGGTGATAGAGTTTGACAAGACAGTCAAAAATTCAAAGTGACATATGGAGGCTTTCCACTCTGTTTTCTATCTGGGAGAATTATGAAACAAGAATGAGGGAAAGGGGGAGGAATGGTGAAAAATAGAGAGTTATTGCAGTGATGAAGGGCAGAAGGAAATGTGATGTGAGACAGGAATGAAGCCAAACAGATAAAAGAATTGGGGATATGCATTGGGTCTTTCACTTTATTTTTGCAAATGGGGTCCCTGACTGAAACAACATTATTACTGAGGATGGAATTGAAAGAGCATGATGCCTGCCTCCTTCTCTCTCTGCCTTCCTTTGTTTTTCTTTTAACCTTTTATTGAAAAATGACACTTTCCAGTTTCTCTTACCTCCACACTACATATACTGTTTTATTACACTTTCAAGCTGTTTAAACTAACTTAAAAGATTGACTTTAAAGTTTAAGTAATTAAGTATAGAATTAATGCAGAAAATGTTAAAGTTATGAGTCTTCTGGCAACTTAGAAATAAAATGGCAAATTGACTCCCAGATGCAAGATGATCCTGCATCAAGATCTATAAACCAGAAGAAAAATAGATTTAGCTAAAAAATGAATTCTTCTGCAATAACAATAACTTCTGTTTGGCTGATTTCAACTTTTAAAAAATTAGAAAATGATTCTTGTCTTTTGACACAGCCAGAATTAATGAGAATGAATGGGAACTATTGCAAGATGAGAAAGTGTTATCCATTAATTGTGACAGGAAAACTATACTCATTTGTTTGCTTGGGATCTTACAGTCACTTTTCATGTGAAGAATTAATTGAATGCATTAAACATGTTAATTTAAAATCAAAATGAGCGTTTCTTTGCTCACCCTTGAGTAGGCACATGCTGAGTGACATGAGTAGGAATGGTGCTCCATATGATGTAGTGAATTGGCTTTTTCTCTGAGTACAGATTGTTTAAGCAATTGGAAAATCTTCATTGCTTACTATGTATATTAAGGCATAGGTTAGGCAAAAGTTCACTAAAGCTGTTGATTCGTCTGCATATGAAATGTCAACTGCTATCCAGGAGAGAGTGGTAAATGTTCCACAGCCTTGTAAATTTGCCTAATAGAGGAGAGAGTGCATTAATTTACCATTAACTTGTTAAACCTCATTGCAATATTTTCACTTTTTATACACTTTATGGGTCGATTGAAATAAAAACTGCAAGAGTTTTATGCAGTCAGAGGAAAAACATAACTAGGTTTTGCCTTTTGAATACTATCATAGAACGTCAGAATGTTTTAGTCTACAAACAGTGAAGGTTATTCATTGAAGACAGATATGAACTTCCAGATGGTAAGTAAAACACTTTCTAATCAATTTTTATTTATACCTACTGTAAAGATGCTGCTTTAGTAAGTGAAGACTACAATACACTCTTTGGTGGCATCTAACATCTTGTGTAATGCTTGTAATAACTGAAAGTTCTGAAGAGAAACAGGATAAGGTTGACAAATTGAAAACAAGCATGTTGCTACCTGCTTGCCATCTCAGAATTTCAATCAAGCTGTGGTTGAAAATATTAAGAAAGGATTCTTGTGATAGCATAGAAATTACTAAGAAAGGTTATATTGGTTAGAGTTTACATAAAGAAGATAATTTAACATAATTCTCATTATAAACATAATTTTCATTAAATCCATGGCTGTGCGTGGGCATAGGTTTGAGTTTCCTTACATTCTGTACATTACGTTAAATGTTGTTTTTTAAAAAACTGGTTTTTTTTCCCCCCCAGAAAATATGTTAAAACAAATAGCCAACCATTGGAAACATCTTTATTTTTTGTATTGGAGAAAAAATGCAAATATTTTATACTGAATTTTTACATGTATTATGAAGCCACATTTTCCCAAATCAGTGAAGAGTTATAGGAAGAAAAAAAATAGTTTGACTTTATTCATTCCCAAAACGTATCTATATTTCATATCCTATCAAATGGACTTTATGATGTTCTTTTTGAATATTTGCAGTCATTATCTGGAAAATGTAAATATTTTGAAATGTGTCATCAAAGGTATATATTATTTTCTATATTTTAAGCTAGCCAATATGAAGAAACATTTTTGAACCCTGCAGGTAGGATTCTTTAAAAACAGATTAATTCCTTCCAAATAGCATCACCTCTATGTAAACACAAAGTATAATTAAAACTGTAAGAGGGGCGGGGCAGATGCAACCTATAGCAGCCCTGCTCAGACATTGGTCCGCACAGCAGTGGCCCCTCCCGCTTCCCTCTCCTCTGTATAAAAGGAACCTGAATTCAGACTGGGACAAGATGGTCTTTTTCAGATGCTAGTGTGCCATCTTCTCAGTCTGCTAGCTTTCCGATTAAAGTCATTATTCCTTGCCCCAAAAACTCATCTCCCGATTTATCGGCCTGTCTTGCTGCGAGCAGAGCGAGCTTGGGCTGGGTAACAAAACTACATTTTAAGGCTTTGTACACTTGTATGATTTTAGGTGACTGTGTTTCTTTTATGTCTTTGCTGATTGTCTCCCATCCTTACTTGCCCCATTCTGGAGTGCCTTCCATCACTGTCCTAGAGTTTGGTTCTGTGAGTTAAGCACACAAGTTAGTCTTGTCTGTGCAGTTGGCTAAATTACTCAAAAAAAAATTTTTTTTTGCTCCATCTGATGCCTTTAGTCATAGAAACCTAACATCATACCCAGAGGTCAAACAACCTGAAACTCACCATAGATAGCCACTCTCTTCATTTGCAATCCTCCTCCTTACCCCCAGAATGAGAAATTCTAGTACAAAAATGGGCTTCTGAATTATAGAACTAGTTTTATTTAAATTGCTTGGAAAGAAAATATCACTTCACACCGAAAACTCATTTGTTCCTAAGACCCCGGCTAACATGTGTTGCTCCTTTGAGCAAACTAGAACTCTCCTCTCCCCACACGAACACACATACCTCCCTTTGAGTAGATACAGCTCTGTGGCTGCACAAAATTTTTAGCAGAGCACACACTAGATTTCTGCTGCCATGTGCTCCTCAGCTGGGCACCGTTCTGCAGGGACCCAGCACGTTCAGTCCTATGTAAATTGTAATCTCCAGATTAAAAGATGTAGAGACGATTTCTGAAAAGAAATAGGTGATGGATAAATTGGAAATTGGAATAAACGTGCATGTACAAAATACGAAGTATTTAACTTTTACATTATACCGATAGGTTTAATTTTGACTATATTAATAATACATGTTTATTTTAGTAGAATTCAAACATAAAGAAAAAAGAAAAGAAAAATACCAATTTTCCCAGAGTTAGCTGTTATTAATATAAAGTTTTCATATTGTTTTTATTTTTTTCCAACAAAGCTCTCACGTATTTATTACTGAGCCAAAGCACTAGTGTAGAAACACTGACACAAAGAGAAAAATCATTTTCCCAATAAAACACATCCAGCTGTTCAGATAGTAGTGATGTTTTCAGAGTGGTATGGTAAGACTTAAGAGACCCTGACACAGAATAAATATGTGTGTCATCTCACATAGGGCTCCTTATAGACCCAGCTTGGTTCTTCTCCATTGTCTTCTCTTGGAGTTGTACCTGATTTTATTACCAGTTTTCATTCGAATCCCTTGGGGAATGGGACAATTCTTTCATTTCTTGGCTAGGAACCTCTTGATCCTGAGAGTCTTATGACAAGACATGGCAAGGAACAAATGCAACTGCTCATAGGATGGCAGAGAAGAGCAGAGACAGCTGTTTTTATTTAAAAAGAAAGAATAAACATTACTCAAGTCACTTAACACTTATGTATATTGTAACAATAATTTCTAATTTTATAATGTTTCAAAATGGATATACCAAAATTTACTAATCCTTAGTTGTTGGAAAAGTGAGTAGTTTTAAGTAAAATATCTTTCTACAACTTGAATTTCTGATGTTATTCATCTGAATAATGAATTATTTGCCTTTTAATGACAGAAAAATTTCCATCCAACCTAAAGTAGAGGTCACTGCTAGGGAACAGTCTTTTTCTGTTAACATGCATTATTAATACTATTGTAATTATAACCACATTGCTACTGGAGAAAATTATTTTATTATGAGTTTCAGTGTCTGATATTAAGGATTAGATTTTATTCTCCATACTGCAGTTTTAATAGCATAATATATCAAGGGTTTATTTACTGTTTTAGGTAGAGCCACAGATTTGTTTATTTATAGACTCTTAAGTAACCAGATTGCACAGCTGAAAATAATTTGCAAATTTGATTCATTTTCTGACTTAATCAGGCTTCAACTTTAAGAACATAAATACTGAAACACAAAACATTATTTCTATTGTGATTATTCTAACTTGGAAAAGTGTAAGAAAGTAATATTATTGCCTATGGTACTATGCATGTTGCTATTTCTTTGCTTGAAAAGACTCCTTAACTAGAAAAATTGTTTATATCACTGTTTTAATGTTTGCACTTATTACACATGAAAACATGGAACCACTTAATCGAAGAAAAAATTGTCTAATTTCTTTCCTGTGGACTGACAAACACTGGGGGTGCAAGAGATATTTTTCTATCTATTTAGACATAGTTGCTTTTAAGCCAGTGGTTCCCTCTTTTACCACCCACTAAGTGCTTCTCTCAGCATCCAAGGTCAGTGGCTATTTTCAGTGAAAATTCTATTAACTGTAACTCATTGGTATCATTACTAATCAGATAGTATCTCTCTAATAGCTAACCAGGATTTCTTATAGTAAACTGGAGTAATTTTCAAGGATATATAAAGTGACTGGTATTCTTACCTAAACCACAATTTACCTGTGGTACTCTGGACCCAACGAACACCTGTGACTGTCTGGCTGTGGATGGCTACTGCTAATAATGCAGATGCCCAGGAAGCCAAGACAATTGAATTTGACCATGGGATGTCCAGCCTCTGTTAATGAACCAAACATTTGCCACTGACTTGCAGGCTTCCACCCCAGCACCCATTGAGACACATTCATTCTGCTTCAAAATGCATCAGTCATAGGAAGGTCAGAAGCACCTCTTCCATGCTTTATGGGGCAGCATTTTGTTTCTGCTCCTGGGAAGTAGATACATGTGTGAGCACACACACAATTGCTTTCTGAGAAAAGTCTTTCCTTTCAGATATTTCCACTGCCCACATCCATGGAGGTTGGGGAAGAGTCCTGCCCACACACCTCGCAACCTGGATGCTACGTTGTGCATAACTCACCCTGTTACACAGCCAACTGAGGCAACGCTTCATTTAAAAGAAACAAACTCAAGATGATGCTTCGTCCTTGTCTCAATTCATAGCCCCACGAAGTTTGATAAGTAGGCTACACGACTGGACATTCCTTTTATGCCTCTGCTTCACGTTTCCCAAAATTATGTCCTAATATTTTACAAAAAAGCCATTTATGAAAAAGCCGTATGTCTGCATTTCAATGAAACTTGCTGTTGACCATATCATTTATTACTTTGTTCCTAGGGACTAATACCACTCAGAAAAACAAAAGGGGAGGGGTTTAAAAAGTTGTTTTTCACATTGAATTGGTATATTTTCTATTGTTAGATAATGACATTTTCCTCTTTCTGTTGATTGCTAAGATACTCAGGTAAACTTTATGCTCATTTGTTGGTCTTTTCTTCAGCTACAGTGTATGGCTCACAGTGGAAGCTCAATAAATTTTTGTGATTTTTTTTTAGTGCATGCTAACTCAACTAGCTCTTGCAATGAATAAGTTTCCTCCCACACTTTTCTTCCTCTTTTTTCTACAAATCTCTTGATTAAATTAAATATGACAGGAGTACATGGCAACTTCTGGGTGGGATGGAAATGTCCTGTACCCTGATAATAACTATTACATGGGTGTATACAATTGTTAAAATTCACCAAGCTGTATCTCTTTAAGAATAGGTGTTGTTTATAGTATCCAAATTATACCTCAATAAAGATGACTTTGAAAAAGGGTGTACAGAGTCAATATTCATGTGTTGAGTGCAGTTCCTTTTGGCTTGCTAAAATATCAATGCTATCTTTACATGAAAGAAACATATTATTTCAAAATGTAATAAAAAGTATCCTTGAGAAAGCTTGCAATATTTATATTAAAGATAGCCACTGTGTTTAGAAGTGAGAACAAGAAATTGAGTCATATGAAACAGAGGCAAGTCTCAGGTAGAAAATTAACTCAGAGTAGAACCTTGGGAAATGCTTCCTCTTTTGTAAAATTGGACCCAGTAGCTTCTCATTAAGATTGCAGTAAGATTTTGTGTTTCTACAAGAATTCTGCAGTCAATACGTAGTAAATATGTATTTATATATGTATTTTTCTATTGTATTAACAAAAACCTAAATGGACAGTTTACATAATCTTTTACAAGTCCACGTATATTAAAATGCAATATCCATGATTCCATAGAACACAGGAAATGGAATATTTTAGCGGTCATACCACGCATACCAATTCTCCAGGTGTGTTATCAAAAACCTGTAAGAAGCATTATTTGGGGACCTCTGCTAGGGCCCAGACCCAGGATTCTGGGTGTGAGGTCACAGAATTTGGTATTGTATCCTTGAAATTTGCTAAGAATTTGCTAAAAAAGTAGAGCTTAAGAGTCTTCACCCCCCACAATGTGAGAGATATGTTAATTAACTTGATTGTGATAAATATTACACAGCATATACATATATTAAATCCTCACATTCTACACTTTAAATACGTACATTTTTTTGTCAGTTATACCTCAATAAAGCTGAGAAAAAAGAATTCAGGATCGGAGCTATAACAGTTCTGGGTCATGTCTCCCAGCGGACCCTCAGACCAAGATAAGAAGAGCAAGGTGATGCAATAACCACATATGGGTCGCCTATCAGCAGAAGGAGACTGAAGAGAGTGATAAATGGGGAAACAGAATGCATCTCACAATCAAATTAGACACTTTTAATGATTAGGAACAAAAGATATAGATAAATCAAGCCAGTTACAAATGATAACCTAAAATGATAATAGACGTAGCGACAAAAGAACAAATCATTTAAACAAAAAAATGAGCCAACTGAAGGCAATCTATTCACTTTGAGTCTGAATAAGAGAGGCAGAGAGAAAAGTTCAGTGTCATAAAATACAAGTAACATCTAAATGTTAAAGCAGAGGCCACAACATCAGATGTTATAGAGACCTGGGAGGATGAGGAATAAGAAAGAACACACATAGGTATGAACACACACGTTTCCCCCCCCCCCGACATATGCCCTTCTCCCACCAATAGTCTCATACTTTGTGTGTTTGAAAGAAATGATCCAAAATATTATTAAAAGAGAAGTCAGATGTAAAGGTATTTGTGGGTGAAGAAGCTGAGGCAGGGATTGTAGACTACGCATTTGAGAAATGGGATGGTATAATATTAGCTACAGAAGGTATCAGACTTGAGGGAATATTTTTAGGGTGTGCAGATGTGAGCAGTTTTGTGATCTGATTGAAGGAAACAGACAGGAAGATCGAGGATGAGAAATGTGTGTAAAGGTGTCTTTTGGGAGAGTAAGAAAATAAATGGATATTTAAGAAAGAATGGAGGATAAAGGTTAATTTATTCATTATTATGTGGCAGCCCCATAGGACATTGTCAACAGGGCACTAATAGGGGTTGGGTATTGGCTCAGGAAAGTGTGGATCGTGTTTGTTAAGGAGTAGAATGGAGTCACATATAGAATTGAATTTTGGAAGAAAGGATGGAGGGAGGGATATATGTTTGTATGTACATATTTGCCTTAGTATGTTTGGAAACTATGAATAATAGAGGCAGGGTGCTGGGGGATAGATGAGGACACGCTAAGTACATGGCTTGGTGAGTAGGCTGAGTTATGTAACTCAGATTAGGATTATCGGTCTTTAACAAGTCCCAAGTTCTAGTGGGACAGTTGGTGTGATGTTGTAAGGCTGAGTCGATTTGCTCAGTGGTAGAGCAGGCAGGGTCATAGAATGGCTGCTGGAAAATCTGCATTAATATCAACAGCCAACACTTCCTGAGCATTACAAAGTGGAGGGCACTCTTCTAAGCGAGCTGCATAGTTCAACTTATTTATTATTTATATGAGATAGGAGCTATTAATATCTCCATTTTTTTTTCAGAGGCACAGAGAATTTAAGTAACTTGGCCAAGATTTCACAGCTTGTAAATGGAGAAGCCAGGCGTAGGACCCAAGCTTCTGACTCTAGAGATCACGCTTTCAACCACAACATTATTCCGCCTCCCACATTAGTGAACTCAATGAGTTGCTAAATGAGAGTCCTACTTTCTCTTAGGCTGCTCTTCAAGGGAAGTTTCAGGCCTACAAAGGAGGTCTGGATAAACTTGCCCTTCTCATCATCCAGAGCAGGCCCTGTGCTTTCTGCTGGGTAGAGACTCACTTTCCTTTCTGCCTCCAAGTGCGCATGTTCTCATTTTCTGCCTCATGTTAGCCTGGGCCGGGTACTGGGTATTGGCTCAGGAAAGTGTGAACCGTGTTTGTTAATGAGTAGGATGGAGTCACATAGAGATCTGAATTTGGGAAGAATGGGTCAGTCTCATTCATTTTTTCCCCATAAACCTACAATTACTTCCCAGACTATCATAAGATTACAAAGGCCATTGAAGATAATGGGGATTGTTTCTGTCACCTACTGCTGTGTAAAATACCATATCAAAATTTAGTGCCATGAAAAGATGACCATTTGTTATTTCTTATGCTTACGAAATCTTGGAAATTATTGGCTTTCCTTAAGCGATAGAGAGTAATAGTTACTAGTATTTATTGTCATCAACAGGGGAAGCAGTAGCACGATACAAACAACCCACAACCAGGTATTGGAGAACTTATACCTCTTCTATTCCTGGCTCCCCAATACCCTCGAGTCAGGGGTGTGAAATGTGGGGATGGTCACAGACTGTGCTAGGTGACTCCAGGAATGTTTCAATGAACTAACATAGTGTGTAAAAAGAGCATTGAATCAAACATAAGAAGACTTGGGGACAGTCCTGTTTCCACCATTAGGAAGCTATGCTAACTTGGGCAAATCATAGTCACTTAAATTCTGAGTCAGTTTCTTAGTATGACCAGTGGGGCAGATACTCACCTCACTGGCTTGTTACAGTGTGGCAGTGACAATCAGATTAATAATGTGTGCAGGGCACTTTGAAAAGGGTAAAACAGTAAGCCAGCAATACCTAATATGTATTAGAATCTTTCATACTGTGTTCCTATCTGAAATGCTTTACACGTTATTAAATTGTCTATGAAGTTGGTGGTATTATTCTTATCTTGCTGTTGGGGACCCTGAGGCACAGAGAAGGTCAATAATTTGTCCAAAGCCAGGCCAGCTCATAAGTGGTTGAGTGAGGAACCAATGAGAAGGTGCTCAAGGCTGACAGGAACCAAGGAGAGAGGGGCTTGCTCCTGATAGGAAGGGAACTAGAGAAGCCTGTAGTAATTCCTCTAGGTGCTGTCATGATGGCACAGAATGAATGGATCCAGTGGAGGCAGGGGCGGGTGTCTGCATGGGGCTGACAGGGAGTAGCTGAGTACAACCTTGCTTGACTATTGGTTCCTCTTCTCTTGGAGGCATTAGATGTGGCAGAGGAAGGCTATAGTGCCTCAGGCTTTATCTCAAGAGGCCACTAATCAGTCCTTCAGTGAACGGTACCCCAACTTCTTCCCTCAGGAGCTAGAGGCTCTAAGCAAGGGCTTTTTAGTCACTTGGTTTTATACAGAGAAATGAGCTTGGTCCTTAGTGATTTTGTTTACTACACTAGAATTTATATCTTATTGTTTCTTTCATCCTATTTTTCATTCTGTGAAACAGGAAAGAAGATAAAATGTAAGCTTGATAACCTTGGGGTTAGCCCAGGCCCTAGATGCTCATCTTCCAAGGCCTGAGTCAGAATCCTTAGCTGAACATTCAGGCAATTTCCTCTCCTCCCTACAGAGAGTGATGATCCCTAGGACTTTGGAGAATGCAAACCATTCCATGCATAAAATTAATGCTGTAATAAAATTAGACAGTGAAAATCCAGGAAAAAATTCACTCCCAAATTGTATGCACCCAGCCTGACAAGTGGATTGACTTGGCAAAAATACTGCTTTCTTACAATTTGTACATTTATTAGCTCTCTAAATGATACCTATAAAGTTGACTGTGGCCTTGACTTTCCTAACTTTGCCAAGTGCTTATAACTTCAGTTGAAAGTAAAATCACTGATGAAGGATAAGATACTAATCAGCTGCTATTTATTTAGCAAAACATTGCTTCATTTCCTCCTTTAGGGAACCACTGTGCTACAGCAAAAGAGAGGAAGAGATGATCTTAAACTTCAAGGGATTCCTAAAAGGGAGACTGTCAGATGAAGAAGAATTCAAAAACCAAAGGAAGGACTAGCTCACTGGAGCCTATCTTTTCAGTGGAAATCCAGAGAAGTTGGAGAGCTGCCCTCCTGGGACCATGTTGTCAAGAGGGTCCCAAGAGGGAGTGCATGTACATGAGCCAAGGTGGAGAAAGATCTGGGCCACTTTCCCACGTGCCTAGCTAAAGGAGTAAGCCATGAAAGACCACTAGTATACGCACGCCAGAATCTAACCATGACAGAAGGTTCTAGTGAACAGAGATGTGTCACAAAAGTGAAAATCAGTGAGAGCAGAGTGGACAAGGATGAATGAGTCAAGATATATGTATGGTGGGTACTTAGGGCAAAAACCAAGACAAAAGCTAGTATACAGGCCTTGTGTGTGCCTCTCTCTTTGTGGCTGGGTATACGTGGCCTCTTTTGTAATCTGTTCTAGAAAGGCTCCCTGAAAGCCAAGGACTCCCAGAGTTATCCCTTGATGGATGTTGTCTACAAACAAGTCATTGTCCTGAACCAAACTAGATGAGTCTGAGAATGGTAGTGGAGGAAGAAAGGTCTGGGAAATTCCAAGGGAAGGAAGGAACACACCAACTTTTATATCTGGCCTGGTGACCTGGGGTAAATAAGAGTGGTCTCTATTGGAGAGTATGTGCGGAGAAGTGCCCACCAGAATAAATAGAAGAAGGACAAGGCTCAGTAGAATGTCTTCTTGTAAGTTTTTAGAATGCCCTCTGCACTCGCTCATTTCTAGCAGAGCTGTTGTTCCTGGCTGACCTTTTAATCGTGAGAGAAAGTAGCCGTTGATGCCATGTGAATACTCTTGTATTCAAAGACACCCCTGGAATACAAATGGGTATCTTTGGGGTTTCCACTATCAGCTCCAAGGTCTCCCAATCACCAGAATACCAGGAGCAGCATGAAACCTACCAGATGTAATATAAGACTGAAGAAAGCATAGCTTTTGGCTGGGCAAAGAATCATTCCAAGGCTTACTGTTCACTGCCCTCCATTTGGAGGACAGAGGTGTTTTTTAATAAAACAACATTCAAGAAAAGGATAATAATACCTTTTGGGT
This sequence comes from Balaenoptera musculus, assembly GCF_009873245.2. Taxonomy (NCBI): domain Eukaryota; kingdom Metazoa; phylum Chordata; class Mammalia; order Artiodactyla; family Balaenopteridae; genus Balaenoptera; species Balaenoptera musculus. The sequence continues at coordinate 125,541,701 of NC_045788.1, read as the reverse complement.
GAGGACCTGTGATTCCCCACAAAATGCAGTGGTTGTAGAGTGGGCATAGATTTCGAAATGTAACTCTACTTTTATCTTCCTCATAAAGAATGTGGGGTGAGAAGATTTACCCACGTACCGCCAAATTTCCAGTTTTCTTTTCTTTTCTTTTCTTTTTTGATTAATTCTGAAACTAGCTTTGCAAGATTATTTTGAGAAACGAATTGGAATCTGTCACAGGTTAGTGTAATTAAGCTGCAAAAATTAAGTTATCCAAACATTTTTTTAAAAGTGAATTGAATGTTTAGCGATGAATGTATTTTGTTTTTCACATTAATTACCTTTTAACATTTTATACAAACTTTACATCTAGTTTCTAAGTATCTCTCAGTTTGGGGACACTTATTCAGCTAATTTTAGGAATGCAAATTGTATTAGAAGTGAGGGGCAGTGGAGTTTAGAGCTTATTTGTATAGATATTTATAAATGTCTGTGGTCTTATTGACTAACTGAAAACAAAGATTTTGTTTTATATATATATATATATATATATATGATTTATCTGATGAGAGTTTGTAAGAGGTGATAAGTTCAAAATGATTTTTTTTGTTCCAGCTGTACGGCTTGTAGTCAAGCTTTGGAGATTGCTTTAGGAGAGAAACACTCAAAAATTTGAGACTTCAGATAAAAGCACACATTTTGTTGCCTGAAGCAACAGAGAGAAGTCAAGTTGGCTGGCAAAATTTTGTCTCATCTTTTTTCTTCCTTGATATATAATTGCTCTTTAGTGGTTTATAGTCACTGAAAGTTCTCATCTTTCTACATGTAACACATTTCTGTAGAAATTTTAAAAGAACAAAATGAACACTGTTAATTGCACTGTTATCTCCCTTCTAAGCTTGGTTATTTGTAAACATTTAGAACAAATTTCTTTTCAGAAAGTTGATTGATTGGCTGACCCCATTTTGAATAATGTAGGGCAATCTATTTCATAGAGAAAAAAGATAACTCTATCTTCTATTTGGAAGCAGCTCAACTTAAAAAACCCAGGCATCTTTAGCGTTCAAATAATCAAAGTTAAATTCCTTTCAGAAGCCTGACTTGATAGACCTTTCATTGTGTGTTTTGATTAACTGGCTGATTGATTGATGGGTCTTTTCCACATTGGGCTTTTCTTTTCACAGTTGATTGTGAAAGTGTCTGCAGTAAAAGGACCATGCTGTGTATTTTGTGAATGAATTCAGCTGTTAGTCTTTTATGTGTAGTTTAGACTATAGATCAGTAGGCATTTGGACTTCAAGGCTGTGCTTCAGCTTCTTTATTCTTTTAATGATGTATTTCATATATCTAATACATAAAATATACACTATATCAAATTACAATACAAAGGTTATATTTCTGAAAAAACAATATTTAAAAGGTATGGCATTATTTAACTATAGCATCAATATTTTATTAATGAAGAGTTAATATTCAGTGGTTTAACTATTTCTGCAACTGTATAATAATACTTCTGAGTTCTGGCTTGTCCAAAAATCTTCCTGCAGTAATGGAGGGAGACATTTTCTACATGTGACCCCTATATGTTTGAAAAATTTTTAAAAATTTCCCAATTAAACTTCCCACAGATTCTAAAACCAGGGTGCTGAATTCAAATTCTGATTCCACATTTTGTCACTGTATGACCTTGAGTGAGTGAGTTTGCATAACTGCCCTGTGCTGCATTCCTTCTTCTCTATAACTAGGATCATATTACCTCTTATACTATTATGAAGATTGCATGAGTTATTAGGTACTTGGCATATAATAAGTTATAATTATTACTTTTTATTATTCTTGATAACCCCAATGTAGAGAATCGTCACTCACATCCATAAATTTCTAGGCGAGAAAGGATGTTGGCAACATATTAGAATTCCAGAAGGCCTGTTCTTTCTGAATCTTACTATAAGCGCCACTGCAATTAAATAATAAAAATCATGGGGCTTCCCTGGTGGTGCAGTGGTTGAGAATCCGTCTGCCAATGCAGGGGACACGGGTTTGAGCCCTGGTCTGGGAAGATCCCACGTGCCGCGGAGCAACTGGGCCCGTGAGCCACAACTACTGAGCCTGCGCGTCTGGAGCCTGTGCTCCGCAACAAGAGAGGCCGCGATAGTGAGGGACCCGCGCACCGCGATGAAGAGTGGCCCCCACTCGCCGCAACTAGAGAAAGCCCTCGCACAGAAACGAAGACCCAACACAGCCAAAAATAAATTAAATAAATAAATAAATTTATTTTTTAAAAAATCAAGATATTTCATCAATTTTCACTAAACAAACAGTTACTGATTATCTACTGTCACACTTTGTATTATCCTTTAAGGATACAAAGATAAATAAAACAAAATCTCTTCTTCGAATCTTAATAAAATTGGAAGGTTCTCAGGCACTTGAACATTTGTGACCTGCTTTGCACCTAGAGGTATATTCAGAGGCTGGGGTAACTGAATTGGTGTAAGGTGTTGTCCAGATAATCATCAATGTGATATGTGAAGATCTGTGTGGTCACATCTTTCAAAGGCCCCATAGAGCATCATTAAAGATATAAATTTCATAATTGAATTTTACTGATATTCAGAGAGGAGATAGAAGTTGCAATGCCCTTTGCCTTCAACACCTTGCAAACCTGGGGCCCAGGGTAATCTACTGGAGGGCCATGCAATTGCCCCAGACCTACTCGAGACACAGACCTGATTGTGGTGACATGAATCCACAAACTGGCCTAAAGATGAAGATATTTAACTCCAGCAAGGAATGGGAAGTTGTCTTGATAGAATTATAGAGAATTAAAATCACAGGGAGACATTTCTAGTCTAAAGATTAACTATAATACACACTGCTTTTGAAATTAATCCTCCTCATTTTATAAATGTCACCTACTTGGGGTGTTTGAGTATTCATGATGGTCAGAAGATAGCTGGAGAAGGGCTTTCATGAAAGACTAATAGTTATCCTAAAAAAGACAGAGACTTAAATACTTAGAAAGATACTCAGACAAATGTTAAATTTATGCTATATCATTTTCCATTGCTTTTGTTGGTTGAAATAAATTGAGTAAGCAAAAGGGGACACTGTGTTTTAGTGGAGAGAGGGTGGTTTTAAACCAGGCAGACATGGATGGAGAATAGGGTGATGTTGTAAAGGGATGTTGAATCCTAGCCTATGATTCTATATATGTAACCTTGGGTGAGATATTAAATATTTTATTCCTCTAGGACCTCATATGCATAAACCAAAAGCTGGTTTGTGGAGTAGTACTAATGTGTATAAAACACTTGGCAAGGCATCTGTGTGTCTGGCATTTCAACAGAGTCTCAATAAAGAGCAGTTATTTGTTTACTTTAGCCACTGTGATGAGTGCATCTAACACTGGACCAGCTCCAACCTCCCTTTTTGGAAAGTATTGTGTTACCTTCCATTCTGGGTTAGGTGACCCTACTTGCTTGCACATTTTCCCTACTGGAATATAAATTCTTCCAGGGCAGGAACTGAAACTTTGTCAATACCTAGTACAGAGTTTGCCTCTTAGAATTTAGTCAGTCAGTTTAGAATGCTGAGTTCCACTCTATGTACCAGAAGGTTCTAGACAATAATAAATTAAGTTCCGCAGAGAACAGAGATCTCCAGTGAATATAATTCTTTACCTGTGATAGACAGAAACAATAGATGGAATTTATCTTGATTTAAGCAACAGTTTTCTATTTTGCTTAATAACAGTATACCTTTGATTTTTTCTGGAATCACTTGAATGACAATTATTTAACAAGAGATTATTTTTAACTAATCTAATGTTTATCTGGTACAGTGTTATACTTGATAGGTACTGAGTGAAACACACTGAGGAGAGTAGTTTCTTTCAGGCATTATTTTTAGTACAGTGAACCATTAAATGTTACATAGTTCATTCTCTTGCCTATAGTAAAGCAACCATGAAAGCCAGCTGTCTTTCTTCCTTTAAATATTGATAAATGATAGAAACTATTTAATGCAGTGAAAATGTCAATTAACATGGCAAGCCACTCAAAAGTTACAATTAGTAATTTAAATGATCTTGAAAACTGAATAAATTTTCAGAACTAAATGGGGCAAAGCCCCACAAATCAATGTGTTTTTCTCCATAAAAATCAATCAAATTTACAATGAAGAAAAAACGATCATATTTTTAAACTCAGCTACAAAATACAGAGTTGCTAAACTCTTCAAATTCCATGAAATCATGGGTTATTTATTTTACTGTCCCCTTAGTTCATTACACAAGAGCAGAACATTTACCAGGACCCCTTAGGAGTTACACTGAGGTTATTGACTATTAGAGGCTGTAAATAGCAGAGGGGCACATTCACAGATTTCACGTCTTTGTTTAGTTACATCTTTATTTTTTGGATTCTTGTCAAAGTACCAGTAAAAATGTGCTGGATATGGGCATGTCTGTAGACTATTGCATTTACACAACAAATTGAGTCATGTTTTTCTTTTCTGTTTTCTAAACAGTGTCATTTAATCAAAAGGAGATCTGAGGGTGGGAGGGAGGGAGATGCAAGAGGAAAGAGATATGGGGATATATGTATATGTATAACTGATTCACTTTGTTATAAAGCAGAAACTAACACACCATTGTAAAGAAATTATACTCCAATAAAGATGTTAAAAAAAATAAATAAAATTAAAAAAAAAGAGGAGATCTGATTATTGAATGAAACCTAGACATACATTATGTATTTATTTATTTTTTTGGTCTCTGTAAAGGTAGCTAAAAGGCAAATTTCTGAATCTCTTAAAATCATGGCACAGTATTATCTGGCCCTATTGAATAGTTTTGTGCTCACTAAAATATAATTCTTTTAAAAAGTTGATTTAGGGTCTTCTTTGTTAGGAAAAAGCAAAACAAGATCATCATGATGAAAAAACAATAATTAATAACAATATAATGTTTTAAAGTTTATATCCCTATTTTCCAAGAAATATTTGACATTTCCTTATTCATGAAATACTTTCATGGTTTCTTTCCTACCTCACTGGTCACTTAGTGTTGCTCTTGACTTCTAGAACTCTAAGTGGAGCATCTTTTGGGTCCAATGCACTCCTATCTTCTCTGTTCCACTTACATAGCACATTACCAAGTGATCCCACCTAGCCCCAGGGCTTGGATTTCAACAGAGTGATGCAAAAACACATGTTTGCAACCCCAATCTCTTTGCTGAGTTTCAGACCCTTATGTTCTTTAGACTAAGGACCATTAACTGTTGGAGGTTTAATAGGCATGCCAAATTTATTATGTCCAAAACAGAGTTTCTGATCCCTCCTTCAAACCAGCAACTCTGCGGTCTTCCATATCCTGGTAAAAGATCCACAAGGGTTGTCTTATTGGTAAGGCCAGAAACTTGGGACTTCTTCCTATTTTCTCTCTCTTTCTGACGTCTGATTTCCAGTCCATCAAGAAATCGTGTTTATTCTAAATGGACACTTCTCCCCAACAGCTCTGTTCCTGCCCTAGTTTAGGACACCATCATCTCTTGCCTGAATAGTGCAATACCTCAGACTGTTTCCACTGCTTTCATTCTTACTCTTCCCACATCGCTCCATCCCACAACAAAACATCCAAGGAGAGTTTTTCAAAATTTTAGTCATAACCCCTATTCAAAGCCTTCCAAAGCCTCCTCTCTCAGTAACAGTCAAATCTAAACTCTTTAATCACGACCTGCCAGGCCTCACAGGAGCTGACCCACATCTACCCCACTCACTCATCTCATATCCCTCTCTTTCCTCCATATGCGATCAGCCTCATTCACGCTGGCTTTCTTCACCAGAAATTTTTCTGCAAGGTACGGATAGTAAATATTTTGGGCTTTTTAGGCCATTTCGTCTTTGTTGCAGCTCCTCCATTCTGCCAGTGTAACATACAAGCTCTGATGTACAGTATGTAAACAAATGAATGAGCATGGCTAGATTCCAATAAAACTTTACTTTTAGGGAGTGAAACTGAATTTCATTTTCTTTGTGCGTGTGTGTCATAAAATATTATGTTTTTATATTTTTTGCAACCACTTAAAATGTAAAAACCATTCTTAACTCATGGACTGTAGAAAACCAGCATGGGCTATATTTGGCACATGGAACCTAGTTTTCCAACCCTTGTTTGATGCTCCTTAGACACAATACGCTTGGCCTCATCTCAGGGCCTTTGCATTTGCTCTCCCATCTTCTGGACATCTAGATGCTTCTCCCTGATCTTTGCATAGATTTCTCCTTCAGATCATTTACGTCTCTGCTCCTACATCATTTCCTTGGAGAGGACTTTCCTGACAACCATTCCCTGCCCTCTCTATGCACTCATCTTGCTTTATATACTTTACAGCACTTATTTCCACTTTGAATTAAATTATTTAATGGTTTTCTTGTTCAATGGTCTGTCTTTTCTACAAGAATGTTGACTTTATATGGGCAGGGTCCTTGTCTTTTCCTCTACTCTTTTCTCAGCTCCCACTGAAATTATATTTAGTTGCTCAGTGTTTGCTGAATGGATGACCTTATAATTGGAGACATTGCTTTTGCTTAAGAGCACAGACATTATTGTAAAATGGACTAGGGTTCAAGTTTTAATTCTGTGATTTGTTGGCTTAACAAATCTGTCTGGTTTATCTAAGGTTTGTAAGCTTCAGTTTTTTAATTTTTCATTAAGAACATATGATTAATAATAATAACACAGAGGTTGACTGAAAGGATAATGCAGAAGATATGTTTAAAGAGCTTAGATCAGTGCCTTCTCTAAACCAGTAATAGACTTTACATGAGTGTGAATTCTTATTCCCTTCATTGGACAATAAACTTTGAGGGCAGAGATTATATATTTCTTGTCTACTAGTATACTCCTGGTTTCTGGCACATGGAAAGGTCAATAAATATTGCTGACTTATGAGTGAATGAAGGAATGAACTCTACAGAAAGTCAAGTGTGATACGTCTTTTAACATGCAGTGGTGGTATTAATCAAAGTAAATATGTTACCTTTTGTAAGATAATCATAGGAATTTGATTGCTTTATATCACTGTGTTCTAAACACTGGGTTCTTGATGGCCAACTATTAGTTGACCTCTGAACACTATGTGAAACCTGAGATCTGGGAACTTCAGTAGCTGGTGAGGCAGCTCTTTCTAAGTTCATCTTAGGAAACAAGAACATTTGATTCTAAGGAAAGTTAGGAGACTCATCGGAATTATTTATTAATCTACAAAAAATGAGGCAATATAGCATATCTAATAATATGATCTTCTCGGGTTCTTGCAAGAGACTTCGTTTTAGTTTGTGAGGGAACTGCAAAACTCTCTCTACTAAAAGTAAGGATTGGCAAAGCTGCAGTGTATGGAACTGACCCTCCAAAGAGTGCTCATCTGGGTCAGGTCTATAAGTTTAATGGCTCCTGGAATTGCATTCCAAGGGTGTTACATCTAAGAGTCCTCTTCGGGAATTCTGACTCTCTCCATTTGCAGACTTAGACCAACTTTTATTTTCTTAGATTACTCTGAACTTGCTCTTGATTGCCAGTAGTTTTTCCGGTCCACAATCCATGTGATTGTGATGTGATGTAAAAAGATCAATAACCCTTCTGAACTTTTCATTTCAGTCTAAAATCATTTCCTATATCCTATAATTTTGCCAAGAAAAAAGTTAAAAAGATATTGTTAAACTATTAGAACATATAAAACATGTATTTGAGTCTAATAAATATGATTGTACATTAATCATTTAAAGTATATCTTCAGGAAAATTTTGAATCACATGTATTTTTCTCCTCGCACTTGATTTTCAATGTACACATGGAACTGCACTGAAAACACCCCAGAAGGAAGAGGACAATTTTGAAATACGTTGTACTTAAAAAAAAAAAGAAAAACAGCTACAATAACAGAAACAGAAGGACATTACAAATTATATAGGAGCTGTATAGTTGGTATTTCAGTGTAGTCAAACATTTACTTTGAGCTGTGCTACCTGAAGTTCAATGTGGTCTGCAGAATATTTCAGTTCACTAACAGGGATTTGGTCAACAAATATGTGTTTGAGCTAAACTTTAAGGTAGAAAGTAAATTTATCTGCACATTTGCGTTTGATACCTTTGCTTCAAACATTGGTAAATTGTTCTAATCACAGTTTGAAGTGGAGCAATGCGATTCATAACCAGATTTGGTTTCCTTTAAATCACGAGAAATATATACTATATATGTTTATTTTGTATATACATAAATACTATATATTTTTCATTTATTTGTATTTATATGTGTTTCTATGTACATTTACATGTTTTTTGTTTTTGTTTTTGTTTTTAAATTTTTATTTATTTATTTATTTATTTATGGCTGTGTTGGGTCTTCGTTTCTGTGTGAGGGCTTTCTCTAGTTGTGGCGAGCAGAGGCCACTCTTCATCGCGGTGTGCGGGCTTCTCACTATCGCGGCCTCTCTTGTTGCGGGGCACAGGCTCCAGATGCGCAGGCTCAGTAGTTGTGGCTCACGGGCCTAGTTGCTCCGCGGCATGTGAGATCCTCCCAGACCAGGGCTCGAACCTGTGTCCCCTGCATTGGCAGGCAGATTCTCAACCACTGCGCCACCAGGGAAGCCCTACATTTACATGTTTATGTAATAAGTCTCCACAAGGATGTTCATTTCAAATAACAGAAAAAAAGTCTAACATAGCCTAAGTGGAGTTTATTATCATACAGAACATGAGGCCTGGAGAGCACAGTTGCAGGGCTGGTTAGTTCAACTGCTTAGCAATATTACCAAAGGCTCACCTGTCCTCAGAACTTCAGTTTTAACCTCAAGCTTGTTCCCTCATAATTGTAATTTGGCTGCCACAGCGCCAGCCTTTACTTCCCCTCAGTCTTATTTAGGGACAGGAAAAATAATTCTTATCAAATACTCTCTTTTTTTTTTTTCTTTAAATCAAAGCCTTCCTTAAAATGTTTCTTCTTTTAATAGAAAAAAATCACGTGTCAATTTGTAGGTAAATTATTCTCAAGGGTAATGGAATTTCGAATAGAGACTTGGTCAGGCTGAGGATAGAGTCACCTCCTTCAGGGCATCACGAAGTAAAGGGCAGAAGTGGTCATTTGATCCACACTGCTGCTCTGCTAGCCAGGAAAGTATGGGGGAAAGACTTACAGAGACAGCAAATCACTGCTGATAAAATACCAACTTCCTGTTACCCACGAGTGCTAACATTTTTAGTTCTTTCGTATTTGCTGTGAATTTTTAAGTCAATACAATAAAATCAAGCAAGGTAACAAACTATGGTTACCAAAGGGGAAAGTGAGGTGGGGGGGATAAATTAGGAATTTGGGATTAACAGATGCACACTACAGTATATAAAATAGATAAACAACATGGACGTACTGTAGAGCACAGGGAATTATATTCAATATCTTGTAATAACCAATAATGGAAAAGAATCTGCAAAATAATATATATATATGTATATATAACTGAATCACTTTGCTATACACCTGAAACATTGTAAATCAACTATAGTTCTATTAAAAACAAACAATGGGAATTCTCTGGTGGTCCAGTGGTTAGACTCAGCGTTTCCACTGCAGGGATCCTGGGTTTGATCCCTGGTTGGGGAACTAAGCCGTGGGTGTGGCCCAAACTAACCAACAGACAAACAAACAAACAAGGTATAGAGTCTATTGATGTAAAATTGCATCTTTCTTTTCGTGATCCTTAAAGAATTTAAAATATAAGCATTTTGAAGCAAAGGAAATCAAAGCAGAGTCCAAATTTTTAAAAATATAGATATTTTAAGTGGATTTATTCTGGTATTTTCTTACAGAGTAAGAGGGTGTGTTATTTCCTTACTACATGAAGAGGAGATGAAGGAGTTAAACAGTGATACAGAAACAGTTTTCAAATTTTACCTTGGTAAGGCTATTAAACATAGTACATTTCAAAATATTCAATGAAACCATATTAAAATGCACTGGTACATGAGAGACATATATATATATGCGTATACAAGTATGTATATATTTCATGATGATTGGCCTCTTAATTAGCAAATCATATTGAAAGTTTTTAAACACTTTATTAGCATCTAATAAATGGTTTACTGGATAAGGAAATTTGTAAACAAAAGAAATCAAAAGCATTGTGCGTTATATTTTTTTCCAATTTATTAAAGGAAAATTATTCTTTGAGGTGACTTGACATTCTCTGAGGCTGAATAGAAATAACAACCTGCCTTCCTGGAAACATACCTCTTTACTGTTTCATTGATATATAAGAACATGATTTGCTATCAATGGCTTATTCCCAGGTTTCTATTGTTCTCACATTCTCAGCTTTATTCATATTCCTTGCCCATTACAGGGAAGCATGAACCAGTGAAAATGTCAAGAAAAAAGGGATTTGGAACCTAAAGCTGAGCTACCAGGCAGAATCACAGAGTAAAAGAGGGATTTTTTTTTAAGCCCGAAATAATAAGAAACATAAATGGCATACAGTTACATGTTTCTGTGTAAGACAAAGGAAATTTCTTATCTTTACCCGAGGATGTTTCCTGAGCTGTCAGTCACTTTCAGTGGGAGTTCAGATCAAGTCATTTGTTAATGTTGATATTAAATCTGAGAAAAGAAAAAAAGAAAAGAAAAAAAGTTCACAACATTATGAAAACTCAAAAACAAGTACAACCACAAAGTTTTTTTTTTGTTTTTTTTTGTTTTTTTAAAAAAATTTATTTATTTATTTTTATTTTTGGCTGTGTTGGGTCTTCATTTCTGTGCGAGGGCTTTCTCTAGTTGCGGCGAGCGGGGGCCACTCTTCATCGCAGTGCGCGGGCCTCTCACTATCGCGGCCTCTCTTGTTGCGGAGCACAGGTTCCAGATGTGCAGGCTCAGTAGTTGTGGCTCACTGGCCTAGTTGCTCCGCGGCATGTGGGATCTTCCCAGACCAGGGCTCGAACCTGTGTCCCCTGCATTGGCAGGCAGATTCTCAACCACTGCGCCACCAGGGAAGCCCTACGCAAAGTTTTAAATTGGTAGTTTGCTTTAAAAGTTTTTCTCCATTCATAATTTTTCTAATACAAATTCAAAATGGTATTTTGAATTAGAGTGTTGGTCAGTAAATAAAATGAATTTATACATTAAGTGAATGGTTTTCATAGCTCTTTAGTAAAGTAATTCCAGCAGGAACAGGGGACTCTGATACTTACATTTCTGGGAAATTCTGGAAATGATGGAAGGACTCTGGGGACAAATGGTTGCCTGAGTTTCGCTCTGTCTAATATTAACATCTTTCCACGGTGAAAACTGAATGTCCCCAAATTCTCATGTCTTTGGTGATCACCTTTTGCTTTTTAATTCAGCCAACATGTAACACAGCCTGGGTCATCTTCCTCCTGATGGCAGCAAATCGTTGCCTTTGTGGGACCCTGTCCTTGGCTATAAGTTTGAATAGCCCAGGGATCCTTACATGTCCAATAAATCCAGCCTAAGTGGCTACTCGTCATCTCTTTTTTAAGATTCCTGTTCTGAACACTCTGGTAATCAGAGTTTGCCCTCTCATAATCTTCTCTCTAGGAAATGATCCTCTGTACACTGTTATGTCACATGCAGGGTCAGAACCTCCACCCTCCCTGGTAACATACTCAGAGACACCATTCCTCAAAGCAAAAAGCTAAGAAAGCTAAAACTACCTGTAGCATTCAAAAAGAAACCCGAACAAGCAGAATGGGATTGCAATGCAAAATATTATAAAGATAAGCAAGAAAAAAATGTTAACAGTTATCACTGCTCCTTTGAGTGTACCCATTCTCCTTTACAGGGTTCCTGATTTCTTCTGGATTCCCCTTACCTCCTCCTTTTCCTTTCCACCTCTACCATGCTGCAGCCATGCTTATCTCTTTCAGGAGCTCCTTTCAACCATTTTGTCATTCCTTGCAGTCCAGGCTCCAACCCTCAGACTCAGATAAATAAATGAAATTTTCTATCCCCAAACAAATCCTACTTCTTTTATTCTGTCCCTGAATTCCTGATTCTGGAAGGCATCTGTTCCTTCAATCACTACGCATGCTACCCACATGAGAGTATTATGTTGCCTAGGGTCTAAACTAGCAATCTCAAGAGCTGACAAGACTTTCCCCTGGCATTGGTTCAAGACATCCCCATGAATAATGACTATATTATGAGCACCTGACTCATTGTGTTTACCCAGGTGGTTCCTTCTGATATTAAGGAGGAGACTGTCCCCAAAACAATTTCCAATTTCCACCCAAGAAGACAGACGTGGCTTATCACCCCAGCACTGTCTTTTTTAACTGCAAAATTTAAAGGTGAAAATATACCTCTTGCAACAAAAAGAAACTGCTAGAAACCAAAATAAGCATAGTTGCTCTACACACACTGTTGGCAACTACTGATGTGTCTTGTTACGCAGCAACCCCCTTAGTATATAGGTGCTGTAGCATCATCTTTTATATAGAGTCACATGAACCTTAACATCAGCAGAACTTATGTTTGCATTTTCATGTTTCAACTTGTTTTTTAGAGATATTCTGTTAAAAGAAACAACTGATTTTGCAAGAGAAATCTCTAAAGATGGATGGAACTTAGGGGAGGGAAGTAAGTTTCAAAATTTTTTCCAGTCTAAGGATTTTTTACAAATCATCTTGAAAGTTTCCTTTAGTGACATCAACCAGTTAATTAGCATGTATTGCTGAGAACTCACCTTCTAGACCTGGAACTGATCTAGGAGTTGTAAGTGAGATGTTATTTAAACTTAAGACAAGCCTCTGGTATCAAAACGCTTTAGTCGTTCTTTCTGAAGATGTCATAATTCCTCATCAACCTGAACGTGCAGTTCAGAAAGTTCTAAATTTAATGGGTTTAAAAGAGAAGCTGATTCACATTTTTGAAAATTTGATATCTGAGTGATAGATAACCTGTAACAACTTTTTGGTAAACAGTGGTATTTTATTTGCTTTCTACAGTGAGAATATGAATATGGTTAGATGGTTGATAAAATATGTTTAAATGTTTCTTGTACATAGAATTAATCCTATTTATTTAATTAAAATAGTCTCATGTTGGCAACATTTTAGTTTTTACTGTATTTTAGTAGAATATAAAATCAGACTCAGTTATTTATTTCTCGTTTGAACAAGTATGTCTTTCTTGTTTGCACTAACATTGAGTCATTGCAAAAATACTCTCTCCCACCAGCGATTTGCTATAGTTACACACAATTCTCCTTTAGCATGTTCTGCCTGGAGGAATAAGTGTTCTCTATCTTCATGACAGAATCTATCAAAGGGGCTGTGCTTCATAGCCTTTCCAGTGACAGCGTTTCAAGAAAAATTGCTGGTTGAAAATAATGTGCAAACCTACTACTGGGCATTGCTCAGGTAAATCTCTCTTTTTAATGGCTGAGGGTCACTTTGTCTCAGAATAACTGTACACACATCCACAGAACTGTAGCTTGGAGTACGGCTTTCCTCAAATGGTTCCTTTGAGACCTCTCAAGATGTCTTGAAAATATTTTTAAAGAGATCATGACAATGTGACAGTAAATACATTCATGATCATGTCCAAATGCTGAATAACTCATAGAATATCCTATGGTGCTTCACCAGGGCCCTTTAAAAGTTATTCAAAATCATTCTCAGCTGAACTTTGAAAAATGCCACTTGATCTTGACAACACTCAATTATATAGAAAAGAGCCCTTGGTTTAATAATATATCAATGAGTGATTCAACTAGAATTGTTTTTGGTCTTTTATTGTTGGAAGTTTTGTCCTTCTGAACAAATAGCTCATTTTTACTTTAAATTGTATGTAATTTAATATTAATATACAAATTTAAATGCATTTGTATATTTCAAGTTCTGTGCCAGAGTGTTTAGAAATTTAGAGGTTATGTTTCTTGAGTTTTCTGATTAGTCATAAAATATTTTTATAGTTTTGACTTTATCTGAAAAAAACTACAGAGAATTTTATTTCACATTTCTAACCTAGAAGATTTGGTACATAAACTACTTGATTTTTTTCATTATATAGTTGAGGATCTTCTATGTCCTTAGATGGATTTTCACTACAGTCACTGGTATATTTGAGATAATGAGCTGAAGCTAAATATGTGCTGATTCCTGGTATTTTGTGGAAGTGTTTTGCTTAGTTCTTAATTTGGTTTTGCTATGCACATGGGTGTGAGTATGCGTGTGTGTGTGTGTGTGTGTGAAATAATATAGCACATCGAGGGTTTTGAGTTAATTGAGGGTTTATCCTACAAAAATAAGATAGAATTCTTTATAATTTGGAAGAAATACAGAAATATACTATGTCAAGTGAAGAAATTCTTATATTGATCTTTCACAAATGTGATATAAGAAACCATATTTCTTAAGAGATTAAACCATATGTAGTCTATTTACACAGACACATGATTTCAGAATGTAAACACAGTTGGCGACGCCTATGTGTTTAGGGTAACAATACTTTGAGAAGGTAGTTTTCAAAAGGTTTTTATGTTCCATGTTCCTCAGAAGAGAAAGTGGGATCCTGAGTTGATGCAACAATCACACATTATTAAATATGTTCCATATAGAGATAAACTTAAGAGATTCTGGATTTACATATATTAATATCTAACTTCAATAGAATCACAGAATGTTAAAGCTGGAAAGGAATGTTAAAGCTGGAAAGGAATGTAAAGATTATCTAATTAAAATTAGATAATCTCCCCATTTTAAGATCCTTAACTTTGTCACATCTGTGAAGCCTTTTTAGCCAAGAAGGTAATACATTCACAGATTCTGAAGATTGTGTTGTCTTTGGGAGGCCATTTTTCAGCCTACTACACTCAGTGATTTTTTTCTATGTTTAGAGAAACTCTTGATATGAAAATCAATAAAATTTCTGTCATGCCAATTTACTGTTCCACTATACAAATTCCCAAGCGAAGAGTGACGGAGGAAGCACTGTTCATGATATAAAATTTATAAGAATTTAATATATATTAGACATGTAATAAATACACATTGCATGAATAATTGAATATTTTTGGTGGAATCCTTGATTTTTACTTTGAATCAAATGGAAGAACACTAAGGAAAGATTCTTTATCACTCTGACCTAAGTTATGATGACTAACATATGGAAAAAGGCAATGACCAATGCAACCAGATAGAATTTATGCCATTTTATTTTAATCTATAAGACACCAGACATAATGAAAATCTCTGCTCATAGGATTAAAGAAGGAACTCAGAATTTGTGGCCCTTGCTTAGGAGATTTTGGGATATAAGCTTAATTTTGTGAGTTACAAATCAATTACTCTTCATATTTGTAAATTTATAAATACTGTTAATAACTTTTCTGTATCAATCAATGGAACAAACCCTGAGTAAAGATTTTGATAGGACAACAGAACAGAGTACTTGACAGGTATAGTTAATTGACAATACAGCTAATACTGAAATAATTATCTGGCATAAAAAGATTTGCATATGACTATAGATTCTGAATTTGAAGACTTTGACATGCTGCATTTCTAAATTCTTCAACTCTTATTTTCTTCTTGAGCCAGAAGTTTTGTTAGAAGAGATGTAAACACAACAGGATCTTCGGCTCTTCACACCATGTTGAATTAAAGAAATTAAAAAGATAGCTAAAAATGAAGCTTTAAAAATTTCCCAAAACTTTTCCTAGTTCTAACACGATTTGATGTAGTGTTGTATTTTAGAATGGAAGGCCATTCTTATGTCATAAATATTTCTATTGTTTGCCTCCTAATGTTTGATTTTTTTTGCTAGTACTTTTCTTTAGTAATTCACAAATATTCATGTGTGCTGGATGTCTGCTAACCTGATTCAAAGCATCATTATTTAGATTTACTAAGGCTTGATGCACGACTGCATCTTCTTTAGCAATGCATCTCCACATCACTCTAAGTTTGCTTTACCTTTTGAATTCATGGTTCCTCTATTTGGAGTAAGCATGCTGTAGTTTTCTCTAAGAATGAGATTTATGCTGGAGCAAAGGGAAGTAGACCAGCACTTCGGTGCACACTGAAAATATCACCCCTCTGACTGACTACTAAGATTAATTCCCATCTCTATCAATAATGAGAAATTGCCACAGGGGTCACCTTTTTGACCAGACATCACTTGGTGGTCCCAAATGCCACATTTTGTCTGCATTTGTTCTAACTTACCTAAACATGAATAGAGATATTTCAAAGGGGGAATATAAAGAAAGCTCAGAAATTCAGTGCACAGTTGTTTCAACTCTACAGTTACTCTTATGAACCTATTTAAACTGTTTGGGTTCCTTTTTTAAAAAAAAAATCAAGTATTCCCTTCCTATATTTAATAGTTATATTCATATTTTACTTTTTTACAAACAGAATAAAAAGTAATCTAGAATAAAGGTATTAAGGCAAAAATAGAGACATAAATGGGGTATGGAGATACAAGTGTTAGATCCACTTCTAAGTATTTTATATGTAATCTCATTTAATCGTCACAAGAATCATTTGAAGTAAGTATTGTTTTTGTCTCCACTTCATAGATGGGAAAACTGAGGCTCAGAGAGCTTAAGTGACCTTCCCATGGTCATGCAACTGTCAGATGGCAGAGTCAGGATTTAAACATAGCTATGACAGATTCTAAAATCTGTGTTTATAACCACTATACCCTCTTGAAGTACTGCCCCTTTGAAATACACTCAAATAGTGAGTATAGTTATTACCTTGAAATCCAGGCCTCCTGATAACCAAGATAAAATGAGAAAACATGACAAAAAAATGTAATTTTCATGATTTATTAAGAGTAAACATGATCTTTCTTCAAGAAAGGGGAGATTTGTTTTGCTACCAAATTCTGTTAGGTATTACTTATGTAGGCCTTTACCTATGGGGGAAAAATAATATTCAACAATTTTAACTTATCCTGAAGTATTCTCCATATGGCCTTTTCTTTTTAATTTTCTTACCATTTTTTGGAAAATAGCATAAAAGAAAATGTAATTTAGTAAAATGGCTAGCTAATGAGTATAGTCTGCTGATCATTAAATTTGGATTAAAATTGACCTTGAAAAACCAAAAAGATTAGATGACTAATACTGGATTATCTTCTGAAATATAATTTCCTGGACAAAGCTGCTATAATTTAAATTTAAATTTTTTGAGGAGGGGTCACTTTTGATAAGCAGATGTTCTTTGAACTCTACAACCTGCAGGAGGTTCTGCTCATGGGCCTTTATGGAGCTGAGATACCTCACTGGTATTCTCAGTAGGTGGGGTGGCAGAACACCCTACCTCGGCACACATGTAGCTGTAAGAAATTCTAAGCAGCTTTACATATGCTCTTGAACTTGGTAAAGGCTAGTTTGAAGCATCACGGTCCTGCTCTAGAGAACAAAGCAGGACTGATTATGACTTGATATGTTTAAGTTTAGTTAGCTCTACTGACAAACTTTGACCACAGCCAAACCCCATATTGCTTTCTGAGAATGTTTGTGTTAGTACGAATTGTTTGGTTAAAAACTGTGGGAGATTATGCTTAGAAATGAGAATTGTAACAACTGCTTCTCACAGCAAACTGTGAGGAGGACAGTGCCCTGAGCTTATTTCTCTTCACCTCACTCCACGCTTCCTTTTATGTTTCTCCACACACCCGACTCAACTTCTCTCTCTGTCTCTTCTTCTCTTTGTGTTTCTTCTCAGTTTTCCTCCAGTTATGAGCATCTTGACTCTTTTCCATATTTTATTCCCAAACTCTCAGAGAAAGACCTGTTGGGATAATTTAATCACCAATGTCCCTGTAGGGTTGAGTGTTTATTGAGGGTTACCTTTTTAGCCACTTTCCGGATTGCATTTTGGTATTGGTTTTCTAGGGCTCCTGTTAACACACTGCTATAAAATTGGAGGCTTAAAACAGAAGAAATTTATTCTCTCACAGTTCTGAAAGCCAGGAGTTCAAAATCAAAGTGTTGGCAGGGCCGCCATCCCTCCAAAGATTCTAGAAAAGAATCCTTCCTTTTCCACTTTCTGATGGCTCCAGGTAGTTCTGGGCTTGTGGCTATATCACAACAGTCTTTGCCTCTGTCTTCACATGGCCTTCTCCTCTGGGTCTATGTCTTCTCTCTTGTCTCTTATAAGGACTCTTGTCATAGAATTTAAGCTCCACTTGGATAATCCTGGATCATCTCATCTTGAGATCTTTAATTATGTCTCTAAAGACCCTATTTCCAAATAAGGTCACATTCAGAGGTTCCAGAAGTTAGGATGTGGACATATCTTTTTGAGGGTGAACATTTTTGATCTCACTACAGCCTTGTATGTCCTTGAGCCACATGCTCTCCAGTGTGCCATTCACTGGTTGGATAGGGCAGGTGTAATCCATGGCCAAAGATGCTAAAGGAAAAGCCAGGGCTAATCCTTGTGTGGAAACTGTGGTCAAGGACCAGGAGCTATGACCTTGGCAGGTCCAATGTTTGTCTTGCTTAACACATTGAACATGGATTATGGTGCCTTGAAGTGGGCCTTCCAAAATCAATTAGTTGCAAGTTTTATAAATAAGTTGGTCCTTAAGTGGTATAGGATTATTTAGTACTGACCATTTGGATTCAGAAAACAATCTGATACCAAGAAAAAAAGTCTAGTTTTACCAAGACTAACAATGCAGTATTCAGTTAGACAAATTGATGCTCTATTCAGATAGACAAATTAGAAAATCAAAGAAGTTTCTTTATAAGACTGTTCTTTTTTCTGATAACATAGTCATGTAACTGAACCTAAGGAAAGGACATGTTCCTACCTGCCATGACAAGAGGCCAAGCCTTTCACTCATCAAAACTTTGTATCACCTTATTTAGTCATAATTTAAAGTGAAATGGAGACTGAGATAAAAATCTGCTTTTATGACACTTTAATCAGAAGTGTTGTCTGTTCTTTCCTTTCTCTGATTCTGTCAGGGAAATACAATACACTAGAAAAGGATGCTGAACTCATACAACTGGGTCCAGAGCCAATTTCCATCTACTGACACAAAAGCTGTGAATTGATTGCAGAACACTGAAAATATCTAAACTTCAAGTGAGGTTGAAGCCGAGTCCAGCCTCTGCACTCTGACACCGAATTAATTCTAGGAGACAGAGTTTTGGGTGAAGTAGAAAAGAATAGCTTTCCTGCTTTGCCAGGCAAAGGGCGGGGGGGTCACAGCAGCCTAATGCCCTCAAAACTGTGTGTCTCAACCTGGAGAGGGTAGTGAGGAGATTTATAATAATGGTTCAAAGAGGGCGTGATCAGCTCCTGGACATTCTTTTGATTGGTTGGTGGTGAGGTAAGTGGGAGTCGGCATCATCAACCTTCTGGTTCCAGCCAGTCTGGGGTCCACGTGCTTGTGGGCACCATACTGTTATTTTCTTCCACCTGATGGGGATTTCAGTATCAGCAAAACAGCTCAAAGATATTATTATGTGTATCCCTTGAGGGGGAGGCAGGACCCTGTCCCAAGGCTGTACTATTATTTCTTTTAACTTCCCATCCCTTGTCTCCACATCCCGTCTCTTCCCTGATTAGCAACTGTTTGAACCTGACCCTTGGAACTCAGGGAAGGTCATGGAGGCTGAATGAAGCCTATTTCTTGAAATCAAGAAATGGAGGACACAGAAAGGTTTTTGTGCCCAGGAGCCCCACAGGGTCCTGCTCTGTATCAAGGAGATATCTCCAAACTCAGTACAATGCTTCAGGGTATAGCTCTTTTTGGATTCTTCAGTGTCCATGGAAAATTAATCAGTCAATCTAAGGAAGAAATGGAAAATTTTATTCAAGCCAAATTTGAGGATTATACCATGGGAGGAGTATCTCAGAAAGCTCTGAGAACTGTTCTGCCTGTTAGAAGTTAAAGCACAGTTATATAAGTTTTTTGAGATGGAGGGTTTTACATCAAATGACGTATTATTGACAATTTGCCTAATCCAGATCTAAGTGCCATATGAACCCTTGCAAGATCAAGAAGGAAAGTTATCTTTTAAGGAGTTGTCTTGTTGGTGCTGGGAGAATGTTGCTCTTTATGATTGAGCAGGTATTTCTGTCAAGGGGAAGGTTTGGTCAATGCATAATGCAGATACACAATGCACAGTGTGAGGAGAGAGGAAGCCAAAGGGCAGAGGCAATATTTTGTTTAAATTTTTCTTGTCTTGCCGTAAAATACGAATCTTATTTCACAGCAGGAAATGTTTTTCTAACATTGTTAAGGTATTTTGTCTATCTGTTGTTTGCTTTACTAAGATGTTTATTCCATCTTTATTGAATGAAGTCTTTCGTTCATCTAAACATGGAACAAAAGAAGTCATCTCATAATATGTACTTTTGGGAAAAAAATCTTTTAAAAGTCAGCTGAAGGAAAAAACTACTAAACCCTTGGATATTTCTTATAGAACTCTTCCTCTATTTTAATTTTCTGAATCTTTGAACTCACCGTTTAAGTCATAAGTACACAGAGAAACAGAACAGCTAAACAGAAGGCCAAAAGATCAGGGTAGAGTGAACATCCAAGGACAGTTAATTTCATTCAAGTCAGACTTCAATTCGCCCTCAGAATCTTTTCATTGAACTGTAATTTAGGTAACAGTGGCACAGAAGGTTAACTTTCAGATAGTTAGAGGCAAGGTGGGTCTGGCCACAATAAAGGCTGTGACCTTGACTGTCAAGGCTGCTGGGGGAGGAAGATACTGAGTTTGTGAAAAACTAAATCTGGAGTGAGTCCTTAACAGGGGTAGTCCCTTGTCTAATTCCAGCCACCAACAAGGCAATGATGAATTTGAACTTGTTTTTTGCAGACACTTTTACATGAGGAAAGCCTGTTGTGTGGGTCAACACAGCACTGGGAAGTTCTAGAAAAGGGAATTTATTGCTGTAACTCATTGCCGTAATTCCATGTGACCTGTGCATTCAACGTGGAAGCAGAGTTATTGGTTCAACATGGAAAAGGTCACTTTGAGCTCCCCAGGGGAAGTGACTGAAAGAGACAGTAAGGGTGTCTTGGTCCAGCCAAGCTGGCTGCAGTCCAGGGCTAAGAGTTTAGTCTCAGGAGAGAATCACACAGGAATAAGACAGAATTCTAAGCAGATGGCATGTAGAAATGAAGTTGTGTGAACTTTACCCACAAAATGAAGATTCAAATTTACTGAACTTGGGAGGTTTCCTTGGTGCTTCGAAACAAAGATCATCAAATCTATGGCAGAAGAATTAATTTTAAGATTTACTCATCACCTTGGTTGTTTGAGCTGGGTGGTCTGACTAAGAGAATCATTTCTGAGATTTGTGTTCCAAGATTACCAGACTGTGGCAGGACAGGGGGAGCAAGAGAATGGTCATGTGCCAGGTCTCAGGAAAGTTCCTGGGATGGGCCATTAAGTGAAGGTCCTTGGCTTTGCACAGGAAAGAATTCAAGAGCCAGCCACAGTAAAGTGGAAGCTAGTTAATTTAGAGAGATACACATTCCATAGGTAGAATGCGGTCTGTCTTGTTTCAGAAGGCAAGCATGGCCCTTGGATATGGGGTGGTTAGTTTTTAAGGGTTGGGTAATTTCATACGCTAACAAGTGGGAGGAATATTCTAACTATTTGGAGGAAGAGGTGGGGATTTCCAGGAATTCCTCCCACTTTTTGGCCTTTTATTGTCATCCTTGAAACTGTCATGGAGCCCATGATGGTGCTGGTGGGTGTGTCATTTAGCATGCTAATGTATTACAATAAGCGTATAATGAGGGTCAAGGTCTACTGGAAGTCAAATATTCTGCCATCTTGGGCCTAGTTGATTCTAGCCAGTTTTTGTTGTATCCTCAACAGCTGTGTCATTCTTTTAATGGTTGTGCCCTGCCCCCTTCCTTCCTGTCTCAAACTATTGCATGGTGTCCTTCCCAAGTGATCAGGAGTTGATTGAGCTGAAAGGGATGTTAATTACAAACATGAAGCTGAAAAGAAAATAATAGATTCAGAACTCAGAAATAAATCCAAGGATCTTAATGCTTATCATAACATCAGAAATGAAATGAGAAGGCAGTGAAGACCCAAATGGAGGGGACTTGAAGCCTGAACTGTCTTCTCCTAGGAATGGGGTTACTGCTGCATCAATTTTCATAAATTCTTACTTGCTTGCATGCTTATTTGTTTACTTGATGTCATCAGATTGCATTTAATTATTCTTTCAAGAAATATTTATTACTACATTCTTTTTTATTATTATGGTCTTTTTGCGGTCATAGTACTGCTGAATTATGTGGAAAATAAAAATGATGAGAAAGCATAGTCCTTACCCTCTTAATTGCCATTAACTTGGTTCATTGTGGAATAAACCTTGTTTGATCCCACCTGTGTGCCCAGATTCCTATTAGAAGCTAGACTGTGCACTAATGTGATTAAACAGTGCCAAAGTAGTCGGAGATTAACAGGGAAGGGAAAAGAAACCACATGGAAATATAATACAAGGCATTATCAGTCACAAAATTAGTTTTGGAAGTTTATAATTAAGTTAAACCAGATAAATTATTTTATGACCATCTTCTGGGCTTTATGGCAATGCAACATTTCAGCCACATGGAAAACACTGGAAAACTGGAATGCAACTTTCAAGGCTATATCAAGGGATTAGTTCACTTACAGAGCAGCACAGAAATAATGACTCTTAGATTTCTTTGGAGGTAGGGAAGTAATAACAACTTTGTCTATAAGGTAGAATTAAGCAAATGAGAAATTCCAGAGTAAAAGTATAAGCAGCTATTAACAAAGTGATGTTCTATATCAACATACTATTTACACATTTTTCTCCTTAGATTTTCTTTTCTTTTAAAATTCCAAATTGTAAGGAACATTTCCCATACAGTCATGTATGAATTTGATATAAACATAAAATACACCAATGCCAATGATAAAAATTTCACTAGTTTTACATATCAATACTCATCTTATCCCCAGAGCTTATACCTCTGGGGTTATCCCTGTAAAACCTGAAAAGAGACTATAAACACCTCTTGCTGGAATGAAACAAGAAAGTCTCTCTATTGTTTGAAATGCTTTCCTTTTTCTCATGTCCATGATTTCTGTTAATTCTCTGCCCACATCACACCCAGCCATGTCCATCGGGAATGATTAGCCTTGGTTACTCTCTTTCTTAGACAATCACATACATCCTATCTTACACAAGCGGTTCCTGCTGAGATAAGATGTTTCTGGGATGCGCTTGCACACACACACACCCGCCCCCTTACTTTGGTCAGTAAAAATTGTTACTTTTGGCAAAATTCAGACTTTGGTTCAGATTTCGTATGAATCTTTATCTTCATCTTATTCCCATCACAGGTGAGGTGATCCAGTGTGGAGGATGGTCATTTATACATATTCAGGTCTTCTCATGCTTACATGTAATCATACATGCATTCAGCTATTTTCATATATGTTTTATTTACTATTTATTCACCCCTACTATTTATTATTGCACCCTACCCACGTTCTGTGAAGTAGATTGGTATTATTCCCATTTTTGTAAAATACATATGCAAATAAGTTTTGACATTTCAAAGGGCAGAGCTAGCAAAGGAGCGGAAATGAAAAGCCAAACTTTTGCCTTCTTCTTCTTTTTCTTTTTTTGTTTTTAACTTTCAAGTTCATTTTGTAGCTAATTAGGGGACTGCGGTTGCCTTGTTTTCCAGAAAAACATATTTATCCAAACTGAGATAGCCTTGTTTCAATGGAATTTTTTTTTTTTTTTCTGCTCTGAGGTGTGATTCTAATATTCAGTGTGTGAAAGTGAATTAACAACCCTAGATGAATCTGTGCATCTCAGTGAATGTTTACAGCTTTCTTCTCTATAAGAAATAAAGATTATTCTTTAATTAATGGGTAATTATAAACCAGACCTGAAAGCATTTCTTTCAAAAGATTTTATTCAAAAAATGGTTACTTCTTTAAAATAAGTCATGAGATTGGGCAAAGAAAAGAAATGTTCTAAAACTGATATTTTGGCGAATTAGATACCATAGATTTTCTTACAAGCTCTTTAAAAATAAACACATCACTACCTCTGTCATTATACACTGACTTACGTTCTTATCTTAAATTATAATTTTCTCTGTCGTTTCCTGATATTTAAAATATAAGAAAATGATGTTGAAAAGCAGCTTATTGGGTAAAAAAATTATGCAGCATTTGTCAATCTCCAAAGAAAATATTCTAAAAAGGTCATTCATTGCATATGTTCTTACATGTGGGATTTGGGGATTTAGTTTTATCTTTGTTTATATAAAAGCCAGAAAGATTACTGAATCATAGCTCATTCTTTTCTTACTGATTTGTAAAACCTCTCTGCCTTTGTCTAATCTATGTGAGGTGACTCTCTGATTCCTTTTCTTACAGTTGTTGCCTAGATTTGGTGTCAAATTTACAATAGCTCCAGAGAATGAGTTGGATGGTTTTCCACTGAGCTTACATGTATAGAAGTTCCATCAAGATTTTGCTAAAGCTATTTATAAATCAGCCTGTATATTTTGGCATAGAAATTACTAGCTGATGATCCCATATTCTTAAATGATCATGGAATTCAATTTTAATCTTTCAATGTGTAATTTTGCTAATATATATTCTTTTGAAAACAATTAGATAATTTCCTCCATTTTCAAATTTCTTTTTTTAATTCCTTGCTTCTTGTACTTCCATTGTTGAACTGGCTCTTCTGCTTTTTGCCTAAATCATTGTTTTTTGTTTTGTTTTGTTTTTTCATTCCTGCATAAGGTCATTGGATCAGACCTTACCTTCCCTCTGTCAAGGATCTTTTATCTGAGTAGAAGCATGGAATTTTAAGCTCTTTTGTATTCAGTTCTTAAGTGCAGTATTCACTTACATTTTTGCTTAACTGGAACATTTTCTTTTTTTTATCAGTGAGTTTTTTTTCAGAGTCTATCTCTGTTAACCCTCTCCTTCTCCTCTCTTCCTCTTTCTTAATATTTTTTTGCCTTTCAAACTACACCATTTTATTTTTTTGTTATTTTATTTCAGTTTTGATGTATTAATCTTCTTTATTTTAGTATTCTTCAATTTGTGTTTCTTTTACTAAAACATTCTGGATCTCTTTATGACAGATGCTTTTGGCTAATGTGGTATTCTATGGCGTTGTCTCTTTTTCATTAGGCATTTTTAAGCTACTGTAATAGCTTTGAGTTCAGAGCAAATCTGAGACTCTGGAAGTTAAGAAGCAGCCAGACAGTGCTCAAAAGAACTACAACTGCAGCACAGAAGACACTCTTGGAAAATGCAGAATATCCAGCCTGCCTGTCTTTTCACTTGCGGATCATTATTTTTTTTTTTTTTTGTTCCCTGCATTCCTCCATCTTTCCCTTGTTGACGTCATTCTACAGAAATCTTAAACTAGATAGAAAAATTAAAAAAAAAATGACTCTCCCATCAGATTGTGTTCAGATATCAGAAAAAAACACAAGCTGTTCCTGGATTTGATTTTTGGCTATGACTTGAAGAAAAAAATTAACTTCGTCACATGTGAGTTTCCTGGATTCTACATCCTGGTCTCTTGTTTATCAGCTTATACTCAAACATTCTGGATGACTGTGCAGTGCCTTGTGTATGGTTGTTTTTAGTAGTTACCTGAAATTTGTATTTAAAAACCACTTCCAATTTTTCTCTCCTTTTCACTTGCTCCTATCCAAATAGAAGAGAGAGAGAGAAGAGGACCAGAAAGCCTTCATGATACATCTTTATTCCTTCAACAATTCATCTGGGCACATGATTTACAGGCAGTGGAGCTGCATCAGTGAATCTGGTTTCCCATGGATCTTGGGGTCTCAGCTGAAGGATCCCTCCACAAGTGGCACCTGTATCTGCTTTGTGCTATCTTACTGCCTTTACTTTTTCACCACCACTTCTCTTTTCCCTCTTTCTACCTCAGTCCCATTAGTGATGAGAAGACTTCAAGCAAATCAAGTCATTTACTCTTCAGGAAATGCTGAAGGCTCATTCTATAGGCCTGAGCCTATGTGTGTGTACGTATATATATATATATATATATATACATATATATAATTATTATTTACATATATATTCTTTTTCAGATTCCTTTCCATTATAGGTTGTTACAAGATGTTGAATATAGTTCCCTGTGCTATACAGTAGGTCCTTGTTGTTTATCTATTTAATATATAGTAGTGTGTATCTGTTAATCCCAAACTCCTAGTTTATCCGTCCCGAACACTTTTTCCCTTTAGTAACCATAAGTGTTTTCTATGTCTGTGAGTCTGTTTTGTAAGTTAATTTGTATCTTTTTTTTTTTTTTTTTTTTTTTTAGATTCCACGTATAAGTGATATCATATGGTATTTGTCTTTCTCTGCCTGACTTACTTCACTTAGTACGATAATCTTTAGCTCCATGCATTTTGCTGCAAAAACATTATTTCATTTATGGCTGGGAAATCCAGAGAGGGCCAATAGATTAAAAGAAGTCTCAGATTCACTCAGTCAAAGTCAGTGAACCAATTTATGATACATTAAGAGCCCAGTCACATGAAAATAGAAGGTTATGAATCTACCTCCTTTAGATAGAAAGTATAGTGTTTTAAAAATTGCTCTTTAGGCACAGATTATTAATGCTGTTATGACACTAAAGAGAATTAAATGCAAATTTGCAAAGCTCTGAAGAGCTTTATTAGGATAAGCAAAATTTTATTGAGCCAAATCAGTTGCTATTTTAATGAAACTCTGGGTAAATAACTCTCAGTGGAAGCCACTACAGATGTTGTATCAGGTATTCTGGGCAATAAGCAATTGAATCTGGCAGGGTGGTGAGGGAGGAAAACCTGAAGGAGGAAGGGAAAGGTTAGAAAAATTGAGCTTTTATATCTTTAATCTGTATTTCAGAATGATTTACATCTCCCTCCATCTGAAGCCCTTAATGCAGTTGTGTAATAAGTTGTTCCCTGCTTTCTGATACTAAGTTAGATTTTCTACATTTTATAAGTAAGAGTTGAATGACATTGCCAATGTTTTGTAGATAAAGAAAAAAAACTCAAGGGAGAATGGAAGAAAAGAATGAAGAGAAAAAGGAAGAATGGAAGGAAGGTAGGAAGGAAGGAAAGAAGGAGGGAAGGAGGGAAGGAGGGAAGGAAGGAAGATGGAGAGAGCAGGTTTTTTGCATGTTATGTAAGAAGATTGATAGGTGGGGCAAGAGTCCTAGGTTTTAGTCATGGCATCTGCTATTTACAAAGAATGTGCTCTTAGATGGTCCACTTAACACTTGGGATCTCAGTTTTCTCATCTTTAACACTAGAGTAAGATCATTCTTCATTGTGCATTTCCATCCCACACATAGCAGAAAGATAAGCACCTTGGCAACAGCCTGCTAAATACCAGTAGCTCTTCCAAGCATTGAGACAACCAAAAACTTTACCACACATTTAAAAATGCCCTCTGGGTGCCATTTTAGAACCACTGGACTCAAGCTGACTTCCAAGAGTTTTATCCAACTTTAAAAATACCACAAGGTTAGTAGGTTATTTGTAGGGGACTGTGTAATTTATCGTCCAAATAGATATTGTTGACAGTGCAAGTCAGAGTTGTTAATAATTACACTTGGGGGCCAGGGGTAAATCAAGAATTATAATTTACCTGGTCATGTCAGTAATTGGTTTTGACAATTCCTTTTTAAAGTAGTTTTATTGTAAAATTAATTATACCTAAAAAAGGTACAAAAGAAATGTGTGAAATTCAAATAAGTATTATAAAGTGGAAACCAGGTAACCACTACACAGATCAAAAATTAAAATATTGGCGTCACCCACATAATCTCTCTTCATGACTGTTCTCAAATATTACTCTGGTCTCTCAAGTTCCCCAAAGTAGCCACTATCCTGATTTTTACACTATTACTTTCAATTAATTTTTTTTTATTACAAAAGTAATATACATTCCTTGAAAAACAACTTATGTTTGAATTGTATAAAGTAAAAAATTAAGGTCTCCCCCAATCCCCAATTTCATTTCTCTGTGGAATCTACAGTTAAAAATTCTTTACGTAATTTTCCCATATGTGCACAAATACACACAAACACAAATGTTTTTTTCAAACCTGAGATCATACAGTACATATTACTCTGCAATTTGCTAAATTTATTAGAAGTGCATTTTCTGCTCCCACATATGCAAGCAATGATGGCTGTGGTTACTCTTAATAATTGCAAAGCCACTGCTTTTTTTCCCATCTCATTATGTCTATGGGCATATGTAAATGTTAGAAGGGAGGGCATTGAATGAGTGTAGGTTGAAGGTGAAGTGACTTCTGTGTACTGAGGCTTCTTCCTCTTTCTGTGGATCTTAAACTTTTCTTTAATTTCCTATTTTTCCTGAACTTGAGAGGGATCAAGTTTAAGTGCAAAGATTGAAAGATCTGGAATCAGATCTAGGTTCTAGCTCTGTCGTTGACTGCCTCTGTGATCTTAGGTCTATTGTGTAAAATGAATATTATAATGCCTGTCTGGAAAAAGAGGTTTTGAAGATAATTTTTAAAATGTAATAAATCCATTAGTCTTACAACTATCCTAATTTGACTCTTAACACAAATTTTATGTTTTCCTTAAACATTGACGAAGAGAGCGTAGGACGATATTTACTGAGTTATCCCATGATTTGTTATAAATTGCTTAGGTTTTACATAAATCTTGATAAATGTTTTGTAAGATAGACTCAAGATATTATCAGGGTTGTTTATAAGAAGTTAAATGAAACGAAACTTTCCTTTTCATGTTGTTCTTTCTAATCAGGGCCAATTCATTTGAAAGATTGCCTGATGTGGTTAATGTATTTTTAGGGGTGTATTTGGGATGAACTAATTTTATGTTGGTTCATTAACCAAAAACTGTTGGTGTAAGAGGGTGTTGCTAAGTCCAGAGGAACATCATTATTATTTTCAATGGTATTTGTCATGGTAGCGATATAAGCCCCAAAGATGGAACGTGGGATTTGGTGTTGTCAAAATAAATTCAGAGTAATCAGATTATAGCTGATGTAATTTAGATGTTTGGAGGTGAGGGATTTCTGATAGCAAAATCTAATGTATGTAGCTCCCAAAATGGAAAGAGGTGACCTTCTTCAAGGGAAAATTTTTCAGTGTGGTGATGCTGACAAAGATTTTAAGTTATAAACTTATTTTTCTGGAAGTTTTGGGTTTAGAGATGACTGTGGATTTTTGAATCTGGCCTAAAATAAGAGTGGGAGATGGGAAAGGCGAATGACTTTCCTTCCATACGTTTTCCTTTCATTCTGAATGTACCTTCCCATCACTTAACAATAGCTCTATCTTCCATTTGTTACTTGCTTCATGCATGACAGTCACTACATGCACTTTGTAGTTTCCCACTTGTACAGAAAAGGGAACTGAAGCCTAGAAGAGTAATTTATGCAAAGTTTTGCAGTCATGAGAAACTCATGCAGTCATGGGACCATAGTTAAATCCTAGATATGACTCAAGAGTTGATGCTTTAAAAAAAAAAACAGTTGACGCTTTTACCAAATATTCTATGATCTCGCGTTTTGTGTCCCAGCCACAAACAAATGAGCCTTTCTTCAGTGCTAGCTGGTGAGCTTCTTTGCAGCTTGTCATCTTAGTGCCCCCATAGTATCAAGCTGGTGTCTAAATGTTTCTTGAATCCAGTTTGCCACAGCTTTACTAAGGACAGAGTGAAGGCTTAAAATTCAGCTACTCAGCTTTTCAAAAAGAAGCAATAACCTAAGTTTTTGAGTTATTTCAGAAGTCTTGAAATAATAGTCCTTTGGGGGCACTGGGGTATAATTACTCTCTTCAATGTGATTCTGTCCCTCATTTATCCATCAGAACAGAGAGGTAGACTGTGGTCCTGAAACTATTCCAGTGGGAATGTTTACTTATGGGGGAAGGTGAATGGTATTAAATTTTATTGGCATTGGAAATTCTTTTGCAAATATAATGCAGTTCACTGGTTAACTTTGCACAGAATACATCAAACTTAGTTAAAACGTGACATCTTTAAAAGTGGTTTGGGTGTTTATTTTATTATTTTCCTTTTCTGAGGGCATCTTAAAAGCATCCTGCAGTGATAGTCAAATAGATTCAAGAAACAAAGTTTTTAAGTGAATGGTTATCTGACTGAATATACGTGTGCAGGTTTAAAGCAGATTCTAACTTCTTGCTTTGACAACAAGGAGTATTTTGTTTGACACAAATGGCACTCTTTTGTAGTCTATGTTCTCCTATATCATCCACTCAATTCCTGTGGAATTAGTTCTTTCCTCAAAGTTTTCAGGGAACATTCTTTTATGTTACTTCATTGGAACAATATGTTTCCAGATCACTTTTTTTTTAACATTCAACATCGAGAAAAATATTGTAATGAATGCTAAATATCATTTAAAGTAGCTTCCTCCCACTTTCAAAATAGATTTCTCTGTGCATCTTTTCCCATTATACTTAGAGGGTCACAGAAGCTACTTCAAACATTCTCCCTTCTTACACTTCAGGTCCTTCCCTTCCTGTCTCGTTCTCCTGGATGTGAGCATGTCTGACTTCTCTGAGAAAGTGCTCGTCAGTGTAAGAGAACCCCTCAGCCTCCTGGTACCAAACCTGAGACTTTTTTTTTTTTTTTAACTGAATGAGATGGGAGAAGAAAAATCAAGGAAAATGCCAGGGACAATGGTAATGCCATTTACTAAGATGGAAAAAACTAAAAGTAAAAAAAAAAGCCTAAGGCAGAGAGGAGGAGCTCAAGATTGTATCTACAATACAATCAGGTTTTTACCTTGGGCTGCACCAGGTGAATCCCTTCCCCTGTGCTCTGGATCTCTCCACCCATCGCCTGCCATATTTCAAGTAAAAAACATTAACCCTTCTCCTGCATGTTTAACCTCTTTGTCTGGTGACACCTTCCTTCATTTAAGCATTAATGCATGCTTAAATCCTTCCCATCTAAGGCATAAAACAAAATGACCAACAACACAAAAATCAAATTGAGTTAATAAATCCATCCTTAGACCTGGCAGGTCTCTGTAGCTTCTGTTTGCATCATAATTCTTCAGTTCCCGTAAATCAGTCCTGTACTCCCACAAAGACTCCCCTCATATTCCTCTCAGTAGTTCTCCATGACCAGCATGTTGTCAAATTTAGTTTTAAATGCTGCTTAGGAGTCAGATAAGATAAAAAATGAGGTGGTTGTACTAAATTTAGGGGTCCCTTTTCTCCTCTTTCTCATTTGCTTTCTATTTCCTTAGAAATCTCTATTCTTCTACTTTTTATCCCTAAATCAGTTAGTGGAGTTTCTCTCTATGGAATATTCTAGAAATTCTGCATTTTCAGTTGTCACAACTTTTGAAGTCTTGGGCTACTAGGTTTATTAAGAGGGGTGGGTTAGAGATATAACTTTAAATGTCCTGCCTGATATACATATACATATACGTGTGTGTGTGCGGAAATCCCAAAACCTAATTATAAATATGTTTTCCTTAAATTCAACTCTGTTTTAAATAAAAACAAAGGTTTTTGTTTGTTTGTTTGTTTGTTTTTTTGGGTTTTTTTGCAGTTTTCATATACCTTGACCTTTCCAGGAATAAAACTACTGTGGAACTTGAGGAAGAGTGTATACTACAGTATTCAGAAATTTACCCAAGCGTTTCTCACCATTTTGGAAAACCATGTCCTCAGTGGCAGCTTCACTTGTGAAATTTTTTTTTAATTAATTTATTTTATTTTTTATTATTTTTATTTATTTATTTTTTGCTGCGTTGGGTCTTTGTTGCTGCATGCGGGCTTTCTCTAGGTGTGGTGAGCGGGGGCTACTCTTTGTCGCAGTGCACAGGCTTCTCATTGCGGTGGCTTCTCTTGCTGTGGAGCTCAGGCTCTAGGCACGAGGGCTTCAGTAGTTGTGGCGCACGGGCTTAGTTGCTCCGCAACATGTAGGATCTTCCCGGACCAGGGCTCGAACACATGTCTCCTGCATTGGCAGGTGGATTCTTAACCACTGCACCACAGGGAAGCCCCACTTGTGGGATTTAAATCACTTACAGGCCCAAACTGGTTAAAGTCTGCATTAATATTGAATAGTTGGTGTGTTCACCTTATCCTACGTAAGGGTAAATATATGAGCCCTTTATTATAATTTTATTACATTATAAAGCACTTCCCTTTTAAATAAAAGAATGTAATTATGGTATTATATCATTTTTTTCAACTTATGTGAACAGGAAGGTTTTATTATCTATTGTTTCATATGTGGATGGTAAGTGGACACAACAAAATATTAGTTTAAAAAGTTTGCACTGGATCTAGTAGAGTCAAAGATCACTGGCTTAAAATTTCATAATTGTTAGGCTTTTGATGAGGGCCAATTCTCTTTTCTCATGGTTATTCAAGCCTTGAAAGTGTCCAGTTACCATTTATTCATCGAAGGCTTGTGTACATCAATTTCTCTAGCACAGTCTTCTCTGCTGGGGTTTGGACCTTTTATGCAGCTGCCGAGTGGCCATAGATATTACATGTCTTTCAAGCCTTTAAAGATCAACTAATAATTTTGCTGAACAGAATCATTTGCCACAAATGGGCTCTTATTCCCCTGTTTGCAACCTCAGTGGGCAAGGGTCATGAAGGCTCGTGCCATTATCCAATTAAATGATGATTTTCTCATCCTCACTCTCCCCAGCCTGGACCAGACCATCATCACCTCTCGGATGGTTGCCACCTGAATTGTCACCTAACCTCCTCTCTCACTCCTCTCATTTTCCATTCCCTACTCTGCTAATATGAAAATATGATCACGTTACCCACCTGCTTATAATCCTTCACAGTCTTCCAAGTGTCCTGATTTAAGGTCCAAATTACTGTGTACAGTTCATCAGGCCAGGCACAACCTGGGCCCTGCCTACCCTCTCTGTCTCATCTCCAATCATTACACATTATGTTCTATCTAGGTTGATTCCTTTCAATTTCCTTATAGGATATTTTCTTTCTTGCCTCTTTCTTTGTAGTATATTCCTGCACTGAATATACTAGCCCAACTTTTTTCCAGGCTCATTCTTACTCAATCTTTAGGTATCAGCTTAATCAGTACCTCCGCTAAAGTGCTTTTTCCTACCCTTTTAATTACTTATGAACTACCTTGGCAACTTATACTTTTCTATTTTAACGCTTTATTGCCTTCATAATTATTTGCCTTTGTCATTGGACTATGAGCTTTGTAAAGAAACTTTCTATACTTTTTGAGATCAGTTTTTCTCCCAAATGTTAGCACAGTAGGCACTAAATACATGTTTGGGCAATAAATGAATGCACAACAAATGATAAGATATTTTAATCTCTTTGATACATATGTTATATACAACCAAGGTAAAAGTTTAATCAAACAATAGTTGTGTACAAAATGAGATATTTTATTTTCTCTTTCATTTAAGACATTCTAGTCATGACCAGCTAATGGGCTGCAACCTGTAGTTTCAAAAACATTGTTATGACTTCTCTGTTGATGTGAAAATTGTTCCTAATTAATGATATTTTTGGCAATTGCATTAATTAGGAGGAGATCACATTCATTTAACTTCTTTTTCCCAAATGTTAAAATCCTAGTGGAGCTCTGTGATATTTTGTAACCTAAGACAGTTGGATTTTTCAGTTTTTCATTATAACAAGAAATAATTTAAAAATAATTGTGCAAAAGGTGTATGAGTGTGCCTTTTATGCACAGTTCACATTTGTGTCAAATATCAGAGCATCGAAATTCGGTTAATCTAATCAGCATGGTAGACTCACAATTTTGATCTGCCTCAATCTTAATATTATCTTCTTTTCACATCAGCAACCCAGTGCCTTGAACATATATTCTTAAGCCCCTTTAATTACCTGGAGATTAAAATTTAAATCCCACAGACTTCTATTCTTCAAATTCTTATTACTACACCACTACCCTTTAGTCCCAGGCAAGAGTGCAGAAGGACCCTGCTCTGCTCCTCCTCTGCTTACACCTTCCTGGTTAGGTTAGGAGTTCATGCAGCCCAGCATCATTGCCCTCCTGGAACCCCTGCCCTTCCTTCCCGGAGTGCTGAGTCACAAAATGCTAAAATTTTCTGCTCAAATGGTCTGAATCTTGCTTTGAGAACCTGCACAGTCCTCTTCCCCAGATAAATCCTCTTGAGAGTGACTCATATCAAGATGTTGCATTTGATAGGCTCAAGGTCTGGCCAAAAGGTAAGCTGTTTATAGGGAAGTTAATGGAGCTTGGAAATGTGTGATTATACATCGACACTTAGGCCACATCATCTTGGTGTGGGCCAAAGCCAGGTGAGAAGAGAAGCTGGCAGACCCAGGGCTGTGGGCTGGTACTTCCAGTGCTGGTGGAACTCTACACACTATTCTGGAGTGGACTCTAGCCCTTCCAGGTTGTGACAAACGTAAGTTGGTCAAGAGATGAGGACTAGATATATATTACTTAATACTTTGCCAGCTTTATATATAATTTAAAAATATTTAGGTATGTGGTGTGTGGGTCTTCATTTGCAAGCCTGCCTTAGACCTCACAAATGTCAAGGCAAGACCTGCCTCCATATGTTCATTACTACCACACACTGATCTCTAATTCCTTGGCTTCTTTCATTTTATTAACGTCTGCCAGTTTTTTTTTTTTATGTCCATCAATTTCAACCACTTTTTGTATGTACTCAGTTCTTCACCTCCTTTTCTACTTGAACTCTCCATTATATAAAACCTGAACCACAAATTGATATTACCATCTGCCTTCTTTGCTTTTGTATCCTGCCATCTGATACAAACTGGATAAATAATTGACCTTGTATATTACCGCACTTTACATTGATATGAAATCTAGACAATGTTCTACATCCATTTAGCATAAAATTAGACCTTTTGCCATGCGTATAAAAAAGATATTAAAGTTTTATAAAAACTGCATATCAAATGATTCAGAAATCTTTAGATGTCTTTAGTTTATTATTTTTGTATTACCTAGATGTGGTAGATTTGTGCAAACATGGTACCAATTTTCTAGCTCCCTTTATATACAAGCCCTTTAAAACTTGACTTTATAGCTCATGTTGGGAGATAGCATCTATTTCTTTACCCTTTGAATCATGGCTATCCTAGTGAATTATTTTGGCCAATGGAATGACAGGTGTCGAGTCTAAATCTGGACACACATTCCTGCTATGTCTTTGGATCCCTGTCACTACCATGAGAACAAACTCTAAGCTAGCTTACTGAAGGATAAGAGACTACCTGGAGAAGAACTGAGCCATTCCAGTCAAGACCAACCTAGATCAACATGCTTCAACAAACCTGCCTGTTGTCTGCTGATGCCTGGGCAAGGCCAACCAATAACTGGTGAGCCTAGCCAAGGTCAGGAGAATCACCCAGGCAATACGTAGACTTGTTAGCAAAAATAAATGTTGATATTTATTTGTCACTATTATTTTGTGGTTGCTTTTTTGTACGCCTTATGATTATGGCAGTTGATAATGGATACCTTATTACAATGATCAGTTTTATGTACCATCTTGGGAAAGATATATGTCCAGTTATTCATACAAAAGCTAATCTAGGTGTTGCTATGAAAGTACTTGGTAGATGGAATTAATAATTATAATTAATTGATGTTAGTAAAGGAGATTGTTCTATATAATCTGGGTGAGCCTGATTCAATCAACTGAAAGTGCTTAAGAACAGAACTGAGATTTCCCAGAAGAAGAAATTCTGCTTGTGACTGCAGCTTCCACTCATGCCCAGAAGTTCTAGCCTGCCCTTCCTGATGGACTGCCTTATGGATTTTGGACTTGCCTACCAAGCTTCCCAAATCAAATAAGCTAATTGGTAATAAATTCCTTAATATATATATTTTATCAGTTCTTTTTCTCTGATTGAACCCTGATTAATATATCAGTACAACAAAAAAGTGGTATCTTACACAATTAAAAAAAAAGAAATAGATAACAATACAATAACAACCACTGTTTTCACATTTTCATATTTAATTCTTAGAAAAAACTCGGTGAGATGTCACCACTATTGAAATTATTAAAATTCTTCCTCCTGGAACATGTGACTTCTTTGGAATCCTGATATAACTAAAAACTGGAGACAATGGGAACTATTTGACACCAGACTGTTGACCACAATGTATTGCCCCATTCTTTGGGCACCAAGCAAAGTGCTAGTCCAAGTTGCACTCAATACATGAAGCTTTCATAAGAATGTTATAAGCACCCAGTTTACATTAATGTCTCAAGTTTCCCATTCCCATCCTTCTCTTAATACTGTACCCTGGTTCACCATCTGACAGAAGAAGTAGTGAGGGTGGAGAGACTTTATCAACACAGGAGGCACATACCACCTCAAAAACTTTTCTGTATGTCCTGCAACAATTCTGGAACTATTATGCACCATGGTCTTATCCTTACACTAAAACGGTCTCAGGGCAAACTTTGAAAAAAAGCTTACATTTTCTAGAGTTCTGCCGATCATTTGAAGAAATAATTTTAAAAGTAAAGTCTTTCATCTACATGCTTATTTCTTAGGGACCATAATTCCCTTAAGAAAACAGGTATCCTGTCCTTAATGCAGGTATTCCAACTCAATCTGGTGGGAATAAATGTGACAAAGGAAAGACAATGTATACATGTTTGGTAATTTAAAAACCATGTAGCTTTAAAAAAAACATAGGAAAATTCGGCATGAATGATATTGGGTGACAGTTTTCCTTGCTATAGTAAGTTTTAGGCCTTTATGCAATTAAGAATTATATACCTCAATAGTCAAATTCATATCTGCTGACTCCAAGCCTTGGTTCCTAGGCATTAGGGCCTCATTATATTTTAGTGGGTATTTTAGGTGTAGTTTATGTGAAAGATATGGACATCACTCATGAGTTCTATTTGTCTAAGTTTCATAGACTTACCTTCTTATTTATTTTATCTCCACAACAGATGACCTGATAACAGCTTGGGATGCATAGGAAATATATATTTGAAAGTCTGGGATTACAGTTTAGGGTAAGCATGTGTCTTAGCATGTGGAAAGTGTTAATTATTCTTTCTTAATTCTTATTATAAAGTATAATTTTAAATACTAACAAGAGGGAAGCATTCAAAGAAGAAGACTAAAATAAATTTTTGCAAATGTTTGAAAAAGAAAATATAATCTTTATTTGGATTTTGTAAAGGAAAAATTAGCATATTGGTTCATTAAATTGAAATTAGTGCAGAAATGAGATGAACAGAGTATAATTTGTAATGCCTTTGAGAAAAAAGGAGAGAATCATAGCTATAAAGTCTACAGTGGAAAAGAATACAAAATAAAAAAATAGAGTTGGAAAGGTGAAAGTTTCAGGACTCTGACTACCTTTTGCTAACTGGAAAAATATTTGAGGGGCTGAAAACTTTTCTGTCTAATCAGAGGAAGAAAGTATAATTATAAGGCAAAAGAGTGAAGTGGTGAATTATGAGAACTATTTTAATAAATTCCATATCCAGAGACCTGACTTCTAGAATTTTTACTTGGTAACATGGCAACGTCAGCATTTCCTTTGACATATGACCTTGATCAGGTGCTATGGTCTGAATGTTTGTATCTCTCCAAAATTAACGTGTTGAAATCCTAACCCTTAAGTCTGTGGTATTAGGAAGTAGGGTCTTTGGGAGGTGATTAGGTCACAAGGATGAAGCTTTTATGAATGAGATTAATGCCTCTACACAAGAAACCCTAGAGACCTCCCTTGCCCCTTCTGCCATGAGAGGACACATAGAAGATGGCTGTCTATTAACCAAGAAGTGGGTTCTGACCAGACACCAAATATGCCAGGACCTTGATCTTGGGCTTCCCAGCCTCCAGGACTGTGGGAAACAAATCTGTACTTCTTTCTTTCTTTCTTTCTTTTTGGCTGTGTTGGGTCTTCGTTTCTGCGCGAGGGCTTTCTCTAGTTGCGGCAAGCGGGGGCCGCTCTTCATCGCGGTGCGCGGGCCTCACTATCGCGGCCTCTCTTGTTGCAGAGCACAGGCTCCAGACGCGCAGGCTCAGTAGTTGTGGCTCACGGGCCCAGTTGCTCCGCAGCATGTGGGATCCTCCCAGACCAGGGCTCGAACCCGTGTCCCCTGCATTGGCAGGCAGATTCTCAACCACTGCACCACCAGGGAAGCCCCAAATCTGTACTTCTTATAAGCCACCCAGTTTATAATATTTTTTTGGAGCAGCCTGAACAGACTAAGAGGACAGAAAATGGGAATAAGGGAAAGAAAAGGAAATAATTTTAATGAGAACACTCTCATGTGATGGAAGGATAGGTGAAAAGATGATTTAAACACATTTATTTACAGCAAAGAAGTTTTACAAAATAGTGTAAAAGATCATTTTAAGCAGGCTTAAGATATAACCGCCTGTCATACCTGATGTATATTCATATCTTATAAATTCAATTAAATTACTGGAGTTTTTGTTCTATAATTTGTTCTATAAATTATAAAAAATGACTTTATTGTTTCAGAAAAATGATTACATTGCACCTGAAAATACCAAAGGAAATAAGAAAATATGTAAACTGTAGAACAAAAGCAAATAAGCTTTGGAATGTCATCAATATAGAAAATATTGAACAGACATGTGTAGGTCCTCCATAAATGTCTCTGAACGCTTGTAGAATAGATGAGAAGAGAAAGACCTTAAGAAGTTTTTTATAATGAAATCTCAGGAGTGGACAAGAGAGAGGTTGGGAAGGAGACCATGAAGCTTATGAAGATGTGGAGAGAAACAAAGCCAAGACTTAAAGGAGTGAAAGGAATAGAGAAAAAGGAGATGAAGTCACTGTCGGGTTTAGACAATTCAGAAAAAGCTTATACAACGGTTCATTATTTTTTAACTATTAAAGAAAAAGAGAAAGAATCATTAAATGTCCTCACTGTCAGAGTGTGCTTTGAGATTCCCATGAGCTCGCAACTTTTTTTAGTAGTTTGCAGCAGGATGAAGGGAAAAAGTGTAAATGAGGTGTGAATGAGGAAGGAATATATTCTTACAACCATTAGGTTTCTTTTTTTGGTGCATTTTGAGTTTCTCTGAGTCCTTGCCATCATCTCTAGGCCTTTTGAACACCAGAGGGTGATAACGGTAGTTGTGACAAAAGCAGAACCCTGTCAAAGAGGCAGAAAGCTAACCTAGGTGTCACTCTGCAGAAACAACTTTTCTTTTTAATTACAGTCGACGTTTTTCAGCTCTATTTTTTTCTTGAAATGCACATGAAAATCTTCAAACATTTTCTAAATTTGAGTCAGGAATAGCCTATATCTCTAGTGTTCTTCTCAACTTTGTGATTCGAAGTTTTGCGATCAACCAAAGCTTCACAGGTTGGCTTGAGAGGTTGACTCATACCTCCAGCAATGTATACTGAGCACCTACTGGGTGCTCGCACCCTGGTCTAGGAGCTGGTGTTCATGGCTGGCAAAACCAGAGATGCCGCCCTGCCTGATCTTATCCAATGTTGAGTCTAGTGGGAGTGGCAGATACGAATCACACAACCACTGAAGATTGTAGTAAGGTAAGTGCTATAAGTGAAAAGGACATGGGACAAGCAGACTATAGGACACAGAAATCCAATTTAATGTGTGTGTGTGTGTGGGGAGGTGAAGGAAGGCTTTTTGGAGGAAGCGACCTTTGAGCTGAGTTCTCAAGACAAGTCGGAGTCATTTAGGTAAAAGAGGATGGCAGAGAATGTTCTATGAAAGTTAGGCAGGTGGAAAACAGAACACAATTGAAAAAATATCTCAATGCTTAGAAAATATTCTTTGCCTGCTTATTATTCAAATGGTATATTTAATTTAACTTTTTATACCTCATAGAGTGTGGTAGAGGGCTGTAGTGAGATTGAGAAGAACTCAAGAGGCCTGGGTATGTGATTTTGTATTATGTGGCTTCCTAACCAGGCTCTCTGGGCTTTGGTTTCCTATCTAGACAGACAGGGAATTGGGTTAGATGACCTCTGAAGAACTTTTCCAATTAAAATTGCTGACCCTTTGGTTGGGGCAAAGAAATACTCGATTAAAAGTAACTGGTGTGAATTCGTATGTTAAGAAAAACAGTTCCAGTAAACTAAAGTTTCATAAAAAAAGATTGCATGAATACTAGTCTGATTTCATGATTTTAGGATCAAGGTCTTAACATGATAGACAAAAGATAAGACACCTGCTAGATATTACTGCGGGGATGTCGACTAGAATAAAAATCATCATCAAGTGACAAGCTTACTATTAGTGATACTTTTATTTTACACACACACACACACACAAATAATTAGCAAGAAAATAATGAATGTTAACAGTTGTATTTATTTCTTATGTACCTACACTGATTGTGGTGGGGAAATTTGTTGAAACTAAAGATAATTCTTCATTAAAATCATAGTTTTTAAAGTTCTCTTCAGTACTACTCTTTTTCAGTCCTATTGATGAAAAAATCTTTTTATTTCCTGGGCTTCAAACGATTTGGGGGAATGATGCCAGGAGAGCAAAACAAACACCATTTTGCATGAATCCTTTTATTTTGCTGATTTCCTTTTATTTCTTTTTCTTTTTTTCTCTTTCTCTTTCCTCCTCCCTTCCTCCCACCCTCCCTTCCTTCCTTCCTCCCTCTCTCCCTTCCTTCCTTCTTCTTTCAACTTACCCTCTTGTAAATTTTTTTCATATATGAATTATTATTATGTTCCATATTCTGTGATTAAATGTGGTGTTCTTCACTTCAACTCCTCAGCAGGAGATAGGGAACACATCTTATCATTGTGTACATCATGGAATTTCTACTCTTCTTGACGTTGTAAGGGATAAATATAAATCCATACTATAAGCTACACTTTCAAATAAGTTAACATTGTGTTAGTTTGCGATATTCTGGTTCTTAATTTTTCTAGTAACCTTGGAAAATCTTTCATTTGTCTCATATCTGATGCTGACTTTACCAATTTAGTTGCTATTACAGCCATTGGCAGTGTCCAGTACCTAACAGTAAGAAACCTCTCCATTCTCTCTCTCTGCACACACACACACACACACACACACACACACACACACACACACAGAGGCATGAAATTAGCACAATACCTCACAAATATGTAGAAACTATATCTAATATATACACATAATATATATATATGTATAGATCAAAGGTAAATAAAATATGTAAGTGAATAAAATAAATAATAATTACATTGATTTAAAAATATCATCTATGTAAAAATACTGTTTTAAAGTATTGATTCTCTGGTTAATTTAAAAATATGTTGTCTACTCTATAGCTTAAGAAAGAATGCCTTATTTCCTATGTACTCAATTTCAACTGTATTTTCAGTATCATGACATTTAAGTAAATTTTTACATAATGTCAGTATTTTATTGTATAATTTTTGGTTATACTTCCCTTATTGACTTGTGAATAAATCCTCTGTCGAAGTAATAAGGCTTATTTTCTTAAAATACATAAGCCACAAAGTTGAAATATATGGTATACAGTGTGTAAATTCCTGTTTTCTAATTATCTTTTTTATAGGTTCTCTTATTACAACTATCTTGGTATTTTTGCAAGCTCCTCATTTTTAATATAAAAGTGAAAGTGGTTATTTGTGAAATTTCAAACTATTTATTGTATCAAAATAAAAAATGTGTGCAAGGATGATGTAATTGTCATTAAACCAATAATTCTCTGCTCATTTCCATTATGAAACTATCTGTATTAGATTATTTGCAAAGTGTTTCACGTTATATATTTTCAGTGAATAGGACAGGTGCGTTAAAAAAATGATGGATAAACCTTAAAATCATGGAATCTTTTAACCCGACTATATACTTACAGTGAAGTTGTCCTGTATAATTGCCTTGCTCTTGTAGCCTGAGCATGGTGTGCATGGCATCTGGAGGAAGTGAAGTATACAGGTAAGGATTATCTTGCAATGGGAGAGAATAAATAAGATGTAGTTCTTAATTGTAAGTTGTTTTCTTTGGGCAATAGCCAAGGACTATAAAAGCATATCCACTGAGGGGATCAGGGAGACAGATTGCTGCTTAGAGGGACACAGGAAAGGGTAGTATTGGAGTAGGGTTTTGCAATACCAAAGCATCCCTGTGGTAATGAGGAACTGGAAAGGCATCTCACAGAGGGTATTGGGAAAGAACATACATGTTTATAATGCCAACGCTGCATAGCTCAGTGAAGTAGGTACATCTATAAAAATATAGTCAAAAATTCTGTACAATCACAACTTGGTTTATTTGCTGAAGAAACTGATTAAATATTCCATATGTGTAGGGAGGCATTTGTTTTGGAGCTAGGCAGACAGGAGTTTTAAGCCTGGCTCAGTTGATTTAATGACTTTGTGATGTAAAGAAAGTCTGTTAACCTCCCATCATCTCAGTTTCTTCATCTCTTATGTGTGATTTTTGAGAGAATTAGAGCTATTTAATATAAAGAGCCTGTTACATTGTAGGTATTCAGTAAGTGTTAATAATTTGTGATAAGTACAGTACTAGGACATGACCAGTTCAACACAGATAAAAAGTGACATATTGAAGAGATTCACCATAAAGTCCAGCATCACAATGTCACACAGTGTATTTTACTGGGATTATGGCCACATCCTCGGGTCTCACATTTTCCTAGATAAAACTGAAGCAAAATAAACTCTGTGGTCATTGCAGTTGCACATTTATTTAAACATAAATTACCCTGTGGTTATTGCAGTTCCACATTTATTTAAACATAAATTAGAAGTATTATCAATAGTTTCCATTTCCAGTATTATTTAATTATGCCAAAATAAGACATTCTTAATAGAGTTTTCAGCCTTCTGCATCCAGGTGGTATTGATAGCTGGCAATCAGCTTTTTCTGAAAGCCACTAAAAAAGCTAGATAAAATAGAAAAATCATAGTTTGATACAGTGGACACCTGGAGGGGCTAAAACACCAGAGAAGGAAGAACCCTGGAGAGGTAAACTGAAATCTGCAGCTGCGTCTACCCTGGATAATGGGATTCATCTTCATTATTTCTTATACAAGGAATACACATTTATTGAGAAAAAAATACTTAAGCAAAACAAAAAGAATATGACAAAAAACCACTACCCATATATTTTCATTGCTATTATGTGTTGTGAAACTTTCTAGACATTTTTATATAGGTATGTATATATGTAATTCAATTAAATAACTAAATACGTGTTAAAAAATGG
This sequence comes from Balaenoptera musculus, assembly GCF_009873245.2. Lineage (NCBI taxonomy): Eukaryota > Metazoa > Chordata > Mammalia > Artiodactyla > Balaenopteridae > Balaenoptera > Balaenoptera musculus. Next base: position 125,498,410 of record NC_045788.1, on the reverse strand, counting down.
ACAAATGCTCTAAAACTTGTTAATAACTGAGGTTTTTCACTGAACAATATACTATTTTTCTAGACTGATATAGTTATATCACTATATAATAATACATTGCATGGATATGTAATAGTGTGTCAAATACCTTGATATCAAACATATAAGTTTCCATTTTTTTTATTATTCTGAGCAATTTCTCATTGATAGCATCATTTTTTGGTACATGTCTGATTATTTCCTTAAGATGAATCTCAGAAGTGGAATTGATAGTTTCAGATATATAATATCAAATTGGTTTCTAGATATCAAATCGGTTTTATAGTTCTTCTAGTAATTTTTTTTTTTTTAACTTTGGGTTCGTTTATTTATTTATTTATTTATTTATTTATTTATTTATGGCTGTGTTGGGTCTTCGTTTCTGTGCGAGGGCTTTCTCTAGTTGCGGCAAGCGGGGGCCACTCCTCATCGCGGTGCGCGGGCCTCTTCACCATCGCGGCCTCTCTTGTTGCAGAGCACAGGCTCCAGACGCGCAGGCTCAGTAATTGTGGCTCACGTGCCTAGTTGCTCCGTGGCATGTGAGATCTTCCCAGACCAGGGCTCGAACCCGTTGTCCCCTTCTATTGGCAGGCAGATTCTCAACCACTGTGCCACCAGGGAAGCCCTCTTCTAGTAATTTTATGAGTGTCTTTCTCCTCATACCCTTGTACAAAGAATGCATTTTCATTATTATATTATCAGTTCTTGATATTTTCTATTTGGCTATTATTATTATGCCTTGATTTAATTTTTATTTTTAGAATAATAAATAAAAATCTCATTAACCATGTGTATCTATGCTCTAGTAAACTGCCTCAAAATGTTCTTTATTTTTGTGTACTCCATTTAGTTTTCTTTCCATTATAGTTAAGAATAGACCGTAACTTTTAAACTCCTCATTTGCTTTGTTAATATTTAAAAATCAATTCAACAAAGAAGATTAAAGATTTTATTTAATTCAAAGTCTACTCAACTTCTCCATCTTGCTCAGAACTTGCTTCATATTATATAGATAATCAGAATATTTTCTTCCTTTACATTTATCGTTTTATTTTACTGTATAAATGTATAATCTATGTAGGATATTTTGTGATAATGAGTGAAGGAGGGATGTAATTTTACTTTTATTTTTTGAACGGTTAATTCTTTATTGCAATATAATGTTCACATAGGAAATTTCCATAATTTTTTATTACTCCATCTTTTCTGTTTACTAACTTGTTACCTATGCATTCTATTACTATTCTTTATTGGCTATGCTAGAGATTTCAACCTGAGTTTACTTAGGTTATTTTTTCAGCTTTATTGAGGTATTATTGACAAATAAAATTGTAATATATTTAAAGTGTACAAAGTGATAATTTGGTATATGTATACATTGTGAAAAGATTTCTTTCATCGAGTTAACATATTCATTACCTCACATATTTACCCCTTTTTTGGGGGGTGGGTGGTGAGAACACTTCAGTACTACTCTCAATTTCAATCATACAATAGAGTGTTATCAACTATAGTCACCAGGTTATACATCAGATCCTCAGACCTTATTCATCTTTTTAAAATTGAGATATAATAGACATGCAATATTGTGTAAGTTTAAGGTGTACAGTGTGTTGATTTGATACATTTATATATTGCAATTTGATTACCCATATAGCATTAGCTAACACCTCTATCATATCACATAATTATCATTTTTTTGTAGTAAGAACAATTAAGATCTAGTTTCTTAGCAACTTTGAAGTTTATAATGCAGTGTTGTTGACTATAATCATTATGTTGTCCATTAGATCTCCAGAACTTATTTATCTACCACTTACAAGTTGGTACCCTCAATTTTCCCACCCCAACCCCTAGTAACCACCATTCTACTCTCTATTTTCACTAGTTCTGCTTTTAAAAATTCTATATAAATGGAAGATTTTTTTAAAAATTAATTAATTTTTGGCTGTGCTGGGTCTTTGTTGCTGTGTGTGGGCTTTCTCTAGTTGCAGCGAGTGGGGGCTACTCTTCATTGTGGTGTGCAGGCTTGTCATTGTGGTGGCTTCTCTTGTTGCAGAGCACAGGCTCTAGGCGCACAGACTTCAGTAGTTGTGGCACACAGGCTCAGTACTTGTGGCTCGCGGGCTCTAGAGCGCAGGCTCAGTAGTTGTGGCACGCGGGCTTAGTTGCTCTGCGGCATGTGGGAGCTTCCTGGACGAGGGCTCAAACCCATGTCCCCTGCATTGGCAGGCTGATTCTTAACCACTGTGCCACCAGGGAAGTCCTTAAAAATTCTCTATAAAAATGATGTAATATAGTATTTATCTTACGTAGTATAATGCCCTCAAGGTCCATCCATGTTGTTGCAAATGGCAGAATTTCCTTCTTTCTCATATCTGAATAATATTCCCTTGTGTGTATGTGTATATAAATATTACATCATCTTTATCAATTCATGTGTCGACCGGCACAAGTTGTTACCACAGCTTGGCTATTGTGAATAATGCTGCAATAAATATGGGAGTGCAGATATCTTTTCGATATCCTGTTTTTATTTCTTTTGGATATATGTCCAGGCATGGGATTACTGGATCGAATACCATAAAATTTCTAGAGGAAAATGTGGAGAAAAAGCTCCTTGATACTGGTCTTAGCAATGTTTTTTTGGCTATGACATCAAAAGTATATGCAACAAAACAAATATCAAACATCAAACTAAAATGCATCTGCACAGCAAAAGAAATAATCAACAAAATGAAAAGGTAATCTATGGAATGAGAGAAAATATTTGCAAACCATATATTGGATAAGGAGTTAATATCCAAAATACATAAAGAAGTCAGACAATTCAATAATAAAAAACCCAAACAATCCAATTTAAAAAATGGGCAGAGGAACTAGATACTTTTCCAAAGAAGACATCCAAATGGCCAACAGGTATATGAAAAGATGCTCACCATCATTAATAACCAGGGAAATGTAAATCTAAACCACAATGAAATGCCACCTTACACCAGTTAGAATGGCTATTATTAAAAAGACAGGAGATAACAAGTGTTAGCAAGGATGTGGAGAAAAGGCAACTCTTATGCACTGTTGGTGGGAATGTAAATTGATGCAGCCTCTATGGAAAACAATATGGAGATTTCTCCAAAAATTAAAAATAGACATATTCATCTTATAACTGAAAATTTGTACCTTTATACCAACCTTTCCCAATTGCCCTCATTCCCCCAGCTCCTGGCAACTACCTTTCTAAAAGTTGGACTTTTTGTTGTTGTTGTTAGATTCCACATATAAGCAATACCATGAAGTATTTGTCTTTCAATATCTGGCATATTTTCACTTAGAATAATGCCCTTCAGTTTCTTCAGTATTTCTGTAATATTCCAGTGTGTATATATATGCTACATTTTCTTTATTCATTTATCTGTCAATAGATATTTAGGTTGTTTCCATACTTTCTGTTGTGAATAATGCTACTGTGAACATGGAAGTACAGATATCTCTTCGAGATGATTTCATTTCCTTCGGATATATACCCAGAAGTGAAATTGCTAGAGCATATGGTAGTTCTGTTTTAAATTTCTTGAGGACCCTCCATGCTCTTTTCCATAGAGGAGGTACCAGTTACGTTTCCACCATCAGTTCCCTTTTCTCTACATCCTCACCAGCGTTCATTATCTCTTGTCTTTTTGATATAGACATCCCATCATGTATCTCATTGTGGTTTTGATTTGCATTTGCATCTCCTTGATGATTAGTGATGTTGAGCACTTTTACGTGTCTCTGTTGTCCATCTGTATATCTTCTTTGGAAAAATGTCTATCCAAGTCTTTTGCCCACTTTTAAATTGAGTCTTTTTTCTTTTTTTCTATTGAGTTGTATGAATTTTATATATTTTGGATATTGATCCTCTATTGAATATGTGGTTTGCAGATATTTTCTCCCCTTCCATAGGTTGCCTTTTCATTTTGTTGATGGCTTCCTTTGCTGTACAGAAGATTTTAGTTTGATGTAGTTCCACTTGCTTTTGTTGCCTTTGCTTTTGGTACCAAATCCAAAAATTCATTGCCAAACCAAAGTCAAGGAGCTTCTTCTCTATGTTTTCTTCTAGGAGTTTTATGGTTTCATGTGTTATGATCAAGTCTTTAATCTATTTTGAATTGACTTTTGTGTATGCTATAAAAATAGAGGTCCAGATTTATTCTTTTCCATATGGATAATCAACTTTCCCAACACCATTATTGGAAAGACTATTTTTTATTCATTGTATAATCTTGGACCCTTTGTCAAAAATTAATCAACCATATACACATGAGCTTATTTCTGGGCTCTCTATTCTGTTCCATTGATCTGTTTGTTTCTTTGTATGCCAATACCATAAGTTTTTTATTGCTATATCTTTGGAATATAGTTAAAAATCAGGAAGTGTGTTTCTTCTAGCTTTGTTCTTTTTTTCTCAAAATTGCTTTGACTTTTTTTTTTATGGTTCTATATGAATTGTAGAATTGTTTTTTTCTATTTATATGAAGAATGTCATTAGAATTTTGAAGTGAATTGCACTAAATTTGTAGATTATTTTGGGTAGTATGGACATTTTAACAATATTAATTCTTCCTCTCCATGAATGTGTCAATTTCTTTCATCAGTGTCTTATAGTTTTCAGTGTACAGACATTTCACCTCCTTGATTAAACTTATTCCTAAGTATTTTATTCTTTTTGATGCAATTGTAAATGGGATATTTTTCTTAATTTCTCTTTCTGATAGTTGACTGTTAGTGTATGGAAATGCTGCTGATTTTGCATATTGATTTTTAATCCTGAACTTTATTGGATTTGTTTATTGTAGCAGTTTTTTTGGTAGAGTCTTTAGGGTTTTCTATATATAATATCATGTCATTAAAAACAGAGACAATGTTATTTCTTCCTTTCTGATTTGGATGCCTTTTTTTTTGTTTTCCTGCCTAATTGCTCTGGCCTAGGACTTCCAGTATTCTGTTGAATAGAAGTGGCAAAAAGTGAGCACTTTTGTCTTGTTCCTGACATTAGAGCTTTTCCCCACTGAGTTTGATGTTTGATGTGGGTTTGTCATATATGGTCTGTTTTATATTGAGGTATATTTTATCTATATCTAACTTGTTGAGTACTTTGGTTAGTTTTTAGTCTCTGTGCATTTTTGTAATTCAGCAAACGTCTTCAAACCTGCAGTGTTTCTGCCAAGCCTTCTGTTGATTTCTCAGTTTTCTTGTAGCAACCCTCAGCCTGTGAAACCTTAATTCTCAACTTCCTGCTCACACCCTATGGTTGCTATAGGTTGATTTTTGGAGTTTGAAAATTCTTACTGATATTTTCTGCTAAGATTACCTAAGTTTTTATTAAAAATTTTGTATAGGCATGTCACAAACTAAATATTTAGTTTTTCACACTATATTCCTAGGTTTAGAGAATACACAATTTTCAATAAAATTGTAAACAAAAGGATCCAGAAAGGAACTATGTAATGCATTCATTTTATTTTGTTTTCTAATTTGAAATTTTATATTGATTGCTAAATGCTATAATTTCTTCCATGGCTGGTGGTCATTATAATTTATATAAATTGTATATATTCTGTCTACTAAGAATTCTATACATATTCTCTCTACTAAGCCTCTTAGATTTTATCTCACATATTTTATTACACTTAAGATATATTTATTTCCATTTTTAATTAATAAAAGCTTATTTAATGCATTAAGCTTTTTTTAAAAACATATATTAAACTCTTTTGTGTGTGTGTGTACATATTTTAGTACTACTTCTAAAATGTTCTGTTTCACATTAAGCCCTTTTGGGAATGTAACTCTTCTCTATTTGGTGAATTGATTAGCTCAAGACTTCTTAAAAATATGTAACGCCTTTGGGCTGCATAATATCTCTCATTAATACATACAAATACATCCAATATGGATATGAAGCTTGAAAGGATCAATAAAGACTTAGCAGGGAAAAAGGTTCTGCCAGAAAAGCTTTGACTAGTATTTTTTCAAAGAAGCATATCTATCTTGTCTGATAGTGTTCCATTTTTAAAAGGAAGACATATTTTCCCCAAGGCAATATTGTTTTTGAATCCTAACCACAACCTCATTACTAATCAGGATGTTGTTCTAGAATTTTATTATGAATCTCCTTGAAAGAACAATATGTTAACCTCTGACGAGGTAAAGCAAGGTAAATTTAGTAGTAAGATAAAACAAGATAAATAAAACACAATGTAAGATTCACTTTGCTTCCTTATATTGCCCAAACATGAATTTAATTAAGAATAAAGTACAAATGAGGCAGAGTTCTGTGTTCATTTTATGAAATAATTTCAAAATTTATAAAAGCTATTTTTGAATATTTAAAATGTGGCTGAAGATAGAATAGGGGATCCTAATTTGAAGATTTAATCATTTAAATTTGAGTAAACTCTGATATTAGAGTGGTAATTGAGACAGTCTATCAGGCTATATCAGATCTTAATCTCTTCCTCAGTGGATAAATGTTAAAGAGATAGGAAATAGAGTGGAAAACAACACAGAGGAAAAATTTTAATCTGAATTATACTTTCTGTGCATGAATGAAAGAAATCTACATGGTGGTCACATATGAAAAAAAAATGTATTTGCCTTTCCTGAAGGAGAAACAAGAGATGGAACTGGGGTATCTTAATCAAACTATTGTAGCTAGATATTGGGATCTCAGAGGGGGAAAAAGAGATCAATGTTAAGAAATGTTAAAAAAGAAATAATTTCTAATACTTCTAGAAACCTAAGTTTCTTCTTAGATAAACAAGAAAAGCTCAATATACTCTAAGATGATTATGGCCCCTTAAAAGAACATTTGGCCACAGTATCACATGCATTCCCTTCTGCCAGATGAGCTGGGACTATACCAGGGTCCACACAGGCTGTTCATGACCAGTGCCAGCCTCCTGCCAGGACCTTTACTGCCGTGTGGTTTTCCCACAAGCTGTAAAGAGTCAGGAAGATACTGCAATTGCTCAGTTTTAGAATCTGAGATGGCAAAAGAGACCTGCGCATTGTGAAATTAGTGAAAGTACAAGCTTTGGATTCCTCTTAACATTTATGTGAGGTTCCTTCAGTGTACTGAGATGATTGTCTATTTCTGTCAATCTGTATGAGCAGCTGTAACTTACCATTCAAATAATTAAAATATGTGAGCCAAGAATCTCTATGGATTTTATTTATCTGTCTTTTCTCAGACTGTAACTGCAGGGTACACAGTTATAGTGTGTAAGCTAACAAAATAACTTGTAATGAAACAGTTTAAATAGTAAATTTGGGGGATACCATGTAAAGACTCCTACAGCTGAATATTTAGCAACATGGTCAACAATAAAATTCCAGGCAAATAGGTTGAATGTCCTAGGGAAAGTAATATCATTGTTATAGCATTTATGATGCCTGTAGTATATGTAGAAAGACAATTTTAGAGAACTCTGCTAAAGCAAAAGTTTATTATGTTTATTGGCATAAACTTTTAAAATTATATTTGCCTAGGATCCTTACTCTATTTGGGTCATTTTAAATGGACATTATGGTGCTATAAAAATGTGGGAAGGCTTAGACAGTCGCAGTAACTTCAAAGGAAATCAATATACACAGAGCCGAATTTTACCCAATAGAAAAATAGTCTTTTAACACCTTAATTGTACACAAAGCACAAATCAGGCAGAAAAAAGAGCAGGAATTACTTTAGCTGACTTTTTTTTAAAAAGGACAGAAAAATATCTTGACTATAGGTCTTTCATCTGTCTGAATGGTGAAAAGCCACCACCTGGCTTCTTTAGAAGACCATTGCTCTGTTAGTAAATGTCACAATTACCATTGTGAAACCCCCTTTCAGCTGTCTGTTTTTCAGCCACAGAATAATAAACTACCTGATACCATGATCAAAATAGATTCCTTATTTATGTGATACTTCCTGGAGAAAGTTGCCAAGAAACAATCATGGCGGTTTGCTTGTTTTCTACTGCATTGTATCTGTGTGACCAAAAAAAACGCTGGAGGGTGTTTTAAAATAGTTAGTAACATTCGCTTTTTAGTCATGTTTAAGATAAATCGATAACAAGACTGCTGCAACAACTAATTCTACTACTGTTATTAACGCTACCATTCTTTGAAATACTACACAGCTGCTTCCCCAATAAGCTGATCATAGAAAACTGGAAAAATAATCAGTCTTAAACTTAATCCATAGTTTTGCCTATCAGATATATGTATGTTGCAAAGTCACCTAATTTTATTAGCATTGGTTTCCTCAAATATAAGGTGGGTATAGTAATAGTCATACCTGCCTTTCTCACTATATGAAATTGTTTTGGATATAAGTGAAATTATAGAAGTGTTAACTCTGGGGACAATTTAGGGAAATCTACTAAGTATTGAAGTTGGTGGAATTTATTTTCTAGAACTCAAGTTGAGTCAATGATATATTATCCCATGAAGTAATATTAATATGTATATGGGTGAGTATATCTATGCAATTATTTTGAAATGTCCAAAGCCAGCTCTGCTCAAGCCTAAATGTGTTTGGTTTGCTGGTCTTTAAGCTAATACTGGTTCATTCTGTGGTATAGGCTGTGAGTATCACCATCTAAGGAGACCTGCCTTATGCAGGGCCTAAGGTAGACCACCAAAGAGGAAACTTCAAAAATTATCATTATATGAAATGGTTATTTTTCTTTTTTGTCCTCCTTTCTCTTCATCTATCTTCTACACTTAACTCAGCCACAAACTGTTCAAACCCACTATACTTGAATTCCGTAGAGTTAACCATCAATAATTAAGCCATGACTCCTCAGCCAGAGCCTTTTTACCATGCTGTTTTAGCTAAGTTATTCCAAAATAAAACAGGGTTCAATGTTCCAGAGTGAGGAAAATTTATTGTGTAGAAAGCACACTGGACACTCATCCTAAAGGACTGATTTATGAAAATCAACAGTCAGGCTATGTCTGACGGCAACATTTAAGGGGATTAAAAAGCAAACAAAAAAACCTCAGTTTTTCCCGGCTAATTGTTTATTTGTGTTTCTATTCAGAATGCTTTTAGGTGCCCCTACACCCCCCCAAAAAAAGAAAGAAAAGAAAAGCATTGGGCCAGTCAGTGTAGAATTAATGATAAATACAGGACAATGGAATGTGAGTTCTAAAAGAAGAAAATTGGCAAGATGACTGTTGACATCAGTGACACAAGTCTTCCATTCCAAACCTCCAACATTATCCTCAAACTGGGCTGTGCTGCTTTCCTTTTTAATTCTGAAGAGAAAGACAGGTATATGAGATAATGTACACACACCCATGAACTCGCCACGACCAATGTTAACACTTAATCACATTTGCTTTAGAATAATTCTATATGAAATAAAATATTACAGATAACATATTAAGTTTTCTTTGTTCCCCTCTCAGTCTGATTTTCCTCTCTCCTTCCCCAGAAGGAAACATTTTAAATTTGTTATCCATCCTCACACTTTACCCTATTATACTTTAAGAAATTTTAAGATACATATGTATATACAAGATATAGATGTATCCATAAAAAAATAAATAGCTTTGCTTTTTAATTCTCGTAAATGCTTTCAGGCTGAGAGCAGACTTTTTGCTCAACATCATAACTAAGATATTTATCTATGTCAATGTGTATAGATTTGTTTTATCTTTATCTTTGTTTTATTTAAACTGTACATTATTTCACCACATAAATATACCACATTTTATTCATTCATTCCTATATTGATGAGCATTTTGACTATGTCATCACAATGTTATGAAAAAATTCTTTGTGAAGGTGTTCTTATGCATAAGCTCTTGAAAACTTCTCTAGGCTTTACACCTAGAAGTGAAGCAGCTGGATAAGCTATGCACATTTTCAAGTTTAATTGAAGGTCAAATTGCTCTAGAAATGGATTATACCAGTATGCTTGTCTACATGCAGCAAGCACATTATTTCTTAAATTCTATATTATCTGATGATGTTCCTACAGGAGTCTTACTTTAGTTGATCTTTAAAGGATCCAACTTCAGAGATATGTGCTAGAAAGAACTAGGTAAGCTGATGAGCATCTTAGTTTATCAGATTTGGTTCTTGGTGGAGAACTAATGTGGGATCCAGGTTAGGTGAGGGCTAGCTCTTACAGGGAAGTGATAATATTAACTGCAGTTCTGTGCTTAGGTGTTCACTTAGGAGATAGGATGCGAGCAGCAGTGGGGAGAGCTGAATAATTTTAGTTCCTGCTCATTAACAGAGAGAAGCACCCTGTGCTTTGCCAACCTGGCCCTTCTTGGCGGGGGTGGAGGTAGCGTGTGCCTGAGGTGAGCCAATGTTTATTACAAGATGATGCCCAAGAATCAGACACAGAGAGACATCCACAGCCAAATGGAACTTCTTTTCCTTAGTTATACTTTTGTTCTTTGATTTTGGGGGCTTCTTGGTTGTAAAAGTTAATGAGAGAAAAATTTCAACTGTCACTCTAATACTTTTGGAACTGTTCATCATTCAACTCAGTGCAGAGTAAACAGCAACAATATGCTTAAAAACATCCTGCTTACTACTTTTTCTGAAATGAATGAAATCTCAAGTTCAGTTAATTTAGGGCGTGTTGTGATTTACAAAATATTCAACACCACTGCAGATACTCTTCTGTTTGCTTGGGATGACTGTGCCCTCCTGGCCCACCAGGTGAATGAACTCTTCCAGCTCATTCAAGCCTTTGCTCAAGCATCCCCATGTATAAGAATCCTTTCTCAATGCACTTCCTTCCATGTTCACCCTGTCTGCACCCAAACTACAAATTTTCTTTTTCATACCAATAACACTGATATCACTTATATTGGAATCACACATTTATACGTGTGTCTCCTTAACAGCATTGCAAAAGAGGCAGCCTGGGGAAGTAGACAGAGATTTTAGATGGGACTGCCTTGGGTTGAAACCCAGCTCCATCACTTAGTATCTGTGTGATCTGGGGCAAGCAAGTTCCTTTAACTTTCTGTATCTCAGTTTTCTCATCTATTAAATGGCTATAACAATTCACCTATTGCCTAGTACTGTCATGAAGGTTAAGTTAATATTAGTTAATATACGAAAGCATTTGGAAGAGTGACACAGAGAGCACAATAATGGTAGCTAGTCCTATCCTTATGTCCTAGAGGGCAGGTACTGTGTCTTCATCTACGAATCCAAAGTACCTTGCACTATACCTGGCAACTAAATGGTTGCACAGAAATATGTGTTCAGTTCAGCAAACACAGATGTACCTACTTTTCTGAACAAGTATCTATATAGCATACATTTTCTTCTAGTTGGCATGTGTTCCATTTTTACATCAGCTTAAAAGATGCCTGTTAGCTATTCTTTGTTTTGACAGATTTTTAGCTTAAGTTGTCACCTTCATGTCAAGTCTGCCCCATAAGTTATGAAAGGAGGTGGGGAAGCATGATAACTTTTAACAGCGGGGAGCATCCTATTGGCAGGGCATTTGGGAACAAAGACACTTGGAATGTTACATTATCTCAGCTACAAGCCCAAGAAATATTTACATTTATTTATAGATTCCACTGGAAGGTGCTGTCCTTCCTCAATATAATGGATGGATATGTTTGGAGAAGACCAGATTGTTGTAAGACCTTCACGTAAATTGTTACAGCCACAGGCTGTAAAGTAAAAAAGAGTTTAATTTTAAAAGTGTTTATTTCTAAATCAGACGCTGTCTTTTGATCACAAATAATTTCTCTTATAATATAGTGTTAGATGAAAAAGTTTGTGTACACAAAAAAATTTTACATTGAAAAGTCTTACCTCTGTGGGTCCCTTAATTAGCACAGCATATTTTAAATGTTGGGCTGCTAGCAAATGAAATTGCAAAGGCTTTTAGAAATGTATACCCATTTTAAACTTCTAGCTCTTTCCTCAGGTTCCTTTTTTTTTTTTTTTTTTTTTAAAGTGGGAACGCATGTGGCTATATGCATAATATAGATCTGTGACTTTTCATCCAGGGTATTAGAATGGATGAAATACCCTGTTGAATGTTGTGGTCTATATCTTACAGGCACTCTTTTTTTTTTTTTTTTTTTTACTTTTAGAGTTTTTTAAATTGAAGTATAGTTGATTTACAATGTTGTGTTAGTTTCAGGTGTACAGAACAGTGATTCAGTTTTATATACATATATATAACTATTGGTCCTTTTTGGTTATCTATTTTATATATAGTAGTGTGTACATGTTAATCCCAAACTCCTAATTTATCCCTCTCCCCATCTTTCCCCCTTGGTAACCATAAGCTTGTTTTCTATGTCTGTGGGTCAAGTTTTTTTGTGCATAAGTTCATTAGTATCAATTTTTTCTTTTTTAGATTTTACATGTAAGCAATATATAATATCTGTCTTTGTATGGCTTATTTCACTTAGTATGATAATCTTTATGTCCATCCATGTTTCTGCAAATGATATAATTTCATTCTTTTTTATGGTTGAGTAATATTCCATTGTATAAATATACCACATCCTCTTTATCCATTCATCTGTCAATGGACTTTAGGTTGCTTCCATGTCTTGGCTATTGTAAATAGTGCTTCAATGAACATTGAGGTGCATGTATCTTGGAGGTTCCTTAAAAAACTAAAAATAGAGCTACATATGATCCTGCAATCCCACCCCTGGGCATAGATCTGGAGAAAAACAGGCACTATTTAAAAATAGCTTATTATAACTTGGGTAGACTTTGATGTGCCTGAGAAATATAATCCAGAAACGAAATTTAAAGTTAAATCTACCAGTTGATTCTATCCTATGCACCAATCCCTGGATCCCTGAACTTACAGAAAACATGTTAACTGAAAAGAGAAAAGAGGGAAGGGGAACTCAAAAGGTGAAGAAAATGTGACATGGAAACTAGACTCACTGGAAACCAAGTGAAGTCCTTGGAACGATGTACATTCAAGTTTAGATTGATGTGATTTGTGTTCACAGGAAGGTCCTGTTCTAAGCTTATTAGAGATGATCAATTCAATGGTACATTTATCCATCTTTATAGCTCATGTCTCCTATTTACACACAAAACAGGCTACTGTGACATAACACAAAATGGAATCCACATTTCCCACTTTAAAGATCAGAGGATTTAAGAGAATTCTGAGCATAAAGTGATTTCTGAACTATTTTTATTCATAGGCTACTTTCTCCTCTTTTCCTCATCAGTATGTCTTGGTAGAGATGATTTAATACCCTTTTTAAAGGCAGTATTTTAAATTGTTAAAAGACTCTGGTGTCAATCATCTATATAACCCTGTGAGGTGGTTTTTAAGTTGTTTAACTGCAGAAAGTTTCATTGAAGCTTCAGTTCATAGCATAAGTTTAGGTTGACTGGGAAAGTACTTTTCTTTTCTTTCTTTCTTTTTTCCCCTGGGGATTAGGGGAGCCCTGAGCAGGGAGAGACTCTGCAGGCTAAGGGGCATTTCTGTTGTGCCTGGTGGGCAGGGTGGGGTGTGCCGCACTCCTCCCCCCGCTCCCCCCCCAAACCCCTGGCTTCTCTATTGGGGAAGCTAGTAACGTAGTCTTGTTCAGGCTTCAGAGGCAGCACCAGGCCTCTCTCTGACCGGACAATGACGCCAAAGCTGGCTGTATGTCAAACGGCTGAGCTACACCCAGGCCAGCAAGGGGTGGTGCCAGCACATATCGTAAACCACTAGATACGATGGAGAGTAAGTCGTGGGACTCCTTGCACCTTGAGGGCCTGGACAGCTCCCGGGGATCAAGACCATTCCAAGACTTACGAGAGCTAAGACCAAGGCATTTATGACAACCACCAGAGCTGCAAACTTGCACATAGGCTGATTGCTATCAGCCTGCAGCCTGGTGCTAAAAGTCGGGCTCTCTCGAGTGGCAAACTGAAGTCTCACCCGTTGGTTGGACGCACCGCCTGGGATCTTCCCAACTGGGACTCCAGACTGCTGTTCAAGGGACTTCCCAGCTCCCCTTGGATCTGGATGTAGGTGCTTCCCCAATTGGCTGATGCATAAACCTCCATCTTTACTATCCTTTCTTAATTATACTCTTCTTTTCTTAATTAGTATACTGTAATCTATGTTAATTCAATAACTCTCTCTAAATTCTTGTTTAACTGAGTGCAGAGTGGTTAGGTTGCCAGCGAATCCTATGAACCCTGAAACCGGAAGTAAGGCTTTGGGCAAAACAACTTCCGCAGCCCGGACACATCGGAGCGGCACCTTCTGGTCAGCAGAGCCTTTGTTTGCTAAGAAGAAAGAAGGGGCTGGGACAATCCGAAGGGCCCATCCTAGGGCCTGTCCTAGTCCAGCCTTGGCACTCGCTGGCCCAGCACAGTAGCCAGGAATGAGGGGGTCCCAGCTGGGAAGGACCTCAGCCGGCCCAGAGCAACAGGTCACGGCGCTACCAGGAAACCGAGGTGCAGAGCCGGAAGCTGGTCAGGACAGCTCGCAGTCAGAGACCCCGGCCTCCAGGGTCCTCCCCAACAGGACACATGTCCTCCCCAACAGGACACATGGACCCTCAGAACGGACGACCTTGAACCAGGCACAGCTCGCTCCACGCCTGCCCAGCTCTCCTAGTTACTTCTCAGTGACCACGTAGCCTTCTCCCATCCATTCGTGGGCAACCACTCTCCAGCCCTGACACAGATGTCAGAGAGAAAGTGCTGAACACACACACACACACACACACACACACACACAACTGGAGTGATGGGAGAGGCAGCTGAGGGCCTCTGTTCTGGGTTCTTACTGCCTTTCCAGGCCTGTGCCCCTCTTCCCCCAAAGGTACAAAACCAAGGGGACAGGAGCTGGGGGGCTTTGGTCAAGGAGCCGGAGGGCGCCCAAGTTTTCTCGTCTGTGAAATGGAATGGTAATTCCTAAATCAGATTGTGCAGGGCCTGGCTCCCCCTGGGGAGTATTCTGACTGGGGGGCTCTCCCGGGATTTATGGGACAGGCGGCAGGTCCATGGGCTGGGGACAGTCCTGCCTTGGGTTCCCTGAGGGGCTGCTGGGCACCTGGGTTCCCTTGAGTCCGCTGGAGAGCAGGCAGGCACTTTCAGGGGGTCAGTGGGGAGCAGCGGTGGAGAAGTATTTTTAAATTTAGTTTCATTTTTTCTGTACATTATTTCTGTTATTATCTGAAAAAGAATAAGTTAAAAAGATTCAGAGCTCTCTATGTAACATGTAGAGCATACTTGAAATATAGATGACACCTTTTTCTAATCGACCCTGATATCATTAAAAGGAATCTGATGACAACATAATTGAAAGATTAAAAATTGAGATGTGTACGTAAAAGTGACTTTATTATATGATCATTTAAATTTTCAATACAATAAAAGAAAATCAAAATTTTTAATAAATTTACTTCAAACTAAGTTAACTAAATGATTCCTTATAATTAGACAAAATACTCAGAAGAGTGCTATTATACTTTTATTAAACATATCCTTGAAGAATCTTCACTAAAAATTAGAAGTCAATTTATCAAAGATTTGTAATCATATCAGCTTCAGTGCTAACTACTACTGCAATTTTATTTTTGTGCTACTTCTCTCATAGACTCATATCAAAAGATAATTGGATCAAACTGGGTGTTAAAAAAATTCCACTTTCATTGAACTGCTTAAGCTATTTTTAGGGATTATGTAGAAAGTTATGAACATTTGACCTATTAAAATCAAGAATTTTGGAAAAAGTTAGCTGCTACATACAGTCACCAATATTAATTTTTAATATGGGAATTAGCTGCTTCTGGAAGCCCACTGAATAAAAATTATCCTATTTGCAGTATTAAGGAGACTTTGAGGGAAGGATGAATGATTGACAATAAATATGTCTCTAGGTTGTCAAAACATTTAGATAAAAGGGTGCAAATCGCAGTCCGTTTTCTAGCAATTTTATCAGCTGTGTCAGCTCTGACACCCTCTGGAATGGCTCATGGAGAGAAGCTCCATATCCCTGATGTACGTTATTTTAAATTCTCTAAAGAACTCCAAGAAACATGCTGCAATTCTAACAGAGCCTGATGAGAAGTTGCGTGGTTGTCACACAACGCAGGTTGAACAATGCACCTCCCCGTCTACCTACAATCACTGACCACCACACAGTGTCCCCGATTTGGGCAGTGCCTGGGCTGCTGCATCATTAGATGTTTCTCTGGGTGACCTCACACCTGCTCGGGGTGATTGCAAGTGAACTTCAGACTGAGGAAGGCCAGGAATAGTTTAAACTAAACTCTGGCCTTAAATCCTTTCCTCTCAAGAATCCCTCATTTTCACCTGTGACTTTGCCCTTGGAAGAAGTTGGAGGCCTCCGTGGGTCCTTTCTACTCAGCCCCATGGCGGGTCTTTCTTCTCTGGTATGTGGCACCAGGGCCAGCGCCAGGTAGGAACATAGATAAAGGCCCTTCTTCCTGTCTCCCTGGCCTAGAAATGGCACACCAAGGATGAGCTCATTTGTAACATCCCGTGGAGGAGGGATGAGAGGAGCCAGTCTCATTGACACCCAAGAGCCTTTGCAGGAAAAGGCCTCCACGTGGGTCACCTGCACTCTCTAGCCAGATAGCTGGCTAACCTAGCTCACCTGAGGTCCTGGACCTCTACTGTCACCTGGTCACCACTTCCGCTGCCAACCTCCTAGCTCTGCTGTCTCCCAAAGCTGCTTATATTTCCTCTCCTGGAACTAGCAGGAGTCCCAACAAATGTGCTGGTCACTAGGTCCCTGCCTAGGAGGGAAGCTGGTCCAGTGGTGCTGAGCAGCATGTATGTCATAGAAGCCTTTCTCCAGTGGTCCACGCCTCTCTCAGCATCCCCCACCTGGGTGGCAGAGACAGCTCTGTTGTCTTCTTTAGCACACGCCCAATGCTCTTCCCTCAGGAGCCTGGTTGGAGCAACTTCTCACCAACATATACGTTCCTAAGCTGGTGGGAGGATGGGATATTAGATTCTTAGTGTCTCAACACCTGAACTCTTCCACTGTATCGATATATTTCCTCACATCGTCCTCATAATGAAGACATCCCTTCATACTTTAAATTAATACACATACCCTTTGAAGGCTTTATTTCTAAGGCTTTATTTATCCTACTTTCTCACATTTTTCCTCACTGTTCCAGACTGAGGAATACATGCAAATAAGTCTTGGGTCAAAATCATGGCCTTCTCATAATCTTTCCTTTGGAGAGCAATTCTCCTCCCCTCCCTCCCTCGTTTCCCGTCTCATCCTCTTTTTTCTCTTCTCCTTCCCTTTCCAATCCTCTTTTCTCTTCTTTCCTTTTTCTTTTTCCCTCCCCTTTATTTTACAAACTCTACTTTTTCATAGACAAATCAAAGTAGATACCAACATTGATGACGCATGAAGAAAATTACTTTTTTTTTTTTTTTAATTTATTTACTTATTTTTATTTATGGCTGTGTTGGGTCTTCGTTTCTGTGCTAGGGCTTTCTCTAGTTGCAGCAAATGGGGGCCACTCTTCATCGTGGTGCGCGGGCCTCTCACTATCGTGGCCTCTCCCGTTGCAGAGCACAGGCTCCAGACGCACAGGCTCAGCAATTGTGGCTCACGGGCTTAGTCGCTCCGCGGCATGTGGAATCTTCCCAGACCAGGGCTCGAACCCGTGTCCCCTGCATTGGCAGGCAGATTCTCAACCACTGCGCCACCAGGGAAGCCCGAAAATTACTTTTAAAGACAACTTTTTCAGAATGAACACTGAAAATGATATTTCCCACTTATTAACCTTGAAGAGACTTCCAGAGATTAGTGATATGCAATATATTTTAGCAGCACTGTTTTTATAGAAGCAGGAGGAGTATTTCTTTGATGGAGTTCAGGTTCTGATGCAGATGACATGAACAAAGCAAAAATCATTAGTTACTAAGGGACCAGTTCATTATTAGGCTGGACCAGGTGGGGTTTGTGTTCCACATTTCCTCTCCAGTCTTCTCCCAAGGGTTCGACTTTCAGTGTTCTGAGCAGAGAAGCCAAGTGTGTTATGAGAACATAAAATTTCCTTTTTAACTCCATGAAATTGATTTAAGAGAACATATTTGCTTTTCTGCAATTCAGAGAAATGACTCAGAGAAATTAAAAATACCAACTCCCTTTGGTGATGCTTTACTTTCTTTCAAGGCAGATCTATTCCCCCTATGAGCAATTTCTTATACTAAGAAAGCCTCAAGAATGCGGTCTATTAATATCACTTGAAAATAATCTATAATGATGAATGGTGTAATAAATAAGCCAAAGCATGCAATAATAATGAGCTTTTAAAAATAGAAATTGAAAGAAAGGAAATAAAGTATATCGATTAACCAAGACTCCCCCCTAGAAATCTAACACTCTTGCAATGTTTTCAATATTTAAAAAGGCAATTATCCTTATGTAGTCATATGTATTTCTAAAAGTTCTGTTAACACTGCCTATTTACTAGGCTTACATAAGGAAACAAAAAGAATAACTATCTATGTCAGCTAGATTTAGTCTTTTTCTCAGTTTATTTTTATAGTTTGTGTCTTACTAGACTTCATTTTCAGAAGATGACATGCCCACTGCTCACAGCAGCTGCAATCAGTTCGCCTAATGGTTTGGAATTACAGGTTGCCTTAGGAATTGTCTATTGTGTGGCAAAATCAAATGTAAACCCTACTGTGAAAGGTCTTGACACTATTAAACGTGAAAAATACAATGCGTTCAGTAAGATGTTCAGAAAAAAGATGTAGACCATTTGACCAACCAACCAGAAAATAATATGAAGTTTATGCCAACATAGAAACTACTTGTGTTTTCTTTTTGTTGGTGTTTAGCAGAGTAATCATACATCGTCATTTACCACCCAGCAGTGTTGGATAAATAGTACTATATGCTTAATTATCCCCTTGTCCTACTAAATACTGGCCATAGACTATTGCTGGATATGTCATATTCTGACTCAGAATTCTACCTCATGAACGTTTTCATTCATTCAACAAAAACATCTGAGTGCCTGCTCTGTGTCACACATTGTGCAGGTACAAGGTTTATAAACGTGCCAAAGCCAGCAAATGACTGACAAGGAAAACTCTTACTTCTTGTTGCCCTCTCATATCCTTTCAGCTCTTTTCCTCTCAGCTCCATCACAGGCCACCAGTACTACTGGGGCAACACATAGGAGTTTTCTGCTTGGGGTTCAGGTCTGCAAGGAACAAGCAGGGCTTTGCCATTCTTGAGTTCAGTATCCACACAGAAAGGAAAGTGAGGAAGGGAACAACTAGCTTTCTTTCCAAGAGCCACCTAATGTTAACAAGGGAAATAGCTGTCCAATGAGGTGAGCTGTCCATTGACAGGTGGCACAGCAGGGGCACCTATGGGAAGGCTATGTGCTGTCTAGCTTGGAGAGGAATAGTCACCCTGACACCGCTTTGGTGGACAGTATTGAGACACTTTAACTCACCTCTTCAAATCTAGCAATAATATAGCCCTGAAAGATTATTTGTGACATGTCCTGTCTCTTTATCCTTTTTTTTTTTTTGTGCACTTCACTGATTTATCTGAGGATAGCTTTCTCCTACAGAAATATTTGTCATTTATATAGAAAATAAAACAAATATTTGAATACAATGCTTAATTACATAAAGGTTATTCTCAAATACACATCTCAAAAAAAGGGAAACAGGAAATAAACTAGATCCAAGGAGCTACCAGTTTTCAAATGTTAAAAATGAATCTTAACTTTCATAAGTTCAATACTATTATTTTCATTGAACTATCTTAGAAAACAAAAAGGTTGAATCATAGTATGCTAACATTTAGTCTTCAGCTAGAAGAAAGCTTCTCTTTGAATGTTTTATTGACTTCTCCAAGGGTGAACAAGTAACTCTTCTTGTCTTTATGTCTTTGTTTCTCTCTCACATACTGTGTCTCATGTAAACAGACACATTCACACACCTACGCAAACAGAATTCATATATTTATTTTGTCTAATAATCTATAGTAGTATTTCCTATATTCTTAGCACTGTGCTAGGTACAGTAAAAATTACACAGAACGTTGGTTTCTGACCTTCAGCCCGTACATTTGGAAAATGGAACATTCACTCATTCATTCATTCATTCAACAGGCAATTGCTGAGTGCTTGTTTTGTGCCTATTATGCATGTGTGTTAGTTAAGTAATGAACAAGTGAAGTGCTAAAACATGAGGGGCTGAGGTTGAGGAACTGGAGAAACGGTGACTAGGGGAGAAGCTTAATCAACCAGGCAGGAAGACGAGGATTCTAAAAGACTAATACATTGCATAAGGTAGAGTCTAGATACATGCCAGGAAGGCAGAAACTAAGTAGAACAGAAACAATCAACGATTTCAAATGGAGAGAGTGTAAGGAGAGCCTGGAGTGAGACCGAGGAAAGTGTGTTTCCATCCCAGAAGTGGTGTATATGTGGGATATAATCAAGGGCTGGTGTGAAAGGAGTGACCTCTAAAGCCAGAGCTTGGGTGGAGGGATCAGATTTGGATAAATTGATGAGGAACGGGAAGCAGTCCTTCTGGTGAGATGGGATTACAGTTTGTGCACGAGCTTGGAAATAAAAGTGAGAATTGCAAGTAAAGTGGAAAGGGACAAATATAAATAAACTGGAGCATTTGAAATAGAACCTGAGATGAATGAACTAAGAGGTATTAATTATTACTCTAAAGGGAAGGCTTACAAACTATTGCTTCTAGGCCTGGTTGTTCACCTTTGCTGCATTATGTCAATATTACATTACTCTTCAAATAAATTGCTTAATTAAGCTCTTGATGGTTATTGTAATCCATACCTGAAAGAATCTTAATATTTTATGTTTTCTACAAGAATTACAGATAGATATTTGGAGATTAAAATTTTGATAGGGTATCCAGGGAAGAGTCCTTACCAGAAAGTGACATTTAAGTAAAGACCTGAAGGAAGGAAGTGAGAGAAACTTTTTGAAGAATAGGAAGAGCAAGTAAAAATACTCACTCCTGTATCTATGTGTGGCTCCAGATTTTTTCCATCGCTTCATTGTGAAAAAAGAAAATACCTGCATCAAATGACCCTGAGTTAAATATTGTAGTTTTATAATAGAATGAAGGGTAAATAAGGTAAATACGTAAGGGTAAATACGTAATTTAGTTCCACTACAGAGATATCTTGTCTTTTCCTGAAATTTTCCCTAACTTACCAGTTTTTATATTAAGCATGTTGATTTTCTTGGAAAAAAAAGTCCCATTTGGAATTTTATGGGAATTGCATTAAATCAGTATATACATAAAATTCTGCACCTTATTCCAACATGATAGGGGGTTCTCCACACATCCAGGAAATTCTCTGTGACGCAAGCTGAAAGTCCTACAGTTCAATTAAATTCTGACACTACCTACCTGAAGATAGTGTCAGATTCCACAGGTTAAGGGCTCAGTCTTACAAGACTGCCCCATTCCCCAACTTCAGATGGCAGTCACCCAGGTTATCACCTGCACTTCCGCCCTATGGGCTATATAGCTTGGAGATTCTAAGGACTCCCTCCTTGGGCTTGGTTAACTTGCTAGAGTGGCACACAGAACTCAGAGAAACATTTTACCTACTGGACCACAGGTTTATTATAAAAGGATATAACTTAGGAACAGCCAGATGGAAGAGATGCATAGGGCAAAGGTATGTGAGGTGGGGCTCAGAGCTTCCATGCCTTGTCCCAGAGCATCTCTCCCCAAATCTGCACATGGTCCCCAACACAGAAGCTCTCCCAGCCCTATCCTTTGGGTTTTTATATATATACAATGTCATATATATATAGATAGATAGATAGATAGATATAGATATAGATATGGCATACATATAAAATATGTGTTTTAAAATTTAACTTAATCTTGGACAAATTTGAGGGCTGAAATTGCAGCTTTTTTCTTCCAAGGGTCATTGGAGTCTTGTGTCCATCAGAGCTGAGTTCTACTACTCTCCTGGAATCTGTTTAACTCTTTTCGGTAGTCTTGGTTTAATGCAAATATCTCAGGTTCAGCCTCCAAACATTTTTTGGGTCTATGGTTTAGTCCCTTAGTCGTATCTGCTCTCCTCCTCTGGTCCCTACTCTGGCTCCTTCCCTTCCTTCTTAAACTTCCTGTTCTGTTTTCAGCCAAGTAATTTATTGTATCCTTTTGAACAGTTCTGCTATTTTCATTAAAGCCAGAAATGTACTGAAAGTTGTATGTATTTGCTGTAATTATCCTGGGAGTATTAAACTGCATTTAACTGGTACACAAGTGGCAAATTAGATGTCTCATGGAATGCTTACATTCACTGCATTTTATAACGTATGTACAGTGCATTAATTAGAAAATGCAATGGCAATTGCCACCTTCTCACTGGACAAAATTAACAAAATGCAAGTATCTTTACAAAAGGTAGCACAGTTAATTAACTTTTCTGCATTATAATTCATCATATAGAAAATGATTTGTTTTTAGAAATAGCATATGGCTCACTACTTTATTGCTTTAATGAATTCCATGTTCATCTTTGGGCAACAAACTCACGCAGTGAGTTTTATTTGGAAAATTCCTAATCTATGACCTATTATTTATTCTGCATTTTATATCACAAGACCAACTTTTAAATGGCTCATGAATCAAATAAACCTAATTGATTAAATATTCACTTATATTTGTGAGTCTGATTAGGCAATGTACATCCTATATACAAATCATTTTGTACTGCTTGACTTCATTTAAGGCATCTCAGTGATGTTAAGTATTGATATTTAATGAATATTAATTTTCATAAATCAGTATATGATATTTCATTGTTGAAATGATGAATATTGATATTCAGCAACAAGGTTTCACCAAACCAAAGAACTCTATTTCACTGATGGCCATTTTTAGTTACACAGACTTAGCTGATTTAACTTCCTTCAACAATGTCTGGAAATATAAAGGAGACATAATATAGACTTTTTAAGAGCAAATTCTCAGAATGGGGAAGTTGTGATTCTAGTTTTATGTAGATTACTAATAACACTTTCAAGTGCCTCTAATCTCATGGGATTGGAACCATTAGAAGTAATCACTTCTGGACTTCCCTGGCGGTCCAGTGGTTAAGACTTCGCCTTCCAGTGCCGAGAGTGAGGGTTCGATCCCTGGTTGGGGAGCTAAGATCCCACATGCCGCGTGGCCAAAACACCAAAAAAAAAAAAAAAAAAAAAAAAGCAATATTGTAACAAATTCAATAAAGACTTAAAAAAAAAAAAAAAGAAGTAATCACTTCTGTTGACTTAAATAAATAGAATGCCAGTTATTTCTCCAGAAAAAAAAAGGGGGGAGATATTCCGGGTCAGCAGAGAATTACAATTAGGGGCTGCAACCATGTGCAAGTCCCCCCACAACAAGGGGAGGACCCTTTTATAAAAGGGAAAGGGAGTTAGGAGGCTTATAGTAAAGAGAGTCCTTGGCTTTTCACTGGCTGAGTCCCTGCCAGGAAAGAAGAGGAGACATCTTTCTTCCCTTTGGGCTCTGCTATTGTGGCAGGGCATGAGAGAGCCCCCTTCTGGTATCCAGGCTCAGTCTAATTGAGGTTTCTGTTTATGGATTTTTACACTTCCAATGAAAGTGCTATTGAGTTAATGGGATCTGTCGGGAAGTAGTGATGTGTTAAGCAACTGTGGTTCTCATCACTTCACAGTTTGATTAAGTTCCAAGGTAGCATGAATGGCTAGAACAGAAGGTGTTTGTTGTAAGGCCCTAGGTTTAGTATTCTCCAGGACTTAATCGCATGTTTATACCCTGCTTGTTACCAGGGGAAGTTGGTTCAGAATTAATAAAAATCTGTTGTTTCTTCAGCAAAAGTAAACTGAAATATACATTCAATGGTTGGAGTAGGTGAAGTGCATCTGCTTGGATATAAAAAACCCCATCAGTGTCAAGTCCACTTGACAACTGATGCCTAATTATAAAGAAAATAGACAATGACTCATACTGTCTAATGTTTATATGCTTTCCAAATGTGCTCTGCTAATCCGATTATGTCAGTCACCAAAAGATGACTTAAATGTTTACATGGTTTATTCATATAAGGTTGTACTCAGTAGATATTTTTGTTTTTAAATTAAAGTGGTTTGGAATATTTTGAATGGTATTTGGAGTACTGGCATGGCCATGAACACTTCTTTTTAGTTAATTTTCCTGCCAACCAAACATAAAGCAACTGAGAGTAATTTAGCCTTGATCAACACAAATCAAAGAGAGTGGAAAGATTGGAAATTAGCCAAATTATCTGAATTAATTTCTTAACATGGAAAATTTAACCTCCAAAAATCTCCCCTTTATTTTGTCCATGGAAACAATTAATTTGATGATTCAAAGCCATACAATTGAAGTTTCCAATGGTTAAGAAACAGCAAATTCTCCAGCTACTCCGATCAAGTTAATCAATACATTAAACCAAATATTTAAGGACTAAATTAGAATTTTTTTCATCCTGGGTTACCTAAGTTTGCTATCCATGTGGATTAAATTCCATAATCATTGCTGTTTTTCTTAGTATTATTCTCTTTACATGGCAACTGCCGGATGGAGCCAGTGAAAATTTCTTGATCAAAGATTAAAAAGTTTCATTTCATTTAGGCTTGCCACTCACTGCTGGATTTATCTGCCCCTGTGAAACACATTGACCCCAAAGGCACTTTGAATGAAGGCTGATCTGTAATCTCTGTCAGCTGCATGTTGAACTCAGTACATTTGTCACATATATTTTTATTAAAGGAAAGCAAATGCATTGAAATGGATATAATATTTTGAAAAATATATCTAATCTACATTACACATGTATTCTCAGGCTAGCAATGGAGCTTGATTTAACAGAAAAATTTTATGGCCCATTCTGGTGTTTAGTTTATAGCCTCTGTATCTTGTTTGCCAAAACAATAAAAAGTCTGGTTTATGCAATGAACAAAAATAACAAGTCCTTTCATGGTTGGGCAAGCTGGAAGACAGTTAGTTATAATCTGCTTTACAGTTATAACTGAAAAAATATAAAAGACTGGTTAAATCTGTATATCAAAAAGTGTTTCAATAATGAAATTTGCAAATGTGCATGGTCTTCCTTTTAAAAAAATCAGAATTTCATTACGTGGAGAGGAGACATAGCACAAATTCAAAGCGAATAGTAGTGAAAGCAAAAGCTAATAAAGCCAAAGTAAATCTTGTAATTTCAACATTAAAGATTAGATTTGACTCTATGAGGAAGAAAATTATGTATGTTTGACAGGAACGTCAAACTAATAATCTCAGGTTAATCATTACAGTTTAATTTCTTCTAGTGAAAAAAAATTATGTAAATCTTCATGAATCCCCATTCTTGACATTATAATGCAGCCATAGTCAAAAGTTTCAAAGTTTCTTAAAGATGTATAGAAAAATATTGTTATAAAAAACAAAGTTTAAAATACACCAAGGTGCTCAACTTTACCAATGATTATTTACTCCATGCCCCTATTCTGTACATCAACATGGTGTCTGAAGGCCATACATGTAACAATTTCCATGCATTGTTCCTTGCTCTACATTTTTTCCTGGTAAGTACTAAGCTAACAATATGTAATACATTCTTTCTTTACAAAAAGAGCTCATCTTATTCATAAACGTATGCAAAGATTAATGCTAATCATAAAAAGAGACTCTTGATTCTCCTTTTAAATTTGAAAGTTCAAACAAATGAAAATGATAGTAGTCAAGTAATAGTACTGTCAGATAAATATAGCTGATTTAAAGAAAAGCAACTATAGAATTTCATTTTGCTTTTCTAGTTCCCAAGACAAATATTTGTATATCAACAGTTGTGTGTGATCAGAGCTTTGGAAATCTCTTACTATACCCCAAGTCTATATCACCTTGCTTAAAATTCAAGTGATTTTAAACTTTCATTTTGAATGAAGCTTTTAGAAGCTTCTTAGAAGCACTTTTCTATCCCTGTTACATAATGAATAGCAGATGATCTCCCTAATGTGTGACTGGCTTGTGGGGAAATTGGTATTTAATTTTTAGTGTGATAATATAGACCCAATTGCCAAGAAATCCATTTCTCATACAGCTTGATTCTGCTTTTATTCGACAAGTAATATACTGAAACATTGGTGTAGTTATTTTTGCACTGTATTTATAATACAAAGGGTCATGGAGAGTGACTGTGTAGTCATCATTTAGGGATTTCAGTGATTCTGTGCTGTTTTCCACAGGGTCTATTATAAATGAAAAGAACTGAGTGAGTTATAAAGACAGTATTTTATTCCGGTTGGCTGCCCTGTTTTTCTATCATAGAAGAGAGCCAACACCTTTCCAACTATTTTGTAGCTTCTCCTGAGGGAGAGTCTATGTGAGAACTTCTACTCTGTCATTAAGGATTTACAATATCTTGTTCTCAAATGGCACAATTTCACTTAAAATTAGTACATGAAGTGTAAGTTCTTAACCTTGGTAAAATAATTATCATTGTTTGTCTACAAAGTGCCAATTATTTTATATCTGTTATTAATATTTTACCCACTAATGCAAGATAGGTAAGATTATTACTCCTACTTAATAGTTGAAGAAAATGAGGATGACAGAAATTAAGTAAGCCTGCGTAAGGTCACAGTTTAGGTAGCTGGACAAATAGTTGAAACTTTGCTTAGATTTCTCCAAAGCCCAGGCTCTTTTTCTTCTACTGGGTGATTCCCAATGCTGATAAAGTTTAAAATGTACAGATATAGTTCTAAAAATTTTGTTAGATTTGCTCCCCTTCTACTGATTCCTGAGGAGAAAGGAACTGGAAGGCTTTTGTATTTGCGATTCTATAGGGACCATAACAATTTTTATTGTCACATTCAATGTCTCAGCAGGGAATGGACAATTCCAGTAGTTGCAGACAACTAGTTATGGTTTTAACCTTAGGTCATACAGAATAGTGGTTTAGACCAACACTGGCCACTAGAAATACAAAGTAAGCCAAATATGTAATTTAAAATTTTCTAGTGGTTATACTAAAAATGTAAAAAAAAGAAACAGATGAAATTAATTTTGATAATAAATTTCATTTGACACAAAATTTCCAAAATATCATCATTTCAACATGAAAAAAATTCTTAATGTGATGCTTTACATTCTTTTTTCATATAGAGTCTTCAAAATCTGCTGTGCTTATTATACGTACTGAAGAGCTCAATTAGGATGCTAAATTTTCATCGGAAATACTAGATCTGTATTTGGATTTCATAAAATTTACAGTTGGAAAAAGAATCACTAATCCAAGTTGTTCCAAGACTACTAAAATATTTGACTATTGGTTTAAAAAAATTTTTGTACTGATGTATAATATTAATAACATCAGTTTCAATATAAATAATATTCACATCTTTCAGTGACAAAGGAGTCCTTCTTTCAGAGTCATTCTCAACCTTGGCTGATCACCAGACCCAGTGAGGAGATCGTTGAAAATACAGCATCCCAGCTGCCACTCAAAGAGGCAGATCGCTCTGAGCAGTGGGGCCCAGGCCTCGGCATTAAACATTTTTTTTTCTAAATAAACTTTTTGTGTTGAATCAATTTAGATTTACAGAGAAGTTTCACAGCATGTTCCCATATATCTCACAACCAGATTTTCTTATTATTAATATCTTATATTGATAAGCTAATTTGTCATGATTAATGGACCAATATTGGTACATTATGATTAACTGGAGCCCATATTTTATTCCGGTTCCCTTAGTTTTTATTGAATATCCTTTACTGTTCCAGAATCCCACCCAGTGTATCACATTACATTTAGTCATCAGATCTAAAGACACCTCTTGGCTGTGACATTTTCTCAGCCTTTTTTTCTTTGTTGACCTGAAGGTCATCTTCTGAGTAGTATTGATGAGGAATTTTGTAAAATGTACTTCAATTGGTATTTTTCTGATTTTTTTTTCCTCATAATTAGACTGGGATTACGGGCTTTACTGAGAGGAAGACCACAGAGGTAAAATGTCATTCTCATCTCATCATGTTGAGGTTATCAACTGTTTGCTATCAACATGACTCATACTATCAACAAACGTTACTTATGATATTCTATCATAGTTGAAGTGCTATTAATGTAGCTTATCACTGTTTTTGTTGACCTTGATCACCTGGCTCAGGTGATGTTTTTCAGGTTTCTCTGTTATAAATTTATTATGTTTCCCCCTTTCCATACTGTGCTCTTTGGAAGAAAGTCACTATGCACAGTGCACACTTAAGATGTGGGAAGGTATGCTGCCGCTCCTTCACAGTGGAATACCTGTTATTTGGAATTCTGCAGCAAGGAAAATTTGTTTCTTATCCCCTATTTATTTATTAATTAAATTAATTATTTATATCAGCATAGATTCATGGATATTTGTTTTATGCTTTGGGTCATAATTCAATACTCTTTATTTTCTTGCTCAAATTTTTCCAACTTTGGTCATTGGGAGCTTTTTAGTTGGCTCCTGTGTCCTTTTGACATACTTCTATCATTGTGGGTATGCATAAAATTTGAGTATAAAGGTTTTTTCTGTTTTGTTTTTTAGACCACTCTGCGTGGCTTGTGGGATCATAGTTCCCTGACCAGGGATTGAACCCGAGCTCCCTGCAGTAGAAGCACAGAGTCCTAACTACTGGACCACCAGGAAATCCCTAATGTTTTAAAATTTAACCTGAGTTACTTAAAATTAAATAAGATTAAAAATTCACGGCGCTTCCCTGGTGGCGCAGTGGTTGAGAATCTGCCTGCCAATGCAGGGAACACGGGTTCGAGCCCTGGTCTGGGAAGATCCCACATGCCGCGGAGCAGCTGGGCCCGTGAGCCACAATTACTGAGCCTGCGCGTCTGGAGCCTGTGCTCCGCAACAAGAGAGGCCGCGATAGTGAGAGGCGCGCGCACCGCGATGAAGAGTGGCCCCCACTTGCCGCAACTAGAGAAAGCCCTCGCACAGAAACGAAAACCCAACACAGCCAAAACTAAACAAAAAACAAACAAACAAAAAATTCACTTCCTTTGTCTCTTTTTCCTGTTTTTAAATGCTTATTTGTCACATGTGGCTACTCTATTTGTAGATAAAACACCATATTGGACAATAGACTCTAGAGGGAAACTGCTTAATCAGTTATCCTTATTATTTGGCAAAGGTTTTTCAAAAATACTATCTTCTTTTACTATATTTTCCAGACAAACGGCTGGCAATTAGTTGCTCCAAGGTAGATTTACAGCCAAATTCTTTTGCTTCACTTTTGATGGGCCAAGATTTTTCACTTCCTTTCTGGCCACCATTCAACAGAATTGTAAAACAGGCAAAGTTTGAATTTGACTCCTTTTTCTTTCAGTTTTTGAAACAGATTATCAGGTATAATTGACAGACTATATGACACGTATACTTAAATCGAACAATTTCATTAATATGACATGTGCATACACTTGTGAAACCATCACCACAATCAAGATCATGAACATATCCATCAGACCCATAAGATTTCTTGCACCCCTATGTCATCCTTTATAGATTTTAAAGTCTCTCATCAGCAGTCATAAGAATACTGTACTGAATATTTATATTGCCAAGGGCTCCTTTCTAAAAAGCAACCTATACATTTTTTGTCCATTTATATTGCATGTTTTTGTCTCTGAAAAGGACACACTTACTTTCCTCCAGTACATATAATGAAATGGGCAAGAATGGAAATAGTCTGACTCCAGTGATGGTGAAATAGAAATTGTATCCAGCTCCTGTTATGACTGCAGTCCAGGATTACAGAGTGTTTGCACACCCAGTGAATTATCTTTCCCTACAGTCAAATGTGCGTCTTATTTCTGAATGTAGACCTTAGGCAATTTTTAATCTTCAGTAGCAAAAAAACTTAAGCCCAATCTTTTTATGTTACCTCATTATTCCTGTTCATAAATGAAAATTTAATTTCTGTTATGGGGCTTAGTGCAGTCAACTGTTATATTATTAATTATAGGACTGCTGCTAATGCCTAGGAATGATGTTTTAATAAGGTTTAATCTCTTTTCCACATTCTAGTGTCTTTCATAATTATGCCTCTGTTTTTCTTCCTGCTTTTATTTTATTTGCAAACAAATCCAGCAGTGCAAGCTGTAATTCCAAGTTGGCTGGTGTTTCTGAGGCAGCCATATCACTCATAATCCAGGCTCTGTGAATTTGTTCAGAAAAAAGGGGGACAGGAAAGGCAACTTTATCTCAAATATTTCAAATACCAGCTGTAATCTTGAGCAACATTTCAGTCTGGCTTTAAGATTTAGTCCCTTCACAATTGCTAAGGGATCTCTTGTATATGTATTTGGCAATTGTTCTTGAAAATTTTTCTGTTGGGAGCTGTTTTGTATATCACAAGAAGCATAATTTTGGTTTTTATGCTTAAAGTTATGCTTCAGGGTAGTAGGGAATTCTCCAGATAGAAGGTATAGTGACCTGTGGTCATGTATATAATGGCATAAAGAGGATGGAAACTGAGATAGTTCCCTCCTACACTTTTTATAGTTTGTTTCTCCCAAGGGGGTGTCAATTAACATTATGAGAGCTGTGTTATTTTATTTTATTTTGAAGCATAGGGCTTGAGACCTAAGTTGTTTTGGTTAATATTTCTTTCTCTTTATTATCAGAATGCATAGTATTGAGTTACGCTACTCCCATGGTGATCTTTGTTTTTCTCTCTTTTGTTTTTAGAACATTTTAACTGTAGGGTGATTTTTTGTTGTTGTAATTGCTGTACGTTTTTATCTGATCAACTCATAAGAGAGAACCTTAAAAATACTCTTAGTTCTGGTGATTTGGGAGGATCAGCTCTTTTAGGACATTTTTATTTGTCTTATGGTGTGTGACATTGATGAGAATTCATAATAGGAAGAGAGAAGACTAATCTACAGGTCATTTTCAAGAGAGAGAATGAGAGCAGAAATAGAAATCTATTTTACTTGTTCCACAAGTGTTTACTCAGCATTTCATATGTTTTGATTGCTGATCAGTTACTAGGAATATGGCCAAATGAGAAAAAACTTTAAAAAGTCACAATCGTTTTTTGCAATGCATTAAGTATGATAGAAAAGTATGGGACATGTTAGACTATAGGGATGGCTCTTGTTTTGAGGAGTGGAGGAGATAATGTGAAGAAGTGCGTAATTGAAAATTAGGAGACATAAGAATGAAACTTTAGGATCTCCAAAATTTAAGGACTAGAGGAAGAGAATAAAAAGGAACTATTAAGAGAGATAAGAGGTATACAGGAGAAAGTGGAATCAAAGAGTCAAAGGTAAAGAAAGTTACAGGGGGACGTAATGATTAGTAACCCAACCTGTTGGAGGGAGGGCAGGTCCTGTGAGCAAGAAGATAGCTTCCTGGGTCCAGGAACCCTTTGGAAGGTGTATAAATAATTTGTTCCTTTTTTTTATGTGAGTAGTATTCCATTGTATAAACGTACCATTGTTTGCTTATCTGTTCACTCATTGAAAGATATTTGGGGGACTTCCCTGGTGGTCCAGTGATTAAGAATCCTCCTTCCAGTGCAGGGGACGTGGGTTCGATCCCTGGTCAGGGAACTAAGATCCCACATGCAGTGGGACAACTAAGCCCGCGCACCGCAACTACTGAGCCTGTGCGCCACAACTAGAGAGAAGCCCGCGCACCGCAATGAAAGATCCTGCGTGCCACAGCTAAGACCCAAACGCAGCCAAAAAATAAATATAAAAATAAATAAATAAAATAAAAAGATATTTGCGTTGTTACCAGTTTTGGGCAATTATGAGTAGAGCTGCTATAAATGTCTCTTTATTTAAATTCATTAACTGTAATGTTATTTATTTCAAAACTACTTTATCAACAGAAATATTAAACTGTAGTTTATGATATTTAAAAAAAAAAAAAAGAAGATAGTTTCCTTGGCTTTGGCAACTTCTAGAACATGGCTCACTAAACTTTTTCTGTAACGTACCAGATAGTAAATAGTTTAACTTTGAAGACTGTGTGGTCTCTGTTGCAACTACTCAACTCTATCATTATAGGGCATGAGCAGTCATAGAGAATGCATAGACAAATTGCCTGCGCTCCAATAAAACTTCTTATACAATAACAAGTGGCTTGAATTTGGACTGTGGGCCATAGTTGCAAACTACATGAGAAAACTGAAACAAGAGCATTTAAGTTAGTTGTTTGAGACTAAATAGCCCATAAGTGACACAGGCACAATTACACATTTTCTGAGGCTCGTGATCTCTTCACTACTTCATGTTGCTTCTAAAATAGTAAAGCTGCAAAAGTCAGTTAGGGCCAAATTAATTTTTATTCAAGTCTCTCGTTGAGTAATAGCCCTTATGCATTCAGTCACCTTTTTGTGGGATCATTTGCCTGTATACAATGCCTTGGTTGCATTAGTCCCACAACCAGCCTTGATATAGATGGCAGCTGCAGTGTCTTATGGCTTATTTTTTAGGTTGTCCATACTCTAAAATATTGTTCCTCAAGAGGTGTCATGGAATTTGATAGTCTTCCATTAGGAATCTCTTTTTGAAATGCAAACATTTCTGCAAAGCAATATACATTAACTCAATTTAAATTAGTATGTCAGAAATTTTCATTAATTTATATATTTACTGAGATATAATTGGCATACAATACTGTATTAGTTTAAGGTGCTCTACATAATGATTCTATATATGTACACATATATAGAATGTGAGATGGTGCATAGTTTTCAGATAATACTGGGAACACTGGTGATAAGTGGAGTCTGAAAGAAGTAGAAATTAAGGGAAGAGGAAATGGAGAAAAATGTCTTTACGCTTGCTGAAATCATTAGAAATTAAAAGTAAATATCTCAGCAAAATATAATATATATGCTGATGTGTAATTCTTATACTGCAGTCTTTTAAATTATGTTAATACGTGCTACAAATTAAAAGCCAGAGGTGTTCTAAAGTTTACATGATTCTCAGATACTAAGAATAATGAAAATAAGATTTGTGATATATAAGTTGAGTATGTTGAGTTTCATGTGGGTCTTTGATATATATGTTATAGCCATCTCCATTCTAATTTTAATATGACCTATTCCAATTACATTAGCCGTAAACACATTTTTCAGCAGGTAATAAAAAGTGAATTATTTTAAAAAGTCACCATTTTAACATAAATCCTAGTAGACAAAGTGCATGATAAGTCAATTCATACTTGTACATATGTGCAAATATAAGAATTAATGAATGACTGAGTGAATGACTTCCTCAATCGTAATTCTCAGAAGGTCTTAGGGTACAGTTTTATTAATCTTTGAAAATCTCACCCAGAGACAATAATTGTATTTTCTACATGGAGAAAGAAATAGATAAAACTGCTGGTTAGGGTGACTCTTTGGCAATGCTGATGGGACATTAAGGATCAGCAGGGACCCCCAGGCAGGTTCCACCCCATAGCATCTTCTGGATTGAAAGCAGCAGGGGAATCCTATCCCACATCATTTCCCAAAGCATGTTTCTTCTTGAGTAGAATGACTAACAAATGTGAAGGAAAATTGAAGTGTTAGCAGACTTTTGAAAGGAGGAAGAGATTATGACCATGAAAGCTTATGGAAATAAATGGACCAAAGTCATTTAAAAATAATGAATGATCCTTGTAAAGTTTATTAAACATATATAGCGGATCTTTTAATTACTTAGAATTCTAGGCTCAATATTTTGGATCAATATTTTAGGTTTTAACAATGATACATTTTATGTCTTTTCTAGTACAGGAAATAAAACATTGTCATAATTTTAGAATATATAAAGAAAACCTCTAGCTGGATTTTCAAAACTGTGTTTAGTGAGTCATTACTGATTTCAAGTATAAAAGAAAATATTCTGTTCCCTTGGAGGTTCAAACAAATCTGACAATTCAGCTTGCCTTTAAGTAGTTCTCATCAGAGCTATGACCTATTATTCATATAAGATAGACAAACAAATATTTCCTTTTAATGTACATGGCTTGCTGATGGGCCCCCTCTTCTTTCTTCTATTGTCCTCTGCCTGCATTAAGAACAGTGATGAAAAATTGAATTGGCTTAAGGCATTAACAAAATCTTAACTGCTGGAAGCAAAAGGGACAAGAGAGTTTGCTGGGTAAGCAAATGTGCACCATATCATTCAGGACAAACCCTTGTGCCCTAAGCCTGTTTTGAATGTGTATTACTTTGTATAAACAGAAAATGAATAAAATCTACAGAAAAAGGAGAAATCATATTTGGCACAATTCAATTAAAATCATTGAGGATCCTGCAATGTTATTTTCTGATCTAAAATAATACTGAAACATTAATATGGAAAAAAGAAATTCTAGGAAGTGGAGGAAACAAAATGTTACCCCTTCACCTCCACTGAATACCAGGATTGGTGACATAAGTGGCTCAATCTTTCTTTAAAGTGGTAAAATTTTTTCTCAAGTATCAAAAGTTACTGGTGGATTATCAGTCTCTTCTGGTTTTCTTAATGCCAGTGTTTAACCAGATTAGATCAATCCTCAAATTCTATTCATTGCCAGATAATTGATTGCTAATTAATTAATACATGTAAAGTGCTTAGAACAGAGCCTGGCCTATAGTAATCACTCAAGAAATGTGAACAATAAACGTATATTCATGATTATTGTTAATGAGTAACTCCTCAGTCAAGTCTCTGCATATAAAATCAGAGTATCCAAGGACTGAATAAACCATGTGAAGTCTGTTTTGCCATGCCTCGTTCATAGATGTAACCAAAGTCTCCTTGAACAAGTAATTTTCATAAAAATTAAAAGGTAGTACCACTGTGTTTTTACTAGAAAAAAGCTAATAGCAATTATGAGAAAATATGGAAAAATGACTTGTGAAGGAAGATATTTCAAAAGTTCTTTATAAGTTAATTAGAAACTTAAAGATGCTGTCAAAATGTATTTTGCATGATTTAAGATGAAACCTTTGAACAGAGGGATAATATCCAATAAATTATCCTATCATCTGCTTCGCATAACCCTGTTATTTCAGGCAAGATAATTGCATGGTAAACAACATTAGCCATTCATTAGTTGTAGCTGTTCTAGCTGATTCTTTCTCAGCTGGGGAGATTTAATTTAGTGATAAGAAAAACACTGCAAATCAACTCTGTGATATAAACTATGTAAATACAAGAATAAATAAGTAGGAAATAATTCTTACACACAGGAAGATAGTCTATGTTTAAAGAATAAAATTTCTCACATCTGGTTGTCATGATACTATATTAGATAGTTGTGAATATCTGTAAGTAGTAACATTCACAACCCATAGAGTATTTTGGTAAGTGCTATCAGTGTATATGAATATATTGGGTGTTATAAAGAATCACTAGCAAATTAACTAAATACTATCATATTTGTTCATCATAGTCAAAATAGGTACTTGTTTTTATCTGATCGAAACCAAGATTTCTTATTATTATTTTTTTTAATCAAGATGGTTTACTATTTTTAAAAATTTATTTATTTATTTATTTATTTTTAGCTGTGTTGGGTCTTCGTTTCTGTGCGAGGGCTTTCTCTAGTTGCGGCGAGTGGGGGCCACTCTTCATTGCGATGCGCGGGCCTCTCACTATCGTGACCTCTCTTGCGGAGCACAGGCTCCAGACACGCAGGCTCAGCAGCTGTGTTTCACGGGCCTAGTTGCTCCGCGGCATGTGGGATCTTCCCAGACCAGGGCTCGAACCCGTGTCCCCTGCATTAGCAGGCCGATTCTCAACCACTGCGCCACCAGGGAAGCCCCAAGATTTCTTATTAATTCCTGCCTATGTGTATTGTTTATAGGAAAAACTATGATTAAGTTTTCCATGGACATGTAAATTTTATTATTTACTCTCTTAATAGGGATGTAGATTTACTTGATGTTTTCAAAAAGCATTTTCAAGCCAAAACATAAATTCTTATCGGAAATAATAAGTAAATAAATAAATTTTAAAAAATGTTTTCTTCCCCCAATTGTCCAATTCCCCTTTTCAGTGACTTTGTTAATTATTTGTCTTTATTTTTGCCTTTGAAATCTTACAGAAAGATTCTTAAGGAACCCATTTTATGTGGATAGTTATTTCTGTAAATTGTTCCTTCCTGGTAAATATTCTCCTGCTGATATTGATGGACAAAATTAAATGACACAGTAAAAAACAGGTCATTTATATCGGAAAAATACCTAATGGATGAATAATATACTTGAGATTTTGCACTTTAATCTTTGCATCTTTTCAAAACATCTTTTCATGTAAGCTGAAATGCTTTCTAAAGAATGAAGTTATTGCATATGGACAGGCCATCAGACAATCCTGGCCATTTCAACATCATCTCAGGGTAAGTTGTTTTTTTTTTTCTTAACATCTTTATTGGAGTATAACTGCCTTACAATGTTATGTTAGTTGCTGCTGTATAACAAAGTGAATCAGCTATGTGTATACATATATCCCCATATCTCCTCCCTCTTGCGTCTCCCTCCCACCTTCCCTATCCTGCTCCTCTAGGTGGTCACAAAGCACCAAGCTGATCTCCCTGTGCTATGCAGCTGCTTCCCACTAGCTATCTATTTTACATTTGGTAGTGTATATATGTCCATGCCACTCTCTCACTTCGTCCCAGCTTACTCAGGGTAAGTTTTTAAAGTAACTCCATAGGTAGATGGAGAGTAAAAGTAGTCTTGATTAACTTGGAGAAGAGAAACCTAAGGGGAGATACAGTGATTGTCATTAACCCAGTATTTGTAATATCCTTATGTAGAAAATAGTCCTCAATTCTCAGTTTTGCTCCAAAGGAACAGTGGACGAAATTTAAAAGAGAAAAGTTTTGATTCATTCTTGCACAACACCCAGATATTAAAAAAAATAGTTAATGTTCATGAGTTTTTTATTTTTTATCAGCCTTTCTCTAATCTATCTATCTTTCTATCTTTCTATCTATATCTATCTATCTATCTATCTATCTATCTATCTATCTATCTATCTATCTATCTATATCCTGTAACAGCTATCAATAGAACAAGTAGCTGCTAGGGATATAAAATTGTCCTTCACAATGATTTTTTTAGGCTGCATAACTGCATTTGGAAGATGATATGTTGCTGAAACAGACATGGTTCCTGCATAGATAGTGGTTGAACAAAATAACTTCTGAAACCCTTTTAAATGCTTTGATTCTATGTACTAAGGATTACAGTGGAGCCACAAGAGAGTCTTCCTAGGATGGAGAAAAATGAGTATGTAAATAAATTTTGAGCTAAATGTGTTTTGGCTAATACTGGCTATACCAGGTTGGTTGGTTCTCAGCTTGAAAGTCAAAGTAGATGTAATCTCCCATCCTCTTACCTCGATGTGATAAATGCAGGATATACCATCATAGTTAATGCAATGAAAGTATTCTGGTTTTTATCACAATCTGATGGAGGTCAAGCAATTCACTTAGGTTTCCTTCTTCTAAGAAGTGACTCAAGGATACAGTGACTTCCCATCATATGTGTCAATGAGAAATTAATCAGTCGATCTAAGAAAGAAATGGAAAATTTTATTTGAGCCAAATTTGAAGGTTATAGCCCAGGAAGAGCATCTCAGAAAGCTCTGAGAACTGTTCCACCCATTAGAAGTCAAGGCACAGTTACATAAGTTTTTTGAGACAGAGGACTGTACATCAAATGACGTATTATTGACAGTTTACATAGTCCATATCTAAGTGTCATTGTGGTGGGTAATGTGACCTATATGAGATCAAGGAGGAATGTCATATTTTAAGCAGTTGTCTTGTTGATGCTAGGAGAATATTGCTGTTCTTGGTAGAGCAGGTATTCCTGCCAGTGGAGAAGATTTGGTCAATGCATAATGCAGATTCACAGTGCACAGTGTGGGGAGAGAGAAGGCCAAAGTGTAACAGGGAAGAGCCAAATCTGACTACATGTTGGATCTGTTTCTTTTACTTTAACCTTTGCTTCCCATTGCTTTTGTTCACTAAAGGATACTGTCTATACATAATGGCCTGCCTCGGGGAACCCTGCCCCTTTGCCTGAATGTTAAACCAAAGTGCCTTTGTTTAGGGAAACATCCGGACCCTGTTCACCTATGGATGGCTGCAAGAAAGAAGAAATTAACACATGCCCTCCTCAAGGCTGCCCATTCCCGGGAATATTTGCAGAACTTGTGGCCTTTTTACTCATCTCCTCCCCCTCTCTGTGCTATAAAAGAAACTGGCATCCAAACCCCCATAAGATGGTGATTTTGAGACTTTCATCCGCCATCTTCTCGGTCTGCCAGCTTTCCAAATAAAGTTTTATTCCTTGCCTCAACACCTTGTCTCCGATTTATTGGCCTGTCATGTGGTGAGCAGAGCAAGCTTGGACTCGGTAACAAAAGGGCAGAGAAGGTTTTTTGTTTAAATTTTTCTTGTCTTGCCATAAAATATAAATTTTATTTCACATATGGCTCTACTATCTTTGAGTTCTCAGTCTTCAGCTATAGAGATGGAAGAAAATGAGACAGTGGAGAATCACAGGAAACCTTTTAGATGCCAGATCTGGAAATGATGTTCACCACTTTTGTCTATACTCTATGGACCACCTATTTAATCACATGGCCTCAAGATAACACCAATAAAAGCAGGCAAATGGAACTTTCCTGTGAGCCCAAGAAATGGAAATGGAAAGTATCTATTTCTACATTATATGAATGTATTCAAAGTTATGCTTAAAAGTTTAAATGCATTTATTTTCTTAATCAGTATTTATTACATATATTCTATGCCAAGACTTATGGTATATGCTCTGTATAAAATATTGATAAGACTCAGCTTCTACACTTAAATAATACCCACATTAAATTGATTTTGCTCTATGCTCAGCTGTCATTTGAATGCTATTTTATTCCTTTGCTTATAGAACTAGGATCATTCAAGGTAGTCAATAAATAAACATTAATCTGACTGAATTCTATTAATCTAATCATTTGTAGATTCACTTTATGTTTAAAAGTTTTACATGTTTCTTCCATATAGCTGTTATACATAATTTTAATTTTGATTAATTGTTTATGTTTAAAGAATTATACCTACAAAACAAGATAAATATATATAAAGGAGGAGGAAACAGAAAATAAATTAGAAGTTCATAACAATAAAAGAACTTGGATGAAGTGACTTATTTGCATGAAAGATGGTTTTAATAGTATAATAAATAATATATTATGTATTTGGTCTTTGTCCCCAATTCCTGTCACAGGACTCCTAAAATCCTGGGCATTTCCTGAGTGGTGGGGATGTCTTTTGTTATTTGAAAGTGCAGGAAAGCACCTTAATGGACCCTTTCATTATGCGGTGGTAAAATGTTTGAAACTTGTTCCAGGAAAATAGGATGGACAAGACAATGAAATTGTAAATCACTCTGCATAACAAAAGTTAAATGGGTCATCCTTGGATGGAGATTGCTTAGTGTAAAGACATGTGTAATTCTCTCTGCTGCTGCCAAGACAGGAGTTAGAGGAGTTTCTGGCCCTTGAGAAGACAAGAGATTGGGTAAGAGATGCAATGTGAGGTGGGGAGTGGGTGGCTGAGGGAAGAGAGGCTGAGTACAGAACTTCCTGTGAGAGATGTAGCTGGGAATTCAGTGATACACGATATTTAGCCATGAGTTTTTGCTTTCTGTTTTAATTTTTAACAGGTCTTCAATAATGTCAGTTAAGCACAAAATACTTTTATTAGTCCTATTAGTGTTACTTTGTCAGATGAATGAGGAATTGGGAAAAAGGAGCCAGTAGGGAAAGCAGAGATGAATTCTTTTTATTCACAGTAGAAAGTGTAGTTTATCAATGTTCATCATTTTCCTATAGCTTTTGCTATAAGCTTAGATAAATAAAAGCTGCTTGACAATAATCATGCTCATAAAAGAGTAAAAATTATGTGATATAATGTGTTATTCTTTTTTCCTTCCACAATTTATATTTTATGAAGTAGTAGCCTATAATGTTGATTTAAGAAGAGCCTGCTTTGCTATATTTGAATAATAATCTGTTAAACTGTCTTCTAATGTAAATAACATCGTTACCAAATCAAACTTGGGTCCGCTCACCGGCATGCAGTAAAGCCAATCTACTAACACCTATTGTGGTGAAGGAAAGTGCGGAGTTTACTTCAGGAGCCAAATAAGGAGTGTGGGCAGCTAATGCCCAAAAAAACCTAACTCCCTGATGGCTTCTAGGGAAAAGTTTTTAAAGACAGGGTGAGGGAGAGGGTTACAGGGTACATGGTCAGCTTGTGAACATTCTTTTGACCATTGGCAGTGGGGTAATCAGGAATCAATATCATCAACCTTCTGGTTCCAACCAGTTTGGGGTCTACATGCTTGTGGTCAGCATGAAGTGAATTTCTTCCACCTGGTGGGGGTCTCAGTACCTTCAAAACAGCTCAAAGTATATGGCTCAGAATATTATCTATAGCCCTTCAGGAGGAACTAAAGGTCCTTGACTTTGTTTTACAGCTAAACTATTATTGTCTTTGCTTGACTGTTTTCCTTTGGTTCTGAATTTTCTCACTTCTCTGATTAAATATATTCTTTGGAACTCAGGGATGGCCTAGGAGTCTA
Source organism: Balaenoptera musculus (assembly GCF_009873245.2). Classification (NCBI taxonomy): domain Eukaryota; kingdom Metazoa; phylum Chordata; class Mammalia; order Artiodactyla; family Balaenopteridae; genus Balaenoptera; species Balaenoptera musculus. The sequence goes on along the minus strand of NC_045788.1, from coordinate 125,457,744 downwards.
AAGTTTTTCTACAAACGAAAAGCAGGCAGAGGACATGTGAGTGGTCTGTCCCAGGAAGGCCCCTTAGGGTCCCTCTCTGTTACAGCATGTGATTTAATTATTTTTCTCACTCATTTGTAAACTATAAGATTAGAACAAGAATACTGTTTTAAGGAAATTTCTATAAAAATGAGAAACAATTTAACCCTTGATGAATGTAAATTCCTTAGGAGAGCTGTGAATTGTTTTGCAGTAATCCAGTAACCTGGTCACAGAAGATGCTAATTTGGAACAAGGTAAACTTGATGGAGATGGAGAAAAGTGGGAGAATTGAGAGAATTTTAGGAGGTAAAGTCTGAAAAACATGAATGTGCATGTTGATGGATAAATCTTAGGTTTCTGGCTTCAATATATAAGTAGATGGTGTTACAAATTCTTGTGGTTAGAAATACGGGATAAAAAGATATTCAATTCCTTTAAAATCTTGTAGTCTCTTTACGTTTTCTAAATCTTGAATTAAAAAAAAAAGTTCTAATCTATCAAAAAACTTTTTAAGGAAAAGATTTTCTAATTTATCAAAAAATTTTAAGAAAAATAATATAAAGTTTCTACCTCATGTAATTTAAAGTATATTATATATTTAATTTTGTTGACAAAAGTAAGAGTATAGTCATTTAGATATTGATTTTGTGTGTATATATATATGCATCTGTATATATAGACAATGAGATATTATAAGATGTCTCACCCTTTATAACTGTCTTAAAAGGCATCTGTTTTACTTTACATTTTTCATTATCAATACCTTAGATTTCTAGTGTCAGGGTAAGGATCTGATGAGTGAACAAACTAGTATCTTAAGGGAAATAAAGCAGTCTAGTGTAATGGGAAAAAACTGTAGAGCAGTAATGGCCTGACTAGTTTGTAAAATGTACAATATTGTTGGTTTCATGCATTCAGGAAACTGACATAGAGAACCCCCTGCTGTCCTTCTGCACATTGGATCTAATTTAAATTCATAATGCCACCTGCTACCACTGCTTTTCTTTCTATGAATTGTAATAACTTAGATAGAACATTTAGCAGAGTTTGATAAACTCTAGGGAAAAACAAAGGGTTATGTTGTTAATATTTTTGGTATTTTTTACTATTGAAAAGAAAGAAATTACAGTCTATAGCAATACAATCTGAAAAATGCATATATATATATATTTTTAAATTAATTTTTATTGGAGTATGGTTGCTTTACAATGTTGTGTTAGCCTCCACTGCACAACAAAATAAATCAGCCATACACAAACAGATATCCCTTCCCTTTTTGACTTCCCTCCCATTTAGGTTACCACAGTGCACTAGGTGAGTTCCCTGTGCTATACAGCATGTTCCCATCAGTTGTCCATTAATGTATATGTGTCAATCCCAGTCTCCCAATTCCTCCCACCCCACCCCTTTCCCCTTGGTATCCATACATTTGTTCTCTACGTCTGTGTCTCTATTTCTGCTTTGCAACTGAGATCATCTATACCATTTTTCTAGATTCCACATATATGCGTTATTTTACGATAGTTGCTTTTCTCTTTCTGACTTACTTCACTCTCTGTGACACTTACTGGGTCCATTCATGTCTCTACAAATGACCCAATTTCATTTCTTTTTGTGGCTGAGTAATATTACACTGTATATATGTACCACATCTTTATCCATTCCTCTGTCAATGGAAATTTAGGTTGCTTCCATGTCTTGGCTATTGTAAATACTGCTGCAATGAACATTGGGGTGCATGTGTTTTTTGAATTATGGTTTTCTCTGGGTATATGCCCAGTAGTGGAATTGCTGTGTCACATGGTAATTCTATTTTTAGTTTTTCAAGGAACCTCCATACTGTTCTCCATAGTGGCTGTATAAATTTACATTCCCATTAACAGTGCAAGAGGGTTCCCTTTTCTCCACATCCTCCACAGCATTTATTATTTGTAGATATTTTGATGATGGCCATTCTGACCGGTGTGAGGTGATACCTCATTGTAGTTTTGATTTGCATTTCTCTAATAATTAGTGACATTGAGCATTTTTTCATGTATTTGTTGGCCATCTATATGTCTTCTTTGGAGAAATGTCTAGTTAGGTCTTCCACCCATTTTTGGATTGGGCTGTTCGTTTTTTTGTTATTGAGCTGTATGAGCTGCTTGTATATTTTGGAGATTAATCCTTTGTCAGTTGCTTTGTTTGCGATTATTTTCTCCCATTCTGAGGGCTGTCTTTTCATCTTGTTTCTGGTTTCCTTTTCTGTGCAAAAGCTTTTAAGTTTAATTAGGCTCCATTTGTTTATTTTTGTTTTAATTTTCATTATTCTAGGAGGTGGGTCAAAAAAGATGTTGCTGTGGTTTATGTCAAAGACTGTTCTGCTTATGTTTTTCTCCAAGAGTTTTATAGTGTTGGGTCTTACATTTAGGTCTTTAATCCATTCTGAGTTTATTTTAGTGTATGGTGTTAGGGAGTGTTCTAATTTCATTCTTTTACATGTAGCTGTCCAGTCTTCCCAGCACCACTTATTGAAGAGGCTGTCTTTTCTCCATTGTATATTCTTGCCTCCTTTGTCATAGATTAGGTGACCATAGGTGCATGGGTTTATCTCTGAGTTTTCTATCCTGTTCCATTGATCTATATTTCTATTTTTGTGCCAGTACCATACTGTCTTGATTACTGTAGCTTTGTAGTATAGTCTGAAGTACAGGAGCCTGATTCCTCCAGCTCGGTTTTTCTTTCTCAAGATTGCTTTGGCTATTCCAGGTCTTTTGTGTTTCCATACAAATTGTAAAATTTTTTGTTCTAGTTCTGTGAAAAATGCCATTGGTAACTTGATAGGGATTGCATTGAATCTGTAGATTGCTTTGGGTAGTATAGTCATTTTCACAATGTTGATTCTTCCAATCCAAGAAGATGGTATATCTCTCCATCTGTTTATGTCATCTATGATTTCTCTCATCAGTGTTTTACAGTTTTCTGAGTACAGGTCTTTTGTCTCCTTATGTAGATTTATTCCTAGATATTTTATTCTTTTTGTTGTATGGTAAATGGGATTGTTTCCTTAATTTCTCTCTCTGCCCTTTTGTTGTTAGTATATAGGAATGCAAGAGAATTCTGTGTATTAATTTTGTATCCTGTAACTTTACCAAATTCATTGATTAGCTCTAGAAGTTTTCTGGTCGTATCTTTAGGATTCTCTATGTATAGTATCATGTCATCTGCAAATAGTGGCAGTTTTTCTTCTTCTTTTCCGATTTGGATTCCTTTTACTTCTTTTTCTTCCCTGATTACCGTGGCTAGGACTTCCAGAACTATATTGAATAATAGTGGCGAGACTGGACACCCTTGTCTTGTTCCTGATCTTAGAGAAAATGCTTTCAGTTTTTCACCATTGAGAAAAATGTTTGCTGTGTGTTTGTCATGTGCGGCCTTTATTATGTTGAGGTAGGTTCCCTCTATGCCCAATTTCTAGAGAGTTTTTATCATAAGTCATTGTTGAATTTTGTCAAAAGCTTTTTTCTGCGTCTGTTGAGATGATCATATGGTTTTTATTCTTTATTAATGTGGTGTATCACATTGATTGATTTGTGTATATTGAAGAATCCTTGCATCCCTGGAATAAACCCCACTTGATCATAGTGTATGATCCTTTTAATGTGTTGTTGTATTCTGTTTGCTAGTATTTGTTGAGGATTTAAAAAATGCATGTATATTCACATAAGGACCTAATAAACCAAATATTATGATGGAAAATATACATTTCAATTCTCCCTTACTACTCCTTAATATCAAAAATGGCGAGAGACAATAAATTAATTTCTAAAATGTCATCATTGAAAATTTTTAACATATGACTATAAAATTGTTGCTTCTGAAATTGAATGACAAAATATATGCACATTACAATTGAATTAGAACAATTAGAATTAGGACTATTGGATTTTCATATTTAGGTTTTGTTTTGGTACAAAACATAGTGTTTTAACTATAAAGGTGTTCCAAATAAACAGTGCTGATTAAATAGAATACTTCAGCTTACTAGTGCATGTAAAATGGTGTCTTATGATTTTGTTGTCACTTAGCAATGATGTAAAATATTTCTCCATATGTTTTCAAGTGAACAGTGTGATGACAACTCTTTAATTAACTTAGGACTTGACTGCTTCATCCATCTAATGCTTGTGGTAGCTTCTACACTAATGTAGTTTCTTATATGCTAATGTTTGTTAACTTGGCATTTTCCAGATATGTTGACAGGAGGAAATTAAAAATGAATTTTCTAAAGGTTAGTTAATTACAGAAAATAAATTTTGTTATGCAAATGTGGAAATGATTTAATTTCTCAACAACTCATATTGAGCCAGTAGATTAAAGCTTACTTTTTATTTGTAATGTTAAATTGCCAATGAGACCAAAGGTTATTCAATTATAAGAAATTTTAAGTTTCTAAGTGTTTTTGATCTTTTCCTTTGGAAGGAATCTAGGGATCCAACTTTGATCCTTTGAGGCACTCATTAGAGCTTTGAGTCAATGATAAAATGTAGTTTTACCTTGAAATTAATCTTGCAATGTTTAAGTCAGAGCTTAGGAGTAGATATTGCATATTAGAAAAATCTGTGATATTTTACTAAATCATTCAGCCCATAAAATTTATTCTTTTTTATCTGAGAAATACAGTTCAGTATGATTAGTTTTATTTTGTGTTACAGTAACAAGAACAAGAATAGCATTTGACACCTGGAACGATTTTGTCCTGTCCCTCAATACACCACCTCCGTTTACCTGATGACACCTACTCAACCTTCAGAGATCAGCTCAAATGTCAATCATCTTTCTCTGTTATATATTCTTTCTTACATTTCTTTCATAGCTCTTTTCATGGATTGTAAAAAATACATTTATTTTGTAATGTTTGTTACCCTTCTGAGTTGTAAGCTCCAACTAGAGAAAAACCATTCCTATTTTTTAGTTCATTTTTATCTCTAGCATCTATCACACTGTTAGGCACATAACAGATGTTCAAGCAATATTCATTTAATAAATGAAAATATAAATAGATATATCATATATGTTCATATAAATTGGAGATTGGATAGAATAATAAAGATATTTGTAACAGCTGATTTGAAGAGGTATCAGTTTTTCTTATGACCAGGTTTCAAGTAAAATATGGTGAAAACCAAAAGCATACTAAAATAAAAATAAAATCGAACAAGGGATTTGTTTCATGAACTTGCAGGGCTGCCAAGGCCAATGAAGTCAAGGTATGTGGCCTTTCAGTGATCAACCTAGACGAAGAGAATGTGGATTACAGAGAGCAGTGAGTGGTTATTTCAATGAATGTACTTAATACCAAAGAGGCAAAGCACTATGCTAGGTACTGTGGGGTTAGTTTATTTGTTTATTTGCAAAGGCAAACATTGATGCAATATTGCATCAACCTTGTGTACTCCCATTTTAACATCAATTCTGTGTAACCCGAATATCTATAGTATTAGAAACATCTAACACACTGATGGGATTCTTAAGTGCAGAATTTCTTATGGAAAGGCTTACTTGAAAATAACCCCAAACATAGTAAGGCATAACAACCATTGTTTTTGAATAGTTATATTAAACTTATCTAATTAATTCTAACTTCTGTGATGATTTTACAAGGATTCAAACTGAGTTCCCTTTAGGCCACCAAGCTCACCTCATTTAGGCATTTGGCAAATAAATATAAGGAAGAATTATCTAATTTTTCTGGCCTGTCTTGGTTTTTCTAACTCAAATGCATTCCATAGTGTTATCACATAAAATTTTCTTTCTGTATTGTTATTAACCTTCCTCAGCTAGTTCTTATGGGTAAGGCTGAGACCAGTTCCCATATTTGGGTAAGGAATATGGTTGGAATCTTTATTTTGTTGCTTGGAATGAAAAGGTTCACGAAAAAGCACCAGCTTTTGACTTCCTTCTCTGTATGTTTCTTTTTTTTTCTTCATTTCCTTCATCTTCTTTCCTTCCTTTCTGTTGTAATCACTTTTTTTTTCCCTCCAAATTCCTGGTTTAATAAGGACTTGTTTATTTTGAGGAAAAAAGGTCCCAAACCTCAGGCTGCTCGCAAAAATAACCCACAGTATCAACTGTAGAAAACAAATCTTAAGACTATTACACTAATTATTTTTCTAGAGGATGCATTTGACATGTCAACTCTCATTCACAAAAATATATTGTTACATTTGTGTTGAACAGCCCCAGATAGCACTCTTATGTGGGATATAACACACACACCTCTAACTCAAAACTGGTCTCAGGTGCTACTCAACTAATGAGATTGCCTTTGTAGTTAGGTGGACCTCACCTAAAATTTGGTTCCAGTGTCAAGACTGATAACGTCACACACTGAGGGGGTATGAAAAGATTTTTTTATTCAGGTAATGAGGCTGTATGTGGAGAACAGGGTGGGCTTCCCAAACTGATCCCCACCCACCCCCCAAAAAAGCTTGAGAGAGCAAAGAAAAGAGACTGACTTTGAATTTTTATGGTGGTTAGAGGGTGGAGCAGGAGTGAGGGTGCTCAGAGCAAAAGCTTGTACAGTTTGAATGTCCTGCTGTCACCAAGGAGGGAGCACCCAGGATTTCTTATTAATTTGCTCATACGTGGAGCAGAAGAGAAAAAGCAAGCACCAAAAAATGGAGTCAGACTCTATTTCCCTACTTGCCTCTCTACTCTCTTCCTCCTTCTCTTCCTTCCCTCCCCATTCCTTCCTTCCTTTCTTCTTTGTATGTACACTGTATTTTTCTTTTGCCTGTCACCCTTTTTTTATCCTTTTTTTCCCCCTCTCATTCTGATTTAGAATTGTCATGTATCTCTTAAGACAGACTATGAATTGGTAGAGAAAGTACAGCCTTTTTCACAATACTCTAAAGACAATTCGTCCAAGGCAGCAACACTTATATCTCATGCCTTCTGTTTCCCAGGAATTGGACTTGGCAGGATTTTTTTCCCTTCTGAGCATTCCCAGTAGAGATTCAAAGGATGTGCCACATGCAGAAAGAAACAGTCAGTTCATTAACTTGAGCACACTACTACCATATTCTCTGAATTGTTGAGTCCTACAACACACTATAAGGGTACTGAATAACATAGTCACAAGTTGAAAATTTTATGATAAACTAAATTAAAAAAAATTGCAATATTTTGGGCTCCCCCATAGTCTAAAGCAGATATATGCTTGTGTATTAAGTAAAAAAAAATAAAAATTCTGATTACTAGAATTCAAGTGATTATATAAGCTGTTCACAAACTACTACAGTTTCTCTTTCAAATATTAGAATTTTTCTTAGGGCTTAGATTCTTAGTGCTACTTCTTTATCCCATAATTTTAATCATGAATTTGTAGATAAATATATAATTGTAACTGAGCTACATTTTATGAAATAGCTAGACTTATTTTTATGTATCCATGGAATTTGCTTTTACCATCACAAGGTAGATTTAATATTTAATAAAGCATATAATTGGATAATGAGGTTACAATTTCAAGTTTATGACTGATTCTTCACAGAGTCAGTCATTTAGTTGTAAGGACTGAGAGATAAAAAGCTTTTTACTTTTCCTATTTGCACCTGTTTCTAACCGGAGAGGACTTGATGTCATTCTCTGTCTCTCTGGCTATTAACAGCTTTTGCATCTCCATGCTGCTTCTGGTTTCTCTCGTTCATCAACCCTTCCCTCCATGATGATTATTCTCAGATAAATCGCTCACTTTTCTCACTCTTGGATTAGGCTTATGTTTTTTCAGCACTTTTAAATTACATGTTCTTAAAATTTTACATGTGCTTTGTTTTGATGCATCAATCATTAACCTGTGCATATTTCATATACTTCTTTCAGTGCTGCTGTTTTTATTCCAATATACTCAGTTGCTTTCATAAGAAACTTTTTAGGAACTGCTGCTGTTTGTATTGAAGTAACCTCCTGGTTATTAGTGGATAGAGAGGGAAGTTGGAGATGACTAAAGTCTATTTGTTGAAACACAGGTACTATATTTGATAATCTTTCATGTTATCGTATTACCCTTTAAACAACAATCATGAGGTTATTCTGTTTTATTTTATTTCATTTCATTGGCTGCACAGCTTGTGGGATCTTAGTTCCCCAACCAGGGATTGAACCTGGGACCTCAGCAGTGAAAGCACAGTGTCCTAACCACAGGACCACCTGTGAATTCCCCATGATATTATTCTTATACTTGATAAAACTGCTCCTCAAAAAGAATAAGTCACTTTAAAAATCTCATAACTAAAAAGTGGTAGGGTAGAGAAAATTTTAAACTAGGGTTATTTGATTCCAAATACGTGATTTTTCCATCCAACCATATTCAGATCCTGGCTGTGTCCAAATAAACTATATTTCTTTCCATTATTTTTTGTAGTCACTTTAGGAATTAAAATATGTGCTCCTACCCCATCTTTTATGCTGTAGTGGTCATATATATTGCATCTACATATGTCATAAAACCTAGAACACAATAATATATTTGCTGTTTTAAAAAGATATCTTTACAAAAAAAGACAAAAATAGATCATTTTAAAAAAGTAAACATTAATTTACTGTTTCCAATAGTCTATTTGCTCCTGTAGTTACATCTGGTGTTATTTCACCTGGTTTCATCTGATGTTATCTTTCAGCTTGAACTCACTGTCATTTCTTATAATGCAGGTCCACAAGCAACACATTCTTTGCTTTTGCTTATCTGTAAGTGTATTTATTTTGCCATAATTTTTGAAATGTAATTTCCTGAATACAGAATTATAAGTTCTCATCTTTGTTTTAGAACTTTGAAGATGTCATTCTATTGTCTTCTTGACTCCATTGTTACTGATAAGAAATCACCATTTTTTTTTATCTTGTTTCCTAAATGTATCATTTATTCTTCTCAGGCTGCATTTAAGATTTTTCCTTGGGAGTTCACTGGTGGCCTAGCGGTTAGGATTCCAGACTTTCACTGCCATGGCCGGGGTTCAATCCCTGGTTGGGGAACTGAGATCCCACAAGCCGGGTGGCCCAAAAAAAAAAAAAAAAAAAGATTTTTCCTTATGTTCAATTTTGAGTGGTTTGACTATAATGTATGCCCATGTGTATTGCGTTTGTATTAACATGTTCAGGGGTTCACTGAGTTTCTTAATTCACCACATTTGGGATATATTCAGCATTATTTCTTTGAATATTTTTGCTGCTACATTCTATTTAGCTTCCCTTACTAGGGCTCGAATTGCACGTATATCTATATCAGGCCATTAGCTATTTTTTATAGATCATCAAGTTTCTCTTTTTTAAAACATATTTTTCTCTCTATTCTTTAGGTTGGATAATTTCCATTTATCTTTTCCCAAGATCACCAGGTTTTTTTCTCTCAACTCTTAATTTGCTGTTAAGACAATGCAGTAAATTTTTTATTTTAGATATTTTACTTTCCATTTCTAGAATTTTCCTTTAATTCTCCTCAGTTATCTTCATTCATTATAAGCGTACTTCCTCTTAAGTCCTTGAACATAATTAAAGTATTCATGTCTATTAAACACCACATCTGGGTCATATCAGGATTGGTTTCTATTGACAAATTTTTTTGAACAATTCCCTGTTTTGATATTTTTTATTGCATACTAGATGTTGGGGATGATATATCGTACAGATTCTGGATTTTGTTCCTTACACTGAAGAGTACTTTTTTATTGCTGTCCTTGCAAGCAGAGAACTTAGCTGGACTGAAACTATAAAACATGTTTCCTGTCAAGTGAGCAGGAGCTTAACTTTCTGTTCAGTTCTTTTCTTCTTCCCCTCTGTTGCTTTTAACAGAGCTGTTCGGAATGTCCTCAGGGATCAGCCAAAAGTTTGGTAAAGTTTAAGTGCAGAATTTGGAGCATGTTTCTTGTGGTTCCCTGCCTTCTATGTCATTTCCTTTAACTTTCAGGTGCTCTGGCAGTCTTGAATTCTGGCCTCTTATCCTTCAGAAAAATAATGTGACAGGGGAATTTCCTGGTGGTCCAGTGGTTAGGACTCGGCGCTTTCACTGCTGCGAGCCTGGGATCAATCCCTGGTCAGGGAACTAAGATTAAAAAAAAAAGTGACAGGGGACTTCCCTGGTGGTCCAGTGATGAAGAATCCGTCTTCCAATGCAGAGGACGCAGGTTCGATCCCTGGTCAGGGAACTAAGATCCCACAAGCTGCCGGGCAACTAAGCCCGCGAGCCACAACTGCTTGTGTGCCTCAACTAGAGAGCCTGCGTGCCACAAACTACAGAGCCCACTCGCCCTGGAGCCCTCGCGCCACAACTAGAGAGAGAAAACCCTCACGCCACAGCTGGAGAGAGGACCGTGTGCCACAACGAAAGATCTCACATGCCGCAATTAAGCCAAAAAAACCCCACAAACAAACAGAATAGTTAAAAAAAAAAAGTGATAGGTTTCTGCTTTGGTTTTACTTATCTTACTCCATACAATGTGAAGGGCTTCAGACAAAAACAAAACAAAACAAAACAAAACAAAAACCCATATGAACATAAATTTTACTGTTCCATTCTTTCAGGGTTCAACTCCTCTCTAATTTCAACCACTCTACCTTATCTTCAAATAGTTGTATTTCATATTTTCTCCAGAGTAATGAATGTTATCTGTGTGAAGGTTGATTTGATACAGGCTACTCTGTCATACTTGAAAGAATCCTCCCACCACATTTATTTACTTACTTGAGTTAAATTTTTATATTCGTAAAGTGTTATAGTTTCCTGGTGAAATTTTGCCAACTCATTATTCAAGGCCCTTTTATCTGTACTTTACATATAATCTTTTTAAAGCAATTATGACACTGTATTTAATCTTTCAGTCTTTTCCACCCACCATGACTTTGTTAATGACAAGGATAGTTTTACCCATGCATTTTAGTATGTAGTGCAATGCAGACTTATATCATATATTAAAAAGTACTACATTTATCCCCCAAGAGGTATGAGCTACCAATTCAATTATTTTTAATAGACTTTATTTTTAGGACAGTTTTAGATTTACAGAAAAAAAAATGAGCTGATAATAAAGAGAGTTTTCAAATACCCACACCTAGTTTTCTCTATTATTAACAGTTTACATTAGTATGGTATATTAGTGACAAATAATGAATCGTGACTATTAACTAAAGTCCATAATTTATTCAGACTTCCTTAGTCTTTTTCTGATGTCCATTTTACTGTTCCATAACCATCCAGGACATAGTCATTCAAGACACCGCATTACACTTAATTGTCAGGTCTCTTTAGGCTCCTCTTGGTTGTGGCAGTTTTTCAGACTTTCCTTGTTTTTGATGATCTTGCCAGCTTTGAGGAATAGTGTTCAGGTGTTTTGTAAAAGTGCCCCTTAATTGGAATTTGTCTGTCATTATCCACATGGTTAGATTGGGATGGGTTTTGAGAGAAAGACCAGACAGTTAAAGTGTTATTTCCATCACCTCATATCAAGGGTTCATACTATCAACATGATTTATCACTGTTGTTGGTAACCTTGATCACCTGGATGAGGTAGTGTCTGTCAGATTTCTTCACTGTCAAGTTACTGGCACACCCTCTTTCCATTCATTACTCTTTGAAAAGCTGTATCTATATGCAGCTCATACTTAGAGAGTGGGGAATTATGGTCCCTCTTGTTGACAGCAGAATATCTACGTAAATTATTTGGAATTTTAATGGTTAATTTTATGTGCCACTCTTGCTAGGATATTGTGTCCAGCTATTTGGTCAAACACTAGTCTATATATGGTTGTGAAGATATTTTGTAGATATCATTAATATTTACAATCAGTTGACTTTAAGTAAATTACCCTCCATGATGTGAGTGGGCCTCATCCAATTAGTTGAAGACCTTAAACCAAGGTTTCTCAGAATAGAAGAATTTCTGCTTCAGTACTCTAACATAAAAATTTTGCCTGAGTTTCCAGCCTTCTGTTATGTCTTACAGATTTTGGACTTGCCATTCCCTGCAACTGCACTAGCCAATTCCTTAAAGATCTACCTGTCTGTCTATCTATCTATCTATCTATCTATCTATCTATCTATCTATCTATCTATCTATCATCTATCTATCATCTCCTATTGGTTCAGTTTCTCTGGAGAAATTGAATTCTTCTGCCTAGAAGGTTTGTCTTTTCTCTTAAATGTATTTATTTATTTAATCATTTACTTATATTAGTATGGCCTCATGGATATTTATTTTATACTTTGGATTACTATTCTAGTACTTCCTTATTGTTTTGTTCCTTAAATTTTTCAGTTTTGCCCATTAGGAGCTCATTTAATTGTCTCCTGTGTCCTTTTGATGTACCCCATGAATGTAGGTTTTTATTTTGAGCACTTCTGTACTTTCTGTCATTACAAGATACTCCAACTCATCTTTTACATTTCTTCCCTCAATGCTAGAATCAGTCATTTCTCCAGAAGATGCTAGGTGTCTTTGCTGATACTAGAGCATCATTGATTCCAGGCTCTCTCAGCTGAAAAAGGAAAGATATATATTTATGTATATAAATCTTTGTGTATATGCACATCTATAAATATTTCTATATATAACCATTTGTGTCCATATTGGGCTAAACATGATCTTATACTGATGTCTCCAACTTTATAATCTATTACCACTTGTCATTCTAGCCTCCTCCCTTTGCTTTTATGTAAACTCCCACTCTAACAGTGAGAAACCTGGTCTTCAGTATCTGCCACCCATTTATTTAATCATGCAATTCCAGTATACATGTAGAGTAGCATCAGCATTGGTGATTCCTACCTTCATGAGAAGCGATTTTATCCTTTCTCCATTGGATTGCCTTTGATCCTTTATGAAAGGTTATTTTACTATATTTGTATGGATCTATTTCTGGGCTTTCTATTCTGTTCCATTGCTCTATGTGTTTATTTTTCACCAAATACCATGCCGTCTTGATTACTGTAGCTTATTGTAATTCCTGAAGACAGGTAGTCTGAGCCTTCCAGACTTTTGTCCTCTTCTTAACTATTGTGCTCACTTTTCCAGGTCTTTATACATTTTCATATAGACTTTAGAACCAGTTTGTTGACTTCTACAAAACACCTTTTGGAATTTTGATTTGGATTGTATTGAATCTGTAAATCAAGTTGGTAAGGATTGACATACAACAATTTGACTTCCAATCCATAAACATGGTATATCTCTCTATTTATTTAAATCTTCAGTTTCTTCATCAGAGGTTTAACATATTTTCATATACATATACTTTATATATTTTCATAAATTCACACTTAAGTATTTCTTTTTTAGGAACTGCTATTAAAAGTGGTATTTTTTTCATTTCGATTTTCAATTTTTCATTGCTGCTATATAGTAAGGCAATTGACTTTTGTATATTAACACTGTATGCAGTGTACTTCCTATAAACACTTATTCATTTCAGAAGTTTAGGTCAACTCTTTTGTATTTTCTACATAGAAAATTATGCCATCCAGTTTCTCAGCACTAAGTATGATGTTATCTGTAGGTTTTTATAGATTTTTAAAATCAAATTATGGAAAGTCCTGTATTCTTAGTTTACAAAGAGGTTTTTATTAATGATTTTCTATAGATCTATTAGAATAGGTTTTTATTAATGATATTCTATAGATCTATTAGAAGAGGTTTTTATTAATGATATCTATAGATCTATCTTTATCTATTTATTTACTTTTAAAATTTGTATTGGAGTATAATTGATTTACAATGTTGTGTTAGTTTCAGGTATACAGCAAAGGGAATCAGAAATACACGTACATATATCCACTCTTTTAGATTCTTTCCCCGTATAGGACATTACAGAGTATTGAGTTCCCTGTGCTATACAGTAGGTCCTTATTAGTTATCTATTTTGTATATAGTAGTGTGTATATGTCAGTCCCAATCTTCCAATTTATTCCTCCCCCCCTTGGACCCTGGTAACCATAAGTTTGTTTTCTACCTCTGTAACTCTATTTCTGTTTTTTAGATAAGTTCATATGTACCTTTTTTTTAGATTCCACATGTAAGTGATATCGTATGATATTTGTCTGTCTCTGTCTGACTTACTTCACTCATGCATCTGTGGTCACCTAATCTATGACAAAGGAGGCTGTAATACACAATGGAGGAAAGACAGTCTCTTCAATAAGTGGTGCTAGGAAAACTGGACAGCTACATGTAAATGAATGAAATTAGAATACTCCCTAACACCATACACAAAAATAAACTCAAAATATATTAAAGACCTAAATGTAAGACCAGACACTATAAAACTCTTAGAGGAAAACATAGGCAGAACTCTCTTTGACATAAATTGTGGCAAGATCTTTTTTGATCTACCTCCTAGAGTAATGAAAATAAAAACAAAAATAAACAAATGAGACCTAATTAAACTTAAAAGCTTTTGCACAGCAAAGGAAACCATAAACAAAATGAAAAGACAGCCCTCAGAATGGGAGAAAATATTTGCAAACCAAGCAACTGACAATCTCCAAATATACAAACAGCTCATTCAGCTCAATATCCAAAAAAAAAAAAAAATCAAAAAATGGGCAGAAGATCTAAATAGACATTTCTTGAAAGAACACATACAGATGGCTAAAAAGTACATGAAAAGATGTTCAACATCATTAATTATTAGAGAAATGCAAATCAAAACTACAATGAGGTATCACCTCACCCTGGTCAGAATGACCATTATCAAAAAATCTACAAACAATAAATGCTGGAGAGGATGTGGAGAAAAGGGAACCCTCTTACATTGTTAGCAGGAATGTAAACTGGTACAGCCACTATGGAAAACAGTATGAAGGTTCCTTGTAAAACTAAAAATAGAGCTACCATATTATCCAGCAATCCCACTCCTGGGCTTATATCTGGAAAAAACTATAATTCGAAAAGATACATGCACCCCAATGTTAATTGCAACACTATTTACAATAGCCAGGGCATGGAAGCAACCTAAATGTCCATCAACAGAGGAATGGATAAAGAAGATGTGGTACATATATACAATGGACTATTACTCAGCCACAAAGAAGAACAAAATAATGCCATATGCAGCAACATGGATGGACCTAGATATTGCCAAGAGTTTTTAATCATAGGTTTTATCAATACATTTTATGCATTGATTGGCACAAATATATAATTTTTATTCTTTATTCTGCTGATGTGTTGAATTATAATAATTGAGTTTTGAACATTGGACCAGCTTCAAATGCCTGGGATAAATCTCACTTTATTGTGATCTATAATTCTATTTATACATTGTTGGATATGATTTGCTGATATTTTGTTGAGGAATTTTGCATCTAATTTATGAGAAATATTCACCTGTAGTTTCCTTGTTTGTAATGTCTTTATTTGGTTTTCGTATTAGAGTAATCCTTCCCTATAGAGAATGTTAGGAAGTATTCCCTCTGCTTGGAGATTGCGGAGTATTGAAGTATCAGATCTTCCTTAAATATTTGGTAGGATTCATCTGTAAAACCATCTTGGTGTAGTGCTATTTTGTTTTGTTTTTTTGGTTTTGGAAGTGTATTGATTCAGTTTCTTTAAGAGATATAAATCTATTTTCAGGTTATCTATTTATCATTGTGTGAGCTTGGTAGATTGTGAGTTTGGTATTTATCATTGTATGAGTTTGGTAGATTGTCTTTCAAAGAATTGGTCCATTTTATCTAAGTTATCTAACTTATGGGCATGGGGTTCTTCCACTGTATTCCTTTATTACCATTTTAGCGGTCAGGAGAGCACTAGTGATGACTCTTCTTTCATTTGTTATATTAACAATTTGTGTCTTTTTTCTTGGTTTCTATAATTGTAAAAAGGAATTGGATGATTATAAAATATGAAATAAAATTATAGCAAATAAAATGAGCGACACCAATGTTATAAGAGATAGGAGTAGGGAATTGGGAGCATTCTCTTACCTGCAATTAATGTGAAGGAATATAGTGTCATTTGAAAGTGGGCTCAGATTAGTTGCAAATGTATGCTGCAAACTCTAGTGCAACCAAAAAACAAAATTTTTGAAAGAGTAAAATTGATATGCTATAAGAGGAGAGAAAATAGAATCATATAAAAATGTTCACTTAAAATCAGAAAAGGCATAAAAAAGTGTACAACTAAATCAGTAATCACTTTAATATGAATAACCTAAATAGAGAAAAGATTGTCAGAGTTTACTTAAAAAAATACCAAACTATATTTTGTCTACAAAAATGTCACTTTAATCATAAAGAATCAAATATCAGCACCCCTTTTTCAGTAATTTGTAAATTAAGCAGGCAGAAAATTAGTAAAGATATACTTAATATGACTTTAATCAATGTTTATGAAGCACTCCATCCAACAGGAGAATATACATTTTTCTCAAGCTCACATGGAATGTTCATCAAGATAAACCACCTTTGAGGCATTAAACACACCATAACAAATTTTAAAATAATAGAAATTATTCAAAGTATGTTCTCAGATGACAATGAAATTAAACTAGATATTGATGACAGGATAGCTGTAATGTACCAAAATATTTGGAGATTTAAAAACATACCTGTAAATAACACATGGGTCAAAGAAGAAGTCTCAAGACATGTAAACTAAAATGAAAATACAACATATCAAATATATGGGATGCATTTAAAGCTGTACTTAGAGGAAAATCCATAGTATTCTATGCGTATATTACAAAAGAAAAAAGACCTAAAATCAATGGCGTTACCATCTGTCTTAGGAAGTAAGACAAAGAGGAAAAAGTTAAGCCTAAAACAAGCAGAAGAAAATGAAAAATAAAAAGTTAATATTAGAGCAAAAATCAATGATGTTAATTTCTCCAGAGAAGATATACAGATTGCCAACAAACACATGAAAGGATGCTCAACATCACTAATCATTAGAGAAATGCAAATCAAAACTACAATGAGGTATCACCTCACACCGGTCAGAATGGCCATCATCAAAAAATCTACAAACAATAAATGCTGTGGAGGGTGTGGAGAAAAAGGAACCCTCTTGCACTGTTGGTGGGAATGTAAATTGATACAGCCACTATGGAGAACAGTATGAAGGTTCCTTAAAAAACTAAAAATAGAAGTACCATAAGATCCAGCAATCCCACTACTGGGCATATACCCTGAGAAAACCATAATTCAAAAAGAGTCATGTACCACAGTATTCATTGCAGCACTATTTACAATAACCAGGACATGGAAGCAACCTAAGTGTCCATCAACAGATGAATGGATAAAGAAGATGTGGCACATATATACAATGGAATATTACTCAGCCATAAAAAGAAACAAAATTGAGTTATTGGTAGTGAGGTGGATGGACTTAGAGACTGTCATATAGAGTGAAGTAAGTCAGAAAGAGAAAAACAAATACTTTATGCTAACACATACATATGGAATCGAAAAGAAAAAAAAAAACGGTTCTGAAGAACCTAGGGACAGGACAGGAATAAAGACGCAGATGTAGAGAATGGACTTGAGGACACAGGGAGTGGGAAGTGTAAGCTGGGACAAAGTGAGAGAGTAGCATGGACATATATACACTACCAAATGTAAAATAGATAGCTAGTGGGAAGTGACACATAGCACAGGGAGATGAGCTGGGTGCTTTGTGACCACCTAGAGGGGTGGGATAGGGAGGGTGGGAAGGAGACACAAGACGGAAGAGATATGGGGATACATGTATATGTATAGCTGATTCACTTTGTCATATAGCAGAAACTAACACACCATTGTAAAACAACTATACTCCAATAAAGATGTTAAAAAATAAAATAAAATGACAGAAAAAAAAATCAATGATGTTAAAAAATAGGAATAAAATAGAGAAAATAAATGTGTACAAAATCTCTCATAATGTGGGTATTATTGCACAGTTTTGTGCTTCAAATGACATGTTAACTAAAGTGCTTGAATCCAAAGCTTCAGGTACAACTTGGTTATGTTTATTTGGTGCAAAATGTTAGTTATCCCCCTTTCTTCAGCATCAGCTTGGAAGTAGATACTTTTTCCTACACTACTCCTCATTCCAGGAATCAAAGAGTCATAAAAGTATATAATATTAGAAAGCATCTTGACCAGTGAATATCAAAATTTAAGATTCACATGAATCATCTTTAGATCATTAGTTCTGGGGTAGAGTATGAGGTTCTTTATTTTTAAGAATCTTCATGTTAGTGCCAAAGTTAGTCCTTTGAGGCATAAGTCGTAGTCAATATTTCTCTTTACATCAGAGGAAATAAAGTTTCATAGATTTGGCTTCAATTTGCTCCAAATAGTGACTTTCAAAATAGACTATTCAAAGGCATAGAAATCTGAAGCAATAATATTAACTTATGTGCAACTTTGGTTCTATTTCCCAAAGTTGGTGTGGTAGAGGGAACCATCTTAACTAGATTATTTGTTATATTTGTTTCCTAGGTTTGCTTAGGAGATACCCTAATTTGATTTAAGTAAGTTTTGTTTTTGAATTTGGTATAAAACTTTTGTATTAGACAAATATTCAGTCAAAATTGAAAATAGCACTTATCTAAGAAGTCTGAGAACTTGTGCTATAAAGTCATTATATAGAGTCATGATGCTTCATATAATCTCTCATTAGCCTAATGTTGTTTCCCATGTTGATCAATTTTATTTAACTAAAAGAAGGATGACAGAGGGGAAGCACATGTAGGGGCTGAAATATTCAGTTCATTGCAAATGCAGCAGGTAAGGTTACAGCAGATCTGGATAAAGAAAATTGATACAATGTATTCTTCTGAGAATATTGTGTCAAAGAAGGGTTATGTAAATGTTCAAGAGGAAACAAAGCTTGAGGAATCCTCAAATCATCTGAATTACAACACATGTTTCATACATCAAAGAGCAGATGTAAAAGAGTAATCTACTTGCCTCTAATTTATCATTATATTTTTCATCAAAGTTTTCATAACAGTGGAAAAATTAGATTATATTCTGTTTATTGACATATGAGATAATGTAAGTATAATGAAAGAACCAAATGGAGCTGTTTCTGGTTTATTGCTCATAAAATTCACATCAAATGGTCATCAACAACTGATGCACAGATGTAGATATTCTTTGTTTACTAAATCTCTTCAGGAGTAATAGTGGCTTTATTTGTGAAGGTATTGCTTCCACTCTTCTTTATACCTATCTAAGGATTTTATGTTCTTGAATATTGGCAATTTAATCTAATAGTGGCTTTCTGGATATTGCTTCAAAACCTGAAAACTGTCTAATTTTCCTGGGCTCAAAATAATTTATAATCCTTAGTACCTCCTTCAATAGTTGAAAAGACCAAAAGGATGCTATGCTATGGCTGACATGAATTTTAGTATATATATGAATATATATTATATGTGTTTTAGTATATATACATATATACGCATGTACATATACATATATGTGTGTGAGTGTGTGTATGTGCAGCAGTGACTTACAAAGAATAAAGGTAGATTTTATGTGGTAATAATAGAATTCACTTAGACATATATTCTAAAATTTTGCATTCTGATGCTTCTCAATAGCTGTTTATCTGTAAGTCTTTTTGTTTGTTCTGTTTCATTGGAATGTTTGATTTCCCATATTTTATCATGGGCAGGTCTTTACTACAGGTATAAGATATGTGTGTGTGCATGATATATATGAATGTATATTTATATAAATATTCATACATGAGGAACTATATGTTAACATTGCATTTCTGATTCAGAAAAGCTAATATTCTCAATGAGTTGCTTGTGGTTATGTCCATGAACCAAATCTTGCTTAAATGACAATATGTCAGAATTCCAGGATCCTACACTGATCCACTTTATAGTCTCTATAATTCATTACAAGTTTGTGAGGATTAAATAATATCAAATGTTTATATGACACTGACTAATTTGCATGTGCTGCTTGAACTGCCTTACATACTTACACTCATTCAATCCTCACCTCAACACTAAGTAGGTCCTACTACTGTCCTCATTTAACAGATGAGAAAACGTACACACAACAGGATTAGTATCTTGTCCCAGGAAAGGACTGAGATTGAATTCCATATAATCTGTCTCTCACCAAGTAAAATAATAGCTGTAAAATTCATTTACGTATTTGACACCGAGAATTTTCCAACAAATACTATTTTTCCTCTGCACTTGTTCTCAATTTCTCTTTTCTTCCTTTTCATCCTTAAAATATATTTTTTCTTATTTAAAGTAGGCAAAGAGAACAGAGAGAAAAGTCCTCAGTAGCACAGTTTAATTTCATTTCATATTCTCTATGGCACTGCAAAAAGGACTTTGATACTTTAAACTATGTTTTGGCTCTTTCTCTACATTATTCCGGCCCATTTTTAGTTAATCCAATTTTGCAGTTAAACTTTTAAAAATTAACCAAATACTTCTTGATAGAATGGCCAAAAAATTCTCATTGACTATGTTCTTAAATGTTTTGTCATACCTTCTGACAGCATAAATATTTTAGACCTAAAAATAGTCTAATTTTTTTTTTCACATGTTAAAATAAGAACTAAATTGAGGGTTTAAAGAAACTATACAGTTATACTGAACATCCAAGTATGAATTTTGGTGATTCTTGTATTCTTATGACAAGAAATTGAACATCCCACATACAAAATTTAATTATACCTGTCTACTTATTATACTTATCTACTTACTATACCTCATAATTATCAGATAATGCATAATAGAGTAAAATGGCAATTTAATAGTTGCAGAATGGCAGTCAGCTACAGTATACAAAGTGAAATGTCTTTTATAAGGCTGCAGGCTCTTCTTAAATAAATAGATCTGTTAACCTAATAAAATGTTGGCAAAATAAAATTATTTACTTGACAGATTTCTGATGTGATTTGCTAAATTGACCTGACCCATTTGAAATCATGGGGATTGAAGCTTTGTAAGAGTTAATGATATGAATGATGATCTGGGATGTTTAAAAGTTTTTCTTTTTCAGTACAGACTCTCCAGTGTAAATCTTTGTGGAGATGGTTTATGCTTTGAAGCAAGAACAACTGTTTGATCCTCAAAATCTCATTCAAAGAATGAAAACTTTATGACTTGTATTACAAATGGTCACATATTCATAAATTAGCCAGGTTAAATGCTTGGATAAGAAATTCTTGATTGAACAGACAGCTTTGGATCAGAAATGGAAGAGAAAATGATTTTCAGTCCTTATGCTTTTATTTTTAAAAAAGTCAGTGTTCTGAACATTTGAGGTATCTCTTAACAGATGGTAACTTTGGAATTTCCTTATCACCACATCCTGAGAATGATACATATCTGTTGTTACTAAAAAGTGTATAAGGACAATATTGCTACTATTTCCTAAAGTGAATCATAATGAATGGAAAATGCTCTTTGATTATCATTTATCATTAGATAGAAAATGAATAAATGCTTCATTATATCTTCCAGAACTTTTCGGAGACTACCAAAAAAGAATTCATACCAAGAACCAAGAATTCTGTGGTTAATTTGTTTCCCATCATGGAGTCACAGCATTGAGCCATTTGCTGTGCTTATTATAGCTTTCAAAATTCTTGCTGGAATATTGTTCTGCCATTTCCAGTTATTAGACTTAGTTTTCCAAGGAAAGCAATAAAGCATTTATTTAGCAAAATTGAGCAACTATTAAATAATTATCATTGGCCTCTACATTTTTTCCTGATTTTAAAACATTATATAGGAAAAAAAATCCTTTCTCTTACCTTGAATCAAAATACCCAGAGAGGTGGGTATTTCTGGATGCACATAGGAGATTAAACACACAAATTTATTTCTACTTCCTTAATAAACTCTGATAACATGATAAGAAGAGAGAGAAAATGATATAAGCCAAAAGGACAAAGAGGATAGGAGAGGAGAGAAGAGCAGACAAAGAATGTCCAAAATTTTGGAATATGGAAAATTGATGAATGGTCAAAGGAAAAGGTTAACAGCTCCTCTGATCCTTTCCTTTGGCCTCAGGGCTGCCTGAGGACTGGATGCTGTTATAGATTGAATTGCCCCACATTTCATTTGTGCCCCACAAATTCATTCCAATTCATTCTTATGTTGAAGTCCTAAACCCCAGTACCTCAGAGTGAGACTGTATTTGGAGACAGGATCTTAAAAGAGACAATTAATGTTAAATAAGTTCATAAGAGTGGGCCACCACTGTTACGTGGGTCAGAAAGCTGTTAGAGAAAGTGCTTCACCAAAATGAAAAAGTAAGTTCATAAGAATGGGACACCAGTCATTCAATATGACTGGTGTCCTTATAAGAAGAGATTATGACACAGAGACACACAGAATGAAGGCCATGTGAAAATACAGGAAGAAGGGAATGGCCATCTACAGGCCAAGGGGAAAGGCTTCAGAATGTAACCAACCCTGCCCACTTCTAACCTTCAGAACTGTAAGGACATAAATATTTTTAATTCATCCAGCCTGTAGTACTTTGTTATGGCAGCCCTAAGAAACTAATAGAGATTTTTAAATTAATAACATAGATTCAAGGAATATATAGGAGTATATCAGATCTAAGAAAAATGCAAGTACTCCTGAGTTTGTTATGTACTGAATCAAGCCTCTGTACTTAGTTGTAGAGATTAACTGGCTACCCTCTAATTGATTAGTAACTCTAATTAATGACTAACTTATAAATAATGAGCTTCAGCAGCATTAGAGAAAGAATGCAAGTGTCCAGAAAACTAGCAATATAGAAACGATGAAAGGACCCTAGAGTTGGTGGCTTCCTGGGGCTGAGGTGATTCATACCCATTCAGCATCTTCTCTCATAACCATACTTGGCAGTCACGAAACCTTGGCTATGCTACTTTACATACAATGATTCCTCTTCTTTATTCTTTCTTAAAGCTAAATAAACTTTGTCCTTGGTGAAAGCTACTGTGTCTAGTGAGTTTGAATGACAATCTAAACCTAAGACCTCTGAGCATAGTGGGAATTGCAACTGTTAGACAACTGAGAATACCCAAAGGGAAAATAATGAGAAAAGAACTTGCCTGCCTCACAGAATAAAGGAGAGGCTCAGGATTTGGTGCTAGTTGTACCATAAAAGAAAGAGAAAGGACGGCGAGTTGTGAGGCTGAAAACTGGAGGATGATAGAAATCTACATTGAGGACAGTAGACCCCTGAGCCCTTCTCCAACCCACAATCCAGGCAACTTACTCTCACCTTCTCTCCTTATCCCTCCCTCTCCCTCAATTTTTGATCAAATTCTATCTTCTGAGGAAATTAAACCAGTAATAACAACTCAGGGACAACAGATACCATGGAAGTCAAAGGTGAGTTAGATGGCTAAAAATAAGGAATTAAATGAAAATCTGCTTACAAATGGTAAAACCTGCAGTCCCTATTTCCACCTGATCTTAGAACTCATGCAGCCATATATGGTTTCCTTTTTTCAGTATGTCATTCTGCACAAAAACTGGTCGCAGAGATATTTATATTTGGAGGTTATTATTAAGATTATTCCAATAAAGCCTACTAGTTGACAGTTTCTCCCCATGCCCATTTCTTCCCATACTGTAACCTCCTCTGTACTCTTGGTCAGAAAGCTGTCAGAGAAAGTGCTTCATCAAAATGAAAAAGTAAACTAAGAGAGAGGATGAAACCTAGAAGGAAATAGGAGATTTAGCACAGGAGAACAGGAAGGAGAAGCCCTATGTAAAAATCTCTGCAATGGGCCAAGAGAACAACTATTTCAGACTGTAGCAACCAAGAAGAAATGTCATGGAGTGGAAAGTGGGGGAAGAATAGAACTGATAGATTATTTGATTCATTTGATCACGGACAAAATAACAGTGAAAGTTGTTTAAGGGTTCTAAGTATGAGTTTAGAAATAGTGATAGAAACAAACAAACAAACAAAAACAAATGAAAAAATGCTGCAATTATCAACTCCAGGGGAAAAATTAAGAAATGGAAGTATAATCATAAATATACTATGTTTTTTGGCTGTAGATAAATTTAATATTATGTTATTTTAAACATTTAATATCAATTTAACCATAGCTGCAGCTTAACTATAATAGCAGATGAGAGAGAATAAGAAGGAGGAGTTTAAGGGAATTAAAATAAGGTACATCATAATATGTAATAGATCATATCTAAATTTGGTGTGTCAGGAAATAACAATGGGCTGGATTGTCTATTGTCAGTTTAACAAGTATTATGACCAAGTCCTTCTAAGGTCTTCTGTAAGAAGTAGAAGCAGGGAACTGCCTTTTCCAGATTCCCTTTCTCTATTTTCTTCATCTAAAGAATAGTACTTTCATAAGACTTTAAAGTAAAGGAGAAGGGCAGGGTTTTATTTTCAGGTGTCAGCTGAAGACAGACACTGGACCAATGTGAGATTTCAAGAAGGCTCTAGTTGAGCTTTTTGGTAATCATCTTCACTGGTGTTGATAACTAAGGTACTTGGATGGAAATGGTCCAGAGATTCTTGAAATCTATAGTGGCTTTGGGGTGAGCATGTAAGACCCATTTGTTTACATGCTTAAGCTAAGATCTTCATTGGCTGTTTTCTAGACGTTTTTTCCCCAGTCTTTCCAACAGTCATGTAAACATCTAATTGCTTGTATTAATACAATCGAAAAATATAGATTGGCTTCTGTTTTGCTAACTAAATTTGTCCTTAAATAAGCAGTAAAAATGTGTATTTGAAATAAAGAGAGTAATATGAGAAGAAACAGCTAAAATGTTAAGTCTTGGAGAATAGAAGGGAGGAGTAAGATTGAATTTTAATATCCATATTTATCAGTATTATCCTAAGTGCACACACAAGGCTTCCAGGGCAGAGAAGACAATATTTACACACAGCAAATAAGCATGTTGTTCCCCAGTGCCTCAATTTCTTAATGCTGGTGTGAAGCAATGAGATCCAGATGTCATCCATCCTACGTGTACTGGTTTGTACTGTAGGTAAAGAACCTAGAAAAAAATAACCTGAGTGCTTTGATCCTTGGGAAGGATGTTTTCACTTTAACCCTTTGGAAGGTATATACATCTCTCCAGGGGAAAGATGAGACCATTGTTTCCACCCGTACAGCGTCTTCATATGATGCCTTCATAGTCCCAGGTCTTAGCTCCCCAACCTCTCAGATAAATTTCTCTGGAATTATGTCACTATCTTAATCAGTCATAAATTATCTTCCCAAATTTGCCCATGTAAAATTTACTCACAAAGCTTTAATTGTGCAGAAATACAAAAATATTTTCTCTGCCCCCCCCCAGGCAATTATCGTGTTTTAGAAGAATTATGGATCATATGAATATTTAAATTATGTGCATAAGTTACCATAATTAGTATCTGTATTATTATTCACTGTTTTTTTTTTAAAGAATATATGATCTTGGACCTAGGTAAGACTTTGTTGGTGGTTAAGTATTAACTGCCACAGCAAGAGCAGAACTGCAGTGGCAAGAGCCATACAAATCATTACCTGATTATTATATAATATTTGCATACAGAAACAAGATGTCTTTAAGGTTCACATATTTTGTTGAGGGATTCACGTGCCTCTTGTGGGAGATAATTAAATTATCATGACACCAAAGACTACCTATGAAGCCTACATCCAAGTTTTAGTCTTCAAAAGACTATTAGTTGTATAATTTGCTTTTTTATATCAGTATTTTTCATTTTTAGAAGGAAATACTTTTATTAAGTGCACTAGTGATATCCGCCCCCAACTCCACCTCAGAAACATAGGTATTAACACAGCTATTTTGTACTGAAGCTGATAGATTCTGCTTCAGCTATTAGGGGAAAAGCCAACAACCTCAGCAAATTAAAACTGAAGCATCAGCAGTACACAGGCCCTAGAACTCATGGGGTTATTTGCATACAGCTTATGTTGTAATTCCCAGAAATATGTTTGATTTTTTTGCACTATTCAGTGGTAGTATATTTTATTCCCACTAACAGCAAAAGTAATTGCTTTGAACATAACAAAAGTAATTGTGTGAGAAGTTCAGCATGACTCTATTGTAGCACCTCTGTAGTTTCTGCATTTGCTTTTGCATATCTAAATGTGAAAAAACAGATATATTCCTGGTACTTGAAAAATGAGATTTTGGTAAGGGTACCATGACATATTCCAGTAGAACATGTGTTTTTGTTTCCTATTCTTTTCAGTTTGAAATACTTTGAGAATGTACTTTATAGCCACCTGATAATTTGTGCCTTTTTAGAAGAATGGTCTGGAAGGTCAATAATTATGTTTTTAAAAAAACAAATGATCAGTTTCTCCAGGAATACTGATAAATTCAGACTCTGTCTGGTTTCCAGCATTTGTATCCCTGCTTTCCTCACACCTCTGTTATTTGCCTTCCACTTTTAGCTTCATCTACATTTCAGGTCCTAAAATGAACCCTATCTAATTGAGAGAAAGTTGATTAGGTTGAACACAATATGCCAAAATTCAGTAATAAGCCAGTCATCACAAATGCCTGTGTGACTTTATGAATTCCTCTTGATGGGAACTCCCTTTCCCAATGCCTCTTGGATAACTCCAACTTTAAGATTCAGGTCCTAACACTCCCTCTAGGAGCAATTCTTCTATTTATCCTCAGACTTATTTAGTTGCTTATCACCCCCTCCTCTCTGTCCACTTATCTTAAAGGACTAATCACACTATGTTACAGCAGTTTGCATATCTGAAAAGTAGTTGATGGAGTATTTGACAACAAGGGGTGTAATATTCTTCACATCTCCTTCTAACACCTAAGAAAATACAGGCACAAGTATGACTTAAAGGACTTTGTTAAATGACTGAACGGATAATTGATAAAATATTTTGAAGATTAGTAAGTGAGGGTAGAGGGCTCTAGTAGTTTGAGTGTCACCTGAACTTTGGGAAGTCCTCATCAATTTATTCATGTTGGAGCACCTATAAAGGCACGGCAAAACTTGCGAGAAGTTGTTTAGAGATCACCTCACTATGTTGATTCTAGTTTAGTGCTGCTTTAGTTGATCAGCATTTTTTAGATATATCCCCACACATTGAACTTCAGCACCCAGTTAAGATTTTACTTCTTAGTTCTCTCTTTATAGTAGAAATCTATACAACTGATGCAACTCTACTTAAAGTGAAGTTTTAAAGGAGTAGACAAAATAAGAAAACTAATCTTTTAAAGTTTTCTGGATCAAAAAAATCAAAGGGGTAGCTGCCTCTCTTTTGGTGACTTGAACTATTTATTTTTAAGAGCTGCAGTATTTCTTCATTTTTACATCGTATTTTATTTAGTACAAAACTAGATCCAGTTGATAGTTAATTTTTGTCAAAAAACAAATTGATAACTACTGAGTTTTATCATTTCACTTACTGATTAAATCAATTTATTATGAAGATTGCCAAAATAATCAGGCACTCATTTCAGACAGTTGCTATTTTAATAATGAATGTAATTAAAAGAGATTAGCATAAGCATCAGTTATTAATTAACTAAACTTATCCAGGTAGCTTTATACTTAATCCTAAAGCAATAAAGGTGAGAAAAAAATATTTTCAGATCTTTCCAATTTCATCATCTGAAATATTTTGTCTACTCTGTGTTGTTTTGGCATACTCCTGAACTACTGTAGCAAAAATTTCTTATTCTTGAAAAAAAGGTAAACGTTTCTAATAATCATTTTTATTGCTATGTGTTTTCAAATTTTACCTTTAGTTATTTCTTACTCTTATATGCTTATGAAATAGATTCATAGATTTTTCTTCTGACAACACCTGATGGTAAATAAGTAAAAATGTGTTAATATAAATATATTTCAGCAATTTCATATTTTTCAAGTTAAAAGTACACCCATAATTGTATACACAGATTGGTACGATAGCTGTCTATAAATTAATTTTGTCTAGGTTTCAATGTTTTTATTAATCAGGAATATGTATAGTATACCTTAGGATATAAATGAAAGACTCTGAGGATTTTTCAGCATTCTTACTATTTGCAACCTGTTCTTACTCCCAGGGTAATCATAAATATATCCTCATGAATTGATTTTATATTACATCTCAAAAAATGATTCTACTCTCTTCTGTTCTCATAATTCTGGCTAACATACTGTTACCAAACCAAACTTGGGTCTGCTCACCCAATGCACAGCAAAGCCAATCTACTGACAGCGGGTTGTTTCTACAGCATTTTTTGCAAAGCACTCAACGTGCGGCCAAGCAAGGAGAACAGGCGGCAGCTCATGCTCAACTCCCTGATGGCTTTTAGGAAAGGGTTTTTAAAGACAAAGTGAGGGAGAGAGTCACAGTGTGTGTGATTGACTCATGCACAATTCTCTGATTGGTTGATGGTGAGATAATAGGGTGAGGTTTCGGGGATCTCAGTCATCAACCTCTGATTGCAACTGGTCTGGGTTCTATGTGCTAGTGGTCAGCATGGAATTAACTTCTTCGCCCTGGTGGGGATTTTAGTATCTGCAAA
The DNA here is from genome assembly GCF_009873245.2 of Balaenoptera musculus. Taxonomy (NCBI): domain Eukaryota; kingdom Metazoa; phylum Chordata; class Mammalia; order Artiodactyla; family Balaenopteridae; genus Balaenoptera; species Balaenoptera musculus. Next base: position 125,429,238 of record NC_045788.1, on the reverse strand, counting down.
ACAACCCCAAGACATGGCTCAAGACATTATCTATAGTCCTGGAGGAGGAACGAAAGGTTCTTGACTTTGTTTTATGGCTGAACTATTATTATTTTGTCTTGCTTGACTGTTTTCCTTTGTTTCTGCACTCACTTCTCAGATTAAATTTGCTCTTTGGAACTCAGGAAAGGCCTAGGAGGCTAAAGCTTTTCTACAAACAAGAGTCAAGAGAAACAGGAAGGTCTGTCCCCCGGAAGCCCCTGCAGGGTCCTGCTCAGTTTCAGAACTATATTGGACAAAGCTCTTTAGTATTATCTTCATATAAGATATAAACTTGCTTTTATCTTAAAACAGTAATTCTGGAAAAAGCTATCAGTTCAACCTCCAGGGAAGGGAGGGGGGCTGGAAATTGAGTTCAGTCACATGGGTAATGATACAATCAGTCATCCCTATATAATGAGATCCCAATAAAAATTTTGGACACCTAAACTCAGAAGAGCATCCCTCATTGGCAAAATGCTGTGCATATCATAACATATCCATGTTCTGGGTGGGTAATATATCCTGACTCTATAAGGAGAGGACACGGGAAGCTTTGAGGTTGAGATCCTTTGCGACCCTGACCTATGTGTCTTTCCTTTGACTGGTCCTGATTTGAATCCTCTCTGCTGTAACACAGCTAAAATGATAAGTATAACACTTTCCTGAGCTCTGTGAATCATTGTAACAATTATCAAACCTGAGGGAACTCTCAAATTTGTGGTCACTTGGTCAGAAGTGAGGGTGACCTTGGAAACTCTCAGGTTTGTGGTTCAGGTCTGAAGTAAGGGTAGTCTCGTAGAGGACTGTACCCTTCACCTTTGAATTTTTGCCTAATTCCAGGTAGTTAATGTAGAAGACATTGCACTGGTATTTTCTGGGCTGGGAAATGGTGAACAATTCTTGTAATGATCTTTGGTGCTCTTTGCAGACCCGCCATCCTCTGTAGAGTGCCCATGGTCCTTATCTAGAGGATTCAGCTAATCTGAGTCCCCTGAAAACCACAGGGACCTGCGTGCACTGCCTGAGGTTCATATGTCCATCTGCCATAGCTTCTGGCATGCCATTATTCTCTGTCCTATTGAAAGTGGCTGAATACACTGGAGGCTGGTACTACCTCTGAAATTTCCAGAGTGGATTTTGTGATGTGCCACCTAGACTCCTCTTCAGGGCTAGAAGACTTAGTCCCTTAGCTTCTCAGGAAGTTGCTAGCTAGCTACTGTTAGATGAGGGCCCTCGCTAGAAAATGCCCCATACCAGAGTCAGCTGCTTTGCCCAAGATCACACCCCCTTCCTAGAGATAGCCTGCATTCAATGATGATAGATGCAGGAATATTAAACCCAGCCCTCTGACTAGAATGAAGGCAGTGCTGAAGGGTCATCAGAGCTTCAGAACTCCTCATAGGCTTGGCTAGGGCTCTGTTTGGGCTACATCATAATTTTTCTCCTTCTGTTCAATCCCACCACATTTCGTTTCTCTTCAGAGTTTCCATGCACTCTGTGATAAAGCTCTTGCATGTTAATCTTCTCAGATTCTGCTTCCTGGGACCCCAAACTGCAGTCATTGCTGCCAGGAATGGTCAGAGGAATGAGATAGAATCTGGGAAATTAGTCATCTGCTAGGTCACACCTAGGATCCATTACTAGTGTTAGATGATCACAGAAGACTCTGGTCCAAGAGAGCAGTACTTTTGTTAAAAATTTCTTTCACAGTAAACTGGATTGGTCTATCAGTGGAGAAGGATGCACGAGCAAGGGCAATGTATTGCAACTTTGAGAGATATGGGATAAGTAGCAACTGACATAAAAGACAGTGAATGCAAGCGACTGTTGCTAAGTGTACTAGATGTTAGAGAAAAGATAACCAAAGGGTAACAGTGATTAAACAGCAATTAAAAATTAAATGTGAGAGCTACGGGCTTCCTTGGTAGCACAGCAAGCCCTAACTGCAACCAGAGAGCAGTTAAAGCTGAGAACCAGGCAAAAGACTTTGTGATTAAAGTACCAGAGCTTCAAAGAAAGTGAAACAATGAACGAAGGCAATTGTCTTATGTAAAGTCAAGGCTCTGATTGAGAAATAAAATGACTTAGTTATATGATAGAGATATCTGGATTGACACACTAAAAAAATCTTACATTCACAGATTCCCCTAGTTCATGTAGTAGTAGCCCACTCTTCCCTATTAAGGGTTAGAATACTCCATCTCCTGTAGAGTATCTCTGTTGTAGGAATATGTGTATCTCATCCCCAGGATCCGTCCTCATCTTTTTTCCTGGTTACTAGACCATTAGGATTATATTCCAACATAATTTGGTTTCAGGAAGTGTTTGGTTGGATAAGGGATTAAAGGAACCCAAGGAGCTGCAGGAAATAGTCTTCCTTTTCCTGGGGAGATAAATAAGGCTCATCCTTCAAAGAAGGTTATGAGAGAAAATGGAAGTGAATGGCACAAAGATATATCCAGAAAACATATTTTTAAATGAATGAATGACCCAGTTCCTGTCAACTCCTCTAAGAATATTGCATGTCCTATCAAGGCAGAAGTACTTCCTCTTGTGCATGCCAAGAAGTTCTTATTCATATTTTTTTGTAGGAGTTATTCCATTGCTGTTATTCTTCAGAGACCTGTCTCCTCTAGTACTGGAGGAAATTCTAGAAAATAGCGAGTGTGCTTGATCCATCTCTGAATACATAGCAGATAGCTAACACACTGTCTGGCTTTGAAGTGAAGAACTGATAATTCTGTGATAGTTTGCAATTCTAAGACCACTCTGACTGAAGAAATATTGACTCATCTTTCAAGTCATCCCTTAAACTCACTTTTCCTTAATATGCCTAATATTTTTTTTAAATTAGTGAGTAAATAGATGAAATTAATTTTTTAAAAAATTCAGTTGAGATGATGGAAACATTTTCTCTCAAAAATATCTGGTGGGTTAAATGGCCTGATGCAGCTGACATCTGGATATGTTTGAATTGAGTTGACATGATTATACTAAAATGATAATACTAAGTAGAATTTTCTTTTCCAGACATTGGTCAGATAAATATTTTGGGGGGAGGCAATTCTTCCTTGCCCCACCAAAAATACATGATGTTTGAAAGAATGAGTAATCCTAATCAATTCCATTTTGCTTGCACCTAGCCATGATGGTGGAATGTTGTCAAAATCCAACCCTAGAGACCAGAGTTATTACCTCCTACAAAACATGTGTTCAAGCTGCCGATTTGTGGCTTAAGGTAAGCTCTCAAAAGATAGCTGATAGCAGTACCTCTACCTCGAATGAAGCCAACTAGCTTAAAGCTGCTTGAAGATATTTTATTGGCATCTAAGTCAGGAAATGCAGCAGTGCAACCAAGTTCCAATTGCCCAGAACGGTGGTGAAGCTTCAGGATGCGCAGCTCCAAGTGACAGATGAAGATTCTGGGAAATTGTGCTCAAAGGGAATTATAACCAACTGGCTGCATGATGAAGAGAACATGCAATGCTGTGGCAGGACATTCATGAGAAATATGGATTCAGCTGGCGCTGTTTACAGATCAGAAAAAATGTATTTTCGTGCTAAATCCAATCTGTGATGTTCCAGTGAGAACATGTGGCATCCAGTAATCCACTATCAAAGCTGATCTCCCAACTCTCAAAAAGAGCGATATGAAAGAAACAGCGATTTTAGTCTCCGATTTATTTTGTTCTTCCCAATGTTATTTTTGGGGGATTAAGGATGACTGACGCTGATACACAGAAACAACCAGTTTTGACCAAGTAATTCTTGAGACAGAGAAATGACAGCTATATCTGGCTGTGCACCTGAACACTGGGAAAATACTGATGAAACTTTGAACTGAGTTTAGAAATGTTTATTTGGATAGATAGTGTATATATCTGAATCGTACAGGAAAGAGCAGGGCTATGTGAAATCTGTAGTAAATGGCACATTTAGAAAGTCAAATTGGCATTTTTGTAACTATACCTCCTACTTGGAAATGAAATTAAAATAACTAGAAGCATACACTACAGTTTTGTTTATTAGAAGGTGTCTACAAATTTCTTTGCAAAAGGAAAGATGCTTAAAAATTTCACTCTGTTAATATGCTGTCACAGTGAGTTTAGCACTGAAACTATGCTTTTGGCAGAGACACTTTTACTACAGGAGTGTCAACACACAGGACAACCAAATGATAGTTTCATACCTGAGAAACATGAGCAGGGCCCAATTTTCTGTATTCTCAGGCCCTAGGAAAGTATCTGGAAAATGTAAATATTTCTTTATTAATGTTTGCTGAATTGAATTATATACAAGTGAGGAAGGTCAAGCAGGTTACAGATTGAAAATTGTCCTGGAAAGAAAAAAAAAAAAAAGAAACATCAAAGTGTGGATGCCATTGTAAATCTATATATATATATTTTTAGAAGGATGTCTAGATTGGCCTGGGAGCTCCTCTAAGAGGAAGTAACATTTGATTCTTGAGGAACTAGTGAGAATTAAGTGGACCAGATAGTTAAGGGCATTCCAAGAAGAAAGAACAGCATGAGGAAAGACATAGAGGAGTGAGAACATGTAATATTTGGGGAAATTCAAGTAGCAAGGATTGCTCAAGTGATATTTGTTTAGTTTTTATTTTTTCTTATTTTTTGGCTGTACCGCGCAGCATGTAGGGTCTTAGTTCCCCCATCAGGGATTGAACCTGCGCCCCCTGCAGTGGAAGTGCAGAATCTTAACCACTGGACGACCAGGGAAGTCCCCACTGAAAATATTTTTGACTGAATCCTTGAAGAAGCTTATTTATACATACATGTCCAGTTTTATTTCTAAAACTGAATGTATTCACTTTTATTTAAATAACCACTTGCAAAATAAGTTTTCTCAAACCAAAGGGCTACCCTTTTGCCCTGTGGTGGGGTAAGTTATTAGCAACAAACCCACTTTGTTGTGACCTCAATTCCATATGGATGGATCCCCTCAAAAACCCATCATGATATGACTTAAGAATTCTATTTAATATTATATTGTCCATTAAATTGATACATTAGCTGGATGATTTAGTACCAAGAAAAAATGATCTCATTTGAAGAACTGGTATATATTGTTTTTTTATCAGATAATGACAATTAGATAATTTATCATGTTTCCATTTTTATCTTGCTTGGATGCCCAGAACTAAATTTAATGCTCAATTAATGTAACTACTTAGGCATATGTTGATATATTTTCTTTGACATGTTTTTATTTTCTCTTTCTATCATAATATTTACATAATAAAACTGAGTGAACCAGCGCATATATAATAAGTATGTAGGTAGGTAGCCAACTAGCAGACTAGATATTTGTCATCATAAAGATGTTAAATCAAACAACCTGAAAAAAAATCTTTTGTTGACAAGACAAACACGACCTGAGAGCACTCAAGCTGAATGAAATGGAAGGAATAACCTTCAAATTAGGCACCAAACTCTGCTTGTCATTGCAAAACATCTTATTTTAAAACATTTATTAAAATTACCAGAATATTAGTCTCTTCTTCTGGTTTCAAAAGGAAGAATTAAATAAACATTTGTTCTAAGATAATTTTATGTCCTAGATATAGTAAGGATAATTAATATTAGCTGTTCCCCCCATTTTATCAAAATTTGAGTTTAAATACCATCTGAAATTTTATTTTTCTTTTAACTCATTTCTACAATAATATGTAAATACTCAAATTTATTTGTATGAATTTGCTTTTATAGTGTATATATAACAAATTATGGTTATTATAGCATATAATATATAGTATATGTAATGTTATATTTACATAAATATGTATTTATGTGGTATACAAAATACGAAGAGTATTGGATATTACTTTGTTTTTGAAGAATCAATAGCAACTTTAATTTGTTAGTCTACAAATCTGTGATAATATTTTGTCAGATTTCTAAAACTGAAAGTTGCTTGAGTGGCATTTGTGGAATTCTTTATCAACAGTAAAATCTCACACTACAAAAAAAGAAAACAAATGCTTCTTTAAATAAGAAATTAGTGTAAACCACCATTATTGTTATGTTGAAGATTAGGATTAAATAAAGAAGTTGAATGTGTACTATGTTGAAGATTTTTCTGTTTATGGAATTGACAAAGCTAGAGGCCTAAAGTTAAGCTTCCGTAACAGAAAGCATTTTACATAAATTCATATGATGTTATGCTACGGAGTCTTGTGTTAACCAAAATTTATAAAAGTAGTTACTCTGATATGTGATGTGAAAGGTTAAAAATTGAGGTATATAATATACATAGAGTGCTAAAGAGGCAAAGAATATTGAGTTACACTTTTGTTGAACAGGAGTTGTTTTTTGTGCTACTCTATCACGATTAAGAATTCTGGGGAATCCAAATCCCTGAGTCTATTACTGATATCTCAGGACAATATGTGGAACAATAAAACATAGACTTGGAGCTTTTATATTTGATGCAAGTAGAATTTTACAAGGGATTTCTTTGTTCAGATGCTGAGTTCCTCTCCACTAGAAATCAAAAAATGTCCTCAGCACCACCCTTCTATGGCAATTCAGAGAAAAAGTAGGAGCACATATGTTTTAAATTCATACCACTGTTTTGAATTCCCCTATTTAGTAAAGATAGCTTTGAATTACTCGTCCCCATGCATGAGATATTTTAAAAGTAGAACCACTTTCTAAAATCACTAAATACCAATATCTCTTCTAAGTGACTTTAATTCATTCCTGAAGACTCTACCCCTAAGTGAAAAAACATTAAATAAAAAAATTATTTTCTTTAATTTGAATGGAAGAAAGAATGATATATACCAACTTCACCCAAAATACCCAATTTTCACAGATAGAAGTATATGTCAAAGAAAATAAGCTTATGTAAGTTATAAATAATTTGCAACTAAATAGATACAGTTTGTAAATAAAATAAAAAGTAGTAGAGTTTAATGTATTTATTCCAAATTTCTTTCTGTGCCAAGTTCTTTGCACATTTTTCAATCTTTTGAGGGCTTGTGGTTATTTTGCATTGAAATTCATTTTAAAATAGAGCTTTACTACAGGAAAACATCTCCAGGGCAAAAATAAAGGCCTAACACTGAAGCCTTGGAAAGCCATGGAAAAAACAAATACACACAATAGACCAAAGTCATAGCATATGTTGTCCCTTCATTTCTCCCATTTTATATAAGTACACAAAGCATAAAGTGTTTTGGACTCATCCAAACAACATATACAATTCAAGCTTGTTTCATAAAATATTCTCTGAATGAAAATCTTTGTGCTGAGTAAACTGATAACGTGTGCTTTTTCCTGAAATCATAATGTCAAACTATCACTACTACTACATAGTATTTCTTTGCTGAGGTTTAGAGTTAAAACTTATTAAACAAGTAAAAAAGGAGACATCATCAAACAATGCAAAAATTTTCTTAAGTTGATATGGCTAAAAGTCTGACTACAGACTTACATAAAAACGGTTCAGCCATAAATATTAAGTAATAAATTTAATTTTAGACCACTTGAGTTTTTGATAGCTCTTAATTTTTAGATTGCTGTCTAATTAAATTGACACTTTATCTATCTTTGTTTATATTCATTTCATCCAAAATTAGTTTTTCAAGAGCGTCTTCATGTTCAGGATGTCTTCAGAAGCCTTGGAAATGCTGTTTCCCTTAAATAAAGTATTTTATGTTAAAATAAAATATATACAAAATTTAATAGTTGAGGCTTAAATTGAAGCTTTAACTTCATTCTTAGCTCTTCTTATTAATGGAATATATTAAACTACTGAGGATAATGAAACCATCAGAGGAAGGATCTTGGGTGACTCTGGCACCTTTTTTCCCCTAGTAGTTTATATTCACCAGGGAAATGGTAATTTTTATTATTTAACTTGACATGAACAGAAGTCAAACTGACATTTCTTACGATGCTGTGCTATTTTTACTTCACTTTCATTAGTATCCCCCGCACCAGTAATGCTGAAGGGGGAAAGACTTACTTTTCTTTCCTTTGAAGGAAGAGAGAGACTGAGGTTGTCAGAAATTCTGAGTTGGTCTGTGAGCTCCTTATTCCTTTATTCTATCATGAATAAGGAAAAAATATGGGAGGTTACATTGAGATATATATATTAACCTAAGTCAACCAATTGGCAGAAATCTTATGGAGAATATTCTTTAAAACTTGAACTTCCTAATACAAATTTTCAGAGCATCTGTGTTTAAGTGTTTGTGGTAGGAAGGCAGGGGTCAAGAAGAGGATGCAATGGGTAGACCAAAGAGGAATATGGTGAGTCCAGGATTATTGCTTCTTATAATGAAATAAGTTATTTTAGCTATCTCAGCTGGTCTCGGATGCAGACTGTGCTATAACAATCAAAAGGTGCAAAAATTGCAACTTGAATCATAAGGAATACGTTTTCCCCAGAGATTATTCTTAGGCCAGCATTCCCTATATTCAGAATATTTGTTTCTGGCTGTATTAGTTTGTTAGGGCTGCCATAACAAAAATACCACACATTGGCTGACTTAAACAACAGAAATTAATTTTCTCATAATTCTGGAGGCTAGAATTCAAGATCAAGGTGTCAGCAGGTTTGGTTTCTCCTGAGCCTTCTCTCCTTGGCTTAAAGATGGCTTTCTCCTTGCTGTGTCCTCACATGGCCTTTTCTCTCTGCACAAGCTTTACTGGTATTTCTCTCTTCTTCAAGGACACCAGTCATATTCCATTAGGACCCACACTGTAAGCCTCATTTTAACATAACTACCTCTTTAAATGTTCTAACACCAAATAAAGCCATATTCGGAGCTACTGGGAGTAAGTACTTCAACATATGAATTTGGGGGAGACATAATTCATTCCATAACAACTATTATATTTAAGTAAATATTGTCCAAAAAATAAATAATATAATATTCTTCCAAAGATATGAAAACCCATTTTGAAAACTAACCTATTTAATTCAGGAGCATCAAGCTCAAAAGTCTTTAAGCTTGCACAGATATCATTAAAACATTTTTGTAGGCACCAAGTCAAATAGCAATGAGTTAATCAGATATTCGTATAGAAAAAAATAAACCTCTTTTTTTTTTTTTTTTTTATACATATACTCAAGGATGCTTGCTTATTGCTTTGTTTCTTTTTTTTTTTAATTTTTATTTATTTATTTATTTATTTTTGGTTGTGTTGGGTCTTCGTTTCTGTGCGAGGGCTTCCTCTAGTTGCGGCGAGCGGGGGCCATTCTTCATCGCGGTGCGCGGGCCTCTCACTATCGCGGCCTCTCTTGTTGTGGAGCACAGGCTCCAGACGCGAAGGCTCAGTAGTTGTGGCTCACGGGCCCAGCCGCTCCGCGGCATGTGGGATCTTCCCAGACCAGGGCTCGAACCCGTGTCCCCTGCATTAGCAGGCAGATTCTCAACCACTGCGCCACCAGGGAAGCCCCTAAACCTCATTTTTAACCCGTAATTCATTCAATAAACAAGATTTATTCCAAGCTGGATTATAAATCTAAGAATAGCTGCTAGAGCCATAGAGTTCGTAAAAGAAAACATAGGGGAATATATTTGTGACCATGGAGACTGGCAAACGCTTTTCAGACAGTATACAAAAAGGACTATTCATAAGGGAAAAAAATGGTAAATTAAACAAGATTAAAATTTATCATTTATGCTCATGAAAAACACTGTTAAAGAAATTAATCGGTAACTTACAGTTTACCTACTGTAGAATATATCTGATGTTGAATACACACATATAAGTGCACACACATACACATGCACACACGTCACTACAAATTAATAGTCGGTAATCAATAACTGTAAACTATATTAGTCTAAATCTGGAAACAAACCAAATGCCTATCAACAGGAGAACATGATAAACACTTTGTGGTAAACCCACAAAATGTGGTACTACTCAGCACTAAAGGGAATCCACTATTTATTTAGTTACTTAAATTTAAAAATTTTTATTGAAGTATAGTTGATTTACAAGGTCGTGTTACTTTCTGCTGTACAATCGGTTATACTTATACATATACCCACTCTTTCTTAGATTCTTTTCCCATATAAATCATTAAAGAGTATTGTATATATATATATAAAATAGATAACTAATAAGGATCTACTGTACAGCACAGGGAATCCACGATTTAGACCTGCAACCCCATGGATGTGTCTCACAGACACTCAAAGCGACACAAGGAAACTTTCTGCAGTGATAGAAATGTGCTAGACCTTATCAAATGCTTTGAACTGAACACTTAGAATCTGTGCATTTTCTTGAATAAATTGTTTTTTAAAGAAAAAGGAAAAATACACATATCCACAAAACTTTTTGATAATGGTAAAAAGACTGAACATTTATTTATGACTATTAAATATTTTTGCATTTAAATTTCTGGAGAAGGCCTCAGCTAAATTATTTACCATTATGTGAGGTATTCAATAACTAGGTACCCAAGAGGAGTTAATCTGGAAAGGTGGTAGGGAACAGGAAGGTTATAAGAAGGTAATTTTATTTAATTTTATTTTTCTGATAGGAAGAAAATTGGTTAGCTTATGGAAAAATATATGCAATACACACACACGTTATGTGCAAATATTCTTAAAATTGTCTTAGAAGTAATCTGAACCCAATTTATTATGATTTTGCTCAAGTTTCAGCCTGAGAAATATGTACACTTTTTATTCCTGTGCTATAGGTTAGCCAATAAAAAATACAGCATCAATCCCTGTCATCTATAAAAATCTCTGATGACTTGTGAACGTCATGCAATTTATACTTTAATAACTGCTATTGGTTGTAGAGAAGTGACTGACTGTATTACATAGTCCTCTTGACACATGCAGAGGTTATAAAAGAGGAAACTAAAATATAACCTCCATATGGACCCAATTTTTTCCTCTGGGAAACATATTCTCAGCAAGAAAAGGAGAAAGCCTCTTCCACAGTCCCCCTAAACTTGCAGAAGATTCCTAGGAAGACTTTTAGTTACATGATTAAAGGTGGGGAACATGATGTTGGGAAGAAAAAGTATATCCTTTGGTGCAGTCTTCAGAGAGACTGCACCATCAGGTATTTGAACCAGTGTAAATGTTGTGTTTTTATTTCAGATGGGACTTGTTTATAATTGAGTGATTCCAAGCTGCCACTGAGAAACTTAGATTAAAACAAATGAGTGGATGAATACATTAAATACATCAAGTCATAGAATGGAGTATTTAGTAACCTTTACTCATCATGTGATTTTGTGGAATACTAAATAACATGAAAAAATGTACATGATAAAATAAATAGAAAAAATATTAAAAACCACACCAAAATCAGCACAGAAGCAACAACAAAAATAATAGATAACATCTATATAATGATAATCATTGGCAGATACAATTCTAAATAACTTGATGTACATTTAACTCATTGAATACAACATTATAAGTTCTAACATTTTCTTCATTTTACTTACGAGCTATCTGAGGTCCAAAGTAGTTAAATTGCTTATCTGAGGCCATGCTGATAAAAGAACCAGATCTGGGACTCAGACCCAAGTTGTAGGGCTTCAGAGTCTGTCCTCTATACAGCGTAATTCTGTGAGCATAAGATTCTGATAGAAATGCACATTGATAGAATGGAGGAGAGAGTGTGTGGAAATTCATTTATGATTGCCTCTATTTTCCCAGTAAATAAAAAGCAAGGCCAATAGTTTGTAATAAGGAAGGGGAAAAGAAAGTTGGGATGACTAAAAAAAGAGGGGGCATTATGATTTGGTCATTTAATATTGAGTGAATTAATAATGGGAATTTAATAGTTTGTCATGTAGCACTAAGGGCCAGATTGAAGCTATTGGTCATGAATTTAAAGTGAGTTGAATCAACAAGGTTGCAGGAGTCAGTTCTCCAGAGAAAAAGAATCAATAGTATATACAAAAATGTATATCTATATCTATCTACCTATAGTATCTATACCTAATAGTATCCATTATTTGTATAGATTCTCTATTATATATTCTTATATATATCTATTATATATTCTTAAATCTATAAACCCCTAGTGTGTGTGTGTATCTACACATATGGGAGAGAAAGGGAGAGAGAATGAATATTTTTCTCTTATTCAGCCTTTTTGTTCTATTTAGGCCTTCAATGGATTGGATGATGCACATAAGGAGGGCAATCTGCTTTCCTCAGTCTATCCATTCAAACATAAATCTCATTGAGAAATACCCTCACACACATATCCTGAGGAATATTTAGCCAAATGTATGGGCACCTCATAGCCCATTCAAGTTGACACATAAAATTAACCAACACAATGGTTGTATAATTTTCTCCAGCCACATACAGCTTCAAAAGTGCAAGTGTAAAACAGACAGAGAATTTGATTTATTTTGAACTGAGGTTTTACAAGTGATTAAGACAGAGGAAGGTCCAAGGGAGTAGAGAGTAAAATGCAAGAGTGAATGATAATAGACCATGCTATTTAGATTGTGTAATAAAAAATAGTTTGGGGGTAGTGAGAAGGTATAATATTGTAAAGTTGAACTATCTGATGAGATGGAGGAATTGTTGAGATCAGAGACTAGAGGCAATGAGCTAGAAAGAGCAGAATGAGTAGCTGGAGATTGGAAAGCTTGAAATTGAAGTCATGAAGGGAGTGCAGTGGTAGTTATGATAAAAAAAGATGAAAGAACATGCACGAAGTTTGGTAGAGGGAGAGTGGAAGATAACCCAGATCGCTGCCCTTAGTTATAAAGGAGGGTGTAAGGTAAAGACAGGACTTGTGCACATATACAACTATTTTATAAATCAGAATGTGGTCAGTGCCAGAAGATATGCATTAAGAGAAAACTAGGTGAGATCTGAAGAGAAAGAAATCACTCTTGGCTAGTTAACCAAGAAGGAAGTGGATTTCAATTCCACCCTGGAGTATGAGAAATATTCATAGATGCGGCCGTGGAGGAGAGAGGGCATTCTAGGTAGAGGAAATTCCACAAATGCTGGCGTTTGTGAGCTGATGTTGGAGGACTTTTAAATGGCAGGGTAGGGAATTTGGATTGATTTGATAGGCAACAGAGGATTACCAGAGGTGTCTGATCAAAGACATCTTATTATCTATCATCTAAAGAGAAAGATGAACCACCAATATTGGGAAGGGTGAATTGAATGAGTGGTGAAAGATTAGTTATCATATTAATGCAATTATAGCCTAGATAAATATAAAGGATTATATATTTAGCCACAGTAGGTGGAAAGTGTACAGATTATTGGCATAGATTATCATAAAGCCTCAACAACACACAGTCTGTTTATTATTGTAAGTTAGTTGGCTGGCCAGGTTGCTCTTCAGTTCTCTTTGATCTTGGCTGGGATCACTTACATGTTTCATGACCATCTGTCTGATACTGATCTGGGATGGCCTTTCCTTGAAATGACTAGGGCAACTTGACTGAGCTTCATAAACCTCTCATCCCCTAGCAAGCTTGTCTTGGCATTTCTCATGCCAATTGCAGAGGGACAAGAGCAAAGTGAAAAAGCACAAGCACTTTTTTTTTTTATAACATCTTTATTAAAGTATAATTGCTTTACAATGGTGTGTCAGTTTCTTCTTTATAACAAAGTGAATCAGTTATACATATACATATGTCCCCATATCTCTTCCCTCTTGCATCTCCCTCCCTCCCACTCTCCCTATCCCACCCCTCTAGGTGATCACAAAGCACCGAGCTCATCTCCCTGTGCTATGCGGCTGCTTCCCACTAGCTATCTAGTTTACGTTTGGTAGTGTATATATGTCCATGCCACTCTCTCACTTTGTCCCAGCTTACCCTTCCCCCTACCTGTATCCTCAAGTCCATTCTCTACGTCTGCGTCATTATTCCTGTCCTGCCCCTAGGTTCTTCAGAACCTTTTTTTTTTTTAGATTCCATATATATGTGTTAGTATACGGTATTTGTTTTTCTCTTTCTGACTTACTTCACTCTGTATGACAGTCTCTAAGTCCATCCACCTCACTACAAATAACTCAGTTTCGTTCCATTTTATGGCTGAGTAATATTCCGTTGTGTATATGTGCCACAACTTCTTTATCCATTCATCCGATGATGGACACTTAGGTTGCTTCCATGTCCTGGCTATTGTAAATAGAGCTGCAGTGAACATTGTGGTACATGACTCTTTTTGAATGATGGTTTTCTCAGGGTATATGCCCAGTAGTGGGATTGCTGGGTCGTATGGTAGTTCTATTTTTAGTTTTTTAAGGAACCTCCATACTGTTCTCCATAGTGGCTGTATCAATTTACATTCCCACCAACAGTGCAAGAGGGTTCCCTTTTCTCCACACCCTCTCCAGCATCTATTGTTTGTAGATTTTTTGATGATGGCCATTCTGACAGGTGTGAGATGATATCTCACTGTAGTTTTGATTTGCATTTCTCTAATGATTAATGATGTTGAGCATTCTTTCATGTGTTTGTTGGCAATCTATATATCTTCTTTGGAGAAATCTCTATTTAGGTCTTCTGCCCCTTTTAGAATTGGGTTTTTGTTTTTTTGATATTGAGCTGCATGAGTTGTTTGTATGTTTTGGAGATTACTCCTTTGTCAGTTGCTTCATTTGCAAATATTTTCTCCCATTCTGAGTGTTGTCTTTTCATCTTGTTTATGGTTTCCTTTGCTGTGCAAAAGCTTTTAAGTTTCATTAGGTCCCATTTGTTTATTTGTGTTTTTATTTCCATTCCTCTAGGAGGTGGATCAAAAAGGATATTGCTGTGATTTATGTCATAGAGTGTTCTGCCTATGTTTTCCTCTAAGAGTTTGATAGTGTCTGGCCTTACATTTAGGTCTTTAATCCATTTTGAGTTTATTTTTGTGTATGGTGTTAGGGAGTGTTCTAATTTCATTCTTTTACATGTAGCTGTCCTGTTTTCCCAGCACCACTTATTGAAGAGACTGTCTTTTCTCCACTGTATATGCTTGCTTCTTTTATCAAAGATAAGGTGACCATATGTGCGTGGGTTTATCTCTGGGCTTTCTATCCTGTTCCATTGATCTGTATTTCTCTTTCTGTGCCAGAACAATACTGTCTTGATTACTGTAGCTTTGTAGTATAGTCTGAAGTCAGGGAGCCTGATTCCTCCACCTCTGTTTTTCTTTCTCAAGATTGCTTTTACTGTTCGAGGTCTTTGTGTTTCCATACAAATTGTGAAAATTTTTGTTCTAGTTCTGTGAAAAATGCCAGTGGTAGTTTGATAGGGATTGCATTGAATCTGTAGATTGCTTTGGGTAGTAGAGTTATTTTCACAATGTTGATTCTTCCAATCCAAGAACATGGTATATCTCTCCATCTATTTGTATCATCTTTAATTTCTTTCATCAGTGTCTTATAATTTTCTGCATACAGGTCTTTTGTCTCCTTAGGTAGCTTTATTCCTAGATATTTTATTCTTTTTGTTGCAATGGTAAATGGGAGTGTTTTCTTAATTTCACTTTCAGATTTTTCATCATTAGTGTATAGGAATGCAAGAGATTTCTGTGCATTAATTTTGTATCCTGCTACTTTACCAAATTCATTGATTAGCTTTAGTAGTTTTCTGGTAGCATCTTTAGGATTCTCTATGTATAGTATCATGTCATCTTCAAACAGTGACAGCTTTACTTCTTCTTTTCCAATTTGGATTCCTTTTATTTCTTTTTCTTCTCTGATTGTTGTGGCTAAAAATTCCAAAACTATGTTGAATAATAGTGGTGAGAGTGGGCAATCTTGTCTTTTTCCTGATCTTAGTGGAATTGGTTTCAGTTTTTCACCATTGAGGATGATGTTGGCTGTGGCTTTGTCATATATGGCCTTTATTATGTTGAGGAAAGTTCCCTCTATGCCTACTTTCTAGAGGGTTGTTATCATAAATGGGTGTTGAATTTTGTCGAAAGCTTTCTGTGCATCTATTGAGATGATCATATGGTTTTTCTCCTTCAATTTGTTAATATGGTGTATCACGTTGATTGATTTGCATATATTGAAGAATCCTTGCATTCCTGGGATAAACCCCACTTGATCATAATGCATGATCCTTTTAATGTGCTGTTGGATTCTGTTTGCTAGTATTTTGTTGAGGATTTTTGCATCTATGTTCATCAGTGATATTGGCCTGTAGTTTTCTTTCTTTGTGACATCTGTGTCTGGTTTTGGTATCAGGGTGATGGTGGCCTTGTAGAATGAGTTTGGGAGTGTTCCTCCCTCTGTTATATTTTGGAAGAGTTTGAGGAAAGCAGGTGTTAGCTCTTCTCTAAATGTTTGATAAAATTCGCCTGTGAAGCAAGCCATCTGGTCCTGGGCTTTTGTTTGTTGGAAGATTTTTAATCATAGTTTCAATTTCAGTGCTTGTGATTGGTCTGTCCATATTTTCTATTTCTTCCTGGTTCAGTCTCGGAAGGTTGTGCTTTTGTAAGAATTTGTGCATTTCTTCCAGGTTGTCCATTTTATTGGTATATTGTTGCTTGTAGTAATCTCTCATGATCCTTTGTATTTCTGCAGTGTCAGTTGTTACTTCTCCTTTTTCATTTCTAATTCTATTGATTTGAGTCTTCTCCCTTTTTTTCTTGATAAGTCTGGCTAATGGTTTATCAATTTTGTTTATCTTCTCAAAGAACCAGCGTTTAGTCTTATTGATCTTTGCTATTGTCTCCTTCGTTTCTTTTTCATTTATTTCTGATCTGATCTTTATGATTTCTTTCCTGCTGCTAACTTTGGGGTTTTTTTTTTTGTTCTTCTTTCTCTAATTGCTTTAGGT
This sequence comes from Balaenoptera musculus, assembly GCF_009873245.2. Classification (NCBI taxonomy): domain Eukaryota; kingdom Metazoa; phylum Chordata; class Mammalia; order Artiodactyla; family Balaenopteridae; genus Balaenoptera; species Balaenoptera musculus. The sequence goes on along the minus strand of NC_045788.1, from coordinate 125,412,444 downwards.
GTCAGGTTAGGTTGTTTATTTGAGATGTTTCTCGTTTCTTAAGGTAAGCTTGTATAGCTATAAAATTCCCTCTTAGAACTGCTTTTGCTGCATCTCATAGGTTTTGGGTCGTTATGTTTTCATTGTCATTTGTTTCTAGGTATTTTTTGATTTCCCCTTTGATTTCTTCAGTGATCACTTCGTTATTAAGTAGTGTGTTGTTTAGCCTCCATGTGTTTGTATTTCTTACAGATTTTTTCCTGTAATTGATATTTAGTCTCATAGCATTGTGGTCCGAAAAGATACTTGATACGATTTTAATTTTCTTAAATTTACCAAGGCTTGATTTGTGACCCAAGATATGATCTATCCTGGAGAAAGTTCCATGACCACTTGAGAAGAATGTGTATTCTGTTGTTTTTGGATGGAATGTCCTATAAATATCAATTAAGTCCATCTTGTTTAATGTATCATTTAAAGCTTGTGTTTCCTTATTTATTTTCATTTTGGATGATCTGTCCATTGGTGAAAGTGGGGTGTTAAAGTCCCCTACTGTGATTGTATTACTGTCGATTTCTCCTTTTATGGCTGTTAGCCTTTGCCTTATGTATTGAGGTGCTCCTATGTTGGGTGCATAAATATTTACAATTGTTATATCTTCTTCTTGGATTGTTCCCTTGATCATTATGTAGTGTCCTTCTTTGTCTCTTGTAATAGTCTTTATTTTAAAGTCTATTTTGTCTGATATGAGAATTGCTACTCCAGCTTTCTTTTGATTTCCATTTGTATAGAATATCTTTTTCCATCCCCTTACTTTCAGTCTGTATGTGTCCCTAGGTCTGAAGTGGGTTTCCTGTAGACAGCATATATACGGCTTTTGTTTTTGTATCAATTCAGCCAGTCTATATCTTTTGGTTGGAGCATTTAATCCATTTACATTTAAGGTAATTATCAGTTTGTATTGTCCCATTACCATTTTCTTAATTGTTTTGGGTTTATTATTGTAGGTCTTTTCCTTCTCTTGTGCTTCCTGCCTAGAGAAGTTCCTTTAGTATTTGTTGTGAGGCTGGTTTGGTGGTGCTGAATTCTCTTAGCTTTTGCTTGTCTGTAAAGGTTTTAATTTCTCCGTCAAATCTGAATGAGATCCTTGCTGGGTAGAGTAATCTTGGTTGTAGGTTTTTCTCTTTCATCACTTTAAATATTCCCTGCCACTCCCTTCTAGCTTGCAGAGTTTCTGCTGAAACGTCAGCTGTTAACCTTATGGGGATTCCCTTATGTGTTACGTGTTGTTTTTCCTTTGTTGCTTTTTTAAAAAAAATTATTTATTTATTTATTTATTTATTACTTTTGGCTGTGTTGGGTCTTCGTTTCTGTGCGAGGGCTTTCTCTAGTTGCGGCGAGTGAGGGCCATTCTTCATCGCGGCTTGCGGGCCTCTCACTGTTGCGGCCTCTCTTGTGGAGCATAGGCTCCAGATGCGCAAGCTCAGCAGTTGTGGCTCACAGGTCCAGTTGCTCCGTGACATGTGGGATCCTCCCAGACCAGGGCTCAAACCCGTGTCCCCTGCATTGGCAGGCAGATTCTCAACACTGTGCCACCGGGGAAGCCCCCTTTGTTGCTTTTATTATTTGTTCTTTGTATTTAATTTTTGATAGTTTGATTAATATGTGTCTTGGCGTGTTTCTCCTTGGATTTATCCTGTATGGGACTCTCTGTGCTTCCTGGACTTGATTAACTATTTCCATTCCCATATTAAGGAAGTTTTCAACTATAATCTCTTCAAATATTTTCTCAGTCCCTTTCTTCTTCTCATCTTCTTCTGGGATCCCTATAATTCGAATGTTGGTGCGTTAAATGTTGTCCCAGAAGTCTCTGAGACTGTTCTCAATTCTTTTTACTCTTTTTTCTTTATTCTACTCTGCAGTAGTTATTTCCACTATTTTATCCTCCAGGTTACTTATCCGTTCTTCTGCCTCAGTTATTCTGCTATTGATCCCTTCTAGAGAATTTTCAATTTCATCTATTGTGTTGTTCATCTCTGTTTGTTTGCTCTTTAGTTCTTCTAGGTCCTTGTTAAATGTTTCTTGTATTTTCTCCATTCTATTTCCAAGATTTTGGATCATCTTTACTATCATTATTCTGAATTCTTTTTCAGGTAGACTGCCTATTTCCTCTTCATTTTTTAGGTCTGGTAGGTTTTTGACTTACTCCTTCATCTGCTGTGTGTTTCTCTGTCTTCTCACTTTGCTTAACTTACTGTGTTTGGGGTCTCCTTTTCGCAGGCTGCTGGTTCGTAGTTTCCATTGTTTTTGGTGTCTGTCCCCAGTGACTAAGGTTGGTTCAATGGGTTGTGTAGGCTTCCTGGTGGAAGGCACTAGTGCCTGTGTTCTGGTGGATGAGGCTGGATATTGTCTTTCTGGTGGGCAGGTCCACATCTGCTGGTGTGTTTTGGTGTGTCTGTGGCCTTATTATGATTTTAGGCAGCCTCTCTGCTAATGGATGAGGTTGTGTTCCTGTCTTGCTCGTTGTTTGGCATAGGGTGTCCAGCACTGTAGCTTGCTGGTCATTGAGTGGAGCTGGGTCTTTGCATTGAGATGGAGATCTCCGGGAGATTTTTGCCATTTGATATTACGTGGAGCTGGAAGGTCTCTTGTGGATCAGTGTCCTGAACTTGACTCTTCCACCTGAGTGGCACAGCTCTGACGCCTGGCTGGAGCACCAAGAGCCTGTCCTCCACACGGTGATTCTGGAGTTCAGCAGTTCTGTGGTAGTGCTTGGGCACCACGTGGGGACCAAGAGGAAGGAGGAGAAGCAGTGAAGTTGGTGGGGGCTGAGGTGGGAGTGGGGGCCAGCACAAGCACTTTTTACAAGTTTCTATTTAAGTCAGAGCTACTCATCTGTCACTGAGCAAAGCAAATGCCATGACCCAGCTCAGAGCCAGAGAGATAGGGTACCAAAAAAACACAAGGGAAAAAAAAAAAGTGATACAGAGAAAGGTGAAGGATTTGGGTCATTGTTGCAATATATTTACTACAGAATAGAAAGGAGAGGACACATTTACACCATATTTTGACTGTGTGAGAGTGTGTATGTATATGTGTGTATTTAAGCAGTAACTGCTTAATTGATACAGATAGGTACACTGCTTCCATGGTGGTGATATAATTTCCAAGGGAAAGTATGTAAAGAAACAGATAGAGAGAGAGCAAGAGATAGAAAGAGATGGAGAGAGCATCTCACATAAACAACTTTGAAGTATGTCTAGAATTGCCTACAAATAAGAAGGTGGATTTGTCAATGAGTTGAAAGACCCCATCCTTGTTTCTTTTAGATTTATACCTGAAATGAAAAGCTGAAATCCAAGCAGAAAATATAATCCTATAATAGGCTTCAACTGATTGAAGAAAGACCTTGTTTTCTGGAGCTACATAATGAGTTTTTACTCTATGTTAATTATCACATCTGGCCCTCAGGCATCTCATCTGTTAAATGTGGATATCTACTTGACAGCTGTAATTTCGAGGGTTGAATGAAATATCTGGCAAAAAGACAGATGTGTAGTTAGTACTCAATAAATACATCCATATCTCTCCTCCCCAATCTTCTTCTTTTAACTCTCCTTTCCCCCAATAATGTGTGTGTGTATGTGTAATGAATGTTTATTTTCTTAATAGAACAGCGACTAAAAGAGCTCACTTTGCTATAATAGTACAAGTAAGTAAAAAACTACATTCTTGAATAGTTACTCTTTTATTCCAGAAAAAGATCAGTGGCAGGATATCAAGATTTTGATGCAAACCCTGATGATACATTTTGAAGTGCTATGTAAATGTTAAAATCCCGGTCACAGGTTTCCTGTGACTACTTGCCTACTGATGACATCTGTGGATTCTCTGATTTTTCATATTTTGTATCACGAATTTTAAGACTGTACAATTTAATTTTGAAGCTACTAAACTGGATGAAATGAAAATAAGATTGTGATTAAAGATTGTGATTGTGATTAAAAGTGACAACAAAAGGAATTTACAAACCAACAGCTGCTATCTTGAAATATACTAATAAAAGTTCATTAGTTATCTGACAATTTCAACTCTACAGATTTAAATAAAGACATTCCTAAAAACAAAGTGCTCCTTTTGTACAAATGGGTAGAACAAAAATTAGTTTGGATATTTCCATGCCCAAGTTAATAAATTTGTCAATGTATTTAGCATGTCTTAGTGTACTCAATGATTTAATTTAGTTTAATATCATTCAATCTGATTGTGATTTAATTTCATCCTTATTTTATAGCTAAATACTTATACACAATAAGTGTATGATGATAATAAGTAATCAATCCTCAGATGAGTCAATGGATGATTCAATGACCATTATTATTAACAGATGTTTATAAAAAACTATTTTAGGCCTATTATAATATAAAAAAATGGAAAAATTCTTATTCAATAAGACACTGGACTATTTCTTGGTGGAGGAAGATAACACCTGTGATGATCGATTTCAGGAACATTGAAACACATAATTTTATTTTTCAAAATAACTTCTAGTCTCTAGAAATTCTCAAAAATTTTTACATAGTGGAAAAAGAAGAGTTTTCAAAAATTATTTTAGGTACAAGTGATTCTAGCAGAAATTATTATTGCTGACTATACAGGTTACCTGAAGTTGAGCTTATTTGGTGGTTTTATTTGAAGGTGACTAAAAAGAGAACACAATTCAAGGCAAACAGTTGTCTAGAAATAGGTTTTAATAAATAGCAAAAACAGAGTACTAGGGGCTTCTCAGCACCAAATAGATCACCAAAGATAAATGTCGCCTTTGGAGTTTTGCTCAGAGCTGGCTCCATGTCAGAGGTACCTGAACTGAAACACCTAAAGGCAGACACATAGATGAAGGAGACAGCTCCCCACCAGTAAAATTTGAAAAGTAGAGGAAAAGCTCTGCTAAACAATATCCTGCTTCAATATTTTCTAGGTGCCTGAATTTAATAGCCACCATCTTAGTAATTTAAGGTGATTGTAATTGTGACATTACTCCAGAAGAGAAGTTCTAGAAGAGAAGCAAAGGGTCCTGTGTTTGAGATCTGGCTTTGGCATCTCTTTATACCTCTGGGATGATGTAGAGGCAGGTGTGAGGAAGTTAGAACAGGCTGGAAAGAGGAATTCCAGCAATAAGGTAATATATAGAGAAATGAAGATGTGCACACAAAAGAGCCGAAGTGAAACTAGGTGGGTGATCCTGGTATTTCTCTCTCATTTGCACCATGTTTGAGGTGAATTTACCAGTGAGTACATGGTTTAAGGAAACAGGAAAACCCATGAAAACTGAAAGGAAAGAAAAGGAATTCAAAGGGCATTGAAATGCCAGGTAAATAAATAAATGTTGCCTTTCCTCCTCCTCCATTACCCCTCCCCCCTGCCAATTATAAGGTTATATGAGCTTAAAAGAATCAAGGTTAATAAAGTGTAGAGAATGATAAATGTTTATTAATTTCTAAGATGCTTAAAGTTTATAAATGCTTAAATTCGAGTCTTTCTGGAAAAAAAGACTTCCTTTCTTTTTTACCTAATATATGTAATAAATGTTAAAAAAATTTTTTTTGGAAGGAAGTTAGATTGCAGGACATAGGGATAGGGGGAGGAGAGAGACATTGAAAGGACATCTTTATCACCAAGGAGGAAGGCCAGATGATTGAATCATTATTTTAGTGACTATTTTGGTAACTCAAAATATGATTTTATTGATACACAAATAGGTGATTGGGAAACACTTGGTTATAGATGTATTCATAATATCTCAGAAAATGCATATTGGGCATTCTAATGCTCCTCCCTTGTATGTGCTATCAAATTGAGGTTATAGAAAACAAAAAGAATATAATGTGTAGGTTCATGTGGGAAGTGAGAATCCTGCCTAAATCCACTCTTAAATTTCTACCAACAGGGCTCATGATTCCTCGAGAGATGACGAGTGAACTTGTTAACTCAAATGCCAATCTTAGGTCCTTTCTGATTTCTTGGCTTCCAGGAGATACTGGTTATCTACACAGTTGGCTTTCTGGTCTTTCAGGTGCTCAAATGAATGCTGTGTGTTTGAGCCCTAGGAGTTTTGTGCTGTGCTCTCTCAATTCCTTTAAGATCAGCTTCTGGCCTAAGTAAACGCTGTTCCTTTCCCTTAGCGTTGCATTCATTTTCCTCCGTCTCTCCACCTGACTATAGGGAAGCTTGTTTGTGTTCACAAAAATTAGCCCATACTTCCTCCTTAGTGAACTGACTTCTTATCTTCACTATGGCTTCCATTCCACAATAAATCTATTAATCCCTACAGAATCAGGGGGAAAGAGCTCTCTGGAGACAGCCAACTCTTGTGTCTACAGATTATAAGTGAAGGTGCAATTCCTTGAGGTCCAGTGGGCAGGGGTCAAGCTATACATATTTTTGAATGAGTGAAAAGTCACAGATATAAAGTTAAAATACTAGTTATGTTTCTTATCCATATCATTTTTTCACCTAAATTTATCTTAGGGTGTGCATTTTTGAAATGAAGAGTGACAAAACAAATGTTGTCTTTTGCAAACAATGAAGCAAAACAAAAGCAGTACACCAGAGGTTTACTTTCTGATCTCTCTCTTACCTTTGACCTTGTGCACTTCAGTATCATCAATGTTGCTGTCTTTGCTATTTTGTCTAGGTTAAGCTTTATGAAATGCTTATGGACAATAAAATATAGATAAGTACATTTGGAGTCTTGAATAAAGTTGGCCAACATCTCCTTCTTTGTAATTTATAAGAATTCTCACAAATGGTCTTCTACTATATTTTTCTCTTACTTAGAACAACTTTGTAGCATTCACTTGAGTTTTTCAATCATAATGAAGATGTGAATTCAAACCCTGAGTACTAGAAACATTTGGGGGGTTTCTCATGAACAGATAAATTAGGGGGAAAGTAGGTCAAAACAAAGCTAAAGAGAAGTTCAATGCCACGTGTTTGAGTCCATGCTAACACAGATTGCATCGTCAGACTTCCAAGATAGCAATCTCCATATATCAGGTGCTTCATTGAATTTGCAGCTTCAACTAGACCCACTTAATATGTCTTTATAAATTAGTGAGATGGTTTTATTGGAAGACGGTTCTTCCTTGATCTCTCATATTTCTATGGGTTTCATTTCTTTTCAGGATTCTTGTATAAGCAAATAGCCTTGAAAAGGGAGAGATGTTTCCCTCCCTGGAGCAGATTTAAATTCAAGAGTAATAAAGGTAATGTCTCTCTCTGGAGAGGAGGTTGGGCCAGTTTTCCAGAAGTACCTGTATAAGATCAGAAGCTTACTAATATCAGCGTCCTTCTCCTGTGATTCATCCCAGTGTGAAGGCAGGAAACACCTGACTCTCATGATGTTGCCCTGTGAGAATTAGGCTCAGAAAACTGGGGCAAGACGTTACTCTGGACCTTGCTATAGCTGTGTATAATCAACTGCTTCTGCCCTGACCCAGAAACCTCGTGTCTTTTTGTATATATGGAACTGTAACAGGCTAACTTGTTAGCTTGCAGTAAGGTAAGATCTGAAGCATTGTACCTGAGGTGACAACTTTAGGAAATGCCTTAACAATTTTCCTTGACTGGATTATATTTTGTCATGGTTTATAGAGAGATTTGTTCTTTTATATCAAGAAACCTTATCTAATTGCATGACTAATACTCACAGTAGAAAATTAGAGGGACTCTAAAATAGGAAAAAATGACATTAACAACACCCATCATTGTACCACTTTGAGAAAATCACTAAAATATTTTCCATATATTCTTCGGTCTTCCCCATCTTGTGGGTACACACAAACACACACACATTCACACATAGAAATATAATTTTATAATTTGGGACCATACTGTATACAATGTTATATTTTGTGCTCTAATTCTAGAACCCCATATTATGGGGTTCTTACTCATAATTGCTTATATGATATACTATTATTATTGGGTTATAAAAGATACCACTTGGGTGTTACTTTATTTTTCTTATTATCACCTTTGTTTCTCAGCCTATCTTCCAGTTCCCAAAATTACATTTTAAGATAACACTTACAGGGCTTCCCTGGTGGCGCAGTGGTTGAGAATCTGCCTGCCAATGCAGGTGACATGGGATCGAGCCCTGGTCTGGGAAGATCCCACATTCCGCGGAGCAACTGGGCCCGTGGGCCACAATTACTGAGCCTGCGCGTCTGGAGCCTGTGCTCCGCAACAAGAGAGGCTGCGATAGTGAGAGGCCCGCGCACCGCGATGAAGAGTGGCCCCCTCTTGCCACAACTAGAGAAAGTCCTCGCACAGAAACAAAGGCCCAACACAACCATAAATAAATAAATAAATAAATTTAAAAAAAGTAGTATTATAAAAAAAAAAAAAAACATAACAGTTACAGGATACTAGCCTATCCTGCACAATCTACAAATAGCTTTATATGTATTATTTTTGTAATAATATCAAGAACTCTAAGAAAATATCATTAGTTTTTCTTTCTATTTTACCAGTTGTTCATATCATCCTTAGAGAGACCTTTCTTACCCTAAGATCATACTTTTATTTTATAGTCTTAAATATTGACATTTAACACAAATCCCTGTAGTGAGGAAGTGAGCTACTACTTCTAATAATGATACGATATTTAACATATTTATTGGACATTTATTATTGTCAACTGCTTTTCTAGACAGTGTGTATAGATGATATCATTAAAATCTCTCAGTCTCTTCAGCTGGTACTGGTAGTATTATTATCCTCATTTTAAAGATAAATTAACTGAATAAGAACAAGTTTTAAAAAATCTTCTAAAAGTCACTGAGCAAGTATTTTGTAAAGTTAGAACTCACATTGCGCAGAGTCTGACTCCAGAACCCTCTCTGAACAATGGTAATGTTCTGTCCTCCAGAGTTAACCAAGAGTCCTATCACTGTTTCTTGAAACCACCAGACTACGTGGCTTATAAACAACAGATATTTATTTTTCACAGTTCTGGATGCTGGAAGTCCAAGGTCAAGGCACTGGCAGATTTGGTGTCTGGTGAGGGCCCACCTCCTAGTTCATAGAGGGCTGTCCTCCTGCTGTGTCCTCACATGGCAGAAGAGACAAGGAAGCTCTCTCAGGTCTCTTTTATATGGACATTCATTCCATTTATGAGCGCTCCACTCATGAACAAATCACTTCCCAAAGGCCATACTTCCTAATACCATCACCTTGGGTGTTTGGGAGGACATAAACATTCAATCTACAGCATCTCAGTCTATAAAGAAGGAGAGGTACAAATTCCATCCACAGGGGATAACAGAATGTCCTCCAAGACCATCCTTGTCATGAAATAATTACAGGAAATGATGAAAAACATTTCTTCGGCTTACTTGTTTGCAGCGTGTTATCTTTAATTAGAACAAATGGTCAGCACACTCTTCTCCCATTCTCTCTTTATGATCTTTAAGCACAGAGGTTTCTCTTGCCAACACAGCCCTGACACATAGGCATGACCGAAGCGACAGTCTTCTTAACTCCCCATCCAGCATTTGTTCCACCACCAGCCTCCCTAAATTTAGATTGGGATGCTGCTTTAGAATTTGGCAAGAATATTTCATTCCTGCCATTATCCTAGAGCCACAACTTTCCCCCTTTCTAAATATAATTTAGAAGCTCTTTTATTGTTAACTTGTTTATGTAGCACTTTCTGAGATTGTTTATCTTTATAGCAGCCTGCAGTGTGAGGTTGAGAGGTTCAGAAAAAAATACTTAATTTTTTATAGATGAAAAGTTAGAAAGTTGTATACAAACTTTGATTATAGATTATCTTTAATAACCATTCACTAATTTTCATGCTGATCACTGTAAGAACTATGTCTGTCACTGAAATAATGACTCACATGTTCAGGTTTTGATAGGGGGAAAAAATAACATTTCAAGCATCAGTCCCATATATATTTTTGATTTTTCATAAGCATTTTGCAGTATGACTTAAAATTATATTTAGACATTTTCATATGAAGAAGGGCATTGTTAACTAATTCATTAAATTTTATCTAGAAACCCCCCTAAGTTTCTATCCCACTCTCCAGGATGTGTACATTCTGTATGAAATGACATATAAAATGTGCCTTCAAACAGAACTATCATTTTTCTGTTGTTGGGCTACTACAAAGGGGTTATTGCAACCACTTCATTCCCTAGTGCGCCAGGGAGAGTCATAGAAGAATTTTTGGACTCTGGCCTGATATCACACACAGTCACAATCACTAGTACTTTACGCATTGTGTCTATTTGACTCTACCCTTGCCAAACAGCGAGCAAAATTAGTATTTAAGTTGTGATCACATAGCAAATGAGTTGTTATTCGTATTGCTTAATACTGACAATAGTTAAGAGTCAGATTTTGAAGATTTTTGAAGTCAAGAGTAATGTTTTTCCTTGAAAAGTTTGAAGATAATCTGTATTTTTTCTTCTTTATAATTCATGTTAACTTTAAGACTTGAATTGCTTATGGGAAAATAGAGAATTAGTCATTTAGTTAAGTATACTGTTGATGCTATTTTTTTTCTTTCCAAAGGATATAATTTTTGAAAATGACTGCTTCCAAGAGAATTCAGTTGGGAAGTATTATAGATGATTTTTTCTTCTTTAAGAATCAGTTTGAAACATCATATACATTGTTAATTTATATTGTTCTCTATACGATTTCCTTGCTGGAAAATAAAAATTTTACTATCATATTTGGAAGTGATTATGACATCTGCATTTCTAGTTCTCAAAGGGCTTAATAATAAAAGTTATAACTTATATAAAAAAAAATTAAATGTGTTCCAAAGTCTTCTATCTTTTAATTCTCCCAATAAACTTATTGGGGTAAGTAAACCTAAAATGATGTGTTCTTTGTATAGGCGAAGACAGTGGCTCAGAGATGATGAGTGACAATTAAGGGCCCACAGGCTTGGTTTGGACCTAACTCTTATGGTTTTAAAACCAATGAGTTTTAAAATTCTTTCTTTAATATTTTTCTTTATTAAACTATAGTTGATTTACAATATTATATTAGTTTCTGGTGTACAACATAGTGATTCAATATTTTTACATATTATACTCCATTTATATTTATTACAAAATAATGGCTATATTTCCCTGTGCTGTACAATATATTTTAAAATTTATTTCACATACAAGTCTTCAACTACCTTTCTACAGACATTGACTACAGGTGCTTCTAGGTTTTTAATATATTCTCTAATCGAGACAAGCAATATATCACGCTTCACTTAACTTTTGTACCTTCTCTCAATGATTTTCTTCTTCCACATCATCCCTTTGGAAACATCCACGGCACATCTGCCAAAATTCAGAGAGAAAACTGGTCATGGTGGGAGCAGAACACAATAAAACCTTCTTGACCCTGAATGTCATAAAGTCTCTCAGACTCAATAAATCTAAACTGAATAATCCCATAGCCTTCCCCATTTCAGAGATAATACTACAATTCATTCAGTTGCTCAAATCAAGAACCTCAGAGAGAGGAGATGGAGTGTTTGATTAGAGGAAACAGTGGAGAATTTTGGAATGCTGGACATATTCTGTATGGTATCTTAGTAATGGACACATGGCATTATACATTTGTTCAAAAACCAGAGAACTTCACACCAGAAAGATTAAATCTAATATAAGAAAATTAAAAATATAATCAGCCAGAATGTCCGGGGATATTGGGGAGGAATGCAGACTGTGACAAAATTATTAACTATATTGCAAATGAATGACACATCTTCATTGAGGTGGTGAGGGGTAAAGGGGCTGACCTAAGTAACTCTGGAAAATGATATTTTGACTGGAAACTATAAGATTAAAGACAAAAGGAATTGCATATGAGCACTCTACTATGGTTGGTAAAATTGTTTCTCACAGAGGTACAGGTTAGTAATTCTGAAACAGTTGTGCATAAATTCCAGAACTGAGCAAGCAAATACGTGGATGACAGATGGGGGATGCCAGGTTTCTCACTGTTGGAAGAGGGATTACAGATTAGCAGGGGGAAGAGGCTAAAATAAACCATGTAGTACTGGATTAGAGTCAGAGATATCAGCATCAATTCAGGTTTAGCTTAATATAGCTACAGATGGGAAGGTAAATAAATAATTATAGGTAAGTATTTATACATGGGTTAGTATATATACATATGTTTTCTAGCTTTGTTCTCTGAGAGAAACTACAAGCATGACATCCCTGTAGTAATGAACATACTCAGTGTCTAGATCTTGGTTCCTAATTCCATTCTCCAGTGAAATGAAATAGGGCCCCCTGGAGAAACGACTGATTCTAGAGATGGGGCAGTAATATACAAGGTGAACCTGGCACATGTTTTAGAGACAAAAAGTAAGGATGTTCTCAAGCAAGAAAAATATTGGTCTTGTCATATGGACACAGGAGCCAAGATAAAATATCACCTAATGGCCAAAACTGAATAATATGAGCAACAAAAAAAGTGGTAGTGGATTATACTACAAAGTATAAAATAAATATGCATGAGATAAACTCATGAGAATAATATTTATCTCTGTGATAGTCCTTTCAAAAAACTCATAACCTCAATCTAACCATGGGAAAGTCATCAGACAAACCCAAATCAAAGGACATGTTTCTAAATATCTGACCAGGCCTATTCAAAACAGTCAAAGTCATCAAAAATAAAAACAAAAATGTAAAAAATTATTATACACCTGATGAGGCTAAGGAGATGACAATTAAATATAATGTGGTATTCTAGGATGGAATCCTGGGACAGAAAAAGAATTTTAGGGAAAAATAGTAAAATTAAAATATAATATAGTATTTAATTACTAGTAATGTAGAAATGCTGATTTTTTTTTTTTTTTTTTGGTTGTGATGAACATACCTTAAGAAGGTAAGATGTTAGCTATAGAGGAAACTGGGTGAGGTGTACACTAAAATCTCAGTACAACTTGTGCAATTCCTCTATAAATCTAAAACTCTTCTAAAATTTTACAAAGGTCATTTAAATAAATTTAAAATAAACACTTGAGAGTCATCCTTGGAAGTTCTTTCTTTCCCTTCTCCCAAATAGTATGTCAGTGAAATTTATTGGTTTCAGCCTCAAATTATACAAAAATATGTTCACTTCACTTCATCTCTATTTATACCCTAGTCAAAGACACTGTCAGTTTTGTCTGGTCTGTTCCAATAGCTTCTTAACTGGTTTCCTTGTTCCTGTTTCTTAACAACCCATTCTCTACATCATATCAGGACTTTTAAAAACATATATTTTTTTGTACCACTCACACTATATCTATATATTCTATTGTTACCAAGCCAAACTTGGGTCCGCTTACCTGCATGCAGTAAAGCCAATCTACTGACACTGGGTTGTGGTGAAGGAAAGTGAAGCATTTACTGCAGGGTGCCAAGCAAGGAGTCCAGGTAGCTAGTGCTGAAAAGGGCTGAACTCCCTGAAGGCTTTCAGAGAAAGGTTGCTAATGACGCGGGGTGGGGAGGGGGTTGTGGGGTGTGTGATCAGCTCATGGACATGTATTTGGGAGTCAGCATCATCAACCTTCTGGTTTCAACCAGTCTGGGGTCTGAGTGCTTGTGGGCAGCATACAGTTAACTTCTTCTGCCTGGTAGGGGTTTCAGTAACTGCAAAAGAGCTCAAAGGACATGGCTCAGAATATTATCTATGGTCCTTGAAGAGGAAAAGTCCTTGACTTTGTTTAATGGCTAAACTATTATTATTTTGCCTTGCTTGACTGTTTTCCTTTCTTTCTGCATTTTCTGACTTCTCTGATTAAATTTATTCTTTGGAACTTGGGGAAGGCGTAGAAGGATAAAGTTTTCTCAGACAAGAGGCAAGTGAAGGACATGGGGCGGAGGGGGGAATCTGTCTTGGGAAGGCCCCATAGGGTCCTGCTCAGTTACATTATTGCCATTAGAGTAAGATCCAAATTCTTTATTGTATTATTTTAGGTAATGCTGTCATAACAGACAAACCTGAAATTTTCAGTGGCTAAACACAGTAGTTTTTAATTTTTTTGTCCACATAAAGTCCAAATCAACTTTCTTGATAAACACATGACTTTCCTTCAGAGTGAATTAGAAAAAGCTCATTTTGTGGTTCAGTCTATTTCAACAAGTGACTTCTAAATTAAGCCTGGGGAAAGCACATGGATAATTATGTGAGAGATTTTTATGGATTAAGCTTAGAAGTGGCATGAAATATTTATGGCCATGTTGTAATGGTTATATGCAGTTACATGACCCTAACTCATTACAAAGGAGGCTGGGAAATGTAGCTCAACTGTGGACCAAAACAGTAGAGGGACAGGGTGAAATGATCAGTCACAAAGGTAACAGTTTTTCCCTAACCTTCATTGGCCTCCACTGTCCCACATGAATGGGGCTCTAGGGACCAAGTCCCTTATGCTATAACCACACTTGAATTTCTTCTTTCATTCAGTATTCTAATTTCAACCTCCTTAGATATTTAAATTGGCTATTTTCTGCATCTACAATATTTTTGGATTATTTTAAAAATTTATGCATCAGATTTAATTAATCTTCCCAGGGAGACCTTACCTAACACTGAATTCAAAATAATCCCCAATTCTTCTCTGTTTTAGCAAAGCCTTTTATGTATTTCCAACCCCCATCACATTCATCTTATCAAATTTTTAAAACTCATTTATTATTTACCTGCCTGCTTCCCTGCCAAGCTCCATGGGAGCAGGACCTGACTTTCTTGTTCATTGCTCCGCCATCAGTGTCAACAGAAAGCCTTAAAATAAAAATCTTTGAATGAATGTTCAGAAAGAATTGATCTTCACTTCACTGAAAGGACTAGAAGAGAACACTAATTCTTCTTTGTGGAAGGAATGAAGGAAAGGAAGCACAAGAAATGATAAAAGAGCACTCAAAAATTTATATAAAGACTGAAAGTTCAACTGCTAACAGAATGTAGAGTTTCAGATTCCTTATGTAGGCTCCTATTAAATCATAAACCTTCATTTCAGAATTGTGTAATAGTTTCAATTAGTGGTCAAGCATTTCCATATATAATGTGGTATAATTCCTTAAGAGATGTATCTACGCAGCTCCCTCGAAGATTCACCAACTTTTCCTCAGCTACTTCTCTATACCTTTTATTTTTGCTAAACTGGAGGACTATCCATTTAAGTGAAGGAAGCAAATTTGAACTGTAAATGTGAATTATACTATTTGTAAGATTCATGTGTTGTTTTACTATTTCCCCTTTTCCGTTTTACTCCCTTCTCAACTGATTTCTTAGGCACATTTTTAGAAAGAATTCTAATAAATAGAAAATTTTTGTTAGCTGAAATTTTTGAATAAGATATAATTTGAGTACTGCTTAGTGTTTTATTCACTAAAATAACATTTTCTAATGTTATGAGTAATTTGTTGAGTTATAATTTTTCAGAAAATGCTACTTATTCACATACCTACAAATAAAAACACATGTACTCTCTACTCAGAAGATATATACACATGAAGCTCCCCATTGTTATTCAGCAATTTGGCATTTCTTGAAAAGCTAAAATGAAACTTCTTGCAATAAGTTACAACAGATGAAACCAGCTTTAGGAAATACTTTATAAACAAGTCAAATCATGTTAGAATAGTGACCTTCAACTGTCTTTTCAAGGTATAGCTAGTAACTCCATTTTTTTAATATAGTGAAATTTCACTCTAATGAAATAACATGAATAGCCCCAATAATTTGCCTAGTCCCTTGCACTTTATGTAATTGAATTGTAAATCCATTCTAATGGGATTTACCCTTTGCATATCTTGAACCATCTCCTCCCTCAATTGGCTTCTTTTTCAGTTCATATATATCAGCAACAGGATTTTAGAGATGTGAAAGATTATGCAGCCCCTAGAGATTGGGTACTGCATAGATGTAAATTTAACTCAATTTTATATCTCAAAAGCTCAGGCACTATTTCATTTCTAAATCTTCCAGTCGATTGGAAGTAGGTAATGAAAATTTGTGTTAGAAAAGGGGAAAACGTTTGTGTTTTAGCAAGAGTAAAATATCGCAGGGTTTTGCAAAATATATACTTGGCTATGGAAATGTAGAGAAGTAATAAAGTATATATTAAGAACGATTCTTCAGCATCAGCCAAGTTGCCACACAGAGGATTTCAGAAGCTCCACTCTACCCATGCTTGGGAAAATCTAGGTTCTTACTTTAAACCATAGAAGTGCAGTCAATAGGAACGTCCACAGAAGCCATCTTCACAAGGAAAAAAATCAGTGTTGTAGGTTGTTGTGAATAATGCCAGTGAGACCTTTATGAAGTGAATGCCTTAAGGAAATTGTGCAGGACACGGTGCTGTTTTATGAAATGAAATCTCCTACAAAACAGACCTGTGTTTAAATCATAGCTCCTGCCACCTCTTACCTGTGTCCTGAAACAAGTTACTTAATACTTCTGATTTCCAATTTTATCATGAGTAAAATTAGGCTTAATAAAACCAATCTAAAGACACCGTTCATATTAAATCAAATGTGATAGTAAATGCACTGGACGAGCACATTAAAACTATGATGGAGGTGACGATCTCCAAGGTCACATGGAGTGGAATCCTCCTGAGAAATCTATAAATGTAGTTAACTTATCTACTTAAATATTTTAATTTGTAGATTATCTATATAAATATTGAATATCAATGTAGCTTCATTGTGAAAGTCAACATATTTATAAGATACTTATTTTTGCTTTTTATGGAAGATAAATTGGTTTTAACACTAGTTGTGTTAACTGTAGAATATTGCGATTGCATATCACTGTTATACTATTTACTTGAAAATTGTTAGAATTTATCTTTTATTGACCCTAATTTAGTTACATAAAGATGATATAAATATTAAATAGAACCCTAATAAAACCCTAATATAAGGAATTCCCTGGCAGGCCAGTGGTTAGGACTCCAAGCTTCCACTGCCAGGGGCCCGGGTTCAATCCCTGGTGGAGGAACTAAGATCCTGCAAACCGTGAGGCTCCTCAAAAAACAAACAAACAAACAAAACCCTAATATAAACTAGTATAAGCCTAACTTAAGCCAACTTTCAGAAATTATTCTCTGTAGCCTATTGGCCTAGGGAGAATAAAAAAATAAAGACACATCTCTGGATAAAAGCCACACTATGAGATATAGTATATTTGATTTTATCTACCTTTTAGATTATTTATATCCTTGATATACTACTCTACAGACAATAAAGTGTTAGCTTCTGCCTTGTTAATTTCATCAGCCACTACAGTGTTTGATTAGCTTGTTCAGGATGATCATTGGCTCAGTGAAATTAAAAGCAAACACCAAAAGGTTAAGCATTTTTCTTAATCAGATGCTGCTAGGATTTGAGGGCATGTTTTATTCATACATAAGAAAACCTACCAGATGTCATTGTCTTCTGGGGGGTATTACAGAGAGAGATGAGCAGTCTTCTCTTAAGACAGATGGCAGTTGGTCCACAGATGAGAGAGGAAAAGAGTAGAAGAAAAGGATCAAATGACTTGCCATTTGGGAAGAAAAGCATGGGTAGTTCCATAGCCAACATCTGAAAAAAATGTGTTTAGGAGGGATTTATTTTATATATTCATTACTCATTACAGTTTATATATTTACGTATTGGTTCATTAGTCTATCGATTCATTCAATGTTAATCTCACTAAAACAATTTAAAATATTTTTTCTCCTGTTTATTTGGGGCTGTAATGAGTGGTAAGTTAGAGTATTTCCTGAACGTTAAGCACTACCTCAAAAACAAACAAAGAGACAAACAAATCTTGGAAGATAGGAAAAATTCAAATTCTGAAGATATTTAAAAAATTTAGTTAGTATGCTTTTGCTCTGCAGGCTGACCTGATTCCAAATGCTACTAATTAATCAGCAGATGAAATGGTAAATAGGTGTACTATTTTTGTTCCAACTTTGCTCTAACTTTGTAATTACTTACATGCAAAATGTGTGACTCTAGTCACAGTGGTATCTATTAAAATTTTAATTCCAGCTAAGTTAATGTGTACATGAGGAAGGAAATGCTTGCAAAATTATTATAATTAAGTTGCTTTAAATGGCCACATTTTGAGAACACAAGGCAATGAGTAGTTAGTTCCCTAGAGCGATAAGTGAACATACCGTAAGGAGCAAAATGTACTTTAACATTTATAGCAATTTCTTGCTTTTATCACCCTGACTTCTCTGATTGGCGTTAAATCCACCTTGAGATGACACATTCAACCTGATAGAAATAATCACTACACCAAATTGGCAATGAAGGAACAAAGTATAACCATTTTTCAAGAGAAATTTCAGTTCTAGCTACTACATGCTTTAGGAAAAAAACAAAAAAAACAAAAACACTGGTATAGTCTGTCTTTTGGAAAGTTGTTTCTCTCATTTTTATATTATAATAATTATATGTATATTGTTATTTTAAGATATTTTTATCTTATATGCTCCAAGAAAGTGCTAGAAAAATTGACCTTTTAAATGTTCAATTCTGTTTTAAAGTTCTCTTAAAAAGAAATATTAAGTAAATAATGTTTAGAAGATGTTTAGAAAAGAGAACAGTGAGAAGATGAGTTTCGGGATAGTTACATGTACCGATTTTTATTTTCCTTCATTGCTGTTTTATCCTCTCAATGTAGGATTGGAATTTGTTTTGTAATATGCTGCTGGTGTTGTCCTGGAGAAAGAGCATTGTGGGGTTGGAAATACTAGATTGAGTTATGGAAAGCTGAAGTTTATAGACTATAAGTTAATGAAGATATTTCAGGAATACCATCAGCATATCACTTGTTGCCAAAACTGGGGACAGTATTTCAATACAGGCAACATTTACTGCCTTCTTGTATCTTGCAGAACTCCTTCTCAATTTCCTTATTTCTTGTGCCTCTGGATGTCCAGTGCTTCATAGAAAACTAGAAGTACCTGACTGCCAAAATCAACCAAAATTTGCTCTATCCAATCTACATTTCCCATTTCCATTTGCTGATTCCATTAGTGTTAGTTTCATATTTTGGCATTTATTTTCAGCAATTCCAGATAAAGCATAGTCAATGGCAGAGACTGCATTCTTCATCCCTCTTTATCTGGATCTTTGGGATATTTCCCACCTGTGGGCCTGTTAGGATGTCAGTCTCCATATCCTGTTTTCCCCTGCAACGGTATTGGAAAGAGATCCAGGCTCATCCAATATAGCTCTGCATCTCTACGGAAGAATGATTGCTTAACAAATGGACATGAGGATCTAGCTAGACCAAATTGAAATCGTCCTTTACATTTTTCCACTCGGAATCATGGAAAAAGCTATCTTCATTTTGGATCATTTGGTGGGGAAGATAGAATATGGGGATTTGGGGATGTCATCTTTCTTGGTTGTGAAAAAAAAGCCTACCTGAAGCAGAGATGCATGAAGTTGACATGAAAAGAGAAATAGAGATGACCTGAACTGAGCAACTGGGAGAGAGCCATAGCTGCATGTTTGCGTTCCTCTCTCGCCTGAAACAAGCATCCTTTCTGAACCTCTAGTAATGTGAATCGATAACATCCCTGTGTATGAGCTGATTTGAGTTTCTGTCACGTACAGCAGAAAAAAATTCTGTTAAGTTCATAAGAGGTAAATAAACTTTACCTAAACCCAAACAGCTATACTGTTAATTAAAGTGGTAGAATTACTTGGAAGCAATTTCTGTTGCTAATAATAAGTGTAGAATACATTTAATAATG
Source organism: Balaenoptera musculus (assembly GCF_009873245.2). Taxonomy (NCBI): domain Eukaryota; kingdom Metazoa; phylum Chordata; class Mammalia; order Artiodactyla; family Balaenopteridae; genus Balaenoptera; species Balaenoptera musculus. Next base: position 125,392,672 of record NC_045788.1, on the reverse strand, counting down.
ATTTATATCAAATTAATGTGACTGACATAGAACTTTAGTTTTCGAAGAGATTGCGGTCATTACCTCATTGGAGTCTCACAATAATACTTTAAGTTAGATAGGTACTAGTCGTTTTATAGTTTAAACATATAAGAATTTAGTTAAATTAATTGCTCATAGTAACACAGATAATAAATAGTTGAGCTGAGATTAGAACTCAGGAATTTTGATGTTAATTTCAGGTTTTTTCCCCACATGACAAACACTTTTGCTCTTTTGTGCTCCCTGTCTGTTCTGCTTTTCCTACCCTCTCACCCTCTCTGATTTCCTGGAAGCTCAGCACTGCAGCCACACTTCATCTTTCTACTAGCCTACACTCATCCCTTCCCAAACTCCTCACCCCAAACACTCACATGCTTATAAGTGGGGTCATAGTTCAGGCAGTGTGGGTTGCCGGACGGAATAGTGGAAATTCAGAACTATGAATCACAACTACACAGCTGAATAATGCTTCCTGTACAATTTGCAAAGTCTCGGTTCTCTGATACCCCATAAACATGAAAAGGGAGGCTCTAAGGGGATATTCTTTATGCTAATCTCACTCTGCCCACTTGTGGAGGCCATGGCCCATGCTTAGCAATTTAGGCAATCTGAGATATAAATGACCTAAAAATGTGATCCTCAAGTGTTAGCCTGCCTCAGAATCCCCTGGAGGGCTGGCTGAAGCACTCTCAAGAGTTTCTGATTCTGTATGCCTGGAATGAAGCCTGGGAATTTGCATTTGAACAAGTTCAAGGAGACGCTAATGCTAATGGTCCTAGGAACACACTCTGAGAACAATTTACCTGAAGAATAACCTCTTTTAAGTAGATAGAGGTAGTCAAAAATTTACTGGATTCCCAAGGAATCTAACTTGCCCTTCTTTCCCCCTACCTGTCCCGAACTCATGACCAAAGGCACTGGACACTCCACTCTTGTTTGCAGGGCAGTGATAAGTGTATTTTTCAGTGTCAGTCCTTAAGACGTGGGATATATTTATGCAAAGGAGTGATGACAGGCAGCATGAGGTAGTCGTTGAGAGTATGAGACTTAATCCTGGCTCTGACTCTCACAACCTGCGTGATTTTAAGCACATTAATCAAGTTCTTTCTTATGCTCCTTAAAGTAGGGGTGATGGTATCATCAACTACTCTGTGCTGTGGTGAGCATAAATAAGATAATTAATGTGACACACCTAACACTGTGCCTAATACAGTTTGCATTGAATATATAACATTCATAATAATTTATTAAATTATTTAAAAGGCACTTAGGTAAAGTCAGAATATGATTATTGGCAGTATATGTTGGTATATCCAAACGGACTTCCAAATGAGTTTTGAAGCATAATGTGTTTATAATTTGATGACTGTGTAGATAAATAATGTTTAAGCCAGCTATAATAAACCATCTATAATATTTTTCTCTTAGGCACAGCCATAAAATGGCAGGTACAAGCATATTTGGTTGTTGCTTACTCTGTTCTGAGTCTTTGTCCATAGAAACAAGACTTGTTGATGGTACCACACAACTGAGCATGCTAAAGACAGACAGAGTCATCAGTGACAACCTTTATTACACACAGGACAGTGATGTTCCCAAGGCTTGATCATCTTGTTTATATGCTCCCTTATTGGCCCTTTGTATATTTATTTGCATCTACCTGGAACACTATTTCTACTAACCCCTCTTGCTTAACTGATTCATATTCATTTTTTTAGATTTCACTTTGGATTTTGTTCTAAGGGTGAATCAGAAAACATATATTTCCTAATAAAGCATCTACTATGATAAATTTTAATTCAATATTTTATTGTTTACATACATTATTAGATTCAAAGTTCCTTGAAAGTAGAGACCATCTATACTTAAGTTAGGCAATGAACATTTACTGAGTGCCTACTATGTAATAGGATAGGTGCTGGGGATTCAAAGTAGAGTAAGACTCTATTTCCCAGTGATACCAAAAAGATCTATGAGTAGATGTAATAATGGTATGGAACCTAATTTTGATCTGGAATTAAGGAAAGGTCTTCCTTTCCTGTCATTTAAGTTGAACTTTAATAAAGATGATAAAGAATTACTCACATGGATAGTGTCGTGAAGAGCATTCAAGGCTAGTGTATATCTATGAAGAACCTAAGTTGGGAAAATGCTTAATGAGTTCCAGAAAAGATAGAAGCAAATTTGACTGGACCATGGTGAGCAAGGGTAATGTTAGATACAAAATGAAGCCAGAGATGTGTTAGAAGCAAAACATAAGTTCTTATAGGTGATGTTAAAGACTTTGAATGATGAGAGCAAAATCAGAGGGTATTTTCTTATAGAATGAGATATAGGAGAGTTTTTTTTCCCCCAAGGAGTATTAACTGTGTCAAATGCTGTGGAAGATCAAGAAGGATGAGGACTAAAAGAACTCCACTGGAATGGACATCACAGAGGACACTGGAATTTCATCAAAAGCAATTTTGGTGGTGTGGAATAAGTAGAAATCAACTTTGACTTGAGGAGTGATTGTAAAATCAGAAAGAGGAAACATATGAAAAATTCTGCCAAGAACCCTGATTTATTGCAGAAATAGGATGCTAGCTGGTTGAGGGTTGAGGGTTAAAAAGGTTGTTTTTTTGTTTTTTTTTTTTAGTGGGAAACATACACATACACATCTTGTGGGGACAAGATCGAGTAAGTGTCAACTCAATATTTTAATATGATTTAAGATATTAAAGTAAAACTCCTTGTTCAGTTAAATTGAAAATCTAGAGTTAGACATCCATTATAACTCAGAGCCATTTATTTTACAATTTTATTCTCTAGCCTTAAAGTTCAACAGTAAGCAGAGACTTTTTCTATTTTTCACACCTAATACCTAGAGTCTAATCCATTACAAGTTACTTTAGAAAATTTAAATGTCAAGAAATATATTTTTTCTGTATAAAATCTTGAGTTATATTCCTTTTTAAACTTTACAGATGTCCACACTTCCCATACGTGCAGAAATTACTTCTACTCTGATATCAGTATTTCAAAGCCCTTTAATTACTAAAATATGCATCTTATACATTTTAGTAATGTACAGTTTTTTTAGATCAAGGAACAAGCAAAAATAATAAATTTACAAATTATAAAACCATACAATTTTAAATTTAGTTCACATGGAAAAATATCATTTAAAAAAGGAATATTATTCTTTTCATAAATTAAAGGGACTTGGTCATAATTTTCAGCCTTGCGGACATGATCGATCAGAATGGAGTGATGAGTTTCATAAATAAGACAAAGGCCTCCATGTGATGCTGATATTCCTTCAGGTGAAAAAAGCAATTTTTTCTCACTTTTTCCTTGGGTTTTCATCATGAGAAAGTCAATTTTCTAAACAAAATTGTGCATCTCAGTAGGAGGAGCTGAAGGTCACGGTGTCACCAAAATTTGTAGCAAAAACTATGGGCTTTTTGGTTGATGGAGTGGTTACTGACTGGAATAAAGATGGAAGAAAAATTATGATTTTCATACCAAGACCAGCAAATTCACCAGTGTTGTTTTTAGTAGAGAAAAGCATCATCATTTCTACCATCTCCCTCAACTTGTTTATCCCATCTGTCAGATTCTGTGTGATTCTTTTTTGAGGCAGGCGAGTTCAGTCCTTTCTCCCAGTAGAGTTTGACAGTGAGTTAATCAGCTTTAGGGGCTACTGAATACTGTCTAATGGGGCAGGATGACTGGTCCTAGTTCCTCTCTTCCCTCTGCTCAAAATATTGTTGCAAATGTAAAGTGAAGACCCCAGAAGCTTCATCAAGTCACACATCACAGGGCATCAAATGGATATTTTTGAACATACTTGACATCACATAAACAGTACAAAATCAGGTCTGTGACTCCAATAATGTCTCCGCAGTGAATGAGAAAAGCATCCCCATGGGAATTTAAAAAAAATTACTCCTCAACCCTAAACAAAGAACTCTATCAGGAGGGCAATCTAATCTTCCTAGGAGGCTGCTATGCACTGTCAGATACTCCTGATGCTCCAATAACCTCTTTCTAGAGAAAGGGTATCATGGAGACTTACGGTTAATTAAAGCTATTTAAGGTAGTAGATAGTTTTTCTCTTTCAAGATTCTGGAAATTTCCTTTTTAGAGCTATTTAAATGAGTTAATCATTGCCTAAGATTTCACTGGGCACTTCATGCTTGCTTTGCAAGTCTTCTCTGTTGAATGTCTCTTCCTAACAGCCTCAGGCAAAGCTCAAGGCAGCCTTAAAGGGGATTCTGCCTAAGTTATAAAATCCTCCTTGTTCCCAAGAAACCACTGTTTAATTTCAGGCAGTCCCCACGGGGAGTGGGACATATTTGCACAAAAAGCATGATAGGAGGGTGAACACTTTGATTGGTTTCACATAATCAAATCTCTCTTTTTAATTATCTCCTCTTAGGTGACTATCCCAGGCTAAAGCCAGCCATATCCCTTTCTCCTTCTAAAAAGACTTTAAATAGTAAAGCTACTCAAGTACTCATCACCTGTGACATAAAAATGTGCTGGTAAGTAGGGAAAAACATCCAAGTTTTATTTTTATTTCAACAGGATACTAATATCCTCGGACCTTTCCATTTTCTTCTTATTTTTTTTCCCTTTCTAGTTTAAGTATTGCAGGATAAATTCGAAACTATAAATAAATACTCAAAACTATTCCATTTACAAAAGTGTATTTTTCAATGGGAAAATAAAAGCCAAAATCATTGATTTAATTTGACAGTCAGTTTCTCACCCAAGAGTGTATTTTTATACTTACATTTAACTCCCTGGAAGTGAGAAGCAAGAGATTAGGTATAGAATTGAGGAAGTTATCAAATAAGCTACACCAACAAGATCAGAAAAAAAAAAAAAAAGAAATGTGTAGAAAGTGCTGAGCACAAGCCTATCAGAGTGTAAATGGAAATGGCAATACCGAATCTATGCATATTCTGTCTTCTAGACTTTTCCATCTGGATTAGAGCTAGGACTTTAGACTCACAATGTGCAAATTCTTACTCACGTTACATTCTTTCCCTCTTCCTCTCAATCCTGCAATCTGATTAGCCCTTTATATGGTGTTTCTTTCCTACTTTCCTAAATTAACAGCCCCATTATCTGCTTAGCCATCTCAGTTAGAAATTACAGAGTTGTCTCTATCACTTCTCTGGCCCACATCTTGGAGTATCATTCATAACCATCACACTACTTTATTGGGTCAAGTATATCCATCTCTTCCACGCTACTGGCTCTGTCCGATTTTCTATTTAGATGCTCATAAATTCTTCACTGTGCTATAACATAGCTTCTGGCCACCAGCATCTTTTTTATCTGCTACTGCCATGAGGATTATTTTCTAAGACTGGAGCTATACACAGTCAAGCTGCTGAGTTAACAAACTGTTTTCTGGATTCTATGGCATAAAACTTTAATACACTTTCTCATAGTCATAAAAAAATGATTAAAATCCCTGTAAAACTGACAACTTTTAGGTCTCATTTCTATAATTCACATTCCTTTGAATCTTACAATGCTGCGTCCATCTTTATGTGTCATTATTTGTGAACTGCTTTCACTACTCTAATTGCTCTTTGCTAATATCAGCTATATCCCTGTCGCCTAAATGGGATTTGTTCCAGTAAAAATTAGAAAAAAAAATGTGATTTCCTTTCTCATTTGGTGGGGGAAATCTCTTATATATTTGCCAATTTTTTTTTTAAATTTAAAGAAACCCCCATATATGAAGTAGTATACATAACATTAATTCTTTCCCCCAAATAGGAAAATATCCTCCCTGTCAGTAATATGTTTGCAACATGGCACTAAATCTTTTCTAGCAACATCTTTATGAGTGAACAATTAGATTTTTAAAGATACCACACTACCTTTTAATCTCACATTTTAAAGCCAAACACTCCCTAAGATTTTGCTCTTTAAAGAATTCTTAACAATGTTCCAAATATAATAACAGATATCCCTTGTAGTCTACTTAAATTGTATACATACATTTAAATATTAATTTTAAGATTCTGTTAAAGACGACTTGTGAATCTTTCATGAATTTTTGATAATTTTATTTAAAGAAACATCATAGCCTTGAAGAGCCATGACTCTGCTTTTGACACTCAAGTTCTTTTTTTTTTAATCTTGAGATAAATGATTTATTCTACAAATGATGATTGGTGTGAAGTAGATGTGAGGATTCTCTTATATAATTGGAGGCTCTCCCCACTCCCACCTCCAAGCGTGTATCTCTCACTGGCTGGGGATCTCTAAATTAGAGCAATTAAATCTTAGCGATAGACCTCAAATGAATGAGCTTTCTTTCCCTAAATGCAGAAATAAGTTCAAAAGAAAAGAGACTACTGAAGTTGGAGAGAAATGCAAGGCACAGGGGAGTGGAGGGTCAATGATTTAATTCTGGACCATAGAGGTGTTTCTGGGGTCCTGCCCACCTCCACCTGAAGGCTTTATAGTACAAACACCTGAAACTTTTTTTTTTAAATTGTATCTTTTAAAAAAAAATTTTGAGGTATAATTGACATATAACATTATATTAGTTTCAGGTGTACAACATAATCAATATTTGCATATACTGTGATCACCACAATACGTCTAGTTACCATTTGTAACCATAAAAACTTACAAATATTTTTTCTTGTGTGATAACTTTTAAGATTTGCTCTCTTAGCAACTTTCAAATATGTACTACAATGTCATTGACTATAGTCACCATGCTGTGCATTACATCCCCATGATGTTATTTATTTTACAACTGGAAATTTGTACTTCCTGACCCCCTTTACTCATTTTTGCCCACTCTCCTATTCCCCTCCCCTCTGGCAACCACCAGTCTGTTCTTTGGATCTATGAGTTTTGTTTTGTCTTGTTACATTGTTTTTTAGATTCCACATATAAGTGAAATCATATGGTATTTGTCTTTCTCTGTCTAACTTATTTCACTTAGAATAATATCCTCAAGGTCCATCCATGGCAAGGTTTCATTCTTTTTTATGACTGAGTAGTATCCCATTGTGTACATATACTATTAGACTGTTTCTGTATCCTGGCTCTTGTAAATAATGCTGCAGTGAACATGAGGGTGCATATATCCTTTTGAATTAGTGTTTTTTTTTTCCTTTGGATAAATACCCAGAAGTGGAATTGTTGGATCATATGCTAATTATATTTTTAATTTTTTGAGGAATCTTCATTTTGTTTTCCATAGTGGCTGCAGCAATTTACATTCCCACCAGTTCACGAGGGTCCCTTTTTCTCCACATCCTCGCCAACATTTGTTATTTCTTGTCTTTTTGATAACAGCCTTTCTGACCGGTGTGAGGTCTGACACTCTTTACTAGAAGGCTTTCTCCACCACCTCTCCCTACCCCTTGCTGAACATCACATTCTTCAGTATTCGAAGGAGCTGATGGTGACACCTTCTCAATAGGTTTTGTTTGTTGCTGCTGCTGCTATTGTTCAAACTTTCTTCACTTAGTTTCAACCTATTTTATTTTGAAGTGATTATTCTTAGTTCTTACAAGTATTCCCTTTATCATTTGGGCTATATTTCTCTAGTTTACCAAACTCTCCTGAAGTATTTTGCTAAATCCAGTGATCATTTCTCCTTGACTAAAACTCCAAAGTATTAAGTTTATCACTTGATGCACATGTAATTGCCAAGGTCTTTTCCCTGCCATCCTAATTCCAGCCTTCCTGGCTTCTGAACACTTTTGTTCATTGCCATAGGAACTGTGTCTCATATTCCATTTGTGTTACTTTTGTACTTGAAATATTCCCTGACATGAGAAAATAACTCATCTTCTGTTGTCTACTCCAAACTTGACTGACTGTTTAAGATACAAATCAAGTTTTATCTCCTTTGAACTCTTTCAAGGACTCCAGAGACATCTTTTTTTTTTTTTTGCATAAATAGAAATTTAATACTCTACGCTACAATGTTCCAATTATACCAATAGGTAGGGGCTGAATTGTGTCTCCACATAATTCACATCCCACTACCTCAGGACGTGGCTGTATTTGAAATAGAACCTCAAAAGAGGTAATTAAGGTTAAATGAGATCATATGAGAGGACCTTAATCCAATCTGACTGATGACTACAAAAAGAGGAGATTTGGACACACAAAGAGACACCAGGGGCATGTGTGTAGAGAGATCCAGCAAGAGAGTGGCTATCCGAAAGCCAAGAAGATTCCTCAGGAGAAACCAGCATTTCTGGCACCTCGGTTTTGGACTTTCAACCTCCAGAATTGTGAGAAAATAAATTTGTGTTGTTTAAGCCACCCAGACTGGCAGCCTTCATAAATTAATACATACACAAATACAAGCTTAGCTGTAAAAATACATGAGATAATAATTCAATCTTATATACATCAAATTAATTGGATATAAGTATTCTATGATAAATCAGAAAAAAAAGTGAATGTTAAACCTGGTTATTATTATGTTTTCTGTGAGCCACTGGGTTTCTCCTACCAGCATTTGTATCAAGACTATGTAATTGAAATAAATTCTGAATTCATTACTTTAAAAGCCTGGTCAGTGTGGGGACTAATGGAAAATGTAAGCTATTGATTTCTGTAGAAGGATTGCAAGTGTTCTTAGATTAGTTATGTTTATTGAAGAAAAAGGTTATTGAAAAGGAAAATTAATACTTTTCCCCCAAATCATTATAAGGTACACAAAGAATATGAAAGTCAGGCTAATATACATGGTCTTGAATCTCAAACATGCCACATTTACTTTGCAAGAAAGTGGGAAAGTAGTTTGGCTTCTGGACTATAATGAACTGGAGTGTCTCTTTATTTATTAATAAAGAAACATTTTAATATTTCACAGGCTGTTGATAGGATTACATGTATATATCATCACCTAATAGAGTTTTTAGCATATGCAAGCAATCAGTAAATAGGGTTATCACCATCTCATTTAGAAAACTGTAAATAAATGGATTGAGATGAGTCACTGGTTGGTGGCCTGAGAAATACTGCAAGGCAGCTTGAAGGTGAGGGAACTTTGTCCTTAAATACCTAGTCAAAGTGAGATAAATAAGGAAAATGTGAAGATACATAAGAAAGGTTCAAAACTATGTATACTTATGATCCACCATATCACTTATCTCTTTTTTGACACATTTGTCTATTCAGCTGTTTCTTATTAGGTATTAGTGATACTTCTTTTGTTCTTATGTTATTACCTTGAATTTTTCTCAGACTTCAGTGAGGAAGAATACTTTAGAAGTTTAAAAATATCCGTAACACTACAAGTGATAGAGTCAACATTTAAATGGGCTGTATGTGTCTGAGGGTGAATATATTTTGTAGGAAGAGGGAAAGTCATCAAGGTTAATTAGAAATGAAATGAGTTTAATTAATTAGAAAACTTAGGAGAAATTATGTCAGCTATTGATGTAATGAAGAGAAAGAGATGTAACAAGGGGGAGAGAGAAAAGAAAAAGAGAAAGAGGGAGAGGTTGAGATAGAGAGAGAGAGAGAGGAAAATACAAGCAGAATTATGGAAAATTTTCATTCTCATTCTTTTGACCAGCAGAGAGAGAAAAGTTAAGAACACGAGGGAAATTAACATAACAAAGCTATAGAGTCACCAAAGACTGGAGCTGTGCCAATAGTACTCCCAATTTCTCTGGAAGTGGGGCCCTCACCTTAAGGTGATTATGGTAAAGGAGAAAAATAAATGTAAATAGAATAAACAGTAGGCAGAGGGCATGCCAAAGTGATTTAATGAGCTGCCATTTGGAGAAACTCCTGAGGAGTGTCTGGACAGGCCAGTGCCATGAACAAGATGAGCTCATGAGAGACAAAACTTGACTTATGTATAGAAAGGTTGCTGTGTGTTTGAGAGTCGAATGTTTCTCTCCATGGCTCACACTCAAGTTGGTGTAATTTATCAATCATGTTGTTGCATGTGCCCTTGGGTTCTTCCATCTCCCAGCACCATGGCCTGGGAGTAATGATCAATTACTAAATGGCAGAATTTCCTTCTCCTGGGCATCTGGGCTAGGGAATTTGGAGTGCTGGTGGCAGTGCATCCCTCATAGCTCACCTTGATCCCCTTGTCTTCACTCTTGCTCAGTAGACTTCTGCTCACCTATATACAACCAGAGAGGCAATGGAGTTGATATTCCCATAATGATTTGCATTAGGTATACTGAGGGAATGACTTCATTTGAAAGAAAAATAATTGTAGAGAGAATTATAGTTTTTTAACATGGGAAATGAATATTCAGATCAGTGTAATCACTTCGTATGTCAACATGTCATATCTATGGTATCGCATAATGGCTGTCCTGCAAACAGAAATAATGAAATACTGACACCAATGAATCTCTAGAAATAGATATGCCAATCCAGGCAGGTAAGTTTCTTGTGTTAACTGACAAATTAATATGGGATTCTAGGCTTTCTAAAGTGTGTATAATATAAAATCAAAATATGATACCTCTGGCTAACATGGAATAGAATGAGATATTACGAGACACTAGTAGCAGGTTAAGGACCTTCACACGGAGTACTCAGATATGGATGGAAGATTCTTTTCAAATCTGGTAGCCTTTCAACCCTTAGATACCCAGCCTTCTTGGAAACATATTATATTGTCTTATTAATTCTGTAAAAACCCAAGTCCAACCACCTCTATGCAGCATTGAACACTCTACAACATCACATAAAATCTAAATTAAAATAAATTGAAATGTTTGGGGATTTGGAGAATCTTTGGAACAACTCGATAGAATGAAAATTAGCCCAATATACAATAAGAAAACTCACTTTACATTCTTTTAGTAAAAAGGCTGAAAAAAGCAGATGAACACAAAGAAATAGATTGGAATTATTGGCCAAAAATCAAGCAACTGTTTTCCCTGGGGCAAAGTGAAAAAATTTCCAGTTACACATCATATTTTACCCACACACGGTGGCTGTCCCTGCTTTGCTTCTGAGTATGCAGAATGATTGTGGGGAGCGGCATCCTCACAAAGCCACACTTTTCAGACATGGATTCAAGATACATTTCATTCATGCTCTTGATTTGCCACTGCCTGGAGCTCCCTGACTAAGAGAACTTCAGCAACATTAGTTACTTCCCCTTGGGGTTCCCACCATCTCTTCATATTCCTTAAAAGACAATTGTACTGTGTGCAGTTCATATGATTAAATTCATAAATATTTCTGAAAGTGACTACTACTTATAAAGCTTAACCCTAGTCTAGATTTATGAAAGTGAAGCATTGTGAGAATAACTATTTAAATGAACTCATATAAGCCTTAATAAAAACTTAACTGGGGGCTTCCCTGGTGGTGCAGTGGTTAAGAATCCGCCTGCCAATGCAGGGGACACGGGTTCGAGCCCTGGTCCGGGAAGATCCCACATGCCGCGGAGCAACTAAGCCCGTGGGCCACAACTACTGAGCCTGCGCTCTAGAGCCCGCGAGCCACAACTACTGAGCCCATGTGCCACAACTACTGAAGCCCGCATGCCTAGAGCCCATGCTCTGCAGCAAGAGAAGCCACCACAATGAGAAGCCTGTGCACCACAACGAAGAGTAGCCCCTGCTCGCTGCAACTAGAGAAAAAGCCCATGCGCAACAATGAAGACCAAATGCAGCCAAAAATAAATTTAAAAAAAAACAACAAAAAAACTTAACTGAGTTTTTTCTTGTTTCTTTTTTTTTTTTTTTCTTTTGTGGTTAGTAAGTATGGTGAGACTAAAAACATTTTCCAAAATAGCGTAGATTTGCAAACAAAACATATTTTCTTGGCTGAATGTTCAACCCTATACAATTTTCACATTTATGTAAGTTGTTCCATCTGTTCCAGTTTTGATTACTGTGCTTCACATTCAGAGAGAAGAATAATTTTTTTCTGGTATTTCATCTTAAGGGCTTTGCATATCATTTCATTTCTATTTTTCCTTTTCTTTTTAGACAAAAGGCACTTGCCAAGGTCAAGGCATGTTTCTCTAAAGGTGGATATTGAGGGGAATGTGTAAACAAATGGTAGAAGGAATAAGATAATTGCTTATTTTATTCCCTTGACTAAGTTAACCCCAAATCATTACAACCACTTGCCCCCTGTTTCTATCACTGTCACTTGTCTCCCTCCTGCCTTCTTCCTCTTCTTTCCATTGTTTGAATGGATATTCAAAAGCTTCAGAAAATTAATCATACAGAACTGTTTTTAACATGAATCTGCCCTGAGAAGACTTTCACACAATTAGCCTCTTTGCAAGTGTTCAAAGATGTAATACATATTGCCAAGATTGTAAAGTGTCCAGATTCCTTGCTTCCTGTCATTGATCTAGATTAACCTAGTCTTTTGAGATTTTATTTCAATTGCTGTTGAGAACATAGACAGAAGATGGCACTGTTTACTCATTATTAAAAAGGTCAGCAACCACTTTAAAGAAAAAAACAATGCTTCCCTGCTAGGAAAACATATAGTATTATTAGAAATCAGACTACGTATAAAATGAACATAATTTTTGAACATTACGATAAGAAATATACATTTAAAATTAGACAAGGTAAACTAAACCATGGAAAACAGTCTTACTGTGCACTGAATTTTCAGGAATAGCCCATTTCAAATGGAATGCAATTGTAGTCACATGCAGTGTAGGGATTGACCAGGGACCTGGGTTCAAGTCCCAACTCTACCATTACAAACCATAAGACCTTGGACAAGTTGCTTAAGACAACCCTCTCTCTGAGTCTAAATATTCTTACTGTAAAATGGGGGTAATAACACCTATTCTGTAGGGTTGTTTTGTGGATTGAATGAGCACACAGTAAAAGTACATTAACAATGCTAGACTGTAAGTCTTTGGTTATCTTGTTAATAAGACATCTATCATCCTCAAATAGCGAAATGCTTAACCTAGAAAAACAGTGTAGAAACTGATTAAATGACTGAAAAGAAAACCCATAACTTAATTGAATTTTGTGTTGGCTTACAGATGATTCCTATTTAAACAAGAAGCAGGGCAAGTGTAAAAAAAAAAAATAATTAGTTACTAATCTTTAACTCTAGAGCACTTGACAATATCAATATTTTCTTTTTCTCACAGAAATGTGTTTATCCCCAATTAAATGATTGAAGATATTTCATTAATAATCAGGGAAAATCTTATTCAAGTTTTCTGAAGAGCTAAAAGAATAACTTATTCTATCTAGATAGAAATAAAAGTATTGTTCTTTATGTTTTACTCTATTTATTATAGTAATTGTAAATATTTCTTCATAACCTATCTTTCCTTTGAGAAATTTAAATGGTAAGGTAACACGTGATAGAATATTTTGCCCCATTGCTTCCTTGAAATTTAAAGACACATTATTATTAGTGTCCATACTAAAGATGAACATTTTAAATTGACATGCATAAAGGCTTACTTTATCTTGTAATATTTAATTGTGCAGTAATATTAACTTTCAGCATCACAACTTTAAATGGTTGTCTAGACATTTTTTAATATTTAAATATTCGTTTTCATGACTCTCAAGTGATAGAGCTAGTCACAGATATGTATTTCCTCTTCTTGGGCACACAGCCAGCCATTTCCTGGTTTCTAAAGTTAAATGTGGCCATGTGACTGAGTTTCAGCCAATGGAATGTGCGTAGAAGAGATGGTGCCAGTTTCATGCCAGTGCTTCTAGAAAGAAGGTATGCTTCCAACCACAAAGGAGCTATTTTTCCTTTTATTGCTTAGATGCAGATGACAAAGGGCCCTAAGGGATAGCAAAGCCATGAAAGGGAAAGAATCTGGGTCCTGAAACTCCACCTAAAAGAATTCATCCATGGGCAAGTAACTATTATGTAAGTGGGAAATCGACTTCTCTTTGTTCTAGCAATTAGCATTGCCCAAAGGAACACTCCCATTAAAAAAAAAAAAAAGGAGCTATCAATCACATTGTAGCATGTAATGTACCACCATTCTTTAAACTTTCTCAGTTGAAATAGGGACACCAAGTGATAAGCGCCTTTTGAGGCGAGGACAGGATGATTTTCTCATTCAGTTCATTGAAATTCTGTATAGTGGATGTTCACTTTTCATTAATCTATTTTTTAAAATTGATTAATATATTTTTGGCTTCATTGGGTCTTCATTGCTGCACGTGGACTTTCTCTAGTTGCGGCAAGCGGGGGCTATTCTTCATTGTGGTGCACAGGCTTCTCATTGCATTGGCTTCTGTTGCTGTGGAGCATGGGCTCTGGGCACACAGGCTTCAGTAGTGTGGCACACGGGCTCAGTAGTTGTGGTGCACAAACTTTCAGTAGTGTGGCACACAGGCTCAGTAGTTGTGGCTCACAGGCTCTAGAGCACAGGCTCAGTAGTTGTGGTGCACAAGCTTAGTTGCTCTGCAGCATGTGGGATCCTCCTGGGCCAGGGCTCGAACTCATGTCCCCTGCATTGCAGGCAGATTCTTAACCACTGCGCCACCAGGGAAGTCCCTATTTTTTTTTTTTTTTAACTAAAAATACCAAACAATGGCTCATCAATTGTTAGCTTTAGAGTTCATCTGCACAGATATCTCCTCCTCATGTTTCTGCTCAATTTGCTCCACTGGACAGTATAATGCCAGAAAAATATTTAAAACTAAAATTGTTAGCAGCCTTATACCTTCCAAGGGATGGGGATGAGTGGCATAATTGTTATTGCCCATTTTATTACTCTTTTCCCAGAGTCTAAAGTGCAGCAAGGAAGTTAGAAATTCCTAAATTGCAGCTATTTCTTTACTGTAGAAGAAAAGGACCTGGAAGATCGCCCATCGTAGAACTACTCAATAATCAGTCTCTGGTGGTACAGAAATCACTGGAGGCCTTGAGGCAAGCAGAGAATGGAAAGTTAAGTTTTCCTGATGATAATGTAATGGTTGGATGGATGGTAAGAGAAGAGGTACAGTCTTAAGCAAAGGGGCTGGCAATTTTTAGTGAAGCTTGATGCATCCCACTGCTTTTGATGTAGTTTACAGTGAGGTCATGTGCTGGCTGGTTCTTTTCCAGTCTCTGCTCTTCTCCTCCTGTTCTATGCTGCAGATTCATGTAGTGTCTCTCTTGCTGGTTTCTATTTGGACTTGGCCAGTGAGAAGTGAGGCAGGAGATTGATGGGCCCCAGGCTGAACAGCTGGAGTTTGTCCCCTGTGGACAGATATTCCAAGATGAAGATAACAGGAAGATAACAGGAGGGGCTGAGCCCTGCCCAGATAAAAGATAGAGACCACATATTTCTCATTCTCGCGGTCAACGAGAACTTCCGACTATGCATGTGCACAAAAGCTCCTTGCAGGTCAAAAAGGGAGTGATGTCAACCTACCCATAGGCCTCTTTGCTAGAACCCATCTTGGCTAAGAGATGCACGTGCACACATGGGAGGATCCTGAGATAAACCAAATATGGACTCAGAACCAGGCAGAGCAAGATGATTGGCCAGAGGAAACCTGGAAGAAATGCCCCATACAAGTGATTAAAAATAGCAGTCCCCAACTTTTTTGGCACCGGGGACCGGGTTCATGGAAGACAACTTTTCCATGGACTGGGGGTGGGGGGCTGGGGGAGCGAGGGGATGGTTCAGGCGGTACTGCGAGCGATGGGGAGCAACGATAGGGCACGGCTGATGAAGCTTCTCTCGCTCGCAGGCCGCTCACCTCCTGCTATGCGGCCCGGTTCCTAATGGGCCGAGGACCGATACCGGGCCACGGCCCGCGGGTTGGGGACCCCTGATTTAAACTACCACGAGGGCGCGACTCTCTCTCTGAGTCCTCCCATGTGTCTATCCACACGTACTCCTTTTCCTCCTAATAAACACTTGTCACGCTACTTTCCGTCTTTGTGGGAATTCATTTCTGCAAAGCTGAAGGGCCAGGGGCCTTCTTACTGGTCACTGGTCTAGTGGCGAGGATTCAGTGCTCTCACTGCCACAGCCTGACTTCAATCTCTAGCCGGGAATCGAAATCCTGCTTCAAGCTGCTGCAGGCCAAGGCCACCCGAGATCAGGAAGCACTTGCTGAAAAGTGGGTGATAGAAGGAGAGACGGAGCGAGGTGCTTCTCCTCCATCCCTCTTCTGCATAGGATTCTGGAAGGCCCTGATGTCACCGACAGTACCTAGATCTGACCACTGCCTCTTTCCCTGGCCCCTTCAGGCCTAGGGTGGCAATGACATTCCTGTTTTTCCAGTCCCCGACTGTTGCTGTCTCCATTTTTCGTTCTCAAACCTCTAAATAGTCTCTTTATTAAAGTCTTTTCAGTTAAACACTTCTGAGGGGTTCTTCTCCTTCCCGCATTCTGTTTGGTAGTGTGTTGGTGGTGGTGGTATGTTATAGGAAAGGTACTGAGCCCATGCTTAGTCTCGTCCTCATAGTAATTTAAAAGTCTTTGAAAGCAAACTTGACATTGAAGTTATACTGGTTCACTGACATAAAACTTTAATGATCTTCTGTACCCAGAGAGTACAACGAGATCATTTGTATACCTTCAGTGTTGCTTACAAATATGTAAACATTGTGAATACAGTGCCATAGGCATTTACTCCAAGAGTTCCTCTATTGAAAGTATTCAAACAAATAAACCCCAAACCAATCTGTTTTTATCCAAGCTTCAATCTCCAGCAGCTGCTGAGCTTTTGGGTTGGGGGAGGATCTATGACTTCCAGATTTTAGTGGTATGTGTGCACGAGAGGAATATGTGAATTCTTTAGCAGAAAGAAGAGAAGAAAATAGTCACAGGATTGAAAACAAAATAAGATCAACAATTCATCAAGAAGAGGATTCTTACAGCTATAAATGACTGTCTGTACTTAAGCTGCCTGGGAATGTTGAGAAATCTCGGGAGAATACAGTATGCCTCAAAAAAAGTGGGTTTATTAATAGAGCCAATTTAAAAGATGAATTTCAAGTAACAGTAACCCCAGCTAATAACTGGTTAACACAAGTCTAAAATATAAGCTACACAGATTTATGGGTTTGATTTTTTTTCTTGAAGAATGTATATGTTCCTTTAACTTACGTTTATAACTTTTTATTTTAGACTGGTTTTAGATTTACAGAAAAGTTTTGAAGATAGTACAGAATTCCCATATACCTCATGCCCAGTTTCCCCTTTTGTTAACGTCTTAGGTTACATTTCAACTAATGAACTGGTATTGATACACTATTATTAACTAAAGTACATGCTTTATTCTGATTACCTTAGCTTTTACTGAATGTCTTTTTCTGTTCCAGGATTCTATCCAGGACACCACATGACATTTAGCTGTCAGGTCTCTTTAGGCTCCTCTTGGCTATGAAAGTTCCTCAGACTTTCCTTGTTTCTGACAGCCTTGACATTTTTAAGGAGATTTTTGGGAGGGGGAACACAGGGGTTGAAGTGCCTTTTTCATTACATCCTATTAAGGGTGTATACTATCAACATGACTTGTTACTAATGATGTCAATGCCTTATTTTTTGATGCATATATTCTAGGGTACTAGACTGAAAACCCTCTGAGGATGGAGACTGTCTTGTTCTTATTATGTATAAACTACATGCTGTCACTGCTAAAAATGACTAGTTTATGAATTTCCCAACATTTTAACATGTGAGACATAAAGACCATGCAGAAGCAGGCAGCATTATTTTCCTCCCCCACAGGTTTGACAAAATTATATAAAGCTGGCTACAAAATATCATAATAAAAGTGGATGCATGCTACATGAAACTGGGAAATCATATTTTTAGTGATGTCAAGTATCTTCTCATCTTATTGTTGTGCTATATTGCTCTTTGAAATTCTTTGTTTAAAATTCTTTTAAACAGTCAGAAAAACATTTGACCCTAGATATTTGGCAGCCCTGTTCCTCAGCCCCACTATTCTTAATACCAAGAATCCAGAATCTTTTTTTCATCAATTCCTTTGGGGAGAGTCTACATTAACCTTCACAGATTTGGGGGCGGGGATGAGCACTTGTTCTGGGATTGCCTAGAAGTTCATCAGTGAAGAAGAATGCTGTGTCTTTTGAGTGTCTTTTGCTTACTGCAATGGCTGCAGGTGTGGGAAATGTCCTAATTAGCATCAACTGTGTTCCAAGGCTTAGAAACTTGTCATAGAAGCCTCTGGGAGTCCAGTAAGGGCCTTCTCTCTTGCAGGTACAGACACATTTCTTGTACCTAGACTATCTTTTTCTGTCTTAGGTTCTTTTGCTTTTCCTGAAGCTCAATTTGCACCTGCAGAATATTCCTAGAGTATGCAGGGAGAAAAGGAGGCAGCCTAAGGAAAATGAAGAAGTGTTGATTCTTTTCTTGATATGTTTTTCTTTTTTTACTCTAGTTCAGACAGCTTCACTGAGTGGAAGTTCATAACTTGGTGGTAAGCAGATTCACATTTTTACTTTCCATGATGACTCTTTTCCCAATCAATCTTCAGGAACTATCTCCTTGTATAATTTTTCAGATCATATCAGGATCTTCTAAGTAACATGGAAGGATAAGTTTCCAGCTTACAAAATAATGCCAATGTACATATTACATTCGCTTTTTCTAAAAACACAAATAGCATAGGTTTTCTCCCAGCATATGCAAACTAACAATTAAACAAGACACTCATATTTGTAATTTGTTTTAGGAATATCTTTTTATTTATATTTTCATGTTTCAAGTATAAAAGGTATGATATAATTTTGCTTCTTTTGCATTTATTATATTCATTCTATTTCCATTAAAGTTGTTTATTAATAACTCTCAGACTCTATTGTTTTCTTCTTGAAAAAAATATCCATTTCAGAAGCCTGTGATTATGTATCTTAATTCTATTTGGTCAAGTAAAATGATGTAAAATTATCTATTGTATGTTAAAGAGAATTGCTGATTCTTATTCAATAGGTTGACATCAGGTGGGGAGATGGAAAGGCATTGTACTACTTGATTTACATAAGCAAATCTTGTATACTTTAACTTGAACATACAGTCCTCTTGCCCTTTGTCAATTTGCCAGACATCATTTGGGGCCAAATCAGCTTTATTTGCTATGAACAGTTATATTTATTAATGCAACTATTATTTATTTAGCACTCACTATGAGGTAAGCATTGTGTTAGACATTGGGTATCTAAGACTAATACAAAACAGATGAGGTTTCTGCATTCAAGAAGCTTATAGTCTAGTAAGAGAAAAGGTATTTTATTTAATTAATTTTTTTAAAAGTTTTTAAAAGTAAATTTATTTTTTCCTCTTACATAAAGTCCATGCAAGCTGTGATTTCTGTAAGATTCTATTAATTAAAAGTTTATTTAATATATAAGATAGATAAACAACAAGGACCTATTGTATAGCACAGGGAACTATATTCAATATCTTTCTTTTTTAACTTTTTATTTTATATTGTAGTATAGACGATTAACAATGTTGTGATAGTTTCAGGTGCACAGCAAAGTGACTCAGCCATACACAAACATGTATCCATTCTCCCTCAGACTTCCCTCCCATCCAGGTTGCCACATAACATTGAGCAGAGCTCCCTGTGCTATACAGTAGGTCCTTGTTGGTTATCCTTTTTAAATATAGCAGTGTGTACATGTCAGTCCCAAACTCCCTAACTATCCCTTCCCTCCACCCTTCCCCGCCCCGGGTAACCATAAGTTCGTTAGCTCTAAGTCTGTGAGTCCGTTTCTGTTTTGTAAATACGTTCATTTGTATCATTTCCTCATATAAGCGATATCATATGATATTTCTCTTTCTCTGTCTGACTTACTTCACTCAGTATGACAGTCCATGTTTCTGCAAATGGCATTATTTTTCTTTTTTATGGCTAATAGTCCATTGTATATATGTACCACATATTCTCTATCCATTCCTCTGTTGATGGACGTTTAGCTTGCTTCCATGTCTTGGCTATTGTAGACAGTGCTGAAGTGAACATTGGGGTGCATGCATCCTTTCGGATCATGTTTTTCTCAGGGTATATGCCCAGGAGTGGGATAGCAGGATCATATGGTAGCTCTATTTTTAGTTTTTTTTTAAGGAACCTCCATACTGTTCTCCATAGTGGCTGTACCAATTTACATTATCACCAACAGTGTAGGAGGGTTCCCTTCTCTCCACACCCTCTCCAGCATTTATTGTTTGTGGATTTTTTGGTGATAGCCATTTTGACTGGTGTGAGGTGATATCTAATTGTAGTTTTGATTTGCATTTCTCTAATCATTAACGATGTTGAGCATCTTTTCATGTGCCTCTTGGTCATCCATATGTCTTCCTTGGAAAAATGTCTATTTAAGTCTTCTGCCCATTTTTTGATTGGGTTGTTTGTTTTGATGATATTAAGCTGCATAAGCTGTTTGTAGATTTTGGAGACTAATCCCTTGTCGGTCACCTCATTGGCAAATATTTTCTCCCAATCTGTGGGTTGTCTTTTTGTTTTGTTTATGGTTTCCTTTGCTGTGCAAAAGCTTTTGAGTTTAATTAGGTCCCATTTGCTTATTTTTGTTTTTATTTCCATTACTCTGGGAGACGGATAAGAAAAGATATTGCCACGATTTATGTCAGAGAGGGTTCTGCCTATGTTTTCTTCTAGGAGTTTTATAGTGTCCGGTCTCACATTTAGGTCTTTAATCCATTTTGATCTTATTTTTGTGTATGGTGTTAAAGAATGATCTAATTTCATTTTTGTACATGTAGCTGTCCAGTTTTCCCAGCACTATTTGTTGAAGAGACTGTCTTTCCACCATCATATAGTTATGGAGAGAAGGTATTTTAAAATGGTTACAAACCAAAGATAAATATACAACTCTGAAAAATGCTATAAAGCTGAGGTATACTATATACTTTTAAAATTAGTTTTAGTTGAGATATAGTAAAATGTGAAATTTATACTTTGGGAGTGTACAATTTAGTGCGTTTTTGTTTGTTTTTTTAGTATATTCAGAAGATTGTGCAACTGTCACCATTATCTAATTCCAGAACATTTTTATCACCCCTTAAAGGAACTCTATCGATATCCATTACCAGTCATTCGCTATCCCCTTTCCCCTATCCTGTAATCTGCTTTGTTTTAATGGGTTTGTTTATGTTAGACATGTCATGTAAATGGAGTCATATAATGTGGAGCCATTGTGTCTGACTTCTTTCATTTAGCATAATGTTTTCAAGGTTTGTCCATGTTGTAGCATGAATATATCAATACTTTATTTTTTACTGAATCTAATATTCCATTGTGTGGACATACCACTTTTTGTTTATCCCTTTCACTAGGTGATGGACATTTGCATTATTTCCATTTTTTGGCTGTTAAAAATAATGCTGCTGTGAACATTTGTGTACGAATTTTTGTTTGAACATATGTTTTTGATTTTGGGGAGTATATAACTAGGAGTAGGATTGTTGGATCACATGGTACACCTATACGTAATTTTTTGAGGAACTACCAAACCTTTTCCCAAATTACTATACCATTTTACATTTCCATTAGCAATGTACAATGGTTCCAATTTCTTTATATTCTTTCGAACAGTTACAACTGGCAACCTTTTTTATTATAGCCCATCCTAGTAGGTATGAGGTGTTAACTCATTGTTTTGATTTGTATTTCCATAATGATTAATGATGTTAATATCTTTTCATGTACTTATTGGTCATTTGTATATTTTTTTAGAGAAACATCTATTCAGATGATTTGCCCGTTTTTAATTGGGTTATTTATCATTAAATAGTGTTTTTATATGTTCTCTTTTTGAGTTATTTTCTTAGTGGTTGCTCTGGGACATGCAGTTAACATCTTATAACAATCTAGTTATAAAGTTATTCCATCTTGTAGATCACATTTAAGAGCTTAGTCTCTATTCTAAGGGTACAGGGAGATCACCAGAGGGTTTTAGGTAGAAGGGAGGTCAGTATGGACTTAGGGAGATCAGTTAGTGAGGAGAAAGAGAGATGATAACTGCTAGACTGAATATGGAAGGGAGTGGAAATAAAAAAACTGGATAGATTAGAGAGATATTTAGGAAATAAAATGAACTGGGCTGTTGGTGCATTGAAAGAAAAGTTTGAGGAAGAAATTCACAGAAGAACTTGGCTTTCCTGTCCTTTCATCACCTCATGGTCCGTTCTCTTGGCTAAAGTGTCTGATAACTACTACCAGAATTTCATCTTGGATGAATGCACAACGTGTAAAGTAAAATTGCCATGAAGTATAGTCACAATCAGTACAAGTACAGCGGTCTCTCTCACTACCACTTGACAAAATGTAAGAAACTTCTTAGAGGCAGAAGAATTGACAGAAGCTCTGGTTACCAAGAGAATAGAGACAGGAGAAGAGACATGGGAGAATGTTTAGTGCTGAAACAAAAACAAAATCAAACACTTGTCTTTCTCCTCTTCTTAGGAGTTTGTGGAAATCAAAACACAAAAAGAATCTATTCTTAAAAAACAGCTATCTTTTTTCTTGCGATCACTTTTTGACATCTCAGATTTGATTTGTCTAATAGTTCAAAATATTTTCACTAAGGTTCTCACCTATCCTGACATATCCACAAGTTATCTGTTTATTCGCATCTCTAATCCTGTCCCTGAGCTTTACGATAGCACAGCTATTGCTGCAGTTCTACTTCCAATAACCTCTCATGGGTAACATTAATAGTCCATTCCCAAATAGCACACTTATTGCTTTAAAAGTTTTCCAATGATTCAGTCCATTAATAGCAAGTTGGAAATTATGGCAATATCAGAAATCATGAACTTCCAAATGAATTGTTTAATCAGGGTAGAAAGCATCTTATACAGGTAGAGGACCACAAATACCATAGAGTAATACATGTTATTTAAATATCGAAATGGTACCAGGATGTATTAATCATATTAAATTGTTCATCATATAAATATCAACATAGCATTATTTCACAAATATAAAAAAGGACATAAATCTTTGATGTAGAAATTCCACATCTAGTATTATATTATAAAGATCAAAAGTTACTTTCACTAAAAAAGTATTTGGAATGATCTGATTTCAGCATTTTCTGACAAAGTTATGAATTATAAACATCCTAAGTATATTTCAATAGGAAATAGTTAAAATTATGATAAAAAATCATGAAAAAGGATGAGATCATTCTGTATGTACCTATATGGAAACATCTTCATGAAATATTTTTAAGAGGAAAAGCAAGGTGTAAAACAGTCTGTAAAATGTATTATTACGTGGAAATAAGAGCATGTACATGATTATACATCCAAAGACTATATCTGAAAAGAGCCATAGGCAACTGGTAATAATAGTTAACCTAGGAAGGGGAACTGATAGGCTGAGAAGTTTGGAAAGGGGAGGTATTGTGTGTGCTTTTTTGGCCCATACTTTCTTGTATTTTTTAATGCTGTACTGTGCATATCTTTACAGCATTGTCTATCTAGCTAGCTAGATAGCTATCTATTTTTTGTACACACATATACATCAAAATAAATACACAGTGTATTTGTCAGAGTTCTCCAGGGAAACAGAACCAAATATCTATATATAGAGAGAGATATACATCTCTATTTTAATCTTTATCTCTCTCTGTATATATGCCTGCCTGGCTAGAAAATCAGGGAGAGTTTCTATGTTGCAATCTTGAAGACAATTCCTTTTTCATCAGGAAACCTCAGTCTTTGCTCTTAAGGCTTTCAACTGATTGGATGAAGCTCACTATGGAGAATGATATGCTTTACTCAGTCTGCAGATTTAAATGTTGATTTCAGTAAATATTACCTTCAAAGCAGTAACTAGACTGGTATTTGATTAACAACTGGGCACCATAGCCTGGCCAAGTTGACACAAAATTAGCTATCACACGTACACTGAGAATTTGGGGTTTAGAAATGAAGAGTATTTCTACAAATGGGACAAAGGAGAAACAAGTCAATGAAAGATCTCCATGATCTACAGATAATTTTCCCCTAAAAATACCATCTATTCAAGTAGGATATAAAGAACGAGATAAGGTCAGCAAATAAACAGACCTTCTGTTAAACACATGCCTTTAGATAGAAATTCTCTAGTTAAGATAACATACAGTTGACCCTCTGTATCCACAAGCTTTGCTGTCTGCAGATTCAATCAACCGTGGATCAAAATTATCCAAAAAAATTCCAGAAAGTTCCAAAAAGCAAAACTTAATTTTGTCACGCACTGGCTGGCAACTATTTACATAGCATTTACATTGTATTAGATATTGTATGTAATCTAGAGATGATTTAAAGTATACTGGAGAATGTACATAAATTACATGTAAATATACACCATTTTATACAAGGGAACTGAGCTCTGTGGATTTTGGTATCTGTGGAAGTTCTGGGAACAAATCCCCTGCAGATACCAAGGGACAACTATAACCTTTCCTTCCCTGGTATCATTGTGTGTAGAAATGGGTGATGTCCCAGTAAGGATAGTAGGAGAAAATGGAGATCGATAATTGAAGGAAAAAAAAAAAATCTAAAGGGTTTATAGAAATGTATCAGATCAACATGTTGTGCTGTACACTTTAAACCTACACAATGTTATTTGTCAAATATAGCTCAATAAAGCTGGGATAAAATAAAATAAAATGAAACAAAAACAAAATAAAACAGAAAACTACAGGGTGTGAAGCATCCTGTAAGTGAGACTCCCCTACCTCCTAGTAGTTAGCAGAGGTTTTATGTATCATAGGCAGTTGGGTTGGTCATGAGATAAAAGCGGCTAGAACACAAGGATGTGATGTAGGAGGCAAGGTAAGTGATACAGACTCACTTTTCAGAAGTATTTAGCCTAAGGATAAGCAAGTCTGCAGTTTGGAAGTTTGCAAGGAAAATGGACAGTTTAAACGACTCCAAAAGAGTATATCCCACAGCTTGGGGGTTTAGGAAACAAAGAAAGAAACTTTGGACTAGGGGCTTGCAATTCTTGGAGTAGGATTTTCTAAAAGACTAACTTTCAGTGAAACACCTAATCATATTCCAGATATTTAAATGTTATTACATTTGTGGAAGAGAACTATGCAGTGTGTGTAGCTATAAAGATAAACTGGAGATCAAGGTGTTGCTGATGGACGAAGACTCAGGTTCAATTTTAGGTAGGTTTGTAGAACACTGTGTTCTCCATAGCAGCAATGGGAAGCCATGGGAGGTGATGAATATTTTAGCGTTATGCGTAGTTTAGCAGAAAAAAGATGGCCAGGGAAGTATATATAGTCATCATGGCTAAATTTGATGTGGCTAGGCTGGATAACTTTAAGGTTTTAGGATTCTAAAATTTATAGTCCCTGAAACTAAAATATGTTTTGTCTTAAATAAACCAGCATAGCTATGCTCATGAATATCTGAAGGCAGAAATTAACATACACTTTAGCATCTCTCACTATTTCAAATTTTTGATATCACTTTTAAAGTAGTGTGCAAAAAATGTGCATAAAGTGCAAAGTTTCAGACAAGAGTTTTATTTTTAGTATTCTTATTCTATGGCCTGATTCTTAGGTCAAATTCTAGTCACTTAAGATTGTACAAAAAGTTGTTTCCCTTCTTTCAGGACACTGTAGGCAAGTACGAAGACTAAATTACGTGATAAAGTTTTGGAAGATGGAAAATAAACACATTACTTTTAAAAAGAAGGTGAAATAAGGAGTTTCATATGGTTTCCAGGTGTTTGGATTTCATTGGCCTATACAATGATTTTTGTACTTCAGAGAGAGAGGACCAGCAAAGGGTAGTCAATGGGGTTTTTTTTTTTTTTGGCCTTATTTTTTAAAAAAATAATTAATTAATTAATTAATTTATTTATTTTTGGCTGTGTTGGGTCTCCGTTTCTGTGCGAGGGCTTTCTCTAGTTGCGGCGAGCAGGGGCCACTCTTCATTGCGGTGCGCAGGACTCTCACTGTCGTGGCCTCTCTTGTTGCGGAGCACAGGCTCCAGACACGCAGGCTCAGTAGTTGTGGCTCACGGGCCTAGTTGCTCCACGGCATGTGGGATCTTCCCAGACCAGGGCTCGAACGCGTGTCCCCTGCATTGGCAGGCAGATTCTCAACCACTGCTCCACCAGGGAAGCCCCAGTGGGGTTTTTTGACTAAGTCTATATTAAAGGAAAAACAAGAGAAAATAAACTCTAATAGTTCCACCATATCCTAGAAGAAAGAACTTTTAATACATAAAATATAATTCAGTCTCTAAGTTTTATTCAAAATATTGTACTAACTGTGCTTTTACTAATTGACCAGCCAGAACAGACAGTAGCTGCTAAGATCAGCACTTAATGAACATAATCTTGGAAGAAAGCAGAGCCCTTTATGTTTCATATTTTAGAGTAACAAAAGCTTACTTATTTTTTTCCATTGGTCAGGCTGCTTGAAATTTTGGTAGACACCTATACATGCTCACAGACCAGCATTTGCAATGTTGACTTGGAATAATTTTTCCATGGCCAGAACACCTAGAGTTGCTCCATAACAAGGCAGTAAGGAATTTAGAATGTTTTTGAAAAGTATAGAATTTCAGTCTATGAATTCACTTTCTTAGGATTTTAAGGGAAATGTTGGTCCCTTAGGAATGAATTATAAAAATAGGCATATAATACTCAGTATAAAGGAAAAATGGGCAACAGAAGACATGATTCGAGTTTTTGAGAATGTTTCAACCTAACTAGAGAAAGACAATATATGTGTATGAAATGATGGGAAAGTAACTTTAAGCCGATTTATCAGTAAGCATCTTATAGGGGCTTTAGCCCAAATATATAAATGCTAAGGTAATCTAAAACAAAGAGCTATTACATGGAAGTAATTTTAAACTGAGAAGACTTCATAAGGTTTTCCAGTGCAAAGTATCTTATTTTTTTAACCTATAAGAATATTAATTTGCCTATGTGTTGCAAACAAATATTAGAGATCTATAATTAAACATTAGATGTTTGGTTTAAAGTTTCAGAACAGGCTAGTCAGAGAGAAGTGTATTCATGGTACATCTTTGTTTTATGCTCATAGTCGCATCTAAGTCTTCTTGACATACTTACTGGATGCTTTGTAACTTTAGGTGCAGTAGCTGCTCTCAAAATATTCTATAGTAAATAAGTTGATACATTAAATATTCAGTAAAGTCACAGTCATGAACTTGCTGGGCATATAGAAAAATGAAAATGATTTTCTCTTCTTGGCTCCTGCTTTGATTTTACATTTTAAAATTAGATTTAACTCAGTGCCTTCCAAATTGGTAGCTTGCATCATACGCTGCCTTCATCAACTGCATTCTGTTTTTATTCACCTTCTTTTTTTTAATGGCATACATCCAAAAGGAAAATTACTTGAATTGAAAGGGGAGACATATTTGGCATTTTTTTTTTTTTTTCTGAAGCAATATATCAGAAGCCAGATAAGTATACATGATTTATCTTACCCTTGTTGGAATCTAAAAAGCACATGGACTTTCTCATGAGATAGCCAAAAGCACCTTTTTTTTTGACAACACAAGTTATTTCAAGCAAATCAAATAGCCATTTATAAAGTTTTATGTTTTGGGATATTGCATATATTCTCCAGTGAGTAAATTTGAAAAGGCACCATTTCAATATAAACTAGAAATACACACACATGTGTTTGTGTATAAGTGTACTGGAAGTCTCTCTCGCTCCATGATAATGACAGTATCAGAAAAAAAGAAAAACAAATTGGGAACCATTTAAGAAAATCCAAACCACTTTGTAAGAAATTTATGGGTCACTAGCCCGGAGAACCAAATTTGTTTTTCTGAGGTGTTTATCAAAAGGAGACATCTAATATGTCATGGGAAATTCGACTCAGGAAATTGGAAATCTCTCAGAATTGAATAAATTGTCTGAATGAAAGGACAGCTGAAGTTTGCATAGAAGCAGTTTTGAATTGAGGCTGCTCAAGCATCCAGCGTGGATGGAGACTGAAAACTAAGACCACCTGTCAACATAGCAACAATTTACTGCAGGAAATTCTTATCTTGGAACATCAGACTGATAACCAGTAAATAATGCCACAATTTTAGGAATTTTTGTTAATCAAATTGTTCAAGCGCACAGTTTGCTCATCTGGGAAAAGAGCTGTCCTTTTAGGATAATAGTTTGTCATCAAAACGTACTCAGGACATTTGACTCACTATGTCCACCAAGTCTTAAATTACTATCTTGCAAACTTTCCCAAATCCAACCAGTTGCCTACCTTGAAAATCTTGCCTTAAATTATTCAAAGCCATGTCCCCAAATCTTGTAAATTTCTTATCTTAAATTTCCCCTCTACGGATACTACTGGCTCATCTCAAGGTGGAAATCTCTCTCTCTCTCTCGTAAATTTAATGAATTTAGCTTTGCTCAATCATCATATTTTTGTCATGGTCTTTTAAAGGAAATTAAATGAAATTAAATTAAATAGTAATTGAATATTAGAATAGGTGAATCAAAAGTTAAATAGTTTTCAGGTATTGGTGTGATAAGACATTATAAAAGCCACAAACTTGAACAGTAATAAAATTACTGCTTTATTAAAAATAAGGATTTGAAGAATTTAGGTTATGTTTTTCTGACTTCAGAAGTCTTATATCCAATAATGTTTATATTCTCATGCTAGTCATGCTATTCTCTGTCAAGTGTTTTGGGGACACTGTAGTAGATCAAAATTCTTCCTTCCTTTCCTTCTTTCTTCTTGACTTCCAATATTTTATGACAGTGTTTTATTCCTTTTGAGTCCTTGTTATTTTCATCATTTATCATTTATGGCCCTCCCAGAGTAGTCTTCACCCCAATGAAAGACTACTTATTGAAGGTCTGCTTGTCCTTTATACATTTATATCTATTAGCAAATACTCTGAGCATTTTCTAATTAAATCACCTCATTGTCTTTTGGTGATGGAAAGTCTGCATTTATGAATGACAAGGGTAGAAGACCTATAATTTCCCAATACTATTGGTGAATAAAAAAACTTGGAAAGATTGATAAACATTAAGGGGATTGTACCTATAAAATGTGTAGTAAGAGCATTTTTGCAGTTTTTACAGAATAAACACCATAATGACTGCTTGTCACTATTTCTGAACTATCATAATCATTGTAAGAAATTTAATGCACTATTGATTACTTTTATTGAAGATAAAAACAAAATAGTATGTTAAGGCTACATTAATGCCTCATTAACATAAAGGGATTTTTTGTTGTTGTTAGCTTGGCAATTTACGATATAGTGCTTCCATCTTTGATATTAGGCCTCCAGGAGCAGGTGCAACTGCTTCTCAGGTTTGGAGATGTAAATTTAGAGTCAGGAAAAGGGGAATGTTGAAAGCACACCATTATTTTAGGAACATGTAATAAAGAGTAGAAAATGCAATTGAGGGCAGAGGCACACTCCTGAAGATGACTGGGTGGATTGGAGCCTGTCCCCAGGGCCACCTTGGGAAGCATGTGCTGAAGACAGGTAGCAGAGCTACATGACAGAAGAGCCTGGGTCATTGTGTCACCCCTGGAGGAGAGTCACCCCCTTCCAGGAACACTTGAATTGAACAGAGACAAGCTGACTCCACATAAAACCATGAAATTGTAAGACCCAGCCATTTCCAATTGATTTCTCTTGAGTGCTTATCATTGAAATCCAGGTCTCTTAGTTAATTCTTTTGGAGATTCAGTTCTCTACCCCTGCCAGACTGCTTTGACCAAACACAAAGGCGTGAGAAAGCCTTCAGAGAAGGGAGATCTCTGGGACCTTTGTAGGCGGGACCTGAGGAAACTTGAAATCAAGAGAATGAGCCTCACCCAGGGATGTGGGCCCTGACAGGCTTATGTGCAGAGAAGAGGGTATCACATGGGAGTGCTTTGACCTTCTAGGTTTGCTGTAGGACCAGGTGGTTCCTGGAGTAGCAGAGCTCCAGGCTGTAGTCGGCCCTTTCCACTTCCCCTGATCTACTGTGTAAGTAACATAATTTTCTTTTCATGCAGTGAGCTGAGCAAAGTTAGGGAACACTGTTTTCTAGTACCTGGCTGGCTTCCCCGTCCCTCAGTCCAGCTATTGGACTGCCCTGTTTGCTTGGCACTTGTACACGTTAGAGATCGATATTCCACTGGGTTTCCTGTGGTCACCTGTGGCCCACAGGATGCTGGCAGTTAAAGACAGAGCCTTCCCCTGAGATGTCTTTTCAACAAGTCCTGGAATAGCTTTGCATTCATCATCACTGCTCTGATGATGACATATTAATACTTGAGACAAGTTCCAAGTCTCCTTGGGTGTCCCTGGGAGATACTGATATGAACAGCTGTGATGGTTTTTATAGTGAAGAGCCAACACATATTAAGAAGGGAAAATGAGCTAGCCAAAAGTTTCTCCATCTGGGTTGATGGCTATGGAAAAGGCAGTGAGAAGAATGGAATAACAGCACAAGCCAATGAAGCCCTCAAGTCACCTGTGGTGGAAACCAGTCCTTCAATGTGACAAACCCTGTATTTGGTGACGCTGAATAAAAATCTGAACAGGGCTTCACTTGAGGATATAGTAGACTTTCTTAAAAAAGGACAGAATAATGAGCCCTTATGTTTTCCCAAGTGACCGATGCCAAACACATCTTAAAACACTGCATAACTGGTAATGCTGGCTAATGTCAAATCCAAATTCAGGTCTTTCCTAAGTGGCCATTTTTGCTTCTGCTGCTACACCTGCAGCCCAGGGAAGCACAGAGGTGTCAGGGATCCTCTGGGTCATAAGGTCTCCTAGGAAGGAGGTGGGTCACACTGTGAAGGCTCAGGGATTCCAGGTCCCCTACAGCTTTAACAGAGCAGGTCAGAACAAACAAACTTGAAGAATCATCAGCACATTTCATCTTATTCCATTGAAAGTGTGTGTGTGTTATTGTATTCATTAACATAAATTTGTTTAATGAATATCTATTGAGTTTCTGCGATGTCTTCAAAATTATTCTAGATGCTTGTGATGCAGTGATGGAAAAATAACTGGATAAGGTCTGTGGACCCACACAGCTTACATTCTTACATATCAAGGTCATATGATAATGAACAAATAAACAGATGGTAATACGTGCTCTATGAACAATTGCAACAGGATGATGGGATAACAGGGGTTATAGGATAACACCAAAGCTGTAACTAGTCATGTGGTCATAGCTGGTATTTATAACTACTTTCTTCCACTATACATTCACTCTTTTTGCCCTTAGCAAGTTTTTCAGGTGGTCATGGTTCTTTACCTGGCAGGGGTAAACCAAACTTTTATTCCTGAAGGATCTGTGCCATTAGTAGTCCTGCCTGGATTGGCTGTTGTAGTTTTCCACTAACTTTAATCACAGGATATGGTAATACTGAAAGTCACCCTAAGAGATCTCCTGTATTCCAGACATACTCTTCCTTTTAACAGGGATGGAGGGAAAAAAAAAAAAAACATTTGCCAGATCAATAACTGCATGCCAGATACTAGGGTATGTGTTAATTTTCTCAAGCAATGAAACCAATTAAACAGTTGCAATTGGAGTTACCACTTGGTTATATTTATGACAATCCACTGTCAGACTCCAAGATCTGTCTTCTGTACAAACCAAATAGGCTAGCTGAATGGGGAAGTGGTGAGAATCACCACCCGTGCATCTATCTTTTAAGTCCTTCATGGTGGCACTAATCTCTGCAATCCCTCCAGGGATATAGCATTGCTTTGGTTTACTGTTTTTCTGGGTAGTAACAGTTCTGGTGGTTTCCTGTTGGCCTTTTCTACCATCATAGCCCACACTCTACATCTCAGGGAACCAATGTGGAAATTCTGCCAGCAGACAGCCTTCAGATTTGAATTGCTGCATTGGATTTTCCCTAGATCTCCAGTTTCTGGCCTGTTCTGCAGATTTTAGACTTGTCAGCCTTCATAAACATGTGAGTCAATTCCTTAAAATCTCTATTTCTCTACACACACACACACACACACACACACCCCTTATTGGTTCTGTTTATCTGGGAAATCCTGACTAATACAGACTTTATATTAGTCAGGGTTCTCTAGTAGCTAGCTAAATACTAAATGTTTTGAGCTGAATTTTGGTCCCTCAAAATTCATATGTTGAAGTCCCAGCACCTACTACCTCAGAATATAACCGTATCTGGAGATAAGGTCTTTAAAAAGGTGATTCAAATGAGGCTGCTAGGGTGGGACCTTTATCCAATATGACTGGTGTCCTTATAAGAAGGAGAAATTTGGACACACAAGGGGACACTAGGGGTACCCATGCCCCGAGGAACGTCCATGTGAGGACACAGAGAGAAGGCAGCCTTCTTGAAGCCAAGGAGAGAGTCCTCAGAAGAATCAAAAACCTGCCAGTACCTTGATCTAGCCTCCAGAACTGTCAGAAAAGAAATTTCTGTTAAATCTTCCAGTCTGCGGTATTTTTCTATGGCAACTCTAGCAAATGAATTCACAAGGCATTGTTGGAATTTTTCCTATCATTGCCAGTGTTAATCTTATAATTTTACTTCATATAACTGCAGAAAATGTTTCCCAAATTAATTGAAACTCCACTATTTGTTTTTGCTTAGGGTTCAGAATTTCCAAGGTCTATAACTGACTCAGAAGCATTTTGTATTTTTGCTCCATTTATATAGGGTATGGTTTTCTGTACATTGTCACAAGAACAGCAAGGTGGAATCTGTAGCCTATTTCCTAAATAGTTGTTCCACTAACCAGGATAAACTGCAGCCCTTATCCTGGTGCCTGTGCACAGAATATTCTTTCTCCTAGTGAAGCAGAGAACAGCATATCTCTTGACAGTTTATTTGCAAGGTGATTTTATCTTACTTTGAAACATCATTGTGCAAATGTGCAGTGTAACTGTAAACCATGAGTGTTGTTGGAGTATACTAAATTTTCAAAATATGTCCTTTTATTCACCCAAAAAGGAAATATTCAAACTTTTGCAGAAAAGAATGGGGCTGAAACTATTTATATTTATTTGTTGGTTGTGTGTATATGTATGTGTGTGTTTGGGGGGGGGTGGTGAAACCAAAAATGTAGAGTAGAATATAAATTTTACATGAATCCACATTTTACATGATTATTGTACAAGTTTTAATACTGACAATTGTATCAGATTCTTATGAGTCAAATACTGCTAAAAATAATAATAGTAAAAGGAATAAGAATATAATGATAGCAAGGGCTTTGGGTTTTTACTGTTTGATAGACAGTGTTCTATGTGCTTTACATTTGTTAGCTCATACCATTTTCACAACAATTTATGAGGCATGAATTTTTGTTTTCTCTACAGGTGAGGAAGTTGAAGCACAGTGATTGTACATCATAGGCCCAAAGTCAAAGTCAAGAATAGAAGATATATTAAAGCTTAGATTGAAGCAGGGCCATCTGTTACTAGAGTCAATTCCCTTGATAATGTAACACACTGCCTTACCATGGAAACTTCAAGGATTTCCAAATATAATGAAAACAATTTCATATTTCATTGCTACTGATTTACTTTTTCTCTGTTGAGAAATTGTGAATGCTCTATTTGCAAGTATATAGGTCTAGATTTATCTCTACATATGTATATGTAGATGTTTCTACATGTATATTCATGTCACTTGTGTTTCAATTCAAAAAAGAAAACTCAGTCCTTGTGGGTTGTTACATTTTTCTAAGTAGTAATATTTTACTGGAATTTTTTTAAAAAGTGCCATATTTTTTCCTTTATATTTTGCTAATAATAGATGCTATACTCATTATTTTTATATTCAAGAAAGGTTTATAAAAAGAAGTAGAAATAATAATAATGTGTTTAAATACTGCTTACAGTGTGTTAAGCATTCTTATTAGTGATTTATGTTTATTAGCTTATTTAGTCCTGATGATGTCTATGAAGTAGGTACTATTATTAGCATCATTTTATAAATAGGAAACTGAGGCACAGATAAATTATATAACTTGTTCAAGGTCACACAGCTGGATTTCAAATCTTGAACAACTGGCTCTAGAGTCTGTGCTCTTAAACTTTTCTAAGTTTTGCTTCTCAATGTAGAAAAAAATCAGAATAAAAGTAAATAAAAACTGCATAGAAATGTAAGGTCATTTTTCTAGCAGTTATTAAGTGAGACATGTTAATTATTAATAATAATATACCTATAATACATATGTTTAATCCTACCCTATTAAAATTAACTACATACTATGATTTCAAAACATACTTAGCATTATTTATGGTTGTGTCAGATTTAAGATGGCTGCAAATCCTTGCAACCACTCCTAACCTAAACAGAGGTGAAATCTATTTCTTTATCCTCCTGAATCTTAGCTGGCCCTGATTCTATTTAATCAGCAGAATTTAGCAGAACTGACATTGTGTCAGTTGCAGGTTTGAACTTTTCAGAGGACTGGCAACTTTAGATTCTCCCTTTCTGACCCCATCAGCCATGCTATGAGGAAGCCCAAGTAGTCAGAGAATAGAGTCCCTGGTTAATACCCCTTCCCCTGAAGCTGAACTCCAGCACTGAGGGTGAGCCATCCTGGAAGTAGATTTTCTCCCCAGTAGAGCTTCCTTAGCTTGATTTTCCCTACTTGCAACATCCCTACTACGTCCTACGCAAATTGCAAAATTGTGAACAAATAAATTATTGCTATTGTTTTAAGTCACTAAGTTTTGGTAGGGTTTGTTATGCAATAATAGATAACCAAAACACTGATAAATTCTTTTAAATATTTTATTAAATGTCTATTATTAGCAACCTTAAGAAATGAAGATTATTGGATGATTGTTATATTTCTCTTTAAAATAAGTATGTGCTTCTAATGTTTATGTTTGTTTCATTTAGAATTGTTAACTTGATTTGTTTTTCTATTTTTTTTCTATTTTGAAATTCACCTACAATAAAAGGGGATGGGCTGGACCATTATACTTTTAACTTGGTTAAGTGGAACTGTTTTTCAGAATATTCTTTTCTAAGTGGTCTTGGCAGAGTCGACCAAAAGATACACTTGCGTGAGATTTGGGAGGCAGAAATAAGGCATTGCCCATTGATTTCTGAAGGTTAAGATGGTGAGTGGTTGTGACAGATAGATTGGAACAGGTCAGGAGATTCTGCATATTCCAGTACCCTGCATCCAGCTCATTTTCCAGCTGCTGACCAACTAGGCCTATCCCAGGTGCTTGGCTGAAGACTTCAAAACTTCCCCAGATATTTCCAAATTACCCTCCATGGCTCCATTCCAGTAGCTGGATGTGCAAGGCTTCTCAGATTGACTGGTTGGTGAGTTCTTTGATTCCCTATCCCGACCTTCAGATTTTACTTCCCAAGCTTGTCCCATATAGAACTTCTGCTACCCTGATTGAATCCCAGCTGTCATGAGGGTTATAGAGTTTCTGGTTCCATGCCAGCCACATTTCATATTTTAAAAGACTTATAATTCTTATAGTATTCCATGGTACATTGGTAGAGGAGAAATACATGATAGCAACGTCATTATACAATATCTCAGCCAGTACATGCCAAGAACAATGTAGAATGTAAATGAGAACCATGGCAACTGATACTACAGTAATGAAGATGCATGTTAGGTATGTTTGTTTGTACAATAACTGAATTCCTGCAGTATGGCACATAAATAAAAGCTTATCACTTTCAGTTCATTCAACAAGTATGCACTGGGGGCGTACTATGTAACTGCATTAAATTAAGTATCAAAGTACAATAAAGAAAAAAAAGAAGTGTGGCCTCATGTCTCATAGTGTTTACAGTATAACAAAAAAACCAGGCAATTAAACAAGTTAATAAAATGAATTTATAATAGAAGTGTAAGGTTCTTTGAATTTTATGGCATGGGAACCCTCACAAGTCTTGGGTTTCCTGATAGACATTCCAAGAAAGTGAAGGTTCAGCTAATGTCTGCAGAAGAATGAACAGCTGTTTCCTGACTGGTGCAGGGAGAACATCCCTCCCACAGGATCAATAAGGAGTGAGAGATCATAAGATAGGAGGCATTGGAAGCAGCCTCAAGAGGGCTGGAGAGCACAGAGTGATGGGGGAAAGTAGTGAGAAATGAGGCTTGGCAGTTAGGCAGGGTCTAGATTTTAGGGGCCTGAGTCCCAAATGGGTATGACATTTAATCAGTTTAGGCAGGAGGAACCTGAATAAATTACATTTAGCCAATAGGGTCTGAATCAACAAGAGGAAACAGTAGCAAGAATCTTGATGGCCAGCGGGGGATAAAACTGGAAGGAAACATAATCTAATTAGCACTTGGGAGGAGTGGTATATGGAAAAGAATAGTTAATCAGGTTACAGGTAGAACCACCGGGAGAGGCTGGAGCAGTAGGGATTGAGCAGATCTGGGACTTGCACAGCTCCCTGAAGCGGAGGGAGCACGTGTTAGAGGGGAGGTTCTCCCTGAGGTCCTGTGTCAAGTAGGCCAGGCATCTATGAGCTGGTGGAGTCCCCGCAAGAAAGATAGAGGGTAGTCAGGGAAGATGGGGTGTTGGAGCAGCCTCTCAAGTTCCCTGGGAAAACTAACCATGACCAATAGGGTGCACTGGAGAAATTTGTCATTTTAACTAAGTGAGCAGGACATTGAGGTGGCCTTGGCTTAGATTTAAAGAGACTTTGACTCCAGATCTTTGAAGATGAATTGGGGATGGGGGTTAAACAAAGGGGAATCACAATATTTTCATAATGAAGAATATATTCTATTTAAAAGAAAACCTAAATGAATATTTGACAGATTTATTTTGGAAATATGGTCTCTCTTTAAGTGCTACACAGACTAACTAATAATAGGAATGATTTACCAGCCCAGTTCTTCTAAACCATTTTATTGAGGTATGATTGACATACAAAAAGCTGTACATATTTAATGTATATAACTTGATGAGTTTAGAGGTGAGTATACATGAAACCACAGTCTATGCCAACCCAATCCTTGTTCCAAGAGTACATGAAGTGAATATATTCCTTAGTTCTCAATTTCATATTGGAATGCAATAGCCATCACTCTTTTTTTCCACTTTCTATCCACAAAGTGTTTACATGTAATTGCAGTACCAATTAAAAAAATCTTTAAAAGCTTATCTGGGGACTAACCTAGCATAATTCACAAGTGTGTAAGTAACACTTAGATTCTCAGGCTCTTGAAAAAGAGAAATTCCCTCCTCGCTGCCCCGCAAATTGCAAATCTGATTTCTCTCCTCAGACATAATGGAGGGTGAGTGTCATGAGGGTAGAGGACGAGAGTAACACTGTGCACATAGGAATATGTCAGGAAGCAGTTCATGGGCTGGCCTTAATGAAATTTCTGAAGAATTGTACTTTTCATAGGCTCGATTGCAGGAAAACTATCACAGTGGGGTTTAATAAAATCAGAGGTTAGTAATAGAAGGAGTGTTCTGGGAAAATAAAAAATAAAATTTTCTACTTCATAAAATATACCTTTCCACTGAAATTTCCAGCATATTATAGATAAAGCTGCATTGAAGTTGAAAAAAGCACATGAAAATTATGATTGTTTTTTAGCCTTTAAAACATATTGCTTTTTCTACTTATCTGCTAAAACCTGAGTTCAGGGATATGCTCTTTTCCAAAAGATATGGCATCTTGAAATGGTCAGATGGTTGCATTCTCCACTGTGCCTTACATGTTAGTCAAGAGCTGGATTTGGGGGAGAAACTAGCGGGGACTGAAGAGCTGATTTTTCAACTACAAATTATTGGAATATTATTGAGATGAAACAGTGTATGGCCATGCCACCCAAGATGGCTGCTCTCTTGTTCTCTGTACATCCCCTGCTTGACCAGTGCCTGCTTCACCTACACCCTATTCACTCACATGACTGACCTTCATCATACTTGCCCCAGCTAGTGATTGTTCTAATCTTTAGATCAGAACATCTCCACCATGATAGCTTATCAAAGGGGCGGTGAGGGGTGTGCCCCTCTGGTAGTTTCCCTGGTAACTTATGAGCCAATCTGACCTCAGTTCCTCCTATAACTGGTAACCTCCCTCCGGGAACAAAGACCGCTGCCATGTCCTGCCCACTGTCTGCTGCGCACAGTGGGGTGTCGCTCCGGGACCTTGCTTCAGACATGTAAGCTCCCGCATCCATTAAACCATTGATGTCTCTGTCACTGTCTCTGAGCTCTTTCTTCAATCTTGAAGCGGGACAAGCACAGGGCTTGTAGACCTGCAAGGTGCAGCCCAACAAACGGACAGTTTTCACTTTGGGGCATTTTAGAATCCATTCTGAAAAAGAATATCTGTTTAGATTACTCTTTCATCTATCAACCCCTGAGTTCTTCAAAATGTTTTAATAATTTTTATAAAGTATACTTTCACATCTCTCCTGGAATCACATATGCCTGTAACTACAGGTGTAGAACAATGAACATAATGTTGAAACTGAACTTTTTAAGAAAAATAAATAAATAAATACTGTAGTTATATTTCTACAAAATTCAAGAAAATAAGCAAAAGTGACATTATAAGGCTGGCAGAATAAGAATTGGAATAAGGCAAATAAGGTAATGCACCTAATGCATAGGATACATCTTGTCCATCTTTACATGTCTTTGTATGGGTGGGATAGCTGAGAAGAAGGAGAGAACTACTGGAAATAGATCACTTTATGTTGGACTTCCTGACAAAATTGTACAATAAAATATTTCTTAAGAGCAAATCAGTTCATTGAGGATAAGAGGAACTTTTGAGCCACATACAGGATTAGGATAACCCAGACAATCTGTTCATGGTCCTCTTTCCGCTGTTGATCATGATTTGGGATTAGCCAACAGCTTGAGACCATGTGACTGGAGTGCTCATCAATTTCCAGGGCCCAACGTGTGAGGAAAGATCTCTTTCAACCTCTACCGATTAGCTGTATTTATACTAATTGTGTGGCATGTGGTGTTATGGTTTAAATGATTGTGTCTCCCCGAAATTCGTATGTTGAAGCACTAACCCCCACCATGTGATGATATTTGGAGGTGAGACCTTTGGGAGGTGCTTAGGTTTAGATGAGGTCATGAGGGTGGAGCCCCCATCATAGGATTAGTGTCTTTATAAGAAGAGGAGGTGATACCATGTGAAGCCACAGGGAGAAGGTGTCTCTCTACAAGCCGGGAAGAGACTCTCACCAGGAGACTAACTGTCGGCACCTTGATTTTGGACTTTTCAGCCTTCAGAACTGTGAGAAGTAAGGGTAAGTGTTTAAGTCACCCAGTCTATGGTGTTTTGCTCCTGGTTGATAGTATTACTATGTCTGACTAAAAGATGTAGTATTAGTGCTGTGGTATTTCAGAAGAGGGCTGACTACTGTAGATTCAAATTGTGAGAAGAGACACTATGGAGGATAGATTTGGATAGCTAAAACAAAAGAACTTTCCAGAAAGAGAAGCAAAGCATGAAAACACAGAAGAGGAAATGAAAAAAAAAAAGGTAAATTTAATGGGGAGACTACACTGATTATTCTGTTCTAGGTACTTACACATTGACTGACCTATGTACTCAGGCACTGGGCATAGAGAAATTAATTAGATACTCATCTTCCACTCAAAATTTCTTTAATTAATTGTTCAGAATACAACCAGTGAGAAATTTTATACACACACACATCAATTATAGTATATTTCCAATGGTGGGCGGAGAGATAAATTAGGACTTTGGGATTAACACATACACACTATTATATATAAAATAGATAAACAACAAGGACCTGCTGTATAGCACAGGGAACTATATTCAATGTCTTGTAGTAACCTATAATAGAAAAGAATCTGAAAAATAATAGATATAGATATATATGTATAACTGAATCACTTTGCTATACACCGGAAACTAACACAGCATTGTAAATAAATTAACTATACTTCAATTAAAAAAGGGTTAATTACATATATATATGTATGTGTGTGTGTATATATATATATATATATATATATATATATATATATATATGACATAAAGATGTAAAATACTCGTTTCAAACCTAAAAGAAATTATGGTATACTTGCTATGTTCTGAGCTCAGAGAAAAAAATATAAAGTAAAATGGGAGGATGCAGGGTGGAGCAATTAACTCTACCTGGGGAAGGAGTGTTCAGGGAAGCCTACTTATAAAAGTCCTAAGTGGAAGCATTTGTGTGGGTTGCAGTGTGCAAAAGGCATTGTGAATCCTTTCTGGTGAAAATGGGGCCTGAGATGTATCCTTGCACCTCAGAAGTCTATTGGTTGTTGCCCGTCTTCTCCCCCTGCATCACAGAGGCTGCCCCTTTCTCACCACCCTGCACACCTGGATACTGAACCTGCTCTACACTGAATGGGATATGCCTTGAATTTGTTTCCTTTATACATTATTTCCTCCAGCTTGAACTTCTGAGGATACTTTTATAAGAAATCTCTCCCTAGCCTTCATCAGAAACATGCAAATATCACTAGTTTCATCCACTAAATAATCTTTGTATCTGACATATCTATTTCTTTAAAAAAGTTTTATTTTAAAATGTAATGCATATAAGATAGTATATAAAATGTATACATAAAATTTGAAGGCTAATAAAAATAAAACAAAATGACTACCTGCTTACCTATCTTAAGAAAGAGAACAGATTTTTTAAAAACATCTAATAGGCTAGGTTATATTTCTGATTTTCACAACAACTGCTGGATTAGAAAAGACACATGTTATTTTTGGCTTATCTTAATATTTCATCACTCCCTAATATTCAGTGAGGTGCTTTTTAAATTATTTTATGGTGATTGAATTATGTCTCATGTTAGACTCCTTTCCAGGGATTGTGAGATGCATTCCTTTGTCAAGAGGCTTTTTTTTTTTTTTTCCTGGAATGAAAGAAACATTGTGAATTCGACATTCTGTTATATGTACATCTGATGCTCAGTTCCCAAATATTTCTTTCTTTCCAAAGTTAGCTTTCTAAAG
This sequence comes from Balaenoptera musculus, assembly GCF_009873245.2. Classification (NCBI taxonomy): domain Eukaryota; kingdom Metazoa; phylum Chordata; class Mammalia; order Artiodactyla; family Balaenopteridae; genus Balaenoptera; species Balaenoptera musculus. Next base: position 125,351,740 of record NC_045788.1, on the reverse strand, counting down.
CCTTTAGCTGGAAGAAGAGAAATTCATCTCTGATAGCAGTTCTGTTAGTAGTTTGCTGAGGACTTCAAAGTCATTTTAAAAAATCCAGGTGCAAATCATTTCCACACATATTAACACATTGGAGGAGTTTAGGTCGATTCTCAGCCACAGTTTGGAAACATGACCTTGGAATATAGAACATATCTCACCAATCATATCAGTTATAAAAAAAATCCACTGAGCTCATATTTTATAGCTCTTTGTATGTGAAGGACATTGTGTTAGTTATTTCAGCACGAAAGGATGAGGAAGACATACCTAGTTTTTGAAAGTTATAACTTAGGATAATCTTGCTATCTAGTCAAATTTCTGATTTGAGAGACAATGTAGTTTCCAGAAATGGTAGGATCTTATGATCCTTAGTCCTGTCCAGGTTTCTATTTTCCAGTCATATCTCTAACATCATGTTCTCAACCCAGCTACCCTGCCCTGTCCCAGAACTTGTTAATCTTCCTCTTATTATTCATTACCTGTGCACATATTAGGCTATCGCTCTGAATTCTGTCTGCCTAAATTAGGCAGAAATTTTCCTTGCTGGTTCCCAGTAATATATTGATGTATGCATCCTATTTACTGCTCTTAGACTATTGATTCCAGAACCTTAGATTGTTTTTGTTTTTGCTTTGTTTTCCCTGTCTATTCTGTGTCATGAAAACCTTTCTTAAAATTTTGTTAAACCCGGTAGTTGCCTTTGGTAAACTTGTTTTATTCACCTTACTGTTAAGCTGGTAAGTGTGTAGAGTGTCTCTGAGGTCCCTGAAGTCAAAGAACTGTTGGTCTTTTAAGCATTTTATGTTTTTATTGTCATATTAGTATACAAATTCATTTTAGTTTTGTATTGATTGCTCTACAGACTTCAATATATATCTTTAACTCATCACTGTCTATCTTTAAATAATATATTACTTTACGTACAATGTAAAATCCTTATAACAGCATAGTGCCATTTCCCCCCTAGTGCTAGTGCTGTCGTGCATAGTTTTCTTCTGTGTATGCTAAACACCAAACATTATTATTAGTCTGCTTTAAAGAGTAGATCATTTAAAATTAATTTTTTACATGAGAAAAATACATTTTATATTTATTAACATATTTACCATTTCTGGCACCCTCCAATTCTTGATGCTTCATTTTATATCACTTGTTTTCAGCCTGAACAGTTTTCTTTTCTTTTCTTTTCTTTTATGGCAGTCACAGGGGAGCAAGGAAGCGAGTTTGAGAGCAGAAGCCTCAAGACTTCTGAGGCCAAGGCTCAGAAGTCACATACTGCTTTCATGAACACTTTTTGTAGTAAGTTCTGTTGGTGTCAAATTCCCTCAAACATCTCTTATTTAAAACTTTTTGTCTGGCTTTTTTTTTAAGGCTATTTATGTTTTGTATAGAATTCTAGATTTCTCCCCACAACCACAGGACTTTAAATAGGCTGTTTCCAATTTTTGTTTGTTTGTTTGTTTCCACTGTTTCTGATAAGAAATTATGAATTACTCTTCATGATTTCCCCATGCATGTGATCTGAATTCTCTCTTTGGCTGCTTTCAATATTTTTTCTCAAACATTAGTTTTCAGCATTTTAATTATGATTTACCTTGAGATGACTTTCTTTGTGTTATGTTGTCTGGGGTTTATTGCAATTCTTTGAGAACATTTAGCTACTATTTCTTTAGCAATTTTTCTCTCTTTTTATTGTGATACTCCAATCATATATTTCAGGTCACTTGATAATGTCTCACAGTTCAATGAGGCTTTGTTCAATTTTTTTCCAACTTTTTTTGTCTGCTTGCTTTGGATATTTTCACTGCCTGTCTTCAAAGTCACTTAAGTTTACTTTCATAGTGATTAATCTACTGTCAAGTCCACCCAATAAAATTTTCACTATAGATGTTATATTCTTAACATTAGAACTTCCATTTGTTTAATTTGTATAGTTTCCATGTCTTTACTGAGATTCCCTATTTATCCCCTATTAATTATTTGTTGGTAACATTTCCCTGATTTTCCACATGTCTAGAACTTTTTTTTTTTGTTGCTTGTTAGACATTGTGCTATAACGTTGAGTATCTCTATTTTATTGTCTTCCCTAATAGAGTGTTGGGTTTGTTTCTTATATGCAGTTAATTTAATCGAAGATCAGCCTGCTTAATAAAATCCTGTTGTTCAGAAATGTTAGGGCAGTTCTAGAGTTGCCTTGACCTAGATCTAGAATATCTCTTTCTTACACTGTAATGTTTTGGGGATATTACTCAATGTCCATGATGTAGAAGTGGTCTTTCAACTCTGGCTGGTTTGTACACAAATATTTTTCATCCTTTTATGAAGTCTAGCAGTTATTCAGGTCACATTTCCAGATAGATGTTGATTTTAAATTTTGTTTTTTGCCTCATCTCATGGAGTCTTACCCTGTGCATTTGCACTTACAATCAGCTGAACACTAGCCAAAGCATTACACAAATTTCCATGCAGATTTCTGGATCTCCTTTTCTGCATATTTTCTACCATTCGGATATCTTGTCTGACAGATCAGGTTTCCTTGGTAGCTCCAAATGCCCCTTTCTGTCTCCACAGATCAATAAGGCTTCTTTGCTCCCACTCTTTGCACCACACCCACCTATGATGGATCATCAAGCTATGGGTTTTGTTAATGAGAAAGTGATGGATGACCTTTGAAAGAATAGTTTTAGTAGAGGTGTCAATATGATCCTATTTCAGGTTCACAGGTGTTAAAAGGATGGAGAAGTAACTCCAGTTATTGCAAATTTCACTGTATGTTCCCATGGTCAACTCTTCAAAATACAAGAGAGATGTGTGCTGTTATGTTTTACTAGAATAAGCAGAATAAAGGAATCACCAACCACAAAGTTGGTGCTGATGGCTCAGTAATAGAAATAATAATAGGACAAAGCATTATTAATAGTGGACATGAACAAAACCCTTGAAATGTTATTTTATTTTACTCTTAGTATTTTCTTCAAGTGAATGCTTATATATTTATCTCAAGATTTTGTATTATAATTGTATTTTTTTCCACTGGGCTGTGAGAACTTGCCTCTTTGACTTTTCATCTCATAGTTCATGAAAGAGCTTATCTAGAAGTCTTTTAATATTTAGGTAGTACAGATTTTTTTAAAACTAAGAGTTATTTAGTACTTTGCTAATTTCCATAGCTAAAAAATTGTGAAACAATTATATAGTTGTTATATAAATGAAGAAAGAAGCTTAGACAGCTAGAGCTCTATTTAGGGAAAAATACAAGGAAAATAAATGGTTAAACAGTTAATATTATTTATCAGCATTATATAGTATAGTATAGTACAACATAGTATAGTGTAGCATAGTATAGTACACATAGTATAACAGGTAGCATAACAAAAGCACTGGACTATAGAGTTCATCTGTCTTTTGTGTTATCATTATTATTCAAAAGAAGTAAGAAGGGGTTCCTGCAAGACAGTTCATAACCAAACACTTTTGGTTCTCTATAATTTTGTAAGTCTATTTCAATATAAATTAAATCCACCATGCAGGCAAAATCAAAACGAGGAAAGAAAATATAACAGACAATAAGATTTAAAGGAGAAACTTACAGTTTGAAGTGGTACTTTATAATGGTGAGGGCTGCAAATCAAGAGGATGAACCAATTTTTAAATAGTTTTTCCTCTGCCCTGACACAACTGGGAACATATCCCCAGGGCTCACTGATGTCCTTGGAAATGGTTGAGAGGTTTGAACATACCCTGCTCTACAGCAGGCTCAACACTTAAATAAAATGGTAAAGCAGATGTGTCTTTGTTGCTGTAAGTATATTGACCTTAGTAAAAAACAGTTAATGCTTCCCAATCTTAGATTATTGTAGCCTGACACACTTTCTGTTGTACTTATCTCTGACCTACTGTACACAATGGCTCTGTCCTGATAATAGGTTGTATTCTACATAGATGGCTGGCTTTGATTGCATATTGGAAGCTTGTTGATTCTCAATGTAATTCACTATTGATGATAATTAATGACTTGCTTGCCTTTACATAGGAATAGAATGCTGATAATTCTAGACATGGAGAAAAACCTGTCACATTCTATCATTTAAAACATTTTACTAGAGGACTTCCCTGGTGGTTCAGTGGTTAAGAATCTGCCTGCCAATGCAGGGGACACAGGTTCGTAGCCCTGGTGCAGAAAGATCCCACATGCCACAGACCAGCTAAGCCCGTGCATCACAACTACTGAGCCTGCACTCTAGAGCCCGCGAGGCACAACTACTGAGCCCGCGTGCCACAACTACTGAAGCCCGTGCTCTGCAAAAAGAGAAGCCACTGCAATGAGAAGCCCGTGCACAGCAATGAAGAGTAGCCTCCGTTTGCCACAACTAGAGAAAGCCTGCGTGCAGCAACGAAGACCCAAAGCAGCCAAAAATAAATTAAAAAAACCAAACAAACAACATTTCATTAGAGAAAGTCTGGCAATTGAAGTGCTCTTATCAACAGAAAATGGTTTGTGTTTCTATGTTCTTTGCCCATGGAAATGTTTGGATGTAATAATCAAATTACTTTTGGAAAGTTTGGTTGCTTTAAAGGTATATGTTGAGAAAATCAGATAAAGTGTTTTGTATTCAAATACATCTTCTTCATTATTTAAAGAATAAAATTACAAAAAACATCTTAATGTGTTGATACTGATTATGGAATGGTCATTTTGCAAAAGAGTTCCAAGATAGTTTTCAGGTGTTGGGTGCTTGGTTCTATAGGTCCGAGCAAGTTGGTCCTGTCAGGGTATGTGGTGTGAATGGAGCCCAAATAAAGGTTCTATAAATGTGAGCTAACTTTGCATAGAGAAAATATGTGTTTGGACTTGCCTTTTAATTTCAGCTTAAAAGTCTTCACCAAGGCGTGTTGTGGGGTGTCTCAGTGAAGATCCCCAATTTCCCAAAACTGTTATAATAAAATAGGTAATATTTAGATATCAAAGTCCTACGTTTAAGCCCTTACTCTGCAAGTTATTTCGTATGTGGTTTTGAAAAATCTCACTTGCATAGTAATATTTTTACTTATAAAATGAAAATCAGATTAATGCACACCTTACAGTATGGTAGAAAGATTAAGTGAGAAAGTTTACAAGAAGCTTTGAAAACTATGAGAAAACTGAAAATTATAACTACTACTTTTTTGTTTATTGTTTTTATTTTTTCTATTATCATTGTGGGAAAATAGCTAAATGTGTTCTCATGCTATCGACTTTGGATCAACAAATTTTCCTTCTTTGTGATAGTGATTTACAGGACCAGGAATGGCTTTGATTTCTAAATGACTAGCATTGTGAATTATGCCATATTAATAATAACCAACTGAAGAAAGTGTTGTGAAAATTCCATGAAGACTTGGAGAAAATGGCATAAGTGCCTGTGACAAAGTGGGCGATTCCCATTAATTTTTCCATGTTCTGTTTTTCCTCCCTGTATTCTAAGTAAACAGACTGCAGTTTTCACTATACAAAGAACCTTGTTAGTTTAGGGAGAAAAATGTGTTTAAGTCAAAGAATTTCAGTACCTTATAGCTTTGGTCAGTTTTACAATTGCACATTTTGCAAAGAAATTAAATTGGAGAAATTACAGTCTGATATAAAGGACCTATGTCAGAGAAAAAATTTAAGTGTGATAACTACAACTGCAAATATAAAGTCCATTATTTACAACCTATTACTAGATGGAACAGCCCAGGAAACCTATTGCTCTCAATATTCATGGCTATTTTGGGCCCGGAGATGTCCATATTATGATAAGAATGAATACATAATGCATATACACACTACTGAATACTGAACACCACCTAAATTTCTATGAAGAATATGTTTACTATACCAAGGAGTTACTGCCCATCACTGCTTAAAAGCTTCTGCAGAGGTCTTAGCGAATATCCACTCACCCACCTACAACTATGTGTGACATTTAAATGTGTTTACCATAATAAATCAGAAGAAAATGTGATTAGTATTCACTTTAGATTATAAGTATAATACACCCAATTGATAACTAAATAATAAAACAGAGCTGAGCTCTTCCTTGGAGGTATCTGAAATGCAATTTCTTCAGATCCTCAGCTCTCATGCTAAGGAGAATTTATTAGTGGTCTAGTATTTTCCTTCTAAATAATTTCCTTCAAAAAATACTTCCTTTATTACATTTTACTAACAACAATCAATTAAAAAATTTTAACACTCTATGATAGATTCTTGTACCAATTTGTGTTCCATATTATGTTGCCATATTAGCAGAAAAACTACTTAAGCAAAAATTAACAAACTATCAGTTGAAAGCATCCATTTTGTTTATTCTATAGTCCAACAAATCAAATAGTTTTGGGCTTTATGACTAGGAAATACTAAACCAGTTTGACTTAAATGGAATAAAAAAATGAGAGATATAGTACAGCTTATCTCTGGGCATGCTTCTCATTTTGATAAGGTAGTTTAGAAATAAATTTCCTCTCTGTAAAATATAGTAAAGTACACTTATGCAATTTTTATTAGAAAGTTTTGAGCATAACATAAAAAATTAAAATGGGATTTTGAAAAAAGATGGCTACTCCATTTTGAACAGGATAATTTATACTTCGGGAGTATTTAGTACATAAAGCCCTCTCTGTGTGCCTTTTACAATATTTTCACTTAAATTTAAACTTTCCTTAAGTGGATTGCTTAATAATCTTCAATGGCTTTTCTCGGAGTGATGATGAAAACCAAACTCTTTTCCCCGCCTACGAAGCCCGATGACACGTGGCCTGTCACTTAACTTGCCTTCCTCATCTCAGACCACAGTTTCCTCCACTTGCTCTGGCCTTTTCATTCTCAGAGCACACCAAGCTTGTGCCACCTTAGGGGCTTTGCACTTTATCATTTGTCTTTCCCCAAATCGTCTTCTAATTAATTAGCGGCTCAAATGTCAGCTCCCTCAAATCACCTTTTAATTCATCTCTCAGCTCAAATGTCACCGCTTCAAAGACATTTCCTAAGGCCTTTAAAGTCTTGGATAGCATCCATCCCCTTGTTTGCTTTTCTGTGTAGCATGCATCGCTATTTTTTGCTAGGGCTTTGTTGGGAAGGGAAAACTTTTCCTCCACCCTCTCAGTTTAAGTTCCTGTGGAGCAGCAAATTAAATTGACAAAGGACCGTTTAACTGGAGAAAAACGGTTTGTTTGTATGCATATGGAAACTAACAAAAGAAATAGGCAGCTTACTAAATGGTTAAAGTTAGAGGCTTAGGTACCTTATTTAGTGGGGGAAAGGGAGTGGGGAAGGAGAACAAATTAGAGATAAAGTCTGTGATATGTTTGTTTATGCAGGTGTGAGTGGTCTTTCTATCTTGTTCATGGCCATGAAGCTTTCCCAGAGAGGGGACTTATGGTACGTTTTCTCTTGGCCTCTCTCCTGGGAGTAGAGTCTCCAAAGTGGAAATTTATGACAGACTCATGTCTCAGAAGTTGTTGCTTTTGGTCAGATAAGTGAAGATCTGAGAAAACCTCTGTCTGCTGTTGAATCTCAAATCTTCAACTTAAGATAATCTTCATACCACCTATGGGGTTCCAAGTAGATCCCTACAGCTGCCAAAAAAAAATTCCACAGACTGGGTGGCTTAAAAAATAGAAATTTATTTTGTCACAGTTCTGCAGGCTACAAGTCCAAAACCAAGGCATTAACAGTGTTGGTTTCTTCTGAGACCTCATACCCTGGTTTGCATATGGCCTTTTCTCTTTGCATGCACATCCCTGGTGCTTCTCAATGTGTTCTAATCTCATATTATAAAGACACAAGACAGATTGAGTTAGGAGCTATCTTTATGGCCTCATTTTAAATTATTCACCTCTTTAAAGGTCTTATTTCTAAATATAGTCACATTTCGAGGTACTAGGGGTTAGGATTTCAACATGTGAATTTTGGGGGGACACAACTCAGCCCATAACACATATTATTTACTTTAATTCTCTGCTACCTACTGTCTCTCTCCCCCACTAATAAGCTCTTTGAGGGCAGGGAAATGCCTGACTTTATTGATCTCAACATGTAAAACAATTAGCAGTCATAGTTGACTATAGTTGGTGGACAATAAATATTTGTTGAATACCTACATGAATTGTTTCAATGAATAAATATGGATCTCTTAATGTTGAGTAGAACATTCACCACTAGAATAAATATAAGCATATATTACATGAAGAGTCAATGGAAGACAGAGAAAACTTACTTTCTCAAATATTTGGAAAAATTGTTTGGTGTCAAAAATGAAAGTAAATTTATTTTATTTTGAAAATGTTACTCATTAAATTACCATGTCAAAAATCTGTAAAAGTTTAAGAATATTCTTCAAGAACACAGCTAAATAGCTTACATAGGAAAACAAAGTCATATACTTAGCCAACTTCCTCTCTTGAAAGATATGTGAGATGATAAGGTATTAAAATGACCAGAATGGAGTAAAATTTTTTTATGGAATACTTGCTGAAGTGTGTGAGACTTAAATAGCATTTTGAAGGAATGAGGGAATTTACTATATAATTTCCAATTATATAGTAGTAAAATACAAAATAGAAAAGTCAGGAATAGCAGACAATAAAAGCTGGTAGGTGAAAGAGTGAGTTGCAGAATCTTGTAGCTCATGGTTAATATTTAATTTGAATTAGATCAACTATGTCTTTTCTAAAGGGAAAGTAGTTATATGTGGTCAATGTGTAAACATTGGAGATTTTAAAGTTAAGAAAGCAAGGGTTACTGCTTTTGTGATGTGCTAAGATTGTAAACCTAGACTGAAGTTATTATAACATTTGATATATTGTACAACTGGAAAAATGGAAGTGAAGAATTAGCTACCTCTTTTACTATAAGCTTTGGAAACTGGCTAAGTGGTTAATTGTGCTGCTGTTTACAGTGTGGGAGGAGCGAGTGAGGGGTCATTGTTTGGAGCAAGAAATAATGGTATTCTTTATTCACGTACAGTGGTTTTGTAAAATGGAAAGCAATATAAAGTAGAACTTTGAATTAAAACAAATCTAAATGAACAAAGAAGGCAGAGGTGTAAATTTCAGAGTCATTAGGGCAGAAATGGTCTCCTCATCAAGGAAAGGAGAGAAGGAAGAGCAAATTACCTAATACACAGGCTTCAAGAATGACCACATGCAATACAAATTACATGATTTTCAAGAGAATATGCTGTCACCAAAAAAACAGGAGAATTAGAACCAGATTGTGTCTTGGTTGAGGTACTTTAAATTATTTTCAGTGTGGAACAGGGTCAGATTTACTGGGGAGAAATGACTTCTTGCTTTTCCACCATCTGTGTTTTGGGGAACGGATTGGGGAGATGGCAGTTTGCTCTAAGCTCTAGTGGTATCAACTTAATTAAGAGGAAACAATCTACATTTTTATTAAGTGATGGTGTTTTGTGATTAAGATTTTTATTATGGAATATAAAAGTTGAATTTTCCTCTTTATCCTTATCATTGCCCTTGCTACCACCTCTAAAACTCATTCTTATCTAGAGCATTCTGGACTATTAACTGCCATAGGAAATAATTTGAGGAATGTTGAGGGAAACCTGACTCATATTCCAAGGTGTGGTTGGGCCATTCTCCACAAAGTATTTTAACATACAGACAATTTTGGCTAAGTTAACCTATAAAACAACTTTACATACACCAGGGACCCTAGAAAGGATGCCTGGAGAAGTATTGTTGAAGAGAGGTGAGCAGAACTTGAAGAAAAAAAAAAAAAACTTCAGCTACATCTTGGTAATTTATTTATTTATTTTTAGCCTCTTATCACCAAAAATGTAATAATAATAGTAGTAATAATAAAACAATGCTGGCACATAAAACTGTCCCTGAAAATAAGCCTAGACCAGTCATACCATTTTATATTTGTATTTCTGTGCAGAAGCAGCATAACACTGTGCATTAGTAGTATTTTTAGCTTTACAGGAGGCTATGCAAAACAGAGCATCTCTTCGGTTAGAAAGTTTTCCTCCAGGATCTCACAATTTTGTAGGTTGAAGAGTTTTCACACATCAAAACAACCAGTTCAACTCTAATGAACATGAAAAGAAACTTCTGGTGGTACTTTGACCTTTCTAACTAACTTGCCAACTCCTCCTCCCTTTTGTATCTAGGAGGCAAATTCTTGTATTTTCTCTATTTTCATCTGCTACTGTGAGAAATTAAGGTGAAAAGCAAACCCCGAATCCCAAGACACACTGGAAACTGATTCTGTTCTGTTTCCTTTTGGCCATAAGATTTCCCTGCTCATTTTCAGGAATAAACAGTTTCGGGAAGCAATCTTTACAGTTTTAATAGCTTGTGGCATTTGCAGTCTCTGAAGCCTGAACTTTTCTCTAAAGTTTCCTTTTCACCAGTTGGGGCTTTTGGATGTTGTCATTTGTGCTCTAAGCAAGATTTTCCTTCTACATTTCTCCTGGATTTTTTTTCTGAACCAGATACATTTATATCTATTCTGTGTCAGTCATCAACACAAAATAAAACATCAAAAATATTTCCAAGCTGTTTCTTCACAAACATGTAATCTACATATTTCTTTAAAATATTTCTGTCATTTGCCTACACATACATTTAATATAGGCATCCAGAGGTCACATATGAATTTTCTTTCTTACAGTGCTTAGACGATAGAACATTATATTACTTATATGGAAAAAATTCTGTAAGAAAAATATTTGGAGTGGACATAATTTTCTTCTCAATTCACAGTGTGCAATATCATCAAGAGAAGGTGTTTTGGTGAATTGAGGTATTTAAGTAATTTGTTTGTGGATGTGAGGACATGGACAGACATACAAATTATTTGACATCCTTGGAGAGAACAGTACTGCTTCTAGAATTCATACTTGGATTTCATTCTTTTGTAAAGATGCATCATTTCCAACTGTGTTCATTTATGCTTTCATGTGACAGTGAAAGCTTAACTTTTTTTCTCAGCTGAAGTCATACATAGGGAGGTTAATCTGAAGAGAAAAACACAGTATTTTTTAATGTTTTTTAATCAGTTGATTTGGACAAAGTTGCCTGAATTCACTTCATTACTTGAAAGGAATTACATTTACTTATTATGCTTTAACATTGTGACTCTGCTATTCTAGGAATATAGCCATTCTTTTAGACCTGGATTATGTATTTGGTTGTAGAGCTCTCTAAACATAGTATTTTTGGTTATGAAGAGATAATAATCAGAAAGTCACTTAAAGTTAGGTAGGGTAGTTCTTACCTCGAAACAATGTTTCATAGGCCAATATTTTAACTACTCATGTGGTGTACAACTTTTCTAACAGAGAAAATATAAAGTATATATATATATATATAAAGTAGTATATATAAAGTATATATATAAAACAGTGGGATTTGAGCATATGTATAATATACACATATACAGATATATATAATAAAGTGAGATCTAAACAGATAGATGTATATATCTGTATCTCTATCTGTATTCTTTTGTGTTTAAATTCCACTACTTTATATTTTCTGTGGGGACCTAGTCTTCTCAATTAGAAGAAGCTGAGTTTTACATAAATTTAAAGTATCCAGGACTTAGTTTTGTAAAAATTTTAACTAGTCCTGTTTTTTATAGTGCATAGAAGTTCACTGGAGGGCCGTAAGAAATAAAAAGAAAAATGGTGCAAAAATGAGTCAGGTAAATGATAAAAAGAAGATGCTGATTTAGAATAAATTTCTTTTAAGTGCAAAGACCAGCCAAGAGGAAAGGAAATGACCATCATTAATATATAGAGGAAATGAGGAATGTGGAAAACTGTAGTTTTTCATGAGATGATGAAATGACGCATGCAAAAATTCTCATAAATTTAAAGAAGGATTTTTCCTTGTTGTATTAAAAGCTGAAGAATGCATTAGTGTGCTTCCAAAAAAGAGAACTGAACATCAGTCTGAAAGTGTTGGCCTTGGGGATGACCACAGGTAAGTTTTCTTAAGACCTGGAGGCCACTTTTAGTTTTTAAAGTGACAGATTTCTAGGATGAGCAAGGTGTCCTATTTTTCAGCCTGATTATAAGCTTCTTGCTGGCAAGTTACTAATCTTTTCATCTTAGCCACAGCAAATAACGCACAGACTTTATATTTCCTTCCTGCTTCCACTCTTATGCCCCAAGCATACTATCTACATGGCAGCAAAATTGTCTTTAAAAATGCAGTTCTTGTTACATTTTTCTTCTATTTAAAACATTCTTATGGTGTTTTAGTTCACATAGAATAAACTTGAAGTTCCTTATCATGGTGTATTACTGGTTCCTTCCGAGACTCAGTTCACACCTTGCTCTCCAGGACTTATTCTGCAATATCCCAGACAGTGTTCCTTTCTTCCTTGATTATTCCACATTTGTTCCCGTCTCTTGGTCACCAGCTGTTTTACCACCTGAAACATTTTCCTGACACATAATTTTATAGCTGTCTACTTCTTTTGATAAAGCTTTGCGATGTCACATCCTTGAGAGACCCTTCAACTTGGGGGTGATGTGGTTAAGTCAGTGTCTAGAGTATGAATTGGTTTCACTCCAATATCCCAAACTTGATTGCTTATTTCTCTACTTAACAAACAAACAAATAAACAAACAAATCAGCCAGCTCTAAGGGAAAGGGGGGGTCCTTATCGGTTAGGATTAAAGTATTTAATCTCAGCACTCAGAAAATTTCCTGGCACAAAGTAGGTTCTGATCCTATATTTTGTGAATTAATGGGTAAGAGCAAAGCACGTGCTCAAAAATTATTTGGTAAAAAGAACTCAAAAATAGACCCAGGACTTTCCAGCTTCCGTTTTCTGACTAAGTGCTTGCGAAAATAATCATCTTAAAACTTGGCTTTCCAATTCTGTACAATTCTGTCAGTCGGACAGTCAGTCATTCTGACAGCCAACTGGTATTTTTAATAGCACTTAAGTATCAGACTAGGACTATTGGGGCGGGGGGTGAACAGGCCAAGAGGGAGAATCACTGCCTCAGGAAGCTTCTATTCTAACAGGAGAGCAAACTGGAATATATGCAGACAAAGAATATAATGACATCAGAAAAAAGGGGCCATGCAGGGATAGGTCAGGGACTCTGGATTTTAAGTTTCCTATAAAGCCATTGTGAGGTTGAAAATGGAAAAGTGAAAATACTGAGCTGTACTTTAGAAAGATGACACTAGCACTAACTAGATTGTTAATGCTATTATGCTGCCATCGTATTTGTCTCTTCATCAAAAATGTGAGAATTCAGTGACTTGAGAATAATGTTTGATTAGTTTTGATTTTCAAAAATTTACTTAGACCTGTTTCTTAAATATGTCCTGGCTGCCCGTTGTAATCTGGTGAGTCTGATCTTTACAACTTGTCCATTTCCAGTTTTGTCTGTCTTGTCCTAATTATAACAAAGTTAAAAAACATTTTATATCTGGAGAGTATTTTTAATATATTTTCTGAGACAGTTTTTAAATAAAAGCCCAGTTGGAAAGTAATGACCGAAGTAGTTTTGAAAACACAAAGTATCCTATATCTTTAAATTTCAGTTTTAATTGGTTGAATTCTGTATCTGTTATATTTTCATTTCAAAAATGAAGTGGAGGATTATGACAATTCAAACAAGAGAACTTTTACAAATTTAATCATCTGAAGAACTGTGTTACTTCTTTAAACTCAATTCTCCAATGGCAAATTGCTTATATATTTATAACCGCATTAAGACTAATATTTTAATTATTTAATATTAAGACTTGAATTAGGTCAGTCATTTTCCTTATTTATTTATTTAACCAATGAATTACTTTCTTCAACAAAACTTTAGCTCTGTCAGAGAATGAAGCAGTGCAACTCTGGTTAAAACAGATAATGCTACGCTGTATTGTGCACTTGAAAGTTGCTAAGAAAGTAGGTGTTCTCACCACACAACAGAAAATGGTAATCATGTGAGATGATGGGATATTATCTGTTGTGTGTCATATAATTTCTGGTCAGTGCAATATTGTGTGTCACTCACAAGAACCAAGTTGTGCTTAGCCATGAATATGTAATTGACTCTAAAAGCATCTGTTAAGATTGGACTTGTTCCTGTTTTTCCCTTTTCCTTCTTTCTTTCTAAAATCTACCAGCAGCTTCTTACAGGAAGATATGACTATTTTCCTGTAGAGAATTTTGTCTATTTTAATTTCAGACTTAATTTTTGAAATGTGTCTTAAGTAGATTGTTGTCTGAAGAATATTTGGAAATAGCTGAAATTCTTAAGCTGCATAGAATTAGTTTTAAATTGGCAATATGTATTATTTAATGATATTAAACCTTTGACCTTAGTTGTGGACTTTGATTCATGTTACCTGGGAGTTAAACAGCATTGTAGGGAATGGAATTTTTGTTTCATTTTATTTTAATATTAAGCTTCTATTTTCAAAAATTGGGGCAATAACATGATAAGAAATGGAATATAAGAGACCATAATGTACTTTAATAATAGTCACATAGCCTGTACTCAAAAGTAAGATATGTATTACATAAAAATAATCAGCATACAGATAATTTTGTTTTTAAAACATATACTGAGAAGATTATATATTTAAAGTCTATCTCAGTATTCATACAAGTTTGGTAAATTGATTGCATAAGAAAAGAGGAAATACTTTAGTTTATATTCCCTCTGTTTTTCTCTTTCATATTTCTTCCTTTTCATTTCTCTTAAGTTTAAAAATTAATTGTTGCTTTCTTGATTAAGAAATATCTATGTATTTATTTGGGATTCAACTAGTTTTAAAAATCCTAATTATTTTATTCTTCCTATGACTTTCTTTGAAGATTTTATTTTTGCTTTTATTTTTAATTGTTCCAACTGGACCCTGTCTCAGAGAGGAAAAGATAGATTCATTGATTGTCAAATAAGAGTTCTTTTGAACCGATTCTCCCCTGAAGGTAAACATGACTTGGTGGTTTTTAGAATTAATTCAAAGTTTCTGATACGGTATTGATGAGACTTCCCTCAACAATACAAAAGCTATTGCAAGTGATTTTAGATTATGACTCACAGAACCCTAATAACTGCTTGACCTCAGGTTTTTTTTTTTTGTAACCATAAATCGCACTCAGAGGGGCATAAAGCATACAGGTGACTGAAAAGCCTGGTTTAGGATAGAGTTCAGGATGAGGCTCAGGGTTTATACTGCAAAATGAACTCCAAGTTGTTCTTGAAACCTGCCCTTCCCTGTGCCATGTCTTGATGAGTCCACTTTGTCCAATCTTCAGAAATGCAACTTTTTTTTTTTTTACTGCTACTGTGTGATAGCATTGTTTGTATTTGTCACTGTCATTTGGACTTCCTGCTCTGCTTTTCTTAGTTACATTCTATTGTGTGAAAATGTACTAAGGAAAGTCAGGAATGGGAAAATGAACCAGGGTTGTGAAGCCTTGGGCTTGATTTTGACTCTACCAGAGGGCAGCTATTTAAGAAAAAGTGGAAGAAAATATCAGCCCCATCTACTATGTGTTTCTGGACAGTCATATGAGAAAATTAATATGAATGGGCAATGTAACTTAAAGAGCTGTAGGCAAAACTAGTCTTAGTATTTGCACTATGATCATTTTTTTCCTGCAATCTTGTGAGGGGCAGAAACTCAAAAAACTTTCTCAGAGCAGCTTTGTTTTTGATTTCCAGAGACAGCTACTCCATTTCCTCTTCATTTCTACATAATGAAATTTTGATCAGGGAGGTCATGTTGTCACTGTGTCATTTGACTATAGCTGTGCAAACCACCTCCAAAATGCAGCGCTTAAAACAACAAATCATTTATTATAATAGCTCTCAAGTTCTGAGTTTGGGGTTTGGCTGATCTCCGGTGCCCTCACTCATATCCAGGGGCTGAATGATACGGGCTGGCCTCGTCTGGGCTCTGCTCTGAGTGTCCTTCATCTTTTTTTCTGGGACCAACAAGCAAAGTTGAGTATGTCTACCTCATGGCAACAGCAGAAGGGCAAGAGTGAGCAAGCTTGATCTTGCAGACCTCTTTCATGCTTCTACTTAGGTACAGATGCTAACATTCCATTGGCCAAAGCAAGCTACTTGGCTAAGCCCAGGGTCAGGAAATTATACATATCACCATTCCACGTAGGATGCTGCAAGGTAGGTGGTAAAGGATGGAAATAGGAGAGAGAGACAAATTGGGGTCATTTGCAATTTACTACAGTCACCTCCTTAGAGTACTATTTTCCAAAATGAGACAATTGGATATGTGCACATGATTGTGTAGACATACAATATAGTCATATATATTAAGAACAAAAGTAATCTTGTGATGAACATGATGAACACATTTTTTTTTCTTATTTTTAAATTTTCAACCAACTTAGAGTTATCAACTCCAAGTATTAGCTGTTAACACATAAAGTGTAGATTGTATAGTTAGATGATACCAAATAATATAAACATTAAAATCCTAGGTAGTAAAATACACACACACACACACACACACACACACACACACACACACACACTTCTCTTTCCAAGTTGAGCCATATTTTGAAATTTATAACATCAGATTAACATCCTAAATCAAACATCAATATAGAAAACAGAAAGTAATAATAACTAATATTGCTGTTATCTTCTACGCATGCATGTTATAAATGTATTTTTGTGTTCATTATAGTTCTTATACTTGATAATTTGGAAGAACTTCTTAACTGTTCACATGGTTTCTTATTTCCAGAAGATATTTTAGCAGAATAAATTCACTTTATAGCACTCCTTATAACATTTCATCTGATTTAAATTGTATTTATCTTTGCTAAATCAGACATGATTTTTGAGATTACATTGCTATTCTAAAGGTATTAAAATATAACTTAATAGTCTGTTTTAGTAACTATTTTTGCTTTTCTCTAAATGTGTTCTTGCCAACGTATTTTGCATTTCTATTCCAATTGACTTTGCAGAACCTGACATCATTAGAGAGGGAAGGCTGATAATTATTCTCCAGGGCACACTTTGTCATATTTATGCTTCATTCAGCCCATTAGGAAATAAAATTGTATTTGGTTTTAGCATGTCCATCATTTTCTTTTATGTATATTTGTGTGTGTGAAGTAGTAATTCTAGTAGCTCAAATTTGAACTCATACATTGTCATAGAAATCATTTAAAACCAAACTACTTTTGGCCTATTTGGAATACAGCAAGGATGCTGACGTAACCATCTAAAGGAGGCTAATAAAGTATAGGTAAAATACATGTAGACAAGGTTTGTTTCTTTAGGGAGCAGCAGAGGTCAGATTAGTTTAAGAAAAAAAAGTATAAGCCTCAGTTGACAAGATCTAGTTTTAACACTTATCTGCACTGTGATCTTGAGGAAGCCACAATCTTTTGATTTTCTGTTTCCTGATCCAAGAAATGAAGACAATAATAAGCAGCTTCTCAGTCTTATACCTTTTGGGAACGATTAACTCAAATATCAGGGAAGTGTTAAGCAAGTTTAATGTAATACATTTACAACCCGCTACAGTAGAAATTGAGTTAGGAGCTTGTAGTTATTATTGGGAGCAATAGAAACTAAGGAATAAGCTAGTGATTCAAACAGTTTTAATAAAATGGAAGTATCCTCTAAGTTTCAGATGCCTGACTAGTCAGTGACACCATGGAAACCCTCACAGCAGAAAAAGAGCTGCATCCCTTGACCTTATGAGAAAAAGGAGACACATTTTTCATGAAAACGTGTTGAAAATTTTGTCTCTGAAAGTTTATATGTTGGTTATAGACTTAATGTGTGTTATAATGCATAAAGAATCACATACACACAGAGGCACATTTAGTGATTTTTAAAGGAGGAAGACATTTCAGTTGTGGAAACAGCTCTGAAAAGGTACAAATATAGGTATGAAGAAGGTTTGCACAGGGAATCTTTTTTTCTGAAGCATAGATTAAGGTTTAGAAAGTAAAACAATTTTTAGACAGTGTGAGAGGAAACAGGCAATGCTTATAAGTCTCTGACCAAGTAATTTCAGTGATAAAAGAGTGTCTGAGTCAAATTTATCTGGCAGTAGCCTTACAAATAGATTGTATGGGATGGAGAATGAAGGATGATCAGCATAATGTTGAGAGTTATAGGGTGAGAAGGAGCTATAGGAGTGAAGAGGGGAGAGGACACATTCGAGGGTCATTTCCAAAGAGATGACTAGATGACCCACCGGATTAAAAACATGGAGGAGAAAGAACGGTTAAAATGTTTAGCTTTTTAGTTAAGTACATGGAATACATGTGCTCATACACTTATTTAAACTGTTTTTGCACACATGTTTCTTAAATCAATGCGGAGGTATAATTTACATACAAAAAATAAAAATACTTTTCTGAAAGGGCCAGTAGGCAAAAAGAGAGCAACCTTGTAAAATGCTGTACTGTAACTAAGAAAGATGAAAACTGAAAATAGACATTAGCATTGAAAGAATTTGGTTTAATAGCTATCCTAATAATATTGTGAGAAGCCTTTTTTTTAATTGAAGTATAGCTGATTTACAATGTTATGTTAGTTTCTCGTGTACAGCAAAGTGATTCAGTTATATATATATATATATATATATATATACATATATATATATATATATGTATATATATATATTCTTTTTCATATTCTTTTCCACTATGGTTTATTACAGGATATCGAATATAGTTTCCTGTGCTAAGCAATAGGAACTTGTTGTTTATCCATTTTTGTAATTTTTTACTATGTAATTAATAGCTATGAAATCAGTGCCAAATTTCCAATGAGAAAATATTTAGTCATTTTCTTTTAAGAGTAGATTCTGTTCAGCTGTGAAAGATTAATAAACAGAAACCTCAATGAAATAGAGCGGGGAGACCACAAGGGGGAGCTCTCATGCCCTATGACAATGACAGAAGCCAACAGGAAGAAGTAATATTCCGTTCTTTCTTGGCGAGGACTCAACCAATGAAAAACCATGGACTCATTGTTTACTATATCCCTCCCTCCCAACCTCCTTTTCCTCTCTATAAAAGAGTTCTCCTTCCCTTGCCATGCAGGGACTTGCACGTGGCTCACCATGTTTGCAGACCCTAAATTATAATTCTCTGCTGATCCTGAATAAACTCATTATTGCTAGATAAACATCTGGAAGCCTATTTGTTTCAGGTCAACATTTTGGTGGCCTCTAAGAGGACCAGAAAAGACTCTTGATGTCTCCAAGGCTAGTGAGCAAACAGGTTCAGTACCACAATTGAGCACATTGTCCCTCACTGCTTTTCTCGCTGACCCTGGAGTTTGAAGGTACTTCTTTCTACCAGTTCTGAGTTCACACCCTCTTTGCATTTGAAGTTCTCCTGGTTTTACTCAGGATCTATTTAAAATTTTCCTCTTTCTGCTTAAGGTCTTGATCTGTATACCAGCACTCATTTGACACTTGAGTCTGATCTTGAGGTCAGACTTTTTCAACCAAAGCTGGGTGAAAATGCCTTTGGCATGGTTCCTTTGGGAAGAAGCTACTTCAAATGAGACTGTGCCAGTTCAGCCTTTGGCTTAGTCCTTTGAAGGGCTATTACCTGAAAACTGGCTAAGACAACATTTGGTATGGCTATCCTGGGACCAATCAGTTTCCTTTGAATTTTCTGGGATTGGCCTGCAAGCTGTTTGAATTGAGTCATTTGTGCTCTGAGCTGTTTGAAAACTGTTCTTTACTCTGGAGGAAAAACCTCAAGAAAATGGGAGTTATTTAAGTATTTTGAGGGCAACAATCTTAAGGGACTTCAGGTGATTTTATTGAAAAAAACCCTGCAGGCCTTTCTCATGCTCATTTCTAGTAAATGGGCCTACTCGACCAAAGACAATTTAGAATATCAATGACCAGCACAGGCGTTAGCAGAAGCAGGTGTGAGGGCTGTGCTGCTGAGATGCTGGGGATCCTGGAAGACCCCCGTCCTGAGGAAAGGGAAGTTGGAGACTGAGTTGGTCCCCACACTGATGCTCCCGGTGAAGGGACAGAGCAGAGAAGACCGTGTGGCTGACAGGGCCTTAGTGCTCTGGCTGGGTGTCAGGCCTGTGCCTCTGAGGTGGGAGAGCTGAGTTCAGGACATCGGTCAACCAGAGACCTCCCGGCTCCACGTAATATCAAATGGCAAAAGCTCTCCCAGAGAACTCCATCTCAAAACTAAGACCCAGATCCACTCAACGACCAGCAAGCTCCAGTGCTGGACACCCTATGTCAAACAACTAGCAAGACAGGAACACAATCTCACCCATTACCAGAGAGTCTGCCGAAAATCATAATAAGGTCACAGACACCTCAAATATACCACCAGACGTGGACCTTCCCAGCATAAAGACAAGATCCAGACTCATCCAACAGAACAAGGGCACTAGTCCCTTCTACCAGGAAGCCTACTCAACCCACTGAACCAACTTTAGCCACTGGGGGCAGACACCAAAAAGAATGGGAACTATGAACATGCAGCCTGTGAAAAGGAGACCCCAAACACAGTAAGTTAAGCAAACTGAGAAGACAAAGAAACACACAGCAGATGAAGGAGCAAGGTAAAAACCCACCAGACCAAACAAACGAAGAGGAAATAGGCAGTCTACCTGAAAAAGAATTCAGAGTAATGATAGTAAAGATGATCCAAAATCTTGGAAATAGATTGGAGAAAATACAAGAAACATTTAACAAGGATCTAGAAGAACTAAAAAGCAAACAAACAATGATGAACAGCACAATAAATTAAATTAAAAATTCTCTAGAAGGAATCAATAGCAGAATAACTGAGACAGAAGAACGGAAAAGTGACCTGGAAGATAAAATAGTGGAAATAACTACTGCAGAGCAGAATAAAGAAAAAAGAATGAAAAGAATTGAGGACAGTCTCAGAGACTTCTGGGACAACATTAATCGCACAAATGTTCGAATTATAGAGGTCCCAGAAGAAGAAGAGAAATAAAAAAAAGACTGAAAAAATATTGGAAGAGATTATAGTTGAAAACTTCCCTAATATGGGAAGGGAAATAGTTAATCAAGTCCAGGAAGCACAGAGAGTCCCATACAGGATAAATCCAAGGAGAAACATGCCAAGACACATATTAATCAAACTATCAAAAATTAAATACAAAGAAAAAATATTAAAAGCATCAAGGGAAAAACAACAAATAACCTGAGGGAATCCACATAAGGTTAATAGCTGCACTTTCAGCAGAAATTCTGCAAGCCAGAAGGGAGTGGCAGGACATATTTAAAGTGATGAAAGGGAAAAACCTACAACCAAGATTACTCTACTCAGCAAGGGATCTCATTCAGATTCAAGGGAGAAATTAAGAACTTTACAGACAAGCAAAAGCTAAGAGAATTCAGCATCACCAAACCAGCTTTACAACAAATGCTAAAGGAACTTCTCTAGGCAAGAAACACAAGAGAAGGAAAAGACCTACAACAACAAACCCAAAACAATTAAGAAAATGGCAATAGAAACATACATATGGATAATTACCTTAAATGTAAATGGATTAAATGCTCCCACCAAAAGACACACACTGGCTGAATGGATAAAAAAACAAGACCTGTATATATGCTGTCTACAAGAAACCCATTTTAGACCTAGGGACACATACAGTCTGAAAGTAAGGGGATAGAAAAAGGTATTCCATGCAAACGGAAATCAAAAGAAAGCTGGAGTAGAAATTCTCATATCAGAAAAAATAGACATTAAAATAAAGACTATTACAAGAGACAAAGAAGGACACTACATAAAGATCAAGTGATCAATCCAAGAAGACGATATAACAATGGTAAATATTTATGCACTCAACATAGGAGCACCTCAATACATAAGGCAAATACTAACAGCCATAAAAGGAGAAATTGACAGTAACACAATCATAGTAGGGGACTTTAACACCCCACTTTCACCAATGGACAGATTATCCAAAATTAAAATAAATAAGGAAACACAAGCTTTAAATGATACATTAAACAAGATTGACTTAATTGATATTTATAGGACATTCTATCCAAAAACAACAAAATACACTTTCTTCTCAAGTGCTCACGGGATATTCTCCAGGAGAGATCATATCTTGGGTCACAAATCAAACCTTGGAAAATTTAAGAAAAAATCATATCAAGTATATTTTCCAACGACAAAGCTATGAGACTAGATATCAATTAAAGGAAAAAATCTGTAAAAAAAATAAATACATGGAAGATAAACAATATACTAGTAAATAACCAAGATATCACTGAAGAAATCAAAGAGGAAATCAAAAAATACCTAGAAACAAATGACAATGAAAACACGATGACCCAAAACCTATGGGATGCATCAAAAGCGGTTCTAAGAGGGAAGTTTATACCAATACAATCCTACCTCAAGAAATAAGAAACATCTCAAATAAACAACTTAACCTTACACCTAAAGCAATTAGAGAAAGAAGAACAAAAAAACACCAAAGTTAGCAGAAGGAAAGAAATCATAAAGATCAGATCAGAAATAAATGAAAAAGAAATGAAGGAAACAATAACAAAGATCAATAAAACTACAAGCTGGTTCTTTGAGAAGATAAACAAAATTGATAAACCATTAGCCAGACTCATCAAGAAAAAAAGGGAGATTCAAATCAATAAAATCAGAAATGAAAAAGGAGAAGTAACAATGACACTGCAGAAATACAAAGGATAATGAGAGATTACTGCAAGCAAGTTTATGCCAATAAAATGGACAACTTGGAAGAAATGGACAAATTCTTAGAAAAGTACAACCTTCCGAGACTGAACCAGGAAGAAATAGAAAATATACACAGACCAATCACAAGCACTGAAATTGAGACTGTGACTAAAAATCTTCCAACAAGCAAAATCCCAGGATCAGAGGGCTTCACAGGTGAATTGTATCAAATATTTAGAGAAGAGCTAACACCTATCCTTCTCAAACTCTTCCAAAATATAGCAGAGAGAGGAACATTCCCAAACTCATTCTACAAGGCCACCATCACCCTGATACCAAAACCAGACAAAGATGTCACAAAGAAAGAAAACTACAGGCCAATATCACTGCTGAACATAGATGCAAAAATCCTCAGCAAAATACTAGCAAACAGAATCCAAAAGTACATTAAAAGGATCATACACCATGATCAAGTGGGCTTTATCACAGGAATGCAAGGATTCTTCAATATATGCAAATCAATCAATGTGATAAACCATATTATCAAATTGAAGGAGAAATACCATATGATCATCTCAATAGACGCAGAAAAATCTTTCTACAAAATTCAACACCCATTTATCATAAAAACCCTCCAGAAAGTAGACATAGAGGGAACTTACCTCAACATAATAAAGGTCATATATGACAAACCCACAGCCAACATCATTCTCAATGGTGAAAAACTGAAACCATTTCCACTAAGATCAGGTACAAGACAAGATTGCCCACTCTAACCACTATTATTCAACATAGTTTTGGAAGTTTTAGCCACAGCAATCAGAAAAGAAAAACAAATAAAAGGAATCCAAATTGGAAAAGAAGAAGTAAAGCTGTCACTGTTTGCAGATGACATGATACTATACATAGCGAATCCTAATGATGCAACCAGAAAACTCCTAGAGCTAATCAATGAATTTGGTAAAGTAGCAGGATACAAAATCAATGCACAGAAATCTCTTGCATTCCTATACACTAATGATGAAAATTCTGAAAGAGAAATTAAGGAAACACCCCCATTTACCACTGCAACAAAAAGAATAAAATACCTAGGAATAAACTTACCTAAGGAGATAAAAGACATGTATGCATAAAACTATAAGACACTGATGAAAGATATTAAAGATGATACAACAGATGGAGAGATATACCATGTTCCTGGATTGGAAGAATCAACATTGTGAAAAAGACTATCCTACTCAAAGCAATCTACAGATTCAATGCAATCCCTATCAAACTACCAATGACATTTTTCACAGAACTAGAAGAAAAAATTTCACACTTTGTATGGAAACACAAAAGACCCCGAATAGTGAAGGCAATCTTGAGAAAGAAAAATGGAGCTGGAGGAATCAGACTCCCTGACTTCAGACTATACTCAAAGGTACAGTAATCAAGACAATATGGTACTGACACAAAAACAGAAATATAGATCAAGGGAACAGGATAGAAAGCCCAGAGATAAACCCACAAACATATAGTCACCTTATCTTTGATAAAGGAAGGAAGAATATTCAATGGAGAAAAGACAGTCTCTTCAATAAGTGGTGCTGGGAAAACTGGACAGCTACATGTAAAAGAATGAAATTGGAACACTCCCTAACACCGTACACAAAAATAAACTCAAAATGGATTAAAGACCTAAATGTAAGGCCAGACACCATCAAACTCTTAGAGGAAAACTTAGGCAAAACACTCTTTGACATAAATCACAGCAAGATCCTTTTTGACCCACCTCCTAGAGAAATGGAAATAAGAACAAAAATAAACAAATGGGACCTAATGAAACTTAAAACCTTTTGCACAGCAAAGGAAATCATAAACAAGATGAAAAGACAACCCTCAGAACGGGAGAATATATTTGCCAACGAAGCAACTGACAAAGAATTAATCTCCAAAATATACAAGCAGATTATGCAGCTCAACGTCAAAAAACAAACAACCCAATCCAAAAATGGGCAGAAGACCTAAATAGACATTTCGCCAAAGAAGATATAGAGATTGCCAAGAAACACATGAAAGGATGCTCAACATCACTAATCATTAGAGAAATGCAAATCAAAACTACAATGAGGTATCACCTCACACAAGTCAGAATGGCTGTCATCAAAAATCTACAAACAATAAATGATGGAGAGGGTGTGGAGAAAAGGGAACCCTCTTGCACTGTTGGTGGGAATGTAAATTGTTACAGCTACTATTGAGAACAGTGTGGAGGTTCCTTAAAAAACTAAAAATAGAACTACCATATGACCCAGCAATCCTACTATTGGACATATACCCTAAGAAAACCGTAATTCAAAAAGAGTCATGAACCACAATATTCATTGCAGCTCTATTTATAATAGCCAGGACATGGAAGCAAGCTAAGTGTCCATCGACAGATGAATGGATAAAGAAGATGTGGCACATATATACAATGGAATATTACTGAGCCATAAAAGAAATGAAATTGAGTTATTTGTAGTGAGGTGGATGGACCTAGATTCTGTCATACAGAGTGAAGTAAGTCAGAAAGAGAAAAACAAATACCGTATGCTAACACATATATATGGAATTTTAAAAAAAACAAACAAACAAAATGGTTCTGAGGAACCAAGGGGCAGGATAGGAATAAAGACGCCGAAGTAGATAATGGACTTGAGGACACGGGGAGGGGGAAGGGTAAGCTGGGACGAAGTGAGAGAGTAGCATGGACATATATACACTACCAAATGTAAAATAGATAGCTAGTTGGAAGCAGCCGCCTAGCACAAGGAGATCAGCTCGGTGTTTTGTGACCACCTAGAGGGGTGGGATAGGGAGTGTGGGAGGGAGATGCAAGAGGGAGGAGATATGGGGATATATGTATATGTATAGGTGATTCACTTTGTTATAAAGCAGAAGCTAACACACCATTGTGAAGCCATTATACTCCAATAAAGATGTTTTAAAAAATACATATATATATAAATCTCAAAAAAAAAAATATATCAATGACCATTATGGGGACCTTTTGAAATTTCCAAACTTAATTTACTTAAAAATGAATTTGACTCCAATTGCTCAAAAATGTCCAGAACTGAATGGAGTACTTATTTCAAATGGCATGTTGAGGCTTCCCAATGTTTTCAGGAGTCTAAAATTGCCGCTCCACAAAACAAGACTTAGGTTATCTGAGGAAACAGTTAAATTGGCCCCCAAAGCCTCAGGCTCCTCTTCCTTGGCTTCTTTGTCCCAGCCTCCTCCTCCTGCACCATCTTGTCTCTCTCCCTCAGCTCCTCATGGTCAGATGCTGTGTCCACGGCCCTCTTCCTAAACTCCTTCCCAGCCACAAGGCAGGAGCCATTCCTAAAATGCAGGTTTTTATATGTTCCTGACCAGATAGTTATATATTACAATCAATAAAAATTGGATTCTTAAACACCATTCAAAATGATTTCTCATCTACCCACATTCTTAGCTTGAAGGCATCTATTCACTCATTAATTTAGACACCCAATAATTATTGAACAAGGTACCACAAGAAAAGTCATTGTCCTAAAATGTAGAGGGGTACTGACCAGAGGACCTGTGAACTCAGAACATGGAAACATATAGTGAGAAGCAGGAACCCAGGAAGGGTGGAGATCTCAAGGACCAGCCTTTGATCAGATGTTTCCAGACTGAATTTCACAGGTCCTTACAATTTCAACAAGTGACCAAAATCTAGGGGTCCTGCATATTGGGTTCTCAACCTTCCATACTGCTAAGTAAGAAATTAAAAACAACAGACTACCCTTATTATAACTATTATTTTATAAAAGGAATTTTAAGTAGGAAAAAAAAAGACAAGGCAAGTTATCTCAAAATAGGAGACCTTTTCTGAGTTAAATTTATTGAGATTTATGATGATTTTCTATCATTCTTTTTTTTTTTTTTTTTGCAGGTATGTGAAAAGACTTCATATGAACAGGAGATGGGAATGTGGGAAACCACCATTCTGGTACCTAGCAAACCTTGTGTTTAGGAAGAACATTTGGTAGAACTTTCAGAATCCTGTCCTTTGTCACATCTGTGTGTTCACACATCCATTCTGTGAGCATTTAGTGAATGCCAACTCAGGACAGGCCCTGAGAATGTAAAAAAATCGAAGTAGAGAAGAAGCAGCCCCAAGAAGCCACAAACACCACCCTGCCTCCTGTCTGCTCACATCCTGATGGGGAGACAGGAACGAGATAAATTCATGGAGCCAAAGAAAGTGGGATGACAGCATGGTCATGAGCACAAGTGGTCCCACCTTGGCTCTTCATCTAGAAGCAACGGGGGCATAAGGACAAATATATTAAATACTGAGTCCAGGGCTCAACCTAGATTTTAATATTAGGTATTAGAGGTTTATCTGACAGTTGCTCTTAGTCTTTATTGCAGCATTAGATGCAAGCAGTTTAAATTTTCCAATAATCACACAGGCTGACAGCAAAGACCACTGTCCCTGGCCCTGTCTCTCCAACCATGGCTCCAGTTTCCTTGATTCAACCACCACCAGCTCTATTTGTGATTTCTTCTGGAATTTACCTCTATATTTATAAATAACATGCTTCTGGGTCATATTCTGATCTGTCCATTGAGCATATTAACTCTTGTAGTTGGCAGAATAATGTTCCTCAAAGATGACCATAGCCTATTCCTGGAACGTGTGAGCATGTCACCTTTCATTCTAAAAGGGACTTTACAGGTGTGATTTCCTTGAGGATACTGAGATGTGGGAGACTAACCTGGGTTATCCAGGCTGGTCCAATATAACCAGCAGGTTCTTACAAAGGATGGAGCAGGGAAGAGTCAGAACACACAGATGTAACAAAGAAATCAGAGGTTGAAGTGATGTACTTTGAAGGTGAAGGAAGGTGTCAAAATCCAAATCATGCAGGCAGCCTCTAGTTACTGGAAAAGGCAAGGACACAGATTCCCTTAGAGCCTCCAGAAGGAAGACAGCCTACCTGACACCTTGATTTTAGCCCAGTGAGAACCATTTAGACTTCTAAACCCCAGAACTGTAAGATAAGACATGTACATTGTTGTAGGCCTCTGGCTTTGGGATAATTTGCTACTGAAGAAACAGGAAAGTAATACAGCTCCATGATATTTCCCTAAACTGACACCTGTCACCCCCAAGAAACATAAATGCCCCTTTTTCTTTTTCCCAATTTAGTTTCTCTGGGTTTTCAGTTAAAAGTCAACATTACAGCTATGTAAATATTTTTCACTGAGAAAACAGAGAAATATGATTGCATTTTTTGTGTTGTACAGTTGTTTTTCTTCAGTGAATAATTACCTTATTTTTTTCCATGCACTTACGGGAATTGTAAAAGCTACAGTTCATGTGTAACACTCCCTTCTCTTTTCCACATGGTCCATACATCAGACAGCTTTTTATGCCAAAGCATAAAAAGATCCCGAATGAGTTGCTGGCCTTACAGTAAAACAATTAGATGCTCCCACTTCAGTTATTAATCATTAAGGTGAGGGAAACTTTTGAATATGACAAGTGTAGATGTGATAGATGGAATGGACATTGGAAAAGCAACTATCTTCTACTAGCTAAGACACTGAATGAAAAAGAAAAAAGGTTGATGTTCAATGATAGTGCTCAAGAGATGACCAAGTGCCTAAGTTACTATTTTACACTTAAATTCACCATGAGAAATTTCATGTAAATGTTTAAAGAGAAGACTTGAAAATGTGTGACGGATTTGGGTGCCATAATATTCATCTTACACCCTTTAACCAAACACAACTTCTTCCTGAGTCAAAAAACTAATCACGTGGCAGGTATCTCTCATAATGCTCAGGTTTCACCCACCTCTCAGCCTATAACCATCATCTTCAGACATTATAATTGAGGGATAATGTTTCCTCCTTTGTGACATCACAACTGTTAATTTAAGAAGTAGAGGTTTCCAGTGCAAATCGAATTCTCAGATCAAATGCTCTCTGATGTATGCCTTTTTTTTTTTTTTTCTTTTTTTGAAAACTCCAAGGACAGTCCAATTTATAATCAGACCATAGCTATTTTGGACACTGCCTTAACATCACCCATGTGTATAAGTCAAGCCCAAACTGAAGAGCTTCGTAAAGTGGTTAACACTTTGCAAGCTAAATTTCTACTGACATCTACATAACCATTGGGGCTGAACCCACAAAGGTACAGATTGATGCATCAACAACTTTATGCAAGCTTGCACAACACCCTTTAAAACTAGAAATTAAAGAAAAAATAAAACCAGTATTTGAAAGCCTTGTAGAGGATCATCATACCTTGCACCTATCTATGTAATAATCATATCCTCCCATAAAGAAACCCATCTGAAAAGGCTATTGAAGTATTAAGCACCCCAGGGCCATAACGAAATAGTCACACTACACTTCCTTGTGGTATTGAATGTAAATGCTATTTTATCTTCTGTGCTACATTATAATTGTTGACCTATGTTATAGCTTCTGTAGTCTCCTTCAGGTAAATAGTCGATACATGTTTGCTCTTTCCTGGGAACATCAGCAGTGTATCCAGATCATTCAGTATCCATTTCCTTTATACAAGATAAAGAATTATTTGAGTTCCTAAAAACTTAAGTAACCTTATGTGGATGGCCAATTGCTACGTTCTAATCATGAAATGAGCACATTGATTATATTTATCTAGTTACTGTTTGAACTCCAAAAGGATTTTAAATTTCCAAAGGAAACTTTACATTTTTATATAAAAGGACATGATATAGCCCAGGGAGATATTCACCTCACTTCTGACAGATTACAAACAATTCAAACACTCCTGGTCTCTTAAAGATAATTAAGACAATTTTTTGAATCCCATTGGTTCTTGTAGGAAATGGGTTCCCAAATTTTCTTCAATTATCATGCTTATATTTGACTTAGCCAGGTCCTTAGTAACTTAGAAAATTCTTCCTTAGGAACCAAAAAAAAGGTTAAAGATTATGCAATTTAAAATTAGCACTTCAACAACTCCCAACCTTAAGTTTACCTTATAATCACAGGCTTATCAACCTATTGGTAGAGTGATCTGGAGATCACTTTCAGTTATGGATTTTTTTGGTTTTCTGACCTGTTGTGTTTGCCATCTCAAAAATATTTTGTTGATCACTGATCACTGGAGATCAGTTTCACCCTTGAAACAATGACTCAAATTTATGGAAATCATCAATGATCAATAGCTCACCACAGCCTTTCACTTAGACTAGTGGCAGAAATTTCCACACCTTGCCTCAATGTAATAGTAGCTACATCTAAACTAGTAAAACCCAGTGCTGCCTTATTCTAAAGTTACCCCTAAACTACACGGTCCTTAGTGCTGTGCAATCTTTTTTACTTACTGAAAATACACATTTTTTTCTAAAAAAATACGATGCTTTATCCTATAAAATCTTATTATTTTCTCTTCATCAATTTCCATTCGTAACACTTTAAATCCTGCTATTCTTTTTCGATTACCTAAACAAAGGAAAACTTATAACTTTCTAGTATTTGTCTGAAAAACTGCCTGGCTCTGAACAGACTTATTAGAGGCTCTTATAAAGAAATCCAGATTTAATCTCACTTGTTGATGGATCATAGTTTAAAATTGATAAAGGAGACTATCAGGTCAGATATGCCTCAACAGATCTCAACTCACCCCTAGAACATGACTCCTTACCAAGGAAAAATCTTCCCAGGTCGCAGATTTCACTGTTCACTAAGATAGATAAGGGAATTAAAATATACATCAATAGCAGGTATATATACCAAGTAGTCCCTGATTTTGGAATGCTTGCAAGTAATTGTGTTTGATCTTATACAAGATCACGAGTAAAATTTATCAATAGGGAGTACTTTTAAATCCTCTAAACTGTCCAAGGGGGTGGCTAATATAGATAAAACTCATTCAAAAAGAGATCATATGAAGGTTAAAAAAAAGTCCTGACTGATCATATTCTTAGACAGGCAGCGCTCATGTGAAAGGTCTAAAGTGAGTATTATAAAATACCATTTTTAACTCTAGTGTCAGAAAAGGATACTGGAAAAAAAATCTTTGCAGATTAAAAGAGAATAATCACTGGCACTTTCAGGATGGCTATTTGTTGGCACCAGAGAATCTCAAATAAACAAAATAATGAAATCATTCATTATAGCAAGGACAAATTGGCCACTGTACTCAACTGGCATTGCTGGAAAGTTTGACTAAAGTTGCTGATGTTGTCTCCGATGAATGTCTCACTAGTCACCAGCGTGAGAAAGGAAAAGACATACATAAGAGCTCAAATCTTAGAGTCCTTTGAATATCTACAAGTAAGTTTCATACCATATTCCACAACAATAGGTTTTGAATATGTTTGGTCAGTGTGTTCTTATTCTAGTGATGGATGAAAGCTTTTCCTTGCCAAAAAGCTGAGTTTAATACTGGCAATGATATTACTTGATTCTGTTTTCCAAACCTGGGGATTCCACGTTACCTCACCAGTGACAGAGACACCCATTTTACTGAGACTGTCACTAAAGAGATTTTCAACACTTTGCTGCTTATTGAGGAACTTCACTGCCCATATTATCCCCAATTGTCAGAATGGTAGCAGTAAAAAATGAATTTTTAAACTAAAACAAGAATCAACAAAGCTTTCAGACATTTTAGAAATTCAAATGGTATTGACATTGTTTTTAATGACAATGAAATCAGCTATTTTCAGGAGTTTACTGACTCTTCCTTTCTGAATTAGTAGTAGGCTGCCTTTTACACCTAGGCATTTTATTTCTGATTCTGGATCCTCCTTAACACAAGCAGACATTTCCTAATACTATAAGGGACTCATGGAATTCACGTAGTCTTATCATTAACCGATAGTTTTTCTTCAATATCCTCCTGAACAACACTTGGATGGTCTTAAATATTGAGCTCTTACTTTCCGGAAGAAACATCGGATAGCATTGTTGAACTCTAATATAAGATAGCTTATTAAGTACTGCAACTAGTCAGCACAGAAGTAAAAACTCTAGGAATACTATTGTTTCCTGGATGCACTTGCACAATTAGAACAGAAGTCATCCTGAAATCATAGAAAACTGTTTTAACCAAAGACCTTAAGCTGAGGATTCTTAGAAATCTTCCAGAAGCAGACACTATTGAGAAAGAGAAGCTTCAACCCAAGATTTTTGTATCAAGTTGATGGCTGCACTGAGTCATTGATCCAAGGAACACAGAGCAAGATCCAGATAATCAGAGACATAGATTGTCACACTTTAATTTGCATGTTCTTATTCTTTACCTTCCTAAATATTTTCTTTGATATTTGCAGGTTTAAGGTTCTGGACTTTTAATAAACACCTGTTGCCTCTTAATTATTATATCTATAGTGTCTTTAAAGTCCTTACCCCTAAATTTGCATTGCTCTGTGCATACTTAATTACTACTTGTTACATGCCCTGCTACAATTCCCTGAGTTTTTGCTAAAATATAAAAATAAACAAAACACCAATTCTGTTCTTAGCCTCCTTTGGATGGCAACTAGTTTCTTTTGATAACAGTTCCTTTTTATAAGTAAGTTTGTATCTTGGATAGACAGACTTGAACAACAAAATATTTTTGAGATGGCAAACACAACAGGTCAGAAAACCAAAAAATCCATAACATTCTATCACATCATATCTCCAAAGTGGGCCTTTGCAGCAGCTAGATTTTTAAACTGAACTATCAGAGAAATAGACCTAAGGAAAAAATAGGATACAGATGATATATACTTGGAGACTGTATTACTGTCATAGATCTTACAAGAGAGCTACATTACAAATTCTTAACCCCAAACATTTTCCTTTACATCTACCTGAAGTCTTCTGTATTTCAAGTAACACTGCTTGATGATGTATCACTCTTGATGGTGGTAGAGAATAATTAAAATAATATTAGACATTACAATATGTGGTATTTTTGGCTGAAAATAAATCACTGAACAGTCATGAATGACCAGTACTGGATTTGAGGCATACAGCCTATTGGCTGCTTTCTGCAAGAGACCTGTTTTCTGATGACTACCTGATTTCACCCAGGGTCAGTTGTTTCACCCAATGTCTCTTTTGGTCTCTCAGTTTCCCTTTTTACACACACACATATATATATATATATATATATATATATATATATATACACACACACACACACACATATATATACATATATATGTATATATATATATATGTAATTCAAATCAAGAACAAAAAAATTGGAACTCGATTTTGAAAATTTTTATGAGTGAAAAATAATCTTTTTCCTTAATTTCATGTTTTAAAAGTTTCCAAAAGTGAATAAAATTCTGAACGTTATAGATCATAGAATAGAAGAACTAGATAATATCACTATGACTTTAGAAAACTTTGTCATGAAATTCAACAATCCAGTGGTTCAAAATAAAGCTGATTTAGATATATCAGTGGCATTTGCGAGTAGAATATATATTATCTTAGGAAGAATGTTTTGCTTGTATCCATACAGATTTCTCAAGTCACTTTAATATAACAAGAAAGATCTATGAAACAAAGGAGTGAAATTAGGTGATTTGGCTAATAGCCAGTTAAATTAATTTGGTTAAATCTGGTTCTGAGAGCACTTCACATAAAGAAGGGAATCTGTTCTCTGGCTATAATTTGAAATCTCTTTGTTCTTCTCTTAGAAATAAACTGTGGGCTCTGGTTATAATATGTCTCTTAGTATTTTTCTGGGCTTCAGTGTTCAAATGTGTGACCATCAGAGAATTAAATCATATTGCTCAGTCATTGTCATAAATGCTATGCAGCTGTTGTCCCATGAAAATTTCCAGCAAATGATCATCCAACTAATTTGACACAAATAGATGTTGAAACGGCTACCATGAAGCACTTCAACCCTGTATCAATTAGAGTTGAACCAGATAAGTAGAATCAGTAGGAGATGTACATTTAGAGATCAATCATAGGGTATTGGCTAATGTGATTTTGGGGGCTGGCTAGGCAAATCCAAAATCTGTAGGTGGGATTCAGGAAGGGTAGACTTAAACTCTCAGGCATAGACTGAAGTTGCTCATGGGTGAAATTTCTTCTTCTTCAGGGAAACCTCAGCTCTGTTTTTAATGTTTTTTGATGACTTGAATCAGCCTCACTCTGATTATCTAGAATAATCTTCAGTCCTTAAAGTCAACTGATTATTGGCTGTAACTACTTCTACAAAATATCTTCACAGCAACACCTAGTTTAATGTCTTATTGAGTAACTTGAGACTGTAGCTTATCCAAGTTGGCATATTAAAATGACCATCACAGTTGGTCTGTATTAGTTTTCTATGGCTGCCATAACAAATTAACACAATCTGTGGCTTAAAACAGCACAAATGTATCTTACAATTCTGTAAGTCAGAAGCCCAACACTGTTCTCAATGGGTAAAATGCAGGAGGTGATAGTCTATGTTTCATTCTGGAATCTAGCAGAGAATTCATTTCCTTGACTTTTCCAGACAATGGAGGCTTCCTAGTTTCTTTGGCTCATGGCCCCCTTCACCCATCTTCAAAGCCAGCAAGGGCAAGTTGAATTTTCCTTACATCATATCACTCCAACCTTATTTCTGTCCTCATATCTCCTTAGGTGACTCTGCCTTTTCCTCCCTCTTTTATTTACTTTTTTAGAAGTTTTATTAAGAGAATTCATTTACCATACATTTAACCCATTTAAACCAACAAGTCAATGATTTGGATTTTCTTCTTGTCTTTGACTTTCAGCATTTTTACTATTATGTGTCTGTTTGTGCATATCTTTGCAATTTCCTAATTGGAATTCATTGAACTTCCTGGATGTGTAAGCTGGTGTTTTCTAATAAGATTGGGAAGTTTCCAGCCATTATTTCTTTGAATATTTTTTCCTCCTTTTTTTCTCTCCTCTCATTCTGTTCCATCCATTACATGTATATTGATACAACCTAATGGGTGTCCCACATTTCCCTGAGCGGTAGTTAATTTTTCTTCATTCTTTTTTTTTTTGTCTTTCTTCTTAAGCTTGCACAATCTCTATCAATCTATCTTCAAGTTTGCAAATTATTTCTTCTGTCAATTCAAGTCTACTGTTGACCCCATCTAGTGTACATTTCACTTCAGTTACTGTATTTATCAGCTCCAGAATTTCCATATTTTTCATTTATATAATTTCTATCTCTTTAGTGATATTCTATTTTTGGTGTGACATTGCCATCATATCTTCCTTTACTTTTCAATTCATAGTTCCCTTTATTTATGTGAACATATTTATAATGAGCACCTTGAAGCTTTTCCTGTTAAATGTGACATCTGGCTGCTCACACACACAGTTTCTGTTGCCTGCTTTTGCTCCAATGTATGTGCCCTACTTCCTTATTTTTTTTTGCATGCCTTATACTTTTTTGTTGCAAGCTGGACATTATAAATAGTGTATTATGGCAACTTTGGGTACTACTGGTCTCCCCTACTTCAGGACTGGATTATTTTAATGACCTCTATTTTCCCCACCTAATGTTTCTATACCTATGATGTTGCTCCTCAGGAAGGTTTTTGTTTTGTTTTTTGTTGTTTGTTGGTTTGTTTAATAATTTTCACTAGTTTCATTGCGGTGGGAGCCCTGGAGCTCCTCACACTGTCATGCTGGAAGTCTTCTCTCCCCCTCTTCTATTCTAAAGAAGATTATATTGTGCCAACTTAGATAATCCAGAACAATTTTCCTATTTTAAAGATCAGCTTATTAGTAAATTTAAATCCATCTGTAACTTTAACTTACTTTTCTATGTAATGTAACATATTTACAAGTTGTGGAGTTTAAGAAGTGTACATTTTTGCAGGGAGGGTGTATTTCTGCCTACTGCAGAGACCCTGACACATCAAAAAGTAGTGTTGATCTATATTAACCATATCCCCATAACATAATGGTCTATATTTCAGTTTAGCCTAAAGCATCACCAAAAGGGTCAGTGAGAATTAATATGAGCATACTTTTCTCTCCTTGTGATAAGCCAGGCATATTTTTCTGTCCTTGTGTAATATGGGTGCTAAGCATATTTACATGCCCCTGTGTTAAACAATACTGAAAGCAAGCAAAAATAACTTAGGTATTTATTCATAGGAATATTTATTTTTTAAGAAAAGACTGAATCAACTTCAATAGCTTACTAAAACTCTTTTCAAGCCTCATTCTTCACTGTTCAAACCCATTAATTCATAAAATTTCCCTTAATTCAACCAGTTTCCTGTTTTGAAAGACCCATCTTAAAATCACTCAGCCCACATCATGAAATCCTAAACATCTCCTTCCCAAACTTTCAAAAGTTGTGACATTACTGAAGCTCTGTTAAGGAGTATGTGTGTGTGTGTGCATGTGTGTGCATGTGCATGTGTGTGTTTCTCTGTTACTTACAAGAAGTCCAAAACACTAAGCTTTGCTTGATCATTTGATTTTTCTGATGACCATTTTTTTCAAATTTGACAGCTGACAATGAATCAAGTAGGTAAGTATAGACAAGATATTTACAGTGGAAAGTGTTAAAAGTTAAAAACAAATGAGCCATACTGTGATATTGTACATTATCTTTTTGCATATTTGTATTAACAGTCTTTAAAATAGTGATATTGGAAGCAGAAAAATGATGCAATCATCCAAAGTACCCTAAAGTGCAGAAAGAAGGGTTTCAGAGAAACATTAAGAAAAGCACAAATTTTTAGACTGTTGTTGCTTTTTTCTCCTTTGGGGTTTCTATGATCTACTTATTGAGATAGAAAATATGTATGATCGTTTCTTTGCTTTGCTTTATTTATATATTTTGTCTTTCTCTTCTATCTATCTCCCTAGTAAGTTAACAGAAGTGAAATATATATATTTTTTTGCCACCATAAAGAAAGAGAAATTAAATATTATGGATTTTTTTTTTTTTTGCAGAGGGTTTCCACTGATTATTTAAATCAATATTCTCTGAAATAATACTACATTACT
This sequence comes from Balaenoptera musculus, assembly GCF_009873245.2. Lineage (NCBI taxonomy): Eukaryota > Metazoa > Chordata > Mammalia > Artiodactyla > Balaenopteridae > Balaenoptera > Balaenoptera musculus. The sequence goes on along the minus strand of NC_045788.1, from coordinate 125,315,013 downwards.
GTTGAGTACTATGCCCATGTGAAGTATACAGAATGTAAATCCTTAGACTTATGAAGCAGGAAGAGATCTGGATATCAGTAACCAACAGTTTTCAGCCCTGGCTATAGGTTGAAATCACCTTCTGAAGCCACATCTCTTAGTGCTAGGCCTTGGTTTCTTCACAGATGATTTTGATGCACAGTGATAGTTTGGCAGTACTGATATAATTCATCTGCTAGATTTTGCATTTTGAGAAACAGAGATTCACAGAGGTTATGTTTTCTTTCAAGGGTATCAAATTTGTAAATGGTGGTTGTGAAATTATAACACATTATTTCTGATATCAAAGTAAGAAACCTGATTAAATAAATCATGAAAATAAAGCTAATACTATAATCCATGCCTTGAGATATTTATTTTACTAGTTGATCTAGGTCATGGTTGCAGTACTTAGATTAAGTTGTTAACCTTAAAATATACTGAGTCCTGTATATCAAGGGTCAGGAAACAATAACCTGTGGGCCAAATTGAGCCTGCCACATGTTTTTGTATGGCCTGTGAGCTATGAATTGTTTTGCATTTTTAATTACCGGACAAAATTTTTAAAAAGAATAATATGTGATACACATGAAAATTATATGTAATGAAAATTCAGTGTCTGTAAATAAATTTTTATTAGAAAATCCATGCTCATTCATTTCTGTATTGTCTGTGGTTACTTTCATGTCACAGAGTTGGGTAGCTGTAATAGAGATCACAGTGTCCACAAAGCAGAACATATTTGCTATCTGACCTGTTATAGAAAAGGTTTAACAACCCTTGCTTTTCAACAAAGACTTAAAAGCTCTGGATCTGTGCAAATTAGTGGGTGTGTGCAATTATGCAGCCTATGTAGTTGTTGAATGCATTCTTGGGTGTGCTCCTCTATTTGTTTAATGTCACTCATTATTCTATTTGACTCTAATTGTGTTGTTGCATTGATATGTTAAAGATTAACTATGCACTTATTCTAAATCAAGATTCACAGAAACGTGAAGATAAAGCAGAGAATAGAAGGCATGATGGTTAAAGATTTGATTTTCGCTTTCCTCTGGAGAAATTCTTAGGATTTTATGTGTAAGAAATTTAAGTAGTTATAGCAAACTTCCCAGAGGATGCATAGCTCTGCTGCATTCTTGTCATAAAGCTGACAGTACACCTATGCTATCCTGCTTGGAAAAAATATGACAAGCTGATGTGCAGTGACAGTCGTTTGGGGTTTAATTGAGTAATAAGTATATATAATATTTGCATATGTCTCTAGTTGAGAAAGATAACTTCAAAACTGAGTGCTTAATGAGATGGTAGTGACTGTCACAAAACTGTGTGGGTCTCTGTCCCCAAAGCAAGATATTATTTGGTAACAGGTATAAACTATTGAAGGGCTCCCAGTACAAACGTAACTACTAAATAAACAATATTTGCAGTGATTAACATGCTATGGGATGATGAGGACAGGTTCCTGTTGATTATATGAACAGGAGTCAACTTGTTAACCATTAGGATCAAAACAACTACAGCAACAACAAAAGTAGTAACAATAGGGACAGCAGCAAATATGTATTTAGCTCTTTCTATGTGCCCAGAACTGTTTTAGGTACTTTTTAAGTTTTAACTCACTCAAATCGTCACAGCAACCCTACACGGTACATAATATTACACTGTGTGAGGTACACTGTACATCATATTGTACAGATGAGAAAAATAAAAAGCAGAGAAGTTAAACAGCTTGGCCAAGTTCACACAACTAGGAAACGGAAGAGTCTGATTTGAAATCAGGCAATCTGACTTCAGTTTTTTGCTCTTAAACAGTATCTTTTACTGCTTAACAAAGACTACAGTTTATACAGCATTTATGCTAAACAATAGAATCATGTTTCAGAAAAAAAACAGAGATTCAAGTCATGACTTGTTTTCAAGAGATTTGAAAACACACATACATACAGATATAAGTAGATATATTTATTTTGGCTTTCTTAACTGAAAAACAGGAATTCTATTTACTAATATTGTAGGAGAATGGGACTATCTCTCAAGACATGGACAGTTAGGTATGTCAACTTTGTTAAGGAGAACAGAGGACTTTAAGCTTATATTAAAATGGTTACTTTTCCCGTTAATTTATTAAAAAAATAGCTACTTTTCCCTCTGCCAGCCTGAGCATAAGAGGATATTTCTCTGATCTTACCTGTGATAACCTGATAGAGCTCCTGGAGGTGAAACTCACAAAACTATGGGAGCCCCCTGGTTGGGCCTCAATAGTTTTAACTCTAGTTCACGCTGAACCTCCAGCAATCTAGCTTACCATAGGCTGTGATTCTTTGTACTTGGCTCTTTCTCCAGTTTTTCAGGTTGGCAGTGTACGCATGGCCTCAATATTCTAATCGATATAAGAAAGTTGTAGATTTTCAGTTTTTTGAGTTTTTACTTGTGAAGAGGACAGAAGAGATGGCTTCCAAGCTCTTTACATTTGATAGCAGAAACCAGCTCTCCTTCACCTTTAAATCACCTACGGTAGACTTACTTGTGCCTACATTCATGTGACAGTTCTCATAAATATTTTTGATTTATAATTATAAGTTGGCATTTTTAAACATAGTATAAATTAGTAAACTATTTCAATATATTTCCAGTAATGTTTAACTTTTTTCTAGTTTAGACATTAAGAAAAATTTCAACTAGCAATCTCAACTTGGACTCTAAATATTTGAGCTGAATTGTGAAATATTCACATCTCTATACATGGGTTTAATCAGAAGAGTGATTTTCTTTCTTGAAATATTTTCCACCTTAATTTCTACATAAAATATATTTTTTTCAATTTATAATTTAATTAATAGTTATAACTATTAATCAAATGTATACATACATATATGTTTATATTTCTAGGTTCTTTATTACTTTTTCTTTCTTTGCATTCTCTAATTTTCACTCTAAATATAATATAGGAGTGCTATCAGTAGCTACTCATAAAAACATATTCTAACTGATGAAATCAGCAAGGCATAGTTGCAATGCTGGTCATGCTTATCTTTTAGCTAACTGATCTCCTCCAAATTAACCTTATTCCATAAGACAAAGACTGTGATATCTATTTGGCTGAGTTGCTGTGAGAATTAGAAATTATATAGGCAAATTCACTATCCACAATACTTGTCATGTTGTTAGAAATAAAATGAAGTGTGGTCACAACACATTATTGAACACATATATTTTATTAAGATATCACTAAAGTGTTATCCTCCAAGACTATTGATTGTCAGAAATAAAGGTTCAAGTGAAAAAGTTCACCTTAAAATTCAATGTGTTTATTTTCCTCTTAACAAACCTACCATGTCTCATGTACAATCTTTCTCCATTCAATTTAATACAATGTAAACAAAATTCACCTCAGGGTAATGATGAACATTATTTCATTGCCTAAAGGGTTTTTCTTCTCTGAAAATATGTAGGGAATGAGGCCTTCATCCCTATAATGAATCACTAAATATTTTGCTTTTGGCCTAGTTGGAAAACCACAGACATATTTACGAGATAATAGATAAAAAAAGAACTGAGCCTAACATGCAATAGTTCTATGGAAAAAACAAATTAATGTTTTATTTTCCTGAATGTTAAAACTGTTAAGCATATAACTCATTCTGTTTTTGTGTGCTTTAGAAAAGCACAGTGCAAAATATCTTTTTATAGGTGAAGCAGAAATAGGTGAGCTAATGGTCTGGAAGATTTGTAAGGTGCTGCATCCGAACTGTTCTCTCTTAAGATGAGCTGGAAGTACAAGCCTGCACATTTTTCAAGTAAATTGGCAGAGCTGTTGTATCAAGGGGATTGACACAACAACACACGCAGGTCTTTGCTGTTTCAAGTTGGACTGTTGAGCTCAAATTGTTTCATTTTCTCAAACTCTTTCACTGAGTCAGTTAAATTTTAGAGTAATATTAAAAACCCAAAAATGATTTTGTACATTCAAAACTGTTAGAGAAATAAAGACATACAAAATGGTTCTTTCTTCTCTCTCGGAACAAACATCTATATTCTAAACCGTATCTGTGTTACTAAAAAGTGCAGAAAAGGCTCCACGGGCTACTACTTCTCCTGAATGATTATTATTCTCAACCCTAACTCCCAGAGTCCACACCTTTTTCACCTTTCCTGTTGGTTCAGTTTTTATCTTTCAGGATTTATAGAAGCAAGCCTTCCAGGTTAGACACCGTAACAGAAATAAACTAGCAAGCCCCGAGAATAAATGGGACAGACATTCTTTATTTTATTATTGTAAGTTGTAGTGCTTTGAATATCTTTTTATACCTTCCCTACATCATCAGACTTTCTCTGTGTTAAAGGAAACAAAACTCAAAATTCAACCTCTCATCCAACCTGTGAGTCTTAAAAGTATTCTTGTCAGTTGTTCATAGGTCACTTCAGGAATATTATAGTCATGGTCGAAGCAGCTACTAACTCATAAAAAGACAGATTGCAGTTCTGATGTTTCACGTGATGAGCCTAACCTGCCAACCTCCAGTTTATCCGCCAAATTTTGTTCAACCGTTTGGACTGAAGCAGAATTAATTCTTCTTTCATTCTTCATGCATGCAGCTGGAATTTACTGAACTATACCAGGTACTGATATGTGTATTGGTGATTAGTAGTGAGCAAAATAAACATAAATCCCTGCTTGCATGGCCTTCACATTTTAGTAGGTTTGAGATCATGAACAAGAAAAATATATACCATATTAGGTGGAATTATGTGGTAAGTGGGCAAATACAGAGAGGAAACTAGGAGGTGTGTGTGCACAGGATTTAGCAATTTAAATAAGGTGACTGTGGAAGACCTCACTGAGAAGGTGACTTGTCAAATACACATATTTGAAGGAAGATTTCCAAGCAAAAGGAACAGCATGACAGAGACCGCAAAGTAGACAATTTTATACCATTTACTCCATGACAGTCCTTGAACTATTTATCAATTACTAGCATATCATTCAGTACTTCCTTCAGTTGAAAAGCCCAGTGTTTTCCTTCACTTCACAGATAAAATAATTTAGACAACCTTTAATAACACAGTGACCTTTCTTCTGAGAACATTTTCTACTTTGTTTTCACCATCTTTTCCACATTTGCATAGTATAATATTAAATATTTTATTATACCTTTTCAGGAATGACTGAAATGAATGAATGGATTATTTTTATGTCTAGTGCTCTCTCTTTTTTTAAAAAGTATGGTTCTGATATGATTAAAAACTTTGTTGGCTATTCACTTCTCTTTTATATTAGTTCTATGTATTTTCTCTTGCTCTTAACATCTTTCTTTGTTCTAGCTTTCCAACCCCCAAAAAGCCCTCAACTACGGATTCCTGTTAAAAACATTTAATTATTGTATTTCTATCTCAGCCAAAGCTGAGGAGGCAAGAAAGGAGTGTTGAATATTGGACAAAGTTCACTCCTTCACCTAATCTCTGTCATTCAATATCTGTCTCATTTGGTACCAAGCAGCAGAACTGGAATTGCTAAATAACAAATTGCTAAATTCTAACAAATTTCTGTTGTGTCATCACCTATGTCATTTTTTTTTCTCTAAAAGTCAAAATGATAAAAATCAGTGAAGCACTGGCAAATGACACTGCAGACTTCACCACCTTTAACTGTATAAATCTCTTCCTAGGTTTTAGATACTCATTATAAATCATATCAGTCAATAATACCTGTTATAAATAGAGTGAACATACAATTTATCAAACAAGCTGGAATTTTTTGCAAGTTAACCATAGATGGGAACTGTAAAAATTAAGCCACAATAACAGATATGAAGCAGAACCATGTAAAGCAAAACTGGACTCACGTTTACTCTACTTATATTAAATTTAATAAAGGTAGTATCACATAGCTGCTACCAGATCAGGTTCTAGAATCACAAAGAACTGAGTTTGTATCCCACTGTTTGTGAAACAGCTGTAGGACCTTGGAGAAATCGTTTAACCATTTTAAACCTTATTCTCTACATTTGTAGAGTGTAACTATCTATAGTATTTTTCCCATAGGATTGTCCTGGAGATTCACTGAGGTTATATGTATACATTATTTAGCTTAAGGGTTATATATATGATGCATTAAAAAATAGAAGCACAAGATTTGTGAGACACTTTATATTAAAATACTAAAATGACTTATTTTAAAAATGGACTAAAAATCATAAAGACAAAATGCAAAGTGTATTAACAAGCATAATGATACTGAAAATTGGCTTTGATTTCCTGATTTAAAGGTAAATGACTAGATAACAGAATTAAAGATAATAATATATGACAGATATGGTTTTAAGTACTTTATAAGTGCTAACTAATTTAATCATATCAACAACTCTATGAGGAGTTACTGAGACACAGTGTTCAGAAACCCATCCAAGATCACCTAAATAAGAAATTGGCAAAGCAGAGATTTAAATCCAGGAAGTTTTGCATCTTAACATTTATGATATATTCTTGTTATGAACAGAAATGAAAAACCATACATAGCAAAATTAGAAATATAAAAAAAAGGTACTTAAAAAAAATCTGTCTCTGTTTGCAGTGAAGGTGGAATAAACGAAAAAAAAATTATTTCCAAACTAGAAAAAAAAACACCTAAAAAACCAGACAAAATATATAAAACAACCATTTTTAAGATATTGAGCAACAGGCAAAAGGCAGTATAAGAATGTGATTCTTGAATAAATAAAAACAAATGAGATGAGCCCCATTATTGCCCTAGCTTATGGCTTTGATAATTTCCAGACTTAAATGCAGAACGTGGAGAACCAATCAAAGCTTAGAGTGCTTGCTGAGTTAAGGAGACAGAGTCTGGAGTTTGGAAGGCCAAGGTGGATAAAATGTACAGTGCAAAATTCTAGAGGAGAGAGATTGACAGAGAGTGAGTACTGGATATTTGTGTTGGGGGAACCCCTCATTTTTGTCTGAGAACTGAACTTTACATGCATAAGAGGGCACTATCTGAGGTTAGGGAAAGAAATATTGGAAAGCAATTAGTGGAATAATGCTTGTAGCTCACAAAGAGTTGGGAAAAGTTAGTGTCCCAACCAGACAAAGTGGAAAGACTTACAATACAAAGGGCATAGTGTATAGACCTCAATATGTAGATAGTATTGCATTAGTAATAAGGACAAGTTAAATTTATACTGCTTGTCTTGACCATTCTTACAAAGCTTAGTAACTGATTCACTTTGTTGTAAAGCAGAAACTAACACACCATTGTAAAGCAATTATACGCCAATAAAGATGTTAAAAAAAAATCAAATAAATAAGACAGGAACAATTAAAAAAAAAAAAAAAAGCAAGTCTTAAAAGGATCAAACTGATCCCAAGTATCTTAACTGCATCTCAGAACAAAACCCAACAATATTTAAAGGGCTCTCAACAATACCCAAGAAACAAAAACATAAAATTCATAATGCCCTATATCCAAACAAAAACTAACAACCATGAAAGGAAGTAGGCAAATATGATCAATACTCAGGAGAAAATGCAGCAAATAGAAGTAAGCCCAGAATTTTAAAAGATTACAGAATTAACAGTAAAGAACATTAAAACATCTACTGTACGTGTAATCCATATTTTCAAGATGATATAGAAAAAATGAACATAATGAGTAGCAAAATGGAAGATGAGAAAAGAATAAAATTGAGTTTCTAGAGATGAAATAGCCTATCTGAAATGAAAAATACACTGGAAGATATTAACAGGAGATTAGAAACTTCAGAATAAAAGGTCAATGAATACGAATACATAGAAATAAAAACTATCCAAATGAAACACAGAAGAAAAGAAAACCTGAAACAAAAATACTAACAGAGCTACTACATATGAACAGATCTTTAGAACAATATCAATAAGCGTATTATACACATAACTGGAGTTACAGGAAAAAAGGTGGACAGAAATTTATTTGAAAAAATAATGGCTGAAATTTTCCAACTTTCAATGAAAACTATAAACACAAAAAACCCAAAAAGTTAAAAAAAATAACAACATCAAGAAAACTACATCAAATCTTATAAGAATGAAATTGCTGGAAACCACTAATAAAGATAATATCTTTGAACATAAAACCAGAGCAAAAGAAACAAGGAACAAAGATAATAAAACCACAATCAGAAAGTATGCAAGCTGAAAGACAATAAAGGAGTATCTTTAAAGTACAGGGGGAATGAAACACCAACAGCTATCAACTTAAAATTATAATCTATAAAATGTATCTTGAAAAGGAAGGCAAAATAAAGATTTTTCAGGAAAAATTGCTGAAATAATTGATTTCCAGTACACATGTATTACAAAAAATGTTAAATAAAGTTCTTAAGGCAAAAGAAAAATGTTACAGTCAACTAATTTTGCATATGTATATGCATATATGAATATATATGAAAAAGGAGAATGAACCAAAGTGGAATTTATCTAAGAAATGCAAATTGTGCTAACATTTAAAAATCAAAAATATAATTCACTATATTAACACACTAAGAAAAGAACACAAATTATATTAATAAATGCAGGAAAACTTTGATAACATTCAAAATCCATTCATGAAAAGAACTCTTAGTATACTAGAACTAGAGAAACACATCCTCAGCCTGATAAAGGAAAACTGCTAATATCTTGCACATTGTAATACTGATTGTTTTCACCTATTTTGTTTTCTCTCACCACTTCTATTCAACATCATGCTTAAGGAAGGTCATGAAAGTGAAAAAAGACAAGAAGAGAAGGAAAAGTCATACAAATTGAAACAAAAGAAGTAAAATTGTGTTATTTGCTGGTTATGATCACATATGCAGATAATTCAGTCGAACTGTGAAAAAAAATCTGCTAGAAATTATATGTGAGTTAAGAAGTCCATAGTGTACTACTAGGTCATTAGACATGTATCAATTTTATTTTACATACTCAAAGAAAAATGGAAATTTAACAGTAAAAAATTACCATTTATAATTTGAACAAATATGTGAAAATGTTAGGGGTAAAGTTAACAGAAGTTGTTCAAAACCTGTACATGGAAATCCACAAAGTATTACTGAGAAAAATTAAGGAAAACCAAAATAGAGGAATAAACCATGTTCAAAGATTACAAGACCTAATTTTGTTAAGATGATATCAATTCATCTATAAATTCAAAGAATTCCAAATTAAAACACCAACGGGATTTTTTTTTTTTTTTTAAAAAATGTCAATCCAATTACAAAATTTCATGGAAATTCAAGAGATCTAGAATAACCAAAAATTTTGGGAAAAAAGAATACCAAAGTGGAGAATTTAGACTATCTGCCTTGAAGACATTGTGGAATGGGTTTAAAATTGACATGATCAATGGAACTGTATACAAAATCCATATATAGACCAATAATTGTATGTTCAATTGATTTTTAACAAAGTTTTAAAGGCAGTTTGATGGAGGAAAGGGTAACCCCTTTAACAGGTACTACTGGGACAGTTGGATATTAATGTGCAAAAATTTAACCTCAAATCTAACCTTAAAATATATACAGAAGTTAAACTCAAAATGAAAGATCAACCTAAATGTAAGGGAAATATTTATGAATCTTCTAGAAAAAAATAAAATCTTAGCTAACTTTGGTTAGGCAAAACATTCTTAAGACATAAAAAGCATAAAATAAAATGATAAATATAACATTTTTTACTCTTTAAAAGACAGTGTGAAACCAATGAAAAACAAGCCATAGACTGGGAGAATATATTTGCAAGTTGCTTTTCTGCAAAAGAGTTTGAATCTAAAATATATCAAGAGCATATCTTTTGTGTCAGCATAAGAAAAAAAGAAAAAAAATAAAGATAAAATGAGAAAAGGATTTGAACAGACATTTCACCACAGAAGCATGTTTAAAAATACTTGATAAGATTAGTCATTAGGGAATAGCAAAATAAAACCACAGTGAGTTAGAACTACATACATATTGAAGCGATTGATATTAAAAAAAGACTCAGTGTTTGAATGGATGTGAAGCAACTAGGAAAACAGTTTGTTAGTTTGTTTTAAGATTAAACATGTGCTTTTTATATGACCCAATAATTCCATTCCTAAATGTATAACAAGGGAAAATAAAAACTTATAACTACACAGAGATTGCAGTGAATGTTCATGGTAGCATTATTCATAACATCCAAATAGGAAAGAACCCAAATGTCCTTCATATGATGAATAGATAATTTGTAGATATCTATCCAATGGAATACTACTCAGCAATAAGAGAAAATAAATTATTGATATAAACATCAACATGGACACTTTGCTAAAGCATTATGCTAAGCAAAAGAAGCCAAACACAAAAGGATGCATACCATATGATTTTGTTTATACAAAAAATATTTTTAAAAAGACAAAATTATTATTTTAGAAAGAAGATCAGCGTTTTCCAGGTTAAGAGATGTGGGGAGAGAGCATTTACAGTTAAAGGGGAAGGAAATGAAATTTGGGGAGTGATGGAAATTTTCTGTTAGTCACTATCAAATGTATGCATATATTGACTTTTACAGTGAAAATTGGTAAATTTTAGTGTATTAAAATTGTGTCTCACTAAGGCTGATTTAAAAATCTGGGTAAAGTAATATAAAATATGTAGAGGTGGCTAAAGACATATCTAACAATAACTTATAATAAAATGTACAAATGAATATGTGTAGAAAATTAACCTTCTAAACATTTAATAAAATTATCATAAGCTAGAATTTCTTAATGAGAATTTTAAAGTTAATTCATAGTCATGCATACTAAGTATGATTTCTTTACTATTAAAATAAGCAAGAAAACTAAACAATACCAGTGACATTGACTCAAATAAAAATAACAAGCTTCAAATTTATTATGTCTCAAATTATAAATAAAAATATTTTAAAAGTAAAGTTTAATGAGGTTGATGGACCTAGAGTCTGTCATACAGAGTGAAGTAAGTCAGAAAGAGAAAAACAAATACCGTATGCTAACACATATATATGGAATCAAAAAAAAAAAAAAGGGTTCTGAAGAACCTAGGGACAGGACAGGAATAAAGACGCAGACGTGGAGAGTGGACTTGAGGACATGGGGAGGGAGAGGGGTGGGCTGGGACGAGGTGAGAGAGTGGCATGAACATTTATACACTACCAAATGTAGAATGGATGGCTGGTGGGAAGCAGCTGCATAGCACAAGGAAATCAGCTCGGTGTTTTGTGACCACCTAGAGGGGTGGGATAGGGAGGGAGGGAGGGAGACGCAAAAGAGAGGAGATATGGGGATATGTGTATACATGTATACATATGGCTGATTCACTTTGTTATACAGCAGAAGCTAATGCACCATTGTAGAGCAATTATACTCCAATAAAGATGTTGGAAAAAAAAAAAAAGTAAAGTTTAAATACAAAAGAATTATTAATGGAAAAGACCCCAAACTTAATACAGTTATGAATTGTTTTAAAAGAGAATGTATGGGTTTTAAAGTACATCATTAATTTTAAATGAAAATAGAAACATCAAGTATAATATGCCACAGTGTTATTTATGAAAGTGCTATCAAAACTCTTGTCATTTTGACAGATCATTTGAAAATGTAGCAAAAATATGTCCAAAATTGCTGAAAAACTCTTTGCCATCTGGGTAACATCAAAATAAGTAACGAAAGTTTTTTTTATAAGTAAGAGAATGTTAGAATATTTTCATATCGCTCTGAAATAAATAAATCAAATTAAATTGGAAGTAAATTAAAGGATATTAATAAAACTATATAGTTATTGCCTACAATATAAAAGTACCTACTAATATCTTAAGCTATTGAACTGCAATTCTACCTGAAATTTGTAAAATGTAGTTGCTAAAATTGTAGAATTGAAGGCTGAATGTCCAGGTAGCATGTGTATGGAAAAGCCAGGATTGTAACTGTCTGGGACCCTCAGAGACTGTTTGATTCTATAACATGCATCCCTAATCATTACACTGTACCAGTCAACTTTCTGGAATGCTAATTGGACATATTTGGCCAAGTTGAATAAAATTCCAAAATGAGCTCTTAATAAGCTACTAAATTTTTAAATACTTATTATATTTGAGAGATGATGGAAATGGGTATAATATTTTTGAGCAAATCTTATTTTTAATTTTTTCATATCGCAACATGGCGTCAATGCACTTTCACAACAATTTTCACATTTGATCCTATTTTCCACCAAATTTGTTCATTAAAAGGGTAAGAGGAAAATAGAAAGCTTCTTGCACTGCTCACACACACAAACATTAACCAATAAATTCTAAGACTGAAGTATTAATTTAGAAGAAAATTTCACTGAGAAAGATACAAAAATTCAGTAACTGGTGCCCTCGACATGAATGGAATGTTAATCAATAAAGAGAAATCTAAAAATCTACTTTTCCCTCCATCAAAGTTAGTGATGTTGATTTCACCATTCCTTGAGAATTCCATGTTAATTCTTGCTTCAAGATTTCACTCTTGCCCTTTCCAAGTTCTGGATCTTTCTTGTCCTTTTCTTATACTTTCACATTAGATTTTAAGGTCCATGGGGAGTGCCAGTGTATCTCATTTACTGCTTTACCTTAATTCCTAAGACAAGTATTGAGACATAATGGGGGTTAGTTAATTTATGTTGATTGGAAATACATATACTTATCCAACTTTAGTACTTGAGGGAACAATAAGTTACAAAGGATAAAAACAGAAGAGCATTGAGAAAATCAAGCCCAAACATTCATGTTCCAGAAATCCATTATCAGCTAAGAAGAAAATTTTATAAAATAAAATTTTTAACTGTTGGCAACAGTCACTGTCATTACAGAAATAGCTAAGAGGTATGTGATTTGCTCAATAGCTAGTGATAGCTTTTGCATCAAAGTCTGAATAATATTCTAAGCAAATAATTTTAATAATTCAGATATAGACTTATTGGTTTGTTATTTACTAATGTGGAACATTTGATCAAAAACATTGATTATAGTATTGACATGGACATTTTGAGGAAGACAACATAACAAACTAACATGTTCATTTGAAATGACCATTACTAGATGGTAATTAAGTAATCATAATGTTTTTGCAGAAGCAATTAGGAAATATCCTGATATATGAGCAGGCCTTATTTCTATTAGGAAAGACACAGATTATATACCACTTTAGGGAAGATATTTTAACAAAAAAATAAGTCCAGAGCACTGTACATTAGAACTGTAGGCCATACTAAAACCTCGTCATGAAGTGTAATGGAGTTGTCATTTAAAGACATATTTCCATATTTCTAAAGAAAGTGATAACAAAATAATCAAAGATCTTTGACGTTGATATGCAGCCAAAAGTAAGACCATCAGGAGAAAGACCTCAGAACAAGATTAACAGTCATGAACAAGGTGAGAAAGTGATATTAAACCTTTTCATCCTGGAAACTTCACTGAGAATTCTCCACCCACCTTGTGTGAGAGCACATGTAACTAGGGCTCTAACAGCAGCAAAGTCTCTGAAGACGGTGAGAATGAGCTACTAAAAACATCATTTTCAGGAATCTGGAGCTTCAACCCTCACTAAGCTATTTAATATGAACTCTTATTTAATTTATTCTAACAATACCAGAACTAAAAGTATATTGTGCCAGATTCTCATATTACAGAAACTGTCTCAGTTATGCAAAACCTTTTCTCTTTTTCTGGATCATGTTTTCAATCAACTCCTGGACTTCTGCAGTCAAGGCTACTTCAGGCTTAAAGGATGAGACACACAGCATTGCCTACATGTCTTAGTGATCATGTACACTCCTTTTGTTTAAGAATGCTTAGCTTGCTTTTGGCTGATAAGCAGATTTAATGTTAATATTGCTATTTGATCAATCTCTGCGTTTTTGAAAAGGAGAAGGAGACCACCCTCCAAGAAGTCAGAAATTACTCAGAGATGACATAGAAAAGGCAGCAGTGACATAGAGCAAATATCTGGCTCATTCAGTTTGAGTCAACTGACTTTTTCGCAATAATTTCTCCAATGTTTACTCTCTTTGAAGGGCATTGAGAGGATTTCAGTGAGAATAAGTGTTGTTTTCCCTCTCCTTATTTAAAAATATTATTCAGAAATTATATTTGGAAGTACAATGGGGATATGCATGCCCTTGAATCTGTCATGTCCAGAAATCACGTTATTAACATTTTTAGTGTCTATAAACCAAAATAACTGGCAGGAGAAGGCTGTTCTTTCATGGATATTAATATACATGAAATTTGTTCTTATATTTGTTTACCAGATATCACTGAGTAGGTACCAGGAACTGCACTAGGATGGGACAATGCAGGTGAAACAGAACCAAGTACTCTGGTCCTCAAGGAATTCCCAGGCCAATAAGATTTAGACAGTCAAATTCCCCATGGCAGTGTAGACTGCTGAGGGTCACCATAATCAGAGTCCAGTATATGATCCCAAAGTGTGAGAGGAGTTGTGCTCAGGTGAGCTGTGCTAATTCAGACTCTTCCTCTTCATTGTTCTTTCTCTGAATGCCCTGATCAACCACTTATAAAATTATCACCATGGGAAAACCTACATATGAAAGAGAAGTAGACAAATTTGGACTCAATATAATTGTTAAATTTGGTCTAAAAATAGAGGTAGCACTATTGACTTTTTTTTTTAATGATCAGTCATTTTTCTCTTTTAGCATAGATTTTTTTAAGTGGTTTGAGAAAAAAAAAATAACAGCAAATTTGAAAGCCTGAGTCCCAATGCCTTCCAGGGACCAGTGTGCTATGATAAAGCAATCTGTTCATGGATCTCAGACTACATACATGGAAAATACCAAAGACACTCTTCAGTCTTTAAGGTGAGAGACTATCTTTCACAAAGTATGTTTATATGTTTACTTCTTGGAATGTAAACTCTATGAGAGCAGGAATCATATCATTTGTTTGCTGCTATATTTTTAGCTTCTATTACATGGTGGTACATAAAACATACTGTTGACAGATTGATTGACTGACATTTAGGAGCATCCATAGACCAAATTAATTAAAAATCAAAGAAGCTTATTTTGTTTTTTTTAAATTTAGTTTCTTTGTATTAGAATTCTCCAGAGAATTTGTGTCTCTGGAGAACTCTAATACAAAGAGATTACAATATATTATATGTATGTATAATCCATATATCATATATCATATATATATCCTATAACCAATAGGATCTACCTATTTATCTATCTATCTATCTATCTATCTATCTATCTATCTATCTATCTATCTATCTACATATCTATCTCCTGAAAGAAATGTATTGTAAGAAGTTGACTCACATGACTGTGAATGCTGAGAAGTCCCACAATCTGTTGTCTGAAAGCTGGAGACCCAAGAAAGCTGGTGGTGCGGTTCCAGTCCAAATCTATAGGCCTGAGAATCAGGGGCGCTGATGGTATATGTTCTAGTTTAAGTTTGAAGGCCTGAGAATTAGATAGTTTATGGTGTAAATTCCAGCCTGAGTCCATAGCTCTGACAAACAAGAGTGAGGAGTGTCAGCTGGTGTAATTCCCAAGTCTGAGGGCAGGATAAGACCTATGTCCCAACTCAAATATTCAGGCAGAGAGAGAGAGAGGGAATTCCCTCTTCTTCTACCTTTTTGCTCTATTGAGGCCCTCAATGGATTGGTTGATGCTCAGTCACATTGGGGAGGGTAAACTTCTTTAGTCAGTTTACCAATTCAAATGCTAATCTCTCCTAGAAATACCCCATACCCCAACAGACATAGCCAGAAGTAATGCTTAATTAAGAACTAAGGGGGAAAAAAGAAAGAGAAGAAAAATGAGGTTACTAAAAAGAAAATGTAAACAGTCAAGAAAAAATTTATGAATGGAAAGTGAAATAGTCACATGCAACATGGTATGTAATTAAGATATGCCTACAAAAGAATATAAGTTGAGAATCAAAAGAGACACAGAGGAGCCCTGAAAACTTAAAACACACACATGTAATAAGATGTGCATAAAAATGGATTTGAGAGGTAATGTAAAGGCTTTGGCATAAATAGCATAACACTCTTCACTAACAACAGTACATGTGATGATGAGAATCAAGTCTCTTGTCTAATAATGCATCTTACCCACTACAAATAATTTTTAGCAACCATTATCATAAGTTTGACCCCAAAGAGTAAGTAATAGAATATTACCTTTCTTTGTAAAAATGAACCAGAAAGCTACCTAAAATATCATGAGAGAAAAGGGAATAAAACTAGAAGAATTGTATAACTTATTGTAAAAATGACCCTCTTTACCTGCATCTATGTCCTTTTGCCAATGTGATTTAGTAGCTACTTCCCAAAAAAGGTGTAGTCAACTTTCCCTCTCTTGAATCTGGGCTAACCTTTTGGCTTGTTTGGACAATAAACCACAGAAATACATTTCTGGGCCTAGATTTTATGAGGCAATACACACTTATATTCTCTTGGAAACATGGCAAGCTGCTATGAGCTAGCTATTGGATGATAAGAAACATGGGTGTCCCAGTTAACCACTCTACCTGGCTGACTTCTCAGAGGAAAAGTCGTTTGCTGACCAACTGCTGACAGCAAATGTATATACGAGTGAACCCAGCCAAGATCAAAAGAACTTTCCATCCAGACAGTTGACCCAAAGAACAGTGAGCTATTTAAATGGTTTCTGTTTTAAGCCACTAAGTTTTGGGATAGCTTGTTTAAAAGCAAAAGCCTACTGATACACAGATTGTAAATATACTTTGTTTACTTGCATACTATAGAACTGTCTATCTAAAAACATAAAATCTGAGAGTCTACTGACTTATTAGAATTAGTAAGAGAATTCATAAATTTGTTGCATATAAGATCAATATAAAATTTCTATAAACTAGTGTTAAACAGAAAACAAAATTTTTAAGAAAAAATATACTATTTACTATAGGAACAAAAATATAAAGCAACCTAGATAAATCAAATCTTTTTTGGAAACATTATTTCACATTCATTGGCTTTTGCAAGAATTAATGTCATAATGAAGTCAATGGTCCCAGAATTAATTTATAAATTTAATGTTATCCAATTATAATCTCATCAAGATTTTTTTGTGGTACTTGGCAAGCTGATTCTAAAATTTATGTGGTAGTACAGAAGCCCAAGAATAATTAAATCAATGTTGAAGAAGTAAAAAAATGTGGAGGCTATCCAGATAGTTTAATTCATTATACAGTTAAGAAAGGTGAGTGTGTTTTGCAAGTAGACAAACACAAAATTAACTGAGAAA
The DNA here is from genome assembly GCF_009873245.2 of Balaenoptera musculus. Lineage (NCBI taxonomy): Eukaryota > Metazoa > Chordata > Mammalia > Artiodactyla > Balaenopteridae > Balaenoptera > Balaenoptera musculus. The sequence continues at coordinate 125,297,731 of NC_045788.1, read as the reverse complement.
TTCAAGTTTGGAAAATCAAAGTTATTTTTAAATATAAATAAATACTTATTACAAATCTCAAATCATTACACATGAAAATGTTCAATTCTATTTTATTAGTGTTGATTAGCTACAAATTATACTAATGTAGATTGTCAACCAATAATCAATATCAAGGCTGCAAAGAACAAAGAGTTTTTTGGGGGGGTCTTAAGAATTGCAGTTTGGGAGACACATATTTGGATAAAACCAAAAGAGTGTTCTGGAGAAGAGAAAGAGTCAGGTGTTTATAAAGACAAAAGCCACAAGGTTGTTAAAGTTGTCTGGCAGGAATTATCATTGACAGACACAAAAAGGAAAAAAAAAAGAAATATTTGTCCTTAAGAGATAGACTGTCACTTAGGGTAAGGGTAGGATAGGTATCCTGAGTTTGTGGAACATTGTGCTGATGTTCTGGATAACTGTTTTAAGACATTAAGTGGTCAAAAGTTTAGATTGTATCTGGGCTGAAACACTCATAAGTCACACTTGCAGCTCCGTTTCAGAGAGCTCTTTTAGCAATACTGACTCCATTTTGATTTTCCTTTCACAAGATACACTGTATCTTTAACAATATTAATATGATGTCACCTTTTATAGAATGAAATACTGTCAGATTTAATTGATGCCTAATGTATCTAATAGAAAATCCACTAGAGGATCCACTAGGGATTTAATTTTTCTATACTTTGTAGAACTGGCTGAGACCATGAATGCTTGATATTAATTGGGATCAGGGCTTGAGATTGATGATGATTTCTAGTATAAAAATTAAAGATATCGTATCATGATTATTTTCATTGTAAGTTGATAAACCAAACTCAAAATTTCTTAAGCAAAATAAGCATGCAATGATTGCCTTATCCTTAACTGAGAAGTCCACCTGAAGGGGGCACTTTCAGCTGGGGGTTCAAACGATGTCATCAGGACTACTTCTCACTTGCACTACCTTTTTCTGCATCTTATGACTTTACCGGTCTTTTTTATTTCTCTCCTCCATCATATAAATAAGATAAAGAATCTGACTAACCTTGGATCATGTGCTTGTTGATAGATCAATCACTGTGTTCAAGCATGTGGGGTGCCATGATTGGCAGACATGGTAGGGCTATTTGTTGAAAAGTCTTAACAGAATCACACTAAATAAATGTGGGAATCCTCCCATGCCAAAATAAAAAAGAGAGAGATTGAGCAAACAAAAATAATAGACAATAAGTCTTCTAATCTGTATTATGCATGTCTTTTTATTTTGATGCTTTGACATCTTGGGCCTTTTGGACACTGGGACTGTTTGTCCCAGCCTTACCTAAATCCTAGAGATAGAAGACAATTTACCAGGGAGTGTGTCTTTCATATGCCAACTATCCAATCCATAGTCCTCTCCTCCAGCCCTTAATGGGCTTTTACACTTCCAGCTAGGCTAGCATTACCCTGCTCTAATCACCTCAGAGGAGGTACCAGGCAACTGAGAGCCCACTGAAATTATTCAAACTAGCCAATTCTAAGCCTACCTGACCTACCTCTCCCTTTTCTTCCTTTGGAAACCACAATAAAGGCTCTTACCCATGTTTTCTTCTTGTTCCTTCTGCTTCCTGACTGACCCTGGTTCCTCCTCATGTGTGGCATGGTGTGGCATGTCTCCTGTTTCTAGGGAACTGTGCATATAAACCTCTTCCTTCATGACAGTCATTTTCATGTCTGCATTCTTTATTAATTGAGTAATACAGATCCTGGGTATGTTTTAAAATATAATCTAATATGCTTATTCTTTTAAAGTCAAATGAATTAATCAATTCATTTATTCATTTATTATTTTATTATTCAAATGATACTTATTGAGTCCTTAGTTTATCCTAGATGCAAGTATTATTTCTGTAATTTAGGTGTTGAAAACCATCTATTGGTTCAGGTTCTTCAAATACACTTTTCTTCCATTATCCCGGTACTAGTCAGGATTTTCCAGAGAAAGAGAATCAATATATGTAGATATATAGAAAGAGATTTATAATGAGGAATTGGCTCGGTAAACATGGAGGATGAGAAATCTCACAATCTGCTGTTTGCAAGCTGGAAGCAGAGGAAAGGAAACTGTAGTTCCAGTCCAAACACAAAGACCTGGGAACCAGAGGAGGCAATGGAGTAAGTCCCACTCTGAATTGAAAGTCCCCAGAACTGAGGTCCAATGGTATAAGTCTAGTTCTGAGCTGAAAGCCCAAGAACTAGGAGTGATTACGTCCATGGGCAAGAGAAGACAGAGGTCCTTGCTCAAGCAGAGAGTGAATTCATTCTCCTGACTTTTTGTTCTATTCAGGACCCCATTGAGGGCACATCTTACACACACTGCTGAGGGAACATCTTCTGTAATCTGTCTGTCTAATTCAAATGTTAATTTCCAAAACTCCCTCACAGACACACCCAAAAATAATGTTTTACCAGTTTCCTTGGCCTCCGTTAGCCCAGTCAAGTTGACAGAAAAAATTAATCATCACAATCCCTAAGTACCTTCTCTCTCTCTCGTTCCTTTTTTTTGAAGTGATGAGTCTGAATATTTATTACCTTTTCTGAAGTATATTTGACTTAAAATATTATATTACTTGAAGTTCACAGTATAGTAATTCAACATCTTTATAGATTACACTCCATAAAAAGTTATAAAAGATTGACTATATTCCCTGTTCTGTACATTAATTACACCCTTGCAACTTATTCATTTTATAATTGGTAGTTTGTAGGAGCAAAATAGGTGAGGGAATTAAGAGGTACAAGCTACCTAAGTATCTTCTCTTATAGCATCACTTAATTTATAAGATATTTAAAGACTTTGAAAATTGTAGAATTTTCAATAAAAGAGAAAGAGTGAGTTAGAGAGAAAGAGAAGGGCTCAAAGTAAATGGATTAATTAAAGATTTTATTTTTTTTTTGTTTTTAGTTTTGCATGTTTGTGGTTAGTTCCAATACAAAAATAAAGAGCTGTAGATTACCTAAGTTTTTTTAAAATTTTCATTAAATTTCAAGATTTAAATCAGATTCTATGTTTGGTCATTTCTTTTTAGGTGTTTGTTTTATACCCACCATTTTATCGGACTTTTCCCCATAATTTATGATTTAAAACACACAGTCCACATGGTTTGATTAAGAAAAAATAATATCCTTATAAAACTTAATATCAAAATCAGCCCATGGTAAAGAAGCAAAAGAAACAAACAAACAAACAAAAAAACAACTGAAAAGATGTTCATCAAAAATTACTGTGAGATTAATTTTGAAAGTATTTTAGTGGAAATGAGTTTTGAGTATGATTTGAAGGACCAAGAAGAAGAGCTAGAGAAAAGTTTGGGGAAGGTGTGTCAGTTTGGAGCTCAAATAGAAAGTTATGTGTCCTCTCTACATTCCAACTCCATCTAAAATCCCTTTCCTCACTATTAAGAATGCAAGGGAGGGCTTCCCTGGTGGCGCAGTGGTTGAGAATCTGCCTGCCAATGCAGGGGACATGGGTTCGAGCCCTGGTCTGGGAAGATCCCACATTCCGCGGAGCAACTGGGCCCGTGAGCCACAACTACTGAGCCTGCGCGTCTGGAGCCTGTGCTCCGCAGCGGGAGAGGCCGCGACAGTGAGAGGCCCGCGCACCGCGATGAAGAGTGGCCCCTGCTTGCCACAACTAGAGAAAGCCCTCGCACAGAAACGAAGACCCAACACAGCCAAAAAATAATAATAATAAATAAATTAATTAATTAATTAATTAAAAAAAAAGAATGCAGGGGAGAACTTCAGTGAGTGAAATGACAATTCAGCAGACGCAAGTTTGAAGCTGTTTTAGTTTAAATTTGAAATAAAGGAAATCACAAAAACAAGGAATTTTTAATAGTAAAAAAGAGCTTGGGACACACTTTGTATGTGATTAGATGTTATCCTGGTAGATCGTATTTAGAGAGAGAACAGATAAGAGAAAGACTTGCAGAAAGCTTACATTGGGATGAGGGGCTTAAACAAAGAGCACACATGAAGCTAATGATCAGGTCACTGTGAAGATGAAGGCCCTTTATGAATCTCAAAAGAGCAGAGACTTGGAAGTATGATGGAAATTAGAATCACATGAATCCACATTCTCTTGAAGCGAGATGCTTTAATAAATCGAACATAAGATAAACAGAGATTCCATATATACACTACCAAATGTAAAATAGATAGCTAGTGGGAAGTAGCCACATAGCACAGGGAGATCAGCTCAGTGCTTTGTGACCACCTAGAGGGGTGGAATAGAGAGGGTGGGAGGGAAACGCAAGAGGGAGGAGATATGGGGATATATGTATATGTAGAGCTGATTCACTTTGTTTTAAAGCAGAAACCAACACACCATTGTAAAGCAATTATACTCCAATAAAGATGTTAAAAAAAAAAAAAGATAAACACATTTGTGGAGCCATGCATAAAGTCTAGGAGATAGAATTAGAATTTGCTTCTCAATGCCATCTAATTTTGTAGTCTATCATTGTGAAATTTTGGAGACAGCTATCCAGCAACTTCTAAGTGCATGTCTATATATAGAGAACACAGCAGCAGAAATAAAACTCCAAGGAACCACTGGAACCACAAAGTTAAAGAGAAGATACTCATCATCCAATTAAATGAATCAGTCTTTTGGATTGGAACTGGGTTTTCTTGGAACTGTACCTCAGTTTGTAAATGCTACTGGACACAACTTATCGTCTTTTCTCAAGCTGGAATTAAGTACCCATAGAGAGACCTTTTTAGCAATTACAGACCTTGTTGATCTGTAGCACATGTGTAGAATGAACCTAACAAATTTAGAAGATGTATCCTCAAATTAGTTTGCCTCTGCAGAGCTTTCAATTCTTACATTTTATATAGCCCTTATTTGCTCAGCTCATGCTGCAGAAGCTTAGCGTCCATTTAGGATAGTGTGTACCCTCTGTTTAATTCTGAATCAAGACATGTCTTCTTTCCAATCACGACTGTCTGAGGCATCTAACAAAAAATAGAAATAAGTCAAATTTTCCTGTTCCCTCTTGTCTTTGCGATTCCACAGAGGATGTGTTGGATGACCCAGGTTGTGAGGCAACAATAAAACTTTCCTCTTCTGTATCTTCTGCACACAAGATCAAGTGCAGAAGAGAGAGCAAAAAAGTGTATGCTTGCAGAAAGGACAGCTCTGAGCTGCCACAAGCAAATTACATCCTGATCTAGATGCCACTTGATGCGTAAATGGTAAGATAGAAGGTGCCAAACACCTAGATAATCTGTACAACATTTAATGCTGCAGATTTCAGTTTTATTACACTCCCCACTAATGATTGGCTGTGAATCTGCACTGAGTTACCTTAATTCTCTGTTCTTTAAATTTTCCATTTAATGTGTGGACAAAAAAAGCAGAATAGTACAAATATATAAACATATTTCTTTTCTACAAAAGTTGGGAACCTCAATTTTTAATGATGGAGGAATATGATACAAAGATAATGTTAGAATAATTCATTAATTCATTTGACAAATGAACATTCACTCATTCAAGAGACATTTACTGATCCTCTACTGGGTGCCATGACTATTTCAGGTTCTTGAAACACTGTGGTGAACAAAGTAAACTTTCTGCTTTTATGTTTTACATTCTGTTATGGGTGGGGGAAGGGAAAGACATAGCCAAACAAGGAAGGACACACATTCATGATATGTCAGTGAGTGATATGAACTAATAGAAAAATAAAGCGAGTAAAAGGATAGAGTGACATAAACAGATATAATGTAATACTATGCAGAGAGCAATGCAGACCTTGGCCCAGAGAAGAAAATTCTCTAAAATTTATATAGATAAGCCTCTGCTGATGATTATATTATTTTCCCAATCTCTCTTTGTGATGGTTAACTTTATATGTCAACTTGACTGAGCCATGGGATGCCCAAATAGCTGGTAAAACATTATTTCTGGGTGGGTCTGTGAGTATGTTTCTGGAAGAGATTAGCATTTGGATACATAGACTGAGGGAAGCAGATTGCACTCCCTAATGTGGTGAACTTCATCCAACCACTGAGGGCCTGAATAGAACAAGAAGGCAGGGGAAGGTTGAATTTGTTCTCTGCTTGACTGTTGAGCTGGAACATCAGTGTTCTCCTGGCCTTGTTTCTCCTGGTTCTTAGGGCTTCGTACTCAGACTGGAATCTACACCATTAGCTCTCTGGTTCTTTGGCCTTTCAATTACACTACTGGCTTTCCTAGACCTCCAGTCTGCAGACAACAGATGGTGGATATTCTCAGCTTGCATAATCTATCTATCTCTATTTCTATCTCTATCTCTAACTATCTCTATCTCTATCACCTTTATCTCTGTCTCTTTCTTCATCTCTTCTACTGGTTCTGTTTCTCTCGGTAACTCTGAATAATATACTCCCAAATTCCATGTGATTAAAAAATGCCACACAGTAATGAAGATCTAGCATCATTAGGAAAGGAGATAGTATGGGAGGCTTCTTATGTTTGCTCATTTTGTTGTCTCTTTCCTTTAAGTTTCAAAGTTTTTCTCAGCTTTATTAAAGTATTAGAGACAAATAAAATTTTAATAAATTTAAAGCATACAATGTGATGATTTATACTCATATATAATGAAAGAATTCCCACCATTGATTAATTTGCACATCGATCACCTTACATATTTGTTTTTTTAACTTTAAATGTACATGTTCTCAAGTACTAAGCAGCCAATCTTTACAGTCCTCATCAATGACTATCATCATCCTTTAAAACCATACGTGTCTTACCACTCAATAGTAATTTAACAATATTAACTTATCAACATTCACTTAAACCTCAATTTTTTTTCTCTACAACTCTATTTTCATAAAATATTTCTCAAAAAAAATCCTGATAGATTACATTCAGGGAATACAAATATATCAATCCTGAGAGACTTAAACTAAAATAATTTTAGAAGATAGCACACTGAAAGGTCATGAATATTTCATAAGAAAAGTAAGTACTAGATAGATTTGATGGACAAAATAGGTCCAAGTCAGAATTATTTTTCAAATAAATTGTTCTTATTAAATCTACTTAATGTTCAATAGTAATTAAACGAATTTCTCACTTACAGAAGATGGTACATATGTCCTCTATTCCTTATTTTCTCATCTATATTAGAAATAAACTAATAATACATTTGACTTAATGATTTAATAATGTGAGTGGATATATCACCAAGATAAAAATCCTTGGCCTTTTAGTTTGAAATAGTAACAAAATCAATGAACAAATAAAACTGTACTCACTTGAGATACTATTTTCATAAATGGGAATAAGGTTAGCACATGACATTCACATGGATAATTTATTAAGATTTTTACTTTCTTGCTGTTAACTTCTGCATTTTGGAAATGTTATGGGAATTTTGTATTACTGCAATTTTTCAAAGAAAAGATAAAATGGTCTCTAGAGTAAACATGCATACAACATGTTTTCCTTTCCTAAATCTGCACAGAGGAAAATAAGTGTCTTTTTCATGATATTTAACAGAAAGTAAGAGACTTGTAAGTCCCAGCACTAGCTGTACAGAGATACCTCATGGAAAAAAAAATTCAAAAGCAAGCTACAGAGTTGCTTCTCAAGAAGCGACTGCTTGTGGTAGCAAAAGATGCTCACCGATCTGTCTTTTCTGCCGGCAGTTCTCCTGCCATATTGCAGAGGTCTACTGCATTCTCCTTGACTCTCAATGCAGAAGTCCTGACAGGCTCCAAGACATAAGCCAAGTCTGAGAGTAGAAGGCAGGGGTGATGTGTACTATTCCTGTTATGCTCCTGTGATATTTAATGATTAGCAAATTGATCTTCAGTTAATACAGTAACAGGAGAGGTTGGGTTCTAATTAGTGTGTAATAACTTTAGAGATGATAATATATGAAAGACCCCAAAAATGTTTTTTGCATTTTAAGTCATTCATCAATGTTTGTGCTTCTGAGATTATTGAGTCAGAGAAACTAATCTTTAAGACACTAACCTAATTCAGCCAACACATGTTATCATAGACTTTAATGAAAATCTTTTTTTTATAATAAAAAGTTTGTGTTACCATAGACTTTTATAATTAAACCCACAAAAGTAAATATGCTCTGATTTCAGATTAATAGAAATATGACTAGGAAAATGATCAAATCTTTATGATAGATTTTTAGACAATTTGCACAGATCATTATTTTAGTGAGGCAGTAGTACAGGTCACTCACTGCCAGCTGTTGTCCCATCTGTCCTTAGAGAGTCACCTGGTGGAGAGTGTGTAGTGGGAATGCAGAGATTCCCCTTACCTTTATGATAATACAATGAATTTAAGGCAAACACTGTTTCAGTATATTAACCAATATAAAACATACAGTGAATTTTGTTTACTACATATCTGACTCAAACTTACACTAGAGTGAAGAAATAGATATAACTGCTCAAAAACTCATAAAGATTTACATTGCCCTTCAGATTAAGTCCAAATAATATTCATAGTACACATGATCTTTCATAGTAGTATAACCTTATCTCACCTCCCACTACTTTTGAAAGCCTGTTTTCTCTTATACAGTAGTCTATTTCTTTATATCAATCTATACACAATGTGCATTTTCTCATCTATAGATTTTCTCGTGCTTTTGTGTTTGTTCTTTTAATGACATTCTTTTTTGTTTTTCCTAAGTTGACCACTCCTCAAAGTTCAGATAAATCCCTATTGCATCATGAGACTTTCTCAGATGTTTGTAACAAATATTATCCTTTCATTCTAATGACTACTCAGGCACATATATTTGGAACCAAGCATTGTGAAAGGCCCTCTCAGCTTTTGTTTTCAAATTAACTTATATTCTCACCTCTGGCTTTAGGTGTAAATATATTTTTTTGCTGCAAAATTATTGATTCAATGCTCAAATATTGCATTTTTACTAACCCAATGTTAACAGAGTCAATAACTTGCCATCTTCTTATTCTATACTCGTGGGGTAGCATAGTACAAAGCTAAGTATATATTACACTCTCAATAAATGATTGTTGAATTAAACTGAACAGAAAAATAAAACACCACTTTTTGATTATTGGTTTTAGCATTTTTACCTAATGATGTCACTTTATAAACTTTTTCTATGACATTATTTTATTGACTTAAGAACCCCTAAGTGTTTTATTTCTTGTTGATAAGGAGACTCCAAATCTTATTTTATCCTCAATTAAAATATAGAAATGTATTAGTCTTAAAATTAATTTAATTGTAAGATGAATAGCTACCATGATGGTCAGGTATTATTTGTTGGAATTTTTCTTTTCTTAAATCCCCAAATACCCTGTAATAATATGATTCAACATAATAATAAGAACTATTAATAGGTTATTAATAGAACTAAAATTTGAATCCAGATATATCCTGTTTGACACAAACTATCTGGTAAAACAAAGCAAAACGAAACAAAAAAAAAACAAAAAATACAAAAAAAACCCCCTACATTCTTAATTTTTAAAAATTTTATTTATTATATGTTTAACTTTTAGACCTTTCATAGGGAAAATTTTTATAATTCATAGCAATGTCTAATTTAAAAACACAGGTTAAAGTTTGTTCATATGAAAAATTTTGCTACCATGTAAGTAGGGAAGAGTAACTGTGCACATAGCAAAATTATGATACAGCTTAATGAAAAATTCTAAAGCTATTTAATTCAGTGAGTTCCCTCATTATCTTTACTGGTCCAATCTGACCCATTTTTACATATTCTGTATATCTTACACTTGTCACTATTGAAAACACACAGATAAGTTTGTGATCGATCTATCATCTATCTATCTATCTATCTATCTATCTATCTATCTATCTCTGTATGTGTAAACTAATATGGTTTTATTCTCCTTTAAAATAATCCCAACTTATTTTTTTAAATAGTAATAATTTTATGGAATTATTCTATTTAACTTATCTTTTATACCATTCATGCAGATTTTGTTTTACAAGGTTGCTTTAAGTATTCTTAGAAAACTTCAACATTTTACTATACATAATATTTAAATAATATCTAGTTGAAAGATTTGAAATAATATGAAAACCATGTCAAAATATAGAGCTTAAAACTCTCTATTTGACTTCAACAGCTTCAGTCCCATAAGTTCCCTTTAGGTTATTAACTAGCTTTTTCTATAGCAGTAACTCACCAAGAGAGAAATTAATCCTGTCCAAGAGCAAAAAGAGTCTTAAAAAGAATCTTTAACATTCATGCCAGAGAACCTTGGAAATATATGCCAAACACTTCACATATATTGATCCTAACACTTGCAGAACCTCAGTGAGAGAATATTCCTCTTTATATACAGAAAAACTACAGCTCTGAGAATTTAGACACCTTAACTAATAGGTAGCGGGGAACTTGATCAATGTCTTTCTCACTGAAGCAAACTGCCTCTGGCTGGTCATTCTACTCTGAGGTCTTTTCATTTTCATTCATAGCATTTAGTTTTCACAAACTGACAATGAAATTAATTTTTTGTAACAAAAAAGCAACATTTTTATTGTATTTTTCTAAAGAGAGAAAGAATAATAGAATGGGAGATACTGATATGATCTATAAATATAAAAAAAGAGAGAAAATTACACTAGTATGATATGATACCATATGACTAATTTTACCAATATATTGAAAATGCAGTGTTTAGAGGTTATAAATAGGTTCTGTTTGGAAAGCAATCTTTCAAAGCACAACTCTGCCTTCAAATAGACACTCCCATTTACTTCTGCATAAAAGGTACACATACATGATACTTACTGTGTTATTTGTTTCATTAAGATATTCATAGGCAGGATGGCTTTGAAGATGGAAGTTGCTTTAAAGTGAAAATGTTGCATGTATGTTTTCTATTATTATCGAGTATAAAACATTCCCTAACACAGAATGTAACTGAAGAAGAAAAAGAATGTATTGAGTGAAAGGTCTAATGTACTAGTTAAATTCTCAAATACTAACACAATCTTGTTCTCTATCATGATGAAAATAAATTCATTGAACCTAATTTGTTTTATAATTCAATGAGTGCAATAACTGTACTTTTTTACAGAGAAAAAAGATAAAATAACCTGGTATTATGAGTTGATTTATACTGACTAGAAATGTTACCTCAGTATTTATAAGGAAAAATATCATCATGATACAATCAATAATTTAGTTATCAAGATTTCAAAATCAGATCACACTCTAATTTATTGAAATCTGAGGGAATGTGTATTGATCCTTAAATCTGAAACAAACTTATCTGTTGCATCACAGCTTACAACACTCACATTATAAGCCAGAATAATACATCACATCAAAATGTTGTCTTTTTGAAAGCAATATCATGTCAAATGAATTTGCTTAATTTTTGTAGACATTATAAAAGTGAGAAGTATCCTCACTGTCAGTGATAATCAATATAGTGTGCTGAATTTTATTGATCTATAGATTCATTTAATATTTACTGACTTGGCAAATATTTATTAAACATCTGTTATATCCACTTCCAGGTATAGTTCTAGGACCCTTGCATATAAAATAAATAAAAAGTAAAATAAAACGTAGAAATGTTAATTAGCTCTCATGTAACATACATTGTAATGGTGAAAAACTTATTAATAGAATAATGTAAATAAGTTTGAAACTGGCAAATACTATGAAGAAAACAACATGATTTTGTGATTTAATAAGTAAAGCTAGGGGGTTTGGGAAGGATTTTTTTTTTTTCAGAAGAGTAAGTACTAATTGGTTAAGATAATGGAGTAGTGTATGGAAGTGGTTATTGAAGCCACAGCATGAATAAGCTCATGTAATGAGAGGTAGAGATAGAGAGTTGTGAAACTCCAATTTTAATGGTCCAATTAAGATGGAAAAATCAAAAGGAGAATTAAGAAAGAATGGCCAGAATTCTAGAAGAGAGTTTTCATGAAAAACAAGGGAAAAGAGTATTTCTAGAGTGACAGAATCAAGAACAGTTCTGAATCCTACTGAGAGGTCAAGCAAGATAAAGACAAAAATATTCCATTGGATTAGCAGCAGAAATTTCAATGGACACTTTAGCAAGGTCATGGTGGAATGCTGTGGACTGAAGCCAAATTGAAATGTTTAGAGTAATGAATAGAGACAGATTTTCTGAGAGGGCGGAGGTGGATATGGAAAGAAGGAGGTGAATATCATCAGTATTTAGGATGTAAAACTGACCAGAGTTTATAATGGACTCTATAAGAAAGGAAAAAACTACAGATTGAATTATGACTACAAATTTTCTGACTTGCAGGCAGTGATATTTACCAAAACAAGGCACACTGGCAAAAGATCAAGAGTGGGTTTTTCTCTGTTTGCTTTTTTACAGTGGGATGGAATTAATGAAATTATGAATTTTAATTTGGGCATGTTGAGCCTGAAATGACTTGGAGTTATCCAAAACAATGTCTTTTAAAAGCTGTTGGATATCCTGGTCTGAAGTTCAGAAAGGTGAATAGAGAGGAGACTGTGAGTGACAGAAATAGAGCATGGTGGGAGTACTTTTATTTTAAGGAAATGGGAAGGACTCACTTGAGGAGAAGGTAAATATCAAAAAGGAAAGTGGATAATCAATAGCTGAGAAGACAGGATATGATGGGGCAACAGACCTGTACTCTGAAAAATATAAGATGCTGATGAAAGAGATTGAAGACAACACAAACAGATGGGAAGATCTATCATGTTCTTGGGTTGGAAAAATCATTATTGTTAAAATGAGCATACTACCCAAGGCAATCTACAGGTTCAATGCAATCCCTATTAAATTACCAAAGGCATTTTTCACAGAACTGGAACAAAAAATTTTAAACTTGTATGGAAACACAAAAAACCCAGAATGGCTCAAAACAATCTTGAGAAAGAAGAGCAGAGCTGGAGGAATCATGCTCCCTGACTTCAGACTACACTACAAAGCTACAGTAATCAAAACAGTATGGTACTGGCACAAAAAAACAGGCATATAGACCAATGGAACAGAATAGAAAGCCCAGAAATACCCACATACTTATGGTCAATTAATCTATGACAAAGGAGCCAAGAATATATTGATACAATGGAGAAAAGACAGTCTCTTCAATAAGTGGTGCTGGAAAACTGGACAGCTACATGTAAAAGAATGAAATTAGAATATGCTCTAACACCATATACAAAAATAAACTCAAAGTGGATTAAAGACTTAAATATAAGACTGGTGACTGTAAAACTCCTATAGTAAAACATAGGTAAAATACTCTTTGATATAAATGGCAGTAATATTTTTTTGGATCCATCTTCTAGAGTAATGGAAATAAAAACAAAAATAAACAAATGAGACCTAATTAAATTTAAAAGCTTTTGCACCACAAAGAGAACAATAAACAAAATGAAAAGACAACTTATGGACAGGGAGAAAATATTTGCAAAAGATGCTACCAACAAGGGATTAATTTCTAAAACATACAAACACCTCATACAGCTCAAAATCAAAAAAACAAACAACACAATCAAAAAATGGGCAGAAGACCTAAATAGACATTTCTTCAAAGAAGATATACAGATGGCCAACAAGCACATGAAAAAATGCTCAATAATGTTAATTATTAGAGCAATGCAAATTAAAACTGCAATGAGGTAGATTGTGTGGAGAAAAATGAACCCTTCTACATTGTTGGTGGGAATGTAAATTCATGCAGCCACTATGGAGAACAGTATGGAGATTCCTTAAAAAACCTAAATAGAACTACCATAAGATCCAGCAATCCCATTCCTGAACATATATCTGGAGAAAACTAATTTGAAAAGATAAATGCACCCCAATGTTCATAGCAGCACTATTTACAATAACCAAGACATGGAAGCAATCTAAATGTCCATCAACAGATGAATGGATAAAGAAGATGTGGTTTGTGCATACAATGGATTATTACTCAGCCAAAAAAATAAAATAAAATAAAATAATGCCATTTGCAGCAACATGAATGGATATAGAGATTATCATATTAAGTGAAGTAAGTAAGACAGGGGAAGACAAATATCACCCAATATCACTTACATGTGGAATTTAAAAAAACGATACAAATAAACTTATTTACAAAGCCGATACAGACTCACAGACACAGAAAACCAACTTATGGTTACCAAAGAGGATAGCGGAGGTGGGGGGGGGGCAAGATAAATTAGGAGTTTGGAACTAACAAATACATACTACTATATATAAAGTAGACAAACAGCAAGGACCTACTGTATAGCATAGGGAACTATGTTCAATATATTGTAATAACCTATAATGGAAACGAATCTGAAAAAGAATAGATATATAACTGAATCATTTTGCTGTACACATGACTCTAACACAACATTGTAAATTAACTATACTTCAATTTAAAAAATGGTTAAAAAAGTAAAGACGATGAAAAAGCCAGTTTTGATGTATACAACAGCCTTAAAAGCAGGCACTTAATTTTGATTAGCTATGATTGTGATGGTTAAATCAAACCATCCTGAGTTCTTGAGCACAGGAATTTGATGTTGTGAAAATTGGGCCCTGTGAAAATTAGTCTAGCAGAAGTTTGAAAAACAATTTGAAGGTGTGAAAGTTGGGAGTTGTTCAGAACACCTAGAAGGCTATTACAGAATTGCATATGAAAAGTAATGAAATCCTGAAATAGAGTGGAAAGAGATAGGCAGGAGGTGACTATGAAGTATCTGCTTATGTTTTTGCATTCTTCATTAAAACGCTTCTATTCTGGTTTCAGAATCAGATATCCTAAGGTAATTGTTTTGTTTTCCTGCTGAGTCTGCCTGCAGAGGGATCCAGATGGGAAGATACTCTCATTAGGAATCTTGTTGAAACATTTATCTAACTGGAAGGCTACTTTCTGTGGCTCTAACTAATGGTAATTACTTTGAATTTTATTTATTTCTAAAAAATGGAGTGAAAAAATTTATTCTACCATCTGAAAGAAAAATATTAACAGTGGTAGGATAGCTTTGCTTTGCTCTATTTTGGGGCCTCCTCCATCAATTAAGTAACTAACCAATTTTTTAAAAAGATTTAAGATATTCTTTTTAGAAAAATCAAAATAATAAAAGTGTTCATCAACATTTCCTCTTTCTAGCTAATTTTTGTTTGCTTGTTTGTAATCCATTCAGTTTTGTCTGATGCATTATGTATTATAATCAAATAGGCATAGAAAAAACATTTTATTTTAGAGCACCTGTATTTTAGAAATTAAACTAAAAAACAAAACGAAACAAGTTTTATTCTACTTTGTGCTATGTTGAGCTTTCTTCTTGTTTAAATGTTTGGTTTTAGAACTTTCAAATAAGGAAAACAATCATCTACATCATATTACTTGAAATTAATATACCCACAGTTCTTAGGGTATATATCTTAACATATCTCAAATTTATTAAATTTAATGTTTAATAAAGTATAAAAAAATTATTTGAAAATTTTGAAATATTTTAAGATGTTGTAAGGGTCTTTGTTTCTAGTCAAAATGAATAAAAAGGTAAGTGATTTACTCTCCTGACTAAAATAACCACAAATTGACAAAATATATATAAAACAATGATTTTAAGGTACTTTAAAATTGGCAATAGAGGACAGTAATTCTTACAAGATGGGAAGTAAATGAGGTGAACTCTCTGATTATCTCAGCTCATTGCTTTAAGAGAATTCCCAGGCCATGGGGAAGGAAGAGGTAACCCAGGAGGAGACCAGATGACTCCTTAAGTTGAGGAGACAGAGCTCAGAGCCTGTGAAGACAGAACATATAGGATTTGTAAGGCTGAGTTCTGGAGGGGGTAGAACTTCAGAGATAGATATATAGAGAGAGCTTCAAAGACCTGAGTATGGCTAATACACAAGTGTGAGGAAAAGATCGAAGGCTAAGGGAAGAATCATCTAAAAAGTTAATGGTGAGAAGGCTGGGAATAGTGATGCTACCACCATACAACCCAGAAAAATCTCATGATTCATGGGCATTGAGTAAAGTTCACAGAAGGATCCTATGTCAGTAATGGAGAATAAATAACCCTAAACTAAGCACCACTTCAGTTCTGATTATAACTTTTTTAAAGAAAAAACATTAAAACTTGACTACATCCCAGAACAAAGCTCAAGAATATTTATAATAATATAAAAATTACACAGATAAAATTACAATATTACCAATTACCCAGACAAATTTCACAATATCTATCATCCGATAAAAAATTGCCAGGCATACAAAGAAGCAAGAAACTATGACCAATAATAAAGAGACAATTAAACAATCAAAACTAATGCAGAATTGGGAAAGATATTAGAATTGGTAGACAAGGATATCAAAACAATTATAACTGTATTTCGTATGTTCAAGGAGACAGAGCTGACATAAAAATATTTAGATCAAATATTTGGAGATAAAAACAATTGAGTAAGATTTAAAAAGAATACTCCATATGAGATTAATAGCAAATTAGATATTGCAGAAAAGAAGATTAGTGAACCTCAAGACGTAGCAAGAGAAACTAGAAAAAGATTCAGAAAGAAAAGAGAATCAAGCAAAGTGAGCAGGGAATAAAATAATTCCCAATAAATTTAAAAGGATGCAAGTTGATCAATGTATGTTCCATGCCACAATGGATTTATAATATAAATCAGTAACAAAATGATCTCTAAAAAAATATCTCCAAATATTTATAAGTAAAATAGCACAATTATAAGTAAACTATGGGTCACAAAAGAAATAAAAAATGAGCTAGATCGTATTTTGAAGTAAATTAAAATAAAAACACATTATATAGAAATCTGTGTGACTGCACTAAAACTGTGCTTAAATGGAAATGTATAACACTAAATACTGCAGTAGAAAAGAAGAACACTCTCAAATAATTGAATTTAAGTCCACTTTAAGGAACTGGAAAAGAAGGGCAAATTAAGCACAAAGTAATTAGAAAAAAACAACTATAAAGATCAGCATGAAAATCAGTGAAATAGAAAACAGAAAAACAATGGAAAAATCAATGAAACCAAAAACTAGTTCTTTGAAAAGTTCAAAAAATTGACAAACATCCAATTAGACTGAACACAACAAAAAGGAAGGAGACAGAAATAGTCAGGAATAAGAACTTGACATCACTGCTAATTTTAAAGGTATTTAAAAGATAATTAGATGATACTATGAGTAACAATTATAGCAATTATTATTATCATAGTAATTATGGTAATCTAAATGAAATGGGCAAATCCTGGAAAGACATACTAACAGAGTTCACTCAAAAAATACAACAAAACTAATCAATAAATAGAATTTGTTTTAAAAATTGTCTGATAGAGAAAATTCCAGACCCAGATGGCTTCACCAATAAATTCTTAAACATACGAGGAATAATAATATTGATTCTATAATAACTCTTCTAGAAATTTGAAAAGGAGGAATTAATTTCTAAATCATTCTAAAGAAAATTTTAGCAAACCAAGTCTGACATTACATAAAAAGGGTAACATATCAGAACCAAGAAGGTTTTATTTCTGAAATGTAAATCTGGTTTAACATTCAAAAATCAATGTAAATCACCACATTAACAGTTCAAAAAAGAAAAAAAAAACACATGATAACTTCTATGTACATAGAAGAAAGATTTAATAAAGTCCAATATCCATCTCTAATAAAAACTTTATAAAATAGGAATATACAGAACCTTCTTCAACCTGTATCCCCTGGAAACCTATAGCTAACATCATATTTAATGATAAAAAAGTGAATGCTTAGATATCAAGATAAGGAACAAGAAAAGGATGTCCACTCTCACCACTTCTGTCCATCGTTGTACTGGAGGGTTCAGCCAGTGCAATAAGCAAAAGAAAGTCATCCAGATTAGGAGGGAGGAAGTTAAATTGTCTTTATTTGTGGAAGGTAAAGTCATCTATGGAGAAAATGTAATGATATATAGAATAAATCTACTAGAATCAACAAGAGTTCAGCAAGGATGTAGGACACAATACCAATATGTAAAAATTAACAGTATTTCACATTCTGTCAAAGATAATCAGAAATCTGATTTTTAAATATAATTTATAATACCATCAAAATATATGTAATATTAATGGTAAATCTGAAAAAAGGAAGATATGAAAATATGTACACTGAAAACTACAAATAATTACAGAAAGAAATTTCACAAGACCTAGTAAGTGGAGATGCATAATATGATCATGTATCAGAAGGTCTAATATTCTTAAGATACCAGTTTTCACCAATTCAATTCATAGTTAATGCAACCTCAATAAAAATCTCAACAGCTTTTTTTTTTGGTGAAAATTAAAGAAGTGTTTCTGAAAATTATATGGAAATCAAAAGGCCAAAAATAATCAAAACAACTTTGGATAAAAAGAATAAGAATAAAAAATTAACTCTACCTGATTTCAAGATTTATTATAAAGCTACAACAGTAAAGATAGTGTGGTATTGAAAAAGACTCACCTCCACGTAGGCAACTGATTTTTGACAAAAGTGCAATGTCAACTTCATTGACAAAAGATAGTTTTTGTAACAAACGATGCTAGAATGATTGGATACCGATGAGCAAAGAAATAAATTTTAATCCATATATGTAGCAAATTTTTAAAAAATGAAGGGGAAAGTAGCCATTTTGAAATATGGCCAGAGAATTCTCCATAGCAAAGACTTAGCATGTGAAAAGACTTTACCAGAGCCTTTTTAACCTGGAAGAAGGAAAATTACCCAACTCCAGTTTCCTGTCTCAGCTGAGAAGGGAAAAACTCTGAGAGACACTTGTGGAAATCACAGCCCAGGGACACAGACCTACTAAAAGATTGAGATTTAATTATAATTATAGAATGCTTACCCTGCCCCCATACCTTACCACCACATCAATGAGACTCTAATAAAGTGGTATTACAGCTGAAAGAACTGCAAGGTGCACAGTTTATTTAAGAAGGTGTTTTTGAGGAAACCCAAAAACAAAAAAAAGAGATAGAAATGACACCAGAGAAAATCGAAGACTCTGAAACCTATGGCTACAAGAGATACTTAACCCAACCCCTAGCATAACATAACATAAAATCCAAAATAAAGGCTTATTTCCCTCAGTTCATATTACCCAATATATCATGTCTTGTTTTCAACAAAAAAGTACAAGGTGTGACAAAAGTTAAGAGTCTGAAGAGACAAAACGAGATTCAAAACGAGACTCATATATGACACAGATTTATAATTATCAAAAAATTTAAAATAACTATAATTAGTATTCTAAGGATTCTAATGAAAAAAGTGGACAACATATGAGAACACATGGTAAGCAGAGAGATAGAAACTCTAAGAAAAAATCAAAAGAAAATGCTAGAAATCAAAAACACTAAAAGAAGCAAAGAGTTCCTTTAATGGTCTCATCAGTAGGCGGGACAAGCCTGAGGAAAAGATTAGTGAGGTAGAAGATATGCCAATAGAAACTTCTCAAACAGAAATGCAAAGGAAAATTAATGAAAAAAAGGAACAGAATTTCCAAGAACTGTGGGACAATTTCAAAATGTGTAATACATATGTAATAAGAATACCAGAAGGAGAAGAGAAGATAGAGCAGAAGAAGTATCTGAAGTAATAATGGCTGAGATTTTTCCAAAATTAATGACAGACACCAAATCACAGATCCAGTGAACATCGAGTAGGATAAAAAAATCTACACTTAATTACTACACATCCAAATTGCTGGGCAACCAAGGGCAAAGAAAATCTTGAAAGCAGCCAGAGGAAATAAATGCATCTTACTTATAGAGGAACAAGGATAAAAAATTATATCAGACTTCTCTTCAGAAACCATGTGAACAAGAAAGTGAAGTAAAATTATTAAAGTTTTGAAAGAAAAGAATAATTAGAATTTTATATCCAGCAAAATTGTCCTTCAAGAATGGAGAAACGTTTTCTCTGAAAAACCAAAACTAAGGGAATTCATTGCTAACAGATCCTCCTATTTAAAAATAAAAAAAAAAAATTCTTCAGGGAGAAGGAAAATGATGTAGGTCAGAAGCTCAGATCTACATATAAAAAACAAATGTTTAAGAAGGAATAAATGCAGGTAAGATCTGTTTCAAATATTTTCTTTTTCTTAATTGATCTAATAGATAATGTTTGTTCAAAGTAATGATAGTAACCATATATTGTATGATTATAGAATATCTATAAATAAAATGAATGGCAGCAATGTTATAAGGGGCAGGAATTGGTAATACTCTGTTAGATCAGTTATAGTAACCTTATGGTATATGTTATAGTGATATAGTGTTATTTAAAAGTGTACTTAAATTAGTTGTACATCACATATATTGCAAACTCTAGGACAAGTAATAAAATACTTTAAAAATGAAGTATGATTGCTATTAACTTTTGCTATACATATTTTTATCAGTGCCAAATATCTTCATAAATATTTGGTTTTCTATGAATTTTCCATGACCTTTACTGGAAACATTCTTCATTATGAATTCTCCTAAATGACTCCCAATTTTAATTTACAAATGAGTTTATATTTCCCATTCCTAATATTTAAGCTAGACAGTAAGCTAGACAGTTTTTATTTTTTATTTTATTATTTTTTTAAACAGGAGAAAGGTATACAAATTCAGTTAATAAGTTTTACATGATACAGAAGTCTTCACAAGGAAATGAAGTCCTGAAGAAATGGTTAAGCCTGAGTGTCTTTATGCTAGGTTTGATGGATGGGGCAAGTCATAGAGAGATATGATAGGACAAAGAGTATGTGCTAAGTAAGCTGGGGGAAACTTAGAAAGTCCTGTTTATTCAGATTCTTCTTGCTGTCCCTCCATCTTGGAAATAAGGATGCTCCTTTCCTCTGAGTGTAGGGAGGACACCTCTTTTTTTTAATATATATTGTTGTATAGTTGATTAACCATGTTTTGTTAGTTTTGGGTGTACAGCAAAGTGATTCAGTTATACATATACTTGTATCTATTCTTTTTAAATGACTAGTATTTCTAGTCTGAATTAACCCTTTCATATCCTTACTATGCATGTTAAGAAAAAAGTGATTTAATGACACAGGTACACACATGAATATGGAGGAATCTGCTGTCAACAGCAACAGCATTGATGCCCTTTGTTTACCCACTTAATATGCTTTCACTGGGAAATCTTATATTTAGTGGAAGTAAATTTAAGTTTTTCCTCATGGTAGCCACTGCACATTTTGGATTCAGGCTGTTTTAAATTCTCCTATTTAAAGTATAATCAAAACTCCTTTCTTAGTAATGAACTGATCAATATACTCTGCAAAAATCAGCAAATCTGGGGAAAATTTAAAATATACAATCAATTATATGCTGCAAAGAACTTCATTCTACGTGTGTAAAGTTAATAATAAAAATTCATTAGAAAAAAAAAAAAAGACTGACTCTAAAATCTCTCATCTGCAGGATACTTGAGATAATGAATTTCCTTTTTTCCAATGTGGTTTTGGTAACATACACCATATTTTTTGCCTATATCTCAATATCTGGACATTCCCTTGCCTGTGGTTGTACTCTGAGAATTAGAGTAACCATTTTGTGTAGGGCTCAGAAAGCTTTGAAAGTTAATATAGGATGAACTTGGAGTGAAAAACATCTCTTTTCATAGGTATAAGTCACATACTAGAGTCTGGTGTCTGCAATGATATATGAAAAAGAAAAAAGTGACATTATTTTCATGCCTATTGTGACAGATATATAAAGGTTTTCCATTGGTCATGATAATCTCTTGGAATAAATTTAACATTTGGGACTCATATTGATACATTCGGGAGTCAAAGACAGATCCTCTATCTGTTCTATCTGTTCTAAGGAGGTTTTCATGAATGAGAATTTTATGATATTCAAATTAATGGGTATATTAATTCACTAAGATTTAGATTCTGAAAAGAATCTAAAAAAAGTGTGGGTATAAGTATATGTATAACTGATTCACTTTACTGTAAAACTGAAATTAATACAACTTTGTAAATCAACTATACTTCAATAAAAATTTTAAAAAAAATTAGATTATTGTCCTTATATTAAAAAAAGAAACAGTTTTATTTTCAGTAGAATAATATTAAAAATAAAATATTCCTGCTTACATTTTGCAATTCTTCTGTCTCTTATGAAAATTATATTGAATGTTATAGAAATTAAATTTTTCTTTAATATTTTCTAATTTTCTTCAGCAAAATGTTTTAACTTTAAAATTGCAGATATATCACTGACATACTCTGACATTTTATTGACAATTTCTGCACTTTTTTAATCCTCGATTTAACTATCAATATAAGAAATAAGATCTGAGTTAAAATTTAAAAAATATATAGAAATATTACAAATTAAAAAATAAAAAGGAACATAATAGAAAACTACACAATAAACAAATGCCAGTATACATTGTGTTTCTGAGGTCTTTGAAGAGCCTTTTGAAAAGTCATGGCATAAGGTGACTTCAGTGATAGAAATCTGAGTAGAACGAAGAAAATATTTCCTTAGCGATTCTATCCAGAGAATGAAAAAAGCAAATTAAGCTCTCCTAAATCAGAATTTACAAGATAAATGATAAATTTAACTCCATTTTTTCCCCACATCATTTAAACAAGGGAATCAATTAAGCAAAATATTAAAAACCAATGAATCAAAAAGTGGCATAGAATAGTAATTAGAAAATAATTAGTTAATAAAGTAAGATGGCAATGGAGAAGTCATCAAATGACAGTATCAGAACCAGACCATTAATTAGAAGTGACATTGAAGAATAGAAATGCCAAATACAACAGCAACTATGACTGTGTGCATATTGAAAAGACTGATACAGATGACAATACCTCCAGAGTTTAAGTTTTCCCAGTGCTGATTTAGTATAGTTAGAGGAGAAAAATAAGTATCTTTAAAATTATGCTACTCTAGAGATGACTTCCAACTAAATCATCTCATATTTAGAAAGTGATTAATTTGAGCTTCTTCAACTTTAGTTATCTTTTGTTTATAAATGATCATGATTTAGTTTTCTAAATAGAAATAGTTAAGGTGAATATACACCATGTATTAGGATCTCCATGTGCCTCTTCACAGCTTAAAGCAAGGGAGGAAAGTAATATGTTATTAAATTCAGGTCAGTATGACATGACAAGAGTAAAATAAATAGCTAATATGATTCCTGTATCCATCAGACAAAAACAGAATCAGTAGAATGTGTGCATGTGTGTGTGTGTATGTGTGTATAAAGAAATTTCTTTCAAGGACTTGATCTTGGCTTACACAATTGTGGGGTCTGGTTAAGGAAGTCTAAACCCATAGGGCAGGTTGGCACGCTATATAATCTCAGACAGGAGTTGAGTTTGGGGTCCAGAGGTGGGATTTCTTCTTCTTCAGGGAAAAATCAGTTTGCTCTTACATCCTTTTGATTGATTATACAAAGCCCACTCAAAATATGGAGGATAATCTCTTTTTATGGAAGTCAATTGATTGTAGCTATTCATCACATCTACAAAATACCTTCACAGCAAAACCTAGGTTAGCAACAATTTCATTAGTGTTCAAGTAATTGGGTGCTACAGTCCTAGCTAAGTGGACACATAATAATCACCAAAATTCCTAACTACTCCTCTGTTTCCAGAACCATTTCTCTTTAATAGAGAAGGGTTTTTGAAAACAAACCTTTTCAGAAAACATTATCTAAGTCTTAGCAATTAGCTCCTCCTCTAAGATTAGTCTTTGTGCAAACATAAACATAAAAAAATAGAATAAAAGAGAACAAGGTTGGAAGACTGATGATGCTACTTGACTTCTAGACTTGCTATAAATCAAGACAGTGTGGTATTGGCAAAAGAATATACAAATACATAATTGGAACTGAATAGACAGCCCAGAAATAGACCCCTATAAATATAGTCAGCTGATATTTGACAAGGAACAAAGACAGTACAATGGAACAAGATAGTTTCTTTAATAAACCGTGATCGAACAATTGGGCATCCACATGCAAAAAAAAAATGAATCTAGACACAGACCTTACATGCTTCACCAAAATGAACTCAAAATGGATCATAGATATAAATGTAAAAATGCAAAACTACAAAACTCCTAGAAAATAACATAGGAGAAATTACGGATAACCTTGAGTATGGTGATGTTGTTTTAGACACAATACAGGATCCATGAAAGAAGTAATTAATAAGCTGGACTTCATTAATATTAAAGTTTCTGCTTTGCAAAGGACTATGACACAGACTGGGAGAAAAATATTTGCAAAAAAACACTTCTGATGAAGGACTGTTATCCAAAATAGACAAAGAAATCTTAAAACTCAAAAATAAGAGATCACGGGACTTCCCTGGTGGTCCAGTGGTTAAGTCTCTGTGCTTCCACTGCAGGGGGTGCGGGTTCAATCCCTGGTTGGGGAACTAAGATCCCACATGCTGCCCGGTGTGGACAAAAAAAAAAAAAAAAGAAAAATAAGAGGACCTTAATAGACACTTCACCAAAAAAGATACACAGATGGCAAACAAACATATGAAAAGATGTTTCACATCATATGTTCTCAGGGAAATGAAAATTAAAACAACAGTGAGATACCACTGCATACCTTCTAGAATGGCCCAAATCTGGAACACTGACAATACCAAATGCTGGGGAGGATATGGAGTAATAGAAACTCTCATACCTTACTGGTGGGAATGCAAAATGGCATGGTCACTTTGGAAGATAGTTTGATGGTTTCTTACAAAGTAAACCTACTCTTATTATACAATCCAGCAGTTGTACTCTTTGGTACTTATGAAAGAAGTTAGAAATTTACATCCCCACATAATTTTTATAGCAACTTTATTCATAAGTGCCAAAACTTGGAAGCAACTAAGGTGTCCTCAGTAGGTGAATGGATAAACACACCTGTGGAATATCCAAACAATGGAATATTATTCATTACCAAAAATAAATGAACTATCAAACCATGAAAAGATATGGAAGAGCCTTAAATGCATATTACTGAGTGAAAGAAGCTAATCTGAAATGGCTACATACTGTATGATTCCAACTATATGTTATTCTGGAAAAGAAAAGACAAATTATGGACACAATGAAAAGTTCAGTGGTTGCCAAAAGTAGTTTTGGGGAGCAGGGAGGAGGAATGAATAGGCAGAGCATAGAGGATTTTCAAGGCAGTGAAAATACTCTGTATGGTATTATAATGATGGATATATGTCATTATACATTTTTCCAACTCCAAGAGTGAACCCTAAGCTTAACTATGGACTGGTTGATTATGATCCATTTATATAGTTTCATTTTTAAGGCGAATGAAGGATTCTGGTGAGTGATTTTTTTTCAACTGAGAATAACTGACATATAACATTGTGTAAGTTTAAGGTGTACCACGTGTTGATTTGATATATTTACATATTTCAATATGTTTTTAACCAGCATAGCATTAGCTAACATCTCTATCATTTCACATAATTATCTTTTTTTGTGTGGTGAAAACAATTAAGATCTAGTCTCTTAACAACTTTGAAATTTGCTAATTTTGCTAATAATGCAGTATTGTTGGCTATAATCACCATGCTGTATGTAGGTTTATACTGTAAACATCTCCCCAGTTCCTCTCCTTCCTGGATAACAACCATTCTACTCTTTACCTGCAAATTCTTATAAACTCAAAACCCTTCAATTTCCTAGTAACAAATATTTTCATTATGTAACATCATGAAATTACCAAATGTCATGATTTTTGATAGCATAATTTTTTTTTTTTCATTTTTCCTTTATTCCACGCTATGGTATGGAACTAAGGAAAACTATTGAAAGGAAGACTAAATTCTTTGAAGCTGAAAACTGAGAGAAAACTAATGAGTCAAATCCTGGTGGGCTCCTGTAGGTAAAGTAAGTTATATAATCAGAGATAAGATAAAGAAGTCTGGTTACCAAAAAATTTGCAGAAAGTGGCAAAACGTGACAAAATTTCAGGATTTCAACACAGGCATAAATAGACACTAAATCTGTTTTGGAAATAATTGTTTCTTATGAGTTTTCTTGATTAGTCCCTTACTTTGAATGACTAGTCCCTTTATATTACAGTCAATATGAATCATGACCCTGCAATTTAATTCTTCTATAGCCTATACTTGGTATCCCACTATCTTCAATGAAGTCTCAAGAAACTTCACAGGTACAGAAAATTTGAGTTCCTCTTCAGTTTCTTTCTTTCTCACAAAGGTCATTATGATATTACCACTGGTTATACTTTTCTTACCTAAATGGTTGTCTTATTTCTCATTTTTCAACAGAACTTAACACGTCACCACTCATAATTCTTCATTACTCTATCTTCTTAGCCTTGCCTCATGTACCTTCCAATCAAATTTTAATAAAAACACTTAATTGGTATTCTATTACCTGACTTTATGAATGTGGCTCTATTTAGAGATGGGTAATAATTTCTTCATGGAAAAAAGTATACCAACTAAATAAGTTATTAGTATTTTCCATGGTATTATATTTCTTGCTATAAAATCTTTAAATGTAAGAATACAAGCATGTGATAATGAAGAAGAATTTCCCTTTTTATAACAGAAACATTATCTCTAATGTTTGTCTTGAGATCTCTTCCCCTATCCTGGGGCCATTGATATCTATAATAGCAAGGACAATAGGAAAATAACATGGACCACTGAGTCTTTCACTGTGGTCAAAGCATGACACAATGATCCATCCTGAACTGAAATGGCTTAAATTTATATGAATATGGCTAGAAAATTTGGGAACACATGCAAATATGATCCCTCTAAGTTTTTCCCACCAAAGAACCACTCATCTGCTGTAAATGTAGTCTCCCATAACAATTAATAGTTCAACGATCCATACTATCTGAGAAAAACATTGAGATTTTTGGAACTGTCCTTTTTATTGGCCTGGGAAGGAAAATAGGGGAATGAGAATTCAATCCTGTCTCCTCAGTATATCTGCCAAAGTAATTGGGATGGTAGAGCTACCCTGAATATAGAGTTGATAGAGATCTTATTTTTACTCTTGTCCACCCAGAATGTTTCTTTCCCAGAAATCATCCTGGTGATCTCCTGACTCCACTTCTACAAGGGGATGGATTCTCTTATCCAAATTGTCCAGTTAGAATACCCCACTGACTTCCATACACTAATTCATCCAGGGCTGCCTGGATGGTAGAGATGGGTCAATCAGATCTCTTTTTCAGGATTGGATGAGCATGCAGGAAGCGAGAAATACTCTGTTCTTATGATATTGTGGATGGCTTGGATCACACAAGACTACAGAAACTATTTTTGCCACCTTGTGTAGTGATACTGCCTTAGAATTACACAATAAGAAAGGGAAAAAAACTGAAGAGTGGACGTTTTTAAGTGAGTAAGAGTATATGTGTGTACATGCTTTTGGATTAGGAAAGTGGTGGCAGTATAATAAATAAATGAAAAATATTGTTTCAAATAGTTATTTTTTCATGAATAAATATTTATCTGGTAGAATGCCCCTCGGTATTTAAGATACAAAGCACATTGTATGTATCTAAAGCTTAATAACAATTTTTTCAATTAATGATTATATAGGAAAAATTATTAGTGTCTTAGAACATAAAAATCTTCACTGGGAAAAGTCTGTAAACTCTATTTCAAATACAGTTGGAGGGATGGCAGAACCACATTTGCATATTTGTATAGCTCAGTGAAACTCTACCAAGGGGTCCTCCTGGCTTTGAGCAGGTGTTGCTGAGTCACTACAGACAATGGGTCACAACTGAATTTTTGAGGATCTGGAAGAAATGTTTTAAACATTTTATACTTTGGTATGATAGTTTGTAACTTATATAGAAGTATGGTTGCCTATTTTGGCTATATTTTAAGAAAATGCTGAGGGTTGACATGTAAATAAATTGTAATTATTTTCCTTTTAAAATAATGGAAGAGGGACTTCCCTGGTGGTCCAGTGGTTAAGACTCCACGCTTCCAATGCAAGGGCACAGGTTCGATCCCTGGTCGGGGAACTAAGATCCAACAAGCTGTGTGGCGTGGCCAAAAAAAAAAAAAAATAATGGAAGATAGTCTCCCTATTTACACTCTCCAGCAGAGTGTCCATTTTCAGAAATGAATTACATTAAATGGAATATATATTATATAAAATAATAAATTAATATTTTATTAACATATGCTTTTATTATTAATAATAAACCATGGATTTATATATATTTAAATAAATGTTTTATCATTTTACATTTATATTATATCATTTTATATTTAAATAAATATTATATCATTTTATATTTGTATAGAGATTGATATATTTAAATCTCTAATTGCTTTGGAAGTTGGGACAGATACAATAAGGTATTTGTTAACATCTGAGGTTAAAGCATTCATAATCGTTATGTATAAAATGCCTTCTGAGGAAATTAAAGTTCAAAAGAAAAAAATATTTATCTATATACCTGTATATTCTTGCAATATTTTATGACACTGAAAATAGTAACCTCAATGGACATATTATGGACTTTTTCTATGCTTGTCTTTTGATATACTTGTTACCATTAATTAGGTTTCAGATCTATAAATAATATTATTTAAATATGTTTCTATATGACTTTATACAGGTATAAATCAATGACTTTACACAGGTATAAATCAATGTATGACTTTACACAGGTATAAATCAATGTATTTAAAAGTTAGTAAAACATATATAATTGAGAATAAATGTAAACCTCTGATAGGTCGACGAATAAATAAAATCAGTCTCTGGTCAGCAGTCTGTTCTGTGAGGTCTTGAAATTTCCCTGTTTCCTCTGTGCTCTGCCCAGGAGGGGAACTGGCAGCTCTCCTGGAGAATGTACACTCACACATTAAAAGCATCAGTTACCATCATTTTCATGATGCCCTTGGGTACTTCTTGGCTGAGAAAAATTGTGAAAGTAATGAGGGGGTTTTTGCTTCTGGAGAAGCTCAATTTTTAATGGTACTTATGTTACCTTCTACTCAGGCTATTAAAAAAATATTGTTTTCTGCCTAATAACACAGCTAAGACTGTGGTCATTCCTCATTCTCAGACTACTCTCACACTCTGCTTCACCAACAGAGCGATTTCCATCGGTAACTCTTTCAGATATTTCCATTTTCTAACTTAATTAAAAACAAATAAAATGGTGAAAAGAAAGACAAAGAAACTTTGATGTGAAGACAGCCAGTATCTTTTTATTTTCCACACAGATCATCTTTGATCTCCCCAGATAGTTGCTCAAAATACCAAAGTATTCACTCCTCATTTCCAGAGTGTCACCCTTGCCCAGCACATGCTACAAAGAGGTGATATTTAGAAGAACTGAACATGATTGATACATCCAAATTTTCTACAGCATGACTCAGTAGTAATGTAGGAACTCTTTTATTGTCAACCTCACAAACTATGTTGGGGGGGATGGACTCTCCAGACAAAGTGATTCACTTCCCTCCCCTTCACCCTTTGGAGACTACTTGTAAATATATTCAGAATCCATTATTCACCTGAAAAATCTTGTGTTTATGTTTTTCAGAATGTGTAAAGTATAACCATGAGCAAAAATTGACACAGTGACCATCAGCAAGATTCTTCTAAAACATTTTGAGGTATGGATACTTCTTAATAATTATGAGGGCACACACTTTACAAGTCTGGTGGTAAAGAAGTTTATAATCTCCCTTGGATGAATTAGTACTGTCCCTGCCTAAAGCATCTGAAATGTAAAATGGGAAATTCCAAATAACTTGTTAAATTCTATGCACAAACTATTCTGAAGTGGCCAGACGTTCTACCTACAGCCCTTATAAATATGGCAGCTGCAGGAAAACAAGAGCTTTGGATTCTCCTTCATGCAAAGAAAGTGTTACTGGGTGGGCTGGAATATTTTCTGGTAGATCAGATCAGATTTCCCCACATAATGTGATGAGACACTTGTAAAAGACACGCCTCAGAGTGTCCTGGCGGAGCCCAAAGCTTCTCAGAGCACGTGACCACTCACCTTAGGCCTGGACAACTTTGTCTGGTCATCCCAGCGTGCCATATACACATTGCCATTTCCTCTGTGTATAGTAACATGAAAAGGTTTGGTAAGTATGGCCACTAGTTTTCCAAAGTATCAGGCTGAGTCAACAGAATTCCTTTCACAGGTTGATTTGGGCAAATAGTATCACGGTAAATGTCTGGCGGTTGTGTTCTCAGCAAGGACCTTTGGCTGAAAACATCACTAGAACTTCATTGGAAAAGCCTTATTATGCTTTGCTGCCTAATAATGGGTTATCAAGTACTAAAAGCTACCATTTTTGGATTTATGTTTCCAAATATTAGAAAATGTCAGCTGCACCCATTAACTAACTTTGTAATATTAATTTTTTTTAATCCTTAGAAACATGACCAGCAACGCTCTTCTCACTTGAATTTCACTCTGGTGGTGATGACTGACCAGAAGACCCTGGTAGCAGCTGATAAACCCTCAAATTTAATCTCTTCCTGCTGACCAGTAAAATTAAACTCTACCTTACAGATTCATTTCCCCCATTATCCAAACATGCTCTACATGAGTTCTGTTCTGTTCTGTGTCGTTAACAAAGTCTCCAACAGGACAGCATTCCTCCCTGTTTGTCAATAGGAGACTGTAATTTCTTATCTTTTTCACTTCCCTCTTACCTCCCATATATTAAATGTAGCTTTTATTTACCTCATTCACTAGTCAGAGCGCAAAACTGACTTATCATAAAATCTCCCTACTTGAAACATTGTAGGAACTGAGAAAGATTGCTAATCCCCTCTCCTCTATTGAAGAAAACCACCTAATGATCACTTTCAACAGTTATGCCAAAAAGCGAGGGTCTTGGGAAATGCTAGTTACTGCAATGTTTGAGCTGAAATTTCTGTTCTGGACTCCTGGTTCAGAATGAATAGTAAGTAAGAATGACTCACTGAAATTGGTAGACATTGCCTACTTACTGCTACTGCAATATTGCCTAAAAACCCCACAAAGATATAATTTACTTCATTATTTCTCTGTGTTATTAACATAAAAATAAATATTAAATGTCTCAAAGTTAAATTTGCTCTTATTACCAATTGTACTGAGGGGGAAATCGCCAATAGAGATGACAGTTCCTGGTATGAGAGGTACTGCAATGTTTCAACAGCTGGAGTTGAAAATATTCTTTAAAACTATCAGGGCTTCCCTGGTGGCGCAGTGGTTGAGACTCTGCCTGCCAACACAGGGGACACGGGTTCGAGCCCTGGTCTGGGAGGATCCCACATGCCGCGGAGCAACTAGGCCTGTGAGCCACAGTTGCTGAGCCTGCGAGTCTGGAGCCTGTGCTCCGTGGCAAGAGAGGCCACGATAGTGGGAGGCCTGCGCACCGCGATGAAGAGTGGTCCCCACTTGCCGCAGCTGGGGAAGGCCCTCGCACAGAGACGAAGACCCAACACAGCCATAAATAAATAAATAAATTAAAATTAAATAAAACTATCAGTATTAACTGCCTTTAGTTTGCAAAAAGTAGTAATTTTCTACTTCACACTAGTCAGTTAAAAATGCCTTCCCTTTAGCAGTCTCTGTCTTGGATTATTTTACTAAGATTTTACTGTGCTTATGGATAACCAGGCTTATTAATAAAACCGAAGCTGTACTAAAAATTCAACTTTTGCAGGACATAATGATATTATGCATTATATGTAAATTATAATAATTTGAAAAGGTTTGTTTTGTCCAATAGCCAGAAAGAAGTCTCCAAATTATACCAGACTGAGATTGAGCCCTATTTTCATGAGTTGGTGGCCTTTAAATAAATTAAGGTATAAAAACATATATACAGGATACTTTAATGACACTGGAATGGTAGCATTTGTCTTCAGTGGATGCTTAGAAAATGTCTCATATTCTGGAGCCATAAAAGGGTACATGACAAATATTTTTACCTGGATACTGAACAAGTAATGCTAACTATGAATTTAGATAGAACATGAAATCCGAAGAACAAGAGATAAATGCTTTATCTATTAATAAATTATTAATAAATTTATGAATCTACATGTGGTACAATAAAAAGGGACATTACTCCATATTCTATTTTTTAAAATAATTCTCTCTGTATTTTTCTTTTGCAATATTGTAAGCTGAATCTTCTTAGGCCTGTTTTTTCTTCCGGTACCAACGCTGGAATTCCAGTGCTTAGAAACTTGAGAATTCTTCCTATGAAAAAAATCTCAGAAAAATATTAAAGGGAAAGTAGGAAATTCCTGTATCA
This sequence comes from Balaenoptera musculus, assembly GCF_009873245.2. Classification (NCBI taxonomy): domain Eukaryota; kingdom Metazoa; phylum Chordata; class Mammalia; order Artiodactyla; family Balaenopteridae; genus Balaenoptera; species Balaenoptera musculus. Next base: position 125,265,398 of record NC_045788.1, on the reverse strand, counting down.
ATACATCTTCAAGAACACTTGGTATTCTCAATTTTTGATGGCATAGTCTTCTTTTTATTTATACTTTGCTGATTATTAGTCAGGTAGGACATCTCCTTACCAGAGTTGGAAACCACAACAGAAGAACACTATAGAATGTGGAACTGATTGTTATTTATAAATTATTCTAAAAACATATTACTGTGCAGAGGAAAACAATTTATCTTCTAGGTAATAATAAATACCATGTTTATGTCTCATTTTATTATGTGAAATGCGGTATTAGAGGAATTTGTTAATTTGGTTTGCTGTTTAAGATCTGGTGCATCTGTTCTCTAAAAAAAATTTAAAAACCTCAGTGACATTAAACAATTCTTATACAGATCTGCATTAATATAATAGTTACTTCTGTATAAAATTGCTCATTAAGGAAAGCAGCTACTTATTTAAATTAGACTTAAATATAAGTAATTTACAGGCATGGTGAGTCTGTAAACTTGCAAACTTACAGACACCATTTCTAGAAAATTATCAGTGACCTAGATGTGCACAGTTCTGAAATCAACTAAACTTTGAGGCAATTGACTAAAATTCTTTTATCTAACAGCTGTACAGTGAGCTGCTATGGCTATTGAGAGAGTCTGATTAGGGCAATATTACAGCATATTTTAAAACCATACTGAGAGTAATTTAATGTGGTTTAGCAGGTAATTCTATATTTTGTAGTGATCCAGGGACATACAATGTGTAATACAAAAAACATGCAGCAACGTAGATACAAAAAAGTAAAAGATTAGATTCACAATGTATTTACCTGATAAATTTCTTTTGCCAACTTAATTTTAACTGCTTTTCTGAAAATTGTAAGATAGTGTGGATGATAATTTTCCTGCATATACTTAGTATGCTATTTAAGAAATAGCTCTCTTAATTTGAGTTTTGCATATGTCCTTTTAATGGAGTAAGCTATTTAGTAGAATAATATTATTTGGCAATGTAAATTCAATGAGAAAACCTATTTTGAATATCCATCTAGTCATATGAAGGCATTTACAAATATGCATATAAGTACACATATAAATGCACATACTATTATGTATACATAATTTATTGAGGTTTACTTCATGCAAGCCAAGCCATGTTTTATATATGAGACACATTTAATTCCTACAAATTGTAAGTCTGATGGTATTTTACAAATGAAGAACCTGAACTTTAGAGAAACTAACTGAATTTCTCAAAATTATATATCTTGTAAGTGGGAAAGGTAGAATTAAAATTTAATTTTATCTATTTCAGTACTAGAGCTCTTTAATATGGCATTGTTCTTTTCTAGACTCTGTCAAATCAATTCCGTATTTTAAATTTTATGATCTATCTACTAACCACAAAAGAAGACTAGCAGTTCTTCACTTAATTATGTATTTGTAGCAATCATAAAGCATTAAGATTGACAGATGCACATGTGTTAGACAGCTCTCCCTCATACTTATGCTTCTGAATTAAAACAACAATGTTACAGATAAATGGCTTCTAATATAACACTATTGCTAGAGTTATATGATGTCAACCCTATTTTAATCAAAGTTTCAACCAAAGTCTTCCTATTTTCACCACACATTTTCACAGTGTATTTCCCTTTCTTTGATAAATTTCTGAGTTGTTTCATTGCTGTAATCCAAAGAATAAAAAGTGGGAGATATCATCTTTTGCTACATCGAAATCCATCCACCTCCACACGGAAGGGGAAAAACAATTCAAAGCTAAATGATTTTGCTATGTCAAGAAATGACTAAACTTCTCTAGTGGGAATATAAATCTATGAAAATAAAACTGGATTTTCCAAATCACTTTCCTAAACCTGTGTTTTCTAGCAGATATATATATATATATGTATGTATATAAAACATTGTCTTTCAGCCTAGGACTCCAAGAATGGATAGTAAGCAATGAAACCATATTTTTAGTTACATATTTCATTTTACAATATTACCTAATACCAGCCAATATTTAAAAAGGAACCCAAAGAAAATGAACAATATTTTAAGTTACAGGGAACTTCCTTCACTTGTTTTAGATTCTGTACTCAAGATTTCTTCATCCTGTTTTTGTCCTCTAAGCAGACGATGGCTTGTGCTGGACTGACAGAAACTGTGAGAAGGAAGAAACAGAGTACACAAAAATTAGAGAAGTTTTGAAACAGGAGGCTCTTAAACCAGAAGGCTCTCTTATTCACAGGCAATGCTAGTGCTCTATGGTCACCCATAATTCGAACTTTCTAAAAGTCCTATGCTTATGGATTTTTCTGTGACAAATTCAATCACAGTTTACTTATATAACAAACTGGAGACACCAGATGACATCTCCTCTTTAGGTCCAACTCCTGATACAGGATAGTCTTTCCAAAGACATATGTCTTCTGTATCGGTTTTTATGTTACATGAAAACATTTAACAACTTGCTTGTATGTTTTAGTTACCTGGCTTGGCAAGGAACCTACACCAAAACAATATTTTCCTTTGTACAATCTTCTTCATCACTTTGTTAAGGATAACGTTGTTTTTTGTCTTTTACTTAGATCAATAAAACATAGAGAACAATTCTGAAATTTTATTAAATGCTATATATCTATTTAAATGGAATTGTGTATTGTGGTACAATTGCTCATAAAAACAAAACTAGAAGAATGAAATGCATTCCAGGTAGAGATTATGGGATCAAGCTTGCATCTATAATGGTGATAGTTTGCGTATTTTCAGCATTTTCTTTCTAAGGCTTTCAAAGAGCTTTATCATGCTAAGGTTGAAATAACTGCTTCAATTTACATAATCTCAAATCAAATAAAATTATCTCTACATTAGAGATGTGGAGATTGCTTTGTTTTACAGTTCTTCAATCAGCAACTGCAGTTTTACTTACAACCTCAATTTCTAGATTGTTTTTAAAGCTGAATGATTTGATTTAAAAGTCCAATAACCCTGTACTTTTAACTTTATGGTAACTTCACTTAATTCATTGAAGACTCTGTCCTCGTCTCTCCCCGCACCTGTCATTAATCATTGTGAATTTGGCCTCCACAGGGATTAACCAACACTCAGGTCTCAGCTTATCTCATCTTCAGATGTCTTTCCTCCCCCTCCACCTCAGCTGTCTACTGCCATGACCACTCTCCAGTTTTGTCACCTCCAGATTTTGGGCGACCTCTGAAATTTTATTACAAAAATTTGCTTCCCAACTACAATATCCTAGCCTTCATCTCACTTGCTCAAGAAAATTACTACCACAATCATTCAGTTTCACTAGAACTCTCAAGCCATTATCCTCACAATAATTTCATGATGTAAAGCATCTTCTGATATCACTTTCTTCTTTGTGTAATGTAGATTCCATACGTAACATTATCATCACTCTTTCAAATATCCTTAACCTCTATAAAGTATTATCATTTATGTTACTATCACAGTTGTTATTATTGATTACTTCTCATAAACTTCTCTACTACCCTAGTCAAATCATAATAAGCTATGATTATTGAGCATTTAAGATAAATATTTTCCCCATCCAATGGCCAAGAGTAGGCATGATCATAATACACATAGAAACTAATAATTTCTGAGTATTTACTATGTGATATTGGGAAACATCCATTTTGAAAAATAAATTTACTATTTTTCTTTTCTATTTAGGCCGACAAGCCTCAAAATGACAAAAACACTTTTCTTTTAGGTTTTCAGCTGAGCATGTTTCTGTCTGGTATTTGGATAATAGAAATGTGATTCTGAGTCCTCTATAACCCTGTCATCAAGGAATATTGCCAAGAGAAGATGATAAGAGAGGTGTTATCTAATTAGTTAATAATTTCAGCAGCCATAAAGATCACATGAATTTGTAATACATAAATCCATCAAAGTTTTAAAGATCTTTTGTTGATTTTTAAAGAGAAAAAGTTTATGTTTAACATAATTTTACAGGCTGTGTTTGTTCATGCAGTCAAAATAAAAGGGAAAATGTAATGATTTTCCCATCCTTTATTTACCTAGTAGAATCAATATGATGTCTGTCTGCATTCTGCCCACTCATACTATTTTTTCTTCCAGGTTTATTGAGATAGAATTGGCATACAGCACTGTATAAATTTAAGGTGCACAGCATAATGATCTGACTTACATACATCATGAAATAATTATCACAATAAGTTTAATGAACATCCATCATCTCATATAGATATAAAATTAAATAAATAGAAAAAAAATTCCTGGTGATGAGAACTCCTAGGATTCACTCTCTTAGCAACTTTCATATGTAACATACAGCAGTGTTAATTATATTTATCATGTAGTATGTTACATCCCTTGTACTTATTTATCTTATAGCTGGAAGTTTGTACCTTTTGACAGCTTTCCTCCAGTTCCCCAACACCCTCAACTCCTACCTCTGGTAACCACAAATCTGATCTCTTTTTCTATAAGTTTATTTTTGTGGGTTTTTTGGAAGGATAATTGACCTACAACATGATGTTAGTTCCTGTTACACAACATAGTGATTCGATATTTCTATACATTTCAAAATGATCACCACAATCAGTGCAGTTACCATCTATCACCATACAAAGATAATGCATAGTTATTGACTATATTCCCCACACTGACTCATTTATTTTGCAACTGGAAGATTGTACCTCTGATCTTCCTCACTTATTTGTTTCCCTCCCCTCTAGTAATAACCTGTTTGTTCTCTGTATCTATAACTTTGTTTCTGTTTTGTTGTTTGTTCATTTGTTTTGTTTTTAAGATTCCACATATAAGTGAAATCATACAGTATTTATCTTTCTCTGTCTGGCTTATTTCAGTTAGCATAACACCCTCTAGGTCCATCACCCTCTAGGTTCAGTTTGCATAACACCCTCTAGGTTGTTGCAAAGGGCAAGATTTCATTCTTTTTTGTGGCTGGGTAATATCCTGTTTTATATATTTCATCTTCTTTATCCACTTATCTGTTGATGGGTGCTTAGGTTCCTTCCATATTTGGCTATTAAAAATAATAATACAATGAACATAGGGGCGCATATATCTTGTCTAATTAGCATTTTCTTTTTCTTCAGATAAATACCCAGGAGAGGAATTGCTGAATCATATGTTAGTTGTATTTTTAATTTTTTGAGGAACTTCCATAATGTTTTCTATAGTGGCTGCACCAATTTACATTCCCACCAACAGTGCATAAGGGTTCGCTTTTCTCCATTCTTTTTTTTTTTTTAAGTACATTGCTCTTTTATTTAATGTTTTTTAAAAATATATTTTATTTTATTTTATTTATTTATTTTTGGCTGTGCTGGGTCTTCGTTGCTATGTGTGGACTTTCTCTAGTTGCGGCCAGTGGGGCCTACTCTTCGTTGTGGTGCACAGGCTTCTTATTGCGGTGGTTTCTCTTATTGCGGAGCACGGGCTCTAGGTGCCAGGGCTTCAGTAGTTGTGGCACACAGGCTCAGTAGTTGTGGTTCATGAGCTCTAGAGCATAGGCTCAGTAGTTGTGGTGCACGGGTTTAGTTGCTCCGTGGCATGTGGGATCTTCCTGGACCAGGGCTCGAACCCATGTCCTCTGCATTGGCAGGCAGATTCTTAACCACTGCACTACCAGGGAAACCCTTTTCTTCACATTCTTGCCAACACTTGTTATCTGTTGTCTTTTTGATAATAGCCATTCTGACACATGAGAAGTGATATCTGATTGTGGTTTTCGATTTGCATTTCTCTGATAATTAATGATGTCGAGTATCTTTGCATGTTCCTGATGGCCATTCCTTTATTTACTTTGGAAAAATATCTCTTCAGATCTTCTGCCCATTTTTAAATCAGCTTTCTTTTTCTTTTTTTATGTTGAGCTGTATGAATTCTTTGTATATTTGAGACGTTAACCTTTTTTTGGATATATTGTTTACAAATATCTTCTCCCATTCAATAGCTTGTCTTTTCATTTTGTTGACAGTTTCCTTCACTATGCAAAAGCTTTTCAGTTTGATGTAGTCCCATTTATTTATTTTTGCTTTTGTTTCACTTACCTGAGGAGACTGATCCAAAAAATAATATTACTAAGACCAAGGTCAAAACCTTACTACCTATATTTTCTTCTAGAAGTTTTATGGTTTCAGGTCTTACATTTCAGTCTTTAATCCATTTGAATTAATTTTCATGTATGGTGTGAGAAAGTAGTCCAATTTGATTCTTTTGCATGTAACTATCCAGTTTTCCCAACACCATTTATTGAAGAGGTGGTCTTTTCTGCCTTGCGTATTCTTGTGTCCTTTGCTGTAGATTAATTGCTCATAAAACGTGGGTTCATTTCTAGGCTTTCTATTCTGTTCCTTGATCTATGTGTCTGTTTTTGTGCCAGTATCATACTATTTTGATGACTGCAGCTTTGTAACATAGTTTGAAATCAGGGAGCATAATGTTAATACTTCCAGCTTTGTTCTTCTTTCTCAAGATTGTTTTGACTATTCTTTTTTTGTTTTGACTATTCTTTTTTTGTTTTTTCCATAATCAGTGTTTAATATTCTGAGGACTAAGGAACAAAATTAAATATTTTTACTTGACTAGTTTTATATCCTCTGAATTCTTCTAAGAATTAAACAAACAAACAAACAAACAAAAACAATCACACTTATTGATTCAGAACCATAGATTTTACTTCAGGAAAATATAATACCTTCCAAAAAGTTATAATTTTAATGTTAGCCCACAAAATTACTTCCTAACATTTCATTAAAAAGGATAAAAACTCTTTCCCATCCAAAGATTCCTATGTTTGAATTACAGTACTGCAAGGCACATTCAGAACATACCTCCTTGAAAACACACAGATGCTAAACTCCCTGAAATAGAGTTTTAAAGTCCTTAAGCAAGTAGTAATACTACAAAGTTGGCAATTCTTAGGTAAAATTGTTGCTCCTACCGGACCATGCACCTTTCTTAAAATTAATCAAGCATGTATGTATAAACAATCCTTTCTTAAAACTTTGGACTTGAAATGCAGATTTAGTGATGCTGCAGACAGCACTAAACAAACCTGAAAAGTACAACAGATTGATAAATTTTATGTAATGCCTTCATAAGAGATTGTATCATCTCATCTAGTATGTCCAAAGACTTGATTTAATAATGGGTAGCTACACAGAAAATAAAATATTTTCTTTCTTTCTTTTTTAAACAATATTTCCTTCACCTGCAAATCTTTTATAAAGGATGCTAAATGAATCATAAATTTTTTTGGTAAAATTGACGTCAGTACCATTTAATTGCTTCTACTAAATTTAATGACTCTTATTTAGGGACCAGCTACATATTGCCCTCTGAAAATTCTTGGTCAGGCATGTCTAACCATAACAGCAAAAGGCATTTTAAGAGGTAGATATTTTTTCCCATGATGCATTTTTGTTAATAAATGTATTGCCAAGAAAGTAAAAGCAAGCACTGTGTTTTTTTAATTATAAGGGTCTAGTGAAAAGAAAAATAAAAGACAGTTATGATATTTGTTATACTCTGACATTTTAACAGTCATGGTATTGGATGTTTTGCAACCAGTGCATTATGACACATCATAATATTTTTTACTTGAAATATCAAGTCCATAGAATACTGTTTTAGTTTGCTTATGTCTTCATGATGTGAATTATTAAAATAAGTTAGCTATCCCAAATACATTTGCCTCTGCATGGTTATAGAATATAAGGCAACATTTATTAGAACACATATTCAGAGCATTTCTATAGAGCAATTTATCAATAACCTTCCAATTACTGCCAGCTTTCGGTTATGGAAAAATTAATCCTTAAATTTAAAAATTTTCACATTTTAATCCAAAATATAAATGAGTGTTATATTTTTCTGCTTTTATGAAGTTGAGAGTAGGACATCTTACTGTGCCATCAGTAGTATTTTAAAAAATCAAAAACATAAGACTAGAATTTTGCACTATCATTAAAAGAACTAGATCAGAATTACATAAATAATGTGAGAATTTTATGCTGTGTACTCAATAGCCCTAAAATGATAAGCTACTTATGAAACAAAAATAATTATTGTAATTGCATATCACATAAACAATTTCTGAAGTCAATTTTTCCCCTAATTATACATTGTCAGGTTTCCATGGTAATAACTTTATATTTTAATGCTGAAGTAGGTAATTATTTATTCATTTATATTTCTACTATCAGAAAAATGGTAATCATGGTGCTCCATGAACTATAACTTTCAAAAGAAATTGATTGAAAGGCAGCATTCTTGGGTTTTGGTGTTTGAAAAAAATTGTATCTCTATTAATGCTTATGGGATAAAAGTTATTAATACTACAAAGAAATTAAATCCCCTGTGTAACATTTTTTACTTATTAATGGATTAGGGTTCTACAATATTTGGTGATTTAATTTAAAATTTCCTAAATTAAAAGGAAATTATGAATATATTAGTTAAAAAATAAGTCTTCCCAAAATGATTGAAATTAAACAGGCAATGTGATTTAACATGCACAGGTATCTGAACACTCATTTGAAGCTAGAGGGTCCATTTGACTTGGTTTTCTTTCTTTTTTTTTTAACATCTTTATTGGAGTATAATTGCTTTACAATGGTGTGTTACTTTCTTTTTTATAACAAAGTGAATCAGCTATACCTATACATATATCCACATATCCCCTCCCTCTTGTGTCTCCCTCCCACCCTCCCTATACCACCCCTCTAGGTGGTCACAAAGCACCGAGCTGATCTCTCTGTGCTATGAGGCTGCTTCCCACTAGTATCTATTTTACATTTGGTAGTATATATAAGTCCATGCCACTCTCTCACTTTGTCCCAGCTTACACTTCCCCCTCCCCGTATCCTCAAGTCCATTATCTACGTCGGTGTCTTTATCCCTGTCCTGCCCCTAGGTTCTTCGGAACCATTTTTTTTTGTTTGCTTTTTTTAGATTCCATATATATGTGCTAGCATACAGTATTTGTGTTTCTCTTTCTGACTTACTTCACTCTGTATGACAGACTCTAGGTCCATCCACCTCACTACAAATAACTCAATTTCATTTCTTTTTATGGCTGAGTAATATTCCATTGTATATATGTGCCACATCTTCTTTATTCATTTATCTGTCGATGGGCACTTAGGTTGCTTCCATGTCCTGGCTATTGTAAATAGAGTTGCAGAGAACATTGTGACTCTCTTTGAATTATGGTTTTCTCAGGGTATATGCCCAGTAATGAGATTGCTGGGTCATATGGTAGTTCTATTTTAGTGTTTTGAGGAACCTCCATACTGTTCTCCATAATGGCTGTATCAATTTACACTCCCACCAACACTGCAAGAGGGTTCCCTTTTCTCCACACCCTCTCCAGCATTTATTGTTTGTAGATTTTTGGATGATGGCCATTCTGACCGGTGTGAGATGATATCACATTGTAGTTTTGATTTGCATTTCTCAAATGATTAATGATGTTGAGCATACTTTCATGTGTTTGTTGGCAATCTGTATACCTTCTTTGGAGAAATGTCTATTTAGTTCTTCTGCCCATTTTGGGATTGGGGTGTTTGTTTTTTGATATTGAGCTGCATGAGCTGCATGTAAATTTTGGAGAGTAATCCTTGTCAGTTGCTTCATTTGCAAATATTTTCTCCCATTCTGAGGGTTGTCTTTTGGTCTTATTTATGGTTTCCTTTGCTGTGCAAAAGATTTTAAGTTTCATTAGGTCCCATTTGTTTAATTTTGTTTTTATTTCCATTTCTCTAGGAGGTGGGTCAAAAAGGATCTTGTTGTGATTTATGTCATAGAGTGTTCTGCCTATGTTTTCCTCTAAGAGTTTTATAGTGTCTGGCCTTATATTTAGGTCTTTAATTCATTTTGACTCTTTGGACGCTTGTATCATTCACAAAAAGCACACTTCTAGCTCTACACACATATCTCAGCTTCAAGACGCTGTGATATTACATTCTAGGGAAGGTAGAGAGTAGAGATTTTGAAGGTTTTTCTCACTATTTATTCAGAGATATTTTTAACTGAAAAAGTAATAACTATTAATTATTCTGACTGTGAAAGTTAACATTATATCTAAATAATTCTTTCATGTTTTTATTCATTTGCCTTAAATGTACAACCCATTTCATTGTGCAGTGGAGACTGCTGCACTGTCTTGAGATCTAACTTTCACTGTGGATGTCTTGAAAGCCAGTTGATATAAGATGTATGGAAGGTATAAGATGTTATGGAAAAGCCCGAATGAACTTTTTGGCCAACCCAATAATTGGCATGCATGAGGGTTGCTGCCCTGTGGTTGAGCTGTGACAAATAGAATATGGTCTTTTCCTTCCTCCGTTCCTTCCCCTACTCTAAGATGTGCTGCAGCAGCTTGTACATCTTCTCTGAAGGTAATTTGTGAGAGAGAGCAATCAGCCACTCTTATTACAAAGTCATGAGCAGGTAGGTGAAGCCCCTTTTTAATTGACTTTTTCTCACTTCTGTCTCATATCCCTTTTTCACTCTTTTCTTCTTCCCATTGTGATTGCACTCCCATTAAAGTGTTAGCATATAATCACATAATACGTTATGCTTTTTTTTTTCCCTCAGAATCAGTTTTCAAGGGTACCTGGGCTAACACGATCTCAAAGTGGAAAAGGCATATTTAAATTACTTTAAAGTGTGGCAATAGTAAAACTATAATGTCAAATACTAGACCAGCATATGATAAAGAAAATTAAAAATATATATATATTGCTAAACTTGAAAATAGCCAAAGCTGATTTAAGAGGAGAGTGAGAAATTAAGGTATGTGTTAGGAGGAGAAAAAAGTTACTTTGACTTTAGAGTCTTTAGAACATTATCCTGTGTTCCCCTAATATGGGGCTTTCAGACTCTCATCAAGTATCAGAAAACTCTGTTGAAGGGGTCCAGAACGTGCCATGCAAAAATATGCCACTTCGGCATGTTACCGAACCCAGCTCCAGCTGCTTGAAGGCCAATACTAGAGAGACAAGTGTTGGTAGGAAAGGAAAGTTTGCTTTATTTTGGAGGCCGGCAACCAGGGGGGAGGGCTGATGCCTGTCCAAAGGCCAACTCTCCCTCCTTGACAATCAGGGTACAAGAGTTTTATAGACAGAGGGAGGGGGCTACATGCATAGACAATACAGTCAGCTCTGACAGTCACCTTGAACTTGGTCATGTGGTGGTCTGACCAGCGTCATCTTGACTGTTTTAGGTACAGTTGATCTTCAGTTCCAGGGTCAGTTTGTTTCCATTTCTTTGAGGTCAGTTCTTGGAATTGTGGCAGCTTATGTCATGGCTACAGTCTGGTCATCATGTAGTTAACTTCTTCCACCTGGTGGAGGTTTCAGTATCTATAAGACAGCTCACAGGATATGACTCAGAATATTATCTATAGCCCTTGAGAAGGAACTAAAGGTCCTTTACTTTGCTTAATGACTAAACTATTATTATTTGGTCTCCTTTGACTGTCTTCCTTTGTTTCTGCATTTTCTCACTTCTCTGATTAAACTTATTCTTTAGCTAAAGTTTTTACACAGACAAAAGGGAGGCTGAGGACATGGGGGGCAAGGACGGTAGGGTCCTGCTCTGTTTCAGGAATAAGAACTGTTTGGAGCTGAAGGCAATTGAGAAACAACAGGCGCAGGAAGAGTTCTCTGCCCTCCCCATACCTGCCTAAAAGCAGGGCATAAATTTTCCTTTGAGGAAGGTGTGCCACACACCCACCCTCACCAGGGAGAGATGAGTGACTCTTATTTTTGAAGACAGGGAGTCACGAAGATGAGTTCGCATAAACAGACCTGACTAAAATAGACCTTATCTTCCATTAGTTCCCCCATATATTTTCTGGTCACTGCCCCACAATTTATTGTCCCTTAAAGCCCAAATCTTCTTTCTTCTGTTAAAAGGGTATATAAACCCAAGAATCTAACTGCTTTGATGAGCTTCAATTTTTTTTTTATGAACCCCTGTACACGTAAATACTAGTAAAGATTATGTGTCTTTTCTCCTAATTTTCTTTTGTTATTTTAATTTGTAGGGGAGCTTGGGGTAGTGACAGATTTGACCTTTGCGAAGTAGTTTTAGACTCTGCTGAAGACGCTTAAAAGTAAAAGCTGCATAGGGAAGAAATGTTAAAATTTAGGGATGTGTATTTATTTGTTGAATAACATTTATGAATATCTGCTTTGGTTTATGGCCTTTGATTTGTGTTACAGAGACCAATACAATAACAACTACAAACACAAAATAAAGACAGGCATGAAAATGTGCCATGCCAAATGAATGTGATTCTTGATATAATACAGATATACAGCAAATAATATGGAATAACTGAAAATGGAACTGTTAGGGATAGTATAGGATAGTTATATAGGTAGTTATAGAAGTCCCAGTCAGGAATTATAGATAGAGAGGGAAACCTAGGGAACTTTGGGAGACCACTGTAAGTTAATGATCACTCGAGAAAGCTATCAGAACATTGTGGAAGGAAGCAGGCTTGCTTAACTATACAGCCATAAATAAAAGAATGAGATGTGCCCCAGGTCATTAAGTCAAAGAAAAAAATGAGGCCTGCATTCTGCTGGTCGAATTCAGCAAGATAATGATCCTTAAGCCCAAGGACAGGAGTTTAAGGGAAAAGTGACATTCCAAAGTAGGAGATCCTCATTGTACAGAAACCTGAGATGATTCAACATATTTTAATATATGTTACTACCCTTCTGCTGATTTGAGTAAGCGCTATTTACTAATGTGACCACATTGGGTCAGGCACCCTCCTGCCCGATAAGAAGGAGAAGCTAGTGATGTAAGCCTGATGTCTACTCAAAGAGTGAGGAAGAAGGCAGTCTCTCCCTCCGCCACCACCACTTTCCTTTGATTATAAAAATGTAGCCCACTTAATCCTCTGGGTACAGCCTCCCTGCCTGCCCGCTTGCATCTCTCACAAGCATTCTATAGTAATAAATCTACTTCTTGCCCATCACTTTGCCTTTCTCTGAATTCCTTCTCTGCTGAGACACAAAGAACCTGAGCCTCAGTAAGTCCATACACCAGGTGAGTGATTCTAATTGAAAGATCATGGGTTCAAGTCTCAATCCGGGATTTGGCTGAGTTCAAGTCACAATCTGAGTTACATAGTTTCAGAACACTTGGAAAGGTGACAGAAGTGTTTATAGTTTATACTTAGCTGAAACAGTAAGCATTAAAAGAAAGTGTCCATTAAGCAGAATTAGAACGCTCTAGATTAAAACAAAAAAAAGAATGAGACGTATACTTCAATATTTTCATGCAATTGTCATTGTTATAATTGCTATTGAATTCTGAGTTAGAACTGTAACTTATAACTCCAAGTTCTGCAGCTGTTGACAAATAGAAGTAGAAATCAGGGTAATGAAGAAAAAAAAAAAAGCTTATTGCTGCTAAATGTTGGGTTTGGGGATGAAGTTTAGACTTGGAGGCCAGTGGGCATGAACTATGCTTACTTTTCCTTTGTCACAGGGAAAGTTTGAGGATTACAGATTCCTGTAAAACTTTCATGCAGGAACAAAGAAGACCTGAATAAATGCTGGCTTCAATGCGGCAAAGCCCTGAAAAAAAGATGAAAAGAATAGTTGATGATCCAATGTCCAGTTTCTTCTCTCAAACTCACCAATCAGGCAAGTTTCTTTGGGGAGAACTCCCTGGGGAGAACTAAATAAAGGGTGAAGAGAAGCAGGGAGAATTCTACCTGAGGAGTGGAACCTACCATTCCAACCTACTGTTGGTCCCTAACATCCTCTCCAGTTTTGTTCTCTTAGTCTGTTGGTCTTTGCTGTAAAGTCTACTGCCTCTGAGGCCAGTGTGCCCCTGACAAGCAGAAATGAGCCTCCTGTAGGGCAGTTCTTCTACTCTCCTGCAGTAACTCTTCTTAAACCTAATACTGCATCTTCTTCATATATTTCCATATTGCTAACAAAGGGAACTTTATCTTTTGCCACTAGGAAAAAAAAAATCATTTTATTTAATTCCAAAGGTACTCGGAAAATTCAGTCTTTTTAAACTCTTATCTGTGTTATCCAATAAACCCACTAGAAGTGTTGCAATGAATAAATGGCAACATAAAGTTTCTCCAAGAGTAAAACACCAGCAACATAAAATGTCCCTAATTTAAATATAAATTCAACACTGTTATGTATTTCCTGGAAAGAAATCTGCTAATTTAAAAGTTCCAAATAGATTAAAGTTAAAACAACAACATAAAATGACCTTTACTTAAAAGCATTGCTAAATATTTTCATTCTCTTCTCCCTACTGTTCATCACACAGTCCAAAAGTTATCAGTAATGTAAACCTGAGAGTATCATATCATGGCTTTATTTCTCAGGAAGGGACTGTTTAATCAGCTAATTGTAGTTCCACTCTCAGTGACAAAGTCTTGATTGTCAACCATCCCCTGGAGGGCAGCTTTTGGCATCATTGGCTCTGCCGACTTGACTAGTCAGACCAAAATTTCCAAGACTTCCACACTTGGACCTTCCCATTCTTCAGAGCATTGACTGGTCTGCTCTCTCAGCAGGGGGCAGGAGGTTGTTGCTCTTCTAGCCTGAACTGTCCTTCAGACTCATTTCCTCCAAGGAGAAGATACCTTACATTGACTGCCTGTACATACATCTATGGCTCTATGGGTAAAAATTATGGCTTTATAATTTTGAAAATTCCAGTCACTTTCCTACAAATGCTTTGTCAACCTTGCCCCTCCTGCCTGGGTGTACAGAGGCTCCAAAACTTCTACTGATCCAGTTCTTTCTATATATCTGTGCTGCCTCAAACTCTGCCCTGGAGGGCAAATATCTGTATGTATCCACGCATTGATTCATTTAACCAAAAAACAATGCTATGATTTTATAAAATAGAAAAGAGAAGTAAGTTTAAGGAATTTTCCTAAAGGAACATCAACTGTGACTAGATTATTCTAATTTTAAAACATTCTGGAAAAATGACCCTTAAAATAATTCAAAGACTTTCCTTCCCTCTTAGGTTCTGTTTTATTGAAAAACAAACAAGCAAACAGACAAAAAACAAAACTTCTGCCATTTTTTTATGGCTGTATTCCAAAGTAAATTAAAAAAAAATCTCTGTTGAGATCAGCATTGGAGGAGACCCATTTGTTAATTTTTCTGTTTCATTACTTTTGTTAAAAATGAAGGTTTAATAGGAAGCAGAGAAACTGTCTATTATGATACTCCCTCCAGAGTATCTATTTTTTTTTCTCCAAATTGTATGTAAGTCTTAAATTGGCGAATGCATGCCATAAGTCATTAGCTTTTTCTTACATGTATATTTTGTTTAAGTAACAAATCATATACATATTTTTTAATCCAAGCGAGTTTACTGACATAAAGCTAGAACATATGATAGATGTAGACACTATTCAAAGATGCTTTCTTTCATTTCTGCTTACATGTTGAAGTTTATAAGATGGAACTTTTCTTGGAAGATGTTAAAACCACAGGGAGATCTGTGATCTTAGGACAGAGATGCCCTCTTCTATGTTTCAATCTTGTTTTTACATTAGCTCATTAAATATTGTAATTTAATCATTATATTTCTACTGTTTACATTCTTTACATCTGCCCATTACAAACTGAATACAACATATATAAATGAAGATATATATTTCAA
The DNA here is from genome assembly GCF_009873245.2 of Balaenoptera musculus. Classification (NCBI taxonomy): domain Eukaryota; kingdom Metazoa; phylum Chordata; class Mammalia; order Artiodactyla; family Balaenopteridae; genus Balaenoptera; species Balaenoptera musculus. Next base: position 125,249,733 of record NC_045788.1, on the reverse strand, counting down.
AAGCAATTTAGAGTTATTTAAACAAAAACAATGCTATATTAATTTTCATTGTATAACATGGAGAAAGTTAATATTTTGCTGGATTAAGTTAAAGTCATGTTTCTCTAAATCTGAGGTATTATCAGAAATGAAGAGAATAAGATAAAGCCTCATATGTGTTTTACAATACTTTTCCATTTAGGGTTTTTCCTCAGTGAGGCGTAAGTCTTTAGGAAGCTACCTATATAGGAAGACAAATCTTCACTCTCCCATCTAACAGCCTAGAGAAGAGCTCCTGGACTTTAGTGGGGATCCATGAATTGGGGATAATGGGAAAGCAGGGGATAAATTGTGACTCCCACCAACGAGCTTTAGGACAGTTGGTAGAATGCACTGAAATGTGCAGTTTTCTATTTCAAACAAATATTTTATGGAGTTTAGTCATATACATCTGTGTTTATCTCCTCTCCATTATCTCAAATCTTTGAATTTAATCTTTTGTTGCTAAGTAACCAAAGTTTACTACCTCCAAAATGAGTCATTCTTTTACTGGTAATCAATAGCAAAAGTGTACAGATAAGAGTAACTTGTTTAATGAATTGCTGCTGTTTTAATACCTTATCATTCAATCTGAGGTAGACGGGAAATATTTAAAGGAATGGTGCACTATGGAAAGGGTACATATATCCTTTTCTTTGTATTCTACATTGATTTAAAGACTAATAAATTGCTTAACAAATTTTACAGAAAAAATGCTGTTAGAACGTACTTATGAACTTATCACTAATAAATAGTGAAACAGTATAATTATTTGTATAAGAAAAAGTAGAGACAATAAAATAAATCTCAGAAACATTGTAACAAGTTAATAATTTCATAATATCTTCTAAATTAGTCTACCTTGTGACATTTCTTTGATCACATTATGGTAGAAAATGGTGGTGCAGACATTTTAGAACCGATGTTTTATTCCAGAGAAACTTTCAGTTTATATAGAAAGTCATGGAGCAACAGTAATAAAGAGATTATTTTGTAAGCATGCTTTTTCTACACTAAGTGATGTAATATAATTAAAGACACGCTCTGTATCATCGAAGCATCAGGTGATTCACATTATGCAGCGCTAAAGGCTCCACCCATGAAATAAGTCATTTCTTATTCTGAGAAACTGGCATCTGGTTAAAAAAAAAGCAGAACTGTTCAGAAATGTACAGTTTGAAACTCAGTAAACATAAGTACTTGCTGTTCTTATCATCTTAACAGTTTTAACATTTCTTAAACTGACATATATTCTGTGCACTTGTACAAGATAAAACTACTAGATGTTTTAAAAAACTTACTAAATCTATGAATTTTAGTTAGGAAAAATTTTTAAATATATATATATTAAAAAGTAAAAATATGTAGAGGATTAAGTTGTTCAAATGATTTTGGATTATAATTTAACTATGAAGTAGTTTACTATTTGACGGATTTTTCTACTTGAGAGAGTAAATTGAAAGGACTACATTGCAGACTCAGAATGAACACAACCAGTGCTGTGTTGGGTTAGTCTACTATGGCAGAGCATCTAGGCTGCTCAAACGGCAGGGAAATCCAAACTAGTTGCCTGACTTTAATGGTTGTTTGGCTTGATTAGTCAATTTAATGAAAACTTTTCAATAGACTATAGCCTATTTTATGTTCTTACATGTAGACTACTAATCTGGCATTATGTCAAGATGGAAGGGTTAGGAGAAGTGGAAGTTGCAAAGGGACTCTTACTTTCATTAACAGTAAACATCTGCCAATGAGGAAGGTAAATATCTTCACCTCAGTTTCTTCTAATCTCGTTTCCATAAGAAAGTACAGGTTAAGATAGCACGCACACACACACACACACACACACACACACACACAAATTAAGCGCCCTCCCCACCTTTTTCGAGAAACCAGTTGGCTCTGTCTTTGTTCTCTATTTTTCCTATTGACTTTGATGCAAACTTATTTATGTAGATAAAGCTAAAAAGCTTCAGTGTTTTGAAATAACAATCCAAGACACAATTGTGAGGACTCAGTTAAGCTGATCTCCTTACTGATTGGAGGTTTACAATTTAACAACTTATAACAGTGGCTGATAATAAGAGCAATATAGGGCACCATTCTTAAATCTCCATCTCCAATTCCAACTTTGCTCTTTTACCTTTTGATCTTTATCCTACATGTCTAATCACCAATTGGCCATAATATCATTGGTTCCCAAGGGCTCACCTCCAAAGGCAGAGACAAGAGCTTTCTATAAGCTTCTCCACTAGCTTTCTTTTACATTCCTACTCTGGCAGATGTATACATGCCTGGCTTTCCAGATTTTCTTGCTAGTTTTGACTTTTCTAACCACACAAGTGTTTCAGGAGGTTGGTTAGTAACTTTTTCCTTTTTGGAGCTTTTCTTCCTCAGGTTCTCTAGCAAATGTGTAAGGTGTTAATACTCAAAATAGTTTTGTTTCACTGATAAACACTGCATCATACAATGATATATTTGGGAGGAGGGAAACACTTTACTCATAACTAGATATATATACCCACACTGCTTCTGCCAACCTTTCATATGAGGAAGCCCAATTAGAATATGGTTGCCAGATTTAGTAAATAAAAACATCCAATTAAATTTAGTGTTCATATAAATAACTAATAATTTCTAGTAAATTATGCCTCATGTAATATTTGGGATATATTTATGTTAAAAATACTCATTTATTTGAAATTCAGTTAACTGGGCATTCTGTATTTTATGCGGCAACTTCAAATTGGAAGAAATCTGAGCAGTCCCAGAATTAATGAAACCTAGAATGTTCTTTGATGCAACATAAAATGCATCATTGTGGTTAGATGTGCCCTTTACTTTGCCCTCAGCCTCATTTTCACATATATAGATATGTCATTGCCTATTTACAAGAGTCAGCTTTCCTCTTCTTAAGCAGACCATGGTGGTCAATTACCTCTGTAAAGAAGACACATGAAAGTGTTAATATGATGATCTGTCTACCTAACTGATCCACAAAAGCTGTCCTGTAGAGTTTCTTAAACAGCTTTGGTTTTTATTACATTTTTTTAATGGGGAACCTACTGAATAGAACTGATTCAACATTCTAAAAAAAGTCTTAAACTATTTTAAAGTCAAGTGACTATTTCAGTCAATACTTTATCAGACACAATTGGAGAAATACAATAGGAATGTAGGTCAGCAACTTAATAAATACATGATGAATTCTCCAGTAGTAGCACAGGTCAACTGTTCTTAAACTGTGGTGCCTACAGCACCTGGGGACATCATCATCACCTGGGATCTTGTTAGAAACACAAATTTTCAGTCCCCATCGTAGACATACTGAATCAGGAATTCCAGGAGTGGAGCCCAGCAATCTCTCCTTTAACAAGCCCTCTAGATGATTCTGATGCACGTGAAAGCTGAGAATCACTGAATTACGTGAAAGACAGGCTTTTACTCATTTCCAGCCTTGATCTTTCAGATGAGTTCTCTTCCTATGAAGGAAAAAATGTATTACCTAGGGAATGGAGGGAATTACAATTTTAACTGGATCCTTTACCTGTGTACATTGTTCATCAAATGATTTGGAGACAAGAGCAGCTTGAAGGTGAAGTTAATCAATGTAGATAACTAACAGGAATAATTGCCTCACTCTCTGCATTACTTAGCCTGCATATAAATTGCCTTAAGCCATGTTCAAATGCCAATGTTGCATCAGTCTGGAGATAAGAGGTTAATGAATCTCAGAGAATTTTGAAACTTGCATGGTTTTGAGACCAAATCATTATGGAATCATATCACTAAGCAAGTACCTGGGAATCAATATACTCAAGGAAAAAGTATTAAAAATAAATTTTGGCTTATGGGACAGGGCTTGTAGCATGGGCTAAATCAGTTTATATTGAAATAGCACTAGAATGTATTTTTTAAAATCTGCAACTAAAATGCACATTTTAGTGATTTTTATATGTGGCTCAGCAAGCTATTAAAGATTTACAAATTTCATGAAGTGCTAATACTGGCATAATTATTATTGCTTTGAAACTGCTCCACAAATTTATCATTTTACCTAACCATGTAAATAGGAAGTTCTTTCTAAAAAGAAATAATGAGGAATTAAAACGGGGGGATATGATAATAGTGTTGAAAATTGTTAATGTTTGTTGTTAACATTTCAAAGTAAATATTTTTACTTAGGCAGCTTTTTAACTTAACTGTGCCGAGCTAATATATTTAAATATATCATTAAAATTCGAATTGGAAACACATTTGGGTCTTGTTTTATCATTTTAAATGGACAATTTAAAGCTATTATACTGTGAAAAAAAAATTCAACTGGGTAAATGTAAAGATCAAATTTTCTGTATTCAACAGTTCGTGAATCTGGTGGCATCCCATCTGGCAAATAGAAAGAAACATGGAAAATGGAAGTTTTTCAACAGCAGAGAGAGGGTGGAACAAGGAAGTCAGTAAAAATAGAAAGGATTATTTCAGGCAAGGTCACCTTCCTTTGGGGGCAGGCAGGGGTCTATGTGGCAGATTGACTCACTAGTGCTGGCCAGGAAATTCCAGACTGACTAGTTAAAAGTCACATTCCTGGGAAGGGCTAAAACTGCAGTTAGGTTAGGTATTTTATTAAGTCTTGGTTTGCTGACCTGGGGCTTAGCACATGTTACTCCATTTGGGACTGTATGTTTCTGTTTTAAAACATTATGTATACAGTTTTCTGATGAAAGTTCTTTCCTTTATTTATCTTTGAGCATTTATTGGAAATAAATGACACATGATAGTAATTTTAATAAAAATATAAACATACTGTATCCTAAAATGTGAAAATATGTATATATTTCAAAATTTGTCTTAATTCTACTTAAATCTAGGAGAATGTATTTTAAAAATATATTTAATTCAACAGTACATATGTTTTCTATCTAACTACTAAATCAATTCCATACAAATAAAAATTATCATATTATTGGGGGGGATGTGTTTATTTATATTGATTTGCCTTTGCATGTCATCACTAGCTGTAAATAATGGAAGTACCACTCTCTACATAGCAAATTCTGCTTTTTCTAATATAGAACGTGATTTTCATAAAGATATCTTTGAATAGTAAATAAAAGTTGTTTATAGCAAAATGAGACATTTTCAATTCTGAAAAGACACATACACATGGGATTATGAAAAGTAAAATAAATGTGTATATATACAATATAAGACATGTACAAGAACTACATATATAAACATATATAAACTTTATAATATATAACACACATAAAGCAGGAGATAAGAGATCTTTTCCGATTTTTCTATATAATCAGAGACTTGATTTTAAAGGAGGCTAAGTTATTTTAAGCCAGAGTAAGATAAGAAAGTGGATCTGAAGCCTACACGTTCATTTAGAGTTTTGAAGGGCCACACTCTCGGGAGAAGTATGGACTAGAAAAAATCCACATGAAGGGAAAGGAGAACTAGAAGTAACCCTAACTAGGTTGCCTCGCTTGTGGGTAAGAATCAAGTTTCTCTTGTCTATTGAAATTCATAGTCCTCACAAGTATTTAGAACTCCCAGCCTGTCAGGATAGTCCAGGCTGACAACGAATTTCAGGTATTTATTAATTGAGAGTGAGTAGGGTTTGAGGGCATATTGCAGAACCAAAATAAAACAAAAAATTCTCTTTGTGAAGAAACATCCTCAACAAAGCCCTCAGACTTCCTGTAGATAAAAGTCTGCCTACTTAATTGCACAATCAAGATTTCAAACGTGGGAAAATAAGCCAACAGTGAAGAGTCAACAGAGACAATAAACACCAGAAGTAGATTCCAGTATTTTTGGATATTTGAATTTTAAAATAAAGAAAATAAAATAATTTGTTCAAGAAAGCAAAATGTTAGCAAAAATTTGAGAAAAGAATATACTACTGTCAAAAAGCCCCTCATACTTCAAAAGAAAATAGAACTTCAAGGATTTGCTAATAGTATAATTGAGAGTCATAGCTATTTTACATAAAACATAGTTAACAAAAGTTAATATGAATATAAATAGATAATTTCACAACCAAAAAAAAACTAGTCCAGTTGAAGAAATATATAAAGTTGTACACAAAGTGTCATATAAATTCAGCACCAAAAAGACAGAGATTTGGGAAAGAATAGTTAAGAGACATCTGGGTTATAATGGCATAAATACGGAGAGCTTCAAGATGGCTGGAGGAGTAAGATGTGGAGATCACCTTCCTCCCCACAAATATATCAAAAATACATCTACATGTGGAACAGCTCCTACAGAACACCTACTGAACATTGGCAGAAGACCTCAGACTTCCTGAAAGGCAAGAAACTCCCCATGCACCTGGGTAGGGCAAAAGAAAAAAGAAAAAAATAAAGACAAAAGAATAGGGACAGGGTCTTCCCCTTTGGGAGGGAGCTGTGAAGGAGGAAAAGCTTCCACACAGTAAGAAGCCTGTTCATAGGTGGAGACAGCGGGTGGGTGGGAGGGAAGCTTTGGAGCCACAGAGGAGAATGCAGCAACAAGAGTGCAGAGGGCAAAGTGGAGAGATTCCCACACAGAGGATCTCTTCCTTTTAATTTTATATATGTATATTTTTTCTTTTTTCTCCTTTTGTGAGTGTGAATGTGTATGCTTCTTTGTGTGATTTTGTCTGTATAGCTTTCCTTTTACCATTTGTCTTAGGGTTCTGCCTGTCCCTTTTTTTTTTTTTTTTTTAGTAGAGCTTTTAGCACTTGTTATCATTGGTGGATTTGTTTTTTGGTTTGGTTGCTCTGTCTTTCTTTTTCAAATTACTTTTTAATTTTTTAAATTTTAATAATATTTTTTATTTTAATAACTCCATTTTATTTTATTTTATTTTCCTTTCTTTCTTTTTTTTTTTTTTTCTCTCCCTCTTATTCTGAGCCAGGTGGCTGACAGAGTCTTGGTGCTCCAGCTGGGTGTCAGGCCTGAGCCTCTGAGGTGGGAAAGCCAAGATCAGGACATTGGTCAACCAGAGACCTCCTGTCCCCACGTAATATCAAACAGCGAAAGCTCTCTCAGAGATTTCCATCGCAACGCGAAGACCCAGCTCCACTCAATGACCAGCAAGCTACAGTGCTGGACACCCTATGCCAAACAACTAGAAAGACAGGAACACAACCCCACCCATTAGCAGAGAGGCTGCCTAAAATCATAATAAGGTCAAAGAAACCCCCAAACACACCACGGATGCAGTCCTGCCCACCAGAAAGACAAGATCCATTTTCATCCACAAGAACACAGGCACCAGTCCCCTACACCAAGAAGCCTACACAATCCACTGAACCAACCTTACCCACTAGGGGCAGACACCAAAAACAATGGGAACTACGAACCTGCAGCCTGTGTAAAGGAGACCACAAGCACAGTAAGTTAAGGAAAATGGGAAGACCAAGAAATACACAGCAAATGAAGGAACAAGGTAAAAACCCACCAGACCAAACAAATGAAGAGGAAATAAGCAGTCTACCTGAAAAAGAATTCAGAGTAATGATAGTAAAGATGATCCAAAATCTTGGAAATAGAATGGAGAAAATACAAGAAAGGTTTAACAAGGAACTAGAAGAACTAAGGAGCAAAAAAACAATGATGAACAACACAATAAATGAGATTAAAAATTCTCTAGAAGGAATCAATAGCAGAATAATTGAGGGAGAAGAATGGATAAGTGACCTGGAAGATAAAATAGTGGAAATAACTACTGCACAGCAAATAAAGAAAAATACTCAGTTCTGAGTAAAGAAAACCATATTTTAATTTTGGCTTTATATTCTGAATTGAACCAAATAGTAAACCAAGTTTTAGATTATTTTGAAGTGAAACAGTAAGAATTTTTCTCTGACATTTAAACGAAATGAAATATTGGAGAAATTTTCTTTCATTGTGTAAATTTCACCTTAAAAATGAATTCTAAAAATACAAATATATAAAAAAGAAAAAGAACAAATAAGTACTATTCAAGATGATAGAAAAGAATCCAACGTTGCCAGTAAACATAATAAATGTAACTATTTAATTTATCAGTAAAGACAGAGTTTGTCATATTATGTCATATACCAGAGATATGCCTAGAATATAAAATAAATTAAAAGAAAAATTTATACCAAATGAACGTGAACACAAAGGAATCTAAAAGAGCTGTATTAAGAACAGGCCAATTAGATTCTAAGGCAAGGAAAAGAAAAAACTATTATTAAGTAAAAACAAGTTTTCTTCTTAATGATATGTGGTTCAATTCATGAAGAAGATATATTGAGTTGGCCAAAATTTTTTTCAGGTTTTTCTGTAACATCTTATTAATACTTATCATTAAACCTCAATTTACCTAGTAAAAGATCTTCAAAATGTATGAGAAACATAAACAAAGCTTATGGAACTCAAAAAGAAACTGATGTATTCACAATCACCCTTTCACTTTGGTAGTTTTGCATTACCCTAGATCGAGTAGGCAGAAAATTGTTTAAAAATAGTGAAGATGTAAACGGCACATAAAACATTTGATCAAATAAATACACATGGAATCCTGCACTTATAAGTTATATATATGTATACATTCTTCTAAAATATACATAAATTATTTATTAAAATTGAGCAAGATTCTAGTTGATAAAGTCTCAGGAAGAAAGTATAACACCCAATTGGAGAAAATTATAAAACCTTGTTAAAAGACATTAAAGAGTTTCTGTACAAATAGCAGATACAACAATGTTCATGCACAGAAAGATTCAATATCAGAAGTATGTAGAGTTGAGCTTAGAATAACGCAAGGGTTAGGGGTGCCAACCCCCCCTGTAGTTGAAAATCTGCTTGTAAACTCACAGTTGAATTCAACCATACATGGATCATGTAGTATTGTAGTGCATGTTTAGTGAAAAAAAATCTACATACAAGTGGACCTTTGTAGTTCGCATCCTTGTTGTTCAAGGGTCAACTGTATATGTTTCCTAAATTAAGCCATAAATCATAAGTCATTACAATGCTAATAACAATCCCAACTGGAACGTTCAATAAATCATTTGTTTGTGTCTATGCATATGTGTGTGTGCGTGTGTGTATGTGTATGTATATGTGTATCACCAAAAGTTACCACAGGTCAACAAAATTGACAGGCAAATTCTCAGGAAAAATAATAAGATAAGGGGGCTGTTCTTATCAGAAATATTATAAAGTTATTGTAATTTAGATGATAGCCTGTATGTATTGATGCAGAGAGCAAACATAGATGACTAGAACAGAATAGAATTAAAGTAGACTTAGTTGTGCAAAAAAGGTATATTTGACAAAATTGGAATTTTGTATCAATGTAAGTGTAATAGAATCTTCAATTTATGTTTGGTCATTTTTTCTCCAATGGAAAAAAAAGGGATACCTATACAAATGCTTTACAAAAATGTATTCTTGTTATATTAAAGATCTAAACATGAAAATGAAAACTTTAAAATGTCATAGGTAACTATGGGAGAATATTTTTATGTCTTGGGACAGGAAATAATTTCTTAAAGAAAACACAAGATTGATACATTTTCCTTCATAATAATTATGAACTTATCTATATCAAAATACTCTGTTAAACATGAAAAGACATGAAAAATAGAAATAAGTTATTTAGAACATATATAATAGACAATTAATACCAAAATATATATATAAATTTTCTACAAATCAGTTAGATAAATGCTAAATTTTTAAAAAGCCAATATAAAACTAAAGATATAAACAAAAGATATACAAAACAGATGATACAAATTATGAATAAACATATATTGATCAATAAAGATATTCAAATTACCTAGTATTCGGGAAAATGCAAAAGAAAATCCCAATAAGATACAATTTTATACATATAGGCAAAACTTTTTCAGTCTGAAATATCAAGTAATGGAGAGGATGAGGAACAAGAACAAAAGAACAAGAGAAATTCTTTTTTAATACTTACAAGGAAGTACCTTATTACAAGAAATTTGGAGAGCTGATTGGCAATGCCCACTCATGGTGGAATATTGCAGTAATGACTCTCAACAGGCCACACTTCTCTTTGAAGTTGGCTAAGTGAATGCTTTTGCCCATGAGACAGTTGCAATCCTAACTTAAGCAGAGCCTTAGAAAGTATTTGTTCACTGGGTCTTCCCTTCTCCCTTGGTTATGGGAACCTTGACACTACCATTTGAAGCGGCCCCTGATAACTGACTATCAGGGTTCAGCAAAGTTTTTGCTTTTGACTATTAAAATATGTATAGCTGATTCACTTTGTTATAAAGCAGAAATTAACACACCATTGTAAAGCAATTATACTCCAATAAAGATGTTAAAAAAAAATAGACATTTTTGTGTCAGGCACTGCTTTGATTGTACAATGTGAGCCTTAGGTTCTTTCTTCAAAATAAAACTATATCAAGACCTGCTTCTTAAATATTCTAAACGCATTATTACTATTTGTATTATTATGTATTCATTAAGTATTGTATTCACTGAGAGTTACTTGGTCAATAATAAACACGAGGATATCTTTTTTTTTTTTAATTTATTTAGTTTTATTTATTTATGGCTGTGTTGGGTCTTCGTTTCTGTGCGAGGGCTTTCTCCAGTTGTGGCAAGTGGGGGCCACTCTTCATCGCGGTGCGCGGGGCCCTCACTATCGCGGCCTCATCTATTGCGGAGCACAGGCTCCAGACGCGCAGTCTCAGTAATTGTGGCTCACGGGCCCAGCTGCTCCGCGGCACATGGGATCCTCCCAGACCAGGGCTCGAACCCGTGTCCCCTGCATTGACAGGCAGACTCTCAACCACTGCACCACCAGGGAAGCCCATACATGAGGATATTTTTATGCTCCTACCCATTCTTTGATTTTAAGGTTGATTCCATTGAAAAGAAAATTATTATGACAGGTTTGGTTGTTAAAGTACTTATCACTATTATTTAGTGTTTGAATTTTTTATTCTTTGGGATTTTAAAAAAAAATTATTCATTATGAAATAATTTCAAATGTACACAAAAATTGCAAGAAAAATACAAACCACTCTCCTACTCCACTCATAAGATGATCAGTTGTTAATATTTTATTTCATCCACCCATCCCATACATAAAACCTTTTACAATTTTGTCTATTATCCCAATAATGTCTCTTTTTCCATTCTGGTCATGAGTCCACCTTAAATTATGTTTCTATGCATAAAAAAATAAGTGCTTGGGAGACTCTGCAGTCCATAATATATGGTCAAACTGATCAGCATGGGCTCCTTTATTATGGTTTAACTGGTTTCTCCAATGATTTGCAATCTTTGCTAAGTGACTTTGGAGAAGTCTAAGCTAATTAATTTGCCTGAGATGAATGCTGTTAAGTGGTTCAATATCCATACTGCTACCACTTGGGTAAACATAACCTCACTATTCTATCACTTAAGGTGACTACTGTTATTCAAATTCTGAGTCATATTATGCAGTAACCTTTGTGGCATTTCACTATGGTCCCAGGCCAGACTGCTTCTGGACCAACTATTGTACAACATTATCAACCTGCAATTACCAGCAGGTCATTGTGTCTTTGCCCCACGCTGAGCTTTAATATTATAGATTGGGTTTCCTGCAGCAGATAGGAAGAAGCAGACAGTAACAAATGACATTCAAATTAAAATTCATTAACCTTGCAAAATTACTTAGTATCATCATTTGATAAAAATTCTAGTAACTAGTAAGCCTTAATTATTCAACAATATACTAAGATTTATTTCTTCATAAAATTGTGGTTCTCACAACTTTGGAGTTAGTGTACTGGATATTAAGAATTAAAATATTGTTAACAAATTTCTGAGGAATAAATAAAGCATTGAACTTTGATATTTGTTAATGTTTGTCACCTAAGTAATTATTTAAATTGCTAAGGTAAATTCAAATTTCCTCATGACCTTGATCCAGGAGTTTAGCATATTTATATATCTAAGGGCAAAGCATTTATATGAGAAGAAATAAGAGATTGACAGATTTTTTTTTTTTTACAGTGGCAGTATTACAGACTAATACGCATTTATCCCCAAATATGGACTGATTTGCTTTATTCATTTTTTTTTATTAAAGTATAGATGACTTTACAATATCATATTAGTTTTAGGTATACAACATAAAAATTCAATATTTTTATAGTAGATTATATCCTATATAAAGTTATAAAATATTGGCTATATTCCCTGTGCTGTACATTATGTTCTTGTAATTTATTTATTTTATACCTAGTAATTTGTCTTAATCCCCTTCTCTTATCTTGCTGCTTCCTCCTCTACTCTCCCTTCTGGTAACCAGTAGTGTGTTCTCTGTATCTGTAACTCTGTTTCTATTTTGTTATATTCATTCATGTGTTTTATTTTTTAGATTCCACATGTAAGTGAAAACAAACAGTATTTGTGTTCTACGTCTGAGATTTAACTAAGCATAATACAGTTCAGATCCATCCATGTTGTCACAAATGGAAAAATTTCATTCTTTTTCTATGGCTGTGTAGTATTCCCTTGTATATATATATACATATATATACCATTGTATATATATATATATATACACAACACATCTTCTTTACCCATTCATCTGTCCATGGGTACTTAGGTTGTTTTCATGTCTTGTAATCTATCATCTATTGTAATTAATGCTGCTATGAATATTAGGGTGCATACATCTTTTCTAATTAGTGTTTTTTTTTTTTTTTCCCTTTGGATAAATACCCAGAAGTGGAAATGCTGGATCATATGGTAGTTCTATTTTTAATTTTTTGAGGCCTCTCCATAATGTTTTCCATAGTGACTATAACAGCATTACATTTTTACCAACAGTGTATAAGGGTTCATTTTTCTCCATATCCTGGACAACAGTTGTTATTTGTTGTCCTTTTAGTAATAGCCATTCTCACAAGTGTGAGGTGATATCTCATTGTGGTTTTAAATTGCCTTTCTCCTGATGATTAGTTGGCCATCTGTATGTCTCCTTTGGAAAAATGTCTATGAAGGTCCTCTGCACACAGTCTGAAAGTGAGGGGGTGGGAAATGATATTTCATGCAAATGGAAACAATAAGAAAGCAAGTATATTAATCCTCATATCAGAAAAAATAGACTTGAAAGGAAAGTCTATAACAAAAAGCAAAGAAAGGCATTACATAATGGTAAAGGGATCAATATAAGAAGAGGATACAAAACTCATAAATATATATGCACCTAATATAGGGGCACCTAAATATATAAAGCAAATATTAAAAGACATAAATTGAGAAATTGATAGTGATACGATAATAGTAGGGGACTTTAACATCCCACTTACATCAAAGCAGAAATCAGAAAATAACTTGAGACAAATGAAAATAAAATCACATATTTCCTAAATCTATGGGATGTTGCAAAAACATTTCTAAGAGGAAAGTTTATAGTGATAGAGGCCTACCTCAAGAAACAAGAAAAATTTCAAACAACCTAACTGTCCATCTAAAGGAATTAGAAAAAGTAGAACAAACAAGGTACAAAGTTAGCAGAAGGAAAGAAGTAATAAATATCAGAGCATAAATAAATAAAAGAGACAAAACCAACAATAAAATGATCAATTAAACTAAAAGCTGAATTTTTAAAAGATAAACAAAATGGATAAACTTTTAGCCAGACACACTAACAAAAAAAAAGACAGTCCAAATAAACAAAATTAGAAATGAAAGAGTATGTTACAGCCAATATCATATAAATACAAAAAAAAATAATAATAGAATAATACCAACAGTTATAGGTCAACAAATTAGACAAGCTAGAAGAAATGGATAAATTCCTAGAAACATACACTCTTCCAAGACTGAATCAGGAAAAAGTAGAAAAACTAACAGACTGATCGCTAGTATTGAATTGAATCTGTAATCAAAAAACTCCCTACAAAGAAAAGTAAAGGATTGGACAGTTTCACCAGGAAATTCTACCAAATATGTAGTGAAGAGTTAACACCTATCTTTATCAAATTATTAAAAAAAAAAAAAAAAGAGGAGAAAGGAGCACTTCCAAATTCATTCTACAAGACTAGCATTATCCTCATTCCAAAACCAGACAAAGACACTACAGAAAAAAAACAAAATTACAGACTAAAACCCAGATGAACATAGATGTAAATATCCTCAACAAAATGTAAGCAAACCAAATTCAACAATACATAGAAAAGAATCATACATCATCATCAGTGGAATTTATCTCAGGAATGTAAGGATGGCTCAAAATTCACAAATCAGTGTGACACACTACATTAACGAAACGATAAAAATCACATGATTATCTCAATAGACATGGAAAAAGCATTTGACAAACATCAACATCCATTCATAAGAACTCTGACAACATGAGTATTGAGGGAACATACCTCAATATAATAAACACCATTGATGACAAACTCACAGCTAACATCACACTCAATGGAGAAAAGCTGAAAGTTTTTCCTCTAAGATTGGGAGGAATATTAGGATGCCCACTCTTGCCATTTCTATTTAACATAGTATTGGAAGTCCTAGTCACAAAAATCAGACTAGAAAAATAAGTAAAAGCATCTAAATTGGAATGGAAGAAGTAAAACTGTCAGTATTTGCAGATGCCATGATATGGTATATAGAAAACCCTACAGACTCCACTAAAAAACTGTTAGAACTAATAAATTAATTCAGTAAAATTGCAGGATAGAATATTAATATACAGAAATCTGTTGCATTTCTGTACACCAATAATGAACTATCAGATAGAGAACTATCAAGAAAGCAGCCCCATTTATAATTACATCAAAATTAATAAAATAATTAGGAATAAATTTAAGCAAGGTGGTGAAAGACTATCTGGAATTTATAAGAACTTGATGAAGGAAATTGAAGACACTACAAATAAATGAGAAGATATCCTATGTTCATGGATTGGAAAAATTAATACTGTCAAAATGTCTGTACCAACCAAAGCAATCTACAGCTTTAATGCAATCCCTATCAAAATACCCATGACATTTTTCACAGAACTAGAACAAATAATTCTAAAATTTGTATGGAACCACAAAATAACCCAAATAACCAAAGCAACTTGAGAAAAGAGAATAAAGGTGGAGGTTTCAGGAGCCCTGCCTTTATACTATACTACAGCGCTAAAGTAATCAAAACAGTATGGTCCTGGCACAAAAACAGACAGATAGATCAATGGAACAGAACAGAGTCCAAAATAATTCCACTCACATATGATCAATTAATCTATGACAAAGGAGGCAATAATATTGAATGGGGAAATAGTCTCTTCACTAATGGGAAAACTGGACAGTTACATGTAAAAGAATAAAACTAGAACATTTTCTCACACAGTATGCAAAAATAAACTCAAAATGGATTGAAGACCTAAATTTAATACCTGAAACCACAAAACACCTAGAAGAAAACACAGTCAGTATGCTCTTTGACATAGGTCTAAGCACTATTCTTTTTGGATCTGTCTTCTCAGGCAAGGGGAAAAAAAGCAAAAATAATCAAATGAGACCTAGTCAAACTTAAAAGCTTTGGCACAGTGAAGGAAACTATCAACAAAATGAAAAGGCAACCTACTGAATGGAAGAAGATATTTTCAATGATATGCCTGATAAGGGGTTAGTATCCAAAGTATACAAAGAACTTATACAACTCAATATCAAAAAAAAAAAAAAACAAAAACCTGATTATAAAATGAGCAGAGGACCTTAATAGACATTTTTCCAAAGGAGACATACAGATGGCCAACTAATCATCAGGAGAAAGGCAATTTAAAACCACAATGAGATATCACCTCACACTTGTGAGAATGGCTATTACTAAAAGGACAACAAATAACAACTGTTGTCCAGGATATGGAGAAAAATGAACCCTTATACACTGTTGGTAAAAATGTAATGCTGTTATAGTCACTATGGAAAACATTATGGAGAGGCCTCAAAAAATTAAAAATAGAACTACCATTTCCCTAAGCAAAAATTTAAGGCTATAACAAAAAATTAGAAAATATATGAAAGGAAAAATCCCACTGGTAAAGGCAAATATGTAGGAAAGACTGTGGATCAATTACTCACCTGCCAGAACGTTAAACATTTATATACAGAGGTCTTAACTGGGTTCAGTCGTGTACACCATCCAAATGGTCTCAACAACACATTGCTCTCTCAGGGTTGCATCCTTGAAAATGTCTCCCGCTGTGGGAGGGGCATTCCAAGGACAAGGGAGGGGATGAAGAGCTTCTAAGTGCCTGGGTCCAGCCCAAGGGGCAACTAGCAGCCATATCCTCTTGATGACCTCCTCCAACAGGAGAAAAACAAATTCCAAGTATCGATAGATTTCAGAGTATGCATTATACCCACGTATCTCTCTAGAAAAGTAATTACCTTGACTCGTGATGTAGTTTTACAAAGAAAGGAGATTTTAAGATTTTCATTTATTCAACTATTGATTACTATTAAGAAGAGGTGAAAGGACAGAAAAGTAATATAGTGGCAGTAGTAACAACCAGTTATAGAACGTCCACTTTGTCCTATAAGGTAGGTAATTTCCCTGCATTATCTCATGTAACTCTTTTAAGAAAATTGTTATTAGCTCTGTTTCCTATGAAGCAAAAAGACTTCTTGAAAAGGACTTATTAATTTAATTTTAGATATGTAAGAAAGCTAAAATTTAAATATAGGACTTCTGAATCTAAACCTTTTTTTTTTTTTTTGTTCTACTGCAAAAATTGAAGTCTCTTATTTGCCAGGGACTTTCTTATGTATTGGGAATAAGATTATGTGCTAGAATTCTATCAAAATTCAGAGTGGAAGATGTATAGAGAAGGAAAATTATCATCTAAATCTTGAAGAATGACTAGGAATTTTACTAGTAAACAAGGTTATCAAAAGTGTATAGGGATAGGAAGGAGGGAGAATATATTTCAGAGAAATCAACAACTTTTACAAAGGTTCAGATTTATTAAGGGAGGACAATAAGGTATTTTTTACACTAGATGATAGTGTACACACCGGGAGGTTTCAGGAGCTGAATTTGGAGGTTGCAGCAAATAGACTGAGAAACATTTCAGTGAACAAAAAGATAATCAAAAAGCCAAGTATGTAAGATCTTCAAAGAGAAAGTGAGAGCAAATAATATTAAATACTGCAAGAGACTGAACTGGATGAGAAATTAAAGAGGATGTTATACTCAGTAAATAGATTATCGGTTATCCTTGAAATGTAATTTTATTACAGTGGGAGAGAGATACTGCATATGGAGGAGTGACTGTATGGTAAAAAAGAGAAGACAGCAAAGGTAAAAGTCTCTAAAACATTAATGGATTTTAAAAAACTGCTACCTTTGCGATGCTTTTAAATAATTTGTTCTGTGACCTTTATAATATTTCAAAGATAAGAGTTCTCAGTAGATTGAATTTTCTTAAATAAATTTTCCCAGTGTAGGGATGTCACACTATTTGACCTTTTAATATTTGATAAAATACTCACAACTTCTTTTAGATTGATTTTGTTCTTTTAATCCTAACAGATTTTACATTTACACCATTTTGAACTAAAAGGTGAAATTGTGAGAGCCGTATTTTCTCTAACCAAATCAGCTCCTCCCAATATATATGGGCAATTTGGGAACAATGATTCTTAGAGAATGAAGGTATGACAGAAAGAGAACTGGGACTCAGAAGTCATTGTGCTGAAGCTGAGACCAAAGGATGGATTGGATCACTGAGCTTCATAGAATCCAAGTGTGAAAAGATCACACATCTTCGTTTGCAATGGATTTTAGCCAGTAAATATACATTTGTAAAGATTTACCCTTTACAAGCCTTGAGTAACTATATGTACTGATTTCCTTAAGTCTGCAAACGAGTTAATCAATGGAATACAGCGGTAGTTGTGGATCCACTCATTAGATTCAGCTTAGTTACTCGAATTTGCAGGTGGAAAGACAGATCCAGCACTTGCCAGTTAGAACTAGATTTCTCTTAAATTATCCCTTTTTTTTTTTCAATAGCTGTGAAGTAGACATACACACATATTGCACACATGTATAATATATATATATATATCTGTGTGCATTCATGCCATATTTATATGTTCACATTCACATCATATTCATACTTATTTCTCAAATATATCTTCCTGTGACCCCAATCACTAGTTTTCCATTTAAAACAAAGTTGATGCATTCTCTAAACAATAGCCCATTGAAATGAGATTTTTTATCAACCTGTGTCAATTATTTATTAATCCAAAATACTACTAGATTTTTATCCTTATAATAGGGTTTTAAATTCAGTTACTATTTTAGTTGACTAATTCTTAATATGAATTTTAAAAATATATAAATATATATTAATATGTGTCCCCAATATTGAATTCCAAGCTTTTTTCTTACCCTTCTAAAGAAGATATTCCATAGTGATGAATGTGAGGAAACCTCAGGGTCTCATTCACCATAGCTAGAGTAGCAGAACCAGTAACCTGCCAAAAACTTCAGGCATTAATTAAAATCCTCCATCAGAGTATAAGAGCTGCCTGTAGGATTGATTGTTATTCTTTAAAGTTGCAAATCTCACAATTTTTCTTTGATTTCCAGAAAGACTTTACTTGCATCATGGGCATACAATAGACCATATTGAATAAAATTATTTTTTATTTTAATTACAAGGATTATTAGTCCACAGTTCTGATATTCTTTGAGTTCTCACACAACCAGAAGTAAAACCCATCTTCTTTCCATCATCATGATCATCTCTCTAAACAAATTATTCACGTCTTTTTGACAATCCAAGCATTTTCTAGTTCCCAATAACAAAATCCATTCAACTCCTCTTTAGCAACTTCATTTCTAGACACATTAAGCAATTCATCCCCCTCAAAAAATTTTAGCAATGTTGTGTTGAGAAATTGAATGTATGGCTTCTATGGTAGAATGCTTTTTCCAGAGATGAGCTCTCCGATATATCCCATTCTTCATGCTTTTCTTACAATGTAACATTGACTCTCTTCCTTTGAGAGACTGGACTTATGCTCCTTTCCCTTGAATCTGGGCAGAACTTTATAAATGCTTTTACCAAAATAATGAAGCAGAAGTCATACTGCTTGAGACTAGATCATAAGAGACCACACTACACTTACCTTCTCACTCATGCTTTTGGAGTTGCAAGGACCTCCATGTAGGTAGTTCAGCTACTTTAAAGCCACACTGCAGAGATCATGGGAATAGACCACAAAGAGGTAGGGAAAGATGCCCAAGGAGCTCTGGCTGCTCCAGCCTCCAGCTATTTAAGTCTTCCTGGACCAAGCATTTGAGCAAAGAGGTCTTTTAAATGATCATAAACCCGGCTGCTCTCTGACTGCATCATGAGCAATCTGATGAAACTCCCAGCCAGAAACTCCCAGCTGAGTGGCTCCAAATTTCCTGACTCACAGAAACTATAAAAAATAATAAATTACTACTATTTACACAACTAAGCATTGGGGTGATTTGTTATATGATGAGAAATAACCAATACAGCTACCAAAAAAATGGATTCACTTTTTGAATATTAAAAATATCACTTTTGTTAAATGCATAAATTAAAAAAATTCTGCTTTAGTCTTGTACTTATTATAGTGTGCCACATCTGATGTCTCTAGTATGTGATAGTAAACATCATATGAAGTTACTATTGTCTACGAACTTTAAATTTATTCTTTGTAATTTTTTATCCCCTTTGGTTGTGGGGATTCAAGTTACCAAGACACACACTAAAATGCAAGTTCAGTGAAGGCAGATGTGTTTTATTTCTGTGATCTTTGTAGTGCCAATACTTAGCATGGCACTTAGCATAGACCATATTAATTTTGTTGAATAATACATGGTTCCATAGATTTTTCATATGCTTTATTATAATCAAAAATATTTTTAAATCAGTGAGTTGAACTATTTGTATGATAATCTTGTGATTAGTGTTTAACTTAACTAATCAAATAGACCAACTTGGTTTTTAGAGAAATTTTGAATGTTTTCTCTATCCAGAGTAATACAAGCAAATGTGCTCTATGAAATAAATGTGATGTCAGTGCCTTTTTCTGCTTGTTTGCTGAAGTCTTCTCTCTAATCAGGCTTATTCACAGCTGACCTTTCAGTCATGAATATTTTTCATCTCCTATGTGTGGTTATTTAAAGGACAGTCAACCATTAAAACTAACGCATGTGTTTATAAAATGTTTGGGTTGAGTTATAATGGCTCTGTTTGATGTACAGGAAATAAGTGGGAACGCAAAATGTGATTCTGGTTACCACTGAAACTAGACTTCAAAGTTGGAAAATGTGTTAGCCACTCTCCTGGAAGACAGAAGAACAAGGATCACTGAAAATACATTTATATGAGGTGTAAAAAGTATTGCAGCCATAGGTGGAGTCTCAGAGAAGATGGGTTAGTAAAAGGAAATCTAGGTGCTTGGATGGAAATGGGGCACTGAAATAAGAGACCAAATAGAAAATTGTCTCGAAAATTGTCTCAATAATTTCTCAAGGCAAACGTGGTCTACTTAAAGACTGTGTCTCTTTAGAGTGTAGACAGGTCCATACACCACCGTCAATTCTTAAAACTTCCAATTTGTGTGATAAGAAATAATTACATGACTATCTCATTGTAACCTCAAATGTACCGAAAGTGAGCCGAAGAGTAAGGTGGCAGAATCACCCCCTGGAACTAGTCTGGCCATCATTCTTTTTTTCAGCCCATGCAAATACATCCTTTCTTGTTCAGCACAGCATGCCCAGGCAACAGCTAGGAATGTGTTTGAGTGTCTAGTTAAATAATTTTTAATATTTATTTAACACATATAAATGGATGACTGTCATGTGTGGATAATATCAAGAATAGAGTGGTGGTGAGGATGCAATTTATGGAACATTTTTACAATGCATTTTATAAGATGTCCTGCTGATCTTTTTCCCTTTATCTGTATTCCATACTGTATAGCAGATACTGGATACTTGGAGACAATAGACTTTGTTTATCTCCTTGAAAACAGTTATCATCTTTTTAATAGTAGAGCTAGTGTGAAGTTTTTAAAGTTCAATATGTGGAAAAAAAGGTCTATTTAGAATTGCTTGAATTTAAAATTAGCATCCAGTATATTAAAGTTATAAATTACCTGGATTGTAAGAAATTGTTAAGGTAAAATATATGTTGTATTATCCTACTTATTAATCAAATTAATTAATCTTTACTTCTCATTGAGTAATATTAAATTAATGCAGTTGGAAATAATTAAGCTATCTTAAACAGTTTGTACCCTTTGTAACTTAATTATATTCCCTTAGGCCTTATAAACTGCAGTTAAAAATATAATTTTTTCATTTTATGTTAAGCACTTCCAGTATGTAATAGAGCAAACATACGAGCATAATAAACAAAAATTCTGAAATAATTAAGCAATTTTTGTAAGTCTGAGTGTTTCCTTCCTTTTCTGTCAATCTGAAGACATTCTTTTAGCATATTTTGTAGTAAAGTTTTACTGATAATTCTTTCTTTAAGTATCTGAAAATTATTTATTTCTTTTAATTTTTAAAGTATATTTTCACTGTATATAGAAATCTGCATTTAGTTTCCACCCCCCACCAACCCCCGAGCTTTAAAGATGTTGTTCTAGTGTCTTTTGGTATCTGTTGTTTACTGCAAGTCAGCTGAAATTATTTCCATCTCTTTATGTAATGTGTAGTTTAACTTTGGCTGTTTTCCAGACTTTCTGCTTGTCTTTGTGTTTTAGTTGTTCGACTAGAATGGGTTTAGGTGAGGTTTTCTTTGAGATTTGCTGGATTTCTTCAATCTGTAAGATAATGTTTTCAGATTTAGGGAATATTTAGCTACTTTTACTTTAAATATTTTTTTCAGTCCCCATTCTGGTTCTTCTATTTATGGAACTCCAGATATGCATATGTTAGATCTCTTGATATTTTCACACAGATTACAGTGTTCATTTATTTTATTTTATTTTTGTATCTGTTCTAGTTAGATGGTTTCTGTTGATCTATGTTCAAATTCTCAGACCATTTTCTGACATCTCCAATATGGTGTTAAATTTAACTTGAAATACTGTACTTTTTAGTTGTAGAATTTACATTTGCTCTTTCATATAGTTTCTATTTATCTGCTCATATTCTGCATGTGTTCACTCATTATGAGAATATTTATCTTAAAACCTTTGAACATATTTATAATGAATTCTACAAAGTTCCAGTCTGCTAATTTCTAAGTATACTTAGAGCACTGAAATTCTCTTGCTCTGCTGGTGAGAGAGAAAATTTGTACCACTCTTTTGAAAATCTCTTTGACAGTATCTATTCACATCAAAACATACACAATTGTTCATTGAATCAACTCACATATCCTATATCTCAGGAAGTATTGCTGCTTTTACTATAGAGTGCTTTGCCTTTGATTAAAGAATAGAGAAAAGTAGAGCTGATCACAATTAGTATCCTTTTCACCATACACTTTATTTATTTATTTATTTTGGTTGCAACTTTAGACCACATTAAATTATTTGGACAATCTAATGGAACTGTCATGACATTAATGTTTTATTTAAAAAAGCACTTTGTATTACAGTATGCTATTGTACATTTTGGAGTAACAGGGAAGTGTTTCCAGTTGTAGTTTCGCTTGTGTTTTGAATTGGCATCAGTATTTTAGTATTTTGAAAGTTAAGATTATTGTGTTTCTTTCTATAAAATTGAGTCTGTACATCCTGATAGATCTGACTTAGGAGTAAAGGAAATAGCTTTTTTTCAGAGAAATGCACACACACACAATGCACACACACAAACGCAGTTAGATGAGGTGGTCAGTGACACATTGTAGTACAAGATGTACATAAAATTTGTGATATTCTCTTGGGGCCTAGGAGAGTCAACACAGTATATGTGTGGATGGACTACTCACTTGTTTTTGATTGTCTCACTTCTCTATCCAACTTTATACTATGCATTTTTATGGTATTTGAACAAAGCAAGTAATTCTAATCATTAAGTGATGTGTGTTTTATTTATGTATATTTATAATACTTCTGGAGAAATGTTTACATCAACATTGAATTTTTATGTAGATTTGCAGTATTTCTCCTTGAATATGCTTGATGTTTAATTCTTTTTTTTTAAGATTTTTTTTTTTTTGATGTGGATCATGTTTAAAGTCTTTATTGAATTTGTTATAGTATCACTTCTGTTTTACGTTTTGGTTTTTTGGCCCCTAGGGATCTTAGCTCCCCAACCAGAGGTCAAACCCATACTCCCTGCATTGAGACAAAGTCTTAACCACTGGACTGCCAGGGAAGTCCCTGCATGTTTAATTATTAACTAAGTGTTAACAACAGGATATCTGACACAAAATATATGAGAGGTTTTGGAAAATAAAACACCTTTGTACTTTTTTTCTTTATATTGATCTACCATTTGATTTTGTCTAATGAAGAATTTGATGTTTTTTGAAGTGGTTTAGTCTTCAGGTGGCCAAACACAGTGTTCCATTGGATGACACAAACCTAACAGATTCTAGAATAGAGATTTAGATATAAGAATGTTTGTGAGTTTTGTTAAATGAGTCAATTTTTAAATTAAATTGAATTATATATCGATAGATCATTTTTTGTCCAAAAATTCTAATTTTATTCCATGTTGCTTTAGATAGTTACTATGGGAATTTTACCATAGTAATTAATTTCCAACGGTCTAAGTTAAATATGGGCAATTCATCTGCTGAGTGTGATTCTGAAAATTAATCTAATACCCAGAGATAACAATATCAGAATATAAGTTTTTCTTGGTGTTCAAAATACTTTTTCCACATCAATATGTAGGTTATGGGGGGGCCTATTTTTTCTTAGGAGACAGAATATATTTTATATTTATTATTAAATTCTTCTTCCTCATTGGTCTTCTAATAGTTCCTCTTCCAAAAAACAATTTTTGATTCTTTCATGTAAGTCTGTATATATCAGTTAAAAAAAATCCTTTATTAATATATTACAACTCCCACTAAACTAAGCCCTTTGAGGGTAGAATCTTGGTTTTATTCCCCTATATCCAGAATGCCTCATCCTTTGAGAATGATTGGTACAGTCCAATGTTTGCTGATGAATGACTTATTTTTCACTTTGATTTGGGCACTTTTAAAATGGCTTAATGGCTAACATTTAGCTATATAACTGTCAGCACAACTTACATAACTGTTTTCAATTTTAAGATAAGACAATAAAACTTCAAGTATAATACATTTTTCAGGAAGGGGGCTACTGAGAATGGTCTACGTGCTAATCATTAAATACCCGTAGGAAGACACAATGACACATTTTAGGCTCAAAGTTGGCAGATATGTATGAAAATTGTGGAACTGTGCTAGCTAGCTCCATGAGGAGGGTTAAACCAACACACTGACGATGAAAAGCAGTAAGTTAGAAGTAACATTTCTTAGGTCATTCAGACAATAAATTAAACAGCTCTTGGAAGTGCTCTACCTAAACATTTCTTAATAAGTGAGATAATAAATATTATCTCCTTTTTAGGTCACTTTGATTTTGGGTTTTGTTACTTGCACCTGAGTCATCAAAAATAATAAAACTCTTAAATGTTTTATTTAAAAACTTCTTGTTGGGCTTCCCTGGTGGCGCAGTGGTTGAGAATCTGCCTGCCAATGCAGGGGACACGGGTTCGATCCCTGGTCTGGGAAGATCCCACATGCCACGGAGCAACTGGGCCCGTGAGCCACAATTACTGAGCCTGCGCGTCTGGAGCCTGTGCTCCGCGACAAGAGAGGCCGCGATGGTGAGAGGCCTGCGCACCGCGATGAAGAGTGGTCCCCACTTGCCGCAACTAGAGAAAGCCCTCGCACAGAAACGAAGACTCAACACAGTCATAAATAAATAAATAAATAAATAAATAAAAGAACGTGAATTTCTAAAAAAAACTTCTTGTTAACTTGTGTTCAAATACTAATGTTTTAAACCTATGAAATGGCTATAAATGCTACATCTAAATAATAATTTTAATTGTCTTACTCCTAATGTGATGAAGTAAGATTTAAAGATTCAAGCAGTAAAAATGTTGTTAAGAATGCCTCAAGAGGGTTTCCCTGGTGGCACAGTGGTTAGGAATCTGCTTGCCAATGCAGGGGACACGGGTTCAAGCCCTGGTCTGGGAAGATCCCACATGCCGCAGAGCGGCTAGGCCCGTGAGCCACAGCTACTGAGCCTGCGTGTCTGGAGCCTGTGCTCCACAACAAGAGAGGCCGCGACAGTGAGAGGCCCACACACCGCGATGAAGAGTGGTCCCCGCTTGCCGCAACTGGAGAAAGCCCTCGCACAGAAACGAAGACCCAACACAGCCAAAAATAAATAAATAAATAAATTTAAAAGGTACTTTCAGGAAATTAAAAAAAAAAAAAAGAATGCCTCAAGAAAATGCCATATTAAAAAAAAAAAAAAAAGGGGGGAGAGAGAAGATGGCGGAAGAGTAAGACGCGGAGATCACCTTCCTTCCCACAGATACAGTAGAAATACATCTACACGTGGAACTGCTCCTACAGAACACCCACTGAACGCTGGCAGAAGACGTCAGACCTCCCAAAAGGCAAGAAACTCCCCCGGTACTTGGGTAGGGCAAAAGAAAAAAGAAATAACAGAGACAAAAGAATAGGGACGGCATCTGCACCAGTGGGAGGGAGCTGTGAAGGAGGAAAGATTTCCACGCACTAGGAGCCCCTTCGCGGGCAGAGACTGCGGGTGGCAGAGGGGGGAAGCTGCGGAGCCACGGAGGAGAGCACAGCCACAGGGGGGGCGGAGGGCAAAGCGGAGAGATTCCCGCACTTCCCGCACGGAGGCTCGGCGCTGACCAGCACTCACCAGCCCGAGAGGCTTGTCTGCTCAGCCGCCGGGGCGGGCGGGGCTGGGAGCTGAGGCTCGGGCTTCGGATCGCAGGGAGAGGACTGGGGTTGGCGGCGTGAACACAGCCTGAAGGGGTTAGTGCACCACAGCTAGCCGGGAGGGAGTCTGGGGAAAAAGTCTGCAGCTGCCGAAGAGGCAAGAGACTTTTTCTTCCCTGTTCCCTGGTGCGCGAGGAGAGGGGATTCAGAGCGCCGCCTAAACGAACTTCAGAGACGGGCGCGAGCCGCGGCTAACAGCGCGGATCCCATAGCAACAGGGGCGCAGAGGGAAAAACGGAGAGACTCCCGCACAGAGGCTCGGCGCCGAGCAGCGCTCACCAACCCGAGAGGCTTGTCTGCTCCCCCGCCGGGGCGGGCGGGGCTGGGAGCGGAGGCTCGGGCTTCGGTTGGATCGCAGGGAGAGGACTGGGGTTGGCGGCGTGAACACAGCCTGAAGGGGTTAGTGCACCACAGCTGGCTGGGAGGGAGACCGGGAAAAAGTCTGCAGCTGCCGAAGAGGCAAGAGACTTTTTCTTGCCTCTTTGTTTCGCGGCGGGCAGGGAGAGGGGATTCAGAGCGCCGCCGAAACGAACTCCAGAGACTGGCGTGAGCCGCGGCGGTCAGCGCGGACCCCAGAGACGGGCGTGAGACGCTGGGGCTGCTGCTGCCGCCTCCAGAAAGCCTGTGTGCGAGCACAGGTCACTCTCCGCGCCGCCCCTCCCGGGAGCCCGTGCAGCCTGCCACGGCCAGCGTCCCGTGATCCCGGGACAACATCCCCGGGAGAACGCACTGCGCGCCTCAGGCTGCTGCAACGTCACGCCGGCCTCTGACGCCGCAGGCTCGCCCCGCCTCCTCTGTACCCCTCTCTCCCCGCGGCCTGGGTGAGCCAGAGCCCCCGAGGCAGCTGCTCCTTTAACCCCGTCCTGTCTGGGCGGGGAACAGACGCCCTCAGGCGACCTACACGCAGAGGCGGGTCCAAATCCAAAGCTGATCCCCAGGAGCTGTGCGAACAGAGTAGAGGAGGGGAAATCTCTCCCAGCAGCCTCAGAAGAAGCGGATTAAAACTCCACAAACAACTTGATGTGCCTGCATCTGTTGAATACCTGAATAGACAACGAATCATCCCAAATTCAGGAGGTGGACTTTGGGAGCAGGATATATTAATTTTTTCCCCTTTTCCTTTTTTTTTTTTGTGAGTGTATATGCATATGCTTCTGGGGGAGATTTTGTCTGTATAGCTTTGCTTTATAATAGCTTTATTTTACTTCACTATATTATAGCTTCTTTCTTTCTTTCCTTTCTTTCTTTCTTTCTTTCTTCCTTCCTTCCTTCCTTCCTTCCTTCCTTCCTTCCTTCCTTCCTTCCTTCCTTCCTTTCCTTCCTTCCTTCCTTCCTTCCTTCCTTCCTTCCTTCCTTCCTTCCTTCCTTCCTTCCTTCCTTTCCTTCCTTCCTTCCTTCCTTCCTCTTCCTTCCTTCCTTCCTTCCTTCCTTCCTTCCTTTCCTTCCTTCCTTCCTTCCTTCCTTCCTTTCCTTCCTTCCTTCCTTCCTTCCTTCCTTCCCTTCCTTCCTTCCTTCCTTCCTTTCCTTCCTACCTTCCTTTCCTTCCTCCTTCCTTCCTTTCCTTCCTTCCTTCCTTCCTTCCTTCCTTCCTTCCTTCCTTCCTTTCCTTCCTTCCTTCCTTCCTTTCCTTCCTTCCTTCCTTCCTTCCTTCCTTCCTTCCTTCCTTCCTTCCTTCCTTCCTTCCTTCCTTCCTTCCTTCCTTCCTTCCTTCCTTCCTTCCTTCCTTCCTTCCTTCCTTCCTTCCTTCCTTCCTTTCTTTCTATTTTTTCTCCCTTTTACTCTGAGCCGTGTGGACGAAAGGCTCTTGGTGCTTCAGCCAGGCATCAGGGCCGTACCTCAGAGGTGGGAGAGCCAACTTCAGGACACTGGTCCACAAGAGACCTCCCAGCTCCACGTAATACCAAACGGCAAAAATCTCTCAGAGATCTCCATCTCAACATCAAGACCCAGCATCACTCAATGACCAGCAAGCTACAGTGCTGAACACCCTATGCCAAACAACTAGCAAGACAGGAACACAGCCCCATCCATTAGCAGAGAGGCTGCCTAAAATCATAATAAAGACCACAGACACCCCAAAATACACCACCAGACGTGGACGTGCCCACCAGAAAGACAAGATCCAGCCTCATCCACCAGAGCTCAGGCACTAGTTCCCTCCACCAGGAAGCCTACACAACCCACTGAACCAACCTTAGCCACTGGGGACAGATACCAAAAACAACGGGAACTACAAACCTGCAACCTGTGATAAGGAGACCCCAAACACAGTAAGATAAGCAAAATGAGACGACAGAAAAACACACAGCAGATGAAGGAGCAGGGTCAAAAGACACTAGACTTAACAAATGAAGAGGAAATAGGTAGTCTACCTGAAAAAGAATTCAGAATAATGATAGTGAGGATGATCCAAAATCTTGGAAATAGAATAGACAAAATGCAAGAAACATTTAACAAGGACGTAGAAGAACTAAAGAGGAATCAAGCAATGATGAAAAACACAATAAATGAAATTAAAAATACTCTAGATGGGATCAATAGCAGAATAACTGAGGCAGAAGAAAGGATAAGTGACCTGGAAGATAAAATGGTGGAAATAACTACTGCAGAGCAGGATAAAGAAAAAAGAATGAAAAGAACTGAGGACAGTCTCAGAGACCTCTGGGACAACATTAAACGCACCAACATTCGAATTATAGGGGTCCCAGAAGAAGAAGAGAAAAAGAAAGGGACTGAGAAAATATTTGAAGAGATTATAGTTGAAAACTTCCCTAATATGGGAAAGGAAATAGTTAATCAAGTCCTGGAAGCACAGAGAGTCCCATACAGGATAAACCCAAGGAGAAACACGCCAAGACACATATTAATCAAACTGTCAAAAATTAAATATAAGGAAAACATATTAAAGGCAGCAAGGGAAAAAAAACAAATAACACACAAGGGAATCCCCATAAGGTTAACATCTGATCTTTCAGCAGAAACTCTGCAAGCCAGAAGGGAGTGGCAGGATATACTTAAAGTGATGAAGGAGAAGAACCTACAACCAAGATTACTCTACCCAGCAAGGATCTCATTCAAATGTGATGGAGAAATTAAAACCTTTACAGACAAGCAAAAGCTGAGAGAGTTCAGCACTACCAAACCAGCTTTACAACAAATGCTAAAGGAACTTCTCTAGGCAAGAAACACAAGAGAAGGAAAACACCTACAATAACAAACCCAAAACATTTAAGAAAATGGGAATAGGAACATACATATCGATAATTACCTTGAATGTAAATGGATTAAATGCTCCCACCAAAAGACACAGGCTGGCTGAATGGATACAAAAACAAGACCCATATATATGCTGTCTACAAGAGACCCACTTCAGACCTAGAGACACATACAGACTGAAAGTGAGGGGATGGAAAAAGATATTCCATGCAAATGGAAATCAAAAGAAAGCTGGAGTAGCAATTCTCATATCAGACAAAATAGACTTTAAAATAAAGAATATTACAAGAGACAAAGAAGGACACTATATAATGATCAAGGGATCGATCCAAGAGGAAGGTATAACAATTGTAAATATTTATGCACCCAACATAGGAGCACCTCAATACATAAGGCAAGTACTAACAGCCATAAAAGGGGAAATCGACAGCAACACAATCATAGTAGGGGACTTTAACACCCCACTTTCACCAATGGACAGATCATCCAAAATGAAAATAAGTAAGGAAACACAAGCTTTAAATGATACATTAAACAAGATGGACTTAATTGATATTTATAGGACATTCCACCCAAAAACAACAGAATACACATTTTTCTCAAGTGCTCATGGAACATTCTCCAGGATAGATCATATCTTGGGTCACAAATCAAGCCTTGGTAAATTTAAGAAAATTGAAATCGTATCAAGTATCTTTTCCGACCACAACGCTATGAGACTCGATATCAATTACAGGAAAAGATCTGTAAAAAATACAAACACATGGAGGCTACACAATACATTACTTAATAATGAAGTGATTACTGAAGAAATCAAAGGGGAAATCAAAAAATACCTAGAAATAAATGACAATGGAGATACGACGACCCAAAACCTATGGGACGCAGCAAAAGCAGTGCTAAGAGGGAAGTTTATAGCAATACAAGCCTACCTCAAGAAACAGGAAACATCTCGAATAAACAACCTAACCTTGCACCTAAAGCAATTAGAGAAAGAAGAACAAAAAAACCCCAAAGCCAGCAGAAGGAAAGAAATTATAAAGATCAGGTCAGAAATAAATGAAAAAGAAATGAAGGAAACAATAGCAAAAATCAATGAAACTAAAAGCTGGTTCTTTGAGAAGATAAACAAAATTGATAAACCATTAGCCAGACTCATCAAGAGAAAAAGGGAGAAGACTCAGATCAATAGAATTAGAAATGAAAAAGGAGAAATAACCACTGACACTGCAGAAATACAAAAGATCATGAGAGATTACTACAAGCAACTCTATGCCAATAAAATGGACAACCTGGAAGAAATGGACAGATTCTTAGAAATGCACAAACTGCCGAGACTGAACCAGGAAGAAATAGAAAATATGAACAGACCAATCACAAGCACTGAAATTGAAACTGTGATTAAAAACCTTCCAACAAACAAAAGCCCAGGACCAGATGGCTTCACAGGTGAATTCTATCAAACATTTAGAGAAGAGCTAACACCTATCCTTCTCAAACTCTTCCAAAACATTGCAGAGGGAGGAACACTCCCAAACTCATTCTACGAGGCCACCATCACCCTGATACCAAAACCAGACAAAGATGTCACAAAGAAAGAAAACTACAGGCCAATATCACTGATGAACATAGATGCAAAAATCCTCAACAAAATACTCGCAAACAGAATCCAACAGCACATTAAAAGGATCATACACCATGACCAAGTGGGGTTTATCCCAGGAATGCAAGGATTCTTCAATATACGCAAATCAATCAATGTGATACACCATATTAACAAATTGAAGGAGAAAAACCATATGATCATCTCAATAGATGCAGAGAAAGCTTTCGACAAAATTCAACACCCATTTATGATAAAAGCCCTGCAGAAAGTAGGCATAGAGGGAACTTTCCTCAACATAATAAAGGCCATATATGACAAACCCACAGCTAACATTGTCCTCAATGGTGAAAAACTGAAACCATTTCCACTAAGATCAGGAACAAGACAAGGTTGCCCACTCTCACCACTATTATTCAACATAGTTTTGGAAGTGTTAGCCACAGCAATCAGAGAAGACAAAGAAATAAAAGGAATCCAAATCGGAAAAGAAGAAGTAAAGCTGTCACTATTTGCAGATGACATGATACTATACATAGAGAATCCTAAAGATGCTACCAGAAAACTCCTAGAGCTAATCAATGAATTTGGTAAAGTAGCAGGATACAAAATTAATGCACAGAAATCGCTTGCATTTCTATACACTAATGACGAAAAATCTGAAAGTGAAATTAAGAAAACACTCCCGTTTACCATTGCAACAAAAAGAATAAGATATCTAGGAATAAACCTACCTAAGGAGACAAAAGACCTGTATGCAGAAAATTATAAGACACTGATGAAAGAAATTAAAGACGATACAAATAGATGGAGAGATATACCATGTTCCTGGATTGGAAGAATCAACATTGTGAAAATGACTCTACTACCCAAAGCAATCTACAGATTCAATGCAATCCCTATCAAACTACCACTGGCATTTTTCACAGAACTAGAACAAAAAATTTCACAATTTGTATGGAAACACAAAAGACCCCGAATAGCCAAAGCAATCTTGAGAACGAAAAATGGAGCTGGGGGAATCAGGCTCCCTGACTTCAGACTATACTACAAAGCTTCAGTAATCAAGACAGTTTGGTACTGGCACAAAAACAGAAATATAGATCAATGGAACAGGATAGAAAGCCCAGAGATAAACACACACACATATGGTCACCTTATCTTTGATAAAGGAGGCAAGCATATACAGTGGAGAAAAGACAGCCTCTTCAATAAGTGGTGCTGGGAAAATTGGACAGCTACATGTAAAAGTATGAAATTAGAACACTCCCTGACACCATGCACAAAAATAAACTCCAAATGGATTAAAGACCTAAGTGTAAGGCCAGACACTATCAAACTCTTAGAGGAAAACATAGGCAGAACACTCTATGACATACATCACAGCAAGATTCTTTTTGACCCAGCTCCCAGAGAAATGGAAATAAGAACACAAATAAACAAATGGGACCTAATGAAACTTAAAAGCTTTTGCACAGCAAAGGAAACCATAAACAAGACCAAAAGACAACCCTCAGAATGGGAGAAAATATTTGCAAATGAAGCAACTGACAAAGGATTAATCTCCAAGATTTACAAGCAGCTCATGCAGCTCAATAACAAAAAAACGAACAACCCAATCCAAAAATGGGCAGAAGACCTAAATAGACATTTCTCCAAAGAAGATATACAGATGGCCTACAGACACATGAAAGAATGCTCAACATCATTAATCATTAGAGAAATGCAAATCAAAACTACAATGAGATATCATCTCACACCGGTCAGAATGGCCATCATCAAAAAATCTAGAAACAATAAATGCTGGAGAGGGTGTGGAGGAAAGGGAACACTCTTGCACTGTTGGTGGGAATGTAAATTGATACAGCCACTATGGAGAACAGTATGGAGGTTCCTTAAAAAACTACAAATAGAACTACCATACGACCCAGCAATCCCACTACTGGGTATATACCCTGAGAAAACCATAGGTCAAAAAGTGTCATGTACCACAATGTTCATTGCAGCTCTATTTACAATAGCCAGGACCTGGAAGCAACCTAAATGTCCATCGACAGATGAATGGATAAAGAAGATGTGGCACATATATACAATGGAATATTACTCAGCCATAAAAAGAAATGAAATGGAGGTATTTGTAATGAGGTGGATGGAGTTAGAGTCTGTCATACAGAGTGAAGTAAGTCAGAAAGAGAAAAACAAATACAGTATGCTAACACATATATACGGAATCTAAGGAAAAAAAAAAAAAAGGCCAAGAAGAACCTAGTGGCAAGACGGGGAAAAAAGACACAGACCTACTAGAGAATGGACTTGAGGATATGGGGAGGGGGTGGGGTGAGATGGGACAGGGTAAGAGAGTGTCATGGACATATATACAGTACCAAATGTAAAATAGATAGCTAGTGGGAAGCAGCCGCATAGCACAGGGAGATCAGCTCGGTGCTTTGTGACCACCTAGAGGGGTGGGATGGGGAGGGTGGGAGGGAGGGAGATGCAAGAGGGAAGAGTAATGGGAACCTATTGTATATGTATAACTGATTCACTTTGTTATAAAGCAGAAGCTAACACACTATTGTAAGGCAATTATACTTCAATAAAGATGTTTAAAGAAAAAAAAAAAAATAAAAAAAAAAATAAAAAAAAAAAAATAAATAAAAAAAAAAAAAAAAGGAAAAGACTGTGGAAATACACTACTAAATCACCAAATTTTATCATCTGGTCAACCAGCAATAAAATTAGCAGGGATAATGTTTCTCTTTGTGTTGCTTCTGCTAGCCTGTAAGTAGAGCCTTAATCTACACACACATACACATACACACACACACACCACACACACATACACACACACACACACACACACACACACCAGAGCTGATAGCTATGGAAGGGCTGAGTTATGAGAAGGTCACTTATGGAAAGTGACATTAATAAAATGATGGAGTAAGAGATCCCCCACTCATACAGTTTGTCAGTAATAATTTGGCAGCCATCCATGAACACAAGTGACTTTGTGGCAGCTTTGGGATCCAGGTAGGAGATTTTGAAACTTCAGTGAGGTCCAAGATTGAGGAGAACCATTTTCATAAGTCAAGTTTTCAGCTGGCTGGCTGACTTGCTTACCATGGTCCCAGCTATAGACCCCAAAACAGCTCCATACCCTTGAGGGCTCAGCTACAGCCCTGTCTGACCTTGAACTTATCGATAATACAATATGCCAAGGAACCCAAGAGGAGTCCCATTCACTCATGCCTCAGGTAATAGGCACACAGACCTTGGTCTTAGCTGTAGACTCTGAAGGAACCCGTGACCTGGCTCCAAATCATCTCAGTCATGGTCCAGGAGCCCCTACAGGTAAGTCTGCAAAATTTAGTCTGGCTATAAATTCTGAAATGGCTCTGTAATTGGGCTCCAGGCTCTCCCAGCTGCAGTCAATGAGTAGTCTTGCTAGCCCTGGGACCTTGTGGGAGACACTCTTGCCTGTGACCCTGGAGATCCTGAAAGGAACCTACACTCAGCTTCAGCCTTTCCCAGATTTAGTCTGTGAGATGTACTGCCAGCACAGAGACCCAGCAGGAAACACTCCCTTCTGTGTCCCCAGAGATCCTGAAATAACCCTGTACTGAGCTTTAGCCCCTTCCAGCCACAGTAAGGAAGCAGTCCTGCCTACCCAGGGATCCAGTGGGAGTCATACCTTCCACACACCTAGTAATAGACCCACTGTCTGAGGACCCAACTGCAGACCTTTAAGTGAACGCTTATCCCAGTGTCAGCTAGTAAACTCCTGAAGGTAGTCTTGCTCATCCAGGGACAAGACAAGATCCATGCCTGCCTAATCCCCTGGTAATAAGCCCACTAACCACAGACCAACCAATCACAACCACCAACCACAGCTCCAACCCATTATGACTGTGATTTCAGAGGTAAACCAATGAGCCCAGGGAATAGACAGGAGGAAATTTTATCATTCAAAAGCAGTCTGTAAAGACTGTAAGAGGTGTTTCCTCCCTTAAATGTCCAGGCACCACACAAAGAAACAGGTAAATATGATACCATCTAAGGACACTAATAAAGTGCTAGTAACCTACCCCAGTGAAATGGAGATCTATGAATTGCCTGAACCAGAATTCAAAATAATCATTCTATGAAACTCAATGAAGTGCAAGAAAACACAGACATTTAAACAATATCAGGAAAAATGCATGAACAAGATTAGATGTTGCATAAATAAATAAAGCCATAAAGAAAAGAGCAAAACAGAAGAGCACAATGACAAAATGGAAAAAAATCAATAGAAAGCTTCAATAGCAAACTCAATTATGCAGAAGAAAGAATGAGCAAATCAAAGACAAATTATTTGAGATTAGCCAGTTAGAAGAACAAATAGAAAAAAGGATGAAAAAGAGTGAAAAAAGCCCACATGAATTATGGGACACCATTAAGCAAATGAACATTCCCCTCCTGGGAGTCCCAGAAGGAGAATAGAGAGAAAAGGGCAACAAGATTATTTAAAGAAATAATACTTGGAAAAGTCCTAAATCTTAGAGAGATATGGACATCCAGATACAGAAAGCTCAAAAGACTGCAAGCAAGATTAACCCAAAGAATATTACCTCAAAATACATTATAATCAAAATGCCAAAAGTCAAAAAGAGATAATTGTGAAAGCAGCAAGATAAAAACAACTAATCACATACAAGGGAATCCCCATAAGACTATGAAAGGATTTCTCTGCAGAAACCTTGCAGTCCAGGAGTGAGTGAGATGATAAATTCAAAATGTCGAAAGGAAAAAAAAACAACAAAAAAAACGCTGTCAACCAAGAATATTATACCTAACAAAGTTGTCCTTCAGAAATGACAGAAAGACAACCGCAGAACAAATGCTAAGAGAGTTTGTCACTATTAGACCTGCCTTAAAAGGTATGTTAAAGGGAGTTTTCCAAGTTGAAATGAAAGAATGCTAAGTAACAACATAAAAATGTATAAAAGCATAAAACTCCCTGGTAAAGGTAAATATATAGTCAAATTCAGAATACCCTAATACTGTAATGGTGATGCGTAAATCACTTTTATCTCTAGTATAAAACTTAAGGACTATAGTATTAATAATAAATATAGCTACTATAATTTGTTAATGGGTGCACAACATAAAAATATAAGTGTAATATCAGTAACATAAAATATGGAGGAAGGAGAAATAAAATTGTAGATCTTTTGTAAGCAATCAAAGGTAAGTTGTTAGCAGCCTAAAATAGACTGTTATATCTACAAGATATTTTATGTAAGCTTGATGGAAACCACCAAGAAAAAAAAAATCCTATAATAGATATACAGAAAAGAAAGAGAAAGCAAATAAAGCATATCACTCCAAAAAAAAAATTACAATGTAAGATAGCAAGAGAAATATAAAGGAAAAAAGGAAATAAAAAAAAATCAGAAAATAATTAACAAAATGGCAATAGTAAGCCCTTATCTATCAATAATTACTTTAAATGTAAATATAGTGTTCTCCCATCAAAAGACAGAGTGGCTGAATGGATAAAAAATACAACACATTGCCTACAA
The DNA here is from genome assembly GCF_009873245.2 of Balaenoptera musculus. Taxonomy (NCBI): domain Eukaryota; kingdom Metazoa; phylum Chordata; class Mammalia; order Artiodactyla; family Balaenopteridae; genus Balaenoptera; species Balaenoptera musculus. The sequence continues at coordinate 125,213,339 of NC_045788.1, read as the reverse complement.
GAGACATACACAAGGTTTAAGCACGCACACAAGCTGAAAGTGAAAGGATGGGAAAAGATATTCCATTTAAATAGTAACCAAAAGAGAGGAGTAGTGTGTATATATATATATATATTTTTTTTATACATATATTATCAGTCACATGAGATAAAGAAGGTCAGTATATAGTGATAAAGGGGTCAATTCATCAAGAAAATACAACAATCATAAATATATATGCACCCAACAATAGAACACCTAAATACTTAAAGCAAATCATAATAGAACTGAAGGGAGAAATAGACAGTAATACAAAAAGAGTAGGGGACTTCAATAACAGACCATCCCTACAGAAAATCAGTAAGGAAATGGTGGACTTGAATAACACTTTATACCAATGGATGTAACAGACATACACAAAACATTTTATCCAAAAGCACCAGAATATTACATAACATACTCTTGAAAATGAGTTGGAGGCATCACGCTTCTGATTTCAAACTATACTACAAAGCATACTAATAAAACAGTATGTTACTGGCATCAAAATAAATTCAAGACCAATGGAATATAATCAGGAGGCCAGAAATAAGCCACACATATATGGTCAAATAGTATTTGACAAGAAAGACAAGAATACTCAGTGTGGAAAGGATAGTCTTAGTTAAATGGGATTGGGGAAGCTAGAAATTCACATGAAAAGTATGAAATTGAACCCTTATCTGACACCACTCAAAAAAAAAAAAAAAACCCTCAAAATAGACTAAATACTTAAATGTGAGACATAAACTATAAAATTCCTAGAAGAAAACATAGGGTAAAAATTCTTTGATGTTGGTCTTGGCAATATATTTTTTTTTGATTATGGCACCCAAAGCACAAGAAACAAAAGGAAAAGTTAACAAATGGCAATACATGAAATTAAAAAGTTTCTGCACAACAAAAGAAACAATCAACAAAATGAAAAGGCAACCTGCAGAATGGGAGAAAATATTTGCAAACCATATATCTTATAAGGGGTTAATACCCAAAATTCATAAAAAAACTCATACAAGTTAATACCAAAAGTTAATAACCTGATTAAAAAGTGGGCAAAGGACTGAAATAGATATTTTTTCCAAAAAAGACATACAGATAGCAAATAGGTCCATGCAAAGGTGCTCAACATCACTAATCATAGGGGAACGCAAATCAGAACCACAATGAGATATCCCCTCACACCTGTTGGAATGGCTATTATATAAAAGATAAGACATAATGAGTAATGGCAAGGATGTTCAGTAAAGGGAACGCTTGTGGATTGTTGTTGAAAATGTAAATTAATAAAATCATTATGGAAAACAATATGAACTTTCCTTGAAAAATTAGAAATAGAACTACCATAGGATCCAGCAAACCCATTTCTGATTATATATCTGAAGGAAATAAATCACTAGATCAGGAGATATCTTCACCCCCATATTCATTGCAACATTATTCAGAATAGCCAAGATATGGAAACAACCTAAGTGACCAGCAATGGAAGAGTGAATAAAGAAAATTTAGATAGATGATAGATAGATAGATAGATAGATAGATAGATAGATAGATAGATAGATAGATAGATAGATACATGATAGATAGATAAATAGATAGATTGATTGATTTTTACTCAGTCACTAAAAAGAAGGAAATCTGACATTTGTGACAACATAGATGGACCTTGAGTGTATTAAGCTAAATGAAATAAGTCAGATAGACAACAACAAATAATGTATGATCTCACTTATAGGTGGAATTTTAAAAAGTCAAACAGAAACAAAGAGTAGATTGGTGGCTGCTATGGGTTGGATGGTTGTTAAAACGAGGAGATGTTTGTCAAAGAAAACAAACCTCCAGTTACAAGATGAATAAGTCCTTGGGATCTAATGTATAGCATGGTGACTATACATAATAACACTGTACCATAGAACTGAAATTTGTTAAGAGAGTAGATCTTAAAAATTATCACCACAAAATAAAATAATAACTATGTGAAATGATGGATTGTCAACTAGCCTACTGTGGCAATTATTTTGCAGTATATATGTATACCATATCATCACATTGTACACCTTAAACTTACACAAAGTTATGTGTCAATGATATGTCAGTAACTCTGGAAAAATACATAAAAATGAAAATCACTTATGAGAAGGAAAGAAAAACAATATCTTAGGATTTTTTCCCCCCAATTTCAGATTGTTATTTTGGGAACAAAATCTTTACTGAGAACCAGAAGTTTCTCTTACAAAAATCACAAAGAAGGTGTCATGAATTGAGTAACAGATGAAGACAGCAACATCTAGCAAACAAGACACAAGCTATTATCCTCATAAAGAATAAGAGCCCTGCCATCTATGCGGCTTTAAAGCAGAGGAAGTACATGCATGAAGCAGTTAATTACCAGCATAACAACTAGATATTCAGAATATGGAGATTGGCAGTAAGTACAATCACATAATATGTCATATCAAACACATCTAGTATTGAAAGAAAATCAATCCTTATTTTGCCCTACCAATAGCACCACAGTGAAGTAAACACAAATATTAATAGAAAACAAAGAGCAAGTTTTTCAACAATATAGGACTGTGATTTCAGGATTTATGCTATCTCAGATCAAACTCTAGCTCTGTGATTCCTGGCATGAAATTGCAAGGATTAAAGAAGATGATGCATTTAAGCCCTTATACTTGTAGTCATTCATTAAATGCTAATTATCATCATTATTGAAATGGTTGATAACACTTCAATAATTAACCACTAATATATTTATCAGAAAGGTAAATGTGTAATTATAAATGTAATAAAAGAAACAAATAAAATAGTTTTATGGTTCTCTAAAGCCTGTGGAGTTATGGATGATCCCTTGAGAAGGTGTTATTTAGACAAGGATAACATATCAAGGAAGTAGGGTAGGGGCAGGGAGAAGGTATAAAAATAGGCCTAGGGCACTACCTGTGTGGAGACCTTGAGGCTGAAGGGAGATGGCATTGTGCAGAATTTTGACAGCTGTGTGTTGAGTACTGTTAGTATAGATCGTGCATATATAATACATTAATATATTTATACAGCTATATTTTCAATAAGAGAGGGAATCTTGTTGGTTTTATGCTTGTGAGAGTAGTAATATTATACCCAACAATTAGCACAGATTTTAGCAAAAGCTTTTCTCTCCGTAAATACTGATTGAAATATTATTTTACACATATGTGCAAGCACACAAGCACAAACATGTTTATTATTTACAATAAGACTATATGAATATTTAGGGGAAAAATTGTGCATTTGGCTGCTTGTTTAAGATGAGCTTAGTTGGGTACTCATGGAAGAGGGAGGTACAGTTAACAGAGGACTTGAGTAAGGTGGTCATTTAGAGATGACTGAGGTAAAAGGGAGTTTCTAAGAAAATATAAATATAATGACAACAAATATAGTATATTTCGACTTTATTTAATATTGTATACAAATTTATATATTCTATTTTGTGCATTGTCCACATATATAAACAAAGCATTACTTGTGGGCTGAATTCAGAAGTATTAAATTTTGAAACGGCCATACATATTGGTCAAAAAGAACATTTGTTAGTGGCTGCTGTACAGAAGTAAATGAATTGATCTCTGGGACCAGTTATTACATGGAGTTCTAATGATTCTTTAGCTAGTTTTTGTATATTATAATTAACCTTTTGAATGTAGTTTAGAGCAGATGAAGTTCTTTGTTTCTGTTCATAACTCCTTCTTTTTCTCTCTCATTTTGGTTTAAGTCAATTATTCCTAGGGAGTATTGTTGCATAAAATATATCATTTCTTTGGATAAAGAAAAAACAGAGATGGGGAATGGAAGAATTTTCACTTTATTTCATTAGATATTGTTTTATATTCCTGACCCTAAATGTTTGATATGGGCAAACTTATTTTATGTTGTGGTGTTTAAAGTCTCTGTCATCTAAGTGACAGAGACTGTTTTTTATGAAATGAATTTAAAAATTGTTCCTTTAATGATATTACACAGAAATCATGTGCTTTTAGAGAGTCAAAATTGTACATATATAATATTCCTACTAAATTGTTACTTATAAAAATAAATTTAATATAAGTTTGTGCTAAGGGATTCCATTAATATTTATGTATAGTTTTATAAAAGAGTTTTAGTACTTTTGACTGAAGAAAAAGACAATTATGTTTCTAGCCTTTATTCCTTGATATCTGTTTTGTATGAGGCTATTTTGGTAAAATAATATTTTCTTTACCATATGCCAGGATACGGAAAAGGTAGAGGTGTTTATGATGAATAAATTTTGCAAGCAAAATGTTAAGACTTAAACCAAAATTTTAAAAACTCTGAGCATTTTCACTGATATTAAAGCAAACAAAATAATATATCACCCAACATTTTTTTGTGTGATTCTTATAGATAATAAATAAAGCAGAAATATTTTATAAAGTTCAAATGTTTTAGTAAAATTAGTTCAAAACTTGTTTCTTTAATAAATACAAATATTAAAATATAAATGTTATATATAGCATATATGTGTTTTTAATATGTTTTTGTGTTTTCTGATTGGTTCATTTAAAAATGCAATGAAACATGAAGCATGCTGAACAAATAATGTACACATTTCAAGATATATTATTTTGAGAGTTATTGAAAGCCATTTAAACACTGGTTTTACTTGCGTCTACCTTCTGACAAATAGTCAATAAAATTATACTATATTATATTCTTAAAATATTGAAAATATATTTATATGGTACCGAGTAGATTCTAGGATGCTTTTTCATATATTTAATTCACTTACTATTTAACTCCTTTATCAATCTGCTAGAAAGGTATTAATTGTCTCATTTTACATATAATGGAACCAATGTTCAAAGAAGCTCAAAACTGCAAGGCTAGTATATGATAAAACTAACACTTGAAGCTACATTTTCTGACAGCCCTGTGCTTCCAAAAGTCACTCATATATTTTATAATATGTTCACAAATACATTACTTTTATATTAGCTTACTTTAGAATACATTAAAAAGTGGGAGATTATTTGATATAGTGGATCAGACAATGAGTTTGAGACCTAACAGGTGTCTTCAAATTTGCCTCAATTACCTCCAGCTATGTGATCCACAAGTTACATAATTGGGAATAAAAATGAGATACATGTAGTTATTTTATTAATTTTATTGCCTATCCAGCTCAGGTGGCAAAAACATAATATAAAATGATTGAGTGACTGTGATTATTCTAAGACTCATTGTATTAGTCTGCTCAGGTTGCCATAACCAGATACAACGGACTGGGTGTCTTAAGTAACAGAAATGTATTTTGTCATAGTTCTGGAGTCTGGGAGTTCAAGATCAAGGAGTCCGCAGGGATGGTTCTCGTGAAACTTTTCTTCATGGCTTGGAGAAGGCACCTTCTCCCTGAGTCTTCACATGGTTTTTCCTCTGTGTGTGCAGAGAGAGACAGAAAGATCTCTGGTGTCTCTTCCTCTTCTTAGAAGGATAGCAGTCCCACCCTTAAGACCTCGTTTCACCTAAATTAACTCCTTAAATGTCTAATCTTCAAATACATTCTTATTGGGGGTTAGAGCCTTAAAATATGAATTTGGGGAGCACAAAATTCAGTCCATAACATTTATGGAAAAATTAGATAAAGAGACCAAATAGGTAACATCATCGACCCAAACAGTATGGTTAACAGATTTGTAAGAAAACATACAAGTGTCTTTATTATAATCTACTCATTCTTTTATTCATTTTTAAAACAAATATTCTTGAGGCATTTGCTATATGCTGGCATTTTCTAGTTGCTGGAAATGACAGAGTTCACAGTTAATATTTTATCCTACTTCCCTTGGGTATCATGTGAGGCTAAGTTCATTTCAAGAAAAAAAAGGAAGAAGAAGCAGATTCAGTTTTGTTTTTTTTTTAATTGTAATTTTTTTTTTTTTGGATAAACTTCAATCACATACTTTATTTCCGCCTCAGTAATACTAGCTTTATTGTTTTTATTTAATATGCAATAATTTTTGTCATTAAACAAATAGAAAATCTTATCCCCTCCCCTCATTTTAAACAAAAGAGCAATGAATAAAATTCTAGAGTTCTCTCTACACAGATTAGATTAAAACTTTTTTTTTTTAAGTTGGCTTACAAGACAAATCACAAATATCTGACGTTAACCAGGATAGGAAGACATGGACGAGCATTCTCAAGCATTGTGCGTTTCAGGAAAAGTAGGAACAACTTTTCCAAAGAGCAATTTGATGGTATCTATTAAAAATTTAAACATGCTTTTAACCCAACAATTTCATGTCTAAGAAAACATATTAACTGTAACATTTTGGCTAAGATTTCTAGGAAATGAAGCAAGATGAGCCACATATTATTCCAATATAAAAGGAACTCAGTTCATCATAGCTGGGCCTTACATCATCCTTAAGAAGTTAAATGGTATGGCTACAATTATAGGTCCCTGATTCCTACTGTGGGTAGAGGAATGTGGAGAATTATTTCCACATGGAAAGTTACTATTTTTTATATATTTGTCATGTCTAACTACAAATATAGTCACTGTATGGGTATTACTCTAATTTGATCAAAAGAGTAAAGAGCTATAAAAAATTTTTAATTATAATATCTACCTTCCTAAACTGTAGTTCTCACTGTTATTAAATTTCTCTTCTCTTGATGGTGAAAAGAGGTTTTGAAGTTTAAGTATAAGAATAAGATTTTCTATTGTGAACTCTCACTAACAATTTATTACATTTTAAAAGCTAAAATTCATTAATTTTTAAGAAGTTAATCTCAAGTGAGTAAGAATATGTCTTGAGTATCTCTTTTTAGTACAAAAAGAACATTTAGAGGTATAATTTTAGAGACATTAAAAGGTAGATTAGTGGTTTGTGCTTAGTTCTAAAAATTGGCTGAAGCTCCTCAAATGTTAATTTATTAAATATATATTTATTGATTACCTACTATGGATTGGGCGTGATTATAGGTATGGTTGATATAGTGGTAAAGAGGGAAGAAAGCAGCATTAATTCATGAAACTTTTATCCTAATGGTGATGGTGGAGGGCAGAGGGATAATAAATGTATAAACAAGTAGGAAACTACTAAGAAGTGTGATAGATAAATGTCACTGTCAAAATTAAGCATGGTGATAGAATAGGACAATATATGGAGTGTCTTTGATTGCATGTTTAAATAAGGTTTGGAATAGGAAGGGGTTTTTAAGATGAGACCTAAGTGACTAAAAGCAGCTGGCCTACAGATCTTGAGACGGGCTTTTATGGGATATAACTGCCCTAAAGTAGACATGTTACCAAACCAAAACTTGACCACACTCACCCACATGCAGTAAAGCCAATCTACTGATACCAGGTTGTGGTGAAGGAAAGTTCAGTGTTTTATAAGGCACCACACAAGGAGTCTGTGACAGCTAGTGCTCAAAGAGCCCAAACTCTCCAATGGGCTTCAGCAAAGCATTTTTAAAAGTAAGGCAAAGGAGGGCAGTCCCAAGGTATGTGATCAACTCATGCACAACACAATTCTCTGATTGGATGATGGTGAGGTAAAGTAAAAAGGCCATAAGCTTTTGCAAATATTTCCTGGCTCTGGCCAGACTCTGGAGGGAATGTGTTACTTTCTTCCATTTGGCAGGGATTTTAGCATCTATATAACAACTCAGGAGAAGTGTATCAGATACTATTATCTAGGTACTTTAGAGAGGAGCTAAAGCAGAGGATATGGGGGGAAGGGTCTGTCCTGGAAAGGCCCCATAAGATCTTGCTCAGTTACAGACACAAGCTTTGTATGATGAAGATAGTAAAGAAAGAAAATGTGTATACAGTAAAGAGAAAAAAAGTTGGAGATGAGGGTGGAAATTGTGGGAAAGTCAAGAATCAATTAAATTAAGACTTTATAGAACAAAATAATGGATTTAGAGTTTGCTTTCACTGCAATGGGCAGCCATTGAAGAGTTTTGGCAGGGAATGGAAATGATGTAAGTTGTGTTTTTGTTTTTATTTCTCCTTGGAAACTCTGTGGATGGCTGATGGCAGAGGAGCAAGAGATAAAGTAGGAAAGATCAATTTGGATGACTTTGAAGTGTTCAGTGTGAGAAAAGATCTTTTCTTGGGTTAGTGTTTTCAGCATATATAAATATATGGTAAGAAGCCACACATTTAGAGTGAGTCTGGACAAGCTTTCTCATGGTTTGAGTGTGTGGGGAAATTATGACTCTTAAAAAATGATTTGAGGTGTTACCATTTACTTGATTAAAAAAGTTGTGTGAGAAATAGTGTGTGGGCTGGACATTTGAAATATCAGTAGAAGTTTAGAGGTGAGATCATGCTGGCGACAGAATTCTGGATGTCATCAGAATAGAAATGCTTTTAGAAGCCACATCACTGGATGACATCATCTAGAGAACAAAAGTAGGTAGATAAGAGGCTCAGAGCCAAGTCTTGGAACATTATAGGATCCACAGTTTCACTTTTTCATGCATTATTTTCAAATTCAATCTTACAGTATCTGACTTCTTGGATCCAGGCATTCCAAATATAGACCCAGTAAATAGATAGTCCACAGGTCAATAACATCATCTTGCAATATTTTCACAACCAGGAAACTTATCTATACATGTATATGTACACCTAGAGTCTCATTTACAATATGAAATGGCTGCTCTCTGCATTGTCCCTACACAGTTTTGGTAGTTGAACTTCTTAAATGGCAACTCAAGGCTATAAAATAAAAATTTCCAGAAATAACGTTGGAATCTACACAGTCTATTATAACCTAGCCTCAAAAGTCATTGTCAGGTATTAAATTTTGTCCCCACGAAATTGACATGTTGAAGCCCTAACAGCCAATATTACTATTGCCACCACATATTATTGGCTTTTTGTTGATATTAAATCTCTCTTCTCTCTTACTTTTATATTTAGATTAATGCTATTGCCTTTATCTGTTAGAACTTTGCCTATAGTCACTTGTGATCTTTTGTTAATATAAATGATGGTGATAGGTTTGTGATAATTATTACCCTGTGATGACTTTGCACTGGCAGACTCTGAGTTCTATGTATCTACTTTTAAAAAAAAATTTAGAAATAATTGACATATAACACTGTGAAAGTTTATAGTGTACATGTTTATTTGATACATTTATATATTGCAATGTAATTACCACTTTAGCATTAGCTAACACCTCTATCACATCATTTAATTTATGTTTCTTTTTTTGTGGTGGGGACATTTAACATCTAGTCTCTTAGAAACTTTGCTTTAACCATCACATTTATCCCTCCATTTGTTGTTGCAATAGAATGTAAGTGTATCCTGCCCCTAACTAAGACAGAGTTACCCACATAGAAAAAGAAATAAAACCTGCTGGAGAATTTTGTAAAACTAAGTTACTATTATATGAAATCTCTGGTATCAATACCATTATGTCTCAATTCAGTCTTGTCAGTTTATTATTTTTTCTTTCTTTTTAAAGAAACTTGGATCCAGAAGAAGTAAATTCTCAATATATTTAATAAAGCATTTAGCATTAGGATAATGCTTTAGTATCATTAACAAAAATTTAATATTTAAAAAAAATGTCCTGGGTGCTATCAAACTGATGGTAGGCAAATTCTAGAGACTGGACTTTAAGAGAAATAAGGAAGATGTTTCTCTTGGTCTTCCAAGTCTTTTTGTGTCTTCCAGTTTGTTTGTTTGTTTTTCTGGGAGACATTTTATTTTTTATCTAAGTCATCAGTGGCTTGCTTTTCTGATTATATTTTCACATTACTATTATCTTTAACTGCCTGATAAGAAAAAGAGTCACTTAACAGAGCATTTTTAAATGAAGTTTAGTGAATGATATAGATTTTTTAGATTCCTTCTCTTTTTGGAGCCAATCTACACAATAGCCCTTATAGTTTCTAGGACATTTACTAGAGAAATTGCACCCAAATTATGTACTCCCTAACATATTCCAGAGTCAACCCTAAGAGCCTTCTGTATGTTAATTTCTGAAATTCATTGCAGACGTGTTCAAACAAGCTGACAATGAACAAAAATTTGTTTCTTATTATTGGAGAATGAAGAATATTCATTAAAATGAAGCATCCTGCGAATTAAATGGCAAAAAAGCATATTATATTTTGAACAGGAAGAAAACAACACTGTTTTTCTACATCGAACAGACCCTCAGTGAAAATAGTGAAAATATTATTGCATATTTGGCTTGGCTTGGGGTTATTACCTAAATGGAAAGAAAATGTATTTGTAAAAGATGTTTTGTATACAAAAATTTGCACTTATATATTCTGTAGGTAACATGTACTATTTAGATTCCATAGAAACAGATGCTATACAAATGCACAGTTCAGTAATTGTTCATGGATTAGGAGTGTTTATGTTCATGATCGGAGTTTTTAAATACAATAAAAACAAGAATCTTTCTCGCTTCCTACCCAGAGTGTTACACATTATCATATGTGGTTCTGCCCTGGCTATAATTACAACAAAGTAATTATATTTTTGGCCCAAACATTGGTCTAAACAAGGTTGGTAAATGTCCTCACAAAATGCACATAAAGTGAAATTGACTGAATCAAACATTCTCTCTTTATTAACGTAGTCTACTTGGGCTGTCATACTTTGTTTCTGTTTCTCATATTTTGATAACTTGTCCCTGGGGGACAGCTAGAGGAAATGTTCCTGCGGGAGAAGTGAGTGGTGATAGGAGACTCTGCAGCACTGGGAATAGAAGACAGAGAAAAGACCATGAATAATTCCTACAGCAGCTAAGAAAGGGTTGAAACTAGAGAATTACACATAAAGTCATCTCAGTTCTGGCAAGGACATAGTCAAAAGCTAGAATAAAAGACATAGGTAGCATGGGGCTTAGGAACTGGGGACAGAGGCAGGGTTTATAAAATAATAAGGATAGAGATAAGCTTTGAAGGCTCCAAAGAGTCCCTTTTCTTAACTCTGGGGGAATTATTTTATTGCAGCAGTACTGTTTACTCGGTACCTGTATCCTATTGTTGGATGTTTTGTTTAAAGTTCTCACTCCCGCTTTTTAGTCTCTCTCTCCCTGATTTTCCACCTCTAAAATGGTGAGTTCTGAGACTGGCTGGTTCTTTGTGTTTCACCTCCATTCCCAGACTTGTTGACTGCTTGAACTCCCTGTAACAGTTTGCTTGCTTTTTTTCTGAATATCGCCCCAGCTTCTGATGTCCTATAACTTGTACTGAGACTCAACATGGCCAGAATGGAAAATGAGCTAAATTATTGCTTGCACCAGACATACAGATGCATAAACACTCACACCTAGTTCACAGAAATCATTCCCGTGTAGTCCACTTTATGGTCTGCTGTCACCTTCATTTGTCAGCCTCCAGGATGAAAGTTTCCCTATGTACGCGAATACACGCATATAGTTTTCAATCTTCTCTGGAGTCAGTGAGATCTTGGTCTCACCCTTCATCATCTTTTCTTAAAGCATCTGAGGCTGAGGTAGAAGGTTAATACAGTGATAGAGGGTGGCTTGCAGCCAGTAAGCAGGTACATTTTCCTTCAGTTTCCAATGCCTTATTCAAATATACCAGAGCCCTGTATCGGACTGTGAGACATCATTACTGACACTGTCTCTTTCAGGTCTGAGGATCCCTTGATTCAAAAAAGACAGTCACACTGCTCTATGGCTTGGGGCCAAGGAGTGTTCTCCCTTTGGGTGACTGGGGTTTGGCTCACACTGTTGTGACCTTTTTCTAGGAGTTTACCTTAATCTGGCCATATTACCAAGATAATGTCTCTTAAATTTTTCTCAGGTTTCTACAAAAGATTTAGGGGAGTTTTGCAGGGTGAACAGGTATGAACACAAGAATATATCTAGATTGTTGTTTCACATTCTTCAGTTTGTCACCATCATTGGCATTAAAAACCCAACCCAAGTCTATAAGAACTTGAATACTAGAATACTAGAATACCTCACCTATAATTTTCCCATGGACTTTTTCTCTTTAAAGGAAATCTTCCCAAGAGAGCCAAAGGGCCCTTTTGGCAAGTAAGATTCACTATGTTGAATTCTGAGACTCTGTAGCGTTATCTCTTAATAAATCTAAGGAGTGTGGGAAGGCTTGAGCCCTAAGATGTCCCAACTGTTGCCATTGCCCTTTATAAGCATTTCACACCTTGATCCTCCTCTCCCAAGAGAACCAGTGAAAGTTTGATCATGTGCCTGATTTCTGCCCACATTAGTCTTAAATTCCCTCCTTTTATATTCAATGTAGGTGTACATCTTTATAACTACATCAGAAAAGTGTCCAGATTTTCTGCCTACTTTGGATGGATCTTGATGTTAGTTGTTACACATCATGTTAACATCATGTGGTGGACCAGAGGGTGACCTCCAGCAGGCAAGTAGAACTCCCTCCTCATAGGAGAGTGAGCAAAACCAGGACACTGTTAAGCCTTTATTCTGCTTCATGGTGTTTGGTTTGCAACCATCTGTCCAATTTCTGCTCAGCTGTAGGCAATAAAATAGAGGACAATTTATATCCTTGTTGACCATACAACATTTTCACTACTGTCATTTTCACCATTGGTTTCCATAGATTTCTCTCAAGTCCTCTTGAACAGTTTGCAAAGCTTTCATTCTTCCTCTTCCAGAAGACCATGTATCTATCAGCATCACATTCATTGCCCAAACTGTCCAAAACTGTGAAGAGTCTAAGATTTTCTCCTACTCGTAAACTAATTTATCAGTGCTGTAAATTGAATATACCACTTTTCTTTTCTTGTGTATAGACATGTAATTTTCATGGGTATACAAACTTCTGTAATTTTTGGAAGACATCATATGGATGTCTTCAGCATATAGATTAGAGTGACAGAATATAGATCATAAAGATGACTAAGTTACAACTTGACAGGTTTGTCTCCTTGGCACTGAAATGTAAAGAAAAGTAGTTAATTTCTTGGTGTCAAACTTATAATTTATATAAATTGGAATAGGAATGCATGGATCTACTTGTTTGCTAAACAATACGTGTTAGGTGGGTGGAATCCCCAAAAAATAACTTTAATTTTGCATTCCTTTATAGGAAGAGTATGGGTCCTATAAAGAAAATAATGTAAAATTTAGTCTTACAATGTATAACTGATGTTACTTGTTCAATAGTTTTCTATAAAATAATCATATCTAATATTTTCCCCATAATACCTGCTTATAACTGGTATCTTTTCGCTAGCAAAATGATTCAATGTATTCAAATTTCTCCATTTTTTGCCATAAAAATAGAAACTTGGTTCTAGGAAATGTGTAACTCTGTATAATATCATTTTTGGACAACTGATTAAAAAGGATCCACTTTATTTGATGAGCTGTCTATCTGGTGCTATGCTCATGGAAGCAGAACAGTTTCATCAGAGGCATTAATAAGACATGTTACCCTTTGGTACCTGAAGGTGAACATATAATAGGTCTGCCTTCAGATAAACATTTCAGAAATCATCTAGTGAGGGAACCAGTTACTCACTTGAAGACATCTTACCTAATTAAATCCTACATAAGAATTTTCCAAGGTATTACTTTTGGGAAATGAAATGCTTCTTTAGTGTATTATTCTTTGTTTCTTAAATGAAGAAAGTTAACTCAAAAGACACTTGGTAATGAATATAGAAGATGAATGCAGTGCACTGAGTTGAGTTTGCATTATGTTGTTTACTTTCTTACCAGAGCAAGTTTTGCTGCAATAAGCATGTTTGTATTTTCCAAAGTAGAGAATGTTAGGTCACTGAATCTCTTAAATGAACATACAGAAGATGAGTTAACATTGCAAAACAACTGTTCAAGTTTGTTACATTATTAATATAGATATTTCTTTATTTTTATCTTATGGAAATGCAGAAAATTTAGTATCAAAATAACTGACACTTGGAGGGATCGTTAAACAGGTGACTGACTTCCTGAAATATCTGATTCCATTTCAATGTCCTTTGACAACTCTCGTCTCAGATTCAACATATGGTATAAATAACCATTTTATGGGAGGAAGTAGCCAGAGAAACAGAAACAACACTGAAATGAGTAAAAGGCCAAAAATATATTAATTCAAGAAATACCAATATGTTAATTAATTCAAGAAATACCAATATGTTAATGAATATACACAGATCTCTTCTTTTGTTTAGCAGACTTTAGATTAACATCTGTGATTCACTTGTTCCGGAAAGTATATTTTAGAATATTATTTTATGCAATTTTGAGGAGACAACAGCTACTAATGACATCAATTGTTTATGAAAACATGTTATGGTTATGTAGCTATCACTTTTAAGGAGTTCGGTAAAAATTTTTACTATATTTTGGATATAAAAATGTTCTCTAGAGAATTATTATTTTATTATGATATTGCCTTCTCTCATTTGGATGTAATAAATCTAAATTTGATCTTGTAATGCAAAGAATGTTGATAGAACTTTTGGCTAAGCATGTTCATGCATTCAGCCTAAAATATGCTGTATAATAAGTGATCACTGATCAAGTGTTCTTGAGAAGAGACATTTTTGGAATAAGGGAAGGAAATCTACAGGGGGAAAAATAAGTCCTATTGGATGCTTAGTAAGTGTAGGTGTTCTTGCATGAGAAGGGTCTATTAAAATAAACCTGTGGTTAATGGATATAATTCTTATTTTTATAGGTAAACAATTCCATACTCAATAAAAGTAATGAGGATGCATTTTATGCTTTCTTTACGGATTGAGAATGGACAGCGCCATTACAGGTTCTGGGCTGGTAACAATCATTTGTCAAAATGAAAGCACTCAAATGTGCAGCTCAATAGCCATTACTTTATAATTAACCACTTGTTTCTTCATTAGCAGTTTACAAAACATTTTACTAGTATATTATATTTTACTAGTCAATTACATGGAATATTTTCTATTATTTTTTTGTTATTAGTATTAAGCACTGTGAAAATATATTAAACACCTAGATAATATTAGTATTTCAATCTAAGTTATCTCAATTTCTTCAGTTATATTTTAGCAAAATGTGTTTCAGAGCAAAAAGAAACTTGATATTGGAATTTAGCTTGAGATGAAGATTTGACCCTTAACCTAAATCATGGTTGACATATTGAATTAACTTGGCTATCATCTAGCTATCAAAAGGTAGCTAATAAAATAGCTAATGCAATGCTTATTTATTCACCACATATTTATTGAGGGCTTATTATATGTCAGAAACCATCCCAGACACTGCCCATGGAGCAGGGATCAAAGAGACAGAAATTCCTTCTCCCACATGAGTCAAGAAAAGATCTACTGAAAGAAGAAACTTTAGCTAAAACCTGAAGGAGGTAAACACTTGAGCCACATGGCTATGTAGGAGGAGAGTTTTCATGTTCAAGGAAAAATAAGCACAAATCCATGAGGCATAAATATGCCTGTGGTGTACAAGCATGGAGTCAGTGTGGCTTCCACAAATGCAAGAAAGGGAGACTGTATTAGTGGGTATAATTTAAAAGACATAACAGGGATCAGCTCATAAAGGGCTTTGTGCACAACTGTAAGGACTTTGTTACTATGATAGGCTGGGAAACCATTGGATGGTTTTGAGAGATAAGCTATGTCTTCTGTTTTAACTGAATAATTCTTGCTATTGGGAAAGAATACACTGAATGGAGGATGAGGGCAGAACAGAGAGACCAATTAGTGGGCAATTGAAATAAAGGTGATGCCAGCATGAAGCAGAGTGGTAGAAGTGGAAATGATTATATATGGACACATTTTCTAAATATGTAAAGGCAGCGTCAATAAGATTTGCTGACATCTGAGACATGAAATAAGAGATAAAGAGAAGAGACAAGGAAGCTAAATGTTTCTTGTTTCTGCATTACTTTTCAGCTATTTTAAGAGATGTATTCAAACTCCTGGAAGTCGTACTATGTCACATTCCTACAAGTTATCCTAGATCTTTGTGGTGCCAAGTTCTGAAGAGGATTATCTTAAATATGTGTGGTAAGGAGTCTAAGAGGGCTGAAGAGCCATGATCACTTCTTTGACTAAGTCTCTGTTTCTCCTCTTTAAGTGTGTCCTCTCAAAGTGTGCTTGAGAACTCATCAGACTCCCCCTTTCTCCCAAGAAAATTCTAAACTTTACGGAAGACTTAAAAAACATGTATTCCTCTTTATCTACCAGGATATACCTCTTATTCTTTATCTTTATTTACCTATCTTTAGTTAAAGACTTACATCATGCTTACAAAATGCCAAGTACTGTATCTAATTTATATACACACTTTATCACTCATTTAGTTTTTACAGCAACTCTTAAGGTAAGCACAGTAATGATCCTTAATTTACAAATTATAAAACAGACTTGAATGACTTTGAATCAGTCAGGATTCAAAGGTTTCGGGAAAGTCCATGCTGTTATCTACTCTCTAAATACCTTATGCTGTTTTGTACCTATTAAAATTATCTAGAAAATCTCCTGAGAATCCCACACATTTCAATAAACCGTGACAAATAAAACTTACATAAGAAACAACAGATAAGCATGTTTTTAAAATGAAAAATAAAATTTGGAAGTTTATGATAGAACACCTATAATTTTACATTCTGCCCCTCATGGCTTGATTGGAATTAATATGAAAAAGAGTATTGTTTTTGATATTTTATATCCTAAACCAACAATTTAAAAATGCTTCTGAAATACACACATTCAGTTATCAGTTCAATGACCATATAACTTATTATCAAACTGGAACAATTTTGAGAATGAAACGAAATGGTATTGATAATTATTCTGGAACAGTAACTATAGATAAAGATTGTCCGGAGCAAACTTGGTTATCCAGTCACCTTAGTTATGGATCTATGTGTATATAATAGAATGACTTTATTTCTTTGACATAAACTGATAGATTAATTAAAATAATTCATTTAGGTTTTCTAATACCATACATTACTTTTTTGGAAATATGCCTTTCAATTTACAAAGGTAAAAATCTGTTACTCTAGTAAACTAATATCTATAATTGTAAGTTGTTCCTGATTGTCTGGTCAGGTTTCCTATTGTAATTGCATTCATTATTCAATCACTAGGTCATGAATATAAACAAATCTACGGGGCATCACATTGCAAAATAAAAAAATGATCTCCATATTTGAAAATCATGATTTCAAGATTCCTTTATGTTTGTTTTCTAAAATTGTCTCCTCTTTTCCCAATGTTTACATTAAAGCAGAGTACTCTTAGCACAGCCCTGTGGCTCTGGGTAAAATAGTATAGCTATGTAAATAGATGTGTTGTTTTTCTTTTCTTTTCTTAGCAACATGATCTCCAAACTCAGACAGACACTCTTCCCCTCACTGCCTTTCCTGGAGAGTAGCATGTTCCAGTACTTAAAGCCTGACTCTGATCATGATATTCCCCTGCTCTAATGGATTCCCAACAAGTAAAATACAAAGTATGACTTCTTACCCTGATTTCAGGGTATTAATTTACTCATGTTCATTGATTTCAAGATACATATTTTCTACCACTTTAGCATCTGTGAACCTAAGAAGAAAATCACAAAGTTTGTAGGACAGCAGTTGTGGTGATACACTACAAATTTCTTGACTGCTCTTGCTAAATTTCGTTATATCTGCTCCTATGTCAGCATTTCTATTATCTGTATATCTATAACAAAATAAACTTTTCAATTAATATGACACACTAAGTGATAGAAAGTTATTGTGTCATACTTTATTTGGAAACATGATTTTTGTTTAAAAATGTATGTAAATCAATGATGCCTCTTACAGTCTACGTCTTAAATTTGATGGAATATAAAAGCTTATAGAATTTATTTCAAAATGTTTTTGTTCATTTACCTCATACCGATGAAATATTATCTTACCTTATAAATATTACCAGTAACAATATCATGTCACATGCCACTTTATATGATGCACTGGGAATAACACAACATAATTTCTGTGGTGTATATTAGACAAAGCCAAATTGATGGAATTCTATGCAATAATTGACTAATAATGTTCAATAATTTCAGAGTCATGAAAGACGAATTATGGAACTATCCTAGATTGGAGGAAAATATGGAGACATGACAACTAAATGCAATATGTGATCCTGAGTTGTATTCTAGGACTAAAAAGGGAACTTAATGGTACAGTTGGTGAAGTTTGAATAAAATGTCTAGATTGGTTAACAGCATTAGAGGTATTACAGTATTACAAATTAACAATGTTAATTTGTTCTTTTTGATAATTGTACTTTGGTTTTGTAAGTATTGTCACATGGGGAAGCTGGATACGTAAATGGACTCTGTACTAATTTTGCAACTTTATTGTGTGTATGAAATTATTTCAAAATGAAAAGTTAAAAAATAAAAATATATAAAGTAAAATAAATTTCATTTAAGGTGAAAGAAAGAGAAACTAAACTTTAGAAAGAGATAGTTGTATATCAACTGTTTGGTTTCATTGATTGAATTGGGAAAGTAGAGAATGTGGAGATGATGGACTTAGACAAGGAATTAATTGAATAAGCAGAAT
The DNA here is from genome assembly GCF_009873245.2 of Balaenoptera musculus. Taxonomy (NCBI): domain Eukaryota; kingdom Metazoa; phylum Chordata; class Mammalia; order Artiodactyla; family Balaenopteridae; genus Balaenoptera; species Balaenoptera musculus. The sequence continues at coordinate 125,194,760 of NC_045788.1, read as the reverse complement.
ATGTGGCCATACACACAGTGACATGTCCTGAGTATGTGAATTTGTGAGTGGCTACTATACATCAGGTACTGTTCACGCTATTAGGATTGAATAAATAATCATGTGAATCAATGAAAGACTTTAATTCTTACATTCATTTAAATTGCTGTACATTTTTGTTAACATGCAAAAATAAGCACTTTGAAAATACCCAGTATTTCTCCTTTAATCCTATTTAAAGAGGAATTTTGAAGATTAACTTCTAAGAGGGAACACTGTCAAGAGGTAGTTGAGCACTTACACATATGATTTAAAATATTTCTTAGGGCTATGATAAGCTAGACCTTGTGATAGATGATCACACTAAATATGATACAGACACAGAACCAATTTTCCATGGTGAATTAAGAATATAAACAAACCAGCTTAATAAATATAAGTAAATTAAGCCTAGAGGGGACACGAAGATGTAACTAAAAAGACAAGGGAAGTTAAAAATGAAGATATTTTTGGAAGGGTTGAGAATTCAACGTTGACAATTATTGATACTTTGAATTCTTTGAAAATATTTTTCCATTATTATTTGGATTCCACTGTTACTGTTGAAATGTTAGCTGTAAGCCCTAATATTGTTACTTTGCAAGTAAAATCCCTTTTATGCCCCCATTCCTGGTCCTGCACCCCAGCTTTTGCCTGATTTTAAGCTTTTCTCTATACTTTGGTGTTTAACAGTTGTGCTATGTTTTTTTGTTTGTTTGTTTTGTTTTGTTTTGAAGTCTGGTGTTCTTTTAATGTCTTACTTAGGATTTATTGTATTTCTTTTATATGTGGCTTTGTATTATTTCCAGTTTTTGTTAATTCTCAGACATAACCTCTTCAGTTGTTGCTTCTTAATAATACTCTCTCACCTCTCCTTCTTTAACTAAACATATATTAGAATTTTTCATCATATTACATGTGCTCTTTCACTCTATTCTACATTTTCCTTTTATTTCTTATGCTTTTCTCTAGATATTTACTTTTGACATACTTTTCTGTTCATTAACCTTCTCTTCACCTCTGTCTAATCTGCTGTTACAAATATACACTGAGTTTTCATGTCGAATTTTTTTTTGGTTATGGAATAAATATTGGTTTATTTTTTATAAACATATTTTGCAAAATCTGTGCTTAACATCTGTTTCCTTTAGGTCTATGTTTCCTAATGGTTTGCAATATTTTCTGATCTTTATGGTTTGTCTGATAACTTCTGATTCAGTGCTTGATTGTATGTGAAAATTATAGAGAAATTGAGATTAAAAACAATGTTTATTTTTATCAAGAAATATATACTTCTGTTACTAAGAGGCAATAAATAATCTCATATCTGCCTTAATTCAATCAGGGGTTGAGCTCTTTCCAAGGGGGACTTTAGTATATGAGGAAACTGATTTTTATCATACTTACTCTTGCTTATAGTGTGCATGGGTCAGGACCTCAACTGATATTCTGTTGTTTACCAAAAAACCTATGCTTTTTGTGTCCTTAACTCCATCGTTTTGTGTCTCCAGTGTCATGTATACACTTAAAGCTCTGCTTAGCTTCTCACCTTCTTGTTCATCACTTGAAATTGACAATTTCTAAAGAAAAGTGGCCCTATTATCCCTTCTCCTCTATCACCATTTTAGAAATCCTCTCAGGCTGGGCAGTGATTTAATGTCTCAGGCTTTACATGCATTTATTTCTAAAACACCAAAATGAAAATAAGTAAATAAAAATTATTTTATGATTGCTGAGTCTCTCCCTCTCTTATTACTCTCTCTCTCTCTCTCATATACACGCATGCATGCACACACATATGAAACATTTTTGAACATGTACTGGTCTCTATGGATCAAGAGAGGTACAAAATATCTTCTCTGCTACTGATGTGTTCAGATTTGAATAGACACAAACACAATGCACACATACATCTATAATATTATATATAATATAATATAATATATATTTGCATTATCTCAATTTTCATATGGTCATTATAATATTTTACCAGCCACACAACTACATTTTATGCTTTCAAAATTGTTCTGTTTCTCCAATTTAACTTTTTTCTTAAATATAACAATTATAAAGTCATTTATATCTATACAGTGTAACCTTGCTACCCTGAATGATTTTACATATGAAATATATAGTAGTAAATATTATATAAAATATAATAGTAGATGGAACTGTTATAAATAAATCTTCTAGTATGTCTTGGACATAACTTTTAGACATATTTTTCAAGATCCACTTCATTGTACTTGTTCAGTAATGACTTTTTCCAGCTTTTGAATCATATTATGCAATTGTTTTAATGCTTTTGGTGCTTATTATCACAACTATTTGTTCTATAATTTGCTTTGCTACCAGTTGTTTTCTCTTAGATACATTAAGAGACATTTGGATCCATGAACCATGATTTAATGTTATAATTATCCCTTCAGATCCTAGAACAGCATCGGCTAATACTAGAAGGAGTTTAATTATTACTTGCTGGTTGTTGGTGGATAATACTATAGTACAACTTCATAATAACCTGTCAGGAATTTTACATTCTTTTACTATCTACGTATAATCATTTTATACTAAGTCATTATAAAAAATTTCTTCCATGATCGGTTATCTTATATATATACCTACACAATAGCATCTCATGCTCATTTTCAAACTTATGGTACTAAGTCCACAAGTCAATGTGGTATACTATACTGCTAAAATTAAATATCTCACAGTGTTCTTCATTTATTCAAAAACGTAGAATAATCTATTATATTGTATTAATGCACTTATTTAACAAAAATATTGAAAACGTACCTTGTGACGGGTGCTTTATTCAAAGCACTTGCTATACATCTGTGAATGGAACAAAAAGGGCTGCCTTTGTGGTGCTTATATTCTAGTTGAATAAAGAAAACATTAAACAGTTAACACGGGAAGAGTAAATTATTTTGAATGATATAGAAAAATATAAAAGGGTAAGTAGGGTCAGTATGGGTGTGGAGATGTACGATATAGAAATTTTAAAATAGGAAGGGTAAAACATATTGAAAAGCTGTATTAGCTTCTGAGGGTTACTGTAACCAAGTCACACAAACTGTGTGACTTAAATAACAGAAATTTATTATGTCACATTTCTGGAGGCTAGAAGTCTGAGATATAGATGTTGGCAGGGTTGATTTCTTCCAAGGGCTGTAAGGGAGATTCTGCTCAATGCTTTTCCCTTGGCTTTTGATGGCTGATGACAATCTTTGGTATTCTTGGCTTGCAGATGCATCGATCTCTACCTCCATGTGGTGTTCTCCCTATATTTCCTCACATAGTCTTCCTTCTGACATGTTTGTCTCTAAATTTCCCCTTTTATAAAGATACCAGTCATGTCAGATTAGGGGCTACTCTACTCCAGTATGACCTCATCTTAACTAATTGTATCTGCCCTGACTCTTTACAAATATTGTAGCATTCTGAGGCATTGGAACTTAGGACTTAATGTAAATTTTGGGTGGAACACACAGAGGCTGATTTTTGAACAATGTCTCAAATAAAGTGAAGGAGTGAGCCATGTTGATAAAGGGAAAAGAGCTTTCTATTCAGAGGAAAAAGTCAGTGTAGTGACCCCACAGTGGAACTGTACCTGGTGTGTTCTAGAAACTCCATGGAAGCCAGGGTGTAGGGTAAAGGAATGGGAGACTGAAAGGAGGTGAGCTTAGAAAAGAGACCCAGAACCAGATGGGTAGGACCTGGCAAGCTATGGGAGAGTGTTTGTGTTTCCCCTGAATGAAATGGGGAACGACTGCAGGTTTTCAGCTGAGACGTAATAGGATCTGACTTAGGTTTATCAACATCACTCTTCATTAGCACTATTTGGGAGGGCAAAATAGGAAATAGGAAACCAGTTAAGAGGCTACAGTAGTAACCCAGGTAAGAGATGATGGTGACTTGGGACAGATGTGTAGTGAAGACACATGGTTCCATTCTGGATATATTTTGAAATCAATAAGATATACTGTTCAGTGTTATGTTCATGTGTGGCTGAACCACACTGACTCCATTTTATTAGCTCCATCTTAGTCCCACAGTCCTAGCCCCTCCCCTTTCTGCACGACTGAGCTTTAGCCTACTCAAAAGAATGCCCCCAAGCCAGATAAGTTCCCTATCAACTTTTACCCTTGCCTTCATATGATATGAAAACTAGAAGAATGCCTTTTGCTGACAGAGATGGTTAATGGTTCATGAGGAATACATGACATGCCTGGGGGGAGGAAAAGCACCCTGGTTCCAGTCAGTGTAGACATGCTTCTCCCTTAGTAGTCAGATTCTATTTTTAGCTTTGGCCCCTTTAAATCTCCCTGTACTCCTTTTGGCCATAGAATGCAGCTGCAAATGCCTTTCGATTGTCCTCTACCCTATCCTGCCTATATGTAAGTTACTTACAATAAACCTCATAATTGCACTTCATAGAGTTGCCTGCTTCATTTTTTGGTCTCAAAGTTTCTTCCCAGTTCAGGGGATATTATTAAATATCTCTACCATCTAACAAGTCAACTGTATGTATGTGGGGCTTGAAATAAAAAGAAGAAGCAAAGATGATTCCTGAAATTAGAACAGAATTTCTCTCCTAGGGGATTTTTAAAAATATTTTTTTAATATTAAAGAAATATTGGTTACAGATACACATGCATTCACTTTTTACCCCTAAATACCCTGTCTGCAAATAAAGTATGCAAGGACTCTTATTTAAACTAGAAACAATCTTCAAACCTGATTTTCTTTTATGACATGTCAGTTTATCTGCAGACAGGATCTTCTCTCCATTCATGTTAAGACTTTGCATTCAATAAAATGAAGCATTTCTCATTGTTGTATTTCTCTGTTAGATATTATAGGATACTTTGTATAAAGCTCCCAATATAAAAATAAATTGAATTGGTTATAGTCTTTATCACAGAGGATAATTGTTACCAAAAAGAAAATCAGCAGGTAATTATGTTTGTATCCCTATTTTCAAACTGGCATGCATGGAATTTTCTGTGGGAACAATGAATATACAAACTATCATAACAGTTCAGATCTCTGTTATAACTTTTACTTCTTATTACCTTTACCTTGGCTTTAAATAAAATTATCCTTTGTCCCATATTAATAAAGATTAAGATTTATTTTTTAAAATAAACTATTGTTTACAAATTGTTTTCTCATCTTTTTTCATATGAATAGAATAACCTTGGATATACAATTTGAAAAGTACTTAAAGGACAAATATTAAAATAATCACTTTATATTTGGACAGTGTTTGGTTCCCTAAGGCTGTCACAACAAAATACTACAAAGTGGGTAGATTAAAGCAATGAAATGTATCATCTCATAGTTCTAGAGTCTAGAAGTCCAAAATCAAGGTGTCAGCAGGGTCATGCTACCTTGAAATCCATAGAGAAGAATCCCTCCTTGCCTCTTCTTAGCTTCTGTTGGTTTGCTGGCCATCCTTAGCTTTCCTTGGTTTGCAGCTCCAGCACTGCAATCTCTGCCTCTACTGTCACATGGCAAGGCCTCTTGTGTGTCTGTCTTCATATCTTCTTCCCTCTTTTTATAAGGACTCCAGTCATATTGAATTAAGGGCTCATTCTACTCCAATATGAATTCATATTAGCTTATCTAATTATATCTGTAATGACCCTGATCTCGCTGCCTTGGCCGGTAGTGGCTTGAAGCAGGATATCAGTTCCCCAACCAGAGATTAGAGTCAGGCTGAGGCAGTGAGAGCACTGAATCCTAACCACTAGGCCACGAGGGCCAGTGGCTGGTGACAAGGCCCTGGCTTGTCTGCTTTGTAAATATGAATTTCAACAAAGAGACAGAAAGTGGCGAAACAAGTGAAGTGTTTATTAGGAGGAAAATAAGTACATGTGAATAGGCACACATGGGCGGGCTCAGAGAGTCGCGCCTTAGTGGTAGTTTAAGTTACTTATGTGGGACACTTCTTCCGTGTTTCCTCTGGCCAATCATCTTGCTTTGCCTGGCTCTGAGTCCATATTTGGTATAACTCAGTGTCCTCCCCTGTGTGCACGCACATCTCTTAGCCATGATGGATTCCAGTGCAGAGGCCTGTGGGAAGGTTGACATCACCTATTATGGGGTGCTGTCTCCTCCCTTTTTGACCCCCGAGGAGCCCTTCTGTGCATGGGTAGTCAGGAAAGTCTCCTTGACCTCAAGAATGAGAAATATGTGGTCTCTTTATCTTTTATCTGCGCGGGACTCAGCTGCTCTCTGCCTCTGCTATTATCTTTTTCTTGAAGTATCTGTCCACAGGGGACAGACTTCAGCTGCTCAGCCTGGGGACCATCTATCTTCTGCCTCAACCCCATTTCCAAGTAAGGTCACATTCTGAGGTACTAGGAATTATGGCTTCAATTTATCATTGGAGGGGACACAATTCAACCTATAACAGGCAGCATATGCCTTTTCTCTGCAGACTGTAAAAGCATTTCTTCTAATACAAGTTTTATTAGCCATACTATGACTTCATTAACAAGAAAAAACCCTAATTATTTTAACATTTGTTGAAACAAAGTCAATACAAATTCATTATGTAAGAGGCTTACATTGGTCTAAAAAAATGGATTGACCTGATATTTTTGAAGTTCATTTTTTTCAATAAAACTTTTGAGATATGATCTTAAATGAACATGCACACTGAGAAGCAGGACTTTATATGAGTCAGTGTTCTCCAGATAAGCAGAATTATTAAAATGTACATATAGTGAGAAAGAGACTTATTATAAGAAATTGGCTTACATGATATGGAAGCTGAAAAGTCCCAAGATCTGCAGGGTAAATTGGAAGGTAGGATTTCCCTGGCGGTCCAGTGGTTAAGAGTCTGCACTTCCACTGCAGGGTGTGTGGAATCAATCCATCAATGCGGAACTAAGATCCCACATGCTGTGCGGTGCAGAAAAAAAAAAAAATTGGCAAGGTAGAACCCAGAAGAGCTTATGATGTAGCTCTAGTCAGAGTCTGAAGGCCTGAGAACCAGGAGAACTGATGGTGTAGTTCTAGTCTGAAGACGGGGAGGCTCAATATTTGGGAAGAGCTGATGTCCCAGTCAAAATGATGTCCCAGTTAGAAGAGAATCAAACAGAAAGAATTCTCATTTACTCAGGGAGGGTCAGTTTTGTTCTCTTCAGACCTTCAACTGATTGTTTGAGGCTCACACACATTAGGGAGAGCAATTAGCTTTACTCAGTCTACCAATTTTAGTGCTAATCTTATCTAAACACACCCTCACAGAAACATCCAGAATAATGTTTGACCAAACATCTGGGAACTCCATGGCCGAGTTGACACATAAAATTAATCACCACAGATTTTATTAATTTTTCAAATGACAGTTAATTAAAGTAGCATTGCCGTGGAAAGATGTTGACTTCTGCTTTTTGGCACTCTGATTGAAGGGTGGGTAAAAAACTAATGATGAATATAATCTTCACCTATTGATTACCTACTGTATTTTCCAAAATGTTTTCCATAGTGGTTATATTTATATTCCCACCAACAGTGTACAAGTGTTCCCTTTTCTCTGCGTCCCCACTAACATTTGTAATTTGTGGTCTTTTTGATGATAGCCAGTCTGACAGGTGTGAGGTGATATCTCACTGTGCTTTTGATTTGCATTTCTCTGATGATTAATGATGTTGAGTATCTTTTCATGTGCCTGTTAGCCATCTGTACATCTTCTTTGAAAAAATGTTTATTCAAGTCTCTGTCCACTTTTTAATCAAGGTGTTTGTCTTTTTGATATTGAATTGTATGATTTGTTTATATATTTTGGATATTAACCCCTTATAGATCATATCATTTGCAATTTCCATCAACAGATGAATGGATAAAGAAGATGTGATATATATATATAGATATAGATATAGATATAGATATATATGCATATGCTTTCAATTTAATTGTGTGGTTGTAAAAAAAAATAAATCTCAAAAACAAGACAGAACCTGTTAAGGTAGACTATAGTATTACTCTCTATTGGTTATTGATCTCTATTTTCAAAATTAATGTAATATGAACATTTATAGAAAGAAGTTCTCTCTTCTACCAAATGTCTAATTTTTAATCTTTATTTTAAATGAGGACCTAATTACTGCCTGTCAAAAGTGCCCAGGTGTCTCTGTCCAGCCCTGACATAAAGTTTTAATGACAGGCAGTTCCTAATTAGATTAAGGCCATTTTCCTGAGTTTTCACTGAGCTGTTTCCAATTTCTATGCACTTGCTTTCCGTTGAGATACATTATCCTGAGAGAGGATCATTTCTGAATACAAAATTTACTTTTCTTACACCTTGATGTTTAAACTACTTATCACTTCCATCTATTTTCTTTATTTGTTTCCCACATTTGAGACCCCGTTTATGGCTTTTATTTATCCTGTTTCAGAAGTTATAAGAAATTAATTCAAGCTTATTGTCTTTAATATAATAATATTTCATCCTCTGTTCATGTTTAAAACCAGGACTGTTTTCTTTTTTTTTTTTTTTATCCTGCCTTGCAAACGTCTGGCAAAGTCTGTGCCATTATTTTACGTGGCAGACCACCACTTTTCAATCTGTCAAGCACTAAACTTAGATAAAATAGAAAAAGGAACCAATCATGTGCAGAAATAAGATATGCATCACCATGGATCTGAATCAGAATTGCAACACATAGTTGTGCTTGGACCTGGAACAGCAGGACCGCTGGACTCCAGGACAGAAACTAGGAGATACAACAGAGATTATAAATCATTTGGTTTGACGTCCCATGAAGCTCTCTCAGCTGGACCTAGAGATGCAGTGTGAATCCTGGACCTTGAAAACAAATGCTAGAGTCTCATGACCACTGAGAGGCTGGTGCATCCACTGAGCTCTTCCTAGGACGCTAGAGGGAGTAAGAATTGGGGGAAACTGCGCCTTGCCCACGTCATCTGCCAACATGGTCACTAGATCTGCAGAATCCCCAGTGATAAGATCCTCAGCACACCAGGCTAACATCTGGTGCTATAGTGGGGAGCTGGGAGTTCAGATAGAATAAGCAGACATAGAAGCATGATTGTAGAGGAAGGAAAACACATATGCTCCCCCCACAGAACTACTATTCATTTTTAGCACTACAATAAAACATTCTATGCATTTATCATTTTATATGTTTGATTTTAGCATTCTGTTATATAAGAGGAAGTACTATATCATATAAATGAAGATCTCTAATGATTTTTAAAAATACCTTACAAATATAAAGTAATGTATTAGAGAAAATAATGCATATACACATTAATGCGTATTCAGAAAATATTTGAATATTGTTTTTTATTTAGTTTTTGATATCTTGCCTGCTTATAAGTGAACAAAACAACAGCTTTTTGCTTGTACTGAACTTTTATTTGTGAGGGTTTTAAATTAAATTTCTTATTAGTGCTATATACAAAGAGAGAATCATTAATATGGCTTAGTATTATGCTGATGAAATCTCAACCTATAGAGAAATAATTCATAGAAAAGCAATTCTTAAGGCACATTATTCTTAGGCAAAAAAGTTTCTCTTATACCAAAGTGAAAACACTTTATCTGTTTTTTTTATTCACTTTCACTCTATACACCACTTTAGATGATATATTAATGTCTTCTGAGAATAAGAAAAAACTTTAAAACTTAGGTTTATCTTGCAAATGTTTGCCTAGAACTATATATATGATAATAAGGTTTATATTCACTGAATATTTAATTTACTTTGATAGCATCAACTTTTATTTGCTTTTGTCTATAATGACAAATATTATTGTCAACAGTGTTTCCTTTTTGGTAAACATTTTAGTACATGTATCTAGAACTACTGTATTTTTACTCTGACATTAGTCATTGACTTTCAAATATATCTGCCTTTCCCAAACCAAACACTGAATCCCACTCAGAGTAGTACTGTGACACAAGGTTGTTTGAAATTTTTAAAGGATTCTATTAATCGACTGAGTTAAATTAATTTAAAGGATAAAATTAAAATATTATTTAAATTATTTGAGGGAGACACAGTGGCATCTATTGGAAGCTGCGAAAACTGCTAGCACAAAGTAATTTATAGTTTAAACATCAGATCACTAAATTTCTTTCTATGGCATCTTACCATTGTGAAACTGGGTTTTCAGTGATGACTAAGACAAAACGGAGAAAAACAATGTAGAAAAGCAAACAAAGGTGACAGCATCTAATCTGAGTTGGAAGTTTACTGATAATTGTTAAGAATACTTTTTAAGCTGTTAGGCTTAACTAATATAAATGCAACTTTTAGAATTCCCTTTGGCCCAGGGTTGCTTTGAAAAAAAGTTAAATACTAAAGAATGCCTTGAACAGAGAAGATTTGGGAATGTACGAAATATACAGAATGTCATTCGTAAAGTAAATGGATTTTTAATAGATGCTTGTTTTCCATTCAATCCAAAATAAAAATAAAACATTTCCTTAATGTTGTTAGTGGCTGCTACTACATTTAAATCCAGTAAATATCCCTTTTAAAAGAAATTGACAGCACATATACACACAACTGTGATGAGATTTCTATAGATAGATACTGTGTGATAAGAGCTGTATATCCCATAGTCACACGCATGCACACACATACACACGCACACACACACAGAATGATTCGATACCAGTTGTGGCCTCTTGGACTCCAAGACAATGGAGAAATAAGGCGTGTCCAGGAAAATATCACGCTATATACAAAACTAAGTAGGTAAAGATAATTATAAACACAAAAATATTTTTTTTCTTGTTCTGCTCCTACATGCTTTATGGGGATTAGAACCCCCACCAACATATCTCAAATAATCCAGAAAATTCCAGGAATTGGAATCTCCTCATACATCAGTCTCTGTAGGTATTGTGTAGCTAGTATCAATTTCCTCACTGATTCCACCTGGGGTTTTCTATGCCTGGAGTAACTGCTAAGGCACTTATATCTGACAAGGTGGGAGCTCCACAGTGTTACTGGTGTCTGAAACTGGCACTGATGTCTGTGCTGAGGGCAGTCTCTCTGGAAGCCCTAAAAGCACTAGCGTGATTGCCAGCCCTACCAGGGTCAACAGCTGACGTGTGCATTCATCTTGACTCTCAAAGTCCCATGATGATGCTAAAAATATCTGTTTTTTAAAAGTATCTCGTGCATTAAATGCAAACCCATTTCTCTAAGGCTGAGACGCAAGGGCACTTGGTACAAGCCGAAAGGAAACTTGAGTAATGAGCCCTATATTAAGTATGACTCTCCAAATCCAAGCTGTATCTTTATATGTGATGCATATCTTAGTGCTCAACTGCTTTTCCCTTGAGATGAAATGTTTTCTGGAATGATCTATCTCTCTCTCTTTCTTTTTCTGCCTCCGTCTTTTTCTCTCTCTCTCATATATATATATATATATATATATACATACATATAAATATACATATACAAGAATATATATGTTCATAGCTCTCTGGGCAAATACAAAATACCTATATAGCATGCCTGTGTCTCAGAGTACTTTTATCTCAAGATTGCATTTAGGCATACATGTACACACATGGACATATATATACATACATACATATATGTACATATGTTTAAATTCGAAAACAAATCACTCTACATTTTGACAGTCTGTGAATGTGAAGATGTGTGTTTGTGGGAAGGATTCTGTCTTGCTTCATTAGTAGGCATCAGGCAGGCTGCCTGCTCTCTCTCAGGCTCAGTACTTTTGTCCTGAGGACCCTCATAATGGAGTGTTCAGTTAGGGAAACATGTAAAATCACATGTGAGGTTGTAGTTATGAAGAAGAAACATCGCTTGTCCTTATTCTAAGAAGTAGAGTAATTTATTCATGAAAAATAAAAATTTACAAGCCAACAACTTTAAAAGAAAATAATAGAAATGTGTTTTTTACCTGAGAATAACATTTTGAGAATGATTAAATTTAGAAAGAGACTGTAAACCTTTACTTGTGTGTAAGAGACATCTATAAAAGCCAGTGTCAGGGTGTCACTCAGACATGACTGTGTGTTATGTCAGGTGCACCTATGGGCTAGAGAGTAGGTAAGAAGTCCCTAATTACATCTGACAATAGTCTATGCATAAGATAGTTGACAATATTAACCTGTGAAATCTACATAAAGAGGGATAATGTCAGTTCCAAACATATGTGGGAATATATATACACACATATATTCATACATACATACTGCAGGATATCAGGCTTTGCTTGAGATAAAATGAATAGGAAACTCATTATTGTTTCTTTTTTGTGGGTATCATCATACTTTTAGAGACTGTCTACAATAAGTCTGTCATCAAAGACAGAGAACATCAGGACTGAGACATAAAAATTGTTGCTTTCCAGTGACTTTGACCTCGGGGTCTCCGAAATTAGGAAAATGTAATGATGAAGCATTTTTCCTCTTCTCAGAGAACTGTTTAATGGAATCTTCGGTCTGCTCTTGTTACTGTCAGGTTGGAGCATCTTTCTGTTTTACTCTACTTAATATTTTGCCATATAAACAAAAATTTAATTTGAATTTAATTATAAAAATATATTTAATTACCAATGTTGCCTGTTGATAAACATATCTTACTCGTGGTCTTCTGTAATTCACCTCCGTGCTGCTTAATGAATAATTAATAGCATTGATTTTGTCACAACTTCTGCCTGCTCCATGGGAAAATTAATTACTTTTATGAGGAAGCTGACGTAGGATAGCAAAGCTGTCATAAAAGTTCTAGGTTGTGGTGTTGGCTAATATGTTTTATTCACGGCTTCTTTAATCCAGGTCAGCTTTATTCGGGGTCACTGCTCCTGCCTGCTGTTCTGCCACGTGGTAGGTGTGATGAGTAGATTTCAGACTGGAGGGCTAGAGCTCATTCCTGCTAATAAGTTGAATAATTGCTCCAGGAACATTTTTAATGAACTACTCAAAGTGTTCATCTTAATTCTGTCTTCAGCAGTCGTCTGATTTTGTCCGTGCCTCTGACGATCAATTTCTCTAAGGCTAAAAACAAAGTATGGAAAAAAATACCAGTTTCCAGTCAAATCTGCCAGTTTTCCTCTGGTAAGTTTTTTTTTAGGTAGCTAAACTTAAAACATCTTTTAATATCTCATAATAAGAGAAATATTTTATATGTTCATATAATTTTAATGCTTTTTTTTTCCTGTTAGGATTAAGTCTTTACATGGAATTAATTGCTTTGTGGGGTACAAGATTAGAATATAAATTGATATTGTTTTCAAGGCTAGTAGTGATACTGCACCAGTTAGTGGAAACTACTCTGTTCCTGCACACAGCCCTGGAGCGCTACACTTGGGAGCCCCTGCTTCCCCCTACATTGCTCTTAGGTGAATTAGCACACAACTTCAGGATTTAATTTTACCCCGATGTGAGTACACAGGAGTGCATGTAACTTTAGTCTGGTCAAATGCTAGGCTTACCAGCTTTCTGGTTTGCTTCTGGATGTGGAAATAGGGCAGCAGGTGACCTCTTTCCTTAGGCCAGGCAGTTCACGTCTTACCTGGCACAAATAAAAACCGCTGTGATCCATAGACTCTGACAGGAGATCAGTTTGATAATCTGCCATGATATGAAGTTCTGCCTTTCCCATAAAATTATAAATATAGGACTTTTAGTTTTGCATCCACAAATTTTATAAATCTCAGAGCAATTTTTTCAAAAGATGGTGGGTCAGAAGCTCTGAATTCGCTGAGATGTCCACAATGATCTCTGCAAGGATTATTCAGCTGATGATATGCCTTGTCTATCTTTTACTGCACAATGCTTCCATTCCTAAACCGATTAGGAGGGGTTAGTATGCTGTCAGCTCAAATTTGCCCCAGTTCTATGGGGGGCAGTCACACATTACCAATATGACCAAATGAGTTATATTCTCATAAAATTTAGGTTAAAGAGACTCTCCTCCATGATATACATTTGGAATATATGAAAGACTACAGCTCTGGCATTAAGTAATGTAAGGAGTTTGATATGTCATGTGATGAAAGAGATTTTCACATATTGAGGTGTGGAGAAATCATTCTGGCTTATACATAAGTTAACTTGAATTTTATGCTAACAAAACAGCCTGTCTGTGGTCTATCAAGCATACATTATACATCTGCTTTAATTATTAAAGAAAAAGGCACATTGGCGAAAAGTGAAGAATGTCTATGTTCAAAATAAAGATTAAATTCCTCCCTTCCTGAGACACCAGTGCTGATACTCCTTCAATGGTAAGACTCCCTTCCTAGGTACCAAGGCCATACCAACTCACTGTGTACATGCTGATCTGTTTTTTTTAAAAACCTTAAAGGAATGTATTCCTGACTTGTTTGATGTTCTTTGTTCTGACAAGACATAAAACTGTGCTAAAACCCATGCTTCACCGGAGCAGTTTGTCAGAGCTATCTGAGAGACTGTCTTCTGGGCTATAGCCCTCAGTTTGGCTCAAATAAAACTCTTTTCTATTCCTATTATTGATTGCTTATTGATTATTTGTGTTGACACATGTAACTTTTGACTCCATTGTGGATTTAAATGATGGAGTATTTATAACCAAACTAGATTTTTAAAAATCTAGTTTGTACAAGCATCCTAAAACTTCCAAACAAAGCTGTCTGGTAAAAGATAGTTTAAAATTTTTTTCTGTTCTGGTGAGAAAGTTTCCAGATGGCTTCTTCAATCATTTTGAGCTCATTAGGGAACTAACCTTTTAGTAATAACAATTGTTACCCTTCATGAATAATTGGAGATGTATGTGGATGTCAAGTTAGCTACACTAATGAAAGACTTTAGGTATTTCAGATGACTGGGAAATAGAGTTTAATCACACATTTGGTGTTGTGAAGATCAAAAAAGAATGTTATCTGGAGCCTGGAGGTTTGGCTTCAGGTCTACAATGTTTTAAACAAGGGTTTCTCAACTTCAGTGCTATTGACAGGTTGGGCTAGATTAACTCTTTGTTTTGTGGGGCTGTATTATATGTTTCACGACATCCTTGGTATCTACCCAATAGATGTCCAGTGGCAAACCCTTGCCCCAGTTATGACAATCAAAGAGTTTCCAGACATTACCAAATATCTCCTGGATGATCAAAATCCTCTCTGGTTGAGAACCCCTAGTTTAAACCAAGCTTGATTCAAGGCACCTGGTAGTGACCCATGATTTGGAGGATGGCTACACGGGACACAGAACAAGCAGGGAACCAAAGTGTGTGTTTCAGGAAACACTCTAACAGTGTAAGTGCTGAGAGAATGGCATCAATCTCCCTCAAATATTCATAGTGACCAGGGATCTGGACCTTCAGTAGAACAGTTGTTGGGACCTGCTCTATGTGGAAAAGAGAAGCAATGGTAACACAGATCGAACTCCAGAGTCTATGCAACAGGAGACTGGATGTCAGCCTAGGTGTTACCCTGTGGAGGTTCCCTGTCAGAGATCATGATAAAGGATTCAGAGGAAGTATTTTCAATTGAAAAAAAGTAGATGATTTGGCATTTTGAGTTTATGGATCTAATTTATTCCAGTTTTACTTTGAGGTCCTTATGTTAAGAACCATGAGTCTTTATGCAACATTTTCAAGCCATTGTCAAAGAGTTATTTAGTCTGTGACTATAACCTTGGTGGATGGTATTCATGGATTACATTGACTACCTAGGTAAATTCCAGAATATTTCAACCTCAATAGCTTATAAAAGGAACTGTCAAATTCAGCCAAACAATAACATCAAAAAATATGGTGAAGGTATAAAATTTAATGACAATTTAAATCTCAATGGATCTAAAATCATTTTCTAAGTGATGAAAAAGAGGATAGTGGGGCCCTGAAAATGGTCAGATCACAAAAGTTCAAAACAGAGAGCTGAGCTCAGGTTGTCCATGTAAGACCCTACTCAGCCCTAGGAAGGCATTCTCTGACCGTTCTTCCTTACACTTCTCTCAAGATACAGAAGAAACAGAATAAAGCTCAACTCTTCAACTGTAGCTCAGAGGTAAGAAGGGTTTCATATGAATTCATCTGGAATAAAATGAGAGAGATAGATATTAGGGTGGCCAAAAAGTTCATTCGGGATTTTCTGTAAGATGATACATAGACAGATAGATACATAGATAGATAGATGATAGACAGATAAGATAGACAGATAGAGAGATAGATAGATAGATAGATGATAGATAAGATAGATAATAGATAGGTAAGATAGATACCTAATTACACATGAATAGAATGAAAAGAAATAAAAAAATTACAGGAAAAGAACATTAAAAAAAAGAGTGCAAAGGTTTTTTTTTTGGTTTGTTTGTTTGTTTGTCTTTAAAGTAAAATCATGGCAAATAGCAACCTGAGAAATATTCAAAGAAAGGCATATGGAAATTAAATAAAAATTTTATTTAAAGTGAAAGGCTGTACTACAGGACTTGATTTAGGTATTTCCACAATGGGTTTTATAACAGAGCAACCCAGTGTTAGGAAGACCACCCTCTCAGGTCAGAAAATCATAGGCCTACTTCACAGGTACAGAACTTTTACCATCAATCTTATAGCATATCCAAGACCAATTGAAAACATATGACATCGGTTTCTTTTTCCCATTAAGTGCATATTTTATTGTAACTAATTGACACAGGTATTTTAAAATGCAAAGCTGTGAATAAATTTTGTTGACGGTTAATCATGCTGGTCTTTGTATATGAGCATGAGTACACTCTATCCATCCTGAAAACACACAGTTGCTGAATCATGTTCATTTTAATATAACAAGACATTGTAACATATGTAATATAACATATAACATATGACATCTTTGAGCAGACAAAGATTAACAGAAAATATAAGGGAAAAGGAGTAGATTACATACACTAGTGCCATATATATATATCATATATATATAGCTAACTAAATGATCGATAGATAGCTAGATGGATAGATAGACCATTTGCTTGGAGAGAGTAAACAAAGGAGGAAGAAAAAGGCAAAGAACACCAAGCTAATGGACACTCTTCCACTTAGATGGAAACTTTAGGAGTGGCAGTGAGTATGTTACCTCTTCTCAATTTTCTACCCCTACTCTTGACCCAGCAATACTGGAAGCCTAGGGGAGAGGCCTTCTTGGACAAACAACTTGGAAGGGGAAAATCATCCTATTAATACTTATGAAAGATCTAAGCAGGGTACAAAAATGCAGAAAATATGTATCATGTATCAGACTCTAAAACCAGTTTCAACAGTGATATCATGTAAAAGTGATAAGCCTAAACTAACTCAGCCTTGATGAGCTGGGATGTGTACTTTTTACTAAACTGATTCTGGTTACTTGGGTTTATGAACTACTTAAACCCAGGGGTGTTTAGAAAACTCAAGAGAGAAATATTTACATTCTACAAAATTCTTATTATTACAGCAATAAATTTAAATGTACAACCTTTTAAAATTTAATTTTAAATAAAATTTAAAAAAATATATATATTTTAAATTTTCACCTTGAATTTATGGGTCAGATAATACCATTTATACATTTGCTAGAGATAAGTGCATATATCTGGATTACATATTAAATTTAAAATGTTTTAGAGGTGGAACCTATAGACGATATCTTGCTAATTTGTGTATCCCCTATAGAGAAGACCAACGTTTTTAATGTTTTATGAGTAGAGACTGTGCAGATTGCGGGAGGGTTATGCTAATAAGTGGTCAGCCAGTCCAGCTCATCATAGATGCCTACTATATTTGATAATGTATATGTGTGTGCACAAGTGTATGTGGCTGGCATCAGCTAAGAGGTATTTACCCTCTTGCAGTCTTCAAAGTCTCTAGATGATTCATCAGGAGTGGCTTGTGCAACTCCAGCTGATAGACAGTGAGTCAGTGGCCTTGCTGCTTCTGCAAATAAACTGCCCTTCCCACTACCTGTGGGTCCCTGGGCAAGTTTTGTAAACTTTCTGTTCCTCAGTTTTCCCACCAGTAAAACTGTAGCTGTAACATTACCACCACTCACAGTACAAGACTGATATGATGAATTAATACATGTAAATTTTTTGCAACAGTGAATGACATATCCTAAGTACTCAATAAATATCAGCTATTGGGTTAAGGATGAATCTAATACCATGATTAGAGATGAAGAGGAAAAGGACTTAGGTCTTATCTGTACTCTGATAATGCTCTTAAAATGAGAAATGTGGACAATTTTCCAATCATAAAGGAATTTGCAGCTATGTATCAATAGCAACCTGCCAGTTGCTTAAGCTCCATTTGAAACAAAAAGAGATTTACTGCTTTTGGGTGAAGCAGTAATTCAAAGAAATGGGTTGTTGAATACTTTGTAGGTACTTCTTGTCACATATCAGAATAACCTCTGTCATAGGATAAATGGCCCGTTTTTACCTAAATAAACATTGTCTCAGGTTCTGAGAATTTCTGGCACACACTGCAAAATGTCTTCCAAAATAAACTCAGAAGGACAGATGTGGATCTAAGCATCCTTGGCATCTTTGACTCTGATTATTAGAGTATATATTTATATATATATATGTGTTTCCCCTTACAGAATTGGATTTCAGAATGTTTGTCAAATGCATTTGTTTATTGAAAAAATTGTGTATATTGATGAGGATATTTTAAGGACAAGGAAAGAGCACATTGTAGTGCCTCTAAGTTTTCTACTTGAGCGGTAGGAAAACATGCAGCTCTGAAAGCTTAATATGTACCAACTATTGGAAAATGATCAATTTTTACATTGATATTATATTACTCTCCTATGGCTACTGTAACAAATTACCACAAACTGGGTGTCTTAAAACAACTGAAATTTATTCTCTTACAGTATTGGCAGCCAAAAGTCTGAAACGGGGCTTATGGGACCCAAATTAAGCTGTTGGCAAGTCTGTGCTTCCTCTGGAGGCTCTAGGGAAGAATCGATGTCTTGCCTTTTCCAGCCTGTAGAGCTGCACTCCTTGGCTCATAGCCCCCTCCTCCATCTTCAAAGTCAGAGGCATAGACAGCACCTCCTCTCTCTGACACTGCTTCCCTCTGCTCCTTATTCATGCCTTCCATTCTATTTGTAGTCCAATGTCCTTCAGCTTTCTTCTTCTAAAAACACTTGTGATGTCATTTAAGACCTACCTGAGGATAACTTCTTCATCTCAATATTCTTAAATTGATCACATCTGTAAAGACATTTTTGCATGTAATATAAGACTCACAGATTCTAGGATTAGGACCTAGATATTTCTTTGGGGAGGAGAGGTGCTATTTAGCTTACCACTAATATGAAAGTATCACTGGAAAAAAAAGGTAATCTTTCAGACATCAAACTGTTAATCTGATTGGCACAAGCTATTATTAATAAGGCAAGGGTTTTGAGTGAAAGCCCTCATATAGCTATAGCTTTGCTGTATAAATCAATAGCAAAAAAACAAAAACAAAAAGTCTACTATTTTAAAGACATTATTAAAACAGCCAATCAATGTAAATTGGTATAATCAATTCTGCCTTTTTTATTTCTGTTTATTGTAAAGTTTATTTATTTTTACAATTGCTTCCATTTCAACATTGGCAAGGACAACCACAGAAACAAACTTTTTATCAAATTTGTTATCATATCCTAGTATATGCCTAAATTCTTAGAAAATGCCATTTTATATTTGTAAACATTCACTCTGTTTAAACATACTTTGGGGTGATTGATATGTTCATACATGTAAAATAGATTCTAGGTAGTCAAGAATTAAAGCATCAGACAATCAGGAACAAAAGTTTGCAAATTAGCCTTGAATAGGATGTTTATAAATGAGTATTTTATTAATCAGTCTGGCATTCTTCTATAACAGAATACCATATACTAGGTGCCTTAAACAACAAACATTTATTTCTCACTGTTCTGGAGGCTGGAAGTCTGAGATCAGCCTCGTGGTCAGCATGCTCAGATGCCAGCATGATCAGATTCATAGAGAGGGCCTTCTACCTCTTTCCAGATCACTGCCTTCTTGCTGATTCCTCACATGGAGAGAGAGAGAGAGCTCTGGTCTCTTCATCTTATAAAAGTATTAACCCCATAATGAGGGCTCCACCCCAAGGACCTCATCTGAATCTAATTACCTCCCAAAGCCCCCACCTTCACATAGGGTTTCAACATATGGAATTTGGAGGAACCCAAATATTTAGTCCATAGTAAGTGGCAAACAATTATTCACTAAAAATTTTTGATTTCAGGAAATGTATTTTACTGCAGATCACTTAGGATATGTTGTTAGTATCTAAAATATTTGGGATCCATTATCTAACCTTTCAATATTACCCTCCAACTTGTATCATTTCTTGAATAACAAGACAAGGGTAGACTGATTTTTTTAAATTTTTGAGAGAGATTAATGAATCAAAAAGAATGACAAGATTCAATATTTTTCATCATGGGGAGAGTATGTTTACTAATTATCAGATTGGAAAATTGAAATGATACACTTCAGTTCATCCCAAAAATATAATATTACTCAAGTGGTAAAAGCTTAATAAATGTATTTTTGAGTGCACTACTTGAAAATTTGAAAAAAAATGCTCTCTTCCCCACAATGAAGGGGCTGTGATTTAGCTAGTTCTTATTGGTGTTTTTTTCCAATGTTAGTAACTTTGTCATGTAGAGTAATTACAGAGTATAACCAAGTGGGTGACTATTGTATTAACTATGATTTCTCAATTGAATCTGTTAATTTAACAAGGAGTAAATGTCTAGTTCTTAACAATAACTATGGAGTTCTTCGTAGTACTTCACAAATACCCAGCCAACCCTTGTCAATTAATTTAATTTGCTTAGTGGAATTTAGATAACCTTCATAAAATAGTCTCTTGATTTATCTAGTCACGTTGTAAATAAAAAGATTAATCAAGATGTAATACAAAGGAAAATGAGTTTCCTTTTATAGAATTTCACTTGATTAGAAAAGGAAATAAAGTCTATAAAATGTGGTAGAGAAGTATTAAAGCCCCTTATTCCTATAGGGCATATATTCTGCTGCTTTGATTCATTTTTTGGATGAAGTCTATAAATAAAAGTATATGTAAGAAAACCACAGTATTTTCTCTTTAGATGATTCTAAAGTTTTCTAGTTACCTAGCAAAATTGGCATGCATGTATATGTATATATGCATATATGTGTATATACATAATATATGTCATGTTTCTGTATACATATATGCATACTGTACATAAATATCACTCTTCAAAACTTAAATAAATTTACCAGTTGTTGATATACAACTTTTCATGAAGGAATTTTGTAAGACAGATTAAAGACAGGAAGAAAACAAACTGCAAAACAGTGCCTCTCTAACATCTTTCATCTCTAAAACATAAACTACATTCGGTCATCAAGGATAGAGATCTTCATCAAGGATAGAGAAGTGTAGTGAAATTGAATTTTTAGGTATTTTAGAATTAACAATGTGATGAGAGTGACTTATTGTGATACTCACACATGATGGATGAAAAATATCTGGTTGAGTTATTACAATTACAGCAATGATTTTGTCATTTTATCACAAAAAATAACCCAACATGAATCTTATTCCACTTGAATAAGATTACTTAAGAATGTGTGCATAGAATATAAAATCGGCTAAGGGTCTGCATTAGCTCATGGAGTATTAGGTGGCTCAATTCAACCTTTTCATGAGAATAACTAAAAGGTTTGACAAAATAATCAAGGCATCTTATTGGTGGTGTGAGATATAGCACAAGTACTGGGAAACATTAAAGTACCGAAAGCTGATTCTGCTAAGAGGGAAGGCATATTCTGATAAAAAGGAAAAAAAGAAAGAAGAAAGAAAGAAAGAAAGAAAGAAAGAAAGAAAGAAAGAAAGAAAGAAAGAAAGAAAGAAAGAAAGAAAGAAAGAAAGAAAGAAAGAAAGAAAGAAAGAAAGAAAGAGAAAGAAAGAAAGGAAGAAAAAAAGAGCCTCAAAAATTGGCTGTCTTTTTGATGTCCTCCTTAGTCTATGGAGACTCAAGTTCAAGATGAGGGCGTAGCAAAGGAAGAAATTATGACGAACCTTCACTAGCTTTTTTTTTTTTTTTTTTAGGTTTAAACAAGGAACCAGCTAAAGGATCCATTCTAATTCACTATTTTTTTCTAACTCTCCCTCCATCCATCTCCCTCTCCTCCTTGGCAACCACTAACTAAAGCTTGTATCCTCCAAAACTATGTACTAAGATAAAGATGAACCATATGTTAAATAGCTCTAAAATGCACACTTATGGCCCTGTGTTGGATCACCCAAGTGATTTGGAAATCTTCAAATATTAAAATTGAGATAATGTAGTACTAGACTAATAGAAACCCCAGAAGACCTCAGGAGAAAGAAACTCTTTCCTCCTCTACAGGGGAAAAATAGTCTAACCTCAAGTAAAGAAAGGTTGATTGGAAATTCCAATAAATTGTTTCTCTAACATTATTTCCAATATCTGGTTGCTTGAAGGGAATAAGCTGATGAAGTCATGTAGAGACATGTGACCTTGATTTATATTTTGGGTATCTATGAGTCAAGATATTCCTTAGATAAGGAATGTTGTTGCTGCCATTGGCTGTATCAGGCAGACAGACAATTGTTAATGGCTCAAGATTCTATAAAAATATTGATGAACTATTTGTTGGCCATGGCATCCAGTGCTAAGATGACTACCAGAAGTATCTCCAACTATGTTGACCCTTGGGTCCTGACCTTTATCATGGGCGTCTTGGTTAAGGGATGTAAAACAGCAACTCTGCAGTGGGTTTATCATGCATGATGGTAGTTGATACCATGTGTACAGTGTATGAGTATAAATATTTTACCACCTTAGTTACATTTACTCCTAGGTATTTTATCTTTTTGATGCAATTGTAGATGGGTTTGTCTTTTTAATTTCTCTTTCTGATAGTTCATTCCTTTTGATCATGAAGTATAATCCTTTTAATGTATTGTTGAATTCAGTTTCCTAACATTTTGTTGAGGATTTTTGCATCTATGTTCCCCAGTGATATTGGCCCATAATTTTATTTTTTGTGTGTGATCTTTGTCTGGTTTTGGTATCAGGATGATTCTGATCTTGTAGAATGATTTCAAAAGCATTACTTTCTTTGCAATTTTTTTGGAATAGTTTGAGAAATATAGGTGTTAATACTTCCCTAAATGTTTGGTAGAATTTACCTGTAAAGCCATCTGATCTTGGATTTGTTTGCTTGGACTTTTTAAAATTATTGATTCAACTTCATTACTGGTAATTAGTCTGCTCATATTTCCATTTCTCCTTTTCCTTCCTTCTTTCCTTCCTTCCTTCCTCCCTCTACCTTTCTCCCTTTCTTTCTCCTCCTCATTTAGTTGATATACTTTGGTGTAGGTATATTTCTAAGGTTCTTGCTCCAGAGAACATAAAATCAGTATGGTCACATTTAGGGGCCTCACTCTTTGCTTTATTGGGTTCAAAGATCCATCTGAGCTTTAGTGGCTGTGCTACAGGGGTGCCATGGGTGTGTTTTTCTACAATCCTGAAGATCATGATATTTGCTTTGACAGAGGCATAAGCAGCAAAATATTTTTGTAGGGTTCTAGTGAGTCATCTGTCTTTAGGAGTATGGATCTCAGTAATTCAAAATTTTTTTAATGAAAATTTAAATTATTTTATTATAAAAATTTATACAAAATAAACCATTAACACAACAGTTAAAAGTAAAATTTAAACAGAATTAAGCCTGTCCATAAAACATTTCAAATGAAAAAGTAATAACAGAAACCTTATCAGCTTGTTTGAAATTATTCATCTTTAGATATATGATGCTTTATTTCCTAGACTTAAAACAGTGATCTCCATTACAATTAGTTTGGCTGTGAAATATTGAATATTATTTTTAAAAGACAAACAGATTCTTAAACTCAAGGATTAACAAGTACTTGGAAAGTGATCACCAAAATCTTTGGGTATTTGTTAACAAAATCATAAATCCAGAATACAAAATCTACCTGAAATAATCTAAACAGACACCAAATTACTTAAATGAAACTCAGTTTCTGAGATGGTATCAAGAGAAAATTAAAATCTTATTTATATACAAGGTTGTATACACAAATAGATTTTTGTCAATATACTTTTAAAAAACAAATCAAACCAGCCCCCATTCCTGAAATCCTTTCTACACTATGCTGGAATTTAAAAGGACTTTTAATAACTTCAAAATTACATAGAAAAATAAGTTTTTTATTGTTGAAATTACAAATAATTTTTCTTTTGAACTTATAGAAGTTTGCAGTATTAAGTTCAAAGCTTCTAGAGAACAGTTCTTCAGTATTAATGCTTTTCTCCTCCTCATTAAAAAAGGGATGGATTCTATGAGGGGGCAACACTTAAAGGTAAAGAAGCCATTCTCCCCAAGAAATTCCCCCTCAGAACCCAGACGTTGGCTTTCACAAATAAGCTCTTCACACAACTGTTTCTAAAGAAAAAGTTGCTACCAGACTACTGCGCTCACTCTCCTTATTCATTTAAAATCAGATTTTAGAGATATTCAGTGACAAACTGTCATTTGGATGACTCTGTCTAAACATGTACTGATGTCAGACAAAAGAATAAATATCTGCTGATATCTGGAGCTAAATCTCAATCTAGAAAATAAGGATTTTATTTACTTGACTACTGTCAAAGTTAAGTGTTGATTCAAGTAAGATGTTCTTTCTTGATTAATGCCATTACTCCATAAATAGTCACTTTTTCCAAAACTGCATTCAAATTTCATGTTGTACATTTCATAGTAAGAACCTAGATGGGTAGGTTCTGACACCTATAATCAGCACAGACTCTCTTTGAAAAACGATAATCTCATTTTAAAAAAAAGTCACAATTTGTGCTTTCTTCCCCCATTTCTGGACAAAGAACAGTCAGAAAAGATTTTAGGGTATATTGCATAGAATGACTCCCTCCAATAAATCAGCCCCCCAGAAACACAGGATGAGGATGATGTTTTACAATATTTCCTGTAAGAAAGTTAATTAAAAATTATCTTACACATATCTCTTTTTTTCAGAGCCTTCCTAACAAAGATTCTGCCATATAATTTCTATTAATAGCTCTAAGTGATGGGGAAACAATTTTTACTATCATGCAGACATTTTTGGTTTCTTTTTCTTGGCCCTCAGTACTGGAGGTAGAGAAATCTTAAAGGCTGTCTTGCATGTAGTGCAGAAAGGGCCGAAATTGCAGAATACTGACAAGCACACAGAACAGATGTAGCCTATTTCAATGAGATTTCGATGACAGAAGCAAGCGGCCCGGTAGTCAAAAAGAATTGTGGGTGGGAGGGAGGATTAACCGAGATCTCTGATCTTGATCAGGAAGAAAAACCCACAGTATATACTGCAGAAGGGAGGGTACAGTCTCCCTGTGATGTCACAAGCCTTTTGGAGGAGTCCTGAATCAGAGTCTAACACGCAGGCACCAATCAAAATATTCTGCTTCTGTGCTGCGAAGTTGACATTCATGAAGTTCATATATTGCAATACACTGTCTTCCGCAGCCTTAATCACCCAATATCCGATTTCATTTCCTGATTATCTTTAACCTCCTTGTTCATTCTCTGAATGTAGCAAAGAATTTTGGCGAGGGATCCTGCCAGCAGAGTTTCTATATGTTGACCCTCTATGTCACTCTTGGTCATTAGATCTTTGATCTCTTCAACAATAATTTCATTTGCTGCTGTTAACAACTCGTATTTTCCGTCTTCACTTCCTGAGGGATTAAATTCAGAAGAAGAGTTGCCAGAGTCTCCAAAGAAGTCTCCAAGTCTGCCATTCTTTCCAGGATATAAGAATAGAGTTTCTTGAATGTGACTTGCTATCACAGCAAGTTTGTTGAAACGACTCATGAATAAGTGAAAATTTCCTAGCACCATCACTGCATTTATGCATTTTGATAAAGTAAACTGAGATTACTTTAATGCTTGCTTTCCCCACCAAATTAGGCTGGTATCAACTACGATAACTAGAAGATTCAATTCATCTTCGTCTGAGACCATGGCAGCCCAGGTCCCTCAGCACACAGCCACTTGCAGTCTCAAATTTTTAAATAATTATATCTCTTCAAATATTGACTGTTCTCCCTCCACATTTGTGACCATCCAATGAGCCCATATATCACATAGGGCATAATTATTTCCCTTGTGTTTAGCATCTTTCATGGATTATGTTGGAATTGAGACATGATTCATTCTAAGATATACAGATAAGTCTGGGCTGAGACAGAAGACCCAGGGCCACTTTGAGGAGCCTCTACTCCTATACTCCTGTCCCTAAATGTCATTTATCAAAACTTCTGACTTAGGTCACTTAAATCTATAACAGAGGCCTGGTAAAACTCAGCAAATATGCACAAAGTATCACAGCTTAAAGTGCTAGCTACCCAGTAAGAAGCAGCTCAAAGTTCATGCTCACCAGCAGACAGTAGAGCCAGTTAGCAAACCAAAGCAAGAGGAGAAAGACCTTGGTAGTGGTCTTCAATTGGACATCCTGCTCAGGACACCAATTATTTAGTCCCTCCTGCAGAGGTAGTATGGACTCCCTTACCCAAAATTTGTTTCAGGTCTCAAGACTGATGATGCCACAAACACACTCCAAGGGGATATGAAAGATTTATTATTTTTATATAATGAGGCTTTATGAGGACAACAGGACTGTCCTCTTAACTTGGTCCAAAATGGCTTAATAAAAAAATAATAGTAGACAGATTTAGGGGGTTTGCTGTTGTAACGGGACGGGTGCTCACATGTGGACAGGGCTTTGCATGGTTTAAACTCTCACCAGCGCCAAAGGAGGGAGCTCTTGGGCTCTCTTAGCAGCTTTCACACATGTGGGCGAAAGGGAAAGAGGTAAGCTATAAAAGCTGTCAGTGGTCAAGCATAAAAATGGAGTCAGACTTTGTATTACATGAGCTCTGTGCCAGGGAAAAACAAAACAAAACAAAAATAAAAACAAGTGCTGATCTCCGGAGAGCTGCCAAACAGGACAAATAGTGGCAGTAGTCTAGGCTTTTTGACGAGGTCTAAACTTGCTCTTCAAGTTGCTTCTGGGATGCTGGTTTTTATAGCTACTGTGTTTGGGAATCTATTAGAGAGAGGAAATTTTGGAGCATGGATGAGAATAAGGGAAACTTAAAATACAACAAACCTCACTGTTCTTACTGATATTCAACCATTTTTTCCTTAAATAAATAGTCCTTGGGAGGTTGCAAGCTTTGGTTAATTTCTAGAGTTCTGAGAATATTGGTTTTGAAGTTGTTGTCAATGTTTACATTGCTTTTCTGGAGGAGTGGATTTCTGGAGTTTCTTATTCTACCATTCCATATATGTTAGTCTCCAAATCCTTTCTTAGCATAGACATATAGAAACATGAATCTTGAGTCAGTCCTCTGAACTCTGAAACATCTACATTTTGAAGTAAACTGATGAAACCAAGAATGTTTAGAAATCTTAGAAGACAAAAATACATGTTACAGCATCCTTCATGAGATATTACCTTTATTTTTTTAAGGTTGAGGTGTTATAATAAATTTAAGCAATTTAGATTATTAATGACAATCCAGAAGTAATTGTTACTCTTTATTTCCCATTGGATAGACAATATTTACCAAGAATAAAATCCCCTCACTCTTCAAAATTATTTGTGCCAGAGAAGGTACTGGAAAAAAAAATAATATTTGAAAATATATACAATGTTTTTGCGTACACACATCAGAAGTTCTATAGGATAGTAAGTTTCCAGCAGAAACTCGGACATCAGTTTTATTCAAAGAAGCTCTATGTGAAACAAATTGATTTCATTTGGAATTGTTTAATTTATTAATAGTCATTTGTTTTTACAGCTGAAATAAAATGTTAATGCTAATACATAGAAATACAGTCTGGTGTGCTAGTTGACATTTCTGCAATGTTAAATATGCCCGTTAAAACATAGAAAATGATCTAATAATTATTAGCGTTTTTATTTCTTTTTTAAGCCTTGACCTTTTATCCACAAGCAGAAAGGGCTACTGAGAATTTGTATGCTCTTCTACCTAAGTTGATACCTTTTTATTTTTCAGCTGGGCTTTTCTACAATCAGTCCTTTAACTCTCTAAATCACAGTTTTGATGTACTCAAAGTCAGTGACTTCTTGACTCTTGATCCTGCACCGTTGTGAGTGTTTATAGTAGTAGTAACCCTCCCGTAAACCATGACTTGTTAATTTTTAGCTCAGAGTTATGACTGAACTGGCATTTGCCTAGAGTGCCTTACAGATTATTTCTAGAATAAGGTAAATAAAAGGATTAGGAATTCTACCAACATCCTCTAGAAGAGATCCAAGTTCTCTCCTCCTCTATAGTCATCACCATATACATAAAATAGCAATTCATAACATGGATGTACGTGTTTATTAATAAACTTGAATTTTCTCTAGGCTAGGGCAATAATGGTGTCTTGAACAGTTAGTTTGGGCAATGTGATTTGGGAACATTATCCCTAAGTAATTTTTCTAATGTACTGAAGGAATTGTTACAGGCATGACTGAACAAGTTAACTACTGTGGTCACCAGGGATCAGGGAATCACTGTATTTTATACTGTCAGAGAAAATTCATTGCCAGTAGAACAATGTGATACATTTAAGCACTGGGTCATATTGAGTTGGTGAAAATTGATGTTTACAGACAAAGTTACTGTTTTTGTCTCATTTGGCACATTTTTAAAAGGGAGTCAAAGAAGAGAGTGGTCATTTATTTTCTCTGACATTTAATTAATTCTCAAAATTAATAAATTGTTTCATAATTATGCTATATTTTGATCCATATTTATAAAGCAAAACCCTCAGCTAAACATCTTCTTCATCCAAAAATTTTTCTTTATGGAAATTTGTAGGCTAAATTTGTTTACATTTCTCTGACTGATCCCATAGGAGAGCTCAATAAATAGTCCTAGTTGAATATCATTAGAATATTTGAGATGAGTTGAGCCTTCTTAGAAACATAGCAAATGTTTCAGGGCAGGAAAATAGAAATTCATTAACCAAACTTTCTATTTTTCATATAAAAACTTTTTATGAAATAGAGCTTTTCAAAAACATTGTTAATGAAGGTGAGAACTGGAATTCAAATTTCTGCCTTAGTGTCAAGTTGATCCCCTGTCCTCAATCATCTCTGTATACAGGTTTGTGCTATGTTGATTCTATATTGGTAAATGAGTTTCTTTAACTTGTTTTGACAAGTGCACATACACTAGAATATATTTGCATAGGGAGCTCCCTAGTGCTCTAGTGGTTAGGGTTCGGCCTTCTGTGGCCATGGTTCAATCCCTGGTCAGGGAACTGAGATCCTGCAAGCCATGCGATGTGACCAAAAAAAAAAAAAAAAATTTGCATAGATGTGTTGATGATTTTATTTACTATAAATTTTCAGTTTTTATTTTTGCTTCTATATATTTAAGTATTCTTTCCTGTACTAGTCATTTTATAGCAAAGCATGTGGTCCTAGAAAACAGTTTTGGCAACCAATGTTCATAAACTAAGTTGTATTTCAAATAAAATTCACTTATGGGATTTTGATTTTGAGGTTTATAGAAAATGAACTGTCCACAAGTAGAATTTTTCTTTTCTAAACCTCTAAATATTTAAACAACTTTAATGAAATCAAATAATATTTTCCCACTCTTTCATGAGATAGTCTCACTTGGAAACTTTTTTATGTGGGAAGAACTTTTGGGGAGAGGAAGGGAGAAAATCCTCCATAACAGATGTTGTTGTGACCTGCCTATGGCTTTTTGAGTTTCAATCTATGTATGTACACTAGTGGTTTCTTTCTGAGGGAGAAACCAGGCTTCTCTGTATATAAGAGCAAGCTCCACGTGCCAAAAGAACAGAGTTGCTGAAGAGTTGAAGCACCTTGGAACAAGTTCTTAATAACAAGGAAAGGGAGTTGGTGAATAGATTACCATCTTCCCCTCCTCTCAGATGGGTAACTCACAAGCAGTCCCCATGCAGTGTCCCAGCCGTCCCAAGTCAGATAGAGTTCCAGTTGCCACCCTGGGAACTTGCTTCTTAACATGCCCTGTATTGTCTCCCTTTCCTTCTCTATCTCATTTTCCTACTCCCAAATTAACTTTTCCTAGGATTGTACCCAAAATGACACAGTCTGGGGTAATCCTAGCAAACATTCTCAAAGTAGTCTGACTTAAAATCATAGAATGTGGAGCTGTTTACATAATGACTTTTGAGGTTTGAAGTAAAACAATTAATTGGGCTCTTTTTCCTTATTCACATCATAAGCCAAGGACGGTAGTAGTCAAGGTGAAGGGCAAAATACATCATCATTATTGATGCAGATGATCTTGCAGAATATAGGTTATATCTGAGGGCTAGAAAACGTCCTAAGATCCAAACCCAGTATCATATAAATTATTATCAAATTTGTCTTTTTACTGCCCCACTCATTTATTTTTAAGTCTTCATAATGAATGTTTTTTATAAAAGATTTTAATCTCTTTTCAAATAGTCATCACCTATTGAAAAATCATTTAATTCCTTTTATTAGAAAAAATCCTCATCTTTTTCTCCACTCTTCTATTTTCCTGGTCAATTTAATCACTCCTCATATCATTTCATATATACATACATATGCATACACAGTTTATATTTATTAGATGTAATCAAAACCAAAATTTAACCATTGAAAACCACATTTACACATTGGAGCACACAGTTACAAGACTTCACTAGGAAAGTAGAAAACCAGAAATGCTTCATGTGGTGATTTGTCACTGTGTCTACCTTGTCTAACCTGGGACTAGGTTGCCCATTGTCCCCTCCTCTGTATGGTTTTGAGTTGGAGTTGATCTAAAAAACATTGCCATGAGGTTTGGAAGCTGGAGGTGAAGCAGGTGCCACTGTTTTATGAAGATTTCACAACTACATGAATGAGAGCCAGACGCAGAGATCTTAGTGGATTCCAGCTTGTCTTGGCTTCCTCCTATTAATAGTCCAGCCCTTTTTTCCTAATGCCCTGGTGACCCACAATGGACCCAGGCCCACCAAAGGGCACAGAGGTAGCACCTCCTACTAGCTCTCCTTTGTAGTGCCTCTGGGGCATCTGGATAGACCAGAAAGCTCAAACTTTTCTCCAGATCCCAGTGCTTCAAGAGCACTGATGAGTAACTTTTCTCTGAACTTTTAGCTCCACGTTCCAGACATTATTGTCCCATCTCCTCCTCCAAGTGTGTGTGATCTACCTCTTGCAATCCCTTATTCAGAACATTCACAGTGGTTATGCTTCCCTGATACATAAAGGAAACAAAGCAAAGAACTGGCATAGTTCAGTAATGAAATCTCTTCTTTTGCTAATCGTATAGATGACAAAGAGTCTGATCTTGTAACAAAATCTGAAGGAAGCTCTAGGGAATACACCAGTAGGCTCATTCCTTTTATGCCAAGCAGTACCAGAATCCAAGTAAATTATCCTATGTTCTAGATTTTTAAAATCAATCAATCAGAATTCACAGCAAGAATTACCAAATAATGACCATAATAATGTGATAAAGGAAACCGTGGCCTTTACATGAAGAGGCAATGCAAAGTCTCATTGATTTTTGTTAGCAATTAGTATTCATTGAACAATCTCTCTGTAATTGCTATGATATTGGATGCCCACAGCAAAGTTAATGGAGAAAATTGCTCAATTCAGGAAAAGAGTGTTTGTAAAAAGCTATAAGTAATTGGTTTCATGGGGCAAAAAGCAATAACATTCATGTGTGTGCTTGAATAAATTTCTGGAAAATCATGATAACAACATATTTAAAAAATTAAGAACAGTTGAAAGAATGTATACCTTTTTTTGCCTCTCTTCTATGTGGTTTATTATTTCTTAAAGGGAATATCATCTTAATCTGTGTTAACACAATAATTCATTAGATGGTTCCTACCATGTCATCATAAGGATTTCAATTCATAGGATAATATATTCCTGTCCAGGTGAGTTGATAATAGATGAAATTCTCACTTTTGTAAAAAAACTAATTATGCAAAATTAAGCTTTAACAAGTATCATAAGGAATTACTTCTATACATTTTGTAGGCTAGAGAAGATTTTAAGCTCAACCTCTATTGTCACCATAATAACCTTCAGATCAGTTCTATGTGTTTGTGTGTGTGACTTGGGTGTGTATGAGAGGGCTTCTCTGTTGGTCATTTTTCTGTGCTGAATTTTGTTTTTACCCCCTCCATCCCTCAGAGAAATAATGGTATCCTTGCAGATTGATCAAGAATTTTCACTATTGAAGGACTTTTGTGGGGAAAATGAAGCCAACAGAACTTTAGTCTCACTTGGAAGCTTGCTCTAAATCCAGGTGGGACTTTAAAATAAGGAGAAAAGTAATGTGTAGAAGGAGACTGAGATTTTCCACAAACCTCAGGTTTATTCTGATATCATGAAAATCTCTTTTCTGCACAACAGTTTCTCCACACAAGGAGACTGAAACTACTAAAAGGCCAGTCAAAAGAAAGACAGCAGTAATTAGTGTGTTTGGACAAAAATCTGTGAGGTAGAGTCGTTTCATTAGTCCTTATTTATAGCCTGAAGAAAACATTTCTATTTATACTTTTCTCTTTGATGGTCCCCACTAAGCAAGTTTGTGCATAATTAACTAGAATTCTAACATACTCTGATATAAAGAAACAATTATTCTAATTACCTCAAAAGACTTAATGCTAAAGTGTAAGATAATAAAATGGCATCTTGGTTAGTCAGATACATACATATATAAAAGCATAGCTCCATACATAATGAGTTTTTTTGGGTTCTAATTCGTATTGAATGAAAAATGATATAGTTCAATTTGTACCTTCAGCAAACAGTCTATCAGGTGAGATGGTTAAGTTAGTTATAGCCAAACTTTAGCAAGGCGTATTAAAAGTGCAATCAAGGGCTTCCCTGGTGGCGCAGTGGTTGAGAGTCTGCCTGCCAATGCAGGGCACATGGGTTCGAGCCCTAGTCTGGGAGGATCCCACATGCCATGGAGCAACTAAGCCCGTGAGCCACGACTACTGAGCCTGCGCGTCTGGAGCCCGTGCTCCGCAAAGGGAGAGGCCGCGATAGTGAGAGGCCCGCGCACCGCGATGAGGAGTGGCCCCCGCTCTCCGCAACTGGAGAAAGTCCTCACACAGAAACGAAGACCCAACACAGCCAAAAATAAATAAATAAATAAATTTTAAAAAAGTGCTATCAAATCATCAGGATATTGTCAATGAGTAGCCGTCACCTGGACAAGGGTATCAGAAAGGGCTTCTAGAAGAAAATACATTTGAAAACTTGTAGGATATCTAGAATTTCAAAAGAGTTCAATGTTAAAAATCTTTTATGTAAAGAAAAGGTCAAGAACAAAAGTGCATATTTAAAGGAGATTCTGAGCCCTTTTCTCACATTTCTAAATTTATTTCCTTTCTGTCTCACCTTTACAGATTTTTTTCCAGCTTTAGCTGGTCTCCATGGTTTTCTCAATCCCCAGACACACTACCAACTCAGGGAATTGGCACTTGTCATGATTTTCTCCCTCATATCCACATATTTTGGTTTCTTCCCTTCTCAAGTCATGGTACAATTAATATTTTCCTATTGAGCCCTTTCCTGACTTCCTTATTTCAAAGTACAACTCCATCTTCACAATCCTCCCACAACCTTGACCTTTACTCTTTCTCTTTTCTGTTTACTTTTTCTTCAATACACTATCACCAGATGACATAATATAAATTTCCTTAGTCATTTGTTTACCTTCTATTTTCTTCAACTTAAATATAAGATCTCTGAGAGAGGGATTTTAGTCTGATGTGTTGACCCTTGTGTCTACACAATTTAGATAGACTTGTCACATAACAGGTCCCCATTAAACACTAACTAACCAAAAGATGAAATATAATCTGAAAGCAATGACTGGAATAGTTATATGATTAAGGGAGTTACTTGCAGAAGAAATATAATATTACATTAGATAAGGAAAAAGGGAGATTGAAAGTGGGTTATGTTTAGCTAGGAGTCATCAGAAGCCCATTATAATTGTGATTTAAGACATGGAAACTTGTCCTTTCATGTAAAAATCATGCTCCATGCCCAGTATCTTGACAATTTCACAAACCCAGATATGTTTTATTTTATTTTTCCCTTATAGTTCTCCATTCCTAAGGTCACTGAACATGGCTCTTTAAGTTTCAGTAATAACATAATCATTCCAGCTAACAACAACAACAAAAAAGGAAAGATAAGAAATTCACATTCTTCTGATTTAGGCTTCCTAGAAGTTCCCACACCACTTCTGCTAATATTCCCCTGGCCAGGATTTGTTCCCTTCCACACACATGTAGTAAAGATGCTGGGAACTCTTTATTGCTGTTTAAAAAGTGTTTTCCTTGCTGTGGAAGAGTGGAGAACACATCTTGAGAAACAACCTCTGCCATACAAAGGAAGAGGAAGAATGAACATTTATAGGGCATCCACCATGGTCTAGCCATTGTGGAAAGAACTTTGTAAGTATTGTATTATTTAATATCGCCAGGCTTTATAAAGCAGAGATACATGTGTTAATGTTTTCATAAGTATTTGTAAAATTCAGAGGAAGGAAGAGATCCCACATCTGTTTAATACTGAATATTATGCTTTTTCCATTATAGAAATGACTACAATCACAAAGTGGGACAAGATCTCCCAAGGCCAACGGATGCCAGTCCTTTCCATTTTCACTTAAAAAATCACTATTCCAATAATAAAAACGTGTCACTATGCAAACTTTTATTAAAGATTTGTAAGGATAGTTTTCATAGAAAACCCAAAGCATATTTATCTTAAAATCTTGTCATCGAAATCATATAGGCCAAATTAATCTTGATACTAACTCATAGACATGTGTTGGATAAACATATATGAAATATGATAAAGTCAAACTAAAAAAAATTTAATTTAATTTAGTTGTGACAGTAGAAATAGAAACATGTGATCAGGTCAAGAAAATAATTATGATGTAATGATAAAAATTTAACATTCCTTGAAGTTACAGAAATTCTAACACGGATATGTACACAAGAAGATGCAGCTTTATAAAGATTTCAACCACTGTTTGTCTGAAGGACTGCAAAATATGGGTTGCTTTTTAGTTAGCTATAACAACACAGTGGTTTACTTTATGAGTAACAAATTTTATTGGGTTGGCCAAAAAGTTCGTTTGGGTTTTTCCATAAGATGTTACCAATAGAAACCATTAATAGTTCCTCTGGTAAACTATTTCTGAGCAGCCTTTACTTTTGCATTAAAAAAAAAAAAATTGTGAAATTGCACAAAGTTCATACACAAAAGCATGGGGAAGGACTTGCTGTTTTAATTAGTATACAGGTAAACAGGAAGGGTTCATTATCTGTCTGTGAGCTTTGAATACTGCTTTAATAATCACAGTACTGTTACACTGTGTAGGGTTTTGAAACACACATATAATGATATGAGTTTAATCTGCATTCAATGGAGTATTAAAACTTCTGGGAGTGTAATAATTGGTGATGTCAAGCTTAACACTTGGAGGCGGTAAGTACGATAATAGTATTGTATTGAGAATTAATGAGAACAAGAATCTGCCTATTGGCGGTAGAAACATAATTTTGAAATGGAACTTAAAGTGATTTTTTTTATTGACTTAGAATGGATTGGAGATAGAAAAAGTATAAAAGTTCAATCAAGTAATAAAACAGGACCAGCAGAAGAATGCTGAAGCTTTAAGAAAATAAGGAAGTCGGGAGGAGAAACTAATTTAGTACAGATGATAGTGAGTTTAGCTTCAGTCATGCTGAAGTTAAGAAACTGGAAGAACATTCAGGAATTTGAGAGCTAGTTTTTTTTTGGAATGTAGACTTGAGAGTCATTCAGTTGCACCTTTAAAGCAGAATAAATCACTAAAGTTGATAGGTGATAGATAAAACAGATAATCTTTATATATATAATTTTTCTGCTAAAATTTAATTTTATTGTATAAGAAGACAGTGCTTATTCATCTTTGTGCTACTTAGAGTTATAGCTCAATAAACGGATAAAAGTACCAGCTTTATTTTTAGCAGTGAAACTTTACTTGATATCATCTCACACAATACCTCATAACCAGGCTACTCATTAGACACCTGGGTAATAGTTTCAAAACCACCAATTCCCAGGTCAGCACCTTGGTATCTCTTAATTGAGGGGTGAGTTGTCTCTTGTAGAACTAAATTGACAGTCTTCACTATTGCCTTTTTCTTAAGAACAATATAATAATTTAGAAATATTTGGAGTATTAGAACCTGGTTGGTAATAAGTGGACTAACACATGTTTATGCTGCTGTGGCAGGAGGCTGAAAATGATTGGAGAAATGAGAATTTGATAAATATTTGATAAAAATATTATATTTACAAACATATTTTTCATGATGTTTATAATGACACGAGGCTACAGGGTTAGTACTTTTGTTGACAAAAGCTTATGCCTTAGAAAGCATATTATTAATGTACTGCATTTTGGTCAAGTTTGGCTTTTTCATAAGAAAAGAGGATAATATATTCTAAAATACTTTTCTAACATTTATATTTTATTTTTTTTAATTTTTTAATTATTTATTTATTTATTTATTCATTTTTTTTCTTAACATTTTTAATGGAGTATAATTGCTTTACAATGGTGTGTTAGTTTCTGCTTTATAACAAAGTGAATCTGTTATACATATACATATATCCCCATATCTCTTCCCTCTTGCATCTCCCTCCCTCCCACCCTCCTTATCCCACCCCTCTAGGTGGTCACAAAGCACAGAGCTGATCTCCCTGTGCTATTCGACTGCTTCCCGCTAGCTATCTATTTTACATTTGGTAGTGTATATATGTCTATATATACACTACCACTCTCTCACTTTGTCCCAGCTTACCCTACTCCCTCCCGGTGTCCTCAAGTCCATTCTCTAGTAGGTCTGCGTCTTTATTCCCGTCTTGCCCCTAGGTTCTTCATGACCTTTTAGATTCCATATTTATGTGTTAGCATACGGTATTCGTTTTTCTCTTTCTGACTTCACTCTGTATGACAGACTCTAGGTCCATCTACCTCACTACAAATAACTCAGTTTCGTTTCTTTTTATGGCTGAGTAATATTCCATTGTATATATGTGCCACACCTTCTTTATCCATTCATCTGTCAATGGACACTTAGGTTGCTTCCATGTTCTGGCTATTGTAAATAGAGCTGCAATGAACACTGTGGTACATGACTCTTTTTGAATTATAACATTTATATTTTAAATGATCATCAAGCATTTATATCAAAGTATAACTTGTTAACTAAATCAGCAATAAGCTTTCAGAATTGAAGCATAATAAAAATATTTGGTAATTGCTTTATTTTCTTTTTAAAAATATTCTCTGAAAACAGAGAGCTCCTATTTAGAATTTAATTTTTACATTCACCTCTTTTTGATTCTACTCATTGTTTATACAACTGAGGCATTTGGTACATTTGGCCCATACTTCTGCTGTTTGTTATTTAGTTTTCTAACTAATTTTTTTAGAAAAAAGAAAAATGGAGCTTTTAAAATGGTAAAATACAGAATTTGATTCTATGTTCAAGTTAAATAACTTTTGTTTCTGAAATTACATTATTTTGGGAATCGGATGAATCTTTTTGTGTTAAATTGTCATAAACTGTTGTGACACATTTTATGGGCTTCCATTGCTTTTCTTTTGCTTACTTGGGATTCAGATGCATCTGGCAACTCACTTAAGTCAATGAAGTTTATTAATTACTTCCTATTATTTCAGTTGTGATGTATGATGGCTTTCATACTGTGAGACTTTTTTGCTCTCCTCATTTGAAGATGATGACAAAGAGTTCCCCTGAGAAAATGACCATCTTGGTTCAGTTAGGTGCTCCTAGTCACCCCAGATTTCTTTTTTAGACAGTTGAAATGTGTTAATAGTCCACTTGCTACTTACTGATTACAATGCCTTTCAACTTATTTGAATCCATTTGACAGGAATACACCCTTTACTGTAATTCATATATTACAAAGTAAATGACCACTTACTCTGCACTGCATTCCTCTTGATTTTTGAATTATTCAGTCTCAATGAATTGAATAACATATCACTGTTAATAACAAAGAAGATATCCAAAAACACATAGGCAACAAAAAAGATTTTCAGATTCATATATTTTATAGAGTTAATATATTTCTGAAAATAAAACCCTTGTAAGCCAATATCTTCCTTACTTATTAAATTTGAATATGATGATTCAAATTATTTAACCCTGTATACATTAAAGAAAGAATCCTTACATTATAAAAATATGAATACATTTCTTATAATTATTTGAATTTCACAGAGAGAAAGTCTGGGAAGCTGCAACTTCTTAGTCTGTCTCAAGAACCTAAAATATTATTTTTGTTAAATTAATGCCTTTTCAATATGATTATAATAATGGCCATAGAAAACTCAAATCTAGCAAATCTGAATTAAAGTCATATTCTTGAGTCCAACACATATTTGTTTTTGTTTTATCATTACATGACACATTATTACCAGGATAGAGAAGAATTATTTAACAAAGGTGGGTAGAGAAGCTTCAGATTCTTGGGGAAAATAATTCAACACATTTTCAAAAGAAAAATAAATGTAAACTTCAAGGGAAGAGTATTTTTAACAGGAAATAGAGGCATTAAGAGGTCTTTGACAAGACAATACTTTTCTAAAAGAGAAAATAAAGGGAAATCTCATATTATGGTACCAAATTTTATGTTGGAAAAAAAAAAAGATTGGCTATTTCTGATGAGGAAAAGTGTGTACAGAATTAAACTCCAAAATAGTCTGAGATTATAGAAGTCAAGGAAACAAAATGAAAACCCTATATAAAAATTACCATCACAAAATAGATCTCATCAGAAGCCCCTGACATGCTCAATTAGAAAAACTCACTCCTTTTACATATTTATAAATTTACAAATTTAACTCCTGTTACATACCCCGGTGTATTATTCCCTTTAAGACTGCTGAATTTGATGTTATGATAGTCACTTTATGTTTGCTGAGTGTGTGTGTGTGTGTGTGTGTGTGTGTGGCAGAGGGGAGGATGAACAGGGGTGATGCCAGAAGGGATCTGTTGCAAATGGATATCTTCCAATAAATCAAACAAAGAAAGTTAAAATTTCTTTGTTTTTGTGAACAAGTTGAGTTTAATTGTTGGATGTTGGATTCAGTCAATTATTTTACCACTTTAATCATATCTAAATTTTAATTTTCTTAAAAATGGAAATATACCCTGGTCTTATTTTTGAACATCATTTGTACCTAGCCTACATTTCTATTTGCTAAAATTTATGTTAACTCATCTATTTTCTATATTTCCATCCATATATGCAATCTTTAAGAAATTCCCATGGAAAATCTTATAACTTCTTTCTTTTCTCAGCATGATAATTTTTTCTTCAAAACACATGTTGTAAATTTATGTTTCCAAGTACTGAAATGGAAATAAATAGATTGAGAAAAAGCAGATCTGTTTCTAAGAAAAAACATTTGGATAATAACTTAAATTTGATTGTAACTGGAAAGTGGTTGCTGCTGTTTTAGAGAAATGAACAGACAGTATTAACTTTTACCTTCAAGGCTGTGGGGAGCAGGTATGAGGGTGTTGGAGAACTGTTCTGGGTCCTGCTGAGCATAACTTGGGGAACCTGTCAAGTAAATCTAATATATTTCAAAAGTTATGACTATCTATCCAGTGCATAGAAGGAAATTTAATGTAGCCTTTCCTGGATTTGGCCCAATGAGGAATAAAAAAAATAAAACAAAACATCCATAAAACAAAAAACAAAACCAAAACAAAACAAACAAAAAAACAGAGATAAAGAATGCCCTGCAGGTGTTTTGCTTGTTTTTTGTTTTTTTAAGTTTAAACTGAAAATGAGAGAAAAAGAAAAAAGAAGATACATATAATTATTTTTAATTCAGGAAATGATTGTAAAAAATGGAAATTCTTGAATAAAAATACAATTATAGGAATGGCAAAACAGATACATAGAATATGTATGTTAACTTAAGCATGGTAAGAGTGAAAAGTGGAAGAAAAAGAACAGGATCTCCATGATAGGCAACACATAAATACCTGAAATCCAAGGGAACTGGAGAGAGAGAAACTGAGGCAGAAAATATTTGAAGAGATTATAGCCAAGAATTTTCAAAACTGATGAAATACATCCACCTACAAATTCAGGGAAACCAGAGAAACACAAACATGATGAATAAAAACAAAATCATATCTAAATTAAAATTACTAAACACTATATATAAAAGACAAAAATTTTAAAGTAGCAACAGGAAAAAAAAAAGATATCTTAAAAAGAACAACAACAAAAAAATAAGACCAACAGCTCATATGTAAAAAGAAACTATTGAAATCATAAGAAAATATAATATTTTAGGTGCCAAAATAAGCTAGCTACAAATTAAATTCTATACTTAGAATAATATCCTTCAAAAAGAAAAATGATACAATGGAAAATTCAAATAAAACTGAAAGAATTTATCAGTAGCAGACCCACAAGTAAAAAATTTCTATTATTTGTACTTTTCTGTTTCTCACTTAAGGAACCCATCATTCTTTGGCAGTCAAATATTCTCTTTTATTGTCTTCTAAAGTTTTATAGCTTTACCATTTCCAATTAAGTCTTAAGTAACTGCTATTCATTGATACAGTTGACCCTTGAGCAACGTGGTTTGAAGTGCATGGGTCCACTCATAGGTGAAACATACTACAGCATTACAGGACCAGTGGTTGGTTGAATTGAGGAGCCATGGATACAGACGGTTGGGATGGAGGGTTAACTGTAAAGTTATACATAGATTTTCCAGGTGCAGAGACAGTGACCCCAAATCCCATATTGTTCAAGGTTCAACTGTATGTTAGGAGGGGATAAATTTCATTTTCCCTCAAAGTGCCAGGCTTATTTATTGAAAACCTCACTTATCAAAAAATGAAAGCTATTTATAAAGTGGATTCCCACTTTATATAAAGCCCTGAGCTTTCAACTTTGTTTCTTTTTATCAGTTTATCTAACCTTGGGCCAAACTCATAACTGTCATACGTTACTTTGCCACATTACCAAAACTGTGTTGGCTTTATAACAGTTCTATATGTATTGAAAGGAAAACCTACTCATGACAATTTTCTGTAAGCTGGTTATTCTGGGCTTTTGTATTTAATATAAATTTTTGAACCAGCTTGTCTATTTCCATAAAAATTTCAATAGGAGTTTTAATTGAAAATAATTTAAATCTATACTATTTGGAATATATTAGACATATTGGTATTCTTGTAATATTGCATCATCTAGTTTATTAACATGTACATCTCTTTCTGTCTTCTTTAATATATTACACTTCTCTTAATTTTTCTCTGTAATAATTTCATATAATAAGTTAGAATTATTTTTTAGAAAGGATATCTTTTACAAAATTACAGTCTAAGTGTTTGTGGCTCATGTCAATGATGAAATAGCCACTTAAATTAAAAGCATTAACAAAATTACAAAAATC
Source organism: Balaenoptera musculus (assembly GCF_009873245.2). Taxonomy (NCBI): domain Eukaryota; kingdom Metazoa; phylum Chordata; class Mammalia; order Artiodactyla; family Balaenopteridae; genus Balaenoptera; species Balaenoptera musculus. Next base: position 125,153,102 of record NC_045788.1, on the reverse strand, counting down.
AATAAATTGCTCATAAAATAAATTCCCAAGGAGGGACCAGCATACAGATCAAGAAATGAGCTCCTAAAAGGAGCCCTTTACCTCTTTCCAAATACTAGTCCTGAGAGTTAACATTAATGTCACTTCTAACAATCATACAATAATTGTGCCTTTTTTTTGAAGTGTATATGTCATGTGCATTCATTTGTATCTAGTTTATTTTGTTCAACATTATGTTTCTAATATTCATCCATGTTGTTTGCATGTAAAAGTAGCTCATTCATTTTTATTGCTGAATTACTGTATATTCCTTCATAACTACCATATAGTTATGACACAATTTATGTCTCCTTTTCAATGCTGATGGATATTGGTGTTGTTTTCAGATTTGGGAAATTGCAAACTGTGCTGTTATGAACATTCTTATATGGGTATGTGATAACATAGACAAACATTTCTGTTGGACATATTCCTAAGAGTAGAATGACTAGATCAGAGGGTATATAGTCTAAGGAGATTCTGCTGAACAGTTTTCAGAAGTGTTGTAGTAATTTATGGGTCCATCTGCAATATATAAGAACATTCTATGGACTCATTAACACTTGGTAATGACAAGATCTTTTTGGTTTATTTTTTGTTTGTTTATTATTGTTATTTTCTTATATGTTATTTTCTTATGTGGCACTCTCTTTGATTTAAATTTTCATTTACCTATTGTCTAATAAAATTCATCATCTTCTCACCAATGTTCCTGTCCATTTCGGTATTCTCTTTAGTGATATCCAAATTCTACTATTCCTGTGTTTGAGAGAAATGAAAAGTTGAAAATAAATGAACAATAGAACCATTTTTCTTGATCTTTGCAAAGAAATAAATTTGGTGAATGGAACAAGTATCCTGAAAATTATATGTATGTTTCATTATTTAGTGCAATGATCTCTTCCTTCCCCCCCCTCCTCCTCCTTCTACTCCACCTTCTCCCTCTCTCTCTCGCTCTGATTTTCACATAATTTCTATACTTCACCGGTTTATACTAGTTCATTCTATCAATGACATGTACACACTGCTATATTTAAAATGGATAACCAACAAGGACCTACTGCATAGCACAGGGAACTCTGCTCAGTGTTATGTGGCAGCCTGGATGGGAGGGGAGTTTGGGGGAGAATGGATACATGCATATGTATGGCTGAGTCTCTGCGGTGCACATGAAACTATCACAACATTGTTAATCAGAGATACTCCAATATAAAATAAAAAGTTTCAAAAAATTGAAAAAATGTCTTAAAATCTATAACTGTGTTTGTTATTGGTCTACTTCTCCTTTTAGTTCTGTCAATTTTCCTTTATATATGCTGAAACTGTGACTTTAGGTACATACAGTTTTAATATCTTTATGTCTTCCTGATGGATTGACCCTTTTCTTATTATATATGCCTCCTTCTTAAAATTCATAGTAATATATTACCCCTTAGAGTTTTCTTACTATACATTTTTTATCCAACCCAATATCTTATATTGTTTTTACTTCTTTAATATTAATGTGATATAAATAAATTAATCCATTTTCTTCTATTAAGTTATTAAGCATGCATTATTTAATTATTGTTTAGTGGTATCCTATAGAATAAAATATGTATGTATTATAGTTCCATAGAAAAATTTTACATTTACTATTTTTCCAAGACTACTAAAAAGTAGAATTATGTAATTCCATTTTACCTCCTTCCATCTTTTGCATCATTGTTACCATGCATCTCAATACTACATATGCATAATTTAAAATCAAATATTGTTAACTACCAATATTCATTTATGTATACTTACATCTTTCTTGTTTTTTTATCACTTCCAACAATTTTGTGTTTATCACTGGTATAATTTTTTTCTGGCCTGAAGCCCTCCTGTTGGAAACTCAGACATTTTACTTCTATAAGATCGAAACACAGTAAAATGACATCTTTAAATGGTAGTGTGAAAGCTGATTCAAAAAAAATACTTTTACACTTTTTGTGTTAATTTAAATTATTGCAACCATTTTGGAAAAGTATCTGAAATAACATAACAAATATGTGCTGGTACTAGGCCTAGTTTTTACCTGATCCATCCCTCACCCTCTTCCTGCTCTACTATTATAGGCGTTTGACACCATTATTCCTCCCTTTGTAAAGAGAACCCACTACAATTCAATATTTCTGTTAACATGAAAATTTGCAAAGATCTTTTAAAATACAAACATATTGGATCTTTACTATTTTACAGACCTTATTTTGAGAGTTTTATGGTTGCCACATAGCATTGTTTAGTTTCTGTCATGTCAATTATATTCTCACTTTATCCTCTATATCTAATTCTGCTCAAAGCACAGCATTTGTTTCTTCTCTTCTTATTGAAAAATTAAACAATGGAGATTGAACAAATGCAGGATTTGTCAAAGCAATCAATGCCGTAAGACTCTTTAAAGAATTATATTTAGTTTATTTATACATCATGCAGCAGATAGAAATTGTCCATTTAGAATTTCTATTTTTGACTATTTGTCAAAGCAGCTAAGCAAAAATTGCACACACAAAAAATTCCACTGTGAAGCTGATAGCATTTTAAGGACAAAAGTCATTATTCATCTAATTAAATAGGCAAAAATAATTTACTTAGTTTGTGGAAAATATTAAAATGTACACTTAGCTTAAACTCTTTGTTAGCAAATTAACATATTACAGGGAGATCTATGACAGTATCAAATTGTTGTCTTTGCTCTATTGTATATACTTGGACCCCTTTCAAAAGTTAGCTTCATTATTAGAAAAAATAATTTATTCTCCTATTTTCCAAATATTAGGTAAGACTGAGCAGTTTTTTACTTGTTTCTACATATTTAATCTGAAATATTTTAGATTTTTTTGTTTTTAATTTTAGAAGTCTGGTATCAGCATTAAATTTTAACCAATCTTAACAACAAAATAAAAGTAAAATTGATAATGAAAAGGTTTTTCACCTGGTTTTTAAAATCACCTGGTTTTTAAAATCACAATATTTTTATCTTTCTAAGTGTAATTTGAAAAAGAAAAGACACTTTCAAATATGGTAGTACTAGTTCCATGAGTGATGAACAGTTAATGTGGGAACTTAAGACTTTTAATTGTACTTCAATAATTTAATAAACGGTTTATCACATGGTATTTTGTAATAATATTTACTAAAAGCTAATTTATTAGTCTATTGATAAACAAATAACATTTAATATTTTTATATGTGCTATGGCAAGTGTCCATTTATTTTCTTCTAATTCAAAGTTTCCTTTGCTCTTCCGGACACTTAATTTTTCATAAGAAATTTAGAATAATTTTGTTTATCATTGCAAGTACTATTTCACTATAAATAAAATTGATGGCTGTCCACATTTAATCAATGTTACTTCTTGATGGACTACCCATAAAAAAGAGTTTAAAATTATGCCTAGTATATTTCATCTTTTCAGAATTGTTGAGAGTAAAAAAAAAAAAAAAAATGTCATTTGCTTTAAAATAGTACCTCAATCTTCCTGGATGACAGTAAAATTATAACAAGGAATTTTTCTTCTCCAAAATTCAGTGAACTAAGTATTCTTCCTTTTTACCTTCCAGCTATAATGTGAAATGTGGAGGAAGATAAGATTTATGCAAATAGAAGCATGGGAACAGTAGCTGTGTGCTTAAGGCAGCAGAGCAGAAAGATGGAAGAACACTGAGCTCCTGCTGGTATCATGAAAATTCTGCGCCAGCTGTGTAATACTTATGTCTTCTCCTGTGAAAAAGTAAAATCTACCTCAAATTGGTTAAACTACCAAATTCGGAGTCATGATACATGCTGCCAAATACAATCCAACATATTAAGGGCATGTGATGATGGCATTGTGTGTGTGTGTGTGTGTGTGTGTGTGTGTGTGTGTGTGTGTGCTTGTGTGTGTTTTAACATCTACATTGCAAAAGAAAAATGTTTTCCTGGAAGATATCTGATCAAGATGACACTGGAAATTTATACTGTAAAATCTATCCACTCTCTAATCTATCTCTCTCACTCCCTCTGACTCCCCACATAAATATCTCCTGAATATATATGTACATATTCACAAATATGATACTCATACTTGTGGACTGCATACACATAGAAGAAACTGAAGGTATAGGTCTCTCGGACTCTGAATCTGGAATCAAGCAGAGGTGGCAAAAATTTGACTTCTGCAGGGTGACTGGACTAAAAGACTTCTAACCGTGGTGGAGCCCTGAGCCTGGTTTATTTCTTGAAACTGAGCACTGTTGTAAGTGTAATGCATCTATGGTAAAACGTTAATGGAAGCTGCACCAACTTCATGGATTTACTGCATATACATAGTGTTAAGGGGAGTGACACAGAGCTTCGTAAAAATAAATTTCTGTAAGAATAACCTGGGTGTCATTTTATCTATCTATTATTATGTTACTGTGTATGTGGTGTGGGGGGGGATGATGGAGGATGTGGAGAGGGCAAGGTCCTTGTCTGATGGGTTTTTTTGAAAAGAGTAAATAACTCTGGCTAGGTAACTGCCTAGCAGTCTCTTGGAGGCAGGGTAGTCTACAGAGAAATTAGCTGATCTAGCTCCAGGCCTTCCCTTTTCTGCTCTCCTTCAAAATTATTTAGGATTTCCTGAGCAATAGAATAGTCTTGCCTGTGTCCAGCCTCATTTGTAACTGCATGAGGAATTGTGCCTATCTATCTAGCTATCTATCCATCTATCTGTTACTTATTTGTCAACACCATACACCTGAGAATTATCTTTAATATTTCCTCCTCATTTGCTCATATATTGAAAAAAAAGTAGAAACATTTTTTGGTGAAAGAGGGGAAATTTAGCATCTCAATTTTATCTCCAAATTCTCCTCTTTTCTGTGTCCATACTATATTGCTGAGTATTTATTTCTGATTATTTCTCCTCTGGATCCCTGCTGCATCCTCCTCTGGGTTATCCTGACTGTGGAAAAACACCTTCCCCTTCCATCCATCTTCTACACTATTGCTCAGTTGTTTCTTCTAAACGTCCTAATGTTACTGTTAAAATACTTTTAATATATTGCTCTACAGGTAGAGAATCTGAGGCAGGAATTATTCAAATGTATTTAATAATACAGAAGGAAGACAAATTTTCTCAAGATATGAGATCTTCAATCATAAATTTTAAAGGCTGAGCAATACAAGACTGTGATGTAAGAGTCACACTTAATTGTACTAACTGTGGAGTGATGAGAGGAAAAAAGGAGAAATTGTTACCAAAAGTGGGGTCCGGCTGCTTGCCCTTCTGAAGCCAAAAAAGAGGTAAGGTTGATGGAAAGGAAAGTTTGCTTTATTTTGGATACCAGCAACCTGGCCAGGGGGAGCGGAGTCCTGTCCAAAGGCCAACTCCCTCCTCACCCGAATGACAATCAGTGGGCAAGAGCTTTTATATGTGAAGGGAAGAGGCTCTATGCAGAAACAGCACAGGCAGCTCTGACAGTCATCTTGAAATTGGTCGTGTGGTGGTCTGATCAGCGTCATCTTGATTGTTTTAAGTACACTTAATCTTCATTTCCAGGGTCGGTTTGTTCCCATTTCTTTGAGGCCAGCTCTTGGAATTGTGGCAGCTTATGTTATGGCTACAGTCTGGTCATCATGTAGTTAACTTCTTCCACCTGGCGGGGGATTTAGTATCTATAAGACAGCTCATAGGATACAGCTCAGAATATTATCTATACTCCTTGAAGAGGAATTAAAGGTCCTTGACTTTGCTTAAGGACTAAACTATTATTATTTGGTCTCTTTTGACTGTTTTCCTTTGTTTCTGCATTTTCTCACTTCTCTGATTAAACTTATTCTTTGGCTAAAGTTTTTCCACAGACAAAAGACAGGCTGAGGACATGGGGGCAAGGACCATAGGGTCCTGCTTCGTTTCAAAATCAGTGCTTGTGTGCACTATAAGTGGCCTGTAAAAATTACTTTATTTTTATAATTATCCTCTGAGAGGAATGGAAGGAAGGATACTACTTGTTTCTCAGTATTTTATTTTGTTCAAATTAGTAATCATAATAATTTGTTGAATATTCACTGAAATTTTCCTCTGAGGATGAATTTCAACTCACTTAAGTCATGTTTGTATAAACAATACAAATGACTCTAATGTCATAAAATGTCTGAAGATTATATTGCAATTGTATAAGATCTATACATTTCATGAAATTTGAGCTATTTAAACTTTTAAAATTAATATTGATGTTACTATTATTATAGTTACCTAATCTTGTATATTTCTTGGTCAATCCTTTCTCTTAGATAACATGTGTTAAATATTTTTCACAGCTTATTATTATTTTTTTGCTTTAATACTATGAAGTTTCAGGACTGGTATTACAAAAATATAACTCAAATCCAAACAGTGATTCAGTTTTATCATATATTCTGATGTTTTTACCCACATTTAAAAATTTCTGTGAATAAAATGTGCTCTTTTGCTTGAGGTGAATTTTTTTTGTACTTTCTTCTTTCTTGCCATTCCAAAACAACTTAATCGGTACACTCTTGCAAAGAAGCCCACTGGGAGAAGTGCTCACATGTAAAGAAATTTCTTTAAAAGCATCCAAGGAGACCAGTTGTTGTACTAAATCTGGATTATTCAAAAGGAGTGGATAAAATGATATAAAATAGACAACTTTTAGCTTGCTGATAAAGAGTATGTTTATAGAGAATTCCTTTATTCAACTTTTTTTTGAGCTTCCTTTCTGCCTAATGATTACTTGTTTCCTTTGTATTATTCATCTAGCACACGCAAGACACTTGAACAGTAATAAGAGAGACCTAGATAAGCAAGTGGCAAAATAAAGCAAATCATCCTTATTCTGTACTTCACTTGACTCTGTAGTTTTATTCAGACTTATTTCAAAGTGAGTTATTACAGGAATTGATGGGATGCTCTTCAGTGCATCTTGTGATTGTGAATATAAACAGCAATTGAAGTAATATAACTATATTTCCTAATCACACTGGCAATGTCAGCTAACACCTCATGATGGAAAAAAAATTGATGCAACGAAAACTGGGCACAAAGTAAAAATAGGGAGACATGAGTAAAAACACTAAAGAGCCAAAGTAAATCAGACATAAGATTACAAAGTTAATTCTGCTGTCTTACTATAGGGCATCTAGATGTCTTAGGAACAGAAGAAATTGGTTCTCTGGATCCTGACCCTGTGGCTTTCCTATGAAAATTAACTTTAGTAGAACCAAATTCAATGATTTTTATTAGCCTAGCTGTTCTTACCCATTGCTTAGAAAAAAATTGAAATCCAGCATAACTGATGATAAGCTTTCTGTTCATGATAATATCTATTTCAAAAATTGCTTAAATTTCAAAATAAGAATATATAATGTCCTGTTTTAGAATGTTGCATGGTATAAAACAATGTAAAAATAAAGTCATCAAAACTATATATAGTTCATCAATTGTTTACACTGCCATGCCTTGGAAATTTTTAAATTATGTAGAATGGTTTAATTTTCTTATTGTTATCAGAAAAACAGCATGGTACTTATTATGTCATAGAAATTATACCTCTGAATAATGATGTAAGTTATACACCTTATGATACTGAGTATCATTTTTCTTTCTCTCTTTAGATAATTACCTCTACTAGCTTGAAAATGAAGACATTTGATGTTCCTGTTATCATGCTACAGATTATACAAGCTAAGTGTGAAATATCATATGCAAATATGATTGTGGAGCATTCTTTAATAATGATGTATTCTTCATCTATAAAGCTAACCCATATTTTTAAAAACTATATTTTAAGTACCATCTCATAATCTTGCCATGTTGATTTTATTTACTTTGAGTCATTTAAAAACTTCTAATTCTACGTCTGAGCATCTGTAAGAGATGTAAAAAGATAAAATGAGTTTGAGAAATTTCTAAATTACTTAGGTTTGGCTAGGTTAATGGGAGAAGTTAAAGTTAGCTGAATGTTGATAATTGGCAGAAGCTTATATTATAAAAGGAAAAAAATTAATTTTACGGTTTATAATTGGATCAGAATATTTCTATGATTTGTTGAATTGGGTCAGAATATTTCTATGATTTGTTGGTTTAATCTTGAGAAATATGATCACTGAATGTAAAATAATTTCAAGTATATAGAATTTTCATCATTTGTACCCAAGTAGATAAATCATCTGTATGTTTGCAACAGAAAAAGAAGCTTTGTTGAATAATAAACTGCACACAACATCAGTGATAATGTCACATTTGGTCAATCCAATAAGCTTTTAATTATTGTTTGTTATACTAATTTATTTTTTCAACTCAAAAATACCTAAAACGCTGGATAATAAGTATGTATTTCTATTTAAGAAAGGATCACTGTCTCCAGACGATGCATTAGTTTTAATTAATTCTTTAATTTTGTGGGATGATTAATTAGGATCATTTGGAAGATTCGGTATCATTATCTCAATTTGCATCTTTATCTGAACAGCAGATTAAGAGAAATGTAATTTTAAAACCCTAAGAATATTCTCTGTGGATTTATCCTCTTAGGAGAAGGAGAATAAGAGATGCTATTATAAAACTTTTCCTGATTCAATACCATATATAAATAAGGATTGCTTGTCAGAGTTGTTCCACATATATGTGCAGAGGTCAGCAATTCGTTTTGACTCCCTCCTGCAAATAAGAAGACTAATACAGAGGCCAAGAATACTTTGTGAACATTCATATGTCTCTATATCCATAGAGGTTTATATTCATTATAGTTATATGGATATTTTAGTAGCACATCTGATAACTTAAGGCTAAAAATATGTTTAAAAACTACCTAGAAAAAGAGATATTTAAATACTTTCAAGTCAAACATGTAGTGACTTGAACTACAGTACTTCAAAATAGCATCCATTTCCTATACTATAAGAATAAGTAATTGTTGGAGTTTGAGTCACAGTGACTAAATCACTTCTCAGAGAGGTAAAAACTTAAAAATGTAAAATGTGTAAAAAACATCTATTAATATACATAGGAAAATAGATAACTCCTTAGCAAATATGACTTTGTTATCTGGAGTTAACTGGTCTACATTTTGAAAGTTAGCATAAAAGATTAACATCTTTGTTACTCAGAGTTGTGCGTTACTGGGATATAGTGGATCCCTCTCTCTTTTTTTTTTAAGTCAATTATTTTATTGGGGGAGATAAGTTTCTCAAATGTTGGCCGGTTGAAGGCAAATGAATCTCTTGATATTCTAAAATTTCATAAATTAAAAAACAGTTTAAAGCTGTTTGTATATTTTGGAGATTAATCCCTTGTCAGTTGCTTCATCTGCAAATATTTTCTCCCATTCTGAGGGCTGTCTTTTTGTTTTGTTTATGGTTTCCTTTGCTGTGCAAAACCTTTTAAGTTTAATTAGGTCCCATTTGTTTATTTTTGTTTTTATTTTCATTACTCTAGAAAGTGGATCAAAAAAGACTTTGCTGTGATTTATGTCAAAGAGTGTTCTGCCTATGTTTTCCTCTAAGAGTTTTATAGTATCTGGCCTTACATTTATGTCTTTAATCCATTTTGAGTTTATTTTTGTGTATGGTGAGTTAGGGAGTGTTCTAATTTCATTAGTGTACATGTAGCTGTCCAGTTTTCCCAGCACCACTTATTGAAGAGACTGTGTTTTCTCCATTGTATATCCTTGCCTCTTTTGTCATAGATTAGGTGACCATAGGTGTGTGGGTTTATCTCTGGACTTTCTATCCTGTTCATTGATCTGTATTTCTGTTTTTGTGCCGGTACCACACTGTTTTGATAACTGTAGCTCAATACCAAAAAAACAAACAACACAATCAAAAAATGGGCAGAAGATCTAAATAGACATTTCTCCAAAGAAGACATACAGATGGCTAAAAGCACATGAAAAGATGCTCAACATCACTAATTATTAGAGAAATGCAAATCAAAACTATAATGAGGTGTCACTTCACACAGGCCAGAATGGCCATCAGCAAAAAATCTACAAATAATAAGTGCTGGAGAGGGTGCAGAGAAAAGGGAACCCTCCTGCACTGTTGTTGGGAATGTAAACTGCTACAGCCACTATGAAGAAGTATGGAGGTTCGTTAAAAAACTAATAATAGAGCTACCATATGATCCAGCAATCCCGCTCCTGGGCTTATATCTGAAGAAAACCATAATTCACAAATATACATGCACCCCAGTGTTCATTGCAGCATTATTTACAATAACCAGGACATGGAAGCAACATAAATGTCCATCAACAGAGGAATGGATAAAAACAATGTGGTACATCTTCCACTGTGGTACAGAGGAATATTACTCAGCCACAAAAAAGAATGAAATAATGCCATTTGCAGTAACATGGGTGGACCTAGAGATTGTCATACTGAGTGAGGTAAGTCAGACAGAGAAAGACAAATATCATATGATATGGCTTATATGAGGAATCTAAAAAAAAAGTTACACATGAACTTGTCTACAAAACAGAAATAGAGTGACAGAGGTAGAAAACAAACTTACAGTTACCAGGGGGCAAGGGTAGGCAGGGAGGGATAAATTGGGTGATTGGGATTGACATATACACACTACTTTATGTAAAATAGCTAATAAGTACCTACTGTATAGCACAGGGAACTCTACTCAATACTCTGTAATGGCATATATGGGAAAAGAATCTATAAAAGAGTAGATATATATGAATGTATAACTGATTCACTTTGCTGTACAACTGAAACTAACACAACATTGTAAACCAATTATACTCCAATAAAAATTTAAAAAAAGAAAAAAAAAAACACAACAGTTTAGAGTTGTGACCTAACCTAGCCCGGACAAAGTTATGTTATATTATGCTTTCATTGGTAACTCTGCTCTTCCTTCACTAAGTAAGCACATAGTGAAGTAATAAATTTACCCTTGTGATTAATAGTTCAATGTTTTTTGCTCCCAAGGGAGTTTACACTTCATGAAAGCATGGGTGTGTCTGCTTCACTTATTATTTTATCTTTGACAATTAGCTTATTTCCTATAAAGGGAAAGGAATAGGAAGGGTAGATGCTTAAAATATATTAGTGGAATAGATTAACACAGGAATGAAAATGTGCACTTACTATGATTAAACAGTGAGCAGACTAAGAAAATGTGGAAATGTATGTGGTAGTTGCTTAGTAGACAGCTACGGCAGTCTTCCTACTGCTAGCGTTGTCTCTTCCAATTCACTCTTTCTTGAAACATTAGAGTTTACTTTTGAGTGACAAACTAATTACTCTGAAAACCTGTTTGTTGAGACTCTATATTAAAGACCAAGTTATAAGGTAAGTGAAAAGTTAAATCTCCATAGTCATTCTGGACATTTTCTTTAGATATATCAAAAAAAAAAAAGGGAGAGGCTGCCATTTTATTATTAATTTTTAAAAAAATCTATGTGACTAAAAGGTCAATGTCTTTTGCATTCAGAGGAATTTAAACTTCATGAAAGCGAAGAGGACTATATCTATTTCATTTACCATTTTATTGCCAACCATTAACTCAGTTCCTGTTAAGGCGTAGACTTTCCAGCATTCTTCATTGCCCTCAGGCTAAAGTCTCAACCCTTATGGATTCTGACAAGGCTATTTATGACACTATCCCTAATGTCTCTCCTGCCTGTCTACTTCTCCCTCCATCTCACTTTAGGCCCTGAATCATGCTGTTCACACACAATTGCCTTTTCCTAGACCACCTCACATCCCCAACTCTTTCTGACCTACAGCTAAACGAATTCTAATGCTAATTTAGATATCAATTTCCCAAGATTATTCGGATATGTGATATCAGGGTAATTTTCCTTTCTATTCACTCTCAACCTGTCTCCTCCATCACAGCAAAGTTCCTATTATATTATTATACTTATTATCCTCTTACATATATTAATCATATATCGCCAATCTGCCAAGAACAGCCTCTATTTGTGCTGCATGTTATACTTGAAGCCACACTACCTGACAGGCTTTGCATCCCTGTCTCCCACATCCATATTGCACCCTCAATACTCACCAGAAAGGGGAGGAAATCCACAAGCTATTAGGAAGAAATGTGGACTTTACTGAAGATTTTGGACAGAAGATTTAAGAGGTAATCTCTGTATCTTGGCCTGAAACATTTCATTCCAACATTTTCAAGTAGACCACTATCTCAAGCTTATCTTTCGGGCCACAGATCACAGATCTTCTCTTTCTCTTTGGCACTTTCTCCATTAGTTAAGTATTAAATTTGTTTGTGAATTACTGTAGCTATGACAATAAAGGAAGCATATGAACTTCATTTTTCTCCTTACAAGACAATATAATATATTAAAACAAATAAAAATAATAATTTGATGAAAAGTCCCCCACCTCTTTTTTGGTAGATCTAAAGAAATTGTTCAGAATTATTATGGGGATATAATCTTCATTTACCTCACAATTCAGTCTTTCAGGCAGCATCTCAAGAATCAGGTTTTCAGAGTGCTTTTGAATCTCAAATTATGTAAATAAATGAAGTATATTTTATATTTTAAGATTGAACTTGGAGTTAAATAATGAGATATTTTATGTTGCTTAATTATGAACATATACAAAATCAGCATCCTGATTTAACTGAATAATTTATATATTGAGTGTCCTTTACTTTCTGTTTCACTTTGCCTGAATGCTGAAATCAATGTGTTTTCCAAACGCCTAAGATGAATGATTTGCATGAATAATTATAGGAATAAAGGTTAATACAATTTATTTTTTTTTGTATAGAGTTCATTTACTTTAGCATTGTCCCATAATATTTGTAGGAACAGGAATAATGTCTCCATTCAGTCCTTTTAAATAGTGAGACATTGAATTGGTGTACAAATTAAAGATACTGCTGCATTAAACATTGTCTTAAAAAACCTGACAAAGTTGTAACAAATAAATGAAGTGATTTACACATGAAGATTTCTGTTTCCAATCTGGACCATATCATTGAATCCCAGATTAGCATATGCAAAAGTCATCAAAACATCTACACTTAAATAATTACCAGGCATCTCAAACTTATCTAAACAAAACACTTGCTCTTCCCCAACTACTCTTCCTCAGTCTTGCCCATCTGAGTTGGGGGCAACACCATCATTTCACCTCCATTTCATCAGTCTAGAAATTTTGAAATCATCCATAACTCCTTTCTTCCTTGCTATTATCATGTCCAAATGCATCAGCAAATTGCACTAGCTCTAACTTTGAAATGTGTTTAAACATGAACTACTTCGCACTGCCTCTGGTAGTTAACATTTTGGTTCAAACCACCTATACAGATAGCCTGAATTTTTGCAATATTATTTTACCTTCTCCACCCAACTCCAGATCTTCTCTTACCACAACAGCTAGAGACAATATGTACAAATTTAATTCCAATCATATTACTTTTCTGCTCAAAACCCCCAAGGGCATATCTTCTTTCTCAGCATAAAACCATAGTCCTAATTAAATCAAAGAAGGCCCACAATAATCCACCTCAACTCCACTCCCTTCTTGTTTATCATTTTGCACTCATCTGCTACTCAGTGTTTGCCTTTCTGTGTCCCAGTCACATATACTAGCCTCCGAATACCCAGGCACATGTCAATCTCAGGGCGTTTGAATAGCATGGAGCACTTCCTGTCAGATTCACACAAGATTCACTCTCTCTCACCTCATTAGGTCTTGACCCAAATATCTTATCACTGAGATTTTCCAGAACAACTCTAAACTCCAACTCCCCCTTTGTTATATCCCTTCCATGCTCATTTTCTTTTTCCTCCAGAGTGCTGGTCATCATCTGACATATTATATATTCTATTTATTTGTGTTTTAGAATCTACCTTACCATTACTTGAATGTGTATTTCATCAGCATAGGGATTTTTGAATGTTTGTTAAATGCTTTATCCCCAGTGTCAAGGACACATAAATACTTGTTGAGTGAATGCATTATGGAAGCAGGCTATTTAAATGAGAGAATAAATAATGCATTATTTAAAATATTAATGTTACTTCTCTATAATATTGTGAAGTAGTAAAATTGGCACTACATTACCCATTTTGCAGTTGAGGAAAAGGATATAAAAAGATTCACAGAATTTCCTACATTAGAACCTATGTTTCTCAAATCCTTCAAACTTGTCATATATATTAGATTCCTACTGCTATTATACAAGTTACCACAAACTTAGAATCTTAAAACAACACAAACTTATACTTCTGGAGGTTAGAAGTCCAAAACAGATCCCACTAAGCTAAAATCAGGTGTCGGCAGGACTGCATTTTTTCTTGAGGCTCTAGAAGAGAATCTGTCGTTGACTTTTCCAGCCCTAGAGGCTGCCTGCATCCCTTAGTTTATCTCCTCTGTCGGTATCATCTCAATCTCTGTTTTCATGATCACGTCTCCTCTGACACTCCTATCTCTCTTTTGACACTTGTGATTATATTGGGCCCACATAGATAATTCAGTATAATCTTCCCATTTCGAGGTCCTTAACTTAATCAATTCTATGAAGGCCCTCTTGTCAGGTGAGGTAGCATATGTCTAGTTTCGGGGATTAGGAAGAGGCCTTCTTTGAAGGGCTATTATTCTACCTACCATACCAGAATACTATCAAATTCTCTATATCATATCATAACTGTAATCTTTTAAATTACGTTTATTTTTCCTAGAGGTTTTAAATTCTGTAACTTTGATTTGCAAATTCATTTCAAAAGTTGTTAATCTGCATCTTGTACTGCAAGATTATTTTCTGTTACTAAGCATCTTCTTTTGAGATGTATAATATACTCGATTTCTTGTGTCTTTTCTTTGGGTTATAATTATTTAAATTGATTATACAAATTAATCATTAATTGAAGTAACAGTTTTAGTCAAATGCTGTCTTTCACAACATTTCCCCCATACTGATTTAAATAGGCTTTTATGTAAGTGTTCGAACCTGTTAATATATTTGATTTCCTTCAATGCCTAATATAAACAGTATTTAAGGTTAAAAATAGGAAAGAAGAAATACTTTATTCAAGACAGTTATAGTAACTGGAATTGTCCTCATTAGAATCTGGTCAGTAATAGATGAATGTTTACTATACGTCAAAAATCAATCACTTCTCTATGTCATGATCAGGAGCTTTGGAAAGTCAAAAATTTTATATTCCACCTTTAACATTCATTTTTCCCAAAATAGCCATGGATAAATATGATCATAGATATATTAACATATGTTTGATATATATGAGATATAAATAGCAAAGTAAGTTAACTCTTATTTTGACACTTGTAAACAGAAATACTGTCACCACAGTGAGTAAGCTAGGCTTCAGAGTTTGTGCTCTTAGTGATTCTGTGCAACACTGGTCCTCACAAATAAAGATGACCTTTAAAAAATTGAATTATCAACTTTGAACAGGCACATATTCAAATCAAAAATTACTCCTGTGGTTAAATAAGTATGTAAGGCAAAGTAGAAGACACCTGTACTGAAACTGAAGTAGAGTAGAAGTAGAAGATTTACTCCTAACAATGACTAAACAAGAAATATTGTTGTAAGGCAAATTACAAGCTATTAATTGAAATTGATTTTGGAAGTAATTCAAAATAAAAAAGAAAAAATACAGACTGATACTATATTTATATGAAGTATAAAGTGTATAAAATATTCTAATTATATTCCATATACATAGAACAACTTTTATGAGTAAGATACACAGAAAGGCTGACTTTTATTGACTGTTTTCTGAGTGCTAGACATTGATCTAAATCTTCTATATTAATTCATTAATTCACCTATATTACACTGAACCCTGAAAGCTGCGTATTTCAACCCAAACTTGTGATTACCTATCGATTATAAACAAAAGGGATTGTTAAATATTCACAATACAAATCAGTGATGTAGTCAACTCCACTTCACTCCAATGCACACCTGTTTCATGATATTGCCAACTTCCAAATATTTAAAAGTTGCCCTTGACTCCAGGTATTTCTTATGAGACAGGGGAGAAACTAATCTGCAGATCACTGTGAAATATTTGGAGTTGGATTTGCTGATTGTAACAAATAAAAATAATCAGTTTCAAGATTTTATAAGTGCAGACATAGGCAATTTGTTTTGGTTTAAACAAGCAGCAGCAATATTTCTTTGGAGATAAAGTACATGATCTAAGTTTAAGCACCTAGAAATTTGTTTTTGTGAAAACAATGAAAATAGAAGATTTATTTTTTATTATAACTGTTTTAATATTTTCCTAAACTTACATTCAACTATAGCAGAAGATGATTTATTGCTAGTACATTGAATATAATTGTGCTTATATAATTTCTTGCCAGAATCTAAATCATTCATAATAACAACTTTGAATTTAGGGGACATTAATCAGGATATCAGTTGCTGAGGAAGTGTAAAACAAGGGCCATGATGAAAGAGAGGTGTAAAAAGAAATTTGCTTGGAGACACTCAGTTACAGACATACCATCTCATTTATTTCCATTCAAATATGAGCATAATATTTTGTTGAATTCATGCATTTTTTTCACACACCTGTCTCCTTACCCACTCCAGGTGGCATTTGGCCTTTATTCTCTGAATTTGATTTGAAAATGTTTAAAGAAAGTGTTTCTAATAGTGCCATTAGCACTTTGTTATATAATTTATTATCATACTGTAACCTGGTAATATAACTTATTTAGCTTAAAAAATGATATCACTTATTTAGCTTCCTCCGTTGTGCTCTTATAAATATTCAAAATAACATTAAAATCTGTATCTATATGTTGAAAGAGGCTGCCAGTGGTTCCACCACCATCTATCTTTTTACTTTTAGTAAGGGTATTTTTAACAGGATACACAAATGCCCACTGCAGACTAAAATTTCTAGACTTTAGCACGAAAAGGTGTACCTTCCCTTCTCTTCCCATCTACAGACTGCAACACAACTATTGTGCTGTGTTAACCTCTACCAAGTAAACCCATAACCCATTCAACAGATGAACTGTCTCCCAATATCATCAAACTTCCGTACCTGCCTTTGCCCACCAACACAACTGTCCTATAAGAATGAAACAAATTCTAAATCCTGTTCAAGTTCCTGTGTTTTGTGGTCCCTTATGCAAATAACCTAGCTCATATCCCAACCAATCAATTTAGTAGAAAGATGTAGAAAAATTCTGGACAAAATAATAAGAACAATGTGGCCAATCCTAATAGAACAGGGAGAAAGCTGAGCAAGGACACAGCTATTGCTGCTGGAGTTGGTGACCTCCGATAAGTCCTGGTAAAAATGTCACCAGGGATCCTTTAGAAGATAGATCATATACCAACAGAGTTTTATCTTTCAGCAAAAATTGTTGGATATATGCAAAGTTTTTTTTTTTCCTGTTTCTTGTTACCAGTAGTAAAGTACAGATTGTTTATTAAAAGAACGCTCTACTTTAAAGAGGCAGCCTGAGGGGGAGGGATAAATTGGGAGATTGGGATTGACATATACACACTACTGTATATAAAATAGATAACTAGTGAGAACCTACTGTATAGCACAGGGAACTGTACTCAACACTCTGTAAGGACCTATAAGGAATCTTTAGAATTTAATTCCTTTAGAAAAGGAATCTAAAAAAACAGTGGGTATATGTATATTTATAACTAATTCACTTTGCTGTACAGCAGAAACTAATACAACATTGTAAATCAACTATACTCCAGTAAAAAATTAATTAAAAAAATAAAGAGGCAGACTGAGCAGGAAACAATACTGTATCCCTAATCTTTTCTCCATCTCTTCAGCTAGACTTTGGAAGCCAGTCCAGCTGCAAGTATCGAATTAAAGACCTTTTTTTTCTTTACCACTCCAGCCTATTGCTCCAGATGACCATAATGCAAGGTCAGTGTGTACAGCTGAGTGATGCCCAGCAGTGAAGAGGGCAGGTTAGGGCTGAAATCTAGCTTCAGCTCCGTTCAACATGCAATGAGGTTGGCTGCTCTGAGAGGATGGAGCCCCTTTTACTTCTTAGAAAGGTCCTGTCCACGTACTGAGTCGATGCCTGTGGGAGTGCCTCAGCACAGAGGGGAACGCTCTTTCTCTTCTAGCCATCCAGAGCAGTATGGTGTCTCATCTGTAACTCTCACTTTGAAGCCTGCTTTCGAGTAGTTGTCACTATCAACAGAAAGGGATGGTAGAATTCTGAGGCTAATAAAAATTGTTAATAAAAAACTAGAATATTAGAGATATTCTAATAAAAATATCAGACATGCAACAAGATAAACCGACTATTTAAAAATATGATCTTTGTTGTAGTTACTCACATGTGGAACTTATTAGAATCAAGTTAGCTGGAATTTTACTGTGCATTTTGTGGGAGCCAACAAACCATAACTACTTGGATTGAAAAAGCCTGGGAATGTGCGACTATTAGCAACTCTGGGTTCCAAGCATACCCTGCAAAAATCAGAAGAAAATGTTAAGCAGATTTCAAGGATGTAATTTACCTTTTCCATTGCTATCATCAATGTGGCCACAGAGTAAAATGAACAAAGAATCTCCAAAGAGAACAGAACCCAGAACTGTCATATACACTCATCAATAGGACTTCCTTGAATACCAGGGCAAAGACTTATCATATTCATGCCTCATATGTATTGGCAATTGCTGTGGCATAGAGGCTGTTTGTTTAATATGCTTCCATTTTCTAAATGGGAGTATTATGGTAGTTTTCATGTCCCTATCCTATTTTATACTTTGTATGGGAGAGGATTTGGTTTATTATTTGATATAAAAACCTGCTAGAAATGATTATTTAACATAAAAACATTATGGAATTTTACCTTGGTATAGTAAGCGAAGGGGTCCTTGCATTGTCATTATTGGGTTAAAGATGAGTGTATTTTATTTGTGGAAAGAAGCATCTACATGATCACCCAGCTAAACACTATGTCCTCTGCTTTCATTAGGTGTGTGACTTAACTTTCTGTTTTGGGTAAGGAGATATGAACAGAAATGATGTGGTCAAATTCTAGATCATTTCCTTTAAATGATATGAATTGCCCTAGCTTTTCTGTTTTCTTTTATCTCACTGGCTGGAACTCTTTTTCATAATGTGGACAAAGGCCGATGGCGATGGAAAAGTAGAAGATGAAAGAAGTCTGGTTCCCTAATATGATCAATATACCATAAAAACCCTGGAATATCTGTCTGATGTGTTAGATGAGAGATACATATTTTCCGGCACTGTATCTTGAAGTCTTATAATTCATAAGATTAGATAAGTCAGTAATAAACGATTTTGAAATTTCACTAAACTTGAAACCTTGCATGGAGACGAAATAGGTATTTTGAACAGCAATTGTGGTTTTCTGTTAATCATTTTTGCACTCTGGATCACTTACTGTTGCATAAGATGATTTATGCTTAGCATGTGTCTGGCACACAGCATTCACTCAATAAATGTTTGTTGAGTGAATTCATTTAAAAAATGTCCATCATTATTTATTCATCATTCATTCTTTCCAAAGGCAAGAACTGTGCCTGGAGAAAGTTTTGTAATCTCCATAGGGTTATTAGAATTTTAACACTATTCTAATGCCTTTATCAAAACACAAACATATGAGCCAAATTGCCCTCACAAAGCCAAAATGAAATTAGCATTTGACAGAGCAATTCCAAAATAAATTTCCCCAAACAGGCTCTTTTCTCCCTTGTATGTGCAACACTCTGCTGTTGAGCAAACAGGCTTTGGGGCTGGATAATGAAATCTACGTGATCTGCTTCTCCTTCAGTTTTTTTTTGTTTTTTTTTATTTTTTATTTTTTTATTTTATAAAGCCTTTTAAATTTTATTTATTTATTTATGGCTGTGTTGGGTCTTCGTTTCTGTGCGAGGGCTTTCTCCAGTTGTGGCAAGCGGGGGCCACTCTTCACCGCGGTGCGCGGGCCTCTCACTATCGCGGCCTCTCTTGTTGCGGAGCACAGGCTCCAGACGCGCAGGCTCAGTAGCTGTGGCTCACGGGCCTAGTTGCTCCGTGGCATGTGGGATCTTCCCAGACCAGGGCGCGAACCCGTGTCCCCTGCATTGGTAGGCGGATTCTCAACCACTGCGCCACCAGGGAAGCCCCTCTCCTTCAGCTTTAAGCGTCATTTCGCTCAGAGCTAGGTTTTGGGACTCAGGTTTACTAGCTTCTCATTAACTACATTCACTTTGTAGCTTTTTACATACAGTGCCTCTCCGAAGTAGAAGTGACGGTGCGCAAGAACAAAGGGATGTTGTCCTCTCACAGAGATGAGCTATGTGATGTCTAGTAATCAAGGTAGGAACGGATTTCACACACTAAGCATCCGTTGACTCTTGTCATCTTACCCTATTTTATGGTATATTATGTGATCTTATAGGAACTCTGGATTATATTTTAAGCCATTCCAAAAATACTATAGAGTAGGTAGAAATGAAATAGTTAATAAATAAATATTGTTCTCATTTTCCTTTTATATTTATGTTTCAATTTGATTCGTTTAAAAAACAACTGATTGAAATATATTGTTAGTCCTACTTCAATGTGAACTGTATAGTATACTGGCAAGAAAAAAAGATGACAGGTTAAAAAATGAAATCAAAACTAAAGGATAAAAACATATTAAAGGTGATAAATGCATAAATACAGAAGTTCCCGCATGTAGGCTATCATTATGTTTTGGTTAGTCTTTATTTAACTGTATTCTATATACATCATATTTACAGATCTCTCTTTTTTTCATTTATTTTCCTCTCAGTGCTTCACTGAAGATAATTTCCATTGAACTCTTTCAATTCACTGATCCTTTTCTCTGCTGAGTACACTGTTTACTCCCTATGAGTGCCCATTCCTTTATTAACAGATAGAAGGTGTGGGAAGTCACCTCAATGTGATGCAAAAATGGCTCTTTGAGGGATAGGTGGCAGCTACACTTAGTTCACTTTTGCAAATGTCCCGGAAGCGTGACTTGATGTGTCAGTGTTACAGACCCCTCCTTACAGTGGGATGTTGCCTCCTAAGTACATAAGACTGAGAGATTTCACACTGCCTTTCAAATCCAGTGCCTCCCTCTCACCCTCCCCACGCCCTCCGCACTATCCCATAGATATAAACTTCACAGGGCCTCACAGATCTTTATCACTTCTTCCAGAAATTTCTATCTTTTGGAGATTTAGAGCTTAGCTCGTTAGATTTTCACCACATGCTGTTTCATAACCTGGCAAATGTCTAGAGTGAAAGACCTGTCTTAAATATGTTGAAGGTTTCCCTCTGTATGTTTTGTCTCCTATGTATTGCCTAACAGCAGGGGCCAGCACTGGGGCCATTCCTCAACAGTCCTCCCAGAAGTAGTAAATCTGAGTTCACATTTTCATAGTGAATACAGTTTACCACTTGCACCACACAGATCTACTTTCTAGACAGTGTTATAGAATAGCTCCCCCATAGTGGCTGGGGGCTTCTCTTTCTGACGTGAAATTTAGAAGAGGGAGGTTAATAGGATACACTATAGATTCTGTTTCTGCAGATGATCTTCAGGTTGCAACAGGTACTCGTCCTCCCCCGCCTCATCTATTCATTCTAAATTCTCCTCAACTCAGCTATCCCTTCAGCTATCACTTTGGTAGTTTTTGGTGACTGACTCATTAGTAGGATCCAAGCCATTATTACAGAGGGATCTAAGTCTTTGGCAGTTATATTCTTTTCAGGATCCGGTTGTTGTTCCAGTCTATTCACAATTAGATTACATCAATGAAGAACGCAGAGGCACCAGTTGTCACATGGGTTCAGTACATATTCCTCCTTGCCCTCATTGCTTGATGGCAACTCAACCACTGTCTGCTGATTAGGGTCATTTGTCCCTGACTGCATAGCAATTCCTACTCAAGCTGGCCACAAGAAGTCCAAAATATCCCGGAAACAGTCAGAGTTTATAGTTTATTGAGATCCTTCCCATGTTCCTTGACAAAAATGGGTCTCCCTTTGGTGACCAAAAGCTCCAATCCCACACAGCCCAGAATCACAGGGACACGAAGCACAAAATCTCTAGCAATAAGTGGGGTAACTGGGTGACTCCTGCATTCACACTCTTTGATCCCAGACACATATACATATTCTTCCTGTTAGAGACACAGTACAAAGTCTGATTTAATGCATATACTGTATCCTAAAAGGATCTTTCCTCTCTGGAATTTAAATTCTTATCGTTTTCCTTGCTTCCACAGTTATCTGATATTCCTAAATTATATCTTTTAGTATTATTAAATTGTTTAATGGTTGTAATGACTTTTGGTTACCTTTTACATTCAGAAATAGAAATTGCTCCAGTCATAACCATTCATATATGGTTATGAAACAGGAGGGAAGGGGGCAGGGCACAACCTTTAAAAGAATGACATAGCCATAGAATATGACAAAAACTGGTTAGAACCAACTAGATCCAATATGGCAGAAGATTCTACTTCCAGTGGACCTTGACCCTCATTATATGCTCATTATAATACATTAGCATCTAAATGACACACCCACCAGCACCATGACTCTTCTGAGGCTAACCATAAAAAGCCAAAAAGTGGGTGGTGGCCCAATTCCTGGAAATTCCTGCCCCTTCCCTGAAATGGTTGGACTAATCTTCCCATCGTTAGCCTATGAAATTAACCAGCTTATAAAAACTAACCATGCCATGTTTTGGGGCCTCTTGACTTCTGAGATGGCCCACACTCTGTCTAGGGACTGTGTTTCTCTCTGAATAAATCCACTTCTTACCCATCACTTTGTCTCTCACTGAATTCTTTCTGCAAAGAGACATAAAAATCCTGAGCTTCATTAAGTCCTGAGACCAGGTGTGTGATCTCATTTAAAAGACCATTGGTTCAAGTCCCAATCTGAGGTGCACGGTTTCAGTTAGAGTCTGGAAAAGACAAACCAAGTTATTAACGTGTAAACCTTTGGTTAGAGCTAAAATTGGAGGAGCTGATGCTTATATCATACTTTTTTAAAAAACATGCTTGTATTGTTTGGAAGTTTTATATTTATCATGAATTCATGCCCTTTTTTTTTTTTTTTTTTTCAAATTTAAAGTAAACCCATAGTTTACAGCAAGAAGTTTGCTGCATTTATTTCTTTTTATTTTATTTTATTTTTTTAAGAAATGACAACTCACTAGGTGTGCAAGATATTTCCTCAGCCTGCCTTTAAGAGAGATTGCAAGGTCACAAATACACAAATAGCTTGAGACCCCAAAAAGCATTAAACATTCTATAAAAAGTGAGTTTAGGTATATCATTTCAGGCACACTGAAAATCATATGTGAAGGCACCAAGACAGGAAAGAATTTAATTCTTTTCAAGAACTGAAAAAAAAAAAAAAAGATAAAAAAAGAGCTTCTGTAAATAATACAAACAAAGCAAAAGAGAGTGTTCTAAGATAAGATTGAAAGGTGGGCCATGGTTAGTTTGTAGAAGGGACTTTATAACATGGTAATTCATTTGATATTTTTCCTTAGTTATTGGAGAGTTGTGGTAGTGAATGAAAAACCAGAGCTTTTAGAATTCACCGTGTCCAAGAGTATTAACTTATGAAACTTTCATTGCAAGTTACATCCCTGGTATACATTAACCATGTGATGCAGAGCTAGGCAGTGCCTTCATATCTAAAACTTTTATACTGTACTTTTTAAAGCTTTAATTTTGAGGAAAGGAAAAGGACATTTGTCTGAGTATGAATTCTAAGTTGTATATATTTCTTGTCATTCTAAAAAAGTGAATTTGTAAAGCAAAATTTTGCTAATGTTAAACTTTAAAATTTAATATACCAGGTTATTAAAATACTGCCACTAACTAGTTCATGGACTTTAAAAGTAAAATATGTCTGACTGTTAAAAGTATATGAAGAAAATTTAATTTTTGTGTAATTGGAATTAAAAGAAAATCTTAAAATCTTAAAATGAAAATAAAATAATACTTTTCAACAAACAGCTTAGTGATTAATGTAACAGGAACTAGATATGTGTTTGTTAGATATAAAGCATATGTAAGCCAAATTATGAAATAAAGCGATTCAAGAATTCAAATAGAATGGAAAACAAACAAACAAACAAAAAACTCATGCTTTAATCTCCAGAACCTGTGAATATATTACTTACATGGCAAAAGGGACTTTACAGTTAGCTAAATTAAGAATCTTGGGTTGGGGAGATTATTCTAGATTTTCTGGGTGGGTCCAATGTAATCAGTGTCTTCTTAAGAAATAGGTAAGGGCATCAAATTTACAGAGAATATATGTAATGAAGGAAGCAGAGTTGGAGTGATGCACTTTGAACAGAGTAAGGGGCCATGAGCCAAGGAGTGTGGGCGACATCTAGATGCTGGAAAACTCAAGGGGACAGATTCTCCCCTGGAGCCTCTGGAAGGTACTCATGTCTGTTAACACCTTGATTTTGGTCCAGTGAGACCCATTTTAGATTTCTGAGCCCCAGAACTATAAAATAATACATTTTCATTATTTTTGTTGTTTTAAGCCACAAAGTTTGTGATAGTTTGTTTTGGCTGCAGTAGGGAATTAATACAGCATCGTTTCTGCTTATTCATTCCTATGATCATATTGCCTTGCTTAACCCTGCAGTTTCAGAGACATGTTACCCTCTGTGGGGAGGGGAATGACATAGTAGTGAAGGAGATGAAGTAGTCTGGCTAGCTGCTTCACAAGGAGGGTAACGGCTGCCCTGTGATTATTGACTCACTGATTTCTGACAGGGAGAAGATTGCAGTGGTTATGTCAAGATGGTTGTCTCTTTCCCATATTGTCCTGATCGTTGATCAATTTTCCGGGTTTTCTGTCCTGAAACTGTACTTCTCTTTGGGATGTTCTTGACTGTGAAGGGGCAAACAAGCATCAACACCTTTCATGACTCAACACAAAAACTGTCAGGCTAATCTCTTTCATGACTGTACAGCAATTATGTAACCAAATTTAACAATACCAGAGCAATGGAAACTTTGATGGAAAACAGACAAAATCTGAACACAAGTAACCATATTCTGAGAAGAATGATTTAAGTACAAATGTTCTCTTTAGTTAGATCACTGTATAGTAAGAAATCTATGTTAGTCTAGTCTACCAGACAGAATCAACACAGCCATGGGGGGAGAGGGTGACAGATCAACCTGCCCAATAGATTCAAGCTTTTAAAACAAAGTAATCATGGTACAGTATGCAGTTTCAGTAAAAATAAAATAAAAATAAAACATCGAAAGAGCATTTACCTTTGAATAGAAATGTAAATAATAAGATTTAGTTTGAAAATTCTGAACATAGATATAAGCCCAGTACTTGCATAATTTATTCTAAGGCAAAAATTAAACAAAACAAAACAAACAAAAAAGACTGCTGAATTTAAAAATGAAAGCCTGATTGCATTATTTCTTTATAAGCTCTATTATCCCGTTATTCCAGGAGCTGATAAAAGCAGTGAAATTTGATCCTAGTTCTTCAAAATGAGGTTTTGAGCAAACACTAAAGCCCTGAAAGCCAGATTAGTTTATAATACATTCAACTCATCACAATAGTTCCTAACACGAGGCTGACTTAAGCTCAAGGTCAAGCAAAGAACTTGGGAAGAAACCAGACTGGTGACAATCTTCTTTGTGTCTCCCTGTGACAGGAAAAGAATTTGAAATCTTTTCCTGTCTTTCCTTTTCTTCAAGCAGACCTTCTTTAAGGCTGAAATATGTAGAAGTGTGGCATAAATGTAATGCCAAACATTATAAGCAGCCTTAATTACAGTGTGATTATGTAAATAATTATACATTGCTTTGTTTATTTATAAATATTTCATCCCTACCCTAAACACAACTTATATTTTTATTCATAGCTGGTTCACCAAGCATGACCTCCACTCACATCTTGAATAAGTGTAGAAGAAAACCTTAGAAAGCAAAATGCTGTTTGGTGAAGTTATTGTATCTACTTAATGATAAACACATTTCTTATATGACATATATAGCATCATTTAAGAAATTCTTCTTTGTATTCAAATGCTCTATGCTATATACATTGGTATAAAATTAATTAAACCAAAAGCAGCATGTAAGTCACGTATTGTTATTTTAAAACATGAAACATACATTGTGATATCTGAGAAGGACAAATATTTGAAGCGATAGATGGCAGTATTGTTGCATATTTTTATGTGCGTTCTAAAGCTTTTGTTCATTTTACCCCTCACCCAACAGCTTTCATTACTTTCTAAAGTTTTAAAGGTCAATATATGAAGACATTAGAAGTCTTAATTTGAAGACTTTTTTTTTTTACCTAGGCAACTTTGATTTGCATTTCCTCTCTGTGTAAAAGACAGTACCCAGAGAACCACAGAAGTGGGAATAAAAGGTTTCCATTCTTTTACATCTGGTTTGCACAGCTAACCCACAAGCCCAAGGGACTGTGAAGGTGGCACAGTGAGCTGCTATGGATTGGTCTATCTTATCCTTCCTCAGTTTATTGAGTTCCCAGTGTAATTTCAAAACATACATTTTATAATATTTATTTAGCTTCAAAATCTCTTTGATTTCAACATATTTTTTTGATGCTGGGGTTAAATGATGCTCATCTGTTTTCACATAACTTGTTATCTGATGATCTCGTAGGCATTTTTAAAGATCATTTTTCAATGAATGACTAGATCTTATAAGGGAGAGAAAAGTAAACTGTTCATCTTTTAAACAGCACTAAAGAAATGTATAGGAAAACTGTAATGATGAAGTAAGCTATATATTTGGAAGAAGGGAACAAAAGGGAAAATGAGTAGTGGGTCCAGTTAAAATTGTTTTCTAAAATTTCAGCACGTAAGTTGAACTACAGGACCAAATATACTGAGTTTAAGCTTTTGCTGCATCAGGAATAGTGTTTGATATCCAAGGAGGGAAAGGATATTTCTTGCTGCATCCAGTGAATTTGTGTTGGATATTTCTTTCAAGTGTACTGGTTCTCAAAAAAACAAAGAAAAAAAAAAGCCTCAAAAGCTGTACTCTGTTTCCTTTTTTTTTTTTTTCCCATAAAAAGATCAGGTATCAATCGAAGTTAATAGCTAAAGTAAGAAAGTACTCATTTAATCTCATCAATTTTTTGTGAGGGTTTTCAGCTCTAAGAATGCAGTTTTAAATTTTATTTATTTATTTATTTATGGCTGTGTTGGGTCTTCGTTTCTGTGCGAGGGCTTTCTCTAGTTGCTGCGAGCGGTGGCCACTCTTCATCGTGGTGCACGGGCCTCTCACTATCGCGGCTTCTCTTGTTGCGGAGCACAGGCTCCAGACGCGCAGGCTCAGTAGTTGTGGCTCACGGGCCTAGTTGCTCTGCGGCATGAGGGATCTTCCCAGACCAGGGCTCGAACCCGTATCTCCTGCATCGGCAGGCAGATTCTCAACCACTGCGCCACCAGGGAAGCCCAGAATGCAGTTTTCAAGTGTCACACTTAACTGATGTGCTATCGGTGTTTCTTTTTTGTATCTTCAAAATAAGTTGGTGGTATTCTGTAATTCACCACAATAGCAATTAATGTGGGAGCAACCTGAGCGTCTTTGTACACTTTATAACATGATCACAACTCTATAGTTTTTCTTTCGAAATACCTAAATGTGGTCAGAAGACACAACATGATTAGAATCAAATTTTTTTTTTTTAATTTATTTATGGCTGTGTTGGGTCTTCGTTTCTGTGCAAGGGCTTTCTCTAGTTGTGGCAAGCAGGGGCCACTCTTCATCACGATGCGCGGGCCTCTCACTATCGTGGCCTCTCTTGTTGCGGAGCACAGTCTCCAGACGCGCAGGCTCAGTAATTGTGGCTCACGGGCCTAGTTGTTCCGTGGCATGTGGGATCTTCCCAGA
Source organism: Balaenoptera musculus (assembly GCF_009873245.2). Classification (NCBI taxonomy): domain Eukaryota; kingdom Metazoa; phylum Chordata; class Mammalia; order Artiodactyla; family Balaenopteridae; genus Balaenoptera; species Balaenoptera musculus. The sequence continues at coordinate 125,125,197 of NC_045788.1, read as the reverse complement.
CCAGGGCTCGAACCCGTGTCCCCTGCATTGGCAGGCAGATTCTCAACCACTGCACCACCAGGGAAGCCCAATGATTGATCATTTTTTAAGTGTTTAAGCAGACCTTCACTAACAGCATTTATTTAAGTAATTTATTTAATATGGTTATAGAGGCCAGACACCAGGATAAGTAAAAAGAATTAAGTACCCAAATCATATCACCTTGCTGCAAATTATATTACCTTTCTTTAGTTCTATGCCTTATAGTTTGAGACTTCCTTGATTTAATGGTTATCAAGAGTCTCTTTTGGTGCCATTAATAGATTAATCAGCATTAAATTTGCCCTAACAGTTCTTTGACTTGAATGAATAATTTTCATTTTTTCTTTGGATCATTTCCATTAAACACTACATTTGGATTTAGAATAATGTATTTTTCTTCTTTTCTGAAACCTATGGCACTCTTTTATTTTTAAGAATTTGTTTTTTGAAAAGATGTTTTATTCATAATTGTTCTTCTTTCCTATAAAACAAGTGTTACAATAATTGATCTATCAAATCTTGAGGGAGGGCTGGTTGAATTGATACTAAGTCAATGAAAGCTCTTAAAAATGAATGAGTTCTGAGAATGAGTATTCCAGATTTTCCATCAGTAAAGTTCAGTTTAATTCCTGGTTGGAAAAATTTCCCAGGTTGTAGCACAGGGAGAGAGCACACACGTGGAGAATTCTGTTCTCACTGAGTTATGGTGATTAAACTGTCTTCTGGGGACGCCAAGGCAGCTAGATTTCCAAGGCAGACTATCAGAGACTATTGGTTCTAGTAGAGATTTGAATGCAGGTAATCTGCCTTAAATCCATGTTCTTAGCCAATACATTATGCTGCCTCTCAAAATAATTGCATCTTGCATTTAATAAATATTATTAAAATGTTTTAAAAAATCACTGTCACTTGTTACTCTTCCATACAGAGCAATTATCATAGCAATATTATTCTTTAGAGAGCAATCTAAATTTATACAATAAACAAGATTAAAAATAGCTTTATACCTAGGTAGTTACCTTCTCATTTCCATTCAGTCAGTCCTGCATTGAAGGTTACCGGAGAATATAGAATTTTGAATCACACTGAAGCTTTCATAAACCAGTAGTTAAAATGACAGACAGATGGTCCATACAACCAGTCAATCACAAGAGGAAAAATGGTACCAATTGGATTAGCAGTAGAAAGACTAATTCATTTTTGTCCTTAAGGTTTAGAAGACAAATAGATGTTTCAGCTCTGCAAGAGAGCACAAGAGATCCAAAAGCATTATTTGTGCAAGGTGGTTTTTAGAATCTGTTCCATTCGTCACCGGAGCTAGTGCTTGAGGCTTGGAAAATTTGAGTTATGGTTCGGGCTCAAGTTCAGTGGCCCCATGTTCAGAGCAATACCTTAGGTTTAAAGGTGATTGACATCCCCTAAAACACTGAACCACAAGAGCTACCCCAAATGATCAATTTTTTAATTTGCAGGGAGGAGTTAGGATTGGCTAATCTGAAGAAACGAGGGAAAAAAATGAAATTCTACAAATTATTTCCCCCAAAGCAGATGTTAACAATATTATTGCATATAAATAATACTAATCCCTATAAACTTTTCTTTTATGTATAATTATACATTAATCTGGAAGGCGAGGCAAGTCTTTGTCTTTGATGCTATTGAGTTTCTGAGGGGAAACTTTCTCAGAAAATATTTTTGAAACCTAAAAAAAAGGAAAAAGAAAAAAAGGCAAGATTCCTGCAACTATAGACTTTCTATAAGCATCAGCAATTAAGAAAGAATAACTTCAAAGGCATGGTGTCTGCAGGATTGATAGAAAATGTTAGGTATGTACCATATGTGTTATAACACATTCACAGCATAAAAGCCTAGAGACACAGAGCATGTTTGATGTTGTCAGTGCTTAAATATCTACAGTAATTAAAAAATAAATAGATGACCTTAGTAGGACCAACATGTATAACACCAATACTGACTATATATGGACCAATCTGATTATGAATACTAGCTGCCAATATATGTATAAAATAGCTTCAGCATTCAAACTATTTTCAAATCAAATTATTTTGTTTATCTAAGCAATAAACCAAATAAAGTGAATTCATTGATAAGTAAAAAATATATGCCAGCATAATAACACATAACAAGCACAGTTCTAGGCACTGGGAATATAACATTTCTGATCTCATTTTGTACCTTACATTTAAGTGGGAGAGACAGAGCATAAATAAAATCAGACTATGCTCAGTGCCATAGGGTGGACCCTTAGGTAGCGTGTTGCAGGGAGGTCTCTCTGAAGAGGTGAGTGTGGCTCTATGATGAGAAAGAATGTTCTCACAAAGGGTGGTGTGGAGAGCACGGCAAGGAGCATCAAAGCCCTGAGGTCAGGGGGAGGGAAGGACATGCATTGGAGAAAGAACTAGGAGATCTGTATCAGGAAGCCGAGTGAAAAGCATGAACATGAGTGAAGAATGGTAAGGAAAACAAACAAGTAAAACTAGAGAGGTAGTTAGGAGTCAGATCATAAAAGATTGTGACACGCATGTATTTCTACATCACAGAATGCTTAAACAGAATTTCTTAGAGCATTATGGTGACCCCTGAGGACCACTATGGAATCCTATATATAACTATATTGATAAACTGTATATAAATGGTATTCTTGGAACTGTAGTTTCATGAGTAATTTTAGGGCACGATGTATTAGCCTCCTAGACTTATTTAGTATTAGTAGTTGAACATATAATATGAGCTTGGTTACACTGGAGCTTTGAGGGTGTTGATATTTAAGACTGTTCCAGTAGCTAGAATGTACCAATGTGACCAGTTCACTATGATAGGCTCCCAACAGTAGTAGACTTTGGGCTTACTCCCTGGAACCGGGCACTGGGGTACTTTACGTACATGCCTTTGGTATGTGAAATCTGTATGGAGCACACCCAGAGGGACCCAAAAATGGATGGACAAAGAAACATATTCCATTTATGCCATTTGTGTACTGTATTCTTTGCCTACACAGTTGCTCCATGAGTATATACAATGTATAACCTATAAGTCTTTCTGAAAACACTCAAGTTAAATAATGCCTAATTAACACAGTTCCTTACAGTTTTTTTTAAAAAAGTCAGTAAACTATTTTGTGTCTGATACTTTTGGAAGGTTATTGGTAATAGCTTTTTCAATAATTTGATCTTTGTAAATTCAGATATTTTGTCTATCATTATTTTATAAGTAAACTACGGCCTAGCCTCGTGAATGTAGTACTTCAGTAGTAGTTTGAAATTTTTCTAATCCTGAATCCTTTCTTCAAAAGGATGCTTAGACAAGGTAGAAGTATAAAACACATAAAGCAAGGCTGTTTTGGATAAAGGAGAATAAGAGGAACAGAATCCTATTCACTATATTTGAATAATAGAAATTAATGATTATTTTCCCATCAATGTTCATTACTGTGAGTTTAGCTTTTAATATATATGAAACATTTTGGAAATTTTAGAAACAGACATAAGTCCCATCCATATTGGCTCTGAATCATCCTCAAATGTTTAAGTCCTAGCATTATATAGTGCACATAATAAAGTACCAACATTTTTTTGAACAATGAGGGAATGTTTTAGGAACTGGCAATGTTTTTGGAATAAAGATTTTTTTTCCCCAAATACATGTTTAATTATGCTGTTGATCTATTGTTTTAAAAGAATGCCATAGGAATACTATTAAGGGCGCTGCACAGTGGAACATAGCACATGATGTAATAAAAGACATTCTTCTGTGAAATTTTATTTGGTCTTAATATACGAGTGATCAACACTATTGTTTTAGTCTGTCAGGGCTGCCATAACAAAATACCAGAGACTGGGTGGCTTAAACAACAGAAATTTATTTTCTCACACTTCTGGAGGCTGAAAGTCCAACCAAGATCAAGGTGTTGGCAGCTTTAGTTTCTCATGAGGCCTCTCTTCCTGGCTTGAACATGGCCACCTTCTCATTTTATCCTCACACAGCCTTTCCTCTGTGTGTATTCTTGGTATCGCTTCCTTTTTTCATAATGCCAGCCTACTGGATTGGGGCCCAAAGCAGTCCTATTGGATTGGGGCCCACACATATAAGCTCATTTAACCTTGTATACCTCCTTAAAAGTTCTCTCTCAAATACAGTCACACTGGGGGCTAGAACTTGATGACAAATTAAAATTAGAATGGAGTAAACAGAATTCAGGCATACAAAAATGGGATTGGGTAGCCACTGAGAATCTGGTCTCAGACATATCCATGCACCTCTGAAAACTTGAGTTCTTTTCTGAACTGTACCAAACCCAAGGACACCACCAGCTATATTTAGAACAACATTGACCAGCAGAGCCTATGGTCTCAAGGTCCCCCCTTGTAACTATGTTCAGACTCAAACCAATCTTTGCTTAACCAACACCCTTACTTCTTGGCAGCTCCAGTTAAAATTCTTGAAAAATAACTTATGTTTCTCACTGTGGCTTTGCAGTTTTTGCCTTTATAAACTTCCTCCATTTTTTTAGTCCGGTGGAACATAATTCAAGTGCTTCTCAAATCTGTGTCTTCTGGGCTACAGTCCTAATAAACCCCAAATAAACACCTCTTTATTTCAATCAGATCTTCATTTCTTAAATTTTGCTTCAACAGGTAAATTTGGGAGGAATAGAATTTGGTCCACAGAAATCATAGTGCATGAGTGATCATCACCAGGATCTTGTTTTGGAAGAGTAATTTGTATTCATAATATAAATCTCTAATGTTAAATCCACACCCTTTGTTCAGTGTTTTGTGATTAAGAAGATTAGGGGATCATTTGTTGATTATGATCCTGAATTATTGAAAGTAAACACCTCAAAGTTATTGTTATTTTATTTTATTTAAATATTTTCACCACTTTTTCATGAGATGAAGACAATAGCCAATTTCAAATTTACAAAATTTAACATTTTATTATTATTTATAGTAACAACTCTCATGATTTTTAATGCTAATTACATACCTGTTCTATTTTTTAAAAGAATGCAAGTTAATATTTGATGACTTTTTATTATTTCAGTTCAGCAATTAATAATCCATTCATTATACAAAAAGGAAAAAATTTCTTTTCCCCAGTCTCTTTGCAATGCTTATCATAACGTGTTTGGATAGTTTGGCTCATTCCTTCTAAAACAGAGATTGCTTTCCAATACATAACAAAGGAAAATTAAAAGTCAGTATTTGGTGTGGATTTAAAAACAATTATCCATGTATTTACTCTAGAAATAGGCAAAACCCTGTGTGTTCATTTTGTTTAAACTTTCCATATAATGATCCTAGATTCAAGTAAAAGTCTACACCCTTAAAATTAATATCATAGTAAAATTTGAACATACAAAAGAAACAATTTAGATATTATGATTTTGTTATGTTACAAAACATTTTGCCTGCTTTAAAAAATAAAGCTACAAAATGTATTTAATACTGTCGAATGATAATGCTCCTGTTTCTCTCTTGCTCACTACTCAAGGGGTATTTCCATATTCTCAATACTACTTGACTGCTGGTCACCAAATATGTAGGTTTTCCACACAACAAACAATCCTCCAACACCAGCTGGGTTTCCTGAAATTTAATTCAATTCTGACACTGACCAGAGTTGCCACAGATCCCACAGGTTAAGGACTCAGTCTCACAAGATTGGCCTCACTTCAGAAGCCTATGGCAAGTAATAGGCCCCCAGGTTAACCATACATTCTTTCTGACTTGGCTACAAACTGGAGGTTCCTGCAACCATCTCCTTGGATCCATCGTTCGCTAGAGAAGCTCACAGAACTTGGTAAACACTTACTTATGTTTATCAGTTTATTACAAAGCAAAGGCTATGACAAAAGGTACAGGTGGACACTCAGATGAAGGGGTACATAGGGAGAGGTCTGAAAGTATCTTGAGTGCAGAAACTTCTGTCTCCATGGAATTGGTGTGCGCCACCCTCCCGGCACATAGATGTGTTCACTGACGTAAATGCTCTCTGGACTCTGTACTATTGAGATTTTTATGGAGCCCTAATTACATAGGCACAATAAGTTATTAACTCCATTTGTAGCTTATCTCTCCTCTCTGGAGAATGAGGGGTGGGGCTGCAAGTTCCAAGTGTCTAATCATGGCTTGGTCTTTCTGGTAACCAGCCCCCATGCAGGAGCCTAATGAGTTGCCTTATTAGAACAAAAGATGTTCCTATCACACAGGGAATTCCAAAGGATTTAGGAGCTCTGTATCAGACATTCCTATCACTCAGGAAATTACAAAGGTCTTAGGAGATCTGTATCAGAGACTGGGGTCAAAAACTAAACAAAAGATTAGAACAAAAGATCTCTTAGCACCCTTAATTACAAGGGTTTTAGGATCTTTGTGTCATGAACTACTAGGTTTGGATATATATATATGTATATATATATATAATTTCAAAAATATTCATTTAAATTATCACTCATTTTATTTAAATGTAAGTATTATGTCAAGCATGTACATCTAAAAATTTAATGCACTTAAGGCAAGCAACCAAAAGTACAATAATTATCATAAACCATGAAGAAAGATAATTTGATGATTTGATTTTTTGAGGCTATTTTGAGTCATACTTGTCTATCTATCTATCTATCTGTCTATCTAACTAGCTATCCATCTATCAGACTTTATAACTGTAAGGCATGACAATAGAGTTTGACAGAATCACCCATAATAATATGGTTGATATTAGAAGTGTATGAGATAGTCATTATAGCATCCCTTTTATAGGGTATCTCCCTTCCTCCCTGTATTGGTTTTCTATTGCTGCTGGGACAAATCACTGTGAACTTAGTGACTTAAAAACAAACAAAACTGTTGTATTAGATTCTGTAGGTCAGAAATCCAACATGGGTCTCAGTAGTGTCAGGAGGGCTGCATTCCTTTCTGGTGCTCTAGATAGAATTTTTTTCTTGCCTTTTCCTGCTTTTAGAGGCCTCCGTCTTCTTCTTGCACATAGCTGCTTGCATACCAGAACCAGTAGTGGGGCATGACATTCTTCTCATGCTGCCTTCTCTCTATGACCACAGCTGAGAAAGGTCCTCCAGTATTAAGGACTCCTGTGATTAGATTGTGCCCTGCTCAGATAATCCAGTATAATCTACCCATCATTCTCATCTTAATTTAATTGCTATTCTGTCTGCTGACAGTTGATGATGATCTATCCAATTATGAATACCTGATTTAATTTGGATCAGGGAATGCCTCCATGGAACTTTGCTTTGGGATTGGGTGCAGGTCATTCTCTTTCATGGTGTCTAAAGCTATGAATTTTAAAATTATGAAACTGTTAGCTGACATGTTTCTTGCCATATGGAGGAAATATGCCAGTAGAGAGAATCAAACACAGAGGGAGATTAAGAGACAAGAGCCAGAGACAAAGTGAGACTGATATTATTTACATCTTCATAAGACCCCTGAGGTCCAGCTCTATCTCTGTCCTTTCTACACCTGAGTAGTTCAATTCCACCTTGAATTCTAGGAACTAAAATTATTTACTTATTCTTTTTTAAATTAAGTCAATTTGGGTTTCTGTTCTTATATTCAAAAGTCCAAACTAATATGCAATAAATTGGACTTACATAGAGATTTAGACGGAAAACTAATTCTTAGCCAAATTACACTCACATTGATTTTATTTATATTGTAAGTTAAATAATTAGGTCCACTTCCTTATTGCCTCAACCAGTGTTATTTCTTAATCACTCTGAAGTTCTTTTGATCAATACTCTCCAAATTAAAAAAGAAATCTACCTTACTTGTAAACCTTTGTCAAAAATACATCTTAAATTCCAGAAATTAGTTACTCCAAATTTTCACATATTTTCTCTTCTTTGTTTACTCTCTCAAAATCTAGACATTCAATTCTTTAAGCAACTACCTTGTTTTAATCAGAGATAATTGTTTTTTACAGCTTTACACAGATTTTAGCCCAAGAAAACAGATACTTACACATAGAATCAACAGGTATCCTCACAGATTTTGCAAAGCCAGAAAATATAGCTGAGTGGAAAAGCAGAAGCAGAAATCACTTCCTCTTTTTGATGGGGCCACCCTTCTCTCTAATCTTTGCTTTTTTTCCTCTACATCTCCTTCATGCTCTCTCTGCAAAATAGCTCCCTTTGTTCACTTGTGGATTCTCTTTTCCCAAAGTTTTGCTCACATATAGATCTGACTGGTCAAGACAACTCTAGTATCATCTCTATACAATATTTTGCTTCAAGTGGTCACATCATATGATGTAGTGGCAAAGCCCCAATGCACATTCCCAGGAAAGAGTCATTGCCTGGCACACCTTAAATTACGTGTCCTTCTCTAGCCAACTGGCTATGCTTCAGATTTAGGTGATGAGAAGGCTTTCCTTTCCTTGAGCTTTGGGATAGAGTGTCTGCTCTACAAATCCGGATGTATGCTTCATTACTACTTTGCAGTGTTAATTTATCTTTTAAATATAAACATTTCCAGTTTAATGTTTTAGTTTCTCTCTGGTAGTCACCATGTCTTACATGTCCATGTAAACCTTCCAAGAAAACCAGGAAGAAATAGAAAATATGAACAGACCAATTACAAGTACTGAAATCGAAACTGTGATTAAAAATCTTCCAACAAACAAAAGTCCAGGACCAGATGGATTCACAGGTGAATTCTATCAAATATTTAGAGAAGAGTTAAAGCCTTCCCTTCTGAAATTCTTCCCAAAAATTGCAGAGGAAAGCTTATTCTGCGAAGCCACCATTACCCTGATACCAGAACCAAAGCTATCACAGAAAAAGAAAATTACAGGCCAATATCACTGATGAACACAGACAAAAATTTCCTCAACAAAATACTAGCAAATCAAATCCAATGACACATTAAAAGGATAATGCATCATGATCAAGTGGGATTTATTCCAAGGATGCAAGGACTTTTCAATACCTGTAAATCAATCAGTGTGATACACCACATCAACAAACTGAAGAATAAAAACCATATGATCATCTCAATAGATGCAGAAAAAGCTTTTGACAAAATTCAACACCCATTTATGATAAAAACTCTCCAGAAAGTGGGCACCGAGGGAACCTACCTCAACATAATAAAGGTCATATACGACAAACCCACAGCAAACAACATTCTCAATGGTGAAAAACTGAAAGCATTTCCTCTAAGATCAGGAACAAAACAAGGATGTCCACTCTTGCCACTGTTATTCAACATAGTTTTGGAAGTCCTAGTCACAGGAATCAGAGAAGAAAGAGAAATAAAAGGAATCCAAACTGGAAAAGAAGTAAAACTGTCACTGTTTGCAGATCATGTGATACTATACATAGAAAACCCTAAAGATACTACCAGAAAGCTATAAGAGCTCATCAATGAATTTGGTTAAGTTGCAGGATACAAAATACACAATTTGTTTCTTGATAATTCTTTCCATTACCCTTTCTGCCAACTCAATCTCCACTTCATTGAAGTATTAACTTAATACCACACCACTCAATAAAGTTCTCTATCATAACCATATGCCTAAACTCTGTTTTGCAAGCTAATACTTTCATCTCTGAATCTGGGAAATATATGTTGGGCTTTGACCACCTCCTAAAACTCCCCTCCTATATGTTTCCCTGTGGACAGTTTCCAGTGATTCCTTCTATACTCAAAGATAGATGTCATAATGAGGCAGATAATGTTGGAGTCACAATTTTATCTAATATATACAATGTTAAGGAATATTCTTTATTAGAGATTGATGATATCCATGCTAGCTAAAATGTCTTCAGAGGATAAATAGATACTAAATAACATTGTTTATACTGAGAATTATTTTCTAGTGCATAGATTTTTAAATATTTTAGTGGCAGAGTACTAACTTAAAATATGTTTTACACTTGAAACCATATAAAACAACACCAAAGAAAAGAATGGATAAAACCATAAAACTTACACATAAAGTAAAATAACATTGGCAGGCTATGGTTGAATCAAGACAGGAGGGCCCAGATTCACTACATTTTTTGTCTCTCAATAACTTTCCCTACTAGGAGTTCCAAAAATTCCCAGTAAATCATTTTTAAAACCACTAGGATGGTAGATAAATCCCAGTCCAAATTTAGAAAGCCAGCCTTATCCTGATGCAGCTTCTAAATAGCTAACTGTGTGACTTTGGTCTCTCTGATCTTCAGCTTTTTCAACCTCAGATAAACTAGTGAGGGTAGGAAGGAAGTAGAGGACTTCAATTACATCCTAGTCAAAACCTTTACAATGTTTGGTCTACATTTAATTACTTACAAAAATGGAAAGGTTTAAGAGTTTACAATCAATGTATTTCTGAAATCCAAAATGATAAAGTTCTCAGAGGAAATGTAGCAATAAATCATTGTTCAGACAGTTTGAAATAGCAAGCAATCTTTTTTCTTTGTATTTTAGCGCAATTTTGAATAGCATATAGAACCCCTATGAATTTCTGTGATCATAGAAATGAATGACTAGAATAAAACAGATGAATGGCCAACGGCTATAATACATATTAACTGAATTATTTCCTAAGTACTTCACAAATATGAATTCATAATAGCCTATTACAGAGAAAAGAAATTCCAGTCTTTATAAGATCTAAAACTTGACAATCCATTTTAAGTGCCTAGTGTTCTCTTTTTCCTAGATTCATTGTGTGAGGGATTAAAAGAACAAAAGAACAAGGGATTCTTAAGAAAAAAATGCAGTATTTTCTCAGATTTTCTTGTTGTGTGTCAGCTTAGTTTTTGACTTTTAGAATACATAATGAGAAGTTCTATTCACTACAAATATTCAATCATTAGTCTACTCTATTTACACCTCAATCTAGTAGATCCAGATCTATGAAAAAACAAAATATTTTTGAAATAATCATCAGAACATTAATGAGCCTCTCATACAGTGTTCCAGTAGACAATTAATTTGGGTAAATATGCAATCAAATACCTTAGAGAAAAACAAAATATTTTGCTCATAATTATGAATGCTCCACTTTTTAGATTTTGGTATTATGCTTCCTTACCACCCACTTGATCCCTAAGGCTACTTTATACTTTTCCCAATGTAAGAAGCTTAACTCACAGGAAATATTAAAATAACTCCTTGCCCTCTGAATTCCAGCTCTATTTGGCCAATAATAAGAAAGGCGGATCTGGCCAGTGTACATATTTCCATGGTTCCCCCATCTGGGGCCCCCGTGTCCTTCAAGTTAAGATTACTGCTTCCCTTCTGGTAGCCTTCCCTGCAAGACTCTCTCCTCTGGGTCTAGGTAATCACCTGTCCCTCTCTTCTTATTGGGTGGCCAAAATGTTCACTTGGGTTTTTCCTGTAAGATGTTATGTAAAAGCCCAAACGAACTTTTTTGGCCAAACCAATATTTAGGGAATAACAAGTGACAACACTCTGATCCTTCTTCTTCTGTGTTGCTGCAGTGTTTCCTGTGGGTTTTGCACACCTGCCCACATTTTTGTAAATAGTGTCTGTATGAAACCCTCCAGTAATTGTGCTATATGCGTGTGCCACCTGCTTTTTGTGATCAATTAATACCTGCTATATCTCATACCAACATGTAATACAAAATGATATCTCAGACCTGACTCTTGCAAAATTTTATTTAGTCTTTAAGCAAACACCAAACGAGTACTCACACCATGTGCAAGGCACTCTGTTGTATAATGAGAAAACAATAGTATATTATTTTCTCCTCCTATTCCATTGCTAATAATCTCTAAATAGCTACCACCTCTAAGACATCCTCAGACTCAATATCCAGCTTTGAAAATCTACTTTCATATATATAAGGCTTTTACCTTAACTCTGGCTACAACTCAGAAGGAATTTTTATCTTTTCTTCTTGAATCTGTTATCTGTTCCAGTTTTATTCATGCATTCATATCTTGAGCAGATACTCACCAAGCATCATTATTGGTCAGGAGTTAGTTAGGATAGATGCAGTGACCAAAATTTACAAACCCCTCTGCCCTCTGGAGCTTACATCCTGGTATCTGTTCTTTATATCATACCACAGGGCAGACACTCTTCTTTAATCTGACAAGGAAAACATTCACCTTTTCCACGTCATTCTATTGCAATCATTCCATATCTGTGGGAAACTTCAGCTATTTTTTTCCACTATCTTTATAGGTAGCCTCAGTTCTATCAGTTTCTCAGTCATTCAGATACCCAGGTTGTTGGAGACACTCCCTGTTGGGAGAAAGTTCTCCATGGATCACTTGCAGTCTGTATGTCTAATAAAGAGATGCTGGCAGCTTTTATTCCAGATTCTATTTTTCAGAATGTTTGACTAATAAACAGACTTGGAACGGCAATATCATCATCCTTCTGGAGACAGGGCAGACTTGTTTCCTGACTGGGATAATAAAAGTCCTGTCTTTGGAACAAAGACTAGACACATCAGCTAGCAGCCCCTTTACCATATTAGGGGTTTCCTAAACTCTGGGTTCCTCAATTGGGCAAAACTCACTATGTGCAGCGTTCACTTGGGCCATTTCCCATGGTACTTAGGGGCAGGAAGAACCAATGTGAGCATGAAGTTCCTACTGCTTGCTGTACTGTGAGGAGTAAAGTCATTTGTCTCTGACCCAGGAGTCTCATGTGTTCTGCTAGCATCAGTGAAACTGTGACAAGTTAATTGGTTAGTTTGCAAATAGGGTAAACGTACAGTTCCTGATATTCCTACCTTCTGCACTATCTGGAATATGGGCTTCTACAATAGATGCCTAGGAGATTCTAGCGAATTAAAGAAGTCACACCTGACTTTGTCTGCTTCAATTCAAAATTGACACATCGAAAGACCATTGACTGGAATTTGTCACACGACCCGAACAAGTGGGAAGGTAAATGTACCCTTCCTGAGTCCAGTTCTCCAGAAAAAAGAGACCTGTATATTGATGAGTGCTAGTAATATATACCCCCTGGGCTTTCTCTGTCATGTGGTCTGTAGATTGACCCCCTTCCCCACCCCTTATAAATACCAGATATTGATGTTGTGCATTTGGTGAAAAAATTCCTATTAAGAGCTTCCTCTTTTTATGATTGTGCTTATTTCTAGCTTTCCAACTTGGGAATACTAGTAGATTTTTCTAAGTTTGTGTTTCAAAATTGTGATTTTTTTTCCAGGAAAGATTATAGTGACTTGCCTCTTAATGCATTATTTTACTTTTCACTCATAGGCAAAAATCTAATCTTCAAAATTTCATATATTTCAATAATTTCTATTTGTTGACATTAGTCTCTCCATATTAGGCTGATATTTGCCTTCAATCATTCAATTTAGTTTGTAAAATGAGTATTGAGAAGATAGTTATTAACATGTCATTCTTTCCAGATGTTCCCAAGAAAGCTTTGGAGATTTTTAAATCACTGTACAGTACTTAGTAACTCTGAGCTATTCCATGGTATTTAAACCATCTCATAGGGTTTCAGATTTTGGGTGATAAGTAGGTTTAATCTCATAAATCATTTCTGAACTATTGGTAGAGGCTGCTTGGATTACTTTGTGGAAAAGTGCTGTGCTAGCTGCTGTGGGCCTGTGAGGAGGAGAAAGTATATGTATTGAATAATATTCCAACCCAACTGAATCCTCTTTAAGCATATCACAAAAAAGCAGAGTCCCACTGAGAAGGAAAGTGTTATTAGATGAGGCTAGAAAACACTTCACTTGCCAGACTAAATGGGACATGGACAATATTAAAGTGTTTGATCTTTATGCTAAAGCACTGGAAACCCAGTGAAGGATTTTAGTTAAGATCTGCCTGATAAGTCCCTCTCACTCCCATGCAGTACCCATCATGTATGTGGCTGCTTTCTCTTTGAAATAACAACCAACCTTTTCTATTGATATATCTCCTAAGACTAAAACTTAATCCATTAAAATATCTAATGCAAACTTGAGAGAAAGCATAAGATGATGGAGAAAACTCAGAAGGTTAAAATATTTCTGTTGGGGCAAGTTGCTTGTTGAGCTACAAAGATAAGGAAATGTCTTCGAGGAGAGGGTCTAGGGGAGACCTTAGCAAATTGTAGTTTGTTTCAAGTAAACTCCATTTCTCAGAAAACTTTGTCTAGTTCTCTGACTTTCAAAATATGTTCTTCTTCTATTCATGACTCTAATATTTTAATATGTTTTTGACAGGTTTTTGGTTATTACTTGGTGTTATACATTTATAGCAACAGAAAATTAAATTTAACTAAATGCTTGCCTATTCTACCATACTGATATTATGAATATTTTTTCTCTGGATTTGTAAATTTGATAATTTATGGATGATTGCTATGCTTTTATGGAAAATCATTTTAATTACTATATAGACTATATTTTTATAATTTTGATAATCTTGAAAACAAATATTATTAAACCTAGGATTGTTATAACTTCCTTCAAAAAGCCATAGATTTAGTACACTTAGTACAGTTTAGGAAGTAAGCCAGAATGAACAGTCATTAACTGTAGTAGTTTCATGGGAAAAAAAAAAAAAAAATCAGGTAAATCTTCAACTCATGAGTGCATTAAACATGGAGGCATAAAGTTTCTGGCTAAAGTATCTGTGCTTTGTGAGCAACATCTTGCAACTCATAAAATAAATTGTTATTTTTTTTAACTTGGACTAAGGATAGGAAATTTGTATTTGGATTAGTTCTGTAAGATGTAGATCTGAGTTAATCAGATATGGACCCAAGAAGAACGTTTATCCACAAGAATGCTACAGGCAGTTTAATTTTCTCATAACTGCTCTGTAACGCATGAATTATTCTTATTATTCTATTCTTATGAATCATAAATAAAAACAAGCTTTTGAGATGATAGTGAAATAAAAGCTGCAGCATCATGATTAGTAATACTAATACCATTTCCCAAATTATCTATGCAAACAAAGCAGAGGAAAGAAATGTATACAAGGCTAAGTGATGTGATTTACAACTGTACACACAGGCCTGGTATGAATTCTAGGTCCAGAATCTATTTTGTAACATAACAGTGTCGGAAACCTTAAATACAGAATAAAATTAAGTAAACGTTTTGTCATAAGTATTTAGTGAACCTTTCTCAAGTGAATGAATGAATAAATGACTAGGATCTATACAATAAAAGTATCCCTAATGATCACATTGGTTCAATACAACAAAACATTTTAACAGAAATGGATGTCAAAAGTGATTTATTTTAGACTAATAAAAACCCTTACTGGATTCAAAGAAATGGAAAGATACTCCATGCTCTTGGACTGGAACAATTAATATTGTTAAAATGGCAATACCACCCAAAGCAATCTACAGATTTAATGCAAGCCCTATCAGATTATCCATGACATTTTTCACAGAACTAGAACAAATAATCCAAATTTTATATGAAACCATAAAAGACCCAGAATGCTGGAGCAATCCTGAGGAAAAAAAACAAAGCAGGAAGCATAATTCTCACAGATTTCAGACAATACTACAAAGCTATAGTAATCAAAACAGTGTGCTATTGGTACAAAAACAGGCATACAGATCAATGGAACATAATAGAGAGCTCAGAAATAAACCCACACATCTGCAGTCAATTAATCTTCAACAAAGGAGGCAAGAATATACAATGGGAAAAAGTCTCTTCAGCAAGTAGTGCTGGGAAAGTTGGACAGCTGCATGTAAATCAATGAAGTTAGAGCAAACCCTCACACCATGCACAAAAATAAACTCAAGATGGCTAAAAAACTTAAACATAAGGCATGACACCAAAAAACTCCTAGAAGAGAGCATAGGCAAAACATTCTCTGGAATAAATCATACCAATATTTTCTTAGGTCAGTCTCACAAGGCAACAGAAATAAAAACAAGGATAAACAAATGGGACCTAATCAAACTTACAAGCTTTTGCACAGCAAAGGAAACCATTAAAAAAACTGAAAAGACAACCTATAGAATGGGAGAAAATATTTGCAAATGATGCAACAGACAAGGGCTTAATCACCAAAATATACAAACAGCTTACACAACTCAACAACAAAAAAACCCCAAACAACTCAATCGAAAAATGGGCAGAAGACTTTAATAGACATTTCTCCAAAGAAGACATACAGGTGGCCAGTAGGCACATGAAAGGATGCTCAACATCACTAATTATTAGAGAAATGCAAATCAAAGCTACAGTGAGGTAGCATGTCACACTGGTCTGAATGGCCATCATTAAAAAGTCTACAAATAACAAATGCTGGAGAGGGTGTGGAGAAAAGGAATCGTCCTACACTGTTGGTAGGGATGTAAGTTGGTACAGCCACTATGGAAAATAGTATGTACGTTCCTCAGGAACTAAAAATAGAATTACCATATGATCCAGCAATCCCACTCCTGTGAACATACCTGGACAAAACTATAATTCAAAAAGATACATGCACCCCTATGCTCATAGCAGCACTGTTCACAAAAGCCAAAACATTCAAACAAACTAAATGTCAATCAACAGATGAATGGATAAAGAAGATGTGGTACATATATACAATGGAATATTACTCAGCCATTAAAAAGAACGAAATAATGCCATTTGCAGCAACATGGATGCAACTAGAGATTATCATACTGAGTGAAGTAAGTCAGAAAGCAAAAGACAGATACCACATGATATCACTTATATGTGGAACTAAAATATGGCACAAATGAACTCAAACTTCAGCTTTCTAAAACACTAAAAATAAGAGAAAAATCAGCTTTTATTTTGCCAAGAACTTTAATGTTTATTGAACAAAATTACTAATGAGTCATATCAAGAAAGATATACTAATTATGATACAGGTATTTGAAGAATAGAAATTTCAATAAAAATCTTCTAAAAATGAATTTCTCTAGTATATGGGAATGTTTAATTTACAAATAAAATGTATATTTACTGAAAACAAAAGTCAATTAAAGTTTCAAATATTTTAAATTAAATGCTCTATATATTTTATTAAAAACTTAACAATGTTAAGTTACTAAATCAATGAATTTTTAAAAAATTATTGATTGATTGGTTGTGTTGGGTCTTCATTGCTGCATGTGGGCTTTCTCTAGTTGCGGAGAGCGGGTGCTACTCTTTGTTGCGGTGCGTGGGCTTCTCAGAGCGCAGTCTCAGTAGTTGTGGCACACGGGCTTAGCTGCTCCGCGGCATGTGGGATCCTCCGGGACCAGGGCTCAAACCCGTGCCCCCTGCATTGGCAGGCGGGTTCTTAACCACTGTGCCACCAGGGAAGTCCCCAAATCAATGAATTTTTGTTTTGTTATATTTCGGTTTTTTTTCCGTAAAGTTGAACATGGGATGGAACTTAGAGACACCTCAAAATAATTACTTTTACAAAAACAATAAAGCAGGTGTCTCTACTCTTATATTTGCTTTGATTCCAGAGACGCCTACTATATGAGGTCAGGGCAGTTTAGTGCTCTTTGTAGAAATTCTAAACCCTCTTTTGTTCAGACCAAAATACAGAGGTCAACAGAGTCCAGCCCATTTACTAAAAATGGACCCTGTGATCATCAATGCAGAATAGATTTAGAATAGCTGGGACTGAATCTCAGCCCCACCATCTACTTGTTATGTAAACTTGGGAAAGTTAATTAACTTCCTCAAGATTTTGCTTCCTCATGTGTAAATGACAACACTAAAACTAATACTTACTTTAAAGGATTATTTAGAAAATAAAGCAGATATTATACGTGAAGCATATGTTGCAGAGCCAGGAACACAAAAATTGCTTGAGACTGGTTTATTATGATTATAATTTATACCTGATATTCTTGAATTCTAGCGATCTCGGCCTCTTCTACCAAAATCTCAGTTCTTTCTGCTGGTATCCACTCCTATCTCCCCCACTCTTCCTTTCTCTGCAGTCTTCTTCATTCTGATCTAATGAGGGATCTATCTGGTATCTCGTTCCTGCCTAACAAACACAAATTTTGATATAAATATATAATAAAAATAATACCTGGTAAGGACTTAATATGCAATCTCCTTAGTATATTTTGTATTGTAAAATAAGAAAAAAATAGAACATTCCATAACAAATGGGTACCCTGCCAGCAGTCTCACCCCTACTAAGCAGCTCACAGAAGGCACATGTCCATGATTTAATGGGGATCATCATATCTGTGATGATGTGATTTGTCTCAGGCTCTAATGGAGGCCCAAGGGGTCCTGAATTAGATCAGGCACTTTCCTCATTCTTCCAGAGACATATTTTCAAAGATCTGAACAATCTGTGTTGCTTTCTATTTGTTCTTTCATGTTTGATATTTTATGTTCATCTTAGAAGTAACTTTATATGACTTGTGGAGATTACAATATTTTTAATGTCTCATTGACATCTTTTTTTCCCTATAATGTAGGGTAATAGAGTTAATCTTTTTCTTTTTTTCTATAGCACAATACTGCCCTGTAGTCAGTGCTGAACAAATGTCCCATTAGCAGTTCTCAACAAATGTTTAATGCAATTTAACTCAGAAATTTTTCCCCTAACAAAATAATATTAAAATTGTCCCATTTTTAATAAACATAACTCTTATACTTTTCCTCTGTGGTAAGGCATATAATTAAGTGACAATTTTCTTTAATTCTCTGTGAGGTGGAAACACACTGTTATATTGGCAGGATCAGTCAAACATTTTTTTCAGAGCTTGCAGCTAAATACTCAATTAATTGAATTAAGTGGGATGGTTAACCTAGAATGTGATTTTGTAAGTTTTTAATATGCAGAGTTTGTCAGATATTTATTCCTTGTTCATACAAGGTGGTCATATAAGGTGTTACCTGTTCATGCAATGACTATAGAACAAGAAAGTTCTTTCTAGTGAACATATATTAAACACTACTAATTTCAGCAATTAATAATTATTATTTTTTTAAACCATTTTGTAAAGATTTATTTGAGTCTCAAATGTCATCTTCTTTTTCTTAGGACTGAAAGCCAAGATGCAAGCATTCCCCCTTCACCATACTTGGATTACTTTAAATAGCACCTGACTTATCAGTTCCTAAAAATTTTGGAGAATTACTTTCTGATGCATTTCAAGGGAGTTTTACTCTTATTTTCTATTCTAATTAGTCAGCTCTTATGAAGCCCATTTTTGTTAAATTATGTTTTCCTTAAAAATATAATTTTCATCCATTATTACAGTTTATATTCATAGATTTCATCAAAATCTTTCCATATTTTTTCTTCTATAATTTATCACCTTATGTGTGACTATTTTATATTTCCTTAATTCTATTCGCTAAATATTTATTTGATATTTAAAATAGCTCTTAAATTTTTGTATTTCCTAAAGAATTAATGTTTGCTTTTTTTCTTTGTTAATCTTTGTCTTCTTCTTTTCTTGGAATTGTTTTGGTGTTTTTCTAACTGTGTGAATTTCAAGGTTAATATAAGCACATTTAAAATCAACACTTATTTGTTAATAAATTATAGTAGACTCAATATTTTGGAGCAAACAGTGCTTTGGTTGTTTTCCTGTGTTTCTTAAATGTTTTCAATGTTGGCATTTTCTAGATAACGTACAATTTTATTTTGGGTGAACTGTTTATCTAAATATTGTGAGATATTTTAAAAACAGTTCCCAAGTAGTGGCTTAATATTTCTAATTTTAAAAAATGTTATTACATTCTGCTTTAATAATTTTATATTTTATTTTTTTACTTTTAGAATTTCAGTATTTTTATGTTTTCGAAACAAATGGTCAGTTTTTCCCTCTCCATTACACTTTTTTTTTTTTAATATAACTTTATTGGAGTATAATTGCTTCACAATACTGTGCTAGTTTCTGTTGCACAACAAAGTGAATCAGCCATATGCATACACATGTCCCCATATCCCCTCCCTCTTGAGCCTCTCTCTCATCCTCCCTATCCCACTCCTCTAGGTCATTGCAAAGCACTGAGCCAACCTCCTTGTGCTATGCTGCTGCTTCCCACCAGCTGACTATTTTACTTTCGGCAGTGTATATATGTCGATGCTACTCTCACTTCGCCCTAGCATTGACCTCCCACCCCATGTCTTCAAGTCCGTTCTCTATATCTACCTCTTTATTCCTGCCCTGCAACTAGGTTCATCAGAACCATTTTTTAAAAAAAGATTCCCTATATATGCATTAGCATACAGTATTTGTTTTCCTCTTTCTGACTTGCATCACTCTGTATGATGGACTGTAGGTCCATCCAGCTCACTACAAATAACTCAATTTCATTCCTTTATATGGCTGAGTAATATTCCATTGTATATATTTGCCACATCTTTTTTTTTTAACATCTTTATTGGAGTATAATTGCTTTACAATGGTGTGTTTATTTCTGCTTTATAACAAAGTGAATCAATTATACACATACATATGTCCCCATATCTCTTCCCTCTTGCATCTCCCTCCCTCCCACCCTCCCTATCCCACCCCTCTAGGTGGTCACAAAGCACCGAGCTGATCTCCCTGTGCTGTGTGGCTGCTTCCCACTAGCTATCTATTTTACATTTGGTAGTGTATATATGTCCATGTCACTCTCTCACTTTGTCCCAGCTTACCCTTCCCCCTCCCCATATACTCAAGTCCATTCTCTAGTAGGTCTGTGTCTTTATTCCCATCTTGCCCCTAGGTTCTTCTTGTCCTTTTTTTTTTTTTTTTTTTTTAGGTTCCATATATATGTGTTAGCATACGGTATTTGTTTTTCTCTTTATGACTTACTTTACTCTGTATGACACACTCTAGGTCCATCCACCTCACTACAAATAACTCAATTTCGTTTCTTTTTATGGCTGAGTAATATTCCATTGTATATATGTGCCACATCTTCTTTATCCATTCATCTGTTGATGGACAATTAGGTTGCTTCCATGTTGAAATTTCTGGTGCATATTTCCACGAGGACATACTAAGGTTTTGGTAGCCACCTCTGAATGTGGATTCCAAATGTGAGACTTCTTAAAGAAAATAAACACAATTAATCCATGTGTATGTGTGAATTATAGTATTTCAAATTTTGAAATTTGTCCTTATATCAGGGGTCCACAGCCCTTGTGCCATGGACTGGTACCAGTCCATGGCCTGTTAGGAACCAGGCCACACAGCAGGAGGTGAGCAGTGGGCGAGCAAGCAAAGCTTCATCTGCCACTCCCCATCACTTGCAGTACCACCTGAACCATTTCCACATCCCCCACACCATATGTGGAAAAATTGTCTTCCACGAAGCCAGTCCCTGGTACCAAAAATTTGGGGACTGCTACTTATATTACAGATTAACTTACATACATTTATATTATACCATTTTAATAAATATATTTGCTATAAACATATTTACATTTATATGTATGTATGTGTGTATATATATGTATGGTTACATATGTATAAGGAATATCATACCATTCAATTAATTTTAATTACATTCAATCATCAATTACCTGACCTATAGAGAATGTGAAGGAGCAATATACACAAAAAATATAAGATGGTCTTAGAGAAAACAGATAAGATGAGGGGAGGAAAAATGGACATACAGATATCCTCAAAGGTATTCAAAAGGTGTGACATCTCTCAAAAGGCAACAGAAAACAAGAAGAATCTAGTGAACATTAAATTATAGTATCAAAACAAAAGAAAACTTAAAGGTAAATTTAATAAAAACATTTTAACTCCTGAAAAAAAATACAAAACTATGAAAAATGTAAGATAAAGGAGACAACAAACTTCTATCCTGGAAGTCCCCAGAACTGAAAAAATGCAATTAAGTTTTTTATACTTTTATTAGAAAATGATTTAGAGTGTCTAAAATAAACCAAATATGCTTTAGCAGTTAACCTTTTGTATTTATTTTTCAATTATGTATATATGTAGGTATGTATTTTATATGTAATATATAGTTACAAAATGGTCTATTTATCTATTCATCTCTGTCTGCCTGCCTATGTATCTAATCCATCTATCTACCTACTATCCGTGGATGCATTTTGGTGTCCATGCATTTATCCATCTATCTATCTACCAATATAGTGAATGGATCTTCTCTTTAGGTGAATTTTAGGTAATTTGTACTATCTCAAAATATAATAATGTGTTAATACATTAGACTGTAGTATTTTTGGTCATATTTTTACTGTATCAGTTATTGATGCATAACAAACTACTCTAATAATGAAAGCTTAAAACAACAAACATTGTTTTAGCTCACAATTTAAACTGGACTCTGGTGGCTAGTATGGCTGATCTCAGCAGAACTCTCTCATGTGTTTGCATTAAGCTGAAGGGCACCAAGTTGGCTTTGTTTCTGAGCATATCCTGGCTGCCTGCTGGACAATCTCACTTTTTCAGATAACAAAGGCCAGGCTTGTTCACGTGGCAACAGCAGAGTTTTAAAAGAGAAACAGAAGAAAGACTTGTTGAGGTCCATGGTCAAAACTGTCACACTATCACTGTCAGATGTAATATTAGTTAAGCAAGTATCAAGGCCAACCGAGTTTCTGTTGGTGAGGAAATCAAGACTATCTCTTAATGGAATTATCTTCAAAGTCATATTGCAAAAGATGTGTGTGGAGAGAAGGTTGGCTATTTTTGCCCTCTCGATTATGATCTTATTTTTACCTTGTTACTGACTTAGAGGAGTTTAATAGATTACCTTATAAAAAAGTTAAATTGAGTTTTGCCTTGTTTATTCTTTTTTGTTCTCCTTTGTTTTGTTTAAGTTCTCTTTTGTTGAGTACTCACTTCAAACTGATCTCAGTATTGTCTTGTTTCTTGTGATTGTCTTGGGTTGCTGTGTGTTTATGTATTGTGTGTGTGTGTTTGTGTTTGGGTGTGTGTGTGTGCTTATTTGATAACTGGATTATTTTAAAATTATGAGTTATAGCACACTTCTTATAAGTAGTGATGCTAATATATTCAAAATCTGGTCTGGAATCCGATTTTATCGATCTATCTACATATCTATCTATCTATCTATCTATCTATCTATCTATCTATCTATCTATCTATCTAATCTATCAATATACAGTTGACCCCTGAACATCATGGTTTTGAACTGTGTGTGTCCATTTATATACAGATATTTTTTCAATAAATATGTGCTATAGTACTACATAATTTACACTTGGTTGAATCCTTGGATGTAGAACCATGGATGCAGAGGGCCAACAGTAATGTTACATGTGGATTTTGACTGCAAATATGTATATATATATATATATATATATATATATATATATATATTTCTTGTTTATACTACTAATTTCTATTTTATATTAGAGAGCAATGCAATTGTAACACTTTAATTGGCAAAATAACAGGCAATTTTTAACAAAAAATTTAAAAAATTAAGTAAAATGTCTGGTTGAGATGAAAAGGCTAAATAAGCTGTCCATGTAAATAATTTCATTTACTCTGAATTTCATGACTCCAAGGAGGTGTCATTGATGCTTGTTTCCTTGCCGAGTGACATACTCATGCTAAATATTTAAAAATAATTTAGAAAGTCATAGTTTGAAGGCATTAGTTTAATCATGCACATATCATTTTTCTATAATAAAAGAAGTCACTCTGGATAAGGGAAATAATACACTTTTATAGAGAAAGAATAATTGGTATAGATGCATATTATATTAAATAGTGATGACACAGAAATTCAGAATTGATTGATTAGTTTTACACTTCTATATTCTGCACCTCTTCAGAGATAGTGGTATAAAGTAATGTATATGAAACTTTCAATGAAAAAACATGAAAGTAACAAAAGACCACTAATTCTTATAATTTAATTGGGTTATATATAAGAGCAATCTTACAACTCAGTAACCACTGTTATCCCTATTAAAAACACACACGAATTTTCTATGTAAGGTTAATTATATTTGCTCTCTTGTAGCATTATAATTTAGAAAATAAAATGTCTATTGAGATAGTCCATTAACATGTAAATTGCATAGGTTGTTTTTTAAAAACTTTCGGATTATTTTTGTAGAACAGTTTTAGATTAAAGAAAAATTGACTAGAAATTACAGAGAGTTCCCATATACCTCCTCAATACTACCCATACCCAGTTCCCTGTATTTTTTACAACTTGTACATTTCTTCATAATTGCTGAACCAATATTGATATATTACCATTAATTAAGTTCATAGTTTACATTAGGGTACTCTTTGTGCTGTACATACTGCGTGTGTTGACAAATGTATAATAGTATGTATCCACTATTATAGTATCGTACAGAGTTGTTTCACTGCCCTAAAAATCCCCTGTGATCCACCTATTTGTTCCTTCCTCTCTCCGGATGAACTCCTGGCAATCACTGGTGTTTTTACATTTTCCATGCCTTTTCCAGCATGTCACATTTTTGGAACCATATGTT
This sequence comes from Balaenoptera musculus, assembly GCF_009873245.2. Classification (NCBI taxonomy): domain Eukaryota; kingdom Metazoa; phylum Chordata; class Mammalia; order Artiodactyla; family Balaenopteridae; genus Balaenoptera; species Balaenoptera musculus. The sequence continues at coordinate 125,100,785 of NC_045788.1, read as the reverse complement.
ATGTAGCCTTTTCAGATTTGCTTCTTTCATTTAACAATATGCTTTTAAATTTCCACTATGTAGTTTTGTGGCTTGATAGCTCATTTCTTTTTATTTCTGATTAATAATCCATTTTATGAATGTCTCGCTGTTTGTTTATCCATTCACCTATTGAAGGACATCTTGGAAGCTTTTGAGTTTTGGTGATGATGAATAAATCTGCTATAAACACTTACGTGCAAGTTTTTGTGTAGATATGTTTCAACTCATTTGCACAAATACAAAATTATGATTGCTAAATTATATGGTAGGAATATGTTTAGTTTGTAAGAAACTGTCAAACTATCTTTCAAGTGTACCAACTTGCATTCTCATTGGTGATGAAGGAGACTTCCTGTTGCTCCACATCCTCACCAGCATTTGTCAGTGTTTTGGATTTCCATTATTTTAATAGGTGTGTGGTGGTATCTCATTGTTTTGTGTCATTGTATATCATTGATGAGGTGTCAGTTCAGATTTTTACACATCTTTTAATGGAGTTGTTATTTTCTTATTGTTGAGTTTTACATGTCCTTTGTATATTTTGGATAACAGTCATTTATCAGATTAGTCATTTGCAAATATTTTCTTCCAGTCTGTGGCTTATCTTCTCATTCTCTTGACAGTGTGTTCTTCAGAGCAGATGATGATTTTAATTTTAATAAAGTCCAACTTATTCATTTTATTTCATGGGTCATGATTTGGTGTATTATTTAAAAAGTCATCACCAAACCCAAGGTCACCTAGATTTTCTGCTATAATTCTTCTTTGAGTTTTACAGTTTTGAGTTTTACATTCAGGCCTATTATCCAGTTTCAATTAATACTTGTGAAAAGTGTAAATCCTCTATCTAGATTTTTTTTTTTTTTGGCATGTGTATGTCCAGGTGTTCCATCCAGCGTCTTTGTTGAAAAGACCATAGTTTGTTTTTTAATTTTATGTAATCAGCAAAAACTTACACTGATGAAATTTACATGCTTCCTATGGCTAGTAAACACCATAAATAATTATTTTCTAGCTGTTGAACTTATGTTACTTACAGTTCTAATTTAACAATTGCCTTAAAATAAGGTATCAGAAAATTTGTAATAATAAAACAAGTGAAGAAGATAAAGACAGTTTTGCAGTTACTTGTAAATCTTAACCTAAACCTCAGAATCCTGTTGTTATTGAATTTGATTTGTTCCATTGCCAAAATGCAGTGAATTAACCCTACAGTAACTCTTTAAGTGTTACTTAAATTGAAGTAGGTACAAGAATCTTAGACAAAGACAATAAAACTCTGTAGAACAATGTTCTGAGAACATTTTCTGTGTGTTTATGGTGAGCACATGTTTCATCATAAGTCTGAGGGAGAACAGCTATTTATAGCTTGTTTAGCACTTTTATGCTCCAACAGCTCTCTTCTGCTAAGTGTTTTGCTGTGAGTGTGAGGATTGGATTAGGTCACTGTTCTGTGCTGCACACAGCACCACCTCTTAAGACACATGAAAGAAAAAGAGAAAACAAAGGAGTTGTTAAGAGATGGATATATCAATTAACTTGATTGTGGGAATCCTTTCACAATGTATATGTATATCAAATCATCACATTACACACTTTAAATATATTACAATTGTATTTGTCAACTATACCTCAGTAGAGCCAGAAAAATTTTTTTAAAAAGACACACCAATAAAAGTTGCTTAGAAAAGTCAAAGTTGAACACCTAATTCATACCAGTGTTATTTCAGTGAATGAAGAAATTCACCACTCCCTGCTGTTTGTAATACATTCCGAAAAAACACACATATATAAGACGTTTCTAAGAGAGCCAGTTACATGCATGATTCAAGATAACATTATTTCTGACTTGATGTCTACTCTTCCTCTTCTTAAATGTGAAAAGCATTCACATGATTCACTAAGGCTGAGAAGTCCCAAGATCTGATGTTAACTGGAGATCCAGAGGAGCCAATAGTGTAGTTTCAGTCTGAGTCTGAAGTCCTCAGAACCAGGAGAGCCAAAAGTTCCAATTTGAAAGACAGCAAGTTTGAGACCCAAGAACAGCTAATGTTTCCATTCAAGTCTGAAGGCAGGAAAAGACCAATGTTCCAGCTAAGGTGTTCATTTGATTGGATGGGGACCACTCACATTAAGGAGGGCAATACTTTACTCAGTGTACTGATTGGTTCAAATATTAAGCTCATCCAGAACTATTCTCACAGGCACACCCAGAATAATTGACCCAATGTCTGAGCACTCTGTGGCCCAGCCAAGTTGACATATAAACTTAGCCAAAATGGGGAAAACAATGAAGTCTCACTGTGCATTGACATAAAGATGGAATTTCTAACTCTTAAGCAGTCTACTGCATTAAACATTCTAAGCAATTTTTTTGTATTATCAAATAGAGATGATAAAATCTGCATTAACTTTTATAAGGATTTAAATCATAATAAACTAGATATATATTGCAATGTTTGTACAGAATAGTAGAGAAATATATGTAATTTTCTAGGAACTTGAATATTCAGTAATTTTCTGAGACTATGAAATTCATGCAAAATTGGGCTCCTAAAGGGACCCGTGAAAACAGAAATGGATTATTTCTCTCCAATAAACATATATAGCAACCCAAACAGTAATGAGTTCATCAATTTACTTCTAATGTATGTAGAAATATTCATCTTTGAAAAATTGCATTATATTGATTTTATTTTATTTATCTATATAAATATATATCCCATCCTCTTTCCAGAAATTGAGGTAGCTGAATCCAAGCACAAATTCATTTTCATATTACTAAATAAGATTCTTATTTGCAAATATCTAATAATATGTACCTGAAGTAACATGGCTACTTCAGAGCCATAATCTCACAAGTTAGACGTTTTGAAAGCTATGTTGACCTTTCTAAGCCTCAAATGTATCATTCAGTATAATGAGTGCTAATTTCCTAAATAATATCCAATTGGCCTAAAAGAGCACAACTTCTGAAAGGGTTGCTTAGTCTCCCTGGTATAGTTTACTTAGCAGCAAAATATAGTAAATAATGTCACAAACTTACATTGTAGGGTAGAACACAACTGTTGCAATTACACTTTTGATTGCTTTTACTAAATAATACTCAAAGGAATGTATTTCTGATAATGTAGTAAAATTTACATGCAATATACAATATTAAAAGAACATTTTCCATTTTCATAAGTTTTACCAATAATCTCTATGTTCATCCACAAGCCAATTTTAAGAGTACTTTTAGGATATGAATGAGTATCAGTAAGAAAAGACCATATCAGGGCAAATTTCTTTAGTGCACATGGAATGATAATTTTCATCATCTCCTATTGCTCTCTGAGGCTTTTTTTTTCAGTTCTGCAAATTAATATTTTGTTGTTTCACAAATTAATATTTTGTTTTGTTGTTTTAAACCTTGAACAACAAATGAAACATTATTTAGTCCAATGAAATTATATGGAGGCAAAATCCTACTTGTCTTGAATAATCAGCTTCTTTAGCTTTAGTTGTTTGTATCCTAGTCATATTAATTTAGCTCATCAACTAATCCAAAATATAGAATTTCCCCCAATATAGAAATTTTATCCCATCCAAAATTTTCCCCAATGCAGAAGAAATCCTGCCTTTGTTCATTAAAGCTAAAGCTAAAGAAGTTAAGGAAATGACATGGTTTGACTTGCACACAATCCAGTTCTCACATCGTATATACTGCTACAGGATTTTAAGCTGAACATTTGAGAACTAAGGCTTCTGGGTGAGAAAAAACACTCTGTATGATATGAGTTGCCTGAGATGTGCTATATTCTCAGATCTGTGAACCGAGAATATAGTTGTGATATTACCTTTACCTCTCCTTTTTAACTTATTTTCCTTCAAACAACAACATAATGTATAATTTGCATTACTCAGTGATGGATAAAGAACACACTGGTAACTGTGGGTTGAACAAAATGTTTGCCATTTTATTGAAAGAGTAGAGCATTTATAAACTATTAATCTCTCTTAACCTTAAAACCATGCCGTTATAAACTGCTGTTCATGTTATATTCTTAAACAAGTTTTAGTTCATCAATTCTAAATGTATACTACATTACCAAATGCATTTTATTCTCTTTTTCATGCTGTGATTTGAGAAGTTTTGACTCTTTACTTAGTAAATATTCTGTATATAAGAGTTTCAAAGCAGATATAGCTTCAAATTTATATCTCTAGAAGAAAGAAAAGCATTTCTTCTAAAGACCTAATTTCCTCATTTCCAGCTCTAAGTTTCTTACCATTTTCATCAAAAAGTCCTACATGATTTGGGTCCCGAATGATTCTCCAGTATCATGTCTTACCTCTTTATCCATTGCTTATTTCCCCTTACTTGACCACTTTCATTCCTTCATACACATCAAGAATGTACTGAGCCTTCAATTTTGCTGTTTTCACTGAAATTCTCTCTTACCAGTCATGTGCATTATTCTTTCAATATATTCAGACCTCTGCTAAAAGGTCAGATCATCAAATAGGACTTCCCAGATCATCCTACCTAACATGCAACCCCAATTTATTCTGTCCCTATCCTTGCTTTATTTTCTCACTAAGGTATGTTATTCCTGAGAACATTCATATGTTCAGTTGCTTATGAATGTGTGGTTTTCTCCTCAATTAGTACGTAATCTCCATGATGGCAGGGATCTTTACCTTAGTCACTCTAAAATCCCTGGTGCCTAGAACATTGTCTGAAATACGGGACACATTCAAAAAATATATTTAATCAATATAAATTAATAAATGGATGAATTCGTTTTAAAGAGAAGATGATTGAAACATAAAGTGATTGTCTCATAATATGAAATAATTATTTTCAACACAAGTCATGTCAACTATAATACTATATAAACCAAGATTTTTTGATTGCCGTACTTGAATTAATTTATTTGTTCCTTTCAACAGCCCTAAGAATTGGATTTTATTATTATTCCTGCATTATTGAAGTAAAATAGTAACTAAGATCCAGATTTAGTCTGTATAAACAAATAGTTTCCATTTCATCATACATTTTTGTGGACTGATTTGGTGCAATTGTTAACTAGCAAGTTTTTTTTTTTTTTTCTGAAACCAAATAGGAATTTCTCAACAATAGAAGATAATTTATATTTTTTGTTTGTTGGGTTTTTTTTGTTTTGTTTTGTTTTATGGGGTTGCTTAGTGACTGTGGTGGAGTTATTGATTTAGGACATAGTAAAAGGTACAATTACCATATTATATCAATCAGATGCAGCAAGAAAGATTCATAATATGGTATTTAGGATATTAGAAAACCGTGGGATAATGAGGAATAAGAAAAATACTAAAGCAATTTATCATTCTGAAGGGGTATATAAAGCACTGAGTTTAAGCTTATCAACATCTGGGAGGAGAATGTCTAATCCTCTTAAAATCCTTGTGATGGGTAGTGTCTCCTCTAGCAATCCTGTTAAGTTGTTTAACTTGTATGTGCCTAGGCTACCCGCTTCCTTAGGTAGGACCAGAGGCCAAGTTTTGCTTTATTAAGCATGATAATGAAGTAAGAATAATCCAAATCAGAAATATACATTATCAAGTACACATCATCCCCAAACCAGTTTCACATCAGCCACATTAGGTTCTCTTCCATTTCTTTGTGAGAGCTTGATGTATAGTTTGGGCATTCTGTTACTTATATTTCTCCATGGATTTCCAAAAATATTAAGTCCTGATAAGTGGGGATCATTGGAGAGTACGTCTGTGTTGTGTGTGTGTGTGTGTGTGTGTTTCCTAGAATCAGAGATCAAATTGCTCAATATAAGAAAAAAGATGCTCAAAATGCAAGGGAGATTCTGGAGATGGGAAAACAAAACATTGACAATAAACACTTTATATAGATGGTAAAGAAAAAAAACAGGTTGTCAATGATAGCAAAGGAACACAAGTTCACTATTACTTTTGTTGGTAGATATGTAATGTAATTCTTCCCTTTCCCTCAGTCTTTCCCCCATTAGTGTTGTCTCAGGGCAGAACCTCTATTCATCTGGGATATATACATAGCACGTGTCTAAAGAGGTGAGTTTAGGGAAAAAATAGGGCTAGAATAAATCAGTGGTTCTGGACCTCAGATCTTCATTAAAATTTTTTTTTGGGGGGGGAAGCTCTAAAAAAGTATAGAATCCTGAGTTTCACTCTCAGAACTACTGATTTAGAATGGGGAAGGTTGAATGGTATAAATCAACACATTTAAAAAGCATCCTAGGTTGTTAGAATTATCAGTCAGGATGGGAACAACTTCAGTCATTGACTCTGACATTTCCTCCTGTCCTGAGAGTCAAAGATGCTAAACTCTCCCTCCACATTCTCCTTCTTTTCTCCAGTGTTTACAGTGAGAATGAAATAGCAACACTCCATTGGCATTGATGCCACCTATGTGAGCATCCATAGCCTGGAAGACTGATGGGTTCCCAGCACTCTCTGTTAAATAGCTGGAGACTGCAAAAGATGAACTATGTTTAGAGCTTTTGCTAAACAAGTCACCTTAATTTGACAACAACCCAGGTGCATTTTACCTGCAGTTTTCCTGGCATGTTGAGGATGTACTGCATTGTTTTAAATTGCATTTCAGAGTATCTTGGAATGTCTCTGCTGATCACTCTGCCTTTAGTCTGCCCACTAAATTCTATCTTATTGACATGTTCACACTACTATATTTAAGATAGATAACCAATAGGTACCTACTGTATAGCACAGATAACTCTGCTCAATATTCTGTAATAACCTAAATGGGAAAAAAATTTTGAAAAAGAATAGATACATGTATATGTAAAAAAAATAAAATAAAACTTTTTAAAAAACTGCTTTAAGAAATTATAACAATTGAGCCTCAGCTATGTGATTAGTATCAATGCATGTGTTTAGTATGTGACATTGGCAGATTAATTCTGTTCTACATCTTGGTGTTACTGATTCTGTCTTTTTTTAAAATTTAATTTATTTTTTTTAAACAGCAGGTTCTTATTAGTTATCGATTTTGTACATATTAGTGTATACATGTCAATCCCAATCTCCCAGTTCATCCCCCCCCCACATCCCCCTTGGTGTCCATACGTTTGTTCTCTACATCTGTGTCTCTATTTCTGCCTTGCAAACCGGTTCATCTGTACCATTTTTCTAGATTCCACATATATGCATTAATATATGATATTTGTTTTTCTCTTTCTGACTTACTTCACTGTGTATGATAGTCTCTAGTTCCATCCACATCTCTACAGATTATCCAATTTCATTCCTGCTAATTTTGTCTTAATGTCTATACTTTGCATAGATTATAATGATGGTGATAAAATGGCACCAAAAATTTTAAAAAGCCAGATTGCAGTAGCTATGAGTCTTAGAACTAGAGTGTTATCATTTATATATAACAATGCATATTACATATAACATATAATAAATATATTCTTCATATATAATGGAAATATTATCAATATATAATATATTATTGATATGTAATAACTATTATATAATATATAGTAAATATTATATAATAAATGTTTTATATAAATAAAGTAATACATAATTATATATGCTATATATATATATATATACTTGATTTAAATGATAATTCAATAGCACATCTGTACCACAACATTTACTTATATCTCAGAAGACATCGTAGCATTCTTGATATGGTTTACTTCTTTTTAGAGTTAAATATATTTTCATAAGAGAGGGAAAAGCACTCAGTGATTATTTTAAGATCATAATTTCATGTGAAAATTACATTTTTGTGTTCCATTTTCCCTTTGCTGGTTGGTGACATCAAACTTATTTCACATAGTTATCCAAAGCATAGCACTGAATCTGTAAATTAATTCAGAGCTATTGTAATTTCCTCATGCAACTGTCTTATTTTTTTCTGTTATGTAAATGATCCAGATGGCAACAAGTTCTTAAAATATAAACAATGTAACATAATTTGGGCAAAATTATACCTGATTATATCTATGTCTGATAATGGGAAAATAAAGGTAGTATGATGTCTTCAACTTTTGGAAATATAATTTCTTTTTCCAAGTTTGAATTATCATTCTGCCTATTGCTCTTCTGTTGTTGTTGAGCAAATTTTTGGATCTGGATTTCAGATCTAGGTTGCCATTGATAATATAGGGAAAATAAGAGTGATATTTCAAGAGTGTTTTAAATCCTAGAGAAAATATTTGTAAAATGTCTGTCTCACAACTTATACTCAATTAATTCAAGTTATTCTTATTGTAGTCTCAAAGTTAAAAATATAAGGTAATCACACTAATAATCATATATATATATAAATGGATTGTATATACAATATACTTATAATTGGATATATTGGATATACATAATCATATATAATTGGACATATAATTTGATTACAAATTATAATCAAAATTACATAAGTTCTTCAGATTTGGGAAGAAAATAGTTTTTCTTATACATATTTTCTAGAAATGTGACCTATTGCTTCATCACGACCACAAGTATAACCCTCTCCTTACCCTTGCATTTAGAGTTTGCACGGTATAATTCTAAGGTTGTGGATGTTTTCTTTCTCTTAGGTATTTCTCTGCCCATCAGTTAAGTTCCTGCTGGCCTTGATCTTCAGCAACTCTGGCTGATATAACTTCCTGTGTCCTGAATTCTTTGTCGTAAACACCGCCTTAGTTCTCATTTGTGATCCACATTATGAACAAGATCCACTACCACGTATGACAAAGGTCTGTCAGGCTATCTACAAATGTCACCTGTACTTGAACCTTAAAATGCTTCCTTCAGCCAAGTCTGACTGCTATGTATACACATTCACTCTATGATAAGGAGAAAACAACTTTCAATTCCAGTAAGGTAGCAATCAATTTATTTATATCTCTAAAGAAAATCTCCAATCACAGTCCATAATGGCTGTTCTTTAGGTGAATTCAGTTACAGAATGTGAAAGAACTGGTCAATAAGAGGTCACCCTAAAGTGTTCTTGAATCTGTTTGCTGAGCTTTGCTGCCTCATCTCTCTGTTAGTCCTGCAGGAAGAATTACCAGAGTAGTTTATATAGTACCTATGTGTTCACTATGTGTGACTGCCCTCACGCATTTGTTTCACTTGAAATCACAACTATTGCTGTTTACATATCACTGCTTCTTGGCTATCATTATAGGACACATAACAAGGATATTTACTTTAAAAGATGACAAAAAATAGATCATTGGATGAAATGGAAGTATGCACTTTGGAGTGGAAATATAACAAAGTCGGTGATTTTTAAAGGATCAGTTTAGATTGTGTTACAGAGTGTTTAAAGAAACAAAAACTGCAACATTCACATTGGCAGTACTGATGGTTATACTGATGCCTAGGAGTTAGAGACGAATCTTTACCAAATTCAGACAAATGCATGCCGAATGAATGAATGATTTTCATAAACATTGTGTTAGTTTGACAGGAATGTGTAAAATTAAACTTTACTTACATTGGTAATGTAGGTGACAAAATACTAAGTAGATTAATCAAAAAATTACCATTTTGTTCGCATATGCAGATATGTATACATAAGCCCTCATGGGGCAAGCTTCTTCATAAATATCTAGCTAATTAATTCATTAAGTCAATATATACTACTGTGTTCTAGGCACTAGAACTCACAGGAAATATAACAAGGAATAAGTTCATATTGAGGAGATATACAAGTTAATCAGTTAATGTATAGAACTATGTTCTGAGGAATATACCATATACTTCATACTGTAAGTCAAGAAGCCACAATCTTAAAACTTCTTATTTCCGGAAAGACACACACATACACATACACACACAACTTACATATGCACAAGTATATTTTGTATACTCCCTGCAGAAGTTGGAATTTACACATAAGTCAAGAGCAAAAGAAAAAAAAATCAACTTTCGAGGACAGACTTAGGTAAACATATTAAAGATTAGAACTTTGAGCAGGATATATATAAAAATCGTATATAGAAGTGGTCTGGAATACGTTTGTTCTTTGGTTTCAGGAAGAAGGTGTAATGTTTTTAATTCTGCTCCAGGTCATGTGGAATACACTAACACACACAAGTGTGCTTGAACACATACATGTGCATGTGAACACACACACATCTGTTTTTTATCCTCTTGTGTGTCTTCCCCATCTGAGTACTTAGCAGTGACAACCAACTTCAAGGCTAGGCAAACAACGAAAAACAAACAAAAAAAAGAACATGTTTGTTTTCTTAATCTTGCCCCCAACCCTCATCCTCCACTCCCTCAATACTTCACTCTTCTCTGTGGATCCTCTAAACACTCACACACCCTTTTAAGTAGTCTGTTCATTAAATTTCTCACCATCCTCAATATGAGTGTAACATTTGTTTAACGATGGGATCTGACTGATTTAGAAGGAAATGTTCAATTTTATAGACTCAGGACTAAACTCATCCTCATCAACATCCCTTAAAAAACATTTATTCTAATGTTATTTTGGTTCAAGACATTCTCCTTCATGTAGTTCAGTAAGCTAGAATCTTAGCAACATGTATTATTTTGTCTTTTTCCTCAATCTCAGTGGCTGAATATGTCTTTCCAAATCAGCCTGAAATTCTTAACTCTCCAACTTCCTATTTCTTCTCATCTGCTTTGGATACATTGTTTTCTCTTTCCTATTGATCCTGACTCAAGAATAGTCCTCACCATAATGAAGACTTTGGGGGCTCTTTCCTCAATATCTTCTACTAGGGGCCAACCATATCTATAACTCCTACACAACCTTAGCTCTCTAGTTTGGGGAGACCCATCTCTTACACAACCTGTGCACAAACTTTTAGTCTGGAAAATAATTCAGCTTCTGTGTTTTTAAGAGTATATTTCATTAATGAAATTCTGAGCCTATTCTATGAGGAACCATCATGGTGATCTTGATAAACCTGTCCTATAGCTCAACTGCACTTAATTATTAAAAATGACTGCTTATTCTCCCAGTCAGTTAAGATAAAAGGATTAAAGGTTTCAGCTCTAGTCAATTCAGACTCATTGATGGAACCTCTCCTAACGTGGTTGAATGATGATTAGTGACTAACAATGAACTCCTTAGCTGCCTTAGCTATCATCATACCCAGAGACAGACACAAGATCATCTTCCAATGGCAATCAATCAAATGACTTGAGGAGACTCTAAGCGGAGACCCAGAACACCTACATCAAAAAGCAACATAGTTGCTCATTCCAGATGTTACTGTTTCAAAAACAGTGATTCTGGGAACTTACGTTTTTTCTCTTGCAGATCATCTTCTTACAGACCATCCTAAGCTCCAGATTAATAGGGATGATTGGGCTTCCCTGGTGGCGCAGTGGTTGAGAATCTGCCTGTTAATTCAGGGCACACGGGTTCGAGCCCTGGTCTGGGAAGATCCCACATGCCACGGAGCAGCTGGGCCCGTGAGCCACAACTACTGAGCCTGCGCCCCGCAAAAGGAGGGGCCGCGATAGTGAAAGGCCCACGCACCGCGATGAAGAGCGGTCCCCGCACCGCGATGAAGAGTGGCCCCCGCTTGCCGCAACTAGAGAAAGCCCTCGCACGAACCGAAGACCCAACACAGCCAAAAATAAATAATAAATAAATAAATAAAGTAGCTATTAAAAAAAAAAAATAGGGATGATTCCTCATGTTACTGGGAGTCATCAGGGAAGTGTAAGTATTGTCCAGTTTGGGAAGGTGGTCTTGAACCATCAGCATTCCTCTGCTGGCTTCTGCTGAGTTGAAGCTCATATTGTTCTGTCCAAATCATTCTGGAAAATCATACACTGGAATCAGAGTCTGAAATCCATGTTCCTGTCATGGCCTCCATTCTCCTGGACCATGTGCTCTGCAGCCTCTTCCACTTGACCCAAGCATCCTCTGGCTTTTTTTGTTTTAAATTCCTGACCATTGGACTGCTCAGCTGAACTCTGCTGAGGTGCACAGGTCTCTGTGAGGCTACTATACGGCATTTTTGTGTCTACTTCTAACTTGACTATTACTCATAAAATAAAAATAATTGACAATGGGATTGGACATTTTGCTAGGTGTGCAGTCACTCCACCTACTCTTGGGGGATGTAAACACAATGTCTTCTCTTCTCGAAAATACTTACTCTTTCCTTTCTGCCAAATTTCTTCCCCTGTCTAGTTTTTCAAATGTGTATTTCTTTTCCCTGTGGGAGAAAATCTAGTTTTTGCATAATTTTCCATCGTTCCCCACTCTATAGTTTTCATGGTGTGAACTCGAGGCTATGAGCCTTTTAGTCCCTGGGCATTGCTGTGCTAAAATTCATCTCTAAAACAGCCTAGCTTTCATACTAATAAAGGTGTTTCTGCTTTAAGACTAGTATCTCTTGTAAACATGAAAAATAATTTATTTAGAAATCTGCCATTCTCCCTGAAGCAATGAATGCCACTGATTGATACTACATTCATTTTAGGGTATTTTTGCCTGTAAGCAACAGAATTTTGTCTCAAGTTGGTTTAATCAATAATGAAATATATGTTCCAACATGAAGGCAGTCTAGAGTTGAATAGTCTTCAGGGGTGGTTGTTTCAGTAGTTTAATAGCATTTTAAGAATCCGGACTCTATCTATCCTGCTTCTCCTGTGTTAGTTCATTCTCAGGCTGGTAGTAATATAGCTATATCCATTCTAATTTTCACAGCCCCGGCCACATTCACATCAAGAGGAAAATGAGAATCCTATCTCTTCTTGTAGTTTCTCTTTGAAATGAGAAAACTCCCTGAAGTTTCTGAGTCCACTTCTACCAGTCATGGTAGTAGAATTGTAGCCCACTCCTTCACCAGTCTCTGGCAAGATATTGAGGATTACCCCAAGATTGATTACACCACGGGATTCAGCTTCCCCTGAGGCATGATGGAGGTAGAGATAACAGGTATGTATCTTCAACAAATGGGTTCTATTAGGAAGGATAATGGCATGAATGTTTATTGGGTAGGCAGACGGTGAAGTCTGCAACAATCTTAAAACAATATTTTTCCACAAAAATATACATGTGAGGAATTTAAAGATGTCTTTGTTTCGAATGCTAAAGATTTTAGATTTATCCTATAGAAAAAGGGCACCATCGAGGGTTTCTGAGCAGAGGTATAAGATGACCATGTTTGCGTTAAAGGCTGAACTTAGAGAACGTGTGGGGAAATGGAGTTACGATGTATGTGTCGACTAAAAATAATGTACAACATGAGAGTTGTAAGTTAAGTTCTCTTTGGGGCAAAATGAAGACTATGGCCCGAGAGACAGCATTTCCGATAGTTCTGAGAAACTGTTCCAAAGAGGTAGTGGGGAAAGGTCAGGATATATGTGATTTTGGTGAAGGGAGAGTACAGGCAATCAAGCACATATTTTTTGCAGAAGGTTGTTGCTAGTCTCGTGAAAGTTACTGCTAGTCACAAGGAGCAGATGTCACCATGAAGGATTTTAGTGCTTTTCTAGATACGAGGAGATGAAGGAATTTGGCTCATAAAATATTCTCCTGAACAATCTAACTATCTGAAGACCTGTTCTGCCAGTTTTTCCTACAGCACAGAGTGCCTTATGCCTGATCTCCACTCTGAAGTCCTTTCGGGGGTTCTTGAACGTCAGCAGCTGCAGCTGTTCATAATTTGATCCTTGTAGAGGTAGACGGCAAGTGCCAATTTGGAGGAGACATATGAGTGTAGATTTCAGGGATGGAAAGGAAGCTACATGCAAAATTTCAGAAAGCCCCAAAAGCTGTTTAGAAAGTGAAGTTGCTCAAACAAAAAGAGTGAAGAGGGAGAAGAGAGGTTTTTATATTACTACTTTTCCCACTGTCCCTTCTTTCAAAAGAGTTTCTGCCTGGATTTGCCTCTCCAGAGACAAACTTCTGAATGAAAGTGTATTGGATGGGCCGCCCCTCTAACTGGAGAATGGAGAAGGTAAAAATAATAAGTGTATGTTTCATAGAACATGAACATGAAGTGCAAAGAGGAGGCTCAAACACCATACCAACCTAGGCAGGGAGAAAGCAAAAAGTGGATTTAAAAAGAAGATTCAACAATGACAGACAAATTGAATGAAACACTAAGAGAGGTATGTTTGGCATTGCTAAGGAAACCAAACTGGTTTAGATCACATACATTTTTTTTTAAACATCTTTATTGGAGTATAATTGCTTTACAATAGTGTGTTAGTTTCTGCTTTATAACAAAGTGAATCAGCTATACATATACATATATCCCCATATCTCCTCCCTCTTGCATCTCCCTCCCTCCCACCCTCCCTATCCCACCCCTCTAGGTGGTCACAAAGCACTGAGCTGATCTCCCTGTGCTATGCAGCTGCTTCCTGCTAGCTATCAATTTCACATTTGGTATTGTACACATGTCCATGCCACTCTCTCACTTCGTCCCAGCTTACCCTTTCCCTTCCCCATGTCCTCATGTCCATTCTCTAGTAGGTCTGCGTCTTTATTCCTGTCTTGCCCCTAGGCTCTTCATAACCTTTTTTTTTTTTTAGATTCCATATATATAGATCACATACATTTTTAGATCCATTTTTTGGCTTTCATTTGAGGATGTTAGGAAGCCTAGACTTTGTGATCAGACAGATCTGCATTTACAACTTGTCATTGGCAATTAAAAGCTAGGACACCCTCTGTTATCTTGGAGGGTGTTTTCGGCACACACTTGGGCTGGAACCCTATCTCTATGCCTGCTGGTGTGTTACACATAGTGATTCAGGCCATGGATACTGGGGAAACACTGCCAGAGTTTTATTTCACTTTCACTGCCAAGTGGTTATAACCGTGAGCAAGATGTTAAACTCCTCTCTACACTTTAGCTGTCTCATCTGTAAAATGGAAATAATTACAGTACCTAAAACGTAATGTTGTGTGGATTAAATACCAGGTATATTTTTACTTGTGTTTGTTTATACTTCATGATTTTGTTTTCCTTTTTTAATTTTAAAGTTGTCTCCTGGTTAGTGTAGAAAGATAATCATACATTTCATACTCTATTTAAAAATTCTGACAGTTACAAAAAATGAAAACATTAGCCTCCCTATAATAATTTAGATATTATGGGATTTTTAATGCCTTACTTTTGGTTCATTTATATTCCATACCACTACATTAAATTACTGTGGTTGTGTGGCCTTGTCATATGAGTTCTTATAAAGTATGACAAGAGACTATTACCTTGTGATATATATACAGTGAATTATGCTCAGTGATCTATGAGTATGACTTGAAATAAGTTGAAGGTTTAAGGGATATTTAACTTTAAATAAAAGTTATTTAAACTTAAAATCTCTTCTTAAAATCGAGTAGGTTAAAATAACAGCAATACATAAATACATACATGCACCACTTAAAATGTGCTGCGTGTTAGCAGTGCTAGTATATCATTAATTTAGCAATACTTTTGCATATATTCTTTTATTACTTTTCTTTGTAGAAAAAAATTTATCTATATATTTCTTTTTTCATGGTCTGTTCATAGTAAATACAAGAGAAATGAAGGTCTATGTCTCCACCACTTAGATTAGGAAATAGATTCTTTGTCACCCCTCACGTGGTCTTCCTGATTTCCCCATGTGCAATGTCCAAAGTTCACGTTCAACTCTGTAGATATTGCTAAGCAATCCGAAGTGATGGTACCAATGACTCTCTAACAAGTGATAGATAAAAATCCTAGTTTCTACAAATCCTTAGCAATATTTGCTATTAATAGATTTTAATTTAATTTTTTGCCAAACTTTTAATAATGAAATTGCATTTCTTTGGGTTTCAATTGTTATTTTCCTAATTTTAATGAGTTTGAGCATATTTTCATATGTTTATGGACAGTTTGTATTTCTATTCTGTAAAATGCCTCTTCATGTCATTTAACAATTTTGCCATCTGATTGTTTGACCTATGGTAATGACTGATAGGATTTCTTTATATTCTGATTAAAAATTCTTTGTTGAATACAGTATTATCCTGACATAAGGATTTTTTCTCTTTAATGTATGTTTTCTTTGAAATTTTATATAGTTCATGTTATTAAACACTTCCATTAGAGTTTGCATTTATTTTCTTGCTAGAGTAACCCCTCTCTATGCAGAATATAAAGATATTCTTCTATATTATCTTCTAAAAGTTTTATAAGCTTTCTCTTTCAAATTCTTTCATGCAAATAAAATTGAGTCTTATACATGCTATGAGGTAGGTATCTGGTTTCAGTTTCAGAACTAATTGTCCCAAATGCACTTATTGTCTTTATATATATATTTTTTATGGTAAACAATATATTGATAATTTCCAAATTACGGAATTTACTAATTGTTAGTGGCATCGCTGTATAACTTCATAGATAAACGTTTTCAAATTATCTGAAACACGTGTTCTGGAATAAGCCAAGTCTTCTATATGTTTTTTAATATGATCCTGGTTTCAGTCTTTGAAACAAATGGGCCATTTTTTTATTCCTATACAAATACCACAGATTCTTAATTACTAAAAATGTTATCATCTATCCTAATATCTATACAACACCTATCACTTCATTGTTCTTTTTGAGTGTCTCAGTTACTCTTGATCATTTTCTCCTGCATTTGTTATATACTACACACATCCAGTTGTGATTATTTTTTAAAATTGTATTGATCCTAATGGTCATTTTAGAAGAATTGTTATCTCCTTTTTCTAAAATCTTTTCTCTGCAAGAACATATTTTTTTTTCCTCTCTCTCATTTATTTAGGTATTACTAATGCCTTTCAAAACTATTGTAATTTTCACCACTTAGCATGGTTTTTCTTTAACTTTTATTCAAATTTCTCTTATCAGATCAAATAGTTTGCTAGGAGTTATTAAATATTACCAAACTTTATACTGATTTAAATGACAATGCTGTTTTTCTCTGTTAATCCCCTTCACTATAAGAAGTCACATTCATCAATTAATTGATACTAAAGTATTTTACATTCATGATATTCACCCAAATGGGTCCATTGTGTATTAATATTTTTTCATGCATTACTGAATTCAGTTTACTAATATTTAGATTAGAGTTATTGAACCAATTGTTATGATTGAGATAAATGTACAATTACCCTTTTTTTCACTGTTTTTATTTGGTTTTGGTACCAAGAATATTTTCCACTTGTGTAATAAATTTGAGACTGAACTTTTTTTCTATTATCTAAAACAGTTTTTATAAGCTTGCAATTAACAATTCATTGATATTTAGTGAAATGGGAGCCATCTAGATTTGGTGTTATTTCAAGGAAAAATTAATTACTAACTAATTTTTCTAAAAGTTTCTAGAGGACAGGTGAACCGTTTTCCTAACTGAAACTTTGTTCAACCATCACCACAAAAGTAAAGGAAGCAGAAAATCTCTTTGACACAGATACTAAAGACATGTTATATTAGGTTTTGTTATGTTATCCTATGATGAAGCCACAAGAAATCTTGAATATTGGAGGAATGTGTAATTAGTTCAGAACATGTTATTCATTTGGGCACTTTTTTACAAAAAGAAAAATATATTAAATTATACATCTTTCTACACTGTTGGTTAGGAAATTCATCCACATTCTCCCATCTGATAGAGGAACCTTCCCCATGAAGGTGTGTGTGACCAATAATACTGGTAGATCCAGGGCTTGTGGGCACTCCTCTATACAAAAATGACTGAACTGAAGGTCAATCTCCCAAAGTAAATTTCTCACATATTACATAACCTTATTCAGTCTGGACTTTAGGCCTGCCTGAAATCTCTCCTGCATTAGTTGTATTTACTACTACAGAAATTAAACACTTCACTACTTCCTGTGCTTAGAACAAAAATTATAACCATTGTGTTGAGTAAAGATGGAGAGTTTTAAAGCAATAAATTAGAGAAATGAAAAAAAGAGGTGATATTGCAACTGATGTTCCCCCAAATGCATCTTAGAACAGTCAGAGCTAAGACGAATATTAACACATTTGTGCCTGATTAGTACATTTTCCCCTACCATTTCACACTTATTTTAGAAACATAAATGCAAATATTATCAACCAACTACTATTCATGTCCTAGGAAACTATATGAGAGATCTTCAATTGGCTAATACTAATATTTGTTGGGTATAAGTAAAATGAAACAAACAGAAAAATATCAATAGGCCACCAATATGATAATCCTTCACTGCTGTTAAAAAAAGGTTCTTATTCAAGCACCCCCATATGACTACTACTTGCAGCCAGAGGAACTAAAAAGAATAGAGTCACTTAATTAGCCCATGTCAAAAATATAAACAACTTTACAGCTCAGAGGACGAGACTGTAAGATTATCTGGTCTTTATCACAAACGTTCAGCACTTTTCTACTCTAGAATCAGAAACTCATCAAATTTCATTCCTTCACAAATTACACTTTTAAACTTGCTCTAGAAATGTTAATGTAATTTATCATGATGATTTCTCAGTACTTTCATACCTGAAAAGGTTAAAATGTTCATCATTCTAATAATTCATTTAAAACTAGTGTGTGAAAACAACAACAAAAAAACAATCCAAAAATGGGTAGAAGACTTAAATAGACATTTCTCCAAAGAAGATACACAGACTGCCAACAACACATGAAAGGATGCTCAACGTCACTAATCATTAGAGAAATGCAGATCAAAGCTACAATGAGGTATCACCTCACACGAGTCAGAATGGCCATCATCAAAAAATCTACAAACAACAAATGCTGGAGAGGGTGTGGAGAAAAGGGAACCCTCTTGCACTGTTGGTGGGAATGTAAATTGATACAGGCACTATGGAGAACAGTATGGAGGTTCCTTAAAAAACTAAAAATAGAATTACCATATGACCCAGCAATCCCACTACTGGGCATATACCTAAGAAAACTATAATTCAAAAAGAGTCATGTACCTCAGTGTTCATTGCAGCTTTATTTACAATAGCCAGGACATGGAAGCAACCTACGTGTCCATCGACAAATGAATGGATAAAGAAGACGTGGCACATATATACAATGGAATATTACTCAGCCATAAAAAGAAATGAAATGGAGGTATTTGTAATGAGGTGGATGGAGTTAGAGTCTGTCATACAGAGTGAAGTAAGTCAGAAAGAGAAAAACAAATACAGTATGCTAACACATATATATGGAATCTAAAAAAAAAGAAAAAGTGGTTATGAAGAACCTAGGGGCAGGACAGGAATAAAGACACAGACATAGAGAATGGACTTGAGGACATGGAGGGGGTAAGGGTAAGCTGGGACAAAGTGAGAGAGTGACATGGACTTATATATACAACCAAATGTGAAATAGACAGCTAGTGGGAAGCAGCCGCATAGCACAGGGAGGTCTGCTCAGTGCTTTGTGACCACCTAGAGGGGTGGGATAGGGAGGGTGGGAGGGAGATGCAAGAGGGAGGAGATATGGGGCTATATGTATATGTATAGCTGATTCACTTTGTTATAAAGCAGAAACTCATGCACCATTGTAAAGCAATAATACTCCAATAAATATGTTTAAATAAATAAATAAATAACAGTAGCTAGGTTAACTACCTCAGCAAAAATAAATAAATAAATAAATAAATAAATAAAAGTAGTGTGTGTATTTAGGTCAGTGAAATTCTGCCCAATAAAGAAAAGAAAAAAACTTATTTGACTACCTCTTACATTTAGCCATCTGGTTATAAAATGAAGTATTTAATGTTTTCAAAAGAATTTTTTAAACAATAGTTTATTTTTCATTGTGGCTTTGATAAACAGCTCCCTTAGCAAGGAATTGCCCCAGCAATTAGCATAGGTATTCATGCAAGATTTTTCTAGTTCCATTTAGATATCTTATTATGATTAATTTCTTTTATCCTCTCTTTACTGTTATAAGAGGAATTATCTATATTCAGAACTCATGAATATAAACCTCAAAATATGGTTCCATAAGAACTATAAGCTAAAATTAAGTGATTTGCCATTCTAAATAGATTTCTATACTTGCAAATTTAAATGAAGAGATGTATTGCTTCAAACATAAATTTTGTAAAAATACAAACTGTTCAAATATATTTTTTAAAAAGTAGAAGAAAAATTGTTTTCATGCCTGTCATTTAGAACTTGGCAATTAAAAGTGTATATCACTAGGCTTTCTTCTTTTACATTGTTGTAATACATGTGAAAACTCTGAAAAAATAAAAAATAAAAAAAAAATAAAAAATAAAAAAAAAACAAAAAAACTCTGGCAGAGCAAAGACATAGAATGGAAAACCAAGAAGAAGTGATTGCTATAACCAAAATAATCTCAAATGAAAATGCATTTGGAATCTCTGTTTCGAAAATAACTATTATTAAAGGTTTGACGTTTGCTGGTTTGGTTTAAAGGGGTTAAATAAAATAATATCACTGAAATTTGGAAATTTTGGAATCTCTGGTTAAATATTTCATTCTTCTTAAAGTTAACCATTTTTTTAAATCAAATACATGATTTTTTTTTAAATTTAATTAATTAATCTATTTATTTTTGTCTGTGTTGGGTCTTCGTTTCTGTGCGAGGGCTTTCTCTAGTCGCGGCGAGCGGGGGCCACTCTTCATCGCGGTGCGCAAGCCTCTCACTGTCACGGCCTCTCTTGTTGAGGAGCACAGGCTCCAGATGCACAGGCTCAGTAGTTGTGGCTCACGGGCCCAGTTGCTCTGCGGCATGTGGGATCTTCCCAGACCAGGGCTCGAACCCGTGGCCCCTGCATTGGCAGGCAGATTCTCAACCACTGCGCCAACAGGGAAGCCCCAAATACATGATTTTAAAAATGACTGGTCCATTTATTTATATGGCATGTAAATTAAATAAATACATTTTGGAAATGTTATTACCATGTAATTATAACATTTATTAATTTGTCACAAATATTAACAGAAATTGGTCCCCATGGTCCTGTGGACTTTTTGCAGGATATTAGTATTGTTAGATAATTTGGCATTATTGCTAATAAGGGAAACACTGGAGTTTATCTCTGGATCTAGTCCCAGAGATGCAAAATGACTTTCCAGTGGTCAAATATCTTGTGAATGATAGAGCTGGAGGTAGAATCTCAGTCTCTTGACCTTTAGACTGGTGACACTCTATTACTCCCACATAGGAGGAAAGAACCCTTACAGAGCAGTCAACAGGCTGGGATTCTAGTGTCACTTCTGTTTCTTAATATATTTGTAACTTTCAGCAGGTACATTACATTTTCAGATTTTCATCTTTTCATCTACTTAGTGAAGACTATAACAATTTAGCACTGTCATGGAGATCTGATAGTGTAATATATATTAAATTGTTTTTAAGCTTCTCTAGTGCTATTAAATATCAGTTATTTCAATATCGCAAACATTTTTTTCATTGTAAGTGTTTCTGATATAAAGCTGAAAATATAGAAGTACAGCTCTATGTCTTACTTAAGTAATGATAGTTTAATTTTAGATATTTCACTGTAATGGTACAACATGTGATCTATGTTTAATCTCAAAATTTTATTAGCCATCCTGGGTTTAAAACTCAACTTAGTATTGAGAAGATTTAAACAGTGTATTCTATCTAAGCTAGAAGAGATAATACCCAATTCTTACTGCTTTGCTTCTCCTTAAGCAGTAAATTGCCAGCTCAGCAAATTAAAAACAACAACAACAACAAAAACAACTATGCCTCTAAAATGGGAACTTCTGTGTGTATCTGATTCCCAAGTATTTCCTAATATTAT
Source organism: Balaenoptera musculus (assembly GCF_009873245.2). Taxonomy (NCBI): domain Eukaryota; kingdom Metazoa; phylum Chordata; class Mammalia; order Artiodactyla; family Balaenopteridae; genus Balaenoptera; species Balaenoptera musculus. The sequence goes on along the minus strand of NC_045788.1, from coordinate 125,079,022 downwards.
TAAAGGTCTCAGTGAGGGTTATGAGGTAGTATCAGATGCCAGGAAGACTGCCTCAATCTCTTGTGCCCAGTTTCAGGTCCTCTGCTCATCAAGTCCTGCCTATGGTGTGGTCATGCTGGGTGGAAGCCATGGTCAAGTGCAGCAAATCTCCAGCTAAGCATGCGAAGCTGTTCTCCCCCTGAAGTACATTCACTGTTGTTTTTCCCCTATGGCTTGCACCAACACTGTATCTTCCTTGTAGAACACATAATCAACTATTAGAAAAAGAAAATAATGAAGAGAATAGTTTCTCTCAGTGGGGAAAAAATTTTCTTGCATAAAACAAGGAAACAAAATTGAAAAATAAGGCAAAATAAATTTCTGGTAGCAGTCAATGAGAGAAACAGCTGCAGTAGAGATGGTAATAAGAGAAAAAGCATAATTAAATCAGATGTTTTAAAACGTGTAATTTTAAATGATACACAACAGTGATTTAAAATATAAATGTAAATAAAAGTGGATGGATGGAAGCATAATTAAAACCAAAAGAAACAAAAATAATCTCAGTGAAAATGAAATTAGAATGATAGACAATAACTGACTTTGCTTAGCCAACAAACTATTACCTAGTGAAGAAGATTTTTCTTGATTTTAATTTTAGTGCTGCTTAATCAAACATTCATTTACCAGGGTCTCAGTAGGCATGTTCAAGGATGATGAACTTCAGAGAAAATGAAAGAGGGAAAATGTGCTTTTTTTATAACATTTTAAAATACAGTTCATGATACTGTATATAATGCTTTCAAAAATTCTACTATCTGAGGTACTGGGGGAATCTCAATAATGTGATTAATTTAACAATTTATTTAAACCCCAATCCACTTCATCATCTCACCTTAGCCTAAATTCTCTTCTCACCTGGACTAACAGTTTCCTTTCATCTTGGAACTCAGTTCAGCCCTGTTACCTGGAAAGCCACAGGCCTGTATCTGTTTCCTCTTGATCTTGCTTCTCCCCCATTTTTTAAAAGTGTCATTCCCTACTTGCACTTCATTGTGCTAACTGCTTTCCAGTCTGGTAACAGTCACACGTCCACACATACTACTGCCTAGGCTATTCACATCTGGGATTCTCATTAAGGCAAAGAGCAGCTACTGAAGTCATTGAGGGAAGAGATGAAGGGCACTTGGGAGAGCAGTAATTGTTGGAAGGTTGGGCTGGCTTCAAAGAAGGCAGTGTGAGTGCATCCAGAGGTGCGAGGTGGAATGAACATTGCTGCAACCCTGGGACAGACAGTGACCCCCTGAGGAGGCAATGGTTTCTTGCATGAAGCTTGGTGTTAGGCATATTATTTTGAATTAGCTAGAATCTTTATATATATATATATATATATATATATATATATATATACACACACACACACACACACACACACACACTAAGGAGAATCAACAACAACAATAACAATCAAATACAACAATCATTTTATAAGTATTAAGTATTGGAGAAAACCAGTACCATCCCAAACATATGAGAATGTGATATAATATTAACTGTAACACAATTTTGAATATTACAATCAATAGAACACTAAAAACTGTATTATATTGCTAAAAGTGAACAAATATATCACACAGAGTATACTGAGGAAGCCACTTGCAATCTGTCACTAAAAACATGGGGACAATGGATTGGCACAATAAGACTGTTCTAAAATTCCACCTGGGGTTTAATGTTTTTAATTTTTAGAGGTATGGCTGATTGACAACATGGAGAGACGAATGCCATTGAAAGGAGCATTTGTTGGTGCTGTATGGTATTTCGTTTCTTTTTATGGGTAATATTCCATTAGATATATGTGCCACATCTTCTTTATCCATTCATCTGTCGATGGATATTTAGGTTGTTTACATGTCCTGGGTATTATAAATAGTGCTGCAATGCACATTGTGGTACATGACTCTTTTTGAATTATGGTTTTCTCAGGGTATATGCCCAGTAGTGGGATTGCTGGGTCATATGGTTGTTCTATTTTTAGTTTTTTAAGGAACCTCCATACTGTTCTCCATAGTGGCTATATCAACTTATATTCCTACCAACAGTGCAAGAGGGTTCCCTTTTCTCCACACCCTCTCCAGCATTTACTGTTTGTAGATTTTTTGATGATGGCCATTCTGACCGGTGTGAGGTGATACCTCATTGTAATTTTGATTTGCATTTCTCTAATGATTAATGATGTTGAGCATTCTTTCATGTGTCTGTTGGCCATCTGTATATCTTCTTTGGAGGAATGTCTATTTAGGTCTTCTGCCCATTTTTGGATTGGGTTGTTTGTTTTTTTGTTATTGAGCTGCATGAGCTGCTTGTAAATCTTGGAGATTAATCCTTTGTCAGTTGCTTCATTTGCAAATATTTTCTCCCATTCTGAGGGTTGTCTTTTGGTCTTGTTTATGGTTTCCTTTGCTGTGCAAAAGCTTTTAAGTTTCATTAGCTCCCATTTGTTTATTTTTGTTTTTATTTCCACTTCTCTAGGAGCTGGGTCAAAAAGGACCTTGCTGTGATTTATGTCATAGAGTGTTCTGCCTATGTTTTCCTCTAAGAGTTTGATAGTGTCTGGCCTTACATTTAGGTCTTTAATCCATTTTGAGTTTATTTTTGTGCATGGTGTCAGGGAGTGTTCTAATTTCATACTTTTACATGTACCTGTCCAATCTTCCCAGCACCACTTATTGAAGAGGTTGTCTTTTCTCCACTGTATATTCTTGCCTCCTTTATCAAAGATAAGGTGACCATATGTGGGTGGGTTTATCTCTGGGCTTTCTATCCTGTTCCATATTTCTGTTTTTGTGGCAGTACCATACTGTCTTGATTACTGTAGTTTTGTAGTATTGTCTGAAGTCAGGAAGCCTGATTCCTCCAGCTCCGTTTTTCGTTCTCAAGATTGCTTTGGCTATTCAGGGTCTTTTGTGTTTCCATACAAATTGTGAAATTTTTTGTTCTAGTTCTGTAAAAAATGCCATTGGTAGTTTGATAAGGATTGCATTGAATCTGTAGATTGCTTTGGGTAGTAGACTCATTTTTCACAATGTTGATTCTTCCAATCCAAGAACATGGTATATCTCTCCATCTATTTGTATCATCTTTAATTTCTTTCATCAGTGTCTTATAATTTTCTGCTTACAGGTCTTTTGTCTCCTTAGGCAGGTTTATTCCTAGGTATTTTATTATTTTTGTTGGAATGGCAAATGAGAGTGTTTTCTTAATTTCACTTTCAGATTTTTCATCATTAGTGAATAGGAATGCAAGAGATTTCTGTGCATTAATTTTGTATCCTGCTACCTTACCAAATTAATTGATTAGCTTTAGTAGTTTTCTGGTGGCATCTTTAGGATACTCTGTGTATAGTATCATGTCATCTGCAAACAGTAGACAGCCTTACTTCTTCCTTTCTGATTTGGATTCCTTTTATTTCTTTTTCTTCTCTGATTGCCGTGGCTAAAACTTCCAAAACTATGTTGAATAATAGTGGTGAGAGTGGGCAACCTTGTCATGTTCCTGATCTTAGGGGAAATGGTTTCAATTTTTCACCATTGAGAATGATGTTGGCTGTGGGTTTGTCATATATGGCCTGTATTATGTTGAGGAAAGTTCCTTCTATTCCTACATTCTGGAGGGTTTTTATCATAAACGGGTGTTGAATTTGGTCAAAAGCTTTCTCTGTATCTATTGAGATGATCATATGGTCTTTCTCCTTCAATTTGTTAATATGGTGTATCACAATGTTTGATTTGCGTATATTGAAGAATCCTTGCATTCCTAGGATAAACCCCACTTGATCATGGTGTATGATCCTTTTAAGGTGTTGTGGATTCTGTTTGCTAGTATTTTGTTGAGGATTTTTGCATCTATGTTCATCAGTGATATTGCCCTGTAGTTTTCTTTCTTTGTGACATCTTTGTCTGGTTTTGGTATCAGGGTGATGGTGGCCTCGTAGAATGTGTTGGGGAGTGTTCCTCCCTCTGCTATATTTTGGAGAGTTTGAGAAGGATAGGTGTTAGCTCTTCTCTAAATGTTTGGCAGAATTCGCCTGTGAAGCCATCTGGTCCTGGGCTTTTGTTTGTTGGAAGATTTTTAATCACGGTTTCAATTTCAGTGCTTTGGATTGGTCTGTTCATATTTTCTTTTTCTTCCTGGTTCAGTCTCAAAAGGTTGTGCATTTCTAAGAATTTGTCCATTTCTTCCAGGTTGTCCATTTTATTGGCATAGAGTTGCTTGTAGTAATCTCTCATGATCCTTTGTATTTCTGCAGTGTCATTTGTTACTTCTACTTTTTCATTTCTAATTCTATTGATTTGAGTCTTCTCCCTTTTTTTTCTTGATGAGTCTGGCTAATGGTTTATCAATTTTGTTTATCTTCACAAAGAACCAGCTTTTAGTTTTATTGATCTTTGTTATCATTTCCATAATTTCATTTTCATTTATTTCTGATGTGATCTTTATGATTTCTTTCCTTCTGCTAACTTTGGGTTTTTTTTGTTCTTCTTTCTCTAACTCCTTTAGGTGTAAGGTTAGGTTGTTTATCTGAGATGTTTCTTTTTTCTTAAGGTAGGATTGTATTGCTATAAACTTCCCCCTTAGTACTGTTTTTGCTTCATCCCATAGGTTTTGGGTCGTTGTGTTTTCATTGTCATTTATTTCTAGGTATTTTTTGATTTCCTCTTTGATTTCTTCAGTGGTCTCTTGGCTATTAAGTAGTGTATTGTTTAGCATCCATGTGTTTGTATTTTTTTACAGATTTTTTCCAGTAATTGATGTCTAGTCTCAGTGTTGTGGTCGGAAAAGATACTTGATATGATTTCAATTTTCCTCAATTTACCAAGGTTTGATTTGTGACCCAAGATATGATTTATCCTGGAGAATGTTACATGAGCACTTGAGAAGAATGTGTATTCTGTTGTTTTTGGATGGAATGTCCTATAAATATCAATTAACTCTATCTTGTTTAATGTATCATTTAAAGCTTGTGTTTCCTTATTTATTTTCATTTTGGATGATCTGCCTATTGGTGGAAGTGGGGTGTTAAAGTCCCCTACTATGATTGTGTTACTGTCAATTTCCTCTTTTATGGCTGTTAGCATTTGCTTTATGTATTGAGGTGCTCCTATGTTGGGGGCATAACATTTACAATTGTTATATCTTCTTCTTGGAATGATCCCTTGATCATTTTGTAGTGTCCTTCTTTGTCTCTTGTAATAGTCTTTGTTTTAAAGTCTATATTGTGTGATAAGAGAATTGCTACTTCAACATTCTTTGATATCCATTTTCATGGAATATCTTTTTCCATCCCCTCACTTTCAGTCTGTATGTGTCCTTAGGTCTGAAGTGGGTCTCTTGTAGACAGTGTATATACAGGTCTTGTTTTTGTATCCATTCAGCCAGTCTATGTCTTTTGGTTGGATCATTAAATCTATTTACATTAAAGGTAATTAGCAATATATATGTTCCTATTCCCATTTTCTTAATTGTTTTGGGTTTGTTTTTGTAGGTCTTTTCCTTCTCTTGTGTTTCCTGACTAGAGAAGTTCCTTTAGCATTCGTTGTAAAGCTGGTTTGGTGGTGCTGAATTCTCTTAGCTTTTGCTTGTCTATAAACGTTTTAATTTCTCCGTCAAATCTGAATGAGATACTCACTGGGTAGAGTAATCTTGGCTGTAATTTTTTCTCCTTCTTCACTTTAAATATGTCCTGCCAATCCCTTCTGGCTTGCAAAGTTTTTGCTGAAAGATCAGCTGTAACCTTATGGGGATTCTCTAGTGTGTTATTTGTTGTTTTTCCCTTGCTGCTTTTAATATTTGTTCTTTGTATTTAATTTTTGATAGTTTGATTACTATGTGTCTCGGCGTGTTTCTCCTTGGATTTATCCTGGATGGGACTCTCTGTGCTTCCTGGACTTTATTAACTATTTCCTTTCCCATATTAGGGAAGTTTTCAACTATAATCTCTTCAAATATTTTCTCAGTCCCTTTCTTTTTCTCTTCTTCTTCTGGGACCCCTATAATTCGAATGTTGGTGTGTTTAACGTTTTCCCAGAGGTCTCTGAGACTGTCCTCAATGCTTTTCATTCTTTTTACTTTATTCTGCTCTGCAGTAGTTATTTCCACTATTTTATCCTCCCGGTCACTTATCCGTTCTTCTGCCTCAGTTATTCTGCTATTGATCCCTTCTAGAGAATTTTTAATTTCATTTATTGTGTTGTTCATCTCTGTTTGTTTGCTCTTTAGTTCTTCTAGGTCCTTGTTAAATGTTTCTTGTATTTTCTCCATTCTATTTCCAAGATTTTGGATCATCTTTACTATCATTATTCTGTATTCTTTTTCAGGTAGACTACCTATTTCCTCTTCATTTGTTAGTTCTGGTGGGTTTTTGCCTTGCTCCTTCATCTGCTGTGTGTTTCTCTGTCTTCTCATTTTGCTTAACTTACTGTGTTTGGCGTCTCCTTTTCGCAGGCTGCAGGTTCGTAGTTCCCATTGTTTTTGGTGTCTGTCCCCAGTGGCTAAGGTTGGTTCAGTAGGTAGTGTAGGCTTCCTGGTGGAGGGGACTAGTGCCTGTGTTCTGGTGGATGAGGCTGGATCTTGTCTTTCTGGTAGGCAGGTCCACATCTGGTGGTGTGTTTTGGGGTGTCTGTGGCCTTACTATGATTTTAGGCAGCCTCTCTGCTAGTGGATGGGGCTGTGTTCCTGTCTTGCTAGTTGTTTGGTGTAGGATGTCCAACACTATAGCTTGCTGGTCGTTGAGTGAAGCTGGGTCTTGGTGTTGAGATGGAGATCTCTGGGAGATTTTCGTCGTTTGGTATTATGTGGAGCTGGGAGTTCTCTTGTGGACCAATGTCCTGAAGTTGATTCTCCCACCTCAGAGGCACAGTCCTGACACCTGGCTGGAGCAGCATGAGCCTGTCATCCACACAGCTCAGAATAAAAGGGAGGAAAAAAAAAAGAAAAGAAAGAAAGAAGAAGATAAAATAAAATAAAGTAAAATAACATAAAATAAAGTTGTTAAAATAAAAAATAATTATTAAAAAAAATTTTTAAAGCAATAAAAAAAGAAAGAAGAGAGCAAAAACTATACTAATAAAAGAAAACTATACTAAAACTATGAAAACTAAAAACTAAAGTGCTAAAAACTATACTAATAAAAGAAAACAGAAAAAAGAAAAAAAAAAAAAGAAAAAAACCAGACATACAGAACCCTAGGACAAATGGTAAAAGCAAAGCTATACAGACAAAATCACACACAGAAGCATACACATACACACTCACAAAAGAGAAAAAGGGAAAAAAAAAATATGTCTTTGCTCCCAATGTCCACCTCTTCAATTTGGAATGATTCATTGTCTATTCAGGTATTCCACAGAGGCAGGGTACATCAAGTTGATTGTGGAGATTTAATCTGCTGCTCCTGAGGCTGCTGGGAGAGATTTCCCTTTCTCTTCTTTGTTCGCACAGCTCCCGGGGTTCAGCTTTGGATTTGGACCTGCCTCTGTGTGTAGGTTGCCTGAGGGCATCTGTTCTTCGCTCACACAGGATGGGGTTAAAGGAGCAGCTGATTCGGGGGCTCTGGCTCACTCAGGCCGGGGGGAGGGAGGGGTACGGATGCGGGGCGAGCCTGCGGCAGAAGAGGCCGGCGTGACGTTGCAGCAGCCTGAGGCACACCGTGTGTTTTCCCTGGGAAGTTGTCCCTGGATCACGGGACGCTGGCAGTGGCGGGCTGCACAGGCTCCTGGGAGGGGAGGTGTGGAGAGTGACCTGTGCTCGTACACAGGCTTCTTGGTGGTGGCGGCAGCAGCCTTAGCGTCTCATGCCCGTCTCTGGGGTCCGCGCTGATAGCCGCGGCTCGCGCCCATCTCTGGAGCTCGTTTAGGCGACGCTCTGAATCCCCTCTCCTCACGCACCAGGAAACAAAGAGGCAAGAAAAAGTCTCTTGCCTCTTCGGCAGCTGCAGACATTTTCCCGGACTCCCTCCCTGCTAGCTGTGGTGCGCTAACCCCTTCAGGCTGTGTTCACGCCGCCAACCCCAGTCCTCTCCCTGCGATCCGACCGAAGCCCGAGCCTCAGCTCTCAGCCCCCGCCTGCCCCGGTGGGGGAGCAGACAAGCCTCTCGGGCTGGTGAGCGCCGAGCCTCTGTGTGGGAATCTCTCCGCTTTGCCCTCCGCACCCCTGTGGCTGCGCTCTCCTCTGCGGCTCCGAAGCTTCCCCCCCTCCGCCACCCGCAGTCTCCGCCCGCGAAGGGCCTTCCTGATGTGTGGAAACCTTTCCTCCTTCACAGCTCCCTCCCACTGGTGTAAGTCCCGTCCCTATTCTTTTGTCTCTGTTTTTTCTTTTTTCTTTTGCCCTACCCAGGTACGTGGGGAGTTTCTTGCCTTTTGGGAGGTCTGAGGTCTTCTGCTAGCGTTCAGTAGGTGTTCTGTAGGAGTTGTTCCACATGTAGATGTATTTCTGATGTATTTATGGGGAGGAAGGTGATCTCCACGTCTTACTCTTCCGCCATCTTGAAGCTCCTCTCAATTATAATTTGATCCATAGAGGGAAAAATCAAAACTTGTGCTTGCCTGAATTTGATTTATTTATTAGTTTATTAATTTGTTAATTATTTCATATTACAAGCTGCTTTTGTAGAAACATGGCTTAAGTGTTTTGAGTCATATGTATCCACAATCACAAATAATCTCCTTACATTTATTCTGCTTAATTTCTCAGCAGTTATTTCATAATAGTTTTTTGTCATTGAAAAAATTAACAAAATAGTCCTTTGAGAAAGATTTTTTTTATAAGCTGTTAAATATTTAATCATGAATTATTGTCTTTTTCTTTTTTAATTAAGTTCTTGAAATTAACTTTGTCCATCTTTATCTCCTGGAAGGCTCCAGATATAAAGTTGATACAGTAATATTTAAATTATATTCTTTTAGCCTAGGTCAATTCATAGAACACATACTTAAAATAGGTTTTTAAATAATCATATAGTGTACTTTTTTTGGATGTAAAGAGAAAATTATATATTCATCAAATGACAGATGAGTAATTTATCTAAAAATGCTGTAGTACATCAAAATTTTTCATCCTAAATAAATGAGAAATATTGCTAACATTTGTTATCATTTTACACAGATAAAGAGACATAAGGCCTTCGGAAATTTATATAACCTTATATTTAATGTAACAATAGCCAATTCAAAGTGTTCTACATCAGAACATACATACATTTACTCCCTCTCTGTAGCCTCTTGACTGCTTTCAATGATGAAGTCAAGATTTAGTATCATTTTTTTAAATGCTATTTGCTATCACTCACAATTTATAAGTAAATAAGATACATTTTACTTCCTGAAATATTAATATATGTCTAAACAAACAAGTACACAGGCAATATACATATAGATGTATATCAATATTTCTCCATACACATCATTTTCCTTCCTTTTTTTATACTATGACATTTTTATATTATAACAGGAGGATAAGTTTCTTTCTGATTATTTTTTCAAAGAATTAATTTTATGTCTATATAAAAGTCAAGTTTAAAGTGGTTTTGTTATAAAAATTTTATTTAAAAAATGTGAAATAGTCCTATTCTAATTTTCTTTAAAATACATTAAAATGACAGAAATTTCAAAAAATCAGTCACTCTTTGGCATTTAATACCACTTCTGCCATCAGAAGTCTATGAAATATCTCTGCTAAAGGGTTTACATTAGCTTTTCATTTTTTTTTTTTTTGACCTTTATGATATATTTGGGCAAGTATTCATCACCTTATCTTCAAGACTGATTCACTGTCTCTGATTCCATTCCATAAAAATTAAACAATTTCAAGGCCTTTGAAATATATATTTTGTTATTCTTCATAGAGGGAGTCCTTTAATAGCCTACAATACTTAAATTAATAAAATAGCTTCTAAAGATACACTGTGGTCAAAAACACATATATGTATGTGTAATATATATGTGTATGTATAATTATGCACATACACATACATGTATTATTTTATTATGTATTGCATAATACATATATAATACATAATGTGCATTGTATTTATAATTATGCACAATATATGTACATAATATATTATAGATGGTGTGTGTGTATATATACAAAATTTTGAAGGAACCAAGGAGTAGTCACCTTTATTATCACCATTTCCTATTCCTTAAGGCTTCATGTTCCTTTTAGAATTCAAGAGATTTATCCTTGTGAGTTTTTTCAGCTGAAATATTCTAGAAATATTTTAGTTAAAAATGCCTTGCTGAAAGTATATCTTCATAGTGAATACAGTCAAAATTATATTTAATTATAATTAGAATAGAAACATACTATATTAGGCAAGGCTACATACACACATACACACATACACACACACACAATTATCAGATCTAAAAGGCCCAGATTTCTTCATTTGCAAGCACATTATTGGTCCCTGAAATAATATGATTAGAATTTATTTAGGATAAATATTTTCTCCTTAATTATTGCAATTTCTCATTTAAGAGGTGACCCAGTAATCACATATTAATCTTAAGCATCTTAGACCGAATGAGTTATATCATTTTCAGTCATTTGACTGTTAGCTGAAATCTACAGTTCAGCCATCTACATGACTTGTTAATTTGGACAAAGAGTGAAAAAAAAAAAAAATCTGACACCCCTTTATAAGAAAGTGGGAATTGAGACCAAAAGTGAGACCAAAGTAGCCAAGAGAAGTTTGAGGACTCTAGGTGTTTTGTCCTACATATTTGCTTGGAGACAAAATTATAAGAGAAAAAATCTCCATTCATTTATTGTTTAAAAGTTAGAATGATATTTCCAGGTGACATTTTATAGTCAGTTTAAAAAGATTAAAAACCTTCAGGAGTCTGATAATTTATGGTTGGTTACTGTATTTTAAAGTTATATAGTTTAAAAGAAGTTTTCAAATTTTTTGTATTGTTAGTTTTCAGTAAACTTGAATGAAAATAATGGGCAAAACATTTTAAAATGATGTATTTATGATTAGAATCATAGAGGATACTGTGAGCTTCTTTGAACAGAAGGAATCACATCCTTCAAGTGATTTCCCTCAGAAAGGGTGGATAGAATGAAAAATGTTGATGGTGGGAAACCTGCACAGCAAAGCCATTCCAGAAGAGCTATGACACAGTTACTTTCAGCAACCCACAGTCACTATTCTTCTTATGGGAAATGTCTATACCATTGTCTCATGATTATTGTATTTATTTCAGTGCTTCTCTGAGCAGGGCACTTGAAACAACTTCATCATAACTTACCTGAAACAAAAAAGCTAAAATTTAAATTTCTAATTGAGAAAGGCTGGGACTTGGGAACTGTGACCCTTTGCTGCAGTGCTTGCACCTGGACAAATGTCTCCTCAAGCAACAAAATACAAGGAAACTATAAGGCACTAAAAATAACTGTGTGTATGCATAGTTGGGGCAAATTATGGACAACAAGATACAAAAAAAATATCAAAAAGCCCAGCTACCACTTCTGCAGAGCCGGGAGCTAAAGCAGGGTAGTGCACATGCCCACAACACCACCAAAGTGGTGGTGGATACCACCATGGGGATACCACCTAAGCCACCCTTCCAGCCAATCCCTGGACACACCCCTACCCTCATGCCATATAAGGAACAAGCTCACTCCCTCCTCAGCGAGAGAGCAATCAAGGGAAACTGTTACTTGTAAATGTAGGTTTCAGGGGAATAAATTCTTTGAGGAAAAAACAACACACTCCTTTTGACCTTATTCTCTTTCATTCTCTCTGGCTTTATTTACTTGTTTGTTTGTTACAACAGTAATTCCAAGCTTGAGTCTCAGGTAATGTTTAACTTGAGTATGACATTAGGACAATTTCCTTAGTCCTTTTTCTATCTCTGATTAAACCCCAGGGAATATTAATGCTGACCTGCAAAGTGTCCCTGACAAGGTTGGGACCATCTCCTTGAGTCTGCCAGCAGAGCTTTTAGCCTATTACACAAATTTATCCAGGGCCTTCAAGTGCCTAGAAATTATATCTCCCCAAATGTTCCAACATAGTATTCTGTCCAGAAAATTTGATGTAGAAAATGTATATAAGTCCTTGAGCTATGAGAGACTGGCTCAGGTTTGTCATTTTCAATTGCATATCTTTGCCTAATTATATAGAATGGCTGAGAGACTTTAAAGATCTTCATCAAGTTCTTATATGTAAAAAATGTTATGGTAAGTGCCAAAGAAGTAGGGATTGCTGTCAAATTTACACCTTCTGATTCAAATCCACTCTGCTTATTTAACAAATTTAATTGCCATTCGGAGATATTGGCAGATTTGCTCAGGACCACAAAGGTGATTTATGGCAAAGAGAAAGCAGAGTTCTCAACTTCCAGCCCACTGTTTTTTCCATCATGTCACATTAATGCTAATGCCGTCTTTTGTTTTGAAAAATCATTCCTTGACATAGTTTCTCTTATTTTGATGCAAATACTAAAAGATAAGGCATGACATTGCTTTATTAAAGCTAAAATTAGAAAACTTAAAATATAGTGGATATTAGATATTATGCTCATAATCACGGCAGTATTTCATTAATGGAAATATCAACAAAGCAAAATATTAGGCAGATTCCAGAGCTAACCATTGAGAAGAGATATCTTTTTAACAGATAAGGCAAGCATTTTTACAGGACACAGAAATGAGCTTACTTGTAAGAAGAGCTGGCCATTCAGATTTCAATATACATTCTGATTGTTTACAAGATAGTGATTCTGTTTAAGGTAATGTTCAATTTGCATTCCTGAGACAACATATTTTTGAGTGGGACCAATTTAAGTTGAAGAATCACTTAGATAAAAACTTTCATTTGACTCAGAAATGTGACCAGCTGAAAGAAAATAAATCTAGCTTTAATCACATATTGAGACAAAGACAAAAAAGCATAGATCTTAATTGCTTTGCTTCACAAAGATGTTGATGCTCATTTAAATCCTTTGCTGGAAATGACAATCAGGACACTTCACATGGACTCTTTTTGGTACTTTATAGGACAATCATTCTCATTTTATACATTTGTATAGTTTTTCTTCACTGAAAAATCAAAACATTTGTCTGCTAAATAGTTTATGCTGATTATTAGGATAAAGCCAAAAATATGTGTTTTTTTTGGGGGGTGTGAAATTATAAAGTCATGTGAGTCATATATATATGTGTGTGTATATATATATATATATAAAACTGTAGTAAAAATACATAAAATTTACCATTTTAATCTTTTTAAAATATACAGTCCTAAGACATTAAGTACATTCACATTATTGGGAAACCATTGACACCATCCATCTCCAGAATTTTTTCATCTTCCCCAAATGAAACTCTGAACCCATTAAACATTAAATCCTCTTTTTCCCCTCCTCTCAGCCCCTGGCCACCACCAATTTGTCTCTATAAATTTGACTATACTAGCAACTTCATGTAAGTAGAGTCATACAGTATTTGTCCTTTTCTGACTGGCTTATTTCACTTAGTATAATGTCTTCAGAAATCATCCATGTGGTAACATGTGTCAGAATTTTCCTTCCTTTTTAAGGCTGAACAATACTGCATTGTATGTATATACCAAATTTTATCTATCGATGCACACTTGGCTGGTTCCACCTGTTGGCTATTGTGAATAATGCTGATTTGAACATGTGTGTATTAATATCTTTTCAAGTCACTGCTCCAGTTCTGCTGGGTATATATCCAGAAGTTAAAATACTGCATCATATGACAATGCTATGTTTAATTTTTTTGAGAAATCACCATACTCTTTTCAAAAATGACTGCACCATTTTGCATTCTCACCAGCAATGCACAGAAGGTTCCAGGTTCTTCAAATCTTTGCCAGCCCTGGTTATTTTCTGGATTTTTTGTTATGTTTTTGTTTCTATTTTTGTTTGTTTTGTTTTTGGCTTTGGTTATTTAATAATAGCCATCCTAAAAGATGTGAAGTGGTATCTTATTATGGTTTTTATTTGTATTTCCTTAATGACTAGTGATGATGGGCATTTTTTCATGTGATTACTGGCTATTTGGATATCTTGTCTGGAGAAATGTCTCAAGTTCTTTGCTCATTTTTCAATCAGCTTGTTTGTTTTATTGTTGTTGACCATGCCTGTATCTTAGAAAATAAATACTTGGTATGAACACACTTTTACAGATAGATAATGATGATATCTCAACACTCATTCTCTATCTTCAATTTTCAGAAAATTTCTCTAATATAATTCTAAAGTATATTTTTATGTGAACTTACAGATGAATACTAAATGTTGCCTATATGCAGCATAATGTACTAGTTTTCAAAGACCAACTGAAAATATAAATGACTTGACTGTTTTGAAGAAACAGCTGGATAAAGAAGCAAGAAAGATGAGTTCTAGCCCAAACTCTGTCCCTTACCAGCTATCTCATTCTTAGAGAATTTACAGAACCTATTTCATTTTTAGTGAATTAATATATTTAATTGTTTAACTTGTATAATATTTAAAACATTTAACTTGTAAAACTTGGAACTGCTCACATTACATCTGATGCACCTCATCTTTGTTTCATTACTTTACACCTTTTATGACAACCTTTTAGAAGTGCTGCACAAACTATTTATTCAGATATGAATTCAATACAAATATCACATGTTTTAACATTTGGAACTTAGAATTTCTTTCAATGTCATAAAATACTTTTTCAATTTAAACAAACAGAAATTTTTAATGTTGTATCAATTTATTTAAAGTGCCAATACAACTACATTGCATACCTTGTTTCAGACTGCTTGCCAGTCTGGAGAAAGCCAAGTAGTTTATGCCAGAGTCTGTGACTTTCATCCTGTAGGAATAAGATTGCCCGAAGCCTTTTGCAAATTAAATTACTTCAGTTTGAACTGTAGCTACATCTGTTATTAAGACAATGAGTGGTCAATATGCTAAAGCTTATCCAATGTTTACTCTGAGAATGAAATATCTGGGGAATGCAAATTATACTTTTGAGGTCATTTACATAGCAAGCTTATCATCATCATTATCATCGTCGTCGTTGTTATTATTATTCTCCACTTGGAAAATAATTTTCACATTATATAAATCAAAGTCTTAAAATCAGTTCTCTGCTTTAGTATTTTTCTCATCGTATCTTTGGAAAGCTATTTAATTGATGGAAGTTGACTTGTGCATCTACAACCTTCCAGTGAGCATTATGTAAAATATTTAGATACAAGCAGAATCTGAACATACATTTTGAGATGACTTTATTTTAGCTAGAATAGGTATATTATTAAATAGCATGTCATATGCAATCCCTTTTTACTGCTTTATTGCACCCTTCAATGACTACCAAATTATATACAATGGCCATATTTAGTTTAGTGATTAGACAAATGAAAACAAAAAGAATAATCTTATTGATCTCTTCTTATCCAAAATGTAATGTAGATAATATTCCAATAGCAGAACAGAAGTGTGAACCTAAGAATGGATATTTTCCCCTAAACATGATTACTTGAGAATAGGTGTCATCAAGGCTATAAAAGCAGCATTATTTTCATTACAGATAACCAGCCAGGGTAGCTACTGAATTTTCTTTTGCTTACATTTTCTTGAAGGGGCTTTGATTAAGATAGAATTTGCTTTTCATCTCAACTCTGCAGCTCAGAAATTCCACTGTAACTGCTACCTTAACACTCTGCTGGGAATCTTCATTAACTGTTAACTCAGAGGAGAAAAAAAAAGGCCTGACAATTTCAGAAGTGAAACGATGAATATAACAGAGTTCAAAATCTCTCAAAATAATGTCATTTTGAGAATGTTTCAAAAGAAGTATAGGCAGGACTGTGAAAGGAAAATGAAGGCAGAATTGGCTCCATTATAGTCAGGCAGGCCTCAGTGCATTTTTAAATTACAAATGAGTCGAGTAATTTTAATAATGGTTAATATGTACTAAATCATCTTTGTGGGTCAGTCATCACACAAAGAGGTTTGCATGTGTTAGTTTACTGAATACCCACTGGAAGCTTGTAGATGAGCAAGCCAACTTTCACTGATTAAAGAGCTTCCGGAAAATATAAATGATAACTGTGTAAATAAAAAGGAGTATGATGCTTTATCTAGTAAAAAAATATTTTCATAAGTTATATTTCAGACTTTCTGAAATAATGATTCCAGAAGACCTAACATCAACTAAATTTCTAGGACTTGAACATTGTCACTCTGATATTATAATTTGCATTTTAGATTTCTACAATTATTGTTTTCAAATACTGATTGTCATATTATGATTCAAAAAGCATAAAACATTATCACCATCTTGGAAACCTAATAATTATTTGTATAGAAAATTCTAGATAACTGATATATCAAAATAAGTATGAGATAAATTACATTACTACACTATTAGCTTCATATAAAACCATACATATCATGTTCTTTGCTTAAATATTCTCACATATTTTTAAGTTTCTTTTTCAAGGAAAAAAAAAGTTAATAGGAATGATTCTAAAGCACAGTACCTAGACTACAAAGAACAAAGGCAAAGTAAAACACGTAGCTAAGTTAAGTTAATGGCATCCCATCAACATTTAAATTCTTATAAATTAATCAATACTGTAAGTCCAAAAATAATTCAAATTTTTCTTTCAATATTGATATTATATGAAATGATTTTTTGTGCAAATATTAGCTCTAGTATTCAAACAAAGAATTGCAGTTTTATTTATCATACAATGTATTTATTTAATATAGACCAGCAGAATCATAGCTGCTAATCCCGAGTGTGAGATTTATTTTAAGAACTTGAAATATTCATATTTTCTAAAATCTGATTTTAATAAATAACCTAGGAAACTATGTTTTAATTTGTCATCACTTATGATTTTAGGTGATAATACATTTACCTATAGCATTTATTAGACCATGATATCCAGACTCATTAGAGTTAATATGAGATTTAAAAATTAGAATATTAACAAAATAATGTTTTTTCAAGAATATTTTAAAAATTATACTATTGAAGCCAATATTTAGTACAAATTATAAAAGTTCAGTATAGTTAAATATTAGACTAAATCTGATGCTTTGAAGATTCACACCACCAGAAATTAAATGTGCTTTATGATTTAGACTCTTAAAGTAATTCAAAAATCACATTTTTATTGATGTAAAAAGATCAATATTTTCTTAAAGTGAGGATTGAGCTTTTGGTAGAATTCTAAGGGTCCACGTTTTATGATGAACAATTTTTCTGATATCATAAAAATTACACTAATAAACAACAACAATAAATTCCTTGCTTGTACTTTAGAAATTACAGTCTACAAGCTCCCCCAAAATAAAAGTGAAAGGTATAGCTTGCAATCTTTTCAAAACTCTCTCAGCTAAACTCATAAACCGAAAACTTAAAATACGTCACAAAGAGCAATGCAGCATATTATGACAGAAATGTTGACATTTTCCAATGGACTTAGCTTTTTGAGAATAAAGAAAAGAGCACTGTTTAAGATAGGAGGGCTCATTTAGAAAATGACAAATCTATATTATTTAGAAAATAATTAGAGGAATTGAAATTATAAGAAATGTTAGTTTTTAATTAAGTAGAACAAGTATAATAATGAATTTATTAGATGGGATGAATGACATATGTGTGGTTTGAAAATTTATTTTATTAGTATTTGAACAAACATACTACTCATCACTTGGACAGAGATATATTTTTTTGCGTTTTATTCAAGTAAGCTTTAAATAGTAAAATGAGTATAATGTTCCCAAGCTTGGCACAGGAGGTTGTAGTTACAAATATTTTTAAGGATTATTAGAAAGAAAGGCTACGCTACAACATCCTCCACTCAAACTGAGCATGCGATTTTCCAAAATTTTATAGCACGGTATTCTCCAGTATTTATATAAGAGCAAAATCAACAAACAACTGATAAAACTATCAGGGTTTGTGTGTGTGTGTGTGTGTGTGTGTGTGTGTGTGTGTACATGTATGTGTGAGAAAACTAATATTAACGTGACTAAGCAATAACTTTTTGAGACATTGTAAGTTAAGAGTAGTACTGGAAAGATACTATTACTTTCCTACTTAAATCTGTAATATGTATATTTTCCTACTGTAAGGTGTAACACACAATTGTTTTTCATTCTCACAAGAAACCTGTTGTCTTACTTCAAAAATAAAAATCTAAGTGGACATATTTTGGTTTCAGCTACTTCAAAATGCTTTTAGTTCACCCTCCATGTCAAATTTCTAATAGCCTATAAACTGTGACTAATAAATTATGTTAATACCACAGAAAATTATACCTAGTCTCTTGAAAATGTGATTGTTATAAAAAGACAACTGCATTTTCCCTAACTGAATATAAAGATCATATTCCTGTGTTTCAGTTTTTGATCTTTCCATTTTATATTTGGGTAGAAATACATATTAAAATGATATAAAACTTGGCATTATTTGCTTTTCATTTTAGATCAAGAAAATTCTGCATATGAAAGTTCCTGAGCTCTACCTGTGTCTTTATATTATTTTATTACATAGAAAATTTGTATAATTTTATATTCATATGCAAAATAGATCTTCTTTTTTAGACAACACCATGATATATAGCTCTGGTGACAGGACAAATGATGGTAGTTGGAAGTGATCATTTTTTCCCAGTGACAGACAGAAGCAAGTTATATCACCTCACACCAACAGAAATGCTTGGGGTTGGTAATATAAAGCAAGTGCCTGTGTGTGTGTGTGTGTGTGTGTGTGTGTGTGTGTGTGTGTGTGTGTGTTGATAGAGTTACTCTGGACTTTGCTTTTATCAGTCATCAGCAATTTTGCCAATGCACTAAGTGTTCAAGGAATGCTCCTCTGTCTTTAATGCAATGCAATGTTTTGTTTTGTTTTTCATTTTGCAGAAAGCAAGTAATAATCTTTGCCAATAAAAAGGAAGGGGAGCAACAAAGAAGGAAAAACATTGATTGGTATCCTTTGCACAGTTATTACTAGCTTGATGATCAAATGAATTCATAAAGATAGGAATATTCTTCCATTTGATAATTATCAAGATACCACGGCATGTTGATGTGGCTTGAAAATTATGTATAAACATCCTTCAAGGTTATGATGAGTTCTACAAATTTACCAGTAATACTTTTGCTTTACTTTTAGAAAAGAGAAACTGTGATCAAGAGAAACACTTAGTATGACTATGGATATTATTAACTGGAAACACTAACTTGGGTTACATATTTGGGTCTCTTTTAATATCTTTCAATAGGTTATTTTTCTTACAAAGAAATTGACTCATTTTCTTACAAAGTTTGTTGGGTTGAATTAAAAATTTAAATTATTTACACTATGATCTATAAATTGTAATACTTGGTTCTTTTTACAAGAGGTGTGGTGATAAGGGCACTTATTAAATTGACAGGTTGAATTTTTAAGGTCATCTGTCTATATAGGTGCAAGTAAAAATGCCACAGGTTAAAATTCCATATTTTCGCACTTAATGAAGCCAAAATTTCCCAGAGGGTTTTATGATGGAGGCTTGGTAATAGATGGCATATCTACCAGTCAGTTAAGACTGAGGATTTGAGATAAACTAAGAATGGAATTTGGGTATCTTCTGACTTAACAATTATACTAAATAGGAAAGAAAACAGGAAAAAAAGATAATTGTGAGTGGATAACAACCAGGGGTCTATAGAAAATGAGAAAAATTATTATAGGAAAGCAGGTAAAGAAAATAATACAGCAGAATTAGACAGGATTCTTGGGTCAAAGTCTTGGAGGGAAGCTATCGTCTAACATCGTTGGTTTGTTCCAATGGTCTTGGTTTACCTGCATAGTTCTGAAATTGGCTGTTTCTAGGGGATCTCTGAGAATCTTTGGTTTGAGTTCCTGTCTTAGAGTAACCTTCCAATTGTGTGGAATTCAAAACTGTATCTTTAGTTATGAAATGTGAACCCAAGTATTGACTCTCAAGAGTGTCACTGTCATATTTTTTTTTTCTTAACAGTACCTAATGAGATTCCTTCCAATGATGTTCAAAAGCTATTTTTCTTTTATTTATTTCCCAATAAATAAAATCCCATAGTTAAATATCCTGAAAAAGCTGTTTTGTAAGATGTTGCAGGAAGACAACCTTAACTTGTTGATGAGATTTGGATACAGTACGTGAGTCCCTGGCAATATTTTGCCATGTCTGTGTCCAGTAGGGCAGATTCTGGTATCAGAGATAAGTCACTAAATGCATGTGCCTTCCAGTTATTAGTTCAAAAGGGATAATTGAGTGTACCTGAAGGAGTAGACTATATGGATATAAGGAAGGGTTATATCTTTGGACAAGGGAGTTCAAAAGTTTCTGAAATCTTGTCAATTTTTATACACAGATACCACTCCTTCTTTCAACCTTTCCAGAAGATTCTGAGTGGTAAATGTAGGGCAAGTTGTACATCTTAATAAGGGTATCTCCATATAAAGTTCTTTTATAATGGTTCCCTTAAAGTTTGTCTCACATGCTTGATATAAAAATCGGTATGTTCCGGGGTTGCAGACACAAAATCATGCAGGTTTTTAGCAACTATAAAAGCAGTAGCTTTGTAAAAAGCAAATGTTTTAACCCACCCTGAAAATAGATGTAAGTAATTAAAACATTTATGTACCATAGATGGCAGAAGCTTGATGAATTGCATCTAGAGATGTTCAAATGCCCAGTAAGGGTTTGGTTTCTGGCTATGTGCCACCTTTAAAGTTTTTTTCAGAATTATGTGGTTGGCACATCTCCCATAACTCAAAAGTAATACGAGTTGTCCTTTCAATGTTTTCCCATTTTGTTGATTTAAAACAGTAACTAATTTGCCTGTACCATGATATATACTTTTGTGGAGAAATTTAGCTCATATCTGTTTGAAATCATCTGGTGCCAACAAGCAGAAATCTTGGGAGCATTAGAGATGATCTGAGGGAATGGTGCAACCAGATTTTTTTCCATCTGTTCTTTTCAAAATCAGCAGCTACACGTTGTTATTTTATAATATCCTGAATCACTGGAGACATTTATCCTTTAAGTATTTAGTTATGACTTTATCGTGATTATGGCTATGTTTTTGGTATAATATCCTGTTAGAGATTTTTCTTTGCCTTCCATATCTTTTTTTCTTTCTTTTATCTTTTCCACACTGGCCTCAACTTTTATAATAGCTCTCTCTCTAGGATGCAGTAGTACATTTGAAAGTTCTTTAATTTGTCTATTTCTGATGGGGTTTCCAGCAGAAATGAGAAACTCCCTTTTGTTTTCCAAAGTATAACGGGGCCATGTACTACTCAAAAAGCCTGGCTACTATCTGTATATATGTGTATTCATGGCTGATGATTAATTGACAAGTCCTAGTTTGTACAATTATTTCTGCCATATGGACCAATTTTATCTCAGATATAGGACTGCATAATAGAGAAGAATTTTTGTTAGCTATAGCACGATTGTTATTAACCTCTAGTTTCAGTATTGAGGCATGAGGTATTAACAAATACTATTAGGTCAGTGCTCTTAATGGGAATCTTTAATAAATCTGAGTGAGATCAACTTCCCTAAATGACTAAGAAAATAATGAGTATCCTACTTTTCTGGTAAGGCCCAGAAAGTGGTGAGATTCAGGGTGTAACAATGGGAAATAATGACGCTAGAGAGAGCTCAATGGATTCTGATAAAAGGTTAATCTACTGGCTTAAAAGTGTTGTGTTTCTCTAGTTAGTAGTGTATATACTGTGTGAAAAACCATGAGGTCAGGTGCGGAGCCTAAAACTCATTCAGTAAGAGCATCAATAATTTTTGTAGCTATTGCCCTAAAACAAAGTGGCGATAGGCCTTTGCAACCTGGTCAAGGATGAAGCTATAATAAATAAGGCATTTTTATGTTTCCCCTGAAACTGAGTTAAAATTCCAAGGATTCCAGGTTTCTCATGTACAAAAGCTTTTCCAGAAGGGATATCTAGGATATCAAGTTCTAAAAGGATTGTTTATGTTAGGTTCCCAAAATAATTTTTTTTTATTTTATTAATTAATTTATTTTATTTTTGGCTGTGTTGGGTCTTCGTTTCTGTGCGAGGGCTTTCTCTAGTTGCGGCGAGTGGGGGCCACTCTTCATCGCGGTGCGCGGGCCTCTCACTATCGTGGCCTCTCTTGTTGCGGAGCACAGGCTCCAGACGCGCAGGCTCAGTAATTGTGGCTCACGAGCCCAGTTGCTCCGCGGCATGTGGGATCTTCCCAGACCAGGGCTCGAACCCGTGTCCCGTGCATTGGCAGGCAGACTCTCAACCACTGCGCCACCAGGGAAACCCCAAGAAAGTATTTTAATGTGAACTTAGCCAGTTAACTAAAGAGGTTTTGGAATCTCAGAAAAAAATTGGCATTCATGTCTACAATATCCAGTTAAACCTAGTGCTATGGACAGAATATTCGTGTCTCCCCCAAACATTTATTTTATAACCTCACCCCCAAGATCATGGTATTTGGAGGTGATTAGGTCATGAGAGTGAAGCCCTCATGAATGCGATTGTGCCCATATACAAGAGACATGATAAAGCTCCTTTTTCCCTTCCTCGTTGTGAGGTTGTGGTGAAACGATGGTCATCTGTGAACCAGGTAGCAGGCCCTCACCAGACAAAGAACCTGATCATAGGGGCACTCTGATCTTGGAATTCCAGCCTCCAAACTCTGAGAAAAATATTTCTGTTTATAAGCCACTCAGTTCATGACATCTTGTTCAGCAGTCTGAATGGTCTAAGACTCCTAGAAATTTTTCTGATTGTCATTTTGTGAGGGTCTATTATAAGTTTGGAGACACTCTAGTCTATCAGGAGAGACTATTTTCTTTGTCTTTAGGTAGGCCATGCCCTAAATTATGGACATTAAGTTTGTTGTTTTTGTTAAATTCTTTAAATTTTGTTTTGTCTTATTTTTCCTAGAGGTATGGGTAAATTGTAGTGGAATATGTACTGAGTAAGGTCTATTCTGTTCTTGAGAGTGGGGACATGATTAACATCCCATTCCTATTGGTATATTTGAACTCTGAGCACAGAGCCTCTGCATTCCCATTGCCTCCTCTGCTTCTCTTTAATTATATTACGTTGTTACTTTCTTGGTTAGCTTCATTCATTTACTCCTCTTTCTATCATCCAGGTACTTTTTGAAATTACCAGCTTATTGGTGTTTCTCTTTGCCACTCTGTCCAGGAACTAAAGGTACCTATTACTTTTCAATAGAAGTAATGATAATTCACTGTACATTCAATCGTATTTCCATTCTTATTACCAATGAAACTTTTAAATTAGTAGCTACTGTATTAAATCATTACTAAATCATTCACGTTTGACCATAACAGAGGATGTGCTTATCTGACTCTCCAGCTTGGAGGAGGGCAAAATGCCAAGTACAGAAGAAAATATCTTGGCCCACTCTTTGTAAAGGAGTGTACTTTTGGATAACAGAAGGAGAATTGAGCTTAATGAACGTGAATAATAAAAATATCTTTAAAATTAAGTTCATTGGGTATTATACCTATTTAAGATAGTCACTGCGATAAATTTATTACAGTGTTATCCCATTCTGCACTCATCTACTTTCACTCAAGAATCAGTGATTAAAATTTCTATAACATCAATATTTCATGGAAAATGAGGCCTTAGCCTTTGTCATGTTATCACAGCCTTTCTATAAAAAAAGGAACCCTGGCAATTATTATGAAATTTACACATTCATTTTATAATCTATATTTAGTCTTTCAACTTAGAATGTCCAAAGTTTACAAGCTAAGAGAAAAAGTTAATATAATTGTAGCATTCAAGAAATAAATTTGAAATAGCCATCTACTACAGAGGCCATCTCATAAACTTATATACACACAGAGTACCTCGCACTGACAGGTTTATTGCAGTGGCCTTGTTGCTAAACTATGGGTACACATTTGTCAAGGACAAAAAATTCTTACAGGTGAATAATAGCAAATAGTGATATGGTCATAAACAACTTCAGTTAAACTACAGAGGTTTTGCAGAGAATATCAGAATTGTTAAAATTAAGCACTATAATTATTGGATATATTTAAGACAAGGGTTTTCGTATGTATAAAAATTCTCAAAACATCAAGTTATGTTCAAATGCAGCCATGAAAGTTAGCAAACAAAAACACATCTACAAAAGAAATTTTGATTTTTCAAAATTAAAATCTAATACAGTAATCATTCTTTAACCCTTTTTTAAGAGGTAAAGGTGATCTGGTTTGTTTAGCATACTCTCCCTCTTTCATTCTGTGTGTTCTGATTTTGCTTTGTAAGGAAACATTTTCCCCTGAAATTTAACAACTTTTGTTCAAAAGAGGGCAGTGTGTCTTCACAAATGTAAAAGATATGTATATATATATTCATATATGTTTTTGTATTTCAATCTCTGGGAACTACTGAGTGGAAATGAATTTGAATATAAGAACATGCTGCTTAATTTGAGAATCTTTTTGAAATGAACATTATTTTTACTTAAGTTCTTTTAACATCATGTTAACTTACATAAACATGGAGTGTAGATGATTGGTTTTAGACAATGGTCAAAGATTAAATCCTTAGCTAATCAACAGTATTCTCAGTGTAAAATGTGGTAAAATACAATTCAGATATTTTTAGATTTTACTGTGTTTTAGTATGCATTTACTTCTCAAGTAGAGTGTTGGGAAAATTTACACATTCCTTGACTTTATCATTACTCTTTTTCTACACTACATACTCGAGTTAAAACCAAAATTATTGTTTCTGAAAGCATTATTACCATCTTCTGAAAGATTTATCCATAATGAGATGAAGAAATCTGAATTCATAATGATCTAGACAATGTTCCATCATTCTAACCTACAATGAGTTGGTCCAAATCTTACTATCAGGCCTACCCTGTCCAGGATAGAATAATGGAAAAGGGGATGTGCTTAGCTATATTGAAAGATGGATCATTTAAAAAGGTTTTGTCTTTGAATGAACTACTGCAATGCGTGAGAGAAAAATATCTGAAATAAAAGTGAGCCTTATGATTCACTGGAAGGAAGTCCTGAACTGGGCATTATGTGACCTTAAACTCATGGATTTTTGCCTCTTGGTCCAGTGTAGGATTTCCTTACAGAATGTGTTATTCATACAAATATATAGATAATTTCTATGTGCAGTTTAAACAACAACAATAAAATGAATGTTAGTGTATTCAGCATCCAAGTTAAGAAACAGAAAGATGCCATGTCTCTAAACACCCTGTCTTGATTACTGATTGGATCCTCTTCACTCCCTTCTTCCCTTTTTCCTAGGACAGCTATCACACTGTGTTAATCACACTATCTTATTTCGTTAGAGCTCACATTATGTCCCTAAATCACATTTTATTTAATTGTCTAAATTTGAAATTTAGATAATGTTTTCTCGTACTACTGCAACAATACAAAATTATTGGAGAAGAATTCTGAATAGAAGTGGTGATAGCATCCATCTTTGTCTTTTGTTTGATTATAACGGCAATGGATTCTGTATTTTACCATTCAGTATTTTTACTGTTGGTTTTTGTAGATGCCTTATATAAGGTTTAGGGACTTATCTTCTATTACTGAGTTGAAATAATTTATTTTATGCTTTTTAAGTCATGAGTTTAAAATAATTTTGTAATGTTGTATTAACATTTTATTCCTAAAATTCCCAATCTGGCCATAACCTATCCTCATTTTCAGCCGTCTGAGATAGACATTTTGCATCACTGATCTTAAATGATAGTGACCTGTAATTTTATTTACTCACACACTCTTTGATTTTAGTATCAATGTTAAACAAAGTTTACAAAATTACTTGCGGCTGTCTCTTCCTGTTTTATTCATGCCAGTTTTCTCATTCTCTCTGCCAGAAGCCCAAATGTTTCCCAGAATTACTTTTATTTAGTAGTCCATAAATTCTGGTGTGTTTTATTAGTTTGCTTTTATTTTATAGCTCACACTAACGCCTGACATATGACAGGCATCCAGGACATAATTTGTTTATGAGAAAATGTGTAAATAATTGACAAAATGAGTAAATACCAATGCTGTACTAGTAAGCCATCATTTATTTTTGTTCTCCCAAAAGGTTTTTTGTTACTCATTACAGATTCAAATAAAAATTCCTTACCGTGGCTTTAATAACTGTAAAATGTTTCAATATATCTTTCTAGTTTGATTTTCTACCCGCTTTTCCATGCATAATGCTAGTAATCAATACCAAATACCTATGCCTTAAATATTCTCACCATAATGGCTTTTTAAGAGTATTTTAAATACAAGCATTGAGTTTCAGAAATCAGACTCAGTTAATGTAGTTTGTATCCTGGATTTATGATTTGCTAATTTTATTCCTTTATGTAGGGCTTTTTCAGTGCACTCATAGACATGAAGTATTTAAGATAAAGCCTGACTAACTATAAACACCCAATGCATTTATTTATTATACACTCAACTTATAATGTCTTGTGTAATATATGATATATAATATACCAAACTAGTTTGGAGGCTTCCAAAATTTGAGGATAGATAATGTGTCTTGTATTTGTTCAAACTCCCACAATGTTTAGTACAATGTCTTAGAAGTCATAAAGTAAATTTCCCAAGTAGTATAAAGAAAAGACTCTGAAACGATTTGAACTGAGCTGGTCTTTGAAAATAATTTGAATTCCACATGAAGGAAATAAATAGGCAAGATATTACAACAGCCATAGATATATGTCCTTTAATTTCTTCATCAATCTCTATGCCTTGGAGATATTCCATAGGCATTTGCCTTGAAACATGTCATCTCTCTAATCACTCTTGCCTTCTAACTCACTTCTCTCCCTGCTACCCCCATGGAGAATCTTCTGATATTTATTACATCAGTTAGCAAGATATGTAAATGTTGGCAACAGTGTATATATCCATTGTCAACTGCCAAAATGACTTTAATGACTTTCAATATAGAACAAAATGTACAAGATAGGTGAGGATCGTTTTCAAGTATTCCATGCTGTTAACCTGGCAAATCCAATTAATTACTTATAGAGAATCTTCCGAAGTATACTTCTGAGAGATATAAAAAAAAATGGACAACAGATTCTTTTTAAAAATAAGTCTTAAACTACTAAATAAAAGATAATGGGAGATGGAATTACACAACATTTTATTTATATCCACTTTATTTTTTACTATAGAATGAATATTTGTGTCCTCCTAAAATGCATATGTGGAAATCCCAACATAATGGTATTTGGAGTTGGGGGCTTAGGAGGTCATTAGGTCATAAAGGTGGAGCCCTTGTGAATGGGGTAAATTACCTTATAAAAGAGACCTTAGAGAGCTCCCTTGCCTGTCCTGCCATGTGAAGACATATCAAAAAATGGCCATCTATGAACCAGGAAGAATGCCCTCACCAAACACTGCGTCTGCCTGCACCTAGATCTTGGACTTCCCTGCTTCTAGAACTGTAAGAAATATATTTCTGTTGTTTATCAGCAACACAGACCACAGTAGTTAGAGCAGCCCAAATGGACTAAGATGTTGTCAATTCCAAGACCGCAATAAAACCATTCTGTGTTCTTAAAAGTAATTTTTGAATTTTGCATTATAGTAAGAAAGAGAATCAGTTGCTGAATAAAAATATCCATTTTTATCTCACTCATAAATTACAGGAATGGCCATTGCCATATTCCTAAGGGGCATCAATATTTGTTTAAACCAGAGAAAATTGATTTATCTAAGGAAAACCTTGCTCCATCAACAATGCTTTATAGTCCTTGACTACTTGTTTTTTTGAAGATAAAAAAGTAAAACATACAATATCAGATAATCAACATTAAAATTATTTGTTTTCACTATAAAGTGAGAAGATAAACAATTCTCATCAGTGGAGACTATATTATTTGTTTTAGCCCATGAAATATCATACTATACAACTATGAACATCAATAGTTAATTTATCTTGTATGTTTCTTCTGGTGATTACATGTCAGAATCATCATAATACAACAGGGCCACTATAATGAAAAAGAAGAAAGAAAGAGAAATTAGTAATGGTGTACCTTCATAGCCAATTGCAAATGCAGATAGATAACAGCATTTAAATGTCTCCCACAATAAATTAAGTAAAACAGAATATATTAATTAATAGTAAGTAATAAAAATAAGACTATTTGTTATTATGCACCCATATTATACTATATATAATTTTGCAACAGTAAATACTAATCTGACATATATGATTCACTATTTCTTAAAATATGATACAGATTTCAAGTGTTTATATTTTTCTAATACAATAAGTTTATTGTAGTAGCTTTCACATAGTACTAAAATTTAAATAGTTAAATAAAATATAAGAATTTACACCTTTGTAATATATGTAGAGTTATCTCGTTATCACTTACAGTTTTAGCAATCTTTCCAGCCACTGAAAAGATACAGAAAATAAATGGAACACTGATTTCTCTAAATTGTTTTTCTGAGGCACCAATCATCAGAAACTACAGACAAGCCACCAAGGACCATCATGCAAAAATAGAATCAATGTTGATTGCTTTTATTGTGGTTTGCATCTGCTTGTTTCATTATTTGTTCATTTCCTTTGATTTGCTGCCAATTTTCTATCAGATTTTACAAAAGCACTGATAAAATTATTAATAAAACATCTATTTGTTTGTTTTGAATTAACTGGAAAATCTAGTGGAAAAAAGTAGAGTAAGAGGAAAATTGGTCATATTTTATATTCAATTTGATGCCTTTCTTATCTACTTGGGAAGGAAAGAGAAGCACTTCTATTGGTATTTTGAAGAGCACATAGAGTACAATACAAATTGCCAAAGGAAACAGATGTCACTTTATTCTTCCATAATTATTGGAAACAGTTGGGCTGATAATTTATATCAAAATAATATCAGGGACTCCAGTGATAGATAATGTTTGATTTTCCATTAATATATTCAGATTTCTAGAGTAGTACTGGCATATCAGAGGGAAGTTTCCTCAAAAAATACAAAATTTTAAAAGTTGAAGTTGTTACTGTATGCTAAGTAATGCCTGATTTATAAAAAGCCTCACACAAAACAAACAAAACAAAAAGTTAAGGCCCTGTTTCAAATTTGTGTCACCTATTTTTATTTTTATTTGTTATTGTTTTTCCACTGCTGAAGCAGTCAAATTCCTAGGCTATCAATTACTATGTAAATAGTCTTTTGCAAGGCACAGAAAAAGGTACTGCACTTCAATCCTTAAGCTTTTGACTAAGGTTATGGACAGAATTGTCCTCCCCCCCAAATTCGTCTGTGGATGCCCTAATCTTCAATGTGATTGTATTTGGAGATAAGGCCTACAAGGAAATAATTAAGGTTAAATGAGGTAATAACAGTTGGGACCTAATCTGATAGGACTGATAACCTTATATAAAGAGGAAGAGACACCAGAGAGCTTTCTCTTTCTGTGCACACACGAAGGAAAAGCCATGTGAGGACAGAGGAAAAAGGTGGCCATTTGCAAGCCAAGAAGACACATCTCATTAGACACTAATCCTAGTGGCACCTTGATCTTTGACTTCAAGCCTGTAGCATTATGAGAAAACAAATTTCTGTGGCTTTAGCTACCCAGTCTATGGCATATGATTATCTTGTATGGCAGCCCAATCAGACAAATACACCTAATATAATTTCCAGAATAAGAGAATATTTTTAATCCCTATCTGTGAAGACTGGGATTTCTAGCAAAAGTTGAAGTGATAGGAATTGTAGCATCTGTCCCCATTTCATAAACTCTGCTCAACAAGCAAACCCAGAGACCAGATCTTGATTGCCAATAAAAGGAAACAAGATTCCTAGGGTTGGGGAAGGCAAAATACAAGATGGACCAGTAGCATTTGTAGTGGCAGAAAACAAGGAAGTGAACAAAAGACAAAAGGATGGGAACATGTCCAAGTGACACAGAGGCCAATTTGAAAGATCTCATTCAATTTGGTTCCAAAAAGCAGAGAAAGACCTACACAGTGAATCTCACAAACAGGCTAGGTTTATAGGGAACAGTCTTAATACTACTTGGAACAAGGGAGGTTTTAGATTGTGATGACTGGAAGGTTACCATGACTCCTCCTCACTCCTAAGGAATCTTCCCCATTTTGCTGGTCTGGCAAATTTCGAATCAATCACCAATGAATAATTCTAGAGGAACTTGAACTGTGTTGACCCAAAGATTCTTTAAGAAAAAAGGCAATGTAAACTCACAAAATATTCCTATCATGTATCAGATGAAACAAAACAGTCATTAAACATTCAAACCTGAAAAAACAAAATTCAAACCTGAAATGAGCATGTGTGTGTGTGTGTTTGTATACAAATACACACATTTCAGGTATATAAGCTATACACATGCAAATTTCAGTGGATGTAAACTAAAGCACTAAATGCATATGTACATATATACACATAATACATATATAGATACATATATTTAGCATTAATATGCTAACTTTATATATTTGTACATGTGTGTACGTACTGTATAAACATATCTGTATATGTGTACATGGATACACATATACATATGCATATGTGTATAAATGTACCTTTCAGTAGGTATACAATATATGCATTACATGCATGTGTATGTATAAAATTACCTCTGTGAAAGGAACAGAAATTCAAGAATTCAAAGGAGACATAATAAATCTACTGGAAAAAATAAAACATGAGCTATCAGAACTTAAGAAAAAAGTAGAAATTGTTTTAGATTACTGAAATATTCAGTTTATTACTAAAATATAAAGTAATTTATTTTGAAATAGAAATATTAAAGACCAAATAACGCATAGTAGAGAAAGACAAAAATGATCCAACATCACAGAGTCCCAAATGGAGAAAATACAGCATAGAAATGGGAGAAAACAAGTATTTGAAATTATTATTTATGACAACTTTCCTGAAATAAATGGTGTCATATTTCTCCAGTCACATTTGCCATAAAATATATTCAAGGAGAGAAAGTGTAAATCAAGTATTTTTATTAAAGTAAACTGCTCTTCAAGTATAAATCCTAGAGAAAAACTGATTTGAAAGTGTAAGAACTCAGAAAATACTTTCCTTTGATTTTTAGAAATTTCTACAGTTCTAAATCAGACAAGCAAAGTGCTGGGTAACAAAGGAAAATATACTGGTAGCGAGTATGAAAACACACAAACACATATACACACACACACACAAGGGAGTTAAAATACAATCTATAGATAAAATGCTGGGAGGTTTATAAAAAGCAGACGTTTTTCATGGTTTTGGAAGCTGGGAAGTCCAATATCAAAGCACCAGCATATTCGGTATCCAATGAGACCCTACTTCCATACAACAGAAGTTGTATGATATACACATACATACATTGCTGTATGATATATAGAAAATTTAAGTGGGTAAATCCTAAGATAAGGATAATTTTTTTCCTGTATTCTTTTCTTTTTTTTTAATTGTAGCTATATGAGAAGATGGATATTTGCTGAACCTATAGTGGTAATCATTTTACAATATATGTAAATCAAACCATCATACTGTATGCCTTAAAGTTATATGATAATATATGTCAATTATTTCTCAAAAAGACTGGAAAAAATAAAATATATGAACCTGAAATTTCTGTTTCCAAATATTCTCACAAGAAGAAAACAGATACCCTTGCCAAATTATATGAAAATTTAAAATAAAGAAAGAAAAATTTTAAAAAAAGAATCACCAAGGCAAAAATATTATTATGCATGAAGTTTATAGAATCTCCCTTATTTTTATTTTTCCTATTGAGTTGCATACCTACACTATAGTGAAGGTCAGTGAGCACTGCCTGTAGGTTGAGAGCCAAATCTCAATAAGCCTCTCATCGTCCTGAACGTCTTCTGAAGAGATTCATTGATATTACTGAACATTTGTGTCATTATATATGTTTAAGGAAGTTCATATAGCAAACAGCCTTGTAGGATAGAAAGGTTATTTCTCTCCAGGACAAAGAACAGATGTTCTGTTCCTCTCCAGAATAAAAAAGAAAATATCTTTCTCTGGAGAAAAGGTTGGACACATTTTTCAGCAGCCACAGTTGAAAGACTGAAATTTTCTAAACCTGGGGCTCCTCATCAGTCATGCAAGTGTACTGTCTGTGCAGAATCTGAGATGCTCTGCATTGTCTAGTGAGACTTGGTGATGAGGGAAGCCATTATGAACATAAAACTTATGCTTTGTCACTCAATCAAATTGAAATTCCTACTGCTGTTCTAGAAAAAATATCTATAATAAAGGTCAGGTAATCTTCTATTTGCATTTTAAATTAAAAAAATACTTCCATAATGAACAGCTCTGTCTGTCATGCAGGGATGACGAATGAGTGTGCACATTTGTCTGCATGATTTGATGTGTTAACTTTCTGAAGGAATACAGCTTTTGAAATGAGTGGTTTTGACTGCCATAATGTATCCTCTGCCTAATGCTTCTGAAGGGGTTTGAAAACAAACCTCCCCAAAATATGCCACTTTGTAGCATGTGGATTATCTTGAGCTGAAGACAATCAATGCCCAAAAGACTGATGAAGAGCTTTTTACAACCCCCTTAACTACCTAAAAGAATTTATATGTGGGTCCTGCTCAGAGAAAGAGCTACTACCAAAGATAACTTTCATCTGAATGACCTACCTGCATGGCACGGCAAATAGCTAATTATCAAACACCTGCTCTTCTATTGTCCTGTGAATTACCTTCCATTCCTTTGAAACCCTAGGCCCCTACCCCACTCATTAGCTCAGAATCGTATATACTCCTCAACTACGCAACTTACCCTTGGGTCTCATATCTTTGGGACTTCCTAACGTATGTAATTAAATTTGTTTTTCTCTTGTTCATCTGTCTTATGTCAATTTAATTAGAATAGCCAAAGAACCTAGGAGGTTAGAGAAAAAAGTTTTCCTCCCCTACACTTCCTTTTGATTTGTCCATTGTGTAAAGAATGTGATCTGAAGGAGACTGTAAGTTTAAGTGTTTTTGCCTGGCAGAAGTTTGCTTAACAGCTTATCTTGACATAAAGATAATTATCACTGTTTATAGTCTGATTCTCAGCTTACTGTGAAGGCACAAATAAAATAGGTTCAGTCTCTTGAGAACTGGCTCACATTAGTAAAACTTACAAACTGATATTAAACAGTATATCAGTTTTTGAATTGTAATGAGCAGTGTAAAGTCCATGAGGATAACCAGCATGTTTCTTCATGATAGGAAACAAACATTTTGAGACACATTTTAATCACAAGTTTGTTTGAAGAGGATGACATATAACGTAATGACATCTGGTTGTCAGAGGTACTGAAAGCCTCCATCTCTAACATGAGAATATATGCCTTCTAAGCAGACTTCATGCTACAATGAGGCTGTACATCCCCTTGGATTTTTCTAATTGGGGAATGCTATTTTCCCCTCTAATACCTCAGTAATGAATTTTAGTAAGTATTTAGATGCTCTATGCTAATTATTAATAAAGTCTCCCTTCTGTCAAATGGTATTTAAGGTACAGAAACATTTCTAGCAGAATTTTGTGCACTCCTTAGAATGTGATTCACTAAAACTTCTAGAATAACTGTGCATATGGCTTCCTCTCCTAGCTACCAAAAGAATATCCATGGCAGTTATATAAATTGTATAAACTACTCACACTTAGAAGACATTTTAATCTTTGGGGTCTCCTTAATTTCCATCATTTTTAATACAAGTATACAATAGGACATTGTGAATAGGGAATACAAATGTCACAACATTCCTTAGAGGTTTATGTCTCAAGCTTTGACTATATCTGTGACACTTTTAGCTCATCTGTACTATCCTAGCACTAGAGTTATCATTAAGGCTGAAATGTGGGCAGAAGTTGTTTGCCACTTCGAAGAAAGATGTAAGGAGGAATAATCCTAATTGATTTTATTTCTAGCTCTTCACTTCAAACAAAAAGAGCAAAAAAGCCCTCCCAAGAGCCCTAACTACTTTGAGGGAATGGTTTTATAAATAATTGAGTTATATACCCTGGGAGAAAATTCTTCTTTCTTTCCTTATATTTTGTGACTTTTCTTTGAAATTTTCTTTTGACATTAATACTGTTTACTTCTAAATAAGTTAAGGATTCTGAATAAGTGAGTTAACTGTACCAGCTAATCTACAACAAACAGAAATATTATTAATTTATTCCTGGTTTATTATGTTTGGAAAAATGTCTATAATGAAAATATTCTCATTGTCTAATCTGGTTATATGATGGATTATTATGTAGTTTCTAATGGAGAATAGAAGAGTATGCTATCCCTTTGGCATGAGAAGCATTTTGAGCTAAAAACAATTAAAACAAAGCAAGTATAAGAAAAGCTTTCTGTCTTCCCCCTATTTGCCTAAAATAAGGATATAAATTTTTAAAAGTGTCCCTCTGCCCCTCTCTACAAGGAAGGACAGAAGATAATCACTGGAAACAACTCTAGGCTCTTATCAGCTCAGAGTGAACACCAGAGGAGTCTAAATAACAATTCTTGCTAAACTTACCCTTAGCTAGCATCTTTACCTTCCCACAGTTTTCCACCCCTAGAAGCTCAAAGTCCTTTTCCTTTGCCTTGTCACTTATCTAAAATGGATTCTTCTTTTATTATGATGATGCTAGTTAAGCCCACTTTCTAATCACTGCCAGATATATGTCTGATGCCCATGTTAATAAACTTCTGTTTGTTAATCTGTCTATCCATCTCTTGTTAGTCTAATATACAGGGCACCAGCCAAAGAATGAATGAGGGTAGAGGGGAAAATCTTTTATTTTTTCCCCTACAAAAGCAGCTGTGGATTTCTAATACATTGACTCATTTCTACTTTCACCATTAGAAAAAAAAAATTAGATGCTTTTGAAATCTTGAGTAATTAATATTAAGTATTATTTATATAATAGTACAATGATATTTTAAAATTTTCATGCTGATAGGGCAGAAAATTATTTAAAGAAAATTTCCAGTTGGTCAAGGAAAGAATTGTATAACCATTTTCTATATGTGTTTATTTTTTAAATAATAAAGCATTAATTTTCATTAGTAAATAATTTTTCCCTCTTGGGAACTTAAACTTGTGACAAATATGTATAAATGTCAAAGCTTAATTAGAAATTTTAAAGCCATAAAAACCAGCTGCTACCTAAGTGTCAAAAGAAACAGTGTCAATATTTAAAGACTATGCACTAAAATGTAGATAAATCAGGAGTAGGAAAAGAAAAAGGAAATCAATTTTTCATTAGTTATAAATTCCCACTTTTTTCTAATGGATGATTTCAAGTAACTTCAATAAATTTGGGGTCCTATCCTTTGTGACTCAGCTCAACTGCCTCCTTTCCTGAAGGTCCCACTGAACTTTGTTAGACATCCCTCTTACTGATGTGCACCCCTGAAGCACAGACACACTATCCTTTCACTTAACATGATTTCATTTATAAACCACCTGTTTTATGCCTGGCCTCTCTTGATGGCATATACTCTATTGTTATTTATTTTCAAAACACCAGGATCTGGCATAATTGATCTAGTACCTTTTAAATAGATATGTGTTTAATGAATTAATGTATTAAAAATATATTATCGAGGAGACAAGTAGATAAAAATTGACTTTTGTTTCATTCATTCTCAATTCCAGCTTTAATAGGCATGAATTGTGAGATCTTGAGTAAGAATAAACATATCTAACTTTTAGTTTTCTTATTTGTAGATTACAATAATTAAACTCATTACAACACACACACACACACACACACACACACACACACATGCTTTTGGATGCATATCCAAGTTCATCTTTCTTTATCCATGTTAGTAAAATCCTAGATTTGAGTGGGGAATCGCTATATTCCCTGAGTTCAGTTATTTAGGAAAGTGGAAACTCTCCTTAGGCCCTGGAAGTTTATTTTTCTTTGGTCTGTAACAATGGTTCTCAAAGTTAAATCTCTAAAACAATAACATAGAAATTATGGAAGTTCCATAAAGAGCAGAGAAAGAGTAAGGGAAGAAAGTGCGTTTAAAGAAATAATGACCAAAAACTTTCTAGATCTTGAACACAAACATCCAGATGCATGAAACCCACAAAATTCCAAGTTGATGGATCATAAGAGGTGATCATCAAGGCACATTATAATCAAATTATCAAAAGCCAATGACAGAGAGAGAATTTTGAAAACAGAAAGAGAAAAACTCTTCATATACAAGGGAACCCCCATCAGACTATCAGCAGATTTACCATCAGAAACCTTGCAAGCCAGGATACAGTGAGATGACTTATTCAAAGTGCTGAAAGACAAAAATATTATACCCAGTATAGCTGTACTTCAGAAATAAAGGTGAGAAAACGACTTTCCCAAACAAACAAAAGCTGAGAGAGTTCATTAGCCCTAGACTTACTTTAGAAGACATGCTAAAGTAAATTCTCCAAGTTGAAACAAAAGGATTCTAATTAGTAGCATAAAAATGCATGAAAGTATAAAACACATCAATAAAGGTAAGCATATAGTCAAATTCAGAATACTCTTATACTGTAATGAGGGTGTATAAATCACTTTTAACTCTAGCATAAAAGTTAAAAACAAAGATAACTAAATAACTACAGCTACAATAACTTGTATAACTTAATGTATATACAATATAAAATGATATAAATTGTGACATCAATAACCTAAATTGTGTGAATGGGAGAAGAAAAAGTGCAGAGTTTGTAAGTAATCAAGTCAAGTGATTATTAGCTTAAAACAGACTATTCTGACTATAAAATTTTTCATGTAAGTCTCATGTTAAACACAAGGAAAAACCTGTAGTAAATTCACAAAAGATAAAGGAAAGGAATCAAAGCATACCACTACCAAAGAAAAAAGAAAAAAATCAGCAAATCAAGAAAGAAAATAACAAGAGAGAAAGAAAGGAACAAAGAAACTACAAAACAGTCAGAATATAATAAATGTCAATAGTAAGCCCTTATCAATCAATAATTACTTTAAATGTAAATAGATTAAATTCCCCAACTGAAAGACAGAGAATGGCTGAATGGATTAAAAAAACAAGACCCATTTATAATACATGCAGCCTATGAGAGTCTCACTTTAGCTATAAGGATATATATATATATATATATATATATATATATATATATGTTAAAAGTGAAAAGATGGAAAAAGATATTCTATTCAAATGATAATCAAAAGACAGCCAGGGAGCTATACATATACCAGGTAAAATAGATTTTAAATAAAAAATGGTAACGTAAGGCAAAGAAGGTCATTATACAATGATAAAGGAGTCAATTCATTAAGAGTATATAAAATAGAAAATACATATGCAGCCAATATTAGAGCAGCTAAATATATAAAGGAAATATTAACAAACTGAGGGGAGAAATAGCAATACAATAATAGTAATGGACTTCAATACCTCATATTCAGCAATGGTTAGATCAAACAGGGAGATAATCAATAAAGAGAGTACTTGAACAATACTATTAACCAAAGAGACCTACCAGATGTATACAGAACATCCTATCCAATAGCAGCAGAACACATATTCTTTTCAAGAAAATATGGAACATTTTCCAGGACAGATCATATGTTAGGCCACAACACAATTCTTAACATATTTAAGAAAATTGAAATCACATTAAGTATCTTTTTGGGCCACAGTGTTATGAAACTAGAAATCAAAAATGGACAGAAAATTGGAAAATTTACAAAAATGTGGAAATTAAACAACATACTTCTGAATGTCAAATGAGTCAAAGAAATCAAAAGAGAAATCAAAACATATCTTGAGACAAAGTAAAATAGAAGCACAATAAACTCAAACTTTTGAGATGCAGGAAAAGCAGTTCTAAGAGGAAAGTATAGTGAGAAATTACTTCTCTTGCATTAAGAGAAAAAGAAGAATCTCAAATAAACAGCATAACTGTAAACCTCAAGGAACTAGAAAAAGAACAAACTAAATGCAACGTTACCAGTAGGAAGAATTTAATAAAGATTAAAGAATCAAATAAAGATAAATATGAACTAGAAAAACAGTAGAAAAGATAAGCAAATCTAAATTGATTTTTTGAAAAGATAAGCAAAATCGATAAACCTTTAGCTAGATTAAGAAAAATAGAAAATTCAAATAAATAAAATTATAATGAAAGACATTACAACTGATGACACAGCAATAAAAGTGTGAGACTACTATGAACAATTGTGTGCCAACAAAATAAATAACCAAGAAGAAATAGATAAACTAGAAACATACAGCCTACCAAGACTAATTCATGAAGAATTAGGAAGTCTGAATAGAAATATAACTAATAAGGGCATAGAATATAAGGCCACATACCTAGCTGCCTCCCCTAGGTCTAAACCACTGGAGGGTCTCAGGAAGGCAGCATTAAATTTTTATATTTACTCTCCTTTGATGTGAACATGTGACTAGGAATAACCTAGACAATGAAGAAGGAACTGGGGATGGGTTTATGGAGAACAATCAGGACTCAGAACCATCACAGAAATTCAATAAAGACTGAAACTGTCTTTATTGAGTAGAGTCCTTCTTGATTACCTTAGGAATAGGCTAATTTACCTCAATAATCCACAAGTTCTATGAGTGGGCTGTCCTGCCTTAAAGCACAGGTACAGAATGGACACCAGCATGTTTCAGTAACATTTTGAAGACTGTGGAGAGGGACTTTGATTTCATTATTCCTCTAATTACATCCTTTCACTTTAAGATTTTCCTAATTTACCAATTGACTCTCTCCTCAGTTAGTGTCTGGTGTTCCACAGGATGTTTTCTTCTTGCCAAATTTAACACACTTTGTTTCCTCTTTTAATATTAGTAATGTATAAAAATAAACCAGATAAATCAAATCATAGTAGGGTGCTAAAGTTGATAAAAGAGGCTAGTGTTTAAATTTCACAAGAAAAACTTCTAGAAACAATAATAATTAAAATAAAGAGGGAGGATTGAGTGGAAATGTAGACTAAAACTTATCTCAGACAAAACTAGCTTAGTAATGGTCATCTTAACTCCTGGCTTTTTAATCTCCAGCCAGCTTTTCACAATAATAAATTATCAATAACACCAAAAATTTAAAATTTTCTCTTACTTCCTACCACAATTTTAAAATATTTACAGTTTTAAAAAAATTCTATGCATAGCTGAGACTGGGAGTTTCTTCCTACTTTTCAAGGCCCTTAATAATCTCTCATCATTCAAATTACACAGCTCTATTCTTCCCTAATTTTCTGATTTTTAGCCCTAAATTACAAACAACTTCTTCTGGAGCATATTTCTCTTAGAGAATATAACACATTCTGGCCTTGATATTGTCATGCTTTTGTTTCTTTTTCTGCTTCCTGAAACGCCCTGCTCCTTTCATTATCCCCTTTGTCCCATCATATCATCAATTGATGAACTTCAATGCCAACTTTCATTATGCAGTATTTACACAGGGATTTTTATACTCTGAATCTTGAATAACATTTTCTTTCAACATCACACATTTGAGCATATAAACTTTATTAGGTTGTATAGCTAATTATGCATATCCAATATTATTATGGGTCCAAAGCCCAAAGCCTCAGTAAGAGAAAGAACCAGGACACAAATAACTCCCCAAGATCCATGAGGGCTGGGGCATAATTTACACCTCATAATTCCCCTCAGAGTATCCAGCATTCCACAGGACACATATTTTGGGCTGTTTTTATTTGTTTAAAATAATGAGATGTTTTGGACAAATGCAATTCAAAGAAGATTATGGAGTGCATAAAACGTGTCTACTCTGTCTCATTTAAGCTGTAACCACTCATTGCCTGTCTGTGCTGTATCTGATGGCATGACTCACATCTCCTCCTCAAGGAGGATGAGCAGGGAGAAGTTCAGTTTGTAGCCTAATGCAACTGCCCTGAATGTGGTCTCGTTAGAGCTAATTTCATTGAACCTGTCAGCTTCAACATGAGTTCCTGTCATTGCCTCTGGAGTAATGAGGTATTACTTTGATTGATCTGCATAGTTGCCAACTGCTTGACATCACTCAGCTCTTCTCTGTGCTTTGAATGAATTCATGGTGATCAATCAACATATACACATATATATGGGAAATTCATTTGGGAAGTCTCTTGGCATGAATATGCCAAATCCTTGTGATTTAAGTCAAATGTGTTGGTTAAGAGTGCATTATTGGTTGATAAGGACAAGGAATATTTGCACTTCAAGTTAAATATCAAAGCCAAAACATTAGCTCATGCTTTAGGTAACCAAACATAAAATTATATTTCTACAACTTAACTTCCAAAATTGTGATTTTTGCTTTCTAAATTAATAAAATAGCAAGTGTAAGAATAATTATAAAATTACAAAGTAGTCTACTGAGAACTCATGATTTAATGTTAGTGATTCTACATAAAACAATGGCTTAGGAATATCTTGATAAGTTGTAACACAAATGCATGAATTTTTGTGAGTAAGAGATTTTTCTATGAGGTTTTTAAAATAATTGTTAAGAAATGACATTAAATCCCTGAATGGATGATGCTATAGACTGAACATTTGTGTCCCAAATTTACCTCCCAAGATTCCTATGTTGAAATCCTAATACCCAAGGCGATAATATTAAGAGGTGGGACCTTTCTGAAGAGATTAGGTCATGAAGGTTGAATCCTCATGATTGGGATTAGTGCTTTTATTAAAAAAAAAAAAAAAAGCAAAAAACACGGGGATCCCTCATTCCTCCCACCACGTGGGGACACAGCAAGAAACACCATTTATGATCTAGAAGAGGGTCTCGCACCCAATACCTAATCTGCTTGACACCAGCCTTCAGAACTGTAAGAAATAAATTTCCATTGTTCATAGCCTATCTAGTCTATGGTATTTCTGTTATAGCAGCCTGCATGGACTAAGACAAATGATTGGGGCGGGGGGGTTGATAATAAACTTTGAGGATGGAAGTCTGAACGAACTTCGTCCTCACTTGTCCTGGCCTTTTGTGAATCTACATATGACTACATGACTGTATAAAAAATACTGGCACTTGAGTCTACTCTGTTAATCCTGAAATATCCTCATTGTTTTTATCACCAAATCCTAGCCACTTCCTCATAGAATTTAGCAGCTGACGTAACTTTACCAATTCTTTGTCATAATACAAGTAACTTTAACCAGGTCACCCTGCAGGGGGTGGGGGAGGTCATTCTGTAGGCCAGAGTTATTTTATAGCTGCACTGGGAGATATCTTTCCATTTCTCAGGAGGCCTGAGAATCTGGCTTTAGCTCTTGGCTAAAATAAATATAATTGGATTAACTAACACAACTTAATATTTTTTGATGTGCTGTTTATTTTATTTTATTTTATTTTATGTGTGTGTTTGTATTTTTTTTTTAATATCTTTTTTGGAGTATAATTGCTTTACAACGGTGTGTTAGTTTCTGCTTTATAACAAAGTGAATCAGCTATACATAGATCCCCATATCTCCTCCCTCTTGTGTCTCCCTCCCACCCTCCCTATCCCACCCTTCTAGGTGGTCACAAAGCACTGAGCTGATCTCCCTGTGCTATGCGGCTGCTTCCCACTAGCTGTCTATTTTACATTTGGTAGTATATATAAGTCCATGCCACTCTCTCACTTCGTCCCAGCTTACCCTTCCCCTTCCCCAGGAATAAAGACACAGGAGTAGAGAAGGGACTTGATGCGCTGTTTAAAAGTCAAGACTCCCTTTGTGACATCCAGGCTCAGTATATTTATGAGTGGTTTTCACCTGACAGACCAGAGAGCTATGGACAACTCAGCTGGAAGTTTTCATCAGAAAACTTCTTAAACTAAGATTCATGACACTCATCTTGGCAGTTCATGTCAAAGCCAAAGTATGTCCTTGAATGAATGAAAAGACTCTAGGGTGACTTGATCCTGAACGTCCCTCAG
This sequence comes from Balaenoptera musculus, assembly GCF_009873245.2. Lineage (NCBI taxonomy): Eukaryota > Metazoa > Chordata > Mammalia > Artiodactyla > Balaenopteridae > Balaenoptera > Balaenoptera musculus. Next base: position 125,036,988 of record NC_045788.1, on the reverse strand, counting down.
AATTCTAATGCTTGCCTGCACTTCTCTTCTCTTGCTCTGTCATATTCTTTGCTTTTGTTACAAGTCATACATGAGTATGCTCTGTGGCATCTGTGAGCCTTTCTATTTATTTGAACTTGTGAGATCATTACAGTCATCAAATATGATAGGTTTTGTCATACTTGGTCTCTTCTTCCCCTACGGATCTCCTAGTCACATCAGCCAACTCCTGTGTGTGCATCTTGAACCTTGGTATAATTTGAAATGGTGCAGTTTTCAAAATAAAGACCCAACCACATCTTCTTATCCCTCCTTCTTTCTTGCTGAAACCTGTTCTTCTGTCTGGTTTATTAAACAATGAATTGTTTACTCCTTATCTATCAAAACAATTCTGAATTCATTTTATGTTTTATATATTTGATGTTTTGGATTCTGTGATGCATATTTCAAGCAATCTTTTGGCAATATTCAACTGCTTTTTCTGTTTTACTCTGTTAAAGCTACCTGGCAAAAATCCCAGGCCCGGTTTAGCCAAAGTAAATATTGTTGGCTTAAAAACAATTAGTGATGGGCTGAAGAAGAAAAACTGAATACAATAGAGATATTTATTATTTTGTTATTTCATGGTCAATCATTTCAGCTGAATCTCAATACTTCCTAAAATTTTTACTTTGTTTATTTATAGCCACTGATATCTATATTTTTTTAAAGGGTAGCTGTAGAATTCATGAGGGAATTTATTAGATGTCTAAGCCTTTAAGGGAAAGTTTCCTGAGCAATAGCTCATCTTAAGAAAAAGAGAATAAGGATATCAACTTTTTCAATAACATTAGCTTGATCACCAGAGGGAAAGGACATGTTTAAATAAGCAATGTATCACTAAGATTGTTCCCAAGATCAACCTTGGTGGACTTTTATTAGACATGGTGGTGGAATTAAGGTTAAGGGGTTCCATGAAACAAACAGAAAATTTAAAAGATTGTTTAAAAAACTTAATATTGAAATGTAGGATTGCTTTGAGAACAAGATCATAGAAAAACATACATCAGGGAAAGTGGCATTACCTCTTCTTAAGTACAAGAAGCAGGATGGCCTCTGCACATTGCAGTTTCAAGGAACTAAGTGTAGTTGGTAAATATATGCTGGTTTTCATCAGTGCTAGTTACGAAGCCTCCAGTCCTGCCATACCTAGAGCTAATGTTTGCAAAGATTGTGACAGTGGGCAGCTAGAGCTCCAAGAACAATACCAGTTAGTGCCACTGGTTTCAGCAGCATGGCAAAGCAGTGGTTGCCACATCAGACTGGAAGGACAGCAATTTGGGGGACAGTAGGCAGTAGTGCCCATGGCGCATAGCTCTGGGCTTTGGACAATGAACAACAGAACTTTTTGCAGAGGGTGATCTGAATACAGCAGAAAGGAATTTAAAAGTAGGTAACAAGTCCAAAGAATAAATGGAGCAAGAAAAGCAAAGTGCTTTCTTTACTGTTTAATGTTACACCTTTTTTAGGCCTAGGCTGTTGCATTACAGAAATATTTATTCATTCCTGTACAATTACACAAATTAATCTAAAAGGGGAGCATTACTGCCCAAATTGTACATTATTCTTCAGTTCTCATTATCTTTCATAATATAGCTATGTGTGATATCATTATTAAAACTTTAAACACATTAAATCATTCAAACATCCAAACACAAACATTAACTAACTTCTTTATATTTAAAATGTTAAAATATGATTTTAAAAAGCCTGGAATTTTGAGTAACAAAATTATTCATTTAAAGAGTTTATAATTTTTTCAAGCATCTCTTGCAAGATTATGAGTGTTTTGACATATTAATATTCAATTTGACACAGATTATAGTCAAAGATTAAATATATGAAATGATATATAACTGATATATTGTTATATCTGATGTATTGTTAGTGATTCAGATAAATTTAAATGATGGCATGTTTTGATTAGTGATATGACTCAGGTACTATTTGTAATATGATTATCATTAAGGAGATGTTTTTCATTGCTTGCAATGAGAATATTCAAATATACTTACTTCCTGCCTTTTGCTTTTCTATATGGTGCTGTTTTTTCTTTACAAGCATCAGTTCCTATCTGTGCCCTGTTCACTCTCATGAGATCAAGTGTTTATTTAAACACTGTATTTAAAACCTTATGCAAGAAATTATTACTTACAATCTATAATAGTAAGTAATGTAAAGGTCACTCAGTAACATATAAGGCCAAATAGAATATCAAATCTAAGATAAAAATACATAAACATTTTCCCCAAAATTATTTGTTGGAGCTCCTACCTGTTCATATTAACAGAAGCAACATTCTTCTCTTCTCTCTTCTCCCTCTCCTCTCTCTCTCGGACTCCCACATTTTAATTGTCCAGGAACCCTATATATTTACTCAACACCAAAGGCTCACTGTTATGCCAAATGTCAGAAAAAAGAAATATTAAGTATGTTATCAATGTATTTGCAAACCTCACACTACAGTTCTCTTTTCTTCGTTCATTGCATGAAACAGCTCTCTTGGAAATGAAGACCAGACGGCTTTACTGAATTTATTTACTACTATAACGAGTCCCTCACTTATTGCAATCCCTAAATTAGTAGCACTGGCTCTTAGTGGCATGATAATTCTACTGCCTCCAACGTTATGCTCAGTCAAGCGTGTCTAGTATGTAAAATTGCAGGTTTTATTTTTTAACAAAGTTTTAATATATATTCTTATATATTAAAGAATTAATATATATTCTTATGTATGTAGAAAATTAGGGAGATACTAAGAACATTTTGTACATAATATACCTTTCTTTTACTTATTGCAAATTTTTCTGTGCTAGATGGATCTCCCAAACAATAATCATCTGCAAGTTAGAAATAAAAATATATAGCCTTCTCCTCAAAAATTGATATAGTAAAGTTTCTCTGTATCAAATGCATTTAAAATTAAAGCTTACATACTAATTATAATTAATTAGATTAATTAATTAATTGATTAGATCTTCTTATGTTATAAGACCAAATCAAAAGTAGTCTGTGTGTCTAAAGAGATGAAATTCTCTAAATGAATAGCCTACTTGACCTACTCATTAATGTACTGGGGCAGGCATGACTATGAAAAGACAATGGGGGACAGAGAAAACAGCAGAAAATGCCCAATATGTAACATTTAAATTAAATATTTCTTTCTTTAAGTAAATTTGTAATTTTGTTCAATTTTTTGTAATGGATATGTTATTTAGAGCTTAATTTTCCTCTTAATCTATGATGAAGTGAGACTGAGAAGACTTCACATCTTTCTGCAGCTGTTTCCAGGTTTATAGACATAATTTCACCAAGCTAAAGGTAGGATATGTATTGCAACATATGTCCTAAAGGATATATATATATATATATATATATATATATATATGTATATATTCTAAAGACTACTAATTAATTTTTTTTGGTATTAGTTGGTTCTGAATGTGGCCCAGAATAGGTAAGTACATACTAATATTAGACCCTTTATTATCTTTAACTAAAATGCCTAAAATATTAAGAAATATTAAAAGAGGTATATATCTAGTTAGGTAGCTAGCTAGCTAGATAAATAGATGATAGATAGATAGATAGATATCAATAGATAGATATAATGGACTATTACTATTTAGCCTTAAAAAAGATGATCCTGCCATTTGCAACAAATGGATGAACCTAGAGGACGTTATGCCAAGTAAAATAAGCCAGATACAGAAAGAAAAATATTGTATCCTCTCACTCATACCTAGAATCTGAAAAAAGTAGAATACATAGAAGCAAAGAGTAGAACAGTGGGGGTCAGGGAGGTGGAAACAATGGGGGGATGTTGGTCAAAGGATACAAAGTTGCAGTTGTCTACAAAGACTAAGTCTAGAGATTGAATGCAAGGCATGATGACTATAGCTTACCATTCTCTATTGAATAATGGAAATCTGCTAAGAGAGCAGATTTCAGGTGCTCTCATCACACACACACACAAAAGTAGCTGCGTGAGGAGAGGATATGGTTACGAGTTTGACTGTGGTAATCATTTCACTATGTATATCAAGTCATGCTGTACAACTTAAATACATATAATTTTTATTAAAAAATAAAGAACTATTAAAATATAAGTATAAACATACTGTGAAATACAACTTTTAGTAAAATACACATGAAAATATCTATATGTTGAAAATATTATTGCCAAATTAGAATTACAGAGGCTTACAGTCTATTACAGTCACCACTGTGGTCAAAAGTAGTAAGAGAAACTGATTCTGCATCTAAAGTTTTATGCATAGAACTTTTAGTAGTCCAAAGAAATTTCTGAAAACCATTACATTGCATTAATTAGAATAAAGAACAAAAATCTAAAATCAATTGTATCTTCTAAAAAGGTTGCTCTCCAAAATAAGAAATGTAATTGAGATTTCAAATGAAGTATCTTATGGAGACATATGAAAGTCTCCAGATTATTCCACTAATTAAGACAAACAGTCCTATTGGTTTGTAATTTAGAAAGAAAAACATCATTTTATATGCTATAATAAGAACCTTAATAATTTGTTTTCACAAATAGTTAACAATCTCCAGCTATGTCTATAATAGAGATTACAAAACTTTTATGAAATAAGTTTATTTTACTGGCTTTAGAGCTATATTGCTTAGCTCCTTTAAAATTTAAAAATGTGGATTATACCATTGCTTGTATGTCATACAACATGAAGTACCTTATATGAGACCAAATTTTTTAAACTATTATCTATGGCTACTCTAGAAAAAATGTTCAAGAAAGGGAAAATTTTCTTAAATAAAAGTATTTCTCCTCTGAAGAAATTATTTTTCTTTGACATATTGTTTCTAGTATGTTTATTTATTCATGCCTTTGACTTCTTTCTTAAAGAATAAATACTGGAATACATGCTATAAACTCAGAAGAGATGGCACTATTTATATATATATAGTCATTAGAATATGAAATGAATTGAAGAATAAGAAGTTGCACAGGTTATGACTTCTTGGGAAGCTTCTAATTAAGGTCTAGATTTCATGTAGTATTACAGTAGAAATGATTCTTTGACTTCATGAAACACATGGTTGCCATGGTAACCTTTTTCTACATTGTACATACTACATTTTCTCATATTGTATATTAATTCTAGCAATATAACTTGAATTACATTTTTTATATTTTGTACATTATTTTAAGTTGTCAAAGTAAAACACTCTTGGATCTGAGCGGGATATTTGGAATTTTAGAACTGCAATGCATTCTGTCCATGAGATTAAACAAAATCATGTAAAATTGAGAATTATAAATTTTTCTGCGCATGTTCAAATATTTAACATTAAACTAAAACATACACTTAATTAGAATACATAGAGGACTTAAAATGCAATTCTTAAATTTTTAAAAGTGTACTTCAAAGCAGCTGTGTATTTCTGCATATAATTAGCATTAAGCCCACCTCCACAAAAGCTCCTTGAAAAATTTTACTTTAAGTATTATCTAGACAATAGCATCTTATTGGAAACTACTGGCAAGCTCATATCCAAACGACCCTCAGTATACGGGAAAGAGTTTGGAAATATGATGTCAATTTATTACAGTTTTCAACATTTACTCAAAGTGATATACTGAAGAAAGAAGTAAAAAGAAATAAGACAATCCGTCACTTCATTACAAAGAGGACCTATGATCTTAATGCCCCTTTATACTGTTATATTCTGCCAGAATTCAACGAGAGAATGTTACTGAAAATAAAATTCAAGAAGTGTTAAGCCACAAGTATGCCCATAGTGAAAACAGTTCCTGAATTCTGAAGGAATGAAGTGTAATGTTATTTTTTAAAATTTGTATTGGAGTATAGTTGCTTTACAATGTTGTGTTACTTTATACCGTACAACAAGGTGAATTAGCTATACGAATACATATATCTCCGCTTTTCTGGATTTCCTTTCCATATAGGTCACCGCAGAGCATTGAGTAGAGTTCCCTGTGCTCTATAGCAGGTTCTCATTAGTTATCTATTTTATACACAGTATCAATAGTGTATATACGTCAATTCCCATCTCCCAATTCATCCCACCCCCCATTCCCCCTTGGTATGCATATATTTGATCTCTACGTCTGTGTCTCTATTTCTGTTTTGCAAATAAGATCATCTGTACCATTTTTTTACATTTCACATATACGTGTTAATATACGATATTTGTTTTTCTATTTCTGACTTACTTCACTCTGTATGACAGTCTCTAGGTCCATCCATGTCTCTACCAATGACCCAGTTTCATTCCTTTTTATGGCTAATGTTCCATTGCATATATGTACTACATCTTCTTTATCCATTCCTCCGTTGATGAACATTTATGTTGCTTCCATGTCCTGACTATTGTAAATAGTGCTGCAATGAACTTTGGGGTGCATGTGTTTTTTTGATTTATGTTTTTATCTGGGTATATGCCCAGCAGTGAGACTGCTGGGTCAAATGGCAGTTCTATTTTTAGTTTTTTAAGGAACCTCCATACTGTTCTTCATAGTGGTTGTATCAATTTACATTCCCAACAAGAGTGCAAGAGGTTTCCCTTTTCTCCACATCTTCTCCAGCATTTATTGTTTGTAGATTTTTGATGATGGCCATTCTGACTGGTGTGAGGTGATACCTCATTGTAGTTTTGATTTGCATTTCTCTAATAATTAGTGATGTTGAGCATCTTTTCATGTGCCTCTTGGCTATCTGTATGTCTTCTTTGGAGAAATGTCTATTTAGGTCTTCTGCCCATTTTTGGATTGGGTTGTTTGTTTTTTTGATATTGAGCTGTTTGTATATTTTGGAGATTAATCCTTTGTTGCTTCATTTGCAAAGATTTTCTCCCATTCTGAGGGCTGTCTTTTGGTCTTGTTTATGGTTTCCTTTGCTGTGAAAAAGCTTTTAAGTTTAATTAGGTCCCATTTGTTTATTTTTCATTACACTAGGAGGTGAGTCAAAAAAGATCTTGCTGCGATTTTTGCCAAAGAATGTTCTGCCTATGTTTCCTCTAAGAGTTTTTTAGTGTCTGGCCTTACATTTAGGTCTTTAATCTATTTTGAGTTTTTTTTGTGTATGGTCTTAGGGAGTGTTCTAATTTCATTCTTCTACATGTAGCTGGCCAGTTTTCCCAGCACCACTTATTGAAGAGGCTACCTTTTCTCCATTGCATATTCTTGCCTCCTTTGTCATAGATTAGGTGACCATAGGTTCCTGGGTTTATCTTTGGGCTTTCTATCCTGTTCCACTGATCTGTACTTTTTTTGTGTCAGTATCATACTGTCTTGATTACTATAGCTGTGTAGTATTATCTGAAGTCAGGGAGCCTGATTCCTCTGCTCCATTTTTCCTTCTCAAGATTGCTTTGGCTATTCATGGTCTTTTGTGTTTCCATACAAATTGTGAAATCTTTTGTTCTAGTTCTGTGAAAATACCATTGGTAATTTGATAGGTATTGCATTGAATCTGTAGATTGCTTTGGATAGTATAGTCATTTTCACAATGTTGATTCTTCCAATCCAAGAACATGGGATATCTCTCCATCTGTCTGTGTCGTCTTTGGTTTCTTTCATCAGGGTCTTATAATTTTCTGCATATATATATTTTTTTACTGAATTACTTTTATTTAAACTTTTATGTCTCCTAATATCTTGTTATACAGTCATTGAACTATATTCATCTTGTGATTTGAAAAACATTAGTGACGCTTTTTGTTAAATTCACAAGCAGAGCAGCTTTCCTTCCTAATTTTTAAAGGCACTGAAACAATAATTGCATTTCAGCTTTCCCAGTGTCTTCGGAGGGCAAAAAAAGGAGTAGATTTAAAATGGTAAGAAGCAGAATTTTCATCGTTACTGTTCTGGAATATACTTCTATGACATTTATTAAAATGAATTTCAAATGTTTACATGACTGTTTTTCATCTTTGGACAATGATTCTGTCTTTTTCTCCGCAGTGAAGACCCCAAGAAGTAGCAGTCCACAACAGCATCCTGACAGTTTTCTACCATATTTCCTAAAGTCTTAGTTAACTTAACTGTTACAATCACTATTATCATTACTATTACTGTTAATTAGTGTTTTTTCTTTAGCATAAACAGAATTCTCAACAGTCCGTCAGAAGCCTCCTAATCTTAGATCTTATGCTGACTCAACTATTTCCATGTTATAGGGTCTATCATGTGTAATCACCTATGTCACCCACTACCATGTACAGACAATTTCATTGTTTGGATTGCAAATGGTGAACAATTACGGTCAGGTGTACATCATTTGCAAACCAAAATGAAATTTAATACACATTGTGGTTCATGAGAGCAGCCTATTGAAAGTTTCAGACACTGAAAATAAAAAAATACTACTAATAAATAATTTTCATAAAATTCAAAGTTAAAAAATACTCAGTGAATTATTTTCAGATATGGTTAGATACAGAACCCTGGAAATATAATCAGGGTTTTTCTTCTACATTTTTTTTCTATGTCTCTTTTTCTGCTTCTCTTTGCTTGGTGATTTCACATTCACCCACAGCAAAAAACTGGGACCATGAGATGAGAGAAGGCTAGTGTATACCAACCACATGAGTAGATAATTCACAGTGAAGATTTTGATTGGTTCAATTTTATCACTATGCCCAAACATGGATTACTGGTCCTGCAGATGGATGATCAACGTCGTCAAAAACACATGCAAAAGAGAACTTCTTTGAAGACAGTTCAACCATAAAATATGAATTTAATACAAAAAAACAAGTGGCATTTTGAGTTGTAATATTAACTTTACATGTGTTTATCAATACTAGTTATTTGGATATTTCTTAAAGCATGAAGCTAATGACATGAATGATTTTATTTTGGGAATGATGAGATGTGATCCCACCAATGCAAGTCAAGAGCAGTCATCACTGAACAGGTAGTCTAGCCTGACCCCAAGCTAGAGAGAATTAGAATTAAAATCTTAATGTTCTGTATGAAAAGTAGCTAGAATTTAAATATAAATAAGGATACTTTTTAAAATCACAGAGAAAATTCACTAGCAATTAAAGTTTGCTTTATTTTTTTTTCTATTTGATACCCTTTGATAAAGTTGATAATTTTTTAAGTTTAAACAATAGAGAAATTCCACTGTGAAAGAAAGAGTAACTATTTTAGTAATTTATAGTTGCTTTATCTTAAGGGAAATTAATGGGTTATTTTACTAAAATTAAAATAATAATAGTTAGCAAGTATTATTGCCCAAATTCCAATGATAGAAATGCTGTGTAATTTTACTTTATATTTTCTAAAAGGATATTTTGAAGACTAAAACCAATCTGAAAGCCAATATAACACCAATGTAACTTATTCACTGTCCTTTTAGGAAAGGGATTTATTTCTCTGTGTGTTAACATTTTTTAAAAATGCCTTGGCTTATTTTTCAATTCATTTCAGCATTTCAGTTTCCTGTGAGTGTTTTCCATTTGTCACTACTTACTAAGAAAATAGTAAAAATGACTTAAACATAATTGCCCTTTTTATGACAACAGTAGAGTATTTCAAAGAATGGAAGATAATCCAGTTAAATTGCTATTTTTCATCCACATTGGAATTTTTAGATATAAATGAGTTCATATAAATGGAAGAAGAGTTAGGGTCATTTAAACAGCTGCAGTTGAAATAATTTCATGACAGACCGACATGTCATGCAGCAAGGTATGGAATTGGTACTATGATCAGTAACTTTTGTCAAGATGTTCTTCCTCACTCTGATTCTATTGAAATGTGAAAGGAAAATATTCAATTATTATAAATTATTTTTAATGTCCAGGTAGTGAATCTTTAAGGTATATTTTTTTAAAAAATAAATCATGTGTCCAAATGGGGGGGGGGAATCTTAATGTGTGATCATGATAAATAAATTATACTTATTTTTTCTGTAGAAGACCTTCATTAGTTGGACTAATAGGCTTATGCTTGTGGAAGAATAAAGTTGGCAGGATAAGAGACAATGAACGTAGCATAGTAATGTTCTTGTTTGTGCAATACTCCCAGTTGGTTTTAATGGGAAGCATTTAGCCAAAGTATAGGTTTAAGGTCTGAATGGCATCGGTCTTCACAAGGGGTTTAAGAAAGATAATTACCCCTGCCATTTGGTTTGTGTGCTTATCGAGTGATGTAATACATATGTCTTCTAGTAGAGTGTAAGGCCATGAACATGAACAATTATTCCAAACATGAATTACAAATATTTGCATGTAACTAAAGCTTCTTACAGACTGATATGAGTTATATGGAGTGGAGCAAAAATGTAACAGTAGGTGATGCAAATTTAAGAGTCATTTTTACATGCTTGGAGTACAGAACAGACATCTGGCAAATTGACAGCATCATTTTAAAGAAAAAACCTACAAATAATTATTTTCACTTTGAAAGGTCCAAATAATTATTCTGCTTTAAAAAATGTTATAATGTTTCTTCTCAATATGTGTAAATTCTCTGGAAAATTTGCTTCCACTAGTAATGATAACTTTTTCAAATGTGACTTCAAATTGCCAATCTCACAAGACAACTATTTTATTAATTAGTGTTAACAGAATAGTTGTTTTACTTTTTTTTTTTTTTTTTTTTATTTATTTATTTATTTATTTTTGGCTGTGTTGGGTCCTCCTTGCTGTGCGAGGGCTTTCTCCAGCTGCGGCAAGCGGGGGCCACCCTTCATCGCGGTGCGCAGGCCTCTCACTGTCGCGGCCTCTCCTGCTGCGGAGCACAAGCTCCAGACGCGCAGGCTCAGGACGCGCAGGCTCAGTAGTTGTGGCCCACGGGCCCAGCCGCTCCGCGGCATGTGGGATCCTCCCAGGCCAGGGCTCGAACCCATGTCCCCTGCACTGGCAGGCAGACTCTCAACCACTGTGCCACCAGGGAAGCCCAGTTGTTTTGCTTTTAAAGCTAGAAGTGTGAATATATTCCAGTCGATTGCAAACTTTCTCAGGCCAAATTATACTTTATATTGCTGGAATTTGTAAACAAATATTAAGTATTTAGATAAAAATTAAATTATTTGACTAAGTTATAAACAGAATTTATATCAAGCTAAGTTTGAATAGTGTTTATTATCATTTTGATGTTTACTAGCAGAAGAAAGTTGTTTTTGTAACCACATTTTTTTCTGTTTACTTTTTTTTATTATGAGTTTCAGGTGTACAGCATTATAATTCAACATTTGTATACATTATAGAGTGATCACCGCCAAAAGTCTAGTTACCATCCATCACCATACAGTTGACCCCCTTCACCCACCCCTGAAATCCCCTCTCCTCTGGTAAACGCTAGTCTACACTCTGTATCTATGAGTTTGTTTTTATTTTATTTTATGTTTATCTTAAAATACAATTTTGAAATCATATAAATATTTGCTTTCAGAGACCATAATGTTGAACTAAGGTGCAGTTTAAAAATAATGAATCTTGTTTTGTTTACTCATTGTTTATGGCTGTAACTGATGTTTTTAAGAAATAAGTTTCCACGTAATAGTTGAGACTAAAATTAATTTAGGACACAAAAACAGTCACAAATATTTTATCATTGGACACATTACTTGAGCATCCCTGAGCAATTTTACGTATATCTTCTGTATATCAAAAGCAATGCTAGAGATCTGTGTATACTTAATGACTGCTTATTTACTTATCTATTTATTTCCTTGGTAATTGAGTGATATTTATGCACCAAAATATTCAAAACTTAGGCATAAATATTTCCTAAATGCCTGTTTATCCAAGGACATTTTAGCACTGTATACTTCTACAGTCACCATCACTCTGCTCTGCCTCAGTGACTCATACTTTTCCCCTCAATATTTCTCCAAATTTCTCCTGTACTCTGTTACCTTGTTTTGAACATGCTCTCAGATTTATCTCACAGATTCACTAACAGCATTCTAATATGGAAGGGATCTGTGAGATTAAAGGTCTGAATAAAATAAATTGTTACTTTATATATTTAATATTTTTAATTAAAAAATATTGGGTACATAGGGGTAAGGGATTAAGAGGTATTAACTATTATGATAAAATAAGCTGCAAGGATATATTGTACAAGACGGAATATAGCCAATATTTTATAGTAACTATAAATGGAGTATAACCTTTAAAATTGTGAATCACTATGTTGTACACCTGTAACATATAATATTGTACATCAACTCTACTTCAATAAAAAGACGTTGGGTTTATTCTTATAAATGTTAGTCAACAGTGTTTGGTTAAAATAAAGAGCTGAGGGAAAGTTATATTATTAAGAGTTTTGAAAGATTTAGCCTTATGAAAAGGAATTAAGAAAGAGAGTAAAAGGAAAAGGCACACATAACATTTTGTGCAAAACCAGAAATATCTAGAAACTTCAAAACCCTGATATAAAAAAAAAAAACCCAGCAAAATATTAAGGGCGTAATTGCTTAGAATGGTATATATTGTGATGGAGGAGGAGAAAGCATTCAGGTTGGTTAGTAGTCCTAGAACATATAAAGCCAGTGAATTCAGAGGAAATGTGTAGAGGTCATTAAGATCCTATGAAAAAATAAAAATAATATGGAGGAAGAGAGAAATGCAGTGTTTGTGTATGTGTTTCATTATGTACATGAAAAACTAAAAAGGGCATATATATATATATGAAATACATATATTTCAAATATATAGGTTATATATATTGTATATATATATATATATTTCATTACAAATAGAAACATTATCTGTATGTGAGTGTATGCATATGTATATACCATATATTTCATTAGTAAAAGAATTGGACTTAACGTAGGGCTGGGTTTAAATTACATTATATGCCTGATAATTTCTGGACATAGCAAATCCTGGTATTTTCCCCTTCTAACTTCGCCTGGGATCCATGTAGATAACACTGTAGTTGGATGTTTATATTATCTAGTTTCCTCTATGCACCAGTATACTAATTTGCTAGGGCTGCCCTAACAAAGTACCACAGATTGGGTGACTTCTATGACAGAAATTTATTTTCTCACAGTTATGGAGACTAGAAAGCCAACTCAAGGTATCCAGAGGGTTGGTTTCTGCTGAGGTCTCTCTCCTTGGATTGCAGATAACCATCTCCTCCCTGTGTCTTCACAAATTCTTCCCTCAGTAGATGTCAGTGTCTTAATTTCCTCTTCTTATAAGGACACCAATCGTATTGGATTAGGGCCCACCCTAATGACTGTATTTTACCTTAATTACCTCTTTAAAGGCCCTTTCTCCAAACATAGTCACATTCTGAGGTACTGGGGGTTAGGACGTCAGCATGGGAATACGAGAGGTTGGCAGAATAATTGGCATTACAGTCTGTAAAGAATATTGTACTGGGAATATCTAGAAATTGTTATCCAGGTGACCCATTTTAATTGTTTGTGAATTAAAGCAATCTAAAGCTGCCTGATCTTTACAGTTTTCTCTGTGCCCCTTACTATACTTGGGCTGTTCTCACCTAGAAGTGGCATTAGGATTAAAACAGTGAATCAACACACGTTAATAGACCTTTATCTTTTGTAAGATAAAATAATTTACAATTTATGGATTTTAAAAATTTAATATTAATTAATATATGAATATTATATTTATACTTATATTTATATTTATCAACATTCATAATTTCTACTTTAAAAATCTGTTGTGTGCTTTCCCTTTAAATATCTTCTTTACAAGATTTAGAGAGTTAAATTAAATAATACAGTGTTTTAAACAAGCTTTTAGATAAGACTTATACCTATGAATATAACTTAAATAATTTGTTTAGAGATTATTTTGACAGGTATGGGAACGTTTCCCTTATTTTCAAAAATTAGAAAAAATAACACAAAGAGATTGAGATGGGAATTTACAACTACTACCCTCATTTTAAAGTTTATAAACCTATTTAAAATTAAAACAAATAATTTAGCTGAAAAACACTTATCTAACTTGTTACTTTTATAATAAGCATTATCATTTAAATCTCACTATGAATAGAATAATTATGTGTATTGAATGGTATTCTCATTTAATTAAATTTAGATTACTTTAAGTTACTTATAAGTGATATCTTAATATTTACCATTTAATGTCTGACATTTTGAATCAATGTGCTACAATAAATTAAGGAAACAAAGCATAATTTCTCCCCCGTTAATGTACTCAAGATCATAATTTGAAATCTGCTCTATATCTGTGATGCTGTGGGATCATTGGAATTTTTTGTAAACATCTTCTTTAAATGAGCTTCTGCTGTTACTCAGCACTTATATATTTAAAATGCTCTGTTTAAGGGAAAAAATATAACTCGTATGTGTGTGTGTGTGTCTTGCTCACAAAGAAATAATAAATTCTAATAAAAATAAACTAAATTTGTGCTCACTGCCACTGTTGCCTAAAAAAGGTGTCTCACAGTTGAGAGAAAGAAAGGAAGAAAGAAGAAATAAAGAAAGAAAGAAGGAAGGAAGAAAGAAAGAAAGAAAGAAAGAAAGAAAGAAAGAAAGAAAGAAAGAAAGAAAGAAAGAAAGAAAGAAAAAGAAAGAAAGAAAGAAAGAAAGAAAGAAAGAAAGAGAGGAAGGAAAGGAAGGAAGGAAGAAAGGAAGAAAAAGAAAGAAGGAAAGAGGGAGGGAGGAAGGGAGGAAGAAATTAAATAAATTAGTTTTCTGGGAAAATTGAAGGTGAAGTCATTTCTACTTACTAGTAAGAAAGAAATTATATTGTATAAAAAGTGACTTTTTAGAAACCTTGGTTTATAAATCATGCCTAACTTATAATAAGATTTCAATCCAACTTTTTAGTTTGAGGTGCAATAATTTCCCAAGAAACATGGGAATTCCTTCCAGGAGTATATTATTAAATAGTCAATGTTATAATTCTCCACTGAATTATTGCATAGCTCTATTGTCCCCTAAATTAAAAATATTTTAAGGTGTCTAACTCATGACAATACAAAAAATTTGATTACCCCCGATTTTTAAAAAATGTTAACTGATGTTTAACAACCATGCACATTTATTTTAAGTGACTTATGAATATTACTTCAGCACAAATATTAAAGTTATATGAAATTGTATTGATAGCAGTTATCCTCTCTGTAGCTTAACCATTTAGTTATTTATTCATGAGTCAGCCTTCTTTCTGTACACATATGTGGGTAGTGTGAATGTTTGACTGAGGGTTGGACAAAATTATATTAGTTAATTAGAATTAGATCTCTTTTAGAGATCTAGTCTTTATACCTAACAAATAAAAATAATAAAAACAGATGAGATACATCATCTTTGTTAAAATTAAATATTTCAACTCATAGTATTAACACTAAAGAGCATCTAGCAGTTATATTTTGAATTAAGTTCAAAGGAAACACATAAACACAGGGTTTAGTGTTTTGGAAAGAAAGAGCAAAATAATAAAGGATTTTACCATTGGTCCAAAAAGTAATAGCTGGTAGATGGTAGGATAAGTGAGGAACAGAGTACCTGGAGCCATTTCTGCTCCAGCATGTCTTCAGTGGCCATGAGTTTGCAACCAAGACCTCATTGCCAAGCGCTGGCGTGTGCGCTACTTATCAGCATTCTCTTCCCCCGCCTTCCTTCTCCTTCTCCTCTTCTTCCTCCTCCTATCTATTTAAAAAAAAAATTCTTGTCTTGACTAATAAATCACATGAGGGCATATTCAGAAGGAAAATAATATTTTTTACCTATCAATCAAAAATAAAATTTCAGTGAAAAAATATACTCTGCAAGCCTTGAGACATGGATTATTAATATTTACATACCTCTGAATGAAACGGATTGCTGACTCTAGCAGAACTAAAGCCTAAAAGCACATAGAATCTGAAACGAGGATAAAAATAAATTGTGCAATAAATTGATATGAAATGACTGAAAACAAATACACAATTAATATGGTGAGGTCACCATCTTGCCCTTATTTGAAAGCAAATTATATATTATATAAAGCTTTTGGTAAGCAATGAAGTGTGCGGTATGCTGCCAAAATTCTGGCACTCATCTATTCATACTTCAGGCCCATAGTAAGTATATGAAGGCTGTGTAATTAGCTAACAGAAGATATATAATAAACATATGAGTATAAACTCTATTATCAGCTGGTTTGAAAATATGCTTGAACTTCGTGCCACCTAAACTGAATGGAATAGTGTGTGGATCTCAGAGCAGCCTTATTTCCCAGTTATAGGTAGAGAAGGTGGTATGTCCTCCTGCTTTCCAGCCTCATTCCCAAGAGGAAACTCTTATAGGAAAAGAGAACCTTAGCCTTTCTTAGTGATACACAGAGAGTCAGTAAAATAATAATAATAATAATAAGTGCAACCACTGCTGGTGTGAGAGATATATGTTCTACATACAGGTGTCAGGCTTTCCCCAGTGGTTACTTAATCCTCACCTGAGGAAGGAGACAACAAGAGGTGGAGAGGCAGAAATTTACTCTTAGAAGTTCTCTCAGGAGGTAAGGTGGGAGATTCTATTTTTTCTCCACGAATTAATGTCCTGTTTCACTTTACAAAATTATGTTCTCTTAATGTATTGGATTTATGAACCAAGTCTATAATCTGTCGAGGGGGGAAAAAAAACACAGTATATCCACGCAATCCTACATGTATTTTCTTGTGACCTTTTGCGCAAGACCTGCCTCTGCTCCTTAAGTAGGCTTTAAGAGCAGTTGGATAAAATTAAATTTTTGCCTGAGGCCATTTCTTAATTTATCAACTCTTTTCCAACTGGAGAAACTGGGAATGATAAAGTTTTATTTTCTAACCAAGCAAGTTCTGAGCTAAAAAATTGCCTTCCAGAATCTGCTTGAAAACTTAACAATTTCTTCTTCAGTTTATTTCTATCTATAAGTTAACATATGCAAGTGAAACGAACCAATTGGCACTTTAATGTCATGCTGGGGATCTCTTTGTTTTGGGGGGGGGGATCTCTTTATTCACAAGTTCATTTGGGATATTTTCTTTCTTCTGTGTTACTGAAGGTAACTATCTCATATAATATATGTCTCTTTTTTTCACCTCCAATAGCAATTTTTTTTTTCTCCTGTTCCACACTCCACCTCTAATTAGTTTATTTCACTTTAGCTTTTGGCATAGGCTTCTAACCATTTTTCCCATTGTTACTTATTAGTGGTTTCCCTGGCAGCATATGTTTCAGGTTTTGTTAGGACAGTCCACTGCTTTTCTTATTTATTCTTTATAAATAAATGATTATTTACTTACTGTGATTAATATGTATTTTGATATAACAAATCATACTGAAACACAGGGTCTTGAAACAGTAAAAATTTATTTTTTTTCATGTTTCTGAGAGTCGACTAGGTAGATACGTTGTTGGCTGTGATCACTCATGGGACTTAAGGACTCAGCTGACCTGGGATGTCCAAGAAAATTTGACTCACATGTATGGACTATTAGTGAAACTCTTGACTGGATAGCCTGATTCTCTTCCATGTGGATTTTCTTATTCCACGTGGTCTCTCATCATCCAGCAATTTAACTCAGGCTTCTTTACAAGGTTGATGGCTTTCAAAAGAGAGTTGTTTTAAAATGTACCTGAGATTTTGTTTTTATTTAGGTATGAGATTATTGAGAAGACCACTGACTCTGAAAAGATAGTTTGTTACTCACGGTCCCCAAGTGGAGGAGCCACATGGAGAAGCTCCAGGGACAGTCAGGAGGTAGAAGGAGCCGAGAAAAAGCATGGGCAAAAAAACTTATTGTGTTCTTGTGGGAAGGAATGAGTGTGGCACAGCAAGCAGGTTCTGGATTGGATAGTTTGAATAATTTTGGTGGTCCCTGAGTTGTGGGCATAGCTCTTAGTTGTTGGGTAAGTGGCCCTAGGGGGATTTACAGTAGACAGTAGACGGATAGTGTCCCCTACTACAGGGGCAGATGGGGGTGTGAACTCAGATTTGGTTGGTTTGCATATCAAAGGTATGCTCTCCGACAAGTTGTTTGTTGTCTTCAGGAATTAGCTAACTCTGGGAGATGGAGTACCTCCATAGGTCTACATGGCCCCAAAACAGCAAAGCATCATAAAATACAGAAAATAAAAACATGCTTAATACGAGAGAATTAAAAATAATCAAAAAGATTTCAAAGCCTAGCCTGAAAGTCACAGTGTAGTGGACATGGTGACATACCATCCAGATTCCCCTTCAATGAAGAATTTGATGGAGAGAAAGCATTCTTATGTAAGGTTTGCAACAGCTGTCACAGTTGTAGAGAGTCACCTTGCTCACGGTCACATCATTGTCAAGGTTGGCCACATGTAACAAATGATTTTGATAGTGATACATAGAAAGACTTGGCTATTTTAGCCCAATGCAGGACAATTCTTAAGGACATTTTAGTTCCAAAGTTGCCTGTCAGGTTTGCTAAAGCTGTTGTCAGAATTTCTTTACAGGTTAACTTCTACCTCTGCTTAGTTTTGCTTCTTTTTCCTTCCTTCTACAGGTGTGGACACCAACAAAATCCCCTAATAAATATCATGCCCACTGACCTCCAACTCAGAGTCTATCTCCTGAAGAATCTTACCGGTAGAAAACAGCATTATTCCAAAACACATTCTATTAGTTAAAGCCATTCACACAGCCTTCACCAATCAAAGGAATGAAAAAGTGGATTTAACTTCTTTAAAGAAAGAGAGTCAAAGCAATTCATGGTAGAGTTTACAATCTTCTACAGACATAAATGCAAGGTTATATCTTCTGACATAGGGAACTATTTGCCATTTAAATAAGAGTTTTTGACACGTTATTGAAACTTAACGGAGTCAGGAGACGAACAGTGGTATATTAAGTACCTAAGTGACTGGAGTCGGTTATTACAACTCAGGGTATTGTCAGGCCCACAAAATAATTAGGTCAACAGGGATATTAGTAATCAAACGTATGATGGAACTAATATAGTTTGGATAGTTGCAAAAGCTCCAGAAGACATAGTAAGTTAGCTACATAAAGAGGTGGGTCAGACTCCTGTCCCACCTACATCACTTGATCTGCCACCTCCTCAGATTACGCTTATGCTTATATGTGCTTATATGTGTTTATGCTTATATGTGTGGTTTTTATATCCATTTAATGGAGGAAGTTAAAATTCCTGAGTAGTTCATGAAAATGTTGTCTCAATATGTTAGAGCAGAAAACAAACCACGATAATCCTAACAGGGGCAGAAAATCCGCACTATAAGCCGTGTTCTTGCTAATAAATTTTGCATAGTTGTGTATGTGGCCTGATGAAGACATAGGCTCAGGTTCCTGGACGGTGGTGAGCGTCTTAGCTTGTAAGTAAGATGCCTGGAAAGAAGAACTAGAATTCTGGATACAAAACAGTCTAGAGAAGAAGGATAGTATTGCACTAATGGGAACAAGGTATGTGAATCTTTGAAACTGACATCAATGCCTCTGAAAAAGGAGAACATCATTTGAGATGAGTTATTTCACAACTAACTGATGGATGTCAGCTGCTCTCTCTTCTTGACAATACAGAGTTTATGTGATCCATACATGAACAGTTTCCATGTCAAGAATGAACATGATGTCGGAGCACAGATGCATGGCTTCCTTCTCATGACGGCTACTGCCACTGCTGAATTCCTGAATTATTAACCATAAAACCTAAGCTGCACTCTGCAGAGAAAGATCTCTTGAGGACACTAGCTAGCTACTTGGTGCCAAGTCAACAGCAAAACCACAGGCAAAAGAAAAAAGTGAATATGAATAGTTAGACTTCATGATACAAATTAGAGCATGTCTAAGAAAACAGGAGTTTCAGTGTTACTTCTCTATCAGGTGATAACAATGAATTGGCAATTGCAGTTACCACGACCTTAACTGAGCAAGGAAATCAATGGCTCATTCCCCTTAGGGATTAAGCTCTTACTATCTAATCATCCAAGCAGCCTAGACTAGCTGTAGCATTGGAGTGGGTGGTAGAGGAAGGAAAAAAATAATTATGGCTTCCGGTGGAAATGTATTTCAATAACTCTTTTGTATTAAATGTTCTTTTTTTTAAAGTAATTGCATTAGACCACCACCTTGAAAAGGACTTGAGAGGACTTTAAGAGCCACAGAAAACTTTTGACAGTAATGTTATGTTTATTTTTTTCACTGTGATGATAATTTCACAGGTACATGCATATGTCAAAATTTATCAAATTGTACAATTTAAATGTCTTCATTTTACTGTACTTCCATAATACCTCAATACATCTGTTAAAAATGAGAATGAATATATATATGTGTAATGAATATATATAATGTGCACATATATAATAAACATTCATATAAACATATATGAGTGTGTCTTTGTGAATATATTAAATTTCGCTCATCATTACAAGTTGTAGGTAAGATATTTCACAGTGAGAACTTCCTTGCCATTATGATGTCATGACACATTGACTGTCTACAAGCCTGACATGGTTGTTTAGGATCCATCACTCTCTAACTTTATTGAAGTTCAGGAAAATGTCACCATGTGTTCAAAACAAGTGACAATGCCACTGAGAGAGCTGATTAATGATGATTTGTTTTGACTTTATGGTATTGATACAAATAGACATACTATGCTTTTAATTTGTTCCTACCTATAAAGTTGTATTTGAAAAAAAGTAAAGATAAATAGAGCAAATAAATTTAGAAATCAATCAAATCCCAAAGGTCATCAAATCACTCTCTCATAATTCAGAGAGGAAACTATGCCATAGAAACATTAAATGTTTTGCTGTTATTATACATTTTATGGCATCAAGGTTTAAAATACAGGGTTTAAGATGTTCTATCAAGTGATGTATATCAAGTGATGTTAACTACTTCAAACAGATAATATTATTTGTATGATTTATTGTATTGCAGCTACACAGAATGGTTATTTCACTGAATGGGGGGATAACAAAAGATCAATGGATATTTTGAAGACAACAGAGAAACTGACAGAAACATTCAAAGAGGAATAGCTTTACTTGTGATGAAGAGATCTAAGCCTCATTTGTTTTCTTCTTTATGTAGATCTCTTCAATTAAACTTAATGTGTATGTACATTAAAAATGATAAGAATTTAGCTGAGATTTTATTGAAGTAAATTAAATCCATATGTACAACTTACAAGGAGTTAAGAAATATGTTTTCAGAGGTGCTTCCAGAGATGAGATATTTCTAATTGCTTTCAATAGCAGTTCTGTGATATAGTAGACTTTAATTAGAGTGCTACTGAGCAAAAAGATAATTGCACTTACAGCATCCTGAGATGGCAGTCAAGATGCAGCAGGTGGACAGGAAATACTGCAGTATGCCAGTGAGAAACAACATTTCACTGAATGCAGCAGCATGTGTCATGCAAGGGAAATAAGATTAGTGAAATGACAGCATGAATGTAGCAGCTTCAGTTTTGTTAATTAGGCTCCATTCATGCTTCAGTGATGCTGCAATTTACCACTCCATGCTCCTGGAGCCTATTGTGCAAATGCTCTCATGCTTCTAGTAGATATAAGTGGTGAGTAATACGTGGCCCTAAGAGGTGTGGTTACAACATTACAATAGTGTTCTTTTTAACAGATTGTTTTTTAAAATTTATAATATTCTTTCAAAACAAAATATTAGTAAATCCATTGCTGCTTTTTTTAAAGTTAAAAGTTATTTTTATATAATTTCTAATACCTGGCACTAAGACTTACTGAATTTGTTACATTGTTTAGCAATAGTGCTTAATTATTTAAAAAATACACACACTTTCGACATATAGCACCTTTCTGCAACTTAAATTTTGCAGGATGTCTCTGTATAAGTATATGGACATTTGCTTAAACGAATCATGATATTTTAATAATTTAGAAACATATGATTTAAGCACATAATATTTGACTAAATGTTGATTATTGTGCACTTTAATATACAGCATATACATGAAAGTATTTTGTTCTGTTTATGTTTTCCTTTAACATTTTGATGATGGGCATTTGGTATATATTGATATAGACCAATACGATGACATTAGAAAAATACGACATGCAGGCTGAAATGCCAGGCAAAAGGCTTGGAAACACAAGCTCATGGCAAGTTGTCATAATGGCATCATTGTCAGCTGTGAAAAACAAGTGAGCCTGTGACACTTCTAATCAAGGTAATTAAATGAGAAATCGCATGTTCAGACATTTAGTGCAGCGCCTACCTCACAGGAAATGCTCAGTAAAAATATGAATTGCTACTGTTATTAGTATCCTGGATAGTTTTGTGCTTACTCTCAATTGTTTCTGATTTATATTAATGGAAAGAAATGTAAATTTATTAGACATTATTAGTTATTAAACTTTAAAATGAAAATTGAAAATGGGCAGAGGAGCCAAGTAGACATTTTTCCAAAGAAGACATACACATGGCCAACAGGTACATGAAAAGGTGCTCAACATTGCTAATCATCAGGGAAGTGTAATCAAAACCACAATGAGCTATCACGTCTCACCGAAGGGTTATGACCAAAAAGCAAGAAATAACAAGTGTTGGCAACGATGGGGAGAAAAGGGAACATTTGTGCACTGCTGGTGGGAATGTAAATTGGTGCCACTATGGAAAACTGTATGGAGGTTCCTCAAAAATTAAAAATAGATATACCATATGATCCAGCAATTCCACTTCCGGTTATATATTCAAAAAAAAATCATTATCTCAAAGAGATATCTGCATTCTTATGTTCACTGCAGCTTTACTTACAATAGCCAAGGCATCGAAAAAAACCTGTGTCCATTCATGGATGTATTGATAAGGAAAATGTGTAATGGAATATTACTCAATCATAAAAAGAAGGAAATCCTGTCATCTGCTACAACATGGATAGACCTTGAGGGCATAATGCTAAGTGAAGTAAATCAGAGAGAGAAAGACAAATACCATATAATCTCACTGATATGTGGAATCTAATACAAAAACAAAAACCAAAAAAACTGAACTCATAGATAGAGAAAACAGATTAGTAGTTGCCAGAGGCTGGGATGGGAAGTGGGGATGAGTGAAGGTGGTCAAAATGTGCAAACTTCCAGTTATGAGATGAATAAATTCTGAGGAGGTAATGTACAGCATGGTGACTATAGTTAACAATACTGAATTGCATATTTGAAAGTTGCTATGAGAGTAGATCTTAAAATTTCTCCTCACAAGAAAAAAATGTAACTATGTGAGGAAATAGATATTCTCATTGTGCTAACCATTTCAAAGCATATACATATATCAAATCATTATAGCAGACTCTAACACAATGTTATATATCAATTATATCTCAATAAAACAGTAAAAAAAGAAAAAAAATGTATTTCTCCCATTAAGCATCCAGAACAGTTTAATTTAAAAGTATTCTGAGACTACAAAATAGTGTTTTGGAAAAGTACTATTATAGAGCTGTGTGTTTCAGAGTTTTGTAATGTGCAAGATACAGATTTTCATTGCATGCAGAGGTTGAGGTGATCCTGTTAATAGTAGTCAATTTCCGCTATTCAAATTTTGCCATTTTTGCTTATTCTGATTCTACATGTTCTAAATTTGAAGTATCAAATAAAAGTGAACTAAAAAATATTTTAACTATTAAAAACATTTTTAAATATGCCAATCACATTTGCTTATATTTTAAAGGACTCCTTAGTGCTACTAAGATATTATAATATGAAACTACCTCTAAACAGAATCATGTCTTCTAGAGTTTAATACAAGTAATCAATCATATTTTATTTTTGGCTTTTCTTCCCTTTTTCATCAATAGCAATAGATGCAACCAATCAAAATAGTAAATGGTAAAATGTGTGTCCTTAGACACCTCTGAAAATTGGCCACTTTCTCATTCTTAGGACATTTTGCAGAATTGCCAGACCTGTTTCTTTCTTCCTGCCCTCTATAACACTAATCACTTTCTCAAATAGAAATGTCTACTATTTAACCAAAGCAGCAGTAGCTAACAGCATAGCATTAGTTTTATTGTCACTTGGAATTATACAAGATTTAAAATTAAGCACTTTTTAAAACCTTATTGTTCTTCCTTTTCTTATCTACTGCTTTGAAGAAACACAGTGGGCTTTAATTATTTCTTAAGGGTCCAAGAATAAATAATACTTTAGGAGAAAAAAATAGTTTTTTTTTTCCTTTCTAAGATCCCACAAAAACTATCCTATTCTGAATGAGCAATGAGAATGTCACTTGCGTGTTTAAGTTAGTGAGTGTGTTGATTCAACACAGTAGACAAATCTTTAAAACATCCAGTTTTTCTCCTCTCCTACTATGACTCAAGACAGACTCAGAATATGGTTAGATGATTAAGAACTGTGCCCCTGAAGAGTATTTCTAGATTATGCTACAATCAGTGGTTTCTCAAGGGCCCTGATTGTTCTGATTGAATAAAAAATAATATAGCTGTTGAATTTGAAACATGTGTTTCTAAAATAAAAGAGTAAAGCCCTTGAGTAGTCAGAAGAAGGTGGGCAGGGAATAGCCAATAGCTTTTCTGTTCTGATCTTAGACTTCAAAATTTGTTGTAAAAGAGCAGCAATCAAACAGAAGATGTTTGTCCAAATGAATGATATTTCAAGTATAAAATTAAAATGAAAATTATGAAGAAGAGGGTCTCTGTATTTTTCATGTGCTATGACGCCTTCCAGTTGAAAAGGTCACCTCAATGACACAGACAATTTATATCAATAGGGTGGGGTAGGTTCTGTTTGTGCATTTATAGTTGGTCAAATAGGGGGCTCAGAAGATGGAGGAATTTGTTCTTAGATTGAACAGCTCTTTGTTTCTATGATAAAGTCTTACTAAGAGGGTTGAAAAGGAAATATTTAACAGTTAAGGTCATGCAAATATCAGAGGTGGGCAAAAAAAGTTGTAGGGGACAAAGTCATGATGAGTCTAAGTGGATATTTTTCAGTCCTTCAGGGTCTTTTACAGTTTCTTCCTTCAGTCAAAGGAGAGATGAGTCTCACAATTTGACAATTTTTGTTAATTCCTCCAAAGCTATACCACTCCTGTCAACTGAACTCCCTGACTCTTTGGTGATGGCTGTCATGAGAGCTTCTCATGACTATTACTCTTTGTTGTTGAATTTCTATTATTTATTAAATGAGTTGTTATTTAAAATATTTTAAGGCTTCTGGAGAAAGTGAAGGAAAAAAAGAAACTTGGGAATACAACAAGGATGAAAATTAAAATTATTAGAAAATCTTGAACATAGTTTTAAGCTAAGATTCTTCCCAACCTGAAATCATTGAAGAGAACATAGTCCATCTCAGTCCCAAGTCTGTAAGGAAATGCAATTTCATTATCAGTAGGCTTGAGTATAATGTGGTTTATCCTTCTGATGCACAAAGAAACAAGGTTAAGAAAAAAAGTTTTTAAAGTAAGTCAGACAGAGTAAGACAAATATTGTATGATATCACTTATATGTAGAATCTAAAAAATAGTACAAATGAATTTATTTACAAAACAGAAACAGACTCACAAGCATAGAAAACAAACTTATGGTTATGGGGAAAGGGGCGGTGGGATAAATTGGGAATATGGGAATAACAGTTGCATACTACCATATATAAAATAATCATCAAGGGTTTACTGTATAGCCCAGGGAATTATATTCAATATTTTGCAATAAACTATAATGGAAATAAATCAAAGTAAAGAATATAGATATGTACATATATATGTATAACTTAATGGAATCACTTTGCTGTACACCTGAAACTAACACAATATTGTAAATTAACTATAGTTCAATAAAAAAGAAGAAAAAATTAAGAAAGAAAGTGTGGCAGTCAGGGAAGTTTGGGGCATAAAATATCCATGTGTAATAATCTTCTAATATCTAAGATTCTTGGGAGGGCTGCTTCCTTCATGATGACTTCTGCTTCTGGACACTCTTGAAGAAATTTGTTTTAGATCTACCATCAGCTTAGAAATTTGGGAGGTGAGTGTATGAAGTTTTTTTAACTGGGAGACATAAATTCACTGGAATTTCACTGAAATGTTCATGGTTAACTGTAATGTCCCTCCAATGAGGCTCAAATGCACTCTTAAACATTGCTGTTGTTTCCAGTAAACTGGATATCTGAGCTGAAGCTCATGCAGGGATTCTTAAATTTTATCCTGGGGAAGGTCACTGAACTTGTTGATGTTAAGCTTGGTCATGAGGTATTAAACCTCTACATTATTGGCCATATCAGCCAAGAAATAGAATCAAGATTGGGGTTGCGATTTCCAGAGACACAGTGTATCCAGTAATGAGCTCCTATGGGGATGTCTGAATTACTATGGAGTGGACATATAGAGCTGATGATACTAGGAGTGTTCTCCTAGGAATGTAAGCTCAGAATTAAACAGTGTACTTGAAAAGTATTTTTAAACTGATTTACGGCTTAATAATGCTAACCTTCCTGTAAAACTCTCATTAATTATACTAGCTAACTTTTCCAATCAGCCTGAAGATCAAATGATGGTACTGAACTTTGCTTTTTTTTTGTCTTTTTTTTTTTTTTTTGTTAAGAGAGGAGGATGTGAATTACATACAACAGGGTCATATGTGACAATTAAAGACCTCTTATAAACAAGCACTTATGGAATTCAATTATATCTGTTTCCAAAAATTTCAAATGTAACAACTAAATCCACATCTATTGCATGTAATGAATGACTATTGAATTAACGATTGTAGTATGGGTTGTAAAAGGAAGTGACTCTAGTAGATGCAGTCCTGAGCGTTGGCCAGAGCTAAGTCCTGACATCAAGAAATGAAGCCTGCTCAAAATGTCCATCTTCTCCAGGGTTAATCACTCACCAGATAGCAAAAGCAGAAGTAAGATGATGTGATTAACAGTCTTTTATTACTAATCTAAGAGACAAAAAAGCAGTGACTGACAACAAACTACCGTTATTTTCAGGACTCCATTCCAAAATAGATCTTGATAAGGAAATGGTGAGTCAATATAACTGTGACCTTGGTTGATATCAAGGTCAATGGAGATGTTTTTATATCATTAAACTCTAACAATTGTTGGCCATATGCATTTGGGGGAGAGGAAGGTCTTTAATGGTTTCAGGGCTCATTCTTTTTTCTTGATGCACCCAACAATGAAAGACTGGCTGTTGACCTTTAAGAGACATTCTTGATGCCAGATCAACCTATAAAATTGGAGAGCACAGGCACTGCAATCTGCCCTTTATGATCTCATTAACTAAGTATGCTACACAAGTTGGTTCTTTAATTTGATCTTGAAACATTTTCACATGGCAATGTTGTGGTTAATTATTTTTCCAGAATTCTCTAGTTCTTTCATGAATTACTTTCACTTTTTGACAAGGTTTTGTAATCTTTATGACAGAACAATTAACTTTCTGCCAAATAAGCCATTTGTCATTTTTGGAAATCCTAGCTAATGTTTTTTGATAGTACTTCTAATCCTCCTTGCATGATTAATACAAATTAAAAAAAAATCACATTTAAACATGTCATTTCTAAATTGCATATGTTTAATTTACTTTGCTTTTAGTTGCAATAAACACTATTTTTAAATAACTTCTTACATTTTTTTCTAACTCCTTCCTCATTATTTCTCTTTTTTGTCTGCTATTATTATACTAATTAAAATTATTATGTTAATTTCAAATAAACTTTTATTTTCTGCTGTGTCTAAAAATATTATAAAAATAGGCTAATAACAAAAGAGTGATATTTAGATTAGACTTTTATGGCCAATAACCAAGTTTTCCAGTGTTTGTATGTTTGTGTCTGTTTTTTTGTGTGTGTGTTTAGTGTGTAATCCTATATTATACAATAAAAACGAGTTTATTATACAAAAATTAGAGTAAGTACTTGTTAGCATCCATGCCTTGATGCACATGGACAAGGCATCTGCCTAGATCATATGAAAGGATACCCAAAGCTGTTTAGATTTTAAGCAAAATTAACTGTTACCTTTCACTATGAGCTCCTACAATGGAGTTACAAAGAATGTCTTGTAAGTGTTCACTTATATGTGGTAAATTTTAACCTTTATATCCTTGATGAACAATGCACGCCATACTTTTAATTTATCTTTCAAAAGTCAATTAAAGCCCCAGTCATATGAAAATTTCCATGACTCTCTTGTATTTTTCACAGCCTTCCTTTTGTGTTCATTTATCTATATTTACCTAAAACACAAGGGTTTTAGTGTTTGTCTCTTTCACTAAAAATTAATCTTCTTGACTGACGCTAACACATTATTTGGTTTTAGGTTCCTGATGCCTACAACAGTGGATGAATGTTGAGATCTCAATAAATATTTATTCAATGAATGGATGAATAAATAAATGAAAACAATCTGAGTATCTGAAACCTATGCACAAGAATATAGTCATCATTTTTCTTTGTTTATAGGTTTAGCCGTAGGCTACTAACAACAACAAATGATTGTATATCAGAGTAGACTCCAAACTTTTTTCTCTTTCATTGCCTTTGATCCACTGGTTTCATCTTTTGTGTATCACTCAGATGATCAACCTGCTTTATTTGTACCTGTCACTCTTTTGACACTTTAGGCATTTCTTTATAACTAGAAGATGTCATTAATTTTTGTTTATTTGTGACAAATAATTTTGTTTTGTTTTTTAACCCCTGTGTTAATTCATTTTGATTTGGCTCATGTGTTTTTATATCTGTCTTTTTTTCACTGTTTAGATTTTTGTGTTTTTGGTAAGTCACATTTTGATAAGGTCATCATTCTGAACCATGTTAAACTTGGTAGTGTACAAATCACAGAGTAAAATTTTTATAAAATATACAAGTTCAATCTATAAGATTCTTCATTTATCTTTGATATTTCTTCTCATCTCATCTTTCTGCTTTTATAACGTATCAAAGATGATAATGAAATTGTCTTCTGTGTTAAAGTGTAGTACATCAATATTGCAAAAAATGTTACACACAAGCACACCTTTATTCTGTAATTTGATGGCCTCCTTCAGTTTATTCTGTAACATGATAACTCAAAATATATCTATGCCATAAAAATATTTTTATATTTCATCAGGTCCACCTTTGAGAGCTAGGAAACTAATACTGCATGTACACATTTATTATTTTTTTGTCTTTCATAGTATATATATGTACTCTAACACTTAGGAGCCTTCATCCGAAGGATATTTCAGCATGCTCTTCAAGAAATGGCTTACTCTCAAATATTTGAAATATTAATTTGCAGACTTTAACTGTTTTTTTCTACTTTGTTCACTAATTATAATATATGAGCCATGCTTCTTGATGTTTTGATAGATAGTTGGATGAAAGTACAGATAGATGTATAATTAGGTATGATACATAGATACATAGATAGGTAGTGAATTTCAAATCAATAATATTTTCATTACATAGGTATTCCAGAATTGCTTCCTTAAAATATTTCTAAAACCACTTTATTTTACTCTCCATCTATTTGTCAGTTTTTAATGAAGTTTAACTTTGTGATAATGCATAAAATATATTTTTCAGTGGAAAACGATATATCTGATTGGAAAGAATAGAAAATTCAAGAAAAGTTGCTCAGAAATTAGACAGCCTCGTTTAAACAGGATTCATAAAAAACTACTATACAGGGTTTGAATAGCTTAAGAAACAATACAGTTTTAGAAAAATCCAAAGGTCATTTTTTAAAGGAATACAAATAGAAAGTTTTGCTTAATTTGAGAATATACCCAGCTGTTCCAAAGACATTAATGTGAATTCAAATTTCCAAAGTTATGGGAAAGTTCAGATGTTCTTTTCATCTTTAACTAAAAGCAAAATATAACTTACTGAGGACCTGCATGTTTCCTCTTTCAAATTTTGGTTTGTAGTGAATTTCTGCATTATTTCAGGTTGGAATTCTACTGTTTACGTAGACAGAGTGTTGCCCCATGGAAGTTAAATCTACATCTTAAAAACTTCAATATGAAGCACTTCTTTTGTCAAGAGGGCTCATCTTTGGTTATATGATGTTCTTTGCTGTGAAGAGGCAAGTATCTCAGCAGCCACACTTGGGCTTCCTGCCGCCATTATAAATGTGTATGAAGCCAATTTCCATGCAGAAAAATAGCTCCAGGACTGACATAATACTAGTAACGTAAGAAGCTAGTGTTCAATGACCTGCCACACACACACACACACACACACACAAATACTTCTCCCTCTGTCACTACTTCTTTAAGAATGCAAGGGAATGGAAATTGAATGCACTTACTTAATATGGATCAATTCAATTAAAAAATGTATAAGTTTGTACATGCTTCATTTGAATGCATCTGCATACCCTATAGAAAATTTAAGGAATATTTTTATTGTAAGATAGACAGCAATATTCTTAACAAATATATATATATAAGTATACCCATTTGTTCCAGAACAGAGTTCAGAATAAAGGGAGGGTATAAATAATAAAGGAGTTTCTGGGAGCATCGAAACATACATTTTCTAAGTATGTCTACGTTTGTGTTGGCACCTGTTTACCAAGTCATAGGTTTTGTTATGTTTGTTTTCTTGGCATCTTCCCAAAATAAGAGAGTAGATATATTTTCAAAAAGAAATTAAAAACTGTGAGCTATGCATCTGAAGATGGCCCATTGAATACTTTTTACATCTTTACCAATAATATCACATTAAAGTCAAGAATGACCCATTTTCTAACTTTTCAGATGGTATTTGGGAAAAATAACTCAGTTGTGAAAGAAGCAACTCATCCCCTTGCATGAGCATTCTTGGATGAAAAAAGGCCAAGAGACTGTAGAAGTCTTGACAGAAATATACATAGATATGTATGTTTGGTAATTCTTAACAAAAATACAGTAGGTATAAATTTGGGGGCAACCTATAAATATAAATCCATATTACCTCTTGACCCTAATTTGAACTAAAATCTTATGCTGATTCCAACGAAAGATGGTGGTGAGCATAACACCAGGGGAACCTAAGAAAACATTAGAATAGGCCACTCAGACAAATCAATTAGGAAAAAGAAATCATATATATGAGACTTCAAGTCCTTTCTTTAAAAATATACAGATAGAATATAAAAATTAATCCATATATTTATTTTGATATTGCTTGAAAATGGATGTTTTTCTGTCACAGCAAATATTGAGCAACAGAACAATATTTATCAAAACTCAAAGATCTCTGGATTCTTGTGTTGAAAAATACCTTTCAAGCTTATATTTTTCTTCATAGATTCTATTTTCTGAATTCTGACAGACATTAAATATGGTATATGTTATAAAAAATGAAGAAATTTGAAATTGTATCAATTTATATGCAGTGAGAACAGGCACACAGGAGACATGGATGAAGGATGAACCCTGAGACACTGTGACTTTTAGAATCCAGAATGTAAACTGAATCAACCAAGAAGCTAGTTTGGTGTGAACAGATATGTAAGTGGAAAAGAGATGAATTTGGTATTTGAAGACGAAATGAATAAATTGGCTCAAGGAAAAGAGATAAACCAGCAGTGTCAAATTCTGCTGATGGACAAGTATTAACCACAGGTTTTAACAACATAAAGGTCATCAGTCACACCATAATTACATGCCTGGATTGTTACAGTATCTGTTCTAGGCAGAGTTACCTTAAAAATAGACTCTGAAATAGAGACTTAGTCAGGCAGTTATTAAGGAGTACCCTCTAGAACAACATTTGTGAAAAATTATTGGAAGGATGATCAGATAGAGGGAGAACATTGAACTGTGATTCAGTTGCAAGAGGTCTCTAACAATCCACCAAGAAGTTCTAGATTGGGATAACCCTTCAGAGATGGACTGAATTGAAGTTCAGGTGCCAGGTGTAGCTTCAGGTGATGCATCTTCCTACAGCCAAGGGAGATTTCTGGCATGACCCATCTGGAAGTCATCAGCAGCCAACTTTCTCAGGAACTGGGAAAACAGTGCTTTATTACTGTGGAGAAGCTGCATGATGTTTATAGCATCCAAGAGAATGTAATAACTGATCACCTTGTTCTCTTATAGTCTATTCCCAACATAGCAGTCAGAATTATTTGGTTAAAACAGAAGTCACATCACGTTGAAAACCCTCCAATAGTTTCCCTTCTTACCTTCTTACTGAAAGTAAACAACAAAATCTATACAGTGGCCTACAATGTCTAGGTCCCTGTATTATTTCTTTTACTTTATATACTACTGCCTCCCTCTCGCCCACTCCTTTGAAGCATTTTTTTAATAGAGAGGTTGCCCCCAACTCAGGGATTCTGTACTTTCTTTTTCATATGCTTTGAATGCTCTTCCCCTAGAGAACTACATCACTATCATTTCCCCCTCATTCTTGATAAACTATTTTCTTACCAGACGTTCTTTTATCACCCTGTGTAATCTCAGTAAACTGTCTGACTTCTAGAAAACTTATTCCCCATTCTTGCTTCAGTTCTATAGAATTTGTAAACTTCTTTGTAGTTAAAATATTTATTTCATTTAATATTTGTCTATTCCTGCTAAAAGTAAGTGGCATGGGGCAATTGTGTGTTTGCCTCAGCACTAGAAACAGTTTGTAAAACAATGCTGACATGCAGAGAACCTCCAGTTAATATTTGCTGGACAAATGAATGATGAGTGAATAAATGGATGATGAAAATTTGCTCCTCCAATATGAATTTGGGTGAATTTAATCATAAAAAGGAGTATAATCATAGCAATTAGCTTGGTAATCAGGTAAAGTTTAATATTTCCTGGTAGGATCTACTATCAACATACTGTACTACTACTAATAAAGAGGCATTCATCTTAAAATTTTGAAAAAAATATTGCAGCAAATTTTGAAGATACCTGGATATTTATCACTGAATTCACTATATGAAGACATTTGTTACTGAATAATGTCATAATATCATCATCAAAAAAGGTATATTGTACATTAAAAATCAATAAAAATTGAGCTAGTAACCTTTGGATTTTATTTTTATGTTTTAGATATGTTTTGTCTTCAGTTATCTTGTTATTCACCTCAAGTTTTTTCCACTGTGTAATCAAAGCTTAAAAAAATGGTTATTCTGGGGAAAAGTTGATTTAATACTAGCAATATAAGGTAGCTTTGAAAACTTTAAATTAATTGGCTTATGTGCTAAAACTTAGTAAGTTAATCTAGATGTGTGTGAAAAGTATATTTATGTATGGTTTAAATATATCTGTTGTTCTGATAAATTACCAAAGCATGAAATTTCTCACACATCACTTTCATTTGAATAATTTTCCAAGGTAGCATGTTATTTTATGCTTGATATTGAACTATTTTTTTTCCAGCTGACAAGCATTCTATATGATATGATTAAATTATACGTTTGCATAAAATTGTATGCATTGTAAATCAAAGTCTTTTTTCAAATTTATTCCTTTCAAAAGAGCAATAAATCAGTAGAAATATGCAATTTGGCTTCATCATTCAGACATAATGGGAGCACTGGAAAGTGTTAACTACATAGAGTTGACACGTGATTTATAGACTTGTGTGAAAATCTACTGATAATGTCATCTCAATATTATGCTTCCTCATCCTTTTCCTTATTTTAAAACATATTCCATATTTTAAAGGAAAGTAGCATATTTTAACTCAAAATCTAGAATAACAATTTTACATTGATATATGAAATATATTTTCAACCAAAATCATCTACAAAGAGTTCACTTATTAATTGATCTTCTCTTCAGGAGTAATCTTCCTACATAAAGTAGTACACAGCTTATGACTCATATAAGGGAGAAAGAAAAAATACTATGAAATTAAAACCTAATGCCATAAAATATCTCTTTTTGTACATAATAAAAAGGGGAAAGATCAGAGTGATTTGGAAGGATTAACAAAATGTATTCTTAGGAAGGATCTTGGGATATTTATCTATTTTAAATTACTCTGCATATGTATTCTGCATTGTCTCGGGTTTAATAGGATCCAGACATCTTCTTCACCATCCTACTTCTATCCATCCTACTTCTCCTAAGACAGTAAGCTAGAAAAACAGAAACGTCTAACTGTAAAATAAGTTGCCTCAAAATAATCGTTCTTATGTAATCCAATTATAAAGGAAGTGAAATTAAAATAGATGCCAAATTTATTTCAGAATTTTTAGTGGGACTTTCTCCATAGGCAAGAATAGACAGTCTTGAGACCATTTGCCAGGCTTCTCCATGTACTGTGACTTAGGAAGGTTAAGTGACAAAAGATTATGAGGGTACTTACATTGTAATTTTTTAAGAGAAATGTAATTAAATAAATTAATAACATGCTATGTGTTGTTGAAGCAGTGCTTAACACCTAGCAAACATAAATAATGATAACTGCAAATATTATTTCTTTATCTTTAGAGATGTGGTATCTATCTCTCCAGTAGACTTACTTTATTCTTCCTGCAGGTTTTTCTGAGATAATGCTTACTGTTTTCTCTCATACAGAAGAAACACGTGCTCTGTTAAAGTTTTAACTGATAGCCATTGCTAGCTTGTGCAGATCAAGGGGAGAAAGAGGCGGGGTATGTGATAAAGAGTCACTTTACACGACACCTGTAATAACTGCCCCTAGGATAGTTGGAAAGAAATAGAGAATGGTTCAGTACTAATAATAAAGGATTTATGCTACTAATATGCATTAATTATGGTTATCAGAAATATTTATGTGCAAAATATTTTCTTGTACTTTAAATTAAAGCAAAAAAAGTTTAGTGAAAGCCATTTACCATTATTTTACCCAATTTTCTTTTTATCCTTATTTAATATATTGTACACATTAACTTATTACAAGGAGCTGGACAAAAGTTAAGGAGTTAGGACAATTCATCACCTTAACTCTTTTTTAATAATATCAGATAACTAACCCTCCATAAAGCATTCCCACAATTATTTTGCTTTGATTTTTTAATGCGGATCCTCTTTATGCTCCATATACACATGATAAATTAAAATATGATTTTGTAAATTAGTGCATTGCTTAAAATATGTTATAAAGATATATTTTACAATTTACCTATACATTTTCTATGGAACTTTTTTTTTCTTGTGCAAAAATTTTATGTAGTCAAAATTCTCAATATTTTTCCATGAGGCTTCTTGATTCTGTACCTTGCTGGGATGATCTTTCCCACTAAAATGCACTCGCCCGTCGTATTTTTTAATTTTAATTTGCACTTCAATTGCATTATTTATATCAACTCATATTTGGTATAAGAATACAGATAAACCCAGATTTATATATATATATATATATATATATATATATAAATTTTTAAATTTATGTTTTAAGGCAGTAGGGAGAAAAATCATCGTCCACTTTCTATTTCACTCCCAAATCTTTGACATATATTTTGAATATATGATGGGGATTTGGGTCTGGGGCTGGTGGAATAGGTTAAACAGTAGAAAAGATATTTACAAGGGAAAAGATTCAGATTATATACATTTACCTTATCTTGAGAAAATATTGTAAATCATTTAGGCATATAAGGGCTGTGAAGCCAGGAGAATAAATTAGATCCCTGCATCCTGTTTACCTAGATACTCATATATTCACTTAGGTTCTTCCTAGATGCCCAAGTGTGATAGAAAACTCAGGATGTCAAACACTAGATTCTCTTAACATTGCATTTAAATTCTGACATTTTTTGCCACCTAGTGAATTGATCTCATCTATCTGTTTGAATGTGCAGCGGAGCAACCTGCTTTCATGAATATCTTATCTTAAGAAAGATACAGGTACCACAGAGAAAAATATGAATTCATATTTTCTAGAATCCATAAAATGAAAAACGTATCTCTTATGCTACTTTTGCTTGCTTTACCTTTAAAATATCTTCACACCAGACTTATTTTTACACATTTTACACTTGATATAATTTTGGCATGGAAACTCTGGATTTATTTATAGTAGTCAATTTTTGGATTCTGTATGTGTCATATTTTTAAACATTTTATTATGGTAATATATACATAACATAAAATTTGCCTTTTTAACCATTTTAAGTGTAAAATGGAGTGGTATTAATTACATTCACAATGTTGTACAACAGTCATGACTTTTTTGTTACCCAGAAACTTTGTACACATTGAGCAGTAAACCCCTATTCTCCCCTTCTTCTAGTTCCTGGTAAGCTGTAATAATTTCTCTTTTGAATTTGCTCATTCCAGGTATTTTATGTAAGTGGAATTATGCAATGTTTGTCTTTTATATCTCGCTTATTTTACTTAGCATAGTGATTTCAATTTTCACACATTGTAGTATTTATCAAATTTCATTATTTTTTATAGTTAATAATATGCCATTGCCAAATTTTGTTTATTATTCATCTGTCGATGGACACTTGGTTTGCTTCCACAAGTTGACTATTTTGAATAATGCTGCAATGAACGTTGGTATACAAATATCCATTTGAGTTCCTGTTTTCAATTCTTTTGGGTACATCCCTAGGAGTAAATTGCTAAGTCATATACTAATTCTATATTTAACAGTTTGAGGAACCATCAAAATGTTTTCCACAGTGGATGCACGATTTTACATTTCCACCAGCAATATATGTGTTCCAATTTCTTCACATCTTTACCAAAACTTATTATTTTCTTTTTTTTTTCTTATTATAGCCATTTGTGTGAAGTGGTATCTCCTTGTGACTTTGATTTGATTTGTGTTTCCTTAGTGACTAATGATGTTTAGAATCTTTTTATGTGCTTATTGTCCATTTGTATATATTCTTTAGTGAAATGACTATTCAAGTCCTTTGCCCATTTTTAATTGGTTTGCTTGTTTTTATTGCTTTACTGTAAGAATTCTTTATATATGTTGGATATTAAAATTTTATCAGAAATATGATAGGCATATATTTTCTATCATTCAGTAGATTCTTTTTAATTTTTGATAACATCATTTGATGCACAAAATCTCTGCTTTTCAGATGTTCAACAGATACGGGAATATGTGCAACCTTCACTGTGACAAGGATAAGTCCATCTTCCTCAGGAGGTCATTGAGTTTCTCTCCATATTCATATTACCAGACATTTCCATGATATGAAGTAGAGATAGAATACACAAAAATAAGTCATACGCAAATTATCACAAAGATATCATTTTGTTATAATAGTTTCTGAAGTTAGTGAAGCATCATAATTATATATATTTTGAATATATTACTTAAAATTTACCCATCCTCCAAGGAAAAAAAAAGAATAGAAGGAAATATCTTTATTCATAGAATTATTATTTTAAAATATTTTGAGTTCTTAATGGAGCCTGATTAATGTTTCTGGTTTGAAATTTGTGTTTTAAATAAAGAAGTAAACTTAGTTTGAGCAGAATGTTCTCCAAGTCAGTATAGTCTTGGAAACTCTAATGTCTTAATCTACACAAAATTTTATTCATTGAAAACTATTCATCTTTTAGCTCTTGTCTTTGAGAGTCTAATTTACTTCATTTTAAATGATAAACAATTAGTTGTACTATTTTATACATCTTATACGAATGTTTCTATCATTAATTTTAGAGAAGAAAATAAGCTAAAAGGGAATTGGATGATAGTATTTTTATTGTTAAATGTAAATTCCTTACTTCTTTACTTCTATCTCTAATTAACCACCAGAAATCCACAAAATTATTACAGTTTCTTTGCTAGAAAAATGATATTTATACTTCCCCTGATTAGATAAACAGATAACGAGGAAGATAGAGGAGAATCTTTAAATAAAACTTCTATAAATTGATTGCATTTTCGGGTTTATGTGTTTAGCATAATTGAAATATTTAAACAAATACTCTAATGAGCCAAGTTCTTTAACCACTTAAGGTAGCCCCAGGGAGATATTTAGGCATTTTTGAAATCTAACGTGCAATTTTCAATCAAAGTTGGACTATTTAGTTCTGTGAGACCTAGATTAGTTAAAAGATGTCCTGAAGATCTGAAATATTTAAAAAATTCCTTACAGCTTACTATGGTATTACACATATATTTAGAGAGAACGTTAAACACAGAGATGATCTAGTATAGGGTAAATTTAAGTTCAGTTCAGTTTTGTTATGTTCTATTCTCCTCAAAGTCACATTTTCTTTTTCAGTGACCTGAGGATGAACCAGTAACTATTTTCTTCAAAATGGCATTTTAGATTTAAATCAAATTTCAGAATTTGCTTCTTATCAAGTGCATAATTTGATTGTCTTGAAAATCAGTCTCAGATTATTTTCCTTTACACTTTAATAATCTTGAGGATTTCCTTGAAACATTAATAAAACTTTCCAACGTTAATTTTTTCTGGAGCTCAAAAAGTTCCCACTTGCCTCATCAAGATTTGTTTTATTGTATTCATGAAATGATACATAAAAATCAATAAATGTTCGTTTACTAGATGAATCAGTAAAAAGAGGGGTATAAAGTAGTGGCTAGTGCAGAGTCAGAGAGTGAGGATTTAAATACCAGATCTGCCAGTCACAAGCACTGTGGTTTGTTATTTAGGCAATCTACATTTCAGTTTTTTCATCCATAAATATGGCTAGAGTAATTGCAAATGCCCTATAGGGCTTATTGTAAATATTAATGAGTAAATATATGTACAACAATTAGAAGAGAACCTGGTCCATAAGAATCACTCTAAAAACATTACTACTGTAACTAATAGAATTTAATAAAACAAACATACTTATAAAAACAGGCATATTATCATTGAGCAAAGTATCCATTTTAACAAATCATAATAACCAGCTTCAAAGAAGTTTCAGCATTTGAATTTCTAGTCTCATAATTCAACAATGAAGTTATTTTATTGTACCTGTATATGATTTTAAAAGGTTATACAATCTTTTGAAAAATATGTTTATATATAAATATATATATATTATATACATGTATTACTTATATATAAGTAAATGTATATATGTATGCATACATATATATTTTCCCTTTGCCATTATACAGATGCACTTTCACACTTATTTTTAAAATTCTGCTTAAGATAAAAATGGTATGAATCCATATATGACTGAATAATGTACATCAATAAAAACCTAACTCATATCTTTATAGTATGTGAAAATAATAGCTGTTTAATTTTTGAAAGTATTATTTAAAACATTAAAGGCGTTTTCACCTAAAATTAAAGATCTGAGAACAAATTAAAACATTTAAAAAATCTTTGACTTACTCTGTGAAAATATTAGTAAATATTGGTAAATGCTTGAAATAAAAAGTGGATAGTGATAGAAAATGTGTGGCTAGTACACACACTGAGTACTGCATTCCACTTCTTATATTCCATTAAATATAAATATCATTTTAAGATGCAATAGATAATAATATCTCAATAACAGATTCATATGCAAAATCTCATTTTGTATGAATTAATCAGTTCAGGTTGCTATAACAGAATACCATAGACTGTGTGGCTTACCAACCAACATTTATTTCTGGAAGCTGAGAAGTCCAAGATCAAGTTCCAGGCAGATTAGGTTTCTGGTAAGGGCTCTC
The DNA here is from genome assembly GCF_009873245.2 of Balaenoptera musculus. Lineage (NCBI taxonomy): Eukaryota > Metazoa > Chordata > Mammalia > Artiodactyla > Balaenopteridae > Balaenoptera > Balaenoptera musculus. The sequence continues at coordinate 124,997,483 of NC_045788.1, read as the reverse complement.
TTCCTTGTTTGTACATAGCCACCTTCTTGCTAGGTGCTCACATGATATTTCTTCCCTGTGCATGCATGAAAAGAGAGAGTGCTCATGTGTTTCTTCCTCTTCTTATAAGGGTATTAATTCCATCATGGGTGCACCACCTGCATGTCCTCATCAAACCTGAATTATTTCAAAAAATGTACCACCTATATATACCATCACACTGAGGATTCAACATATGAATTAGGGGTAAGGGGACACAAAATCAGCAGAACTCACATTCTTCTTAAGTTCACATGGAATATTCACCAAGGTAGACCAAATTCTGTACCACAAAACACACCATAACAAATTATAAAAAACAGAAATCATACAATGTCTACTCTCAGATTACTATGGAATGAAACTAGAATCCAAAATACATAATGATTAAACAACATACTTTTGAAAAACATATGGGTCAAAAAAAAAAATCTAAAGAGAAATGTTTAGATATTTTGAACTGAATGAAACTGAAAGCACAACTTATCAAAATTTGTTGGATGCAGCAAAATCAGTGTTTAAAATATTTATAGGACTTAATGTATATAATAGAAAAGAAGAAAGATCTAAATCCAATAATCTATGTTTCCTCCCGAGGAAACTAGAAAAAGGAGAGCAAATTAAATTCAAAGTAAGAAGAAGTAAAGAACTAACAAAAATCACAGCAGAAATCAATGAAATTGAAAACAAGAAATTAATAGAGACAACCAATTAAACCAAAAGATGGTTCTTTGAAAAGATCAATAACATTGATGAGCCTGGAGCCAGGACAACTAAGAAAAAAAGAAGGAGGACACAAATTACTAATTTCAGAAATGAAAGGGGGAATATCACAACAGATCCTCTTTGATTTCTTCAGTGATCTCTTGGTGATTTAGTAGTGTATTGTTTAGCTTCCATGTGTTTGTATTTTTTAGAGATTTTACAGATTTTTTTCTTGTAACTGATATCTAGTTTCATAGCATTGTGGTCGGAAAAGATACTTGATATGATTTAAATTTTCTTAAATTTACCAAAGCTTAACTTGTGACCCAAGATATGATCTATCTTGGAGAATGTTCCATGAGCACTTGAAAGAAAGTGTATTCTGTTGTTTTTAGATGGAATGTTCTATAAATATCAATTAAGTCCATCTTGTTTAATGTATCATTTAAAGCTCGTGTTTCCTTATTTATTTTCATTTTGGATGATCAGTCCATTGGTGAAAATGGGGTGCTAAAGTCCCCTAATATTATTGTGTCACTGTTGATTTCCCCTTTTATGGCTGTTAGCATTTGCCTTATGCATTTAGGTGCTCCTATGTTGTGTTCATAAATATTTATAATTGTTTAATCTTCTCTTGTATTGACCCCTTGATCATTATGTAGTGTCCTTCTTTGTCTCTTGTATTAGTTTTTATTTTAAATTCTATTTTGTCTGATATGAGAATTGCTACTCCAGCTTTCTTTTGATTTCCATTTTCATGGAATATCTTTTTCCAACCCCTCACTTTCAGTCTGTATGTGTCCCTAGGTCTGAAGTGGGTCTCTTGTAGACAGCATATATACAGGTCTTGTTTTTGTATCCATTCAGCCAGTCTATGTCTTTTGGTTGGAGCATTTAATCCATTAACATTTAAGGTAGTTACCGATATGTATGTTCCTATTAAAATTTTCTTAATTGTTTTGGGTTTGTTATCATAGGACTTTTCCTTCTCTTGTGTTTCCTGCCTAGAGAAGTTCCTTTAGCATATGTTGTAAAGCTGGTTTGGTGGTGCTGACTTCGCTTAGCTTTTGCTTATCTGTAAAGTTTTAATTTCTCCATCGAATATGAATGGGATCCTTTCTGGGTAGAGTAATCTTGATTGTAGGTTTTTCCCTTTCATCACTTTAAATATGTCCTGCCACTCCCTTATGGCATACATTGTTTCTGCTGAAACATCAGCTGTTAACCTTATGGGGATTCCCTTGTATGTTATTTGTTGTTTTACCCTTGCTGCTTTTAATATTTTTTCTTTATACTTAATTTTTGATAGTTTGATTAATATGTGTCTTGGCATGTTTCTCTTGGTATTTATCCTGTATGGGACCCTCTGCACTTCCTGGACTTGATTGACTGTTTCCTTTCCCATATTAGGGAAGTTTTCAACTATAATCTCTTCAAATATTTTCTCAGACCCTTTCTTTTTCTCCTCTTCTGGGACCCCTATAATTCAAATGTTGGTGCTTTTAATATTGTCCCAGAGGTCTCTGAGACTGTCCTCAATTCTTTTCATTCTTTTTTGTTTATTCTGTTTTGTGGTAGTTAATTCCACTATTTTATCTTCCCGGTCACTTATCCGTTCTTCTGCCTCAGTTATTCTGCTATTGATTCCTTCTAGAGAATTTTAAATTTCATTTATTGTGTTGTTCATCATTGTTTGTTTGCTCTTTAGTTCTTCTAGGTCCTTGTTAAATGTTTCTTGTATTTTCTCCATTCTATTTCCAAGATTTTGGATCATCTTTACTATCATTACTCTGAATTCTTTTTCAGGTAGACTGCCTATTTCCTCTTCATTTGTTTGGTCTGGTGGGTTTTTACCTTGCTCCTTCATCTGCTGCATATTTCTCTGTCTTCTCATTGTTTTCAACGTACTGTGTTTGGGGTCTCCTTTTCGCAGGCTGCAGGTTTGTAGTTCCTGTTGTTTTTGGTGCCCCCAGTGGGTAAGGTGGGTTCAGTGGGTCATGTAGGGTTCCTGGTAGAGAGGACTGGTGCCTGTGTTCTGGTGAATGAGGCTGGATCTTGTATTTCTGGTGGGCAGGACCGCATCTGGTAGTGTGTTTTGGGGTGTCTGTGACCTTATTATGATTTTAGGCAGCCTCTCTGCTAATGGGTGGGGTTATATTCCTGTCTTGTTAGTTGTTTAGCATAGGGTGTCCAACACTGTAGCTTGCTGGTCGTTGAGTAGAGCTGGGTCTTAGCATTGAGATGGAGATCTCTGGGACAGCTTTCGCTCTTTGATATTACATGGAGCCGGGAGGTCTCTGGTGGACCAATGTCCTGAACTCGGCTCTCCCACCTCAGTGGCTCAGGCCTGTTACCCGGCATGAGCACCAAGACCCTGTCAGCCACACGGCTCAGAAAAAAAGGGAGAAAAAAAAAGAAAGAAAGAAAAATAAATAAATAAATAAAATAAATAAAGTTATTAAAATAAAAAATATTATTAAAAATAAAAAAGGAAAAAAGTAATATAAAAAAGAAAAAGAAAGAAAGAAGAGAGCAACCAAACCAAAAAACAAATCCACCAATGATAACAAGCACTAAAATCTATACAAAAAAAAAAAAAAAGAGGACAGACAGAACCTTAGGACCAATGGTAAAAGCAACACTATACAGACAAAATCACACAAAGAAGCATATACAGACACACTCACAAAAAGAGAAAAAGAAAAAAAGAAAATACATATATATACTAAAAAAATAAAAAATAAAAAAGGAGGAGAGCAACCAAATCAATAAACATATCTATCAATGATAATAAACTCTAAATACTAAACTAAGATAAACATAAAACCAGAAACAAATTAGATGCAGAAAGCAAACTCCAAGTCAACCATTGCTCCCAAAGTCCACCGCCTCAATTTTGGGCTGATTCGTTGTCTATTCAGGTATTCCAGAGACACAGGGTACATCAAGTTGATTATGGAGATTTAATCCGCTGCTCCTGAGGCTGCTGGGAGAAATTTCCCTTTCTCTTCTGTGTTCGCACAGCTCCTGGGGTTTAGCTTTGGATTTGGCCCCGCCTCTGCATGTAGGTCACCTGAGGGTGTCTGTTCCCCACCCAGACAGGATGGGGTTTAAGGAGCAGCTGATTAGGGAGCTCTGGCTCATGCAGGCTGTGGGGAGGGAGGCCTATGGAATGTGGGGCGAGCCTGTGGCAGCAGAGGCTGCCGTGAAGTTGCACCAGCCTGAGGCACGCTGTGTCTTCTCCTGGGGAAGTTGTCCCCGGATCATGGGACCCTGGCAGTGGTGGGCTGCCCAGCCTCCCGGGAGGGGATGTGTGGACAGTGACCTGTGCTTGCACACAGGCTTCTTGGTGGCTGCAGAAGTAGACTCATCGTTTCATGCCCGTTTCTGGGGTCCGCACTGATAGCCACGGCTCAAGCCGTCTCTGGAGGTCGTTTAGGCGGTGCTCTGAATCCCCTCTCCTCATGCACCCTGAAACAATGGTCTTTGGCCTCTTAGGCAGCTCCAAACTTTTTCCCGGACTCCCTCCCAGCTAGCTGTAGCGCACTAGCCCCCATCAGGCTGTGTTCACGCCGCCAACCCCAGTTCTCTCCCTGGGATCCGACTGAAACCTGAGCCTCAGCTCCCAGCCCCCACCCGCCCCGGCAGGTGAGCAGACAATCCTCTCGGGCTGGTGAGTGCTGGTTGGCACCGATCCTCCATGCGGGAATCTGTCCGCTTTGCCCTCTGCACCCCATTGCTGCACTCTCCTCCATGGCTCTGAAGCTTCCCTCACACCCAACCCCCCATCTCCACCAGTGAAGGGGCTTCCTAGTGTGTGGAAACTTCTCCTCCCTCACAGCCCCCTCCCCGAGGTACAGGTCCTGTCCCTATTCTTTTGTCTCTGTTTTTTCTTTTCTTTTTTTGTCCCCAGGTGCGTGGGGAGTTTCTTGCCTTTTGGTAAGTCTGAGGTCTTCTGCCAGCGTTCAGTAGGTGTTCTGTAGGAGTTGTTCCACATGTAGATGTATTTCTGATATATTTGTGGTGAGGAAGGTCATCTCCATGTGTTCCTCTTTCGCCATTTTGAAGGTCCCCAAACTTCTTTTCTAAGTTCCTCTTCTTAAAAGAACACCAGTCATAGTTAATTGTATGTGACTGACATGTACACACTGCTACATTTAAAATAGGTAAACAACAAGGACTGTATAGCACAGGGTACTCTGCTTAATATTCTGTAATAACCTAAATGGGAAAATAATTTTTAAAAGAATAAATACATGTATATGTATATCTGAATCATTTTACTGTACACCTGAAACTAACACAACATTGTTAATCTTCTATGTTTTAATATAAAATCAGAAGTTTTTTTAAAAAATTTAAAAAAAAATCATTGAAAATTTTTTTAAATAAAGAACACCAGTCATAGTGAATTAGAACCCACCCATATGACCCCATTTTATCTTAATTGCCTCTTTAAAAGCTCTATCTCTAAGTATAATCACATTCTGATATACTGGGGTTTAGAACTTCAACATATGAGTTTTGGGGTACACAATTCAGCCCAATAACCTCAAGTAATGGAGTATGTGAATGATTGGGTTTTATGGAGAGTTACGGAAGAGGTGGTCAAGTAGATGAGAGGCCAGTGTGCTGAATACTTGCAGCTGTTGAAATTGCCAAAAACAGGAACATGAGTAGGTGAAGAAAGGAAGAGAGTGAATCTGATTCTAAAGTGTTCTGAAAATCAGAAGCAGAGATGGGGTGGCCAGCAGATGGCAGCAAAAGGAAGGGCACCTGATGGTAAAATCTCAGGGCAAGAATTCCAAAGAATCTGGGGAAGGAAAAATGAATGATTTGGAAATGATAGTGGTTGTCCGTGAGGAAATCTTTCTTGTGGCTCAGAGACAGAGTTACCTGTGGTTAAGTGTTTAGGGTAGGGACTTGTGGGAAAAAGAAAGCCTCCACTTGAGAAGTTTCCAGTTAGAGCAAAATATTCAAGTGACATATTATGTTTTAGTAAAGGGAAGGAGGTGATTAGAACATCCATTTGTATCATTTTCTAACAGATGCCTTCAATAATTGCTTTATTTAATTCAATTTACAGTCCCATCTTAATTATATGCATTTATATCACTCTCTACTCTTTAATTCATTGTTCTTTCTACAGTTTGTGACATATTTATTTACTAACTTGCTTGTTATTTTGTTTTATTTTATCTCCACCCCAAGAGTATAATCAGTCCAGAAGGGCAGAAACTATAAGAGATTTGTTTAATAGAAGTATTCATTACCAGAGCATAGATCAGCCTTATTTATTTATGTATTTATCTATTTATTTCTAAATGAATGAATATATTACAGTCACAAGCCTGTCTCTGAATGATGCTAGTTCAATGAAGAAAGAAGATGTATTCGTTATAGGCCTTTGTAAGATGCCTTGCAATTTTTTTTCTCTCAAAGAGTATTAATTTCCTAAGCTTTAATGTTTAAATATTTATTTATATTGGTTAATTCCACTTCCAAGTCCCCATTGGTAAAATTCCTTTAGTCATTAATTGCTATCTTTTACCACAGAGATTTTACTGTTCTAGCTTGCAAGATCTGTTTCAGCATTGGAAGCTCACATCTAAGTTCTAAGCTCTAAGTCTAAGGTCAAGGGTCAAGCTGATATGTGTTAGTACCAATTTGTATTTTTGCTTGTTTCCATGGTGTAAATATTATCACCATGGATAATAATTTTAAGCTATAAAATTAATCTTACTGAACATGGAGTAGAGATGAAAAGCTCAGGTGCTTCGTACTTTTGTTTTTAATATATTTTTTTACTTTTAAGTTGATAAATTTCACCTTATAAGGACAGGTATATTTAACAACTGATTTGTGAAATTCCCTAAAATTTACTTTTGTGAGCCAATAAGAACAAGTTGCAGCACACACTTGGACCCAGCAATGTAGACACCTGTTCTGGTCCTGACACCTCTCCAGCTTTCATGGAGTACATTTGAACCCATGCTTTGCAGATAAGACCAACCTGACCTTTCAACTTTCTGCAATTTGCCTTCCCCTTCTTTCCAATGAATGTGCCCAACAACCATGACATATGTTTTCTGCAGAATTAATAATGAATCTTGAGAGAGTTAACTCGGTTAATGTTTACTGAAAAGTTTTACTCTCTGAAAATTGACTATTTAAAATAATTCTGTTAATCTAGTAGCTGTTTATCTATGAAAGAATGAGAGTTATCTGGGGATTAGAGCTCTTTCGATATTGATCTGTCTATTTTGATGTCAATTTTTTCATCATTTATATACCATTATCTTATTTACTAAAGAGCAAATGACCACTTCCTGACATTGGTGTCAAATACTAAAAGCACAACCAGAAAATGGATGAATATAGTAGCTGAAGGCCAGAAAGAAATGAATAAAATGGACATGCCAATTATTTTCTGTGCATCTGGACAGGCACAGACCTTACAGATCTGCCATAGGCTGCCAGCCAACATGGAGGAAAATAAAGGCTTTCAAATGTGGAAATGATTAAGGCATCTTTCCAATTCATCTTCACCTTTGAGAGAAAGAAAGGCTGATAAAATTGCAAGATGCATTAGTAATGTGCAAGCTTACTGTCCTACTTTTGCATAAACTACTCAAACCACTTTCTTTCTCATTTTCAAATATGAATCTTCCTTAATGCCAGATATTCACTGGGAGAAACGTCTTTCCCTTATTCTAATGATTCACTTGCTACTGGGAATTACATTGGACAATACGTTTATAAAGAAATATATTTATTTTCTAAATATTATTTAAAATATTTTACCAAAAAATTGTCTGATTTTTTCATTGAATGTAGCATTACACTATATATATATAGATAATCAAATACAGAAATAGAAAATTTTATTTTCAGTAACTTTTTTTTTTTTTTTTGACTTAAAACAACATGAATTTATTATCTCACTGTTCTGGAAGACTGAAGTCTGAAATCAGTTCCACTGGGCGAAAGTCAAGGTGTTGGCAGGGCTAGTTCTTTAACAACTAGAATCTGTTTCCTTGCCTTTTTCAGCTTCTAGTGACCACCCGCATTTCTCGGCTTGTGACCCTTCTTCTATCTTCAAAGTGCATCACTTCAACCTCTGTCTCCATCATCATCCTACCTCTCTTCTTCTGTGTCAGATCTCCTTCTGCCTCCCTACTATAAGGACACTTGTGATTAGGTTGCCCCCACCCGGATAATCCAGGCTGCTTTCTTCCATTTCAAGATCTTTAACTTAATCTCATTTGCAAAGTTCTTTTTGCCATAGAAGGTACCATTTTCCATTTCCAGGGATTAGGATGCAGATATCTTTGGGGACCATTATCCAGCCTACCACAGCAGTCATATTGCAATTTATGTGTGTTTATTGTACACAACTGGGTCTCCCTGGGGCAGGGAGACAGACCTGCTGGACAGCTGCCACATGTTTGCTAAGTGAGTGAAGAAATGAATGACTGCATGCTTTGGATTTGAGAAGAAGGTAACATTCCAACGGGGCTGTAGAGGATGAGTGTGAGTTTGCCAAAGGATATCCTAGCTGGAGTGAACAGCTTGTGAAAAGGTGTGGAGGCGTGGGCTGAGAGGTTAGCGTGGAGGACATGCAGGTGGAGTGGGAGAGTGCAGAGGGAGGTGATGCTGGGGTGGTAGGTAGCCAGGTCACAGGCAGCCCAGAGGGCGCACTAATGGGCTTGGGTTTTGTCTTATGAGGAAGCAGTATATGTCATGGTTGCTGCCATTATCTTTGGAGTCATTGCTTGGGTTCAAATCCCTGTGCTGCCACTTATTTGCTGTGTAACTCTGGGGAGATTACTGGACCTCTCTGAGACTCAGTGCCCTGACTACTTCCTAAGGCTCTTTTGAGGAGCAGATGACTTTTGATGCTTGCAAAGCCCTTAGCACAGTGCCTGCAACAGTCAAAGGAACCAGAAAGTATTTGCCACTATAATTGCCATCATTTTTATAAATATGATGTCTCTTGTTGACAATGATGTTGGGGGACCTTGGAAGAATTTCATTTCAGCCAGGCCGTGGCATGGTCAGATTTGCTTTCCAGAAAGATGCCTTTGACACTCATGTGAAGATGTGGGGACCAGCACGGGGTGGGGCATCACACGGGGGGTCAGGAAACCAGTTAGGGGTCTGTGAGAGTGATCTGGGTGAGAGACGAAGAGGCAGAGAGCAGAGATGGGTCCAAGAGAGACGTTGTCGCCATCGGGGTGTTCCAGAGATGTCTTTACTCCTGATGTTCCCGGCTCAAAATGGTTCAAGGTGGCTTTTAGAGACCATCTAGCACCTGCGCCTCAGTCCTTGCTTTTCAGACACTTTTTATACCGAAGAATTTTATGAATGAAAAACAGGATGTCCCTCCCTTGCCACTTGTTTTTCTTTCATAAAATTAAATTTAACCTCTTATTCCTTCAATTGCTTCAGCTTGTGACCAAACAAAACAAGGATTTGACTTAAAAGATCCATTCATTGCTTTTCAGAGAGAGGTAAAATGGGTGAGACTTATGGTTTTAGAACTAGAAGGGCAGTTAGGAACAAGTATTATTAAACAGCGCATCCACCATTAACGTGGCTCAGCTCCATGTGCTTTATTTTCTCCATCATCTAATCAAACCTGTCATCAGCCTTTAGCTTTAGTCTCAAGGGAAGTCATTTGGTTGACCTATTTATTAGCCATCATTCCAATTTGAGCAGAGTATTCATATAAAACTATCAGAAAGTACATTCCTTAAATTTTGTAAATTATCTAATAAGCATTTAGCTCAATCTAAATACACATTCTGGAACTTCCCTGGTAGTCTAGTGGTAAAGAATCTGTCTTCCAATGCCCGGGACGCAGGTTCGATCCCTGGTCAGGGAACTAAGATCCCACATGGTGCGGGGCAACTAAGCCCGCACGCCACAACTACTGAGTTTGCACGCCTCAACTAGAGAGCCTGCATGCTGCAAACTACAGAACCACATGCTCTGGAACCCCCAGGCCACAAATGGAAAGAAGGCCGCACGCTGCAGCGAGGAGATGGCACTCCTCAACAAAAGATTCCGCATGTCTCAACAGAGATCCTGTGTGCTGCAACTAGGACCCGACACAGCCAAAAATAAATAAATAAATAAATAAATAATAAATAAATCTTAAAAAAAAAACCTTTAAAAATATATATACATTATTAAAAAAATTATACATAAATAAGCTAGTAAAAATAATATGTTTTTAAAGGAATAGAAAAACAAAGAATGATGGGGTGAATAATTCACCAAACTCTGAATAGCCAAATCCAGAGAAGCAAAAAAAAAAGAAAAAAAAAAAACTTACTATAACTACAGAACAAGTTTTTATTTCTGAAAATGTTTATCAGGCTTTGGCTGCTCTTTATCATCACTTTTCAACCTTGATCTTCCACGTGGCCTTTAACTGTAGTCAGCAACTAGTTCTTATGCTTTGCCTTGTGGTTAGAGTCAAACTCTTTTCTTAGCCAATAGAGTTCCTAAAATTTGTCCGCCTGCCCAGAACAGTTAGTTAATTCATTTATGTGTAAATTATTTTACATGCATTATCTCCTTTACCCTCAAAATAACCAAATAAGTTAGTGTTATCATTTTGTAGGTCATAGATGAAACTTAAATATATAAAGATCTTACTAATATCCATACACATAATTTTTGTATATAAAATATTATCTCTTCATAGGTATGTTCTTTAATATAGTGATACAGTATATATAGGTGAACAATTTTTTCTTTACATATTATCATTTAAAGAATTTATTAAAATTCCAAAAATGGAGTTACAGATGTAGAAAACAAACTTATAGTTACCGGGGGGTAAGAAGGGAAAGAGATAAATTGAGAGATTGGGATTGACATATACACATTACGATATATAAAATAGATAACTAATACGGACCTACTGTATAGCACAGGGAACTCTATTCAGTACTCTATAATGGCCTATATGAGAAAAGAATCTAAAAGAGAGTGTATATATGTATACGTTTAACTGATTCACTTTGCTGTACACCTGAAACTAACACAACATTGTGAATCAACTATACTCCAATAACAATTTAAAAAAAAACAATGTAATGTTTAGTTTATTAAAATACTGAATGCATTGATTCCTATTTCAAATAGCAACAAACTGATTAAATTCACTTTAAATTCCAGTCATGACATAAAATTATGCTAGGAAGATGGTCCATCAGATATGAATTAATTAAGTGACAACATTATAACATCTAACTTAATAATCTAAGGAGGAGAAGTCTGAGAAGTTATGGGAACTGTTGATTGATTGCAATTGATCTGTAATTATCTGTTCATTACCATACCGTATCTTTGACAGTTTAACAAGTCAATCTTCATAATGATAATGAAGCAGATAACACTGCACTGTACATAAAGATGCAGTTTTACAAAATTCAAGGTTTTTACTCATGATATACTAAAGCTTGATTATACTCTTGATTATAATAGTTTGGAAAATTATATTCAACTATATGTGTTATCAATTATTGAAGTTGTGAGTTATTTTTCTAAGCCATAATGTGATGTTTCTCTAATATTACATATATTTATGATTTCCCAATATTTCACATATACATACATTTGAATATGTAAACAACTATTTAAATACTATTTAAAAATATTGCATAATGACTAGGAATAGGATACTAGAGCACTCTTGTAGACTTATAAAAAAATTCTCTAAAGTGTAACATTTAAAGAATTACATAGAAAACATTTGCAAATATAATCACTATTTGAGAAATATTTGTTATTAATAAATAACTTCTTGGGGGTTAGTAGGAACTTTTCTAGGTATTTGTGAGACAAGGTATTCTATACCTGCAGTAAATCAGTTTAATTAAAAATTTGAGGGTGGGAATTCCCTGGTGGTCTGGTGGTTAAAATTCTTCACTCTTACTACCTAGGGCCCAGGTTCAATCCCTGGTTGGGGAACTAAGATCCCACAAGCCACAATGTGTGGCTAAATAAATAAATAAATAAATAAAATTTTAAGGGAAAATTTACCTTTAGAATTCTAATACATGTTTTTCCTGTTTTTTTCTTGAAGTATAGTTTGAATTATTGTATTAGTTTCAAGTGTACAGCATAGTCCATTTTTATTTACTTTAGAAACTTCAGGATTACTGAGGAAGCCACGTGAATCCTATTGTAAGCAACAAGCATTTAATTTAAAGAGGATTTCAGTAGACCTTGTTGGAAGTTGATACATCTCAGAGAAACACCATGGACGACTTGTCTCAATTCATTGCTTCACATTGTTATTCATTTTCAAATGTACTGGTGGATGGTCAGGGAGCATTAGTATGTAAACCAACATGAATGAGTATCAAACATTTATCACTATTCTTTAGACAAGACAGTACATCTTTTTGCAAATTAAACTTAGAAGTCATTTTGTCTCTGTGCTGCTACTGCAGAAATAACCATTAATTTAAAATTTGAATGAGAAAAAAATGAATTCAAGACAATATTAAAACATACAAAAGGCATGGGGTATTTAATTTATTTATTGAGGTATGCAGATTCAAAGAACCTGCATAATGTCTAATGCATAATGTCTATAATCAGATGATTGTAAGGAAACATGAAGTAGGAAATCATTTTAAATTTACAAAACTGAGTTCTAATTAATACAAAAGCAAGTATTATCTCAAACTGGCCATATGTTTTTAATGGCTTTTAATCCCACACACTAAAGAAATGTGGATAAATTGCAAGTGAATCATCTCAAAATACATATCAACATTGCATAATTAAAGCATAAACATAAACAAAAAATATAAATTACGAACAGTCTACTAGAAACAAATATAGCAGTCTATACTTGTGTGCATTAAGGCTGTCTGTAGATGCCCCCAAATAGAATAACAATTCCCTATTTCTTGAGCATTTTTAATAGATCAAATTATTTTTAATCATCTAAACATAATAGCAAATTAATTTTTCCCCACAATTCTATGTAGGAAGTTGTATTTCAACACTCTCATAACTAGTTTATTTATTTTAATCATTTCAAAGGATTGCTCTAACGAATGCCTGTCTTTTGATACTGACGTTACTAAAAACTAAATTTTTTCCAGTGGTATACTAAAATACAAAATAAAGGGGCTTCCCTGGTGGCGCAGTGGTTGAGAGTCTGCCTGCCAATGCAGCGGACACGGGTTCGAGCCCTGGTCTGGGAAGATCCCACATGCCGCGGAGCAACTGGGCCCGTGAGCCACAACTGCTGAGCCTGCGCGTCTGGAGCCTGTGCTCCCAACAAGAGAGGCCACGATAGTGAGAGGCCCGCGCACCGCGATGAAGAGTGGCCCCCACTTGCCACAACTAGAGAAAGCCCTCACACAGAAACGAAGACCCAACACAGCCATAAATAATAATAAATAAATAAAAAAAGCCTATCTGGTAGATTGGTTCTTTAAAATACAAAATAAAAATAATACCAATTAAAGAAACAGTTTCTCTATCCCTAAATCTTTTTCCTGGAAATTTGAATGAAAGGTGATCAGGATTTTTCTGCACAAAATAAAGTATGCAAAATTAATTAATTACTGTGTAGGAGATCTTTAAAAATGTTGGAGAGAAATTTGTCTTACATCTAGCCCACACATATATCTACCCCCATAACTCAAAACTCAAAATGCCAGGAAGACATAGTGTGAGAACTCTTGCTCCCAAATGACTCTAGTGAGGAAGTACACAGCTCCAAATGCTTACTAGCACCAATCCTGTAATTTAAATGATGGGGGAATTTAGAATGTAGCTGATATCGCAGATGAGAGGAAAGACCTTGATGCCTGAGGTTATCATTGAGCCTACGGAGCAGTCAACCTATAGATATGTCTACAAGTCAGTACATCGTTAATATTGTTGACACTATTTGAAATGTAAACATTTACAACTGATTTAAAGGAACAGACTCATTCTTTAAAAATTTATGTTATTTACATCGGTTACAGTACTGAAAAGATCATGATGTATTTTCTACTGTTCATCTTCTAGATTTAGAGTAAGACAATATGTAATGAAGAAAACTTTTTGGAAAATTTCGCTCTATGAAATTAATTCTCATGCAACATTAATTGTTCTGTATGGTAAGTGTTGTCTGGGGTCACTGCCATGACTAACACAGTCAGGTCGGCAGAGCCTAAATATCTCCTGTAGAACCTAGAAACAACCAAATGAAAATAAAATTGGATCACAGTCGATATATATATAGAAGTTCTTTTATGTAACGGATTTTATTTGAGATTATGTAAAATGTGTAATAATTCTGGGTAACATTGATGCAAAGGCTTCTTCTATAACTAATCTCCCATAGTACCAGTTGACTTATCATTACAAAAAAATCTATTCATGAACTTCCCCGGTTTAAAATCTTTTACTGATTTTTATTGCATGACATCAAGGCCACCCATTGTTGGACACCACTTATCTTTTCAGGCTCATTTCCCAGAATACTCTCCCAGGCAACACATGGTTTAGTCCAGAATTTTACAAACATTTTTGAGTCACATAATACTTCTTTTTATTTTTAAGTATTATAATGACAAAACACTAGCAGGGACACAAAATAAAAGGCTCTCTTGAATTAAGGAATGAAATATAACTGATTTAATTTTAGGAAAATATTATTGAAATTTGACATATGACTTTATATAAAAGTACAAAACTATAATTACAAATTTATTGTGTCAAAATGAAAACAGCAAAAATTACATTATGTAATATTGTGACACTTTATTAAGACAAAATTTGAAGAACACAAGACTCTTAACACATAGCCTGCTTTCAACCATGTGTGCATGGTAGAGAAAGTTTAAACTTAAAATATTTACTTAATATTGGGAGATAGTGATAACATAGACCAGTGATCATCAAATACAATTAATTAATTCAATTAATATAAAATGTATTTAATAAGTGACTTCTATGAAATAAAATACCTAGCCAAAATTTTGAGAATAAACATATAAATATTTTTAAACACCTTTTTAGATAAAGATATATGTTTTAATATACTTTTATTAAAAGCCTTGCTAGTTTTGCTCCCCAAATACTCTATTTCCTTTCTATTACATATCAGCTCTGTGCATACATCAATTTCTAACCATCTCTTCTTAGAGGTTTCCTATTACTAATCCACGTGTATGAATGTATGCATAAAACATGTATGACATACTATCCTTATCATTTTACATAAAATAAATTTAACTTTATTTCTGACTCATTCCAGAAACAACAAAGATGACTGAAAAAGTACATGAATGTCAAGCCAGATGCTTTGATGATTGTTACGCTGTGATTTTACCATATTAAAAAATAGAGAGCATAAATGTTTATAACAAACTCTTTAATAGACCCTTTTCTCTTTCACTTTACTCTTTTCATTCCCCCAGGTAAATCTCAATAGTTTTTCAAATATAATTTTTTATCTCCAGTTTAGTTCCTTGCATAAGATCAGGTCAGGGAGATTCAAGATATACTCCCAAGATATGTAAAGATTACCATGCCCAAAATCGTTCTTAGGGGAAAAACTTCTTAACCTTATCCTTCTATTTAGAGGTAATTATCTTAGAAGTATTAGAATAAATTCTTACTCTTTGCCCGTACTCCTTCTCCACAGGATTAATATGTTTTGGTCAGTTCCCTGCTTTGTGGTCAGGGGCTGTACTCATTAGAAGAGCCTGCTGGTATCCAGATATGGTGGTGAATAATTAAATAACTATTTATCCATCTCAAGGATATATAAACTATCCTACTAAATACAGATCTACAGAAATACGTTTTAGTTAGTTTCAAGCAGCCCTGGAGGGAAGTGATCAAATGAGTGACTGAGGTCTGCCATTAACCAACATTAACTTGCAAACATTTGAGTGAGTTACATTAGATGTGGATCCTCCAGCCCCGGCCAATGAGTCAGATCATTGCAGTCCCAGAGATGTCTTGACTGCAGCATCACAAAAGACTTAGTGCCAGAAGTGTCCAGTTAAACCATCCTCAAATTCTTGACTCTAATAAATTGTGTGAGATAAATATGTTTGTTGTGTTTTCAAGACACGAATTTTGAGGGTAATTTCTTACAATGCAATAGATACTTAATATAGGTGTATTATTAATTGTCCTTCTCAAAAGCCTACATTCATTATCCCTAACCCTCAAAAAAGAAAACCCAATCTACATTCTTTATCTCAGTCAGTGGAGTCAGCAATGATGAAGTTCTTCAAATGTATATGAGACTTCCTTCCTTTCATTTGCTCTCTCTATCTGATTAGTCATCAATTGATCTTTATTTCTTGCAATTGTTTAATCAAGTATTTCTATATTTCTCTAACCCATGACAAGTAACCTGTATTGAATCACTGTGATAATACCCTTAGATTACAGTTACAGATTATGAACTGTGTCTTGTTTGGCTTGCCCTTCTGGAACTTTAAATCCATTCTCTAAAAAGAAGTAAATAGGCATATTTATGAATATGAAAATGCCTTGTTTAAGCCCTGTTGATATTTAACTCCTTATGTCCTTGAACATATAGATTTGATCAAATAATTTATAAAGCCCTGCATGTTTATGCTTTGCTTCATGCTTCATTATCATCTTCTATCACAACCACCTCCATAATCTTAATCAAATGATGCTCTAGTTGGAGTATCTCTCTTAGATGTCAACATGTAACTTAGAACAAATTAATTCAGTACTTGGCTTCTGATTCTCAACCATTGATTTTCCTATAGTTTGATCAATAAAAACATCAGGAGGGGTTTGCTTTTACATCACTAGGACAACAGAATACTTTCATTATTTGGTCTATGTGATTTTCCTTCTTCTCAATATGTGCTGAAGTATTAAAGGGTGATAAATCATGATGTCTACAGCTTCTTTCAAATGGTGCAAAACTTTTAAATACTTATTCATAGGGAGAAAATATTGCAAAATATTAAAAATTAATTAATCTAAATGAAAGATAATTGGAGGTTGTTTGGTATTCTTGAAAATTGGCTATAATTTTTAAATTGTTCAAACTTAAAATTTGAAAAAAATGTGAAAGTAAGTTCTTCTTGTGGAATAACAGGGACCATATTCCCAACTGAAACAGCTGAAAGACTAATCTAAATATACGTAACAATGCTTCACAAAACAATGCTTAACAGGCAAGGAAATCCAATGATCTTTAAGAGTTGGGAAAAAAAATCACTTGAGCAGTAAAATTTTCCCAGTTTACTAACCAGAGCGTTTATAAGCTACAGCATAAGGAAGAGAAACACAGGAAGTATCCATAGTCACCCTGAGATGAGGAAATTGAGATAGCAATCCAGGGAAGCCAAGGTAGATAAAGTCTGTAGGGCAGAGTACCAGAGTGCCAGAGAAGTAAGAGCTGCCCAGAGAGAAACTTTGGAGATCTGCAAATTATAGATCTGAGTACAGATTAGGGCATATGAGTGAGGAATCCACCTGAAGCCAGATAAAGAACTATCTAACATCTAAATAAAAGAAGGAACTGTGCCAAAACACTTGCAGGGCAAGTAGAAAATCTTATAATTCATGGACATTGAATAGAATACAAAACAGGACCTTACTTTGGTAGTCATGAAAAATTAGCCCAAGATTAAATATTGCACTAAGAAAGCTTAAAATCAAGACCCAAGAGGATCAAATTGATTTCAAGTAACTTAACTGCGTCTGAAAAAAAAAAAAAACCCTCAAGAATATTTTTTAAGAATGCAAATAGGGGCTTGCCTGGTGGCGCAGTGGTTGAGAATCTGCCTGCCAATGCGAGGGACACGGGTTCGAGCCCTGGTCTGGGAGGATCCCACATGCCGCGGAGCTACTGGGCCCGTGAGCCACAACCACTGAGCTTGCGCTCGGCAACAAGAGAGGCCGTGACAGTGAGAGGCCCGCGCACCGCGATGAAGAGTGGCCCCCACTCGCCGCAACTAGAGAAAGCCCTCGCACAGAAACGAAGACCCAACACAGCCAAAAATAAATAAATAAAGTGTAAAATGAAAAAAAAAAAAAGATCCAACTACATTTTGTCTATGAGACTCACATTATATTTAAGAACACACATATGGTGAATGTGACAGAATAAAAAAAAAGATATTCTGTGAAATTGGTAACCAAAATAGAATAGAAGAGATCATACTTATATTAGACAAAATACACTTTATGTCAAAAACAGTCAAAAGAAACAAAGAACATTATATAAATGATAAAAGTGTCAATACCTCAGGAAGATATCACAATTATAAATACATATGTGCTAACATTACAACACTAAAATATGAGAAGCAAACATTGACAGAACTAAATGGAGAAATAAATAGCAACATAACATTAGTAAGGGGTTTCAATATCCCACCTTCAATAATGGATAGACAAACAGACAGAAGATCAATAAGGAAAGACAGAATTTGAATAAGCTATAGACCAAATGAACCTAACAGCCATGTATAGAACATTCCACTCAATAGCATAAGAATATAGGCATACATCATTTTATTGTGTTTTGTTTTACTGTGGTTCACATATATTGCATGTTTTACAGATTGAAGCCTTGTGCATTGAACAAGTCTATTAGCACCATTTTCCCAAAAGCTTTTGTTCACCTTGTATTTCTGTATCACATTTTGGTTATTCTCACAATATTTCAAACTGTTTCATTATGACTATATTTGTTATGGTGATCTGTGATTAGGGATCTTTGTTGTTACTATTGTAATTGTTTTGAGGTACCATGAACCACACCCATATGAGACAGGCAAACTTAAATGTTGTGTGTTTTTTTGACTGCTTGACTGACTGGTTATTCCCCCATCTCTTGCCCTCTCCTCTGGCCCCCTATTCCATGAGACTCAAGAATATTGAAATTAGGCAAATTAATAAATGTATAAGTGTTCAAGTGAAAGGAAGAGTCACATGTCTCTCCCTTTAAATCAAAAGCTAGAAATGATTAAGTGAGGAAGGCATGTGGAAAACCAAGATAGGCCAAAAGCTAGGCCTCGTGTACCAAATAGTTAGCCAAGTTGTGAATGTAAAGGAGAAGTCCTTGAAGGAAATTAAAAGTGTTATTCCAGTGAAAACACAAATGATAATAAAGCCAGAGAGCCTTATTGTTGAAATGGAAAAAGTTTTAGTGGTCTGGATGGAAGATCAAACCAGCCACAACATTCTTTTAAGCCGACACCTAATCTAGAGCAAGACCCTAACTCTCTTCAATTCCATGAAGGCTAAGAGAGGTGAGGATGCTGCTGAAGAAAAGTTTGGAGTTAGCAGAGGTTGGTTCATGGGGGTTAAGGAAATAAGCCATCTCCGTAACATAAAAGTACAAGGTAAAGCAGCAAGTGCTGATATAGAAGCTGCAGCAAGTTATCCAGAACATTTAGCTAAGAGTGTTAATGAAGATGGCTACCCTGAATAAGAGATTTGCAATGTAGATAAAATAGTCTTATATTAGAAGAAGATGCCATCTAGGACTACCATAGCTAGAAATGAAAAGTCAATGCCTGGTTTCAAAGCCACAATAGGATAAGCTGATTCTCTTGTTAGGAGCTAATGCAGCTGGTAACTTTAAGTTGAAGCCAAATCTCATCTACTATTTCAAAAAGCCTATGCTAAATCTACTCAGCCTCTGCTTTCTAAATGGAAGAAAAAAGCCTAGATGACAGCACATCCATTTACAACATGGTTTACTGAACACTTTAAGCCCACTGGTGAGACCTATTACTCAGAAAACAAATTTCTTTCAAAATATTACTGCTCATTGACGATGTACCTTGGCACTTAAGGGCTCTGATGAAGATGTACAATGAGATTAATGTTGTTTTCATACTTGCTAGCACAAGTATGAAAATGCTGCATCCATTCTGCAGTCCATGGATCAAGAAGTAGTATTGACTTTCAAGTCTTGTGAATTAAGAAATACATTTCATAAGGTTATAAGCTACCCTAGATTGTGATTCCTCTGATGGATCTGACAAAGTACACTGAAAACCTCTAGAAAGGATTCACCATTCTGGATGCCATTTGGAGCATGATGCATAGGAAAAAGTCAAAATTTCAATATTAGCAGGAGTGTGGAAGAAGTTTGTTCCAACCCCCATGGATGACTTAGAGGGGTTCAAGACTTCAGTGGAGGAATTTACTGCAGATGTGGTGAAACAGTAAGAGAACGAGAATTAGAAGTAGAGCCTGAAGATGTGATTGAACTGCTTCAATCTCATAGCAAAATTTTGATGGATGAAGAGTTCCTTCTGGATGAGCAAAGAAAGTGGTTTATTGAGATGGAATCTATCACTGGTGAATATGCTGTGAAGATTGTTGAAATGACAACAAAGGATGTAAAATATTATATAAACTTAGCTGATAAAGCAGTTGCAGGATTTGAGAGGATTGACTCCAATTTTGAAAAAATATTCTACTGTGGATATATCAAACAGCACTGGTTGCTACAAAGAAATCGTTCATGAAAGAGTCAATTGATGTGGTAAATTTTATTGTTGTCTTATTTCATGAAGTCGCCACAGCCACCTCAACCTTCAGCAACCACCACCTTGCTCAGTCAGGAGCCATCAACATCAAGGCAAGATCCCCCGCCAGCAAACAGACTATGACTCACTGAAGGCTCAGGTGACTGTTAGCAATTTTTAGCAATGAAGTATTTTTTAAATTAAGGTATGTACATTTTTTTAGATATAATGTTATTGCACACTTAATACACTACAATATAATAGAATCAGAACTTTTATATGCAGTGGGGAACCAAAAAAAATTGGGTGACTTGCTTTATTGTGATATTTGCTTTATTGCCGTGGTTTAGAACCAAACCCACAATATCTTTGAGGTATGCCTATACATATGTCTTGTCAAGCATACTTGGAACATTTTTCAGGATAAATCAAATGTTACATCACAAAATAAATGTTAACAAATTTAGGATAATTTAAATCATACCAAGTATATTTTTTTCTGAAAAATTCACAAATATATGAAAATTTAACAATACTGTCTTGAAAAACCAATAGGTCAAGGAAGAAATCAAAAGGGAAATTAGAAAATATCTTGAGACAAACAAAATTACAACTTACCAAAACTTGTGAGATGCAGCAAAAGCAGTACTAACAGTGAAGTTTGTAGTAATAAATGCCAACATTAAAAAGCAAAAAAATCTCAAAAAAATAACTGTGCACCTAAAGGAAGTAGAAAAAGCAGAACGAAATAAGCTCAAAGTTAGCAATGGTAAGAAAATAAACATTATAACAGAAATAAATGAAACAGAGAGTAGGGAAACAATTAAAAATTGAATGAAATAAGTTAGATTTTATAAAAGATTAGGAAAATTGATAAACGTTTAGCAAAATTAACTTAATAAAAAGAGATGACTCAATATCAACAATGAAAAAGGAAATATGACAAATATTAAATGAATTAAAATTAAAGGTTTATAAGGGACTACTATGAATAATTATATACCAAGAAAATAGATAACCTAGAAGAGATGAATAAATTCTCAAAAACATACAAACTACCAAGGCTGAATCATAAAGAAGTAGAAAATCTTAACAGACCTATAACTAGTAAAAATTTTGAATCAGTATTCAAAAACCTTCCAAGAAAAGCCCAGGACCAGGTGGCTTTACTGGTAAATTCTACCAAGGATTTAAATAAAAATTAATGCCAGTCATTCTCAAACTCTTCCAAAAAATTGTGGAGGATGAAACACTTCTAAACTTATTGTACAAGGCCAACATCACCCTGAAAGCAAAGCTGGACAAAAATACTCAGAAAAATACAAACCAATGTCCCTGATAGATATTGAATTTGAGTTAGTCAGATTTCACAATCATCTTAATATTGAATGTCTTAGCTAACTATTGGCTTCATCTGCATATTTTTACAGAATCTTAGTTCACTGACAATGATCTGGTCATCTGGCCAGGCAGATGGCAGCAGTAAAATTTTGATATCCAAGGTTTCCCCCTTTGGGGAAAAGAACTCTGGGAATTTTGTGACTCACAAATGCCCATGATAGGGAGTTCCCTGGTGGCGTAGCTGTTAGCATTCCAGGCTTTCACTGACGTGGCCCGGGTTCAATCCCTGGTTGGGGATCTGAGATCCTGCAAGTCGTGTAGCACAGTCAAAAAAATAAATTAATAAATTCAATAAATTAAAAAACAAACAAACAAAAAACCCCAACAAAACAAATGCCCATAATATAAATCAAGTTCTCACATGCCTCTTCATATAACAAAGCCACACTAAGTGTTCTAATTAAGACACTTTTTACCCTTTTTGGAGTTCTAAACATCATTGATAGTGATCAAGACATTCATTTCACTTCACAAAATACACAATGCTGGACTCATGTATTTGTCAGGGCTCTCCAGAGAAATAGAACCAGTAGGATGTATATATATATATATATATATATATATATATATGTATGTATATGTATAAAAAGAGATTTATATGTATAATATATATAAAGAGATGATTATAAGTGGTGATTATGGAGTTTGGTAAGTCCCAAATCTGCAGAATAAGTCAGCAAGCTAGAGCTCCAGCAGAGCCAAAAGTTTAGTTCTAGTCTGCATTCAAAAGCTCAAGAATCAGAAGAGCTAATGGTGTAGTTTCAGTCTGAAAGTCAGCAGGCTCAAGACCCAGGAAGAGCTGATGCTTCAGTTTGAGTTAGCAAGCAAGAAAAAAAGTCAATGTCCTAGCTTGAAGGCTATCAGGCAGAAAATATTCTCCTTATTTGGGAAAAATCAGTGTTTTTGTTTTATTCAGACCTGAAACTAGTTGGATGAGGCCTACCCACAATAAGCAGGATAGTCTGCTTACTCAATCTACCAATTTAAATGTTAATCTCATCCACAGACAACCTCTTAGAAACACTCAGAATAATGTTTAAGCAAATATCTAAGCACTTCATGACCCAGTCAAGTTGATACAAGCAATTAACCATCACAGCCCATAACCAAGTGATTCAATCAAAACTCTTACTTCCTTACCAGTCTCACAGAATATCATAATGGCTTACTTTAACAAGTTCAAATACAATAAAATGAATCATGGCACATTTTAGTTTAGTCAAACCTTGGGGTAAGTTGTAATTGCGTCTGAATCCATTTTTGTTTAATTGTTGACTATTTTCATGCCCCACTACTTCCCCTCCTTCTTCTGTCCCACATCTTGTCAAGCCAATAATACAATCTTGTTCCTTACCTTGGTACCTGTTGGAAATTCAAACCATGTAAATCCTATACCAAATTCACAAGAAACCTTGACCTGTCCCCAACAGTAACTACAATAAAAGGCAAGCTAGTGATCTCTCCAGGTTTTCACAAGCCATTTTCAGACCTGCCTGGAAGCCTGCCATACTCTCTCCAGAAATCCACATCATATAAGAAATAAAACTTTTGATATCCCCTTGATTCATGTATGACATCATCAGTTTAGATATCTGAACTAAATTTTAGGTCACAGGTTCATTATTCCTTCACAGGTTGATCACAAAATATCTCTTGCTTCTGTCTTCCTGTAATGTCACAAAAAAACTCTTTTTAACTAGCAATCTTGCCTTTATATCCAGGCCTTTGTATCTAATGCTTAAAGTAGGACCTTATAAAGTTGACATGACTATACTATGTATACCTGAAACCCAAGATACTCGGAGACAAGAAGATTACCTAATAGGTAAAACTAATATGAAGCGTATATAACTACATATATATTGTTTTTCTTCAAGTGATATGGTAAAATAAATTATGTATGTTGTTTAGGTATACAGCTTCTTTGTGTAACTTATAAATCAAAGTCATCCAATCCTCTTGTTGGGAAATGTGTGTTATTGCGTTATAATCTAACAATGATTAGTATTTGCTTTATTCCTACTTTTGTGCCATACTATTAAATTGTATCCAGAAAAACAAAACAAAACAAAACATATAATGGATCTTATTAAAGAGTATATATAATAGTTATGGTAAAAGATTAAACAGTAAAACAGCTTAGATTAAGCACTTAAATATAAAATAATATAAAATTATAGAGCAGTCTTGTTGCACTCATTATCAAGTAAAAAATGTGTTCCAAAGTAGACCTCTTATTTTCCTTCTTTAGGAAGTGCAGACTATATAGGTCAGGTAGTCAAGCAAAATCTCCACAGCAGGATATACAAATTTGAAGACTTTCAAAAGGCAATGTTTTTACTCCCTTTAATTAGGCAATTAATTCTACCGGCATTTATAGGCTGTATGTGGTGAAAGAAAAAGAGATAAAGAAAAGCAGTAAAATCAAATATTTCAATTTTACTTTAAAGGTCACTGAATTATATGACCTACCTTGGAAGTATTTAACTTGAAATAAAGAAGTCAGGAAACAAATGAGCTGAGTAACTCAAGTTGTGAAGTTTGCTACTTTAATTAGAACACACAAGATTTTCTTTTTAAGAACTCACTGGTATGTTTGAATAAATGATCTCTTTGTAAATCCCTTGAACTAAAGTTTTTTTTGAATTTCTCTCTCTCTCTCTGTATATACACACACACATATATATATATATATATATATATATATATATACACACACACACTTAGTTTCTCTTTTATGATTTTTTTAAATATTTAGTTTCTATTTTATGAAGCAAAATTTAGAGTTAAAAGAATAGATTTTTTCCTCTTATATAACAAGAAAATATGTTTTCAAAGAATATAAATATGCTAATGCAGGCTTAAATGTTATGCTCTTGAAGCAGAATTAATTTATCTGTTAAAAAGTCATCAATATTTACTAAAATTTATTTATTAATTTTATGTACAAATTCCAGATAATATTATTAACTTACCTCTTGGTTAATGATTACTATCTTAGTGCAAGAAATAAAGAAATATATATATTTTTAATTTATACATAAAATAATTCAAGAGAAAATATACAGAAGTTTTGAAAATCATATACAATAGCTATAGGTAAAAAGTGTCTTGTAGAAAAGGTAATGCATTTTCTATGAAAGCCCCAACAGGACACAAAGGACCTATACATTTATTACATATCAGGTCATGTGGAAATTCTGAATAAATTCTCAAAAGGGAAAAAATATACTGACAATATATAATAAAACTAAGAAATAAAAACAAAGTGTTAGGGAAAACTAACAGACCTCCTCTCTTAAGTAAAATCTAGTTTAAGTGGTAATTACAAATTAATGTGTTTTTTAAATTTAGAATATAACAATGATTACTATGGCAGAAATTGCCATTTATCTACCAATATGGATTCTAAACACATCTATTAATGGAAGATTGGTTGGACCCCTGCTCAGCAGCTGAATATATGTAGCCTCTCTTCCAGCTACATATAGACTTAGGTCTAGATTCTGACCCTCATAAGTGGATAGAAGTTGTATGTACAGTGTTCAGGTTTCACCAGTCAAAGAAAGGATCATACCACCACATTTTTCTTTTTCCTTCCAGCTGACTACAGTGTGGATATGAGGTTGAGACCAAAAACAACCACCAGGGCCCTCTGTTGGACATGGCAGAGCAACAAGAGAGAAAGAACATAGGATTATGGCTTTGTAAGTTATATTTCCATCACTGGAGATTTATACTTGGACTCATATCAGAGAAAAGAGAAAAAATAAACTTTTATAACATTTACTTTGTGTTACTAAATTATGTCAAATACCCAAAGCATTATATTTTTTGTGTTGCTTTATCATAGTTTCCTAACTTGTATCTCAGCTTGTGAATCTCCAATTTTTCTCCTCTACAACACCTAAGGAGATAGTAACATAAATTCATTTTCCTGATATGGGAGTAAGTATAGGATACATTAATATATTCAGTGAAGTTCATTTCTTGCCAAATTATTATGTAAACTAAAGAATATCAATCAAAATTTAAACTTTTTAACTTGTTTATTAGCCTGCAAAAATATTACCAAACCAAACTTGAGTCTTCTCCCCTGTATGTAGTAAAGCCAAATACTGTGGTGAAGGAAAGTGCAGAGTTTATTGCAGGTGCCAAGCAAAGAGTCCAGGTAGCTAGTTCTAAAATACTCAAACTCCCCAATGGCCTTCAGGGAAAGGTTTTTAATGACAGGATGAAGGAGGGGGGTTGTGGGGTGCGTTATCAGCTCCCAGACATTCTTCTGATTGGTTGGTGGTGAGGTAACCAGGAGTCAACATCATTAACCTTCTGGTTCCAACTGGTCTGGAGTCTAAATGCTTGTGGGCAGCATACAGTTAACTTCAAGCTGGTGGGGGTTTCAGTATCTGCAAATAGCTCAAAGAATATTACTCAGAATATTATCTACAGCCCTTGAGGAGGAACTATAGGTCCTTGACTTTAATAGCTAAACTGTTATTTTTTTTTGCTTGCTTGACTATTTTCCTTTGTTTCTTCACTTCTCAGATTAAATTTATTCTTTGGAACTCAGGGAAAGCCTAGGAGGCTTAAGTTTTTCTACAAACAAGAGGCAGGCAGATGACATTGGGTGGGGGGTGTCTGTCCCAGGAAGGCCCCATAAGATTCTGCTCAGTTACAATAATATTTAGCCAGAAGATAAAAAGACTTTAAGAACTAAAGACTTATGAGGTTTCTTTCAAAAACTACTATTACCAAAAAAATAATGAGAGAAAGGAGCAGACTAAAAGACCAGTTATAATAAGGACGGTAGTAATATATCTGATCATATATTGGAATTTAATATATAAAAAGCTATTGATGGCACTGGAACAACTGACAACACATTTTGAAGAAGATAAATTAAAACTCCGACTTTATTCCATGTGTGCAACATACCCAGAAATACAATTTTTAGTAAATAAGACTTTCCAGAAAAATCTACAAGAGAAATAACAAGCAATTAGCAAAATATAAAACAATAACATAAACCTACACACACAGAGATGAAAGTCAAATGTTCAATCATATTACTCAAAACAATACAAACTTAAACACTAGATGAATACTCACCCAAAGCTGCAAGTTTCCTAGGCCACTATTAGAGAGTATCAAAGAGGGGGATTTATTTGAGTCACAATTTTCCAATATAGTTAGAAAACATTCATTTTCATGAAATGAGATAGATTAATGGAAGGTGGAGAAAGGTTTACTTATCTTACACTTCCAAGAACTATCTCACTCATTCATATAATAGAAATACATCAGTGTCTGCAAGTAAAAAACACTATTTTTAAATTTAATTTTATGAAAAATTGACTTGTTAATTAGTTTCTGTACTTAATTTGTTCCGAACCATGGTGGTTTGGACATTCTTAAAATTTACTGGTAGCTATATTAAATAGGTAAATTTGTTAGTATCTGTAGAGTTGCTTTAAATGGAACTGATTTGGGATTACGTTTATTTCCCCTTTTTTGAATAAAAACTTTAAAATTATTTTAAAATTATCCATGCAAGAACAATTTGGCAACCTCAAGGTTATTAGGCCTTACAATCTGGGATTATGACTCCTGCTATTTTTATGGGAAAATAGGACAGATTGAAAACGTAACAGAAGAATATCAAAGAAGGAGAGCTGATAAAGTCAAGTCCTTGATCATTTTGGTTAGAAGGTAATGTGAAGTAACACGAATAAAAGTAGGAAAAGAATAAAGGAAAAGTAGAAAGGAACTGACTCACTGGGGAATGTGAAAAGGGTTAGAGCAGAGATATGATACTGTTTAGATGAAGCAGAGCCCTAGGTGCTGCTTCTTAATGCCTGGGGCTCTGCTTCATCTAAACAGTATTGTTTGTGGAGAATACAAGAGCAATAACTAGAAAAAAATTAGAGGAAGGATAGATAAAAGGATGGCAGTAGTTTCTCAAGATTTCCATAACAATAGGAACAGAAATTCACAAGATAATGACTTTTCAAGTGATCTTAAATTTTTATTGAAATTATTGACTAAGCAAGTAAAACAACTAAATAAGCGACCTATGCTGAGTGACAAAATGTATAACCTTAAATGCCCTACCATAGAAAAAAATTCTATCTGAATCTTAACAGTCTTATTAAATATCATAATCATACAAAATAATGTACACTGTAGCATAAGAAGAAAATCATTCTTAGACATAAAGCACCCAACTTCAATTTGTTTTAGACTTCTGAAACTTAAATTGTGATTGACATGTACACACTGTTATATTTAAAATGGACAACCAACAAGGACCTACTGTATAGCACAGGGAACTCTGCTCAATGTTATGTGGCAGCCTGGATTGGAGGGGAGTTTGGGGGAGAATGGATACATGCATATGTATAGCTGAGTCCCTTTGCTGTGCACCTGAAACTATCACAACATTGTTAATTGACTATACTCCAATATAAAATAAAAAGTTAAAAAGAATAAAAATAACAAAAAAAAGATTGCTATGTTTATCCTTTGAGGAGCAACTAGGACTCTGTTTTATCACTGAACTTTTGTTTCTTGACTGTTTTTCTTTTGTTCCTGAATTCCCTCACTTCCCTTAAGATCATGAATTACTGATACCTGTTCAAGGGCAAGCATTGTGGCCAAGCTTAGATCACAAAATGGCTTAGGCCAAAAATGGCTTCTCTTATGTCAACAAAATCATGCCTGGTTCTCTTTCCCAGGGGACCCCCCCTATCTTATATACTTACAAAATTTGCTCTGTTTTTAGATGTTATGCACATGAACTCTATGTATTTTCAAACTTAAGGTTTTTTGAGTCCATGAACATTTAAATGTTTCCTTTATCCATCTTGACCTAATAATTTGTTCTTTAACATGAAAAGATATAACATATAATCATATATTTGAATGAAATTGTATCATCTTAGTGATATTAAATGTGACAATTCTGATATTCATTAGCAAATAAGCTCTGATAAAAAATAGAATATTTGATTAGGAAGAATAAAATAAAGGCAGTTTTAAGCATGGAACTTTTGAGCAGGTCTTAACGCTATACCAGAGAGAGAAAGTAGCTCAGTGAGCACTTATTTTCATGCAGAGAAAGGTAAATCAGAGTTAGAATGTTTCAATGACATTTGTACCCAAAAAACTATTGTGTCAAAAAAAAAAAAAGAAAATCAAAGAACTTTCCTCTCCTTCAACTCTTTCCAATACCTTCTGGTCCTGATACAGATCTCAAGCACAGACTATTATACTAAGCTTATAAATTAAGTAGCTTTATTGATTTGCTTAAGCGGTCATCACTGTGACTTTGTAGAAAATGTTCAAGTGCCAAAAATAAACCTTTAAAACACAACCTATTTATATGTAGGAAACCTTTTAAAAGATAATAAACCGGCATTTTTAAGTGCAAGTTTGTGTGTGTATGTCAAAATAGCATTTTTATTTGTTTAATAATCAAGCTGAATAATACTAATTTTTATTAAAGATAAGAATATAAGATAATGATAAGTGTTTCTTCTACTGGGCTTGGAGCTGTATTAGACACCAAGCCTACTTACTGAATTTGTGATTAAATATTTCATCAAGGTATGCACTAAAAGTCTTTCCAATTTTTATTAGAGCCAAATGGAATTTATCTAATATTGCCATTTGTAGACATGTATATGCTTAAGTACAATCGTCATTCAGCACATTGACTATAAGTTTATGAAGCTGAAGAAAATAATTCAATACTTACCCGACGATTCTGATGTTATGCAAAATGTGATTGGTAAATGTCTTTATTTGTGTTGATAAATTATTTTCTACAAAACACTGCACGAAAATCTGTAAGTGTACTGAAATTTCCTTTCTCAGATTATCCCAGTCACATTTTTGTATTCAGGTTACACTTGCCATAGAAAATGATTGCAGTAGTGTTTTATACTTTTTTATGTACTAGAATAGTTTTGTATGCTATTAGAGCTATGTATCAATTGACTGATAGGACTTCCCTAGGAATCAATCTATTCTATTTACATTCTGAATGTATCCTTAAATTCATCCTACCATTGATAATTGGCATTTTTTCTGAGCTGTATGTATATACATATATATACATGCACACATATCTATCATTATATGATGTATATACACTAAGTATGGTATGTTTATGCTGTATTATGAGATATAGATATATATATATAAATATATATATATATATATATATATATATACTATCAATCCTCATTATTCATGGATTGCATATCTGTAAACTCACCTACTAGCTAAAATGTGTTTGGAATCTAAAAACTATTTGCGACACTTACATGGTCTTTTGTGGACATATGCAAAGAGCTAAAATTTTGAGTTGCCTGATACAATACACACAACTCCAGGTGAGACTGGACATGGCAATGCTCTGCCTTCTTGTTTTAGCTCTCTTATTATAAACAATCATCCTTTTTGTGGTTTATTAAGTGCCAAGTTTTTCACGTTTTTGTACTTTTTGGTGGTGATGTCACTTTTTAAAATATCTCCCAAGTTTAGTGCTTGAAATGCTGTCTAGTGTTCTAAGTGCAAGAGTGTGATGGAACTTATGGAGAAATTACATGTGTCAGATAAGCTCTGTTGAGGCATGCATTATAATGCTGTTGGCAAAGAATTTAATGTTCATAAATTAACAAAATATCAATATATTAAATAAACTGTAAACAAAGACATAAATAAAGCAAGGGTCTGCACTGATCAATAGATGAAATTTTCTGACCAGATATTTGCAGAAACCTAACCGTGTTTTTTCCCTAAGAGTTAAGTATTTGCTAATTCAGTGTTTGTGGCAATTTATAGAACATAAATTATAAGAGTAGACTCATGTATGTGTGGATATAGATATAGACAGATACGTGTATTGTATAGATATTCATATAATTAAGTATATTTATCTCTGCTCTCTCTGTTTTTATGATCTCATTGGTATTCTTTGTAGTTCATATTTATGTATTTTCTTCTTTTCTGTTGCATTCTTATTAAAGATTTGTCAACTTTAATTATCTTTCCAAAAATTGTCTTTTTCTTAATTCTCTATATTTCAGATTTGTTTCTACATAATTAATTTCTGATCTTAATATACGATTAAGAATAAAATATTCTATGTAGGTTAATTCTGCAGGTTCTTTAGTCTTAAGTTAGGCTGTGTTATAGACTGAATGCTTGTGTTCCCCAAAATTCATAATTATAATTTATATATAATTCAAGTTACATTCAGGAAATCAGAAATGGCAAAAAGAAAATATGGCAACTCTCAGTTTAGGGATGTTCCATATTTATGTGACCATTACTCCTCAAAACTGTTAAGATCATCAAAAACAAGGAAAATCTGACACTTGGAATAGAAGAAAAGAGAACTGGGTGCCTAGACTGTAATCTCAGTGAGAGTAGGAATCAACTGTGCCTTTGAGTAGTTATTTGGGCGGTTATTTTTCAAATGCCTTTTCACTAATAAATTAAGCAAATTCACACAATAGGTGAAGCCACATATGATTTTACCATTGTGTCCCTGGAATATATCAGGTGCTAAATAATTTTTGTTAAATGAATAAATAACTGAATAAATGAAGTTGTACAACTACTAAATGCATTAACATCAAATTTTAAATATATATATAACATAAATATACATACACACAAATATATATAGTGTATATGTATATTATATACATAATTATGTGTGTTAGAGTATGTAAGAACAGATATAATGTTATATATACATATTTATTATATAAAATAAAATTATGATTCATATGAAAAGTAACAATATAGAAATTGGCAAAAAACTTAAGATAGGACTATTCATCATCACAAATTTCCTTTTAAGTTAATTTATTAATTTAATGGAAAATGGTAGATATTTAGTGGTCACAGGAAAAACATGGATATCAGGATATTGCTGCTTTTTGGTTTTGCCTTCTGTTTTGTTTTGTTTTTAGGTCAAAGTAGACCATATTTTTAAAATGAAGGAATATTTATCGGATCAATTTCTACAAATATATAAAATTAGGGACGATGATATTAATATTGAGTTTAGAAATAACTAGTAAAAATAAATCTATTTTTAATGAAGATGAAAGAATAAATGCTAAAACACAGCAATGTGATTGTTAGGGAACGATTGACTGAAACCACCTGCCTTGGCTAGGCTCGATGATAACCACTTGCATGAGTTGTTTCACAACAGGGGTTCCCATTTGGGAGGGGCCAAAAAGAAGGAGGAGATGCCAGCCCATAATATTGTCCTACCAACCTCCCAGAATTCTTCACACTGGAATCCATATTGTCTGAAAGATGCATGTGCCACCAGGAAGGACCCTGAGTAAGACCAAATATGGGACAAGCAAGATGATTGGCCACAGACTACCCAGAAACTAACTCCATTACCATAAAACTTGAGACTGCGAGCCAATTAGCAGAGCAGTTCTCTTGGGTTCCCTTACCTTTCTGCTCTCTGCCCAGATGCCCCTTCCCAATAAAGTCTTTTGCTTTGTCAGTACACGTGTCTCCCTGGACAATTCATTTCCGAGTGTTAGACAAGAGTACACTCTCCAGCTCTAGAAGAGATCCCCCATCCTGCAACACAATCAGTTCATTTTCTAAAGTCAGGATGATTTCTTTATATTTCATTTGTGAAGTAGGAAGTGAAGATATGCACTGAATTAGAAGGGTGGTAAGGCTGAGAAGAGTAAAGAGAGTGAAGACTAGAAAAGGAAAAACAAAAACATTTGTTTGGATCATTCAATATCTAGTCAGATTAGAAACCAAGATAGTATAAGTAGTATCATTTAGCAAATTTTCTTATTTTCTTGATAGTGCTGAACTTTTCAGTTGTAGATGCTTGTAGGGAAAAATTTACAAAGGGGTAAATTTGCAAGAGAATAGTTGAAATTAAGAATGGGTAACATTAGCTAGATAACTAAACAGAAAGGAAGGCCACTCAGTTTAAAAAAAAGGATTAAGGGACTAGATATCTTTACATAAAGTGCAGTTATAATGATGGAATTATAATGAAAGAAACAAAAATGTAGATTATAGTAAATTAGTAATATATTTCAATATAGTATTATAAAAAGTAGCTGAACCTGTAAAATTACTGATAAATCCTTGAGATGTGCACGGACTTCAAAGTTTGAAATAGGGTTGATATTAAAGCCTCTGAAATTGATGAGGTAAAGAATTAATCTAGAACAGTGTTTTTCAAAGCCCATGAAAGAGGAAGAGGAATTTTTTTTTTTAATTTCAAATTTGTTGCATAGAAGTGCTTTCACAAAAAATCCAAACAAATGAAATTAGAAAAATAATTATATACAACGATGTTGTAATCTCCAATGTGTTACTTTCAGTTTCAGTGCTTATCTCATTGTGGACCAATTGCAGTTTTTTGACTGGATATCATAATTTCAATAACACAAATCTAAATAGATAGCTAGATTATCAACATGGTAAATAGGTAAATTAGGATAATCAAGAGGACTGAAATAACTTGGAGTAGAAACAAACAAACAAACAATAGCAACTACCCAATTAACTCCTACGTAAACAGGGGCATTAAAAAGTCAGTAGAAAACTGAGAAGAGAAAGGGATGAGAAGTAGTAAAGCCATAATTTTCAAAAACGTAAGTATTTTTGCAAGAGGTAAGTGAAGGTGTTCACAACCAGACCCCACAAAATGATCCACTTTGGCATGTGGATTATTTTGAGCTGAAGGCCCAGGAAGAGCTTTTTACTTTCCCCTTAACTACCTAAAAGATTTTATGTAGAGGGGTAGCTCCAAGAGAGTGCAGTTACCATAGATAACTTTCATCTGTATGACCTACCTATATGGAAGGACAAATATCTAACTATCAAACATCTGCTCTCTTTATTGTCCTGTGAGTTACCATTTTCCCCTTTGAAATCCTGGGTCCCTATCCCATTCCTTAGCAAAACATAACATATAAGTTTCAGCTGCCCTACTTGCCCTTGGGTCCCATATCTTTGGGGCTCCTGTACATAAGTAATTATATTGGTTTTTCTCTTGTTAATCTGTTTTATGTAAATTTAATTATTAACTAGCTAAAGAACTCAGAAGGGTAGAGGAAAATTTTTTCCTCCCATACATAAGCAATGCAGCAATATAGCATATGGGATAATGGGCATAGTCTAGGATGCAGGGGACATGTTATAACGAAAAGACAATCCGTTTTTAATTAAAGGTGAAAGCCCTCAAAGATGGTTTAGAATATAGAATGTTTAAACAAACACAGAAAATCAAGTGTTCCAGAAAGAAGCATTTCAATCTGGGTCAGGGGAAAGGGCTCAGAACAGCAGGGGATAGAAGTACAGGAGATGGAGAGCCAGAGGGAAAACATACTGGGTGATGACCAATGATATGATCTTATTAGGCATGGTGAGGTTTAGTTGGCTACTAAATAGTCACAAGAATTCAGATTGAGCCATCTCCTGATGGATGCCTAAGGCAGGAGGAAGGTCAGGTCCTGGGGAACTGCAGAAATAGGCAAACAAGGCAGGGGTTAGTATAACTCTGACAAAAGCCTATTAAGTGGCCTTGTCTCTTAGAATGTTAGGGAAATTTTGTTTTCTTGTCAAGACATTATTGTTCTGCTTTCTTTTTGCTTTTATTTTTATTTTTTCTTTCCTTGTTTCTTCATGAAGACGTACATTAAGACTGATTTTAAATATGACCAAATCAATTTACCTGTACAATTTTAAAAAAATGTTAAACTATTTTTAAAGATAAAACAACAGTGTATAGAATGAATCATATCCAAAAATAAAAACAGTTGATAAGTTCCTTCATGATCTTGATATTTAGTTTTGATTCCTGTTTCACAAACTTGTATTTTCTGAGAGAGAGACTGCCCAGTGTTTAAATTAAAGTCTTGATTGTAACATTTGCTTATTGAAATGTCCTTGTTTAGCTCAAGACTTTGAACTTTGTAATTGTGAATTATTAGTTGACTAATAATCTCTTTGTTTTTAAGGTGACAATTTCTTGATGAAATCTTCAACTTTCACTTTTGATTTTATATTTCTTTCAAGGAAAGAATATGGAAAGTTTTTGATTTGTGTAAGGAGGATTAGAAGATTGGCAAGGAAACTGCATATAATGAAGTTTATAAATATTCATCATGCATAAATCTGTTTTCTGGTATGCATTTTTGGCATGTTAGTGTTTCCATGTGTATATTACTTCTGCTTAGTGGGAAAATAGTCTTGCTTTTACACATCTCAGGAAATATCCAACTATGTTTACTATCCTAGAAAGTGTAATTCACAATGTGATTCGTGAAGAAAAAAGTGTCCGCCAAAGGTATGAAATCTCCAGAAACCATTCTAGTGATCAAACATATTTAATCTCTTTAAAAAATCATCAAATCTGGTGGCCTGGAACATGTTATTTAATGTTAATCGAGCATTATAAAATAGAAAATGTAGTCATGGAGAGATTAATTAAAGCTACTATAATTTGTAACAAATTGAAGGAAACCAAAATGAAAAGTCATTGTTTGGTACCAGTGAAATGACGCTGGCCATTGCACATGGCAAAAACGGTCCATGTTTTTCATGTTATTTATTTCTCAACTTATATTTATGTAATAGAAAAAAGTCAGAGAAAAAAATATAACTAACATGTAAAATTCCCTGTAACTCATTGACCTGGTATGTGCCAAAAAAGAGACTTGGATTTAATTGCTAAAAGTAGTTGGTTGCTGTGTTGGCTATTTTCCATTGTTTCTCAGTTCCATACCAAGCCTTCTCTGCTGTATGAGGAAATCTACAAATCATACTTTTTTAGGCTCTCTTTCCAGAGAATTTCTGTTCAGTTCTGTCAGTATGACATAGTGAGGTGGACAGAAAAAAGCATCTTCCTAATTCTGGCTTAAACATCAAGGCAGTTGCTAGAAGTTGCTAAAAGTTGCTGAAGCAACAACAGCAGTTGGGTAACTCTGGAATCTAGCAGCCCAGCAAACACACCATTTTGGCAATTCCAGCTTCAGGTGACATAGAAACTCTTCTGCATCTCTATACAAAATGCAGCAGCTAGTGTAGGCTTGAGTCTTCCACCCTGGAGGTATCAGCTGCTTTAATTGCTGGGATAAACACGGTATTCCTTTTGTTCCTCCTTTCTTCTCAAAAAAAAACACAAAAAACAAAAAACCTCCTCCCTTTTCCTTTTTACACAAAACTAACAACTTTGTAACGTTTCTGTATATTAAATAACTTCTGTGTTAAACTGCTTCTATATCAAATCACCTCCATATTAGAGTTTTGTATCTGTATACAGTACTAGTTAAATTATTTTAAAAGCAAAAATATATATATATAGATTACTTCCTCAAAGCATGTTTTAAAAGTATTTTCTATAATATTTCTTCCACATACAATAATTTTGAGGTATACACGTACTATATGCCAGAAACTCTTCGAGGCACTTGGGACCGATCAATGAATGAAAATGAGAGGGGTCTTTGCCCTGACAGAGTTTTTGTTTTTTTTGTTTTTTTTTTATAAATTTATTTATTTATTTTTGGCTGTGTTGGGTCTTCGTTTCTGTGAGAGGGCTTTCTCTAGCTGCGGCAAGTGGGGGCCACTCTTCATCGCGGTGCGCGGGCCTCTCACTGTTGCGGCCTCTCCTGCTGCGGAGCACAGGCTCCAGATGCGCAGGCTCAGTAGCTGTGGCTCACGGGACTAGTTGCTCCGCGGCATGTGGCATCTTCCCAGACCAGGGCTCGAACCCGTGTCCCCCGCATTGGCAGGCAGATTCTCAACCACTGCGCCACCAGGGAAGCCCCTGACAGAGTTTTATTCTAGCTGGATACAACACAAAATAAACATGAAATATAAGAATATGTTATCTAGTATATCAAGCATTAAAGATTATTCATGTAAATAAAGCAGAGTTGGGAAAGGGCAATGCAGAGGCAAGTTAGAAACGGGAACTTTAGTGATTATAATTGGAGTTCAAAGAAATAGACCTCATTGTGAAGGCAACATTTGAGCAGATTTCTAGGATATGTGAGTTAACCATGGGAAGAGCCAGTGCAAATGCTATAAGGTGGGGATGTTGTTTGGGTCACTGAAAGACCCAGAGGGGACCAGCGTGGGTGAAGTGCACTGTGAAAGGAAAATCTATAAGGAGATAAGTTCCTTGAGGGAGTCAGTGGTGGCTGAATCACAGTGTGGGTCTCTATAAGGACTGTCTTTTCTTTGAGTAAATGAGGAAGTATTTTACAATTTTGAACCCAGCATTGACATGATTAGACCTTCATTTTAAGAGGATCTGTCTGATTATGTAATGAGAATAACATACAGGGGAGCAAGTGAAGAGACAGGAAAATCTGAGAGGCTTTTGCAATAATACCAGTGACAATGGATGTGGCTCAGATTCAGATGGTAGCAATGCATGTGGCCTGAAGCAATTGGAAGCTGGATATACTTGGAAAGAAACATAAACAGAATATCCTATTTCTCAGTCATGTTTATAAAGACCTGAAGTTTCTCCTAATTTTAGAGCTATATCCATTCTTGATATGACAAGGCTAGCCATAACTGGGTCCTGGGGGGGAAAAGGCTCTCCCATTCTGCATACTTCCTACAGTTCACTGACCCTGCTCCTATTCTCCTTTGGGAACACTTTAAGTGACTTAATTTACCCAATATTGCAATAAATTGATGTTTTGATTACTTTCAACAGCACTTTTGCTTGACATTTATCTTTTGCAACATCTAAATAAAGGTCGACTGTACATATAAATAGTATAAATTATAGCTTTGGAGAAGTTAAAATATACCCAAAAGAATACACTTTATGGAATATCTAGATTCTCATTTTATTATTTGTATTAGTGAACTAATACAGGCAATCTTTTATTAGGACTCATTATTATTACATTTATGATTACTTATGATAGGTTGGAAGAATCTAATACATTTTGTTGTTTATCTCAATGGGTAATGAATTTGAGTTTTACATATAAAATTGAATAGAAAATATATGAGCATAATAGATTTTTTAAATTATGAAATATTCTTAATATTTCAAACACCAGATTTATAATTGTAAAGAGAGGACTTAAAGAAATAAACTAGGCAAATTATATCAATAATTTAGCACATTCTACCTTAAATAGGAAGACTGATACAAAAATTAAATGATTCTACATGCCCAACGTAAAGTAACAGAAATGAACTGCCATCTGTTCCATTTAAGATTATTATAAATATAAAGCTTATAGTGAATCTCATTTTGTGATCTTATTCACACAATTGAGAGGAAATTTTCCCTGAGAGTTTATAAATTGAACTGTCTGCCTGAACAGCAGCTTTCTTCACTCATTCTTCAAAATAAATGGAGGCATGGAAAGAAAGAAGGAAAAGATTAGGTAGCAAAACAACAAGTTTGGTTTAATAATGTATGGCATCATCCAAACATAATATCTCTTAGTATCCTCTGAAGTTAAAAAACGGAACATATTTATATCATTTCTCTTCCATAAATTTTAAAGCATTGACTCATTATCTGTTGTATGTGAGAATGAAAAATCAACAATAAATTCCACCTGTGACAACCCATATGAAAAACACACACATGTATAAAATGTATGTAAAATATTCATATTTTAAATACACAATTTAGGCACACACACATATACAAAGATACATATATAATTATATATACAAAGATACATATCCTTAAATCTACATGAAGAAGATTCAGCCAGGTTTAGGCAGGACATCAGCAGCTCTTCTGTGCAGCAGGAACATGATTTGATCTAGCACAAAATTTGCATCACAAGACAAGGTCCTATGCATTCTCTAAAATTACATGAGAGGAAAAATACTGAAAAGCAGGTTCTGGGCTGATTCTAAATGTAATTTTTACCATGGCATGATGACTAAATTTTTTTAAAAACGAAGAAAAATAAACTGAACAGAGAATTCCCTGGTGATCCAGTGATTAAGACTGAGTGCTTTCGCTGCCATGAGCCAATGTTAGATCCCTGATTGGGGAACTAAGATCCTGCAAGCTGTGCATCATGGCCATAAATAAATAAATAAATAAATAAACTGAACATAACATAGAAATTTAAATAACCAGAATAAATACAAAGTCTGGAAAAAAGTTAGCACATCTTTAAATTCCAAGGTGCTACTCAGGCTTATGAGGTGATAAAGCAAATTAAACCAAATAAAGTACATTGTAAGTGGAAATGGAGGTTGTATGACATTGTGTGGAAGTTGTATGGCCCCAGTTTTAAACCCAGGCCTGTGACAGGCTCTTGGTGCTCCAGGCTGGTGTCCGGCCTGAGCCTCTGAGGTGGGAGAACTGAGATCAGAACATTGGACCACCAGAGACCTCCTGGCCCCATGTAATATCAATCAGCAAGAGCTCTCCCACAGATCTCCATCTCAATGCTAAGATCCAGCTCCACCCAAGGGCCAGCAAGCTCCAGTGCTGGACGTCCCATGCCAAACAACTAGTAAGAGAGGAACACAACCCCACCCATTAGCAGAGAGTATGCCTAAGTTCACAGACACCCCAAAACACACTACTGGACACGGCCCAGCCCCGCAGAGAGACAAGACTTAGCGCCACCCACCAGAACACAGGTACCAATCCCCTCCACTGGGAAGCCTACACAAGTCACTGAATCAACCTCACCAACTGGGGGCAGAAACCAAAAACAATGGGAACTATGAACCTGCAGGTTGCAAACAGGAGACCCAAAAGACAAGAATTACACAAAATGAGAAGACAGAGATATATGCAGCAGATGAAGGAGCAAGGTAAAAACCCACCAGACCAAACAAATGAGGAGGAAATAGTCTTTTCAGTCTACCTGAAAAAGAATTCAGAGTAATGATAGTAAAGATGATCCAAAATCTTGGAAATAGAATAGAGCAAATACAAGAAATGTTTAACAAGGATCTAGAAGAACTAAAGAGCAAACAAACAATGATGAACAACACAATAAATGAAATTAAAAATTCTCTAGAAGGAATCAAGAGCAGAATAACTGAGGCAGAAGAACGGAAAAGTGACCTGAAAGATAAAATAGTGGAAATAACTACCACAGAGCAGAATAAAGAAAAAAGAATGAAAAGAAATGAGGACAGTTTCAGAGACCTCTGGGACAACATTAAATGCACCAACATTCAAATTATAGGGGTCCCAGAAGAAGAAGATAAAAAGAAATTGTCTGAGAAAAATATTTGAAGAGATTATAGTTGAAAATTTCCCTAATATGGGAAAGGAAATAGTCAATCAAGTACAGGAAGTGCAGAGAGTCCAATACAGGATAAATCCCAGGACAAACATGCCAAAACACATGTTAATCAAACTGACAAGAATTAAATACAAAGAAAAAAATATTAAAACAAACAAGGGGAAAGCAACAAATAACATACAAGAGAATCCCCATAAGGTTAACAGCTAATCATTCAGCAGAAATTCTGCAAGCCAGAAGGGAGTGGCAGGACATATTTAAAGTGATGAAAGAGAAAAACCTACAGCTAAGATTACTCTACCCAGCAAGGATCTCATTCAGATTCAATGGAGAAATTACAACATTTACAGACAAGCAAAAGCTAGGAAATTCAGCACCACCAAACCAGCTTTACAACAAATGCTAAAGGAACTTCTCTAGTCAGGAAACACAAAAGAAAGAAACGACCTACAAAACAAAATCCAAAACAATTTAGAAAATGGTAATAGGACCATACATATCAATAATTACCTTAAATTTAAATGGATTAATGCTCCAATCAAAAGACATAGACTGGCTGAACAGATACAATAAAAAACCTGTATATATGCTGTCTACAAGAGACTCACTAAAGACCTAGGGACACATACAGACTGAAAATGAGGGGATGGAAAAAGATATTCCATGCAAATGGAAATCAAAAGAATGCTGGACTAGCAATTTTCATATCAGACAAAATAGACTTTAAAATAAAGACTATTACAAGAGACAAAGAAGGACACTACATAATGATCAAGGGATCAATCCAAGAGGAAGATATAACAATTGTAAATATTTATGCACCCAACATAGGAGCAACTCAATACATAAGGCAAATGCTAAGAGCCATAAAAGGGGAAATTGACAGTAACACAATAGTAATAGCAGACTTTAATACCACACTTTCACGAATGGACAGATCATCCAAAATGAAAATAAATAAAGAGACACAAGCTTTAAATGACACATTAGAGAAGGACTTAATTGATATTTACAGGACATTCCATCCAAAAACAACAGAATACACTTTCTTCTCAAGTGCTCATGGAACATTCTCCAGGATAGATCATATCTTGGGTCACAAATCAAGCCTTGGTAAATTTAAGAAAATTGAAATCATATCAAGTATCTTTTCTGACCACAGAGCTATGAGACTAGATATCAATTACAGGAAAAATACTGTAAACAATACAAACACGTGGAGGCTAAACAATACACTACTAAATAATAAGAGGTCACTAAGAAATCAAAGAGGAAATCAAAAACTACCTAGATACAAATGAAAATGAAAACACGATGACCCAAAACCTATGGGATGCAGCAAAAGCAGTTCTAAGAGGGAAGTTTATAGCAATCCATTCCTACCTCAAGAAACAAGAAAAATCTCAAATAAAAACCCTAAACTTACATCTATAGCAATCAGAGAAAGAAGAACAACAACAACAACAACAAAAAAAACCCACAGTTAGCAGAAGGAAAGAAATCATAAAGATCAGATCAGAAATAAATGAAAAAGAAATGAAGGAAACTATAGCAAACATCAATAAAACTAAAAGCTGGTTCTTTGAGAAGATAAACAAAATTGATAAACCATTAGCCACACTCATCAAGAAAGAAAAGGAGAGACTCAGATCAACAGAATTGGAAATGAAAAAGGAGAAGTAACAACTGACACTGCAGAAATACAAACGATCATGAGAGATTATTACAAGCAACTATATGCCAATAAAGTGGACAGCCAGGAAGAAATGGACAAATTCTTAGAAAAGCACAACGTTCTGAGACTGAACCAGGAAGAAATAGAAAATATGAACAGAACAATCATAAGCATTGAAATTGCAACTGTGATTAAAAATCTTCCAACAAACAAAAGCCCCAGACCAGATGGCTTCCCAGGTGAATTCTATCAAACATTTAGAGAAGAGCTAATACCTATCCTTTTCAAACTCTTCCAAAGTATAGAAGAGGGAGGAACACTCCCAAACTCATTCTATTAAACCATCATCACCTTGATACCAAAACCAGACCAGGATGTCACAAAAATAAAAAAACTGCAGGCCAATATCACTGATGAACATAGATGCAAAAATACTCAACAAAATACTAGCCAACAGAATCCAACAATATAAAAGGATCACACACCATGATCAAGTGGGGTTTATCCCAGGAATGCAAGGATTCTTCAATATACACAAATCAATCAATATAATACACCATATTAACAAATTGAAGGATAAAAACCATATGATAATCTCAGTAGATGCAGAAAAAGCTTTCGACAAAATTCAACACCCATTTATGATAAAAATTCTCCAGAAAATTGGCATAGAGGGAAGTTACCTCAACATAATAAAGGCCATATATGACAAACCCACAGCCAACATTGTCCTCAATTGTGAAAAACTGAAACCATTTCCTCTAAGATTGGGAACAAGAGAAGGTTACCCACTCTCACCACTATTATTCAACATAGTTTTGGAAGTTTTAGCCACAGCAATCAGAGAAGAAAAAGAAATAAAAGGAATCCAAATTGGAAAAGAAGAAGTAAAGCTTTCACTGTTTGCAGATGACATGATACTATACATAGAGAATCCTAAAGATGCTACTAGAAAACTACTAGAGCCAATCAATGAATTTGGTAAAGGAGCAGGATACAAAATTAATGCACAGAAATCTCCTGCATTCCTGTACACTAACGAAGAAAAATCTGATAGAGAAATTAAGGAAACACTCCCATTTACCACTGCAACAAAAAGAATAAAATACTTGGAATAAACCTACCTAAGGAGACAAAAGACCTGTATGCAGAAAATTATAAGACACTGATGAAAGAAATTAAAGATGATACAAATAGATGGAGAGATATGCCATGTTCTTGGATTGGAAGAATCAACATTGTGAAAATGACTCTACTACCTAAAGCAATCTACAGATTCAATGCAATCCCTATCAAACTACCACTGGCATTTTTCACAGAACTAGAACAAAAAATTTCACAATTTGTATGGAAACACAAAAGACCTCGAATAGCCAAAGCAATCTTGAGAAAGAAAAACGGAGCTGGAGGAATCAGGCTCCCGGACTTCAGACTATACTGCAAAGCTACAGTAATCAAGACAGTATGGTCTGGCACAAAAACAGAACCATAGCTCAATAGAACAGGATAGAAAGCCCAGAGATAAACCCATGCACATACGGTCACCTTATTTTTGATAAAGGAGGCAAGAATATACAATGGAGAAAAGACAGCCTCTTTAATAAGTGGAGCTGGAAAACTGGACAGCTACTTGTAAAAGAATGATATTAGAACATTTCCTAACACCATACACAAAAGTAAACCCAAAATGGATTAAAGACCTAAATATAAGGCCAGACACCATAAAACTCTAAGAGGAAAACTTAGGAAGAACACTCTTTGACATAAATCACAGCAAGATCCTTTTTCACCCACCTCCTAGAGAAATGGAAATAAAAGCAAAAATAAACAAATGGAACCTAATGAAACTTAAAAGCTTTTGCACAGCAAAGGAAACCATAAACAAGATGAAAAGACAACCCTCAGAAGGGGAGAAAATATTTGAAGACAAAGTAACTGACAAAGGATTAATCTCCAAAATTTACAAACAGCTCATGCAGCTCAATATCAAAAAAACAAACAACCCAATCCAAAAATGGGCAGAAGACTTAAATAGGCATTTCTCCAAAGAAGATACACTGATTGCCATCAAACACATGAAAGTATGCTCAACATCACTAATCATTAGAGAAATGCTAATCAAAACTGCAATGAGGCATCATGTCACACCACTCAGAATGGCCATGATCAAAAAATCTACAAACAATAAATGCTAGAGAGGGTGTGGAGAAAAGGGAACCCTCTTGCACTGTTGGTGGTAGTGCAAATTAATAAGCCCACTATGGATAACAATATGGAGGTTCCTTAAAAAACTAAAAATAGAACTACCTATGACCCAGCAATCCCACTCCTTGGCATATACGCTGAGAAAACCATAATTTGAAAAGAGTCATGTACCACAATGTTCATTGCAGCACTATTTACAGTAGCGAGGACACGGAAGCAACCTAAGTGTCCATCAACAGATGAATGGATAAAGAAGATATGGCACATATATACAATGGAACATTTGTCAGCCATTAAAAGAAACGAAATTGAGGTATTTGTAGTGAGGTGGATGGACCTAGATTCTGTCATGCAGAGTGAAGTAAGTCAGAAAGAGAGAAACAAATACCGTATGCTAACACATATATATGGAATCTA
Organism: Balaenoptera musculus; assembly: GCF_009873245.2. Taxonomy (NCBI): domain Eukaryota; kingdom Metazoa; phylum Chordata; class Mammalia; order Artiodactyla; family Balaenopteridae; genus Balaenoptera; species Balaenoptera musculus. The sequence continues at coordinate 124,953,261 of NC_045788.1, read as the reverse complement.
AAAAAAAAAAAAAAATGGTTCTGATGAACCTAGGAGCAGGACAGGAATAAAGATGAAGACGTAGAGAATGGACTTGAGGTCATGGGGAGGGGGAAGGGTAAACTGGGAGGAAGTGAGAGATTAGCATTGACATATATATGCTACCAAATGTAAAATAGATAGCTAGTGGGAAGCAGCTGCATAGCACGGGGAGATCAGCTTGGTGCTTTTGTGACCATCTAGAGGGGTGGGATAGGGAGGGTGGGAGGGATACGCAAGATGGAGGGGATATGGGGATTTATGTATACATATAGCTGATTCACTTTGTTATACAGCAGAAACTAACACAGCATTGTAAAGCAACTATACTCCAATAAAGATGTTAAAAAAAAAAAAGAAGATGGCTTAAATATAATGGAATACTATCTCCGTGAAAGTATGACTATTATTAAGACATTTTCCACCATGATGGCAGGATTGAAGTTAGGAATGGAAATTCCAATACCTTGAAAGATAATGTCAGAGTAAGAGAGTTGGCGACTGAATTAGTTGATCTATCTTAAATAGATTATTACAGAAGAATTGTCTGTCATTACAGAAACAGTTACTGTTCTGTTATGGTCTCAGTTGTGTCTCCTCAAAATTTCTGTGTGGAAACTCTAACCCCTGGTACCTCAGTATGTATTTGTATTTGGAGATAGAATCTTTAAACAACTAATTAATGTAAAATGAGATGATATGCATGGACCCTAATCCAATAAAACTTGTATCCTTATAAAAAGAGATTAGGACACAAATACTCATAGAGGGAAAAACCATATGAAGACACAGAGAGAACATTGCCATCTATATGCAAAGAATACCTTATCTTAGACTTCTAGCCTCCAGAATTGAGAAAATATATTTTCCCTGTCTACACCACCCAGTCTGTGGTTCTTTGCTATGGCAACCCTAGAATACTAATACCTATCTCTTCACTCTATTTTTGCAACTATTATGGTCTCATGTTTCCCACTAGGTGAAACAGATAAGGAAGTGAGAATTCTGGATGGCCTCCAGTGTCACTTATCAATTAACTGCCCCTCAGCTCTGAGTGTACCCTTCATATATGCTCTGTGATAAACAAAGAAATTCCTTTAAGTATTAATCCTTTAACGTAAGCAGGGTGTTAAACATTCTCAGGAGAAACCAAAGGAGGGATATTACACCCTCTCATTTTGGGGGTGAGAGGGTCCTGCCATGTGGGTGTGATGGCATCAGGTGGAGCCTGCCCAGATTAGACTATATCTGGTCCCTCTGACCTTGCAGAAATAGCCGTTTCACAGCCCTCATCATTCTGAGACTAGAGTCCCTGACCAGCCTGAGGGTTCTACAGAGCCCCATAGAGCCCACAAGCAGTTGCTGGTGGCTTGGGGAATCGTATTTAGAGCTTCCATTTCTCCAGCTCCTGTACAACCCCATGCTCTGAAGGTCTTCTGCCCTGCCCTAGACTATCACTGCATGCCCACAGCACACGACTGGTGGCTGGTTGCCATCTCTACCACCCATACTATTCAGGTGGCTCACTGTTTGTCCAGCAACTCCAGATCATCTTAGGCCTGACCAAACAAGTGAGGTTCCCTGCTATAGGGTAAGTTGATCTCTGTCAGCTCTAGGGTATTACAGAGAGTTTCCACATATCTTATAACTACTCTCTTACTTTACTTACAATTACTTACAATTAAATAAACTGACACCCAGAACAACAAGATTTGCAGAAGTGTCTCCTTGTGTGTGTGGTGTGTGTGTGTGTGTCTGTCTGTCTGTGTGTGTGTGTCTGTGTTTGCATGAGAAATGAACTGATGTCCTAAACAAATGGGGTTATTAGTCATTTAGGAGATGGTTGAGTGTCCTCTGTAACTCCAGTGTGCTCTTGACACTGTCATTACAGTGAAGGTTAAAGCAAGCAAACAAACAAACAAACTCTTTCTTCATTAGGCTTTGTTAGAAAATAAGAATAGGAGGAGATGAGAATGGAAATAAATGAACTCCATATGTTATCCTGCACTTGATATTTTTTGGCTATTTTTAGTGATTCTGGTAAGTATGTACTGGTATCACATTGCCATTTTAATTTACATTTTCTTTCTGGAATTCAGCACCCTTTTATATTCTTTTTGGTCATTTGGCTAATCAATTTGGTGACATATCTATAAAAAGTCTTTGGGCAATTTCTGAAATGAATTGAAAGGCAGAATTTAAACCATACCTTTTCACTATATTGATTGTAGCCAAAATATTTATTTCAATTTTCTAGGTAAATATAGAAAAAGTAAAGAGTAAAATATATGTGCACCCCTGGTTTTGTTCTAAAAGTGGTACCTATAAGATTAAGAGGGCAGTGGTTATAAAATGTAGGATTATCATTGAAGTAGAGGGGAAATATCATATTTGAAGAGACTCCCACTCTATTAAACAGGTAGTCATGGAAACAAAAAAGGATAACATTATCTTCCCAAATGAATGCTGTACTTCTAGAGTGCCATGTTTGTCTTGGCACTTTCTAATACAAAAAAAAAAAAAAAAAAGCCAAAATATTTTTCACAGAAATTAGGGTTTTTATAAATATTTCATTCTGTAATTTATTTTATATTTTCTCTCAGAATCATTTCTCCCCAAAATTTCACTTTCCTTAAAATTTATTTATTATCCCAATTGACCAAATTGCTTAGTTCTCCATGGTGGTATGATATCACAGTCCATTGCTCTATATTGGTCCTGGCAAGAAACAGATAACATGAATCTATTGGGTTATTTGAGGATAGTTGTATATATCAAAGTGAAGGATTTATTCAACCAAAAGGATTATTGCAGTTTTCTGTGGCTAGTAACAACAAAATTCCATTATTTCTATGAAATTAAGAGGAAAAACCACAAGAAGCTATTTTTTGAACTTGGTAGTGAGAGTGAAGTGGAGGAGGTTTGATTGGCAGGTGTTGTGGAATAAAGAACCAACAGGATGAGGAAACAAAAGATAGAATGGAGCCATAGCTTAGGTAATTGGACACTTTCTCATTCTATAAAGTCAATTACATTTCAGATATATCTGAACCCTAATTCACCTAATCCTATCATAAGTCTCCTCATTTATTCTCAATCACCAAAATTAACATTGATAAAATTATTAAGGAATATATTATTTCTTCTCACTGTCACTTGGTCTTACTTCTAGCACTGTGGCAAGGTCATGTCAGCACTCTGCTTGCAGAACAATGTGGGTATATAGATGTATATATACACACACATACACAGAGTTTTGATTACTTCCTTAGATTTAAGATTTGATTAATTAATCACACACCACCACCATCTATTTGTGTCTTTGTAGAACTACAAAGTAATTATTTGTGTCTTTGTAGAATTAGGCAATGTATAATAAATTACAACTTTGGAATTTTGAATAAACAGTATTTGTTTCAGTATACTTCAGTGCATGTTCCTAGATATATGTATATTCATCTTTTTTATGCAATCTAAACTTCCCCTGCTTTCCCAAATTCACACAACTTTATGCTTGTTAGTTGTTTTCCTTTGTCAGAAATTTAAAACAAATGCTTAGTTTTACTCAATAGTCTAAACAACACATAGTGAGCAGTAAAAAGACCATAAAGCATTTGCAAAACACTTCATTCTTATATCGTACAGAATGTCATCATACAGAAACTGGAATAACCTTCAGGATATAACACAAACTTTTCATCTTGTTGCTCTCTTCACAAAAACACCAATTTGATTTTCTCCCTTCTAGTGGTCCTCCTGTATTGCTTTTAATTCTTGGAGCTCAACACACTAAAGCTATTCTCCTTTTATCTAGAGTATAGTTCATGAATTTTGCATTATCTCTGTGTTTCTATGGAATTCTCTTCCGTTTACTATTTTCTCTAGTTAATGACCCTGAAGAGGAGCCAGATACAGAGTTCTGGGATCAGACTGTCTCTTTCAGGCCTACTAGCGCTCCAACATGACTTAGAATTAGGCATCTAGCTCCATTAGATATTGAGAATGACATGCTTTTATGACTACAAAAACCGAGAGTAGGCATTTACCACAGAGAACAGAGTGAGGTTGATGGATCCAAAAATTTAATAAAAATGCAAAAATATCCCAAGATACAAAAGATGTTCGGCCATCACTGGATGTACAGAGAGTAGAGAGGAAAGTATACGAAGAACTAAAGCACGTCAGCTCCACAGATCCGAGAGTCTTGGCAAGAGCTTTCAATTTGCTCATTTCCTTTTCCATCAAATTGCCCTGAGTAGCCTGCTTCCTCACCAGTATGGGGCAGAAAACATACCAATATATCAACGCCTGCCTTTTTCCAGCTGAATCAGCTAGGTGACATCATAAGCACTTAAACTCTGTTACTATGCATTGATAAAATACCAGTTAGTCATTTTTGTTAATTTTGTTAAAGAATTTAAATGTGTGTGTGTGTGTGTGTGTTAGAGGAAAGAGGTCTATGTGTTCTACCAAAATATTAAAACTTCCAAATTCTGTAGCATCTATAAAAGGACATCCTTAAAAAGCAAAATAAATTTAAACAGATTTTTGTATCATGAAGATGTCCCAGGATTGAATATGTAAATGGCCCACAGTGAATGAGATTTCTCTTTCTTTATCCATGTTCATTTCAGCCAAAATTATATATTTTAGGGTAATAGATTCAATGCAAGTCATAAAGCATTTCTTCTTAAATAAAAATTGCTTATTTCTGCAAATTCTCATTATATTCTTATCATCTCATATTTTACATGAAAAATGGTCTTCAATTTTAAGAACCTAAACAAGAATAATTTTAAATATCTAAAAGCTTTGCAGTGGAAAATAACTTAAGTCAATACATTTGCAAGTTTTTACTAAAAGGGATGTAAAATTAGTGAATAAATGTATTGTGAGTGTGAAAAGGTGTTAAAGAATCTTAATATGATTTCAATTTTCTTAAATTTACCAGGCTTGATTTTTGACAAAAGATATGATCTATCCTGGAGAATGTTCCAGGAGCACTTGAGAAGAAAGTTTATTCTGCTGTTTTTGGATAGAATGTCCTATAAATACCAATTAAGTCCATCTTGTTTAATATATTATTTAAAGCTTGTGTTTCTTTATTTATTTTCATTTTGGATGATCTGTCCATTGGTGAAAGTGGGGTGTTAAAGTTCCCTACTATGATTGTGTTACTGTCAATTTCCTCTTTTATGGCTGTTAGCATTTGCCTTATGTATTGAGTTGCTCCTATGTTGGGTGCATAAATATTTACAATTGTTATATCTTCTTCTTGGGTTGATCTCTTGATCATTATGTTGTGTCCTTCTTTGTCTCTTGTAATAGTCTTTACTTTAAAGTCTGTTTTTTCTGATATGAAAATTGCTACTCCAGCATTCTTTTGATTTCCATTTTTATGGAATATCTTTTTCCATCTCCTCAGTTTCAGTCTGTATGTGTCCCTAGGTCTGAATTGGGTCTCTTGCAGACAGCATATATACAGGTCTTGCTTTTTTTTTTTTTTTTTTTTAGGTCTTGCTTTTATATCCATTCAGCCAGTATGTCTTTTGGTTGGAGCATTTAATCCATTTACATTTAAGGTAGTTATCGATATGTATGTTCCTATTACCATTTTCTTAATTGTTTTGGCATTGTTATTGTAGGTCTTTTCCTTCTCTTGTGTTTTCTGCCTAGAGAAGTTCCTTTAGCATTTTTTGTAAAGCTGGTTTGGTGGTGCTGAATTCTCTTAGCTTTTGTTTGTCTGTAAAGGTTGTAATTTCTCCATCAAATCTGAATGAGATCCTTGCTGGGTAGAGTAATCTTTGTTGTAGGTTTTTCCCTTTCATTACTGTAAACATAACTAAGACTATAAAACATCCTGTACATTTACTTCTTTAAACCAAAGCAAAACAAAAAACAGTCATGACAAATAACATATATGTTACAAAATGTCATTAACCCTATGAAAACTGACTTGTTAAACACAGTAATAATATCTTGCAATACCTTATGGGTATCAGAATCCTGGTAAAGTACTGAAATTTACACCTGTAATCCAACTGCTTCTATGCCTCTGGGATCAGAGGTTTTGTACATCTATTCACCCTTTTATTTTCCCCCACAAAACAGAGAAAAAAATATTCTCACTGTGTTTTATTTCAAAATGTGCAATTTTACCTAATGAGAATAAGGAGGAGGAACATTTGTCTTGTATGGGTTTAGCAACATTATATACTCAAACTAAAACTATACATTTTAATCTGCATCATTTTGAAGACACAAATTTATCAACTAAATATAAATTGAAATATGGGGATATAAATTAAGACATGCAAAAAGCCTAAGAAAATTATTTTATTTTTAACAATGGCAAAATCAATTTTACTATTTACTTGCTTAGGTTTCTCTAAGTAGTTATCTAACTAGAATGGGTATTTCTTAGCTGTACCTTCATTAGGTCTTTTCAGCTTGCCTTTTTCGGCCTGTTTTATCTTTTTTCCACTAAGTTTAATTTTAGTTTTTTTTTTTTTTTTTTTGAGAAAGCTAATACATGCATCTTATTAACCAAATTCAAACAGTACAAAATATTTCCAACTAAAGTATTTTGAGGATTTACATAAAGAAGCAGCCATCTGTTTGGAATACTTTGATAATTCACACTCCTATTTTCTTTAAGTCTGTATTCAATGTTGGATCACCGCATATAAAACAGCATCCACAACCGTCATTCTATCCTCTTTATATGCATTATTCTTTTGCATCATGCTTTATGACCTGAAGTACTAATATCCAATTCTTTACTGTATTAGTGTCTCCCTCCCCATACTGGAATGTAAGCTCCATGAGATCAAGATGTCAAGAACTGGGAAGGGTTTGAGAATTTACTTTACTTGTAGGCTGGTAAATTAAGGTGCCACAGGTCTATATATGGTGGCAGAAGACATAGACTCCTGGGTCAGAGAAAAACACATTTTTACTCACAGCACAGAAGGCAGCCTAAGTTTCATGTTGCATTTATTTCCTTACCTCCAAGTATCATGGGGGTGATGTAAAGTGGCAACAATTGATGCTAAATATACAGTGGGTTTGAGTCACAGCTGAGGAACCCCGCACTTCTTAATCTTTAATCTTATAATGTGCTACTGGAAAACCTACTCAAAATTTGCCCTGGACAGAGACATTACCTTTATTATCCTGGTCAGGAAGCTGAGGGAAGCTTTATCTCTATCTTCCAAGGCTGTTTGCTATACCAAATATGCTTGGAAAATAGTCTGGAAAAAAGCTGCCAATATCCCTTGCCCAGAAGACATGCAGTGATGTGAAAGAAAAAGAGGAAATCATCTGTCTCTCCCCTAATATTCACCTCCTCATTTCCACAGTGTCTTGGTTTCTGGAAACTTTCTTATGAATACAGCACACCTTCAGACATGGAATGAGACCATATCTGCCAAATTTGATTCATGCAACATTTAATTTAGGGCACTATCAAAGTACTCCAAGCACCAGAATAATGGGAACCTTCAGAGATGACTCAGTTGTACCCAGACCGCCCACATCAGTTTTCCAGTTGAACAAATCCGATCAACCATCAGGAACTACCTTAGGAAGACAGGTGATTTTCTTTATAAGTTTCCATATTGGATTTTCCACTTGGCTGATTCAGTTGCAAAATGGTACAATGATTTTGGAAAACAATTTGGAAGGTTTTTTTTTTTTTTTTAATTTAAATGTACAATTACTAAATGACTAAGCATTTGTACTCCTCTGTATATAACAAAGAGAAATAAACTCTATGTTCATACAAAGACATACAAATGAGTACTCATAGAAACTTTATTCATAAGAGCTCCTCATCAAAAGAATCAACTAAAATGATTCTTATGATTATTAAATGAACTAATAAATAGATAAAATATGGTGTATCCATACCATGGAATACTACCCAGAAATAGAAAAAGAAACAGACAACTGATAAAACAATAACATAATACTGTTAAAAAAATAGATAATAAGTGAAAGAAGTCAGACACAAAAAGCTGCATATTGCATGATTTTGTTTATATAAAAGTATATGAGGCATAACTATACTGACAGAAATCTGGTGATTCATTGCCTGGGACCAATGATCTGAGGATTAATTGAATGCAAAAGTATGAAAGAACATCTAGGGTGCAGCAGTGTTCTAAAACTAGATTGTGGTGGTGGTTATACTTCTTTTACATTTATCAAAGTTTATCAAATGGAAAATTTACATGAATAAATTTTATTGTATGTAAATTTGCTACAGTAAAGCTGAAAGAAATTAACTTTAGATGCAAGTACATGCATTGAATTATCTTGAAACATACCTATGAAACTGATACTACTGTTTGTCATTAAAGACTGGTTGCCTTTAAAGAGAGAATAGTACAGTAGATTAGGGTTGAGCAAAAACATTCCTTTCTTGCTACACAAATTACAGGACAAATGAGTTTCTTGGTGGTGGTGCTCAAGTACCATTAGTTACACTCTCAACTCCATGAATGCATATACAGCATACATAGACACTCTAAGTAAGAACAGTGTACTTACTAAGTAAATACCACCCCAATAAAATTCCTTAGGCCTTTATTCATCATTCATCCACTCAATAAATACTTTTATTAAGACCTTATTATGCAACAGGGGATCTTATATTTCTGGGGAGAATGTATTTTTTATTGTGCCATCATAAATCTTTATTAGACCAATTTAATAAATATATCAATATTGTATTTTTCATTCAATTCAATATATTATATTTTTCAGCTTTAAATTTTCAACAAGATTAATTCCCTTTTTTAAAAATTGAGATTTCCCACTTATGCATTAATTTTCAGGATTTATTACTTTAATTCTTTTAATATACTAACAGAAACTCTGAAGTGTTTGCTAAATTCAGCATTTGGGCCTAATTAAAGTTAGTTTATATTGACTGCTTCTTTTCAGAATAAGAGTCACACTTTCTTATTGCCTTATATATCTAGTAATTTTTTGTTGAAATTGGACACTTTCTTTAAAAAAGATTGTAATGACTTTAGAGTCTGCTTTGTTCTTTGAAAGTAATCAAATTCTAATTTGCTTATCCAATTAATGTGTCTGGACTCAAATTTTTAAATTTACATCCCTCATGTGTACAATTGTTGGTTGATTTCTTTCTAGACTGTCTCCATAGTGATGTCTCCTGCGCAGGTATGGTTCAGGGGTCAGGCAAGGATTTTCAAAGACTGCTCAGACTCTTCAAGCCAATTAGGCTTTTTGCCAATTAAGATGTATGTGGGTTAAAGAATACATTCACAGCCCCAACAAGTTTTCAAGTCTCTCAGGCTTTCAATTTTCACTGGGTTTTTGGCTTTTCCATCCCAGAATGTGTGAAGAATTTATTATCTTAGCTCTTCTAAAGATCTCTCACTTTAAAAATTTCCCAGTTAGTTTTAAGTTCCTCTTTCATACCCCTACTCAAAAAGGCAACAAACTTGCCATTCTTACCTCATAAAGTAGCTATTTTTCAAGAGTCACTTTCAAGTTGTTGATTGCCTTCAGGAGTTTTCAAACTTGTTGAAATTATTATTTTTTAAAATGTACAATGGACTTATCATTTGCTTTAAGTTCACACACACAAAAAACCTAGATAATTTAAAATTATAACAGATGATTGAAACACCTGTTTGTGAAATTGAGAGTTTATAAGAAACTCAAGGGACAGTTCACATGATTGAATGAATATGTGTGTAAGAGATCATTGGTGGATCAACGGTTAAGATACTGTTGGGAAGACAGGAAAGAGATAATGGGGGATGACACAGAAACTTTCATGCATTTTACTCTACTTTTTTTTCTTTCTGCCTCAAATTGTAGTGTCAGATAATGTGTTGACTTTATGAATTTTCTGAAGGAAAATTTGATTGCCTAACATGACACAATGACTATTCTTTTAAATTCTTAGAGAAATAATTATTCTTTTGTGGAATAATTGTCCTTTTATTTACTTGTCTAATCTGCCTCTTTCCACCAGTGGATGAATTGGTCCTATATTCATGTATTTATCCAATATTTCTCCATATGACTGGCAGTTGGAATCCACTGAGCAGACTCATATTGCTGCCATCTCTACAGGTCAGTCCTCTTGCTTGCTTGACCATTATACCCTAGAAGCGAGGGTATGGGTGAAGATTAATGACAAATGGCAAGAAAGAGATTGAATGTTGATTGACAGTGAGCCAATAAATAGTTAATGCAAAGTGGAAAATATTACTTTGTCTTGGTGCCTCCTGTGAGGTTGAGAACAAAAAATGATATTGTCTATTAGGTGCATTTACAGTGTCTATAGAGTGAAATTATTTGTCTGATATAATCTATTATTCTATATGAAAATGAAGATCTAGGTTGGGTCCTGCTGGATATAAGGAGCATTCAATCTGTATTCATCTAAATGATGTATTAAAATGACCTGTAACACCTTGTGGGTGGTGAACACTTGAATAATCATAAAAGTCTCTTTGTCTTTTGGTTCCTGCTTTATAGGTTATAACTATTACAGAAGACTCTTGTTGGCAGTTCACATGTCTCCTTCTCGAAAGCATGAAGTTGACTTGTTCCATGTCAGAGACATGCGTCTTAGTGTAACCAAGAATATCAGATGATCTGTTGAGAAATGTATAGGATATGATGGACATTATGTCCATCTGCTCTACATCTGCCTTGTCATAGTATTATAAGCCCTGACACCTGTGAACCATGCTCTTGTGAGTTGAGGAAAATTTTCAAAGTAAAGTATAATTGGACAGTTTAAACCGAAGTTAGCTTAGAGTTTATTTGTGGGGTTTACAAACATGCTACTGATAGCCCCAATGCTCACAGATGTCACCTATGGTAAACTTTTTGGCATACTCAATCTAAAGTGTATAAGTGGCTAATAATACCTTTAAGATACTATCCTAGGAAACTTAGTCCTTTTCTGTCAAAAGCTAGATTCAAACCATAATTAAGCAATGAGCAGGCAATGAAAATACATATTTGGTGGATAAATCAACTTTTCCAAATGAGCGTGAAAGAGACTTAAACATAAATGACAATAGTCTAGGATTCCTGGGAAAAGCTAAATTAACCTTTAAAAGGGAGAACTATTGCGGAAAAAGATTTATTGGCAATGCTATTTCAGGAGGAAGGAAAGGGTGGCAAGAAGTTTGGGCAGATAGGAAATAAATTACAGAAACTCAACAAATAAGTGAACACCATGCTAGAGGAGAAAGTTGGGACAGATTGTGAACACTATTTCAAGATGAGCAATTAAACGTATCTATACAGATAAAAGTACGCATAGGTCAAGGAAGATGGGATCTCTGCAGTAGAAGTACAATAAATAAACTTACAGGATAATTATGGTCCCACCAGTCTGTAGGAATTTAAAAATGGAAAATATAATTTGCATTTGAGCTCTCTGTCCACACTCAATGCATAAATTAAAAAAAAAAATCTGTGGAAGATTCCTAAAATATCTACCCCTTAATCTCTAGAACCAGTGAATATATTATCTTATATTGTACATGGGATTTTGAAAATGTTATTAAATTAAGGACCTTTAGATGGAGAAATTATCCTGTATTATCTGGATGGCCCCAATGTAATTATAAGGGTTTGTATAAAATGGAGGCCAGAGGGTCAGAGAAAGAGAAAAAGATGTGTTGATGTAAACAGAGGTTGGAGGGATGTGAGAACACAAGTCAAGGAATGAAGGTAGCCCTTAGAAGCTTGAAAGTCGAGGATATGGTTCTCTTCTATATCTTCCAGAAATAATGTATCCTTGCCAATCCAGTTTGTATAGAAAATATCCATAATGATGGTTTACACATGATTTCTGTTTTGGTCACTTGATTTCTGCATTGAAGTTTGGTCATGCAGCCAGAGGGTTATAAAAAATACCTCCTTGAGTGAGACTGGGTCTTTCCTGAAATCAAGTTACTGTACATGGATATTGGTGGTTTATGATCTAGAGACAAACTTTACGCTATGCAATTGAGAGTAAACCCTGGAAACTGGTTAAATATCTCTCACACATGTTGGGTGTTTGTCAGTGTTTCTTTCTCCTGCAGTATTTTATCTTTTTACTGTTATAAAACCTCATATAAATACACCTTGCTAACATCTTGAGTAATTACTCTAACCTGAAACCTTATGGTTTTATGAAATGCAAATTCTCCTGATGGGTCCTGAATTTTGAGAGGGGTTTGCTTATTGATTTGCCTCAGGTTTAATTTTTAAATTCACCCTGGTACATTCTGATCATCGCAGGTTGTGTTGTTTTAACAAACTGTTGAGTCTCATAGATCCTTGAGGGACACAACATTGCTAAAATCTATATTTTTAACTTATTTGAATTAATTTCTTAAAGTTTGTCTCATTTTCATAAGCTTAGTGTATTGCTTTAAAACTATACATTATACTTACAAAGTTGTAGCACCCACACAAAACATGAAAATGAGGAGTATGTATAGTTAACATATAAATAATCTTTAAATATTTTTACATTGTCAAAAACTATCAACTTGTTAAGATCTGAGAGATTATAAGCATAACCATATTTTACTATCATCTTATTGGGTAAATAGACTCAAGACTAAATAATCTAGAAACTACTTAACAGAAGTTCTACTTGTAAGACACTTTACTGTATATGAAAATCTGAGAAGTGAACATTTTGAGAGGAAAAATGAGAGGAATTTTATAAATAACCAATTCATGCTAATACTTATTGAGAACTTATGCAATGTCTATATGTTAGGTACGAGGTATGTAAAGACCCCTAAAACTAAAATTCCATCAAACCTACAATTTTGAGGGTTAAAGAAACAAAAACAAGTTCGATAAAATTTGAGGAATTCTAAAATTATGACAACTAATGTTTACCATGAAAATGCCATGTAGTGACATTTAACCCACTTAAGATGGATGGGATTGGGTAGCGGTCAATAAACGTATTCTGGAAAAAAATGATATGTGATTGAGATGTGAAGGACAACGTTTTAATCAGAAGGTTCTGGACTTCCCTGGTGGCTTGTGGTTAGGATTCCGGGCTTTTGCTGAGGTGGCCTGGGTTCAATCCCTGGTTGGGGAAGATCCCGGCAAGCTGTGCAGTGTAACCAAAAAATATAAAAAAAAAGAAAAGAAGGTTTCAGAATTGGGGACACTGCACAGGGTGATTGAGATTGATTGAACAACACAGAGCAAAGAGGACAAAAAGTGAATATGCCCATATTGAAGAAAGGAAATATTTCTTGTTGCCAAATAACAGAGTGCTGTTTGCTGCAGTGTGGGATTGCAGAAATGACACCAAGTAACACATCAGAGGTGAGCAGGAGCATGAGTTTACAAAATGCAGTGGTGGAAGGAAGCCTATAGGTAAAACTATAATGATGTCTCTTTCCATGAAGCTCCTGCATGGAGAAGGTGTTCAGTGTAACTACTTCCTGTGTCCTGTTAATATGCTTCTCATACTGATCAATACTACCTTCACAATTTTATTTTAGTCTCATATTTGTCTTTTCCAGTCTAAATTTCTTGTAATTATAATCTCCAAAAGAGATCCCAGGTAGCTTTTCAAAATGAGGTGGTACCTAGAAACTAAATGAGGAAGCCACTTAATCCTACATTTTATTGATGGAAATAATAATGAAAAATGCTCATGATTCATAATGTACCACTTATTCTGTCTGATTTTTTCCCTTTGAACATGTGACAGCAAGCTAGTGCAAATAATTATGAGTATGGTTGACGAAGGACTGGAACCAATGCTGAAATACTTTTATGACATTTTACAGATGGGATTCATATATACTATAATGGAGAAAAGGAAAAATATATATTCGGCTACTTTGGCATTCCTGGAAATTCCTACAGAATTTCAAATTATGGCAAAATGATTAGTGGTATTTCAAAGATAAAATAGTTGCTTAACGTGCAGAATTGAATAAAAAGATTATTGAAAACAAAACCTGTGCATTGTTTTCTATATTTAAAAAAAACCATAGGAGGAGCTTCAAGATGGCAGAAGAGTAAGAAGTGGAGATCACCCTCTTCCCCACAAATACATCAGAAATACGTCTACATGTGGAACAACTCCTACAGAACACCTACTGAATGCTGGCAGAAGACCTCAGACTTCCCAAAAGGCAAAAAACTCCCCACGTACCTGGGTAGGGCAAAAGAAAAAAGGAAAAACAGAAACAAAAGAATCGGGATGGGACCTGCACCAGTGGGAGGGAGCTGTGAAGGAGGAAAGGTTTCCACACACTAGAAGCCCCTTCACAGGTGGAGACTGTGGGTGGCGGAGGGGGGAAGCTTCGGAGCCACGGAGGAGAGCGCAGCCACAAGGGTGCAGAGGGCAAAGCGGAGAGATTCCCGCACAGAGGCTCGGCGCCGAGCAGCACTCACCAGCCCGAGAGGCTTGTCTGCTCACCCGCTGGGGCGGGCGGGGGCTGGGAGCTGAGGCTCGGGCTTCGGAGGTCGGATCGCAGGGAGAGGACTGGGGTTGGCTGAGTGAACACAGCCTGGAGGGGTCTAGTGAGCCACAGCTAGCTGGGAGGGAGTCCGGGAAAAGATCTGGAACTGCCAAAGAGGCAAGAGACTTTTTCTTGCCTCTTTGTATCCTGGTGCACAAGGAGAGGGGATTAAGAGCACTGCTTAAAGGAGCTCCAGAGACGGGCGCGAGCTGTGGCTATCAGCGCGGACCCCAGAGACGGGCATGAGACGCTAAGGCTGCTGCTGCCGCCACCAAGAATCCTGTGTGGAAGCACAGGTCACTATCCACACCTCCCCTCCCGGGAGCCTGTGCAGTCCGCCACTGCCAGGGTCCCGTGATCCAGGAACAGCTTTCCTGGGAGAAGGCATGGCGTGCCGCAGGCTGCTGCGTCATGTTGGCCTCTGCAGCCGCAGGCTCGCCCCGCATCCATGCCCCTCCCTGTCCCTGGCTTGAGTGAGCCAGAGCCCCCTAATTACCTGCTCCTTTAACTCCATTTTGTCTGAGCAAAGAACAGACGCCCTCAGGCAACCTATACACAGAGGCGGGCCAAATCCAAAGCTGAATCCCAAGAGCTGTGCAAACAAAGAAGAAAAAGGGAAATCTCTCCCAGCAGCCTCAGGAGCAGCGGATTAAATCTCCACAGTCAACTTGATGTACCCTGCATCTGTGGAATACCTGAATAGAAAATGAAACATCCCAAATTGAGGAGGTGGACTTTGGGAGCAACAATATATATATATTTTTCCCTTCTTCTCTTTTTGTGAGGGTGTATGCGTAGGCTACTGTGTGTGATTTTCTCTGTATAACGTTGCTTTTACCATTTGTCCTAGGGTTCTCTCTGTCCATTATTATTATTTTTTTTGAGTTCTTTTTGTATAGTTTTCAGCACTTGTTATCGTTGGTGGATTTGTTTTTTGCTTTGGTTGTTCTCATCTTTCTTTCTTTCTTTTTTTAAAATTACTTTAAATATTTTTTTTAATAATTATTTTTTGTTTATTATTTTAATAACTTTTTAATTTTATCTCATTTTACTTTACCTTTTTCTTCCTTCCTTTCTTTCTTACTCCCTTGTATTCTGAGCCATGTGGATGACAGGCTCTTGAAGCTCCAGCCAGATGTCAGGGCCTTGCCTCTGAAGTGGGAGAGTCAAGTTCAGGACATTGGTCCATCAGAGACCTCCCAGCTCCACGTAATATCAAAAGGCGAAAATCTCCCAGAGATCTCCATCTCAATGCCAAGACCCAGCTCCACTCGACGACCAGCAAGCTATAGTGCTGTACACCCTCTGCCAAACAACTAGCAAGACAGGAACAAAACCCCACCCATTAGAAGAGAGGCTGCCTAAAATCATAATAAGGTGACAGACACCCCAAAACACACCACCAGACGTGGACCTGCCCACCAGAAAGACAAGATCCAGCCTCATCCACCAGAACACAGGCACTAGTCACCTCTACCAGGAAGCTGACACAACCAACTGAACAAACCTTAGCCACTGGGGGCAGACACCAAAAACAATGGGAACTATGAACTTGCAGCCTATGAAAAGGAGACCCCAAACACAGTAAGATAAGCAAAATGAGAAGACAGAGAAACACACAGCAGATGAAGGAGCAAGGTTAAAACCCACCAGACCTAAAAAATGAAGAGGAAATAGGTAGTCTATATGAAAAAGAATTCAGAATAATGATAGTAAAGATGATCTAAAATCTTGGAAATAGAATGGAGAAAATAACACAAACGTTTAAAAGGGACCTAGAAGAACTAAAGAGCAAACAAACAATCATGAACAACACAGTAAACAAAATTAAAAATTCTCTAGAAGGAATCATTAGCAGAATAACTGAGGCAGAAGAATGGATAAGTGACCTGGAAGATAAAATAATGGAAAAAACTACCACAGAGCAGAATAAAGAAAAAAGAATGAAAAGAATTGAGGACAGTATCAGAGACCTCTGGGACAATATTAAACACACCAACATTCGAATTATAGGGGTCCCAAAAGAAGAAGAGAAAAAGAAAGGGACTGAGAAAATACTTGAAGAAATTATAGTTGAAAACTTCCCTAATATGGGTAAGGAAATAGTTAATCTAGTCCAGGAAGCACAGAGAGTCCCATACAGGATGAATCCAAGGAGAAAACACCAAGACACATATTAATCAAACTATCAAAAATTAAATACAATGACAAAATATTAAAAGCAGAAAGGGAAAAACAACAAATAACATACAAGGGAATCCCCATAAGGTTAACAGCTGATCTTTCAGCAGAAACTCTGCAAGCCAGAAGGGAGTGGCAGGACATATTTAAAATGAGAAAAGAGAATACCCTACAACCAAGATTACTCTATCTGGCAAGGATCTCATTCAGATTCGACGAAGAAATTAAAACCTTTTCAGACAAGCAAATGTTAAGAAAATTCAGCACAACCAAACCAGCTTTACAACAAATGCTAAAGGAACTTCTCTAGGTAGGAAATACAACAGAAGGAAAAGACCTACAATAATAAATGCAAAACAATTAAGAAAATGGTTATAGGAACATACATATTGATAATTACCTTAAATGTAAATGGACTAAATGCTCCAACCAAAAACCGTAGACTGGCTGAATGGATACAAAAACAACAACTGTATACATGCTGTCTACAAGAGACCCACTTCAGACATAGGGACACATACATTTTGAAAGTGAGGGGATGGAAAAAGATATTCCATGCAAATGGAAATCAAAAGAAAGCTGGAGTAGCAATTCTCATATCAGGCAAAAGAGACTTTAAAACAAACAGTATTACAAGAGACAAAGAAGGACACTATATAATGATTAGGGGATCAATCTAATAAAAAGATATAACAATTGTAAATATTTATGCACCCAACTTAGGAACATGTCAATACATAAGGAAAAGGCTAACAGCCATAAAAGGGGAAAACGACAGTAACAAAATCAGAGTAGGGGACTTTAACACCACACTTTCACCAATGGACAGATCATCCAAAATGAAAATAAATAAGGAACACAAGCTTAAAATATTACATTAAACAAGATGGACTTAATTGATACTTATAGGATATTCCATCCAAAAACAGCAAAATACATATTCTTCTCAAGTGCTCATGGAATATTCTCCAGGATAGATCATATTTTGGGTCACAAGTCAAGCCTTGGTAAATTTAAGAAAATTGAAATCATATCAAGTATCTTTTCTGACCACAGAGCTATGAGACTAGATATCAATTACAGGAAAAAAATCTGTAAGAAATACAAACACATGGAGGCTAACCAATACACTACTTAATAACCAAGAGAACACTGAAGAAGAGATCAAAGAGGAAATCAAAAAATACCTAAAAAAAAATGACAATGAAAACACGATGACCCCAAACCTATGGGATGCAGCAAAAGCCGTTCTAAGAGGGAAGTTTATAACAATACAATCCTACCTTAAGAAACAAGAAACATCTCAAATAAACAACCTAACTTACACCTAAAGCAATTAGAGAAAGAAGAACAAAAAAACCCCAAAGTTAGCAGAAGGAAAGAAATCATAAAGATCAGATCAGAAATAAATGAAAAAGAAATGAAGGAAATGATAGCAAAGATCAATAAAACTAAAAGCTGATTCTTTGAGAAGATAAACAAATTGATAAACCATTGGCCAGACTCATCAAGAAAAAAAGGGAGAAGACTCAAATCAATAGAATTAGAAATGAAAAAGGGGAAGTAACAAGTGACACTGCAAAAGTGTCACTGCAAAAATACAAAGGATCATGAGAGATTACGACAAACAACTATATGCCAATAAATTGGACAACCTTTAAGAAATGGACAATTTCTTAGAAATTTTCTTAGAAATGCACAACCTTCTGAGACCAATCACAAGCACTGAAATTGAAACTGTGATTAAAAATCTTCCAACAAACAAAAGCCCAGGACCAGACGGCTTCACAGGCAAATTCTACCAAACATTTTGAGAAAAGCTAACACCTATCCTTCTCAAACTGTTAAAAAAATATGGCAGAGGAAGGAACACTCCCAAGCTCATTCTACGAGGGCAACATCACCCTTATACCAAAACCAAAGATGCCGCAAAAAAAAGAAAACTACAGACCAATATCCCTGATGAACATAGATGCAAAAATCCTCAGCAAAGTACTAGCAAAGAGAATCCAGCAGCACATTAAAAGTATCATGTAGCATGATCAAGTGGGGTTTATCCCAGGAATGCAAGGATTCTTCAACATACGCAAATCAATCAAGGTGATACACCATATTAACAAATTGAAGGAGAAAAACCATATGATCATCTCAACAGATGCAGAGAAAGCTTTTGACAAAATTCAACACCCATTTATCATAAAAACCCTCCAGAAAGTAGACATAGAGGGAACTTACCTCAACATAATAAGGGCCATATATGAAAAACCCACAGCCAACATTGTCCTCAATGTGGAAAAACTGATACCATTTCCACTAAGATCAGTAACAAGACAAGGTTGCCCACTCTCACCACTATTATTCAACATAGTTTTGGAAGTTTTAGCCACAGTAATCAGAGAAGAAAAAGAAATAAAAGGAATCTTAATTGGAAAAGAAGAAGTAAAGCTGTCACTCTTTGCAGATTACATGCTACTCTACATAGAAAATCCTAAAGATGCTACTAGAAAACTCCTAGAGCTAATCAATGAATTTGGTAAAGTAGCCGGATACAAAATTAATGAACAGAAATCTCTTTCATTCCTATACACTAATGATGAAAAGTCTGAAAGTGAAATTAAGAAAGCACTACCATTTACCATTGCAACAAAAAGAATAAAATACCTAGGAATAAACCTACCTAAAGAGACAAAAGACCTGTATGCAGAAAATTATAAGATGATGAAAGAAATTAAAGATGATACAAATAGATGGAGAGATATACCATGTTCTTGGATTGGAAGAATCAACATTGCAAAAGTGACTATACTACCCAAAGCAATCTACAGATTTGATGCAATCCCTATCAAACTACCACTGGCATTTTTCACGGAACTAGAACAAAAAAATTCACAATTTGTATGGAAACACAAAAGACCCCAAATAGCCAAAGCAATCTTGAGAACAAAAAATGGAGCTGGAGGAATCAGGATCCTGGACCTCGGACTACACTACAAAGCTACAGTAATCAAGACAGTATGGTACGGTACAAAAACAGAAATATAGATCAATGGAACAGGATAGAAAGCCTAGATATAAACCCACGCACCTATGGTCAACTAATCTATGACAAAGGAGGCAAGTGTATACAGTGTAGAAAAGACAGCCTCTTCAATAAGTGGTGCTGGGAAAACTGCACAGCTACATGTAAAGGAATGAAATTAGAACACTCCCTAACACCATACACAAAAATAAACTCAAAATGCATTAAAAACCTAAATATAAGGCCAGACACTATCAAACTCTTAGAGGAAAACAATGGCAGAACACTCTATGACATAAATCCCAACAAGATCTTTTTTGACCTACCTCCTAGAGAATTGAAATCAAAATGAAAATAAACAAATGGGACCTATTGAACCTTAAAAGCTTTTGCACAGCAAAAGAAACCATAAACAAACGATAAGACAACCCCCACAATGGGAGAAAATATTTGCAAATGAAGCAACTGACAAAGGATTAATCTCTAAAATATATAAGCAGCTCATGCAGCTCAATATCAAAAAAACAAACAAGCCAATCCAAAAATGGACAGAAGACCTAAATAGACATTTCTCCAAAGAAGATATACAGATTGCCAACAAACACATGAAAGAATGCTCAACATCATTAATTATTAGAGAAATGCAAATCAAAACTACAGTGCGATATCCTCTCACACCGGTCAGAATGACCATCATCAAAAATCTACAAACAATAAATACTGGAGAGGGTGTGGAGAAAAGGGAACCATCATGCACTCTTGGTGGGAATGTAAATTGATACAGCCACTATGGAGAACAGTATGGAGGTTCTTTAAAAAACTAAAAATAGAACTACCATATGACCCAGCAATCCTACTCCTGGGCATATACCCTGAGAAAACCATAATTCAAAAAGAGTCATATACCACAATGTTCATTGAAGCTCTATTTACAGTAGCCAGGATATGGGAGCAACCTAAGTGTCCATCAACATATGAATGGCTAAAGGAGATATGGCACATATATACAATGGAATATTACTCAGCCATAAAAAGGAACGAAATTGAGTTATTTGTAGTGAGGTGGATGGACCTAGAGACTGTCATACAGAGTGAAGTAAGTCAGAAAGTGAAAAACAAATACCATATGCTAAAACATATATATGGAATCTAAAAAAAAAAAAAAAAAAATCGTCATGAGGAACCTAGGGTCAAGACGGGAATAAAGATGCAGACCTACTAGAGAATGGACTTGAGGACACGCGGAGGAGGAAGGGTAAGCCTGGACAAAGTGACAGAGTAGTAGTGTACATATGGACATATATACACTACCAAGTGTAAAATAGATAGCTAGTGGGAAGCAGTCACATAGCACAGGGAGAGCAGCTCACTGCTTTGTTACCAGCTAGAAGGGTGGGATAGGGAGGGAGGGAGGGAGGGAGACGCAAGAGGGAAGAGATATGGGGATATATGTATATGTATAACTGATTCACTTCTTCATAAAGCAGAAACTAACACACCATTGTAAAGCAATTATACTCCAATAAAAACGTTAAAAAAAAAAAATCAGTGTAGTGGGTTCTGGGATTCAAACCAGAAATATATTCAAATAATATTTCCCTATTGTGATATCTAGTATCTAATTAATTTTTTGATGCTTCCATCTCCCAGTTTCAAGAGTAATAAAAATTACATTAATTACTTTGCCTTGCACATAGAAATGTTTTGAATGTTTTCAGAGACAAAGTTCTAATTAAATTTTTTTTTAATCTGGAAATTAATTTTATCTTACGGTTTTTGAGTCACTGCTGAAATTAGGGGTTAACTCAGTAGTAGTCAAGATTAAAAACTAAAAACAATTATAAAAAGTCTTTTTATCAAATCCTGTTTAATTTCACTTTTTTATGTTTTTAAGGCTTTTTATATACCTTTTGCATTTATTATCTAGATTAAATCTGTGCTAATAAAATATGCAACTTACAATGAATACAAATTCAATGACTATTTTATATGCAACCCGATGAACAACTAGGGCCAATATGTATAGCCTTAAAGTAGTTGGAACTATTTCTCTCTCTGATTTTTTAATGACAACTGTGTTGAGTGTGTGTATATTGATCAGTATGCATCAAATCAGAACACTGCATGTTTGTTCTAACTTAGTTATAAATTTGAACAAATAATAATGTCACAAATATTATTACATTATTCCAAAGTCTTAATACCAGTTAAGTGATATAGGCTATTTTGGAGAATGGCTGCATAATGAATTAAGAATACAATGAAGAATGTGGTCAATTTATACATAAATAAAATGTTTTGGTCAACTAAAATGTCAATGTGGCAGAGGGAAAAGACAACTGAGTATCAGGAGATCTAGATTAAGACAGTATAGTATGCCAGGTGAGCACATCGGTTCCAGAGTCAGAGACGACTGTTGGTCTCTCTCCATCCCCTCCTTCCCTCATGGTTTCTGTTCAGGACCCTCCGTTCAGGTAAGCCAAGACTTTCTGTATTCCCTGTCTGTCTCCCCAGTCTTGGGGACAGAGGTTTGCCCTGTGTCCTCTGCTCTCTTATATGTAGATCCAAGAAGAGTTGTTGATTTTTCAGGTGTTTAGCTTTTCACTTCTTCATAGGCAGTGATGACTTCCAAGCTCCTCATATGCAGAACAGAAAACTAGATGTCACATACATATTCTTCCAGGGGGATTTCTTCTTACGTTTAAATTGTGTCTGATGCATCAGAAAATACATTACTTGAACATAATGCTGGTCTTGGTGAGCATTTTACAAAAATTCCTGTTTAAATATAAGGAACTAATCACAGTTATGCTTCAGAGAATTAAAATGTAACCTTTGGCTGCAAATATTTTTATCTTGTATTTTCAAATAGAAGACTCCACGCTAAGCTAAATAGTAAAATAATGGTCTAAACTGGGCTCACTGCTTTGCTGTCAAATATGGCTATTGAAATACTTGCCTTAGAAGCTTTTTTTATTTGTAATGATTGAGTAGATTCCTTGACGGAATTATCTAGACCAACCCCCCAGGCCGCAGACTGGTACCAGTCCTCGGCCTTCTAGGAACCAGGCCGCACAGCAGGAGGTAAGTGGCGGGCGAGTGACGAAGCTTCATCTGCTGCCCCCCATTGCTCCCCATCACTGGCATTACCGCCTGAACCATCCTCCCTCCCCGTCGCCGTCCGTGAAAAATTGTTTTCCACAAAACCACCGGCCCCTGGGGCCAAAAAGCTTGGGACATGCTGATCTAGACTTTAGCGTGTGTATTTTTGAGTGACTGATTTAGCTCTTGTATTTACTTAAAATACTTTTCATTGTTCAGTTGTTTTAGATTGCATGTACCTGTACCCATAAAAGTATTTCAAACTTTCAAAATAAAGCCTAGAAAAACTTTTAAAAAATTAAGACTAGTGAGAAATACGTATGTTAGGCTAGGAAAATTGCTTAGAAGATTTTTTGTTCAGTTTCCTCCTGTTATTTTAAAATATACTAGACAAAGAGGTGACCAATTTTTTTTTTGTTTTCATAAGTAAGCACAAGGTTTAATGGGAAAAATGATTTCACTAATCACCAGCCCATTACTAGCTCTGCCGTAACTACCTGTGGTCACTAGGCAAACTACATAACACAATCTCATTCTTCTTTTGTACAATCAAGGTACGTTGACAGTTCCTTATGTGTCAAAAATGTTCTTAATATAAATAGAAAAATAAATCTGTATTGAATAATAGCCTTCTGCATCTTGGGTTTAAAACATCTTATTGACAAAATATCATATTTCAACTGTACTCCAATAAAAATTTAAAAAATTTTTAAAAATTAACAAAATAAATTTGAAAAACATACCATATAGATAGGAAGAATGACTTAATTTTTAATATATTATAACACAAATAAAAGTGGCCTTTTTGCCTACAATCAATCTTAAATTACATATCAGATTAACATAACTAATTGTAATACAATTAAATATTAAATTTCATTTCAATTGATTAAAAAAAACCTCTTGTACGCATATCTAGATATACAAAGTCTAATTGCTTTAGTGTCTAGCATGACATTAAATAAAAGAACTCCTGCTATCAAAAAGGAGTTGAGTCGAAATAGATTCACAAAATATGCCTACACAGAATTAGGATTCCTTTTCTCTTCCATTAATCTAGTTCAGTTTTATTGGGCAAAGTTCTGTTATAAATTCATCTATTCACTGCAGAAATGTCAATGAATGTGATAAAGGAACTTCTTTGGTGATTTATCATAGAATGTAATTTCTGAATTTTACATTTTGTTGCACTGTACAGTGTCACAGATAAAAATGCTTCTGAAATTGCTGTTCCATAGATGATTCTGAGAAACTTGAAAGACCATGAGTCTTCCCTCTGTGGCTGTTTGTTAGATTAAAAAACATGGTAATATCTTACAAAGAATGATTGAACTAAGACATAAGATCATCTCTAATGTTAATGCACATTTTCTTTTACTTTTACGCCAATATGTTTAGAAGTTTGTGGCTCATTTGACATGAATGTTTATTTAAAAGCATATCTTATAAGATAAGAGGAGTGTGGATAAATCAATGTGTTTAACCTAAACAGCAAGCAGTTGGCCAAAAATATAGGCTTCTTGAGTAGAGATTTTATATCAACAAAAGAGAAGCCAGTTCTGCTGCTCCCAGATAACTTGCTATTTAATTGAAGAAAGTAAATAAATGCACATAAACATTAAGTATGATATACAAACATGGCAAAAATATCTATTTGTGTCTATTACTGTTAAATTTAATTGATTGTAGAATCATGGAAACACACATCTAAAAACAAACAAACATAACCTAGGACACTTTATTTTGGTTTTTGCTAATATTTTTATCTGATTAAATTAAGAATACCGACAATATTCAACAAGTTCAAACAGATTTTGATTCTGGATATGTGAAATGAATAATCTAATAAGGCTTCAGGGTACAAACTTGCACCTCCATAATCTGAGTAAATGGAATTTACTTAGCTTAGATGGTTGCCATAATGAATGTAAAACAAAAAAGAAAAAGGACCCCCATGAGGTGTTCCCAGAACAACTGATTTTTGCACAAAGCTGGTACAGGAGCTAAGAATCAAGTCTTATAAGAGCTTGGTGAAATTTTGGCATTTCTTTATGAGGCAAATTTTATTTTTTTCTTTAATTCTTATATATTGTATTATATTTATAAACATTTAAGTTCTTTTTAATTCACACTTACTTGTAATACTTAAGTCGCTTTTTAAATTGGAGAGATATCACCAATTTCACAGAGTTGGAGAAAGAAGTACAAGAACAAGACGTGGGTAAAAGAGACAAAACACAGGCAAGATCAGACAAAAGAAAATAAAACTGGCAGTGCTTCCTTCTTCTGTCTATATGTGGTGGAACTGTTCTTGATCTCCTTGGATCCTAGAATCTCATGGCAGTGGAATGGCTAGGGAATAACAGAGAACAAAGAGAAGAATGTCCAATGTCAAAAGAGAAAATAGAATGCACTATTATTTAAGCTAGTTTTGTGGTTGAGGGACAGAAGCATACTTCTGCTAATTAGTCTCAAGAATTCTAAAAGGGTCTTAGATTTTATCCTACTTGCAAACTAGTGAACCACAGTTTCATGGATGCTGGCTGAAAATGAGACTGCTGGGCCAGTAACAAAATATGGTTTATTAATCATAGCAGTAGTTATAGCCCGAATGGCAGCATTTTCTTATGATGTTTCTCTGAGCCTCTACTGCCAAAGGGTAAGTAAAGGAGCATCAGGTGACACCTGGACACATAATGGGTTGCATTATAGGAAAAGAATCCTGGTTTAGGAAATCCTGATCTTTTACAGTGGGATTCAAGCAAAACTGCCTGGCCTTTGGAACAGAGGGAGACAGTTAAAAAAAAACTTCCCTTTGCTCAGGAAGGAGACACTATGTCCACCTGGGCTGTTCATGACACAAACATTATGGAACAAAAGGGCAGAGCCTCTTCCTGCAAGATGTGCCAAAACATAAGAAATCCATAGAGAATTGCTGAAATATCTACTCCTCATTTCTACACTGTCTTGTCTTCTGGCCATGAATATGACACTCCATTGGCCACTTGGATTACTCTGACCAACAGAGACTGTGATGCAATCCATTTTTCATATAGAGCAGTTAATTAATTAAGGCTACCCTCAACAGGACACCAAGCAGCAGGATGTGCCAACCTGAAGTACTAACCTCAAAAATGTTCCAGAGTCCCAAACCCGCCAGCTGAACTGATCTCCTAACCATCAAGGTACACCTTAGACATCTAGGTAGTTTTCTCTTTAAAAGTCTGTACTGACCCTTCCAATTTCCTGAGACATTAATCCAGGTATAGGTATAGCAGTTGCATAGAATCTGCCTTGGTC
Organism: Balaenoptera musculus; assembly: GCF_009873245.2. NCBI lineage: Eukaryota > Metazoa > Chordata > Mammalia > Artiodactyla > Balaenopteridae > Balaenoptera > Balaenoptera musculus. The sequence goes on along the minus strand of NC_045788.1, from coordinate 124,927,143 downwards.
TACAAGGAGGATGTCTCGGACTATTTCATTTTCCTTAACAACCCTGGCCAATCAGGTGAGGCTGAACTGAATGCTTACCAGAGCTAAAGGGATAATGATCACTTCACCTAGAGTCAGAGATAAATTTTGTTCCCACTTTATAATTGAATAACTTATACAGTAAGATAACTATTCACAGTTTGCCCATACATTAGGATTCAGTTATCCGTTGGGAAATTCCACATAACCTAGGGTAGCCTGACCGCGGAAAACTCTCATATTCTTCTGAGAGCTAGTCTTTCCTTAAGCACTTCTAAGTATTTAAGACTGCCCTCGAGAGGCAAGTTAGTGTTTTTTGGAAGGGGATTAGCTAATGCCTGGCTTCCACCAAGAACAGTGGCCCTGCGTAAATAAAATGTTTAGGATTGCTGGGACCCGTCAAGTGGACCTACATCAGCTGGGTGACAAAAGTCAGTACTGCCTCCAAAGTGGCACCCTGGCTGGTTGGTAGACCCTTAGGGTCCCCAGTTCCTTTCATACTGAGTCAAATATAAATAAATTAAAAAAAAAATTGAGTCAAATCTTTTTTTGATTTTGGAAGGACTGCTTAAGAGAAGTTACTCCAATGGGTCCTTTGTACAGTGGCACTGAGGGAGGAGATCGATAGGCCCCAGGCTGAGTAGCTGGAGTTTGTCCCCTGTGGACAGATACACCAAGATGAAGAGGAGGAGGAGCTAAGCCCTGCCCAGATAAGAGACCAAATGTTTCTCATTCTCGAGGTCAAAGAGACCTTCCCGACTACACATGCACAGAAAGGCTCCTTGGAGGTCAAAGAGGCAGTGATGTCAACCTACCAACAGGCCTCTTCACTAGAATCCATCTGGCTAAGAGATGCACGTGCACACATGGGAGGACCCTGAGACAGACCAAATTCGGGCTCAGAACCAGGCAAAGCAAGATGACTGGCCAAAGGAAACCCAGAAGAAACGCCCCATATAAGTGATTCAAACTACCATGAGGGCATGGCTATTTCTCTGAGCCCACCTGTGGGTCTATCCACATGTACTCTTTTCCCCCCTAATAAATGCTTTACTTGATTCACTACTTTCCATTTCTTTGTGGAAATTCATTTTCTACAAAGCCATATGGGCCAGGGCCTTGTCACTTGCCGCTGGTCCCTGGTGGTCTGGTGGCTAGAATTCAGCTCTCTCACTGCCCCAGCCTGACTTCAATCTCTGGCTGGGAACTGAAAGCCTGCTGCAAACCACTGCAGGCGGAGGCCACCCGTGATCAGCATCAACTGGATCTCATCCCACTCCAAGGAATGATGAGTGACAGCTTTGAGAGTAGGAATGTGGCAGAAAACTGGTGTTTTCCATGGGAGATCTAATATCTTGGGCCATCTAACTCCAATAGACTATTTCTGTTATCACAGAACAGTTGAGCAGAATGGTGATCAAACTGTATTCAGAGCTTTTTCTTGGGAGATAGGAAACCCAGCTGTCAGTTAAGATTACTGCACTTTCAACCCTTTTTAAGGGGCATACCAAAATATTTCCACTGGAAAGAAAGATTATTAATGTCTCCCCCTCACCCTTTTCTTAGTTCTTACAATGTAAGATGCTCTCTCCCTAAGTGTCTGGCTGGTTACTCTCCAGAAATGTTCTGTTTTATCTAGAAACACAACAGGTATAATTATTCTCTCCTCTTTCATTTCTAAGAACTTTGAGTTTGCGCTTTAAACTTGGAAATTCCATTGTAACACTCCTTGGTTCAGTGTGTGTTCCACTTACAATCTCATTTTTCTAGATTTACCACTTCTCCATTTCCTTGTCTGCTTATGACTTAGCTGATGTACCACTAAGACCAAAAGCTACTGAAAACTTGGAGAGAATTCAGCTACTAGCATTATTTTCATGTCTGATATTCATTCTTGACAGTATCATGAGGAGTAAGCTCATTAGAGTAATGGTTCCTGAAGGCAAAACACAGCAAATAGAAAAAAGTGCATCGGTGGTGTGTACATGTTCTGTGTGGCTAGAAATTATGCATGTTACAGTGAAATGTTAGATCAAGACAGTAATTTTCATGGGTAGGCACATTTCTTCTATGGTGTATATAACTATAAAATTCTGCCTTTTGTTTAAAAGATTGCTAGAAAAATAAGATTTCACGATCAAAGATTCAGAATTTGGAATTTTATGACTTTTGGAATATCATTCAAGGCCATGTTTTATACATGAAGAAACTAAGGCTGAAGGAAGTTATGATTTTTCTGAGGATATGCAATTAGTGGTGGGGCTGGTACTACACACAGGTCAGCTACCTTAAACCCTCTTTTAAGATCCATTCCTCTATTTTGAAACAATAAGAGTGCATCCTTATATCCCCAGCAGTATTCTAAGTACTTTACATATGTTAACTGGTTTTATCCTTCAACAACATTATAAAATAGTTATTAATTATCCCCATTTACCAGTGAAGAAACCGTGGGACAGAGATGTTGGATTATTTCTCCAGGGTCACCCAGTAAGTGGTAATCTGGATCCAAAAAGCAAGGTCTTCAACCATTCAGTTACTCTGACTCTTATTTGCTAATGTTTAAACTGAAAACTGGGATTTTATTTACACAATAAAAAGACCTTTTAGCCTGGCAATGTGACTAGTCATGTGTGCTTTGTTTTGAAAAATTTAAATAGTTTTATTCAAGCATTATAGAATCAGGTCATTATCAATGATGTTTTTTATCCTATAACCATTGGTTCTCAGCTGGGGGTGACTGTGTCCTCCCTCCCCTCAGTGGAAATTTGGAAATGTCTGGAGATATTTTTGATTGTGACAAATGGGTGGGGAAGTGGAGAGAGGTGCTACTGGTTCTAGTGCGTTAGAGGTCAAGGATGCTGTTTAACATTCTACAGTGTGTATGACAGTCCTGACAACAAAGAATTACCTGGCTGAAAATGTCCATAGTGCTAATGTTGAGAAATCCTGTCCTGGACCTGGTCTGGCAGTGCTGGTTCGGGTTACACTAAGACTCATTCACACTCTATGGTGAGTGCACTGGTCAGAAGCATGTTTACTAAGCTAGTCTCTAGATATGTTTCACAGGGATGGAATAAAGATGGATAGAGGAGAATGAAACCACACACACACACACACACACACACACACACACACACACGCACACACACAGCAAAGCAGATTCTCATGACTAATTTACTGATTTTTCCCCATTTAAAAATCAAACTTACATGTATTCTTATGTTTAATGTCCTATAATCAGAACAATATGACTCTGAAGTCACTATGTTTTCTGGCAATTCCTATATCATTAGAGCTGGAAGGCTCTTCTTCCATCCATGTCCAAGTCTGGCAAATTGTTTTTCTTATCTGTAACTGGATTATTTGAGAGGCACAGTTTTGTTGTTGTGAATATATTTTTGCACAACAGACCGCTCCCCACATACATACACCCTCCAAGCACAGGCACGTAGCCCAAACCTCTGTATTTCCTAAGAACTCTCAAAGGTCAGAGAGGAGAAGTTGTTTTAAGCCAATGACTTTATATGCATTTTTTTTAACTTAAATTCTCTGAAGACCATTTTATTGGTGTCCTAGAAGGAGAGATGAAACACAGAAGTGCTTTTGAGATTAGTGGTAATAGAATGATTCCTCTGGCCTGGAGAGCAGATAGTAGTCGTTCTAGCTGTGTGCTTTGGATGTCAGGACATTGCAGAAAACTAAATGCTACTTGTTCGTTTGAAATATTTGGGGAAAAAAATGACATTATGGAGGTTTTTGTAAGGATTTGTATCTGTCTATTTATACACACTCATAACACATAAGTTTTAAAATGTGGTTTTTGTAAGACTTCAGCTTAAATACATTCATAAATTGCTTTTCATCTTGAAATACACATGGCAAAGCACCTGTGGATAGTGTGACAGAGAATAGGGGCCCAGAGGGAATGATGACAGGGACACTAAAATAGAGCCGGGAGGTTGACAAATGCACCCAATTCTCTGGGAGTGCAAGTAAAAGGAGAAGTTGAGGAGAGCAATTTACAAACCTTCTATAATTTGGTGGGCACTTAAAAATAGTGATGTCTGTAAATATTATAGTCGAAACATTTATTTAAATTACCTGAATAAATGACCATGCATATTGATCTGACCTTGTTATTGTAAGTTCAGAGACTTTTATCCTGTCATCTTATATAATTGATCATAATGTAATATTAAAATAAACTATATTTTTAATCAAACAGTAAATGTTGGACTGAAGACATTCCATTCTTTTCCAGAAGGATTAAAAACAGTAGTTTTGATTTTCATTGGATATGGCATTCATTTATGATTCTGTAATCAAAGAAAAATTTTCCCCAGGTAATTTTTTATTTTGTATGTAGAGAAATAGCATTTTTGGATAGAACCACATCTCACATCTAATCTTGCACAGATTAGAGGGTAAGTTATACTCCATTCAAATGGAAGGGGACTAGTCTTGTTTTCATAATTAATTCCCTTTGAGAAACAATGAGATTTTAAAATTTTATAGTCATTAGTGAAACCTAGGGAGAAAAATATTTTCACCCCATGGGCATTTCTCTGTATCATGTAATTTTCTTTCTGTTAATAATATTTTCCCTTCTGAATGAAAGATAACTAGGTTCAGCTGAGGGTGATATTGGAGAAACCAAAATGACACAAATCTCAGCCTTTAATATGTCACAGAAATAAAGTTGTGCTCTCAAGTTGAGTAATTTGAGAAGTGTAATAAACGGCCTGTTTACAAAGATGTCAAAAGAACGTAGGAAAACTTGAGGTAATTTGGTGACACTGTGTGCGAACAAGAAGTGGGGTTCTTGTTGGTGGCTTACAGAATTTAGACTTGATGGGACAAGAAGAGGAAGGGTTGGCTATCAAAACCTGGAAAAGAAGGTCTGTATGAAGAGGCTGACCTTTCAGTAGCCAGTGTCTTAGTTAGTTCAGACTGCTATAAGAAAGATACCATAGACTGGGTGCCTTGCACAACAAACATTTTTTTCTCATCTTTCTGGAGGGGTTGGGTGCTGGCAGGGTCAGGTTGTTGGTGAGGGCTCTATTCCTGGTTATGTCTTCACATGGTCATTCCTTAGTACATACACTCAGGGAGAGATGGAGAGGTCCTGTCTCTTCCTCTTTTCATAAGGGCACTAATCCTGTCATGAGGGCTCTACCCTGATGACCCAATTACCTCTCAAAGGCCACACCTCCAAACACCATTACTTTGGGGATTAAGCTTTCTGCATACGAATTTGGAGGTGGAGGTGGGGACACAAACATTCAGTCCAATGCAATCAGCTGGTGTCAATTCCACAGAGAGGGGTGTCCTCACTCTCCTCCTGCATTTTGATCTCTTACTATCAGCTGAAATTGATCAGAAGCGAGAGAACAAAGGATCCATTTATACAGTCCAGCTGTACAGAGCAGGATGGCAAGGAGTGGAATAGATCCGGTGGAACAAATGAGACCTCTCTAGCAGAACCTCAGAGACAAGTCATTACTCAAGGAAAATGAGCTTTGCGGCTCCATGTTCTCTGGTGCAGTACTCAGTTTTGAGGAATCTATTGAAGGCATAGTTTATGCAGCAGAAGAGGTGATTTTCTGTGGCACATAAACTTAAAAAGTAACTTCCAAACTTTCACACTTGAATGTGTATAGAATCCCCAAACCCCATATGTCTAAAACTAAGTTTATCTTGCTAGCCAAAATGCTGGTTTATCATCTGTATTGTATTTCTCATTGAATGACATTTCAGTCTGCAAAATAGCCCAAGATCTAAGATTGTCTTTGACTCTTTTATTCCCTCTTTTTCTTCAGCCAACTAATTAATAAATATAATCAGTTCTACGACCTGGATATTCACTACTGTCTATTTCTCTTAGGGATGTTAATTTTATCTTCTGCATGACCACAGGACATTATCTTCTCTCAAGAGTCTAACTTGTCTCAGAGACTTCTGTCTTCACTTCACTGCATTCTCTCCATAAAACTAGAACCAACATTTTAAAATGTGAATCTAATGAATCATTTGCCTACTTAAAGCTTTTCAATATCTCTCTTTTATCAAGAGAAAAAGTCAAAGTTATTAAACTGTGTCTCTGCTATCTTCTTGCTTCCATCTCTTGGCTCCATTTCTACATTCTGCTTCCTGTCTTCTGAACTTTCATTGTCTTAATCCTGACTTCTGCATACTCTCCCTGAAATCTTCCTGAACGTAAAGGTTAGCTCCTGGTTGAAAGGCTGTCTGTCAATTCTTTTTCTTCTCTGAAGCATCCCTTCTCTTGCGTGCTGCTTCAGCACTTTCCTTCAGTTTTGGTTGAGAAGGATTATCAGGCTCATGCTGGATGAGCTGTCAAGAGCATTGAGCCTGCATGGAAGTAATAAGGTTAAAGTAGCAAAATGACAAAGATTTTTCTGAGAAGATTCTCAGATTCAGTAGCTCTAAGCACAACTTAATTTTGCTCCAAAATGAAAACCAGAGGTAGCTAAGAAAAACAAAATTTAGGACATTTAACTTGGGTTATGGCATTTAGATCTTCAAATGGGAGACATGGAGCTATCAGATAACAGAAAATTTGTTTCTGACTAAAAAACTATAATTATTTCTATACATGATATGCATTTTCTTAAAAAATCTGTAAACCCGACTAAATATTTTGGTGAATGAGATTAAGCAAGTCTTCCTTATCTTATTTAATACATTTCATTTAGTAATTGAATGCTTAGATATTTTTAGTCCTGTTACATAAGAAATCTAGATTACTCAAAAATTGTTTCATTTTAAAACAACTGATGTATTTAATATTGTTATAAATGATAAACGTTATATGCTGAATAGCAGACTTATATACTTAAGATCTCCTGAGACGAACCATCACTTGCCATCATTTTGATGGTTGTTTGTGATTACCCTAAGACCCCATCTCTTGCTGTAAGAAGAAATTCAAGGAGATTTATTTGTTGATTACTTAAATATATTTATCAAGATAAGCATCAATAAAAAATGAAGGCGTTTTGTAAAAACATACTTCATCACAAGGTAAAAGTGAAATTCACTAATGAATTTGTTGATGCAAAGGTGATCTCACTTGTTCTGTTTAATGAAATTTGTAGACTGTGTTAATAAAAGTAATGCATGTAAATTATAGCAATACTATGAATAAAAAAATATCTACCACTAGTGCAACTGAATGAAAGAAACTCATGAATATTAATGCTCAAAAAGAGTGGTGGATGGTTTGCCACTATGGGCCCCCAAGGCTATAAATCTGGAATTGAAATCAACTGAAACAATCCATTAGAAATCAACTACTCACTACCCATATTGTGTTTTGCAATTCCAGCCTAACACTGCATTTAAAATAGGCAATCTAAACCTGTTCCTAGTGGATAAGAATAAGCCTCAGAGAACTACTTTTTAAACAGTGTATTTCTTCTCAGTAACTAGACTTCAAAAATATTCTGAAAACACCATAAAGTGTCAAACTTCAGTGTCCTCAGAAGCCTCGCATGGCTCCCACTGACATCAATCAGAATTTTATGTGCATGGACTGAGGGCAAAGGATAACCATTTATATGATCAACGATACATTTGATGACAAAAAAAAAAAATTGTCTGAAATTCACTGTGCTAACTTTATACTCTGCGAGGACACTTAATGTCAAATGCTCACCAGCTGTCTATATATGGGGGGCAATACTTGCTTAATTTCAAAATTTAAAAACTTGAAAGGAATTTTTTATTTGCAATTTGAAGGTCATAGCAAAATTAACTGAAACATCATAAATATTGATGGGACTTAATGTGGTGTGAATTTTTTCTAAACTGAGATACTGCTATACAAAGCACTGTCTTATTAATACCATAATCCATATGCACACAAGCAAATATTACATTATTTTTCCATTAAAGTAAGTATCAGTAATGAACAAGAGGAAATTTTCATCTAGTAAATAGGAAAAAAATTCTTTCATTGTAATTACATTAACCAAATAAAATATCAGGATGTATTTAAACTAATACCTCAAGTCCTATTAGCTGGTTATACCTGTGATTAAACTTCATGTAGTTTGAATATCTTTAGCTCTCTGTGTTGTAGGTTTATGCTTATTCATTAGAAACTGTAAACCTCACAGGCTGATTTTTGTCTTCGATAAGAAATATTTTAGTGCTCTTTTATTCCCTTAAATAGTGTGGAGTTCAATACTTTCAGATCAAATGATTATAGATAACTATAGAGCAGGTATCTTCTCAACTTTGCACTGTTGATATTTTGGGTTGGACAACTCCTCCTTGTGAGGATCCTGTCCAGTGCATTGTAGGATCCCTGGACTCTATCCCCTAACTACACGTAGTATCCCCACCCCAATTTTGACAACCAAATATTTCTTCAGACATTGTCAAATGCGGTACTGCTGTAGAGGAATTAATATTCAACATTGTCTTCATTGTTCATCTTGGATAAAATTCCATTTTCAGTAATTATTCAAAGGGTTTTTCAACCTTAAAGAATCTCTTCAAATACAAGTATGATTGGGAAAGACAAAACTATGTTATTACCAGTTAACTCTTTAGTGAAAATTAATAGATCACAGTGCTTTTTAACAAAATAATAGGGTATAATATAAGCAATAGAACATAATATAGGACCAGGGGAATCAGAAAACAAATTGTGGGGAAAAGTTGGGAAAAGTGAAATAAGAGGCCATCAGATTTAAACTTTAGCTACCCACACTATCTGGGACCTTTCTGTTTTACCCAGGGTTACAGTTTATCATAGTAAAAGGATACAGATTAAAATCAGCAAAGGTAAAATGTATGTAGAACAGGGTCCTAGAGAAAATAGGGACAAGCTTCAATTGTCCTTTCCCAGTGGAGTTGTAAGTAAAGCAATTTCTGCCAGCAACTCTGTGTCACAATCAGGGAAATTCACCAGGGTCTTGGTGTCCAGGGTTTTTATTAGGAGTTGGCATGTATGAAATGAGTGATCACATAACTGACCTCAGTTACTCAGTCTCCAGTCCCTCTCTAGGTCAAGTCATACCACATAGCCCAAGGCCCCCATCATAAATCACATGGTTATCCTAGACTATTTGACATGGCTCAAGGTCTCAGTTGAATGAAGACATTCTTCTCAGGAAGGATATTCCAAGAACTTAGAGGTTATCTCCCAAAAGCTGGTCAAGAGCCAAACCATTCTTTGGAATGTGCAGGCATTGGACAACCGAGGCCTGCTGAATAATCTTTTACTGTACAAATTTGTTTCCTCACACTATCCACCAGATCAGCAATACACAATCATAGGAATGCTAGGGAGTTCTCTAGCCCTTCAAGATTAACTTTTTTTTTTCAATGTCATTATGTGTACATATATTGCTATTAATTTAAATGATTATTATGTATGTTCACCTACATATGTGATGCAAATAGGAGAAGCATCCTATATTGCACTAAAAAAGAAACTCAATGAGAGCTAATACATATTGTTTTCTGTGTGGCAAACGGTTTATGTAGTTAAATAATTTAATTCTCACAACAAATCTATGCAGTGATGTGTTGAGGGCTCTGCTACCTGTTTGCAAGGGCCAATTGTTAAATTTTCAGAAATTTTGTGAATCCATTGACATCACATTGATAGCTTGATATTGGACATGGTGGTAATACTTAAATCGTAGAAATTGGAAAATAGTACACATCAGTATTCTCCCCACCCCTCATAATCCAAGAGTTAAATATTTTAACCAGCATATCACTGAATACATTATTATATTATTTTACTTATAATTTTTTTTATGTCAAGTATTATTTTTAATATAGAAAACAATTTTGGCAACACCAGTTTTTAAAGGATACATTTTTATCAACTGATGTAAAATAAGACTTTTGTCCTTTAGCAAATTACCATGGGCATTGGTTCATTTCTATTTTGATCCATTGATCTCTTATTCCATTTCCATTCCAGTTTTCCATACATTGTACGTTTTCTTTTTTTTTTTTAAGAATTAGCATAGGGGGAGGAGCTTCAAGATGGCGGAAGAGTAAGATGCGGAGATCACCTTCCTTCCCACAAATACATCAGAAATACATCTACATGTGGAACAACTCCTACAGAACACCCACTGAACGCTGGCAGAAGACCTCAGACCTCCCAAAAGGCAAGAAACTCCCCACGTACCTGGGAAAGGTAAAAGAAAAAAGAAAAAACAGAGACAAAGAATAGGGACGGGACCTGCACCAGTGGGAGGGAGCTGTGAAGGAGGAAAGGTTTCCACACACTAGGAAGCCCCTTCGCGGGCGGAGACTGCAGGTGGCAGAGGGGGGAAGCTTCGGAGCCACGGAGGAGAGCGCAGCCACAGGGGTGCAGAGGGCAAAGCGGAGAGACTCCCGCACAGAGGCTCGGCGCCGAGCAGCACTCACCAGCCTGAGAGGCTTGTCTGCTCCCCCGCCGGGGCGGGCGGGGCTGGGAGCTGAGGCTCAGGCTTCGGTCGGATCGCAGGGAGAGGACTGGGGTTGGCGGTGTGAACACAGCCTGAAGGGGCTAGTGCGCCACAGCTAGCCGGGAGGGAGTCCGGGAAAAAGTCTGCAGCTGCCGAAGAGGCAAGAGACTTTTTCTTGCCTCTTTGTTTCCTGGTGCACAAGGAGAAGGGATTCAGAGTGCCGCTTAAAGGAGCTCCAAAAAAGGGCGCGAACCGCGGCTATCAGCGCGGACCCCAGAGATGGGCGTGAGATGCTGGGGCTGCTGCTGCCGCCTCCAAAAAGCCTGTGTGCGAGCACAGGTCACTTTCCACACCTTCCCCCTGGGAGCCTGTGCAGCCCGCCACTGCCAGGCTCCCGTGATCCGGGGACAACTTTCCCGGGAGAACGCACGGCGCGCCTCAGGCTGCTGCAACGTCACGCCGGCCTCTGATGCCGCAGGCTCGCCCCGCCTCCTCTGTACCCCTCCATCCCCGCGGGCTGAGTGAGCCAGAGCCCCCGAATCAGCTGCCTCTTTAACCCCGTCCTGTGTGAGCGAAGAACAGATGCCCTCAGGTGACCTACATGCAGAGGCGGGGCCAAATCCAAAGCTGAACTGGGGGAGCTGTGCGAACAAAGAAGATAACGGGACATTTCTCCCAGCAGCCTCAGAAGCAGCAGATTAAATCTCCACAATCAACTTGATGTACCCTGCATCTCTGGAAGACCTGAATAGACAACGAATCATTCCAAATTGAAGAGGTGGACATTGGGAGCAAAGATATATATATATTTTTTTTCCCTTTTTCTATTTTTCTCAGTGTATGTGTATGCTTCTGTGTGAGATTTTGTCTGTATAGCTTTGCTTTTACCATTTGTCCTACAGTTCTGTCTGTCCGTTTTTGTTTTTTTTTTAATTTTTTTCTAAATTATTCTTTATTTTAATAACTTAATTTTATTCATTTTACTTTATTTTATTTTATTTTATCTTCTTTCTTTCTTTTTTTTCTCCCTTTTATTCTGAGCCATGTGGAGGACAGGCTCTTGGTGCTCCAGCCAGGCATCAGGGCTGTGCCACTAAGGTGGGAGAGCCAAGTTCAGGACACTGGTCCACAAGAGACCTCTCAGCTCCACGTAATATCAAATGGCAAAAATCTCCCAGAGATCTCCATCTCAACGTCAAAACCCAGCTCCACTTAACCAGCAGCAAGCTAAAGTGCAGGACACCCCATGCCAAGCAACTAGCAAGACAGGAACACAGCCCCATCCATTAGCACAGAGGCTGCCTAAAATCATAAAAAGGCCACAGACACCCCAAAACACACCACCAGACATGGACCTGCCCACCAGAAAGACAAGATCCAGCCTCATCCACCAGAACACAGGCACCAGTCCCCTCCACCAGGAAGCCTACACAACCCACTGAACCAACTGCAGCCACTGGGGACAGACACCAAAAACAGCAGAAACTACAAACCTGCAGCCTGCAAAAAGGAGACCCCAAACACAGTAAGTAAAGCAAACTGAGAAGACAGAGAAACACACAGCAGATGAAAGAGCAAGGCAAAAACCCACCAGACCAAACAAATGAAGAGGAAATAGTCAGTCTACCTGAAAAACAATTCAGAATAATGATAGTAAAGATGATCCAAAATCTTGGAAATAGAATAGAGAAAATGTAAGAAATGTTTAACAAGGACCTAGAAAAACTGAAGAGCAAACAAACAGAGATGAAGAGCACAATAAAAGAAATTAAAAATTCTCTAGAAGGGATCAATAGCAGAATAACTGAGGCAGAAGAACGGATAAGTGACCTGGAGGATAAAATAGTAGAAATAACTACTGCAGAGCAGAATAAAGAAAAAATAATAAAAAGAATTGAGGACAGTCTCAGAGACCTCTGGGACAACATTAAGTGCACCAACATTCGAATTATAGGGGTCCCAGAAGAAAAAGAGTAAAAGAAAGGGACTGAGAAAATATTTGAAGAGATTATAGTTGAAAACTTCCCTAATATGGGAAACGAAATAATTACTCAAGTCCAGGAAGCACAGAGAGTCACATACAGGAAAAATCCAAGGAGAAACACACCAAGACACATATTAATCAAACTATATAAAATTAAATACAAAGAAAAAATACTAAAAGTAGCAAGGGAAAAACAACAAAAAAAACACAAGGGAATCCCCATAATGTTAACAGCTGATCTTTCAGCAGAAATTCTGCAAGCCAGAAGGGAGTGGCAGGACATATTTAAAGTGATGAAAGAGAAAAACCTACAGCCAAGATTACTCTAACCAGCAAGGATCTCATTCAGATTTGACAGAGAAATTAAATCTTTACAGACAGGCAATAGCTAAGAGAATTCAGCACCACCAAACCAGCTTTACAACAAATGCTAAAGGAACTTCTCTAGGCAGGAAACACAAGAGAAGGAAAAGACCTACAAAAATAAACCCCAAACAATTAAGAAAATGGTAATAGGAACATACATATTGATAATTACCTTAAATATAAATTGATTAAATGCTCCAACCAAAAGACATAGACTGGCTGAATGGATACAAAAACAAGACCCGTATATATGCTGTCTACAAGAGACCCACTTCAGACCTAGTGACACATACAGACTGAAAGTGAGGGATGGAAAAAGATTTTCCATGCAAAGGGAAATCAAAAGAAAGCTGGAGTACCAATTCTCATATCAGACAAAATAGACTTTAAAACAAAGACTAAGGATTAACCAAGATGGCGGAGTAGAAGGACGTGCTCTCACTCCCTCTTGCGAGAGCACCAGAATCACAACTGGCTGCTGGACAATCATTGACAGGAAGACCCTGGACTTCACCAAGGAGGATACCCCACGTCCAAGGACAGAGGAGAAGCCACAGTGAGACGGTAGGAGGGGCGCAATCAGAGTAAAATCAAATCCCATAACTGCTGGGTGGGTGGCTCACAGACTGGCGAACACTTATACCACAGAAGTCCACCCACTGGAGTGAAGGTTCTGAGCCCCACATCAGGCTTCCCAACCTGGAGGTCTGGATACAGGAGGAGGAATTCCTAGAGAATCAGACTTTGAAGCCTAGTGGGAATTGATTGCAGGACTTTGACAGGACTGGGGGAAACAGAGACCACACTCTTGGAGGGCACACACAAAGTAATGTGTGCATCGGGACCCAGGGGAAGGAGCAGTGACCCTGGGGGAGACTGAACCAGACCTACCTGCTGGTGTTGGGGGGTCCCCTGCAGAGGCGAGTAGTGGCTCTGTTTCACCGTGGGGATAAGGACACTGGCAGCAGAGGTTCTGGGAAGTTCTCCTTGGCGTGAGCCCTCCCAGAGTCTGCCATTAACCCCACCAAAGAGCACGGGTAGGCTCCAGTGTTGGGTTGCCTCAGGCAAAACAACCAACAGGGAGGGAACCCAGCCCCACCCATCAACAGTCAAGTGGATTAAGGTTTTACTGAGCTCTGACCGCCACAGCAACAGGGAGGGAACCCAGCCCCACCCATTAACAGTCAAGTGGATTAAGGTTTTACTGAGCTCTGACCACCACAGCAACAGTCAGCTCTACCCACCACCAGAGCCTCCCATCAAGCCTCTTAGATAGCCTCAACCACCAGAGGGCAGACAACAGAAGCAAGAAAAACTATAATCCTGCAGCCTGTGGACCAAAAACCACAGTTACAGAAAGATAGAGAAGATGAAAAGGCAGAGGGCTATGTACCAGATGAAGGAACAAGAAAAAACCCCAGAAAAACAACTAAATGAAGTGGAGATAGGCAACCTTCCAGAAAAAGAATTCAGAATAATGATAGTGAAGATGATCCAGGACCTCGGAATAAGAATGGAGGCAAAGATTGAGAAGATGCAAGAAATGATTAACAAAGACCTAGAAGAATTAAAGAACAAACAAACAGAGATGACCAATACAATAACTGAAATGAAAACTACACTAGAAGGAATCAATAGCAGAATAACTGAGGCAGAAGAACGGATAAGTGACCTGGAAGACAGAATGGTGGAATTCACTGCTGCGGAACAGACTAAAGAAAAAAGAATGAAAAGAAATGAAGAGAGCCTAAGAGACCTCTGGGACAACATTAAACGCAACAACATTCGCATTATAGGGGTCCCAGAAGGAGAAGAGAGAGAGAAAGGACCAGAGAAAATATTTGAAGAGATTATAGTCGAAAACTTCCCTAACATGGGAAAGGAAATAGCCACCCAAGTCCAACGAGTCCCATACAGAATAAACCCAAGGAGAAACATGCCGAGACACATAGTAATCAAAGTGGCAAAAATTAAAGACAAAGAAAAATTATTGAAAGCAGCAAGGGAAAAACGACAAATAACATACAAGGGAACTCCCATAAGGTTAACAGCTGATTTCTCAGCAGAAACTCTGCAAGCCAGAAGGGAGTGGCATGATATACTTAAAGTGATGAAAGGGAAGAATCTACAACCAAGATTACTCTACCCGGCAAGGATCTCATTTAGATTTGATGGAGAAATCAAAAGCTTTACAGACAAGCAAAAGCTAAGAGAATTCAGCACCACCAAACCAGCTCTACAACAAATGCTAAAGGAACTTCTCTAACTGGGAAACACAAGAGAAGAAAAGGACCTACAAAAACAAACCCAAAACAATTAAGAAAATGGTCATAGGAACATACATATCGATAATTACCTTAAACGTGAATGGATTAAATGCCCCAACCAAAAGATATAGACTGGCTGAATGGATACAAAAACAAGACCCATATATATGCTGTCTACAAGAGACCCACTTTAGACCTAGGGACACATACAGACTGAAAGTGAGGGGATGGAAAAAGATATTCCATGCAAATGGAAATCAAAAGAAAGCTGGAGTAGCTATACTCATATCAAATAAAATAGACTTTAAAATAAAGAATGTTACAAGAGACAAGGAAGGACACTACATAATGATTCAGGGATCAATCCAAGAAGAAGATATAACAATTGTAAATATATATGCACCCAACATAGGAGCACCTCAATACATAAGGCAACTGCTAACAGCTATAAAAGAGGAAATCGACAGTAACACAATCATAGTGGGGGACTTTAACACTTCACTTACACCAATGGACAGATCATCCAAAATGAAAATAAATAAGGAAACAGAAGCTTTAAATGACACAATAGACCAGATAGATTTAATTGATATATATAGGACATTCCATCCAAAAACAGCAGATTACACGTTCTTCTCAAGTGCGCACGGAACATTCTCCAGGATAGATCACATCTTGGGTCACAAATCAAGCCTCAGTAAATTTAAGAAAATTGAAATCATATCAAGCATCTTTTCTGACCACAACGCTATGAGATTAGAAATGAATTACAGGGAAAAAAACGTAAAAAAGACAAACACATGGAGGCTAAACAATACGTTACTAAATAACCAAGAGATCACTGAAGAAATCAAAGAGGAAATCAAAAAATACCTAGAGACAAATGACAATGAAAACACGACAATCCAAAACCTATGGGACGCAGCAAAAGCAGTTCTAAGAGGGAAGTTTATAGCTATACAAGCCTACCTAAAGAAACAAGAAAAATCTCAAGTAAACAATCTAACCTTACACCTAAAGAAACTAGAAAAAGAAGAACAAACAAAACCCAAAGGTAGCAGAAGGAAAGAAATCATAAAGATCAGAGCAGAAATAAATGAAATAGAAACAAAGAAAACAATAGCAAAGATCAATAAAACTAAAAGTTGGTTCTTTGAGAAGATAAACAAAATTGATAAGCCATTAGCCAGACTCATCAAGAAAAAGAGGGAGAGGACTCAAATCAGTAAAATCAGAAATGAAAAAGGAGAAGTTACAACAGACACCGCAGAAATACAAAGCATCCTAAGAGACTACTACAAGCAACTTTATGCCAATAAAATGGACAACCTGGAAGAAATGGACAAATTCTTAGAAAGGTATAACCTTCCCAGACTGAATCAGGAAGAAATAGAAAATATGAACAGATCAATCACAAGTAATGAAATTGAAACTGTGATTAAAACTCTTCCAACAAACAAAAGTCCAGGACCAGATGGCTTCACAGGTGAATTCTATCAAACATTTAGAGAAGAGCTAACACCCATCCTTCTCAAACTCTTCCAAAAAATTGCAGAGGAAGGAACACTCCCAAACTCATTCTATGAGGCCACCATCACCCTGATACCAAAACCAGACAAAGACACTACAAAAAAAGAAAATTACAGACCAATATCACTGATGAATATAGATGCAAAAATCCTCAACAAAATACTAGCAAACAGAATCCAACAACACATTAAAAGGATCATACACCACGATCAAGTGGGATTTATCCCAGGGATGCAAGGATTCTTCAATATACGCAAATCAATCAATGTGATACACCATATTAACAAATTGAAGAATAAAAACCATATGATCATCTCAATAGATGCAGAAAAAGCTTTTGACAAAATTCAACACCCATTTCTGATAAAAACTCTCCAGAAAGTGGGCATAGAGGGAACCTACCTCAACATAATAAAGGCCATATATGACAAACCCACAGCAAACATCATTCTCAATGGTGAAAAACTGAAAGCATTTCCTCTAAGATCAGGAACGAGACAAGGATGTCCACTCTCACCACTATTATTCAACATAGTTCTGGAAGTCCTAGCCACGGCAATCAGAGAAGAAAAAGAAATAAAAGGAATACAAATTGGAAAAGAAGAAGTAAAACTGTCACTGTTTGTGGATGACATGATACTATACATAGAGAATCTTAAAACTGCCACCAGAAAACTGCTAGAGCTAATTAATGAATATGGTAAAGTTGCAGGATACAAAATTAATGCACAGAAATCTCTTGCATTCCTATACACTAATGATGAAAAATCTGAGAGAGAAATTATGGAAACACTCCCATTTACCATTGCAACAAAAAGAATAAAATACCTAGGAATAAACCTACCTAGGGAGACAAAAGACCTGTATGCAGAAAACTATAAGACACTGATGAAAGAAATTAAAGATGATACCAACAGATGGAGAGATATACCATGTTCTTGGATTGGAAGAATCAACATTGTGAAAATGAGTATACTACCCAAAGCAATCTACAGATTCAATGCAATTCCTATCAAATTACCAATGGCATTTTTTACGGAGCTAGAACAAATCATCTTAAAATTTGTATGGAGACACAAAAGACCCCGAATAGCCAAAGCAGTCTTGAGGCAAAAAAATGGAGCTGGAGGAATCAGACTCCCTGACTTCAGACTATACTGCAAAGCTACAGTAATCAAGACAATATGGTACTGGCACAAAAACAGAAACATAGATCAATGGAACAAGATAGAAAGCCCAGAGATTAACCCACGCACCTATGGTCAACTAATCTATGACAAAGGAGGCAAAGATATACAATGGAGAAAAGACAGTCTCTTCAATAAGTGGTGCTGGGAAAACTGGACAGCTACATGTAAAAGAATGAAATTAGAATACTCCCTAACACCATACACAAAAATAAACTCAAAATGGATTAGAGACCTAAATATAAGACTGGACACTATAAAACTCTTAGAGGAAAACATAGGAAGAACACTCTTTGACATAAATCACAGCAAGATCTTTTTTGATCCACCTGCTAGAGTAATGGAAGTAAAAACAAAAATAAACAAATGGGACCTAATGAAACTTCAAAGCTTTTGCACAGCAAAGGAAACCATAAACAAGACGAAAAGACAACCCTCAGAATGGGAGAAAATATTTGCAAATGAATCAACGGACAAAGGATTAATCTCCAAAATATATAAACAGCTCATTCAGCTCAATATCAAAGAAACAAACACCCCAATCCAAAAATGGGCAGAAGACCTAAATAGACATTTCTCCAAAGAAGACATACAGACGGCCATGAAGCACATGAAAAGATGCTCAACATCACTAATTATTAGAGAAATGCAAATCAAAACTACAATGAGGTATCACCTCACTCCTGTTAGAATGGGCATCATCAGAAAATCTACAAACAACAAATGCTGGAGAGGGTGTGGAGAAAAGGGAACCCTCTTGCACTGTTGGTGGGAATGTAAATTGATACAGCCACTATGGAGAACAATATGGAGGTTCCTTAAAAAACTGAAAATAGAATTACCATATGACCCAGCAATCCCACTACTGGGCATATACCCAGAGAAAACCATAATTCAAAAAGACACATGCACCCGAATGTTCATTGCAGCACTATTTACAATAGCCAGGTCATGGAAGCAACCTAAATGCCCATCAACAGACGAATGGATAAAGAAGTTGTGGTGCATATATACAATGGAATATTACTCAGCCATAAAAAGGAACAAAATTGAGTCATTTGTTGAGACGTGGATGGATCTAGAGACTGTCATACAGAGTGAAGTAAGTCAGAAAGAGAAAAACAAGTATCGTATATTAATGCATGTATGTGGAACCTAGAAAAATGGTACAGATGAGCCAGTTTGCAGGGCAGAAGTTGAGACACAGATGTAGAGAATGGATATATGGACACCAAGGGGGGAAAACTGCGGTGAGGTGGGGATGGTGGTGTGCTGAATTGGGCGATTGGGATTGACATGTATACACTGATGTGTATAAAATTGATGCCTAATAAGAACCTGCAGTATAAAAAAACAAACAAAACAACTAATACTAAACTTTCATTGGGTTATTTGTATGGAAATATGTTAATATAAATGTTTCAGACATTACATGAAATTTCTAAAAATCTTATATTTGTATTTGTATGGAAATATGTATGGAAATATGTTAATATAAATGTTTCAGACATTACATGAAATTTCTAAAAATCTTATATTTGTATTTGTATGGAAATATGTATGGAAATATGTTAATATAAATGTTTCAGACATTACATGAAATTTTAAAAATCTTATATGTTCTGGTATAATGTTATAAGTAATAATCCTAGTTATTACTTTAAAATATATATCTCAGAAATAACTAATTTTCTTGTCAACTGCATTATTATGAACTTTCATCAAATCTTTAACCGTGGTCATTTTTAAGTCTTTTGTCATTTACAGACAGTTCTGGGTGTACTCTGATGATTTTGCAAATATGTTCCTATAAAAGGGTTTCATCTTCAAGAAATTCATGGAAAAGACTCTGACAAGTACAGGTTTCTGGTAACTGACTGTACTGCTGAACTGAATGAATAAGCATTTTCAGAACTCTAATGAAAAACTGATGAACTCATAAAAGTGCTAACAAAAGATCAAGATGAAAAAAAAATGAATTACATGGGACTGAGTGAACTGATGAGGATGAGTATAATTTTTGTGACTTTCTGTCTGAATTTAAAAAAAAAAATCCCACAAGGACTCAGAGGCAAAGAATATACAAATCAATTTTCACTGCAAAGTAAAGGAGCTGTTACAGTGGAGGATTACTGGACTGAATGTCAATATTATGACATAGTATGAGTGTGTTTCATGTTTGGTAATTGCAATCATTGTTGCTTTTGTTGTGGTCATCCATGTACAATGCTTGGTGTCAGTCTATTTATCTCTTGTAAAAATAAAATACAGTGTGTGTGTGTGAAAAAAAAAAAAAAACAAAGACTATTACAAGAGACAAAGAAGGACACTACATAATGATCAAGTGATCAATTGAAGAAGAAGATATAACAATTGTAAATATCTATGCACCCAACATAGGAGCACCTCAATACATAAGGCAAATACTAACAGCCATAAAAGGGCAAATCAACAGTAACACAATCATAGTAGGTGACTTTAACACCCCATTTTCACCAATGGACAGAACATCCAAAATGAAAATAAATAAGGAAACCCAAGCTTTAAATGATACATTAAACAAGATGGACTTAATTGATATTTATAGGACATTCCATCAAAAACAACAGAATAAACATTCTTCTCAAGTGCTCATGGAACATTCTCCAGGATAGATCATATCTTGGGTCACAAACCAAGCCATGGTAAATTTAAGAAAATTGAAATCGTAACAAGTATCTTTTACCGCCACAATGCTATGAGACTAGATTCAATTACAGGAAAAAATTTGTAAGAAATACAAACACATGGAGGCTAAACAACTCACTAATTAATAGCCAAGAAATCACTGAAGAAATCAAAGAGGAAATCAAAAAATACATAGAAATAAATGACAATGAAAACACAATGACCCAAAACCTATGGGATGCAGCAGAAGTATTTATAAGAGGGAAGTTTATAGCTATACAAGCCTACCTTAAGAAACAAGAAACATCTCAAATAAACAACCTAACCTTACACCTAAAGCAATTAGAGAAAGAAGAACAAAAAAACCCCAAAGTTAACAGAAGGAAAGAAATCATATATCAGACCAGAAATAAATGAAAAAGAAATGAAGGAAATGACAGCAAAGATCAATAAAACTAAAAGCTGGTTCTTTGAGAAGATAAACAAAATTGATAAACTTTTAGCCAGACTTATAAAGAAAAAAAGGGAGAAGACTCAAATCAATAGAAGTAGAAATGAAAATGGAGAAGTAGCAACTGACACTGCAGAAATGCAAAGGATCATGGGAGATTACTACAAGCAACTATATGCAAATAAAATGGACAACTTGAAAGAAATGGACAAATTCTTAGAAATGCACAACCTTCTGAGACTGAACCAGGAAGAAATAGAAAATATGAACAGACCCATCACAAGCACTGAAATTGAAACTGTGATTAAAAATCTTCCAACAAGCAAAAGCCCAGGACCAAATGGCTTCACAGGCAAATTCTATCAAACGTTTTCAGAAGAGCTAACACCTATCCTTCTCAAACTCTTCCAAAATATAGCAGAGGGAGGAACACTCCCAAACTCATTCTATGAGGCCACCATCACTCTGATACCAAAACCAGACAAAGATGTCACAAAGAAAGAAAACTACAGGCCAATATCACTGATGAACATAGATGCAAAAATCCTCAACAAAATACTAGCAAACAGAATCCAGCAGCACATTAAAAGGATCATACACTCTGATCAAGTGTGATTTATCGCAGGAATGCAAAGATTCTTCAATATATGCAAATCAATCAACATGATACATCATATTAACAAATTGAAGGAGAAAAAACATATGATCATCTCAATAGATGCAGAGAAAACTTTCGACAAAATTCAGCACCCATTTATGATAAAAACTCTCCACAAAGTAGACATAGAGGGAACTTTCCTCAACATACTAAAGGCCATATATGACAAACCCACAGCAAACATCGTCCTACATGGTGAAAAAGTGAAACAATTTCCACTAAGGTCAGGAACAAGACAAGGTTGCCCACTCTCACCACTATTATTCAACATAGTTTTGGAAGTTTTAGCCACAGCAATCAGAGAAGACAAATAAATAAAAGGATCCAAATTGAAAAAGAAGAAGTAAAGCTGTCACTGTTTGCAGATGACATGATACTATAGAGTATCCTAAAGATGCTACCAGAAAACTACTAGAGCTAATCAATGATTTTGGTAAAGTAGCAGGATACAAAATTAATGCACAGAAATCTCTTGCATTCCTATACACTATTGAAGAAAAATCTGAAAGTGAAATTAAGAAAACACTCCCATTTACCATTGCAACAAAAAGAATAAAATATCTAGGAATAAACCTACCTAAGGAGATAAAAGACCTGTATGCAGAAAATTATAAGACACTGATGAAAGAAATTAAAGATGATACAAATAGATGGAGAGATATACCATGTTCTTAGATTGGAAGAATCAACATTGTGAAAATGACTCTACTAGCCAAAGCAATCTACAGATTCAGTGCAATCCCTATCAAACTACCAATGGCATTTTTCACAGAACTAGAACAAAAAAATTCACAATTTGTATGGAAACACAAAAGACCCCGAATAGCCAAGGCAATCTTGAGAAAGAAAAATGGAGCTGGATGAATCAGGCTCCTGGACCTCAGACTATACTACAAAGCTACAGTAATCAAGACAGTATGGTACTGGCACAAAAACAGAAACATAGATCAATGGAACAGGATAGAAAGCCCAGAGATAAACCCAAGCACATATGGTCACCTTATCTTTGATAAAGGAGGCAAGAATATACAGTGGAGAAAAGACAGCCTCTTCAATAAGTGGTGCTGGGAAAACTGGACAGCTACATGTAAAAGAATGAAATTAGAACACTCCCTAACACCATACACAAAAATAAACTCAAAATGGATTAAAGACCTAAATGTAAGGCCAGACACCATCAAACTCTTAGAGGAAAACATAGGCAGAACATTCTATGACATAAATCACAGCAAGATCCTTTTTGGCCCACCTCCTAGAGAAATGGAAATAAAAACAAAAATAAACAAATGGGACCAAATGAACCTTAAAAGCTTTTCCACAGCAGCGGAAACCATAAACAATACAAAAAGACAACCCTCAGAATGGGAGAAAATATTTGCAAATGAAGCAACTGACAAACGATTAATCTCCAAAACATACAAGCAACTCATGCAGCTCAATATCAAAAACACAAACAACCCGATTCAAAAATGGGCAGAAGACCTAAATAGACATTTCTCCAAAGAATATATACAGATTGCCAACAAACAGATGAAAGAATGCTCAACATTATTAATCATTAAGGAAACGCAAATCAAAACTACAATGAGATATCATTTCACACCGGTCAGAATGGCCATCATCAAAAAATCTAGAAACAATAAATGCTGGAGAGGGTGTGGAGAAAAGGAAACTCTCTTGCACTGTTGGTGGGAATGTAAATTGATACAGCCAGTATGGAGAATAGTATAGAGGTTCCTTAAAAAACTAAAAATAGAACTACTATGACCCAGCAATCCCACTACTGGGCATATACCCTGAGAAAACCATAATTCAAAAAGAGTCATGTACCAAAATATTCATTGCAGCTCTATTTACAATAGCCAGGACATGGAAGCAACCTAAGTGTCCATCAACAGATGAATGGATAAAGAAGATGTGGCACATATATACAATGGAATAGTCCTCAGCCATAAAAAGGAATGAAACTGAGTTATTTGTAGTGAGGTGGATGGACCTAGAGATTGTCATACAGAGTGAAATAAGTCAGAAAGAGAAAAACAAATACCATATCCTAACACATATATATATGGAATCTAAAAAAAGAAAAAAAAATGGTCAGAATAACATAGGGGCAAGACTGGAATAAAGATGCAGACCTACTAGAGAATGGACTTGAGGATACAGGGAGGGGGAAGGGAAGCTGGGACAAAGTGAGAGAGTGACATGGACATATATACACTACCAAACATAAAATGGATAGCTAGTGGGAAGCAGCCGCATAGCACAGGGTGATCAGCTCAGTGCTTTGTGACCACCTAGAGGGGTGGGATAGGGAGGGTGGGAGGTAGGGAGATGCAAGGGGGAAAAGATATGGGAACATATGTATATTTATAACTGATTCAGTTTGTTATAAAGCAGAAAGTAACACCATTGTAAAGCAATTATACTCTAATAAAGATGTTAACAAAAAATGTTACACATAGAAGAGGTAGGAAACAGAATGGAAGGATCGGGGATGGAGGCAATATTACTCTTAAGATACCTTGTTATAGTTTGACCAGCAGACATGTACTTCTTTTAACACATTCAAACAATAAAATTAAGTCAAAATGAAAAAAAAAAAAAAGAATTACCATAAGTATTTCTTGAGATTTAATCTTCCAAATATATTTTAATCCATTTTGACAGATATCATTATTTGGTGGAAAGGATTTACATATTTAGTCCTGGATAATTGCTATTTTGCCATTAAGGCCTCTTCCCATTCATAAACTGTGTGTTTTTTCACTTAACTGGATAGTTTTTAATGTGCTACAATAAAATATTCTGATATTTTCTATAAGTAGATCACCTGAGTATCTGGTCCCAAACAGTGTTTATCTATGTCACGTGCATTTTGTCACTACAATGCTAAGAGCTTACGTTGAAAGTCCTGATTACAAGGACAACTGGGAATGGAGTATGTACAGTATCACTCTGAGTAGGACACTTCACTTTAACTGGTCTTAACAGTAAACTGCCCCTGCCTATCTTTATTCTTGCAGTTAAAAGAGTAAAACCCCTTCCACAGTACTAATTTCTTGTTTGCTTTTGTTTTTACTTTCAAGGTCTTGTTTAACTGAACCATTTCTCTCTTTAATTTATTAATTTAACTCTTCATTTAATTCAATGCCTTTCCCTCCTCATATTCAATATATTCCTCCATATAATCAATACTCAATAGTAAAATCTCCTTAATAATCTGGTAGGATTGCCTTAACCTCCTTTTTATTGGGCCCTTTTTGGAAAATAATTTTAACCTGTAGTTCAGACCGAAGAGTATGGCATAAAAGTACAATTGTCCCTCAGTATCTGAGAATGATTGAGTCCCGGACACCCGCAAATACCAAAATCCATGGATGCTAAAGTTCCTTATATAAAGGGCATAGTATTTTTATATAACCTAGGCACCTCGTCCTTTAAATCATCACTAAATTTCTTATAATACCTAATACGATGTAAGTAGTTGTTGGAGCATGGAAAATTCAAATTTTGTTTTTCATTAATTTCTAGAAATTTTTTAAAATTATTTTTGATCTGAGGTTAGTTGAATTCATGGATGCAGAATCTGAGATTATAGAAGGCCGACTGTATAGAGATGGGAGAGAGAAATGAGAAAAAAGAATAGCACTCTGCCATAGTTTTCATTAGTTCCTTTTCCCATAACTTCCAAGTTAAGGCAAGTTTCTAAGTTTTGGGGTCTCACTTATTAACAGTGTAAGTTAATAAAACTTGATTGTTTAGTTTAGTTGTATTGAACAGTAGTTGAAGAGCTTCTTACCTATAACAACTTGTCATATAGGGCTCTTATTTTCAATATGGTTAGTAAAATAGGTCAAACAAACGCAGTAGAAGAAATATAGTTTAGCAAAGTGATACTTAGAGGCTTCTTTATATTATTTTTTCCCCAAATCTATAGAGTTTTGAAATCCTGCCTCAATTTCAGAGTTTAGTCTTCTACAGTGAATTGTTCTGATAAGATTCAGTGCCACCAAAGTCCAGAATTCTTCTCAAGAGTAAAACATGTCAAAATTCATTTTGTTTTCTAGTGTGCCTCTTTCATTTTCAATCTGAAATCAAAAGAATGTATCTCCTCTAGGGAAAAAGAATGACACAAAGTGATAACATAGTCTGTGAAAAATATTAAAGAGAAAGAAGCAATATCTTTTCTGTGACCATTCAAAGTTTAAGTCTTAGAAGTCTGAATCAATAAACTATAGTGAATCTGTTAAATAGGCCTATTTATATTAACCCTTTGAATGAAGTTGCAGTGCATGACTGTACTATACCTTATATCATTTTAGTAAAATATCTATCTAACATAGAAACAACAAAAAATGCTTCTATTTTCTTCTACATATTAGTAGACTAATAAGCATAAGCATTCAATTATTTCAAAGGATATTAAGTTCTACTCAACAATGATATAACAAAATGCTATACATTTACATAGTATTGCTCATTTTCTTGGGTAGGATTCATCTTCACTAAGTAAGCATTCTAAGAAAGTGATAAGAGGAAAAAAATACAGGTAATTTTGAAGTTACTACTTACATGGTCAGACCTTAGAAGCTTATCCTTAAAAAACGTTCCACAAAGATCTAACTCCTTTATATTAGGATTATAGTGAATCAGACAAGTTTCAATGAGATTTGTTAGAGGGATATGACCTAAGGAAGTTGTGAGAGCCAGTTAAGCAGTCTCTCTAAGGAGCTTGTCTTCCCGTCTGATTGATGCTAAAACTTGAATAGCACAGTGCAAGCAGTTGAAATAGGCAAATAGATGCAAGGTTGGCAAGATCAAATGTAAGCTGGAACCTACAAGAAGAGCTGCAGCTCATAAAGGTAGACTAAAACGCCTGTCAATTTTCATTGCCTCTGACCTTAGTAGAGTGAAGGCCCTGAAGAAAGCAAGGCCCCTTATTATAGAGTCAACACACACACAAAAGCACACGTGTTCGACGCAGAATTTGGAGAAGCTGAAGAAGGATCCAGTACTTAAGGACTTAGAAATTAACAATAAAATCTGAACAGTCTCAGAATATATTTTAGCATATCTTTAGCAAATAAGTTGAATGACTATGAAATAAATGTCATCTTTGTCATTAGAAAAGGAGCTACTTAATGATAGACTTGATAGAATTGTTTGTCTCACTGTCTTCCCACTTCCATTTAGGTAGCATCTCCTATGTTTTATTTATTTTTATATTTTAGTAACCCTCATTGGTATGCAAAGCAGTTTGAAATATTAGTATGGCAATCCCCGTGACATTTTTATTTAGAATTCCATTTTTCATCACCTATCAAAGGCAAAAGGAGGCATAAAAGCAGAGATTAGAGAACATGTTTTTTTTCCCTTTGGTATTTGTTTTCACATTCACTGGTTGCGTTTAAGTTCAATGGAGTGTTTTACATTTTAATGGCTCAATTTATTGTTGCTTCAAAGGACACAATCTATAAAGAAGTGAGAAGGTTTTGTTATTTTTTTCATCAACAATTGATGTAAAGGGCTAGTGTGTAGTTTCTATGTTTACTATGATTTGTCTTGTTTACTTTTTTGTTTCATAAATGGTAGGCATTAAAATCAAATTTTTAAGATTATTATAAGTACTTGTTTAGAATGTGTGTAGTAGAAATAGTTAAAGCTGGGAAAATGTTTTACATGTGAATAAAAGGGAGAAATTCTGTAGTTGTCTGGATAGCTATCTGATTTTTTCCAACAGTTTTTTTCCAACAATTGTAAGAAAGTTTGTACAGGATATGGAGAGGAGAGTGTTGTGTTGGCACAAATGGGAATTGTTTCATAAAACAGAAAAAGAAAGTGTATTTTCATCTTCTTTGGAAGTGATAAAGGAAAGTTTTTGTTTTTTTCACTCTCCTCTCCATTTGCAACTAGGGATTTAAAGTATACTGGCATTCTCTATATACCATGAAATCTCTTTTCATTCTCACAATTAAATGAATAGATATTATCATCATAATCATTGTAGAGATGAATAAAATGTACATCTAATAATTGTCAGAATTAAATTTAAATCTGTAGGACTACAAAGCCTGTACTCTCTCCTACATAACACAAACTCTAAATATAAGTGGATTATGTAAGTAGATGCACATAGCATTCTATGATATGACATAGGATTATTATTTTAATTCTATTTACAGCAGTACCAACATATAATACTTGGAGACACATTTAACAAAGGACATGAAAGATTTTTAAGCTGAAAACAACAGAACATTACTGATAGGAATTTTAAAAGATCTAAATAAATAGTGGGATAACCCTGTCCATAGTTTGGAAGGCTTAATATGCCTAAAATGACAATTCCCACAAAATTGACGAATAGATTTTAGATCCAGTACAATACCATTAAAATATTAGCAGGTTTTTTTGGGGGGGTATAAAATGACAAGCTACCAAAAAATAAGAAGTTTTTCGAGCTTTACTGAGCTATGATAGACTTGATAGAATAATTTACTTGATATAATTAAAAATTATATATATATATATATAAAGTGTAGAACTTGAGGTTTTGACATATGTATACATTGGGATATATAAAACATATACACAATCAAACTAATTGACATATCCATCATCTTACATAGTTTTCTTTGTCTCTGAGCAACTTATAAAATGAAGAAACACATTGGAGGCTTTAAACTACTTGTAATAGTGTTCCAATGAGCAATATATGACAAGTATATAGAACACAATACAGAATATAGAAATAGATTTACACATAAATGGCCAATTGATTTTCAACAAAGATACCGACTCAATTAAGGGGAAAGAAAATCTTTCTGACCAACGGTATCGGAAAAAATCAATATCTCTGTGAAATATATCTATGTGAGATATTAAGAATATTGACTTTCCTTCATACTGCACACAAAATTAACTTAAAACATATCATAAACCCTAGTACAAAAGCTAGAATAATATAAACTTCTAGACAAAAAAAAAGAAAAAAATATTTGTAATATTAGAGTAGGCAAATGTGTTTTAGGAAAAAAAAAGTCAGGCATACTAAATAAAATAAAAATGATAAACTGGACTTGATCAGAATAAAAACCTAAGAAAATAAAAATGAAAATTACAGAATGGGAGAAATATTTGCAATATGCATATCTGAGAAAGGATTTACAGGCAGAATATATAGAAGACTTTTATAACTCAATCAGGAAATGGGAAACAACTCACTAAAAACAGGCAAGCATTTGAACAGGCACTAGACAAAATAAAACTAAAAACCAGTCATTAAGCAATGAAAATATGCTCATCAAAACCAGAAATAAGGTGAATACAAATTAAACCAAAAAAATGTGATTCTACTAGATATCTTCTAGAATGACTAATGCTAAAATGACCAAGTATTTGGTGAGGCTTTGGAGCAACTGAAATTCTCATACATTGCTAAGAGTATAAAACTGAACAACCGGGCTTCCCTGGTGGCGCAGTGGTTGAGAGTCTGCCTGCCAATGCAGGGGACACGGGTTCGAGCCCTGGTCTGGGAAGATCCCACATGCCGCAGAGCAACTAGGCCCGTGAGCCACAACGACTGAGCCTGCGCGTCTGGAGCCTGTGCTCTGCAACAAGAGAGGCTGCGACAGTGAGAGGCCCGTGCACTGCGATGAAGAGTGGCGCCCACTTGCCGCAACTAGAGAAAGCCCTCACACAGAAACGAAGACCCAATGCAGCCAAAAATAAATAAATAAGTTAAAAAAAAAATTCAGCACTTTGCCCACTGAAAGTTTAAAAACAAAACAAAAAAAAAACAAAAAAAAACCTGAGCAACCACTTTGGAAAACATTTTGTCTGTTTCTTAAATAATTTTAATATACTCCTCCTATATGACCCAGGCTTTCCACTCCTAGCTACTTAATCAAAAGAAATGAAAACATATATCCACACAAAGACATGTACATGAATATTCGTAGCAGCAAAATTCACAATAGTCAAAACCTGAAAACAACCTGAATGTCCATCAACATATAAATGGATAAATGAAATGTATTACGTCTTTCAATAGAATACTTCTCAACAACAAAAGGAAACAAATTACCATAAACATAACTCCATGGATGAATCTCAAAATCATGCTGAATGAAGAAAGCCAGGAACAAAATAGAGCACATAAAATGCAAATTAGTCTGTAGAGAAGAGAAGCAGGTCAGCCATTGCTGAATCCATGGGTGGAGGGAGGGATGGTTTGCCAAAAGGCATGAGAAATTGTGTGTTGCAGGGGAAAGGGAGGTAGAAATGTACTAGATTTTGATCATTATGGTGATTGCAGAGATTTATAACATTGTCACAAGTCATTGAACTGTACAGTTGAAATGGATGAAGTTTATTGTACATAAATCATTCCTCAATAAAATCGATGAGAAATCAGTAAAAATTATGACTAAAAATCTTCTTAGTGTGATGAGTAAGCTAAATCGAACTAGTGATGGGACTTCTTATAAATTTCCACAGTCCTAGTATTATTTTAACATGATTCATAAATGCATTTGATTGACCTACAAGGAGGTATAGTAGCACTTAGCAAGAATCAGCAGAATTGCAAATTTTATTTACATTCCAAAGATTGCTTAAATGCTAAATTGATTTAGGAAGCATAAATGTACTGCAGTCCTTTTTAAATATCATTAGGAATAAAAGACGATGAATGTAAATTGAAAAAAGTTCTTGGAAAATGGACTATAAAAAGCAACTTTGTACATTAAATGGAAAGGAATCAATTTGAATTGTCTATTTCTCAGTGTTCCAAAGGTCTCAGAAATTTTGTAAAGAAAATAAGAAAATTTGCTAAAATCTCTCATGTAGACATGAGACATTTATGTTTTTAAAATAAAATGACTGCATTGCTGTCTATTATTTGCTATCCTATTTGATAAAATTTTTATACAACAACTATGTATCCCTTTCCTTTCTTTTTATACTTTTGCCATTGCCAAAGTATCTATTGGAGATTTACTATGTGGACAAAAATAAATTAGTTGTCATAGTGGCAAAAATATAAGAGAAATGTTTCCTACTCTCAGAAATACTACTTATGAAACTGAAGTTAAATTGAGCATGCTTTGAATTTTAAATGGTATTAAAATTTCTAAAATTATTGACAAAATATGTTCATACAATTAAACTGTTGATCATAAAATAGTAAAGAACTAAATAAATCTGCTGGATTCCAAAGCTAACCTTTGAATTTTAAAACCCTATATAAATCATAATATTTTAATAAGAAAAGGGAATTCAGAATGTCTACCCATTCTGAAGTAGCCATGAACAATAAACTTTTCAATAAAAAAAATGGTTGGGAGAAAATAGAAAGCATAGGGCTTAGCACAATATCATTTTTGTTGTATAAATTATTAAAGTTTTGGAATATATGCCATATTCAAAGAGAGCATATACTACAATGAAATCAACTACATTAAATATGCTCTAAAGGGAAACACATCTGGAATATTAAAAGAATACTTTAATAGTGTTCTGGGGTTGGCATAACAAAGTAGTATAAAATGGGTAACTTATACAACAGAAATGTATGGTTTCACAGTTCTGAAGTCTACAATTTAGAAGTCTGCAATCAAAGTGTGGGCAGGGCTGGTTCCTCCTGAGGGCTGTGAGAGAGCATCTGTGTCATGCCTTTGTCAGCTTCTGGTAACTTCAAGAGTTCCTTGGCTTGTAGACGGTGTTCTCTCTGTGTCTTCACATTGTCTTCCATTTACATGTCTGTCTCTGTGTCCAAAATGTCCCCTTTTTATAAGGACACCAGTCATATTAGATTAGGGATGACTCTAATTGATCAGCTGCAAAGATCTTGTTTAAAAATAAGATCACATTCACAGGTACTGGGGGTTAGGACTTCAAGATCTTTTGGGGGGACAGAATACAAACTGTAACAAGTACTTCGAGTATTACTGCAAAATAATTCAAGATCTGTTCAAGGAATAGTGTAATATGAGAGTATTTAGCACCTTTAGTATATTGTTTTCTCTACCCAAGTTAGATTTACACTCTTAGGCTTTAAAGTAACATGTGTGATTACAATCTTTGTAAAATGAGAAATTTAATCAAAAAAAGTTATTAAAAAATGTGAGAAAAGTAGAGAGTAGAATAAAGGAATTACCATATTTATTATAAGGAATTACCTTATAATAAATCTCAATTGGTTGGATATTGACTTGGAAATGAAAAAGAAGAAGAAAAAGAAGTAATTGCTAAGATACAGCAAAGTTTCACTGAATATAAATGTTTAATTACATCTGGCTACTAAATGGTTAATCAGTAAAATATACACCTCTGATTATTCTAACTACCTAGCACATTGCACACTGTTTATTGTGTTAGAATAGGTAAAAGTGGGTTGAGAGATGGGAGCTATTAGTGTATTTATCTAGTATATAATACCTAAATAATATTACTGAAAGAATATAAACTTGCACAATTGACTTAAACCGTATCTGGTATATGAATTTGCAATTGTCTTAGTTTTAAAATTTACAAACGAGATGAGATAGGAGGAATATCCTAAAAGATAGTAGAATCAAATTTAAAATAAACAATAAACAACTCAGTTGATTTAAGTAGTAAACCCAATCAGGATGTATTAATATGATATAGAAAAGGGACAGAAATCTTTGATGTCAAAAACGTGTTAATTTAGTAAAGTATGGAAAACATTTTATATCTTTACTAAAGATGAATAAAATAACAGCAGAAATAATAGAATGATAGTCATCTAAGTAAAATTTCGTTATTCCATTTTAGTCTGTGTTTTCTACAGTTTAACTATGTTGTCCATTTCTTCACATGAAACCATCATAAACGTATTACAAACAAGAATGGTACATAAATATACATTTGAAATAACTTGATGACATGTAATGTGGACTGATTCGAGTGTTTGAACACATATTATTTGGAATATTATTTGGAATATGATGGGACCTTGACTGGCATAACTAAAGAGGTGAGAATCAGAATCAATTAGATTTTAAAGTTAAAAAATCCTGTTCTATGTAAGGAATACCTACCTGGTCCTGGTAAAGTTTTAACAGTTCAGAGATGAAATGGACATTTATGTTGTTCTTTGCTTAAGACCTCTGTTCTCTTTGAAGAACACTTTATCTTATTCCAAACAAGCCACTTGACCAGTAGTAGCCACAGATCTACAGACTATTTAAGAGGAAGCCAAAATAGTTTTTCCTAGTGATGTTTTTTTTTTAAACTTTTATAGCTACTTTATTTATTTATTTATTTATTATTTTTGGCTGTGTTGGGTCTTCGGTTCGTGCGAGGGCTTTCTCTAGTTGCGGCGAGTGGGGGCCACTCTTCATCGCGGTGCGGGGACCGCTCTTCATTGTGGTGCGCGGGCCTTTCACTATCGCGGCCCCTCCCGTTGCAGGGCACAGGCTCCAGACGCGCAGGCTCAGTAGTTGTGGCTCACGGGCCCAGCTGCTCCGTGGCATGTGGGATCTTCCCAGACCAGGGCTCGAACCCGTGGCCCCTGCATTAGCAGGCAGATTCTCAACCACTGCGCCACCAGGGAAGCCCCCCTAGTGATGTTTTAAAGTGTACTTCTCCACTTGGCTATGTTATAAAAGAGACTTGGTGAGCTCTAAGATTCAATGAGTCTATGATTCTAATGATGTTTACAACAATCTCTGAGATTTACAAAATACAGTCCTTCCGTTTCTTTTTTCTTTTTCTTTTTTTTTAATAATCTTTTGATGTTCCTACTACCTTGTTTCTTTTATAAATTTATTTATTTATTTATTTATTTTTGGCTGCATTGGGTCTTCGCTGCTGCGTGTGGGCTTTCTCTAGTTGCAGGGAGCAGGGGCTACTCTTTGTTGCGGCGCATGGGCTCCTCATTGCGGTGGCTTCTCCTGTTGCAGAGCACGGGCTCTAGGCGCACGGGCTTCAGTAGTTGTGGCATGCGGACTTCAGTAGCTGTGGCTCAAAGGCTGTAGAGAGCAGTCTCAGTAGTTGTGGCACATGGGCCCAGCTGCTCCACGGCATGTGGGATCCTCCCAGGCCAGGGCTCGAACCTGTGTCTCCTGCATTGGCAGGCGGATTCTTAACAACTGCACCACCAGGGAAGCCAAAGTCCTTACGTATCTTTTCTCTTTTTTTCTTACTCAAAGCAAGTTTTTTTTTTTTTTTTTTTTACTTCAACTTATGTTTATATCTGTGAGTGATACATTGGCTCACCCATAGTTTTTACAGAATTCTGAGGAAATAAGAATCTTGAATAGATAGTTCACTCCTTGTACTGGCTACGATGATGACATTCTGTTCATAATAATGAGTTATGCTCTGATAGTCTACTCGGGTTTATATCAGAAATAATAGAAAGGCAGAACTGGAAGATGTAACATTTAGAAAGTATCACAAGGCAAGCCTTGGACATCTCAGTGAGAAGCACTACAGGAAGCTGCCATTAACCATCAGACTAGGGAATTGGTTTGATATATCAACACAATTCAAATCCTGATCCCTGGCTACATGGTTTAGCACACATAAAGTGTGAATCAGACACTTGGTGATGACTGTCTAGCAATCAAGGACAGTGGAGACTAATATAAAAATAGAATGTCCTTTATTCATTTAAAACAAACATTGTAACTGTTAATCTGGGTTGACTTTGGTACCCTTTGTCCAATGAATTCTCTCTGGGGTTAGAATATAGAGGGCTACAAATTACAATTAATAAACAAATAAGGATATGGCTCAAATATGGGGAGTGATTAGTATAATTCAGTTTTCTGATGGCAGTGTGCAAACAGACTTATGTGCTCAGCCCCACAATAAACTGAAACTTCCAACGATAGAAAAGAACCCACTTTCACTTTGAAGAGTATTCAGGTTTAGACAAAAAACTTATTGTCCCATATAGCTAGGTAACTTGACCACAATTACGCAGATAGTTAATTGAGTTAATAGGGACACAAGGTTCACACACCAGTTAATTGAGTTAATAGGGTCAGTAAGTTCAGAGGTCTTTCTTACAAATGAGTCCTCAGTAAGGCCAGAGGTACAATTTATGCTTGAAGAAGTCTTGAGTCTGAAAACATGTTATCACTTTATCGTAAAACTTTAATTCATGTGCATTTCATTTATCATTAAGTTCAGCAAGTGGCTCTGCAAATAAAAACACTCTCTTAGTTTCCAGCTTAGCTGCAACCCTTAGTGCATTTTTGGATAATTTTTAAAAAAAACTAACATATGACTTGACATAACTTGGATATTTTATGAGAATTATTATTTCCTTCAAAACACTCTAAAAGTAGAAAATGCACAAAGTACAACTATAAAGATACAAGTTCCTCTATTGATTTCCAGCATTAATTATCAGTGGGAAACATATTGTCTCCAAGTGGGCAAAAAATGGTTCTTGGTGGTGGTGAAAAATCTTAAACTTTTTGTATAAAGCAAAGATAACTGGTACATAAAGATAAACCAGATAGACAGTATGTCTGTGTTATTAAAGTTTCAAGGGTGGTTTATTGGAAAAAAATTCTTCAAAGATAGTAGAGGAGGATGATAATGAAAAAAAGGTGAACAAACACTTATTTACAGAAACAATTTACTGAAACAATCTTTGCTTACCTAAAGAAAAGTCAGATGACTTTTTCAAAGTCAGCTGAAAAGAATTACTGACACTCTTACAAGAAGAAGATCCCTTTAAGATCATCACATCCCAATGCAGAACTCTTGGTTCATTTTTCTTCCTCACACTCTTTGTCCTTCATTTTATCTGATATTTTCCCTCTGCTCAAATCTTCACTTGAAAGCTTCATGGTCAGTAATTCTTCCTTTAATAACACATTTTTCTCAAGAATCACCTGCAGTTCCTTCCCTTGTTAGGAATCCTGTGCTCCAGCATGGTCAGCTATAGTTCAGAAATTCAAATTATGTTCATAATCAACTGGGGAGTTTTTTTGTTTTGTTTTGTTTTGTGTTTATATCTTCCTATTTTTTCAAGAGTAAGATATTTCCCCTGGACACAAAAATGAAAATATCACCATTTGTCACATGACATTAAGTACCTGAAATTCTTAAAAAGTATAACCTCAAAGATTCTCACTTATGTCAGGAGAATGTGAAAAAAGTGACACATCTAAGATTCTGGGCTATTCCTTGCAACAGTGAGGATAAACATTCCAGGAAGGCTGCATGTCCTCTGATAACTCAAATATCTACTTGACGGTATGATACTACACAGTACCTACTTTCACCATCATCACTGATCCAAAATGAATCTACAGTACAATTCAATTGGTGAAAATGTGCAAAGGATATAATCCATTTGCATTTCTGCTAAAATATCTATCCCTCAAAGAAATGTTCACTAACTGTAAGAATAGTAATCCCTCAATTTCTGTCATTATAATGTTTTTTTGTTTGTTTTTCAAAGCTTACCACTACCTGATATATTATAGCTTTATGTGTTCATTTATTTATCATTTGAGTTCATGCTCCAGGCAATATGCTTGTGGAGAACACGTTTTCAGATGTGTTCGCCATAAGTATACTCCAGGCCTGTCACCAAGAAGGTGACAGTAATTATCTGTGGAATGAAAGTAATGTTAAGTGAAAAACAAATGATACTTCTAAAAAATTGTCTCAATAAGACTAAGATGATATTATAATTTCAAATTACATGCTTCCAAAATAACTGTACTGATTTTAGCAAGGGATATTTTATATCATTATCATAAAATAATCAGTATTAATAAATGGCACCTAGATATTATATCCCAGTTCCTATTACAAATTCCCATTTAGTGCTTTAAAATTTCATTTTCTATTATAGAATTACTATATTTTCATCTGGGAAAATAAAGCCATCTGTAATTGAATACAAATTACTCAAGTTACTAACATTTACTAACATTTTCAAAAAGCATGGCATTTTGTGATATCTCCCATTATCAATAATCTGAAAAGTTATAAAACTAAAATATCCATACTTGAGAATGAAATAATGTGACATATTGGAATGCAGAAAAATTTTAATTTGAACATTTAAATTATGACAGAGGTGTTAAAACTAAAAACTAAAATTTGTTTTCTGAACAAATTCTTTGGTTATGATGCCATTATCTTAGGTCACTTCAATAGTTTCCTTCTCAGTAAGAAGTGAATTTGAAATAATAAAGCTCAGAATTGTGATCTTCCACATTCTGGGCCAGGTTTTCATTCTGTATTAGGTTTTCTTTATGTATTGGTATCACTTTCAAGTTGTCAGGAAGTGTACATGAAAGTGTGTTTTTGTTTTGACCTGGATCCATTCAGTCTCCCTGCAACCTGAAACTATCCACAGGGGTGTTAGGAAGAAGCTGTACTGAGAACTTTTATCAATTTCTCTGCAGCCAAGTAGCCCACTGAAATCAGCATGCTAGTCAGTTCTGCCCCTCAGATCCTTTCTAAAAGATATCCTGAGACTCTTAAGGGGCCCCGAATGGTACTTTGGAAAATTCATGTTGTTGTGCTCTGCTCAGGGAATAATAAGAGCCTTGCATGCCACAGATGATATGAGTAAAGATGTATACAAGAAAAATACAACCAGCAAAGAACATGTAAAAAAATAGTAAAGCACACTATAGCCAACAAAAGTAAACTTAAACAATCATCATGCACTTTTGCTATCTGTGGTAGGCTGCATTACTACTCACCGATATCTGCTGCTCCCTCCTGGGAGGAGATTTTCTCCCAATAAAATTTGGCTCAACTACGTGACTTGTTTAGTCTGTTGGCATGGGAGAGGAAGTAATGTGTCACTTCCGGTAAAAGAACCATCATGCTTTCTATTTCCTGTTCCTGTAAAGACTAACAATGGTCCTCCTATTGGCTGCTCCTTCAGCTTGAATTCTGGAGTGAAGATATTGTACAAAAAAAAGAGCCACAGCTGCCCCATGGTGGATACACAGCAGGAGCAAAAACCAAACAGCTCTGAATTAGCCAGAGAAGAAGAGAATACTCAGCCACCAACTGAGATAAATGGTTTCATAAACTAATCTGTAAAATAGCAAGAGGCCTCACATGCACAAAATGCAGGTAATCAGTGCTTCAGGATTTACTTGAGGGTATCCAACCAATGTGAAATTGGAGAATATGAAGAACATATCTTAAAAATCCTATTTAAAAATTTGACCTCAGATTAAAAGGTAGAAAGCTTTACAAAAGGCTACATTTTGTCAGTTATGGCAAAAAATAATTCTCATTTCTCTACCCGTGCCCTCAAAACAAGGGTCCAAGGGAGTATTGTAAAAACAATATGACCCTATTGTTTATTCCAGTTTAAAAATAATATTTAAAGATGATCATACTTTCTACATTTCACATGGCCCATTTTTACTACTTTCAAATTGTGTCAGTAACATTTTTATTTCTAGATTAAGGAATAGATTTTGTAACCATCAACCATCCTAAGTATGACCCATGAAGCTGTTACATATATAGGCACTTAAACTTCAAACGAAAATTGATGCTCTAGATTATATGAAATTAAGTATTTCTGAGAAACT
Source organism: Balaenoptera musculus (assembly GCF_009873245.2). NCBI lineage: Eukaryota > Metazoa > Chordata > Mammalia > Artiodactyla > Balaenopteridae > Balaenoptera > Balaenoptera musculus. Next base: position 124,889,005 of record NC_045788.1, on the reverse strand, counting down.
TGAGAGTAAATGCCTATTTGTTCTATTTAGGAAAATATTATCTATCCCTTTGTAATTTATATAGCATTACAAACACTGCTCAATTAAAACACAAACAAAATCATATGAAGAAACATTTTGATAGAACAATTGATAAAATATCATTATTCTCATCATATATTTGGGTGATTTTTTTTTTATAGCAACTTCTGATCAATAGCCATGTTCAGTGGATTATAGTAAAAATAACTATTGTGCTTTGAGGATTTACATCAGGCACTGCGCCAAGAACTTTGCATACAATGTTACAGTGAATTCTTGCAAGAATTTGAGAAGTAAGTTCTGCTATTATCTTCAATTTACCAATGTAAATTGATAATTACAGGGATTAAACATCTTGGCCAAAGTACAAAAATCATTAAATGGTAAAGATGGTGTTTGAAACCCGATCTACCTGAATTCAGTCTCTGCTTTTCTCCAGTGTATAAGGCTGTCTGTTAGAAGCTCTTAAATTTTGGAATCTTCACTATCCTTTCCCTCTCCCAGTTTTCCAGCTCAGACAAGCATCATGTCTTTTCTTTTCAGTTACTACGAGCACCTTCTTTTTGATTCGCTGTCTCCACAACATAAATCTAATCAAGTTATTCACTACTCTACTGCTTAAAATATGTCCAAACAAGACTATTTATTACCTGGCTCCTGCTTCCCTGTGTAGCCTAAGCCCACAAAACTCCCTAGTTTATAACTAGCACTCTAATTTTACTTTTCGTCCTTTAGTTCACTGAGGATGCCAAGTTACCTCTTGGCTTGATACCAGTGCCTGCATCTTCTCTGACGCCTTTCCCAGAAAACGCTATGTCTTCAGTCCTAACTCAAATTTCACACCTTACTCAAAAATTGGTCTCACCTGAAAAAACCTGCCTAGATGCCTGTACCACAATTGTATACAGATAGTCCACTAGCCTCCTTGATTTGAAAGGCAAGCATATTGATGAAGAGGAGAAATTTATACATTACTGAGGAACGACTGCCAATGATAATCTGGATGATTTCTCCATTGGTCCGCCTGCATACTATCTTTTCTCAGGTCAGGAACTGAAACACTAACACTACAGCGGTTTCTCTGGAATGATTAGGCCTGTCTTGTAGCAATGTTTTTTTCAGTGGAACTCAAATTCACAGGTCCATGGCTGGAGTTTATTATCCAGTGGACTGGATAATAAATCAGAGATTAAACCTAAATACTGATTAAAATAAAAAAGCAAGGTCCTAACTGCTCCATTGTTATGGAAAGTTCATCCTTGCTCCTTCTCTCCCAATCTACCTGTGTTCTAATTTGACATCGTGACACACCACACTTGTTTACAGGGCAGTAGATGTGAGTGTCCTTATCTTTTAATGCACTACCCCACCCCAGACCCACTATTACTCCTTGATGTAGCTCCACAGTTCTGTCCAAACTCAGAAGGTGGGATAGATGGCAGGTTATTATCTATCTCAATATTGTCTGTTTATTTTTTCTACCAATTTTTTCATTACCATTGGGAAGGCTTGCATGACCAGAGTCCAACCTGATCTAATGTCCCTCATATAAACAAGTAATAATTATTTCAAGGCCTTCTCACTAAATTGGCACCAGGAGCCCATGTCTGATGCTTGGTTCCTTAATGTTAGAGATAGATAAAATTCAGGAATTAACCAGTGTTTTTTTTGGAGGTGTTACAAGAAAATGAAGAGCAGTCAACCAGTTCTTTTTCACAACTTTTTAGAAATCTCTTACAACATGTAATCATGAGGAACTAGATGGTACTGAATGGTATTTGACTATGGACACCAATATACTGCAACCATATCCTGACTGTCACATGTTTTCCCTATGATGCCTCAGACACAGATGGGTAGGCAAAGGGACAAAAAATAATCTAGCCTGACTGCTAGTGCTACAATTCCACTGCTCCCTGTAAAGATGCTGAAACACCCTTTTAAGGTTTAAAGGGCACAAGAGACAACTCTGTCTTCATTGTCAATTACAGTCTTTATATTGACCAACCCCTACTGAAGGGTAGGAGGTTATGGTGAATTAGTATTGGAAAGCAGTCATTGACTGAACATTTGAAGTATATTTCCTAAAATAATTAGTTCCAGTTTTAGTTAATAAATTAACCTACTAATATCTAATAAAATTAATCTACACATGGATAAGAGACACTTGACTGTATCAGGTTTAGGAATCTGTATTCCTAAATAAAGATTATGAACCAATATTCTAATGAGCAAACTATTTTTCTAGGAAACATATTAAAAATCAGCCAAAAATTATACATAGTAATTTAAGTAATGTTAAGTGAAATGTTCTTTTTTGGTACAAATATTTATAGTTTAAATATGTTTTAGAATACGATATTTGGGTTATTTTAAAACCAGTTTAATGGTAAGAAATATCTAACACAAATGACAGTCTTCTTTGCCCTTGGCATAATACAAAATTGTGAATTATAGAAAAAAAGAAAGTATCGCAGTAATGTTAGAAACAAAATTGTGCCTACTATACTTTATAGATTTATTCAACAATATGTATTCTTCAAAAACAGTGTTTTCTATAAATCTATCAGACCATGATTAATTACAGATATTAAACAAATGAAAATTTAAAACAAAACAATCTTAAAAGGGGCCATTTAGTTAGAATTAAAATGATACCAGATGGAAATCTAAATCTATAAAAAGGAATGATGAAAATCCAAAGTAAATATATAGGCAAATATAAAATCAGTATTTCCTTTGGACTTTCCATATCCAGGGACCAGTAGATGAAAACAAAAGAATCACTATCTCAACACCATAATTGACCATGATAGGCAATAAGAGGTAGGGCTACTATTACATTGCAGGTAGGCTGCAATGTGTTTTGGACTCAGAAGTTTGCCTTCCCATTGCTCTTTTAATTCTCTCTCACAATTGTGAGTTTGAATGGATCAGTGCAGTGACCTTGATTAAGAAATATGTGGTTACCAAGGCTCAGACATCTACGGAATGAGGATTTTGACGAAACCACAAGTCAGCAGCCATGAAAAGCAGATGTGATCTTGGTAGTGAGGAGGGCTGTAGTTCTTCCCACTAATCTGCATCTTCTAAGTTTTATCTCAGGAAGACAAGTCCACAGGAATCCTAGACACCAATCACATGTGGAAAAGAAACTGCCTGTTGTACAAGTTCTGGACTGTGAGAGCAATGAATTTGTGCAGCTCAGATAGCTATTCACAAAGGAAGATGCCATTCAGATGTAAGAAGTACAATTAACTGACATTCTCCAGCTCTGACTAACTCCAATATCAGTATCTGACTAACTTCACACTTAGATCACACTCATCCCAGGAATATCCAGCTAATGGTTGACCTGAGGGTACCAGAGTTGGGTCATTTCTTCTCAGTGAAGAACTCTGACAGGCAGTCTCTGCTCTGGAGCTCCCTGAAGAATTAGTCAAGAACTTGTGTATCTGAATTGTGGCCTAAGCCTCTTCTTGCTCATCCTGCTTCCATACCTGTTTCTATTTGCAAGTATTAGGCCTGCATTGCAGTTTGGAAATTTTCTTTGCCCCACTCTGTTTTGTCTGCAATATATTTCACAGGTATCAGCCCCAAATAGACCTCTTCAACTCCCTACCCCATCTCAGCATCTGCATCCCAGACAACTAATGAATGCATATATTTATCCAAAAAGTCAATAAAGCAGTGTCTGCAAATGTAAAAATTTAAAAATTTTGTTGAACAACTACTGCACTAATTTGATCAATGTAGACGATAATTATACCTGATTTAAACCTCAGAGATTTTTTTTTCGCTTTGTGGATGCATAAGAATTATTTTACTCCAATTATTTGGGTCATTTATTTAGTTTACCATTAAACGTTATATATGAAGAGACCTAAAGAATTTTAAAATATCAACCTTTTGATTAATTCCTTTCTATTACTGACTTTAACCTTTAAGCTTAAAATATTACCGCAGTGCATGTAAATAAGCACCTAAATAATTACCCCACAGGAGGAGTAGTAATAGTGCAACAGTTACTGGACTTTTTAAAAAAATATTATTTTTACCGTAATATCATTCTCCTTGGATTCTGAACAATGAATTCTTGAATATTTTTATAGTTCTCTTCTTCTCTTACTCATCTCTAAGTCTATGTCTCTATTTCTCATTCAGATCCTGATTTTTTAGAGCACAGGTTTGTAAAGTGACTTTCCATTATATCCTTTTATATAATAGAAAAAAATTGTTGCTTCCTGGTATTTTCCTATGTCTTTAAGTTATTTTATCATCCATGTGTTTCACAATTATAAAATCTTGTCAATGGCGCTCACATTAAAGTTTAAATTTACTCCTTAAATATATTTTTTTACACTAATGACTTTAAGCTTCCATTTACTTTTAAACAAAAACATCTGTATGTTTTCATTAGGAAAGATTAGGGTAATATAAATGAATGAAATATGTGTTTGGGGTTCAAGTTTGTGTCACTGATTATGGTAGGCAGAATTTTAAAGATCTCTATTTCCAGATTATTCAATCAAACACTCATCTAACTACTACATATGAGCAACAAGTGCAATTTTTCTAGCTGCAGGGAATCTGGAAGATACTTTATTCATCCCAAGGTGCTCAGTGAATAATCCCATGGAAAGGCATATAAGAAAATTTTTGACTTATAGTCATTCTGACTTCCTTTTGGCTGTTGAAAGTAAACACAAGACTGACCAAGATACAGGCATTATGGATTTCTTTGGTGTTGAGTTTAACTGTGAACATGAGTATCTCTGTGATAAGCACAACCAGCATCAATAATGGCTGAGGCCTCAGCAATACAGTCTCAGCAATATCAATCATATTATGCTTGAAACAAAATCCTTGTAAGAATATGACTGAGAAAGAGGAAGAGATCAAGGATCGGAGGTGATGATGATAAAGGATATACAAACAAAAATGCAAGAAATCCACAGAACACTAAGCAGCATTTAAAAAAAGGTAAATGCATTACTGTTATTTCTGCAGAAAGCAACGGCAAAAAAGATATATTTTAAAAGTCAGAAAAAGAAAAATAGATAAAATTCTAAAGGTGCAAAAAAATCAAAGCAAGAAGATAATGGTATGAATCTTCCACGTACTGAAAAAATGTACTGCCAGTAATCATCTCCTTTTGTTATGCTAAAATAAATATATTTGAAAGGCAAAAGAGAGAGGAAAGGGAAGGTGGGGAAGAGAGAGAGAGAGAGAAAGGGAGAAAGAAAGAGAGAGATAAAAAGACAAAGAGAGACAGAAAGAGAATTTGTAAGTGCCCTGAAGGAAATACTGAAATGTGTTTTTAGGCAGGAGAAAAATGGAAGGTAAATATGCTATATTTAACTAAATATTGACTCTATAAAACAATAGCAATGCCATGTGGAATTTTCAAACTCAGAGAAGTAATAGAATATTCTTGTGGAGGAGAAAATTAAGGGTCAGTGCATTGCTGGTGAAAGAGTAAAAGGTTTCAATCAATATAAGACTCTGAGATACTTTAATATGTTGCAATCTCTAATGAAATCATTAATATACCACAAGGGAAAAAAATGGCACATATTAAGGTGACAGATTTAAACCTACATGTGTCAATGATTGTATTAATTGGAAAAGACTATATGCACCAATAAAAAAAACTCTCAGAATGGGAAAAAAAAAAAAAAACAACTAATCTAATTGCAAGAGCAGCATCAAAACATAAGCTTAGAGAAAATTTGCAAGTAAAACAATGAAAATGATATTCCATGCAAACATTAAACTATAGCTATATTAATATCAAACAAATTTTAAGCCAAAAATGGAATACTAGAAATAAATGAAATATTTCATGTTGATAGTAAGATCAACTCCCAAGATGATATAATAAGTACGTAAGAACTTAATACAATCTGATATATAACTCAATAATTTACATGAAAAAATTTCCATAGAATAACATGGAAAATAGACAAATCGAAAGTAACAGCTAACAATTTCTCAGTAACTAATAAAACAACCAGAAAACTTAGCAACTTTCAAAATGTCTATGTATGTTCTTTGTCTGTAAATTAAGTGAGAAATGACTAATAAAATAATAATTAGAATATCTCCACAAGTTTGGAAATTAATAAAGTACTAAAATAACCCACAAATCATAAGCCCACCGTGGAATTAGAAAACATATTTAAATGAATTATGCCAAAAAATACAAGTGACAACTTGTGGGTTGACCTAAAGCAGTGTAAAGATGAAAGTGGTCTTAATTATCAATAATTATTAAAAAGAATAAATGTGAAAATTAATGAAAACATCTATCCCAAAGAGTTAGGATAAAACATCAAAATAAGCCCACAGAATGTAGAAGGAAATAATAATGATGAGATCAGAGAGCAAAGAAACATTAAAAAATGGTACAGTTCGGACTTCCCTGGTGGCACAGTGCTTAAGAATCCACCTGCCAATGCAGGGAACACGGGTGTGATCCCTGGTCCGGTAAGATCCCACATGGCGCAGAGCAACTAAGCCTGTGCGTCACAGCTACTGAGCCTGCACCCTAGAACCCGCAAGCCACAACTACTGAGCCCACGTGCCACAACTACTGAAGCATGCGTGCCTAGAACCCGAGATCCGCAACAAGAGAAGACACGCAAGGAGAAACCAGTGCCCCGCTATGAAGAGTAGCCCCTGCTCGTCACAACTAGAGAAAGCCAGCGTGCAGCAATGAAGACCCCATGATGAAGACCCAATGCAGCCAAAAATAAATAAATAAATAAATTTATTTAAAAGATAAAAAATGTAAAAAATGGTACAATAAAGAGAATGAACAATAGTTAGTTTTGCAAAAAATTTAAAATTCATAATAATTGGGTGTGGTAAAATTTAACCCCGTATTTTTACCTCCTATTTTCCTCCTACCTAAAGAATACACCTTAGCTTTTAGTTTTTCCTTCCATGCAATTAGAATAGTGACAAGATTCTCACCTGAATTTTCCAAGTTTAATTATCACAGTTTTACCCTTTTGTGCTTGAACCTTTACATTTTAATAATGCAATGGTGACATATCTTGGGTCAGCTGCTAATGGCTCCAGCCAGATGACAGAATGAAAAGTATTAACTGATTGGTGGGGAGTGAGGGGGAGAAAGAGGATTAGATGGGGATGCTAGTTAATTAGTGTGAATTCTGGAAGCAAAGTCAATGGACAATGCTTAAGCCTGACCTTGCTACATGTAAGGTTAGACTTAGTTGTTCCCCTTGGTTGTACCTTATACTTCCTGAGTATCTATCTGTATTTCATAATTCTTGCTCTTCCTCTCAGAAAAAGGATTGAACTAGATCTTTCATGGAGATCTTTCTAGGCCTGAAGCTCCATGAAATAGGCTAAACCCACTTAAAAATATGTATAGAACATGTGTGTGTTTGAATATCCTCCAATTACTAGTTACATTACTATGGTCAATTATACTTGGCAGTTGCCCTTAATTGAAGATGAAATCACATTAGGTTTTTAATTTAAAAGCCATAGGTAAAACTATTCTAAAAATCTTATTTGAATTGCAGGCTGGTGATGTTTTTCTCTATGTGCTGGGATTTTATGGTACGTTAAACTGCTCATTCATGTAATTAGAACAATAACAGGATGAGATGTTGTGCCAGGTGATAGATAATAGCACCTCCCATTTATCTCTACTAAGATTTAGATTATGATCACGAAATTGCCTTCGACAACACTCAGGGTAAAATGTTTCTGAATAATGAATGAGCGAGGAAATATTTTTCTCCTCTTAAACACTCCCCATAAGATGTGGGTTACACAAGCCATGACATTCCCGAAGACAGGAATTGCTAGTTTCTGTAGACCCTTCCTTCCTTATTTTGCTCAACACTCCATCCTTATACAAGTCAGCACATCCTGCTTCTTAAATAGTTCTGACATCTGACACTTTCTTTCCACCCCTGCTGGTCCACCATGGGTCAGTTTCTGTTCTCATTCAGTTTCTTCACATTCACTTTCCTCACTGCTGATACACTGGTCTTCCCCACGTCATACTCTGGTTTAAAGCACTTCTAGTGATCTCCTAACTTTAGGCCAACTCCATATGATTGGCATCACCTCCAAGCTTTGATTCCTTCTTTTTCTCAACCATGTTTCTCACGAGCATTTTGTTTCAACCATGCTACTCATATTGCTGAGGTTTCAGCCACTGTTTACCCTGATTCTGCATATCATAGAGAATACATGGAAAGACATAGATACACTAATATATTTAATCTTATACCTGATTAGATTGTAAGATCCAGGAGAAACTCACATTCATACTTAAACTCAACATTGAAAGAATCCATGTTGCCTGCTTCTGCTTGGCCCTGTCAAGTCAAGTTTGCATGAAACTAACATTGTTTTCCCTTCAGTGTTTTCACATTGACTGTTGTGCAGAGAATGGAGAATGGAGCTGTAGTACAATAAAGACACAAGGAAATCATGTAATTCTTATTTTTGCAAGCTATTAATCTGTCTTAATAGAAGCCATAAACACATAGCATAGGGACAAATCAGTTGATGAGGGGGGCTATCAGCTTAGCAGGCATATGAAGCGTATGTATTTTTAGTTACGTATTTTAACACAAGTCTAAAAATTGTATCTTGTGTCAATATTTTAATTATTGTGTTTTGGTCAGGTTATATCCATTTCCAAATATATTAATGACAGCCATCAGTATACTTAAAATTAGTTATATTTTACATTAGATCTCTAATAATGTTATTACGCTAACACTGTAATCACCACATCCCTTTTATAATAATATAGCTATAGTAGGAAATACCATTTATAACTATTTGTACAGTCTCATGTGATACCCTGATCATTTTATGCATGGAACAATGATATATTTGTCACAGTGAAAATGACTGCACATATATGTAATTTTGCATGGTCACTCACACTGTGATAATATATATAACATTGTCCTGTGCATGAAATGCTTAGGGTATCACATTTAAAGGTATATTATTTTAATAAAATGGTCTAAAATAAATGGTCTCTTCATAAGCAATAACTTGATTATAAATATATTCCAGTAGAAAAAGCTCTCAAATTGGAAAATCTTAAAGACTCAGATTAAGTTCACATTAAAAAAAGCAGAAAAAAAAATAAACATTTTTATAATTTCAATGGTCCCTTTTGTGAAATAGATTTTATTATAAATAAAATCAATGAAACCTGTTGTTTCAGTAACTATTTCATTGAAGTTAAATCAGGTACATCCAGACATATCAGACTAAAAACTATAATCTGATGTTAGCAGAGAACTATTTTCCCACTTATTTGCAAATTGTTTGAAAGGTATTTTTTATATGTCTCCCATAAATTTTTATGAGGTGTTGTAAACTACTATTTGATATTATTTATATTTTTCCTCAGTCTGAAAATAACCAATTAAAAAATATATGTTTTGTTTGTTTTAGTTCCACTTTGAAATAATAGAAGATGTAACCTCAAAGCTCAAAAGTGACCAGAACAATAGTAGATAAATCTCACAACTTTATTTCTCAAAGTTTTGAAATCCATGATCCTCAAGGTCAGAGTGAAATCCATGATCCTCAAGGTCAGAGTGTGTGCTAGACAAAAATTTCTTCTCAGGTTATGTCCGCCCTCAAACCCCCAAATTGGGGAAGACATAGCTGGGGACTAGTAGGGGACTGTTCCTTCATCTAAAACCTAGATTTAGTTCCTATACCTATAACTTCCTCTAGGCATGTTTCTTTGCGGTCTTTGCTCTCATAGGTGCCCTTTTTCTTGGAGAACAATTTTCCATCTTTAAGGAGTTATTTACTCTTTCCCCAAATATGTTCACTTCTCCTAAGGCCTTAGCTTTTGCAGGATTTTCAGGCTTTCTGATACTTCCTGTTGACTAGGTTTGGAGTTCTAGTTCTGCACATTATTGAGATGCACAAAGCATGCATCTCTGAAGGTGAGGTTCTTCTCTTGGTACCCAGGAGTATGGCATTTGCTGACATTAAATATTCTAATTGATTATTTCCAGTGTTGTTGTCCCCTGGGGTTATTCTAACACTGAATGCATCACTCCAATTTAGAAAAAGGCATCATTATCTGATCAATAATTAGCTTTGAAGAGATATTTGAAAAGTGAAACACATTCCTAACATATACCAACTTTATTTGATCTCACGTTAAGAGAGTTCAACGATTTTTAAAAATTTTAATTAAAGTATAATTTACTAAAATAGAGTCTCTCTGATCTTAGTGGAAGAAAGAGTGTATTGTTTCACTCCTGATTTTTTTTTGTTTTTGTTTAAATGGTCATCTTTATCCAAATGGCAATATATCGTGATAGGATCTTTAAGGACTATAAGGTCTAGGTAACATGATAGCTCTTTTTTATTGCCAAATCTTGATGTTAAGTATGGAACATAATGCATAGTTTCCTGTCAATATCATTCTTTTCAATTCCAGTTCACAATTAACATGGATTTGCTATAATAACTGTATCAGTAAGCTTCATGGGTGTTACTTCAATATTAGATATAGAGAAAAATCTATAATTTCTTTGTCACAGCAAATTAATAATATTTCTTTTATGGAAACTCTGATCAGTAGTCACTGTTTTCAACTGAGTGAAAGACTCTTTGGAATATATATTTTTTTCCAGAACAAATCAAGTGGATGACCAAGGGTTTATCCTCAAAATTGATCCTTGAATTAAGATGTGTAATTTGACAACTCTAAAGCTTGATTATAAATTATTTAAGTGGTTGATGCCCCAACTAAACGCCATACCTTCTGCTGTCTTCTGCTTAGGCTCCTCACACAGTCATATTCTTGCCCATCCTTTGAAGGTATTTGAGTTTGCAAATAAATATCAATTTAAAAGCATATATCCTGTAAAGTGTCTATTAGTCTCTTTGTGGCCTGTCCTCTGCTTACCTCTCCATTTTTAATCATTCCGTGTTCCCTTCATTCTCAGTACTTCTAACACACTGAATTTTCTTCAGTTCTTCTAATGTTCTTTATAGTCTCTAGACATATGATCTTTGCACACAGCATTCCTTCTTTTTGAATAGTACTTTCCCACACATTACGTTTAACTCCTACTCTTTTTCTTTTTATTTTATTGGAATTACATTTCTTTCTTTTTTTTTTTTATTAATTTATTTTTGGCTGCGTTGGGTCTTCATTGCTGTGCGTGGGCTTTCTTCTTAGTTGCGGTGAGCAGGGGCTACTCTTCATTGCCATGCACGGGACTCTCATTGTGGTGGCCTCTCTCGTCTTGGAGCACCAGCTCTAGGTGCGCGGGCTCTAGAGTGCAGGCTCAGTAGTTGTGGCGCACGGGCCTAGCTGCTCTGCAGCATGTGGAATCTTCCTGAACCAGGGCTCGAACCCATGTCCCCTGCATTAGCAGGCGGATTCCTAACCACTGCACCACCAGGGAAGCCCCTTAACTCCTACTCTTAAGTTTTCAGATCATCACTACATTCTCAGGAAGATTTCCATGGTGACTTTGCCATGATCTATTAATTACTCATTCAAAATATCCAGAGCTTACATTTGTTAAGCTCTATTTACCAGAGAATGTAGTGAACATTTTACATGAATTTTCCATGTATCATATTCATCATCCTTACAATGTCTAAAATTATTTATAATCACAAGAACTAGCATTTCTTAAGAGCTTACTATATGATAGGAGCTATGTAAAGTGTCCTCTGAATATTCTTTTAAAATAGAAAGTGAAAAATTTAATGTTTAAATAATTTCCCTAAGTTTATGCAGTAATGAATTACAGAAAGTGACAGAATTCTTAAACCATATGCTATAGTGCCATCTTTCTCTTATTATTTTTATTCATACTTTTCCTTTATTACTATTGTAATTATCATAGTTATAACGTAACGTTTATCTCTGTAACTTCTGCAACTATTTTCTCGTGATCTATTCATATAAGATTCATTAGAGGTAGAACAGATTCTGGTTTGGCTTATAATTGAACCTCGGGCAGCTAGTGGAGTGCCTGGCATGCAGATGTGGATGAATAATTTGTAAAAGTAGGAAGAAGTGGAGGAAGGAAGTAAAGAAAGAATGGAAAGAGTAAAGGATAAAGGTAGGGAAGAAGAAGTTTGTTTTAGATTCAGGATGGTGGAAGATATGAGAAATAATGCATTCCGAATGTCTCAAGGCTTACTTAGCTCCCATATACCTAACTTTTTTTATAATTTAGTTGTATGGCCACTCTTAATTATAAAGGAGTGTGGGAAATATAATCTAGCTGAGAAGCCATATGCTCAAATGTAACCATCTCTGCTGAAGAAGAGGAGAATGAATTTTGGTAATCACTTAGGAGTCTTGAATGCAAACCCTTTGTTTGGATTTTTGCAATCTCTACTCTCAGTATGTAAAATTCAAGTATCTTTTACAGAAGGAGTTCGGTCTCCAACTCTTCATGACACTTTCTCCAATTTTACTTTATATTATATGTTATACGTTAGCATTCAGTTATATGTTAAATGAACTTCCCTAATGGCAAGACCACAGATATAGTTCATCAGAGCCAGTGTAACTTCACCTGTATTCTGTATTCCACTTGCTCTGTTCTAGACATACTATTGTCCATGCCATTCATCAAATAGTCCAAACATGACTCCACCATAAGTTTTTTGGTTTTCGTCATCTCCCTACTTGAACCCCTTCCCTCTGTCATCCTCAGTGTTTACTCCCTCACCTTTAGATTTTTTAATTTTAGTTCCATCTTCTCATTAAGGTGACCTTTTCTGGGCAATCTTCCTAAAGTCATCAAATCCTCATAATTCCCAAATCCTTCTCTCATTATTTTTTCTTCTTAGCTTCTATCATTAATATACCATTTGATTTATTTGTTTTCTTAATTCTGTCTTTTTCCACTATAATGTCATGAGGGCAGAAAGTTTTTCTCTCTTGCCCATTGCTTTATCCTCATGTTGGCACATAGTACATGTTCAATAACTACATGCTGAAAAAGTCATTGTCTGTAATATACAAGATGAGGCAATGGACAAGAGAGAGAGAAAAAAAATCAGGTACCCAAGACCTCAACTGCTTTAAAGATTAGGGGTTTAAAGATTAGAGCCAAGATCTCACTGTAAATGTAGCCCATCTGAATACACATAAGAACTTCAGGGAAACAAGACTTTGAATTGTTAGAGCTCTATTAGATACAGGCACTCACATGCCCAGTCTCTTGTGAATGCTGGGTATTGAGGTGAGCAAAAGCGCCAAGAAATATAGGGTAGAACTGTGGTAGCAGGTGAGGGGGCAGAGTAAATAATCCCTTGAGCCCTGTGCACTCCAGATGCTGAGACACGGGATGAAAACAAATTCTGGGGCAAAGGATCAAAGGACAGAGAGAGAGAGAAAGAGGAAAGTCTCTCTGGCTGCTTTAGCTACTCCTAACTTAGCCTTTGTCACTTAAATTCCAGCTTTGGTTTCTCAATCCTCTAGCCAGGAGATAATAAGATCTCCTGGCAACTGTAACTGAACCCTTGAAACAGCAAATTTAACTGCTAGGGTTTTGAATGTATGTAAGGAATTGATGGATTATGTTATTTGCTTGTAATTTCCCATCTCATAAGTGCCAGAGGAGACCATCCAAATATCTCAATAAGGGAAAACTGTAATTAGACAAGTACTTTAGTGGGACAAACTCCCCTGACATTTACAACCAGCAGATGAGTTAGGATTTAATACAAATGCCTCTAATCTCTGAGGTCTGTAAACCAAGGAAACATTGCTGTCATTTTGCCCCCTTACCATGAAAAAGAGAAGCAGCATGCAAAGAGCGGCAGCTGGAGATACCTCCTTTTGGAGTTTTGCACTTCAATTTGACAAAGCTACTGGACACATCCCTTTTCAAAAAGTAGCTGTTGGTTTGGTACTGAGTTCTTGTTGAAATCCAATCCCAACCCAGACAGACTTTGTATTTCTCCAGCCTGAGATAGCCATTTTAGACTCCATAACTGACAAAATTAAAGAAGCTCAAGAATGTCTCCCTTGTCAATAGGTTATGATATAGTGAAGAGTGCAGCTGGCTTGGCCCCAGAAGCATCTCAGTTTTACATTAGAATGTGGCAGCCTCTACTCATCTTTATTAATCCTAGATGTGATGCTGTTCTTTTGATTTTAAAATTATATGCTAAATGATTGAGAACATGAAATGATTACCTAGCAAGGTTGAATAAACTATGTTATAAAAATTTATATTGCAACTGCCCTCAAAGTCAGCAATATATATATATATTTTAGTTTCCTCTTTCTCCACTTACAATAAACCTTGGAATGAAAAGTAAGGATGGCTGGCTTAACATTGCCTAAATTACTCTAAAGTAAGTCAATGATTTGAATTGTTATTTGAAAGAGATGGGGAAAAAAGGGAAATTGTATCACATGACAGGATGATTGACAGGAATATTGATTGAAGCTTTTAAAGGCCTGTTATTGGACTAAATGATATGGAAAGAACTTTACTGGTTGGCATACATTCATACACTCATCCACTCGTCCACTCAATGAACATCTGTAATGTGCAACATAATAATATGTAAGCCGTGATAAACATGGGGATGGATATGTTATAGCCCTTATTTCAAGGAACTTATAGTCAAATGTAAAACACAGAATTAAAAGAAGTATTGTGTAGTTGAATATAAACAAATGTGGTAAGCTTTATTCAGCATATGTATAATATTCAATCTTAATCAAATTAATAATATCAAATACATCAAGGAAAATTTTGTTTAATTATGTCTAAAAGATATGAGTAACAATATAAACAGTTAGGTTCAATCTGTTCAATGAGAGATGTATTCAGAGTATCGGTTTCCCAATTTTTTTCCGTGGTTGTGACAGAATATATGCATGAATTATCTATTTTTTTTCTCTTCATCGCTGCTAGGATTTGCTAAGGAGGAAAATTTCTGGATCCACTTTTGATTACTGTGAACGTTGTAGCTAACTACAGATGTAAATAAGGAGTTGATCAGTTTGCAAGGAGTGGTAGGAAGAATAATGGTTCCCCAAGATGTCAAGTCCTAATCCTCGGACTCCATGAATATATTAGGTTATAAGGCAAAAGGAAATTAAGGTTGCAGATGGAATGAAGGTTATCAATCAGCTGACCTTAAATAGAAAAGGCATCCTGCATTATCTAGGTGGGTGCAATGTAATCACAAAAGTCCTTAAAAGTGGAAGCAGGCAGCGGAAGAGGAGACTCAGGCGGAGATACTGCAACAGGAAGTGGGGTCCGGCTGCTCACTGCTCAAAAGCCAATAGAGAGGCCAGGTTGGTGGAAAGGAAAGTTTGCTTTATTTTGGACGCTAGCAACTGGGGTGGGGAGATAGACTTGTGTCCAAAGGCTGACTCCCTCCCCGGTCACCGACAATCAGGGGGCAAGAGCTTCTATAGACAGAGGGAGGGGGCTAAATGCAGAAAGAGCACAGTCAGCTCTGACAGTCGTCTTGAAACTGGTCATCAGTGGTCTGACCAGCGTCACCTTAATTGTTTTAAGTACAGTTAATCCTCAGTTCCAGGGTCGGTTTGTTCCCATTTCCTTGAGGCCAATTCTTGGAATTGTGGCAGCTTATGTCATGGCTACAGTCTAGTATTCATGTAGTTAACTTCTTCCATGGGCGGGGTTTCAGTATCTACAAGACAGCTCACAGGATATGGCTCAGAATATTATCTGTAGCCCTTAAGGAAGAGTAAAAGGTCCTTAACTTTGTTTAATGACTAAATTATTATTATTTGGTCTCCTTTGACTGTTTTCCTTTGTTTCTGAATTTTCTCACTTCTCTAATTAAACTTATTCTTTGGCTAAAGTTTTTCCACAGACAAAAGGCAGGCAGAGGGTATGGGGGGACAAGGACCACAGGGCCCTGCTCCTTCTCAATATGACTACAGAAGAATAATCAGAGGTACGCAACATTGCTAGCTTTGCAGATGGAATAAGGGAGCCATAAAAGAATGTGGGTTTTCCAACAGCTGGAAAACACAGGGAAATGGATTCTCTTTTAGAGCTTCCAGGAAAGAATGATTTTAGCACAGTGAGATCCTTATAGAACTGTAAGGTAATACATTTGTATCATTGTAAGTCACTAAATATTTGATAATTTGTTATAGCAACCATAGAAAACTCATTCACAGGGAAAGCGTTCTATAAGGTTTCTAAAAACCATAATTTGAAGCCTGGTGGCAGGTAAGTATAGAACAATTCATAAAGCTCTTGAAAATGTTATTTTTGTTTATTAAATCACTATAGGAGAAAATAGAACTCTTTGAAAGAAGTTTCTGTAATAAAATATCTCTAATAAAAATCAGAGATACTCAACATTGTTTGCTTTGCAGATGGAATAAGGGAGCTCAATGACACGTTGGTTTAATTCAAAGCTGAATATATTGGCCAGGCAATGGCAATGAAATGAACTTTGCATAATAAGCTATAAGCACAAGTTTTAAAGTTGGATTTAAGTGACCTGTCAAATAGGGTTTGCAATTTGCAATGTCTCCTGTTATTTTATATATATATACACACACACACACACACACACATATATACAGATGCAGTTATATTCTGTATATATATATATACAGAATATAACTGTATCTTGATCAGCACCTCAGAAATAGAAAAATAGATTTTGAGGTCAAAACCTTGGGATACATCCCGAGTTTGTTTTTTTTTGAAACATTTTGAAACTGTGTTGCCAGCAGGGTCATTGTAGCTTGTTGAAAGGGAAGAGATACAAGTGTTAATTGAGATTTAAGAGACCACTCCAGTAATATTAATTTTTGCAGTAATGAAATCCAATTTTTTGCTATCATAAGGTCTCAACATAACTATTAAAAACAATCTTTCTTTCTTTTGTTATAAGGCAAGTGTCTTTCTTTGTAAGTGTGAATCTCACTAGCTTCTAAACTTTTCCCCTCAAATTTGTTTTATAATGTGTTTTGGACAATTTAATGTTTTCAGGAGCACAGCTACTATTATAGCAAATGAGACTCTGCTATTAAATGTAATACATATAATTATTTGTTGTAATATTACCTTCCTGACTATTATGGCAAAGGAAAGCAATCAAGCTTCAAACTTTCAATGAACCTGGGGAAAAAAATTCTCTTTTGTAAACCAGGTTGTAAATGTTGCTTGTCATGGCATTTGAAACTGATGACCTGAAATTTCATTGCTGTTAGGACTGCAAGTAGTAGTTATTATGACAAAACTTTAGCTGAGAAATAAATGAATATCTATCTCCTGTCACCTCCTTGCATAGCCACAAACTGCAACAATATTTATCAGAGCCCTGGAGTTATGTCTTGGATAAAAATATAGCATCTTCAATCCTTACATTTTATGAGGTGACCATTTACAAGGTGAGTTTTAAAAGAGTCATGGATAGCCTTTGAATGTCAATAAATGCTATTTCAATATTTTTCCAAGTTAATCTGAAAAGTAAGGAGACCACATGTGCTGTTTTTGTCACCTGGTCCTTGAACTGATCCTTTCACTGACCTTGTTTCAAACTAGTCAAGTTAGTGAGGAATGAGGGAGCAGCAGGGAAAGAGAGAGAGAAGGCTAATAAATTTGTTAGGGGTTGGGACAAGGGAAATTATGTTCCAGAAGAGACAAATTCTGCTATTGTATGCATTTTATTTAATTTGAGTTGTGCTTCTAGTTGGTCAGGATGAATGTATTTGGCTATAGAATAAAAGTGGAAAGAACAAAGTTGAAATGACAAATGAAAGAAAAAGTAAGAAAATAAATTTATTAATAGCTCTGTATTTCCTCTAAGCAAAAATCATATTGTGATTTAAAGTTCCCCTCCTTACACTGAAAGAGTCATATTTTTGTATCTTAAATCCATATACTTCAGAAGATTTCAAAGGCCCTGCAAGTTTAATGAAGTTTAAATTTATCTCTCAAGTAAAATTTATATTTTTGTCTTGTTAAAGCATTTGTGATTCAACTAGTTTCACATTTATAGTATTGATATGTCATTAGGGAAATAACATTTGCCACCATTTGTGTAGAAAAAAATTATATAATAGAATACATGGTTAAATTTGCCACTGGGAAACTGGTGATGAATAAAATTTAACGTTTTTGAAAATAGAAGATGAGAAATATGTAATTCTTCATTTTAAAAAATATTTTAAAGTTATTCTGACCATTTTGCCCTGGTCACATAAGGTATGCTGACAACAGGAATAAGTCAAACTTCATTTTGCTAGGGACCATAAATAACTTCAATTCTGAAATTTAATAACCAAAATTAATTGTGTTGTTATCAATATACCATTCTTAGACCATTATTCCATTAGAGGGCCACATAACAAGTGTTTATTTTAGAATAAAGAGCGCATAAAGTTTGACTTAATTAATACAGTTCTTTGAAACAATGAATCTAGGAGGAACCATCTTTAGTTTTTATAGTGGAAACAAGATTTGAGAGAATATCTTTTGGTGAAAGTGCTTATCTACTATAAGTTCTCTATAATTATTAATATTTCAGTCACTGGGATAGATAACACAGCAGGCTAGATCGCTAATCCCCAAAACTTCAAGAGGAAAAAAATCTCACCTGTGAGGTTTTGGGAGAGATCAGTGACTTCTTGCTCCACAAAGGCATAATGATCGATTTATGTGCATGCTCTGTAACAGTACATTTCTAAAGATATATAAGTTGCTTTTGTGTTGCAGAAGGTAAGAAATAATGTTGAAGGCACAGAGTTAAAATAGTTCAGTTTTAATAAATACATTTTCAGCACTGTTGAAGTAGTAAGAAAAGTAAAGTTAAATATTTTGCCCTGTGGGGAATACAAAAAAGAAATAAAGCATCATTCTCTTCTATCACATCTGAGATACCTACCATCTTCTGCCTTAAAATCTATCAACTTCAACCACACTATTAGTGATAAACACAAGCTGGAACTTTAATTTTAATGTTATTTATACTAAAATGTCTATTCTATCACTTCTTAAACATCAGCCCTTGACCTTTTACCAAATTAAATAGGTATAGAAAAAAAGTTAGAAAATGTTAGCACCCAAGATTTGACACAGAGCACATTGAAGAGTAGTGGGAATTTGGCTTTGGAATAGAGATGGTTATGTCATCAAGGTAGGTACAACCTTCTTACAGCCAGTGGTCCTGAGAAAGGACCACTTTTGTTACAGTACATCAATTTTGGTCTGAAGAGCACACCTTGATACAGAAACTTCAGCTTTTCTTACCACTGGATCTACTGACCAACTTCAGTCAGGGCCTCAATCTCTGCCTCTTTCTTTGTTATTATGAATGATCTATCTCCATTTCTTAAAATTCTCTAATCTCTCAGTTTTGAGTATCATCTCCTATTTTCCTTGTTGAGGACCAAAGCCCTAGTTAATTATTTTATCTCTTTCTTCTTGGTTTTTCCAACCAGCTGAAAATAAGTTATAGTTTGTCAAATAGAAAAAGAAATTAAAAAATTAAAACTTCTTTATCCTTGCTGGCAATATTCTATATCTTCCCTCCTTTTCACAGCATATTATGTAAAGGAATGTCTACAATCACTGCTTCAATTTCCTTGTTCTCATATTCTTCCTTTAAGCCACAGTCTATTGGGACTTCATCCTCACTATACCAGGAAGATTGCTGTTCAAGGCCACCTGTGTCCTCCACATTACAGTGCATACTTTGCTTTGTTCAAATTCCTCTCCTGAACAGTAGCCTTAGACAGCATTGACCAAACTCTCTGTCTTGGTTTGCTCTCTTCTCTTGCATATCAGGTCATCTCAGTCTCTTAGTTTTTCCTCCGTGTCACTGTCCAAATATCCCAAGTCTTCTTCACTGGATGCTTCTTCTCTTTGCAGTTCTTATGTGTGAAGTGCTGAGGGTTCATGCCTCAATCCTATGTAATCATCTGCTGACATTATGTTTATCTACCTTCTGCTTGTCGGTGACACCCATGTATACCTTTGACCCTTCTTCCCTGAACCTCAGACTTTTATACCTTACAGAGCATCTCCGCATGAGTGTTTGATAAACATCATAAACTATATATTCTCATAATAAGATGATGCTCTTTACCAATAATCCCTATTTATTCTTTATTCTTCTGTCTTTTACTCTTCTAATTCATACAAATATATAAAATATATATGAATGTGACATATTTATAATACATATACAAAGAGACTTATTATGATATTTCTGATGGTTCTGATGATTTAGACTTATTCTGCTAGATTTAGAAATAAGTAGCTCAAATATTATTTTAATATTGAACCTAAAATTAAAGAACCTTCATTGCTGTATGCATTTCTAGCAGACATGGCAAAGGTCCAGGAATAAAATGAAATAAACATCATATAATTTATATGAATTATCTTCTTAAAATGCAAGGAATACCTTCACTTTTTCTACAAAATGATATGTGCTTCAAGTGCCATGTACCTGCATAGTGAGAAATTCCACCTCGATCATGATTTCTTTGATGCAGAAGAAATCATGATTTCTTTGACCCTTTCCTAGATGCAGCTTGGTAGTAACCTTGTAAGTGGAAGGGTTTCTTGATTCTTGGTGCCTGATTGCCTTATTGGCTTTGTTTCTTCTATCTCACAATAGGTTAGCCTCTACAATTTGACACATAACTTTGAGAAATCTAGGTGTTGCACCTTACAAGGGTCCTCACTTTGGAGTTCAGGCTCGGAACTAAAAACTAGGTGATGGGAAATCTCAGTTCACTGGGCTTTTGTGGCTTTTCAACTGCAGCATAAAAAGCCATTTAAAAATTTGGCTTAAGTAGATATTTCAGCATGTAAATACCAGTGCTTGGCTTTAAAAAAAATATCTGGCAGCAGGAAAAGTTGAACCAAAATTACTACTATTAAGTGTTACAAATACAATTTATACAGATTCTTATTTCAAAGACTCTAGAAAATACCAGATGAGCTGAAGATACTCTGCAGTTTTTATGAGACTTGATCAACTTGGCAAGAATGATAATTTATCTTAGTTTAATTTATGTCTTATTCTTCATTTGTAAAGCTGATTTTTCATTGGAAAATTACTTGGATTTAATGACCTCCGTAGAAGTTTCCTAGAATGTAGGGGTAACAAATTTTAACATAATAGTTGTGCAGAAGCATAATTATTCCATGAAGTTATATGAAGAAACCAAACCAACACTCTAATTTAACTTAATTCAAAGCCCCACTACCACATTTTTTTCACTTTTAGTCCTTATAATTTTAATGTTTCATCCATTCACATATGTATGTGTATACTAATTTTCACATCATTAGCTTATACATAAAGGTTGATCTTTTTCAAATATTCATTGGTAATACATTTTTACCTTAATGGCATTTCTAAAGAATGAGAATCACTGGGTCTATCATAATTAGATCTACTTTTCACTTACTGTTTTCTCTTACTGCTTAAAATTATAAGTCAGAATAATGACAGGAATAATAGGATTTCATGGAAGTATTAGTTAGAGAAAAGAAACACAAAGAAAAACATACTCTAAAATGAACAATCTGAAATAAAAAATCACAGTATTTATTTAGATAATAGACAAAATAGCAAATAGTATACTATAATAAATCATGTATTTATCATAAGCTCATATTTTATTTTTATTATTGTCTATTATTAAAGTAACAGAGGGTTGTCTTTTATGCTACTTGATCATGTGGGTCATCTGTTATTTCATCCTCACTCACTGCAGAAACCACATGATAGGATTTCTGGATCCTTGCCAGTCAGGAGGATTGAAAGAAAAAGAGCATGGTTCTTAGAGTCTCAGCCCAGAAGTGACTTGAATTATTTATGTTCACATTGATGTGCCAAAGTAGGTCATAAAGCCATTCCGGAGAGTGGAGAAGAAAAATTCTACTATATGCCAGGAAGGAGAGAGAGAGAATCAAGTATTTTGAACTGTCTGTATTAGTTTCCTGTGGCTACTCTAACAAATGATCACAAACAGTTCTAGAAGTTCTATTATTACAGTTCTAGAAGTCAGACATTTTGAAATATTGACAGCATGCTGCCTTCCTTCTGAAGTCTCTAAGAAAGAATCCACTTCTTTGCCTTTTCTACCTTCTAGGGGCTACTGCGCCCCTTGGTTGATGACTTCATCCTCCATATTCAAAGCCAGCAGTGTAGCATCTTCCAATCTCTCTCTCTGTCCCCTGATTTTGTCATCACATCACCTTCTGTCTGAGTTTAAATCTGCTGTTTCCCTCCTTCAAGGACCCTTGTGATTACATTGGGCTCACCTTAGATAATCCAGGATAATCTCTCCATCTCAAAATCTTTAGTCACATTTTTACAGTTCTTTTTGCCATGACAGGCAACAAATGCGTAGGTTCTGGGGATTATAATGTGAATACCTTTGGGGGGGGCTGCTAATCACTCTATCATACTGTTCTAGTGTGACAGTAGGGAATTGTGGTATAAATGGACAGTGTGGCCCAATGAAAGTTTAAAGATCAACTTAGTTTGAATTAACGAGTATATTTTATTGCCAGTTTTATAAGAAGCTGCCTTTTAAACTCTGCACCATCTTATTAAATGTTATAAGAAAGGAAAGCAAACCTTGTTTTGAGGCGGTAAAAATTGAAGTACAAAATGGAGAAATTAAAGGAAGAAACAACTAAATTTACTCTTTTATAATGGTAAAATCTACAGATATATTTTTATTCCTTGATCATGATTACAAAAAAAACAAAGGTAAAGGTTTTGGAAGTCTTTTATCCAAACCTTACAAAATTAATATAACAGGCATACCTTCCAAATCATCCTGTGTGAAATATAAGTATCACAATTCTCATTTGGGATACCAAATCCAACTTGGATACTTATTAGAATAGAATTAATATAGGAAAGAAAATAAAGGAATAATAGAGTACCAAAAAGATACTACAGAAAATAAAAATTGTTTTAAAAAAACACTCTACTCTTTAGAAGAAAGAGAATTGGTCAATACTTGTTGATGCCATTAAATTCACATCTAATAGGCAACTCATATTTTCAGTTACTTAGTGCAAGAATCCTTCTTTTTACATCAATGTTCCTCTTTTCTCCTGCTTTATCACAGTACCCCTTTTTGCTAAAAGGATTTTATAATCCTTTTTTTTAAATTTGGATTTTTTTTTAAATTTAAAATGTATTTATTTATTTATTTATTTATTTATTTATTTATTTATTTATTTGTTTATGTGGTCATGGGGCTTGCAGGATCTTAGTTCCCAGACCAGGGATCAAACCCGTGTCCTATGCAGTGGAAGTGCAGAGTCCTTAGCCACTGGACTGCTGGGGCATTCCCAGGATTTACCTTTTTAAAAAAAAATTCTGCATGCAGGAAAAACAAGGAGTCTCATACTCAGCATGGTATGATATCACAGTTGCTTAACAATAGAAATTAGAGACTTGTACACACAGTTGTGGCACAAAGCACCCCTCAAACAGTCATCTGTAGGAAAAAGAAAATGGAGGATTTTGCAATATTCAGGTGAGGCAGAGGGACTTATAACACAGAGAATACACATAATCTTGTGTTTCTTGAGGAAAGTGTTGTAATATGTAATGGTTTTCTCTTCCTTTAAGATTAATAATTTTTACTACTAGCTAAGAAGCCTTTTGTATTTGGCTACTCTGAACTTCCTCAACTTTAAACTTGCATGAGGCCATATTCTCCTCTCCAACCACACTGGCTTCTTTCAGTTCCCCGAATGCATTGTGTTAGCAGTGCTGTTTTGTCCTGCTCTAGCTTCAATGTACAAACCTTCACAACTTCTCCAATACATACCCACTCACATACCTACCGAAATTAAATGTTGCCTTCTCATTCTTCAGTTCCCAGTTCAGTCTTCCTTAGATCAGGCAGACATCCTGGCCACCAAACTAGGTCAAAGCCTCAGGAACCCTCCTCCATACACTTAGTGCTTTTGTAATGTGGCTGATACTTGGTAGGTATTTAGTAAATATTTTACTGAATGAATAAATTATTGAAAGTTACATCCAACAATTTGTCTTTTGAAGACTACAAATAGAAAAACACAAAATGTGGTTTTAAACCAAGAATGAGTATATCCAGTGAGTTCCAACCCATGTTATTGTAAAAGTTAACATTTTTATGCTCCATCCATTGTCAGAGACTGACAGAGAACTGGAGGTAGGTAAAGCTAAAATTGCAAAGCTTCTGCCCTTATTCCTGAGCTATTTAACAAAGAGATATGAATTCTATCTCTTTTCTTTAGCAAAGTCTTTGGATTGTTCATTCAACAAATACTTATTGAAAAACTACTCAGTACCAGACTCTGGTTCAGACACTGTTGTTACAGTGTTGGATAAGACTTGGGAAGCTTAACTGTGATACAGATATAAACCATCCATAGAGAGTATTTTCATCTCAGTTCTGAATTAAGAATTAACTTTTATGCCAAAAAGACAAAAGGTTTGCTTTTACTCTGTGCTTTCTTTCCACTCTCACACTTATGCTACAACTATCAACAAAATCCTTTGTTTTCATAAGTTGTTATGTAGGAATAAAATCAAACTTCACACAATAGTAGTTTTTTCTATTTACTAATTACTGCTATTGAAATTCTAGAGTTCAAAAAGCACAACCTAAGAAACTTACACATCATACATTGTATCATCTAATTCAGTTTTTATTTCTATGTATATTATTCCTAGTGCAAACACAATAGAATTATACCTCATTTTAAAAATAATTATTAATAACAAAGCACCATGGCCATATCTGTATGATAGGCATAACTAACACCTAAATTCTGTTGTCCAGGAACTTATAATCTAGTACAAGAGATAACACAGACACACAGTTAACAAGGACAATTATATGTATATTTTTATACATGTATATGGTACAGTGTTATAAAGGAGAGGTTACAACTGTGATGATAGTGATTGAAAAAATATTTTAAACCCTCTAAAGGAGAGGTGGTTTAGATTAATGTTGAAATTTTGATATTCAGTGAAAATATGTATTATTTGTTGAGAAGAAAAGTTAGAATAAGAAATTAGAAAAATCATCTTTTGATATTTCCATCTGTAAAATTATTGCAAGTGATATGCTTATAAGTTATTCCCATACTGATCATTCAGTGAAGTAGCTACTAAATTACACTAAATTTACACTCTCCAAGAGTTTTTTGTTTTTGTTTTACATGCAGTGAAGGAATTTTCATCATTAAAAAGTTCAAGGTGTTTTTCAGTCTTGTACATAACATACTTAGGAGGCTAAACTAATGCCAAATTTCATTCTCCTTATTAAGCAGATTTTTAGGGATGCATGTTTGTCACATAGTAAATATATATATATATATAAAGAAACTCAAAAATTCTGGCATTTTATTCTTACTACAAGTGACTTTTTAACAGGCAAACACTGCCTTGAAGGGATCCTATATTTTGTGAAATAACTCACCATACTAATTGGACAGAAACAAATCTATTCTCTTTGTATTTTTTTGTACACCGTAGAAGAAGATCCTTTATACTCTGCAGGTTTAATGGCATTTTAAAATACCAACCTTAACAAATGTAGTTAGCTAGGCATATTTGTCACATTCAGAAAATGAAATAAGTG
Organism: Balaenoptera musculus; assembly: GCF_009873245.2. Classification (NCBI taxonomy): domain Eukaryota; kingdom Metazoa; phylum Chordata; class Mammalia; order Artiodactyla; family Balaenopteridae; genus Balaenoptera; species Balaenoptera musculus. The sequence continues at coordinate 124,863,336 of NC_045788.1, read as the reverse complement.
TTAAAAGAAGACTTCCCTCTGAAGCCTGGGAGCATTCTAACTTTAGTGCTGGGACAAAGGAGTACAGAGTATGACACCAGCATGTGCCTCTCTGACTTCATGTTTGGATGAATAATCTTAAAAAGAAACTGAGCATTAGAACCATATCTCCTATGACCCAACCTCACTTCCCAGTCATGGGTGGATAGCATTTGTGAGATTGAGGTGGTAACCCAGCAAAAAACTGAAGAAACAATAATAGAAGTCCTGAAAGCTATAATCAGAAATCTCCTCCTTCACTTTAAAGTTGCTTGCCTTTAAAGAACTAAATATTGTGTTGTTTTGATTTCTGATTTAAGTACAGTACATAATCATTGTACAGAGCTTGAATAATATTGATAATATAAGGAAAACAACATTCATCCATAAATCTATTATATGGTAAGTAACAATATATTCTCTAAATTTATTTCCTTCAGTTAAATCTAGAGGTACTAAGTATGGGCAAATCTCTTCTATTCTAGTTTAAACTTATGTGCAAATGACATTCAACTCTCGTGTTCACTTTTTCTTTTGGTGGGAAACGGAAGAATTGAGGTGGGTGACAGGGTGTTAAATTGGGAATTTCTATTAAATAGCTGAGGCAGCATAGATTAAAAACTGTGATTATTTGTCAGATGGAGTAGGTGAAAGAGACGACTTGAGGGATAGAGACAGCCTGAGAAAGAATCGATACTGCCTTTGTAAATAACTCCAAATTTCTCCATAACCTGTAAAAGAGTCGCCAAATCCAAGGACCACGTATAGACCCAAGGCAGCTGTGTTCCAGTACTTTAAAATGGGGCCTGCCTAAGAAGACCTGCTAGATAAAACTAGATCAAAACAGTGGGAGTTTACAACGGGTGAAGATGTCTGCAAATCAGAAGTTGAAAGGAGGGTAGGAAGAGCCCACTGAGGGCAAGGGACTGCCTGTGGATAGGAGTCATATATGGAAGCGCCCAGCTGGAAGGAGGTGATGAAGCCATGAAGGTACCCACGGGAGAATAATTGCGTAGTGTTAAAGCAGCGGCCAAAGAGGAACTTGCCATAAATCCAGAGAGTTCTAATAGCAAAGCTATGGGAGAGGAAAGAGGTCAGGAGGAAAGAATGAAGAAGGACTAGAGCAGGGGTCCCTGACCCCCTGGCCGCGGACCGGTCCACGGCCTGTTAGGAATGGGGCGGGACAGCAGGAGGTGAGAGGCACACAAGAAAAACTTCATCTGCCTCTCCCTATCGCTCCCCATCACTCGCATTACCGCCTCAACCATTCCCCCCCACCAACAGTCCGTGGAAAACTGTCTTCCACGAAACCGGTCCCTGGTGCCAACAATTTTGGGGACCGCTGGGCTAGAGAGTCCTCTACTGCCAGGCCCTTGCTGGTCGAGTGTGGAGTGAGCGATGTCTTACTTTTTAATGAGGATTGAAGTTCTGATAAACATAACTGGATGAGCATTCTAATTTCTGAACTCAGCTTCTGTTCCAAATTTTAAAGCAACTGAGAGATTGTCCTACCTATCAGTGATCAGAGATATCTAGAGTCTGCTGGAATTTTCATGCAATTGCAGGAAAAATATAATACTCCATTGAATACTATCGCGAATTTGGGAGATGAAACTTAAACTATGATTTAATTATTTGCATTATTTGTACCATGCTTACACAACATATTATTTACTATTTCTATAATAATTTGGCACTACAGCTTTGTATAACTTACTTAAATTGTTTTAATTTACAAAGAAGAGAGAAAATATTTTTATTTGTAATTACAATTATTAGAAGGTAACAATATCCCTGAAATACTTAATGACATTTTAAATCATTGTTTAATTTCTTCCTTGCTCTAACTTTTCAAATTCATATAAGAACAATACCAATTGGACTCAGTTTTAAGCATGATTATGAATTGGGAGATATATATATATATATATATATATATATATATATATATATATATATGTTCTGTATATAGAGTTGAAAAATGGCATTGTGGTAAAATAGAAAATCAATTGATACAATATGGGAATATTAACATAAAAAAGAATATGCTTTTATATTAAATGTACTTATAACAGGGCTTTGGTTAATGACTAGTAGTGGAACTGCTTTATTAAAAATGTTTATGAAATAATAGGAGATATAGAGATAACATAGACCTTTTACATCTGAAATAAAGGAGGCAGAGCAAAACCTCCCAATGTTGAGCCACCTGCTGGAACTCTACAATGTCCCCCCATTCAAGCTTCTTGCATGATTCCCTATATTCTGTAGAATTTTTAAACATAGGGTATTATAAAATATTACAGTCTTATGCATGGCTTTTTGGAAAGAGTGAGGGACAAGAGAAATATATAGAGGTGAGTAGAATTTATAATATTTTTAAAGATTTTCAATGTGCTAGACGCTTGTGTTTTAGTTTTCTATTGCTTCATAACAACTTACCACAAAATTAGCAGCTTAAAACAACACGTTTATTCTGTCAAAATTTGCACGGGTCAGAGTTTGTGAGGGCTTAGCTGGATCCTGTGCTCAGGGTCTCACAAAGCTGCAATTAAGGTGTCAGCTGGGTCTGTGTTCTCATCTGAGGTTTGGGGTACTCTTCCCAACTTATGCGGTTGTTGGAAAATGTATTTCCTTGCAGTGGTAGAACTCGTGGCCGTGTGCTTCTTCAAAGTCAGCAAAAAAGCAGATGAGTAAGAGAGAGAAGAATGGGAAAAAGTGGAGAGAGAGTTTCTGCTACTTTAGTCTCTCATATTTAGATACTATTTTAAAGAGCTCACCTGATTAGGTCAGACACCCCAAGTGTAATCTACTTTTTGATTGAGGACCTTAATTACCTCTGCAAAGTCCTTTTATCATGCAATAAAGTGTAGTCATAGAAGTGATAAACCACTAACTCAGGGGTTCTGCTCACACTTAAGGGGGAAGGATTATATATGGTGTGTACATCAGGGAGCAGAAATTTGGGAGCCATCTTAGAATTCTGTCTCCCAGAATCTGCTTTCTGTTTTCCAGCAGAGATTAATGTTTTTACTTACGATGATTGACAAGAAGCTAGTAATCTGTATCTTCTAGGTTTTGCTTCTGAAAGTGAACTTTATGTAACATCAGGGTGTACAATTCCTAATAAGGTGCTTGGACAACAATAAAATTGATGCCTCTTATTTAAGTATCAATTTTGGAAGAAAACTGGGGAGCTGCTAGCTATAATTAAGACAAAAAGTAGAATATGATAGCTTAAAACAATTTTCACATGAGTTGTAAGATATGAGGAGATTCTAAATCCTTTACATTCTACAAGAGCTTAAATGATGCGCCTCTCCAAGTATCCCATGGCTGAACATTTATTGGTCTTTGCCTTTATATCTATCTTGATAGAGAAGGGTTGGACACATTATATTATGTGGGTAGAATAATCATCAGAGAGATATGAGACTATGGTATCTGAAAATCATCAAATGACAAAGTTTAATTGGGAAGCACTTTTATTAGGGAAAATAACCATAAAATTATCTATAATCTTCAGGAAAACTAAAAAATAAAATCATTTGGGTAAACTTTTTCTAAAAACATTTAACAAGCAAAAAAAAATGAAAAGACAATTATGCTACAATAAGTAAATTTAAATCTTAAGAAAATAAAACAGCAAATAATAGCCATCTTTTTATAATAAAAATTTATTTATTCAAAATTAAGAAATAAGAATTCTAATTCTAATGCTCACTTCACTCTTAAGTCTCATGAGCCTTCCCCCTAGAGATGGCTTCTCAGATATCGTCAGGAGGCAAAGCAATAATGTTTGATCCTGAGTCTTAAGCATTGTTATGTTCAATAATTCTGTTGATGGTATTCATATATATTCCTTCAAATATGAGTATTTACACAAGAAATACAATATGAAATAGCTTTATTCCCAATGCTTATGTTTACAGGCAAGAATAGTCATGAAAAAAAAATACTTTAAAAAAATTCTGAAATCTGCCTGCTGATTCCTGTCTCTGCAATCCATATGTGCTAAGTTGCTAGCTTTCTTAAGCTATACTATGACATCTGTGGTGCTCAGAGCTACAGTCAGTGCTTTATTTTAATAGATTTTGTTTGTTTCTTTGTTTTAATGCAGCTCCACAATATGTCAAAAAATCCTATCAGGCAACTTCTGAATGAAAAGTTCACAGATAAATCCATGAGTTGAAATATATTGTTGACTAAACACTATTGGAGAGCTGAACATAACCATGTATCAAAATTAACAACCCAAAGGAATAATCTAAACTTTTTAACATAAAAGATGATTCACTATTAGGCTCTGATGCTGTGCTAATTGGGAATTTAAGAAAATAAAGTTGAGAAAAGTAAAGTCATTTTTACTCCCAGTACACTAATATGACTATAACCTCAGATACATACTAATATCTAATATATTCCTTATGTAATCTCAAAATTTTATAAATGAACATATTTTATAAACTTTGCAAATAAAATAGATATTAATATGAAATTAAAATATATATATTCTTACTTTTAAATCACATTTTTATATTTCATTCTAAATGAAATTTTTAATCATGTTACATATTTCAAATATCAGAAATTAGATACAATGATATATTAATATAAAACAAATTCTGAAATACTTGAAATATTGTCATATAATAGCTTCAATTTGTCGTTTTATTAAAGAAAATTGGAGAAAGCATCCACAAATATACTTCATTACAGTTTATAATGGATATTGTCAATCATCTCAAGGCTGAGTGACTCTGTCACTTTTCATTTGGAAAAATAAAACAATTTTCTTGATATCCAAATGATTGTCGCCATCCATTCAAAATACCCAGAAACAAATTCACTAAGAAACACACACTCACACATACTGTAAGCATGTCTTCGTAGTGCGTGTTTCATAAGATTCTAATTCAAAAACTCAAATTTTTGACTGTTTGCATTGATCTGCAAATAGGAAATATTTTTATATGTTCAATTAAAGTTTTATGGATTGTTGAAAACGTCTGGATTTTTTTTTTGGATCTTAATTAATGAAAATAAATTAAGGAACTCTATTAAGAACTGAGTAGACTTCTACTGAACTTTTTTTCTTAATTAATTAATTAATTAGTTTATTTTTGGGTGTGTTGGGTCTTCATTTCTGTGCGAGGGCTTTCTCTAGTTGCGGCAAGCTGGGCCACTCTTCATCGCGCTGTGCGGGCCTCTCACTATCATGGCCTCTCTTGTTGCAGAGCACAGGCTCCAGACGCGCAGGCTCAGTAGTTGTGGCTCACGGGCCTAGTTGCTCCGCGGCATGTGAGATCTTCCCAGACCAGGACTCGAACCTGTGTCCCCTGCATTAGCAGGCAGATTCTCAACCACTGCACCACCAGGGAAGCCCTACTGAACTTCTTATATGAAATTATACTTCTTGATCTAGGCTATGTTATTAATGTGGTTGATGTTTTATGTATTTAGGAAAAAATAATTTGTATCAAATATATTACTGTCATATTCATTGTTAAATAGTAGCCTTAAATAATAATGGTGGCATTTTGCAAAAATTTCTATTAGAAATATTCCCTTGATGTGAAACGTATATTTTTAAAATTTTAATTAAAGATATTTTAGATAATTTATACATTGGTATATGCTGAATACTTATAGAGTCAGTTCCCCCCAATAAATGTTTGTAAATAGGCCATAGTAAGAAGTGAGAAAAGTACGAAGGAAATCATTATATTTAAATTTATGAAGTAACTAGAAATTGGTAAAATTAGATGACAGTCTCTGCTTATTAGAGTGTATGGTGTGAATATATAATTTTATAATTTGTGTTCTATTTGCTTGCTCTTATAAAATCTCTTCTTTCCTTTCTAGCGTTTTACTTTTTTGCATTATATGAATATTTAAAAATATATTCTCTAATGTTACACTGTTTGAAACTTTAGATCTCTGTAAAGGATTTACATCATAGAAATGTTTTTCCAATACTCACATAAATAAATGAAATTTCAATCTCTGAAAAAAAATAATTCAATACAGTTTTTAACAGTTTTAGACTTATGGATTATTTGCATTGGTAGTACAGAGAGTTCTCATATACCCTGCAGTTTCCTTTCTTGTTCATATCTAACATGAGTATAGTATTGTTACAATTAACAAACTAATGTTGACTAAAGTACATACTTTTTTTAAAGATTTCCTTAGTTTTTACCTACCTTGCTTTTCTGTTTCAGCATCTCATCCAGGGTACCACATTGCATTTATTTGTCATGTCTCTTTGGGTTCCTCTTGTCTGTGGTAGTTTCTCATACTTTGGTTGTTTCTGATGATCATGATGGTTTTGAAGAGTACTGGTCAGATAATTAATAAAATGCCCCACTATTAGCATTTGTCTGTGTTTTTTTCTCATGATTAGAGTGGGGTTACAGATATTTGGGGAAAAAAATACTACAGAGGTGAAGTGTCATTTTACTCACATCCTAAAAAGGAAGTGTGGTATCCACACTACTTATCATTGTTGATGATGACTTAGATTATCAAAGTTAGGGTTTGTCAGGTTTACTCATTGTAAAGTTATTCCATTTTCAACCTTCCATACTCTACTCTTTGGAAGAAAGTCAGTAAGCCCATGATTAAGGAGTGAACTCTTTGAGGACAAAGTAACTATATAAATTACTTGGACATTTTCTCCATGGGAGATTTTCTCTCTGTTCCTAGGTATTGATTTATTCAATCATTAATTGACATCAGTATGAACTCTTGTATATGTATTTTACTCTTTAGATTGTAATACAATGTTGCTTTACTTTCTTGCCCACATTTTTCCAGATTTGGCTATCAGAAGCTCTTTCAGTTGGCATCTGTGTCCCTTTAGCATACCCAAATGGTGTGACTGGCTTTTTTAAAACAGCATTTCCTTACTTTCTGGCACTAAAAGATGCCCCAGGCTCATCTTGTATATTTCCTTTAATTGCTGCAAGGATCCCTGGTTCCTTTCTTTGGAGGAATGGTATTAGAAACCAAGAACTGAGTACTAGGTATATATGTAGCTACCAGGTATCTTGCTTCTAAACTCTCTTAACTGAGAAGGAAATATATGCATGTATACTAACCAATGGATATACAAACCTCTATAAAAATTGATATATGTAGCCATCTGTATCTATATTAAGTTAAACATCAGTTTATGCAGATGTATCTAATTCTAACTCGTTGTTCTATGGATCATTCTAGCCTCCTCCCCTTGTTTGTAAATTCCCCTTCCAACAGTGAGAAACCAGGCTCCTACCATCTGCCATCCATTTACTTAATTGTTTCCATTCCAGTATACATGTGTAGCAGAATCAGAATTTTTAACCAATACTCTCATGGAAAACAACTTTAACAACTAGTTGCCCTTTAGTTTTACAAATTTCACTCATTTCTGAAGTTGCTTAGGTTAGGACATTTTCTTCTACCTCCTTCAGTGAGGTTGTCTCATGCATTTGCAATACAGTAAGATTATACAATTTCACACCCAATCCTGTGATTTCCCCAACTTTGTAAAAATTTTTTTTCCGGTGTATTGAGATATGTTTGGCATGTAACATTGTGTAAATTTAAGGTGTATATAAGTGTATTAAATCACCCTATTGTTAAAAAACATTTTAAATTGCATGCATTAAAATTCTCTCTTTTCTTATGTTGTAAATTTCCATGTTTTGACAAATGCATAGTGTCACATCCATAATTATAGTAACATACAAATAGAATCACATAAAATATTCTGTATGTTTCATATATTCAACTCTCCCTTCCTCCCCCCAAACCCTTAGCAGCCACCCATTATTTGGTGTTTCTGTAGTTTTGCCTTTTTCCGGATCATGATATAATTCCTTCTCAGATAGGCTTTTTATTTTTACTCCATAACATGCATTTAAGAAGCAACCATATCATTTTATGCTTGATAGTTAATTTTTTAATCTCTAAATAATATTCCATTGCATGGATGCATCACACTTTGATTATACATTCACCTATTGAAAGAAATTTTGGTTTCATCTAGTAGGTTTTGACAATTATAAATAAAGTTGTATAAAATTTCAAGTGCAGATTTTGTGTAGACATAGCTTTCCAATCAGTTGGCAAATAAATAGCAGCACAATACTGGGTCATATGGCAAGACCATTTTTAGCTTTGTAAGAAACTGCCACACTCTCTTCCAAAGTTGCAGTACCATTTTGTATTCCACCAGCAATGAAGGAGAGTTCTTTTTCTTCTTCATCCTCACTGAAAATTGATGATATCAGTTTTTTGGTTTTCCTTTTTTTTTTTTTTTTTTTTAATTTTAGCCTTGCTAAAAGGTGTGTAGTGGTATCACATTGTTGTTTTGATATTGGGAATATCCTCACATTCTTGTTTGCCTATTGTGTTTTCTCTGTTGAGGTGTTTGTTAAGATCTTTTGCTCATTTTTGTTTGTTTATCATTTATTTTCCTTACAGACTTTATTTTGGAGCAGTTTTAGGTTCACAGAAAAAAATGAGTGAAAAGTAGAGAAAGTTCCCATATATACCATGTCCCCACACACTCATAGACTCCCCCCTTTTGACTGTGTTCAATTGTGTTGTTTGTTTCTTTATTGTTGGATTTTAAGAGTTCTTTGTGTACTTCGGATATAAATCCTTTTGCCATTTCTTTTTGCAAATACTTTGAGTCATGGCACATCATCTCATTCTCATCAGTGTGTCTTTCATAGAATAGAAGTTTTAACTTTAAGCAAGTCCAACTTATCGGATTTTTCTTTCTTGGATCATTCTTTTGGTGCTGTATCTAAAAATTCATTGCCAAATGCAAGGCCAGCTAGATTATCTATGATGATTTCTTATAGAAGTTTTTTAGTTTTTGTTTTACATTTAGATCTCTGATCTATTTTGAGTTAATTTATCTGAAATGTGTAAGGTGTATGTGTAGATTATTTTTTAAACATGTGGACATTCAGTGTTTCAGTACCATATGTTGTAAAGTCTCCTTTCTTCATTGAATTGCCTTTGCTCCTTTGTCAAAGATAAGTTGACTAAAAAAAAAAAAAAAAAAAAAAAAAGATAAGTTGACTATATTTGTGTGGGTGTTTTTGGCTCTCTATTCTGATCAGTTGATCTATGTGTATATTCTTTTGCCAATATCATGCTGTCTTCATTACTGTAGCTTTATAGCAAATCTTGAATCAAGGAGAATCATCCCTCTGACATTGTTTTTCTGCAGTATTATGTTGGCTTTACTAGGTCTTCTGCTTTTCCATATAAACTTTTTAATCACTTTGTCAATATCTACAAAACAGCTCAATGGTATTGGTTGGGGTAGCACTGAATCTAGAGATCCAGTTGGGAACAATTGGTATCTTAACAATATTTGTCCTATCTATACACATAGGATATTACTCTATATGTTTAGACTCTCTTTGATTTCTTTCATCTGAGTTTTCTAGTTTTTTGCATTCATATCCTTCACATACTTTGCTTTATACCTAAATAGTTTACTTTTGGTTCTATTATAAATCGCTTTGATTTTAACTTCAAATTCCAATTATTTGTTGCTCTTGAAAAGGGAAATAATTGACTTTTGTATCTAAACCTGTGTATTAGTTTCCTACGCTGCCATAACAAAGTAACTACAAACTGGATGGCCTAAAATAACCAAAATTTATTCTCTCACAGTTCTAGATAATAGAAGTCCAGATTCAAGGTGTCAGCAGAGCCATGCTCCCTGTATAAGACTCTGGGTAGAATCATTTATTGCTTCTTCCTAACTGCAGTTGTTAACTTTCCATCCTTCGTGTTCCTTGGCATGCAGTAGCATTGCTCCAGTCTCTGTTGTCATATGATGTTCTTCCTATTTGTCTCTGTACAAATTTCCCTCTTTCTATAAGGAGATATATCAGATTCGCATCCACACTAATGACCTCATTTTTACTTGATCATATCTGCACAGAACCTATTTTCAAACAAGGTCACTTTCACATGTACGTGACTTAGGATTACAACGTATCTTTCGGAGGACACCAATCAACCCATAACACTATGTACCCTGTGACACTGGTATACTAGCTAGTTAGTTCCAGGAATTTTCTGGTTCTTTGAAATTTTCTACATAGATAATCATGTCATCTGTTAACAAAGATAGTTTTTTTTCCCCCTTTTCCTAATAGATATATATTTTGCTTCCATTTTTTATCTTGTTACACTAGGTAGGACTTCAGATAGGATGTTAAATAGTAATGGTAAGAAAACAACATCATTTTATTCCCAATCTTATGAGGAAAAGTATTTATTTTTGGTTTGATGTTAGCTGTGGGTTGTTTGTAGATGTTCTTTATGATGTTGAGAAAGTCCCCCTCTATTCTTAGCTTGAATTGATATTCATCATGACTGGGTGTTTCATTTTGTCAAATTCCCTTTTTTCACATCAATTCATATAATCATATGATGTTCATCTGATAGGGTAGTTTATCTTGATAAATATTAGAATGTTGAACCAGCCTTGAATACCAGGATATTTTCCATTTGGTCATGGTATAAAATTACTTTTATATATTGTTAGATGTAACATTATTGCATCTACATTCATGAGAGTTGATGGTATATAGAAGCGATCTCCAACCTTTTTGGCACCAGGGACAGGTTTCGTGGAAGACAATTTCTCAACGGACTGGGGCAGGGACGGTTTCGGGATGATTCAAGCGCATTATTGTGCACTTTATTTCTATTATTATTACACTGTAATATATAATGAAATAATTATACAACTCACCATAATGCAGAATCAGTGGGAGCCCTGAGCTTGTTTGCCTGCAACTAGATGGTCCCATCTGGGGGTGATGGGAGACAGTGACACCCAAAGTGTGTTGCTTATGTCCAGTCCATTCCGTGATCTCGTTTTGGTTGCTGTCACTGCAGAAAACCCTGCTTCACAAAGATAGGATGTTGGAAATGGAAGTAGGCTTCTCAGTGCTTTTGTGGCAGTCTCAGGATATTCCACCTTGACTTTAATCCAGAACGCATGGAGATTAGAAGTTGTCTCAAACATACTTTTAGGGCCACCATACTTTGTGATCTCAAGCAGTTGATCCTCTTCTAGCACGGACAAAGTCGATTCACCTGGCTTATTCACAAATGGGTTGTGGATCCATTCCTTCCCAGTTTGAGAGTCTTTTGTGGTTGGGAAGTAATGCTCAAACTCTTCTGAAAGCTGAGATAGGTGATCATGTACCAGCTGGGAGAAAGAAGGCCCTGGCTCAGTCTCTTTCAAAATCTCTGCTAATGTTTGAAACATGTCAAAAATCCCAATGTTCACTAGTCGCCCCCTTAATTCCAATTTGGCTTTGAATGCAGCCACTTTATCTACTGACTTGAATACAGTTGTCATTCTCCCCTGAAGTGACAGATTGAGTTCATTGAGCAGGTTGAATATGTCACACAAGTAAACAAGTTTTGCGACGCATTCTGTATCCCTGAAATGTGCTGCCAGTGGTGACGGTTTTACTAAAAGACATCATCTCTGGAGCGGCTCTCATAACTCAAAAACTCTGGCCAGTGATCTACCTTTAGAAAGCCATCTCACTTCTGTGTATAAGAGAATACGTGTGTGCTCTGTGTCCATCTCCTCACAGAGCTGCGCAAACAGACTTAAGGGCATGAATTTTAATGAGGGATAATTTTGATCACATCCTGCAAAACGTTAAGTTCAGGTGACATTTTTTGGTTAGCCAGCATTTCTTTATGGATGACACAGCACAGAGACTCACATTCAGAAGCGACATTTTGACCTGAGTAGTGAAACCAGAAAGCCATCCAGTCATGGCAGCCACTCCGTCCGTGCATATGCTGACACAAAGTGACAAATTCGATTTTCCTGATATGTAATCATTCAAAGACTTGGATAGTTCTGCAGCTGTGTGTGTTGGTTGGTAATAAAAGTGCACATAACATATCGTCATACACATCCTCCTGAAAAATATATCACACAAAACAAGCATTGTTGCCTTGTTGTCAACATCGGTAGACTCGTCAACCTGGATTCATTAATGAGTCAATGGTGACTCATTAATCCTCTCTAACAATTGTACCTCAATATCCTCTGCTATTTCATCAATTTGTCTAGTTATGGTGATAGCCGAAAAAGGAGCACTTGCCACCTTTTGAACTACAGCCTTTCTTAAAAGTTCACAACAAATGTCCTTAGCAGCTGGCAGGATCAACTTTTCACCAATAGTAAAGGACTTCTTAGCTTTAGCCATGAGGTTAGCCACTAAGAGTGATGCTCTATGTGCAGAAACATTTGATGAATGGTGGCATTCAATAATTGCTTCTGTTCTTCCTGTTCACGTTTTTTTCCTTTGAAAATCTCCAAAGGCTTGTCTTTTAATGCAGGGTGCTTGGTCTCTATGTGGTGAAGTAGTTCTGAAGGTTTCATGGCTTTGTTGGATAGCCGATTGCCACATATTATACAAAGTGGGCTTGGAGAATGTGAATCACCTGTTGCAATGAACCCGTAATTTAAGTAGGACTCTTGGTATTTTCTTTTAAATGCAACTTTCTTCTTGTTGGCCGTCTTAGAGTCTTCTGCTGCCTCACGATTGGGTCTTTCCCCCTTTTCAAAGAAGCTCTCCAGCGATGCTTGTTTTTTACTCATTTCAGCTAGGATTAGCTTGTGGGCTTACCAAAACTGTGACTGAGACAAGTGCACAGTGTGGGAAAGAGGCACAGACGGAAGTGGTAAATAAAATAATGGGCAGGCCACGCATGGACTAAAATGTGTCAGATTCTGACTTAAAGCCTGCCACCAGATGTGGTTGTACAATTGAAGTACATCAACTCACTTGCCACTATAAAGCCTGCCACCAGATGCAGCTTAATTGTCATTTGCCACTCACTGATAGGGTTTTGTTATGAGTCTGCAAGCAATTGATTTATTATGGTCTCTGTGCAGTCAAACCTCTCTGCTAATGATAATCTGTATTTGTAGCTGCTCCCCTGTGCTAGCATCACCAACTCAGCTCCACCCCAGATCATCAGGCATTAGATTCTCATAAGGAGCGCGCAACCTAGACCCCTCGCATGTGCAATTCACAGTAGGCTTCACACTCCAATGACAATCTATTGCCGCCACTGATCTGACAGGAGGCGGAGGTCAGGTGGTATTGCAAGTGATGGCGAGCAGCTCTAAATACAAATGAAGCTTCACTCGCTTGCCTGCCGCTCACCTCTTGCTGTGTGGCCTGGGTCCTAATAGGCCAAGGACTGGTATCGATATGTGGCCCAGGGGTTGGGGACCCCTGGTATATAATTTTCCTTCCCTGCTGCAATGATTTTATCTGATTTTGGTATGAGGGTAATTCTAGCCTCATAAAATGCAATAGTTGCGTTTATTCTCCTATTTTAGTTTGTGAAGAATATAAAGTATCATTTCTTTCTTAAATGTTTGGTAGAATTTATTAGTGAAATCTTTAGTGCTTAGTGCTTTCTTTAGGAAGGTTGTTAACTATTAATTCAGATCTTTAATAGATCTAAGACTAGACTAAGACTAGACTATTCAAATTATCTATTTCCCATTGTTTGAGTTTTTGTGTTCTTCAAGAAATTGGTCTATTTCATTTAAGTTATAAAATTAGTTGTCACAGTGTTTCTCATAATATCCCTTTATTTTTCTAGTAGCTTGTATCATATCAAGCTTCTACATTATTTTTTCTAAATTTATAAAGACTTCTAATTTTAGGCCATTTATCACATATTAAAGAAAAAATAAAGGGACTATTATCCCTGCTATCTGGGGTCTATCTTGTTTTATATATTTGGCTGTCTTAAAAATGCAAGAAATAGAAGATGATATAAAAGTTGATGACAACCATAGACTTCATTTCAGATTTCAGTGAATGGATGAACTATTATTGCCATGGTATTACACTAAGTTTGAAATGTGATGGCGTCTTCTATAAAAAAACATGATTTGAGCACATCACTGCATCAAAGGCTGAAGAACAATGCACATAATTTGTATTATATAGGGTCACTACTGCTCTGTAAAGGTGAAAAATAATAACATAATAATAAGAATAATAGTAACAATAATTTACATTGATGAGGTAATATATATTTTTACATATTTTCATATCCATTGTCTCATTTGATGCGGTTTATTTTTTTTTTTAGAGATCCACATTCTATGAGAAATGAGAGTATCATATAAATACTTACTTGAAAATTTCCACATTCTGGGCTTGAAATTCTCTTATAAAACACACATTTTTAAGTGGTAAAAAGTATCTTATTTAAGGGGTTGACTTTTTTCAGACTATTCTTCAGGTATTAGCTTTCATAGAATTACAGGGAGACTATGAAGATGCAGTAGCCTAAAGTAAACTTATCAAGTTTTACCATTTCTAATTTACAAGAAGGAATTCACTTTTTTGAATATTTTACAGTTATTGCTATTCAGTGTGTATAAAGCAAGCTTGCTTACCAGATGCAGAAAATCCTAAGACATGGGCTGAAACAATAAATATATAAAGCTAATTATAGCATATTTTTAAAAAATACACCAAAATCAATATCGTCACATGGATAAATCTGAATAAAACTTATTTTATAAAGTATAGTATAAATTTTAAAAACACTTTGCATATGCCTGGGTTTGGGAATATAAATTCAACATCTTGAGGTAATTTTAAGTGAAAATTATAGCATTTAAAATAATTTTGAGTATATTAAAACATCTATAGAAATATCGTTAAAGAAATAGATCTTATTTAATTAACCTAAAATTGCAAAGCTTTTAAATTCAATTTAAGTGTGTGTTCATATATTTTAGTCTTCTTCAGTTCCAATAGAGTAATTCCCTGATGTTTTAAAAGATCCCTTTCTAAGCCAATATTTAGCAGAAAGTCAAATCTATTTGGTGATTTAGATGTATTCATTCATTAGTTCAATAAACATTCAGAGATGACAAGGATTATTAGATGTTATTAGAGTTATTACACACTAAAAATTATCTGGGGTGGTGGATTCTGTCCTGACAAGATTAAAAAGGATGTCTGATGGAATTACGAGGGCAGATCATTAAAATCAGACCAAAACAAAGCATAAAGGGAAACTGAGTCAGGTAGCAGAAACTACAACTCCAAATCAATAAGAGAGACAGCACATATCTGTGCCCTGTGATCTTCTATACAAATACCTTTCTCTATTTAGCATCATTTCTCTCAACTAAAAAACAAGAGGTTTGAACTAGATGCTATATAATCTCATGTCAATGATTAAGAATGCTTGGAATCACAGGTTTGAAGTGAAGCAATAATTTGAAATATATCTTATCTTCATTTAAAAGGTCAATCAGAGACAAGGCACTGAGTTCTCCTTGAAAGACGTAAAAAAAAACCTCAACAAAATACTAGCAAGCTGGATCCAACAATACATGGAAAGGACCATACACCATGATCAAGTGGGATTTATCCCAGAAATGCAAGGATTTTTTTAATATATGTAAATTAATCAATGTGATACACCACATTAACAAATTGAAGAATAAAAGCCATATGATCATTTCAATAAGTACAGAAAAAGCTTTCAATAAAATTCAACATCCATTTATGATAAAAGCTCTTCAGAAAGTGGGCACAGAGGAAACATACCTCAACATAATAAAGGCCATATATGACAAACCTACAGCAAATATCATACTCAGTGGTGATGGGTTGAAGACATTTCCTCTAAGATCAGGAATAAGACAAGGATACCTACTCTCGCCACTTTTATTCAACAAAGTTTTGGAAGTCCTAGCCACAGCAATCAGAGAAGAAAAAGAAATAAAAGGAATCCAAACTGGAAACAAAGTAAAACTGTCACTGTTTGCAGATGACATGACGCTATACATAGAAAATTTTAAAGATGCTACCAGAAATATACTAGAGCTCATCAATGAATTGGATAAAGTTACTGGATACAAAATGAATATACAGAAATCTGTTGAATTTCTATACACTAACAACAAAATATCAGAAAGAGAAATTAAGGAAACAATTCCATTTACAGTTGCATCAAAAAGAATAAAATACTTAGGAATAAACCGGTCTAAGGAGGAAAAAGACCTGTACTCGGAAAACTATAAGATACTGATGAAAGAAATAAATGATGACACAAACAGATGGAAAGATATACTATGTTCTTGGATTGGAAGAATCAATATTGTTAAAATGACCATACTACCGAAGGCAATTTACAGATTCAATGCAATCCCTATCAAATTACCAATGGCATTTTTCACAGAACTGGAAAAAATAAATAAATAAATTTGTATGGAAACACAAAAGACCCTGAATAAACAAAACAATCTTGAGAAAGAAGAATGAAGCTGGAGGAATCATGCTTTCTGACCTCAGACTATACTACAAAGCTATACTCATCAAAAGAGTATGGTACTGGCACAAAAACAGACATATAGATCAATGGAAGGAACAGATAGAAAGTCCAGAAATAAATTCACACACTTATGGTCAATTAATTTATGACAAAGGAGGCAAGAATATACAATGGAGAAAAGACAATAAGTCTCTTCAATAAGTGGTGTTGGGAAAACTGGACAGCTATATGTAAAAGAATGAAATTAGAATGTTTTCTAACACCATATACAAAAATAAACTCAAAATGTATTAAAGACCTGAATGTACGACTGGATACTTTAAAACTCCTGGAGGAAAACGTAGGCAGAACACTCTTTGACATAAATCGCAGCAATATTTTTTGGGATTTGTTTAATTTTGTTTTTAAAGACAATCCTTTATGACTGTTTGTTTCTTGTGTTTTGAAATTTGGGCAAGTAGATATTTGGATCATTTTAAATGAATTCCTAAGGCCTGGGTTGGTAGGGACCTTTTATTAATAGAAAATTTCTTTGTTGCTGCCAAGTGCTCCAGGGTGCTACCAATCTGAAAACATTTTAAAGCTATTTGTTGGCCTAGATTTCCAGTAAAATTTTTAAAGCTCAAATATGAGTAAGAGTATGGTTAAAGTTTCATATTCTCTTGGGAAGATAGCCTCCCCTGCCCCAGCTAAAACTAGTAAAGATCTTATTTTATCTTCTTAGTAGTGGGTGGATTTTTAACGTTTACCCTTTCATTGCCTGTGTATCCTTTTGCAGTCCACAAATTCTTAAGGGCTATTGTTCTGACTTTTCACCTTATGATACTGTCGTAGGAAACTTATGAGGTCATAGGGCCTTGTCTCCCTTCCACTGGGCTGCTGTTAAGATGCTGGTATTGGCAGACTTCTTCAGGAGGGTTTCTACTTTAGTCTATGCTTATGCAACTTTCTTCAGTTTGCACTTTTCTTTTGGTTCCTGAGGATTTTCTTGATTTTATTGCAAGCTTCAAAAAAAATTTTTTGCTGTTTTCAGTGTCTAGTAGTTTTAGAGAAGAATGTTTTTAGATTATGTAAATATCCATGAAATCAGAAGCAGAATATATTAAGTGAATTGATAACACTTAGAATCCACCTCTGATATAGCATCTTGCAATCAGCCAGTGTTAAAGTTAGGCATTATTTTATTTTCCCCAGTTTCAGATATTACAATAATAGGAATAATGTTTTGCACTTACATAAGTATTCATAATTTATAAAACACTTTTCCTTTATTTTTTATTTATCTTCATAATCTCAAAGGGATACAGACAAGAATCAAGCTGAGATTCAGAAATTATGTGCTTTACATATCTCATGATTTTGAACAAAAGAGCTTAGATTTAAACTGGAACTTCTTAATCTTGTTATTGTTCCAATTTGGATTTTTAATGGAACTTAAGAATAACTAAAAGAGCTTATTTTTAATACAGAATGCCAACATTATATATATATGTGTGTGTGTGTGTGTGTGTGTGTGTGTGTGTGTACATATATATGATGTATTTCGAGCAGTCAGGAATTATGGGCTACCTGAGCTAAAAGTACTTGCTTTACCTTTAACAATACAGCCTATTTACAGAACTGTTCTGATAAGGGATATTTCAACAACACAATAATGCTCCATTTCACTGTGCTTTGCTTGTAAAGACTTTAGCTGCACTTTATCTTTTCTATAGACATGTGGTTCTTATAGAAAGAAATAATTCTCAAATAAAATGTCAGGGTATTTGATATTTCTTTTGTCCTCTTTAAAATTGTGTCAGGTGTTTCAGTAACACAAGGTAAATGATGGAAAATTTGGATTTCATTTTCTTGATCTGGCTTTTTATTCCAATGCACCTGCTCACACAGTAACCACCTCAGGCGGTGATACGTCAGTCTTCTGGTGAGGAAAGTTTACAAAGAACATTCATCCTACTTTAGTAAGAGATCTGGGCAAATGAACACCTTAAAAGTCACACGCAAAAGTCTTAACCACAGACACTTACACAATCACTGGACAGAGACATCCAACAATTTTTTAAAGGTACGTGGCAAGAGCATTTATGTCTTAAGGAAAAGTAACTCTGTGAGGAAAATCTTATGAATAGTGACTCAGCAGTTCTATAAGATGACCTTGTCAATCAATTCAAGGGTGATCCAGCAGCCTTGGGATAACCTGAGAACTTGTTAGAAATTCAGGATCTTGGGTCTTACCACAGATCGATCAAATCAGAATCTTCATTTCAACCTACGCACATTAATGATTGAGAGCATTGCTACTGGCTGACTTGGGCCATGGATTTCACTATTAGTAAGTAGTTTTCAAACACTCTCCTTAATATATGTTAAATAAGTTAATTTGCTAAAGGAAACAGTTTATTATTTTACCTTGCCCATATCCTGTTTAATTCAAACATTTTTTTCTGATAATGGGTCATGATCACTGAAATGGGATCTAAGTTGAAATGAATTTGCTGTGTGCGATCCCCCTTCCTTAAGCTGAACAACAATTCGTCACTTTTATTGTCTCCTGAATGTCCAGCTCTGTGAGCAAAGACTCTCAGGTTTACGAATGCATCCCAACTGAATAGCACATTAACTGTTTCAAAGTATATGGTCAGTAAATATTAGTAAAATAGGTGAATGAAAGACTTGAGATAAAAATAAATATAATACCATTGAATAAAATAATTATTTCTTGTAAGGAGTTCAGAGAATGCCATAGACTTTTCAATTTTTTTCTTCTTAAAACTTGTATGTTTAAATTTTTATATTAAATAAGTAAGTTGTGTAAAATTTCTAGGGTACTTTTCCTTACACAGGTATTTACAATTAACTATTGTGTTTATATAAACCTGTTTGAACACACTGTTATCTTAAATATTTATATTGTTCCTTCATATAGATTAAAAAACTATTTTTAACTTCATTTTCAAATGAAATTCACATTTAATTACTAGGGAATCTAGAGGAGAATGCAATGATATGGTGCCCTTCCTGTGAGGTCTCATGTGGTTCCAGTTTGGTAACTGCTTGTTGACAGGCAGTGTGTTTTGGGATCTTGGGGTCTTACTCTTTGGGGAATACTTGTCTGTAAAAGTTCTACTCAAAGGAACCAGAACTTCCAATCCAACTGTCTGTTACTTGCAGAAGGGTTTGTCTTTATGGGGCTCTTAATGCACACTCTGATGGCAACTTTGAACCACATTTTCCCTCCTGGGTCTCTGGTTTATGCTATTCAAAATGACTTGGCTTTTCAGATGTAAGAATTAAGATAGTTAAAACTGTATTTACCCAAAGGACAAAACTCAAGTTTATCTCATATTAGTTAGATCCAGTGAGGTGCTCTTTGTAAGATTATTTTCTTAGAAATAAGTTGCTTAACAATGGATGTTTTCAGATCATAAGCTGATTATTTGAGCATTAATATAAGTTGTCATAAGTCATTGCCAAAAACGTCTCCTCCTTTAAGTACGCAGGCATGTGTACATCAAGGCAGTTTAGAGTAATGCAAATTTCACCTAGAGATGCTGTCAAAATACAGATTCTGATTCAGAATGTCTGGGGCAAGTCCTAAGATTGTCAGGTGCTGCTATTCTCCAGAACACACTTTGGAACGATTTTAGAGGATATTAAAGCAAAACACTGACATAGAACTTATTTTTCAGTCTTATTTACTTTAGCCTCTTGATTTTTTTAGGATATACACCCTACGGCATGCCTCCACTAATATGCTGTCCCTTCTTCTCTGCCACTTAATTATTCAAAATATTTAATTGCAGCAACATGGATTGACCTAGTGATTATAATACTAAGTGAAGTAAGCCAGACAGAGAAAGACAAATATCATATGATATCACTTATATGTGGAATCTGAAAAAAAAGGATACAAATGAACTCATTTACAAAACAGAAATAGACTCACAGACATAGAGAACAATCTTATGATTACCAAAGGGGGGGGGGGGGATGGATAAATTAAGAGGATGGGATTAACATATACACACTTCCATATATAAAATAGATAATGAACAAGGACCTACTGTATAGCACATGGAACTATACTCAACATTTTGTAATAGCCTATAAGATAAAAGAATATGAAAAAGAATATACATATATAACTGAATCACTGTGTTGTACACCTGAAACTAACACGACATTTTAAATCAAATATACTTCAATAAAAAATATTTAATATCATTACTGCTTTATTTACCTAATCTCGAGCTAAATGTGGATCATCCACATTGACTTTTAAGATGTTACGAAATGACTTCTATCTTCAAATTTTTTCCCAAAATGGTCTTTTAAAGTGTATTTACTCTTACATGTAAAATTCAATAGGTAATCTTATATTTTTCCAGTGCTTGATTTTTTTCCCTTCCAACATCCATATTTGACATGTTGAAGACCGCTTCCTTCATGAAACTGCCTTGGCCCCTTATGCAGTACTCAGCTATTTCCTTGTTCTCCACCTCACATTTTGATAATTACCTCTCAGTGGCTTTCCCTGCAATTCTAAAAGTGTTTTTTGAATATAAACTTTTCCTTTAGAAAAAGATATTCATCCATATGGCTTCAGCTATCTTCTGCATTTTGATGATTTCCCAATATCAAACACAAAATATCCAAACTTGAATTTTCTGCCTTGCTCTGCAAACTTCACCAAACATCACCTCTTATATTCCTGTTTCAAATATTTTCTGTACAATTTGCCCAACTGATGTTGTTCCAAATCAATATTTAGTCCTTGACTTATTCTCGTTTTTAAATTGTGTATCATATTCTATCGATAACTCCTTCTAAATATTCCAGAAGGTATTTCCCCTTTCTTATAATTCCTGAAATTTCCCAGTTCATACTTTTCATTATTTATTTTGGTATATTTCAATAATCTCTTAACTGCTCTTCCTGTGTCTTATCATTTAAGCCTAATCATTTTATATTGTTACCACTATGATGTTTCTAATTCAAAAACTGATTTTGGATACCATTTGAAGTAAAATCCTGTATAACTCCTAACTACTTCAGAACAGAATATCCTTAATGTAGCATGCAAAACTCTTTATAATTTGTACCATTCCTACTCAAAATCTATTCTTTTGATTCACTCTCTTTTCCCCCTACATCCAACCTAAGTATTACATGCTTTGATTAAACACACCTTGATATTCTCTTCCTTCTGCTCTGAGGCATACTTACAAAAACTTTAAATCATGATATTATATCTGTTTCCTTCTTTTACTTATAATTGTATTCAGGGCTTATCTTTAGTTTCAAGAATAATATTGGACATAGAGAAGGTTATTTAAACATTTTATTGACTAAAATATATAAATCCTTTCTTATGGCAAAGTTAACATTTCTAAAATGACTTTTTGAATGGAAGGGACATTAAGACACTTAATTTGATGAGGAAATGGCCTTCTTAATCTTTTATGGCAATTTAACTAGGACTTTTGTGATTTATTTCTTATTTCTGTCTAAGAATAATAATGATATAGCTGCCATTTAATGTTCATTTACTACTTAAAACATTTTATTGATATAGGACTATGATTCACAATTGACAGAATTTACTAGTGACAGAAACCAAACTCAAACTATATTACTCAAAGCAAAAGAAAATCAAAGACTTAGAGTTTAATGGCCATAGAATATGGACCATCCTTGTGGCCGCCTTGGACCACTGGAACATATTACAAGTGATAATTTGGGATTTCTGAGCTCAGGCACTGCGAGTGTAGCAAACTTCATTCCTGCTGTGTGGAATCAAGTTGCCATGCTGTAAGAAACTCACATAGCGATGGTGGAGAAACCACCTAGAGAAGAACCGAGCAGATGGTGAGAAAGGTTCCAGAAATATGGCCTAAATCTAAACATTCCATCTACCCTCAAGGCCTTCCAGCTACCCCATCTAGTACACTAAGCACATGAGAGAAGGCATATTGAATGTTGTAGCCAAGCAGACACTACGTAGAGGAGAGGTGAGCTGTCACCACTGGACCCACAGAATTATAAGACATAATAAGATGGTGGTGTTCTAAGCCACTGAATTTTGGAGTAGCTTATTCTGAAGCAATTGACAACTGAAGTAAGAGTGAAACCTCAACAATTGCAGCCTTATCCAAAGATTAAGCTTTTATACTCTACTTTTCTTGTGTGTGATATAAGTGAGGAACTTGAAAACCTTGGAAAACATTGACTGAAATTGATCCCCTTTCTCCAAAATGAAACTTTCAGTAAATAACTTATTAGTATCTACCAACATACATTGCAATCTAGTAAGAGAGATGAGAAAGAATTTGAATAACTTCTGTTTATCCTGCACCAATGGTTGTCTGAAAGTTACTAGTTTTAATAAATTATCATGAACACCTGGGAGACGTAGAACACTGAATAGTAGTTGAATAGTAAACTTGAGAGATGTAGTTATTTTTGCTTAATTTTGTTTCAGCAGGAAATAGACAGTCGTATTTACTAAGCCCAGAAGAATATATTGTTAAATAATTTAATAAGTAAATCATCAATCATTTAAAAGATTATATTTATACAATCAATGTTATTTCCATTCTACTAACTTATTTCTTATGTGGAGACACATTTGTTTCATTTCTGTTATGTCACCATGTAAAAACTACAGATACAATCACTGCTAACATGGTTGGATAAAACAGGCTTCATCTGTTTTTTTTCTTTTATTTTTCCTGTAATTGTTTAGTCTTTATTTGCCCTTATATGCCATTCAAAATATTGTATTAGTTGGTTGCACATGAAGTATCAGACATGAATTACTTAGCCTTATAAACAACGGCACAAGAAATTTACATAAGCTAAATGTAATAAGTAACATTTTATGACACCTTTCATAAAGTGATATTAGAATTGTGTTTCATCAATATAACTAGGAGGAGGAGCTTCAAGATGGCAGAAGAGTAAGATGCAGAGATCAACTTCCTCCCCACAAATACATCAGAAATGCATCTACATGTGGAACAACTCCTACAGAGCACCTACTGAACGCTGGCAGAAGACCTCAGACCTCCCAAAAGGCAAGAAACTCCCCACATACCTGGGTAGGGCAAAAGAAAAAAGAAATAACAGAGACAAAAGAATAGGGATGGGACCTGCACCAGTGGGAGCGAGCTGTGAAGGAGGAAAGGTTTCCACACACTATTAAGTCCCTTCGCAGGTGGAGATGCGGGGTGGCAAGGGGGAAGCTTCAGAGCCACGGAGGAGAGCGCAGGCACAGGGGTGCGGAGGGCAAAGCGGAGAGATTCCCGCACGGAAAATCGGTGCCGAGCAGCACTCACCAGCCTGAGAGGTTTGTCTGCTCCCTCGCCGGGGCGGGCGGGGCTGGGAGCTGAGGCTCGGGCTGCGGTCGGATCCCAGGGAGAGGACTGGGGTTGGCGGCGTGAACACAGCCTGAAGGGGTTAGTGCACCACAACTAGCCAGGAGGGAGTCCAGGAAAAAGTCTGGAGCTGCTGAAGAGGCAAGAGACTTTTTCTTGCCTCTTTGTTTCCTGGTGCACAAAGAGAGGGGATTAAGAGCACCACTTACAGGAGCTCCAGAGACGGGCGCGAGCCGTGGCGATCAGCGCGGAACCCAGAGACGGGCATGAGACGCTAAGGCTGCTGCTGCCGCCACCAAGAAGCCTGTGTGCGAACACAGGTCACTCTCCACACCGCCCCTCCCGGGAGCCTGTGCAGCCCGCCACTGCCAGGGTCCCGTGATCCGGGGACAACTTCCCCGGGAGAACACATGGTGCACCTCAGGCTGCTGCAACGTCACACCGGCCTCTGCCGCCACAGCCTCGCCCCGCCTCCGTACCCCTCCCTCCCCCGAGCCTGAGTGAGCCAGAGCCCCCGAAGCAGCTGCTCCTTTAACCCCATCCTGTCTGAGCAAAGAACAGACGCCTGCAGGTGACCTTCTCGCAGAGGTGGGGCCACATCCAAAGCTGAACCCCGGGAGCAGTGCGAACAAAGAAGAGAAAGGGAAATCTCTCCCAGCAGCCTCAGGAGCAGCGGATTAAATCTGCACAATTAACTTGATGTACCCTGCATCTGTGGAATACCTGAATAGACAATGAATCATCCCACATTGAGGGGGTGGACATTGGGAGCAACGATATATATATATTTTTCCCTTTTTCTCTTTTTGTGAGTGTGTATGTGTATGCTGCTGTGTGTGATTTTGTCTGTATAGCTTTGCTTTTACCATTTGTCCTAGGGTTCTGTCTGTCCTTTTTTTTTTTAACTTAAAAATTTTTTTTCTTAATAATTATTTTTATATTTTATTTTAATAATTTTATTTTCTTTAATTTACTTTATTTTATTTTATCTTCTTCTTTCTTTCTTTTTTCCCTCCCTTTAATTCTGAGCCATGTGGAGGACAGGCTCTTGGTGCTCCACCCAGGCATCAGGCCTGTGCCGTTGAGGTGGGAGAGCCAAGTTCAGGACACTGGTCTACAAAAGACCTCCCAGCTCCATGTAATATCAAATGGTGAAAATCTCCCAGAGATCACCATCTCAACGCCAAGACCCAGCTCCACTCAATGACCAGCAAGCTACAGTGCTGGACACCCTATGCCAAACAACTAACAAGACAGGAACACAAACCCATCCATTAGCGCAGAGGCTGCCTAAAATCATAATAAGGCCACAGACACCCCAAAACACACCACCAGACATGGACCTGCTCACCAGAAAGACAAGATACAGCCTCATCCACCAGAACACAGACACTAGTCCCCTCCACCAGGAAGCCTATACAACCCACTGAACCAACCTTAGCCTCTAGGGACAGACACCAAAAACAACGGAAACTACAAACCTACAATCTGTGAAAAAGAGACCCCAAACACAGTAAGTTAAGCAAAATGAGAAGACAGAGAAATATGCAGCAGATGAAGGTGCAAGGCAAAAACCAACCAGACCTAACAAATGATTAGGAAATAGTCTTTTCAGTCTACCTAAAAAAGAATTCAGAATAATGATAGTAAAGATGATCCAAAATCTTGGAAATAGAATAGAGAAAATACAAGAAATGTTTAACAAGGACCTAGAAGAACTAAAAAGCAAACAAACAGAGATGAACAACACAATAAATGAAATTAAAAATTCTCTAGAAGGGATCAGTAGCAGAATAACTGAGGTAGAAGAACGGTTAAGTGACCTGCAGGATAAAATAGTGGAAATAACTACCACAGATCAGAATAAAGAAAAAAGAATGAAAAGAATTGAGGACAGTCTCAGAGACCTCTGGGACAACATTAAACATATCAACATTCGAATTATAAGGGTCCCAGAAGAAGAAGAGAAAAAGAAAGGGACTGAGAAAATATTTGAAGAGATTATAGTTGAAAACTTCCCTAATATGGGAAAGGAAATAGTTAATCAAGTCCAGGAAGCACAGAGAGTCCCATCCAGGATAAATCCAAGGAGAAACACACCAAGACACATATTAATCAAACTATAAAAAATTAAATACAAATAAAAAATATTAAAAGCAGCAAGGGAAAAACAACAAGTAACACATAAGTGAATCCCCATAAGGTTAACAGCTGATCTTTCAGCAGAAACTCTGCAAGCCAGAAGGGAGTGGCAGGACATATTTAAAGTGATGAAGGAGAAAAACCTACAACCAAGATTACTCTACCCAGCAAGGATCTCATTCAGATTTGATGGAGAAATTAAAAGCTTTACAGACGAGCAAAAGCTAAGAGAATTCAGCACCACCAAACCAGCTTTACAACAAATGCTAAAGGAATTTCTCTAGGCAGGAAACACAGGAGAAGGAAAAGACCTACAATAATAAATGCAAAATAATTAAGAAAATGGTAATGGGAACATACAAACTGATAATTACCTTAAATGTAAATGGATTAAATGCTCCAACCAAAAGCCATAGACTGGCTGAATGGATACAAAAACAAGACCTGTATATATGCTATCTACAAGAGACCCACTTCAGACCTAGGGACACATACAGACTGAAAGTAAGGGGATTGAAAAAGGTATTCTATGCAAATGAAAATCAAAAGAAAGCTGGAGTAGCAATTCTCATATCAGACAAAATAGACTTTAAAACAAAGACTATTACAAGAGACAAAGAAGTACACTACATGATGATCAAAGGATCAATTTGAGAAGAAGATATAACAATTGTAAATATTTATGCACCCAATATAGGATCACCTCAATACATAAGGCAAATACTAACAGCCATAAAAGGGGAAATCGATAGTAACACAATCATAGTAAGGGTCTTTAACACCCAACTTTCACTAATGAACAGATCATCCAAAATGAAAATAAATAAGGAAACACAAGCTTTAAATGATACATTAAACAAGATGGACTTAATTGATATTTACAGGACATTCCATAGAGAAACAACAGAATACACATTCTTCTCACATGCTCACGGAACATTCTCCAGGATAGATCATATCTTGGGTCACAAATCAAGCCTTGGTAAATTTAAGAAAATTGAAACCGTATCAAGTACCTTTTCTGACCACAGCGCTATGAGACTAGATATCAATTACAGGAAAAAATCTGTAAGAAATACAAACACATGGAGGCTAAACAACACACTACTTAATAACCAAGAGATCACTGAAGAAATCAAAGAGGAAATCAAAAACTACCTAGAAACAAGTGACAATGAAAAAACAACGACCCAAAACCTATGCGATGCAGCAAAACCAGTTCTAACAGGGAAGTTTATGGCTATACAAGCCTACCTTAAGAAACAAGAAACATCTCAAATAAACAACCTAACCTTACACCTAAAGCAATTAGAGAAAGAAGAAGAACAACAAAAAAAAAACCCCAAAGTTAGCAGAAGGAAAGAAATCATATAGATCAGATCAGAAATAAATGAAAAGGAAATGAAGGAAACAATAGCAAAGATCAATGAAACTAAAAGCTGGTTCTTTGAGAAGATAAAAAAAATTGATAAACCATTAACCAGACTCATCAAAAAAAAAAGGGAGAAGACTCAAATCAATAGAATTAGAAAATGAAAAAGAAGAAGTAACAACTGACACTGCAGAAAAACAAAGGATCATGAGAGATTACTACAAGCAACCATATGCCAATAAAATGGACAACCTGGGAGAAATGGACAAATTCTTAGAAAAGTACAACTTTCCAAGACTGAACCAGGATGAAATAGAAAATATGAACAGACAAATCACAAGCACTGAAATTGAAACTGATTAAAAATCTTCCAACAAACAAAAGTCCAGGACCAGAGGGCTTCACAGGCTAATTCTATCAAACATTTAGGGAAGAGCTAACACCTATCCTCAAACTCTTCCAGCATATAGCAGAGGGAGGAACACTCCCAAACTCATTCTACAAGGCCACTATCACTCTGATACCAAAAGCAGAGAAAAATGTCACAAAGAAAGAAAACTACAGGCCAATATCACTGATGAACATAGATGTAAAAATCCTCAACAAAATACTAGCAAACAGAATCCAACAGCACATTAAAAGGATCATACACTATGATCAAGTGGGGTTTATCCCAGGAATGCAAGGATTCTTCAATATATGCAAATCAATCAACGTGATACACCATATTAACAAACTGAATGAGAAAAACCATATGATCATCTCAATAGATGCAGAGAAAGCTTGCAACAAAATTCTACACCCATTTATGATAAAAACCCTCCAGAAAGTAGGCATAGAGGGAACTTTCCTCAACATAATAAAGGCCATATATGACAAACCCACAGCCAACATCGTCCTCAATGGGGAAAAACTGAACCCATTTCCACTAAGATCAGGAACAAGACAAGGTTGCCCACTCTCACCACTATTCTTCAACATAGTTTTGGAAGTTTTAGCCACAGCAATCAGAGAAGAAAAAGAAGTAAAAGGAATCCAAATTGGAAAAGAAGAAGTAAAGCTGTCACTGTTGGCAGATGACATGATAGTATACATAGAGAATCCTAAAGGTGCTACCAGAAAACTACTAGAGCTAATCAATGAATTTGGTAAGGTAGCAGTATACAAAATTAATGCACAGAAATCTCTTGCATTCCTATACACTAATGATGAAAATTCTGAAAGTGAAATTAAGAAGACACTCCCATTTACCATTGCAATAAAATATCTAGGTATAAACCTACCTAAGGAGACAAAAGACCTGTATGCAGAAAATTATAAGACACTGATGAAAAAAATTAAAGATGATACAAATAGATGGAGAGATATACCATGTTCTTGGATTGGAAGAATCAACATTGTGAAAATGACTATACTACCCAAAGCAATCTACAGATACAATGCAATCCCTATCAAACTACCACTGGCATTTTTCAAAGAACTAGAACAAAAAATTTCACAATTTGTGTGGAAACACAAAAGACCCCGAATAGACAAAGCAATCTTGCGAAAGAAAAATGGAGCTGGAGGTATCAGGCTCGCTGACTTCAGACTATACTACAAAGGTACAGTAATCAAGAAAGTATGGTACTAGCACAAAAACAGAAATATAGATCAATGGAACAGGATAGAAACCCAGAGATAAACATATGGTCACCTTATCTTTGATAAAAGAGGCAAGAATATACAGTGGAGAAAAGAAAGCCTCTTCAGTAAGTGGTGCTGGGAAAACTGGACAGCTACATGTAGAAGAATGAAATTAGAACACTCCCTAACACCATACACAAAAATAAACTCAAAATGGATTACAGACCTAAACGTAAGGCCAGACACCATAAAACTCTTTCAGGAAAACATAGGCAGAACACTCTATTATATAAATCACAGCAAGATCCTTTTTGACCCACCTCCTAGAGAAATGGAAATAAAACCAAAAATAAACAAATGGGACCTAATGAACCTTAAAAGCTTTTTCACAGCAAAGGATACCATAAACAAGACGAAAAGACAATGCTCAGAATGGGAGAAAATATTTGCAAATGAAACGCCTGACAAAGGATTAATCTCCAAAACACAGAAGCAACTCATGCAGCTCAATATCAAAAAAACAAACAACCCAATCCAAAAATGGGCAGAAGACCTAAATAGACATTTCTTCAAAGAAGATATACAAATCGCCAACAAACACATGAAAGAATGCTCAACATCATTAATCATTAGATAAATGCAAATCAAAACTACAGTGAGATATCATCTCACACTGGTCAGAATGGCCATCGTCAAAACATCTACAAACAATAAATTCTGGAGAGGGTGTGGAGAAAAGGGAACTCTCTTGCACTGTTGGTGGGAATGTAAATTGATACAGCCACTATGGAGAACAGTATGGAGGTTCCTTAAAAAACTAAAAATAGAACTACCATACAACCCAGCAATCCCACTACTGGGCATATACCCTGAGAAAATCATAATTCAAAAAGAGTGATATACCAAAATGTTCATTGCAGCTCTATTTACAATAGCCAAGACATGGAAGCAACCTAAGTGTCCATCAGCACATGAATGGATAAAGAAGATGTGGCACATATATACAATGGAATATTACTCAGACATAAAAAGGAATGTAACTGAGTTATTTGTAGTGAGGTGGATGGACCTAGAGACTGTCATACAGAGTGAAGTCAGAAAGAGAAAAACAAATACCGTATGCTAGCACATATATATAGAATCTAAAAAAAAAAAAAAGAAAGAAAAAGGAAAATGGTCAGAAAAACCTAGGGCAAGATGGGAATAAAGATGCAGACATACTATAGAATGGACTTGAGGATATGGGGATGGGGAAGGGTAAGCTGGGACACAATGAGAAAGTGGCATGGACATATATACACTACCAACCGTAATATAGATAGGTAGTTGGAAGCAGCCACATAGCACAGGGAGATCAGCTCCGTGCTTTGTGACCACCTAGAGGGGTGGGATAGGGAGTGTGGGAGGGAGGGAGATGCAAGTGGGAAGAGATATGAGAACATATGTATATGTATAACTGATTCACTTTGTTATAAAGCAGAAACGGACACACCATTGTAAAGCAATTATACTCTAATAAAGATGTTAAAAACAAAAAAATATATATATATAACTAATGGAGTGATATTTCTTAATTTGAATCTGAATTTCAAATTTACCCTCTAGGAATTTTCCTGAAGTAACACAGTGATTGCTTGTGTTTAATCAACATAACTAAAAAGGTTATTTTTATTAACTGCAGTCTGAATTTAAAATTTACTATTGTAGGATGTCTATTGCTATGGAACCTTATGTATGTGAATTTTATGAAACTAATGGTACAAATCATGTCCATAATCATTCAAATATTTTTTTATCTACTTATAAATTGAATGCTTCCTATTTCCACACACTGGATAGTTGCTAGGGATACAAGAATGAATAAGTACCCTGTTCTTATGCAGTTCTTTGGAGCTTCCCGCATATGCTCATAGGTGAAGGGAAAAATACCTATGCCTACTGGGTTTATGGGCCTGATATACATGAGATTCTCAGCAGCACCATTAACTTTACTGTCAACTATTAGCCATCTAACATAACTGAGAATCTGAGAAGAAAGCACTAATCTGTGATATAATGGTGAAGAAGGAGAGTCAGACAACCCTTTGGCTTAAAATTTTCATTGTTCTCTGATGACTTCAGTTGAAATTCAACATCAGTTATTTCAGAGTTAATGATCTATAAATCCTAGAAAAATTATTTCAGATTAATTTTTAATTGATCAAAATTAGAACTGAGCAATTAGTATATTACACTATAATCTTTTTTTAAAATTTTGGTCACAGAATGCACATTATAATTTTAAAATTGAGTCAAAAAGAGAAGTCTAACACTTAGTAAAGCATTATTTTATCCTGTATAATGATAAAATGTTATAAAAACTTTGGATACGTATTTGAATAAGTATTGGATAATATTTTATTAGAAACAGTAAATTTTAGATTGGACTATAATATAAACATATATCCTAATTAGTTGGATACATGTAGGTTAATGCAATAGTAAGTGGTTAAAGTCGTCATAGATTTTCACTGTTTTTATAAGATGTTCTGTATTCTAACATGGTCTCCAAACTTTGTAGAAAATAATGTGCCAAATATGCAATTTCCTCCCTACATTTGAAAAAGAAAGTGTATACAGGTGGTTTAGCACTAAGCTTATGTGCAGTGAGAATATTTTGAAAACATTAACATCTTACATTTATAAAACTCATTTTAAACCTTATTGAGTAGATCACATGGAAATTTATATAACATAAAATTTTAAAAGTTGAGACCTATAAAGGATCTTTGATAAAGATGTAAGTAACTAAACCATCTTTAGATCCAGAACTAGGATGCCAAATATCACCACATAGTACAAATTATTATCACAAAATAACTTCTGAGTCTTTTATAGCTCCAAAACAATAATTATTTCAAGGATGACTATAAGAGATTCCCCCCCAAAATAATATTGGAACATTTTTCAAATTTAAATTTTGGACTTAAATTTTTTATATGTATTTTAAATGATTTGGGGTCAATTTCATACTTTTTGTTTTTTCCTAAAGTTCTTCATATTATTTCATTGTGGGGAAAATTCTCTTTACTACTCCATTGCATATGGGCAATCACTGCCTAGAATGTTTCCACTAGTGACAAAGATCTAAAATATTCAAGTAAGCTGAAGTTGATCCTGCTAAGCTTTTGTTTCCTCATTCTTCAAAGCTTAGTCATTTTACTTTTATATGTTTATAAGTCACTGCTCATTTCACTATCTTTTTCTCCTTGTATTCAGTGCTTTCTCCTGTATTTTAGATTTCAAAGTCACGTACTGACTTTAAAATGAAAATAGTTCCTATCCATAGAAATGGTCTTAGGACATGAATGAGAATAGAAGGCAGTTCAATGTCCTTATCATATTTCATTAATATACCATGGTCCTTATTATATTGTGTTAATATACCTTTGTCACTGCCTATTTTCTTTTCAGACCTGATACAACTACTTACTGACGGCAGGAAATGCCATGCTATTCATTCTGGTAAAGGATTATTCATCAGTATTAGTTTGAGAAACCTTGGTACTTTTGTATGCTACAGTATGTTTTTTAGTAACATAAAGTTTTCTAATGTATTATTACTCGTAATAGAATTCTATTTCTTTTTCAGTAACTTAAAACTATTTTCTTTAAAAGGAGTTGTATCAAAGTACATTTTTTTTTTAAGAAGGAGAAATTTTTGCATTATATCTGTCATCTGCCAACACCTTCGTATTATTTCGAAGCAATGAATTAACAGTTGCTTCCAAAGAGAAAGCAGGAAAGTGATTTTTAATGACTGAAAAATACTTCATCTTGAATATGTCAAACTTCTCATCTAACAGTTCAAATTTGAGAAGATTAGCCACATTGACTCTAAAGAAGAAAGGTAACAGAGCAGAATATTTTATCTACAGGCAAACACTTTTATTAAAACAATCTTCATTCATAAGCAATTGAGCAAACACCATTACTAACCTGCTCCCCAGTAATCAATCAGAAGGCTTAACCTTAGCTATTCTCGCAAGTTTATGTTGGAATTAGGTGAGGACTATAAATGATAACTTAATTTTTTTTTTTTTTTACACCTTCAGGGTGTTGAAAGGAAAACCACTACTGAGGAATGCCTAGGCTAATCCAGACAAAATAATAAGAAAATGCATGGCCCATAGCCATATTTTGTTTGTTTGGTTTGGTTTCCTATACATAAAGGTTATATAAAGAGTTCATTGCAATGAGGTGCTATATTGGAGAACAGTAAAATAAAAGTTGTTATAATATAAAATGCAATATTAATCAAGAATATAACTAGCATTGAAAGATGGGAATGTTTTTTACTTTGATCCATACACAAAAAGGATGATTTCTTAAAGTAAATTTTATACATTCTAACATAACTTGACCTTCATTTCACTGACATTAGAACCAAAAATGTACCTCTAGAAAATAGATTATTTGCTTTTAACAAATAGAACCCACAGTAATTTACTGTTCACTTAACAAATGAACCCACAGGATTCATCTGTAGTGTGGGTTATACTTACTTGATTCCATTAATGTTACAAATTTTGCTTCTTGATTAGTTAACCCCAAGAGGGAGGATATATGGGGATGTATGTATATGTATAGCTGATTCACTTTGTTATAAAGCGGAAACTAACACAACATTGTAAAGCAATTATACTCCAATAAAGATGTTAAGAAAAAAATATATGACCCACGTCAAGGAGGAGAGGGCGGGGTCTGCAAAATGTATTCAATACACATTTGCCAATTAAAAAAAAAAAACAAAACTATAACATGACTATATGCAAATTAGCTCAGATGTAAAAGTGATTTCACATGCAGTTCCTTTTTATAAAGTATTTTTTTGATAATGCATTAGTTTCTGATAATGCATTAGTCATTTTCCCATGATCTGAAAGCTATCTTTGATCTTTGGGAATTAAAACTTCAAATGAGAATCTCATATTTAAAAAAAAAGGGTCTCAAAATGTATTAAATATACCTTAAGAAAAATATTGAAATAATAGGAATGTGATCATTTCTTCCACCTCCTAAAATCTGCTTATCTAACTAGCCATTAATAATTATTTTCATAGCCACAACAATTGTACATATAGTCCACTCCCATTTTTTTCTTTAAGGATACCCTCTATTTCCTTCAATTTTTGTTCCAATGTTAATATTCTATAAAGTGTTTTCATATTTCATACAGACACTAACCTTTTAATTGACTATTATCAGCAATTGAACTTCATGCTTATTTTTGTGAGAACTAATCAGCATCAGCAATGGCTTGTGATCTATTCTTCCAACACAACAAATGTGTCACTAGATTTCTGAGAATACCCAGAGGTTCATTATTAATTACCCTTTCACAACCTTTTAAAAAATCTTTTCTCAACTAATTGCTAATACAATATCAGGGCTAGTCTGTTTATGTGTCTGTCTATAATTTATATATCAACTGAGAAAGGCAGAGAGAGAAAGGGGGGAAAGGGAGGAATAATTAAACACATAAATACATACATACAAAATAGATCCCAAATTTTAGTTTATTAAGGAAAGACATGAATAACTAGATAACTATTTAAATATATAAATGAATTTGCTTTAAAATTAAAACTAAACTACTATTTATAACTTAGTTTATAATGGTTGATTTGTAATTATATTTATATTTTCTCCTTCCCCTCCATTCTATCTATATGTTTTGAATTCCAGAAAGCCTAATAGAAGTATTTCCCTAGTTTCTCACATGAGCATGAACATCTTAACCTCTGAACTATAGACTCATCTATAAAATGAAAATAATGACATTATTTTCAAAAGATTGTTGAACTCACTTAATGAAATAAAGACAGAAACTGTCATAGTTTGTGATCAATAAATTACAGTTTAACACAATTTTTATTGTTAGCATTATACATAATAAACAAATTGATTTTATTGGTGCAATGGATTTTTATTTCAGATCTCTGCATTTTAGAATATTTTATTTTTCCTATACATTTTCTATGAGAATAGCATAAAGCAAATTGAATTCCTAGTGGTGCAAAGTATGTACTATTTGGGGGGAAATAAATGCAAAATTTAATATATATATAGCTGCCAGAAGCAAGCAATTATTCATGACCCAAAGAAGTCTTCAAATTGCCCAGCCAACTGTTCTCACCTTATCTCAAACCATTTCCTCTTATCCCACTAAGATTCCCCTGCATTTATCTTATGTTTTCTAGAATGTTCCAATCTAATTCCTGCCTTCTAGGGTTTGCCCTTTAGGTTCCTATCTGGAATGCTTTTGTACCATCTTTCTTTGTATAAAGTTGTACTATCCAATTTGGTTGTAGCTAGCCACATGTGCCTATTTAATTTAAATTCAAATTAGTTAACATTCATTAATTAAAGTTAATTAATTAACATCTTCTACTAGAAGACAGGCTTCAGAATAACCTTATCCTTGTTTGTCTTGTTTACTGCAATGTATCCAGGGATAAGCTAGGAAATATTGAAAAACTGGATCTCTGGTGGAAGAAAAAAAACCCAGAATTGTAAATTATCATGGTGTAAATATTCCCACCATAGCCAATGGAAAGTTACACATGTGAAAACACTGAAGTTGGAGTTGAAAAGAGATGCACACGTTTGACTACCATAAGGCAGGATAAGCTGGCTACCTTATGTGTCCAATGATAAGAAAGGAGTTAGACACTTAATAAGGGCTCAATATTGTTAAATAAATGGAGAAAAAATAAACATGTTTTAAAAGTCTTAATTCTTAATACTTAATCTTAAGTCTTAATACTTAATCTTACTTGAATTATTTTTGAATAAGATAATACATGTTGATTTTACATGTTGACCAGTTTTTGTTTTTATTTTTGTTTTGGCATATAATTGCCTTACAATGCTGTGTTTCTGCTGTACAATGAAGTGAATCAGCTATATGTATACCTCCCTCTTGGACCTCCCTCCCACCCCCCCATACCACCCATTTACATCGTCACAGAGCACCGAGCTGAGCCTCCTGTGCTTTATAGCATGTTCCCACTAGCTATCTATTTTACGCATGGTAGTGTATATATGTCATTCCTAATCTCCCAGTTCGTCCCACCCTCCCCTTCCCCTCCTGTGTCCACATGTCCGTTCTCTACGTCCTGCAAATAGGACCAGTTTTACATCATGTTTAAATTTCAGTGTCTTTATAATTAGTGTTTAAGAATTTCTCCATATGGTGTTTATTAGTGTCCTCAGGTATAGAACAAATTAACCACTTTCAAAGATAAGATTTATCGAATTACAAACATATTTTAAAAAGTAAAAAATAAGTCACTTTGATTTTCATAACTAATCTGGTATTTTCAAGTCGAAGAAAACAACAAAATTTGAGAAGAGATTTTGTTGACCATCTCTAATTAGTTTTCAGATAAAATCAGCTTTCATGACTGTATGGATTAGAGGTCTCTATCATT
The DNA here is from genome assembly GCF_009873245.2 of Balaenoptera musculus. Taxonomy (NCBI): domain Eukaryota; kingdom Metazoa; phylum Chordata; class Mammalia; order Artiodactyla; family Balaenopteridae; genus Balaenoptera; species Balaenoptera musculus. The sequence goes on along the minus strand of NC_045788.1, from coordinate 124,826,947 downwards.
AGCAATATTTTTGTCATTATTTAATTGCATTTAATTAGTACAGGCTCAATTCTAAATATGAACTAGGCTTCCTTAAAATCCTTGCTGTATCAAAATAGGTTTATAGAAATTTGTTTTATTTACTTTATTTCTTCCTTTGTTTTAAAATATACCATTATGTCAACTTTTCTTTTTCATGGAGCTGGTCCATCTTTCTGTTGAAATATTTAAGACCATATCTAAATAAAATAATTAGAATAAGTAGTGGTGATTGATATGTACTCTGGAACCCCAGCTGGGGGAGGGGTGGGTATTGGAGCATAGATGAGCAATAGACTTTGTGTGGTCATTTTATTCTGTGACATCTTTCACATATGTTGTGTATAAAAGATATTATGTAGTGTAGAACAATAAACAATAGTTTAGACAGTTTTGCCTAATCACTGATTTAGAGTATAAATAAACATTATGAAAAAAGATTTTTCTCTTACATGCAGTACCTAAAAGAAGATATATTTTTATCTTTCTTTGTTTTTCACAATTGGAAATATATTCAACATTTTTTATACATTTAAATTTATTTAAAACCAAATAATGGAAATTTGTTAACGAAATAGAAGAAATTTCTTAAATAATAAGAAACAATGAAATTGCAGTAATGAGGAAACCATCAGTATCTTCTTGGTTTATTATTTTAATTATACTTAAATTTCAAACTAAACACTTTTAATATTTTTTAAGTATTTAAAATATTTTTGCTCTCACTTTTGCAAAGTAACCTCTTATAACATAAATATAAATTAAGAATGGAACTGAAAAACTTATCATTATAACTCTACTTGCTGATTATAATTAAGAATATTGCGTAATGGTTTAATTTACCTTTTTATGATGTTTGAGATTTTGAGGTGTTTCTTATTTACTTGTGGGTGAGCTGGAAATCCCAAGATTTTGGTTTTTAGTTAGCTTGTTTTTTCCATTGACACTTACAGGGTATAGTTTGAAAAATTAAGCAAATCACAGAGTATTAAAATTTGTTGGGCATTTTATCAAATACCATCATTTTTAATAGAGAACATCATTTTACCATTCACAAAACTTGTGTAAGGCTTTTTGATTCAGTGTAAAGATACTTTTTTGTATTTGGTGCCATTGATGATTTACCCCATAACTCCTAGGCACACCTCTGTAACTATTACACCAAACTTCACTGCATGGGAGTCTGCATTAGTGAAGTAATTAAGAATATGGACCATGGAGCTGCAGTGTCTGGCTTACTTAGCTGGATCACACTAGCTGTGTAGCTTGGGAAAATTACTTAGTCTCTGTGCTTTAGTTTTCTGGAATGTAAAACAGAGAGGGTAATACTATCTAGTTCACAAAACAGTAAAGATTAGTTGAATTCATTCATGTGAAAGCACTTAAAAGACTAACTGGCATGGTGTAAGCATCAATAAATGTTTGCTATCATAATTTATTCTGGATATATTGCCTTGTATTTTTGTGCAAAATAGAAATTCAATAAAAGAGGCTACATATTAGGCCCCAAGGTTCCCAGAAATCTCCAAAGAGTCTTACTCAGAAAAAGGATTTTGAAAGACACAGTATAAATTTTAGTAAATGAACTATGTTTGTCATTAAGTAATTTGATTTCTTATCATTAAACTAAATGACTCTTTGATTCTTTTTATTCAGTCTAAAGGTTAGTTTTTTTGTCTCTATAGTTAGTGAAAAAAAGTAACTTATATTTTGAAAATTGATTTTTTCCAGAAGAAAATCATCTATAAGGAAACATAGCATATGTTATGGTTTTGTTGTTGTTTTCTTGGTTTGTTGTACTTTTATTTTTCCTTAAGAAACTCTCTTCCAATCCAGTCTGATAATAGGTGTGGATAAAGGAATAATATCTATGATTATAAGCAAAATCATAATATCTAGTGTTTCATGATGTGAAAATTTTATTATCAAATTATTAATCTGGAAAAATGTAACATTCATTAACAACACACATTTCAATGATTGATGTTTAGTTAGTCAGCATAGGGAGGGCTATTTCTTCCTGCTACTGGAATCTGGTGAAAGTAGAAGGAGAAATGGAGAGTAAACAAGGAAAAGAGAATAACAAACATTCCCCTCCTCTCCCTGCTCCTTTACACTCTGACCCAGGGGGCAGCAAACTACTACCTACAGTCCAAATTTACCCTACCACCATATAAAGAAAGTTTTATGGGAACATAGCTAATTCCATTTGTTTACAAATTATCTATGGCCAATTTCACACTATATCAGAGTTAAGTAAATATGACTGAGACCAACCATATGGTCTGCAAAGCAGAAAATATTTACTGCTCTTGGCAAAAAATGTTTGTCAACTCCTGCTCTAACCAAAGAGTCTACATTATCAGACAAAATAGACTAGTTTATTCTTAGGTAACAATGCCAAAATCTCAGTGGCTTAAAGGAATTTACATTTCATTTCACTCTACATGTTCATAGGCGTGTGCACAGGATGTGATAATGGAAAGGATTCTGCTTCACATTGTTCTCATGAAAAACCCCAGGCTGATGCTCTTTTCCTTGCAGAGGTTAGGCGGTAGGGAGAATTTTGCAATCGTTCTTTGATGCTTAAGTATATAAATAAAGCAGGTCAGTGCCTATAGGACAAGGCTCCGATATGACCCCATAAAATCCCTGCCCTCTAGTATTCACACCCTTGTATTTTACCCCTGCCAAAAGGTGTCAGCACCACCTTGCTGTGTGACCAATAGAGTAGAAATATGTGATAGTGTGTCACTTCCAGACATTAAGTTATAGAATAAAAAGTCACTGCATCCTACAGTTTAGCCAGGCTCATTCTTTTGGATCATTTGCTCTCAGAGATTTTTCCTGCAATGTCATGAGAGGCCCACGTGGTAAAGAACTGAGGTCTCCTCCAAAGAGCCAGTGAAAGAGTGAGACCTTCCGTCAGTAGCCACGTGAGGCAGCCTTTTTGGACATGTATCTTCTGGCCCGGACAATTTTCAGATGATCAGACATTGATTGCCATGTCATGAGAGACCCTGACACAGAATACTGGTTACCCCTGGACTCTTGATCTTCAGTAACTATGTGAGAGAATAAATGTTTGTTGTTTTCCTAAAACATCTAAGTTTTAGAAAAAAAAATCATTAAATAACAATAGATAATTAATACACTTCCATTCACATTCTGTTGGCCAAAGCAAGACATATAGTCATGACTAATTTCAAGGAACTGGGGAATTACAATACTCCCATATGTCTGAAAGGAGGAGAGTCAGAATATTAAAGCTGGCACTAATAACTATCAGTCTTTAAGTCTTTTTCCTTTTGAGTAGGATACAAATAAAAATAAATAAATATTTTCACTTTTTTATGCTTTTAGAGTTTTTTCTAATGTAGGAAATAAAGGTCTTGGACATGAAAAAATAAATATTGAGAACATAATACATAGAAATGATTATGTATATTTATCTATGGGATTGAATTTGTCATTTTTATCAACATATAATTTATTTTATGCCTGTTAATATCAGAATCTATTTTAAATATTGACTTAAATAATCCACAAAAGCAAAATTATACTATTAATGATAAATATATTAAAAATTTCAACAACATAAGTTATCTCTTAAAAATGTATGTGTATATGATGTGTCTGTGTGTAGGATTTTAGGAACAGTTTCTCCAAAATATACTGACTGTGGAAGATTCAATTATCCTCCTCTATCCCTCTATCCCTGGCCTAAACTCAACACAACCCTAAACCTGGAACTGAGTCCCATAGGTCAGAGAGAATGAGATTCAGAGCAGCCAGATTACCTTTTAAAATGTCTGTTATATTATGTTACTTCTCTGCTCAAAATGGCTCCAGGCCATCCTATTTAATCAGAGTAAAAGCCACAGTCCATAAAATGGCTTATATGGCTGTATAGGGCCAACCACCTACACATCTCCCAGCCTCATCTCAATCTTTTCCTTCCCTTTCGGGCTTCCCTGAGAAGCCTACTAAAGAGCAAGGAGCAACTTCCGCAAGAATTGAATCCCTTTCTCTGCTTTTGCCTGTTATATCATTCTCCATGATACTCATCAGCAGCAGAGACATGTACTTGTTTATTTATTATTATAATTATTATTATTTGCTGGCCCTGCCCACTAAAATGTAAACTCCCCGAAGTCAAGGACTTTGTCGTTTAAGCTCACTCCTTTATTCTTAATGCATGGGAACATCAGAGAAATCTCGTTATGTACATATATATATATAATTTATCATTAACTATAATTTCCCATTCCACATTGTTTAAAACATAATCAAATATAAAATCATTTGAGGGCTTGTGCAACTACTTCCTCTCCAGCCTCATCTTTCGCCACTGCCTCACTTGCTCTCTGCACTTCAACCTTATTTATCTTTTTTTTCACCTCTTGGAAGACCCAAGTGTCCTTTTCTTTTTCAACTCCTTTTACATGCTATTTTCCCCTCTACTTGGAAGGTTTTTTCTACAATCCAGTCAAACTCTCAAATCAATCTTCAGATTTTAGCATCAATTAATTTCTTTCTTTTAAATCCCTAATCCTAATCTGGAATTTTACACACACACACACACACACACGCTTATGTTTACATATTTAATCTATTTAGTTATTGAATATTTTTCCTTCTTTGAGGAAGTGGTTGATGCCTAGACAATCAATTTTCTAGACCCAGCACCTAACACAGTGTCACAGACATTTTGCTTAGTAAATTTTTTGAAAAAAATAAATTAACCTAAGTTAATTAGTAAAACTCTAGACATTAATCAATTTCTTAAAAAATTATAGTCATGATTGAAACAAAATTTCATATTTTCAAAGTGAAAACTATTTATCCAATATACAAAACATTTTATTTAAGCTGCTTCTTCCTAACCTAGAAAAGGGAGGTCTCCTGCCACATGCTCCATCATGTACTGAGAACAGCAAACAATTAAGTGTGTAACCCAAAGTTTTTCACTGGATGAAAGACAGGCAAATCTCACAACAGAATTTTGTAAAGAGATGAGTGTTCTAAGATGAGCAATGTACCAAAAAAAAAAAAAAACAAGTTTTATTTTGGAAACTCTTAGTAGATTCTTGAAATAGCTACACTCCCAAATATTCTCTACAAAAGAAACTTTTTAGATGTTTTCAGACAGTTTAGCAATTTAGTCATATACTGTGAAATACATTCCATATTAAAGTCATATTTATTATCATGAAAATAATATTTATTGCATCTTTAATGTTTCAAATAACTTTCTACAGTTATTCTTCTTAGATTCTCAAAGGAAATTTGTATTTAAAAATCCATTTTATTTTTGAGGAAATTGAGTTTTAAAGGACAAAAGTTAAAGTAAAAAGAAAAATTAGAACTGAGACTTAGAATTTCTGATTTGATATATTCTATTTTCCTGACTCTGGGCTACATTGTATTAATATATTCTATTTTTCCATGCTATATTTTTCAAAGTAACTTCAATATATATGAGGCAGAGAGTTAATATGAACTTCTTGATTTAGTGATTGTTTCTGCTGTTTCAGCTTTCACCCTGAAGACCCAATGGACCATTAATCAAATATCTCCTTCCTATGAAGGCTAGATAGGAATTCTCCAAGTCCTATTGGTAATATGTAGAGAAGACTTCTGCTAGCCATAATATTTAAGCATCCTTATTAAGACAGTGTGGAAGGAACTTCTAAAAGTATTCACTGGAAGCCTAAGAGAACCTTTAAGGATATAATAAAGGGATCCTGAACCATCAAATGGAAGTTTCTTGCATAATAGACATATGACATACTTTTTCACCTAATTTTTAGGCTTTTTAGAACCAAGTATCTAAGTTACTAGAGGTTATAAGTTTTCTTTAAAAATATCAATCTCTCTCTCAATCTTTTCTGCATTAAAAATGGGCAGTCACAAATATTGATTTCAAGGAAATCAGAAACTGATGGAGAATATTGCCTAGGAGGATGTGATTGACAGTATTTTACATCTGAAAATAATGAAATCACTCAAGGTTGCTTTATAATACTCAATTAAATATTTTAAAGTTTTTTCCATGATCTTACAAAGGCACAAATACAGCTCTTGTATTCTCTTTCCACACACACACACATATGTATGTATATCTGTGTATGTGTGTGTGTATATATATATATATATATATATATATATATATATATATATGAACACATATGCATGTAATATGTATCACATCACTTAAAATTTTGGGTGGAAAGTTTACTGGTCATAACAGGTAAATGAAGCTATTTAATTTTAAAACATTCTGTAAAATAACTTTCTTTCTGGCATGATGTGTTTTGCTAAAATATGGTTTTGTTTAATGTGACTTTTTTTTTTTGATAGTTGTTTTTTCCTGTGTGATCATTTCTTTTCTGAAGCTAATCTGATATTGTGTTAATTAGCATTTAAGAATTTGGCAAAGGAAGAAAAAAATATTTCCAAAGCTCACTAAACAGATTTTCATCCATAAATCCTTTACTTTTGATTTCATAATTGTTTGCTAACTATAGGAAATATTGCATATTTAAATGGTGTAAATTTAAGGGAAGCATTTTATGCATTTTCCGTAGAAAATTTATTTTCAAAATTGGTTTAGTTAGTTTAGAATGTCACTGAAGTATCTAAGTTAAAGCCTTTTGGGAAACCTAAGAAAATTATAAGAACATGAAAAAACAGTTCTCTGTACATTACAAACGTCATTATAAACCACAAATGCTATTTTTCTGCTTGTCTTTCACATAGTCATTAGGGAGTCAGAAGAAAAAACAATGAAAATGAAATACTGAGGAAAATGCTCAAAATGAACTTTTATTACTCCCTTATCTTTCACTTCTTGTGAAAAACTGCACAAATTTGGTTTTGTTTTCTTACCTGACATGAAATTTTTCAACTTACTCCTAGGTCCAAGTCAGACAGATCCCTGGTAAGGAAAGAATAGGATTTTGACATCAGAGAAGGGATCATTTGGATGAAAAGGCATATAGGAAACATTTACAAACCAATAAGAGGGCAAGTGTGAGGTCTTTGATCATCCATACTTGTTAAACAGCAAATTTAAGAGGAAAAATGTAAGGGAGTCAGGCAATATGGATTTGATGTATCAGCTCTCTATATGAGTTGTCTGGGAAATCCAGGCAGTTAGTGCCTGGATTAGTGCCTTGGGAATTGTGAGAAATAATTGGAAGTTGTTTATTAGACAGCTTCATTACCCTTGGGAAATGGGACTATCAGGTCTCTACACTGGAGTAAATCATGGTCCTAGTTGAGCTCTTGCCCAAGCAACCCATCCTGACATTGGTTTCTGGATAATCCTTCATATTACACAGAATCTCTTACAAATAACATATAAAGAAGAAATTAGAAAACTATACCACTGGTAGCAGGCAAAAAGAAACATGATGCCCTTGCTTAAGGACAAAATTACTCAGTGAAATTGTGTTCAGTCACTAGGTATTTTGAAAAGAAGGAAAAGAAGAATGGGAGAGAGGATGGCAAGAAGGAAGGAAAGGAGGAAAGATTTCATAAATTAACCTTAATTATTCCCCTATTAAAAATTCTAATCTATTTATGACTCAAGACTCAACCTGAATAAACAATATTTTAGAATTATATTTTTAAAAGTAGTTTCTCAACTTTGGGGGAAAAACTAGGGCTGTACCAATGAATGATATTCTTTCTACTGCAAAACTGATTGTGGTCAAAATTGTCTTCTTTCATTTTTTTTGTATATCTAGCATCAAGTCACTCTCTAAATCCATATCTCAGATAAAGAAATTTATGACAACACATTCTGTTACCTACAAATATTCTATTTCTAGAAGCAAAATTAATGTGTTTTTTTTTTTTTTTTTTTTGGCGATGCCACACAGCATGCAAGATCTTAGTTGACCCATGCCCCCTGTAGTGGGAGCGCAGAGACTTAACCACTGGACTGCCAGGGAAGTCCCCTAATGTTATTTTTAGTGACAACATTTGCAAATGATATTTTTTATTTCAGCCTAAAAATATGGACGGTAAAGACTGAAAAGCATGTACAATATAAATGAATAACTAAATTTTAAAAAAAATTATCAGACCTAGATATTCTAAACTCCAATATATGAACCAATATTTACTCTCTATATCTATAAAACAATCTAAAAAGAAAATATAAATTTTACAAAATACATATTGTCTAAACATTTGTTACTGGGTATATGAGGTTTAATATAATGCAAAGATTTAATCATCAATTAAATAACTAATGAAAAAATAAAATAATCAGTAATGGGACAAGGCAACACTTTGGCTTCAATTATTTGAATAGCAAAATTGAGGAATAGGACTATTTGAAGACTAAGAACTAAAAGGCTTTGATGCTTAAACAGCACAAGTTATTCATGGTCTATCTGTATGAATGCTTACTCCCCTTACAGACACCCTCTCCTCCAAGAAATCATTCTTCATTAGCACTTATTTATTCTTCCTCTGCGTTATGCAACAACACTCTTTACAGATATATATTGTGTCATTCAAAATTTTTATTTATTTTCTTATATCTTTATTCCCCCAATTTGATGGTAAATTCCCTGAGAAAAGAGGATCCATTCTATATTGATTTATCTGCAATACATAGCATGTGGGCCATCCCTAGGAGATAACTGGCAACTGGAACAAATCAACTAGTGTAGATTGCTCAAGATAAATGCTCTTGAAAGAGGGGGTTCTGGAACCTTTCAATGTAGTTAGGTAGAAACTGTGAAATTACACTTTAATGATGTTCAGAAAACTAAAGTGTAGATCCTTTGGCCCACCTTCCCAAGCACAGGACCCAGATCAGTCATACCATTTCCTCTCTCCCAAAGAAATACCTGATCAGCTATGTTTGGAGCTCAAATTTAGTATTTGTTAAGTTAAAGTGAAATGGTGATTAGTCTGTTATTTACTAACTTGTTATAATCTCCTTCTTTGAAGTGGGTATCAAATCTTAATCTTGAATCTTGATTCTTAAATATATCCTGGGCATTCCTTTTCCTGAAAACTCCACAAACACTCAGCTTGGTGATATCCCCCAATCTCCAGTCATCACATAGATGTTGTGTGATTTTGTCCCTAAATAATACTCTGGAAGTACAATTGATCTATTGAAACTTTGAGAATTAAAATTATGTCTTGCTTTTCATAAAAATGTAAAAGACATACAGGATCACAAGGTGGAAAATGATCTGTTAGATGTCATTGAAAATTTTGTCTTTCTTTTCCGGGCCAGCCAGACAGGGGTCCATATGGCATTGTTCTGGATTCCTATTGTAACTTAAAGGGAAACTTTCATAATGTCCAGAGCCCTTGGTGTCCTGCAAATGAAGGAGGAGGATGTCCTCAAATTCCTTGCAGCAGGAACCCACTTAGGTGGCACCAACCTTGACTTCCAAATGGAACAGTACATCTACAAAAGGAAAAGTGATGGAATCTACATCATAAATCTGAAGAAAACCTAGGAGAAGCTTCTGTTGGCAGCTCATGCCATTGAAAACCCAGCTGATGTCAGTGTCTTATCCTCCAGGAATACTGGCCAGCAAGCTGTGCTGAAGTTTGCTGCTGCAATCCCATGCAACAACGCGGGAGCTCACTCAGTGGGTCTGATGTTGTGGATGCTTGCCCGGGAAGTTCTGCGCATATGTGGCACCATCTCCCATGAACACCCATGGGAGATCATACCTGATCTCTACTTCTACAGAGATCCTGAAGAAATTGAAAAGGAAGAGTAGGTGGCAGCTGAGAAGGCTGTGACCAAGGAGGAATTTCAGGGTGAATGGACTGCTCCAGCTCCTGCGTTCACTGCTACTCAGCCTGAGGTGATGGACTGGTCTGAAGGTGTGCAGATGCCCTCTGTGCCTATTCTGCAGTTCCCCACTGAAGACTGGAGTGCTCAGCCTGCCACTGAAGACTGGTCTGCAGCTCCCACTGCTCAGGCCACTGAGTGGGTAGGAACAACCACTGAGTGGTCTTAAACTGTTCTTCCACAAACTCTTAAAATGGAAATAGGTTGACAGAAAATAAACAGTTTCTAAAAATAATAATTAATAATAATAATAATAATTGTCTTTCTAATTTAGTCCCCTGACTACCTACAATGATAGGTAGATTTTTGCTTACACTACTGAGATAATTGCTGAAGAATTCCTCTTTACTCTGAGAAAGAAATTCCATTTTACCATTGGAGATTCTGAGATTCTGCAATTCCTTTCCATAAAAACTACATTGACAAATGAATGGATAAAGATGTGGTATATATATACAATGGAATATTACTCAGACATAAAAAAGAATGAAGTAATGCCATTTGCAGCAGCATGGATGGACCCAGAGATTATCATGCTAAGTGAAGTAAGCCAGACAGAGAAATACAAATATCACATGATATAGCTTATTTGTGGAATTAAAAAAAAAAAAAAAAGATACAAATGAACTTATTTACAAAACAGAAAGAAACTCACAGACATTGAAAACAAACTTATGGTTACCAAAGGGGAAAGTGGGGGGAAGGATACATTAAGAAGTTGAGATTAACATATACACACTACTGTATATAAAATAGATAAACAACAAGGAACTACTGTATAGCAGAGGGAACTCTACTCAATATTCTGTAGTAACCTATAAGGGAAAAGAATCTGAAAAAAATATATATATGTATAACTGAATCACTGTGCTGTATACCTGAAACTAACATGATATGTAAATCAACTATACTTCAATTAAAAAAAAATCTGATCTAATACAAAAGAAATGCTTAACAGAAACAGCTGTATAAGGAAGACAAAGGTGCCTTTACCATGTTTTAACAATGCAGTTTCCCTTATTCATGTGGAACACCATATGTATCATTTGCAGAATTATCTCAATATATGTTGGAAGAACTCACAGCAAGTCATAAGGTCTGTTGACTGAAGTTACCCCATATGTATCTCATTCTCTTTCTCCAGGATATTTTAGTTGGCACATCAATAACTGATAATTTGACAACAGTTAGTAGCTACTTTTTGTAGCATCACCTTTTAGGTAATATATTTGCTATTAAAATCTTGAATCTACTTCTAGTTAGAAAAGTGTAATAAATAAAAATAATTTGAGGTTTTTACTTGTGCTTCACCTGCATTTGCCACCAACAGTGAAAATAGAAAATGGATTGACTGTATTTCCTTTCCTACCACATATTTAAAATGTGCTAAATATCTAAGGCTATTAGATATAAACATAAACAAATGCAGTTATTTGACTATTATGAGCATATAATCTCTAAGTGATCCCAGATATTGATTAGCTGTATACTTAATTAAAGCAATGGATCCTTTAGTCTTAGAACAGTAGTGGCTAATACTTTCTAGAATGCTGTGTTCGACACTGTTCTAATGAATTAATATTATAAAATCTTCATTAGTTGAAACTAGGATACTTAGAATTATCCTATGAAGAGACTATTATTACACCCATTTTAAAGATGAAGAAATGGAGACAATCAAATGAAGACATTTGATTTTTTCAAAATCAAATCAATGAAAAGTAAGTGGTATAGACAGGCTTCAAACCAAAAGTTGCCATTGCACTATTTATCAGAAATTATGAAACGTCAAGAGAGGATAATCATAAATCAGGAATTGCAATACTAAATCTCCCATGATTATCTATATGACTTTGGTGACTTTAGATGGGTGTGTTTTGAGAATATTTTTGAAACGTTTTTGGGTTTCAAAAATATTCTCAAAATACACCCATCTAAAGCCTCAAATTTCTACTCAATAGAGAATATTTGTCTACTCAAGATAGTTTTCTCAGTGGCCATTAGACATCATGTCTTCAAATATGTTATGGCTTTCATCCAAATAATAATAATTGTCACAAGCGTTATGAATGAATAACAAGTAATAAAGAATGCAAATTCAGCACAATTCTTTGCCAGAATGAACCCTTAATAAATCACAACTAATATTACCACTACTACCTTTATCATTAATAGTCCCATCCCTAATACTATTATTGCTAGTATTAATAAAACTACAACTAAAATTAAACTGTGACATTTTAAAAGAGCAATTAATATTAAGATTTTGATAAAATATTGTATTGTGATTTAAAGATTAGTAAGGAACTTAAAATACCTAAAAGTTTATAATCCTGAAAACAACATGGTTTATGCAAAGATACCAAAGAAGTGATGAGATAGCACCAAGAGGAGGAGGTGAGTTTGTTTCACTGTCTGGCTGTCATCCCCACAAATTTTCTCTCCACCTCATTTATTCAGCCAGTACTATTAACTTCTTTCATTTTATTTTACCCACCCCTACCCCCCAATGGTAAAATATCCCTCAGCCCTGGTGGAAAACGAGGAAGTCTGGGAAATTAATTAGGTTATTCATTACATATCAAACTGGAAAAAACAATTTGGCATTTTAAGAATTTCTTTATGCAGCAAATTATATTGACTTCTAGAGAAGAATTAGAGAAAACAATAATCTTACCCAGGGTTATACATCAGGCCTATTTTTTTTTTTTTAATATCATAAAGCAAAGAATTGTGAATATTGCAGTAGCTACTAATGATTATTTATTTCTAGTGTTATTTGTACATTTTACTTCTTTTTTAAAATAATAATGGTGATAAGAAGAGTAACAAAACAGTATTAGGATTTAGTACTTAGTTGAAATTTAATAATATTTCCGAAAAGAGCTTCAATAATAATCCACATATTTTTAGTTAGCTTTTAAATTGTTTCATTATTTTATAGAGGCAAATCAACAAGAAAATGGAAGGGAACCCCTTAGAGTGCTAGTTTTTTACATGTAAAACTCAAATCTCTCATTCTTCATTGTGTTCTAGTCCCGGGCACCATGATTGACACATAATTGGTGCCTACTGCTGGCAGGTTGAATCAATTCAGGGGCATTTTATTTGAAATCACATAATGTTTGCTACATGTATTTAATGTCTATTTAAGTGCAGTTGATCTTTGAACAACATAAGTTTGAACTACACGGGTTCACTTACACTTTTTTTTTTTTTTTTTTTTTTAAATACTACAGCACTATATGATCTGCAGTTGGTTGAATCCACAGATGTGGAACTGTGGGTTGCGAGGGCCAACTATGGGACTTGAGCATCCTAAAGTTTTGGTATCTGAGGAGGGTCCTGGAACCAGTCCCCAGGGGATAGCAAAGGACAACTCTATTCCCAATTAAATAAGTCACTTCAAATAAGGTAATTTGTGTTAATGATCAGTTTTCCTATAATTAATTCAAAATCAAATATTAAGGGAGATTTTCATTTTCCACAGTCTCTTTAATGTAAGAGCTTTCTGATTTACTAGTTCATGAAGTATTCACCATTAATAGAAAATTCAGAGACCATTCTAGAAGGTTAAACACTTCATTTGATTATTGGTAGCAGTCAGTACAGCAAGCATTAAATTAAGCCTGGGTTCAACATCATTACTTTTATTTCCACAACATTAAAGAGTAAATTATTGAAAATATATTGAAAATAATGTTACTTGTGGATAAAAGTTCCTCATGGAATAGGCAAAGGACTTTGAAAGAGAAACTCTAAAAGCCAGGTATACAACTATAATTTAACTTTAATTGAAAAAATATGCTAGTACAGTCCTAGATGATATAGAATGTCTCATTATGTTTGAACCAAATATGAAACCCAGCTGGGGAAGAAAGTGAATGGAGGGAGTTAAAGTGTGAATCAGCTTACGAGCAGGCCTGATGTTTTTAGACAACCTGTACCTTTTCCTAGATATCCTTTCTCTCTGCTGACAGGTTTCTGTCATGCGAAATCTGAGATGTAAAGCCAGTTTCCCATTAACAGAGTTTTTTCAAGACATTATTCTATCATGAAATAGTAATGAATATGGTGTTTAGGAAATCTATTAGTGGGACATGAACATAGAGTAGATATTTTCTTGTTTATATAGCTAATAATTTAGAGAAAGAAACTGAAATTTTTATCCTAATTTCACCCTGTTCTTTTCCTAATTCCCTGCCTTGCTCTCTTGCATTTGTGAAGAGCCAGTCAGTGAGTTGATTTGCAGTGTGATGGTAGCTGTCTCCTGTGTTTGAAGACGGCAGTCTTGCATCAAGTTTGAAGCACACTTTGATCTCATTAGCGATAGGATTTTTGTAGCCTTGTTGGACATATTAATAAAAATTGCACAGATTGCTTAAAGTTAATTGGTGAAACACTTTCTTCAAAATGCTGTGCCGGCTCTATAGAATGACTAGATCAAACTTGGAAAGTCAAAATTGGAACTTTTTATTCACTCTAAGGGAGTCTAGCTATATATGTATTCTGACTTCAGAATTCATTGCAAACTGATTTTTCAAATGCCTTAAAAATCCTGTCCAACTTAGGTCCCTTTTTGTTACCTCTTTATGTATATTTTCACCAAAAACCTTGCAAATGCTTTCAAAAACTCACAGAAGTGCCCGGATAAAAAATAACTTTATTTTCAGCTCAGTTACTCATTTTTATTGGGCATATTTCCACTTCCAACTGATCTCTAAGCACTATCTACCTGAGGATTCAACTACTTCACCTCAGACAAAAAAACAAAAATACCCTTGATAAGAAACTAAAGCATACAAGAAACCTACTTCATTCAATCCAGCCAACAAATTTGCAATGAGCACCTGTCCTGTAATAGGCCCTGTATGTGAGCCAAGGATGCGGGAATGAACAGAGGAGAGACATTACTTGCTCCTGAGGAGTTGTCTTGTTTTTTCAGTTCAATCATTTGAGTTGGAAGTGATCTGAATAGGGGCAGGTGTGAGAAACTGCTACCCATTTAAAAAAAAATCCATGGGGAAGATCCAATTTAAAAGATTAAATTGTTCATTTTTCCACTCTTCCTTTAATTTAAATTCATATTACTTCTGTGAAATAATCCATTTTCATTAATTCAATGAGCAACACAAAGATCATCTAATTAATATGAATTATTAATTGCATGTGATTTATATTTATATATTTATATAATATATAATGTAAATATGCATGCTATGTATATGTAATATAAATATGCTTTTTACTATATATAATAAAATATATATTATGTACTATTTATATTTAATATTTATACAATATATTATGTTTATAATATATTAGGTAGTTATTATATATTTATATTTAATATATACTATTTACAATATAAATATATATGCATATTTATTTATATGTTTTATATTTAGACTCTGCTTTGCCTCAAGGGTTAAGCCAAGAAGACAATTAGACAAATGTTCTAAGATACAAATGCAACAATTTTTGAAATTTAGCTATTTCACAGATTCTTGAAACACAGGAAGTGAATACTTGTCCAAAACAAACATGTGGAACAAACTATCTACCATATTTAAAGTAGGATAGCTTGTAGATGACAACAAATAGAAAAAGATCAGCTTTGGGGCTAAACCTGCCAATTCAGATTCTTCTGAAGTTTGTAAAATTTATTTCCCTATAAGCATTGCCTGTTCTATCAAGTACTCCAAAGATAGTGTTGTAATGATTAAAAATTAAAAAGCAATCAACCAACTTCAGCGTATTTATTCAAAAGAATTAAAGTCAGGATTTTGAAGAGGTATCTGCACTCCCACGTTCATTGCAGCATTATTTACAATAGCCAATACGTGAAAACAATCCAGATGTCCATCAACAGATAAATGGATTTTTAAAAGGTGGTTATACATACAGTGGAATATTATTCAGTCTTAAAAAGAAAAAAATCCTGTGATACATGACAACATGGATGAACCTAGAGGACATTACCCTAAGTGAAATAAGCCAGTCACAGAAGAACAAACACTGCTCTTTCCAATTAGATGAGGGATCTAAAATAAAATCCTGAAAGTGGAAGGTAGAATGGTTGTTGCCAGAGCCTGGAGGAAAGGGGGATATGAGGACATGTTGTTTAATGGGTAAAATATTTCTGTAATGCAGGATGAATAAGTTCTAGACATCAGCTGAACAACGTAGTGCCTGTAGTAACAGTACTGTATTGTGCGCTTACAAATTTAAGAGGATACATCTCATGTTGTACTCTTACCACTACAATCAATCAAAGGGTCACAAGGAAACTTTTAGAGGTGTTAGCTCTGGCTATCACTTTGTAGTAATGGTTTTACTGGCGTATATATATGTCTAAACTCTTCAAATTGTGAATATTAAATGTGCAGTTTTTAACATATCAATTATACCTCAATAAAGCTGTTCAAATTTTTAAAGGAAAAATAGGTAATCTTCTTCATTAAGGTTTTAATAATGAATCACTTTACATATATTTGCAATGAACAACAAAGCAACACATCCTGTGCTCATTTTAATAGAGAGCATGAATATCAATTTATTCAAAAAATCAAAAAATCTGTTAGAAATGTCATGCCTATTTTAGGCTGAGACTAGGAACTCAACTCAATGTGAACAAATACAGCTATAGACCCATGGCTGCTGTCAGCCAGCACAGCAGTGTTGTCTCTCCTTGACCCTGAGTAGAATAATCAATCACTCACTCAAATGGACAAGCTCAAAAATCAACAGGTGCTTTATCCAAAAAGTCAAGATCACCTTAGGATTCAGCCTGTCGTTCTTCCTTTTTCTGATGCTTAGGGGAATTTAAAAAAACAATGAAAAAGAAAACAAGAAAAGAAAAGGAAAAAATCAAAGTGAACAGTATCTAGTACCATTTATTCTCTGCAATTACTCAATTTTGGAAACAGCTGCAGGCTTCTAACTTTGTTAGTGTTGACTGTACTTCACAGTTTCACTACTCATTTATTGTCTACTTGCCCCTTTGGAATTAACAAGTTTTCTACTTCCTTTAAAAAAGCCCAATGTATTATTGATGGGGTACTCTCTCTCTAATGTGGTAAAAAATACCCCAGACACAAAGACATATTTAACAGTATATTTACTCTCATGGGGAAGACAATTATTTTGATTTTGTGTTCATTGCATACATTTTCCAACTAAATCTAAAAGGCTGTATAGCTTTTCTACACAAGCAGTATCTAAAGTTCTTCTAAAGCCACATGTGTTTCAATGTTGAAACTTTCTTGCAGAATATTCACATTTCAAAGGGCAAATGTGAGTTCTATCCTATTAGGTTTCAATACTGGTAGTTGTGGTGAAGTCCCACTACACACTAGTTATTGTGCTCTTGGGGTCAGGAATCTACAAAACTCTTCAATGCCACATGCAACTTGAATGATCTTAGGCAAGTCTTTAATTTATCTAAGTTTCAGTTACATAACGTATAAAATGATTTTAAATTCTTGATGTTAGTTCGCTAAGTTGCTGCCAGTAAAGTCTAAGCAAAGTGCCATATAATTAATAAACATTAGCAAACATTCTTTATTCACTGCTATTATTATTCTACTTATTGTGGTGATAACTTGTTCTTTGGTTTGAAATAAAATTTAAATAAGATTGCTCCCTGGTCAATATGTAAAGTTAACATTTTATTCTCCATTAAGGAAATAGCTAAGTAACTTCCTGCCTTCACATTTCTACAAATAAGTGGCAAAAGACGATATTGGAAGTTGGTGGGGTTCTTTCTGGTAACTGTAGATCTATGAGCAAATATCTCTACTCTTTCTTTCTAGAAGCATCCCCTTCTGGTTCCCTCCATTCCTCCTCTCTATGTAGAGGTTGTCTAAGATCTTGGTCCTGACAGGCTTAGACACTTCTCATAGAGTCTCTGAAAGAAAAAAAGATAAGCCTGTAAAAGCTGACCTAAGAAAAAACATGCACTGACCTTCTCTTGATGTAGTTTGCTTTATTTCCTGCACATAAAAAAATTGAAAAGAGCATTTGTAACTCATTGTGAATTAAAATTTTCTAATAGTTTCTGTGACATTGTACAGTTTTTATATAGCAATTACATCATAACATGGCAGTAAAATATTTAGTGGTATATAATATGCAGAAAATATTTAATAAATGTTAAAAAGAGCAACGTAGGACCTAATCTATTTAAGGGTAGTATAACAAAGGATTTTATAGAATAGCGAGGTTTGTGACACCACAATTACAAAACAAGATGTGTTGTTGTTTCATGACTTAGAAATGACATTCAGATATCTGTCAATGGATTAAAAGGATGAATGAAAATAAAATTTTAATTGTGTTTTTTTATTCTAATTTTTATTTTATTGTGGTAGGAACACTTGAGATGAGATCTACTCTCTTAATAAAGTTTTAAGTGTACAAAACAAGATCGTTAACTACAGGCCCAATGTTGTACAGCAGAGTTTTACATTTATCTTGCATTATGGAAATTTATACCCATTGAGCCACACCCCTCCCCTTCCCCTACTTCCTGCTCCTGGCAACCACAGTTCTGCTCTCTGCTTCTAAAAGCTTGACTATTTTAGATACCTTATATCAGTGAAATCAAACAGTATTTGTCCTTCTGTGACTGGCTTATTTCACTTAGAATAATGTCTTCCAGGTTCATCCGTGTTGTCATATTTCACAGGATTTTCTTCTTTATATAAGCCTTAATAATATTTCATTGTATGTATATACCACGTTTTCTTTATCCCTTCATCTGTCAATGGACATTTTAGTTGTTTCCATGGCTTGGTTATTGTGAACAGTGCAGAAATAAGCACAGAAGTGCAGATATCTCTTCAAGATCTTGATTTCAATTCTTTTGGACAAATACTCAGAAGTGAGATTGCTGGATCATATAATAGTTGTATTTGTAATTTACCGAGGAACTTCCATACTGTATTCTGTAGTAGCTGCACCATTTTGCATTCTGAACCGACAGTAAGCAAGGGTTCCAATTGCTCCACCTTGCCAGAAACTTGTTCTCTCTCTCTTTTTTTTTTTTTTTTTTTGATATATGGAGATTTTGTTAAAAACAAGAATGTCATATGAGACAGAGAGAGAAAGAAAGAAGGAAGGAAAGAAAAAGAAAGAAAGGAAGAAAGAAAGGAAGAAAGAAAGAAAGAAAGAAAGAAAGAAAGAAAGAAAGAAAGAAAGAAAGAAAGAAAGAAAGAAAGAAAGAAAAAGGGAAAAAAAGGAAGAAAGAAATCCAAATGCAGTCTGTGGTGGGGTATCTGGGGACACTAAGTTAGAGTTCTGTCACCAAGTGATGAAGGAGGGTGAAGTTGTGTGGGTCTACTCCATTGCTACCACTTATTATTCTGTAAAAATAGCTTGAACATCTGGGTTTAACTGTAAAACAATAGCCTCCAAAATCCTAATTGTTCAAGCAGAGAAAAATGTTTTTAATTACACTTTATACCATGCCCCTTCAGACTTAATCAATATGCATTTTGACATAGATATGTTATTCTCCTTATCATATAAAGTAATATGATATTTTTATTAAATTAATATATTTTGTATACAACATTATACATGACATTATGATATCACTTGTGTATCACAAACCAGTGACAGAGCAATGAATGTTTCTGCTGAACACAACTCTGTAAAAGAGATAAAAACACAATAATCTTTCTGTATCAAGGCAACTTGAACTGCTGAGGCAAAGAAGATTGGAGGAGATAAAAGAAAAGGCAAATCCCATGGACCTGTGAGCTAATATTCTTATGTATATTTTCCTTCAGGTCCTTGGCTGATTCTAGACTCAGGACAAGAGTCTGAGGGTCAGGTCAGTGATGGAATAGTAAGGAACTAATGGTGAGATACCAAAACTGTGTCAGATCTCGTCAAGACATCTGCTGAATTCTGAACCTGCACAAGTCAGGAGGCTAATTATTCAAGCAATTAGGAGTTTTGGGCAACTGTATGCTACCGAGAAGGTAAAGATTAAGATTTCGGAACTGCCAAGAGGAGAGACCATGGTGAACACTTAAAACTCTGGTTGAGCAGCCCTGCAGGACTGTGCCCTCAGAGCATAATCGTGAAACTGCAAACCAGCTGCTATCCTGCCCCATTGCTAATTGGTTTTAAGTAATCAGGTCCCCCTCTATCAGTCTACTAAAGGAAAGTGTAAGTCTTCTGCGATAGTTCTCAATTGCTTCATAACAAATTACCACGCATTTACTGTTCTGAAACATTATCACATTTCTGTTCTGTAGGTCAAAAGTCTGAAATGGCATGGCTGGGCTCTCTGCTCGTGTCAAAAGTCTGAAGGCATGATGTCAGCCTGCCTGAGTTCTTTTCTGGATGCTAATTCTTATTGGCAGAATTTAGTTCCTTGCATTTTTATGACCGAGATGCCAGTTTTCCAGTTTTCTTACTGGCTGACCACCAGGGTCCACTCTCAGCTGCGAGAGGCCAGGTTCATGGTACTTGGCCCACTTTGGTCAAGTCAACAATGGTATGTTTAGTCCTTCTTATGCTTTGAAACTCTGACTTTCTTATCTGCAACCAGCCTGGTAAATTCTATTTTTAAAGGGTTCATGTGACTATGTCAGACTCACCTAGAGAATCTCCCTGTCTTAAGGTCAATTATGCCATCTAACAAAATCTAATGAATGGAAGTAAAATCCATTATATATATTGTTCCAAGGATTATGCAAGGCATGTACACCAGGAACATGAATCTTGGGGACATCTTAGAATTCTGCCTAACACAGGCCACATTCTGGCCTGCAATGATGTTTGTCCCTCGCAAATGCAAAATACTTTTACCACAAAACCCCATCCTATTACAACAGTAGTTCGAAGTCCTAAATCTTTTCATCTCAAAAGTCTAAAAGTTCATCATCTAAATCACTTAAATCAGAGTACATCAGACTTCAGGGTAGAATCCATTGTGTATAACTCTTGGGACACACGTCTTCTCCATCCATGTATCTATGAAACTAAACAGACAACTTATCTGTCCCCTGGCATCTTCCCTCTCAATAGAAATCTCATGCAAATTTTTTCTATGCTTTTTATACAAGGTTGTAACATTTCATCAAAAATAATCTGTTATGATAAAAAAAATGATCATATGATCAAAAACCAGTCCTCAGATGATCAAATATGAGTTATCTGGCAAGAACTTTGAAATATTTATAATATATGTTATATATAATGCATAATCATATATATGCCAAATGAGAGAAAATAGTTAAAATAAATAAACCATGGGAAATTTTCATCAGAGAATTGAAATATACTTGACAAATCAAATGAAATAATAGTAATATAATGAATAAAATATTGGGAATTCAGATCTCAATAGATGAGTTTAACAATGAGCTAAAGTCATCAGAATAGAGAATTTTTCGATTGGAAATAGAAATAGAAAATATTCAGATAGAATCACAAAGATCTGTGTATTTGAACAGTTTCTGCTTAGTGACTGTTAGGAATGGTTCTGCACATTCTTTCATATGTTTTTTTGGAACTATGTGTACATCTCTGTTGAATACAGAGACGTTAGTGGAATTTCTTTTATCCCATTGTGAATTTGTGAGTCATGACCTTACCTTTCACATAATTATGAAAGTGTTCATTTCTTATAACTTTTTAAGAAATAGAATCCCTTTATTACATTGAGAAAGTTCTTTTCTCTTCATATTTTACCTGTCTTTAAGCAACAGTGCTGTTAACTGTTAGTTTTATCATCATGAAAATTATTTTCTGCTTTATTATGTGAATGCAGTGAATGACATTGACTTTTGAATGTCAAACCACCCTTACTTTCATGATATATTTTCTTAAATCCATATATGTGTATTTGAAATATTATGTACATTATATATGTATATGATATCATATGTATACATGTATATCATATTTATATACGATGTAGACACACACATATGTACGGGTTAGATTTGCTAATATTTTTAGGATTTTCATACCTAATTGAAGTTAAACACATTATCTAGATTTATGTAGGAAATAGTCAGAAGAACTACAGCCAGAAAGGGTTAAAATATCTTCTGGGCATGGTGGGAATGAAATGAGTGGAAGCTGCTAGTTTCCATGACAAGTACTTATAAAGTCCTTTATAAAATAAATGTTAACATCTATTAGAAAAAATTTTGAATAAGCTTTAATCAAATCACATATTTAAACTTTTGTCTGGATTCAAATGCACAGTTAAGTAATATCTTCTTGATTAACTAAGAGTCTTCTTGATTCTTAAAGTGAAATTAAGAATGATCAGATTTATAAGCTGCTTGGTTTTTACTGTGTAAAAGCCAATTATACAGTGCATTTTCTATTAAAATTTCTAATAAAATTAATACATCTTAAACCCAATGTTTTTGCTTCAGAAAGAAAAAGAGGGTTTCCAAGAACAATAGACCTTCATGACGCCATGCAATATTGGAAAGTATACTAGATTAAGATTCTGTGTCCCGAATCTGGTACTTATTATCTGTAAGTTGTTTTGTAAGTCACGACATTCCAGATCCTCAGTCCATCTAAAAAGTAAAACAGTAATGCTTTGCCTACTTATCTTTATAGTAGAGTTGACAATAAGTTAAACACAACATCTGACATATACTATAGATTCAATAATTACTTATATTTGAGAACAATCAGTGAATGAACAGATGATTTAAATGAAAGTAACTAGGTTAACAGTAAAATGTTATAAAAGGTTAAAATATTTCTAGTGTCAGCTATGAAGTAACAAAAGTTATTTACATATTAGTAAATGATTAGCCATATATTTTTTTTTTCTCAACGAATGGGATAAAAGGGTAAATATATATAAATCCAACCTTAAATAAATTTGAGACTAGAGCTAAAAAGTATTCACATATAAAATTCAACCAACAAATATTCCTTTAAAATTTTGGTTACAGTGTTTCTAACTTTAAAAAAGAAAATCAAATCTGTTGTTTGTTTGTAAATGAGCTTTCATGCATAGATAAAAACAAATTCAATATTAAAATACTTGGGGAGAAAAAAAGGAGCATAAGTTAAGCTATGTATTTTCTAAATACTTCCATATACCTATGACTGAAATTTATTCTTATAACAGTCCCATGATATAAAGTCAGTGAATTTTGTTTTAAATTTTATAATGGGTCAGGTAAGAAAATAAATGAAGTTATCTCACTAATTGATACTGAGATCAACTAGGCTGACTACTTCCTAAAATGTGAAGGTGTAACAAAAATAATAATAATAATTGACACTTTAGAGTGTTTCAGAGCTCCTAGTCTTTTTCAAGTGTGTTATTCCATTTATACAAATATAATGACTCGTTAATCTGCTGGGTTTTTTAGCAGAGAAATCATTTAACCACCAATTCTATATTGTGTAAAGGAAAAATTGGGTCAAAATAAACTCAGTGGGAAGTGGGTACTATTAGTCTAAATAAGTCCCCCAGGAATGGATATGATTCTTATAAACTCTCACACACTGAGTAGTATCAATACATTATACCTTTCAAATTATTAAAGGAAACGTGTTTAAAAAGTGTGCTACACTGTCATAAGCTCTCATGCTTAGGAACAAAGACAACATCTTGCATGAATGCCAGGCAAAGCTCAGATAACCTAAGAAATTTTGATTTGAAAATAATCATATAACCTAGGGGGAAAAATATTGAATGGGAGGAGGGAGTTGGGGAACTTCACCAGTCTCAGTTACAATAAACTCCCAGAATCAATTAAATTAACTTCTGTGACTTGTGATCTATTGACTTCTCTTGGAACGAATGTCATTAATTTCAGGCTTGGAAATATAAACATTTTCTGTGTTGTTTTATGAAGGGCAGAGTAGGTCTTTCCTATTTGGCAGAATATTTTAAAATTTTCACAAAATAGCAAATTGTCACAAAATAGCAAAATCATGAAGAAACAGGCCAAAAGAAACAAGTTTTGCATGTTTAATGACAAAGTTAAGAGGGCAGAAATATATTTGCCAAGACATTTCAATCAAGGCCTTTCAGCCAATTTTTGTTTAAAATATGCATGCATGCTTCATTTATGCATGTATGGCATGGAGAAATAACCATCTCTTGATTTTCTGTTCATCATACTTAAGCCTTTTAAGAACTAAACAGATTCATAAATATTATGCTAAGTGAGAGAATGCTAAGAGTGAGCATGACTGCCAACTCTTTGTCACCAATGATGATAGATTTGATTTAGTTATGATCGGTAAGTTCTAGATCACTTTAGCATGACAGTTCCTTTCCTCTTATTGCTTGAAATATTCTTTTTCCTGTGTTTGAGCCAATTCCCTAGTTTTGAACAGAGTGAAGATATTGGCTAGAATCAGCCATGCTCATGGACTCTAATTGTACTACTTACTCATCAGTTACTAAAACCTTAATTTTGAATTGTTCAGTGTCATCATCTGAAACCTGGATTTTCTGTTAAATTTTATGCTTTTGAAAAAACACTTTAAATACTTCAAGCTATGTTTGATTAATTACATTTTGATACAAAGAAATACAAATTTTGTACTTAATAAACTATATATTTTGGTTCATCAAGATCTGAAATGATCACCAGTACTTCCTTTACTATTATCAGTTACAGATATGTAAACCACTGCTAATACAATGTATGTATAGATTGCCATGTATATTCAACTTTGTGAAAAATGTGAATTAATAGCATTAGTAATATATAAAATATTTAAAATTATCCACTTAGTTAAAATTAATAATAAGATATTTCAGAGGCCAGCTCCAGGATTTAATAATATGATGTCCCTCTAGGAAAAAATACTCATTTTGTACACAAAAAGAAGTGACTGAAATGTATACATAACTAACAATATCTTTTTTAGATGCATTAGGCTGAGTTTCCCTTTGTATCCAGTTTATTAGTAGTCTCTCTCACAACACTGGTAACTACACTGAAGGAATTTGTAAGGATCTTAACAAATTCTCAGAGAAAGTTTCTCAGAATGATGTTAGCCACTGTCTAAAGGAAGATAATTTATTAGTTCTTTCAGACTTAAAGCATTTATTATTAGTGTCCTTTTTACCTGTAGTTAGTTTTTATCTATTATTCTAAATGAGCAGGGTTTCTTCCTATTTCTTTTTAATAATAGAACTGAAAATTGGCTATATAATATGTTTAGCATTATGGAAATAAATGGAAGGATAAATAGAGAGCTATAGAGATGGATGGATGGATGGATGGATGTGATAGGGACAGAGTAAAGGGACAAAGTAAGTGGTTAAATAGATAATCCCACTAAGGGACTGTAAGTAAAGAAAAAGTATGGGAGACCACTGTAAGTTAATGATCACTCAAGAAAGCAAGTTTGCTTAACCACAAAACCAAGCAAGCTTGCTTAGCAATAAAACCGTGCAATAGAAGCATGAGACATGCTCCAAAACAACAAAAAAATCATGGAACAAGACCCACATCCTGCCCTTTGAGTTCAGTAAGTTAATGATTCCTAGGACATGCTCCTCTGCACACACTAAAAATAAAAATATAGGGAAAAGATAATATTATACTAAATTTACCATTTTTAGCATATGCTACTGCCTTTTTGCTCATTTCCATTGCACCATGAAAGTCCCGGCTTGACCATGTAGGGACAAGAAAACTCCTACGCCTGACATGGAGGAAGACGTGATAATGGAAGCTTGACATCTACTCAAGAATGAGGAAGAAGGTGGTCTTCTCCCCCTCCCCACTTTTCCTTTGATTATAAAACTGTAGCCCACTAAGCTCTCGTCACAGCATCCTCTCACCCACCTGCTTATATGCTTCACAAGCATCATATTCTAATAAATCACTTCTTATCTATCACTTTGCCTCTCGCTGCATTTTTTCTGTGCTGAGACAAAAAGAACCAGAGCTCCTTGGAGCCCCCCAAGATGCATTTCTGCAGTTTCAGATGGATGGAGGGAGTGAGAAAGAGCTCTCTCTAGGGAGGGAGAGAGAGATAAAGAAAGAAAGAATTAATAAAGGAGTTTCCATAATACCCATAATTTTCTCTTTTGCAGATTAAACTGTATTTAATTATTTTTCCTCATAAAACCTCTGTTGTTTTGTAACTTCAGGAGATTCCCAGGTGAAATCTGAAACTGGCCCTCATAAGAAGACTACAAAAAGAGACCAAAGAAGGAGGCAGACCACCCCAGATTGGTAGGTGGCAGTTTTACTAAGCAAGAGATCTCACACATGAGCCTTGTCTTGGGGGACTGCAAGAGGAGTAGATCTCTCCACCCGTCCTCTAGAATTCTAAAAATTTATAGAGACCTTTATGAGGATTATTTTCTACACAGCCCAGATGGCCTCAACAACACCTTACTCTCAAGGCTACACATCTTTGGAACCGCTCCGGCTACAGGAAGGTGGGCAAACATACACCCAAAGAATAGGGGAGTGGGTGAGGGGTCTCTGATTGCCCAGGTCAACTGGCGGTCATGATCATATACTCCCTGATGACCTCATCCAACACCTTCCTTACGGTATTTTTTTAAGATACTTTTGAAAACCTATTTGGAAATTGTGGTTAAAGTACAGGGGTAGAAATTATTTTTAAAAGGTTTTAAGCTAAGCAAAGTTACAAATGAAAGCTACAAACAAAGTCCCTTCTGTCTCTAGCAATGCCCAAATTTCCTATGCCAGGATGGGGCTGAGGATAACAAAGAAAAGACCAATATCATGCAGCATCTCTGCAGGCCTTATTCCATGCAGGAATTCTCAGGGGGCCTCAAAAATTATTGGGGTTTAATTTTAAATGTAGCCAGATCAGGCTACAATTAGCAGGATCATCCACACTAGATGCAGTGCTGACCTCTGTGTGGAGTAGAGTTATTTCTCACTGTAACTTGTCCCCATGGACCTCATTCTGTTTGATCACCTGAACTTCCTGAGCAACTCCATACCTGTCTCCACCGGATATGAACTCTGCCATAGCTAGACCTGGAATTTCCATTCTTTTCTGCTCTGGGTCTTAATCTGTTTACAGACATCAGAGAGAAGAAGATACAAATAGATGTAAAAAAGACACACACATAAAACATTTGTAATGGTAGAAGTGTTACCAAACGCAAGTTCATGTGCCTGACGCACAGTGAGCTAAACCAATGCAGAAACGTTGGAGTTTGGAGCAGAGAAAGGTCCCTGCACGGAGATATGGGTGGCTTGTGCTCAAAAAAGCCGGGACTCCCTGAAGGGTTTCAGCAAAGTATTTTTAAAGGTCAGGTGAGGGAGGGAGTCGCAGGGTATGTGACCAGCTCCTGCATAATTCTCTGATTGGTTGATGGCGAGGTAACAGGGTGGATAACATCTTAGGTGCTAGAAGTTCTGGGGGCTATGTGTTCATGATCATCAAGTAGTTAATTTCTTCCATTTGGTGGTGGTTTTAGCATCTGAAAAACTCAGGAAATATGTATCAGATACTATTATCTCAGTACTTCAGAGAGTAGCTGCAACAGAGGATATAGGGTGCCATCTGTCCCGGGAAGGCCCCATCGGGTCCTGCTGGGTTACAGGAGTAGTGTGTTCAAACATGAATCAGAGATGACATGGGATAAATTCAAGGTAAATAGCAATAGTATGGTAATTTGGATTAACAATTTCATCAGAACTAGCAGCCGACCCTTTTTCACTCTTTCCACCCCCATCAACAAATTTGTGTTCCTGAGAGCGGCATGAATACTGAAATGCGAATGTTTTGGCCCCTGAATGTTCACTGCTTCCTGGCTTACCAAACTCATCATGCTGCCCCTTTGGATTGTCCCCAAATCTGTGGCCACTTAAATAATAGTCTAGATTTATGTCAGCGTTCAAGAGGCAGGAACCATTTCTATGCTGTTTCATTAGGGAGTACTGAAGCACACATATATATTTTAAATATTTTCTTATTTTAAGAGCATTCTTAAATCATGTCAAAACTTTATTGAATGCCTTATATAAGTCAGACACTCTGAAAAATCACTTTCACTTTTATTATCTTTTATTCCTTATAGCAAACCTCTTACAAAGGTTTTTATTATCCTTGTTTTATGGATGGGGAAACAGAGGGGCATAGAAATTATTTAACACAGCAAGTATTTTACCTATGAACTCTGACTTTAAATACAATTCTTGAAGACATTATATCCATAATATGTCAGTGACATTCAATCATAATTTTATAGTACATAAAGTTTGTAAACTGTATTAAGCAAAATGAAAATACAGACCTTTAGTGTTTTAAATTATTTTCCTGAGTCCCATGAAAATAATTTAGTTTGCCTTAATTTTTAAATTTTTTGGTGTTGAAGTTAATATTGCCATGTGATAAATAGAAGAAGAATAATTCAAATTCCAATGATGATGATTATCCATTAGACATTATCTTACCTGCATTGCTGTGGGTACTTTTTATTATGTACAATTACAAAATTTTTAAACCTTTCCAATTTCCTTTCAAAAGCATGAAATTTGTCCTTGCTTCAAATTTCGGTTTTCATTTTCATGTTCCTATGACTAGAATTTTGATTATATTAACCTATTTGTAGTCTACAATTGAATGCAAACATTAAAATTAATGAGAAGAGTTTGAGAAAAATTAATGGTTATCAATGTGCCTGCCAACCAGCTTAAGAAATATAACATTTCCAATCCACTGAATATTTTCTATATGTTCTCTATATATTTTCTATATATTCTATATTCATATACAACCCTAATTGCCTAAATAGCCACTCCTCTGAATTTATGTTAACCTTAATTGCTTTTATTTATAATTTTTCCATATATATATACATATTTCCATGTATATGGAAATATATATTATGTTTATATTATATATAAATAATATATGTGTACTACACACACATATACATACATACATACACACACACACCAAGACAGTATTGAAAGTTTTATTACTCATAATGAGGTTTTCTGAAGAGAGCAGGTAGGTCTGAAAATGACTTAAGGACACAAAGAGCAGGGAATGGTTTTAGTTATTATTATGGTTGGGGTGGAACCAGGGTGAGAATTCCTGTTCAGACCAGCAGCTTACATGATTTGAACCTCTTATCAGTGCTGAAGGAGGAAGCAATTGGTCTTTATTTTGGGGTTGCCCAAAAATAAGAAGTTGAAAAGTAAAACAAATGTGTGCCTTGGTCACAACCAATGATATCTTGAACTCCAAAGCAGATAAGGGGTGCCTTGATGAAAGCTTGTATTGTGGCTTTAGTGTAGGCAGAGATATGTATGACTGTGCTTTATATTTTGAGTATATGCGAAGTAAGATATTTCCAATGTTCTTTATTCCAGATGGGGCAACCCTGGATAAGGAATTGCTGTTTTGGCTATTGGCCAGGTCAGATGGCCATACCATTGGAAATGGTCCAAGAGTCTGTAAAATTGTGCAGATGGGGCTGTTGTTGCTCAAGCCATCCATTACTAAGAATGGCTGTCCAAAGTTTGGCCAATTGTGCTGACCCGTCTGTCTTGCTCTCAATCAGAAATGCCATGGTTAATTAGAGGATGGCAGCAACTCCCCTTTTAGGGCTCTAGCACATGTAATGGTGGTGCTACCATTCATAAATTATATGAAGTCCCTTTGCTGTTCTGTCAGTTAATCCCAAAGGACTCTCATGTAGCCAAGAGATTTGGTAGAGGAATGACTTCATCCAGCATCACGGCATCTAAAAGGGACAAAGGATGGACAGGCCATCCCTCTTGTGTAGCGGATATACTAAAGGGCTCAGTGTTGGTTCTATCCTATTAACACTGTTTTCATTTAGCAAGAGGCCAAGCTTATGGAGTGCTTCTTCCATGACCTAAGTCATAATGGACAGCTGGATATAGAAAGTTCCATGTTTAGTGCCTGTGAAAACTTCTATTTCAATAAGACCCACGTGTATGTCCAGCAATTATTGCCCTAAAGGCAGGTAACATGCAGCCAAGAAGAGCAGTTTCTTGCATTAGGAAGGCCATGGATATTTTCTGGCCATCATAAGTGGCTCAAGGAGTCTAGGAAGTATGAAAGGAACTTCCTATATGCTGTAGAGTGAAAGAGTCTCTGGGGGGCACTATTTGGAGTATCTATTTTGGGCAGACTCTAGAGATTTGTTGGAAGGAGGGCCATTCAAAGAGGGTCAAATTATGAATAAGAGCATTTCTGGGCTTTAGCAAGATTTTAAATGAGGAATATGTTTCTTTCAAAACCCCTAAAAGATATTGAGGTCATTTTAATACTGTGGGTGCTAGTTCAGCAGTTATTTCTTAACAAGGTCAGGATGAAATGTCTCATCAACTGACCAAATGATGCCAAGAAATTTATTGAAGTAGTGGGGACCACTACTTTATGTGTGGCAGTAGCCTGTTCATTTTTAGAGCTCCTTTGTGAGTATTTGGATGTCCTGACTCTGTATGTCAAATGAACCTACTCACAGAAAGATGTTATTGCTGTGATGATATATCTGTGTTCCTGGAGAAAGTTGGATGCAGTTGAGCCTTTGCCTGCAAATACTGTGTGTGATGGAACAGCTATTACACCCCATGGGTTAACAGATAAACGTGTACCGTGTCTTTTTGAAGGTGAAGGCACACTATACTTGAAAGGCATAGGCCCTGAATGAAATATAGCTGAATCTATGATGGCAAGGTATCCACAAGTTGCTGATTAAATGGAGTCAGTAATTTCTTTTTTTCTTAACATCTTTATTGGACTATAACTGCTTTACAATGTTGTGTTACTTTCTGGTGTACAGCAAAGTGACTCAGTTATATATATATATATATATATATATATATATATATATATATATATATATATATATATATATATATATTTTTTTTTTTTAATTTTATATTCTTTTCCATTATAGATTATTACAAGATACTGAATACAGCTCCCTGTGCTATACATTAAGACATTGTTGTTTATCTATTTTATATAAAATAGTGTGTATCTGTTAATCCCAAGCTCCTGGTTCGTCCTTCCCCTCATTTCCCCTCTTTTAATCTCTCCCCTTCTTATAAGGATAACAGTCTGCCTGGGTTAAACCCCTCTGCCCAGTAGTATCATTTTACTTAATTACCTCTTTAAAGTACCTAGCTCCAAATACAGTCACATTCTGAGGTACTGGTAGTAAAGACTTCAACATAAAAATTGGGAGGAATACAATTCAGCCCATAATTGCCCCCAATGTCTCTCCAATTTATTTCCACCTGAAAGAGGCAAAAGCACCTCACATCTTCCAGCTTCGGAAAATTATCTATTTTTATTTTTTCATGTATTGTTTTCTCATAATTTATATACTCTGATGACTATTTATCAGAATATAACAGTAGGACTATTGTTACTTGATGATCAACAGTCATTAGCCTGGTGTCAAGGGCACAGTGGGGGCTTCCCTGTCACCCTGATTGAATCTCAATCTTAAGCAGGCACTATTTTCCGGAGTCTTGGGTGTACAGCATTACCAATGATCCTGCTCTTCTCCCAGCTATAGGTCAAGGTCCAGGACTTATTCCTGCTCTCCCATGCATGTAGAAGGTTTTGCTTTGTTTTGTTTTGTTTTTGTTTTCTGTTCCTTTCCTCCAGTTGCAATAGAATTTTACCAGTAACCTAAAGGTGACAGTGGTACTTGCCCTTCATCCAGTATTTTAAGGTTTTTTTTCCATAGTAGAGTTAGTAGGGAAGGATCCAGGGATCCAGGGTTGACTTTCTGTCTTCCTTGCTGCAGCATCTCCCCTAAGCCAGCACCACCTCTTGCCCTGACCCTAATCCTTTTTGAAAGCACTGATGAAGCCAATGGCAAAGAACCTGTGAATGAGTGCAAATTCCCCTCGTATATCCAGCCTCCAGAGGTTCATATATTCTTGCTACTCCACATTTAATTTTAGCAATTTATTTAAAAATTCAGCTAACCTCTTTTTATCAATGCTCAGTGACATTTTTCACAGGTAAGCTAGTGCTCCTCTCTTACTTATTTTAGAGTGACTTGTCTTATATTCAGGGTTAATTGTCTGCCCTGCAACTTCAGCTTTCTGATGGATTCAAGAACAGTTATGAATATGCAGATTCCCCTTGTTTTCTTTGTTGTTGTTGTTTCGTAAGGGAAGGAGAGATTCTTTCCAAGTCTCTACATCCTCAAAGTCCAACTCATATATTCTTTTCTTTTTTCTTTAACGAATAGACAGATTATGTTTAGAGCAGTTTATGTTTAGAACAGTTTATGTTTACAGAAAATTTGAAGGAAAGGTACAAAGAGTTCCTATATACCACACACCCACCCATCACACACTGTTTTCTTTATTATTAAAATTTTGCATTAGTGTGGTATGTTTGTTAAAATTGATCAATCAATATTGAAAGATTATTATTAAATAAAGTCCATAGTTTACATAAGGATACACTCTGTGTTGTATGTTCTATGGGTTTTAACAGATTCGTATTGACACGTATCCATTATTATAGTATCATACAGAATAGTTTCACTGCCCTAATAATCTCCTGTATGCCACCCGTTCTTCCCTCCCTCCTTCTCACTGAACTCCGGCAACAACTGATTATTTTACTGTCTTCATAGTTTTGCCTTTTCCAGAAAGTCATAGAGTTGGAATTATACAGTACGTAGCCTTTTCAGATTGGCTTCTTTCACTTAACACTATGTACTTAAGGTTCTTCCATGTCTTTTCATGGTTCGTCCATGTTTTTTCATGACTCGTTTCCTTTTTTTTCTGCTGAATTATACTCCATTCCTGCTCACCTATTTATCTGCTCACCTATAGAAGGGCATCTTTGTTGCTTCCAAGTTTTGGGAATTATCAATAAAGCTGCTATAAACATCCATGTGCAGATTTTTGTGTGTATATAAGTTTTCAACTCCTCTGAGTAAATACCAAGGAGCACAATTGCTGGATCATATAGGAAGCACATGTTTAGTTTTGTAAAAAACTGCTAAATTGTCTTCCAAAGTATCTGAATTATTTTACATTCCCATAAGCAATTAATGGGAGTTTAGGTTGCTCTACATCCCCTCTAGTATTTGGTGTTCTCACTATTTTGGATTTTAGCCATCCTCAAAGGTATGTGGTAGTGTATTATTATTATTATTTGAAATTCTCTAGTGACATATGATGTTGAGCGTCTCTTCATATGTTTATTTGCCATCTTGTATATATTCTTTGGGGAGTTTTTTGTTCAGATCTTTTACCATTTTTTATTTGGGTTATTTGTTATTGTTGAATTTTAACTGTTCTTTGTATATTTGGATATTAGTTATTCAGCATGTGTTTCGCTAATAATTTCTTACAGTCTGTGGTTTGTCTTTTTATTTTCTTAATAATGTCTTTCTTAGAGCAGAATTTTTTTTAATGAGGTCCAAATTATTTTTTCTTCATTGATTGTGCTTTTGGTTTTGTATATAAAAGCTATCACCAAACCCAAAGTTACCTAGATTTTCTCCTAAGTTATCTTTTAGGACTTTTATAGTTTTTCATTTTACACTTAGGTCTATAAGCCATTTTGAGTTAATTTTTGTGAAAGGTATAAGATCTGGGTATAGATTCATTTTTTTGTGTGTAGATGTCCAGTTTTTCCAGTACCATTTGTTAGGAAAGCTATCATTTCTCCACTGAATTATCTTTGCTATCTTTCAAAGATTAGTTGACTATATTTGTGTGGCTCTATTTCTGAGGTCTCTATTCTTTTATATTGATCTACTTGTCTGTTCTTTCACTAATACTACACTGTCTTGATTACTATAGCTTTATACTAAGAAGTCTTGAGGTCAGCTTGTGTTAGTCCTCTGACTTGATTTTCTCCTTGAATGTTGTGTTGGCTATTCTGAGTTTTTGCCTCTCATTATACATTATAGAATCATTTTGTTGACATTCACAAAATAAGTTATTGGAATTTTGATTAGGATTGCCTTGAACTTATAGATCAAGTTGGGGAAGACTCTGGAATATCTCTTTATTTAGTTAGTTATTGATTTGTTTCATCAGAGTTTTGTAGTTCTCCTAATACAGTTTTTTTTTTCAGATTTTTACCTATGTATTTTATTTTTTGTGAGTGAATGCATATGGTATTGTGTTTTTAATTTCAGATTCCAATTTTTCATTGCTGATATATAAGAAAGTGATTGACCTTTATACATTAACCTTGCATCCTGAAAACTTTCTGTAATCACTTATAAGTTCTGGGACTTATTTTGTTGATTCTTTGTAATTTTCTGCAAAACAATCATGTCATGTGCAAACAAAGACAGTTTTATTTCTTCTTTTCCAATATGTATACCTGTTATTTCCTTTTCTTCACCTATTCTTTTTAAGTCTTTATGATACCTCTTCTCTATCAGGTAGTTTCTTATTCCCTCCTTTTTTCTCGCTAAATCCTGTGGCATTTCTAACATGATGTTGCAGTTACCTGTGTATTTCCTTTCACTTTCTCTCTACAATAGCATGTGCTTTTTCTTCTTATGAACTGAATCCCTCATTATATCAAGTCTCTCAAAATCTAGAAATATGTATTACTTTATGTTCCTCCCCACTACCTAGACAAATGACCTGTTATAATGCAGACAGACAGAAATTTTTAGGTGAATAAAGAAAGAAGTGAAGCCTCATTTGAATAAGCAAATTTAAGGCAGAGTAGAGTAGAAAATGTCCTTCTAGAGTCTGTCATACAGAGTGAAGTAAGTCAGACAGAGAAAAACAAATACCGTATGCTAACACATATATATGGAATCTAAAAAAAAAAAAAAAAAAAGGTACTGATGAACCTAGTTGCAGGGCAGGAATAAAGAGGTAGACATAGAGAATGGACTTGAGGACATGGGGTGGGAGGGAGAAGCTGGGGCTAAGTGAGAGTAGCATCGACATATATACACTACCAAATATAAAATAGTTGGCCAGTGGGAAGCAGCAGCATAGCACAGGGAGATGGGCTGGTGCTTTGCCATGACCTAGAGAGGTGGGATAGGGAGGATAGGAGGGAGGTTCATGAGGAAGGGGATATGGGGACATGTGTATGCATATGGCTGATTGGCTTTGCTGTGCAACAGAAACTAACACAGTATTGTGAAGCAATTATGCTCCAATAAAGATCTATTAAAATAAAAATAAATAAATAAATAAATAAAACAAATAATATAATTAGAAACAAATCAAGTCTTTAACTATATTTACTAAACTTCTTTAATCTTGATTTTTGCCTCAGGTCTATTAAGCAAAAATTAGGAAAGAATATACAACGAAATGTGTAAGACATTTTAAGATATCATTTCCAGTTTAATATACATAATAAATTGAAACTAAGTTAAACATTCAACCAAATCCAAACAAAAGTCTGCAACTTTGGAGTCACATAGGTATTCCTTTTAGATTTTGGATAATATGATATAAATAGTATATTTAAACCATATAAATTAGCATAGAGTTAACTAGTTAGAAAAGCATATACATTATTAAGCTTATATTTTGATAAATAAGAGAAAATTTCACAGTAAATTACTCAAACATATGACCTGACCTGTGTAGTTAATAAGGCTATTTATCAAAGACAAGCATTTTTACTTAAGTTCTGGGTTGTGTCCGCAAGTGAAATCAGTTGTAAGAGTTTATGATTCTGTTCAGTATGGTAGCTACAAAGTAAAATATAGAAGTGATTGCCTGCGACTACCAGCAGGGAAAATTAGTACTGATATCAAATCTCTGAAAGATATATAGTCATACCTCGAAGATATTGAAGGTTTGGTTTCAGACCACTGTAATATAGTTAATATCACAATAAAGCAAATCGCATGAATTCTTTGGTTTCCCAGTTAATATAAAAGTTATGTTTGCACTATACAACAGTCTACTACGTGTGCAATAGCATTGTGTCTAAAAAAAATTTACATACCTTAATTTAAAAATATTTTATGGCAAGAAAATGCTAATCATCATCTGAGCCTTCAGTAAGTCATAATCTTTTTCTTGTGGGAGGGTTTGAAATACCGTAAGAATTACCAAAATGTCACACAGAGACACAAAGTGAGTGAATGCTGTTGAAAAAATGGTGCCAATAGATTTGCTCAACACGTGGTTGCCCCAAACCTTCAATTTGTAAAAACAATGCAATACCTGTGAAGCACAATGAAATGAGGTATGGCTGTATCCAGTTTCCACGGATTAAATACTTTTTGTTTCTTTTTTAAAAGCTTATTTCAAGATCTCTGATGTATGTTTCAATTGTTAGAACTAATAAACTTGAACTACCACTATCAGTGTAAAAACATGAACAATGTTATGCTATAGTTGAGATAGAGCTCCCTTGGAGACAATCTAAATCCACAAGAAGATATTACAGTTCCTGGCACTGTACTCATGTTGTACTATGGACTGGATGTTTGTACCCTCCCAAACTTCTTATATTGAAACTTAATCCAAATGAAATGGTATTAGAAGGTGGGGCTATTGGGAGGTGATTAGGTTATGAGGTGGGAGCCCTCAAGAGTGAGATCAGTGCCCTCATAAAAGAGACTCAAGACAGCTTCCTTGCCCCTTCCACCACTTGAAGTTACA
The DNA here is from genome assembly GCF_009873245.2 of Balaenoptera musculus. NCBI lineage: Eukaryota > Metazoa > Chordata > Mammalia > Artiodactyla > Balaenopteridae > Balaenoptera > Balaenoptera musculus. The sequence continues at coordinate 124,790,506 of NC_045788.1, read as the reverse complement.
GAGAAAATGGCCATATATGAACCAGGTAGCCACTTCTCACCAGACACCAATTCTGCTTGTACCTTGGTCTTAAACTTCCCAGACTTCAGAGCGGTGAAAAAAAATGAATGTTTGTTTTTTAAGCCATCCAGTTGATGGTAGTTTGATATAGTAGTCCTAACAGGCTAAGACATGTTGCTTAGTGTTGAGATGTTGCTTTTATAATAAGGTTCATGAAAATTCCATGTAAATAAGCCATCTAGGGCAGGTTAAAGACAGATCCCATTTATAGGAAATCCAACAAGTTTGGATTTTTTTCAGTTAAGGTGCTTCGCTATTATAGTTAGGTTACTTTATGAGCCTCCTAGTTACAAAAAAATATTAATTACTACATACATTAAATATATAGTTAAAATATTTTGGAGTGTTCCTAGTTCTGTTAGGCAAGAGAAACAAGTATACATTTGTTAAGAGGGATAGATGGTATTAATACTCTTTTTAGAAATTGTCTATATCTAACTCTAAGTCTAAAAGGTACTCTAAAAGGTAATGTTAAATTACCTTTTATCAACACATACTCATTGAAACAAATACTCTGATGTAACACTAGGGTATCTTGCCCATCTAGGCTTTAGCAAAGTGATTTTATTATTGTCTCTATTGCTTATTAAGCTCTTCCATCCTCTTTCTTTTGAAAATTATAGTACACATGTAATGTGTCTCCATCATAATAAATTAGAGATCAATAATGAAAGGGATAGGTAGAATAAAAAGAGATAATGCAGGTCTTCATAATAAGATGTTTCATAATATTAAAAAGTATTTCATATGACATTATGAAATCAGAAAATAAGGATGAATTGCATGTAAAGAAAATAAGTTTTAGAAATAGATTTTCTTTTTAATACTGTCACATTTTTCTTTAACTTCTCTTGCGAAGTTTTAAATCCCCATTATGCTCAGATAGAGCAAGAACATTATGCCAGGAGGGGTCAGATACTCTCACCACACTTACTAGAAAGAAAGGTCCCCACGCTGCATGCAAGTTATCGCTAGATATACTGTCTGTCAGCAAGTGCTCACCGAAGTGAAAATGTTCCCTGAATTGATGTTGTGCCTGTTTTCTCTACTCCCCAGTGCCTTTCCTCCTCTGGGAATTATAAGAATAAGAATCTCTCCCTTTTACAATGAACACTTTAGAGCTCACAAGAGGAGCACATCGTCTGCCCTCTCTCTGGGGAGTCATTTATCTCCTCTGAAGCTTATCTTTATTATTTTATTGTAAAGAGCAAGGTTTGGGTGCATGTAACCCATTCAGTTATCGGGGCAGAAGCAATTGTTTCCTTATCCATTAGTGCATGTCTTTCCCACATGATGAATGCCTTATAAATGCTGCACTCTGTGTTTTATGACTTTACTACCTATCCATTTAGAGAAAACTGTTATTAATTCAAATGCACACTGCAAACATTGTAGAAATCCACTGAAAATTATTTTTACTGACAATGCTTCAATTACCTGAACTGGAAAGAAAGGAAATTGGGTGGTCCATGCAGTTCTTGAAGCCTCATTTTCCCAGCATTGAAAAGAAAGTTGCCCTGGTTATCACCAACATTAAGGGATGGAGAAGAATCCCACCTGGTGATACTCTCAGGCCACTGGAACAGACTGTAGTCCAAGAGCAAGTCTTAAAATCTATAGCAGTCCTCTCATGCTGGGCAAAGCTGCTTCCTTAATAAAGAAAGACCTCCCATAGCCATGCTGGAATAGCCCAAGAAACCTCCTGGGCTCTCTCTCCTGCTTATCCTTCAGAACGTGTTTGTTCAGACTTAGCACTTTTCTCTGTCCTCATATTGTGCGTGTGTCTCTCTCTCTTCTCTCTCTCTTTCACCTCCATCTCTTCCTGTCATTCTGCTTAGTACCATTATATTGGTGATTCTGTTGGACTTCTGGAATATTCTGGATCCGCCACTGGACAGTATCCTTGAGATCATCCTCTTCCAAATACTCTCTGATTTGGAAATTTGTATTATGTATTTATTATGTATAACTTCTTACACTAAAACTGAAAATGGAATGAAAACCCAGATATGACTGGACCTATCAGACACCATGTTATTTTAAGTCTTTACACAACAAGTAATTTTCTTTTTACTAATATACTTAGAATTGTTACTTAATTACTTTAACTGATTAAAAAAATCAAGATTTTTAGGCAAACAAGTGTATCAAGTTTTGCACTTTGTTAAAAAATAATACAGGTAGAATTTTTTAGATCACTATCTTATTTATTCCACCACTGAGAAATTGAGTTGGAGACTGGATGGTGACACAGTCCAATCTGAAACCAACTTATTAGTTGCCTGAAAAAAGAAAAAAAGAAAAATTAATCAAAGATAATTCTTAAAGATAATTCAAGTCACAGGAATACATGTACTTGCTTTCTAAATATGTGACATCCCATCTCTGCGGGTTTCTTTACCACTTTGTAGGACTTAACCTTGTTTGTTATGGGATGTCCACAGACATAAGTTCATTTCCTGTTCTATGCTAAACAAATACCTTGGTGAGAAACTGAAGTAGAATTGACACCACAGCACTTATGGTCTTTGGATCTGTGAGGTATCACGTAGTTATTTTTCTCTGACAGTAGAGAGGCCCACCATTATGTGTGTCATCATCTCTGATCCCACTGTCAAGTAAACTTGTTTTCACACCATTTACTTTTTTCTTAGGATGCCAAGTCAAAAAAATAATAATTTAGTTGATTGAATTCTTCTTCAAAACGTTTTCTACGTGTTTACAAGAACATGGCGCTCTAGTGTCAAGTCAAAGAATTGTTTGTTGGCTATTCTCGATAAGCTTCTTCTAAATTTCTTTATGTCATGTTGATATTTCAAAATACGTAGAATATTGGTGAGACTTTTCTAATTTTACTCTAGATGAGAATTTGATCTCTTTCTTTGGTAATTTTTTTTAAATTTAGGTACATTAAAAAGGAAGAGTTCTAAGTATATGAAATAACTCTCCACCTTCTGAGATGATATCCCAGTGGATTACATTTTTATTATAGACTAATGCCAATGAATTGTAACTTCTTTTGTCTTAGAATATAAACTTTCTAGCAATGTCAAGATTTTAGGTACAACTGGGAGATATTTAACTTGTTATTCCACTGAAATGGAAAATTTTCTTAGGGGTTAGTTCTCTTTGACAGCAGAGAAGTATACAAATTATGCTGGAAAATAAGGCAAGCGTTTTCCCCCAGGACTGAATGAAATGAGACGGCTGTTGGAGAAAAGTACAATCCTGCTACAAACCTAGAAGGCTTTAGAGGCCCACATTTGATTTTCCCATCTTGCTAAGTAGTTTTCAAGTCATATATTAGTTTTCCCTAACTGTTACTTATAATGAAGAAGAATGACACTCAAGATGACCTGAAGAAGTAAACTGACTCTGATGTTATATAAAAGGAATGTATATAAAACAACTGTTCATAGAGAAGCATCTGTTCTAGCAGATGAGACCTAGAGGAAACACTACCTTCTGTGCTGCTCTGAGAAGATAAATAGTGAACCAGCATTCTCAGGAGAATTTCCAGATACTTCTTTTGAGACAAACACGTCAACCCAGAAGTGGCTTCCCAACTCACACCTTTGCTGGCCATACAGCCTCACTTCCCTTCCTCCTTTGTGTTGTCATTTTCCCAAGTAACCCTCTACTTTTGCTGGGTTTTTCTTTCCCTTCACTGTATGCCCTTAGTAGAACAGATAATAGGAACAGGACTGGAATCCAACTTTTACAGATGCTTTCATTGAAAACATAATTGTCTTCCTTAGCTATGTGTCATATAAAATATATACTAGCTCTAAAATAATTGTCAGAAAACTCAACCTTTCTATTTAGTGATATTTTCACAAAAATATCAGATATCAATTTAAAAATAGTTTGACCTTTCTGCATGTACTTAGGTCACCCACTGAATAACTAATCATTGATTGTGAATATTTTTTTCCCACTCTGAGCCTATTGCTAAAATGCCAACTATCACCTCTCCCCTTGGAAATATGGACCTCCCCATAAAAAATACACAGCTGTCCAATCAAGAAATGCCATGGGCCTTGTGAAGAGGACTTTAGCTTTTTCCATATCTTTGTGTGTTTATGTGTGTGTGTATGTAAAAATGGATTTATTATTACTCATCATAGAGGTAAAAGTTGTAAAGATTTAAACATTTTTACATAAATTGAATTCATGTTTATGTGAGATTTTGAAATTGAAGGAACGTATAAAGAAAAAATCATAAAAAATCCTAAGTAGAGATAACCCTTTGGATATATTCTCACCTATTTATCCATTCTCTCTGTGTTCTCTCTAATCTCACTTCTGTTCATGTCTAATTTATATTAAACATAAACATCCTATGTATTGATTATTCATCTCAAATTTAATTTAAAGACTATACATTCTGTATGGAATAAAAAACAACTAAATTTTTTCAAGCACTCAGTTTTAGACATTTTAAGGTTATTTTCATTGTAAAAATAATTTTTGAAGACAAATGACTAACAGTCACTCTGAATATGAACATAATCATTTTGTGAGTGCATGAACTCAGTATGTAGGAATCCAACTCCTCTCTGGCTGATACAAAATGTTAACCAAAATAATTCCAATTAAGTATTTAAATAAAAATCTGATTAAATATATCAGATTAAATAGGTAAATTTAAATATGTAACATAACAATGTTAAATCTTATGCTAGTACTCTTTAGACTGAAGATATGCTAGGAAAATTAAAGTGCCACAAGAAGGAATTATTTGCAATATTTCATGAAACATAATTCAATTTGAGAGTACTATGCTTTATAATGAAAGTTAAGTAATCTACTGCAAATCTTGCTTTGCAATGAATTCCAAGGTAACCTACTTTAGTGAAACGAATGCAAATTTTGTATTGTGACGGCAATGATTATGAGTTTCAGTACTATACTTTCCTTTGGGTAATTTGATCAAATTTCTTTGATTCTCTAAGGATCAGTTTCCTCATATGGATATCTAACTGAATATTTTTTATGAGAATAAAATTCAAAAAAATTCTGAATACTTATAAAAGGATTTCTTCATTGACTGTATATTTGGTTTATTCACTGAAAGAAAATGATTCATGACACACAAGAAAACAAAACAACTCTAGTTCTTGTATCCTTTATTCATAGATATTTCAGATAATATAACTCTTTTTTATTGAATTATCCAGTTCAATCTCTCAAGACTTCCTTTCGGATTTATGTGTGTATGCTGATCTTTGTAGATGTATACCTTTGAAAACATTTTATCATATTTGTTGATTCAAGAACTAATCAGTGTCATGAATAACACATGCATTTGCCATATTTTCCGCTTGGATAAGTACATTTACTTTTCATGTGACCTCAGATAGTGTTCTGCTTGTCTACCCCTGGGGAAACATTAGTGCCAGCTGCTTCTGTCTAAGAAAGGACAAGATATTGATAAATGGAAAGAAATAGAGTTCATAGTAAGTAGTTTTCATGTACTATATTTTAGGAATTGATTTCTTCTGGTGTCTTTTAGTTATAATATCAGCAATAGGTTATGTACTTTAAATGTAATGTTAAATATAATTTTTAGAATAAATTAGTTTTTCTAATACAACTGTTGACTGGGTGGGGGGTGGTATTTTTACACTTAGACATAGGAAAAAACCCATTTCCAGTATTATAGTGATCTAAAGGTGCTGAAACTGATCTTATTAATCATTGTGTTTCTGCCCTCTGTTGTTCCATAAACTGAACATGAGTATACAAAATATAGACACCCTTGGGCCTCTGGACAACTAAAGAAGTCATATATATATATATATACACATGTATATATGGTCTCTTCTGATTATTTGTGGTAGCAACATTCTGTAGAGTCTTTATGAACACCGAATTAGTAAATTGCTATTAATGGTAAACTTAAACATGTCAATATCCTACAATCCAGAAATGTTTCTCCTTAGTATTTCACTCAAGAACTCTTGCTCATGTGCACCGAAATGCATTATGTCCGTACATCCTGGAATGATTAAATAAATTGTTATATTCACACAATGGGATATTAACATAGTTGTGAAATAAAAGCATAATTGAATGTGGATTTATCTTTAAAATATAATATTGAACAAATATTTCAAGTCACAAAAAAATAAATTCTATATGTTTTCATTTATATAAAGTTCATAAACAAACAACATATATATACACACATATATGTTTTATGTACATATATACATATACATTTCTTTTAGGAACACATACATCTGTGTCAAAAGTGCAAAAAAGAGAAGAATAATGCTTAGTAGATAATTCAGATTCAGAATAGCATTTATCCTTGGGGATACTAGAGTGGAGAAGGAAAAAGAAAGAACTGCTAGCATAGAATTAGTTCTAAATGGGGCTTGAAATGTTATATATTTAATGTAATTCGGTCTAGTTTAGTGCTTAGAAGGATTATCTGTGTTTGTGTCTTAGTCTGATTGTGCTGCTATAACAAAATACAATAGACTGGGTGGCTTATAAACAACAAAATCTATTTCTCACAGTTCTAGATGCTGGAAGTTCAAGATTAAGGCCCCAGCATGGATCTTCTTGGTTTGCAACTGGCACCTTCTCTGTGTCCTTCATAGTGCATGGGGTTAGGGATCTTTCTGTAGTCTCTTTTACAAGGTACTAATCCCATACATGAGGGCTCCACACTCATGGCTTAAGAACTTCCCAAAGTCCTCACCTACTAATTCCATTACATCAGGCATTAGAATTTCAATATAGGAATTTTGAAAGACACAAACATTCAGATCATAGTAGTTTATATTTCAGCTTTGGTTCAATAAATGTTGGTTGTCAGAATGATTAATATGTTATAGGTGTGAATCCAAAATATATTCTTGAGATGTATCTAATTTACAATCTTTTCCAATGTAAATATCTTGAAATGATGAGACAGATATTGATGAAATTAGAATTTCAGCATATGCTTTGTCGATAATTTTAGAGTGAGGGTGAATTTTGTGACTTTTTTTTTCCTTAAAAAATGCTTAGGAGCAGATAAACTGCAGATTTTCTTTGCTGTTCTTTAGATTCTATTGGAAACTCATTTAATGTAAGCTTGGAAAAAGAAAATGCAGTTAAAGGAAGAGTACTTGGGTGTCATTTTGGCTTCAGAATTTTTTTTTAACACTTAAATCAATCTGTTATTTGTTTCCACACATGGTGAAATTCCCTGATGTCCCATTTTCACAGACACGGAAGCATGGCTCACAGTGTTTATAAGAGCCTTACATTTTATTTATAGATACTATGTCAAAATAGGCAAAGAAATTGCTTACACTTGTGTTCATAAGCAAATTATTTCAGTTTTAAAAATAAATTTTAAACGTACTTATTACAATAAAAATGGCATAGCAATCATTACTTGAAAGATTGCTCAAAAACCTTAATTTTTTATATAGTATTTTTATCTGCTCTGATAGAAATTTAACAATATCTAGCTCAAGGAAAGGATATTCAAATTCAAACAGATAGACTAATATAAGCTATATTAGTCTTTAGCTTTATTTGTTTTTTTAAAATTTTTATTAAGGACTGTGAAAAGATTCATTTGGCATGGTAGAAAAAATATATATCATATCTTTCCTGAAGAAAGCTTAACACTTAATAAAAAATTGTATTTACTTTGAGAAAGAAAGCATATGTCATGCAATATTAGCTCTTCACGAATTCATCCTTTTTCTGTGACGTTTTTGGAGATATTATCTTTTTTGGTAGTTTCCATCAAAATTTATACATAAATTCATATTCATAGCTATATTATATGATGTTCAGTGTTTTATTCCTTAAAATTTAGAATTGTAAAATCAAGTCTAAAAAAATATAAAATTCTAAAAATGTAAGATCTTGTTATTTAAAGCTTTGTCCCTGCGAGGTTCATATTGTATTGGATAAAACTGGATTCTCCTCTAACATGTAAATTCTTCATTCTTTGCAGCAGGACTTTGTGATCAATGTCATGTTTTTCCTTCATCTCTTAAATTGAATTCATCAACCATTGCTTTGGTTGTTTTCTACTTTTCAAATATTTTTTTTCTAAGGCAGCATCAAGTAAAGCATGCACTTAAAAAATCAGACATTCATGGATCTGGATCTCAGTTCCTATAACTATTCCCTCACCTCATAACTCACCTACAGGACCTGAGCATCAGAGCCGCTCAAGAAACATCTGCTGAAATAATGAGTTGGCTCTAAGCTCCTTTCGATCATCTTTAGATTGAGGCTTTTTGATTAACAACACTGTATAATATTTTCCAGGAATAATTTCAGATAATGGGCCCCAGCCTTGGATGTTTTTACCCTTTTCAACTCTATTGTCCCTGCCTTGCTGGGTTGAGCTCAGCGTATCCGCCATCCATCCCAGAATTTGGTTTGAGCCATTTGGAAAGTAGTTACATCTCCTCCCAAATTATACACAAATATGTTCGTTTAACAAACTGTCCACCTAAAACATTATATCACTTTACTTTTTGAAAACCTTTAAGTCCTTATACCAATATTTAGCAGTAGAGAAATATTTTAGGCATAGCTTTTCCAGTATTGATTTTTGTTTCAAAACGTATTATTTTGTGAAAAAGATGGTCAAGAAGTAGTCAGATTAGCTTTTAATTGGGTGATATTCAATTGAGAAAAAGTAAAGGTGTTCAGTAAAGAATACCTCAAGCATCTCCCTGCCCCAAGCCCCAAATTTGCCACATGATACATATTTATGTCTTGTGGAGACATAGAACTTCTCTGGATTTCTAAGTGCTCCTATAACAAGCTGTGGTCCCCTAAGACTCTTCTTATAGCATGAGAATTATATCTGTAGTGATTTGTCTAGTTATTTGCTCTGATCCAAATGGATAATAAAACTTCTCTTATCTCTGAGAGGACCAAGTGGTTGCAGCCTGGACTAAGTCTCCAGGTGAAGCTACACATACCTGGGAGACCTGTGTGCTATCTGCCTCGGTCCTTATGTGTCAGGAAGGAAGACGCCCTAGAACTGGAAGACATCTCTAGGTTGTAAAAGTCAAGACTTACAGAGTTATCTGGCTCCTGGAGAGATTTTATTTACCTAAATAAGTGTTGAGGTACGGAAGAAATCCTTTCAGGAAGGGAGAGGGATAGTTTCCTCTTTCTACTTTACAAGCAGAGGAAATCATTTTTTCTCGCTTCTCTTCTGTGTGAGGTCCCACTACTCAAAAACCAGCTTCCAACCTCTCTGGCTGGTGGTTTTCCTTATGTTACATGGTCTGAAGGGAAAGCCCTGAGGCAGAGGTTAGGGTATAACACGCTTATTATTTTACTGCAAGGTAATTAGTAAGAAATTTGATTCAGAATACCTCTGCACACATTCAGGATAAAACTAATAATGTGTAATATTAAATACTCAACACATATCTCTTCAAATACTGTGTCTTCAGTAAAGAATTTTCTGATCCATCCTATCTAAAATAACCCTTACCCATATTCATTTATCCTCAGTCCTCTTTCTCTCTTTTATTGTTTTAGCACTTATCTAAAATTATGTAATTTATTTCTTTTTTCTTATTTTCTGTATTCCCCACAGAAGTGTAGACTCCATGATGACTTGGCCTTGTATTTTTTACTCTATCACTAGTACCAACAAAGCTGCCTTGTCTGGCAATACCGGGTTCAGACACTCTCTCAGATTTCCAGAAGTAATATCAACCCTATTCCAATTCACCTGAGCACACATTCAAATGGTTGATTTTGATTATATAGATACTTATTTGTCAGAAAATATAATAACCAAATGTATCCATATATACATTTGAAGAAATAATATTAAAGGAGGTTTTTGAAGGAGACAAAACTAAGTGATCCCTTTACTTATGCTAAAGTGTATATTTATACATGGAAAAGGGATTTGCTACAAACTGAATGTTTTTCACCCCAAAATTTGTATGCTGAAAACTATTTCCCAGTGTGATGGGATTTGGAACTGGAGCCTTCAAGAGGTGAATAGGTCATGAGGGTAGAATTCAAACTGCAGGTTTGCAATCTGTCTATTGAATGAATGAGATAGTTATGTGCTCCCAATGTTGGGGCCTTTTAAGATTTATTTTAATTGTCACACACTTTAGCAATGCATCATTAGCTCTTGGGGGAACATCCTGAGAAACCCAGCTATAAAACTCACCATTGTATTTACTTTAATGAAACCTATTGGACTTTGCCCAGCATGTTTTCTTTGAGAAATCTCTCAGGCCACACTGCATGTTTAATTCTGATTAATAGGTGAATACTGGAAATCAGGTAATATAAAAAGTTTTTTTTTGTTTGATAGCTGTGGAGAGGTCATTATCAGTTATTTCAAGCACATAGGTAGAATAATTTTGTATATGTTTTCAACAGTAGCTTAAATTTATTACATCAATGAGATCTAGTTAAACATAGGTAATACTCTCTAAACATCTAACATAATGTTCTATTTTACTGAGATAACTGCCTACAACATATTGATGCAGCCCTATAATGTATAAAGTCCACGGGCATCGTCTATATTCTTCACTGCTGCATTCCTAAGAACCAGAAGAGAACCTGGAATATGATAAGTTCTCAGTAAATATTTGTTGAATGAATGAAAAAAATAAAAAAGTTATCTGGGGTCACACGCTTCATACAATAGTGTACGTCTCAAAAATCTGTGAAATGCTCATTTTTCCATTATTCTATGTTGCCAAATGATGAATGATGCCATTATAATTATAATTTGTATACTGTGTGTTTATGGAAGTGATTGCAACCATTTTAGATCTTTTCTGCACAGTAGTATAAAATACAGAAAAGAGGGAGAATGAGAGAGATAGAGATGGAAAGAAGGAAGGAAGGAAGGAAGGAAAGAAGGAAGGAAGGGAAGGAGGGAAGAAGGAAGGAAAAGAGAAAGAAATCCCACCCATGTATCCAGAGTCACGCTTCATAGAGAGCACATGCTCTGAGCAAAATAATAAATCAAAAAACAGTACCTGGATGCCAGGATTCATGGTAATTAGAAATTCAACATTCGGGAAACACATAAAACTATGTATTTTATTTTTTGATAGTTCTTTCATTTTGATTAAGTTGACTAAATTCTCCAATTTATATAGGAAAAAAGTGTCCTGCAGAGCCTCTAATTGTTATTTCACATGCCCAGCTGTTTTCTCTGCCCAGTATAGAATTCCTATTTAGAAACATAGAGGCTTAATATAATCTTCCTATAAAATTTCTAGATTACCAATATTAATATGAATGTCAAATTCTAAGTAAAATAAAATAGCTAATATAGTTTGGTTTCACTCTAAAGTAAGATTTTTAATATACATGTATATTTCTAAATAACAGGTGTCTTTAGAGTTACTGTAAACTTTTTCCCAATTATACAACAACAAAACCAAAAGGCATTCTGTGATACACGTTCAGGAGAAAAAATGACTACTGGGTCCTTTTTACTATTTATGTAGAAACATTTATAATTCATTAATTTAGTAAATAAAGTAAAATAGTATCATATATATATATATATATATATATATATCATCTATGATCTAACCAATTAGAGCAACCCCTAGTAATGTAGTACATTTCCTTCTAAAATGATGCACATGCATATACTCACATGCACAGGGTATCATATTGTATATAAGGTGTGTAATCCTCATATCATTCATGATTATAATCTGATCATTGTCTTGGGTAAAAGTACCTCTATAAAATATCCATTATTAAATATCTGCTGGTATAAAAGTTATTAAATATATAAAATAAATAATTGTAGAATATAAAATTGTTAATTTAATTATTGCCGAGTTTGAGATATCTGAAACTTTGTTCATTTGTCATGCAATCTCACAATATTAAAATAAACCCTTATATGAAAATATTTGTGAATGTCTATAATTATTTTGCTAGAATCATTTCCAAATTTAGGAATGTACAGATAAATGTATGAACATTCTAAAAGCATTTGAATTTGTATAATTCAATATAATTTATAAATTTATCACTATGTATGCCAGAAACCTCCCACAGCTGAATGCTGTCTATAATAAAGGATCTGACATTGTTTTTGATGCTTGACTGCTGGCAGCTTTCAAGCTCCACCCCACTCCCTTCCCTTTTGCCCCACACCTGGATAAGCCAGTTTACAGCAAGCCCCTGAGCTCCTTCCATTGATACCTTTGGGAAATTCAGATCATTCAAACCCAGGCCCAGAAAAGCTTCACCTTGGCTCCAACATCTAACCACAATAAAAGCCAAAGCCACCTGCCCCTACCCCCAACTTTTGTTTTATTAGGATTTGACCTGGTGGGTTCTTTTCGGGGAATCATTTTGCTATTTACTCTGTGAGTAAAATACTTATTTCACATCCATTGGTGACTGTGAGTCATTCTTCCTGACCTATTCCTGAGGAGGGGTGTAGGAGGCTGCAGGATGTCCATCCAGGATGTCAGGCCCTCAAATAGAACATTTACATTAAGGAGCTATTTTACTACAATTTTGTGAATTTGATGATTGTAAATAGCTTTTTATTATTTTAAATGGCTAAGGAAGTGTAATTTATGACTGTAAGCTACCATGTAACATTTCAGATAAACTCACCTATTAGATGAGATGTAAACTGTTTTAAAATAAATGCACTGAAGAAACAATCGATTTTCATATGTAATATGTGAGGGACATAGCCTTCAGGCTACCATTTCTACTCATACCATCTGCTCTTATTTAATGAGAGTCTACTTGATCTGAATGATGTGGATAATTGCTTCAATCTCTCATTTCATTGTCATTTTGCAAGCACATTTTTAAAAATGAAAATGAATTGGCCTTATTTGGGAAAAAAATCGGGGCCTACTTTTTTCTTCAAACACACTCAATTTCAGCAACACTTTGCTTTCAGTAATCAATGTTTGTTTTAGGAAGAAGCACATATCCATTTCTGATATGCAAAATGCAACAGTTACCACATCCTCTCCAACATTTATTGTTGTCTCATTTTTTTTTTTCCGCTACTGGGCATATACCCTGAGAAAACCATAATTCAGAAAAAGACATGTACCACAATGTTCACTGCAGCACTATTTACAATAACCAGGACATGGAAACAACCTAAATGTCCATCAACAGATGACTGAATAAAGAAGATGTGGCACATATGTACAATAGCATATTACTTACCCATGAAAAGGAACAGACTTGAGTTATTTGTAGTGAGGTGGATGGACCTAGAGTCTGTCATACAGAGTGAAGTATGTCAGAAAGAGAAAAACAAATACTGTATGCTAACACATATGTATGGAATCTAAAAAAAAAAAAAAAAGGTTCTGATGAACCTAGGGGCAGGACAGGAACAAAGGTGCAGATGTAGAGAATGGACTTGGGGACATGAGGAGGGAGAAGGGTAAGCTGGGACGAAGTGAGAGATTAGCATTGACATATATATGCTACCAAATGTAAAATAGATAGCTAGTGGGAAGCAGCCGCCTAGCACAGGGAGATCAGCTTGGTGCTTTGTGACCACCTAGAGGGGTGGGATAGGGAGGGTGGGAGGGAGGTTCAAGAGGGAGGGGATATGGGGATATATGTATTCATATGGCTGATTCACTTTGTTGTACAACAGAAACTAACACAGCATTATGAAGCAATTATACTCCAATAAAGATGTATAAAAATTTTTTTTAATGTTCACTAAGCTTAATCATTCTAATATATATTGTCAAATAGTATAAATGGCAACACTGAATCTCATTGATTGTTCTTTCATCATTTAGAGCATAATAAACCACTGATAATGTTTGCAAAGCTGAAGATCCCATACTATTCCGGAAGGGTGGGGGTGGGGGAATAGTTAGGGAGTGTGAAATTGACATGTACCCACTGCTATATTTAAAATGGATAACCAACAAGGACTTACTGTATAACACATGGAACTCTGCTCAATATTATGTAACAACCTAAATGGGAAAAGAATTTGAAAAAGAATAGATATATGTAAACTGTATGTATAAGTGAATCACTTTGCTGTACACCTGAAACTATCACAGCATTGTTAATCAACTATACTCCAATATAAAATAAAAAGTTAAAAAAAACCCAAAATGCAACAGTTACAATTGTTGACATTGCAGTTTTTAATTTAGAAAAAAATTTCATGTCTCTTTGCAAAGTTTAATTAAAGGGGAAATAGAGAGTTATTGGCTTTAAGTATTAAAATATATACATTGTTATCAGAAGAAAAGAATAAAAATCATCAAGGAAAATTGAAAAAAGTTTAGGTTGAGTCTCCTTAGTATGAGAGTGAATCCTCAGAGGAAAAGGGGGGAAGATTGACAATAACAAGGTAGGTCTTGGATCAATCAAGTTTCGGATGTGTTTTGTAGTGATTTCAACATAATTGAGAAAATAGGTTTGAAGAAGCTAAACTCCTGAAACTTATGAGTCATCCCTAAGTCCCTACCTTAAGATGCATTTGAATACAGAAAGAGAGCCTGAAGCTTTAGAGGTCTGTTATGGACTGAATATTTGTTTCCCCACTCAAAATTTATATGTTGAAGCCCTAACTCACAATCTGCTGGTATTTGGAGATGGAGACTTTGGGACGTAATTAGGGTAAGATAAAGTCACAAAGATGCAGCCCCTATGATGGGATTTGTGCTCTTATAAGAAGAGATACCAGAGTTTGCTTCTGCCATGTGAGTACACAGTGAGAAGGTGGCAGTCTGCAAGCCAGGAAGAGAGCTCTCACCAGAATCCAGATATACTGGAACCCTAATCTCCAACTTCCAGCCTCCAGAACTGTGAAGAAATAAGTTTCTGTTGTTTAAGCCACCTAGTTTATGGTATTTTGTTACAGCAATTTGAGCTGATTAGTTCAAGGTCTGACTCTAGCATCTGGGTCACCTCTAAATGAATTTTAATAGCAGGAAAGAAACTGGACTCTTATCAAAGATTTCAGGGCTTCAAGATTGGAGAATGATACAAGAAAAAAAAAAAGTTGTTCTAAATTAATTTTTGACAGGTGGAGGTACTTATTATCATATATAAATATATAGAAAATAATTGTGTTGTAATTTTAGAAATTATAGAGTGATACGATTTATTTTACAATATTTAATTGTTATAGCATCATGAAGTTTATGGTATAAGTTATATTTCATAGCAAGTGTTTGAAAATATAAACTATAACGTAAGCATATGTTTGTTTTGTAAACAGCTGTTGCTTCAACTTTAAATTTTTAAGCCAGTAGCTATATTTTTTTGGGATTTGAAAAACTTCACTTTTCTAGTTCTATATTTCTATGAATTTCTGTAAACAGAAAGTTAATGGTTAATTCAAAGCTTATTTTATAAAACTATTTTAGCATTTCTGTGTAATCCAAACTAAAGTTATGCAAATAAGCAATAACAGAGCTTATATTATAGCTACAATGTAGCTCTTCGTAGCTTCTACATTCTGTGGAAGGGTTTAAAAACTCACAAATAGATTACAGAATTTTGGGTAATTCTTAATTTTAGATTCAGTCTAATGCATTGGTTAAGTGTACAAACTACAGAGTTAGATTGTTTAGAAAGTTTAAATTCAGGCTCTGCTACCTGATAGCTTTAAGACTTTGATATATTTCAGAGTTTAATTAAGTAATTTAACCTCTCAAATTGCTCAACCCCCTCATCTTTAAAATAAGAATAATAAGAGACACTCTCTCAAAGAGTTGATTTGTGGCTAAAATAAGGTAAAGCACTTAGAATTGTGTTTCATACGTGGTAATAATTTGATAATTAGAGTCTATTTTACCCTTTTAACTCATTCTTCTGTGTGAATATACTTTAAGACTTTTAGCAAACTCAGTTGCATTAGATTCTGCAAAGGTCTAGAGTAGATCTCTGCTTCCCTGTTCCTATATATAGTTTTATTGTTTAATCGTGGAGAAAACTTTCAAGAAAGATTAAAATATATGTGGAAATAAATGAAGACCAAGCAGAGACTATTTATTCAGAGCTTGCTGTAGCAAAGGAATCAGCCACCACCATTTAGATTTTGGCAGAGACTCAAAGGCAAGCAGAGGAGTTTATGGTGGAAGAAGTGAAGGCTGCAGGTGTACCCTGATTGGAAGCTGTTGTCATGGAGAAGCTGGAGGTGGGCTGACTAGAAACAGGCATCCTATATAATTGGTTTGGGGTGTACATTTGGCTTTTATTGGTTAGTCCTATGTTGGAAACAGGGACAAAACTAGGGAAGCTGTCAGGTATTAGTTAGGTCCTGGCAATTTGGGCCCCCTTGTTACAGAGGTTTTTATTTGGATTCCTGGATTATTACTAGAGATAGTGGTCTTATTTACTACTAGTCTGACTTATAAATAGAAGGCTGGTTTCCTGTAGATAATGAGTTATTTTCCTAGTCTGATTGCTGCATGTTGAGGATCAGAGTTCTACTTTTGTATACGGTCCTTTTGTTTACTTAGTCTCTCACATGTTTTGACCATACAGGGAGAATATATTTCTAAAATTCTCAAAGTCACAGAGTGTGCAATCATAATCATTTTTAAAAGTAGACCATTTGTTGTAATTATAGTTATAAATTAAGTAATAATGTAATTAATATTATTTTAATTTAATTGCATTAATTTATTTAACTAATTCTATTAATGAAATATTTTTCTACCAACATCCTCAATTTTAACTACTTTGTTATATACCTTGGTAATTTTGCACAAAATGATGAATAAATTTAGGAAAGAATGACTGAACTCTTGTTATTTATGTGTGTGTATCTATAAAATGAGATGGATAAATCACATATCGTTAGGATAGCAAAAGTACAGAAACTGAAAAAAAACTATGCAACTATTTAATAAAACTTTTACTAATTTGGGAGACAGTCCAAGTATCCACTCAGACTTATTCTTGAGACCAGATTTCAAAGGTTATTTTTTCCTGCTTATTTATTCAATTACTAATAAAATAAACCCCTAAAAAACTAAAGACTCATGACGATATAACATTCTCTTATGTAAAAGGTATATAAAAAAATATTTAGGAGAGTCCATTTTCTTCCCCATAGTATGTAATTCCTTACTTCTTTAGAGCTGCAAAGCAGGGTACAAAAATGTCTTACTTTTGCAGATAAACTCTTTATTAAATCACAACTCATTCAATTGAATTCATCCATTTTATCAAAGAAAAAGCACAACGGACAGTAATCAGCTCATATTAACATGAAAAAAAGACACAAAGCCAGTAAATTGGTAGTAAGGAAACCTTCAATTTAGTAATAAAGAATAACAAGTTATCATTACCAACAATGACTGCAAATTTTATTGCAATGTTGGGGAAGATTTTCTGAAATAACTTTTTAAATAGATTGACTGTTTTGCTTGAGGTAGGCATCTTGATGAAGTGTTATACACTGAAAATCTTTTGGCCTTTTAGTTGTGGAAATGGCCTCTATATTTCTGGAAGTGCAGCTGTAAAATAATAAAAGTAAATGGAGCTAATGGAATCTCTTTCTAGTATTCACGCCAAACCATTTAGAAGCATATTAAATTATCATTTGAATAATTTATGGATAGTCACTGTCATGATGTGATGTGTGCTTTGTGATTATAGGCAGCTTTTTTTAAAATTAGGTTTCTGGGAAATTTTGTGAAATAAATCAAAGGTTAAAGCTCAGGGAACCTCATCTATAAATAAACCTTACACCAATGCTTTGAGTGTACTGAACCCAACTGTGGTCCACTCACCTGACACAGCAAAGAAAATCTACTGACAACAGGTTGTGGTGAAGGAAAGCACAGTGTTTATTGCAGGGCACCAAGCAAAGGAGTGGGAGACAAGACTCATACGCTCTTCAACTTGGTCTTTGAGTTTGGATTTTATTTTTAAGTGAAAAAACAAAGAGGCTGGGGCTAATCTTTGTCTTGTGACAGTTCTGTGACATTTCTTAATCATAATTTCTGGATTCAGGTTGTCTCTGGTTTATGATTGTTAGGCCAGGTGGTCCATGGCTCCAGATCTGTTATCTCATCTTGCCCTGAAGAAACAACCTGAGTTGCTACATTAATAATTATATCTACAGTAGCAATTTTAGTGCATTAACAATGTTATCAACAAAAGTTTTAGTCATCTGACTCTGTTTAATTAGTGCTCAGTTAGTACAGGATTGAGGTCAGAGGAGACAAGAAAGAGAATAAAGTTTTGGATAGAGAGATTAATAATAAACAGTAATAGAACACGGTTTTAGGGGGACTGAGTTTCATTAATAGAGTCAAGTACTACTGGCCTTAGTCAGTATTTTACAACCACAGGTCCTCATTCTAAATGACCTGACTCGTTTGAGACACTGTGAACACTCAGTGTATATAAACTCACTTTTTGTTACATATGTCTTACTCCATCTAAGTAACGCTTCATATATGATCAAGGGTTGTGTCAAAAGATGTTTTTCAGGAAAAAAAAAAAAGATAAAATTATGACTCTCATACAGATATAACAATGAACAAATCATAAAAGCTTTTTTTACCTCATTCTATGAGGGAAACAGAAAGGTATTGTAACTTGGCCAAGACAGAATGAGAAAAACAGCCATATTTGTACAGAATTGTAAAGTAGCTGAAAGACAATTTAAAAAGTTTTAATCAGATAAACCAGCAGGGAGTGCTAAACCTTACACATAAACCTTATACATAAAGCTTTCCCACTTCCCTGCCCTGAATGTAGACAATGCACATTTGTAAAATGGCTCAAAGACTATGAAAGACTAGAATCATGTGACCTGGAGTGGGCTGTCCTCTAGGCACTGCATAGTTTTCATTGAATGACATTTTTTTTTCTATAAAATGTTTTTTTGTCATTAACACTGAGATAATTTTGTAACTTTTATCCAACTAATTAAGACACTTTGAATGTTCACATTTAAGTATCCTTGATATATAATGTTCTGATTGATGAGGAGGTTGGTTAAAATCGATGTAAATCAGTTCAGAGCTGGTATCCTTTGAGAAACAAAAGAACAGAAACATGGCCAGACTACATATCACAATAGAACTTTGACCCACAACCTCTATAGTAACAGTCCAAGAAGCCAAAGAACAACAAATTAAGCAATCGGCCCAGGAAGCTCAGAATTGATCGATGACTGCCACTTTCCCTGTTTTTTGTCCCAACTCAGGATCTGAGTTCTTCCAGATCAGGATCAAATGGAGAAGGCCAAATATGTTCCCCAGACCAATCATGTAGGATGGCCTGCTTCTTATAAGCCAAGCTGCAGCTTCCTTGTCCCAACAACCTCCAAATAGAGGAGAGCTGAAGCCTTGCTTTTCTCTCTATAAAGCTTTCCCACTTCCCTGCCTGCCTCTGAATCTCAGTCAGGTGCAAGTGTCAGTGGTTAACTCCCTTGCTACTGTAAGCTTTAAATAAATACCTTCTGTTCGTTCTTATGTGGGTGTTCTTTGCTAACTTCCACAACTCACAACTATGAAGACCAGTCAATGTTTAGCTAACTCATAGAAGGGAGAAAACTGAAATAGTTAAAATAAATGCAATATTCCAGAAACTCACCTTTGAGGCACATTTTTTCTTGATTGACAATCTACATGTACTAAAACTCCTGATAATTTAGACATTTTCAACCAATACAAGTTTGACCTAAATATTGATTCTGTGCAAATACTGGATTTTTAAAAAAATCTGATTATGATGCATCATGCCTAAATTAAATATTGGATTTAAAAAGCTAATATTTATATTATCAGTTTTATTAATATATACTTAATTTCATTTAAATATTATTTTGGTGTGTTTATAGTTATCTTTATCATTCTATATTTTGTTTATTGCACCTTATCTGTTATTTTCTCATTAATTTATGCCAAATTTCTGTTCATATAATTTTCAAAGAAGCAAATTTTGGTTTTGTCAATGTCTAATTTTGTCTTTGTTTTTCTCCCTTTATTATTGTCCTTAACTTTACTATTTTCTTTATTTTATTCTCAACTTTTGGTAATAAGAGCTTATCTTATTTAGTTGCAGTTTCTGTTATTTCTAAATCAACATTTAAAGCCATAGATTTTCCTCCTGTGTATTACTTTACATATGTCTTAGGCATTTGACATGTCATATCTCATCAGTATATTTTCAAAATATTTTTAAATTTATAATGGAATTTATTTTTATGTAGGAATATTTAATAACTGGAAATTTGGTTTCCAAATATATAAGATTTTTGTCATTAATTTCTATTTTTTTTTCTTTAGAGTCAAAAGGACATAGAATATCCTTTCATCAGAATTCACTGAAAAATTTTATTGCCTAATACAGGCATTATTTTCAGATTATATTATCATCTCCAGGAAAAATCAACAGATCAGAAGGCAGACTTTTAGAAAATAATATATTTTTAAAATTAAACATCTTTTTTTTTTCAACATCTTTATTGGAGTATAATTGCTTTACAATGGTGTGTTAGTTTCTGCTTTATAACAAAGTGAATCAGCTATACATATACATATCCCCATATCTCTTCCCTCTTGTGTCTCCCTCCCTCCCACCCTCCCTATCCCAATTAAACATCTTTTAAGCATATATGTTAAGCTTTGTTCTAAATGCTGGAGCTATAGCATTGAACAAAAGATCCAGAATTCATGACTCACATGAAATCTTCATAGGAATATTTTACAGTAAATTATATCGAATATAAGAACATCATAAAGTCAATAAGAGGGAAAAATCAGAGATGAGATTTGATTAAAATAAGATGCTTGGAGAATGTCTCACTGAGAAAGTATATCTGAGAAGAAAACTGAGATGTATTAGGAAGCCATCCATAAAAATATCCTAGAGGAATGCTTTTCAGAGGGAGATAAATGCAAATTCATGTGTATTCTAGGCAGTGGTGAAAGTTTAATAACCAGCTTAAAAGGAGGTTCCTGACTTATAGATTTCATGATTTCTTATGGTACACATATTATGACCATGGTCAATTTCAACTTATCAACATGAGTCACTGAACTCAGACATTATTATATAATATCTCTATCATACATATATAATAGATCTGGATAGAGGTATGATAGATGTAAATAACCTACAGAATAGAGATCATAGTAAAATGTAGTAAAATGATTAGTAATTGATGAGTTTTAAGTATATTCTACTCATTTTTAAATATAATTTATTTTACATTTAGTATATAATTTAATTTTTAACAATGACTGGGTTTGGCAACTGGCTTTCTAAATGTCTTAATTTTTTTTTTTTTTTTTTTTTTTTTTTGACTACACTGCTTGTGAATCTTAGTTCCGTGACCAAGGACTGAACCCAAGCCACAGCAGTGAAAGTCCAGAATCCTAACCACTAGGTCACCAGGGAAATTTCTCTCAAAATTTAATAATCAACACTAACATGCAGTTTTGGGTTACCACTGGATCCAGGAAATCAAGGCCAGTCCTTGGGATGGATGGAGTGTACAGGAAGAGTAGGAAAAGTTAAAGAGGCATTAGAACAGGTAGGGCCGGATTAGGTCTATATGTAGAATTTTGCTGTTATTCTGCCTAGCTAGGGATCCACTAGATGGTTTTTAGCAGGAAAGGAACATGATCTATTATTTTAAAAGGATCATTCTGACTTCTATTTTGAGAATAACTTGAATTACAGTAAATGAAAAGTGAGTAAAACCAATTAGGAGGATGTTTCAATAATCCAGGGAAGAGGGAAACATGTTTTGGACTAGAGTTAGTAGAAAAAATAGAAACAAATGACCAGATTCAGGACAACGCTTAAAGATAAAGAAAATACAATTTGCTAAAAAATTAATGTGAAGTGTGAGAATAAGAAAAGAGTCAAATGATGTTGACCTTGAGCTTCTAGAAGGGTGAACTTGTCATTAACCGAGATGGGAAGGCAAGGTAGAAGATGATGATGTCATGTTAACTTTGGAACATGCTAAGTTAAGAGTGGTTATAGTGCGAATAGAAAGGTTGAGTAGGAGTTGGATATATGAGTCTGGAGTTAATGTCTAAATCACTAACTGTAACAGAAGACTGTACTACCAAATGGCTTTGATAATAAAGGCTTAATAGCAATTTAATTACTAGGTAGATAAGACAAGCAGTGTCTTGCATTAAGTAGAAAGTATTTAAATTATAGCCCATGCACATACATAATAAGTGAAATTATTCTGTCTTTTTTGGGGGTGTAGAGGGTTATAAGTTAGTGATATTGGTGAAATGTATAGAAAATACCTTCTTTTTTGTTTCAAATGTTGTCTATCAACATTTATTCCTCAATGGCTGGTGAAGATTACAATCACTCAAGCCAGTTCTGTGCTTTCTAATGGGCACTTAATCTATTTCCACACTGTCTTCAAAGGGGAATTAAAATAACAACAACAACAACAAAGCATGGATATCTTGGTTTCTCCACCCAGTTACAAGGAAAAAAATATTTTTTAATGACTGCTCTTACATATATATATATGTACGTATATATATGAGATTTGTTTTTTTAAATTCTGTGTTTCCCTTTATCAGCAAATGTTATTTCAGGGTCCTAGCAACAAAATTTTGCCTATTTTTACAACTAGAAGTAAATTTTTTAAAAGCACATTAATATTCCTGTAGTAATTTCATAGCTGTTATCTAATTTAATACTTAGAATAGTTAAAAACAATTTTGATTAGTGGTACCACTTACAGCTTTAGAGGCCTGGGACCAGGTCTTAATGCCATCTTTTCTGTCTGATCTTATTTGCAGAAGTCACTCTTCATTCTGGCTGCTACTGAGTGGTAACCAGAAGCTAGACTTTGATAAGGAACCTGGGAGCTATTTGGTTCTGATACACAATACCAAAATTTACCAAGGTGTCCACAATTCTGGGCATATAGGTAGACCTCATTTCCATATTGTGCTGAGCAGAAGAGGACTATATAATTATCCTTACACCTTGCGAAATGCAACCTAGTTAGGGGAATATAAGAATATCTAATCACTTCTATTAAAAGTCAAGTAAGTTGAATCTTTTAAAAAAATAAAAATAAAATGCATTGAGGTCACAAGAAGGGAGAAATCAGAGTTGCTTGGATAAATCAAGAAGACCTTTAATAGAGAGAGCAGTATTGAGTTTGAACTTGAGGAATGACTAAAATGTCAACAGGTAGAAAAAAATAGCTAGAGTTCACTAGGCAGACAAGTATAGTGTGAGCAAAAGTTCAGATATTGGCAAAACAAACAATGTATGAAAAAAAAAATCAAGTTTTGCTGCAATAAAGGTCAGCATAGAGGAACCATACACATCAAGGCTGGAAAATAGTGATGCTATTGGGAGGCTTGAAAGCTAGTGTGAGGTCTTTTCATTTTAGTAGGAATTGCAATTATTTCCAGGTTTTTATTAAGAAAGTGAAATGATTGTAACCAAATTTGGAAAATAACTGGTTGAGTACTGAACGTTGCAGAATCTCAATCAGGAGGATAGTGGCATAAGAATGGAAATATGGGAATTAAAAACAAAAATAAACAAATGGGACATAATGAAACTTAAATGGTTTTGCACGGCAAAGGAAACTATAAACAAGATGAAAAGACAACCCTCAGAATGGGAGAAAACATTTGCAAACAATTCAACAGACAAAAGATTAATCTCCAAAATATATAAACAGCTCATGCAGCTCAATATTAAAAAAAACCAAACAATCCATTCAAAAAATGGGTAGAAGACCTAAATAGACATTTCTCCAAAGAACTTGTACAGATGGCCAAGAGACACATGAAAAGCTGCTCAACATCACTAATTATTAGAGAAATGCAAATCAAAACTACAATGAGGTATCACCTCACACCGGTTAGAATGGGCACCATCAGAAAACCTACAAACAACAAATGCTGGAGAGGGTGTGGAGAAAAGTGAACCCTCTTGCACTGTTGGTGGGAATGTAAATTGATACAGCCACTATGGAGAATAGTATGGAGTTTCCTCAAAAGACTAAAAATAGAATTACCATATGACCCAGCAATCCCACTACTGGGCATATACCCTGAGAAAACCATAATTTGAAAAGAGTCATGCACCCCAATGTTCATTGCAGCACTATTTACAATAGCCAGGTCATGGAAGCAACCTAAATGCCCATTGACAGGCAAATGGATAAAGAAGATGTGGTACATATATACAATGAAATATTACTCAGCCATAAAAAGGAACGAAATTGGGCCATTTTTTGAGACGTGGATGGATCTAGAGACTGTCATACAGAGTGCAGTAAGTCAGAAAGAGAAAAACAAATCTTGTATATTACCGCATATATGTGGAATCTAGAAAAATGGTACAGATGAACCCGTTTGCAAGGCAAAAATAGAAACACAGATGTAGAGAACAAAGGTATGGACACCAAGGGCGGATAATGGGGGAGTGGAGGGAGTTGTGGTGGTGGGATGAATTGGGAGATTGCGATTGACATATATACACTAATATGTATAAAATAGATAGCTAATAAGAACCTGCTGTATACAAATAAGATAAGATAAAATTCAAAAAAAAAATAGAATGGAAATGTGAACTACAGTACGAATTTTAGAGGTAGAAACCACAGGAGTTAGAAAATAATTGGATATGAGAGGCAAAAAAGAAAGTTGAGCCAACACTAACTGTGGGGTTCTAAGTGACAGAGAATGGTCCTGCAATTGGGAGGAATAGAGAAGTTGGAAACAGATGCAGAAGTCCAGTTTTGGACATGTGGTATATTGCACAGATAGCATCTGGGCATCAGATATCCACTTTCTCTGAATAGTGAAGGAAAAAGAGAGGGTTACAGTTATGTACCCTGAGTGTTTTCAGAATAAAAGTATTGAAATCTGTGAAAGTGGATATGATTTTGGGAGACCTAAAAGGAAGATTCAACATACTTCTTAATCTTTTCAGCCCTATCCAGGCCATCTTCCACTTAAAAATATACGCTCAAGTTTGAACTTCATCTTATTCAGTTATGTTATTCTTTCTTTATGAGAACTAAACTTGTTTTCAAAACAAGATTCTCTCACACCAGTAAATGTGGCAAGACTGCTAAGTGCCCACCTAATATCCTCTCTTCTTTCTTACCACTGAAGTCTGATGTTATTTGTAGTGTTAATGAGGCAAGTTTTAAAAAAAAATTGTTTTCCCACTTCTTGTCATATAACACATTTTGGCCAATGAGATAAAGGTGGAAGTCCCAAGGGAACTTCCAGGGGCTCAGGGGCATACTTCCCTTTTGCTCTTTTCTTTCTTTATAGCTGAAACACTGACGTGATGCCTGGAGCTCTGACAGCCATCTGCAGAACATAGAAATGAGACTTACACCAGAATCAAAGACAGGAAATGTGTTAAGGAGCCAGTGTCACTTGATGGCACTGTGACCCTGTGCTCTAATCCTGAACTCTCTACTCTGACTTTCCTGTACTTGAGAAAACAGTACAGTTACAATTTGTTTAAGGCACTGTTTTGTAGCTTCTTCTTGTTGCTAGCTGGATATAATTCCAAGGGGATTAAATGAATTCAGTGATTTCCTGTGCCAACCTCTCATAATATGAGTATGTGGATTTACTTATCATTACCATGAAAAATGTATCAATTTTAAGGGAAAAATGTAAACATCTCATGTTAAGACCCATAATTGAAGTGGCCTAACAGTATGCATTAAACTAAACATAGATTTTTAAGTGTGCTCTTTGGATGTCAGGACTGTTTATCACCTTTAAATGACTTCTGTTTCCTGTTTCAATCACCTTGGTTCATGAGTAGGAACGAACTTGTTTTCATCTAAGTAAATATTCCACAAATCACAGATACCAACTGAGAAGGTATCACACCTTGATGTTTTTTGCTTTCATATTCCTAGCATGCTTTCTTGGGGCAGCGTGAAATGTGTGCAGATACATAGGGGAGAGTAAAAGAAATTTAACCAACAAGTGGTTTGCTTCCCTTGAGATAGACTACATATTACAAAATTGTGACAAATTGGAGAACTGGAGGCATGAAAAAGCATATTAAAAACATAAAACCTGATTACTTTATCTTGAGTAATTTATCATTTTTTCCCAGTGTTTATCTTACTTGCACAGTAATCAAGTGATGTTAAAATAAAAACCCTAAATGTGCTCTATTAAAATAAAAAAGGAAAAAAACAAAAAAAATACAAATTTAAATATTAAGGGCACTCTAAAACTCCCAAACTAATGACTATTCTCTTATTTGATCAATGAAAAGAATATTGCTCATATTGGGTAAAACTTTGTGTACTTTATTTTTTATATAATCAAATGAACAGAAGGAATAGAGAAAAATGTTTAAAGTCCAACTCATATTCTAAGCATATTTGTCTTAACCATTCAAAAAAAAAAAAAGAAAAGCAGGAAGCTATTCTATTATTTTTTGTGTGTGGGAGGAAGCTTTAAGCAAGAAACATTTATTGATATAAAAGGAAGGAATTATATGACATTATGACTATGGGTAACTTTAGACAGCCATTCTATTCTTAATGCTTCACACATCTCCACAAGAAAATAGTATACAGCCCTAAAGAATGTTTGGTGAAATGCTTAATAAATACTAGCAGAAACTTTTGATAACATATCCATGAGCTATTTATTCCCTTTTCTTCACTTCTGGCAGAACCCAAATTTTGTACAGGTGTTTACCCCTTCACTATTGGACTTAAGTAAGGTCATCTTATCCTCAACTCCAGTTATCAAATCTGATAAATTTAAAGCAATTATTAGGCTTCATTAGCCTTTTCCAGTGATTGAGTTAGTCATGGACTTGCAAATATGTTTTAATCAACAATATCATTAGGGGTATCTGCTAGAAAGCTGTATGAAAGTTAATTTCACTCTAGAGGAAAGAGAGAGAGAGCAAGAGAGAGACAGAGAGGAGAAAAAGAAGAAGAAAAGAAGTTGAAGAAGGAGGAGGAGGAGGAGGGAAGGAGAGGAAGGGGAGGAGAAGGGAGGAGAGGGAAGGGAAGGGGAGGGATTTTTTTCTATATAATACATATTTAGCAACTTATCATGAAAAGTAAGAGTCTAAAAAGATTATTTTCCATAAACACATATAGCTGTTCAAATTATTCCAATTTACATTACCAATTTTATGTAAGTTTTGGGGAAGGAAATTCTCAGGGAGTCAGAAAAATAGCTCTAGTTTCTCTGGATCTGCCACAGAAATTCTCTAATAATTAGTATTTATAAATGGAACTTTTAAAACTGGAAACATAAAATATAAATATATATGTATAACATAAAACAAGAACTTTTGATTTTTAATGAATGTGCTTATTTGACTCATGTCTTATAAAAGGGATCTCTATTTCATGTTACAGGTTTCTTGAGTAAAATGACTGAGATCTATTACATGCATCTGTTAAGGGTATACACACCATCACATATTGCTTAGAGTTGTATTTAAAAAGCACACAAAAAAGGCAAAGAAATAGTCTTGGTAGTTAAATTAATTTTGTGATGGTCAAAAGGTGGCCCTTAGCTTTTTTTCCCCCAGTTTCTAGGTTAATGACATGTAAATGTTCTTTCTGTAGTTTTAATACAGAAACTCCTTTTACGTTTGAAGTGTTTTAAGTTGTCATCTTTACTTTCTAAACAACTTAAAGATCTGATGTTAAAGTTAAAATTAAATTACTTACTTTACACATCAGCGGTCTTACTGTAGGTCATGTCCATTTGCTACACAGCTAAAATTCAGACCAATTAATAATAAAAATGGATTATGAGTACCAGACCAGGGACATTATTGGACATAAGAATATTACGTTGTATTATAAAAAAAAAAAGTGGCCATGATATACACACACGGGTCCTGCTCACCAAGCAGGCTGATAGAACCATCAGAAATTCAGACTAAAATATATCAAAGTTCTCAGTCCCCCACAAACAATAGTACCACTTTGGTGTCAGTGTTTTTTCCAGTTAACTGTCCTGCTCCCCCCATCTTCACTCAGCTCCTCCAAAGCTCTCTCCTTCTATCCATAGCTTCTTAATCTTCCAATGACCAGCTGCTTCACCTACCCCATGAATCCTCTCTCACATTCTAGTCAATGCTGATGTGTTTGATTTTAAGTTCCTACAGTGCTATGGTTTTTCATTCATTTTGAAAGCTAGTCATTCTTACTCTTTTTAGACCCCCCTTCAAGCAATAGCAACAGAGCATCTGTTATGGGTGAGAGATGATGGATATAAATCTATAAAGACAGGTTTAATGGGTATGTGCTTTCTGTCTAACTTGTTTCTTTTCAATAACTAACATTTTATAGAATGTTAAACAGCAAATAAAAGTCAACATCCATTCCTAACAGTACAGATAAAGATAGTTATTATTTACTAAATTCTTTCTATCTGTTTAATACTATCCTAAGACTGTTTTATATATTGTATTCTTCTAAATGGACTAAATTCAAGAGAATACAAGCATTATTTTTCTCACTAGCCCTTTAAAGCTAATCTGAAGATCATTATTTCTATCAAGACATTAGATGAACAATTGAGCTGGCCTAATAGCATTCTCAATCACGCTTGGAAAAAAAAAAAAAATTCCTCTAGGTATTTTAAGCTTAAATAGTCCATGTCAATAATTAAAATATCCTTTCCAGTGTAAAATAAAAATAACTAAAATTAGAACTTCTTTACTTCTCTAGCTAGGTACTGCTTCAGGCCTAAGCATGCGGAGTGACAAAGTGGCTATGGCCAGTTTCTGATCTCCATTCTAGCTTTACTTTCACTCTCCATACATTTCTGAGTTTCTCTACCCCTCCAGCATTTGAGCCAGGGAAAATGTGACTCATGGGAAGGAGATTTTCTTGCTTACAAGTTTTTTGGGGATCTGGTATCAAGGCATCGTGCGTGATTAGAGCTTTTTCTTTTTTCTATGGGAACTTTCAAGGGTCTTTTTGGTTTTTTGCTTTTTTTAAGATTTTCCCTCCCCTCAGACCCTCTTATTGACAATTCTTTGAGCTTTTTCATGGCTGTTTCTCACAATCATCTCCCCCAAATGGGCTGCTTGACTCTTCCAATGAAGTCAACTTGCACAGCGTACTAACAACTCTCTCCCCCAAAGAACACTTCCCTCTATATCTGTTCTCCTGAACCTCATACAAATTTGATGGGTGATGGGGTAGGTAAGTATTCCCCCATCTAAACATTCCTCAATAATCCAATATAAGTTCATTCATTAAATCAACAAATATTGATTGAGTTCCCAGGAACTGTTATGGGCAGTGGGGAAACTTAAGTAAAGAAGCAGACATAAACCTCTGCTCTCATGGAGCTTAAATTTTATTGGGAGAGGCAGAAAATAAGTCAGACTTTAAAAAAAATAAGATATATACTATGTATGATGGTTAAATTTTATGTGACAACTTGGCTAAGCTATGGTGCCCAATTGTTTGGTCAAACGTTCATCGAAATTTTCTGGGGAGGTATTTTGTAGATATGACATCAGTTGACTTTAAGGAAATTACATGGGCCTTGTCCAATCAGTTGATTACCTCAAGACTGTAACCTAGAAATCCTGCCTGAATTTCCAGCCTTGTGACCTGACCTTTATTGTTTCAGACTCAGGACTATGACATCAAGTTCTGTGGCACTTTTCAGCCTGGCAGCCTGCCCTATCAATTTCAGACTTACCATTCCCCCACAACCATGTGAGACAATTCCTTAAAATAAATCTCATATTAAGGGGATATAGAGAACAATGTTATATATATATATATAGTTCTTATTGGTTCTTTTTCTCCAGAGTACTCTGAGGTATATATTGTTAGTAGGTGATAAGCGGTCAGTAGAAAAATTAAAACTGAAGACAATGTAAAGTGCATGTGTATGTGTGTGAAAACATATGGATAATTTTTAGGTGAGGTATCTAGGAAAGGCCTCAATGAAAAGGAGCCTTTTGAGTAGAGATAAGGAAAGGGAGCCAGTCTTGGGACTATGTCGGGAGAAGTGCATTCCAGATAAAGTGAACAGTATTTGCAAAGGGCCCTGAGCTAAGCCCATAACTAGCTTGTTCAAGGAACAGAGGAAAAGCCTGTCAATGAGTGAAGTAAAAGAGATAGAAATAGGATATGAGTTCAGACAAGTAACACAGGCCAGATCATGGCTACACGTGCATGGCTTAGCCCTGCGCACGTGTGAGTTACAGGAGTCTGGAGGGAAGCAGCAGATGATCTAATAGCAAAGTTTTGGTTCTAGCTTTTGGGCTCCACCAAAATGGCAATTACAAATGTTCTAACATCCTGTTATAAGAATATTTGCTGGTATGATCCTTACAAAAAACCTTGAGGCCACCAATATTTCTCCAATTTCATAGATTAGAAAAAAGGAAACTATAACATTTTATGTTATATTGTATTTTATTCAGATAAACTAAATCAGTGAGTATATTTGATACACAAAGTCTCAGCATGCATTGATTACATATATTGGGAATTTAATTTTGTACATTATTGATGATGCATTGATAATAATTTTTTTATTATTTGTTTGAGATGCAATGTTTAAAAAATATACCAACATCAATGATAATATATTGTACACTTAACATTTTGTTGAGGGTAGATCTCATGTTAAGTATTCCTATAACATAAAAAAATTTTTTTAAAAGAATGATCACTAACAACCCCTTTTAAACTCATAACATGATTGACATATTATGTATTTAATAGCAATACTAGAAAATGTGTTTTTTTAAAAAAATTTTTAAAAAGAAACACACTAGTGAATACATCAGAATAAAAAGCTTCTGCACAACCAAGGAAATCATCAACATAGAAAAGTAACCTACAGAATGGGAGAAAATATTTGCAGCTCACATATCTGAAAAGGCGCAAGTATCCAAAATACACAAAAAATTCATACAACTCAAATAGCAAAAATAAACAATTTGATTTTTAAAATGGGAATAGCATCTAAATAGACATTTTTCCAAAGAAGGCATCCAAATGGCCAACAGGTACATGAAAAGGTGCTCAACATCATTAATCATCAAGGAAATACGAATCAAAACCACAATGAGACATTACCTCACACCCGTTTGAATGGCTATTACCAAATGATAAGAAATAGCTAGTGCTGGGGAGAATGTGGAGAAAAGGGAATCCTTGTACACAGTTTTTGGGAACGTAAATTGGTGCAGCTACTATAGAAAACAGTATGGAGGTGCCTCAAAAAATTAAAAATAGAACTACCATATGATCCAGCAATTCCACTTCTGGGTATTTATCCAAGGAAACAAAAAACACTAACTGGAAAAGGTAATCACATCCCCATATTCATTACAACATTATTTACAGCAGTCACAACATGGAAACAACATAACTGTACAACAAGGGGTGAAGGGATAAACAAAATGTGGTACATATATACAATGGAATATTATCCAGTCATTAAAAAGAATGAAATCTTGCCATTTGCAACAATATGGGTGGACCCTGAGGGCATTATGCTAAGTGAAATAAGTCAGACAGAAAAGACAAATACCATATGATTTCACTTATATGTGGATGGAGGTCATTGTGATTTCCAATGTGTGACAAATCGAGAGCAGTAGTTAAGTTTTACTTTGAAGAACAAAAAAATCAAAGATCACACGTTATGTTCCTCTAATTACTCACATGTCTCAAGCTAGATGCAGCATTGGTTGTATAAGTACTGTACATGTCTGACACACCACAGGCCAAAAAACCTTCCGAAGATGAATTTGGAAAACCAAAAAAGAAAGTGCTAACCAATTTCTTAGCATGTTTCAAGTGCTTTATTACATTTTGCAAATTATTTGAATCATGAAGACTATCCTATTGGAACAATAGCAAAATCATTGCTGTGGTTTTTCTATAATAAGCTCAGCTGGGGATTAAGTGACAGAATTCTGCTCTAGCAGAAACAGAACTGATAATAAATGCTGCTCTTCTTTTGTATGATTGATCACCTGGCTGAGTATTACAGTTACGCAGAATTAAGTATTTACTTAAATTCCTTATTTGTAAACAGAAAAAGAAATTGGTGACCTAAATAATTACAAACTATTCCTAGGGAACTCTGAGAGCCTCTGGAAAAATATGAAACATAATAAATGAGTTAAGCTATAATTTGGTCATGCCTAACTGTCTTGGCATGATTTTTTTTTTACTTAACATTAGCTTGTAAGGATAAGAGCAAATCCATGAGAAGAAAAGAAGGTATCCCAATTATTCCCATAAGTTAGTATTATCTCAATCCTAAATGATGAACTTGGTGCATTTAGAACCTTAGAATGCTATTTAAATTGATGCTATAATCACTTTTTATAAATAATTCCACTTAAAAAAAATCATACAGGGAAATTGGAACTGTCCATTTCCATAGTCTCTAAGGTATATCTGAATTATGACAAAATACACTCAATTCCAGCATTTACAGTTGGGTCCAGCCTTCCAGCACTAGCACGTCTAGGTATGTTTTCTACCTCCAAGTTATAATCTAGGACTGCAGATTCCACAATCAGACACACTGCATTTAAATCTGGGTTCTGACACCTGATGACAAAACAGTCTTGAACAAGGTTATTCATCACTCTGGGTTTCAACTTCCTTATTGTAAAATAGATATAAAAATATCATCCTCATAAGGTTTTTGTGAGATTCAATGAGATAATCTATGAAAAGTGTTTAGAGTAGTGCTCTGATTTATTATTCATCTGCTGCAATTAAGTTTGTGTTCATCTATTTTTTGGGTGGTGACAATATTGACTCCTTCTGGGCAGTTTTTGAGTAGTCCACACATGATTCATTTTAAGCACACCTCTGAATCCCTATTCTTGTTTTCACTGTCATTCTTCCTTCACTTGCATTCAAGTCTTTTTTTCTCTGTCTTTTATGACTCCTCATAACTGATTTCTTTCTTAGATATGTCTTTTCTTTGGGCAGTTTAATAACTGACATAGAGCAAAAAGATCTTAAAGTCCTCTCTCAGTTAAAGACACTTTTCTTATCTAAGATCCCTGTTAGTTTCTGCAAACCCTTGCCTTCCATATGTCTCATAAAAAGAAAAACAAAAACAGAAAGCTTTACCTGATTGCAAAATAAT
Source organism: Balaenoptera musculus (assembly GCF_009873245.2). Lineage (NCBI taxonomy): Eukaryota > Metazoa > Chordata > Mammalia > Artiodactyla > Balaenopteridae > Balaenoptera > Balaenoptera musculus. The sequence goes on along the minus strand of NC_045788.1, from coordinate 124,757,345 downwards.
ATATATTATCTTGAAAAGAGAGCTTAAACTCAGCAGGATAGCAAATTGTTATCTGTAGAGATATTTCCTTTTAACCAAATATTTGGCAAAACTGTCAATACCCTCTTTTTTTAATACACTCCCTGGCACAGATTAAGAAACATGAATTTTCTTAATGAATCACAAGAATCTCTCTATCTTCCTTGAAAACCTCAATAAAAAAAGTTTTCTAGATATGAAAATGGAAAATAGTAGTAATAACATAAACATTGCACTTAACACTTGACTGAGACAGCAGGCTTTCCTTTATTTACAGAGCTGTTATTTATAACTCACACTTCCATGGCATAGAAAAATGAGCTATTTCCCCTTGGCTCATAGACAACACTAAAAGCATCTACAGTTGATCATTAGTTACCTTAGAGAACTTACCACTTTCTCAAATCTTGCCTTGCCAGCTCAGACACCAGGTAAGATTTTCAAATAGAATAAATCCACATCAAAATCTGAGCAAAACAATTTATCAAGAATATGAGACTGACAAACTTTTATTCACTTCAAATGAAAAAGTAAAGTTACATTTAACAAAGTAAGTTTTATGTTAGCATAAAAATGCATCATTTTTCTCCAGTCACATGAGTAATCCAGTCATCTCAGTAGGTTCTTTAAAGACTGTGTAGTCAGAACAAAGAGAAGTATTCACTGTTTAATGGTATTAATGTACTTATCAATATCTCTGCAAAAAAGTGAGCCATTGCCAATATGACCAGAATATTTCAATTCTTTCAGTTAAGAAGTTATCTCTCCTGGTGTATTAGCCATAGTTTTGGTTATTGTTTTCATTATCCTTACCTGCAATAATGCTACATAAAAATAAGCTATAATCTCAGTGATTTATAATAATTACTATTTCTTCCCAGTGTTGAATATGCAGATGGCTCTAGTAATTCTGGTTCAAGCTGTTGGGTGGATTCAGCTTTGTCCTACCAGTCTTCTCACTCAGGCTTCAATCTGACAGGACAGTGGCTGCCAAAGGCATGCTCTTTTCAAGGCAGATGGCAGGAACAAAAGAAACTAAGCCAACTATCAGTGGGGTAGGGAAGAATACTTCTTCCATGCAGGAAGGAAAAGGACAGTGGCTATTTGCTCAACAATAATATAATCTACCACAGATGGCTTCTGAAAGCATTAGCCCATGTGAATCTTATTTTTTTCTGTGTTTGGTAACAAAATTACCAAATTTCTCATTGACTGCCCTTTCTTCATATGTTTCTGTACTAGTCTATTCAACCCTGCAGACCAGAGAACTGTTTAATTTCCTAAATGGAATTTCACTCACTCCTCTGATGAAATCTGTGTGACTCAAACTTATTTTCCTTAAGTCAGTTTTTGGTTTGTTGATGTCTCACAGTAGATCCCAAGTAATAATAAATAAAACATGATTCAGTCATTATACTTTGAAAAATAAATAGATATGTATTTACTAATGAAGACCAATGTTAAAGTCAGCATAAAATAAATTTTAACTATAATGCACAGTTATGAAAGAGTAAAATTTTGGAAATAAAAACAAAACACAAGTCAGAGATTATAATTTTTGTGATAAGCCACCTAGCAGATCTTGGTTTCCATGGCCACAGAGTTGATGAATAACATTGTGTTCTAATAAATAGTGCCCCCTGTACAGTTAATCATAGAGACCTCACTATTTACAACCCCCCAATTTTTCTAAACGATGTTTCTAAAATTATTCTCAAATAGGTTAGCCTGTAATCCTTCACTATGATAAAGTTTTTCCTATATTACCTTAAATTATTATTGCTACTATTAAATTACTATTACTGTAAACTATTAAACTAGTTTTTTTTACACTGAAAACAAGCACAAACCAGGAGTCGATAATGTTATACGTTATATTAAGACATTGTATGACACTTGAAATCCACAAATTTCCCTTCTATATTTTTTGTTTGACTTCTGTTCTATAGTCCCATATTTCCAAATGCTTGATGAAAATCTTCATTGGATGTCCAAACAATGCGTGCCCAAACTCACAGTCAAAGTAAATTTGTAGTATTTTCTTCCAGTTTGCTTCATTGTGTTCTTGGATCTCTTTTGTATTCTCATTTTCCCAGCAACAATGGATGGGTTCAAAAATAAATTACGTAGAACTAAAGAACATATTTGTCAACAGAGAGATAAAGCTAAAATTATTATCCAGAACTTGGCAGAAAGAAAATAAAGAAAAAAGAAAAAAAGATGAACAAGATGTTAGAAGAAAAGGTGATAAAAACTTCTGACCTATTGGAGTCCTGAAAAGTGAATAAGAGAGAGAAGAGCAATGTTCTAAGAGAAAATAACAAAAATAAGTTCCAAATTTATAAAAGATATGACTACTCAGGAAAGATGAATCCCCAAGCAAGACAAATGAAATGAAATTCACAGTTTTACACTTTGTAGTGAGAAAACAGGACTCCAAGCACAAAAGATAAGTTTACAATGCTTTGGCATCTGTTTATGCATCAATTCCAAAAACATACCAAATTTAAAAGACATCAGATGTAGCTCTATGCATAGATGCTCTGTAGCATTCTTGACTTGTGGAAAATTTTGTTTTCTGGAAAGTTGAAAAACCAAAGAGGATAATTGCTATACATATTCACTATCAATTAACAACCAGTTCCTAATAAGAAATGGGAGAATAAATCCACAACGAGTTAACATTAATGATACCCAAGTGGGGGGAGGGGGAAACTATTAGAAGTCCAACATATATCCTAGATTTAAGAAAGATTTCAAAAGTTTCAGAGAAAATATAGTTATAAAACTAAAATCTGAATTTAAAAGATGATATAAAAAGTAGTAGATATAGCAAGGCAACTATATTCAATATCTTATAATAACTTATAATGAAAAAAATCTGAAAAAGAACATATATATGTATACATGTATGTACATATACACATATATATATACTCATATATAACTGAATCACTTTGCTGTACACCTGAAAGTAACACAACATTGTAAATCAACTATACTTCGTAAAACAAGAAAAATAATTAAAAGGAAAAAACTTGTAAAGCTCCTCAAAATAATATTGTGAAAATACAATTTTGAATGGAAAAATAAGAAAGAAGAATGATTAAAAGGTATCACGTCTAACACAAAGCCCTAGAACAAATACATATAAACAATTAATGAATATGGATAGAGAGGGTATAATTAAGAATGAATAAGAATACCATAAACCCTTAAGAATGGCATTAAAAGGGTGGAAACCCAGATTAAACTACTATTTGCAAAAACGCAAAGGATAGGAGCAGATTTTGGCAATATTTGGAGGGGGAGAAAAAGAACAATGCAATCTGAGACCTGCTGCTTGGAATGGATGGTAAGGTGTTGATAGAAAATACAGCAGCAAAGTCTTCAAATCCATTTAGTTTCCCTCCCTCTTGTTTCTGTCAATTATATTAACATGAAAAATGGTAGAGAATAATTGTTAAGAACAAAAAGATATTCAAAAGGAATTGAGAAAACCGTGTAAAGAACAACTAGCTTTCTAAATCAGTCTAAGACAAATGGATCAGACCGTTTACCCCTTAGTGCACTGAAAGAACTTGTAGATAATATTAAGCCAATGTCAATTGTATGGTAGGAATTATGTGAAACTATGAATATGGTGGAGATGGAAAAATATAAACTGAATTTCTCCCCTAAGAAGAGTAAATGTAGAAACTCCAGTGAGAGGTTAATATTGGTCATATTTAAGATTGTTTAATATAATATTAGTTGGTTGATTTGTGGGCACCTAGAAAAGGAAATAATTAACATTCTAAGTGTCTAATAGTGAAAAATTGTTGGGACAATCATGGATTGAGTTTAACATGAGAGATAATAGTTGCATTATTCTCTGTGGAGATTATTATCATCTGGAAACTTGAATTGATTTAATGGTGATGCAAGCAATTGGAGCTATAAATTTTAGGAAATGGTGGAGGGCATGGAAGAAGGTTAGCTAGGAGAAGGAAATATGTAAAAGACTATGATAATTGGAAAAAGGATTTAGAAATATTTGACATGATTCTGGCAAGAAAGAAGACAAATACAATAATACCAGGTAGATGCAATCCAGTGAGCTGCCTGTAAGGGTGGAAAATTATTTTTGGAAGGAGTTAAAACTGAGGCTGCACTGGGGATGTTTAGAGAATGCAAGAAATATTGAAATGTTAGAACTGATGACCTTAAAGATCTTGGCCAAATATAATGTTAACAGAATGATCGATTGTGTGCTAATGGTTACAGTTATTGCGCGAACCTATGCAACATTGGGAGAGGAAAGTAAAATCAGCTCACTTTTAGCTATTATTTACATCATCATTATCACTATAAAATGCTTTACTCAGCTATGAAGTCATTTACCAAGACCTACAGTTTGTATCATTTAAAACTGGACAGATTCCTGGAAAATATGCTGTAAGGAATAGTTTTGCATGGCAAAGCGATGACCCAGTTGACCCAATAAGTCTTACCTGTAAGTAATTTCTTCAAAATTGTAAAGTAATACTTAGGGCAATTATACTATACAGTAAATTATTCTACATGCATATTACAGACATTATGTTGCCAAATGCAATACATTTTGTCCCATTTTATCTGTAAATTGACATAATTAATCTTATACTTTATAGCTGCTCTAGCTCATATATCTTCTAATTCATGATATTTAGTAGCAAGATAATTACATCTCTTTTCTATAAAAGAACACAGGGCACAAGACACATTTTCTTATAAAAGGTGTTCCTTCAATAGGTGGACAAATATATTCAATAGCAAGTATATTTTTTAAAAAAGATGTTTTTTTGATGTGGACCATTTTTAAAGTTTTTATTGAATTTGTTACAATATTGCTTCTGTTTTATATTTTGGTTTTTTGGCCATGAGGCATGTGGGATCCTAGCTCCCCGACCAGGAATCAAACCTACACCCCCTGCATGGTAAGGCGAAGTTTTAACCACTGGACCACAGGGAAGTCCCAATAGCAAGTATATGTCTAAGATAAGAATAAAATTCTGGTCAGGTAACATGCTAAATACAGTGGCATGATTTGATTATCCTGAACTCTCATCCCACTCAAAACACAAAGTCGTAAAAAACAAAATGTTAAAAGAAAAAAAAAGTAAAAGGAACAAATTAAAGTTCAAGATAAACACAGAGCTGCCAGTGGGTAAAATATATAGCTATAATGGGTTTGAATCAGAAAGAAGGCATAAGAGGTTTTACCTCTGGGGTAACAGGAGTTTAAAGCATCCTCTGAAAGGTGGGATCATGGTGCTGAGTCCTTGAAGTCAGAAACTGAAGTCTCTCTCTCTCTCTCTTTCTCTCAGAGAAAAAAAAAAGGTAGAGAATAAAAAGTCTGATAGCCTGTGTCCCACTTTTTTACAATGTGTATGTAGTATTCCTCTAAATAGTTTAGATCACTGTTTTTAAAAATTATTTAGCAGTAAGAATCTCTGTTTGACAAGGATCTTGGATACTCACTTATAAAAGTCAAACCTGCCTTCATTTAAGCCCAGGAAGTGTTTAGTATTTCACCTTTCTCTCTAGATATTTCTTCCCCTCTACTATAAACCTTGATGAGGTTTGCAAAATGCTTTCAGTTCTAGAGAATTAAGTTTTTAAAAAAGTAATATATTAGAGTTATAGAAAGACCATATGTAATAATTTTTGTGATATAAATGATATATTTCATAATATTTTCAGTTTTTTTAAATTTAAACACACACACACACACACACACATACACACACACAAAATAACCTAAACTGAACAACAAAAAATATCACCTCCCCTGAATTGAAATCTCTCTTGTTCCTTCAACTCCAAATCCCAATTCCTTTGTTTAATTATTTTATCTATTTTTGAAAATAAGTTTTAAACTCAAGGAAAATGATTATCTAAACTTATACAATTGGGAAACTTTGTAAAGGAAGACTTGTTGTCTTTTTCCCCTCTAGGTCTGAGGAACATAGACTGAAATGAGCTGGAACATTATTGTACAAATGTTTTATTAAAATAAACTCCAAAATCTCCTTTACTTATGGTATTTTATTTTTATGTTACTATATTTAGTTTTAAAAATTACTTTAGAGCTTATTTACTGATAAACCATGAAGAATTTCAAAAAATTACTGATATTGCCCTGCAGGATTTCTTTTAACTCAGAAATATGCATCTGAAGCTTTTCGATAAAGTGAGCCTACTTTCCATTCTAGATAAAGAACAGTAATCAGACAGGTAATATCTGAACCACAATATGATATACAGCTAGGTAGCATAATATATCACAAGTACAAAACTGAGTACAAAGGACAACAGTGCTATCAGCTTGAATTTTTATTGATGTCTTGGCAATGCTAACATGAGTGTCAATTATAATTTCATGGGAACAATGTTTGTTGAGACATTTTAACTATAAGATTTTGTTTTTTATTGTTAGTCAAACCCAGGCTTATGCAATGCATATAAACATATCAATTATGATAAAATTTTATTGACTATTTCAAAATCCTTTTTCAAGGATAAATTATTTTATTTATTTTGCTGAAATAGAGACAGCTATTTTATCACATTCTGTAGTGTTCTAGGGAAAACAAAATGTTAGTGTGATAGTATTGTCCCTTTTGTCTCATATTTAAGACTATTCCCTAGTCCTTAGTAATCGCATTTATACCTAGAGTTTTAGCTGCCATCTCAAGGCTGATAACTTTTAACTTGTCTCTTTTATTCATTTATCATTTGAATATACACTGTATGCATATTTTGAGGTTTGTGCAATGCTAGGCAGATAATATAGTGGTCAATACGACAAATGTATTTCTATTTTCATGGACATTATATTCATATGGGGGTATCAGAAAAATAAACAAGCAGAGCCAGGATTTTAACTTTGAATAAGGTGTGGTGAAGATGTTTGTGAAACATCTAAGTGGAAATGAAAAGAAGATTAATTGATATAACTGAGCTGAATTCCACAGTCTGGTCCATTGCCCCCAAAGGTAGAACATGACCAAACCTGAACTTGTTATTGCTGACCCAATTGGATTCTTTTTAACCACAACCTTTGAGAATAGTAGCCTTCTTCATTCGGTCAACTAAGAAAATTGGGTATCATTCTAGACCCTCTATTTCCTCCACGCCCTACATTGAACCAGTTACCCAGTCCTCCAATCCTAACTGCTTAAGGTTTTTGCATCTGTTCTTCTTGTCATATTTATGTGTAACCTGGAGCACCATAACAGATTGCAAACAGGCCTCTCTGGTTTCTTTATTAGGCTTTTCAAAGGGTCTTCCCCAATGCAGATCTAGGCAGACCACTTGCTTGCATTAAACATGAATAATCATACTTTATGTACCAAATACAAACTCCATAGAATGAAATAAAATCCCTTCCGTCATCTGGGCCTGTTTCTACCTCCAACTGTATCTCTCACTTGGCTTCATCTAGAACTTTATGCTTCAGGCACACTAACGTTATTTTAATTCCCTAAATTTCTGGATGTCATATAAATTTACTTAGGCTGTTATCTTTGCCTTGAATATGCCTTTTACAGTCTTTACTTTTCCAACTTATCCTATGTATCACTCCCTCACTGTTTTTTTTTTCCTACTTCCTGTTTATCATATTATCAGTTTTGAACATACTTATTTCAGTTTGCTTTTTTCAGTGCAAGGAATGGGTTGTGTTATTAGAACTGTGCAATGGTAAATAAGAAAGACATGCTTCCTACAGTCAGAGTCTACAACTCTTCATTCTCCCATGGCCTGCGTGACCTAGCTATATTCTGAATGCTTTTTTTCTTTTTATAACTCAGCTTACTCTTTAGCTTCTATGTCTCACTCCAAACCGCCTCCCCATATCACATTAATTTGCACCAGGCTCATCATGGCCTTGTCCCAAGGCTTCCTCATGGGTTCTCTGCTATAGTTCCCATGATTCACTGCCATAATATGTTTGTCTCTTAGTTTAACATTTGAAAGGCATTATGAATGATTCAGTCAGTCTTTTTCTAAGTCAAGCCACAGAATCCACATAGATCACAGGGTAGTCTCCACACTGATTGTTCTTCATTGCCTACCCTGGTGTAGGACCATATATTAAAAATTGTGACAAACTAGGCAAAAGGGACAATGGCTCAAAAAGTTTCCATTAGGAAGGTGTATGAACGAGATTAAGATCAGTCCAACACATTTCAAATTTTAATTATTATTGTGCACATGTTGTCTTTTCCAGTAATTAATACACTTCCTAAACCTGATCTAACCATCTTGTATACCACCAAAGACATTCATATCCCCTCTGCAAAAAGAAAAAGTCAGGACTATATCCAGATATAAAGTAACACAGATGTTTGATAGGTGTCTCTTAGTGTTAGAGCTCCAAATCCTCAAGACATATTCACCATTTTTACAATAGTTCACTCATATTCAGTCATCTTTTCTAGTTAGGTTGGGGGCCTGTAAAACAAATAGCAAATGTGAACACCAATGACACACACATATATAGTAATTGGAAAAGAGCAGAGGACTGCAGTAGCAGTTCCCATTCAGGAAAGGAGACAAAGAGACATTCAGGACAGCCTTATAGCACTCTGGTTGGCACTAAAGCAACCACTTGTCAAGATGAAGTATCTACTAGGCCAATTAATTATATAGGCTTTCCCTCTTTTTCTTTCCTTCCTTTTTTTCTTCCTTTTGGTTTTACAGTCGAATTAGTTTCTTGGATGGCACATCTGACTCTTCAGGATTCTGCACACTGGGGGAATTCCTCCATGAAACAATGTTTCTCAATAGCATCCTCCTTATAGCTGGAGCTGACATTCTTTATTCTGAGACCTTAAGTTTGCATGATGAGCAATTGGTCAGTTTAGTTTGACTTTGAAACAGACTAGTGATCACCAAATTTAACTAGATTTGACTGTATAAATTCTTCATAGAGTTAGAGCATTCTCACCAGGATTATAGTCTACTTAGGCACCAGTCATTTCACTAATCATACCTGAAATCTTTCTCTTGCTCTGTAGCTGCCCTGCCCAATCCACCCCCACTTATCCATCCCTGACTTCAAAATGCCAACATCACTCAGGATCCTAATGGGGAGTAAAGTAGTCTCCCAACTTTCAGGGACATGTGTCCTACAATTGTCTCTTCCATCCTAACTTATAGTCTTTCAGATGATTCTTCACCACTGGAAGGAAATTCTTCATATGTTCTTTTTTATTTTTAGATTTATTTTTTATTAAAGTAACCTTGATTTATAACATTTTATGAGTTTCATAGGTTCTTAGTGCAAATTCCTGAGTAAGAAAATTTATATAGGTGATACCTTTTATCTGAGCACAACATAGTCACTATTTCCATGGATTACACATCCTTAGTAATATATATATCTTCTGGTCTGATCACTGTGATTATGAAGGTGAAGTTCTAGGTTAAATGGTATAAAATCAGGCCATTGAGGAAACAGGGCATGTATTATAGAAGAATAGGGTGGGAAAAAATCAATGCAATAAATCAATGGTTTTCCTTAGAAGGAAATATGGGTAGGGAAGATGTAAAGAGTGTAATCCAGTTGGATTTTATAAAGTTCATATTTAAAATATGTTGTTCTCCTACTATATTTTCATTCTTTTCAAGATCTTAGCTCATGTCTGATTCACAGCTCTATACTGACAAGTACAGGAATAATAAAGAATAAAAGAAATCTATATTGTATTCTTCATAATGACTATCATAATATTAGAAAATAATTGGCTTTAATACAAAAATGGGAAACAAACTTTATAAGTTTATCACAAGTATTTACAAGCATATTTTCAATTATACCTTGTAAAATGAGACAATTTCCTTGAACTTTTCAAACACTGATTTCAGACATTACCTATACAAAGGAAAACAACTGTAAAACAATGTTTAATTCAGTAGTTAAATCTGTCCTATTATATACTGATCAAATGATGTGTTCTGATCTGCCTATTAAACTTAAAAACAATAATTTTAAAAACAAAGTAATTAATTGGGATTTAAGCATTATGCTCTTCACTTTTTATGCTCTTATAAAAAATATGTGATTACTATTTTTAAAATAGTGACATTGATAAGGAATTGATCATAATTTTGGAATACTCCTGGTCAGTTCATACCTTACTTTCAACATCTTGTTTATATCACATGCATGCTAGTTCTCTTAGAATGAGGATAGGAAAGTATGAGACGGGCAGGTTGGGAGGTGATGGTCTCAAATGTTATAGGTAGGTAAGAAACATTTACTTAGTATAGATATATTGCAAATGAAAAACAATGAGATCAGAAATAAGAAACATATGCACACTTTCCTAACTTAATGAACAAAATGCCACATATCAATTTCCTTTGTTGCTTTCAACACATGGATTTTGCTTGGATTAAAACAGAGCAATGGAATACAAACCATAGTAGCAAAGAAACAATTCACATTAATTCTTTTCATGAAGAATTAAAATCTTTCCAAAATTAACATTTATATAACTAGAATGGTGGATATGAGATTGGAATCCTGGCATACAACATAGAAATTATAAAGAAGATTTAAAGGATGCACTTCTACGAGAGGGCATGAACAGCTTTAACTCACTGGTTATAGTTACTGCATACATTGGCCTTCCAATGAGAATTAGCACTAAATAATTTTTCTGATGCAGAACACTTTTACATCTGAAGATTATCTAATTCTGTTAACAATCACTAACTATCCTGAAGCTTGGCAGGGCTATTTGTCCCCACCATACCTGCCCCATTGCCCAGTGTGTAACCAGATGTGCCTGAGAATGTGGTCATACCACTGCGATTCGACTATTCTTAGGAAGATTAGGAGGGGTGGAAACACTTGCCCTCCTAAAGGGAGTTTGAGGTTGATCTGATAAACATATTTTTTGTACAAAAAATGCAGTATTTTAGATCATTATGTATCTTATTTTGAATTTTCCTATGCTTAATGCAAATCTGTGATAGTTTGCAATTCAACATAGAAAGATTAGTCTACAGATAACATGATGTTTGTATCTCATTGCCTTCAGGCATTGGGAAAAAAGGTGAACATGATGCATTTTTTTTAAATCAAGCTATGAAAGAGATCATATGTATATAAGAAATTTCTAGATAAAAAATAACCTAGCTATGATTCATGAAGATTATTTTTAATTGATTGATAGAATCCACCTCTTGCTTATCAACTCCTGTAAACCTAATATTTAATAGAAAGATTCTTTTTCATTTTTTTCTATCATTCTGATGAATATAGCTTTTGAATTAAAAAAATCAACATTAACTTTTACTATTAATTTAATTTGGGAGTGCTTCATGTATTTTAATTCAAAATCCTACAAGAATGGAGATTTCTAAAGAATTTTGACGTGACTTGCTTTTAAATTCCATGTATTAATATGTACATTAACTTAAGCATCTGAACCTTAAGTAATGCCTCATCAGTTTAAAAATGACTTTTAAGTGTGATAAAATAGAATTTTATGGAGAAAAGTCAGTAGAGATATTATTTCACTTTTAGATATTGCACTCTAAACTATAATATTTAATAATAAGGTAAAAAAAGGAAAAAACACCTTTTATTTGTAGAAAAGTGGTGACTTAAGGAAGTATAATAAAGTGTTACAAAAGACAAGGAGGCCGTATGGAAGTATTCTTAACTCTCTTTTTTAGCATTTGGACTCTATGATATTTTTAATCACATTTATCCCCTTGGGATAGAGCAAGTAAGAACTGACCAAGAAATCAATTCATCAATTCTGAAGACTTTTAGGTTAGCATCAGGATAAACCTAAGTTACTGAAGAGAAAGATAAATATTTCAAACCAGGAAAATGGTGGAAAAGCCATTTGTAGACACTGAGAAGATATATCAGATATTGAGAGAAGTCTGACTCTTGGTGGGCAAACCGGTACCCAGAAATTGTCTATGGTGAAATGTTATTCATGTTCTACTGGCTGTGGATAATGGAATTCCAAAGCACTCCTTCCCTCAAATAGAAGTGGCCGGATCACCAGATTACTTACTTGTTGAATACAGACTACAAGATGTCATTAATTAACAGGCTATGAATCTTTGTCTTTTCCCTTTGAGTACATAGGACAAGCATTGTCACCCACACTTCGATATTATCCGTTGTAATGTCTGGCCTGGTATCAATCAGATGAATGCTCAATACAGTGATTCTGGCTGACTTAAGAGTCTAGATTCCACTGAACAAACAAGGTAATTGAATATTTGATAAATATAAGTTGTTTGGGGAATCCAGATCCTCTCTTTTGAATAAAGCCCCTAATTAGTAATTCTCTTTCACAACTTGTGGCAAGCACACACATGCTCAAACACACACATCTAATTATATAACAGAAATTGTCTTTTAAAAACAGCAATTTCTAATTGTTTCAAGTTAGATTAATTTTTGCACAATTTTCCTGCTGCCCATGTCAGAAATTTAGAGTTACTTTGGATAAGCACTCCCACACATTCCCAACATTTAAAGAAGCATACGTTCTATAGATTCTATATTTATAAGCCCCATTAATTTGCAATTCCAATTCTCAGGCTTTGGGTAATACCTATCACTTCTTGCCTGGTCAGATAAAATAGGCTCTTATTTGGTCTTTTGGCCTTTAATCTTGACTTCTCTCACAATACATTGTTGATATAAATACCAAAATGAGCTTCCTAAAATGAATATCTAATTATGTTATTCCCTTGATATAAAATTTTAACTGATATGGTTCTTAACCAGTAGTTCAAGTCATGACCACATCTGAAGGTTATTAAAATAACAATTATGATTTAAAAATACTGATTTTCAAATACTACATATTCCAGACTTACTAAATTAGAATCTCCAGTTTTGGGCTGCCAGGCTTTATTTTTATTATTTTAAATTTGAAGTTAAGTCTATGTACACCCCAGATTAGGAGCCACTAGTTTAATGGCTTGATGTTACAAGGTAAAATGTGGTTTGACATACAAGGTTGTTTAAAATATGACTCCACTTAGCTTTCTAACCCCAAACACTGCACCAGAGTAATATCAAAGTGCTCACAGTTCTCTGAACACTCAATGATCTTTCATTCTTTTGTGTCTTTGATCCACTTGGAATGCCCTTCACCCCTTGGGCCATTGGTTGATGTCTGTTATTCCATTAACAGCAATTCTCAATGCATATGTCAACATTTCTTTCCTGGAGCAACCTTGCCACTACAATCACACTGTTCTTAGTACTAAGAGTGCTGTGCTCTATCTATTGGTACCTCTGTCCTTCATTAGGCAATGATTTCTTGAGGTTAGAGACAGTGACTCATTCCTCTTTATATGGACAAAAGTTGTCAGCATTTAGTGACTGGCATATAGTAAGAACTCAACAAATACCTTTGAGTCAGTGGATGAAAGAATGTGTTAAATTTTTGTCATTCTTTTACAAAATGAATAGTTTCTTCAGAAAAAAGTATTTTCTTTAATAATACTTACTATGAGGGAATCAATTGATGATTACCTACTACCTGTACTCTTGAAAAGCATAATTCCATAAGGAGAAAAAAGAAAAAAAAGACAACTTATTTCCATCATTTTGAATCTAAAATTACATTTATTATTTATATTTTTAAAAATCTCTGCTTGCCATTGAAAGCTAGGTCAAAATGGTAGATTTATAAGATGTTTAATGGTTAAGAGAGGAAGATTATAAACTAGAGTTAACCCTTGCTACTTGTTATAGTCTCTTAGATATCCTTTTAACCAGTAAATGTAAGCCATGTTTATAGTGAGAGATTTGATAATTTAAGAATGTCATAAAAATAATTTTAAAGAGAAAGATTTTAGCTTTTATCTAGATTGGAATGTGCTCTATACCTTTTACAAAATACCTTTTGGCATAATACCCATGTGAAATAGTTGGAAACTATATGTACTTAAGAGATATACATTTGATGTAATATGAAAGACTAAATAGGTTTGCAAATCAATTATGTTATGGTGACTGCTATAGATTGAATATTTGTGTCTCCCCAAAATTCATATTTTGAAACCTAGTTTCCAATGTGATGGTATTTGGAGATGGGGACTTTTGGAATTGATTAGCTCATGAGGACAGAGCCTTCATGAATGGGATTAGTGGCCCTTATAAAAGAGAATACAAAGAGCTCCCTTGTCCTTTCTGCCATGTGAAGACATAGTGAGAAGATGGTCAGCTATGAACCAGGAAGGGGGATCTCACCAGACACTGAATCTGTGAGTACCTTAATCTTGGATTTCTCAGACTCTAGAACAATGAGAAATAAATCTCTACTGTTTATAAGCCACCCAGTCTGTGGTATTTTGTTATAACAGCCTGAAGACAAAGACAGTGAACCATCCATATAGTTGCAATATGAAAGAAAGAAATGAGAGGTTGCATTTTGACAGTATGTTTTCCATTAGCTCTAACACTGGAGGTTGTCATGAGAAAATTATTATTATTTTTTCTATTCTAATCATGTATATCTTACACTTACCTGAATTATACAGATTTAACCAGTTAGCTGACAGGAGAGAATGCCTTCTCCCATGGCCAGAAGAACTCCACTACCATGGCAGTGTGGCCATACTTCAAAGGGCTCTGTTTTTGATTTGTTACAGCAAGTACCCCAGCTCCTTGCCAATGAAGAGGTCAGAGCTCTAATCAAGCATACACTGGGGGTGGGCCATCTAGGTGGCATTGTCTGAGGAAAGCTAAAATGCTTGATGATTTTTTAATAATATGCCACAGCTTGAAATTATTTTCATTGGTGTTACTTATAGGTAGACTGGTAGTGGCATTGCCTCCAAAAAGCTGCAGAGACAATACAATATGTTAAATGGTCGCTTCTGAAATCACAGTAATTTATTTGTTTCAGTTGTTTTAAAATGTTAGATAATTGTTACACGGGGCCCTAAGAGAATTAGACGGCCAATTTTCCAAAAAAGGAGTATAGGAACAAAACAGACTATGTTGAGTGTGAATGTTGAGTAAATGAGGAAATTATGAGCTTCTCAATTAATATAGAAAATGATGAAGTTTCTAATATCCTTGGTCAGAGGCAAATGAGAAAAAGAAAGCTAAAAATAAAATGAGAAAAAGGAATTTGATCCTATCACTCTGGATGTGGTGAAAATTAAATTGGATAAAGAAAGAAAACACATTGGAACAGATAAAAAATAAAATGTATGACAAGATCTTTTATAAATAATGAAAGAACTTGAGTAACAGAGAGTAAAGAAAAATATCATTTGTATTTCCTTCTTACTTGGTAGTTTTTAATTTATCTTGCAAGGAGTCCATGGTAACAACATTGTTAAAAGTACATTTTTTCTAACTAACCTTTGCTTCAATCTTAAAAGATTTGAAAGTTCACTAGCAGCGAGTTTGTGATCAACCAATAACCACATGTGCTCTTTAAAGTAAATTAGATTTCAACTTAATATTCATTGAAGCCATCGAATGCCCAAATGTTTCTAGACTAAGTGTTTTTTCCATTTCTTGACTGGAGAGCCCTTTAGTCTAAAGATTTATTCATTTGTCTTCTCTAAAAACAACATGTAATTCTTTTGACCAGTATCCCTTGTCAGATGACAAAACTAGAACAATTTAGTAACAAGTTTGATGTCCTTTATTCAAGAAAAAAAGATCCATGGATTATGGGAGTACAGTGCCTCATGAGCCCTGGAGCACTCTTCCCTCGAGCTTTGGGATAAATCAAGTTTTATGGAGTATTAAATGAGGCCATGCAGAAACAGGGCATGATTTGGCTAGGAGATCAGAGTTTTCTCTATAAGCGAGCAAGTCCGACTTTTTAGGGCAAAGTAAGCTAGCTAAAGCTGAGTTGGAGGATTGTGATTGGTGTATGTGAGCTTTCTTTGACAGTGTTTCCCATCATTGCAGGTTGACTTAGCTTTAGATTTGTGATGTTAACCTGGTCACTGGGGTGACCTCGATTTTGTGAGTCCTGATGTGCAAATTAACTTTATCACTTCCCAATATCTGTTCCGTGGAGGTTCCTGTGGTGGACAAGAAAGGTATGGAGAGGTTAAGGCACTAACATCCCCTTCAGCACTTTAACCAAAGACATTGCAGGTTATTCTATTCATCTGACTTCCTCACAGTGTTTGTGAAAAGTTTCAATTCTGTATATAAGTTTAAAGTCAGTACTCTAAGGTAGAGAACACAAAATGGCATAAAAAAACAAGATGAAACCTACAGACAAGGGTTTTTTTTTGTTTTTTGTTTTTGTTTTTGTCTTGCACAGTGTTTTTAATATTGCCAATTTAGACACAAAGAATCTGCCTTCTCAGCTTCTTTAAAAAAAAAAAATATCTGGCTATACATGCCTTGCATTCCTAGAATGCAATATCTATCGAGAACAAAGTAACCAATGTCCACATTAGAAAGAATCTGCATTCTTAGTCCTTTCTCCTCTCACAAGTATCACCATAATTATTAGAACTTTTCATGGCCTGCCAGCCTCACTTATTTGTGTCACTTATTAAGTTCCTATACACAGCTGGATTTGGTAATCACTAGGTTGTTATCTTCTTAAAGAATAGTGAATCTACAAGTAAAGTATATCACATCTATAATATAGGAATAAGAACAAGATGGAAAACTGAGGATCTTTTTTTTTTCTTTTCCTTTTGCAATGGATTTAAAACTAGGCACAAACTAGTATTTAAGACAAATTTTAATAATTCAAATTATAATTTGAATGTTCATTCTTTTAGGGTGATAGAAGATTAATCTCGCTCAAGTTGGGTTCCCATTCTTACCCCTACATTTTTCAATAGTTTGGGGGATAATTAGGATGTCCTGGGCTCATTTATCTTTCAAATAATCTGTCTACATGGGAATCCTCTGAGACTTCTGTCACTGATCTGTACAAGTTACCACTGATTTGATCCTTTTTCATGCCTGCTGTTGGTTTGAGGATTAAGTCAGCTATTTCTATGCCAGGCTTTAGGGCATCAGTACCATTGGGTAGGTTCTTTGTCACTCTGGGGCACTGGTAAGTGGTGAGACTATTGATGGCTCTTATCTGCTTTCTTCTGAGTCACACCCATTCCCAGAAGCAGTGAACACAGAATGGTCTAAGTGCTTGAATGGAACAGAGAGAGAACTACTGAGAGAGGAAAAAAAAAAAAAAAAAATCCAGCCTCCTATATAAACAGAACCTACACTCCATAAAATTGAAGTGATTAAATCAGATGTCATTCTTAACTTCCTTCAGGTAACATCCCTCTGTTCCAGGAGCCCAAATATAGTTACCAAAGCTCCACAATACAAAGGGATAAGTAAATCAACCAACCGAAAACCTAATTAAATTCACTGGACCATAAAGTATACAAATGCCTAGTATCTATAATGGGTTAGGCAAAGAAATAAAATCTTTGAGTGTATTGGCACAGAAAAAGGGCAGGGGCATAGTTGTTCACAGTGGCAATGAATGGATCTCAAGCATGCATGGGAAAGCAACATTAGGGGTACACAAAAATGAAAGAGAATCAATAATATTAATCTTGTTAATAGGGAAGTAGAAAAAAAATTTAAAGGAGTTCAGATTGGTAGATATAGCATAGTCAGTTGACAAAATTCCAGACAACATCTATCCAAAGTCTTAACTTCTAGAACTCATTTATTGGTTTTGACAGCTATATGTGTGCCCGTGTACACACACACTATTTTATTGATGTACGAATGTAACACATTTTGTATCTTAGTAACTCTGATTAGTTAGGTGCATTAATTATATATGATAATCAGATGTCAAACTTATCTCTATAGTAAAGTTATTTTAAGACACTGTGCTGTGGTATAGACCGATTTCTTCAGAGTAGAGGTGGAGAAATCTGTTGCTGTCTGTGGCATTGCCATTCTCCCATATATTTTGTTTAAATCTGAAAGCTACTTTTAATACTTAATTCTCTTTGACAACCATTTCCAGTAGATCTTCATGATCTGTCAATTAATACTTTAGTCAAAGAAATCCATCCCTTCCTTTAAACACCAGCTCTCACCACCATAGCTAGATTAATACAATCTCTTCTTTAAGGATTTTTCAAGCTATATGGAGCCTCCAAATGGAGGATAGAAACAAGAATCCCCCAGGAGCAAATTCAGGGACCACAAATTACCTTGGATGAGGGAGTTCCCCCAGCATAGAATAGGAGTCTAGCAGATCAGGTAGTTAAAGAATTTACCTAATAGAGAAGAAAACTGTCACAATTCCTACATGTGGGATTTCATAATTTGCCTCAATCAGTGACAGCAGTTATGTTTCCTACTCTTTTTCCTAATGGGAGTTTTAATTTGGGATTTCCAGAGCCTTTTCTCCTATTGTATATCGGATATCCCTGAGTATGAAAACTTCAATCTTGGTTTATTGATGGTCAAGTTGCAAGGAAATAATGCAGACCTTATGAGAGAACTGATTTTGAATTTGAAGTTGGAAACATAACTGGATGGGTCACTTTAGGTTGTCTCTCTTGAGGAGGGATGATTGGATTCTATATATGGGAGGCAGGATATGAATGGCAAGCTTAATGCCCTTACACTAATACAAACACCCCAACAAGTATAGCCAAAAAAACTCACCCCACAATTCCTTGTCTTAGAGGCCTTCTTACCCACTTCCTGCTTATCACAGGCATTCTGTTCTTTTTTTTTTTTTTCACTTGCATAATGGAAAACATAATAATGCCTCTGTATAACTTTGTAGGAAGGATTATGTGAGATAATTTACATGGAATATGACATGTGCGGTAATATATGCTAACTGTTGTGATTACTATTCCTATTATTATAGTTATTCCTGTTCCTTTCAGGCCTGGAGCCCCATCATGCAGCTCAGGAAGATTGTCTGGTCCATCTTCCTTCTTGGGACTTGATACTCTTCACAATCTCTCATCCATTCTCTGAAGTCTTGTTTTAAACACACTGAAACTACTGGGCACATACCACTCCCCGTACCTGAGGATAAAGGTATAATTTAGGGACTTTTGATGTTGCTGTTATTCCCTTGAAAATTCTTGTACTTCTGCCTACCTGGAGGTGTCCAGCCACTTATCGTAATTGTAATTGGTTACCTCCCCCCATGCATGTAATGGAGGCCCCGAGGCTATGCAGCAATCATTTCATGATTCCTTAGTCCTCTCTAGTTCTCTCTCCCATTCATTACTGCACCTTTTTCAGATCTTCTCCTACTAATTCAGTATCCAAATCCCTCTACGACCTTGCCTTCATTTATACAGATTTGTTCATTAATTTCATCAGTAAAATTATAGCCATTAGGAAGAAAATGATTTCCTACTCTTGAATCTTCAAACCTACTGGTATTCATTACACTTTTTTGTTTTTTTTTTTTACATTCTCTACTCATAAAAACAGAGATATATTATAAGAATGTAATGTACAGTACAGGGAATGTAGTCAATATTTGATAATAACTGTGTATGGAGTATATTCTATAAAATATCAAATTACTATGTTGTATATCTGAAAGTAATATAATATTGGAAGTCAACTATACTTCAATTGAAAAAATGACAGAGATGTATCTTGTCCTCTCTAAAGTTAATCTGACTACATAACCTCTGTATTCCATGGTGTCTTAGTCTGATCTGGCTACTATAACAAAATATTATAGACTGGATGGCTAATAAACAGCAGAACTTTATTTCACACAGTTCTGGAGTCTGGGAAGTCCAAAATCAGGGTGCCAGCATGATCAGGTTTTAGTGAAAGTCCTTTTTCAGGTTGTAGACATGGTTGAAAGAGAACTAGCTGGCCCTCTGGTCTCTTCTTATAAGAACACTAATCCTTTCATGAAGAATACATCTTTGTAAGCTAATTACCACCCAAAGGCCCCACCTCCAAATACCATCCTAACCACTCTCTCCATACTTGTCTGCAATAGAAGCCATTTCTATGGGCTCTATCTGAATGTGTTATCTCTCTTATCAGTGAATATATTACATTTTTAATTGTGGCATTCCTAACTATTTATCTCCAAAATATGATTTTATATCATGGCCATGTATATCGTATTGTTTATTACCAAATCTTCAACCCATTGCACAATATATTAATGAAACTGAAAGAATAAAAGGATAAATAATGTAACATAGTCCTCCTCTTACTCATTCCAGTTTCTCTCCTTTTCCACACCAGCAGCCACAGTTGAGTCTTCATTCTTAAAACTAATCTTTACAGGCTACAAAAATAGTGGGTGATAAATCTCAAAAGACATTAGAATCAAATAATAGACAGTGTTGAATATTAGAGCACACAGATTATACTCAGTTTGTTAGTAAATGGCAAGTGAATGGGAGATTTTAAGTAGTCATCACTAAAAAGATGTCAAAATCATGAATTTAAGTTCCATGCAGGGACCAGTCAATTAAAGAAAACTGAAATAACCACGGCATTAATGACATTCTTAGCAGAAATGTGTGGCTAGTGCTAATCCTTGAATGATTTAACAGAAGACACTATGAAGTCAGGATGATGGAATATTCTCTGCACTCATTAACTTGGCAGACAACATTAAATAAGAGGGGGAAGGAAGGTAGCTAAAAATGTAGAAGATAAAATCACCATTCAAAGTGACCTTGTTGAATGGAAAAACACATGGGGAAAAAATGCAGTCAAGATAAGATGAGGGTAGTATATCTGAAGAGAAAAATAATTTTTCAGTGCAAAAATACAAGAAATGTAAGTGTGGTAGAAAAATAACTAAGTGTCATAACAGATAATAAACTAACCATGATCAGTGATGCAGCCCTGGGGAAAGCAAACAGTGCTGAATTCTTAAATAGGAACCCTGCACCAAGAAACCACAAGGTAATTCTCATATTACTTTCAGCAGTGACTTGTTTTTGTAATCAAAATTAATACTGTGGTGGGAAATGCAGAGAGAGTTCAGACGAAGGCAATGGAGGTGGCTTAAGGTTTAAAATTAGTTATAAAGAAAAAGCAAAGAAAGGACTACTCCAGAGATGACGACACTGAGAGAAGACAGATGTAACATATAGCACGTAAGAGCACCCCTGTAAAAGATGGTGGCCAGGTGATCTCCGCGAAAACCAATCACATGAAAAAGAGTGAAAGGCAAATGTAGGCAAGATATGGTGAGAATTTCTAAGAGTTGATAAAATGCACTAGCAGGAGATACTACAAAGATAAAGCTTAAAATTGATTTTTCTTTGAACAATTTAAATAAAATCCTATCTAACTGAGGATAGACTAAATTGCCTTCAATTTATTCCTAATCTTCATAGAAATGTGGATGCTATTATTTTAATATCGATTCTGACAAGCTGTTAAAAAAGCAGCAATCTCCCGGATAGAGCTTTGTAAAAAGTACAAATGATAACAGTGTGGACAAAGCCAGATAATGGATAACAGTGAGTCAGATATGGCACAAGGCAATGAACATCGGCTTTACAGACCTTAGACACAGCGATAATAATTAGCAGTGATGACGGCTCACTTCGTAAGGTGTCCAGCTGAGCACACTGACTGCACATCATTGTTAATTTTCTTAGTGACTCTCCGTGTAGGCAACATTATCATCTCCAGTTTACAATGTGGAAATTGAGGTTTATTAGGTGAATCACTAGGCCTGATGATGGTAGTGTTTAAATGGTGAGGGAAGGGGGACATACATTTATTAATTCTGTGAATTTTTTTTTTTTTTTTTTTTTTTATAAATACTTCCAAGTGGAAAACCTAGTTTTGTTTTTTTTTTTTTTAATTTTATAGCTACTTTTATTTATTTATTTATTTATTTATTTATTTTGGCTGTGCTGGGTCTTCGGTTCGTGCGAGGGCTTTCTCTAGTTGCGGCAAGTGGGGGCCACTCTTCATCGTGGTGTGGGGACCGCTCTTCATCGCGGTGCGCGGGCCTTTCACTATCGCGGCCCCTCCAGTTGCGGGGCACAGGCTCCAGACGCGCAGGCTCAGTACTTGTGGCTCATGGGCCCAGCTGCTCCGTGGCATGTGGGATCTTCACAGACCAGGGCTCGAACCCGTGTCCCCTGCATTAGCAGGCAGATTCTCAACCACTGCGCCACCAGGGAAGCCCAATTCTGTGAATTTAATGAATTTCATACAAGGAAAAAAATCACCTAAAACTGGGAATGAACATACAGTTTAGAATAGATTATTCCACACTTTTAAAATAATTAAAATATAAATCTGTTAAATCTAAAACTATGTGAGCTATTCAAAAAATGCAAAGATGATTGTGAAAATACTACTTTTGATATAACATTGTTCATAGAATGTCTTGGATTTGTTTGTATCTTTCTCTCTTTTCTTTTTAACTTAAAAGGACTGCACTAAAAATCATAGTTTTACCCTTTACAGTCTTGGATATAGGACAAGAGAGATCAGGGACAGACCTTAGCCCTGAAAATAGTAAATGAAAAAGTTATGAGAACTATACTAGTCAAGGTTCTCCAGAGAAACAGAACAAATAGGAGATATAGGAGGAGAGAGAGAGAGTTAAGAAATTGGCTCTCGTGATAATTGCAGAGGCTTGGTGAGTCCAAAATCTGATGGGAGAGGTTGTCAGGCTGGAGATTCAGTTGCAGTTCATGTCCAAAGGCAGTCTGCTGGTTGAATCCCCTCATGCTTGGGTAAGGTCACCTTTTTGTTCTGCTTGGGTTTTCAGCTGATTGGAGGCCTAAACTCCACATTATGGAGGGCAATCTGCTTTCCTCACAGTTCACCAATTTAAATGTAAATCTCATCCAAAAACACCCTCGCAGAAACATCCAGAATAATGTTTGATTAAATATATGGGCACTGTGGCTCAGCCAAATTAACACATAAAATTAACCATCACAAGAGCACGATTTTCTTTTGAAAGAAATACAACTTTCCTATGATATTACCTCATTAATTATTCACTTTTAGAAAATATGACAGGCAAATTTATTTACTTATTTGTCTGTTTTGTTTATTATCTGAGACAAATATACATTTTCTGTGTCAACTCAGTTTTGATATAGTGTCTTTAACATCCGCTGATATTAAGCTAGTTTCTCTAATATTTCTGTAAGATTTGTCAATATCTGCACATTGATTGAAGAAGTAAAAGCCTAAGTTACACCAGGGGCTGAGAAAGCTAAGCACAGCTTCTCATAGCAAGTGCTCTGTGTCCACTCATGGTTCTCTTGTACTTTTTCTTTTCTCTGTGTTCTTAATATCAAAGTTTATGGAGCCATATGAGAGACGGTGCCTCTAGAGAATCATCTTTGTAAAAAAATTTCCTGCTATCTTTCCAGCTCAAATAAAAATCAGAAAACCACAGAAATTTAAATTCATAAACATAATTTTTATTATAAAATTAGTGTAGTGATATAGAAATTTTTGAAAATCTACCATAATTTTACTATTCTACAATATGACTTTACTATTTTGATTTTTTTCAGTTCTAAATAAAACATAATCAAAAAAATCTTGAATGAAAAAGTGTACAGAAGCATAAAGAAGAGATAGAAAAACATTAAAATGGATACTTCATATAGACTTTGCTCCATAACATAAATTTATTTATTCATTTTTATATTCTAAATCATAACTTGATATTCTCTGTTGCCTCCTCCATAATTTATATTTTGAAGAGAAACATTTTCTGTTGCAATATTTTGATATTTCATCAGTAGTTTCCAAATGTTTTTCCTGACATTCTTTTGAGAAAAAAAATTGCAATTTTCATAATGACTTTTACTAATAAATAGTAATGGGCTTTGATTTTTTAAGATATGTAAAGCCCCTTTAATTTATTATTTTAGAATAATTCTTTCATTTAAGAAATATTCAGTGAAGTAGAATATATTACTATTTTCTACATTTAAGTTATCTAAATCTTACTTCCTCTTTCATGGTTTGAAAGGAAACATTTCATCGATATAACAGACTGAGCTGATATGAGAAAGTTACCCTTTCAGTTTCAAGCATATAAAAGTTTACACAATATATTTCACATTGTAGAACAAAGCTTTTAGTACAAAGCAAAATAAAAGTAATATTTAGGTGTCAGAATTAAGAGAACCATCTAAATCAAAGCCATGAGAGAACACTAAAGATACTCAACCTTGGATGTGGACCATGGGCCTGGGTACTGAGATTCAATGTCCAGATGAGAGTGAAGACGATACCATATCCAGGTCCAGCAGAAAACTGTATTTCCTTCACAAATCTATGAAGTTAGTCCCATCTGTAAAATGGAGATTTAAATATCCTGCTCACCAACTCAAGGAATCATCACATGAGTTAGACATCTGCTTGCGGTAGTGTGTATAAAAGGAATTATCCGTTAAAATCCAAGCCCTTTCCCTATGTCTTAAATGGGTAACACTTAAAGTAACAAATTATTATTACCTGTGAGGTTTATCAGCCCTGAGCTGAGAAGTTAACATGCTTCTCTATAATTACAAAAAGATTTAGGTCTCCTACAGCTCACAACAAATATTACTCCTTTACACACTCCCAACCCAGATAGCTATGGCACCTTAGAAAAACAATTTCCTCTAAAGAAAAGATCACATAACAAGTACATATACTTATATACCTACATACTTATATAGAGAAACAGAGGGAACAAAATCATTGTGAGAGCCATGGATGTAACAAATGGCAGAATACAGTTGGTCCTCTGTATCCATGGGTTCGACATCCACAGATTCAACCAACCGCAGTTGAATCTGTGCATGCAGAACCCACAGATACAGAGGGCCAATTGTACTATGCCATTTCATATAAGGGACTTAAGCATCCAGAAATTTTGGTATTCGCAGGGGTCCTGGAGTCAATCCCCTGTCCCCCCATATATTGAGGAACGACTGTGTATGTCTGAAGAACTCAGATGGAGTTATATAAATGGCAATTTAAAATATGTGTGTCTGAAGCACCCAAAATGTTGGAGGAAAACATGTAATCCATAGGACAGAAATAGTATATTATTTATTTTTAAAAAAAAGAGAGAAGATAAATTTGAATAAGAACAATCAGAATAGCAATTCTAGGAATGATAAAATGCAACCACTAAAATAATATTCTAAGAGGACAGGTTTAATCAGTATACTGGTTATAGCTAAAGAGAAAAATCAGTCAATTAGAAGATAGATATTAGGAAACCTTGGCAAATCCATTACAGAGAGATGAAACATGAGATATATATGTGAGACAAATTAAAATCCACACAGAATAGGATGAGAAATCCCATATACTTCTAACAACAATGTTACACTTAAAGGCACCTTGATAAAACTATTGTAGAACTTCAGTGTTTGGAGGAAACAGGAAAACTTACTGTATTAGTTTGGTAGGGCTGTCATAGCAAAGTACCAAGAACTGAGTGGCTTAAGCAACAGAAATTTGTTTTCTCGTAGTTCTAGAGGATGGAAGTCCAAAATGAAGGTGTCAGCAAGGTTAATTTCATTCTGAGGCCACTCTGCTTGGATTGCAGATTACCATCTCCTTACTGTGTACTCATTTGGTTTTTCCTTTGTGCACATGTGCCCCTGGTATCTCTTTGTGTGGCAACATTTCCTCTTTTGGTAAGGACACCAGTCAGATTGAATTAAAGCCCCACACTAACAGCCTCCTTTTAAAGTAATCACCCTCTACAGGCTCTATCTCCAAATACAGTCACAGGTACTGGGTGCAAGGACTTAGACATATGATTTTTTTTTTTTTTTTTTTTTTGGTGGGGAAAAAGGGTGCAATTCAGACCACAGCAAAGAACAAAACCAGATTTCTTTAAAGGGACTGACAATCAGACCATCGTTGCAAAATAGTCACCAGGAGGAAATGGCATAATGCCTTCCAAATATGAATGAAAAACAATATCAACTTAGAAATCCATAACCAGAGAGAATATTTTCAAGAAGGAGAAAAAGACATGTGAAGAAATAAAAATAGAGTTATTCATACACTATTACTTAAAAATTTACTGGTGGTTGGATTTTTAAAGAAAAAAACTAAATTTTGAGGAAGAAATACTATGAAAGTATTAATCTTAACAAAAGAATTTCAAACATTTTTACATCTAAACAATTATTACAAAACAGTGATGATTATGAGGTTGATAATGATGTGATGTAGATAACTTGGAGGTTGTTAAAATTAGATAGGAAAATTGTAGAATAAATAAAGTGTGTGAAATAACATGATACATAACTGTGTGATCTTAATTACATAAAAATGGATGCTTAGTTGTATAGATACACAAATGAAACCTAGGACACATCAAATGATAAATGGCTTGTGATTATGCATGACTTTGTTTTTTGCTTCTTGTATTTTTTGGTATCCTATTATGCACATGTTAACTTTTAAGAAATAAATGTTATTTTTAAAACAAAATAAAATAAAATAAAATAAAATAAAATAAAATGGAAGGTGAAAGGTTTTTTTCAGCATTTAGTATGCTGAGTTATTTGCATTGTGCTACTTCTATTTTTAAGGAGAAAGAAAGAGCTAGTACATATTTTAGATTTTGTTAAGTAAAAATAGTTTAAAAAATTATATTCACAAGAAAATTAAAATTAGAGTGTGCAATTTCCAAACTAACAGAAAATGAAGAGATAATAAAAATGTAATAAATTATGCAAAGATAATTGAAGATGAAAATAAACAAGCAAGAAAGTATGGTAAGAAAGCATGAAATAAGACCATAACAAGAGAAGGGAAAATATCTTCATGTATATGTAGATATGAAGTTGAATGAATAAAGAACAAAATTTATGTAAGATTTATGTAAGTTTTAAAATCCACATAGCAGCACACTGTATTTTGTTTATGGTTATGTGTGTTTATGTGTATATAAAAATAATATATAGTATATATAATATATATTATATATTCTGTATCAACATATATATTAAAAACCAACAAATATTGGAAGCAAAATATACATACTAAATTCTAGGGGAAAAGAATGAGAAAAGAAAAAGATGGTGAAGGAGTTAAAGAGAACATTAATTTTATCTGTTGTGTGTAAGGTTATCTTTTAAAACTGTAACAGTAAAAAAGAAAAATAAATAAATTGAAAGGGCTGGGTTAAAGAATTTCTAAGTTTTTAATTCTTACAATGGTCTGATCCTTTTATATTTCAGAAGATCAGGTGTCTAAACTCTGATTTTATTGCTGACTAACACATTCATTGTGTACAGTCCCTGGTCTATATGTTTTATACGTATTAATTGATTTAATCTTCACAACTACTAGAAGAGAAAGTTACTATATTATTAAAGTCATTATAGGCTCATGTGTTTAAATAACTTAGCCAAGGTAACATAGCAAATATGTGACAAAACTCTAATTCTAGTTCTGTCAATCTGGCACCAGAGTCAATGTTCTCATCTACGCTGCTGTTGTGTATTTTAAATGTTTTAAAATTGTATTCCAATACATAAAGGAATTAATTTTCTCCTCAAAGTTATTGCATCTGTATATTTAAACTATTTTCTGTAATTTTCACCAGTTTTAAGAGTACAAATATATGTCTTTTTTTATTACCCGAGAGGAAAACCAGAATTCAATATAGGGATTAAAGAGAAAGGGAAATGAAAAATGTGAGATAAAGCTTCATTAAAACTAAAACAGATTCCAGGCAAAAAGAGTTTCTAGTTCCCATAGAAAAATGGGTATTGAGAAAATGAGTTGACTATTCAAACCAGGAATAGTTAGGCTAAAATGAATATTTTAAAATAGTAGTATACAAACTAATAATTACAATAGTTGCCTAACTCTTTACACCCTAAGAACCAGAAGCTAGCAGATCTTTAAACATATTTTGAAAACATGGAAAGATTAAAAGAATAATGAAGTACATCATCAGTATTTCAAATTAACTTTTTATTTATTATTATTTTATGTAAAGTCTATTCTATTCTCACATACAATTCTAAGTCAGTTTTTGTTTTAATTACTAATTTCTTTATTAATAGCATTAATTATATTTTTCTATTTCTTTAAATTTTAAAAAACAAAGTTTACATGTGTTCAATAACTGAGGCTGTTATTAAGTCTGTAGATCAAGATTTCAGACAAAAGTAAAATAACAATGTGAAATATGGTTTTATGGCAGGAAAGACCATCTTAATCTTGTACATGCTACACAGGCCATGCAAATTGAGGATTGCTCTATAAAAGTCATTTTTCTAAGTGAAAATCTCTTTTACAGTTAAAAATATAACAGCAACCACAAAACTGTTACCTCAAAACTTTATATTTGTAACAAGTTTCACTTTTGAAATGCATACTGGATACCTAATACAACCACTTACACGGTCACTGTAGTTTTTGAGCCACTACATTGCATCATTTGAGTCTTTACCCATTTTCAAACACATTTTTTGTTTCTTGGGTAACACTCCATCAGTGTTAATGAGTACTTTTTACAACATAACTTGTAAATTCAGTTTTATACATTAAAATAGATGGGCTTTCTAGCATCATTTTGAGGAAAAGATTCATCAGCTTTTTCCAAGCAGGTATAAATTTGAGGTGATATAACTTGACTGCAAAATAAAGTTGACAGAACCCATATAAACTCATACATACAATGTTTATATACTTATGCAAGCTCTTCTAAAAGCAACTTTAATTGAGAGGGAAAAAGTTAGATATAAAGGAAGAGAAAGTCCAAAAATCTCAAAGCCACACTTTGAGTTTGATAAATATGAATAGATCCAAGATGTGTAGAAAGAAATATTGAGAGATTCGACCTGCAAACTATCCAAAAACTTGAACTAAATACAATAGCTATGAGTCATATGTAAGAGTAGCTATATCTTAACTTTCTTGTTAATATGTACCTTTGTAATATTACTTGTTGCCCTTTCTTTCCAGTTATGTAAGTATGGTTATGAAGAACATCACACCCTCAATATGAAAAAGTTTTCTTTGTGAAAAGTTAAAGCTATGGGAAATACCTTAAATCTATATTACAAGACTGAAATGAGTCTGCCCATAGTGCAAGTTTTATAGCAAAATACCATCTTTGTTTTTCGATTTTTAAAAATACTGTCTTATATCAATACATGAAAAATTACATGTGTTAAATGTTTTTAGTCATCATTAATTCAATAACACTAATCTATTAAAACTGAAAAGGAAGAAAAAATTTAACAATTTACCTAATTTGGATTTAATATAGAAAATGAAACTTAAAACACTCATAACTAAATAATTTTCTCACTTGCTTTTAAAGTACTACCTACAAAATATTTTACTGAAATTAATAACATGATATAGGTCATAAAAAAATAGAAGACCATGTAAAAGCAGCTGCTTCCTGTTAGTAAATCTAAAGACAGTGAATTATTATTAATTTTTGGAGGAAGCTTGTCTTCTTTTCAGAAAATTTTCAACTATACATTAAAAAGATAATGGATTAAATATACACACTATTATATATAAAATAGATAACCAACACGGACCGACTGTATAGCACAGGGACCTATACTCAATATCTTGTAATAACCTATAATGGAAGAGAATGTAAAAAAGAATATATATATATTTATATATATATATATGTATAAATGAGTCACTTTACTGTACACCTGGAATTAACACATTGTAAATCAACTATATTTCAATAAAAATATTTGAAAAAGATAATGGAAAACAAATATTTCAAGTACCATAAAATCATGACAACATAAAGTGATTTTGAAGTTATCAACAAAAATCAACAAAAGTATGTCAAAATATCTATATGGTTTCATATTTTCATTCTGCCAGAAATACATCCTTCTATAAATTTCCAAACTCTGAACAACTCCAATTAAGCACGTTTTATATTTTATGTTTTTTTTTAATTTTTAACTGATATAGAGAAGCAAATTATGAATAGGCCATATCTTCTTACTAACTTTGCCAATATTAAAATTTAAATTAATACAAACTTGAGAACTCAAACTTTTATGTAAAATTAGTCAAATATCTATTCTAAGAAGATGAGAATTGTTTTGTAACTCTTCAATGAAGCCTAGACGCAATGAAAGTAAAGTCTTCAAAAAGAAAGCGTTCACGAAGTTTAATATTTGGGTCATGATGTTGCTACTGTTGCTACTGGCAGGAAGTGGGGAGTTATTATTTCTAGCCATCTCCCCCTGCCCCTCAAGAGAATGTCATTTACATACCTTCATCTCCCCAGGGCCTCCAGTGGTGATATTAAAATAGCTCCATTTAATTAAATTCAAAATTATGTATAGCTAACCCATTACATTTCAGGCATAAATCTGGCTCAGGATAAAAGAAAGTAAAAAAAAACAAAAACAAAAAAGAATTTTAAAAACCTCTTGGTGAATGAGATGCAGTTTCTGCCTTCAGGAGGTTTATGGTCTAGATTTAAGAACCTGATCACAATACAATGTGATGACTGCAAAGATCAAATACAAGAAAACTTGCATGAAGGAATAAGTGATTATTCCTTTTGGTGGAGTTGGGGAAGGGTAATATTATTTTAAAAGGGAGGACATTTGAGCTGGACATTGAATAAAGAATTTAACTTTCCAAATCATAAAGAAAATGAAAGAATGTTCAGACAGTGGAAAAGAACATGCAAAATCAAAGAAGATGAACTCATAATGGTTTTGATGAATTTCAAGTATTATGAAGTCACCAGCACATGCATTGTCAAAGGAGACTAGAAGAAGATATGGCTAGCATGTTGAGCTGGATATTGATCTGGTGTCAGCAAAATTATTCAGTAAAAAGCCAGATAATAAATATTTTAAACCTTGCAGGTCATTCACTTTAAATACATAGCTCTGCTGTTATAACATGAACTCATCTATAGACAATATGTAAATGAATGCACTTGCTGTGCTCCAATAAAACTTTATTTGCGTAAACAGGCAATGATCAGGATTAAATCAGTGGACTGTAGTTTCTGACACTAAGAACATTATGTTAAGTGAAATAAGTCAGTCAGAGAAAGACAAATACGATATGCTCTTACTTACATATGGAATCTAAAAAAAGTCGAACTCATATAAACAGGGATTAGAATTGTGGTTGCCAGGAGCTGGGAGATGAGGGAAATGATGAGATTTTGGTCAAAGGGTACAAACTCCCAGCTATAAGATGCATAAATTCTGGGCATCTAATATACAGCATGGTGATTATAATTAACAATACTGTGTTATGTACTTGAAAGTTTTTAAGAGATGAGATCTTAAATGTCATCATGAGGGACACAAAGAATGGTAATTTTGTGAGGGATGAAGATGTTAACTAACAGTGTGGTAATCATTTTGCTATATATATATGTGTATTAAATCATCACATTACATACCATAAACTTACATATGTGTGTATATATATATATATATATATATATATATATATATATATACACACATCACATTTTCTTTATCCATTCATCTATTGATGGGCACTTAGATTGTCTCCGTATCTCATCTCTCAGCTATTGTAAACAATGTAGCAATGAATATAGGGGTGTATATATCTTTTCAAATTAGTGTTTTCATTTTCTTTGGATAAATACCCACGAGTGGAATTGCTGGATCATACTGTAGTTCTATTTTTAGTTTTTTGATTAATCTCCAAACAGTTTTCATAGTGGCTGCACCAATTTACATTCCCATCAACAGTGCATGAGGGTTTCCTTTTCTCTACATCCATGCCAACACTTGTTATTTGTTGTCTTTTTGATAATAGCCTTTCGGACAGGTATGAGGTAATATTTCATTGTGGTTTTGATTTGTGTTTCCCTGGTAATTAGTGACACTGAGCATCTTTTCATGTGCCTTTTGACCCTCTGTATGTCTTCTTTGGAAAAGTGTCTATTCAAATCCTCTGCCAACTTTTTAATGGGGTTGTTTGTTTTTCTGATTTTGAGTTGTTTGAGTTATTTGTATTTTTTGGATATTAACCCCTTACCAGATATACCATTTGAAAATATCTTCTCCCATTTAATAGGCAGCCTTTTTTTGTTTTGTTGATGGTTTCCTTCACTGTGCAAAAGCTTTTTACTTTGATGTAGCCCGATTTGTTTATTTTTGCTTTTGTATCTCTTGCTTTAGGAGAAATATCCAAAAAAAATTACTAAGACTGATGTCAAAGAAATTACTGCCCAAGTTTTCTTCCAAAAGTTTTATGGTTTCAAGTTCTGAATTTAAATCTTTAATTCATCTTGAGTTTATTTTTGTGTATGGTGTAAAAGAGTAGTACAGTTTGATTCTTTTGTGTGTAGCTGTCCAGATTTCCCAACACCACTTATTAAAGAGGCCGTCTTTTCCCATTGTATATTCTTGTCTCCTTTGTCTTAGATCAACTGACCATATAAGTGTGGGCTTATTTCTGGGATTTCTATTCTGTTCCATTGATTTAGGTGTCTGTTTTTGTGCCAGTACCATACTGTTTTGATGACTGTAGCTTTGTAGTATAGTTTGAAACCACAGATCATGACACCTTCAGCTTTTATTTCTCAAGACTGTTTTGGCTATTCAGAGGCTTTTGTGTTTTCACACAAATTTTAAAATTTGTTGTTCTAGTTCTGTGAGAAATGCCATTGGTATTTTGATATGGATTGCATTGAATCTGTAAATTGTCTTGGATAGTATGATCATTTTAACAGTATTAATTCTTCCAGTCCATGAATACAGTATATCTTTACATTAAATTATTTCACCAGTTCTTATACTTTTCCATGTATAGGTATTTTGCCTCCTTAATTAGATTTATTCCCAGGTAGTTTATTCTTTTTGGTACAGTGGTAAATGGGATTATTTTCTTAATTTCTCCTTTTGAGAATTTGTTATAAGTGTATAAAATGCTACAGATTTCTGTATATGAATTTCATATCCTGCAACTTTACAAAATTTATTGCTGAATTCTGGTAGTTTTTTTTTTTTTTTTTTTTTTTTTGGTGACATCTTTAAGATTTTCTATGTATAGTACCATGTCATCCAAAAAACAGTGGCAGTTTTACTTCTTCCTTTCCAATCTGGATTCTTCTTATTTCTGTTTCTTGTCTGATTTCAGTGACTGAGAATTCCAATACTATGTTGAGTAAAAGTGATGAGAATGGTCATCCTTGCATTGTTCCTGATTTTAGATGAAATGCCTTCAACATTTCACCATTTAGTATGATGTTACCTGTGGGTTTGTCTCATATGGCCTTTATTATGTCAAGATATGTTATCTCTATACCAACTCTGTTGAGAGTTGTTTTTTATTTTTTGTAATAAACGGATGTTGGATTTTGTCAAAAGCATTTTCTGCATCTATTGAGATGACTGTATGATTATTTTTTCTTTAATGTGTTAATATTTTGTATCTTATTGACTGATTTGTGGATATTGAACCATCCTTGTATTCCAGGGATAAATCCCACCTGATCATGGTGTATGATCCTTTTAATGTATTGTTTTTAATTTTAAAATTTAATTTTTCAATTTAAGAATTATGCTCAAATTTTATTTTTATTTGTTTGATTAAAACAAACAAACAAACATATGACCTGGTGCCTGTGGATAAAGACTCAGGATTATGCTTGAAATACTCTCTTCATTTGTAGTCTTTATTCCAGACATTAAAAAAAAAAGTTATTTCAGGTTAAAATCAAAATATACTAGCAAAAACTGATATAGAGTGTGGTGCCAAAAATACAGATCCACAATCCCTTATGTACACTTATAAAATGCAGAAAGCTCTTTCTATACACTGGACACCAATACCTGATCTAGTTAAATTAACTTATGAGAAAATCTAGCATAAAGTAATGTGAGGTTAGTTAACAAATTTCTGTATCCTATTTAGTGCTAATATTGATATGTTTTGTGGCAGGTATATAAATATATTTGATTACATAGGATGTCCTTTAAAATTCCAGAATCTGCTAATAGTTCTATGTATTATTGTATGTTACATATTTTCCTTTTAAAATAAAATTTGAAGAAAACTGTACTCCAAACGAGAATAGTTATTGAGTTTTAGAGAAGAGACTGTCAATATGTTAAAAAAGACTTTTAAAAATATCTTTAGAACAAGAAAATATAGGAGTTAGATTGTTTCTTTATGACCTTCCTATTTGAGCTCTTATATATATTGCATCTAATGGGGACAGATATTTCAGGAATCCTAAATCTTTGCTCCATATCTCCTACCTTCCACAATGGAAGCCATAATCAAAGCCACTGGTATCCTTCATTTCACCTTTTGGAGCTTCATCACCACTTTAAGAACAGTGCACTCCTTCAGAGTTCCCTATGTCCACCCCCAATGGACTGAAGCCACGGGAAAGCCTGAGTTAGTACTATAGTTGCGAAATTGAGAGCTTTTCACAGTCACTGCACTGCAAGAAAAATGTTATCTTGCATTCTTAGAACTCTGAAAACATTTTGCCACAAAATGCCATCACCTTTGTCTGAGCCCTGTGATACTTGTTTATAGCAATAGCCATCTGATACTCCTCCCTTTTTTCAACCTTGTCCCCTACCAGTACAATACAGTGCAATACAATACAAACCTGTTCTCAATACAGCAGCTACATTGTCTTTTAAAATGTGAGTTGGGTCATATAAATCTTCTACTTGGCAATAAAAATAATCAGTAAACAATCTATAAAAGGAATAGAAAAGAGTTTTATTTGAGCCAAACTGAGTGTTATACCCTGGGAGACACAGATTCAAGAAGAATTTGAATTGTATTCCACTGGACTACAAAATGGGGAAGGCTTATAATGATGAAAAACCTCAAAATTACATAAGTTGTTTGTCAAGAATTGGAGCTGGCAAGAAGTAAATGTGCTCGTTAAGCAAGGATTGATTGGGGTCCAAAATAGTTGCATAGTTACAAGGAGAGACCTTGAGACCATAGGTTGCAGCTGAAACCTTCTAGCAGATATTGTTTTGAGAATAGCTGGTGGTATCCTTGAGTTTCATTGAGGTCAGAAAATTCAAGTTCTCAGTGATTCAAGTTCTCAGGAATATGTTTGAAACCACAACCCCAATGGTCACCCGGCTCCATTTTGGATACCTGGAACGTAATTACTTTATTTTGATTTTAATTGCATTATTTTCTTTAATAGTTAAAGCAGATATACAATGTATTTTTGGCAAGCCAAAAGACAGGTTTTTCTAGTTAGCATAAAGTTCAAACCAAATCACATATAAGCCAGAATGACCTCTGCATACCTCAGTATGTGAAAATTTCTTCCATCATAGTCAACCTCTTACAATGGTGTCCCATATTTTTCAGAGTAAAACATGAAGCCCTTACGTCAGACAAAATGCCCTTTATGGACTGATTCACAAATTAATCCTCTAATTCATCTAATATTTGCATTGACCTCCATATTAGTGTTCCTCTCACATAGCTCAGTACTTTTGCACGTATTATATCCTCTTCCTAGAATGTTCTTCCCCAACATATCTACTTGGATAACTATTGTATGAGTTTGTCTTTGCTCAAATTTCACTTTTATTATAAAGTCTTTCCTGGTCACCTATTTCAAATTGCAACAGCCTCTCTGACTCCACCTGCTGCCCCTTATCATCAGCATACCAAGTCCTCCTTATCCTGATGTCTTTCTTTATTCCATATCACTTAGAACAATTTAAGTTACTATATAATGTATTTATTTATTATGCTTAATGAAAATAAAGGCAGGAATTCTAGTCTGTTTTGTTCACTGTTATATGCCAAGTTCTTAGAACAAGATCTGTTACACAGTAAATATGCAAATCTATCTCTTATATGAATAATTAATTAGTTAATTAGCATGATGATATAGGTATTGACAGAAATTATACACTATGAACATTGAAGTATAGGATTATTGGAAAATAATGGATAATAGGAAGACTTGACCTTCTCCCTTGTTCTGTCATCACTTGGCTGTGTTAACTACCATCAGACAAGTCACTTAGCATAGGTCTCAATTACACATATTAGCAGTTAAAAATGATTATAATAAAAGAGGACCTCGGACTAAATTATTTCTAATTTCTTTCAGGTTTCACATTCTGTCATTCATAAGAATGTTATGGTTTTCTCTTACAAAGAACTAGAAGTATTCTAAATGTTAAACAATCAATATATAAAGAAACATTTGGAATATATAACAAACTGTAGGAATTGAAAGAATTACTGTTGAATGAATAAATTTGTAGCCTTATTTTTATGATTTTAAATATTCAGATGGTAAGTTTATGACTGAGTTACAAAATACAATTCTAGGAGTAAAAAGAAAAATGAGTTTCACTGTCATCTTTTCCATAGTGGGAATACAATAAGGGTAGCAATAAAAACACAAACTCCATTAATGGGTCACATTGTGCTGAGTGCAATGAGAAATGATCCTTGTGAGACTGTGGAAAGGACACATCTGGAAGTAGGCCACGCAAGTGAAATTTATTCTTACTCTTGTTAGTTTGACAAATGAATCTATAGTTGGCAATGGATATTGACTTTCAGAGCAAAATGGATGACCTAAACCTTCACAAAATTTTTCTGATAAGAATAAGATGTTAATCCTATAATAAGGCTGTCAACAGTTAGTGGATTTCCAGTATTTATGAAAATGTTGCCTTCTCTATCTGCATGGTAAGTAGAAGAGGGTACATTTTATATTAATTTATATTTTCACTAAGAAGTTAAAAAAAATCCATGTCATCAATTCAGAAAGCCCTTGAAAACTGAAGGGAAGATTATATTAGTCATAGTGGCTAGCTTTTCATATTATTTAAGCATTAGTGTCTTTGATTTAATATCAAAATTTAGTTTAATATCAATAATCAACTACAGCTAAAGAAAATCAACATGATAAATAAATACATATAAAGGAGGATGTAAGATTCATTGAAATGTATTCATATAGTACTATAAAGTTAATCAAAAAAAATTTTAAGCTCAATTTTCTTATGCATGTATCAAGTAGTTATCAGTACATATCTACCTAAGTTTTCCCTTTATATCAGGATAAACCAGCAGGAAGCATTATCCACAGGTAAACCATTAAGTTAGGAGGGTCCTGGGTGCTTAAATCAAAAACATAGAAAGAAGGAGGAAACCTGGAAAATGAGAAGTTATAGAGCAGTTCTGAGTCAAGAGACAGAGGGAATTCAAGGCAAAGTGTTCATAAATGGATGTGAGGATATTGGAGCCAGA
This sequence comes from Balaenoptera musculus, assembly GCF_009873245.2. NCBI lineage: Eukaryota > Metazoa > Chordata > Mammalia > Artiodactyla > Balaenopteridae > Balaenoptera > Balaenoptera musculus. Next base: position 124,720,105 of record NC_045788.1, on the reverse strand, counting down.
GTATGAGTTGAGCAAACATCCCTATTACATATGTTTCAGGTGGGACATGGTAAACATGTGTGTACTGTTCACACAGCTATGCTGAAAATAGAATTGGGCCAAAGGGATATAACACAAGTCACACACACACAAAATGCTATGCTAGCCAAATTCCCAACATTACATTTGTGAGATAGAATGTTTTGCAACTCATATTAAATAAAATGTAATCTTAGTAAATTCAATGTTCTAATAGCATTTTATGAAACAAAAATGTACCATATTTATAAAAGATGATAGTAATTTTAAAATGGCTTTTCTATCTGTTTCTATCATTAAACTCTCAGTAGCTTCATTCATTCACTAATTCAACAGATGTCATAGTGAGGGTTCACTATGTATAGCCTGGCACTCATCTACCATGGGGAAAAACTGATGAATGAGGCAGATAAGCATATAGCTTGCAGGGAGCTTAAATTTTAGTAGGAAAGACTAAGGGCTTACATTGTGCAAAAACTAGTGAAAGTTGAGCTCTTACTACAAATATAATTTGGTTAATATCCATAGACTGGTCAATCTTTGAGAAACTTAGATTTTCTAAATCACAGCCAATGCATCTTATGTTACAATTGTCTATTATTACCTATAAATAAACTTGACAGAGTGATTGATTTGTATATATTATGTACCTACATAATATATATATATATATATGTATATACACAATGTAATATATTAAACTCAATATGATTTTTAACTCTTCACTGAGGTTTATACAAATAAAGATAAAGACTTGGCTAAAACACATACTATTCCACTAATATTTATGCAATTGTTGAGTGCTCTTTGAGCAATGATTGAGAATTAGTTGGGTTGGTACAGAACACAAGGCTAGCAAATTCCAAGCAAGATCTTGATTTTTTAAGATAAATCCTCTTGTAAACTTTTATAATAGATCAACATTTGGTTTTTATGTTATTCAAGATGTTCTATTTGAATAGTCACCTAGAGCAATGTTTTCAGTTTAAAACAGCTTGCATATATTTTAAAATTGTAGATATCATTCAGATGTTTATTATTATTTAAGATTGTACATCAAACATTAGAAAAAGGCAGGGTCAGAAAATCTTTTTAATGCACATGCAGATACTAGTCAGTGTGGCTTCTGGTAAACTATACTCATCTCTTTAGAATATAGATTCATGTATTATTAATGTAAAATGAATGATAGAATATAAAACAGCAATATTTATTTATTTTAAGAACTTCATCAACATTTGCATAAAAGAACTGTTAATAGCTGTGAAGAAAGATGAAGCATATGCTAGTTCATATCCAGTCCATCATGAAAAATAAAATATGTTTAAAAGATTTTTGCACATAATTTCCTCTTACTGAGGCTTTCATATTTCTTTCCTCTGAAGGCAAAGTTGTAGTTATTAATTTCCATAGCAAGTTGTCATGTACACATCTTTGAATCATCAAAAGATCATCAAAAAATGTGATGGTCTTTCAGGTATAAACCTATGCTTCTTTCTTCTGGGGTGCTGGAATGGAACTTGGATCCTGTAAATTGCATTTCTCCATTAACAGGGGGTTCCTAGAAGGTACTGCATTAGAAGCACTAGAGGGGAATTAAAAGGTAGCAGTAGGCAGAATAATTTAATCGTTTCTGCTTGCATAAAATTTCTATTAGCTTTGTCCTAAAAATGCCTTTCATTTTAGCAACAACAGAACAGCAGTTGGTTTCCTTATCCAATATTTTAGTGTTTCCAAGATTAGCTTAATCCCACCTACTCAGAAATTATCAGTGGCAGCCAGGCAGAACCCTCTCCTGAGAAATCTGAGTCCAAAATCCATGGGCCTCTTCCACAATTTTAGATTCTGAAAACCCCAAACTCTTCCTCTTTGTTAACTCAGTCCTAGTGATGGCAGAAACTTTGTTCATTTAATATATTTCAAACACTTCAATTTTCCCTATTTCTTTGCAGCCATGCAAAATTCTTGTAACCAATTCCCTCTGTTGAATTAACTTGTGTGGTTTCTTTTTTCTTGGCGGGACCTTGAATGACAAAAAGATATTTTTATTAATAGGCTAACTAGTGACATTTTCTCTTCAAGCAGTGACTATAATAAACCTAAAGAATTTTCTAATATTAAATTTTAACATAAAAAAGGGTGACTCTGGTCTGCACAACATTGCATAGATTCGTTTCTCCTTGCTCCTCTCTACTAATTACAACTATAACCCTGGCTATAATGCAGTAAGCAACAACAACAACAACAACAAAACTCTGAAAGAAGGAAAGAAAATGGTTAACTTGTTAGGGACCCCAGGACGGGGGGTAAAATGTAGTGGCAGGGCATTTTATCTACTCAACAAAAGATTCAGCTTGATGTTTCCTGAAATCCAACAGAGCAACAGAAGTGTCTTAGCCCTAGTTCTACTGCAGATCAAATGATGTTCTACTACAGTGAGGTACCCAGCCAGGAGGTGCTCTTCAACACCACAGGATGGAAAAAATCTCTTTCACCACCTAGAGACATCTGGGAAAGCTCTTTCTATTTCCTCAGGTTATCACCATTAAGGTTTAGTGAGAGTCCCAGTAGTTTCAGATAAACCAAACAGACCTAATAGAACAAAACAAATTCTGGAAATTAAATTGTCATGGGAACCACAGCCAAAAGTATTAGGCAAAGACCTGTGTGCTAAACCTAGGCAGAATGACTGCCTGGTAAAGTAAAATATTTAATAGGGTTTAAAGTGTTCTAACATAATGGACAAAATTTTGAATGTGTAATTGAAAGTCACCTACCATACCAAGAACAATAAAAATTACATTTAGATTGAGAAAGGACAATCAACTGATACACATGAAGAAATCAGACATTGGAATTAACTGACAGGATTTTAAAACAGTTGTTATAAAAATTCTTAAGAAATTATAAGTTATATTGAAACAAATGAAAAGAGAAAATATGAGCCAAGAAATATAAGTTATAAGAAATAAGCAAACAGGAATTATAGAAGAGACAAAATAACAGGAAAAAAAGTGTGCTATATGAGCTTAGTAGTAGATAGGATTTGACAGAGGATATAATCAATAAACTTGAAGACAGATCAATAGAGTTTGCCCAATCTGAACAGCAGAGGGAAAACACGGACAGGAAAAAAAATGAACGGAGCCTTACAAATCTGCAAGACAGTAACAAAATATCCAATATCTGTGTCATTAGAGTCCCAAAAGAAAAGGAGAAAGACAGAGGGATGAAAAAAATTCTTAAAAAAATATTGGCTGAACACTTCACAAATTTGACAAAGGACATAAACCTACAGATTCAAGAAACTGAGTAAACCACAAAAGGGATAAATCTGAAGAAAACCATACTAAGGTTTATCACAATTAAACTCTTAAAAACTAAAGATAAAGGGAAAAAACCATGAAAGCAACCACAGAGAAACAAATGCATTACCTATAGGGGACCACTAATTTGAATGACAGTGTATTTTTTATTTGAAATCATGGAGACAAGAAGAAAATGCCATAACATTTACAAGTGGTGAAAAAAATAGTATCATCAACCACAAATTCCATATCCAGCAAAAATATCCTTCATGAATGAAGAAAAAATAAAGAAAAAGAAAAAATTATCAATAGTAGAAATGCTCTTAAAGATTGACTAAAGGTATTTTATCAAACAAAAAGCAAATGATAAAAAACTCTTAGAACATCAGGAAGGAAGAATGAACAGAAATATGGGCACATTCAATAGACTATCCTACTCATAACTTTTAAAAGTCATATTTAATTATTGAAACAAAATATTGAATATAATATCATTTTGTATTCAACACAAAATCTAAAAACTGGGAATGTGACGGACCTAAGGGAAGTGTTAAAATGTTGATACCAATAGATTGTAATAAGTCACATATGTATATTGTAATGCCTAAAGCAATGTCTATAAAACTATTAGAGATACTCTAAAAGGCACTAAAAATAAATCAAGATTGAATCTTAAAAAATGTTTAAGTAAATGAGAGAGAGGCAGAAAAAAAGTCACATGAAATACAATGCATAAACAGAAAACGAATGATAAAGGGTGGACTTAAGCTCTGGCATATCAACAATTATCTTAAATGTAAATGGTCTAAGGGCAACAATTGAAAGGCAAAGATTAATAAAGTAAATTAACACACACACAAACCAACTATACCTTGTTTATAAAAAAACTTCAAATACATTAACATAGGTATGTTGAAAGTAAAAAAAAAAAAATGTACAAGATATATCACACAAACAATAGTGAAAAAAGCAATAGTGACTATTATTAATACCAGAGAAACTAGACCTCAGAGCAAAAAATAATTTCTAGGGACAAAGAGTAACATGACATACTGATAAAAATGAACAGTCAACAAGTATCCCAACGTATAACTATCCTAATGTAGTCACACACACACACACACACACACACACACATACACACAAAAAGCTTCAAGTTACATGAAGTGAAAGCTGATGGAAATGTAAGGAGTAGACAGACCCAAAATTATAGTTGGAAACTTCAACACCCCATTCTCAAAAATTGATAGAAGTACTAGACAGAAGATAAGCAAGAATATAAAAGAACTAAATAATGCCTTATATGTGGGGGCATCATGTTAGAAATACATGACAGATATGCCAGGAACAACTAGAAATAGAAGTGAGAGAACATATAGGATAATTTTAAGATACTGTGGAACATTTTTTGTTGGAGGCATGTAAAATTAATGCTGCAAGAGTTTAATCAAAGTAGACTTCTTGGAGAACTTTTCTTAAGAAAGTTTTTTTGCTTTTGCAAATGTACATGTACACTTGAGTGTGTGTGCGTGTGTGTATGTGTGTGTTTGTGAGTGTGCTTGTGCAGTGCAAGAAATGACATTCCAGCAACTGGGAATAAAGTATAGAAGCATATAGTTTAGAGTTGAAAACTAGAAGAAGAATTTTATGAGATTAGAAGATTCTTCCCAGATCATTCTCAATTTCTTGACCTATTACTGAAAAAGAGTTCATCCAAAATTCTTTATCAAGCAAATAATATGTTTTTGGTTTTGGAGAACTGTCTTGAATACATTTATGAACTGAGCTCCAAAAATTCATGTGTGCCATATAAACAACATGATTATCATCTATAATTAATTCAGCTATCCCTCTTTCTATAAAAAGTCTCTATAGAATTATTGATGTATTCACCAAACATGTGTATTAAAAGTAATTTTCCTACATTTCTACATTGTTGAATTTTAGTCAGTTTATTTTATGATGTCAATATTGGACTGATTATTGTATCATGTTTATGTTATTTTCATTCAATTCATTTAATTAGGTAAATGTCTTGAGTATTATATGTTAGATGCTGGATAATAAGATCTTTTGAATAAAAATACCGCCAACAAAATTTCTTGCAATGGCAAAATTGAAACAAAGTAATGATGTTACCTTTGCTTATTTCTCATGTTTAATAGGATCAGTCTCTCCTATTAATAGAAAGTTTTGAAGACTGGAAGAAAAAGAAGAGGGACAGGAGGAAAAGGAAAAGGAGGAGGAAAGAGAAAATTTAATATCATTATAACTATTACACCATCTTCTTCTCAATTTTACAATTTATTTCCTCCAGTTCTTTCAAAACCTTGTCTCCTCAACTAACATAGGAGGAAGAATAAAGAGATGGAGGCATGTTTCAAAAACAGTTATAGTTGGAGTCTAAAGTGCTTTCTGTCTGATGCTTTCTCTTTACATAAGTCAGACTATGGTTTGTAAGTAGGGGATGAGGATGGTAGAGAAAGGTAAAAGTGGTGGTCAGAGGTTGAGAAGAATAGAGAATGTGTGAATACATTGTAGTGGAAATTACTGGAATGAGCTAATTAGAGAAATTGAGAAGGGTATGCAAAACAGCACTGAGTGCCCAAAGGAGATGGATACCTTAAATTATTTTGGAGCTTACGTATGCAGCTGAATGACTTATTCCAGCAGCAGTCATCATGTAAATGTGAATACCAATACCCAGAAAGAAGGCAAAGCGTTGTCTTCATCCAAGGTTAGGGTTAAGGAAGAGTAGGTAAATCAAATGAAAATAAATCAAAGGAGTATAAGATAACAAAACATGTGATTAACAATATTATTTCAATTAAAAATTCTTGCTTTATTACAATTATTTTTTAAATCATTTTTAACTATCATTATCTGAAAAACATGTACTTTCAATTCCATTATGTCTAATCAGTTTCTCTCCATTAAAAACAGTAGATGGAAAGCACATACGCTTCTTGGGCTACTGTGTGTGGTTCCTAATCTTTCTCAAAATTGACATTATAGAGCATCATACTTGTTAAGACGTGTTTTCAACTATCTTATTTCGGCACTGAATTTCCTACTTATTCCTCTTCAAATTTATGCTTGTCACTTAAAATCAAGAAAATAATGTTGTATCTTAAAGTAGCAGGCAAGTTCTCCTTTCCTGCACTTCTCTAAAATCTGAGTAGTCTTGTTTTTAAAGAGACACTCTTAACATAAAGCTAGTTAGGATTAAACCTGAAAGCTTCACCAGAGATTATAGGAAAGCAGCAGATAGAAACAAACACATTAATTCTGAATAAAAGAGGCATTTTTCCTGAATTTCTTTTGACAACTGTCTTTGAATGTATGATCTTGATAATAATCCCAATCAAGCAAATTTACAAAGATGTGTCACACATAGATTTTAATCACTTCCTTGAACTGTGAGTCACAGTTACAATTGCTAAAATCTGTGACAGTAAAAAAAGAATCCTTCAGATTTTAATGACCGATTTATTGTGTTTTGTGTTTTGTGAGTTGCCAGAGAGGAATTGCTATACTCTTTCAACAGAGAAATAGAGGCTTATTTATACTAATTGTGCCAAAGGAGAAGGGAGTGAAAGTGTATATAAATAAAATTGAAGTATTCATCCTAGTTTTATTTTTTTTAGGAAATGAGGATTTTAAAAATTAGGTCTACAGCAAGACTCTCATAATAATAAACCATTTCTTAAATTAATTTAGAAGTTGACTTTTTTTCATTTTTAACTCTGAGAAGTTGCTTCAAAACTACTTCCACTGTTCGCCAACACTGCATTAAAATAAGTACTTTAGAGAAATATTTTCAGCATAGCTTTTAAAAGACAATCAAAGATAATTTAGACATCTATGGAATGATGGGCTACTACTTATCAGTCAAATATTTACTTGAAACAAATTTCAAAGCCAACTTGTCCGTGTGGATATTATTAAACACTTTTCATATAGTAATCGGTGTTGTCACAAAACAGTGCTGTCTGTAGTTCTCTTAGCCCACTAGATTATCATGTCCAAGGAGCTGTAATATAACCTTCATATGAGGTGATTTGACCAATAGAATTTCTTTCCTCTAATTTATAACAAATTCAAAAGAAACACATAAACTTACTTGTGTTATTATATTACTGGGGTCAGACAAGAACATCATTGTATTCTCATCCTTTTATAAAATAACTCATTTAGTTATCCGGCATGCCAGCATTTTTTTTTTTTTTAAATGATGGACTTTGAGTAGCACTTTAACATTTTTTTTTAAATTTTTATTTATTTGTTTATTTATTTATGGCTTGTGTTGGGTCTTCATTTCTGTGCGAGGGCTTTCTCTAGTTGCGGCAAGTGGGGGCCACTCTTCATCACGGTGCGCAGGCCTCTCACTATCACGGCCTCTCTTGTTGCTGAGCACAGGCTCCAGACGCGCAGGCTCAGTAGTTGTGGCGCATGGGCCTAGCTGCTCTGCGGCATGTGGAATCTTCCCAGACAAGGGCTCGAACCCGTGTCTCCTGCATTGGCAGGCAGATTCTCAACCACTGCGCCACCAGGGAAGCCCCAGCATATTTTTAAATAATAAAAGAACCTGGTATGTTATTGCTACATGATTTCAACATCACCTTCAGTCCTAAGATAGAAGAACACATGTCGAGAGATAGAGAGCAAGAGTTGTGTGATATCTGTGCTGCAGTTTATCTTGAGGTCTCTGCTGTTGCACCGATTGCTCTGTTAGTGATGACTTGTTATTCAGAAGTAATGTGCATATTGACCAGTGTTAGTGTCCTTCATGTTCCTAGTTGACATGACATCGGACAAAGTTTTCACCTAAGGAAGGTCACTTTGTGTCAGCTGTATTAGAATATTGAACACTTCTTCATAAACTTGTGGTTAAGCCTTTAAAAGATTTTGCACAGTTAGGGCAATTCAAATTCAGAATTTGGATGCCAACCTCCTCTGTCAACTATAGTTATCCCCAGCCCTCCATTCAAATATAGATAACAGCTAAGAGTCAGTGAATAGTTGAAGAATTTCCCTCTTGCTGTTTAAAATCACTTCTCTGTGATTCACTGAAAAATTGATCTTTGAGGATCCTGTCTTTCATTCTTTGCATGTGGTCCTTTCAGCATCATGTTGAGTGAGAGGAGCTTAAATGCTGGCAGGCATTGCTGCATGCTTGGCTCTGAGACTACACCACTGATCAGGTACAATGATCAGAGTTAAATGCTAGCGGAATGGAGCAAAATGTCACGGCCTCAAATTTTAGCTTTTTCTTACATCGCAACATGAGCTTGCAGAACTCTGTTTGGTCTGGGGATGGAAGTTCCATCTGTAAAAATATTTTGTCTCTTGTATTCCCATAATCCCAATAAACCCTGGTAGATAGTATCTTAATGCTTTATAGTTGCTCAGAAACAGACCTCAGAGGCTTTGGGGGACTGCCAGAGCCAGTCCAGAAAGATATGGTCATATCCAGAAAGATACATTTATGGTCATATCCAGAAAGATATCCATGAGCAGAGAATCAAAAATAAAAGAGAAAATAAATAATAAGTTAGATTTTATCTTCTTAAAAATAAAAGTGTAAGAATTAGCTTTAAAAATGTATTAAAGAATATATACATAAATATGAGGAGGTAGGCATTGATCAAGAAAATGTTTCTAAATTGTCTGTACTAATAGTTCCAGAAAGTTTATTTTTCTGAATCCTGAAAGTTCATATAACCAAAATTGTTTCCTTAAAATTCAAAGCTTGGTCTAATTCTTTTACAGAATGGCCTGGGGGTTTTGTGTGTGTGTGTGAGAATGAAATTAGCAAATTTATATCTTAAGTGATGCACTGCTGTACAGTAATATTTATGAGAAAATGTTAGACCATATAAAGTAGATTTGAATGAAAATACTAAATATTTAAACATGAGACTAGTATTCGGATTTTATAAATATCTTAGCAGTACTATATGATAGTGTAATGGTTAATTTTTTAGGTCAACTTGGCTAGGCTATCATAACCAGTTACTTAATCAAACATTAATTTAAATGTTAGATTTAGATGTAAAGGTATTTTGTAAATGCCATTAATATCTATAATTAGATGATTTTAAACACAGATATTACTTTCTTTAGTGTTGGTGGGCCTTATCCAATCAGTTGATTACCTCAAGACTGTAATATAAAAATCCTTACTGGAGTTTCTAGCCTACTGGCGTGCCTACATATCTCAAACTTTCCAGGCCCTACCTTCTCGTGAATTAATTCCTTAATATCTGTCTTCCCACCTCCCCAACCCTTACCTCTTTCACACATACTCCATTTTTGTTTCCTATGGAAAACCCTAACTAATAAAAACAAAATTGAACTTTTAAGATTCAAGCAGTGTGTATGCAGAGTAACCGTAAACAATCTCCTGAATAATGCAGATAGAAGAGTCTCAACAAACAGGAGAAGCCATTGTCATTACATACAGGTTTTCCTCCCTCTGGACAGGCTATCCTTGGAGAGAGTCCTGTTGGACCTAACAACCAGAGCAGGAGGCTGGAGATAAGGGAAGGTGGCATGGGACAATGGAGCTAGTAGAAAGCGGATCAGTCAACAATAAAAAAGAAGAACTCAGTGATATACACAACAACATGGATGGGTCTCAAAAGCATTATTCTTTGTGAAAGAAGCAGATACAAAAATAGAACTATGTGATTCATTTGTGAAGTTGTAGAACAGACAAAACTTATTTAAGGTGATAGAAATAAGAAGAAGGGTTGTTCTGGGATGATAGGAATTGATCAGGTAGGAGCACAGAAGGAACTTTCTAGAGTGATAGAAATACAGGTTATATAATTGTACATATTTGTCATTAGTGATAAAACTGGGCACCTAATTTCTGTGCATTTCACCATATGTAAATCAAACCTCAATTGAAAAAAAAAATGAGAAAGCAATAACAGTGTTGCTATTATAGAGTGTGGAAAAATATTATGTAGCCATTAAAAACATGTTTTTGAAGACTTTTTATGAATATGAGAAAATGTCCATGATATAATGTTATATATTAGAAGTCTATACAGTATATATAACATGATCCTTCTTTTACTGAGAAAAAATTATATGTTTGCATAAAAATATTGGGAAAAAATGCAGGACAATGTTAGCAGCAGTGATCTCTTGTTGGTGGGGTTTTAAGGATTATTAAAACATGATGCTGCAAGTAAGTGTACATGACACATTCATGGCCATTTCTAGTTCATGAGTCTTCCTCTTCCACTGGCTGTGTGCTTTGGGGTGGAGGTAAACTTAGTACTCATCTTGGTACCACCGTGTAGTAGTATGATGGTATCGTTCAACAAAAGTAGTCAAAGATTTATGCCTGGGAAACTTCACCCTGCACTCTTGTTTTTCCTGCTCCTGTCCTTGAAGTCCCTGTTGTGGGAGCACCTGACAGGTGAGACGACCTGATCATGAAGGCCTTCGGGTAGTGTAAAAACAAAATTTAAATCCAAGACAGACATGCCTTACAATAGACTGTAGTCTATAGAAAAGCAGACTCTTCCTGGATATGATAAATCTATGCCTTACCGACTTTTTTTCAGAGTTCCCCTGTGGAGATTTTAATTAGGCTTATTTGAAGTAGTGTCAAAAAATATAAAGGATTATTAAAAATCATCTGAATAGACTTTAATTCCTCTACTCAGACCCCTGCAACATCCCAAACACAGTCCTAACCTGTCCTTGTTTCTGCATGTTGGTGACAACCATCATATCCTGCACAGCCTAAGAGATCTATGTAGAATACACACCATATCATACCATTTCTTCCTCACCTCTCCTCACCCCACCCTCCAATAGGGCTTAAAACCCTTCCTGGTGTTACTATACTACTCCTAACACGTGAGCAATCGGCGCTGCTCGCTCTCCACCTACCCCGTCATCTTTGCAGCTTTCCCCTGGCCCGGGAAGCTGAGCCCTTAGGGCCTTTGCTTTCTATCTGGAATGATCTTCCCCTTGAGCTTCCTGGAATGCCTCCTTTTTACCTTTTAGATCTCAGCTTAAATGACACTTTCTCAGTATTTTCCCAGAGCACATATTACTATTTATTTATTTTTTAACATCTTTATTGGAGTAAAATTGCTTTACACTGTTGTGTTGGTTTCTGCTGTATAACAAAGTGAATCAGCTATACGTATACATATATCCCCATATCACCTCCCTCTTTTGTCTCCCTCCCACCCACCCTATACCACCCCTCTAGGTGGTCACAAAGCACAGAGCTGATCTCCTTGAGCTATGTGGCTGCTTCCCACGAGCTTTCTATTTTACATTTGAGAGTATATATATGTCAATGATACTCTCTCACTTCGTCACAGCTTACCCTTCCCCCTCCCCATGTCCTCAACTCCATTGTCTATATCTGCGTCTTTATTCCTGTCCTGTCCCTAGGTTCATCAGAAACATATATATATATTTTTTTAGATTCCATATATATGTGTTAGCATATGGTATTTGTTTTTCTCTTTCTGACTTACTTCACTCTGTATGACAGATTCTACGTTCATCCACCTCACTACGAATAACTCATTTTCGTTTCTTTTTATGGCTGAGTAATATTCCATTGTATATATGTGCCACATCTTCTTTATCAATTCATCTGTCGATGGACACTTAGGTTGTTTCCGTGTCCTGGCTATTGTAAATAGTGCTGCAATGAACATTTTAGTACATGAATCTTTTTGAATTTGGTTTTCTCAGGGTATATGAACACTAGTGGGATTTCTGGGTCTTATGGTAGTTCTATTTTTAGTTTTCTAAGGAACCTCCATACTGTTCTCCATAGTGCCTGTATCAATTTACATTCCCACCAACAGTGCAAGAGGGTTCCCTTTTCTCCATACCCTCTTCAACATTTATTGTTTGTAGACTTTTTGATGATGGCCATTCTGACCGGTGTGAGATGATATCTCATTGTAGTTTTTATTTGCATTTCTCTAATGATTAATGATGTTGAGCATCCTTTCATGTGTTTGTTGGCAATCTGTATATCTTCTTTGGAGACATGTCTATTTAGGTCTTCTGCCCATTTTTGGATTAGTTGGTTTGTTTTTTGATATTGAGCTTCATGAGCTGCTTGTAAATTTTGGAGATTAATGCTTTGTCAGTTGCTTCATTGGCAAATATTTTCTCCCATTCTGAGGCTTGTCTTTTCATCTTGTTGACGGTTTCCTTTGGTGTGCAAAAGATTTTAAGTTTCATTAGGTCCCATTTGTTTATTTTTGTTTTTATTTCTATTTCTCTAGGAGGTGGGTCAAAAAGGATCTTGCTGTGATTTGTGTCATAGAGTGTTCTGCCTATGTTTTCCTTTAAGAGTTTTATAGTGTCTGGCCTTACATTTAGGTCTTTAATACATTTTGAGTTTATTTTTCTGTATGATGTTAGGGAGTGTTCTATTTCATTCTTTTACATGTAGCTGTCCGGTTTTTGCAGCACCACTTATTGAAGAGGCTGTCTTTTCTCCATTGTATATACCTGCCTCCTTTATCAAAAATAAGGGGACCATATGGGTGTGGGTTTATCTCTGGGCTTTCTATCCTGTTCCATTGATCTATATTAATGTTTTTGTGCCAGTTCCATACTGTCTTGATTATTGTAGTTTTGTAGTAGAGTCTGAAGTCAGGGAGCCTGATTCCTCCAGCTCCCTTTTTCTTTCTCAAGATTGCTTTGGCTATTTGGAGTCTTTTGTGTTTCCATACAAATTGCGAATTTTTTTTTTGTTCTAGTTCTGTGATAAATGCCATTGGTAGTTTGATAGGGATTGCATTGAATCTGTAGATTGCTTTGGGTAGTATAGTAATTTTCACAATGTTGATTCTTCCAATCCAAGAACATGGTATATCTCTCCATCTTTTTGTATCATCTTTAATTTCTTTCATCAGTGTCTTATAGTTTTCTGCATACAGGTCTTTTGTCTCCTTAGGTAGGTTTATTCCTAGGTCTTTTATTCTTTTTGTTGCAATGGTAAATGGGAGTGTTTCCTTAATTTCTCTTTCAGATTTTTCATCATTAGTGTACAGGAATGCAAGAGATTTCTGTGCATTAATTTTGTATACTGCTACTTTACCAAACTCATTGATTAGCTCTAGTAGTTTTCTGGTAGCTTCTTTAGGATTCTCTATGTATAGTATTATGTCATCTGCAAACAGTGACAGCTTTACTGCTTCTTTCCCTTATTGGATTCCTTTTACTTCTTTTTCTTCTCTGATTGCTGTGGCTATAACTTCCAAAACTATGTTGAATAATAGTGGTGAGAGTGGGGAACCTGTCTTTTTCCTGGTCTTAGAGGAAATGGTTTCAGTTTTTCACCATTGAGAAGGATGTTGGCTGTGGGTTTGTCATATATGGCTTTTATTATGTTGAGGTAAATTCCCTCTATGCCTACTTTCTGGATGGTATTTGTCATAAATAGGTGTTGAATTTTGTCGAAAGCTATTTTGGCATCTATTGCAATGATCGTATGGTTTTTCTCCTTTAATTTGTTATTATGGTGTATCACATTGTTTGATTTGCGTATATTGAAGAATCCTTGCATTCCTGGGATAAACCTCAATTGATCATGGTGTATGATCCTTTAAATGTGCTGCTGCATTCTTTTTGCTAGTATTTTCTTGCAGATTTTTGCACCTATGTTCATCAGTGATATTGGCCTGTAGTTTTCTATTTTGGAAGATCTTTGTGTGGTTTTGGTATCAGGGTGATGGTGGCCTCGCAGAATGAGTTTGAGAGTGTTCTTCCCTCTGCTATATTTTGGAAGAGTTTGAGAAGGAAAGGTTTAGGTCTTCTCTAATTGTTTGATAGAATTCTCCTGTGAATCCATCTGGTCCTGGGTTTTTGTTTGTTGGAAGATTTTTAATAACAGTTTCAATTTCCGTGCTTGTGATTGGTCTGTTTATATTTTCCAATTCTTCCTGGCTCAGTCTCGGAAGGTTGTGCTTTTCTAAGAATTTGTCCATTTCTTCCAGATTCTCCATTTTATTGGCATATAGTTACTTGAAGTAATCTCTCATGATCCTTTGTATTTCTGCAGTGTCAGTGGTTACTCCTCCTTTTTCATTTGTAATTCTATTGATTTGAGACTTCTTCCTTTTTTTCTTGATGAGTCTGGCTAATGGTTTATCAATTTTTTTTATCTTCTCAAAGAACCAGCTTTAATTTTATTGATATTTGCTCTCATTTCCTTTATTTCTTTTTCATTTATTTCCAATCTGATCTTTATGATTTCTTTCCTTCTGCTACCTTTTGGGAATTTTTTGTTCGTCTTTCTCTAATTGCTTTAGGTGTAAGGTTTGGTTGTTTATTTGAGATTTTTCTCGTTCTTTAGGTAGGACTGTATTGCTATAAACTTCCCTCTCAGAACTGCTTTTGCTGTTTTGGGTTATCGTGTTTCCATTGTCATTTGTTTCTAGGCATTTTTTGATTTCCTGTTTGATTTCTTCAGTGATCTCTTGCTTATTTAGTAGTGTATTGTTTAGCTTCCATATGTTTGTATTTTTTACAGTATTGTTCCTGTAATTGATATCTAGTCTCATAGTGTTGTGGTTAGAAAAGATACTTGATACGATTTCAATTTTCTTAAATTTACCAAGGCTTGATTTGTGACCCAAGATATGATCTATCTTGGAGAATGTTCCATGAGCACATGAGAAGATAGTGTATTCTGTTGTTTTTGATGGAATGTCCTATAAATAGCAATTAAGTCCATCTTGTTTAATGTATCATTCAAAGTTTGTGTTTTCTTATACATTTTCATTTTGGATGATCTGTCCATTTGTAAATTGGGGTGTTATAGTACCCTACTATTATTGTCTTACTGTTGATTTCCCCTCTTATGGCTGTTAGCATTTGCCATATGTATTGAGGTGCTCCTATGTCGGGTGCATAAATATTTACAACTGTTATATCCTCTTGGTTTGATCTGTTGATCATTATGTAGTGTCCTTCTTTGTCTCTTGTAATAGTCTTTATTTTAAAGTCTATTTTGTCTGATATGAGAATTGCTACTCCAGGTTTCTTTTGAACTCCGTTTGCATGGAATATCTTTTTCCATCCCCTCACTTTCAGTCTATATGTGTCCCTAGATCTGAAATGTGTCTCTCTTGTAGACAGCATATATATGGGTCTTATTTTGTATCCATTCAGACAGTCTATGTCTTTTGCTTGTAGCATTTAATCGATTTACATTTCAGGTAATTATCAATATGTATGTTCCTATTACCATTTTCTTAATTGTTTTCAGTTTGTTTTTGTAGGTCTTTTCCTTCTCTTGTGTTTCCTGCCAGAGACCATCCTTTAGCATTTGTTCTAAAGCTGGTTTGGTGGTGCTGAATTCTCTTAGCCTTTGCTTGTCTGTAAAGCTTTTAATTTCTCCATTGAGTCTGAGTGAGATCCTTGCTGGGTAGAGTAATCTTGTTTGTAAGTTTTTCCCTTTCATCACTTTAAATATGTCCTGCCACTCCCTTCTGGCTTGCAGAGTTTCTGCTGAATGATCAGCCGTTAACTTTATGGGGATTCCCTTGTATGTTATTTGTTTCTTTGACCTTGCTGCTTTTAATGTTTTTTCTTTGTATTTAATTTTTGACAGTTTGATTAATATGTGTCTTGGCGTGTTTCTCCTTGGATTTATCCTGTATGGAACTCTCTGCCCTTCCTGGACTTGACTATTTCCTTTCCCATATTAGGGATGTTTTCAACTATAATCTCTTCAAATATTTTCTCAGTCCTTTTCTTTTTCTCTTCTTCTTCTGGGACCCCTATAATTCGAATATTGGTGCATTTAATGTTGTCCCAAGAGGTCTCTGAGACTATCCTCAATTCTTTTCATTCTTTTTTCTTTATTCTCCTCTGCAGTAAATATTTCCACCGTTTTATCTTCCAGATCACTTATCTGTTCTTCTGCCTCAGTTATTCTGGTATTGATCCCTTCTAGAGAATTTTTAATTTCATTTATTGTGTTGTTCATCATTGTTCGTTTGGTCTTTAGTTCTTCTAGTTCCTTGTTAAACGTTTCTTGTATTTTCTCCATTCTATTTCCAAGATTTTGGATCATCTTTACTATCATTATTCTGAATTCTTTTTCAGGTAGACTGCCTATTCCCTCTTCATTTGTTTGGTCTGGTGGGTTTTTACTTTGTTCTTTCATCTGCTGCATATTTCTCTGTCTTCTCATTTTGCTTAACTTACTGTGTTTGGTGTCTCCTTTTTGCAGGCTGCAGGTTCATAGTTCCCATTGTTTTTGGTGTCTGCCCCCAGTAGGTAAGTTTGGTTCAGTGGGTTGTGTAGGTTTCCTGGTGGAGGGGACTGGTGCCTGTGTTCTGGTAGATGAGGCTGAATCTTGTCTTTCTGGTGGGCAGAACCTCGTCCGGTGGTGTCTTTTGGGGTGTCTGTGAACTTACTATCATTTTAAAGCATCCTGTCTCCTAATGGGTGGATTTATGTTCCTGTCTTGCTAGTTGTTTGGCATGCAGTGTCCAGCACTGGAGCTTGTTGGTCATTGAGTGGAGCTGGGTCTTAACACTGAGATGGAGATCCCTGGGAGAGCTGTCACTGGTTGATAGTACATGGGCCTGGGAAATCTCTGGTGGTCCAATATCCTGAACTTGTTTCTCCCACCTCAGAGGCTCAGGCCTGTCACCCAGCTGGAGTGCCAAGACCCTGTCAGCTACCCAGCTCAGAAGAAAAGGGAGGAAGAAAAAGAAAGAAAAAAATAATAAAATTATTAAAATTAAAAAAAAAAATTTTAATTAATTAAAAAAAAAAGAAGAGAGCAACCAAACCAATAAACAAATCCACCAATGATAACAAGCACTAAAAACAAACTAAGATAAACATATATATCAGAAACTACTCAGTCACATACAGGAAACCCCAAGTCTACAGTTGCTCCCATTCAGTTGCTCCCATACCTGTTGTCTAATCAGGTATTCCATAGATGCAGGGTACTTCAAGTTGATTGTAGAGATTTAACCCACTGCTTCTGAGGCTGCATAGGGAAATTTCCCTTTCTCTTCTTTGTTTGCACAGCTCCTGGGGTTCAGCTTTGGATTTGGCCCTGCCTCTGCATGTAGGTCACCCTCTGGCATCTGTTCTTCACCTAGAAAGGAGGGGGTTAAAGGATAGGCTGATTAGGGGTCTCTGGCTCACTCAGGCTGTGGGGAGGGAGGGGTACAGAATGCAGGGCTAGCCTGCAGCGGCAGAGGCCAGTGTGACGCTGCAACGGCCTGAGGCGCACAGTGCGTTCTCCTGGGAAAGTTGTCCGTGGATCACGGGACCCTGGCAGTGGCGGGCTGCACAGGCTCCCGGGAGGGGCGGCGCGGAGAGTGAGCTGTGCTCGCACACAGGCTTCTTGGTGGCGGCAGCAGCAGCCTTAGCATCTCATGCCCGTCTCTGGTGTCCAAGCTGATAGCTGTGGCTCGTGCCCGTCTCTGGAGCTCGTTTAGGTGGTGCTCTGAATCCCCTCTCCTCGTGCACCCCAAAACAGTGGTTTCTTGACTCTTAGGCAGTTCCAGAATTTTTCCCGGAATCCTTCCTGGTTAGCTATGGCGCACTAGCCCCCTTCAGGCTGTGTTCACGCTGCCAACCCCAGTCCTCTCCCTGGGGTCTGACCTCCGAAGCCGGAGCCTCAGCTCCCAGCGCCCGCCCGCCCCGGCAGGGGAGCAGACAAGCCTCTCCGGCTGGTGAGTGCTGGTCGGCATGAATCCTCTGTGCGGGAATTTCTCCGCTTTGCCCTCCGCACCCCTGTGGCTGCGCTCTCCTCCGTGGCTCCGAAGCTCCCCCGCTCCGCCACCCGCAGTCTCCGCCCGTGAAGGGGCTTCCTAGTGTGTGGAAACCTTTCCTCCTTCACAGCTCCCTCCCACTGGTGCGGGTCCCATCCCTATTCTTTCCTTTCTGTTTTTTCTTTTTTCTTTTGCCCTACCCAGGTACGTGTGAAGTTTCTTGCCTTTTGGGAAGTCTGAGGTTTTCTGCCAGCGTTCAGTAGGTGCTCTGTAGGAGTTGTTCCACGTGTAGATGTATCTCTGATGTATTTGTGGGGAGGAAGGTGATCTCCACGTCTTACTCCTCTGCTATCTTGAAGGTACTCCTACTATTTGTTTATTTTTCATTGTTAACTGAAACTGCCCCTCACTACACTGTAAGTTCTGTGGGTTCACAAGTCTCCCTGGATTGTTTTTTCCATCACTGCATCCCAAGCACCTAGTACAATGCTGAAGACATCAATAAATACCAATAGAAGCTCAATAGATATTTTTAAAATAATAGATATTAATGAATTCAATAACACACACAGACACACACACACACTTTGAATTGAATAGGCTCAAGTGTGTTCATTACTCTCCAAATTCATTCCATGCCCCTTTCTGGCCTGCTCTGTGGCCCACAGCCTGGCTCCCCTCCCCTGCACTACCCGGGCCCTCTGGATGACTGCCATTTGTGCCAGCGGTAAATGGGAGGATAAGAGGGCAGGGGATGGGGGCAGTTTCCCCTGTTCCCTTCCTGCTTTGCCTTCCACAATGATGGCTCCTCACTGGATCCAGATGACAACACTTTGTCCCTCCTTCCTTTGGGCCTCCCCATCCCTTGTCAGTTTCCTTATCCCTGTTCACAGCTCTGGATTCTGTACCTTCATCACAATATCTTCATTTGTACAATTTGGGATGAAGTATTCCTTACTGAAATCTTATCTGATACATCACACAACTCTCTTTCTGTGTATATATAATTTATGTATCTTTTGTGTATACGTGACATATACACGAATTGTGCACAATTTTTTAGTTTATTTATTTTTTTAAATTTCTGGCTCTATATTTTTATGTTTTCCTCAGCTACTGACATACAACTGAAAAAGCCTTGTATATGTATTGTGGTGTGTGTGTGTAGGTGTTGTCATCAAATTCTGGGTATGGATCTTAAGGAACTTGTATGCATAACAGACTATTTATTCTTCTACCTTAATTTTGAGAAAAGTTTAGTATTTGAAAAAAAAAAGAAAGAAATTGTAGCCAGTAATGACTACAAAATAGGTATAAAGGATTAGATGCTGATTTCAGCACTTTTTTTTTTTTTCTTTTTTTTTACCACACTCAGCAAGAAACACATATCCTACATCCGATTTCAAATACTCAGAGTCTGAGCTATTAAACCTTATAGCAGTGCATTAAATGTGGAAAGAATACAGCTGCAATACCATCTGAGGGGTAAATGGCAATAGTTTCCTGGGAGAATACAGAGTTGGATTTTTCTAAATGAATTCATTTCAGTGAAACCAAAAAAACCCTCACGCAGTCTGAAAAACCCCATTGCAAGCAGGTGAAATACTCCCCAGACCATTGCAATCCATTTATTGTTCTGGCATTTACATCTGCAGTGGGGACAGATATGTGGCCACCCCAGCACATTTTGCATATATGTTTCTGTCATGAAGATGCTCCAGAGAAAGGTGAATTTTCACTAATGCTCCACAGTTCACTTGCCATCCTTTCACTTGAGTGTTGGGTAAACTTCAGAAATGTTAAATGGAAATGATGTTAATTTAAAAGTAGAATTTAATATCCAATACAATTGGGCGGCAGGTCGCTAATACAAATAATATGAAAAAATTCCATGTTACTAATCTAAGATAAATAAATTTAAGAAAGGCAAGTGAATTAGAAAATGGTAGCTTGAAAATACCCCAGATACTTTCACTGGGAAACTTTTAGGTACTTTCACTGTGAAGTGATGTTATTGCAAAGATCAGTTGGTTGTTCATTTGCTTCCCAAATGCTTTCAAGTGCTTTAAGAGTAGTGATTTGTAAATTAACTGAAGTTACAGTTCCCTGTGAAAAGTTGATGAAAACTGTGGCCCTCCCTTAAGCTAAATGCATGTGTAAAGAAAATCTACACGTAATTACATATCCTTGGATAATGTCCACATACCCTGAACCGTTGATTTGGAGAATGTTTCTATGAAAATAGTATACTAATGCAAACCCTACAAATTGGTAATATTACAGTTTTAAGAATTTGCCTCTTGCAAAGTAAATGCTGCATTTTGATGTTACCTGCCAATCACACAATAGGGTCAAAGTTTTCTATTGTTTTTAATTTTTTCTGTCAAGAGAGGATAAGTGAGTAACCACTTAAAAGTTCATGCAAATTTAAATGAAACAAAGATTCAAACAAATAATTACTGACATTTGATAAAAGGTTACTTAAGATTCAACCTGACCAGTCCATTTATTTTCTAGTGACCTGTTAGACCAGAGGGGTGGTACATCATTAATATATGTATTGGAATGCTGACATTGAAAGTGGTTTTTAAGGTATTTTAAATGCAACCAAGCATAAAACCTGAAGTCTAAGATATCTTACTCCTCTCTAACATTAAGGACAAATCTCTGAAAGGCTAAATGCTCTAAACCTATAAAAGAAGCTGACAGGAGTGCCTTGAAATGCCACTTACTGTCCTCAAAGTGTTTTGTTAAAAGAGATCAACCGTAGTTGAATTTTAAAGTGTGACAAGAAAATAAAACATATTTAAAAAATCCTGATCTAAATGTCATAAAATGTTAATTAAAATTATCAAAGTTAGAATAAGTAATGACTGGTGACTTCAATAACAGGCACTAAAGTTTGGTCAGCAATGCATTTTTTTTAATACTAATAAAATCAAATATATATAAAATTTAAACTCAGTTAATTCTAAGTAATACTGTAACATAAGTGAAAATAATAATAGTCTATTCAGCTTCAACTATGTGCCAGATACTTTTACATTATATCCAATTATCACAAAATTTCACAAGATCACATTTTCACATTTTTCAGAGAACAAAATTGAGGAGCAGTGAATTTAAGTGTCAGGCCTGGGTAAACAGGTGCAGAGAAGATTGGAAGTCATGTTTCTCTGAAATGGTCCTTTTACAGAGAATCAAGATTTAATAATTATCCAGATTATGGTATGATTGGATTGAAATAAATAAACTACTTGGTTTTAGTGATTTCTTTCACTTGTTTATATAATTTTAAAAAAGGAATCTTCAAAATTATGTTGATTGAGAATAAAAATTCTTATTTGTTTTCACTTAAAAAATTATTTACATTTTTAAAATTATCATATTTTACAAATATACAGTGACTCAATCTTTAGCCACATTTTCAAAGCATTATCTAATTCTCAAATTGATCTTGTTGGAAATCCAGAATATTATTTTTATTTTCTCATCATACAAGACAAGAAAATTGTATAAATCTATTTTTATACTGTGAATTTTAGTGTCCTACTTTATGTCACACAGCTAATGTGCATCATTCCTACAGAAATATACTGAGGTAGAAAGATACTTATACTGAGGTAAAATACCTTTAGAACTGAATAATCTGATTAGGACTACTGCAACTCTACATAGTGGAAACAAGGTTTTTTGGTTGTTACTGTTTTTTTTTTTTCTCTGATCTCATATTCTGGACTAACAGTCAGCATTTAACAGGGTAATAATGGGCAAAATTATTGAAAGGGGAAAAAATGGTCTCTGGTCATATTTTGGTTGCAAATAACAAAAATACTTCCATGACAAAAAAAAAAAAAAAAGTTAAGAAATGGTGAAATGATGTCATTTCCTTGATATAAAATGACACGTAAGACTAATTGTAAAGATTCCTAATCCTGGGTTTTCCGGTGAAACTAACAGAAACCATAGAAGGGTGCCTTCTTTCCCTTCTTTTTCTTATGCTGAGTAAGAGAGAAAATTTTGAGCACAGCTCTTGGTAAAAGAAGAAAAAGAAGGAATGAAAGAAGTATGAGAAAAAGCAAAAACCATGAAACGTTGGCATCAATACTCTTTTTTTTCAGGAGTCATTGGGAATCAAGAACTAGGCAAAGCGACTGCAGTAAGCGGAAGGGAAGTTTACTAGCAAGATTTAAATTTGAGTTTTATTATACACTGAAAGCAAAAGTGTCCTGTGGGCATCAGATATTTTATAGCTATGTCTAATTATCTCAAAAAAGCTATCTTTTCATGAATTCCAGACAATCTTATTTTAAAAACTTATCTCCTTGATGGAAGAAATTTTGTCTGTCTTTGCCAGAAAATTTGCTTCATCTCCTTTCATTTTCAGTCCTGCTGTGTTTGATACATCCAAAGCTGTATCAATTAGGGAAATATGGTAATTCTAAGAATTTGTAAAGATCAGAAAATCCCTGCCTCAATAAATAATCACTAAAATGACATCAAATTTCTTAGATAATTAGTAAATGCTTTCTTTATAATGTAGTCATGTTGAGAATCTTCGCAAGAAAAAAGAATCACATTCTATTTAACACAAATAAGTAAAGATTTGGACACATCAATAAAAGTATTCCTGAAAAAAAAATCAAGTTAATCTATTCAAATGCAATTATGAACCAACAGCCTTTCTCCCTTGCCAGTATTAATTTAATTCTAATTTTATAGCAACCATTTTATGTGTTAGAGTTTTTTCCTTTGAATTGCTAGAAAACTGGTGCCACAAAAAGGGATATCGTTTATATTAAAGCACTATTCCCTTATTTTTTTTACTTGAGATTTGATTTCTTATATTCATTTTTTTGACAAACTCAGCTATCTACTTGAATGGTTAATAAACAGGCTTGAAGGATTTTATTTGTTTTACAGGTGAATTAGATTTAACCTTCAGATTGCTGCAATGAAACATTAAGCACAAGGTTCTTAGGTCTTAATAAGAGTGTTGATTGCTCAAAATCCTTGATGCTTATTTTTCCCTTAAACTTTAACCATGAGACTCTTTATGAAAGCTAGTGATGTTCCACACCATGGAATCTGCAGACAACTTGTACCTTTTAATTCATTCTGTTTTCTTAGATGCAGCTATCCTGAACAGTAGCACATTGTTCTTAGTTGGTACTCAAAAAGCATGCTTGATCCTACAATATTGAGAACAAGTACTATAAATAATTTATATTTATATTTTCGGAATAAGTAAAACCAGAAGACTGTCTAGTTCTGTAGGGGAGGAAAAATAATTTTCCCTCTGCCTTCTGAATTTTTGGCTGGCATCTCTGTCACAAAAGTAAAATTAACAAGAGAAAAATAAATAGAAGTTTATTGACATGTATACCTAATGTATACATGGGAGATACCCATGAAAAAATAAGTAACTTTCCAAGGTGACTTAGAATTTAGATTTAGATACCATCTTCAGCTAAAGATAAAAGAAAGAAAGCTGGCGGGGAGACGTTATGGAGAGGTGACCAGGAAAAGCACAGTAATGGGTTGTTATGCAGATTTAAGCTAGTGCCTTGTCAATTGATAAGAAGTTGTCTCCATGATTAATTTTTGTGTCCTTCCTGGTAGAGAGAAGAGGAATGACACTTTTGTAAACTGATGTCCTGACTTTAGGAAAATGGGGGGAATGCAGAGAACTTTTCTTGTATCAGCTTCTTTCCCATTGCCTTCAGCTCAAAATAATTCTTATGCCAAAGTAGGATATTTTGGGGGTAGCATATTCTGCCACCCTTCAGTTTCAATTACTAAACATTGGCATGGGATTTGTAACATTGTTATTCATTAAGTTTCATGAACTTAAACTGGAATGAATGTTGAAATTCTGGTCACCAACTACAATTCTGTCCTCAATTTCAACCTTCTCATACCACTAAGCAATTCTTACACCCCAGCTGGGTGTCCTATAGTTCAACTCAATTCTGACACACCAGTTAAGATCCCAGTCCCACAAGACTGCCTGGCCTCCTTTAGACCTAACTGCAAGTCCAGGTTATCGCCTGAGCTTCTGACTAACTGGCTATAGGCTGTAGATTGGAGGTTCCAAGGACTCCCATTAATGGATTTAATTAATTTGCTGGAGTAGCTCACAGAACTCAGAGAAACATTTTACTTAGCAGATATTGGTTATTATATAGAAGGATATAACTCAGAAACAGCCAGATGGAAGAGATGCATAGGGCAAGTTATGGGTAAAGGGTATGGAGTTTCCATGTCTTCGATGAGCACCACTCTCTCAAATCTCCATCTGTTCACCAATGCTGAAGCTCTCTGAATGCCATCCTTTCGGATTTTTATGGAGGCTCCATTGCAAAGGCATGACTGATTAAATCATGGCACCTAGTGGTTGAACTCAATGAGGTCAATGGAGTGGGACTAAAAATTCCAGCTCTCTAATCAAATGGTTGGTTTTCCTGGCAATCAGCATTTATCCTTAGATGATGTCCAAAAGTCACCTCATTAACATAACAAAGAACACTTAAATCTCTCTCATCACTTAGGAAATTCCAAGGGTTTTAGGAGCTCTGTACCAGGAATAGTGGATGAAGACCAAACATATTTTTCTTATTATAGATCACAATATCACAATGTTGAATGTTATAAGCAGAAACAGATGTTTTTGATGTCTGTATTAGTCAGGAGTTAACCAGAGAAACAGAACCAGTAGGAGATATATATTAAGAGATTAATTACAAGGAATTGGCTTACACATTGTGGGATCTTGCTGAGCAAGTTGAAATCTATAGAGCAGGTTGTCTGGAAGGACAGGCTGGAACTCTTAGATACAAGATGAAGCTGCTCTCCATGGGCAAATTTTCTTCTTCAAGTACGTCGCAGCCCTATCTTAGAGCTTTGCGACTGAATGAATTGGACCCACTCAGATTGTCTAGGATAAACTCTCTACTTAAAGTCAACCGATTATGGTTGAATAACATCTACAAAATGAATTCACAGCTCTAATACCTAGATTAGTGTTTGATTGAATGACTGGATGCTGAAACTCAGCCAAATTAACACATTAAACTGAGCATCACGATGACAAAGGAGCGTGTGGGAATATTTTTCTGATTATGTTTCAGTGTTAAGATGTTTTTTCCTTTTTTTATTACCTTTTAAATTGTATGTGTTAAAAGCCTTTAACAATCTCTTCACTGTGTCTCAGGCACCTCTTTTGTGCATATAGATCCCTCACTGTGCCAGACAGCCTTTTCAAAAGACAGCCCAAGTATATATCTTATTCCACATATTCTTCAAGCGATGTTGACACTCTTCCAAAGAGAGGCAGGATCTACATTTCTTCTCCTTGAACCTGGCCAAACCATTGTAACTGCCTCAACCAGTAGGGCGTGGGAGACACAGACATGATGCTGTCTAACTTCAGAATCTAGGTCAAAGAAGGAGGTAAGGTCTTCTTCTGCCCCTCTTTTCTTCTTGGAACACTTGCCTTTGAACTCAGTCATCATGTTGAAAGGAAGTCCAGATCACATGAAGATATCACATGTTGAGTGTTTCATTGAACAGCCACCATCAACTAGCAGACTTGGTAAGTGAGCTTTCTGATGAGTCCAGCACCCAGTCTTCAAATCTTCCAGCCTAGGCCAAAGACACGTTGGGGCACAGGAAATCCATCCCTACCTGAATTTTATGTTCTGCCTGAATTTCTGATTCAAAGAGTCCCTGTATAAAATAAATTTCTGTTATATTGTGCCAGTAACTTTTGGGGTAATTTGTTATCTAATACTAGTAATTAGAATGTCTCCCTTACAGTTCTTATGATTCTATAAGACCCTGAAACCTCATTGCCACAGGGTAAGAAGTGGCTACTTGAATACAAGAAAAGCTACTCAGAGTATCCCAAACCAACAAGGTGGATTAATTTTGTGATATTGACCTTCATAAAACACACATACATGAACAAAATAAAGAGGCCATTTTCTCTCTGTTGTCATTTTGCTTACAAAGATAAATGTTTGTTTAAACCTTTCAGCAGAGAAGACCTAAACATTCTAAACATGTGGCATCCTATCGATTCTACTGCATAACTTAATTGGTAGGTCCAGCTGCACCAGCAATAAGGGAAGGAAATTGCTGTCTTTGAAAAGTCATAGGAAGAAAAAATAATGTAACTGAACTCCTTTCAATTATGTCTGCAGTTTCCCTCAGCTATTTCCTCCTCTAGGCAAGCAGACATACTATAAAGAATAAAAGTGAGGCTTCTCCAGTAAGAGAACGAGTAGGTTAATCTTATAAGCATCAAGCTTACTGTTATGTAGGCCAGGGTTTTGGTCTGCATTCTTATGTAAGTGCCTAGCCTCAGTCTTCTCGAGTGCTATTAAAAATTCATACCTCCTTAATAAAGTGAAGTAAACAAAGCACTGAGCACAGAGCCTAACACAAGCTAAGTTCTTAATAAAAAAATAAAAGGTGAAAATTGAAAAATTAAGTTATTCAAATTGACATTGTATTTATGCAGAGCATATTATATATCTACTGATTTTGAATAAAAGAAAACAGAAAAGTGCAGCTGCAATATTTTTAAAAGCAATGCCTGGGTTGAGGTTCAGAAACTAGAGTGCTATTCAATCAATAAGGTATTTTGTTTTGATTTTGTTTTCAGGGAAGGTGTTGGCTCCACAGTAATCTATAACAACCTCTTCCTTTTGGGTACGTTATTCTTTCTTTTGGGTATATGTTATTATATTTCCATTGCTGCTGTAACAATTTACCTCCTATTTATCAGCTTAAAACAATACCTATTTATTAGCTCCTAGCTCTGTATGTCAGAAGTCCTGGTATAACACAGCTCCACTGGGTTCTCTCCTTAGAATCTTGCAAGGCCAATATCAAAGTGTTAACAAGGCTGCATTCCTTCTAGGAGGTTCTAGGAGTGAATTTACTGCCAAGGTCATTCATTTGACCAAACTCAGTTCCTCATTGTTATAGGACTGAATCTCCTGTTTCCTTGCTTGCTACCATCCCTGGGCCAGTCTTTCCTACTTGACTACCCATGTTTTTTTCTTGTCTTAATCAGTTCAGGCAGCTGCAATAAAAATGTCATAGGCTGGGTGGCTTATGGTATGAGACACTTATTTCTCACAGTTCTGGAGAGGCTGGGAAATCCAAGATCAAGAGGAAAGGAAATTCAGTGTCAGGTGAGGACTGTTTCCTCATTCATAGAAGGTCATCTTCTCACTGTGTTCTTACCTGGTGGAAAGAGAGCCGGAGAGGTCTCTGAGGTTTCTTTCCTAAGTGCATTAATCACATTTTTGAGGACTCTGCCCTTATGACCTAATCACCTTCCAAAGGCCCCACCTCCTAATGCCATCACATTGAGGGATTAGGATTTCAACATGTGAATTCTGTGGGATGCAATCACTCAGTCCATAACACTTCTCGTACTTCCCATGTGACATCCTCCAGCAATGGTGGCTGAGACTTTCTCATGCTTGGAATATCTCTGACTTCCCCTTTTACTGCATCTCTCCTGACTCTACCTGGAGAAAGTGCTCCAAGTCTAAAGGCTCCCATGATTGGATTGGGCCCACTCTGATAATGCAGGAAAATCTTCTTTTAATGCCCATAGTCATAATTATATCTGCCAAGCCTCTTCTCTTTTGTCATTTAATGTCACATATTCACAAATTCCAGAGATGAGGGCACGAACAACTTTGGCTGGGGTTGGGCGGGATGAATTTGAGGACAGAGGATATGTTTTGTTCCCTGTATATCAAAAACCCAGGAGTACTACATGTATTGAACCCAACTAGACCGAGGATATTCTTTAATCATTTCTCTGATTTTTTTATCTTTCCTTAATATTTTTAATTGTAAATTATGTTTATAATTTTAATTTTCTATAATCATGCAAATGTCTCTACCTTTACTGCAGTTTTTAAACATTTTTTAATGCTAGGTTTTGTTTAATAATTCTGGTCCTTCATGTTACTTCTCTATCCCCTAGATCTTCAGTGGGAAATGTGGAGCTGTATTTACCCCTCTTTACACTTTAACCAGAGAAGCTCCACATTTAACTTTTTCAAAGATGGAGCTTTTGCATAATATTTCAAAAATTTTTGCAAACCTTTGTCCCTAGAATTCAGTGCTTCTCAAACTCTCTATGGCGAACGATCAATTTTTTCCAAATCTATCCCAAACCTAAGCTTCTGTATAACACAATAAAATGAATTACTTTCCAAAAAATAAATGAAAACAAGAAAGGAGGAATACAAAATGGAAATTCAAACTTTTAATTCTTAGATGTATTAGACATACAATTAATCTTCCAAATTTCTGTAAAATATTATAAATGCTTAATCTCAATTTTTCTACTTATCTTGTCTCTTACTGGTAATAATCATTTCAAGCATCATCACTGTTCCACACAGCATACTTTGAAGTGGTCAAATAATAACCTATACTGGTAATTCTAGGATTAGAAATAAAGAACCTGTATGTAATAAACTCCAGTCGATCACTTTCATGAGCTTAAAATTCTTGACTAATTCCAAACTATCAAAGCACACAATGAAAATCATACTTACTATTCTAAATTATAAATATTTTGAAATGTTTATAGCAGTGTTTTCCTACTTGGGTGAATTATAAAACGGGCAATCTTTAGGAAACAACTAAAATCAGCCATTCAAACACAATTCTTTATTTTGAATCATGTCCCCGAAGCCCGTGCAGTAAGAATTGAACCACATCATACATCTTGGAGTGCCAGCACAGCGTTGTGTTGACAATAAACTTGAAGGAGAATTAGGTCATTTTTCAGCCAGCTTCCAGAAATTACCTCTTTAAAATTCTTAGTTCCTTTACTGCAATAAATATCCATGTTTCCAGTCTCTTGACTTGAAAAAAAAGTGTTCTACAGCCCAGAGGAGATGATTTCTGTGTCAAAGGTAGGGTAAAGAGTACACGACCTTGCATGGAGGAAAACCCAACCATTAAAATAACATCAGTGACAGCTGATTTTTTCATGGGGTCATTCACTATACTGAGGACAATGATGCCAATGTGGACTTTAATTAACCTAAAGCCTGTTCTGGAAGGAAAAAGGATGGAAAGTTGATATTATAGGAAAACTCTGAATGTGTTTTGTATCGAAGATAACACTGTTGCAGGAGGGAGGAGAAAACATATTTTTTTTACTTCTGCAAATACATTTCTATATATTTATTTGTTTTTGTCATTAGTGATCATAATACCTCAGAAATTATATACAACATAGGTGCTTTATGACAAGTACAATATACCAACTTATAATGACTATTTTTTCTCGCTTAATTTTTTTTAATCTCAAGGTTAACAACGAGTTATAAAACTTGGTTGAAGCCAGATCATAAACATATTGAAACTCTAAATTCAGGTCAGTCTCTTAGAGCATTAAATTATTATTCTGTATCATTAAACTATTATGAAGCAAAGAAATCATTTTAAATAGCTATTATAATAAAGGCATTGTGCTACCTTTTAAGAAATAATATAAATCTGATTGAGCTGTATACACTGCTTTTAAGGAGCTCACACATTAATGGAGAGGTATGAGGAATTTGACTAGGATTAGTGTATATATATACACAAACATAATTTATATTATTTATATAATTGTATAATATTTTAATATTAATAAATATAACACAAATAAAGTATTGTGGAACCACAAGTAAGGAAGTAATGAATTATTAAGTTTAGATAGGATATCAGGAAAGGGTCCAAAAAGTAGGTGGCATATAAATTAGGTATCAAGACATAAGCAAAACTTGGACAGAGAAATGGAAAATTTTAATATAGGGAAACTTAAGCAAAGAGTACAGCCTCATAGATATATGTGTCCAGCATGTTGAAAACTTCATCCCATATTTATAAAGGCCCTAATGTCTCATACTCATCATATTGTCTATTAAATGGTCTAAGGATTAAAAATAATTGAATCATAAAGTAGCTGCTTTGGGATAAGTATGTGATTTTGAATTCAGTTGATGTTATTTAAAGCTTAAACTCTCCTTTCCAGAAGCCCAAGGATAGAGGTCATTTATCCTGGAGTGGTTAGATACAGTTGGGGGATTTAAAATTCTTTATTAATCAAGCCATTTGAAATGGTTTTTAAAAATGTCCTTTGGCAGTGATATGGTATCAGAAATGTTCTTTCTCTTTGTTGACCTAAAACAAATATACTGCCAGATATTTTTCCAGCAAGGATGGATTTACTCAGAATCAGCAGAAAATTGCAATTTGGAGTCTACAATCATGGCAAGTCATGTGCAAGTCCCTGCACAGCAAGGGAAGTAGAACACTTTTATAGATGGGAAAAGGAAGTTGGGCAGGAGGTCTATAGTAAACAATGAGTCCATGGCTTTTCATTGGCTGAGTCCTTGCCCGGATAAAGGAGGAGCCTCTCTTCTTCCCATTGGGCTCTGCTATCATTTCAGGGCATGAGAGCTCTCCTTTTTGGTCTCCCAACTCTATTTATTTATTTTTTATTTTTTACTTTTTTATTTTTCATTTTTTAAAATTTTTATTGAAATACTGTTTATATACAATGTTGTGTTAGTTTCAGGTGTACTGCAAAGTAATTCAGTTATATATGTATATATGTATATATATGTTATATATATATTCTTTTAAGATTCTTTTCCATTATAGTTTATTACAAGATATTGAGTGTAGTTAGTTCCCTGTGCTATACAGTAGGTCCTTGTTGGCTGTCTATTTTATATATAGTAGTGTATATATTTCAATCCTAAACTCCTAATTTATCCCTCCCTTCCCCATTTCCTCTTTGGTAACTATAAGTTTGTTTTCTTTTTTTTTTTAACTGTGTATTTTATATTGGACTATAGTTGAGGAACAATGTTGTGATAGTTTCAGGTGTACAGCAAAGTGATTCAATTATACATATACATGTATCTATTTTTTTACAAATTCTTTTCCCATTTAAGTTGTTACATAATATTGAGCAGAGAGTTTTCTGTGCTATACAGTAAGTCCTTGTTGGTTATCCATTTTAAATAAAGCAGTATGTACATGTCAATCCCAAACTCCCCAGCTATCCCTTCCCCCCACCCTTCCCCCTGGTAACTGTAATTTCATTCTCTAAATCTGTGAGTCTGTTTCTGTTTGTAAGTAAGTTCATTTGTATCATTTCTTTTTAGATTCCACTTATAAGTGATATCATATGATATTTCTCTTTTTCTGTGTGACTTACTTCACTCAGTATGACAATCTCTAGGTCCATCCAAATAATGCAAATGGCATTATTTCATTCTTTTTAATGGTTGAATAATATTCCATTGTATATATGTGCCACATCTTCTTTATCCATTCCTCTGTCAATGGACATTTAGGTTGCTTCCATGTCTTGGCTACTATTAACAGTGCTGCAATGAACATTGGGGTGCATGTATCTTTTCAAATTAGAGTTTTTTTCTTTTCCAGATATATGCCCAGGAAT
Organism: Balaenoptera musculus; assembly: GCF_009873245.2. NCBI lineage: Eukaryota > Metazoa > Chordata > Mammalia > Artiodactyla > Balaenopteridae > Balaenoptera > Balaenoptera musculus. The sequence continues at coordinate 124,688,519 of NC_045788.1, read as the reverse complement.
GGGATCACTGGATCATCTGGTAACTCTACTTTTAGTTTTTTGAGGAACCTCCATATTGTTCTCCATAGTGGCTGCACCAATTTACATTCCCACCAACAGTGTAGGAGGGTTCCTTTTTCTCCACACCCTCTTCAGCATTTATTATTTGCAGACTTTTTGGTGATGGCCATTCTGACCTGTCGAGGTGATACCACAGTGTAGTTTTGATTTGCATTTCTTTAGTAATTAACAATGTTGAGTATCTTTTCATGTTCCTGATGGCCATCTGTATGTCTTATTTAGAGAAAGTCTATTTAGATCATTTGCTGGTTTTTTGATTTTTTTTTTTTTTTTTTTTTTTGATATTGAGCTGTATGAGCTGTTTGTATATTTTGGGAATTAATCCCTTGTCAGTTGCATCATTTGCAAATATTTTCTCCCACTCCATAGGTTGTCTTTTTGTTTTGTTTGTGGTTTCCTTTGCTGTGCAAAGGCTTTTAAAAGTGAAGTTTCTGTTTATTAATTTTTTCAACCTTGTAAAATCTTATCATTTCCAATGTATTTAATTTCCATATTTCTTTACCTTAAATAATGAGAGTTCTGACAGATTTTTAAAGCGCTGCTTAAAAGTTCAAACAATAGTTTTGCTGTTGTAGCTTTTTGTTTGTACTTAGCCATCTTCAGATATACTACTAAAACTTCCAAATAATGCTCCAAAATATGTAAAGGTCCTAATTAGTTTCTTGAACATTTCATCAACTTCTAACTATTCAAGTGTAAATTCTTAATCTAGAACTCTTAATAACATACTCAATAACATGATTCAGCTTGTTTCTGAATTGTTAATCTCAAGTAATTATATTATTTGTTCATAAAACGTTTTTACTATAGCTATTAAAGCACATTGGTAACTTAAATTACAATTTTTTTAGCTAGAGAAGACAGAGACTTATGAGATTCCCAAAGTGAAAACTTGAAAGATATCTGTATTTATTGGATTTTTAGGTTATGAGGAAAAGGAAGAAACCCAGAAAAATATTGAGTTTTAAATTAAGCATAAGTGGGGGTACCACTGAGATAATTACATAAAGGGTGTGGAATTGGAAGTAAAGAAAATGAGGTCAGTACGAAGTAAATTGACTTTATGGTTCTTCGGGAACATCTAAGTGGAAATGTTGAATAGATATTTAGTGTTTATTTGTTATTATTGCTACAGTTTACTATCTTCTATCTTTTCTGAGTGTCTAACTTTGCAGTTCAAAATTTAGAAAATCTTGATATCTGCATGATTCATTTTCCAGCTAGATTCTTAAGATCACTGTGTCTCTTGTCATACAACAGAATGAAAAGCAAATTATGTTATCTACCATGTTCTTATCTTTTAGATCCATTTTAAGAGCTGCTAGAAAGTATTCATTTTTCTGAATTAATTAAATTCATAGTTCAGTATTGTATAGCTAACCAATTAAAGTGTTTCATATTTTGAAGTGATCCAAAAAAATGCTTAAGCTTTAACCTAATAGAAATACTAACTTTTTCTTTCGGTGAAATGGTTAGGTGAAATATAAGCAAGATCTCAATGCAAGTGATATGCCACATTCATATTGTTACATAAAATTGTTTTTGGTATTTTAACATAGGAAATTTTTAATTCACTTCTCAGTTTGTAATCAAATCTAGACAATTTGGAATAAGAATGTTTTAACTACATGGAATTTAAAAAGCAATTGATCAATAAATTATATTAAACCAAAAAGAAAGTAAAAAAGAAAGAAGTTTATAATTTTAAGTGTCCATATCATACCCGCTCCAAACAATAAAAAAAAAAAAAAAAAAATCTGTGAACCAAGATTAGTTTCTTAGGATACTTTACTAAATTTCCACTAAAATTGCCTTTTATTTTTAGAAAAAGAAGTACCAAACTCAAACCTAAGAACATAAAAACATGTATATATTAAATTTCAAAAATAAATACTAATGGAGAAAACAAATACATTTTAGAGATAAGCAATGTTAGTAGGTGAATTTGAAATTTTAATATTCATTAATCAGATTATTTAATATTTAAGTGTTTACTAAACAAATAATAAAATACCCGCAGAAAGAGACTCATGTTTTCCCACGTCCGTTTATTTTACCTGAAGAACAGTGTGAGGTTACAGCACTACCCTCATATGGATGAGACATTTTCTTAAATTCAATGTCATTCTGAAATAGCACATAAAAATTTTTTTGTTTTCACCTGAGAATGCCAAACAATGATGTGTATATGTGTGTGTATATGTGTGTGTATACATACACATACTCATGTGTACATATACAAATATATGTATGTATGTATTTATATGTGTATTTATGTATGTATCTATTACTATATTTTAAATAAGATTGGTAACAGAATATAGAGGTCATGAAATATGACTTTAAAGGTTTGGGAACTGCATCCCATTAACTTGTCAGCATTCCTGGTGAAACTGCTTTGCATTCTTTGGTAAAGATAGGAAGTAAACCCATTACATGCGTTAAAGTATCAGATATGTGTAAATTGGCTTGAAAAAAGGTTTTATTTTGAGTGCACGGTTACCACAAAATTCTCTGTTTTTTACTAGGTCTAGTTACTTCATGGACATGATGATATTTGTGTGGCTTTCCTAGTGACTACTTTTAATACATACTTAAAACCCCTTTAGGACCCGAGCTACAAAACTGAGTTTGGAGTGAATTCGACAGGCCAGCCCTTCACACTGTTCTCCCTGCTCAGATATACTCTGCTTTAGCTCAGCAAATCTATTCTATTATTTACACATTGAAGGAAATAATTTTTTTTTTCTGTTTAATTTTTTAAAAAGCTAGGAGATATATAACTGGGACAGGGCATAACACAGCTACCTATGGAACAGAAGCTATTCTCAGGGAAAGACATGTTTTCTTCACTGTATCTTTTGAAGCTTAGAAATTTTCCAAAGTATGATAATTACTAAGAGTTTATTCTTTTCCTCATAGTTAATCCTTCAGGATTGCTGAACTATTTTCACAAAGGACACTGTAGTCTAGAAGTTTTGCTGTGTTCTAAATATATCATTTCTTATCTATAATTCTGAAATCCAGAAAATATTAAACCTGAAACATGTCTCACAACTTATTGGGCAGGAAATCCTGACCTGATCTAACCTGGGACTTTAATTATAGTCTGCATTTATCATACTTAGTGGGGTCATTCATTTTTTTTTTCCTGCAGAATTAATGTGTTTGAACATGAGGTTTTGTTTCTGAAACCGCAGGGGAATGTTGTACAATGTACACAATAATACCTTTTAAAAATTCTAAAATTCCTAATGTAAAAGCATATTTGGGACTTCAGTCTCAGTCCTGATATATAATGAGCTTGGAAGTAGCCATTCCTGTCCTTACAACAAGACAAGTTAAGCAAGGTAAACATCTTGGACCCATCAGAGAACTGAGGTCACAGGGCAAGCCACCACCCCAGAATCCGTAAAGACAAACACATCCAATAGGTCACAGCCAACGTATGAATACACAGAGCAGAAGCCACTAGAACTATAGACTGGGGGAACACTTGAAAGGTAATTCAGGCAAAATTGCTGAAAGTGAGGTGATGGATACTTTAGAAGTGAGAAACTTCCTGATTGGGGTTTTAGTGAGGGTCTCATACTTTTCTACAGTTTACTCTGGAAAACCTACAAATTCTCATAGTGAACATCTGAGAAAGATCCCTTTGTTGCTTTGGCAGGAGGCAAGGAAGAAAAATCATTGTGAAAGCAGCAAACAGAATTCTCCATAACTAAAGTCTGTTTCCAGAGGAAGATTGACCAGATCCTTATCCAGCTGGGGGAATGGCACCTCTCATACTCCAGTGCCCTCCATCCTTACATCCTATTTGAATTTGCATCCTTGATTGTGTATTCTTTAGCCACACATAGTATGCTGCTGCCTTGTTTTAGATTTGTATATAAATACTACCCTCCTGTATATAGTCTTATGCAAGTTTTGCCATTGTGCTTTTGAGATTCATAAATATTTTAATATAGCTCTAGTTAATCTGTGTAATTATATTGTATAAATTATAATTATCTGTTTTTCCATTGACAGATATGAGGATATCTCACTAGCCATGAAAAAAAAGTGAATTAAACCAACAATGAGAACTCATTCATATATTTTACAAAATGCTCTAGAAAATGACTTAAATTTTTTTTTAAAAATCTAGCATGATCTTCTAGTTTTAGAAATTGAACTATGAAAACATAGGAAGTGATCTTATGGCTCTGACTTGCTCTCATGCACAGAAAGGAATTTGGCCTAAAATGGCTTTGACCCACTGCTTTTGCTTAAGGGCCAGATGTGGCCTAGAGTGGCCAAGCTCCAGGCTGGAACAAGCCCTTTCCACTTTCCCCACAGCTTACATAAGTGAGATCTCTGTCTATTTTAAAAGCAAAATTAGAGGAAAGTGTTTTCTAAGACCTGGCTGGCCTCCCCTCTTCCACCCTAACTGATCATCCAGGTTGTCAGGCACCTGTTTACCTTAGATATGAAACACTCTGCAGGGTTCTGAGTGGTCAGTTGAGGCTCACAGGACACTGGTCCTCAGAGGCAGAGCGGTGGAGCCCTACACAGCCATGGAGGGCCTGCTGCCTGACGCACAATCCATTTTCCAGCTGATCCTGGAGCACCTGAGGGGTGCTCTGCTGGTGATTGCTGGAAGCTTGAGACGTATCCCAGGCCTCCCTGCAATTCCCTGGGAGATCCTGGTATGTACTGTGGTGCTGGTTTTGATAGTAAAGGGACTTCATATTTTAAGAAATGTGAAGTTGCTAGGCATAAAGTGTTCTGCCACAATGAAATCTGTGGAGAATGTAGTGAGAATATTGAACCAATAACACCAGCTGAAGAAATCCTTAGGCCACTTGGGGTGGAAGCCAGACCTGCCATGTTACAAACCTTGTGTTTGTTGACAATGAATACAAACCTGAACAGGTCATCACTTCCAGGCACTGTGGACTTTCTGGAAAAGGCACAGAAGAACCAGCCTCCTCAACTTTCCCAAGTGACTGATGGAAAACCCATCTTAAATGCATCAGAGAAAAATGGAGAACAACTTCAGAAGAAATTAATGAATGATGTGAATGAAAACATTCATTTTCCAAAAAGTCCGGAAATGCTCAATCAAGAAATTGCAGGATGGAAGCATAGAGTCCAGGAAAAGGAGGAGGAGAAAGAACGGCTTGAGCAGTCAAACACACAAATGGTGCAAATCCTGAACAATGAAGTCAACCAAGTAACATCACTGGCTGAACACCTGCTGAAGACCATCCTCTTACTCAACATCCTTGGCGATCACATAGATGACGGGAACTCGAAAGTCCAGAAATAGAGGGAAGCAGGACATGGCCATCAATCCATCCATAGGCCAGAAACTGATAAGAAGGTGTCAGTGATGATTCTGACTTCAGTGTGTCCCTTCAGAGTCCTGAAAAGAAACATCAAGAAATAGCCCAACAACTGTGGGAAGAAAAACAAATGAAGAGCTTACAGGACAAATCTCAAGTCTCCAAATGGAAGAAGCATTTCTGCAGTGTGAGAATTCACAGCTGGAAAGAGAGTTCAGCAGCTGAGGCTGAAGTTTCAAATTCTGCCTGAAGTGCATGAAGACCATTTAACACAACTTCAGAAAAATAAAAAAAAAAAAAACAAAAAAAAAACTTTGAAGAGGAAATGCACTGCTTAGAAAATGGAGAAGAAACTTCCCATCATGTATAGAAACATGAAATCTACATATTAGAATTGCAACCTATATAAGAAAATGGCCGAAGGCGTGGGCAAAGAATTGAAGAGAACCAATTCCTACCATCGAAAGAAGATCTGCGACCATGAAAAAAGAGCTCAAGATTGCTAGATGGCAGCTCTGTCAACTGAGAGAAAGCTCAAGGAGCTAAGGAAAGAAAATGAGCACAAGAGGCAGATGCTGGCCAAGGTCAAGTCCAAGTTCCAGACTTTCTCAAGGGGCCCTTGTGCTCCTGCTATTCCACTTGCAGCCCACAGAGGCACGGAAGTATCAGGAGATCTCCCCTGTGTCATCTGATTCCCCAGGGAGAAGGAGGGTCACACCTTGAGTGATCAGGGATCTGGGGTCACCTGCAGGTTTGACTCAGCTTCCCCAGCAATGAGGCCCTGAACACCAAGAACCATGTCCAACATCTGCATGTGTTTCTGTTAAAGTAATTTTGATTGACCTCTTGTTAGATAAGGTATTATTACTAAATTGATGCCATAATTACTCGTATTAGCATAGAATTATAACTTTATGGTAGTAATACTTAAAAATAGATCTGATAATATAATTCTCAGGAACACAGTTTCCCCACTGGATCCTTTGGCATTATATATTTTAAGTATTGTATTTTGATTTAAATTAAATGCCCCTTATGACTTAAACCATCCTGTAAGTACGATATGGGTGAAGACATTTGAAATAATAAAGACTATACCTGTAAGCTATGGCTAATATTAGAATTCTGTAAAAAATTCTGTAGAAATAACCTAATATTTACCTGAATAAATTTAGGTTGCTTTTTTAAAATGCAAGGAAAAAAAAGTTAAACAAAACTAGACCCCATTCAAACTAAATAATATTTTTATATAGTTTGGTACTAAATTTGTATTTTAGTGCTAAAATCATAAAAGTAGTTTAATAGATTCATAGATTGGAAACTTTAGATTTTAGAAGCATTTATTTCTGGTTTTATAATATTTTCTTAACCTTCATTATTTTATTTTAGATTCTGTTTTTTCCTTAACAATTCTAAAATTTATCAGCCAAAATGAAAAACTTTTCTCTTGCAGGCAAACACACGCACACACACACACACAAACACAACCCCCCACAAGGCAGATACAAATCCCTCTCAGTTGTTTGTGAGTACTTGAAAATTGTAAAAATAGAGTTGCAAAGTTTAAAAATGTTTTTAAATAAAAAAGTAAATGAATAGAAAAAACTTTGTGTGTATAATTTGTATTTAAAAAATAGATTCCTAAATCATTTACACAGAAAAAGGGAGTTTCCTGGTGATTCAAAAGAAATTCCAACTAGAAACACTTCATTCAAATGCTACAGATGAAGAGGCAGAGGTGAGTGTGGTTAAGAGCTGCGGCAGGGATGAGGGAAGGACCGAGGGTGGGCAGCTCCCAGGTGCTAGCAATTAAACCCTGTTCCCACTTCTGTGCCTGGAGAGAGGAGAGGAAAGAGATGTCCTCAGAGCCCAGTGAGGGGCTGTCAGGGAACAGGTAAACTGCTCCCACCCTCTGTCCTCCAGTCCTCCCATTTCCTGCATGAGCAATGGGCAGCCTCCCAGAGGGCCTGGGTAGTTCAGGCAGGGGAATCAGCCTTGGGCTAGAGCAGGCCAGACACAAAACCCAAAAGAGAGTAACTAGCACACTTGACTCTCTTTGATCTAAAGTATGTTTGTGCGTTTTATTGTCTTCATTCACATCCGTATACTTAACAAATATCCATGGAGCTTCTGCAATGTCTACACCACTGTTCTAGAAGTTTGTAATGCAGAGATGAAAAAAACCTCCAGACCTGATGAGCCCAGTGGACCTCAGAAGTTACATTTTAGTGAAGGGTAAGGTCAGATAATAAAGAAGAAAGAAAGAAAGAATGATAATATCTGCTCTGCAGAAAATTCCAATAGGGGTGATGGGTAATTTGGGTGACACCCAGGAGGTGATATTTATGTTGATATCTAACAATAAGAAGAGTTTCCTGGGAGGCCAGGGGCATGACATTATAGACAGGGAAAAGAGGAAGTCTAAATTACCTGAGAACTGGGTTTCTGGGGCAGTGGAAACTGAACTAAGTTGACAGAGAAAGGGGAAGGTGGACAGGGGACAAGGCCCACTGCAGAGACTGGTCTTTAGTGCAGCGTAGGGACACCAGGTTTTAGACCTGGAGAGAGAGGGTAGATGGCTGAGGGCGTGGTGTCATGTATATTCTACATAGTTTTGTCTGGCTGTGGAGAGGGTGGAGTGTGGAGTGGGGGGAGTGAGCGCAGGCTTTAATGAGGTACCGCACAGAGGTCTGAATGGAGCTCTGGGGGGCTGGCACTGGGGTGGTTGTCACAGAGGTCCAAGATGAGGACAGATGGGGCTGAGTTTGGGTAGTTGTGGGGTCAGAATGACTGGAGAACGACTCTTAGAACTTTTCTAATAACCCTGTGTGGTAGAGGGTCCCAAGTAAATCACAGTAAATTCTCTGCAGGAGAAAAGTCACCAAGGCATAAACGCATTACCTTCAGTTAAATCCTGGTTTCCGAGGAGAAGCGTGTGGAACAGGCATGTTCATTTGCACTGCATGTGGCGTCTGCCATTCCCCAAGGCTCGGGTGATCAGGTGGGCTGATCTCTCAGGTGCTCTCGCAACAGGGACTCCGAGGGCAGGTTCAGGAGGAGCGTGATGCAGGGTGAGGGTTTCCAAGTGTGATTCTTTAACTATTCGAGGTGAGCCCATATAATGCTCCTCTTGCCGATACCAAAATGAATATTAATTTTGCTCCCCCGCAGTTCACAACAGTGGAAGAGAAAGACTCATGAGCGAGAAGTGATCGTGAATGTGGCCTGCACACTCATTGATGGTGCCATGCCAGTCTCTAACTGTCCCTGTAGCAGGCTGGGTGTGGGGTGGGAGGTCAGGGTTCTCTGGAGAACATGGTCCTTGAGCTGAATAGTGAAGGATGAGTAGGAGTTATCTACAGTCTTTTTACACTTTAAAGGGCATATCAATCACTTGGAGATCTTGTTGCAAAGCAAATCCTGATTCATCAGTCTTAGGGTGGGTCTGACCCCTGCATTGCTCCCAGGTGATGCCCATGTTTGACCAGAAAAAGAAGAGCAAGAATCTTTAGATGATTATGAGGTAGGAGTGTGGGAAAGATAAAGGGGGTAGTGGCATTTCTGGCCAAGGTCTAGCTCAGGCACAGACAGGAGGCCTAGCCTGGTGCAGCTGATGTATATGTAACATGCAGGCATGCTGTCCCCAGTTTTCCTCTCAGAAGTTTTATCTACCACAGACTCATACTGTCCTGAATACATAGCCAGTTCCAGAGGAGGGCAACGAACCACAGACTTATTGTTGTCCTTTGGGAAGCCAACTATGAGTGACCCAATTTCCTCCAGAATCCCCTGTGTCCGTACATAACCCTATGTCTATATAATTGCTTGCTGAGTCCAGGAGCCTAAGGACCCCTTCCTGACCCGTCCCTTGTTCCTCACCCCTACATCCAATCCATCATTCCTTTAAACTCCCTCTGTTGTCTCTCATTCTCAGCTACCAGACTCCAGTACAAACCACAAGTATTGCTTCCCTGGATCACTGTCACTCTAGTGACCGTCCCTCTTTCTGGGCCCCACTTCACCGTGCTGCCTCCTGTCCATCTCCTGCCAGCAGTCACACAAGACTCTTTATTCCTTGAGATGATCGATGCAAGAATGAAGCCATACACTGATAAGCGGGGGATGAAGGTGGAACCACCCCCTGCCGTCAGCACCGCATCTCCTGGCTCTGGCTCACAAAGCAAGGGTGAGCATCATGCGCTTGTGTCCTACACAATTGTGAGGGTGCTTGGCTTGTGCCCGCATATTATTGATAGCTCACATTTTCATTCATAAAACTGTTCAAGTTATAACAATAAATTATATGATCACAAAATTAATGGCTCACTTGAGTTCAAACTCTTCCAAAGAGAACTGTTGTTCCCGGTGAATTTAAGGTTCTTGCTTTGTGGCGAAAGAATTCAGAGACGAAGTGATAGGTAAGAAGAAGTCTTAGAGAGAAACACACTGCATAGACAGTGTGTGGACCATCTCAGAAGGGGAAAGAGCTTCAAAATATGGCGTGGTTAGTTTTTATGGGCTGGGTAATTTCATAGGCTAATGAGTGGGAGGATTATTCCAATTATTTTGGGGAAGGGGCAGGGATTTTCAGGAATTGGGCCACCGCCCACTTTTTGACCTTTTATGGTTGGCCTCAGAACTGTCATGGTGCTGGTGGTGTGTCATTTAGCATGCTAATATATTACAATGAGTGTATAATGAGACTCAAGGTCTACTGGAAGTTGGCTCTTCCGCCATCTTGGACCCAGTTGGTTCTAATCAATTTTTGTCATGTCCTATGATATCATTCTTTTAAAGTTTGTGCCCTACCACCTTCCCTCCTGTTTCACTATGACATTTTAAAAAACATGTATATCCTGAGAAAATTAGACAACATGGTCTAATAGAAACTTAACTACAGCCATGGATGGTCAAAGAAACACCACAGTTTTGCCAATTCAACCAATGCAGTGACATCATATTTTTGTTAAGATGATTCTACATTCATGAAATCCAAATATAAGTCATCTTCATTTTGAGAAGGTCCCAATAAAAACTGTGTGATGTGTGGTATAGACTTAACACCGAGTATGCTTGGGTTAAAGTTAAGGCCTTTCCAATTAACTGAGGAGTCAACTGCTCCCCACATAACTCTTTTCCATTGTAATAACTGTAACTTGGCTACTTTTATCCACTTTGTCACTGATTGCTTAATTCTGATGAGCCACCTCCTGAATCCTTGAAATCATCTATAGGAAATGTCATTGAGTAACACTGACTTCTCATGGTTCATTGACGGGTCTTATTTAAAAGGTGACAGTAGCAAGTATTGTGTGGGGAGTGCAATTGCAACTCCTTTTGATGTTGTTGAGGCAGGATGTTTACCTATAGCTACTTCAGTCCAACACACTGAATTACACACTCTTACATGGGCTTGTACTTTAGCCAAGGAAAACAGTGCCATTGTTTGTACTGATAGTAGATATGCTTTCAGGCTAGCTCATTATTTTAGAATGCTGTGCAAGCAACATGGCTTCCTTACTTCCAGGGGAAATAAAATTAAAAATGGCCACAGTGTTTAGAAATTGTTGGATGAAATACTTTTACCTGCTGCTTTAGCTGTTATTAAGAGCATAGGGCTTTCTAAACTTGAATCTCTGGAAGCTCAGGGAAATCATTTTGCTGATATTTCTGCAAGAAATGCTGCCCTTAAAGGGACAAACAGCATCCTTTGACCAACTTTAAAGGAACCAACAGCAGTGTTTGACCAACTCTGTCAAAAGGGAGATTTCCCCAAATGATAATTCAGAAAAACAGGCTAGAGAGTCCCAATGATTGGCCTCAAAAAACGAAAAACAAGAATAAAAATTCAAAAATTGTTGGTTTGATAAAAAGAGACATCTCTTGTTTGGACAAAATAACAGCCCAGTCTTATTGGAGACTCCAAATTTCCCACTCTTAATCACTGTGTATGCATTAAATCATAGGTCTACTGACAAAATGATAGCCATCACGGATCAATATTGGTGGGAAAACATTAACATGGCCACACAAAGTGCTTACCTCACTTGTCCAAACTTCAAGCAGGGAAGCCTATTCACACTGCTCCCAGACATTTTAAACTGCCTATTTGACCATTGAAGTTCTGGCACATGGATTTCCTACAATTTCCTCCTTCTAATAGGTATAAATGTTTTACTTATGGTCTGTGTGTTTTCACAGTGAACTGAAGCCTCTCCTCGCAGACAAGCTACTGCCTCTCATTTGGCTAAAGTCCTTTGGAAAGATTATTCTTTCCTGGGGAATTCCTCTTGCACTTTGTAGTGATTGAGAGACCCACTTTCTGACCCACCAGGTGCTTAGACAACTTTATGCTGTTTGGTGGGTTTTGTAATACTTTCACTGTACTTACCACCCTTAAATCCTCTGACTTAGTGGAGAGCATTAAAGTCATTATTAAGACTAAATTGGCAAAATTTGTAGAAACCCTCTAAATTCCTTGGACAAAAGAATTACTATTGGTCTTTCTAAATCTCATAACCATCCTTTTTATAACTCATAAACTTTCAGCCTTTGACAGAGGTCACACAATGCACTTATTTCTTGCTTCTTTTGACCCACACTTGATAAAAGGAGAAATTTTCCACTACTCGAAAGGCCTAATGCCTTCTATTAAAAATAACAATACTTTGATAGAGCAATCTTTTCATAGTGTGCCTTTGGGAGATGAAGACATTAAACATCATACTTGCAACCTGCAGATTTTGTCTAGTGGAAAAAAACGCCTCTAGAAAAACTCTCTTCAATCACGTTGGAAAGTCTCCTAGCAGGTACTGCTAACCAACCCTTGTGCCACCAAAGATGAAGGAATAGACTCTTCAATTTATGTGAATAAGCCTAAAGAAAGCATTAAACCCTGACTTGATCTGAAAGTAAAGATTTTCCAGAATTGAGGCAGGCAATATTTAAAGAACCACCTCTCCCAAGCTATCTGAACCAGGCCTGTTTAAAGGATTTTGCCAAAACTTTGATGATGACATAATGCTTCAGATGATTGACAATGTCTATGATGTGATAACATATGGACTTAGAGACAAAGTACCTAAGACTTCACTCTCTTACCCCTCCTAAAGAAAGTTATTTACTAAATAAATGGACATGTACGAAGTCAATAGCATACACACACACACACACACACCCACACACACACACACACTTTGGTTCTAGTGGGAACAAGCTATAAAACACAGGAAGCTCAGCTCGGTGCTCTGTGATGACCTAGATGGGTGGGATGGGGAGGGGATATATGTATATATATAGCTGATTCACTCCACTGTACAGCAGAAACTAACACAATATTGTAAAGCAATTATGCTCCAATAAAAAAAAATTAAAAATAAAAAACCCCAAAAGAGTCAAGTGTGCTGGTCATTCTCCAAATTATTTCAAGCCCTTTTCTGACCTGCTCTGTGCCTAAGGCTGACTCCCCTGCCTGTGCTACCTGTCCTTTCTAGGTAGCTGCCTTGCTCCAGCAGTAATGGAAGGACAGGAGGACGCAGGGGGTCAGTTTTCCCTGTTCCCTTGACAGCTCCTCACTGGGCTCAGATGACACCACTTCCCCCTCCTCCCCCAGGACCTTGAGTAGGAAAGCTTCTCTGTTGCTAGAGCTTGGGAGCACCCCATCCTTGGTTCTTCTTTCACCCCTGCCACAGCTCGGAAGCTGCCTTATCTCAGTCTCTTCATCTGCATCATTTAGGTGAAGTGTTTCTATTTGGAATCTTGTTTGATATATCAGCCGATTCACCTCTTCTGTGTATATGATTTAAGGCCATGTCTTGGCCCTATAGCAAACCTAGGGGTTCAAGGCGAGAATGGGCCACATTTTTTTTTTCTGTGCACAAGAGCAAGTCAGGTCTGAGTAGTGTGGCCTTGTTTCCGTGGTGAAGCCCATTCTTCTAATTTAAAGTTTCTTTCTGCTATAGAGATGGTTCTGACTTCTCTGAGGCTTCCTCTCTCCTTGGGTTTGGTCACTATTGGCAGGTAAGTGTCCAGGGTGAATTTTAAGATGTTCAATGCTTAAAATAGTACAGTGTGGTGCCTGGCACAAAGTCTGTGCTTAATATGTGACAGCTAATTTAATGTAATAAAATAAAACTATAAAAAAAAAAGAGGGCTTCCCTGGTGGCGCAGTGGTTGGGAGTCTGCCTGCCGATGCAGGGGACACGGGTTCGAGCCCTGGTCTGGGAAGATCCCACATGCCGCGGAGCAACTGGGCCCGTGAGCCACAACTACTGAGCCTGCGCGTCTGGAGCCTCTGCTCCGCAACAAGAGAGGCCGCGATAGTGACAGGCCCGCGCACCGCGATGAAGAGTGGCCCCCACTCGCCGCAACTGGAGAAAGCCCTCACACAGAAACGAAGACCCAACACAGCCAAAAATAAACATAATAAATAAAAATTAAAAAAAAAAAAAAAGATAAAGTGAAAGATTTATAAAAAAAAAAAAAAAAAAAGAACTAGAAGAAATTTTTAGATAGTATCAAACTGAGCATGACTTTGAAAGGAACAAAAGAAGTCAACAAAAACATAGAAAAATGATCAGATTTTGACCACATAAAAATTCAAAGTATATAGGGCATATTAAAAAATGATATACAAAATTAAATAGGAAAATATTTACATATATTTTATATATATATATATATATAATGCACAGCTAGTTACCATACATAAGTAGAATAAAATATAAAATGTATTTGAATTCAAAATTTTAAAGTGCAAAGGATCAGAAATGTCACTACACAAAAAAATACAATTAAGCAAAATCAAAAATTTTTAATCATAAAACTACGAATATTTTGAAAAATATTTTTACTAATTTTTGGCCATGGTATTCTAAATTGAGTATTCTAGTCCTGCTGGTAGGAGAGTTAATTGGTACAAACACTCTGGAATGTTTCTGCTAAAACATATCAAGAATCCTTAAAGGTCTTGCCTTTGACATACTTGAGCATAGGAATTCCAGTTGTAAGAATACATCCCAAGTACATAATCAATATCTGGACCAAATATGCTGCTTATTTGCTACAAGTAATTATTACAGAATAACTTGTAATAACAGAAACCTGGAAACATCACTCAAAGTTTAAATACAAAGAAAAGACTAATTAAACTCAGAGGTCAATTCATGATGATGATACCTGGGTATGGGGAACTAACAACAGGATTTGGGGAGGAGGCATATGATTTGATACAGATTATTGTCAGTGAAACTTTTGTTTTGGGAGTTGGATTAAAGGGTGCTTATTACTATATATATAATGGGTGTTTGCCAGAGAGGAAGGAGTGTGGGTATTTGGGCAAAATATATTAAAGGGTTTAAAAGGTACAAACTTCCAGTTATAAAATGAATAAGTCACAGGCATATAATATACAGCACAAGGAATACAGTGACTCATACTGTAATAATTTGTATGGTAACAGATGGTTACTAAAGTTATCATGGTTGTCATTTTATAATGTATTTAAATGTCGAATCGTTATGTTGTACACCTAATATAACAAAATATGGCTTATCAACTATACTTCAAATTAAACAAAATTAAACAAGTAAAAATGGGCAAAATACTTGAACAGACATATTGCCAGTTAAGATATATGGCCAATAAAGTCATGAAAAGATGTTCAACGTAATTATTCATCAGGGAAATGTAGATTAAAACTACTTCCATTGGGCGTCCCTGATGGCGCAGTGGTTGAGAATCTGCCTGCCAATGCAGGGAACACGGGTTCGAGCCCTGGTCTGGGAAGATCCCACATGCCGCGGAGCAACTGGTCCCGTGAGCCACAATTACTGAGCCTGCGTGTCTGGAGCCTGTGCTCTGCAAGAAGAGAGGCCGCGATAGTGAGAGGCCTGCGCACCGCGATGAAGAGTGGCCCCCGCTTGCCACAACTGGAGAAAGCCCTTGCACAGAAACGAAGACCCAACACAGCCATAAATAAATTTTAAAAAAAATTTAAAAAAAAACCTTAAAACTACTTCCATATACTTCTACACACCTTCTTGAATGGCTAATTTGAAAACAAAATTTGGCCAATCAAGTCTTCCAGAGAATGTGGAGCACCGAGAAATTTCACACATTTCTGTTGAGAGTGTAAAATGACACAACCGCTTTGGAAAACTGATTGGAAGTTTCTTGAAAATGTAATTATACATCAACCCTATGACATAGAAGTCAATAACTAGAAAAATGAAAACCCATGTCTACAAAAACCCTTGCACAGAAAATGTTGATAGCAGCTTTATCCATACTAGATCCAAAGTAGCAACAATCCAAATGCCCTTGAACTTGTGAATGAATAACCAATTTGTAGTATACCCATACATGAAACAGTGTTCAACAACAAATAAGACCAAATTACTGAACACAGGATAATGATGGATGAATCTGAAAAGCATCAATCTGAGTGAAAGGAGCAGATGCACACACACAAACAATGTGCATGTATAAATGCATGAAATTGTAGATCAGGAAAACTAATTTATGATAATAGAAATGAGAACAGGTTATTTCTGGGATTGTGAGAATTGATCAGGAAGGGGCACAGAAGGAATTTTCTAAATTAAGGACAACATCTACTAATATATAGTAATGATGCATGCGTTACATGGCTATATGCATTCTTCAAATGGGATCAAGGTGATTACTTAAGATCTGTGCATTTCACCATGTGCACATGAAACTTCACATTTTAAAAAATGAGACAAAATAAAGGTCCTACTATTTTAGAGTATGGAAAAATAAGATGCAGCCAAAAACAAAAACAAAAAAAGAAACCCACAGCTTTTTGAAATATTTTTAGTAACATGGGGGAAGGTTTATGATAGAATGTGAGTTATTTAAAGGTTATATTCAGGTATATATGACAAGATCACACTTTTACTGAAAAAAAAATATGTGTGTATAAATAATGGAAAGAAATACAGGAAAATATCTCTGGATGGTGGGATTGTATGTGATTTTAATTTTCTTCTTTACATTTTTCTATGTTATTCTATTCAGGGATTGAATATGCATAATTTCCTAATCATTAACCAACAATGACGTTTCTTTTAAAAAAGTAATATTTTACGGCATATTTCTTGCTCTTACTTAAGTTGCATTGCTTTAGTTTTCTATTGCTGTCATAACAAATTGTCACAAAGTTAGGGGCTTAAAGCAGTACTCATTTAACATCTCACAGGTCTGTCTGCTCAATTGGTTTCTCTACTTCAGGTTCACAAGGCTGGAAGCAAGGTGTTGATCAACTGGACCCTCACTGGGAGGCTCAGGGGAAAATCTGATCCCAATGTCATTCAGGTCCTTAGCCACATCCAGTTTCCTGTGGTTGTAGAGCTGAAGTACTTTTTGCTTGTGTATCAGCTGAACTCCACCTTGAGATCTTAGAGGTCTCTCTCTGGTCCTTGGGCACAGTTCCTGCATCTCAGAGACAGGAAAGCCAAGACAAATCCTTATTCTTGGATCTCTCTGACTCTCCATCTTCTGCTGCATCTCACCTCTGCTTCCACCTGAAGAAAGTTTTCTGCTTTTAAGAGCTCCTGTGACTAGAGGGGATCCATCCAGATAATCCAGGATAATCTCCCCATCTTAGAATCCATAACCTATGTTACATCAGCAAAGTGTCTTTTACCTTGTGACAGCAAATTCACAGGTTCCAAGGATTAAGGCATAACCTTTTTTAGATGGTAGAGATTACTATTCTGCCTCCCATGTGCATTTATACTAAATTAGGAACAAAGCATACTGATTGTACAGCCAAGCACAAGTCACTGCACCCTGGGAGGTTTTCAGTTGACTGGAATATTTTTAATATATAAAATGACAGCTGATTCCCTCTCACAATAATGAAAGCAGTATTATGTTGATATATTGACAGAGTCGTTCAAAAGTAGCTAAATGTGTTATAGATATTGCCCTCCTTTTATTGTCCTGTCAGAAATCTTCAGTTCACAAAAACCACCAAGATGCCCATTTGTACTTTTGCTGTTTCCACAGGATAAATCTGACTTATCAGGAAACTGCAGTAATCTATTCACTTCCTTGGAAACATGTTGGTTAAATGCTTAATGATTTAGTGAAAAGTCCATGGCTTTCCATTGGTTGTCTCTGCCAGCAGAGAAGAAGAGTCTCTCTTTTTGTTGTTGGTCTTTGCTATTATCACAGGGTGTGAGAGTCCCCTTTCTGGTCTCCTAATTGTATTTAACTTAAGTTTCTCTTTATTAATTTTTTACAGATATAAGCAAAAATGTTGTAGTAGATAAAATAACCACCCCCCAAAGATGTCCATGTCCTAATTACCACTGCTTATGAATGTGTTAAATAACATGGCAATGGAGGAATTAAGATTGTTACTTAGCTGACCTTAAAATAGAGGGAGTATCCTCAATTATTCAGGTGGGCTTGATGTAATCAAGGGGTCTTTGTGGAAGAAGGAGGCTAAAGAGTAGAATGAGAGAAAGATATAATGATGGCAGCAAAGTCAAAGTGATGGGATGTGAGATCTCGGCTCTATTTTTCTATCTTTGAAGGTGGAGGAAATGCGCTAGGAGCCAAGGGCGGCCTCTAGTGCCTGGCAAGGGTGGAAAACACGATTCTACTCTAGTACCTCCAGACAGGAACACAGTCCCACGTACATCTGCATTTTTAGCTTAGCAAGACACATGTCGTGCTTTTTACCTATAGAACAGTAAAATAATACATTTGTGTTTTATAAGCCACTAAGTTTGTGGCAAATTGTTACAGCATCAATAGGAAATTAAGACATATGTCTAAGGCAGCATCTCTGTAAAAGCCAAAAACAAAATAACACTTGCCTAAATATCCATCAAAAGGAAACAGCATTTACAATTCCTTTAAGTTTGGGCTTATAGAAACATAAAATAATATGACAGGAAGGAAAAAAAAGAGTAATCGAAGGCATTGACAGAAGAAAGTCCTAGTGATCATTTTACTTTAGTTATATTATGGTGTTTCTAATAGATGTAAAAACAATACACTTAAAAAGTTAGGTTGAAATCAAATCATGAAACACTGCATAACAGAGATAAATGATGACTTCATTCAGGGAAGCATGAGTTAAAAAAACAGACAAACAAACAAACAAAAAAACTAACCATGATCCGCAATCAGTCTCTTTCTCTTTCTCTTTTCCTCTCTCTCTCCATCTCTCTCTCTCTCACACACACACACATCCTTATCTATCTATTTATCTAGCATCTTTGTATCAACTGATATATCTTAATCTAAAGGAAAATCCTAACACATACCAGTGAACAAGTGCATATGTAAAATTGAACTGCATTGAAAATAATAGATGCCATGAAGCATGTCAAGACATTGGTATTACAATACAACTGAATTGCATAACAATAATTATGCAATGATATGTAAGGGAGAAGAAAGGGAAAACTATTCCAGCATAAGAGAGGATATGATCATCATGTTTGATGGGAAAATGAGAGTGCAGGGAGTGATGTCTATGTCCTGGGGCTGCTGATTGAGTCTTTAAAGTAGCATGGTCATGTGATTGGCTTGGTCATAGCTGCTTAGAAGGAAGGAGGGATCTTAAATCAGAGACATCTGCTACAATCATGAACACCTTGTTTAGCAAACCCAGTAACAGGGGAATCCAGCTGTAGCTTAACTATTTTTGTATTGTCATAATTAGAAAATAATATTTGATTTCACGGAAAAGCAAGACAAAATGACAAAAACATATCAAGAGCATCATGAAATATAAAACCCAAATAGCACAAAAGGAGTGATTTCAAGTATAGCTTATTTGGTCCATCCTTAGTAATTCAAATCAGGAACAAATGCTAGTAATCAGAGGGGAAAATACTGTTTTAAATTCCTTTTTTTTTTGGCCACACCTTGAGTGGCACGCAGGATCTTAGTTCCCTGACCAGTGATTGAACCCGTGCCCCCTGCAGTGGAAGCTCGGAGTCTTAACCACTGGACTGCCAGGGAAGTCCCTACTGTTTTAAATTCTTAGTAAAATCTGAATAACAATACTGTGCTAACATTATAGTTCACCATAAATAATATCAAATATTAAACAATGTTTGCATACAAAAAACCTAATAATTTTGAAAAATATATTTTTCTTTGAGTTTTGGGCAAATATGGCTTTTTTTCTACCTTTAGCAAGCTGGATCAGACAACATTCTCATAATAGGTGAATATACTCCATATGTATACTCACAATGTAATAATACAACTAAATAGAATGTGTTTTTGGAGTAAACAGTAATGTGAACTTAGAAATATTTAAACATGCCATGGAGTATTTTTTTTTAAATACATTTAGTTATTTTTTTTATTTTTATTTTTGGCTGTGTTGGATCTTCGTTGCTGCACGCAGGCTCTCTCTAGCTGCAGTGAGCGGGGGCTACTCTTCGTTGCGGTGCACGGGCTCCTCTTTGTGGTGGCTTCTCTTGTTGTGGAGCACGGGCTCTAGGCACGCGGGCTTCGGTAGTTGCAGCACTTGGGCTCCGTGGTTGTGACTCGCAAGCTCTAGAGCGCAGGCTCAATAGCTGTGGCGCACAGGCTTAGTTGCTCCGCGGCATGTGGGATCTTCCCGGCCCAGGGCTCGAACCCGTGTTCCCTGCATTGACAGGCGGATTCTTAACCACTGCACCATGAGGGAAGCCCGCCACGGAGTATTTTGTCCATCAATAGAAGCCGTTTAGTAAGCTTCTACTTAAAGCTGCTTCCCTTGGTTCTCCTTTGTCTTTTGATAGTTAATAACTCAGCCCTAATAAATGCTAAACATACAACATACATTGACAACTCTTCTGCATAAAACGATGTATGCTCAAAGGGAAGGAAAACAACATTCTTTGAGAGTTAGTGCATTTATATATATTCATTATCTTCTCTTGGGTTTGTGATCATTTTCTCCTTTATGTGAGACTGGTGACAAAGCTTTACATTTTAGCCAATGGAATAAATGGGAGAGCTGGAATTCAATCAACATCTCTTTGACCCAATACCATAGACATTTCCCCTCTATATTAAAAATATGTTAATGTGTAGGCACTTAATACTATTTATTTCTGTAAATGCTTTGATTATTGGAAATCAGTCATTCGAACACTCTTTAAACTGATACTTAAATTGTTAGATACATTCTCTTCCCTCAACCAACTCATGTTTATTTGGTAGGTCAGGTGTGTGTGTGTATGTGTGTGTGTGTGCGTGTTTTATAAAAATGCAGATTCTTGTGTAAAATCTCAGAAATTTTGAATCAGTAGATCTAGAGAGGAGTCAAGGATTCTATACATCAGCAGATGTTTCTGATACATGTGATCTATGAACCACACTTTGACAAATACTGCTTTAGGATTAACTCAGATGTTGACTTTTGGGGATACCTACCTTGATCTCACAAGCCTAGATTAGGTGTCCTTTTCTATTTTTGAATAGCTATTTATCAGGATTTCTTTGGGGTATTCATCACATGAAAATTATAAATTTCTGTTTGCTGGAGGTCTCTTTTACTAGTGATTAAGATACTTAAGTAGAAAAAAAGTGAAAAAGTGTATATTACAAATCTTTGATTACCCTGCTCCCAATTCATTTGGCACATGGTAGGGGCTGAATAAATATTTGATAAAGGAATGAATAAATGAATGAAGAGTTTTTCAATTTTAACATTTAGGGTTTAGTTACAAGCAACAGACTTAATTCTCTCTAGTTGATACAGAAAAGGAATTTATTAACGGAGTGTTTGATAACATATCCCATCATTGGAAAAACCAGAGATATAGATAGATTGAGCCTCAGATTCCAGAAAAAAAAAAGTCCAAAAAATGCGAAAAGAATAGGCTGATGAAAACGATGCCATTGTTCTGTAACAGTTATGGGATGAACTCCATGTACTGAAACCAAGATCACTACTAATACACGTAACCTTTTATAACTGCCACTTTTTCGGTCACATTAGACTCAACATCTACCAGGCACCTTTGCCATCATCTCCTCTAGCAAAACCTTTCTCTATAGAACTTGTTCCCTCATGTCATAAACTTTTAAAATAAACATCTCACTCAGATCCCAGGTCACATGCCTGAATTCTAGCTTCCAGAAAGCCTGAAAATTTGAGTTCTTTCAAGTAAGAGGACAGGACTGACCATGCCTATTGTATCAGTCAAGCCATTTTCTGCCCCCATTACATGCAGGACATTTTGCCTGCCACGGAGGTGGAGATGTTCCCTACACCCAAAGAGCTCAAGTTCCATCAGTTCAATGATCACAACAATTTTTGATGCTGCCAGCATGCTGCTAAAGTTTTTGAATACTTTATTTTCGTATTTGAATATATGATATGGAATTGACACATTCGGATAAGCACAAGAAAAAGAAATTCTCCAAACTTTTGCTTAACTTTAGGAGATAAATTTGAGACATATACTGACCTACACAGATAAAGCTCTTTCTTATCACATGATAGTATTTTTCAAAGGTGAAAATAAAGCTAAGATGGATTGGCAATAAAATTGTATTGCTAGAATGAAGTTATTGGTATGAAAATGGAAGTCAGAAGAAAGGTATTTAAAGAGTGAATGTACAATTCCAAATCTTAATAAGGACAAGAAAATGCTTAGAAATTCCATTTTCAGATCATTCAAAATATTCACAGAACCTTTCTGAATATAACTCAAAATGAAGCTACAGCAACAATGGACAATTATTTGTCCATTCTATTTCTATTTTCAGTTCATATGCATAAATATGTTATGCATACCTTTATATAGAATGTATGTTTGAGAATCCTGCCACTTTTCATGGATTCATTTAGGTAAGAACTTTCATAGGATATTGCTGAGTCAAATATTTTTCATGTGATATCTGCTCAACTTTTTCAAGACAATATCTACATTAAAGTACACGCTTTATTATCAAGATAGATTATTGGGACTCATTCTTGACATTGACTTATTTCTGAACTTCCACATTAATTCATCACCTTGGCACATTCACTCTATCTTTAAAACATTTTAAATATTCCATTTCTACTCATCTTCATTGGCAAAGTCATTCTATTAAAATACAGTCCTGTCTTTTTCCCCATTTCCATTCTCCCAAATGTAACCTCCCTCTACTAGTAGGACATTATGAAACTATATGTCTTCTGCTTAAATATTATAGTTCTAGATACTTCAGTGAGATACAATTGAACTTTTTACCTTGGCCTATAGGGCTCCTATCCTGCTACCTTCATGCATTGCCACATCTGCTTCATTCACCCAGCTTCTACCATACTGAAATTTATTCAGTTCCTCAGAAGCCTGAAGTCCTTCCCCAATGTACAGTCTTTGCCCATGCAGTTCAGTTTGAAGTTTTGGACTCCACATCTTATTCCTCAGAGAAGAACTGATACCTCCTCACAGCTAAATTAATAGTCCTCCCCCCTTTGTTTTCTCTCAGAGCTTCTGGTTCTTTCCAGCCTAGTATTTATCATCATTTCTAATTTGATGTTTATGTGTTTATTTATTCACTGTCTGTCTCTCCATTTAAACTGTAAACTCCATGAGGTCAGAGACTGTGTAGACTCTATTTTATTTAACCCTCTAGCCAATGTATAGCACAGTACCTAGCAAATAGCAGGAAGTATCAATTAAACAAATGGATGAAAGAATAATGTTATATTGGGATTTCCCTGGCAGTCCAGTAGTTAAGACTATGTGCTCCCAATGCAGTGGACGTGGGTTCTATCCCTGGTCAGGCAACTAAGATCCCACATGCCGCAG
The DNA here is from genome assembly GCF_009873245.2 of Balaenoptera musculus. Taxonomy (NCBI): domain Eukaryota; kingdom Metazoa; phylum Chordata; class Mammalia; order Artiodactyla; family Balaenopteridae; genus Balaenoptera; species Balaenoptera musculus. The sequence continues at coordinate 124,665,340 of NC_045788.1, read as the reverse complement.
GGCGTAGCCAAAAGAAAAAAGGAATAATATTATATGAAAGAGTTGAGTAATTATGTTATAACACTTGTGGGTAACAGTAAATGAGTAATTTAAATACTTAGAAATCTGTAGTCAATGCATTTATCAAACTTCTTCATTTCACCCTCATGAGAAACTTGGATGTATATGCTGTGCAGTATTCTTGCCTGGATGTTATTTGTAGTCATGAGCCTAAGTAGATGCTCAGTACTGAAAAGAAGAAAAAATGAGAGAGAATGATACAAAGTAAAAATACACCACAAAATCTAAGTGCAAAAAAATGTGTTTCTGCTGAAAGATATTGTGTACTATAATGAAGAAAAGAGTGACTCTGAAATTAAAAGAATTGGGTTCTGTTCTCAGAGTTAACATCTTACATAACCATAGTTCAATTGACAAAATCAAGAAATCAATATTTGCCCAACTCAGTTTTGTTTTCAAATTTCATTTGGAAAGACTTCAAACTTATGGATTCATTGTAAAAATAATCCCATATCACACATATTCTTTTTACCTAGATTCAACTCTTGTTAACACTTGTGCTCTTTGTGAGTGTAAACACACATATTCTTAAATGGTTAAGAAAATTATTGTATTATATATATAATATGCATACATAGATAAATATATACTGTATATATGTCTCTGTGAATGCATGTGTGTATATTATTGATACACACCACATATATATATATATATAGGTTATTTATTTTTTCCTGAACCACTTGAGAATTGTTTACTTACATAATGATCTTTTAGGGTTAAATATATCAGGGTTATATATACTTTTAAGAATTAGAGTAATATTGTCCATAATCACGGTAGTGTAAACACCCTAAATAAGTTTAATCTTTATACAGTGCTTTTATGTAATTTACTATTTGTATTCGAATATTTTCAGTTGATCTCATAAAGCCACTTAGAGTTTTGCTTTTATTTCTTAATACAGTATTCAGTCTATAATAACATGATACATGTAGTTGTCATGTTTTTAAATTTCCTTTAATCTGGAACAATTCTTACCCCTTTCTTTGTAATTTATGGCATTAACTTTTTTTTTTTTTGAAGAATGAAATTTTAATGAAATATTCTGCATTGTGAGTTTATCTGATATTCTCTCAAATACAGTCCAGATGTAATGGGACAATACTTCTTTTTAAGTTCTTTTTTTTTAATGCAAAGAGTCCCCCTGATTTTTTTTTTTTAATTTATTTATTTTTATTTATGGCTGTGTTGGGTCTTCATTTCTGTGCGAGGGCTTTCTCTAGTTGCGGCGAGCGGGGGCCACTCTTCATCGCGGTGTGCGAGCCTCTCACTATCGCGGCCTCTCTTGTTGCGGAGCACAGGCTCCAGATGCGCAGGCTCAGTAATTGTGGCTCACGGGCCCAGTTGCTCCACGGCATGTGGGATCTTCCCAGACCAGGGCTCGAACCCGTGTCCCCTGCATTGGCAGGCAGATTCTCAACCACTGCGCCACCAGGGAAGCCCTCTTTTTAAGTTCTTGATTCTTCAATTGTACTCCTTCACAGAGTCATTCTAAAAAATATGTGAGAAAGCAAGGTTTGGCTGGTGCTTTACAAAAGTTTATTTCTTCATCTGATAGAGTTCCAAAAATCTTGGATCACTGTAAAACTCCAGAGGAAAATGGGGAAAAATATTCAGGTAGGAAAAGACGTGGTTGCCTTCACTACTTCCAAGCTGAAGACATTTGAATAAAATGATGCCAGTGGAAACATTCTCAAACCCTTTGCCTCTGAAGACTTCAACCTCTCTGGCTCTACCAGAAACAATGAAGAAGTATTTTTCACCAATCCAGGTGAACATTCTTTTTCCAGGTCATTGACTATGAACAAATAAAAGTATTAAAAAACAAAACAAGCAAACAGAACTGGGGAGAGGGAAAGGTAATTTGGAAACATAGATACAGTTTTTAAGAAAGTATCTATCAATCTAAATTAACAAAGTTTATTATGGTATAGTCACTTGAAAGAAATATAATTTGGAAAAATAATTAAAAGTTAATTAGATGTAGCCATTTACCTTACATATTAATATAAAATACTTGTCACAAAGGAATGTTTATAATAATATTGGAAATTACTATTAAGATAGCTCCTTTTACTTCCACTTGTCTTTTAGAATAATTTGCCTCAATTGTTATCTCTGGTGGAGTTTGTACCGGATGTGAATCAGATATGAGGTTGCTAGGGGTTAATTTTTGCTTCTATGGAAACTACCCGGGCGTGTGTTTGTTTTAAATGACTTCCTGCAGGCTAGCACTTGGAGGCACCTGCTCAAAGAAACAGTTTTCTTAGCAGCGAAGCCCCACACTGAGAGGAGAAAAGCCTTTCATATTTAACTTCCTCTGCATTAAATATGCCAGTTAATATTTCCAATATTTAGGAAACTACATTTTGGGAATATGCTTAACTGTGACAAAAATGTGCCCATTTAAATGAACAGTGATGCTGAATGTTTAAGAACATCTCTTTTCACATGTCAGAGGTTAGATTAGGATATTAAGGTGCTTGTTGTAGTGATATCCTTTGATACCAGAATGTGGTAATTAAGAATAGGATAATTAGAAGTCAGACAGAGAAACACAAATACCACATGATATCGCTTATATGAGGAATCTAAAATATGATACAAATGAACTTATTTACAAAACAGAAATAGACTCACAGACATGGAAAACAAACTTATGGCTACCAAAGGGGAAAGAGAGTGGGGGATGGGTAAATTAGGAGTTTGGCATTAGCAGATAAAAACTACTATATATGAAGTAGATAAACAACAAAGTCCTACTGTATAGCACAGGGAACTATATTCAATATCCTGTAATTAACCATAATGGAAAAGAATATGAAATATATATATATACACATATATATATATAAAACTGAATCACTTTGCTGTACATCAGAAACTAGCACAGCATTTTAAATCAATTATACTTCAATAAAAATTTTAAAATAATAAAATTTACCCACATATTTTTAAAAAAGAATAGGATAATTAAGGCATAGTTGCTGGCCTCAAGGAGCTATCAACGTAGTTGTAAAGCAGAACACAAAAAGATAACTCTAAGGCAAATTCCATTGCAGTAAGCAATTATAAGTGTACAGGACATTATGGAAATAGTCAGAAGGGGTAGATTACCCTGACTGGGGAAACACACATCATGAAGAGCTACCTGAAGTAGGTAACACTTGAACTGAATATACAGAGTCACATGAGAAACCTGATGAAGCGGGTGAGGAGAATGAGCAGAGTGGGAGTGGGAAGCAGCTTTAATAAAGGCACAGAGAAGGGAGCAGTGTGTTGTCCGGATATAGTCCGGAAACAGCCAGTCATCTGAGGATTTTGAAGCATGAAATAGAGGGGAGCAACTGGACAAAAAGGAGGGAACCCTATGATATGTACAATATGAAGAGTTCCATGTGTGGCTCTTTATAATCTGGTATTTAGACTATATATTCTAAAAAATGGGAAACTAGAGAAAGATTTAAAGCACAGAAAATGCAGGGCTACCCTGGTGGCGCAGTGGTTGAGAATCTGCCTGCTAATGCAGGGGACACGGGTTCGAGCCCTGGTCTGGGAGGATCCCACATGCCTCGGAGCAACTGGGCCCGTGAGCCACAGCTACTGAGCCTGCGCGTCTGGAGCCTGTGCTCTGCAACAAGAGAGGCCGCGATAGTGAGAGGCCCGCGCACCGCGGTGAAGAGTGGCCCCCGCTTGCCGCAGCTAGAGGAAGCCCTCGTACAGAAACGAGGACCCAACACAGCCAAAATAAATAAATAAATAATAATTAAAGGTGCTAATAATTAAAAAAAAAAAAAAAAGCACAGAAAATGCATAGTTCAATATGATTTTTAGTGCACAGTTTCAATATGATCAGTGACTCTGGGGGGCATGACACAAATGGATTTGAAGCCAAGAAGCAGTTGGACACTTCTCTAGCGAACTAAGCAAGAAGTGATGAAGACCTAATAGAAAACAAAGGAAGGCTGTAGAGCAACATATACCTTAATATAGACTATATGTAATTCCTATAGGATTAGGAGTTCTGTTGTTTAATGAGACTTTGGTTTGAGAGTAGGTAGACAGTTGGACTCAGCCTGATATGCAAACTATAAGCTCTTATGTTCCTATTTAATGATCAAAAATTCCATATGGTTAAAGAATAGGTACCATAAATTGACCCACATGCCTTATTTCTATATATTTCCTGCATCACCTAACTTAAATGTTTCATTCTTTCTTAACTGTGTTACCTGTATTTCTCACTTTGAAATGAGTGTTCCAATGTATTAAAATTTGACAGGGTTATGTTTCTTTTCATATAGATTGGCCATACAGGTTAATGCTCTGTTTTAAATTTGACATTATCTAACTATGAAGAGGCTATGGTTTTCCTTTATAAACTATTCATCATTTAAATTAAACACCTTGACAGTTTCTGGAGGCATAAAGAAAGCCTAGGACACTCTTGATTAAAAGCTGATGTATATATGTGTGTGTGTATATATATATATATATATACATATATATATATATATACACACACATACATATATATAATTGCATATGTTATATATATACATATGTAATTTTCTGGAAACTTAGAACACACAAATTTGAAACATAATATTGAGCTAAAAGCTTACACTGAACATTGCTAGCATCTATTTTAAAGAAAGCAATTCACTCTCTCATGAAATTGTTGATTTCTTCCTTGCTTTGCCAACAGTAAATACAGGTTTCAAGAAGCTAATTCAATCTTAAAATCTTACACACCTAAACAAATATATATATATATATATGTGTGTATAGATATATATATATACATTTATGTTTAATTTTAATTGTGAGTTAAAAAATGTTTCCTAGTGTTACTTAGAAGTAGCATGAAAATGATAATAATACTAATAGGATTTTCAAAGAACATGGAATAGCAGTAAAACATGTTAAATGTTATTTCTTATGCCCAGTGATTCAGAAGAAAAAAGTGGTATAATTAGGGGTCAAAGTGACTTGAAAGGGTTAATAAAACATATGCATATACCGACAAAATTTAGCTATTTGTATACTTAACTCAAATGAGGAGAAATAGACTTTCAGTTTTAAAAAAGAAAAATCTGTCATATTAAAATTATATTTACTAGACTTTATGAAACTCAGCTATCCAATTCTAGATTGGGGACTATATTACTTCAGTAAAGAACATTCCTTTTTAGCATGGACACAAACTTTACTTAGGTACAAACATTTTGAAATCTGTTAGAGACCAAAAGACATTTACATTGATCAAAGACTTCTACCTATTGGACATACACAGTGCTTATGAGAAACTTGGATCCTTAAAGATGGAATGAAACCGTTAAAAGGCAACCTTTTTGCCTTAGAATTTGCTTTTTTTTAATCCTGCCTCATCTCAAGGTGTTAGTGCAAGAAAGTGGTTGAAATTATTTAACAATATAGGTAGACCATATTGGAATTTGCAACACATATGTCCAAACTAAGACTGTGACCACCTCTATTTTGTCCAAGTACTATAAATAAAGCATGGAAATTATACAGTGAAAGGGGAACAAAAAGAAGAAAACTGGTATGTAACATATATAGAGCCTAACAGTTGGGATAAGAATGGGAAAGTTGCAAAAGGAAATCTGAGGAATCCAATGTCATCTCCTCTCTTCTCTCTGCTATTGGTTTTTCTATTTTGGAGAAGGTATAGATAATGATGGATAGAGATAATAGATGGGTAGATAGATAGATAGATGGGTACATAGATACATAGATGCATAGATACATAAATAGGTAGAAGATTAGTGACCTCAGATTTGACTCTGCACCAAAAAGTCCTGTGTTATGCTTGACATATTGGCAAGAGGTGGAAATTCACTCCCTTTTTCATTATCACTGCAGTCATGGCAGCCTCAAGTTGAGATGAAGTTACTGTAAAACAGAGACAGCCTAGATTCCAGAGTCAGAACAAGTATAAAGTTGCTCTGGAGATCTGCCAACTAGCTTTGGACTTTGAATGAGCGAGGATTAGCCTTTGTTGAGTTAGATTTCAAGGTATTTTTGTAACTGTAGTAGTCTATCTTACCCTAAATAATGTATAAAATGAAGAAAAACAGGAGGACAATTTCTTGTTTTATACAAATAACAATGGATGTAAATATGTTTCAAATAAACACCATGTAGAACGAGTTATTTTAAGTAGGGTTGATTTTTCATTCTGCTTTAGACACATTGACATAAAAACTAGTATTGAGTGGACATTGAATAAGATGACTTTGATACAGACCAGGATTCTTGGCCTTCCCCAGTAAATAGAAATGGATAAAAGGCTAGACAAGAAATTCAGGCTAGGCTTTATGGGGGCCCCAGCTGCAGCAGGATGGAGTGAAAACAAGTAACATGTTCCCTTGTTTTCTTGCCAGTGGGGGGCGAGCTTGTTCCTTATATTAGGTGAGGGCAGGGGCAGGTCCAGGGTTCAGGCCAGAGGGGTGGCTTAGGTATTTTGCCCACCCTTATGGTGGTGTTGAGTGCAGGGGCCATGCGCAGTACCCGGCTTTTCCTCCCCATACCATTTTTGCTCCAGGATCTTCAGAAGTGGCAGTTGGGTTTTTTTTGGTCTTTTTGTATCTTACTGTTCATAATTTGCCCCACCTGCTCACGCACACAGTTATTTTTAGTCCCTTATAGTTTCTTTGTGTATTGTTGCTCCAGGAGAAGTTTGTTCAGGTGCAAGCACTGCAGCAAAGTGTTCCAGGTCCCAGGTCCCAGCCTGTCTCAGCTTCTGAACATTTTTTGAGTCTTAAAGACACCTGTGAAGAAAATAATGCATTCTCTAAAATTTTTTTTAAATGTTGAGAAGTATGTATCAGAAAAGCAGGGTCATAGGTTTTCTCTTTGATAATTTATTTTGCTTTTGTGAAAATTTGTGTACATTAACATTTTGAGTATCCCTGTGTGAAAAGTAGAATTTAGACAGATTTCCAAGTAGTAAAACTTGGAATTTGTTCTCCTTCTTTAGTTCATAGATGTGTATGAACATATTTGTCTACACATATGCACACACACAGATGCACACACTCCACTGCTCTATCTATTGGAATTCATTATAAAAGATTTTTCTGAAATAGCTGTTTAATTAGAGGAAAGACTCCAAATGTTACTATTTCTGAAGAAAGAGTACCTGCCATTTGTTAAAACCAGGACTGAGTAAAGTAGAGGTAGAGATGTAACATTTCTTCACCCTGAAAGTATTGCAACAAAGACTCAACTTATGTTTTAAAACAACTTTCCATTTCCCTTAGTAATACATCCTGGAATATGCTTTTAACACTTTATGAAAGTCCTTGTAATTAATCTTCACTAAGTTCTGTTTTTGCTTTTCTCTCACTAACCGTTCATTAACTATTATGAAGACCCATGAATCTACTCTCAATGTATATCAATGAAAATAGAAAGGAAGAGAAAAAAAAAAAAAAAAAAGAAAGAAAGAAAGAAAAAAAAGAAAAGTGACTTGTGTCCATTGAACCCCATTTTTGTTGTTACTACACAGGGCATATTTCATGGTCAACCCTATGAAGGAAGACAAATAAAAATGGCTTTTTCTATAGCAGTTTCATACTCCAAAAAGGCAGCAGCTATCTTTTGCCGGAATATGATTCATTTTTATTGTTAGACATTTTGCAAATCCTTTCTATTTATATCTGAATCTCAATTTATCCTCAAACACCTGGTAAAATATATTAATCATGTATATTCCATACTTCTTTTGAATTTATTTACAGCTTTGAATTACCTTAATAATATTTAGGCAAAATTTCAAATAAAACCTGCTAGCAAAGGTAAAGATTAATTTTACTATGAATCAGAGTCAATTAACTCAAAACGAATGGATTTTGTAGCTATATAAAAATGGCAAACAGTAGGGTGAGGGTGAAATAAAAATAAAAATAAATTCAAACCTTTGCCATCGTAGCATTTACCCAGTCTATTTAAACACACTAGGATAGAAAGGCAGATGGATCTAGAAAAGAGGGGAAGATTCGGGTGGAAAAAAAACCCTCTATATTTCTGTGGCAAAATATGCAGTTATGCAGGGACATTCATAAAACATGATACTTTATTTAACTTCTTATTCCTTTTCCAGAAAAAAATGGATTAGAAGCCAAAGAATTCAGAAAAAAATGTGATGATAACTCACTTTAAAGTAAACAAATAAGAGGTTGAGATATTTATTACTCATTGAAAAACAAGATGGCAAACTGGTTATAATGAAAACAAAACTCAGTGAAGAACTATCTATTACAATTATTTTCTATCTAGACGTTCGTTTTTTTCCATCTCTACAATATCCTGCTCAATTACTCTACTGGCTCACGTTACACTGTTAATTCAGCCTTAAGAAATAGATTAAAGGAATATTTTGTTATAGATTAATTAAAACAGGATAATACAAAAAAGCATCATTGCATTCCTTGAAAGTTGACAGACCAAAGTGTATTGATTAGCTCAGGAAAGTCAATTTGGAGAGATTAAGTATCACAGGTTCTTGATACACAATCATTTTCTTCCCAATTTCAGTCTTGCTAATTTCCTTCTCTTCTGATCCTTTGCTGTTTAACTATTTGCATTTCTGTAAAGTAGCACAATTTTCATGGACCTATTCTCATTTTCTAAGGTCTTTTCTTCAGTTTATCTTAGGTCATATTCCTAGGAAAAAGAGTTTGAAGCAGATTTGACTAATGGATGTTTACACAAGTGCTGTCTTGGGAATAACCCTTGTAAAGGAGTGGTGGAAACAGGAAAAGGAAGAAGTCACACTGAAATGCAGTTGACATAGAAGTTTTGACTGATTCCATGGAAGTGGGATGGCCCATGAAATTTGTCCTAAAATGAGGCAAGTTGGTAAGATATTTGTACCCTCTCATCAACAAGTTATTGAATGACAGTTTAGAGATTAGATAGATAGATAGATAGATGGCAATCTTAAGAGATAATGTTGAACTAATTTTTAGGTAAGTTGTAAGTTCCAAGTCTAGGTTGATTATTTTGCATAAGAATGTCCAATTATTCCAGCACTATTTGGTGAAAAGACAATCATATTTGCATGAATTGTCTTTTTGCCTTTGTTAAAATCAGTTGACTACATTTGGGAGAGTCCATTCTCATGCTCTATATTTTATCCTTAGAAGGTAATCTTTCAAAATTTGGAGTGGTTTCTTTATAATAATCACATACAATTATTAAAGTGTTGAGAAACAACAACAACAAAAAATATAGGACACATAACAGATAACAGGAGAAACTGAACCATATTAAGATGACATATACTTTGAGTCAGACAGAATTGAATTTGAAACCTGCCTTAATGATTGTATATATGTGATATTGTTAATTTACTTAATTTCTTTGTGCCTTGATTTCTATAGCTGCAAAATGAATATAATTGCTGATTTTATAAGACTATATATTAAATTATCCAAATTACATAAAGTATTTATTATGGAATTTCTCATTAGTCTTTCCCAGATAAGGCAACTGCTTAAGTTGTAGACAACCAAATAATTTTCTTGCTTTGCTTCAGTATCTTCTCTATAAAAATCTTTCCCTTAGCTCCTGTCTTGGAGTGCTCACTCCCAGCTACCCTTAGTTTGGCTCTGAATGATTCCAATCAATGTTAGCTCAAACACTCTTGTAAATTTTAATATGCCTCAATTTATCTTTTAACACTATGATACATACATACACATACATATATATGATAGTACTTCAAATTGAAAGAATACATGACAAAACTAAATATGAAATATACACACTGCACTTCAAAAATCACCAGCAACATAGTTTCATTAAAATCATCATAGACAATATTAAATTGATGCATTCAATTTAACATGTATTGACTTTTATTTATTAATTAACGTGGTTATTTTGGTTGTCTTAATGAATAAGGGCCATAAGAGTAAGGATTTTAGTTTTTCCCTTGATTTACATTTGTGCATATTTAAATAATATTGTGCTAAAAATATTCTCAGTCAAAAAGTTTCCAAATTTAAGTTTTACTAAATAATACTTTTCTAACAACCAATAATACGAATAATACAGAATAAATTTTGATCTTTAGAGCACTGACAATTGGAAAACAACTGTAATTAAAAGAGTTAAAACACTTTGTCTATGGTTACTTGAGTAAGATTTATCTCTTTTTGAAATGTAATATACTTCCTATTCTACATTGTTATAGATCAGTTTGTTTTTTAATCTAGGTTTCCAGAAACACATACAATAAAATTTAGACCACATCCTATTAAGAAGAAAATGCATTTCTTACCTTTTAAAGAGAATAAAAAATGTATAGGGGCTTCCCTGGTGGTGCAGTGGTTGAGAGTCTGCCTGCCAATGCAGGGGACACGGGTTCGAGCCCTGGTCTGGGAGGATCCCGCATGCCGCGGAGCGGCTGGGCCCGTGGGCCACAATTGCTGAGCCTGCGCGTCTGGAGCCTGTGCCCCGCAGCGGGAGAGGCCGTGACGGTGAGAGGCCCGCGCACCGCGATGAAGAGTGGCCCCCGCTTGCCGCAGCTGGGGAGGGCCCTCGCACAGAAACGAGGACCCAGCACAGCCAAAAATGAATAAATAAATAAATTAATAAATTTTAAAAAAAAAAGTATAAATATATTGCAATTGTCTTATTCTCTAAATAGTAAGAGGGAAAACTTTCATTTAATAACACAACCAATAAGAAATTTTTATTTCATATCATGTTTTTAAAAGAGGGAGGGGATATGGGATATATGTATACATAAAGCTGATTCACTTTGTTATACAGCAGCAACTAACACAGCAAAGTAAAGCAAATATACTCCAATAAAGATGTTAAAAAAAAAAAAAGAGGATGGGAGTTAGCAGGAGAAATGTGAGTTTGAGAAAGATACACATAGATGGGGAGGGAAAGAGATCCTTAACAAAGAGCAAGATATTGATGACAGAAAAATGGATGGAGAGCAGAATATTGTTCAAGACACACTGAATAGGAAAATTGTAAAAGAGAAAGACATATAGGAAGAAGAAAGATGTGGGTGGAACAGAGAGAGGAAAGGAGTCATTCATTCATTCATATATATAAACAATTGCTCATTTAACAATTAAGGTGCCTTGCTCTGTGCTAAATGTCAGCTATGTACCAGTGAATAAAACAGACATATTGTTTACAGTCTAGTAGGAGAGAAAGATGACAATCAATTTTTAAAAAGCAAAACAGTTTTAATTACATAATCAAATGTTCATTGTAGAAAATCACAATGTTAAACTACGAAGGAAAACATTGGGGCGTACGTACTGTGTTATATCTCCTGATTTATAAAGAAACAGAATTTGTAAGAAAAAAATCCTAATTTTTTAGCTATTTTTAGTTTCTGTCAGAAAAAAAGAAAAAAGAATTCATGGCTTAATTGGAAGTAAACAAGCATATCACATGCTAACATCCCCTTGAATTACTTTCTAAACAGTAATTCAGAAATGGAGAATTTTGACATAGAACATAATGGTATTTATGTTTATTTTTATTTTAAAATATCCAAGCTCATTATTAAATTACAATGCTAAGTGTTGATGAAATTATGAAGGTTTTGCAATCAAGTAAAACATTTTTAGATTTTAGACCTATTTCTTATTTGTTTTAAATAATTTTATAGTTATGTTAGAAAAGTCTCCAAAATATAATGATGATGATAATAATAATAATACTAATAAGGAGAGAGAGGAGGAGGAAGAGGAGGAGGACAAGAAGGAGGAGAAGGAGAGGAGAAAAAAGGGACAAAAAACAAAAAGAAAATCAATTCGACTTTGATTTTAAGGAGTTATCATGGCTTAGTCATGCCTAAATGTATGAAAGTCATATCTGGGACCAACAATAATTTAACTTGTCTATTAATTTTCTCAGTCAAATCAAAAGTAGTTTTATAGTATAGCATAAATTTAGTGTACATGCTATATAACAGAATCCTTAAAGATTAATGAAAATCTTGATAGACAGGAGATTGATTCTCTTTATAATTCTTTAGCTTTTTTTTCTTCATCCTTTAGAATTGTTGTCACAACCTTGTTGGTTATGGGTCACACTAGAGAATATAATAAAAATTATGGTCTCTTTCCACAAAATTAAGGGTGAACAATCTTTTTGAAAAAGTCCATATTGTAATATCCATCTTGAAGCTTGCCCATGAGCTATAGAAAATATTTGCCCCTTAGAATAAACTTGGACTTCATTGAACACCAACTATGCTATACAATAATTGCAACTAGATGAACATAAAACAACTCCTGTTCTCAGTGAGCTCAGCTTTACTCATATATCAGGCTTCTCAGGCTGCCATAACAAAATGCCATAGACTGGGAGGCTTAAACAACAGAAATTTATTTTCTCAAAGTTCTGAAGGCTGAAGTTTGAGGTGCCAGCATGGTCAGTTTCTGGTGAGATCTCTTTTCCTGGCTTGCAGATGACCACCTTCTCACCCAGTCCTCGCATGGCAGAGAGAGAGGGTTCTTGTGTCTCTTCTACATCTTATTAGGGACTAATCCCATCATGAGGCCCTCACCTACATGACTTTATCTAAACCTAATTATCTCCCAAAGTCCTATCTCTAAATACCATTACATTGGGGGTTAGGGTTTCAACACATGCATTTTAAGGGGACACAATTCAGTCCCTAACAACTGGATAGACAGACCATTAAACAAACAAAAGCAGTATACGTCCTGAAGGGAATGATGTAGGAGTAGAAGGGAGGGAGTGACAAAATTTGCAAACTGAATGGGAAACATGCACTAGACCATAAAGTTTGGGGAGGAGCTTGACAGAGGAAAGAGGAAGGATATTTCAGGTAGAAGAAGTAACATGACCATAGGGACTAGAGAATCTTTTATGTAGACAATGAGATTAGTGAGTTCCATTTTACTGGAGAATCAAGAGCTTGGAATCAGGGTTAGATTGGGACTGTTAGGTTAGTTGGATCCAAATTTAAAGATTTATGTGTATCATGTTGTGGAATATAAAATTAATCCCATAGGCCACACTTTTGCTTAGTGGTTTATAGGAAATGAAATGGAAAGATGCCTAAAGATGGTACTTTTCTTGCCATAGAGATGAACTTGTTCCAAATTAGTTCACTGCTGGCAATAGCATTAATATTTGGTTTGCTATTGAGTATATCTCCAGGATAAGCATGATAAACATGATCATTGTTTACTTAACAAAATAAAGACTTGACACAGATATTGTCATTACTCTGGTTGAGTAACAAGGTGGAAACACATAAAGGGTAAGAATATAGAAGACTGGGTGTTACTGGCGACATATATAATAATCTGCAATTAATTTTTACCTCAAAATTATATGACCAGAGCTAGAAAACAGCTGAATGATGATTTTTAAACTACACGTGGTATAATCCAGAAGAAAAACAAATGGGTTTTGATTTATTTTTGCACTTAGAGAAAGTAGTTTAAAGGTTACTACAAAAATGTATTATTTTTGTCCCTTGCCATCCTTAGGATACGTCCATTGTTTACAGTATAATTTTATATAATGAGAATTTAATGACCTCAGTGATGAGGTTCTTGATCAGTTAAGGTTGTTATAGCATAGGTCACTCAGAACTTCTATCACTACGAGATTATTATTGATCTTGATGGGTCTTCCCATTGTCATTTTCTTGACTTCCATTCCACAGATGGTCTGATTTCCTTCTGGTCCTATTAATGCAAAGTACGGATTTTTTAGGGTTTATCCAAGGACATGATTTTTCACAGGCAACATGCCGTTAGAAAGAGAGGAATTTTATTTAAAGAGGTTTTACCAAAACAACCATCCCTACACACGTACTTATCTACTGAATTTGACTCAATTCATTCTAACTTCAATCCACTAGGAAAGATTTTGGGAAAGATGATAAAGTTAAATATACATTTTAAAAACTCATTTGCCTTTGAGAAAGGTTTTCTGTCGCTTGCACTCAGTAAATTTTAAATAAAACAACCACTTAACCATGTGCCTACCTAACTCAGAGCAGATAGCCAAAAATGGGAAAATGGGAAAATTTAACTTAATTGCTAAACCAACAAAAATCTACAATGGTGGTAAAATACAGTAAACAGCCCTTTGACTGATGTGATTTAAATAAACAATTGATTATTAATCAGAAAACTCAATGAAACCTAGTCATAAAAGTGATAAATTCTTTTAATAAACACCTTTTAAAATAAAAATTACAACATGTCAAATCACATTTTTTTTCACCGTTTGATGCAGGAGCATCAATTTTTTCCTTAAGAATAAAATTTTGCCTCATAGTTCTTTCAAAATACACATTTTTATACTGTTTTTAATTTATTTTGACTTTCTTTGAACTAGAGTGAAAACTTCAAAATACTTAGAAAACAATATAAGTGCATGTTCTTGATTTGACAATTCAGTCCTAGACTCTGTCCCTTACTGTTCTTCAGGACATTTGTTTTAGAAACTTGCCTTTACCAAGTTTTTCTAAGACTTTCTACTTGGTTTTCTTAGCGGGAAAAATAAAACCACTAACGATTCTTCTTCCTTTTGCATTCGTATTTCATCAGTCGAGGTAATGTTTGCACAGTCAGAATATACATGTTTTGGAATCTTCAAAACTATCTCTTAATAAGCACACAACTTAACTGTTGGGAGCAACAGTGCATGGATGTGTCAAGTGGTGGCCAAATGGCTGCTGACCACAAGCTATGGGCAACAATGTGTGTCATAAAGGGGATTAAAACATGTTGGTTATTCAAACCTTCAGCAAAGGGCCCCATTATATCACTCCCTACAGCATCAAATCGCTATATTACAGCTACAAGGAGAAGTAGAAATCCAGAGGCTAGTCTAAATCAATATTTTTAGCAAAGATGTCTGGCTGATATGTCTCAGTGCAGCATAGAGGCTAACTTTACCAAATGTGGAATCAGGCACACCTAAGTTTGAGCACCAACTGTATATTTTCTATTTGGGAGAAGTTTGAAATTTTACTTAACCTCATTTGTAAAACAAAGATAATAAACTCACAATAAAATAAAGAAATAGAGACTTAAACTCAAAATATATGAGCCATAATGGGTTTGATTAACTTTTAGAAACAAAACATGAGAATCATAGTAGTACATTGTGTAGCACCTGATGTTTAATAATTGTCCTTTATTAATTGTTATCTGGAGGCTTAAAGTATGATAAAAAACAAAGAACCACAACTCATATTGTTCTCTCTCTGAAACGTATTAAATCTTTGCTACTTAAATGTGGTCCAAGGATCAAGATTCTCTAGCAGCTTATTGGAAATACAGACTCTCAGGGTCTACCTTAGAGCACTGATCCGGAACCTACATTTAACAAGATACCTAGGTGACTTTTTGTGCACCTTCCATTGGGGAACTTGCTCACAAATCACACTTGGGGGTTGTCAAAGAAGCAGTGTACAAATCACACTTGGATGTTAATGAGTCAGTGTTCAGCATTTCAAAGACAGATTTCCCAGAGGGTTAAGGTCATGAGGTCAGGCTTCTTAGCACCATATAAGTAAGATATTTTGGATTCTCACAGTTACTATCTCCTAATATCCAGTAATTCTGTTAAGTCCTAACTCTCATCTTTTATTATCCTCAGGTGTATTGCTTTAGCTTATGAATGCTTAAACGTGTGATGTCATCTATACATAACATATAAAAGAATAATTTTTAAATAACCAATAGGACAAGAAGACTTCATTTTAGGCCCAGACATTTTTAAACTGTTCAAGACTTGACCATATGTTGTAGTAATCGTTTCCCAAATTATTGACCCCTCACCAACTACTGTTTTAAACTTTGAGCAAGGCAATTTAACCTACACCCTTGGGGAAATTCTTAAGGCATAAATTACCTAGGAACATTGAATGACTCACAGTTGTGGATTATGTCTGGATTCCATCAGTTTTTGGGTGACATTGTCATTTCTATATATGTTTAAGAATAATTAAAAATTCATGTTGTATATCTTGCTAAGAATCCAGTAAGTGTCCATTTGAGAGTTAAAAAACAAAAATGAGATGAATAAGATGGTTCAATTTGTTTTCATTAGTTTCCAAAAAGTCAAACTGTGGTGCAAACTTTGAATGTTATCCCCTGCAAGGTACTTGGTAGCACATACCTCCTTGTAACTAGTGACTCTTGTAACTCTGAAAATTAATATTTATCTTCTAACAATGGCACATTGAAACGTATGCAAAAGAAAATTTGATATCCTCTTTCTACTTATTCCAAATTCATTGTACTTGGCCATCAATATATCTCAGAGAAGAAACAATTATTTTTATATAAATTATAATAATGTAGATATTAATGTTTTGCCTTGCTAGAAACTTATCTCTGCCCATGTTGATACTGATTTTGACTTGGAGTCAGTTTCTTTACATAAAAGTAAACTTAATTAACTTTAATGTCATACATTTATATGTGTGTTTACTGAGTTTTACTTGACATTTGAATTATACATCACTGATATTATCAAAGAGTGAACATTGAATCTTAATTGGTTCAAAATTTTATTAAGATTAAAATTTGTTCCTGGCTGTTTATAACTAATATCATTTTTTAAAATGGATGTATTTAAATTTTTAAAATCTATTAATTTAATTAATTTAGCACTTAAAAGAAACTTTGGCAGGTTAAAGGAGATTATTTCATTTATGTAATATATTTTATGTCACAAGTATTAACATACTAATGCAAGTGTTTTAGTGTATTTCACTAACTGTATACTTATTTTCCAAAGATGAAATAGAATTTCTTTCCTTTGGGCTACTTGGTTCAATGATCATTTGCCACACATATATTCTACACAGTCTTTTACCTTGAACCAATACTGTGCCCAAGTGAGTAGCACTTAGACTACTCAGAACTGCCTTCTGAAAAATTGTATAGGATAGAGAATCGAACTGTAATGAGTTTCTGTAAGGTAGGGATACTGAAAATATATTAGGTGGGTAATCTATGATATCTCTATAATTTCATATATAATATAAAATATATATCTGTATGTACATACATGTAAATTATATGTATGTTTATGCCCATATGTCTATCTGTGTATACACACATCTTTAAAAGACTTCTTTAAAAGGCTCATTTGGATGCCCTTTTCTCAGTGCAAAAGAAATATATCACTTCGCAATGCCAAGTAGACAAATGTATTCTTGAAGTTTCTATATTAACTTTACCCTATGGTTTTGATATGGTTTTCATGTACAACAAATTAGCATGTACAGTTTCACAATATTAGCACTCCAACCCATCAAGTCAAACAAAATAAATGCAGTACAATGAATAAATTTTAAGATAATCTTGAGCGATGCAGCAGGAATACATCTATCAAAGCAACAATTCTCACGGAACACTGGCTGAAAACTAGCAGAAGACCTTGGACACTGGAAAGGACTATAAAGGTCACTGCATAACTGGGTAGGATGGAAAAAAGAAGGGAGAAGGAGGAGGAGAGGAAGCGGGACAGGAGCTGCACCCTGGGGCAGGGGAGCTGAAGCAGATAGATTCCCGAATTCAGGGAAACCCCCTCTCTGATGGGGAAATTGGGACAGAAGGGAAGCATCTGAGACTGTCAGGAGAGGGTGAAGCAGCGGATCTGTGGCAAATGGGACAGAGTGAGAAATACACAGGCAGTCCGTACCACGGCCCTATGTGCCCCAGACTGGAACATGTGTTCACAGGTGTGCAAGGGGGCTGGGAGTTGGTGCACGGGGATTGGAGAACAGACCCAGTGCAAGAAGTGCTGCTGGCTGTAGGGAGATGGACTGAGGAGATGGTAGGGAGGAAATCCACAGCAGGGAATGCTTATGGAGGAAGACTGGACTGTCATGGCAGCAGGGCACTACTGCTGAGTCACAGGCAGGGAGAGGAGCCACTATTGTAACCTCTCTCTCCCCACACGCCAGTGCCTGATGATAACAATAAAAGAAGCCTGCTCAGGGTTGGCTCTTGCTTGCCAACTGCAGAGCAATAAAAAAAAAAGCCCTCTCAGAGCTGGCCCTCATGCACCAGCTGCCAGGCTCCAGAAAAACCCTGGTCAGGGCTGGCCCTCATGTGCCTTATGCCAGGCACCAGAAAAGGCCCTCACTAGGGCCATATCTCTTGTGCCCGTAGCCACCAGCTTTCTTGTGCATTTGGCACCGCCGGGGCTCCTGAGATCCAAGCAGTCATACCACCTCTGTGTCTGGTCCTCACAGAGGCAGACCCAAGAGCTCCAAGGCTGCCTCAGGACCAGACTCCTGTGGGTGGACCTCACACAGAGGTGGGGATAAAACCAAAGCTGAACCCCTGGGATGGGGTGACTAAGGAAGAAGACTGAAAATCTTTCCATCAGCTGTATAAGCTGCAGATTAGATCCCCACAATCAACTAGGTAGACCCTGCATCTATGGAATACCTGAGTAGACAATGAGTGTTCGCAGAAATAAAATGGTCTAGCTCTGCAAGCTGTGGAATTTGGAGGCAAGCACATGCAGGAACTGGGCCAGATCAGAGTTTGAGTGGTCCCCACAGGGGCCACAGCAGGTCCAGAGACCAGCCCAGAGGCAGAGGACAGCCTCTTGGGGAAGTGGAGGTGGGCAGTGGCTCATGGTGTGTGCAAGGACACTTACAGATGAGACCCCAGGGAAACATAATTATTACTATTAATTTTATTATGTTTTGATTCTTTCTGTTTTTGGTTCTGGCGTTGTTTTGTTTTTTGGGTTTTTTTCTTTCTTTTCTGTTTGTTTGTAGTTTTAGTTTTTTGTTTTTGTTTTTTTTTTTGTCTTTTGGGATCTCCGTGTTTTATAACATATTTTTTATTTTTATTTTTTATATATTCCTGTTTTTATTTTGCTTTTCTATAGTTCTGTATTCTTTTCCCTTTTTCTTTTCTTTTTTTTTTTATATTTCCATTTCTACTTTGCTTTTCTGTTGTCCTGTGTTTTTTCTCTTTTTATTTTATTTTATTTTATTATTTTTATTAAATTATATTTATTGGTTTGTTCTGTTTCCTTGCTTTATTCTTCAGTTGCCACACTGTTTTGGCTTTGTTTTTAGGTTATGTGGTTTTGGAGTTTTAATCCTAATTCTTTGATTTTATTCTTGGGTTCTTTTGTTTGTCTGGTAGTTCTCTTGCTTTTTGTTTTACTTGACTCTTTTTGTTTCTTTTATGTGTGTTTGTTTCCTTGTTTCTGTTTGTTTGATTTTGTTTTTACCATTTCTCTGGGATTTTGTCTTTTTTTTTAAATATTTTTTCTTTTTTTCTATATATTTCTATTTCTATGTTGCTTTTCTGTTATTCTTTTTTCCCCTTTCTCTCTTTTTTTAAAATTTTTTTAATCATTTTTGTTGGTCTGTTTTGTTTCCTTGTTTCATTCTTTAGTTGGCACTCTGCTTTGGTTTTCTTTTTTGGATTTGCGTTTTTGTCAGCTTTCTTTTTAATTGTTTGTTTTTGCTTTTGGGTTCTTTTGTTTGTCTGGTTGTTCTCTTGCTTTTTGATTTATTTTGTCCGGTTTTGGTTTCTTCTGTGTGAGTGTGCATGTTTCTTTGTTTCTGTTTCTTTTGTGTGATTTTACTTTTTAACATCTGTCTGGGGTTTTGTTAGTTTTTTGGGTTTTTTTTTAATTCCCTTTATTGCCGGGATGAGCGATTTGCAGGGCCTAGGTCACTCCACCACAAGTAGGGCCTGAGGCTCTGGGGTGGGAACACCAAGTCCAGGATGCTGTACCACTAGAGAATTCCTGGCACCAGAGAAGATTAATCAACAAGAGCTCTTGTGGAAGCCTCTATCTGAAATTAAGCCTAGGCTCCACCCAACTCCCAGCATCTCCCAGTGCTGGAAGCCTCACACTAAACAACAAACAACACAGGAAAACAAACCCACCCATCAGCACACAGACTACCTAAAGTCATACTAAGCTCACAGACACCCCAAAACACACCACCTGTCACAGCCCTGCTCATTAGAGGGAAAAGACTCAACTCCACCTACCAGAATGCGAGAACCAGTCCCTCCCATCAGGAGGACTATGCAAGCCACTGGGCCAACCTCACTACCAGGACAGAGAACAAAAGCAAGAGGAACTACGACCCTGTAGCCTGGGGAAAAGAGACCTCAAATACTAAAAAATAGACAAAATGAGAAGACAGAGAAATATCTTACAGGTAAAGGAGCAAGATAAAAACCCACAGGAACAAATAAATGAAGAGGAAATAGTCAAACTACCTGAAAAAGAATTCAGAGTAATGATAGTAAAGATGATTCAAAATCTTGGAAATAGAATAGAGAAAATAGAGGAAACATTTAACAAGGTCCTAGAAGAACTAAAGAGCAAACAAAGAGTAATGAACAACACAATAACTGAAATTAAAAATACTCTAAAAGGAATCAAAAGCAGAATAAATGATGCAGAAGAACAGATAAGTGAGCTGGAAGATAGAATGGTGGAAATAACTGCCACAGCACAGAATAAAGAAAAAAGAATGAAAAGAATAGAGGACAGTCTCAGAGACCTCTGGACAACATTAAGCACACCAACTTTCGAATTGTAGGCATCCCAGAAGAAGAAGAAAAGGAGAAAGGGTCTGAGAAGATACTTGAAGAGATTATAGTCGAAAACTTCCCCAACATGGGAAAGGAAATAGTCAATCAAGTCCAGGAAGCACAGAGAATCCCATACAAGATAAACCCAAGGAGAAACATGACAAGACGCATATTAATCAAAATAACAAAAATTAAACACAAAGAAAAAATATTAAAAGCAGCAAGGGAAAAGCAACAAATAACATACAAGGGAATCCCCATAAGGTTTACAGCTGATCTTTCAGCAGAAACTCTGCAAGTCAGAAGGGAGGGGAAGGACAAATTTAAAGTGATGAAAGGGAAAAACCTACAGCCAAGATTATTCTACCCAGCAAGGATCTCATTCAGATTTGACAGAGAAATCAAAAGCGTTACAGACAAGCAACAGTTAAGAGAATTCAACACCACTAAACCAGCTTTACAACAAATGCTAAAGGAACTTCTCTAGGCAGGAAACACAAAAGAAGGAAAAGACTTACAAACACAAACTGAAAACAATTGAGAAAATGGTAATAGGAACATACATATCAATGATTACCATAAATCTAAATGTATTAAATGTCCCAACCAAAAGACACAGAGTGGCTGAATGGATACAGAAATAGGACCTGTATATATGCTGTCTACAAGAGACCCACTTCAGACCTAGAGACACATACAGACTGAAAGTGAAGGGATGGAAAAAGATATTCCATGCAAATGGATATCAAAAGAAAGCTGGAGTAGCAATTCTCATTTCACGCAAAACAGACTTTAAAATAAAGACTATTACAAGAGACAAAGAAGGACACTATATAATGATTAAGGGATGAATCCAAAAAGAAGATATAACAATTATAAATATGTATGCACCCAACATAGGAGCACCTCAATCCATAAGGCAAACCTAACAGCCATAAAAGGGGAAATCGACAGTAACACAATAATAGTTGGTGACTTTAAAACCCCACTTACACCAATGGACAGATCATTCAAACAGAAAATAAAAAAGGAAACATAAGCTTTAAATGACACATTAGACCAGATGGACTTAATTGATATTTATAGGACATTCCAACCAAAAACAACAGAATACACTTTCTTCTCAAGTGCACACGGAACATTCTCCAGGATAGATCATATCTTGGGTCACAAATCAACTCTTGGTAAATTTAAGAAAATTGAAATTGTATCAAGCATCTTTTCCGACCACAACACTATGAGACTAGATATCAATTACAGGAAAAAAAACTGTAAAAAATACAAACACGTGGAGGCTAAACCATGCACTACAAAACAACCAAGATATCACTGAGGAAATCAAAGAGGAAATCAAAAAATACCTAGAAACAAATGGCAATGAAAACATGATGACCCAAAACCTATGGGATGCAGCGAAAGCAGTTCTAAAAGGGAAATTTAAAGCAATACAATCCTACCTCAAGAAACCAGAAAAATCTCAAATAAACAACCTAACCTTACACCTGAAGCAATTAGACAAAGAAGAACAAAAGAAACCTAAAGGTAGCAGAAGGAAAGAAATCATAAAGACCTGATCAGAAAAAAAAGAAATGAAGGAAACAAGAACAAAGATCAATAAAACTAAAAGCTGGTTCTTTGAGAAGATAAACAAAATTGATAAACCATTAGACAGATTCATCAAGAAAAAAAGGGAAAAGATTCAAATCAACAGAATTTGAAATGAAAAAGAACTAACAACTGACACCACAGAAATACAAAGGATCATGAGAGACTACAACAAGCAACTATATGCCAATAAAATGGACAACCTGGAAGAAATGGACAAATTCTTAGAAAAGTACAACCTGCCAAGACTGAACCAGGAAGAAGTAGAAAACATGAACAGACCAATCACAAGCACTGAAAATGAAACTGTGATTAAAAATCTTTCAACAGACAAAAACCCAGGGCCAGATGGCTTCACAGGTGAATTCTATCAAACATTTAGAGAAGAGCTAACACCTATCCTTCTCAAACTCTTCCAAAATATCGCAGAGGGAGGAACACTCCCAAACTCATACTACAAGGCCACCATCACCCTGATACCAAAACCATTCAAAGACATCAAAAAAAAGAATAGCACAGGCCAATATCACTGATGAACATAGATGCAAAAATCCTCAACAGAATGCTAGCAAACAGAATCCAACAGCACATTAAAAGGATCATACACCATGATCAAGTGGGGTTTATCCCAGAAATGCAAGGCTTGTTCAATATACTCAAATCAATCAATATGATACAACATATTAACAAATGAAGGATAAAAACCAGATGATAATCTCAATAGATGAAGAAAAACTTTTGAAAAAATTCAATAGCTATTTATGATAAAAACCCCCAGAGTGGGCATAGAGGGAACCTACCTCAACATAATAAAAGCCATATATGACAAACCCACAGCCAACCTCATTCTCAATGGTGAAAAACTGAAAACATTTCCTCTAAGGACAGGAACAAGACAAGTGTGCCCTCTCTCACTTCTATAATTCAACATAGTTTTGGAAGTTTTAGCCATGGCAATCAGAGAAGAAAAAGAAATAAAAGGAATCCAAATTGCAAAAGAAGAAATAAAACTGTCACTGTTTGCAGATGACATGATACTCTACATAGAAAATCCTAGAGATGTCACCTGAAAACTACTAGAGCTAATAAATGAATTTGGTAAAGTAGCAGGATACAAAATTAATGCACAGAAATCTCTTGAATTCCTATACACTAACAATGAAAAATCTGGAAGAGAAATTAAGGAAACAGTCTCATTTACCATTGCAACAAAAAGAATAAAATACC
Source organism: Balaenoptera musculus (assembly GCF_009873245.2). Taxonomy (NCBI): domain Eukaryota; kingdom Metazoa; phylum Chordata; class Mammalia; order Artiodactyla; family Balaenopteridae; genus Balaenoptera; species Balaenoptera musculus. Next base: position 124,641,848 of record NC_045788.1, on the reverse strand, counting down.
TAGGAACAAACTTACCTAAGAAGGCAAAAGACCTGTATGCAGAAGACTATAAGACACTGATGAAAGAAATCAAAGATGATCCAAACAGATGGAAAGATATATCATGTTCTTGGATTGGAAAAATGAACATTGTGAAAATGACTATATTACCCAAAGCAATCTATAGACTCAATGCAATCACTATGAAATACCAATTTGAAAAACCAATGGCATTTTTCACAGAACTATAACAAAAGGTTTTACAATTTGTATGGAAACAGAAAAGACCCTGAAGAGCCAAAGCAATCTTGAGAAAGAAAAACGGAACTGGTGGATTCAGGCTCCCTGACTTCAGACTATAGTACAAAGCTACAATAATCAAGACAGAATGGTAGTGATACAAAAATAGAAATATAGATCAATGGAACAGGATAGAAAGCCCAGAGATAAACCCACACACATATGGTCAACTTATCTTTGATAAAGGAGGCAAGAATATACAATGGAGAAAAGACAGCCTCTTCAGTAAGTGATGCTGGGAAAACTGGACAGCTACATGTAAAAGAATGAAATTAGAACACTCCCTAACACCATACAAAAAAAAATAAACTCAAAATGGATTAAAGACCTAAATATAAGGCCAGAAACTATAAAACTCTTAGAGGAAAACATAGGCAGAACATTCTATGACATAAATCACAGGAAGATCCTTTTTGACCCACCTCCTAGACAAATGGAAATAAAAACAAAAATAAACAAATGGGACCTAATGAAACGTAAAAGTTTTTGCACAGCAAAGGAAACCATAAGACGAAAAGATAACCCCCAGAATGGAAGAAAATATTTGCAAACAAAGCAACTGACAAAGGATTAATCTCCAAAATATACAAGCACTTATGCAGCTCAATATCATAAAAACAAACAACCCAATCCTATAATGGGCAGAAGACCTAAATCGACATTTCTCCAAAGAAGACCTACCTATTGCTTACAAACACATGAAAAATTGCTTAGCTTCACTAATCGTTAGAGAAATGTAAATCAAAACACAATGAGGTATCATCTCACATTGGTCAGAATGGCCATAATCAAAAAAATCTACAAACAATAAATGCTGGAGAGGGTGTGGAGAAAAGGGAATCCTCTTGCACTGTCGGTAGGAATGTAAATTCATGGAGCCACTCTGGAGAATAGTATGGAGAGTTCTTAAAAAACTAAAAATAGAACTACCATATGACCCAGCAATCACACTACTGGGCATATACCCTGAGAAAACCATAATTCAAAAAGAGTCATGTACCACAATGTGCATTGCAGCATTATTTATAATAGCCAGGACATGGGAACAACCTAAATATCCATCGACAGATGAATGGATAAAGAAGATGTGGCACACATAGGCAATGGAATATTACTCAGCCATTAAAAGGAACAAAATTGAGTTATTTGTAATGAGGTGGATGGACCTAGAGTTTGTCATACAGAGTGAAGTAAGTCAGAAAGAGAAAACAAATACCATATGCTAATGCACATATATGGAATCTAAAAGAACGGTACTGATGAACCTAGTGGCAGGGCAGGAATAAAGACGCAGATGTAGAGAACAGACTTGAGGACACGGAGGGAAAGGGGAAGCTGGGACGAAGTGAGAGAGTAGCACTGACATATATACACTACCAAATGTAAAATAGATAGCTAGTGGGAAGATGCTGCATAGCACAGGGAGATCAGTTCAATGCTTTGTGCCGACCTAGAGGGGTGGGATAGGGAGGGTGGGAGGGAGGCTCAAGAGGGAGGGGATATGGGGATACATGTGTACATATAGCCGATTCACTTTGTTATACAGCAGAAACTAATACAACATTGTAAAGCTATTATACTCCAATAAAGATATTTTTAAAAAGTAAAAAAAAGGATGATCTTGAAATGTTCAGATATATTTGTATACCTCTGAAATTAAAAAACCTTTAACATTTTACAGGGTTAATTACCACGGCTAGGACTTCCTAAGTTGTGTCTCTAAGTGTCTGTCTATGATACTTGGGAGACAGCACAACACAATATAGTAGAAAAATCCTGAGATGTAAAGTCTAACTGAACAGGGTTTTGCACCTGCTCAGTTATTTATGTGTTTGAGAAACTTTGACTAAATTGCAGAACACAATAAGTAGTCTCAATTTTCATGTGATGTAATAGAATAGTCCATCCTTCATGGGTTTATTGAGGAGATTAAAATGATAATGTGTGCAAAGCACCTAGCACACTGCTCGGCAAATAATAGGAGTTCATTATATATAACTTCATTTCCTTCAAATGCCTTATAAAGTAAAATTAATGAAATAAGTTCTATTACAGTTATTTACCTTTGAAAGCAATTGTAATTAAAATAAAAGGTCTCAGATAACTCGTACTGAACAGAGCTTGGTTAAATAAAAATGAGAGACTAAGCTAAATGAAAGCACTGATGCCGCTAACAATTTATAAGTAATTATTAGTTCCACTGCTATGTCTTTTCACCCTATTCTCTTTTTAGAACCTAGTTTTCTAACTTAGTACACAATTATTTTTTATGATTAGGTATGTATAACAACATATGCTATTTAAAATCAGAGGGGTGGGATACGGAGGGTGGGAGGGAGGCACAAGAGGGAGGAGATATGGGGATATATGTATATGTATAGCTGATTCACTTTGTTATAAAGCAGAAACTAACACACCATTGTAAAGCAATTATACTTCAATAAAGATGATAAAAAATTTTAAAAAATAAAAATAAAAAGACTAATAAAATCACCCTGGCTGACATTGAACTCTCTTCCTCTACAGTGGTGGACTGCTAATTCAAGGTTCTCTTTCTGTAGACTGTAACACAACATCATGAGCAATTACCCTTCAAAAGGTGCCTCCTGCTGGTAATAATGGTGTGCAATAAACTTCCATTTACTTGGGTTTTAAACGACCGCAAAACTTAGAGGGCCAGATTTTATTTTTATTCTTTACCAATGGCAACTAGATCATATCACAGTTCCAATCAAACAGGGAACACACTCCTAGAAGATTTTCTTTCTCCTCAAGGATACAACTGTCACCACTTGTGGTCATTCTATACTGTGAAATTCATGCCTGCAGGTTACTCCTTGCCACCATTATGCCGTCTGGTTCAGTCCAAGGGCCATTTGTTCCAGTATAAAAAGATAAGCTCTCAAATTTTTTAGTTGATGTTAACATATTTAAAATTTTGTTTTTATTTTCTCCATTTTCTGTTGTTTTTGAACATCCACAACATATTCTTGAAAATTAATATTTTTTAGTATAGTTTTCTTCTTCATTGTCTCCAGTGGATCCCAGGATCTTCTGCCAATCAGTGTGCATCAATAACATGAAAAGTCCAGAGGAGACCCGATTGACTTAAATCAAATACTCTAGGCCAGACCAGTTTACTGATCCTAGGTCACTTTCCTACTGTGAGTTGTAGGGATATCAATTGTTATCAGAGCTAAATTATATACATAAAGTTTTGTATATATTTTTAATCATTCTCATTTTCATTCTTGACCTTGCCTTGCATGTACACACACACACACATGCGTATATATATACATACAAAGACACACAGACAATATATTTTGTATAATTCTGTAATATTTAATATATATATGCATATCATGTGGCTAAATTTTCTTTAAGGCTAAGTAGCTTGTGTCTCCAGTTTCTATTTTAAAATGTTAATATGAAGTAACTTCAAAATTCTAGTACCAGGATGCAGATATAACACCTGTATTATCTGTTTAGGTGGTGGCATGTGTTAACATGCTTTAACAGTATCATTTGGACTGCAGTAAAAACCCAAAAAAGTGAGTCTAAGGAACAGTGAAGTATTTTATAAGACAATGTTTAATATAACAAAACTATTCATGCTGTGAAATGCTTTTTGAAATTCTATATCATCCCAAATCACAGATATTCACAATTTATAAAGTTTAGGATATATTAGAATCTGGACAGTTTGAAAAGCTGGAAAATTTGAAGTTTGAATAAGTGTTTCCAAGATCCTTGAGTTACTTCGCATTTTTTTATTTTAATCAATGATCTGTGAAAACTCTTAACTTGTGTCAATAAAAGAAAAATAGACAGAAATGATAAGCACAGTAACAAGTTCTTTCCTTGCAATAATTCTCTATTCTCTATTTTCAGAAATTTGTGTTTAAAATAATACATTCTTTGGTTGAATAATTAAACTTTAAATGCATCCTATTGTTTTGTAGTTAAAGAAGTTTTTTGTTTATTGAAATTCACTTAATCTGAAATTAAGTATTTAATTTCTCTGAGTTTTAGGTATCATTGTTTTGTTAAGTTTATAAAATATAGATATTTTATTTATTATATTTAAAGTATAGTTCTCCAATTATATCATTTATAAATCATGCTATAGATTCAAATTATGTTGCTTTACTGCTGAAACTTGGACATATATGTTTTGGAAATATAACTAAAGAAGATGATGAATTACTAAAAATATTTCATGTTGTGACTGATTTTAAATACATATATTTAGAAGATCCAGCTGAAAACATGATATGTATACATATATTAAACACTGCACAATTATACAAACCATATATGTGTGTGTGTGTGTTTTCACATGATATTTGATTAGAAAATAACTCGACAAGGTGACAGGAGACCCAAATTTGAATCCTGTTTACTCTACTTCCTACATATATAAAGCCAGATAAATAACTTTGTTTTTCTATTGTCAGAATTTTAGTTATAAAATAAGAGGAGTTTTAACATATAATGTCTAATGTTGTTACTAAGCAAGGGCTCAATGCCCCAGACACATAGAAGCCAATAGTATGGCATCGGTTTTTGAGAGAAGAGAAAACTTTATTGCAAGGTCGAGCAGCAAGGAGACAGGAGGCAAGGCTCTCAAATCTGCCTCCCTGATCTGGAAGTCAGTTCACCTTTTATGAGTTAGCAGAGGAGGGCTGATATGCTGACGCACTGGTGGCACAGGCTTTGAGTGGAGGGCTTTGGAACTTGGCTATTTATGGGAAAGTAGGATAAATAAGGCTTCAGCACCGGAGAGTCCTGGACAGCGGACCCTTTGCCCTTTGCTTTTATAAGTGTTCTGGCTTTCAGGTTCCCATCACGTCCCAGTCCTTTGGTTCTGTGGGGTGAGAGAAACTTTGGTTCCGCGTGTTACTTGAGGTCAAAAATTTCTCCTCTGGCCACAGTGCATGACCCGTGGTCTTATTCTGTTGTTTTTGAAAAACAACTCAGTTATCTTGTTAGAAACAGGATAGGGCCAGTTTGGACTGGTTCTGCAGTTACAATGTCATTTCTAGCTCTGTCATTTTTCTGATTCTATTCTATAATTACTTAGGCTAGAGACTCAAATAATTATGTAAGGAAATTTTAAATAAGTTGAACTATTATAATTCTTAGGTTATATGTAAAATTTAAATGAAATAAAAAGTTCTCATTTCATTTATTTTTAAGAACCTCAGTCAATTTATCTTATTAATAAAGATGACAATGAAGAATGAACCACTGAATTTATTCATATCACATATTTAGAGGCAAACAAGTAACCATTTTCTAATACAATCTACTATTAAAAATGTTTCTGGCTGAAGCCAGAGCCAAACTCAGACTCAGCTGCTCATTGCTCAAAAGTTACATTTCTTGTCTGTGAAGACAAAGCAAAATGTGAAAAATCCTCTAAGCTATAATACACAGAATGAAATATTACTAAAAGACAGGTAGGTGAGTGTTTTCTTGTGGTGAGTGTTTTCTATTACTTTGACTTTGAGAACTTGAATAGATATTCTGTATCATTTTCTGTGAATAGATTTGAAAGCCATAGACAGTATAAGATTGTCTTTTACACTTTTACAAAACTTCTTTATTAAAAACCAAGTCTTGAGCATATTTCAGAATTTATATTTGTACACCACAGTATGTATTTGCATTAAAATTTATTATTGTCTTCCTGATCCAATATTTATTTTAGTGAGTTAACTGATTTTTGGAGTGCCAATTTCACTAGACTCAAGATTAGTGTTAAACATTCAATTCTAACACATATTTCCCTCTGATATTTTCAAATAAGATTAGAAATATATTGTAAACAGTAGATTTTCTCCAATATTGATCAACAGTTATGTGATACATTTTAGCAGAATATAGGTCTTGGACATTCATTTCCATCATATGTTGAAAAGAACCTCACAAACTCACAAAAGAAGGCTGATTATTATCCTGATACTACATAGCCAACAACAAATATATATATGTATATATATATATATATACATTTTTTTAAATAAAAGTTGCTTTACCAAAGCTCTTGATAACATAGAGGATAATATTGTTTGCAGATACATGTCCTTGTCAAGTCTGAGAAGAAAATAAATGGTTCTATAATTAATTTTTGATGATTCAGAGATTGACAAATACTTCTAGTTATTTTTATCTCAGTTTGTCTTTATCTGGTTTTCCTACTTTTTGATCAATAATATCTTCAATATCACCTGAGGGGAAATTAAAACATTATACATAATGAGCATCTAACATATTAAAAAATTGTGTAAAAGCTTTTGTGAAAGTTTGTTGAGAAAATAAAACAAGATGAATTGACTTGAAAAGAAAATACGGGCATTATATAGATATAGTTCTTTATAGATTTACATTACAAATTCCATGTGTTTTTACAACTACAATAAAAAATGTATTTAAGCCAACTTAATTTTACAATTTACCCTGTGCTGATTTGCTTTGAACTACTCATAATCCAACATCATGAAAGCAACACTCATTCCCAGTTTATACATCTTTAGGCATTATAGCTATCTATGCCAAATCCTATTTGATTGTTTTATTTTAAAACAGTAATGTTTTGGAATAGATCTTTAAATTACTATCCATTTAAAATTTAACTTGTTTGATTAATTCCCCTGAATAAACACTGATTCCCTAATCAGTTAATTAAATAATGAATTATGTTATGGATTATTAATGTGATTAATAACTGAGTCATTATTGCTCATTGGGTAAATTTAGGTAATTTTGTAATCTCTCTGCCTCATTTTTCTCATCTCTAAAATGAGAAACATCACTGGACCTGCCTCTGTCAGTTTTTCTGAGTGTTCAATATGATAATCAAGTTAACATGTATAGTGTAGGTTCTGATCTGTAGTAACCATATCATTTCTTTTTCTCCAGAGATAAAGGTATATAAACACACACACTTTTTTTTAGATATAAAATACACTGGATTTTTTGAAATTCAGTTTTGTATTAATTTATGTTGAGCCATGATTTTTACCTTACATTGACTACAACTAATGATGATTTATGAGGTTTTGATAGCAATTGAGGGTTTATTCTTTAAAAATCAGTTTGCAGAACATATTTAACCTTCAGTTTTCATAGATGGCAACCCAAACAAGAAATTTTTCTCAGCTAGTAAGTTAGAACAAACAGCGAGGCAGTTAGATATCATGATGTTGATGTTTTATTCTCTGTCCTTATTCAATTATTTTCCTGTGACAGCTTTTCTGACTAAGTACATAAACAGAACTTTAACAGAGTTTGACGTTCCTTTATTTCAACTAAAACAGGAGCTAGGAGCACCCTTTCTGAAGGCTATTTTTGCAGCTCTATTTACAATAGCCAGGACATGGAAGCAACCTAAGTGTCCACCAACAGATGAATGGATAAAGAAGATGTGGCACATATATACAATGGAATATTACTCAGCCATAAAAAGAAACAAAATTGAGTTATTTGTAGTGAGGTGGATGGACCTAGAGTCTGTCATACAGAGTGAAGTACATCAGAAAGAGAAAAACAAATACCATATGCTAACACATATCTATGGAATCTTAAAAAAAAAAAAAAGAAAAATGGTCCTGAAGAACCTAGGGGCAAGACGGGAATAAAGACACAGACCTACTAGATAATGGACTTGAGGATACGGGGAGGGAGAAGGGTAAGATGTGACAAAGTGAGAGCATGACATGGACATATATACACTACCAAATGTAAAATAGATAGCTAGTGGGAAGCAGCCGCATAGCACAGGGAGATCAGCTCGGTGCTTTGTGACCACCTAGAGGGGTGGGATAGGGAGGGTGGGAGGGAGGGAGACACAAGAGGGAAGACATATGGGGACATATGTATATGTATAACTGATTCACTTTGTTATAAAGCAGAAACTAACACACCATTGTAAAGCAATTATACTCCAATAAAGATGTTTAAAAAAATAAATAAATAAAATAAAATAAACATACGCCATTCGTCTTGATTTTTTGAATTTATAAATAGATGCTTAGTTAAATTATTATGTTGATACAGCACTGTTTAATGTGTCATCAGATGTAGTGGAAAATGCATGGCAAAATTAGAGTTAAAGCCAGAAAGGTGATGACTTGTCCAATATGATAAATAAGTAGTTGAGTTAGGAAATAAAACCAGGCGAGCTAAGTTTTCAGTCAACAGCTACACCAAAATTAATATTTCCCCTAATAAACTAGTTTCATTCTATTCATCTGTCATTCATTTATTCATTCATTTATCAAACATTTACAGAAAACACAATGTTGAACAAAATACTTGCAAAGTCCTCCTCTGGAATTTAAAAAGTAACAAAGAACAAAGAAAATGAACAAAGATGAGAATCCTGTGAGAAGCAGAAGGTTTCTAAGAGAGAATGTAACAGAGAAACCAAATAGAATCTGTGGGCCCAAGGGAAAGGCCCCCAGTTTTTCTGAACCTCAGTTTGCTGATCTGAATCTGAGAGAGCTGATTCTCTGAGATAATTATTTATAAAATCATTAGTAATCTTGATAATTATAAACATATGAAAAAAAACATGAGATATCTTAGATTTAGAAACATATAGCATTCGGATCTTCCTAATTTGGTTGCAGATTTTAATCTCTTTTTTCTATTATCATAATTTATTCAAATGCTTCATGTTCCATGTCGATTTATTTATTTAAAGTTTATTAAAATTTATTATTAAAGTTTAAATACCAAACTCACCCTTACCTCAGCAACTCGTGGACTTTTTCTTCTATATATTTTTTAAAGTGTTTCTCAACTAGGGAGATTTTATCCCCCAGGAGATATTTGTCAATATCTGGAGATATTTTTGGTTGTCACAACTTGCAGATCAATGCTTTTAGCATCTAATGGGTAGAAGGCAGTGATGTTGCTAAGCATCCTATAATGTATAACATATTGTGCCAGAACAAAATAATTATCTGCCCCAAATGTTGAAAGTGCCAAGGATAAGAAAACCTGCTTTAGAAAACATAATAATTTTTCCCTCCTTATTTTACCCCTCTATGTTTTCAGACTCTTAAACAAAATACACAGTGTAAGGATATTTATTTTAATATATTAATTATTAAATTCATTAATCTGTTTCCTTACTCAAGTCTCGCAATTGTACAACACTGACAAATTCATTTATTTATCCATACATTTATCATAAATTCAACAAATATTTATTGAAGGTTTACTAAGTGTTAGGCATTCTGCTCTTAATACAAAGATGAAAGAAACTTCAGACTCTTCCATCACAATGGAGAAAATTCATTTAAGTAATTAGCAATATGTAATGTTTAAACTGTTTCTGGCTTGAATATATTTCAAAGTCTAGTGTTATGGCATTAAGTAAATTTCAGTATATACACATAGACATAAATAACTAGGAAATGTCATCTCAACAATTACACTTAATTTTATTTATAATCTTAAAAACATTTTAGGGACTTCCCTGGTGGCGCAGTGGTTGAGAATCTGCCTGCCAATGCAGGGGACACTGGTTCGAGCTCTGGTCTGGGAAGATCCCACATGCTGCGGAGCAACTGGGCCCGTGAGCCACAACTACTGAGCCTGCGCGTCTGGAGCCTGTGCTCCGCAAAAAGAGAGGCCGCGATAGTGAGAGGCCCGCGCACGGCGATGAGGAGTGGCCCCCGCTCGCCGCAACTAGAGAAAGCCCTCGCACAGAAACGAAGACCCAACACAGCCAAAAATAAATAAATAAATAAAAATTTTAAAAAAAAATTTTAAATTTTTTTCCATCTCTTATTACCCTTGTATATTATGCAACCTACCCTACTACAAGTAACTTAAGAAGGTCAATTAAGCTTTAGAAACCATGCCACAAGCACAATTGCTAATCCCTGTGGTATTTTCCTCTTAATTGATTTTAAACTACCAGTTTTCTTCTTCTTAGCTCTGAAAACTTACTTAATGTGCCAAGACTAATATAATACCATTGCTATCATCAAATTAAATAGAATTTAATTTCTTAAAAATATAAGGAAGGAACTACATCCAAAACTATTCATTAAAATATATGTGGCTACATTCACAGTAAAGTACAAAGTAGATTAAAACAGTCTAATTTTAAAATAATTTAAAATGATTTCACGCATTTTTCCATATACAATGACATTTTTATACTCATTTCAATTCTCCTATTCTCCAAGTGCATGTTTAATTTCATTGATTTCTGTTACCTCAGTTTCCACCAAAGGTCTACAGAGGCCTGCAATTTACTGTTTCATATTACCTCGTGTTGTTTTCTGAATGCGTAGGTGAATGGAGTCACGTGCCAAGTCTAGAGAACAGTGGATGAAAATGTGCTTCCAGACCCATCATCTACGGAATCATAATCTTTTTTCTCGTAAAACATAGCCTGTTCCTGACTAATTCTCAATGATGCCCAGGCCCAAATTATTACTGTCAGGTCTGCCAGGAATCAATGCCAGCAAGAGTAATGTATTATCTTAATTTTATATTCCTGGTATATACAACACATAGCCCTACTATAGCAGGAATACATGTACCCAGGGGAAGATGAAGGATAGAATTAAAAAACTACAAGCAAGTAAAAACTGTATAAGCTTTCCTTACCTTTTGCTTTCCCCTAAATTTTCTTTATCCAAGTGTGGAAATTGTATAAACTCATTCAGCATAGAGCATAAAAATATGACATGACATGGGAATCATATAACAAATAACAAGCAGTCAAGAACTGTTTTTGAAATTGTTTTCAAAATATCAAGTTTAAACAAAGATATATGCTACCATAAACATTTAGTAGCAAATCACACTGAAAATGGAAAACATAATCTCTTCAGAAAAAATGTGAAGAGAAATATTTCACTCTTGGTTAGATTATCGTGTGACCCCATTACTATAACTTGTTATTGGATCAAGGACATTTCTGATTGGACCTGCCGAGAAACAGGCTGGAAAAAGGAAGTTGGTGAAGTTGTCAGAAGTGAAAAAGTGACACAGACATTCAAATGTCAAGTCATTGGCATTCTGGGAAATTTTCTTCAGATAAAAAGAGGAAATGAGAATCCCATAGAGAAGAAAAAATAGAAGGAGTAAGTAGAATTCTGGAGAGCATTTCAATAATTGGAGACAGAGGGCAGAACAGCAGATATCATGGAAAAGGAAGAGAGCAGACATGACTGTATATATTTGGAAGCACGGGAGGTTGCCAGTTGAGGTAAGATGGAGCTAGAGGTGGATCTAAAGTACAGAGACAGATTCCTACTGAGTCATGGCCACAGCAAAACAGTGTTAAGATTAAAACTATGCTTTCTGAGACCTATGAAGATGTAGGAAACTGTGTCTTGTTTTTGTTGTGGTTAATAACAGGCAATTCTGCAAAAGCTAGAGTATTTTCTTTCTTTGGATATCCTTAAAAATCCAAAGGGCAGGGAGGTAACTTTATACACGTGCTACAGTTGCTTTTAATGGCTAAAATTGCCCAACTAGAATTTTATTTCTTTACATATGCACACTGCCCTGCTAAAATGCTAGTAGCCTAGAGAGAGGTAATATATTGATTCATTTTTAGAAAAATTATTTACTGTGAACTAATAAAACAATTTCCATTGTGACATGTTTGAGAGAAAATTTCTTAGAAACTGTTGGTGGAGGGTGATGATAGGTGAGAAATGAGGGTGGGAGAAAAGGTGAGAAAAGAAAAAGGTGGAATTTGGAAAGAACTAAGTCCTAGTATTGAGAGAGTAGACTTGGGTACTGGGTATGTAAGAGGCAGCATTAAAACACTATCAGTCATTAGTTGTGGGGAGAAGAGAGGAATAGAAATAAAATAGAAGTTCATTTAAGATAACCATTGTCTGGTTCAAAATTTTAATTAAGGCTCAGTTTATATTTCAGATTATTCTATATCTGTTATGTAGTAAGGTAAAATTTAGTGACCAACTTTATATGAACTTAAGATTTACTAGATTTATCATACTAATTACCTCTATTATGTACTTCAGCATTATGTTTCCTTTCTGAATGCAGATATTAAATAATCCCAGACAATTTTTTTCAGAAAGAAATTGTAATAGCTAGTTTGTGCGTGTGAAAAAGTGTTATTTTATGATCAGTTCTAAAATGTGATCTCCTTTTTGCTATATGTAGTCACAGAATTGACCAATGTTGTCAGTCCTGTTACATGAAATTAATTAACGTGGATGACACCACCTAAGGAATATTTGAAATGTATGAAGACTTTTTTGTTGTCACAAGAACAGAAAGGCTCTACCAGGATAGAATGGGTGGTAATGAAAGATGCTAAACAACAAACAATGTATGGTAAGTTTTGCATAACCAAAATGTTTCCATTCAAAATGCAATATTTCTTACTGAGTTACACTGGATTTGCAACAGATAAACTTTAAGGTAATATAAATAATTAGAAAATGGCAGACATCATTAACTCTCTAATCTAAGCTCTTCTTACGATCTACTTTTCTCTAGGCACATTCCATTTAGGGCAGGGATGTGTGACATGGCTCCTACTAAGGAGACAAGATTGGAAATCAGCTGTGTGAGGCTTCTGGGAATGTTTCATTTTCTTTATAAAAAATAGACAAACAGATAAGGCATAGTTTTGACTCTTTTCATCCCTTCCACCATCTTCACATCATGAATATGAATACATGGCAACCACCTTAGAAAAGTGAGGTCATGAGCATGAGGAAATAAACATGCCATAAATAGCAGAAGATGAAGGTAGAACAAAGTGTGGTGACTAATAGCATTGCTTAATGCCTTCTGGGCTCTGGACTTCCCAACTCCAAACTTCTATTTTAAGAAGAGAAAAAGAAATATCTATCAATTTAAACCACTATGTCCATGCTTTCTGTATTTCAGTATTGCGTGTGTGTGTGTGTATTCAGTTTACATTCATCTGTGGTTACAATTTGTTTAAAAATTACTGACAAATTTCTGGAAACATTAAGACATTTCCCTTAAACAACTTTATACTGTTACCCTTTGGATTTTTCCTTTGAGAAAGATTCATCTAAATTATGATATGAGTGGTCATATTCCTGTTAGTTACTGAAATCCACTACTGGAACATTGAAAATAGAAACACATCTGCAGGAAAGGTGCAACATTCCTAAAATATATTAATTCTCATCACTAATTTTCCTTACAAATGAAGAAAAGATGAGAAACAAAGTTTATGCATCACTAATAATTTAAATAAATAAAGATTGTTGATTTGAATATAATATTTATGTCACTTCAGTTTACCATTGCCAGCTCTTTAGAAAGACTAGGTTAAGAAATATCTTTCTGGTACAGGAAAAGGCTTTGTAGGAAAATGTTTGATATAATTATCACATTTTTCTGTGCATTATATTACTGCATTAAAATTTTAGGGGTTTCTTGCAAACTCTTACCACCTAACTAATTTATGTATTAATCATTCTGTATGCAAAATGCTTGAAGGGCCTATTGGCATTTTCTTATGTTTTGCAGCTCAAAATTTAAACAGGTTAGGTCTCTATCTCTTCTAGAGATTCTGTCTTTTCTATAGAACTTTCAGCTGGGCTTTTCAGAATGTCCAGGACACTTGGCTTGAGAAACAGGAAACTATCAGGTTCACTGAAAAATTATGGGGTCTTTTGGAAGTGTCTTAGGGTCTCCAAAGAACATATCATTGTCAATGTGAAACCTGCAAGAATGATGAATTTTTTAGAGAATAGTCATCAAAAGGATGCACTGAAATAAAATTACAGAAATCAAATATTCCAAATTAGTTTTCCTATTTTTCCTCCATCTTAAAAGGTAGAAATTTGATTTTAAAAGCCTTAAAATAAAAGTTTAGAAAATTGTGGAAAACAATTCTGCAGATCAGTTATTATTTAAGCAAGCAATTTTAAAATTACAAAAATCCCTTTGCTTAAAAAGTTACCTTGTACAGAATTTTTAAAATTCAGTCACCATAAATATAAAACTGACTCTGTTTTTAAGGATACTTATCAACATAAAAAAGTAAATATTACCTAACTTCTGTTTAAAGTGAGCTTCATTTTTAACAAGTTTCACAGTAAACAATACACAGTGGTACTTTGACAGCTCAAAGAAAAGTGGCAAATTCTGTCAAACCACTTCCTGCATAAGGGCAATCTGTTGGCTTCCTTCAACCCTCACCGTACCTCTTGAGTTCCAAATGCCTCTCTGACTCTTCAAACTTGCTCTATGGCTTTCTAAACCCTCTTTCTCTTTGTTGTAGTTCTTTCTAGCTAGTGTTGCTTAAACTCCAAGAATACTACTCTTTCTTCCTCAAGTCCAGCTGAGATCCTGATATTCTCAGTGTGACTATTCTCTCTTTAGTGTTCATGATAAAAGCCAACTTCTTTGTTTACTAAAGGAATTCATTCTGAGGTTTGATTTACTAACAATCCTGGCCAGATAACTGCAATTTACATATACTATTGTGTCTAATGTATTGCAATTAATTTATTTTCTTGTTTATCATCTCTCTTCCTCACTGGAATAGAAGTTTGGTGAGAGCAGGTATCTCTGTTATTATGATTCCTCTGTAGTATTTAGTTCAGACTCAGCTGTATTCACTCATGTTTCTTAAAGAGTAGTAAGTGTTAGAAGTTCATTGAAGAAGCAGAACGTTATGGATGATCATGTTGGGGAGAATGAAGAGAAGGTCCCTTAAGCTGGATTTTGAAGGATGGACAGGATTTGTATGAGTCAAGTAACTAGGTGCTAAACTCAGCCCAAAGTTCCTACGTATGTCTACCTCTCAGTCTATACCCAGAAACGTTACACATACAGTTAGGTGTCTGATGTCAGAGTGGTGCACAAATTCTATGGGTGCTTATCTCATCTGAAGGAAGAAACAGAAAATGGGATACATACTGGGGACACGGACTGAATTTGGAGCAAGCAGGTAGCTTCTGGGGGTGGTACAGTGAAGTTCTGGCTGAGGGCAGGCAAAGATGGAGCGTTTATGCTGGGAAGCCCAAAGAAGTAAGTTAAGTCTGTCTTTCCCATACGTGGTCAATGTCAGGGTCCAACTTACTTACATACAATAGGAATGAATATTGATAGATCATATAATAACAACTATACACTTACACTCAAATCATTTTTTGATTTTTCATAACAGTCTATTAAAGGAAATGTTACTTTCTTTGAAGTATATTTCAACATTCTCAAGTAAGTTCAGTTTGCTGGACAATATCTCAAAAAAGGGAAGTTACACGTTTAAGGCTGCAATACTTAATTATTCTCCTGTAGCCACTATTTTAATAGATTAATTTATTGGTTCCATTTTCTCATACTTAGTGGCTAATTTATCAGCTAAAAGCAATAGTCATGCCAAATTAAAGTAATAGAATATTGGGCATGTTACATAGACAATTTCCCATTATCACACAGAATGAAGTCTCAACACTACAATCCGTTTAATCAGAATATGATTAAGTAGGACACCGTCTTTATTGAAACAATTTCTTGAGATAAATTTTTCTCTAAGTATTTCAATACAATACACTTTTTTTCCCCTTGGTTCAGAGCAAAATTATTTCTTGTACTCTGAGATGTCATCGTCATCCAAAACCACTTCAAGATAGATAAAAGTAACTTAATAAAAGCAGTGAACATCTACCTACATTTTAAAATCCTTTTTTAAAAAATTGCAAGAGAATGATAAGCATAAAGCATGAGAATATTTTTTCAATCTTGCATTAGTACAGTATCACATGATTATTTGCAGAATGTTTACATTTGGAAGATTTTATTCTTATTACTTTCTTCTTTTCTGTTTGTATCTGTAACACTGATTTCATGGTTTGAATTTGGTTCTAAGTTGCTCAAAACAAACCTTTGATAAAATATATATAAAATATATAAGTTACACCTAAGGAGTTTTATTAAGAAAACCAATATCAAGCCAGCATAATTCTGAAAAAATAATTTAATCATAAAACTTTTCAGAAAATTTCTTGTAAAAGAAGAAAATGAACAGATTCTTCTCACAATACCTGTAACCACAAAGCACAAAGTAAAATACTTTATTTCATCTTTATGGTTCCAAGAAATCAAGAGTGACAATAAAACATCTTTTCCTTATTTATTTTCTGTTTACTCTAAGTGGATTTTTTTCTTTAGAATTTAATGGAAATATGACTTTGAATATAGAACACGGGCTTATAGTTAGATGAATGTCAGACACATTAAAGAATTGTAGCAAAAATTTACCTGCATCCAAACAAGTTTGTTTATATGATAAATTCAAATTCTAATTAAATGAAATTACATTTAATAATAGCATACAGGTTAACTGACCTGGATTTAACAAGAATAAGTACGATTTGTCAAAAGAAAATATATAGTCAAGGTAAGTACAGGAAATTCAAGGTCAGTAGGAAAATCTTCACAACAATCATGTCAATGTTTTGCAATATTTTAGAGCTGTGCAATACTACAAAGAACTATGATATGAGACAAATGTGGGTCACATACGTCTTTTAAAATTTTCTAATAAAAATTTAAAAAGAAACAGAGGAAATTAATTTTAAAAATAAATATACCCCAAATATAATCACTTCCATATCTAATCAATTTAAAAATCTTAAGAGACACTTTATGGTCTTTTTTTTATACTAAGTCTTTGAAATCTGGTGTGTATTTTACAATTACAGCACTTCTCAATTTGGACTAAACCACATTTCAAATGTTTATTAGCCACATGTGGCTAGTGGAGACCATTTTGGACAGTAGACTCCTAAAGTATTTTAATATACAAAGCCAGCTTTCAAAATGTTTCATATTCACAAATTAGTCTTACAGCCAACTCAATTCTGTTGTTTCTTATGTCTCTTCTATTTTGTCAAAGCAAAACAGTGTAAAACTTTTCTAGTAGTAATGTTACTGGTCTTTGTTGAGCCAGCTATAGGAAATGATATGGTTTTCATTAAACAATCAATTTTAAAGAATCAATTTATATTAGAGTATTAGAAGTAGAAGCTATAACCAGCCTATATATATATATAATATATATATATATCATATATCATATATTACATATATATATTATATCTGTAATACTATATAATATTATATAAACAGTGTCCCTGTGCATGGGATTAAACTTGGTCTGTATTTTGAATAATATATATAAATGTATAATATTATCATTATAATATATTATATTATATATAATCATGTTACAGAACAAGTTTAATCATGTGTACAGGGACACCTTTGCATGAATAACAAAGTGTAATATATTCAATATATTCAACATTTTGAAATAATTACTTTTTCTAAGGTAAATAATTCTAAATAGATAATTCTAAGTAATTTTAAATAAATAAATTCTAAAATAATCTATTTCTGATTAGAAAGTATTTTGAAGTATTTTATAAAATAAACTCATATGGAACAGTATTTCATTCTAGATCATAGGATTTTTTTAAGGAATTCATTTTTATTCTTTCTTTTGTTGTACTTGTTTCCAATATTGACATCTGTGACATTTAGTTAGCTTGTATTGTTACAATTATTTATTTTCCAAAAAATAAAAATCTGCTGGATAGGCTGTAAAGTTGTTTCCCTTAGGGTGCAGAATCCAAAAGAACTAAAATATTCAATGCTATATAAATGTTAATGGCAATAATATAAGGTCTAATATCTAGATGCCATTTTGATAATATCCATACCTTACTTAATTCAGTACAGATACTTAAAATCAGCTGGAAAGATATGCTTTTGATGCGCAAAATTCCTTCTTAGATTTCTCAGTTTTGTTCTCTACTTTGTAAGAAAACTAAACTTTATTTTTAAGAGTATAACACCAGGTCAAAGCCTCAGATTATAACACAGTGTGAGAGCTAAGTAAGATCAACTGGGAAAAGATTGATTGGCATTGAAAACTGACTGATTAGAAGCTGCAGGATTTATGGAAAACCAAGGCTTAAATCCAGGGATTTCAGGCAGGCTAACAACCTAGGAGCTTTTTCAGAAAGACCAGACTAAGTTGCTGACCTGGAATCAATGGATATGTAACATCATTCCAACACAATCAGAGATATCAACATATAATTTTGTACACACTGTTATATTTTACATAGATAACCAACAAGGCCCTACTGTATAGCACAGGGAACTCTGCCCAATATTCTGTAATAACCTAAATGGAAAAATAATTTGAAAAAGAATAGACACGTGTATATGTACAACTGAGTCACTTTGCTGTACATCTGAAACTAACACAACATTGTTAATCAACTATATTCCAACATAAAATAAAAGTTTTTTAAAAAGTTACGCAGATAATCCATACAGTGAATATGCCTCCCAGGATAGCTGAGAGTTTGCAGCATATGCTCAGAGCACTTCATGCTACATATGCTTATGTACAGAAATTGCTTGCATTGCCGCAAATGACTGAGATTAAATGCTGTTAACTGCAAGGACTCATTTTTCCTTATTTAAACAATGTGCATGTGTAAAGAAAATGATAATTAATAATATGTATATCCACTTGTTTTCCTTGGTAAAATTCAAGATGGAAAACAATAGAATTTAAATCATATATATTTGAAATGTTATGGATATTAGGGTAAGTAAAATTATTCAGTAACAACATAAATGGGAAAAGAATTTGAAAAAGAATAGATACATGTATATGTATAACTCAATCACTTTGCTGTACACCTGAACTAACACAACATTGTTAATCAACTATACTCCAAAATAAAATAAAAAGTTTAAAAAAACATATTCACAAAGCAGAGGTGAGAGAAACCTCAGATTAAGTATGCTTTCAATAATTTGAATTAAGAAATAACTATATATCTCTAGTCATAGATAAAATTATTAGAGACACATCTACAAGATAACAAGCAAAATTATAATTACATAAATATATAGTTAAAACCCAAGAAAAATAAAGGTAAAAAACATATTTTACTTGAATGATCTGAATATTATAGGCAAAAGCTTACTTTTTTTCCTGTTAAATTAGGTCTATTCTAAAATTTCAAATGCTGATTCTAAGGCGTTGTATGTGTTTCTCCCTTTCTGTCAAGGAAAAATCTACTTCTTCTGTTACATTCCGATCCATTAGAAAGAATAAAATTTTTGCCTAAATTTGCATTTTTCTGTCCTTAGATTCAAGACTTCCCCACAAAAAGTTTCACATCAAGGCAATTTGTGAAGGAAAAGAGCAAACATCATCACATGGAGTTTACTAAGAAAGTTTCTTTAACCTGGGCTAAGACAGTATTAACATGGAAGAGATGAGGTCTTGTTGAGGTCATTCAAATATATTAGGGAAAAGGCCTGAAATGTCAACTCTGTCATTGAATTTTCACAAAGCCTCTATAAAAGTAGACGTTAGTCTGTTTCTGGGTTCTGAATACAAAGATTTTGGTGTAATAACTCCTATGATGCTTATTAACATTTTATGAATATAGGTTATAGCTTTAGCAAAACAGAAATAGCTCTTTAAATAGGGACAAAATTAGAGAAGGAATCCAAAAATTCAGGACAGTAAAAGCCATGAATCAGATACACCTTTCGGAAAGAAATGAATACATTTTGAATAGATATTATAATATTAAAATATTCACAATTCACTGACATGTTACTAAAACCAATCATTTAGATTGACCAAGGGGGGACTGAAAGTAAACTGCCTTTGAAAAGTGAAAAGATGGTATTTTAAGACAGATGAAATGTCATCAAATTATCAAAATAAGTAATAGAAAAATAGCACCATATATAGAAGTTCTTCTTTGACTTGGCAGGAACGACAGGTCCCATAAAGAGTCCGGTTTTCCTCATAATTTAATGTTTCTGTGTGATCCAAATATAACTGAATTTTGTATAGAATCCTTTAGTTTCTGGCTTTAAAAGCAAAAAGTTCAGTTTAACATGCAGATTAAAACTAGTTAAAATAATTTTTAAACTGGCAAATAATGACATTAAAAAATAAACATTTTGTATATTTTTTGGTCAATGTGGAAGTAATAGTGTTACAGAGAACAATTTGATAATTAGAAATTGTAGCTTCTTTTTAAGGGAATCTGACTTAATTAATTGGAAACTGTGAAGAAAATCTTAATTTTTTTTTTCATTCACCTAGTATATTGCAAATCCCTTCCCTTTTTCAGACAAAAGGAATTCGAGGATATAGAATACTTGTGACCCCAGGAGTGAAAGAAATTACATATTTGCTAACAAATTAAGCTGAACAAAGGTTCAAAGTGTGATTCAATTTAGCCATGCTCTCTCTTTGATCATAACCTATTCCCCCTAAAATGGAAACATTCATGTTTGTCAAGAAAACTGAAGTGTGTCCAATAGCCAGGTGGAATTGTAAGGCCTATTTAAGACAGAAGAAAATCATTATTCAAAACTACACTTGCTGTTAATCTCATCAGATAAATCTGAAAATACAGTGAAGTCACTGAAATTTCTTACTCAAAGCAAACTTAGTCTTCACTCTCTCTAAAAAAAAATAAATAAATAACTGGTTGAAATGTTTTGGGTTGTTAAATTCTGAGAGAATTCTTTGACTCCTTTGTGATAGGGTATATAGCAAGCTAGAATAATAATAAACATGAGTGTCTCTTCATAATGGGGACTTCCCTGGTGGTCCAGTGGTTAGGACTCAGTGCTTTCATGGCTGTGGCCCTGGGTTCAATCCCTTTTGGGTAACTGAGATCCCACAAGCTGCATGGCAGGGCCAAAAAATAAAAATCTCTTCATATTGCACAAATATTATAATTTGCTTACTCAACACATATATAGTGATGACTTAATGGTTATTTCAGTTATTAATGCAATGAATGTATCTTTAAACTACCTTAAGAGGTTTATATGTAATCATCTCAATTCAATAATTTTCCCTTTTCATAATTTAAATTTTCATTTTTATCCAAGTTATATTACTTCCTGAATTTATATTTGTTGCTTAAGAATATGATCTCGTATTTTACACTTTAGTAATGAGAGATATTAATCCTAAAGAAATTGAATCAATAATTTGTATGAGTATAAACAAAAATAAGTAATAAATATTCAAATGATTAAGTCTTAAGGAATATTCTCATTTGTTTCTGTGTCTCTCCTACTTAAAATCCTACGTTGATGAGACTATTTTTAGAGCATGTTTGTCACTTTGCTCTTCAGTAATTTTTTCTATCCATGATTACTTTAGATGCTCTTTCCCTTCACGAATACAAAACACTGTTAAAATAAATAAATATTTGGCAAATAAATGTTTTAAATGATTCAGGATTTTATGCAAAACTGCATATCATTATCCCTTGAAACAGGTTTCTTTCCCTTCAAGTATACCCAGTATTTAAACTCCATATTTAAAATACAAAGGAAAGATCATTCTTGCTCAAAACAAAATTATTCACCCAATAAACGGTGCAAACTATATCACATTTCAAAAATAAAATCCCTTAATGTATATAAACTATTATTCACCTAAGAACACTTCAACTTGATGCACTTGAAAGGCATCTATTCTATAACGTATGACACAAGTATAATTAACAGATAAAGATATTTTATATCCCAAACTGCAGGTTCTAAGCATATGTTCATGAAATTTTTGTTGATTAAAATAATTATTTCTCACTCAGATAATTGTTAACTTTCCAGCATTTCAGAAGAGTATATATTTATAAATACTTCTTTGATTAAAAGCCCTCTTCTGTTTGAGCTTTGGAAATCCAATTATTCCATTATGTCTCAGAAACTCTTAAGCATAATTTAAGCTATTTAACTTCCTAACTACTTCTATTCATCACAGTACAGATAGTTATTGATTATACCCCTGTTTTTAATTTGAATGTGTTCTTTCATTTATGCCCTTTAATTGCTGTATGAATATAAATTGTACACCTAATCTGATCACAAATATTCTTTGAGCAGGAAGCACATCGTAGGTATGATTTCCTGCCCTCTCAAAAACTAGCTTATTTCTGAATGCAAAGTACCATCCATTAAAAAATGATGAATTGCTATTTTGAAAATAAATACCAATTTTAAAGAACCTCACAAGTAGTAGAAACCTGGCAAACCTTCATGCTATCCTTTATCATTTATTTGCTCTATAGTTTTGCTCTAAGTATGTAAAGTACTTTTACTACTATAAATAAACAATTTTTTTAATTTCTAGGAGGAAACATCCATTGTTCATGTAACATACGAGGAATATTATTTAATCCTTAAACTAACCTTGAGATATTACTTTTTCCATCTTAAAGACTAGGATATTGAGAATTGGTAAAACACTATGGGCCAGATCTTGAGTTTGGACATGTTGTTCTCTGACAGTATCTCTTTATCAATTGCAACACGGTGTCTATCTATAAAACCGAAGCACAAAAGATCTAGTTTAAAAAAGAAATATGCAAAATCAGATTAACTGAGTATACATTTTCTTTTCCAATGGTTATGATATTAATTGAATGCTAAAAATTATGTAATAAAGTAAGAATGTTATATCTGCTTTTAAAATTTAATTATAACCTATGAAGGGACACAGTACCTCTAATTTACTTAATATTTTGATTCTGGATTCATTGGACACATTACAAAATAAATGCATGCTCATGATCTTTGTAGATTCCAAATATTTTAAGATAAATAGCATTGAAAGATTCTCCTATCTAGATCCCAAATATACATGATCATCAAAATGAAAATGAGTGATCAGAGATTCAAGGCAAATTCAGATCAGACTATCTGGTTGATAAGGTTTTAGATTTTATTTTTCTAGGCTAGAAGAGGGACACTTAACAGACACAATCCCCTATATTCTGTTTTAGCCAAACTACTTTTTTACTTAACATTAAAAAAAAAAAAATCACTTTATTTCATGTACTCCGTCCAAGCTTTCCAACTGTTACTGAAAATGAGGACCGGCTGCTCGCCAATAAAGAGGGAAGTTTGGTGGAAAGGAAAATTGGCTTTATTTCAGTGACCAGCAACTGGTGGGCAGGGGTGGTGTAGGTAAACTCATGTCCAAAGACCAACTCCCCCTGACAAGTTGTGGGCAAGAGGAGCTTTTATAGGTGGAAGGAGGGTCTACATGCAGAAACAGCACAGTCAGCTCTGATACTCATCTTGAAATTGGTCATGCTGTGGTCTGATCAGCATCATCTTTATTGTTTTAAGTACAGTTAGTCTTCAGTTCCAGGGTCAGTTTGTTCCCATTTCTTTGAGGCCACTTCTCAGAACTGGCAGCTTATGTCAGGGCTACAGTCTAGTCATCATGCAGTTAACTTCTTCCACCTGGTGGGGGTTTCAGTATCTATAAAACAGCTCAAAGGATATGGCTCAGAATATTATCTATAACCCTTGAGGAGGAACTAAATGTGCTTGACTTTATTTAATAACTAAACTATTATTATTTTGTCCTGTTCGACTGTTTTCCTTTGCTTCTGCATTTTCTCACTTATCTGATTAAACTTATTCTTTGACTAAAGTTTTTCCACAGACAAAAGGCAGGTGGAGGAAATGGGGTGGGAGGTGGACCGTGAGGTCCTGTTCCATTTCACAACCACATCTCCAAATACTCCAAATAATGGAAAAGAAACGAGTCCTGTTCCTTCATACATGCACTCTACTGTACAACATCTGAAATGCAGATTGCCTGGAGATATTTTAGTGACTCTGATGGATTCTAGCTTAATATGCTGAGGGGGACACATGCATCCCTAGTTTCAGAAGGGATGATGCTAATATCATTGGAAATCTTAGAACGTATGTCAAAGTTTCTTTAGAGAAATCATTCTTTCCTCTAGCAAAATAAAAGTTTCTTCATCTGTTTTAAAAAAGACTTTTTATTTTCAATACAATTTTGGGAAAGGGAACAGTCCTCTCTCTTTGCACATTTGAGACTATTTATTTAAAAAAAACATTATCTGCTTAATAGCAATTTATGCCACTTTTCGCTTATCTTTAAATGTTTACTTTGAAATTGCATAAACTCTTTCCAAGGTATTCATTTCCAAGATATTGTGGCAAGCAAAATATAACTGCCAGTGATTTTTTAAAATTGCAGCTTTTTGTAGGAAGAACGCATTTTGCATCTTAAATTACTACTCTGAACACGTATAAATTATCTTGAAAGAAATCACTTTGGAAATACCTTGTTTTAAAAGCTAAACCAAATGGCCAAAAATGCATCTTTAAAGTATCTGGGTTTATTACAAACTTTTCCTATACTTATCTAAGATTTTCATCTATAACGTCCAATAAAATTCATCTTGAAATGAAAACATTTGGAATCTTGAGTTTTAAAGCCCTAAAAACTGAACAACTATAAATTTAAGTTTTAATGATTAACAGGGACTGAAGTTTAAAAAATAAGAAATTTGACACTGGTAACTTATATAATATTGTACAACAACTATACTTTAATAAAAAAGGAACTTTCACTTTTTCACTTAAAAAAATAAGAAATATGAAATGGATGACTTCTATGGCTCTTGAATTGAGACATTCTGACTGTGCTTAACTTTCAGCAGCAAAAGATAAGAAAAAAAAGATTTTTAAAAGGCCAATACGTTTGCATTTAAAAATATACTGAATGAAGTAGTATTTATCACTCTGTTAGAATTTTGAGGAAGCTCTCATGTAATCCAATTTGTGAGAAATCGTAAGAGTTAAAAATTATAATCCTTTTCTTATGACATCCATTTGAGTTTGGTAAAAGCTTAATAAAATGCATGGGGAATAAATTACTGTTCCTAATTGTTCTCTCCAAGACTATTTATAATAATTTCCCCCAATATCTGGAGAAGGAAAATGCATATTACACATATGAAATTGCAGAATTGTGCTAACCACCTGCTTAATGACAAAAGCAAGTTTCCAAAATCTGTTAACAAGTTCCAAAACCTGTTTCTATAATCCCTTTGTTATTGATTAAGATCTTTAAGTGTTGAATATATGCCACAAAAATCACGGAGCAGGGCTTATTCTCCATAAAGCCCTGTAATTTATGAGCATGCTTTATTTGCATCAATTGAATAGGCCATCACATGTAGTGAATCAAGACCCATTCGTATTACACAGATTTTGAACCTGTCTGGAATAATTTTCTAACATAGAATCATAAAACTTTTTCATTATTTAATATTGCCAATTTTCAAGACAGGGACACATTCTGTTGAGGAATTTTTACACTTTCCAGAATGCAATATGTGTTCTGTTGAATACTATAGTTGTTATATGACAAATGAGGTTTGTGTTCATTAGTTCAATTTATGGACAAATTGAGGAAATCTTGAAGAAAATATATTACTTGTACTTAACATATAATTATGTAAATATATTACATGAAATATGTTATGTATCCTCTTCACCAAAAAAAATGTTCCAGTATATTTTGGAGTATAAAATATATAAACTCCATGAGGGAATTTGTTGTCCTTGTTTTTCATTGTTTCCCTGGCACCTAGAAGAGTGCATGCAACATAGTAAATATCCAATAAAAAATGATTAATGAGTGAAATACCTAGTTCCATTCTAAAGTTTACTTTTAAACAAAATAAAACTGGTGTTTCTTAGAATATAGTTGTGTATGAGTATAAATTTTATACATTTGGAAAAGAGTGGACTACCCTATCTCCAAAAAGCAAGTTCTATAAATCTCCCAGTTGCTGTGGCTGGGATTCTACTCATGAAAATCATAAATTATCTTTAACATAACCCTTAAATTTTCAACAAATGATGCTTAATTCTTATCATAGTTAGTTCTGTGTGGAAGAATGAAAAAGCTATGTTTTAAACAAAAAGAAAACCAATACTAAAAATTAACTTTATCAGCACCAAATATTTCCTACCTTTAAAAAATAAATTCAAGAAAGTATAAAAGAAGATAAAAACCAAACCAAAAAGATGAAAATATACTTTGAAACACTTCAAATAAGACACCTTTATATAAAAAAAGGATCAATATGCTGAGGAAGTATTTTCCAGGTAACTTAGCCTGAAACAGAAGAAAACAAGGTTAAATTTCAGCAAGTGGATTTTGTGTTTAAAGTGATAAAAAAGAGTTTGGTAACTTCTTTTTTCTTTTCATGACTTTGTTAAGTAACCACAAGACTTGAAAATAACTCTGAATTAAATCTAATGCTGCTTTAGTAATATTGTTTATGATATGTCCTCTGTTTTCTCATCACATTTAGGAAAAAATCCTATTTATTTTGTCATATTTGAGCATAATCCTTTCTGTGGTCTATAAGTGGTCCTGTGTCTGTGATACAGACCTTAGCTATTTCTCTAGTCTTGTCTTTTCCTTTCTAACTCTGTCTGTACCCCTCCTTCCTGGCTTGCTGCTTGCTAACCTCTGCCCAGGACATATTTCCCCCAGTTATGTGAATGATTCACTCTACTTCATTCAAGTTTCTGTTCAAATGTCACCTTTGCAGAGAGGCCTTCTTTCATCACCTTTTGCTAAAGTGGTGCCCCACTCACCATCTCCTTGTTCTACTTTAGTTTTCAATTGTAATCATGACCTAACATACACTCAGGCAAAAGTTCTCTGCTGTTAAGATGTAAACTGCAGGAGTTCAAAAGTTTGTTCACTGATGACTCCTCAGCAACAAAGATCGTTTCTGGCACAAAGTGTTCTAAAACTGCTTGCTCAATTAAATGGTTTGGTATGTTTGAATGAAGATTGCCAAGTACTAAGTATTGTGTATCAGTGTGTGTATATACATCCACACATACATGTAAGGTCTCTAAATTATGATGGTTTGACTTACCATTTTTCACTTTCAAATGATAGGAAAGCATACACATTCAGTATAAACCATACTTCAAATTTTGAATTATGATCTTTTCCAGAGCTAGCGAAATGCTGTAAATTATACTCTCATGATTCTGGGCAGAATCAGCCAACTATAGCTCCCAGTCAGACATCGGATCCTGAGGGTGAACAACCAATACACTGACAACCATCTTTTACCCAGATAACCAGTCTGGTTTTCACTTTCAGTACAGTATTCAATTAATTACAAGAGCTATTTACCACTTTATTACAAAATAGGTTTTGTGTTAGATGACTTTTCCCTACTGTAGGCTTAACATTAGTAAGTGTTCTGAGCATATTTAAGGTAGGCTAGGCTAAGCTATGATGTTTGGGAGGTTAGGTGTATTAAATGCATTTTCAACCTATGATATTTTCAACTTCCTATGGATTTATCAGGATGTAACCCCATCATAAGTCAAAGATCTGTATACATATTTTGTCTCTGTTTTTCAAAGAGGAAAAGGAACTCACCTAAGATAACTTAGTCAATAAGAGATGGAATCACTATGCTATACTCTCTCCTAAGATCATGACAAAGGAACATTCCTAAAACTGTTTATTCATTGAGAGCTAAGAATGAATATAGAGGAAATTATCTTCAGAATTAAGTGAGAATCATTGATCAAGTCTTAGAGAAATGGAATCTGCCGTCTCCATTTTACTTCAAGGATATTCATGAATTAGGAAAAAAATGTTGCAAAGTAAGTTAAGAAACTTGGGTAATTTAAATAAATTTTAATAAAATTCAATATAATTAACTGCTGAAGAGCAGTTAGCTTCATAGCACTAATTCCCAGCACACCTGTTGAATTTATTTCTAGGGTTTCTAAAGAACAGAGGAAGTCTTAGATGGTTGAATTGAGTGACACACGCAGATATAATGATAACTACAAAATGTTTAAAAACAATGATTAACTCTATAATTAGATATAATTACAAGAAAACCTAGAAACTAAGTATTTAATTCATTCATATTAAGTAATACAGAAATTTCAATGATCCACCCATTAGATCATTGTTTCTGAAACTTGCAGCCTCACTAGAGCAAGATAATTCATACCATGATGCTTTAAAGTGAGCTACTACAACTCCCAAAACACCATAGGCAACAAGTATGATTGCAGAAGTCAGAAGTTAGAATTTAGGTTGTGCTTATGACAGAAAGAAAAGGGTATTTTGTAAAGGGGAATAATGTAAACTTAGTATTTAAAAGAATAAAATGAAAATTTAACATAGAGAGTGGACTAATTTGTCTGTGAGGCCAACTTATCTAGACAAATGTTTAGAAATATGGTTAAAAACAAAAGAAAATATTTGCACTTGGTCTTATGGACTGTTTTCAAACTTTTAAATTATATATTCTTGTTAATAAAAATGAAAATATAATTTACTAAATATTAGTAAATTTAATTATTTATTTTGGTGAATATACATTTAAAATATTATTAAGATTATTTTTATGTCTTCAGTGGGTGAGCTTTGCCATATCCTGAAGGATGCCCATCCTTTTTTTAAGAGCCCATTGCTCTGTGCAATGGTGCAAGTGGGACAGAAACTGATAGATTTAAATACGACAGTGACAAGATCAAAACAGAATTTTAGAAGATGAATCACCCATTCAATGCAGAAACAGATAGAACAAGTGAGATGGAGACTGTAAGACAAGTAAAAAGGCTATCTCTATGGTCCATACATAAAATAATAAGAAAGAGATCCAGGGTGGAGACTGTCTATGAAATCATTTCTGATCCAGACAGCTGCAGTGATTTCCATTCTCTAGCTCATTAGTATTAAAAAAAAAAGACATTGCCTTCCCACATCCAGGAGTCGGAAGCTCTTGAGTAAATGGGGTAATGTCACTTACTTCTCCTTTGCCTCTGATAATATGTCTAGTATAATAGAAAAAATAATGTTCATAATAATTATTTTAATAAAACAGGTAAAATTATGTTTCACGTGGGATGTAGTGACATACGTTGACCATGATTTCAAATTATTTTGATGAATAAAACTTTAAATCTATCTTCTGAAATTTGTCCTACAGACATTTCTCACAGCAATTAAGTACCTTCTGTAGTCTGTGTTATAGTACACATTGTATTTACATTAAAATGTGAAATGTCCAGATGTGAGTAGGTTTGGGCACTAAGATTGTTTCTATTATTTAAAAAATTTTCCTGACATTTTTTATCCATGCTTGAAATTGGAAGCTATGACTATTATAATCCTTCTGTGAATTAAATTTCCATAAAATGCTCGTGAAATATTCATCTGCATTTTCCCATATTTTAAAATAAACCAACAACATAAATTAATACGATATGTGCAGTGCATTTATTTGTCTGACATAAAATTATATACATGGATAAGCTTATTAATAATTTTTTTAAATATTAAAAATATATTGCACATAATCTACTCTATTTTGTAGCCAGAAATTCTATATTTATAACAGATAGAATTCTATATGATTTTGCCTCTTGGTTTTGTAAAACTTGAGGGAGTTTCCAGGAGACGATTTCTATTCAAAACTGACATTTTGCTCAATTTCTCTAAGTTTAACTCACTGTATAATTTTATCTGTGGAGTTATGTTCATTAGGACTTCAGTTAGAAATAATCTAATTTAACTATACAGTAGTTCTTTATATGAGCAAAAGGAAAACAACACAAGAAATTCATGGTTTGAAATTTTACATGTAATAACCTTTCATTACATGTAAATCGCATTTCTTTCAATCTAACATCTAAATTTTTTTTATAAATATTTTTAACATTTAATATTTGTCTTTCTCTTAAGTCAGACAAAGACAAATATATATCGCTTATATGTGGAATCTAAAATAATGATACAAATGAACTTATTTACAAAACAGAAATAGAGTCACAGATGTAGAAAACAACTGATGGTTACCAGGGCGGGGGGAGAGGGATAAAATGGGAGATTGGGTTTGACATATACACACCACTATATATAAAATAGATTACTAATAAGGACCTACTTTATAACACAGGGAACTCTACTCAATACTCTGTAATGACCTATATGGGAGAAGAATCTAAAAAGAGTGGATATATGTATATGTATAACTGATTCACTTTGCTGTACACATGAAACTAACACAACATTGTAAATCAACTATCCTCCAATAAAATTTTTTTGAAAAATCAGAAAACATTTAATATTAATCATTTAAGTGATATTTAAATATTTTTTCTCAAAACATTTTCCATGAGTATTTTCTGAATTATATATTTACTTATCCAAAGTATAAATTTAAGCTATATTAACATATAAGTAAATTTACTCTCAATTCATTCATTCTATTCCATAATCAACACTAATACTACTTTGAAATAACTGAGCTATTCCTCTAACTGAGACAGAGTTGTTAAGTATTTAAACTAATAATAAGGGGTGATAGCAGGTTTGGGGTTGAACTTATTTTAGTAATAGTATTAAATGAAATAAAAAATCTAAATCTTTGATACTGACAACAACCTAAGAAGTATTTACTGTCAATATTATTTATTTACAGATGGGAAAAGTGAGGCTAAGTATTCACAGAGGGCAAAGTATATCTAGGAACTGAAGCAATGTCTCCTAGGTTGAATAGCAAGATAATGGAGACACTAAGATTCTAATCAGGCAGGCAGTCTGTTCCCAGAGCTAGTGCCATCAACAATTTTGCAATTCTCACCCTCTAGCCAGTTTGGGTGGAGAGACTGGAGTGAAGTTTAACTAAAGTCCCTTTGTATGTGTGTGCTGATTTCAAAATGTATTCAACAGCTAGAGAGAAGTGGTTTGATAGATCCTTTTTCCATACTGAGTTATATATGAACCAAAAAGTTAAAGAACACTCTTCCTTATGTTTTTTTTAAAAAATGAAACTTTAGAAATTTATATTTTAGAATATCAAAAGGTATTAGTGGTAACAGAAGAGAACAAATAGATAATCCATTCCCTCAAAACCAGTAATTTTGGGACTTCCCTGGTGGTGCAGTGGTTAAGACTCCGCACTCCCAAAGTAGGGGGCTGGGGTTTGACACCTGGTCAGAGAACTAGATCCCACATGCACGCCGCAAATAAGAGTTCGCATGCCACAACTAAGGATCCCGCGTGCTGCAACTAAGGAGCCAGCAAGCTGCAACTAAGGACTGGTCTGCTGCAACTAAGATCCAGTGCAACCAAATTAAAAAAACAAAACAAAACCAAAAAAACAGTACTTTTATAGTCTGGCTTCCAAAGAGTATGTTTTTGCATGTCTGCATAAGAATCTAGATCAGACATTCTATGAGTTAGTGGAACTTTAGAGTGTCAGTGAATCACCCGAAAAAAGTATGAAAAATAGTGTGAGTTGTGTTAGCATATGTGTGATGTAATAGATGCCACTTTTAACAAAAGCAGTTCAGTTGATTAAAAAACCAAAAAGGAACTATATACTATAAAGGAAAATATGTGGCATAGGTGCTCAGCCCTTTGCAGTAGCTTGATTCACAGGTAAAGATTACACTCTCTAAGACAGAGCAGAGACATCAGGGAGTATACAAATCTAAAGTTTTACATAAATCTTGCATACATATGTATTATCCAGAGTAGAAGTTCATACCTTTCATTAGAATCTCTCAAGCATCCATATAGCAACAAATTTGAAATAACTTCTTCCTTGTAGGTAATCAGTCTTCTTTCTGTTGTGTTTAAGATCTTGTTGTCTAATGATTTTGGGATTTGGGGGACATCATTTTCAGTTTTTTTCTTGCCTGGAAATCATGCTTCTGGACTCTAAAGATCCATGTCTTTTATTATCAGTTCAGAAAAAATTTTCAGTCATTACCTTTTGTGAAACTACTTCATTCTCAATTCTCTTCTTCTGGAAGTATCTTAGAGTCAAAGATAGAATGCCATGATTTCACCTAACTTTCCATATTTTTATTTATCTGTTCTGATTTTAGGATAATTTATTCCACTGTATCATCTAGTGCATGTCTTTTTCTTGTCTGTATTATTTTTTTAACATGTCATGTTTTTCATTTCAATGATTGCAGTTTCAGTTATCATTTGATTAGAATTACAGGATAAACTCCAACACAAAAATTAACTTGATAGATGATTCTGTTTCTTAGAAATTTGTCAATTAGTTGCATAACACTTTCACTTGCACATTCTTTCCCGGGTCCTACATGTTTAAATCTTCAAGTCTCAGCTGAAGCCTAACTGTTGTTCTGATGATTGATATTATAGAAAACTAATTTTCAAAATACAGTAAATTGCAAACAATTCATAAATGAGCAACTTCATCTAAGTATAAAAAGTGAGACATTTTGACATATTTTGTACATTATCACAAATATAACAAGTTTTCTGGGTTAGGGCAACACGACATTTTCTTCACTTTTTCATCTTAGATTTTATGAATGTGTATTTCACTGTGATTTCAGGGAAGAGAAAATAATAATCTTACCAAACAGCTACTCCTCTTTTTAGTTCTTCTAATGGAAATGACAATTTAATGTTTTCTACATATAAATTTCCTTTTATGGGTTATACAAATTTTCTTTCAAAAAAGGACATTTATTTTTCATTTGAATTGGAAATGTTTGATCAGCTAAAATTCATACTTAGTTTATTCTCTTTATGGACACAAATTATCACAAATATTATGTGATTTGGTTTTCCAAAAACTTAGTTTATGCTTAAAATACAGTTATTCTTTAATTCTGAAATTAAGGAAGAAAAGCATCAATTTGAAAATAGCAACATATTATAAATGAAACATGTTGTAAAATAAAATTATTCTAATACCTTCTATCCTTAATATTCAAAGGATGCAATGATAAAATACAATTTGGAAATAGCTACCTAGTTGGATCTATGCAGTGGCCTCACAGGATGTAATTACAATGTATAAATATTAGTATGTAGATGGTAATTTGAATATTATTGAGTTTAGTTTGTAAACACTGTAATTAAGGTCATGTACAGACTCCATTATTAATTATGTTTCTAAAGTCTTACTCAAGTTCTAATCTCAGCAAAAGCATTTATTTATTTCAGTTGAAGTTTGCACCAAACAAATCCATTTTCATATAGTAGAAGTCATTTTCAGTCTTATGAAAAAACATCATTTTGTCAATTTTAGTTCCATTGATATTTCTGTTTCTGTTATTTACATTATTTTAGGGTGCAGTTTTGTAGTGGCAAAATATAGTAACCTGATATGTTAGCAAATTAATTTTAAATGGAAGTGTGAATAAGAATGCAGTAGATAAAATTAAGATATTCTATGTATATTCTTCCTTATACACAAAAATGCTACATATCATCAATAAGTACCACCAGTACCAGAATAAATTAACTTTCCTTCAGTTTTGTAAACTAAATATTTTAGAAAACTCTTGAAAGCACATATTTCATAGGATAACAACAATAATAAAAACTGTTCATACAATATATAACTTAGGAATAGGCATTCGCAAAGGCACAGAGGTCTGAGTTGCTGAAATAACTCTAGAAACTGACACAAATGTAGGCCTGACTTGAAGGATCCAGAATATCACCTTAAAGAAAACTGTAGTATTGCATTGAAAGTACATGTAAGTTAGAAGTTATTTAAAATTAACTTACATACATGTTCAAACAACCAATTTTGGTTGTGACACAAATATGCATTCACACACAAATATGTGTGGTATACACAAAAATATTTACATTTTTTGTAATCCAAAAATTGGGTAGATTCAGTTTATGTGAAAATTCTGTGATTGTATAATAGAAATTACATGGAATTTAAAACCACAGTTTTTCCTCACCTTCTTCTTTGAGGTATATTCTAACCTACCAGATTACCAGATTTCATCCAAATCAAGTAGCAGCTGTTAGATTTGTGACAAAGATGTAATTAAATCACTTTATTAAAATGAAATCATAGGAAGCATCTGTGCCTGAGAGGAATATGTGATATTTTGAAGTGTTCCTAGTGGATTCTTATATTGCTGACCTAGATCACCTCCCACCCTCCAAAAAAAGTAATGGCTTCATTTAACAAACCCCAAAACTCAGAGGCAAGCATTAAACAACAAAAATTTATTATGTATCCCTAGCCTCTGAATCAGGAATTCAGGCAGGGCTTGAATTGAGGATTCTTCTCTTCCACATGGCACCAGCAGAGGTCGCTCTTTAGATTCACGTGTTCACGTGGCACATGGGCTGGTCTGGGTGATGAAGTGTGCACCAAGGTTGAAGGCTGGCAGTTGGCAGTCTCAGGGTAATTGGAATCCACAAATTTCCAGCGACCCAGTCCCAAGAAGCAAGGTCACTTTTGGCCCAGCCTTGCACTTCCTGAAAGGTCTGTTCCACTACTTTCCTTTGAACAAACCATTCACTAAAAACCTTCCCAGATTCAAGAGGAGAAAAATGTTATTCCACCTCTCACTTGGAGGAGTAGCCTAGCATTTACAACACCTGTAATCCACCATGCAGTTGAAAGCGAAAGATTTGAAAAACAGTTTTTTTTTCATTTTAATGTTTGTTCTTCATATTAACTAGAGCAAAACAATCTGTTTAAATTTCTCCCCAGTTCAGTCCTTATGATTACCATACTAGGTGTAAAATATAAAAATTGTTGCTGCACTTAGAATCAATTATAACAAAGTAGTTATCTTTTTTGTGTGTCAACACCTTAAATTTAATAGGGTAAGGATACAGGCAAGGTAATAAAACAAATTGTTAAATCACAAGTAAAATATGTTCTCTCTATAAATAAGATATTTTTCTAATTTCTATTATAAGCCTTTGTTACTATAATTTTCTTTTTATATTAAAAACATTACATCTTAACTCATTCCATACATTCAGGTTCTACCATTACAATGGATTTCTAAATACTTATTTCATCCCTCAGGAAAAATTGTATTTTGGGCTCTCACCTCTGAACAGAAATGAATGTAGGTGCAGAGAACTCAATGGAGAAAAATATAAATAAGACAATTTGATGTCTCATATCATGATTTGTTGTCTTGTAACTGTTAAATTTAATTTATCTCATATAATAATGAAGTATAATAAATAAGTAATATATAATGACTACCTTATTACAAATGATATTCTGATTTTAATTAAATATGCTATACAATCTCTGCTTATTTTGTTAAACCCAGTACAGAATGCTTGTTACCTCCTGTGTTATATACATTGAAATTAGGAAGTATAATATCTTCGAAATGTTGAAAATAAATGGACAGGTCTCTACTTAAACCGAAAAAGAAAAGGTTTTTTGAACATTAAATGGGAGGGCCTAATCTATATTTCTTATGGTTGGTGATATTAGTGAGTTTGGCTTCAAATTATGAATGGTTGGAGGCTTTTCTTCACTTTCACAGTAAATGTTAAAAATTATGGATTGGGTTCAAAGGTAAACAGTTTACTCTTGCAGATTTTGTAAGATTACGGGCAATCATTTCATTTTCCTAATCTCTATACTTTTTTGTTGATAAAATTTTAAGCCAGTTGTAGAGCAAATAAATAAAAACGGGAAACATAGTTTCACAATAAGAGAAATCAACGTATTTGTAATGTAAAATATTTTATAGTCAACAATTGTTAGCTTTCCATAACCTGCTTAGATGAAAATTACCAAAAATTTTATTACTAAGATAAAGGTGTCACTGATTAAAGTACCCATCAGAACACCTAATGGCCCAGGCTTCAAATACAAGGAATAAGCATATTAGAAAGGTTCAGTTTTTTACCATTGTCATTATGTGCAATTTTCAACTGGAATTTCCACAAATCCTCATACTAAAAGCAGATAAAAAAGTGTTATTTCTCAACCATTAAGATATAATTACACTAATTTGCAAAACAATAACTAAATCAGAGGAGCAGGCTAAATTTTAAATAAAAATTCTTTTTTTTTTTAACATCTTTATTGGAGTATAATTGTTTTGCAATGTTGTGTTAGTTTCTGCTGTATAACAAAGTAAATTAGCTATATGTATACATATATCCCCATATCCCCCCCCTCTTACGTCTCTCTCCACCTTCCATATCCCACCCCTCTATGTGGACACAAAGTACCGAGCTGATCTCCCTGTGCTATGCGGCTGCTTCCCACTAGTAACTATTTTACGTTTGGAAGTGTATGTATGTCCATGCCAATCTCTCACTTTGTCCCAGCTTACTCTTCCCCCTCCCCGTGTCCTCAAATCCATTCTCTATGTCTGTGATTTTATTCCTGTCCTGCCCCTAGGTTCTTCAGAATGATTTTTTTTTTTTTTAGATTCCATATATATGTGTTAGCATACGGTATTTTTTTTCTCTTTCTGACTTACTGCACTCTGTATGACAGTCTCTAGGTCCCTCCACCTCACTACAAATAACTCAATTCCATTTCTTTTTATGGCTGAGTAATATTCCATTGTATGTATGTGCCACATCTTCTTTATCCATTCATCTGTCGATGGACACTTAGGTTGCTTCCATGTCCTCTCTACTGTAAATAGTGCTGCAATGAACATTGTGGTACATGACTCTTTTTGAATTATGGTTTTCTCAGGGTATATGCCCAGTAGTGGGATTGCTGGGTCATATGGTAGTTCTATTTTAGTTTTTTCAGGAACCACCATACTGTTCTCCATAGTGGCTGTATCAATTTACATTCCCACCAACAGTGCAAGAGGGTTCCCTTTTCTCCACAACGTCTCGAGCATTTATTGTTTGCAGATTTTTGTTTATTGTTTTTTTATTTTTTTAATTTAAAAAATTTTTATTTCTTATTTATTTATTTATTTAGTTAGTTAGTTAGTTAGTTAATGTTTGGCTGCATTGGGTCTTTGTTGCCGCCCATGGGCTTTCTCTAGTTGCAGCGAGTGGAGGCCACTGTTCGGTGTGGTGTACGGGCTTCTCATTGTGGTGGCTTCACTTGTTGCAGAGCATGGGCTCTAGGCACACAGGCTTCAGTAGTTGTGGCACACAGGCTCAGTAGTTGTGGCTCATGAGCTCTAGAGCATAGGCTCCGTAGTTGTGGCACACGGGCTTAGTTGTTCCACGGCATGTGGGATCTTCCTGGACCAGGGCTCAAACCCATGTCCTCTGCATTGGCAGGCAGATTCTTAACGACTGCACCACTGGGGAAGTCCCTTTTACAGATTTTAGATGATGGCCATTCAGACCGGTGTGAGAAGATACCTCATTGTAGTTTTGATTTGCATTTCTCTCATGATTAGTGCTGTTGAGCATCCTTTCACATGTTTGTTGGCAATCTGTATATCTTCTCTGGAGAAATGTCTATTTAGGTCTTCAGCCCGTTTTTAGATTGGGTTGTTTGTTTTTTTGATATTGAGCTGCATGTTCTGTTTGTATAATTTGGAGATTAATCCTTTGTCAGTTGCTTCATTGGCAAATATTTTCTCCCATTCTGAGGGTTGACTTTTCATCTTGTTTATGGTTTCCCTAGCTGTCCAAAGATTTAAGTTTCATTAGGTCACATTTGTTAATTTTTGTTTTATTTCAATTTGTCTAGGAGGTAGGTCAAAAAGGATCTTGCTGTGATTTATGTCATAGAGCGTTCTGCCTATGTTTTCCTCTAAGAGTTTGGTAGTGTCTGGCCTTACATTTAGGTCTTTAATCCATTTTGAGTTTATTTTTGTGTATGGTGTTAGGGAGTGTTCTAATTTCATTCTTTTACATGTAGCTGTCCAGTTTTCCCAGCACCACTTATTGAAGAGGTCTCTTTTCTCCATTGTATATTCTTGCCTCCTTTATCAAAAATAAGGTGACCATATGTGTGGGGGTGTATCTCTGGGCTTTCTATCCTGTTCCATTGATCTATGTTTCTGTTTTTGTGCCAGTACCATATTGTCTTGATTAATGTAACTTTGTAGCATAGTTTGAAGTCAGGGAGCCTAATTCCTCCACCTCCGTTTTTCTTTCTCAAGGTTGCTTTGGCTATTCAGGGTCTTTTGTGTTTCCATATAAATTGTGAAATTTTTGTTCTAGTTCTCTGAAAAATGCCATTGGTAGTTTAATAGGCATTGCATTGAATCTGTAGATTGCTTTGGGTTGGATAGTCATTTTCACAAGGTTGATTCTTCCAATCCAAGAACATGGTATATCTCTCCATCTGTTCATATCATCTTCAATTTCTTTCATCAGTGTCTTATAATTTTCTGCATACAGGTCTTTTGTCTCCTTAGGTAGGTTTATTCCTAGGTATTTTATTCTTTTTGTTGCAATGGTAAATGAGAGTGTTTCCTTAATTTCTCTTTCAGATTTTTCATCATTAGTGTATAGGAATGCAAGAGATTTCTGTGCATTAATTTTGTATAATGCTACTTCACCAAATTCATTGATTAGCTCTAGTAGTTTTCTGGTAGCATCTTTAGGATTCTCTATGTATATTATCATGTCATCTGTAAACAGTGACAGTTTTACTTCTTCTTTTTCAATTTGTATTCCTTTTATTTCTTTTTCTTCTCTGATTACTGTTGCTAAAACTTCTAAAACTATGTTGAATAATAGTGGTGAGAGTGGGCAACCTTGTCTTGTTCCTGATCTTAGTGGAAATGGCTTCACTTTTTCACCATTGAGAATGAGGTTGGCTGTGGGTTTGTCATATATGACCTTTATTATGTTGAGGTAAATTCCCTCTACACCTACATTCTGGAAGGTTTTTATCATAAATGGGTGTTGAGTTTTGTCAGAAGCTATTTTGGCATCTATTGTAATGATCATATGGTTTTTCTCCTTCAATTTGTTATTATGTTGTATCATATTGATTGATTTGAGTATACTGAAGAATCCTTGCATTCCTGGGATAAACCCCACTTGATCATGGTGTATGATCCTTTTAATGTGCTGTTGGATTCTGTTTGCTAGTATTTTGTGGAGGATTTTTGCATCTATGTTCATCAGTAAACATAGTTTACTTTTTTTGTGACATCTTTGTGTTGTTTTGGTATCAGGGTGATGGTGGCTGCTTAGAATGAGAGTGGGAGTGTTCCTCCCTCTGCTGTATTTTGGAAGAGTTTGAGAAGGATAGGTTTTAGCTCTTCTCTAAATGTTTGATAGAATTGGCCTGTGAAGCCATCTGGTCCTGGGCTTTTGTTTGTTGGAAGATCTTTAATCACAGTTTCAATTCCAGTGCTTGTGATTGGTCAGTTTATATTTTCTATTTCTTCCTGGTTCAGTCTCAGAAGGTTGTGCTTTGCTAAGAATTTGTCCATTTCTTCCAGGTTGTCGATTTTATTGGCATGTAGTTGCTTGTAGTAAAATCTTATGATCCTTTGCATTTGTGCAGTGTCAGTTGTTACTTCTCCTTTTTCATTTCTAATTCTGTTGATTTACGTCTTTTCCCTTTTTTTCTTGATGTGTCTGGCAAATAGTTTATCAATTTTGTTTATCTTCTCAAAGAGCCAGCTTTTAGTTTTATTGATCTTTGCTATTTTTTCTTCATTTCTTTTTCATTTAATTCTGATCTGAGTTTTATAATTTCTTTCCTTCTGCTAACTTTGGGTCTTTTTCTTCTTCTTTCTCTAATTGCTGTCGGTGTAAGGTTAGGTTGTTTATTTGAGATTTTTCTGGTTTCTTAAGGTAGTATTGTATTCCTATAAAATTCCCTGTTAGAACTGCTTTTGCTGCATCTCATAGGTTTTGGGTTCTCATGTTTTCATTGTCATTTGTTTCTAGGTATTTTTTGATTTCCCCTTTGATTTCTTCAATGATCTCTTGCTTATTTAATAGTGTATTGTTTAGCCTCCATGTATTTGTATTTTTAACAGTTTTTTTCCTGTAATTGATATGTAGTCTCATAGCATTGTGGTCAGAAAAGATACTTGATACGATTTCAATTTTCTTAAATTTACCAAGGCTTGATTTGTGACCCATGATACGATCTATCCTGGAAAATTTTCCATGAACACTTGAGAAAATAGTGTATTCTGTTGTTTTTGGATGGAATATCCTATAAATATCAATTAATTCCATCTTGTTTAATGTGTCATTTAAAGCTTGTGTTTACTTTTTTATTTTCATTTTGGATGATTGTCCATTAGTGAAAGTGGGGATTTATAGTCCCCCACTATTATTATATTACTGTCGATTTCCCCTTTTATGGCTGTTAGCATTTGCCTTATGTATTTAGGTGCTCCTATGTTGGGTGCATAAATATTTATAATTGTTTAATCTTCTTCTTGTATTGACCCCTTGTTCATTATGTAGTGTCCTTCTTTGTCTCTTGTAATAGTTTTTATTTTAAAGTGTATTTTGCCTGATATGAGAATTGCTACTCCAGCTTTCTTTTGATTTCCATTTTCATGGAATATCTTTTTCCATCACCTCACATCCAGAATGTATGTGTCCCTAGGTCTGAAGTGGGTCTCTTGTAGCCAGCTTATATAAGGGTCTTCTTTTTGTATCCATTCAGCCAGTCTGTGTCTTTTGGTTGGAGCATTTAATCCATTTACATTTAAGGTAATTATCGATATGTATGTTCTTATTACCATTTTCTTAATTGTTTTGGGTTTCTTTTTGTAGGTCTTTTTCTTCTCTTGTGTTTCCTGCCTAAAGAAGTTCCTTTAGCATTTGTTGTAAAGCTGGTTTGGTGGTGCTGAATTCTCTCAGCTTTTGCTTGTCTGTAAAGTTTTTAGTTTCTCCATCAAATTTGAATGAGATTCTTGTTGGGAGAGTAATATTGGTTGTAGGTTTTTCCTTTTCATCATTTTAAATGTGTCTTGCCACTCCCTTCTGGCTTGCAGAGTTCCTGCTGAAAAATCAGCTTTTAACCTTATGGGGATTACTTTGTATGTTATTTGTTACTTTTCCCTTCCTGCTTTCAATATTTTTTTTTGTATTTAATTTTTTGTTAGTTGGATTAATATGTGTCTTGGTCAGTTTCTCCTTGGATATATCCTGTGTGGGACTCTGTGCTTCCTGGACTTGATTGACTATTTCCTTTCCCATATTAAGGAAGTTTTCAAGTATAAACTCTTCAAATATTTTCTCAGTCCCTATCTTTTTCTCTTCTTCTTCTAGGACCCCTATATTTCGAATGTTGGTGTGTTTAATGTTGTCCCAGAGGTCTCTGAGACTGTCCTCAATTCTTTTCATTCTTTTTTCTTTTATTCTGCTCTGCAGTAGTTATTTCCACTATTTTATCTTCCAGATCACTTATCTGTTGTTCTGCCTCAGCTATTCTGCTATTGATTCCTTCTAGAGAACTTTAAATTTCATTTATTGTTTTGTTCATCATTGTTTGTTTGCTCTTTAGTTCTTCTACATCCTTGTTAAACGTTTCTTGTATTTTCTCCATTCTATTTCCAAGATTTTGGATCATCTTTACTATCATTACTTTGAATTATTTTTCAATTACACTACCTATTTCCTCTTCATTTGTTTGGTTTGGTGGGATTTTACTTTGCTTCCTCATCTGCTGTGTATTTCTCTGTCTTCTCATTTTGCTTAACTTACTGTTTTTGGGGTCTCCTTTTTGCAGGCTGCTGGTTCATAGTTCTCATTGTTTTTGGTGTGTGCCCCGAGTGGGTAAGGTTGGTTCAGTTGGTTGTGTAAGATTCCTGGTGGAGGTACTGGTGCCTGTCTTCTGTTGGCTGAGGCTGGATCTGTTCTTTTTGGTGGACAGGACCACATCCAGTGGTGTGTTTTGGGGTGTCTGTGAACTTATGATTTTAGGCAACCTCTCTGCTAATGGGTGGGTTTGTGTTCCTATCTTGCTAGTTGTTTGGCATGAGACTTGCTAGTCATTGAATCGAGCTGGGTCCTAGCATTGAGACGGAAATCTCTGGGAGAGCTCTCGCTGATTGATATTACGTAGGACCAGGAGTTCTCTGGTGGGCCAATATCCTTAACTTGGCTCTCCCACCTCAGAGGCTAAGGCCTGTCAGCCGGCCGGAACACCAAGACCCTGTCAGCCTCACGGCTCAGAAAAAAAGGGAGAAAAAAAAAGAAATAAAAAAATATATATTATATAATAAAATAATGTTATTAAAATTTTTTTAAGTTAAAATAGTAGTCCTAAAAAAAAAAAGGAAGAGAGCAACCAAACCAATGAACAAATCCATCAATGATAAC
This sequence comes from Balaenoptera musculus, assembly GCF_009873245.2. NCBI lineage: Eukaryota > Metazoa > Chordata > Mammalia > Artiodactyla > Balaenopteridae > Balaenoptera > Balaenoptera musculus. The sequence continues at coordinate 124,599,631 of NC_045788.1, read as the reverse complement.
AAGTGCTAGAAACTATACTATGATATACATAAAAATCAGAATCTAGTCAGTAACATACAGCAAACCCCAAGTCTACGGTTGCTCCCAAAGTTCACCGCCTCAATTTGGGGATGATTTGTTGTCTATTCAGGTGTTCTACAGTTGCAGGGTACATCAAGTTGATCGTGGAGATTTAATCTGCTGCTCTTGAGGCCACATGGAAAAATTTCCCTTTCTCTTCTTTGATCACACAGCTCCTGGGGTTCAGCTTTGCATTAGGCCCCTCCTCTGCATGAGGTTGCCTTGTGGCATCTGTCCTTTGCCCAGACCGGAGGGGATTAAAGGCACAGCTGATTCAGCTCTGGCTCACTCAGCCCAGGGGGAGGGAGGGGTATGGAATGCGGGGTTGGCCTGCGGTGGCTGAGGCCAACGTGACTTTGCAACAGCCTGAGGCACGCCATGTGTTCTCCAGGGGATGTTGTCCCTGGATCACGGGACCCTGGCTGTGGGGGGCTGCCCAGGCTCCCAGGAGGGGAGGTATGGATAGTGACCTGTGGTAGCACACAGGATTCTTTGTGTGTGCAGCAACAGCCTTAGCATTTCATGCCCATCTCTAGTGCCTGCACTGATACCCGCGGCTCACACCCATCTCTGAAGCTCGTTTATGTGGTGCTCTGAATCCCCTCTCCCTGTGCATCCCAAAACAATGGTCTCTTGCCTCTTAGGCAGTTCCAGACATTTTCCTGGACTCCTTCCTGGCTAGCTGTGGCGCACTAGCCCCCCTCAGGCTGTGTTCACGCAGCCAACCCCAGTCCTCTCCATGGGGTCTGACCTCCGAAGCCTGAACCTCAGTTCCCAGCCCCCACCCGCCCTGGCGGTTGAGCAGACAAGCCTCTCAGGCTGGTAAGTGCTGGCCAGCAGCAATCCTCTGTGCAGGAATCTCTCCACTTTGCCCTCTGCACCCCGTTGCTGAGCTTTCCTCTGTGGCTCCAAAGATTACCCCCGCCAACCCCCCTTCTCCACCAGTGAAGGGGCTTCCTAGTGTGTGGAAACCTTTCCTCCTTCATAGCTCCCTCCCAGAGGTGCAGGTCTCACCCCTATTCTTTGGTCTCTGTGTTTTCTTTTATCTTTTGCCTCAGATACGTGGGTAGTTTCTTGCCTTATGGGGAGTCTGAGGTCTTCTGCCAGCATTCAGTAGGTGTTCTGTAAGAGTTGTTCCACATGTAGATGTATTTCTGATGTATTTGTGGGGAGGAAGTTCATCTCCATGTTTTACTCCTCCGCCACCTTGAAACTCTCTCTTAAAAATGCTTTAAAACTATGATTATGGTTCCATATTCTGAAAGCATATTCAGTCCAGTATCCCAAAATAATTCCAAGTGGTAAGCATTACACTGATAAATTTAAATTGTGCTAATATTTTTTATTCTTTCTAAAAAGAAAATAAAACTACACTTTTACATCCAATGAAATTGTGTTTAATAATTTTAGTCCTTTTGTATTAATACATAAACCTATTTTTAACTAGCATTTCATTATAACTCATCAAAGTTTTTTTTTTGTTTGATATTAATCCACATAAAATTATTTAAATAACAATGACATTATTTACTTCAAAAAAAAAGAAACACATACAAAAGAGAGAAAAGGGGTTGAGATGAATATTTGATCAAATGTAAAACAAACTACCAGGAAAAATCTATTTAAATGAAAACCAAACTTACCAGGAAAAATCTATTTAAGAAAAATAGATTTATTCTTAAATTAATAGTTAGAAAAAGTGGGTTAAGTACTAAATTAGTTAGTATTGAACTACAATCATGAATAATTAATAGTGAAATTTCGGTCAGAGTTCTGACTAAGGTATATGAAGAAATGTTAAAGGAATCTGGATTAGTTAAAAAAGAAATTTCTAAATTTACCAGTAGCATGTAAGTGGCATTTAAATTAAATTAATCACTTTGGAGAGAGAAAGAAAATTCCATTTAAATAAAGCATTCATGCATAAATTTGAAACAAGGAAGAAATTTCTACAGTTGGATTTTTTTTTTTTTTTTTAAACCTGAAATCTATCAAATTGAAACCTGGTGGATGTTTGAGAACCAGTTTTCAAATCAAAAAAATAAGAAAGTTCATTTTGACTCAGTGATGATTTACTTAAAATTCTGTTCATATTAGAGCAAAGCTTTTTATTTCTGCCCTTTGTAATTTAAGATAATAAAATCTCTGCACATTTAACCCCCAGCCTTAGATAAGCCTTAAATTCTTATCACTGTAAACATCTTTCTTTGTAGAAATAGTTCTAGATTCTTGATGACTGAAAATGAAATTGAATATCAAACTGGAGCTATTCTTCCTTGCTTTGTCACAGGAACTGCTTTAACTGATATACTTCATTCTTTGAAACTGCATTTAACAAATTCTAAGCCTTTCTTTTCTGGTAATACCTATAATAATAGAAATGTTATATGAGTCACCAAGCTCTGTTTCAATAATATTAAAAACACAATGATAATTCTGTTAGAGAGATAGAAAACATTGTTTTTTGGTTTTTTTTTTAAGTCAATGTATTAGTAGTAGAAACTGCTGAAATAATTATTTCCATATATATTTGCACACAGCCCCTGGTAAATTTGGAAAAATAAAAAGCTCTGGGATTTGTACACAAGTTTCTCAAAATAGATTTTGCAAAACAAAATCTTTTAACCTGTCTACTGGAGAGATTCTACATAATTTGTTGGTGTGCTTTGGTTTAAGTATTTACACCAGGAAAATGTATCTGTGATTAAAAGCAACTTCTTTTTAAGGAAGTGAAAAATAATTATCCTAATTATATTTTTTGGAACCACATTTTAAATATCCTTCTTGGTTTGTCCAATCATTTCTTATATGGCTAAGGTCAAGAATAGACAAAACTCTCATTTAATTACATACCCGCTGTGATGGTTAATTTTATGTGTCAACTTAACTGGGTCATGGAGTCTTCAGATATATGGTCAAACGTTATTCTGGGTGTTTCTGTAAAGGTGTTTTAGGATGAGTAACTTTTACATCAATTTACTGAGTAAAGCAGATCAACCTCCCTAATGTGGGAAGGCCTCATCCAATCAGTTGAATGCCTGAATAGAACAAAAAGGTTAACCATACCCTAAATAAAAGACTTTCTCCTCACTGACTTCAGTTTGGGAACTCTCTTGTTTTCCTTAGACTTACACTGAAACATTGGCTTTTCCTGAATGGCCTTTGGGCTGGAAGTACACCATGGCTATCCTGGTTCTCAGGACTTCGGACTCAGATTGGAACTATATCATCAACACTTCCAGTTCTCTAGTATGGCAACTGCAGATCTTGGAACTTGTCAGCCTCTATAATTGTGTGAGCCAATTCCTCATAATGTCTATCATCTCTTTTTCTTTCAGTCTTTCTCTCGGAAAGAGATAGAGATAGAGAGAGATATATCTCCTATTGGTTATGTTTCTTCAATAATTCTAATATACCAACATTATATATTACCTTGATATTTTCTGTATCTATTACTTTTCACTTTTATGTTACCTGAGTAGTGAGGGTAGACTTATAAGCTCTGTCTACTAAATGGACAAATAAAGCAGGAGCCATCTGTTATACATCTTTCTATCTTTAATTACTCACTCAGCATGAAACCCAATTCCTGATTAAATAAAGTCATAAATAGTTCTTACCTAGTATGACTTTAATTCTTTCAAATATGGTTTTAAAATAGTAACACCTAGACTAGCAAAAGCAATCTTGAGAAAAAAGAACAAAGCTAGAGTTATCACACTCCCTGACTTCAGACTCTACTACAAAGTTACAGTAACCAAAACAGTATGATACTGGCAAAAAAAAAAAAAAAAAAAAAAAAAAAGACACATAGATCAGTGGAACAGAATAGAGAGCCCAGAAATAAGCCCATGCACTTATGGCCAATTAATCTATGACAAAGGAGGCAAGAATATATAATGGAGGAAAGACAGTCTCTTCAATAAATGTTGATTGGAAAACTGGACAGCTACTTGTAAAAGAATGAAATTGGAACATTTTCTTACATCAAATACAAAAGTAAACTCTAAAAGGATTAAAGACCTGAATACAAGACTGGAAATCATAAATTTCCTGAAATAAAACATAGACCATACTCTCCTTGCCATAAGTTGTAACAATATTTTTTGGATCTGTCACCTCAGGCAAAGGAAACAAAAGCAAAATTAAACAAATTGTACCTAATTAAACTTAAAAGCTTTTGCACAAAAAGAAAAACATCAAAAAACCAAGATGACAACTACTAAGTGGGAAAAAATTTTTGCAAATTATTTAATCGATATGGGGTTAATATCCAAAATATATAAACAGTTCATACAACTCAATAACAAATAAACAAACAACCTGATGAAAAAATGGGCAGGAGACCTGAACAGACATTTTTCCAAAGAAGACATACCAGTGGCCAACAGTCATATGAAAATATGCTCAACATCACTAATCATCAGGGAAATGCAAATCAAAACCACACTGAGATGTCACCTCACACCTGTCAGGATGGCTCTCATCAAAAAAACAACACAAATAACAAATACTGACAAGGATGTGGACAAAAGGAAACCCTGGTACACTGTTGGTGGGAATGTAAATTGGTGCAGCCACTGTGGAAAACAGTATGGAGGTTCTTCAAACAACTAAAAATAGAACTACAGTATGACCCAGCAATTCCACTCCTGGGTATATAACCTGAAGAAAATGAGAACTCTAATTCTAAAAGATACGTGCACCACAATGTTCATAAAAATGTTATTTACAATAGTCAAGATATAGAAGCAACCTAAGTGTCCATCAACAGATAAATGGATAAAGAAGATATGGTATATATATACAATGGAATATTACTCAGCTATAAAAAGAATGAAATTTTGCCATTGCAACAACATGGATGCACCTGAAGTGTATTATGCTTAGTGAAATAAGTCGGACAGAGACAAATACTGTATGTTATCAGTTATATGTGGAATCTAATAAATAAAACAAAAGAATTAATATAATAAAACAGAAACAGACTCACAGACACGGAGAACAGACTAATTAGTGGTTACCACTGGGGACAGGGATGGAGGAGAGGCAAGCTAGAGATAGGAGATTAAGAGATATAAATAACTGTGTATAAAATAAATAAGATACAAGGATGCATTGTAGAATACAGGGAATATAGCCAATATTTTATAATAATTTAAAGGGAGTATAATCTATACAAATATTAAATCACTATGTTATACAACTGAAACTAATATAATATTGTAAATCAACCATTCTTTAATAAAAAAGTAACATCTAGAAAGTTAGATACACTTTAGTGTATCTAGTTCTTTAGTGTAAAAACATTTATATGCAGGAATGAATAAAAATTATTCCAGTGTTCTGGTGCATCTTCTATGGGTTGGACATGCCGGAGTTTTGAAATGCACAATACTTTAGAATGCTTGGGTGCTTTGCAAATTTCAGCTACTGACCAGATACAATACGGCTGCATTAATTGAGCATCCCGTGAGGTACCATATGCAAACGTTGCGGCTTGTTCACTGATCTTACAAACACGCCCATTCAGCTATAAGTTTAGGTAACTCCTCAAATGGATCTTTTGTAGAACTCAAAGGTATGAAAACCATCTGTTTATGAGATGGGTACTGCTGTAGCATATTTTTTAATGTATCATTCCCAACTCCTCTGGCTTGTTTTCCTCTCTATTGGAATATTGTTTTGACATAACTCATGACATGAGAGGTATTTCTTGTCTCAAAATAGTTTTATGACCTTCCATAATAGAAACAGTTTCATTAGAAGCCTAGTAACAGACCAAAAATTGTCTTTCAGAGGGAATTTGTATGGCAACAGCTTCTGGCAACTTTCTACTCCAAAATCCCAGCAGTTATTGTTGGGTGGCAGACATGAGCTTTTGCAAAAGGCTGTAAACAGCCTAAGTGCAAGTGGCTGACACTTCTTATATCATTTGACCATTGGAGTTGTAACGCCCCAAGGAATAGACCGGTAAGCTATTAGACTGAATTGTTTTAAACTCCAAGAATGTCTTCTGTTGTACAGAACATCATTAAAATTCATCTATTTCCCTAGTACTTCTGTAAAAAGGGACTAGTAAAATTCTCAGATGTGATAGGTGATTTTTCCAGAAACCAGCAACTCAATCAATCTTCATGCTTTATTTTCATTTTTGAGCTGGCAAAGAAAATAACTTATTTTTGGTTGTTTAAGGTACATCTTTAGTGTCTCTGGTCCAGGTAATTTTTAAGAATCTTATCATTTATCTCCTGTCTCTGTAGTTTAGCTGTGTTAATCTACGACCCTCTGGTCATAAGATTAACCAGCATTTAGTTCAGTCCATTTGATCCTCAGATTGAGTTGTCCACACCATATCATTGATATGTTGAATTTTTTGTATTTTTTTTCACTTAGTCAAATCTAAGTCTCTTCAGAGCAGGTTTTGCCAATAATCAGCAAGATCTCTATATATCTGTATGAATATACAGTAAGTATGTTTTGGGTTCCACTCCACATGTATACAAATTACTTTGGCTTCCTCTTGAAAAAGGAATTGGGATAAATAACCAAATTGTTCACAGAATATTGATTTCTTTTAGCACATTGCACAGTTTGAACTGTTAAGACCATATTGGATATAGAATACTATTAAGGCAACACTTTATTTAATCCCTTATAGCCTATGGTTTAACTCCAGCATTCATCAGCTTTCCTCACATATAACACTGGAATATTAAACAAGACTTTTGGGGTACTAATACAGGTGAAACCGAAATATCCTTAAATAAAGCCAGATTTTCTTGATGATACCCAAACATCCTATACTGTTTTAAATTAGCCACTTGAGTGAGTTTAGATAATTTTAAAGCTTTCCATCAAACACACCACATTAAAACAAGTGAAGAGCAGATTCTCAGGGCTTTCTTTTTCTTAATGTTTTAGGTGTGGGAAAAATATTCCTCATTCAGACATCACATCCATTCCTATAATACTTTCTGGTAGAGAATGCATTAGTATACAATACCTCCATTTATAAATTTCTACTTTGAGCCATATTTTTATATGTAAGCCTTCCAGAGTTGTATCAACATATCCCCTAGCATAAACACATCATCCTTTAACTTTTATTTTATTTTATTTATTTTATTTTTTAAGAATTTAGTGTTTACTATACATGTTTAATTGCAAACTAAATTACCACATTAAAAGGAAACAATAATTGAATATACTAGGCAAGAGTGTCATAATAGTTACACAATGCTTTCACATGGTTTTTCTACTTTAATCCTTTTAACAACCTCTATCTCCCCTATCTTCTTTTTTTTAAACTTTTTATTTTATATTGGAGTATAGTTGATTAACAATGCTATGATAGTTGCAGGAGTACAGCAAAATGATTCAGTTATATATATATATATACATGTATTTATTCTTTTTCAAATTCATTTCCCATTTAGGTTGTTACATGATATGGAGCAGAGTTCCCTGTGCTATACAGTAGGTCCTTGTTGATCATCCTTTAACCTTTAATTAGCAACTTCATTAGCAAACTTGGGTATAAGAGGACATTGTGCACTAGTATCTGATAGTTATCTCCCTCAGGCCATTTAACCCATATCAATAAAAAGATTCTCCAGCCCCTCCTACTCCTAGCCCCTCAAGAGACTTTGACCAGCCCATCTTTCAGAATCATAATTCTCTCTTTTTTTCACACCGTTTTAATCAGCACTTATTCTGAAGAGACCAAACTTTTCATATTTGTGTCATTATTACATTTTAAAAATTCATTTAAGCTAGGAAAAATTAAGTGAATCTGTTCTCTTCTGTTATTTTTATAGTCCAAGGAGTTGATAGACCAGCCAGACCACCTAGTATTTACTATAATCTATTAAAATGTTTATAACTACTTCATCTATCTCCAACTTTATTTCATTTTAAGTAAACTATACAAACCCTCCCACTGGTTTAATTGTACTAAAGTTATTCAGTGTTTTCATTTTGTTTTCTCTTTCCAAAATAATTTTAAATATTTCTCATAATTTAATCACATTTGGGATACCTGAGCTAACAGCCTCTCTCAAATTATCCTACCCCTCCTCAACAGGAGGGTCAGCAAGAGCCCAGGCAGTTAGAGTTCCTTTTATCAGAGCATGAATAACAATGAGCCAAAGATCTAAATTTAGGGGATACTTTGTTATCATCACAATGAATCCAAATATACTAGCATGTTTAATATTTTTGCAGCCTAAGAAGAACTCCACTTAGTATCAAAGGGTGGTGTGTCTTCCTGACTCCCCTTTGGATTCATGTCTCTGAGTTTTAAGAGAATCTCTGGTAGCCATTGATTTTTTTTTTAAACTTCCTTTTATTTTCACTAAAACAGCCCAAGCAATCCAAAATACAGAATTCTTGATCAATTTCACCTTTTAAAAAGCTAACTTAGCTATTTTTAGATCTACCAGTTTCATTCATACATTCTCTTCTTATCGGCTTGTGTGACCTCAAACCAGGGATGGCCTAGGAGCCAAATTTGTACCAAAGGACAAGTTCATTTATATTTCCCACATCACCAACTGCAGCTGTTACACACGACTGGATATGGAAAGGACTGATAAAGGACTGCATAAAGGCAAAGCAGAGTACTAAAATGTACCATCAAAATATGTGTGAGATATTAAGTTTGCAGCTAAAGCCAGGCTATATAAACTAAAAACAAACAAAACCAAAAACAAACAAAAAAATAACATCTATACTTTTTTAATAACAATGTAGACAAGCTAGTACAGGGTGACCTCTGTAGGGATAATTTGTCAGATAAGTTGTCCTACTATTTAGTATAATAGTGGATAATAGCAGATAATTTGTCCTACTATTTAGTATACTCTTGGTCAAGTTTAGTACCATGGTTCCAGACTTCTTAGGTAATAAGACTGAACAGCCACAGACAAGGTAAAAGTTAATTCCATGTTTATGTGTCAGATCTTGTGTTACATATATCATTATTTGAAGACTGTGGGTGGAATCCAAAAAGATTGTAAAGATTTCCTTTGCAGCTTTTTTACAACAATTTTATCACCAGACAGGTGTTGTGAAATCACCACTAAATCTAAGCTAAAAATGTGAAAGAAAATAATTCATATCAACATCATTATAGTTGGACACGTACATTGGGGCAAGTCGACCACTGCTGGCCATCGGATATACAAATGTGGTGGATCAACAAAAGAACCATCAATAAGTTTGAGAAGGATGCTGCTGAGATGGGAAATGGCTCCTTCAAGGATACCTGCATCTTGGACAAACTGAAGGCTGAACATGAGTGTTATATCACCACTGATATCTCCCTGTGGGAATTGGAGACCTAAAAGTATTGTTTGAACATTGCTGATGCCCCAGGACACAGAGACTTAATCAGAAACATGATCACAGGCACATCACAGGCTGATTGTACTGTTTTGATTGTTGCTGCTGGTGTTAGTGAATTTGAAATAGGTTTCTCCAAGAAGAAGCAGACCTGGAAGCATGCCCTTCTGGCCTGCACCTTGGGTGTGAAACAACTAAATGTTGATATTAACAAAATAGATTCCTTCAGCCAGAAATTATACAAGGATATTGTTTAAAAAAAGTCAGCACCTACATTAAAAAAATTGGCTCAACCTTAACATAGTAGCATGTGTGTCAATTTTGGGTTGAAACGATGACAACGTGCTGGAGCCAAATGCTAAACTGTCGTGGTTTAAGGGATCGAAATTCACCCATAAAGATGGCAATGCCCATGGAACCATGCTGCTTGAAGCTCTGGGTTGCATCCTGCCACCAACTCATCCAACTGATCAGCCCTTTGGCTGTCCTCCAGGACATCTACAAAATTGTTCATGTTGGTATTATCCCTGTGGGACAGGTGGAGACTGGTGTTCTCAAACCAAGCATGGTGGTCACCTTCGCTCCAGTCAATGTTACAACTGGTGTCAAGTTTATTAAAATGCACCATGAAGTTTTGAGTGAAGCTCTTCCATATGGGCTTCAATGTCAAGAATGTGTCTCTCAAATATATTCGTTCTGGCAATGTGGCTGGTGACAGCAAAGGTGACCCAGCAATGGAAGCAGCTGGCTTCAAGGCTCAGGTGATTATCCTGAACCACCCAGGCCAAATCAATGCTGGCTATGCACCTGTGCAGGATTGTCACACAGCTCACACTACTTGCAAGTTTGCTGAGCTGAGGGAAAAGATTGATTGCTATTTGGAGAGAAACTGGAAGATGGCCCCAAATTTTTGAGACCCGGTGATGCTGCCACCATAGAAATAGTTCCTGGCAAGCCCATGTGTGTTGAGAGCTTCTCTGATAATCCTCCTCTGGATCATTTTGCTGTTCATGACATGAGATGGGCAGTTGCTGTGGGTGTCATCAAAGTAGTGGAAAAGGAGGCTGCTGGAGCTGGCAAGGTCACCGTGTCTGCCCAGAAAGCTCAGGGTGAATACTATCCATAATACCTGCCACCCTAATCTAGAAGATTAGGGTGGCAGGTAGAAGACCTGTCTCAGGACCGTCTGTATCAATTGGCGATTTAAGTTGAATAGTAAATGACTGGTTAATGAAATAATAACAATACATTGAAAAACCTTCAGGAGGAAAGAGGAACATTTTGTTGATCGTTTGTGTGTGTAAGTGTGTGGGTGTGTGTGGGTGTGTGTGTGGTGGTTTTAAGTTATTAGTCTTTAAAATCAATACTTTTTAATAAAAACATGATCAAAAATCTGTCACAGAATTTTGAGACCCTTTGAAACAAAATTTAGTGAGAAACCTGTGTCTTCTTTCGGCCAACACTGTCACTTGCTATAGTACTATGTAGTTAGGTGAATGATTTAAGAGTTGCCCATAATCCATTTCTGGTGTCCATCTGCCTGAACTTCAGGATTTGATAATTCTGAGTTAACATTTTTTTTTTCTAGGTGGGAATTTCAGGTTTGTTCACCTTTCATGAGGGGAGGTATCAAGTATGCTTTAAGTACACAGTGAAAACCTATGGGATGGGGTCTGTTGGTTACAACACTTCATAGATTAGGACAGACAAGCAATGAGCAACTTTCTTTTGATGTAAGCTACCTTATAAAAAGGCCAAAAACTGTAATGTTAATGGCCATGTGTTGCATATAAAAATTTTTGCAGTTACACCAACATTAAGTTCGTTGGTATAACTTCAAAAAAAAAAGAGATTTCCTTTCCAAATAGTTGTGTGGTTTTGGTATAAGTAAATTTTTGAAATTCCTAAACTATTTCATTAATATACATTTATTTTATTTATATACAAGATACAAATTAATAAATATCATAAAATGGATTTTGGATTTAAAATATCACACCTAAAATATAGAGTGTGAACTACATATTGACAAAACATAAAAATTTTAAAGTTTGCTTTTAATATATTAAACTATCATTGACCTGATTAATAAATATTTATATTTTTGTTTGTTTTATTATTTACACAGTTAAGAAGGTAGTAAACTGTCCATCTTGGAAGTAACGTAACTATCCTACAGAAGTTTGGTAAATGATATATACAAGACTTAAAATTCCCTTCGTTATTAAATATTCCTTTCTAATTCCTTTTTGGGAAATTTTAAAGAGTTTACAAGTGTTTAAAATAGTATGGATTACATATGTATGTTTTTAAGAAAAGATTTGCTTTCTGAAGACATTTTCAAATAAGCAAATGCATTTTATTTCACATTTAAAATAACATTCCTATCAATTCAGCAATGCCAGGAATTCTTCAACAGAGAAGTTTTATCAATGTAGTATCTTTTTCTTTCCCAAGGTGACAGTTTAGAGAAAGCCATCAAAATATTGTTTTCAGATAGGTCATGAAAGCGTCTTACCTATTAGAAAAATTATTTAGACCAATGCCAATGCACAAACTACTTCTTATTTCTCAATGACAAAATATATATATATATATATTTACAATGAATTTCAAAGTCTAGGTCTTAGAACTGAAAACCTTTTATTTAACTCTCTGATTAGTTTCAGTTTACCTGACACATGGGAAATAATGAAACGGAAGAATAATCTTAGCAGCTTATCTTTGGCCATGGTCAATACAAATATCATTTAATACTTGGAATACACAGAAAAAAGCCCCATGGAATTGTGACTTAATAGTTGACCATGTAGTTAATAAAATAAGCCACTGAGAATTAACATGTTATTTAAGATGTTACTTTAAATCCCTCTTTCCTTTTTTTCTCCTTCCTCCTTTGTTTGTTTATAAAATCTTAAAGAGGATTTCAATTTCACTTAAGTTTTTCAATGATTCTGTAAAGGATTTTTGTTACATTAGAGAGGAGAGTTTAGATTTTTTGAATTACTGTGTAGGCTATCGTATTTACCACAAATTTAAATAAGTATTTTAAATTAGTTTAGAATAAATGTAGCCCTGAGTCCAGTCGCTGAATACTATTTTTAACTACATGAGATTTCCTAAGTCATAGGAGATTTTGTGTGGAAGTCACCAACCTCCCATTTATTTTCCAAGGACACTTACGAACTCCCCTGAGTACTTGTTATTGTTGAGCAGGAGGTGCTGGAGAAATTGTTAATTTACATTGCCTGAATTTTGTGAACTCTGGACATTTTGTCTCAGTGGAGGTCTGAAAACTGAAGCATTATTTCTCACAGCAATGAGTTTGTTTTTTCCAGGCAGGCATTTTGATGAATAGCATGGGCAGCTAAACATCTATACCGTTCTCTCAGGTTCAGTTCTGGTCATACCAGTGAGCAGAGACAAGGAAATAAATGACATGTTGGCAATTTGTACTATGATCTGCGAACGGTGTGAGGGAAAAATAAACCCAATGTTTTTATGTATAGATCAATTGCATTTAGGATCCATCACAGAGAGCAGCCAAAGAATTCCATCTCGGAGACCAGCTCTTGTCCAAGAGACATAGAATAGAAGGTCCCACCATTCCTTCACTTTTTGAAACATTGAAAAGTTCCAGGAAGCTTGATTATTTTTAGGAGTGACAAGATGGAAAATATTATATAAATATAAGAATTTAAACCACAGGTAAAATAACATCTGACAAGCAATTTCATCCCTTTTTTTGTTTGTTTGTTTGTTTGTTTTTTAACATCTTTTTTGGAGTATAATTGCTTTACAATGGTGTGTTAGTTTCTGCTGTATAACAAAATGAATCAGCTATACATATACATATATCCCCATATCTCCTCCCTCTTGTGTCTCCCTCCCACTCTCCCTATCCCGCACCTCTAGGTGATCACAAAGCACCAAGCTGATCTCCCTGTGCTATGCAGCTGCTTCCCACTAGCTATCTATTTTACATTTGGTAGTGTATATATGTCAATGCCACTCTCTCACTTTGTCCCAGCTTACCCTTCCCCCTCCCCATATCCTCAAGTCCATTCTCTAGTAGGTCTGCATTTTTATTCCCATCTTGCCCCTAGGTTCTTCAGGACCACTTTTTTTTTTTTTTTTAGATCCCATATATATATGTTAGCATACGGTATTTGTTTTTCTCTTTCTGACTTACTTCACTCTGTATGACAGACTCTAGGTCCATCCATCTCACTACAAATAACTCAATTTCGTTTCTTTTTATGGTTGAGTAATATTCCATTGTATATGTGTGCCACATCTTCTTTATCCATTCATCTGTTGATGGACACTTAGGTTGCTTCCATGTCCTTGCTATTGTAAATAGAGCTGCAATGAACATTGCGGTACATGATTCTTTTTGAATTATGGTTTTCTCAGGGTATATGCCCAGGAGTAGGATTGCTGGGTTGTATGCTAGTTCTATTTTTAGTTTTTTCAGGAACCTCCATACTGTTCTCTGTAGTGGCTGTATCAATTTACATTCCCACCAACAGTGCAAGAGGGTTCCCTTTTCTCCACACCCTCTCCAGAATTTATTGTTTGTAGATGTTTTGATGATGGCCATTCTGACCGGTGTGAGATGATATCTCATTGTAGTATTGATTTGCATTTCTCTAATGATTAATGTTGTTGAGCATTCTTTCATGTGTTTGTTGGCAATCTGCATATCTTCTTTGGAGAAATGTCTATTTAGGTCTTCTGCCCATTTTTGGATTGGGTTGTTTGTTTTTTTGATATTGAGCTGCATGAGCTACTTGTAAATTTTGGAGATTAATCCTTTGTCAGTTGCTTCATTTGAAAATATTTTCTCCGATTCTGAGGGTTGTCTTTTCGTCTTGTTTACGGTTTCCTTTGCTGTGCAAAAGCTTTTAAGTTTCATTAGGTCCCATTTGTTTATTTATTTATTTTTTTATTTCCATTTCTCTAGGAGCTGGGTCAAAAAGGATCTTGCTGTGATTTGTGTCATACAGTGTTCTGCCTATGTTTTCCTCTAAGAGTTTGATAGTGTCTGACCTTATGTTTTTCATCCCTTTTTAAGAATAGGAAAGGATTTTTGAGGTCACTGTGTTATGATGACATTGACCTCTCACCTGATGACCAAGACTTGCCCAGAAAGGATGAGTGACTGTTAAAGGTTTTCATACATGAGCTTATAAATATATGTTCCTGAGTCCCATGGTCTGAGAGAGATTTGAGCCACTAACCTAAACACTTTAAGTTCTTTATGGTCAGCCTATCAGACTTCATTAAGAGATATTATTATGTCTAATGATGAAACCATGTTTCAGTGTGCAGTGACTCCTGCCTCGTATAACTGATTTTATATAATTTTCAAATGGCACCTTTGAAAATATGAACTAAATGACTAGCAGAGGTGAAAATGCTCTATTACCTGCCTCAGAAGAGATAAGCTCTGAGTAAAGAAATATGGAAGTTAAGTCCCTGAAGTTAGTTTTGAGGACAGATCGCAGAGGATCCTGAGTTCAATGACAGGGAGTTTGGATGTTATTTGTTTTGCTGTGGGAAACAAGTATTCTTAAGAAAGGAACTTAAGAAGTGACATTAAACACTTTATCAAAGAAGTGTAAAGATGCAGAGGCATAAAAGATGCAATGATTGGGGAATGCTTGGAATAGAGAAGTTAATTAAGAATCTATTTCAGTTGTAAAGGCTTTGCCAAGAGTCTGGCATTCATAACTCTGTTACAGATATGAGAAAAGGTTGAAACTTGGGAGAATAATATTAAAACAAATAAATAAATAAAACCTAAACACTAGAGGAAATTATAATCTATTCAGAACTGGAAGAAGATACCATATACTGCATTCTCAATCAGACATAAGGATATCAAGAAAGATCTGGTAAAAATGAAAGTAAATCTATTTATATGGCTATAAGACACTCCTTTAAGAGACTGGGACATAGAAAAATTCTGTTCCAGGAATTAATATGAGAAATGTTCCAACATGTACCAGAACAATGACCTTAACCAGACTCCTGTTGGAGCCATAAAAACCACCGGTAGTGAACTCTGGTGTCCTCTTAAACACAGACTCTAGCTTCTGCATTAGTTCAGATCACAGCACTTGTTCACAGCACACCTCCCCATCTCGACCTTGATATGCAGGTGAGAGAGAGTGAGAGAAAGAAGGAGACAAATATTTGAAGATTTACACTGATGGCTCTGAAGATGGAGAAAGAGTCTATGATTCAAGTAATGCAGGCTGCCTCTAGAAGCTGGAAAAGGCAAGCAAATAGATTCTCTCCCAGATCCTCTGGAAGAAAAACATATTGATTCTAGAATTTCTGGCCTCTAATCGTGTAAGATAATAAACGTGTGTTGTTTTAAGACATAAAGTTATTGGTAATTTGTTATAACAGCAAAAGGAAACTGTTACAACAAGGAAGAAAACTCTATGAGTTACTCTGTCTCCAGACTCTCAGGTTGTTTTCTTGAATGTTTACTGGCAGGATATCTTTCTCTTATACCTGAAACTGCAGCAGTAGTTCAGGGTCCATGGGTATGGCTCAAATTGGGAACAGTGTCAAAAGAAAAGAAGGTTTGTATTTGTGGGATACTGAAGAGATTGAATTGACAAAATTTGGAAATAAGCAAAAAAAAAAAATTATGGAGGAAAAGAAAAAAAGAAAGTATGAGTGTAGACCATTGGTTTTTAAACTCTTTTGCATGACAAAGCCATCAACCTCATACTGAGAAACATATATTAACATACAATTTAGCCTACAATTGCTGAGTTCACAGATGCTTGGCCAGAGGTCAAATTTGTAGTGGAGGTTTATACATCCTGAGGGATGGCTTGGATGGTCTATTAGATTTCTTTTAATTCTACAATTCTATAATAATCATAAAACCTAAGAGTTAAGATACTCGTGGAGTCAATGATGGGTACAAGGAAGGCATGAAGAGAAGATGATATTTTTGTGAAGTAATAGGTGAAGGGGATGGGTACATGAGAAACCATTTTTCTTTTAAACATGATTAATATGAGGTACTGTTAGAGCCTTCGTGAGGAGATGCTGACTGGATCATTAAAAGCACACAGGTGGCATTTGAGCAAGTGTTTAAGGCTCTAGATGATATCCATGGGTATTAATCAATAGCAGCTCGGCATCAGTTGAGCTCTCTATGGGAATAGTTATAAAAGGAAAAGTGTTGATAGAGGGATCAGAATGGTGGAGAATACACATTCCATATTTATAGAGTTAAGGGAATGAGGCTGAGAAAGAGCTAGAGAATAAACAGAGAAGTAGGTGGCATCACAGGAACCAAATGAAAAACGGAATTCATAAAAGATTTCACGAAAATGTGAAATAATTTTAGCCTTAGCCAATTAATGTTAGAGAGTCTATGGAGATTGAATTCTAAAGTAAAATAATCAAATCTACTTACTTACGAAGGTAACGTTGACATTGTAAGAGGATAGACTGAATCTGAAGAGAAATTGAAGTCAAGGAGGCTAGAAGGTCAGGGAGTAATGGAAAAATATTTAACATCCTAAAACCTAGCAGAAAAGCTAACTTAAAATCGAACTTTCTTCTTTACTTTCTTTCAGTTATGAATGCTGTATTTTTGAAAAACATGGTTTAGTTTGGTTTCGTTTTGCTTTGTTTTTGGTAACTTAACACATATGTAATCTGTTTATAGAATTCAGAAAAATGGGTTACAATGAAAATCAATGTCACAGCCAGATGGTAAAAGATGCTTTGTGTGGAAAGAATGCAAAGACACAGAAAAATTAAGGAAACAAAATTTATAGGATTTTTTAAAAAAACAAAGGCTTTCTTTTTGTTTAATTGTTCCTGGTAAGAAAATGAGAAAGAACGTTATTCTCCACCCTTGAGAACATGAGAGTAGGAAGAATAGCTTCTAAAAAGAGTTTTCCTTGAGGCTCTATAACTTACATCCATTTCATATGCGTTTAAGTATCTGCCAACTTAGCACACAACTTTGTAGAATATTCTTTTTTTTGTTTGTTTTTGTTTTTGTTTTTTTATACTGCAGGTTCTTATTAGGCATCAATTTTATACACATCAGTGTATACATGTCAATCCCAATAGCCCAATTCAGCACAACACCATCCCCACCCCACCGCAGTTTTCCCCCCTTGGTGTCCATATGTCCGTTCTCTACATCTGTGTCTCAACCTCTGCCCTGCAAACTGGCTCATCTGTACCATTTTTCTAGGTTCCACATACATGCGTTAATATACGATATTTGTTTTTCTCTTTCTGACTTACTTCACTCTGTATGACAGTCTCTAGATCCATCCACGTCTCAACAAATGACTCAATTTCGTTCCTTTATATGGCTGAGTAATAGTCCATTGTATATATGTACCACAACTTCTTTATCCATTCGTCTGTTGATGGGCATTTAGGTTGCTTCCATGACCTGGCTATTGTAAATAGTGCTGCAATGAACATTTGGGTGCATGTGTCTTTTTGAATTACGGTTTTCTCTGGGTATATGCCCAGTAGTGGGATTGCTGGGTCATATGGTAATTCTATTTTCAGTTTTTTAAGGAACCTCCATATTGTTCTCCATAGTGGCTGTATCAATTTACATTCCCACCAACAATGCAAGAGGGTTCCCTTTTCTCCACACCCTCTTAGAATATTCTTTATAGCAGAAATGTTGATACTTAAAATGATTTATTTGGAGTTGTGTTTAGAGTGAAGAATACACGAAAATTTATGAAAGTACAGTGTTAAGATATCCAAAAAGATAAACGGAAAGATTTGAGAATATTCAGATGACCATCATCATTTTAAGAAGAAAGGAAAAAATGATAAAGAAATGGCTAGATATGGACGAGTAGAATTAAATATTAAAATGAAGCCACTGATTTATCAAAATATTTGGAAAATGAACTCACCTGGACACCAGAAAAGTCTTATATGCTGATTGACACTTTATAAATTTTTTTAAAGACACTAATACATTAAAAAAAAAAAAGACACTAATGTATATAAAATAATTTATGTGGGAAAACTAAGGTTCAATTGTTTAAAGAAATTATGCCAGATCATAAATCTAGTAAATGGTAGAAATGGGAAATTGGGATTGAACTGCTATCTGTGAAGTAGGGGTAGGACTAGTAATAGTACAGTAGCAATGGTGGTGGTGTTGGCAGAAACTTCTAGAAAGCATTCATTATTTTCCAGGTAATCTTTAGAGTGCTTTATATGTTTGAATTCATTTGTTTATGATGACGACCATATGAAATAGATCTCATTCTTATTCTATTTTACAGAGGAGACATGGGATATAAAGAAACTGGCCCAAGAACACACACGCAGACTACATCATAATGAAACCCCACAGCTGACCAGTGAAAGCAAAGTGAATCAGTCAATAGGCTAGGTCAGCCTTCGGTAGCAAACACCTCAAAATATGTCATGGCTCAAAGTTTATTTCTACCTCACACTTATCTATTGCAAGGCAGCTGTGCATGTTTTTGTTGTTGGTATGTTTTTTCTATCTTTTTTTCTTTTATTCTCAGACAGCCCCTATTTGAACCTCTATCATTTATTAGTCTTGTCGAAGAGAAGAAAATATAATTTAAAGAGTAATAGTGAAACTGTGTGATAGCTTTGAAAGTACTTTTTCAAGGGTACTTCTTATCACTTCCTTTCATAGTTTACTGGCAAGAGTAAGCCATATGACCAAGACTGGTGTCGATGGATGGGAAGTACAATATTTCCATATAAAGGAGCTCTGGAATAAAAGTTATATAATGTTGGGTAGTGAATAGTTTGAACTATATTACACTCTACCACAAAGGGCTACCAGAGATGTATTTTTCATTGTTTTAATTTTAGTTTCTCATGGAAGGTGTCCAGTGGATAGCTTGACTTAGTTTCACACCAAAATGTTAATGGTATCATCCTAAAGGTTGATTCTTGGTTTGTCAATATTAAACAAGTAATCATTCAAGTGAATAAAACCTAGTAAATTGAAAGAGCTACCAATTTCCAGGACTAGCATGAGTGTAATGTGGCTATAGATTTGAGAGACAGAGCTCTGGAATGAGCTAAAAACAACACTGAGCAGAGCACCTGAGGAGAATGAATGTAAACAATGCACCAAATCATACAGGACAGAAGTCTAAGCTGACCTGGTATGGTACCAGCGGGTGTGCTACTTGGATCCTTCTTCGACAAAGAAATTGCTCTTCAGCTTCAGTGACTGCAGTTATCTGACACTGTTATCATCCTTAGTATCTACCTCAGTTTTCAAGCCAAGATCTTACTTCACCTGGACAGCCCAAGATTCGGTATGTTAGAGGTACTATGGTCTAGCCATTTTTATTCAGTGCAAGACTCCTCCAATGGGTGATCCTTGCTCTGGAGTTCCTAATTGGGTTGTTTGTACTTTGTCAGATCTGCATCACAGTCTGAGTTCTCTCTGCACAATCATCTTCACCCCTTTTCCCTTTCATAGATTTCTGATCTCCACTGTAGTCTGGTGACCTTCTCTGGCCACTTCTGCTTCCTACTCCTTTTAGCTTTCACAAGTGAATTTTCACTCCTTTTCAATATTTGCTTTCTAGAGGACCCCAAGTCACACATCAGTGGGAGATCTTCTAGGGAAAGATAGGTAAAGCAATAAGATAGAAGTTGAAGATGGATGAAGTAAACACTGAGATGGTTTAACTTATCAGTGTATGAAGACCACTTCATAAGTGAGAGCATCATGTCCTGACCTGGTTGATCCAAAATGGCCCCATGATGAGTTGACTAGAGAAGATTCTAAAAACAGATGGGTCCATGAGATGTAATTCAGAAATAGTTGGAAGGGAAGACCAGAATGGCCATATATATGGCTATGTTTTTTAGAAGTCTAGAACCTGGAAAACCATTGGCAAGAGAAAGTGAAGAGTAAGGGAGGTGTTATAGGAGACCAGGTAATAAAATACACATGGTCTGATTTAGCCCAGTGACACAAGAATTGAGAGAATGAGTAGTTTTTATGAGATGGTTGAAAGACAGAATTGACAAATCTCAGAGATTTAATGGAGGGGGATAGGTAGTGGAGCAAAGGAAACAAGATTGATGATTTCTTGATAACATCCTTCACTCACTAAATGAAAGTGTTCTATTGACATCTATAAAAATAATCAATGTAAATATCCTTATGAAAAATATAAATGTTAAATATTAGTTTGGCAACCATTCTGTTACTTTGGAAAATTATTTCTTCAAGCCTGGATGAGTAACCTGTATTTGTGTAGCTTCTGCAGTAAATATTATTGGCATGAATAATAGAGTGAATGTCATAAAAACTAAGAATGAATATGTATAAAGTTAATGGCTATCAAGTAAATGATAATGAATTCTAGCAATATAAGGAACATTGCATCTTTGTTGGAAGATGCTTACATAAGGTCCCAATGGGATGCAAGCAAGATTCCAAAGTCTGGAGACTGGGCTGGCTCCAAGGTTTCTGGCTGAACAAAGCAGCTACAAAGAAAGGCTGGAGGCATTTGATGTAGATAAACAGGAGAAAATTCTTGGGAAAAGTTGACTGCTTTCTGGGAAGGACAAGAAAGGAAAGATAACACCTTGGAAGGATTTCAGTAGAGATTCTTGGTGAAGACAGAAAAGTCCACTAAGGTTTAATTAAATTGTGTTATTGGGTTGTTTGTTACAAAATGCTCTTTTATCCTCTCCTAATAATTTTTGGTAATATCTAAAAGCACACACAAGCACATACACACACACACACACCCTCAAAATGTTGAAAGTGACTAAAGTTGTTCTCCCTAACAGTGATAGGGTTGAGATTTGCTTACCTTTTGGCACAGGGTAGAGAATTCTAGGAAAAGGGAAAACCTAAAAGCTGAATTATGAAGGAGGTTATAAACAGTGCTTGACCTCCTTAGGTGAAATCTATTTGTCTTAACATTATGCAATGTACTGTATTTCTTTACTGTCTTTCAAAGGATAATTTTAAAAAGAGCGTGTACTCATGAATATGATACAAATATGAAATGAACGTGTCAGTGATTTTATTTAATTTATGCATTAATTAAGAAACCAGTAAGATGTTACAGCTGGTTTAAACAAAATTTAAAAATTCACACATTTGTATGCAGTGAGGGAATGCTGAAATGAAGTTAAAAATATGTACAAAAATTGGTCTATCCACAAGACAATCATCAGTTGCATTCCACTGAACACAACTGCTTAGCATTTCTGTGAACAAAACTCATTTGTATTATTATCAGTTTTTTATACTTTACAGAGCTGTAAAGTAGCTTAAGACATAAAAGGCACAAATTATCTGGATGTGTGACACAGACAGATCACCAATTAATCTCTTTTTAAAAATATTTTTGTCCATTTTAAAGTCTTCCTAACACTTCAAATTTGCAAGTAGCAGAATTTAAAACAAACAAAAAACCTTGGAGTTAGATCTCCAAGGTGATAAGCGATAATTATATGAGTGAAAGCTCTCACCTTCAGGTCTAAACATGATACCATAAATATAAGTAGATACATTTTTTCTTGTGTATTCCTTCTCTATCTACATCAGTGACAAAGTTACTGACTTTAAATGCTACATCTTTGTCCCTCTTTGCCTCTTCTGTGAAAGAATATAAGATTAATTTATGCCTGACAGCAGGTTAATAGATAAATCACAATAAAACTCTAATAGAGAAAGCTGAGAAGAATGGATATTTGGAAATGATTAATATCTTAAAGGAATAAAAAATAATAAAAATAATAGGTGGGAAATTATCTGGGCACTTACAGTGTTATACACTTAAAATGGAAAATTTGATTATAGGTTGTGAATGCACTGGTACAATATCACATCATGAAATATGAAGAAACCATTCACTTCAGAGAATTAGAGCATGAAAATCAAATAGTTGAGTGAAAGTGAATGCAATATAACGGGAAGGGAAGATTATAGGGCTAGAAGGATAAGCTTGGAGATAAATACATAAATGAAAAAACTTTAAAAGGATCTCAATGGAGTTTATATTGAAGATGGATGAGGAAGTAAGAGAGAGAGAAAAAATTTGGTAAAACATAGTCTGAACTGCTCAGTTTTTTCACTATCAAAGGAGTTTCATACAGATTCCATGTACTTTTCTGCTTTTCACAAAACAATTACCAATTAGTTGATGATAAAAGGTTTGAAAACTTATCTCTATATGGCCAAATTCATTAAGTGCCAAACTTAAAAATGAAGGAACTTGGAAAAACGTATTTTCTTTAACATAACTATATATAATCTAGCAATTTCTGGATTTCATATATAGATTATAGAATATGGAGCTGTATTATTTTTATTTCTGTGAATAATAATCTTTTACATCAATTTCAGAAATTAAAAAAAATTATGTTTAGTAAGTTTTCTTCAATGGACAGGTATTGTAACTTTGTTACATTGACACTTGTTAAGTAGGTCCCAGGGGTGTCCTACGGTAAGCCACCTTTCACCAGAGAAATAGAAAAGTTTATTACTCGTAGAACCTGGCATACCACGAGAGGCCACAGAGGTAGGTCAAGGCAGGGTGCAGGCAGAGAGTATGGCAGGGCCTGGGAAACCTGCCTTTATTAGGGTCCACAAGTCAAGTATTTTAGGGTTCCTGGGCTAAAGCCAGATTGGTCAATTCAAACCAAAACAGTGGTTTTGGTGAGCTTCCTAGGAGTCTTATCTAAGGGGCCCACAAGAGGAAGACCCTGGAATCTGGGGGAGAATGTTTATCACAGGGTGTTTGGGGAGACATATCAGGAACTTACATTTACTTGTGACTCTGTAGGCTGTTATCTAAGCTGTCTGCTCAGGGAAGGGCTAGGGTCAGTTCAAAGCTACTGTGTGCCTTGTGGCCACACAAATGGATGCTGAGGCAGCAATATTATGGAGCAGTTTAAACGTTCAGCAACAGGAAATAGTGAAATGGAGAATAATTTCACCAAAACACTCTTTTCACACATGATTAGCCAGTTTGATTACCAACTGAATTTTAAATGACATAATCATATTTAATACTTAAATTTGTTTTATCTGTCAAGAATAATGTGTTAGTTTGTTAGGGCTACTGTAACAAAGTACTGCAAACTGGGTAACTTAAACAACAGAAATTTATTCTCTCACAGTCTGGAGGCTCCAAGTCCAAAGTCACTGTGTTGGCAGGGCTGGTTCCTTCTGAGGTCTGTGAGGAAGGATCTGTCCTTGGCTTGTAGATGACTATTGTCTCCTTTTGTCTCTTCACATGGTTTTCCCTCTTTGTGTGTCTGCCTCTGTGTCCAAATTCCCTGTTTTTATAAGGATATCAATCTTATTGAATTAGAAGCCACCTTAATGCTTTCATTTAAACATGGTTACCTCTGTAAAGATCCTGTCTCCAAATAAGATCACATTCTGAGATATTGGGGGTTAGGACTCTAAAAAAACGTTTTTGGGGGAGGGCAGTGCACAATAATAAATAATGTTTGCATTCAGCTTTGTGCCTAGGGTTGTCCGCATTTAAATCAATAAGTTGAACAATATTTTGTGGTATTGGTACAAATTTTTACATATACATTTTATAACAGGCCAAATTAGATATGTGGTGAAATGGAAAATGGCATATTTTTATCAATTATTAAATTAACTTTAACATTTTTAATCAGTTAATCAAATCATTCTGAATCTAGCCCAAACATCACTTTGAATAGCAGCAATAATGCTATGGCTAAATATGTGTGTTATTTTACTTTTTAACATATGATAGTCAAATTAATAAAGGTCACAGCATGAAACTTTGTGCATTTAACTATAAAACCCTAGTAAATCAAGATTTGTGTGATGGATTATATTATAGAGATGTTACATAGTTTTGATTTCATGATCCCCTAAATAAGCTTTGTGGTATATTTTCTTTGAAAAAAGTCAGCATCAGGAACTAACTCTTTAATGACATTTTTTTTTTCCTGGAAAAAAGTCAAGATTGTTTTAAATCATATTATATTTCAGCATATTATTCTGCCATGCATGTAAAGCTCATTTACATAAATCACCTACTGGGCACGAAGTATACCTTTTTAAAGAAAAAATTTACATATATATGTATAACTGAATCGCTGTGCTGTACACTTGAAACTAACATGACATAAATCAAATATACATCAATAATTTTTTTTTTAATTTCGATTTCGGCTTTTGAGTTGTATTACATATGTAGAAAATCCTCCCTTATCCCATGATTGTAAATAAAATAATCATATACTTCCTCCTTAAATAGGATGACCAGAAGTTCTGGAAGCCAAGTAAATATGCATAATGAAAGGCTAAAAAGAAAAAAAAGGAAAAAATTCACACCAGACAAGACGAGCAAGTAGAAATTGATTTCATTCCAATACTATTGCCGGCAACTGAGAGAGGACAGACCAAGTGGTGACGTCACACTCAGCTGTGATGAAGCGAAGGGTGGGAACATTTTTAAGAGCTGAGGGAGGGGAGAAGGGGGGATATTAGGGCATCATTGTTTGCTAATTGGCTTACCCAAAGGCAAAGTAAACTTTCCCCTATCTTCAAGATGCAGTTTTTACAACTTGGAGTAAGATGCCCTTCTAAGTTAAGCTTCTACCCTCCTACAGACTGGGAGATGGGGGCCCTATGTTCCTTGATGATTATGTTTCAAAGAGATGGCTCCCAGTTTCTTGAGAAAGGCAGTCCTGGGTTGTAAATCTAGCCCAGAGACTTTTAGAAGGATTTACACATCAAAGAGGCAGAGAGAGAACTGACAAGTTTTCTGAAGTAAATACTCTAAGAAAAGGAAAGTCAGGGACCCACAGGCTGGAAGAAGTCTGTCTAAAGTTACTCCAGTTGAGGGGAACATTAAGGCCATCTTGTTCAACTCTAAATAAATATTTCTTGAATGAATGAATACATGAATGAGTGGATGAACATTGTATAAAGCAGGGTATTGAGAACAAAGGATGTTGGGAATTCCCTGGTGGTCCAGTGGTTAGGACTCTACACTCTCACTGGCCTGGGTTCGATCCCTGGTCAGGGAATTAAGATCCATAAGCCGAGAGGCACGGCCAAAAAACAAACAAACAAACAAAAGAACAATGGGTGATATATATGAAAAAATAAGACACAGAGTCACGGTGTTTAGTGAAACAATTTTAAATATTGCCTACATTTTCAGTTGTAGTGATACCGGTTGTATTCTTTAAGTTTTTTGAGACAAATATCATTTATACTACTCTAACCTGTTTTTGTAGTATATGGATCTGCTTTTAATCAACTATACAGTAAACATACAGTTGTTTATTTTAGTTTCAATCATCAGAAAAGGCAACTTGGAGAATTGTTTTTGCAAAAGGATTCAGTTACCCTTTGCAGGCATATTTCATATTTATTGATCACATTCAATGAGCCAGCCACTGTTCTAGACTAAAAGACAAAGTCCTCGCTCACAGAGAGCTTACATTCTAAATGGGCAAATAGTTATAAACAAATACAAAAGAAAGTATTAGAGAATTATGAGGAAAAAATAAAGTAGGGTAAAGAAGATAGGGAGTGCTAGAGTGTGTAAAGCAGTGGTGTTGAATTTAAACTTGATCACCACAAATGTGATATTTGAGTAAAGATCTAAAAAAGGTATATCCATGCAAATCTTTAGGGAAAGATAATTTCAGGAAGTCCAAAGACACTGAGGCCGGAGCATGCTGATATCCTTGAAGAACAGTGAGGCAGCTAATGAGGCTGGAACAGAGGAGTCTAGAGGTCAGGGGTTTAAGTTACCAAATAAGTAATGGCGCAGTGTGTGAATGGGAAAAGAGTGCTAGGGAGATGATCAGATCATAAAGAGCACTGTAGGCTTTTGTAAGGACTTTGGAATTTTCAAAATGAAGCCATTAAACATATTGGATAGAGTGACTCGATCTGGTTTTCTATTTTAAATAATTTGTCTGGATACTGTGCTGAGAATGAATTCCAAAGAAGAAAGAGTCGAGATTGGGAGACCAGTCAGAAGGCTTTCTAAGTAACCCAACTGATAGTCGGTTGCATCAGAAAGATTGTAGTAAAGCAGCTGAAAAGTCAAGATTCTGGATATATTTTGATCTTAAAACCAGTAAGATTTACTGATAGATTGATGAGCTTTGTGAGAAAAAGAGAGAGGAGATATTGTGCAGAGAATTTTGGCCAAATAGGATAATGGAGTTCCCATGAATTAGATAGGAAGACTATTGGAAGAGTAGGTTTGGAAAGTAAGATCAGGAATTTAGTTTTAATTATTAATTATTTCATGTTTGAGCTAATGTTTTAAGATAGCATGAAGGGAAATAAATGGAAACAAATATAGACTCTCCTCCAGAGGAATTTTTCCAGTAACGATCAAGAAGAAAATATGAAACAGCTGGAGGGAGCAGTGATGTATTGAGAGGCTTTTCAAACCTCAGTAGAGAGAGAAAGACTATTGATGCAGATGGGGTAACTCCTGGAACAGTGTCTGAAAAGATACAGAAAGAGAGAGAGAAATTATTTACTTGCAAATAATTTGAAACTTAAAGAAAAATTGCAAGACTAAGAAATAGAATGTTTCCCAGCTTTATCTGTTGTAATCGTTGGACCCATTTGTTTATCATTAACCATTTCTCTCTCATTTTTTGGAAAGTAAAGGTATTACCATAAAATTAATTATATTTATAAGTATAGCTATAGATTATAGATATAGGTATACATACAGATACTTTTTCTGAACTATTTGAGAATAATTGCATTTATTTATTTATTTTATTTATTTATTTATTAGTGAGTATGATATTTTAAGGAATTGACACTAAGAACAAAAATGTTCAAAATGCTCCTTCAAAAATTCCCCCCTCAAATATTAAATTAGGTCTATGGATAACACAGAAAACCCACAAGGTGGCAGGAGTGCCACATATATGTAAGTTTCTTGATTACTTTCCTTTTTATCAACTCCCCCATTTCTTCATCTAATGTAATTTTACATTTAATGTTTTGTTAGTTTGAAATATATATAACTTAAGACACTTAAAGATAGATGGTAATATAAATAGCTAAAAGGGCTTAAGAAAAAAACAAATAGCAAAAACATCACACCTGGAGAATCATAATAGTAAACTCCTCAAAATTAAATCCATTAAATATATCTTGTGTTTCGATTAAGGAAAAACGTGTTCATGTAATAAGACTATATGTCAGAGGTCAGGAAGCTGTTGTAAGAACAATACTTTTTAGTGTACAATAAGCTAGGCTTTTAGAATTGCAACCATAACACATAGGTTTTAAAAACATAATATTAACATATGTGTATATATACATAGTAAATAATATAATATATAATGATATATGTATATATTATATACGAGGATACATATATGTACACATATAATATATTAATATTTTGTCTATAAAATCCATGCCTTATGATTGTAACTTTAAGAAAAGTTATTTATATGAAGTCCCTAAGGAACACTGGCATCTTTGTTTTCAAAAAGATGAAAACTGTAATGGTAATTTTTTTGCAGCAATTCTACTAGTAGTGGGCTGCAGTTTAACAACACAAGAGCTATTAGATTTTATAGACTTTGAATCCAGGTTCCATCTCTTACTTGATGAGTCACTTTCTAGTTCTGAGTTTAAGCTGCAAAATGGAAATGATTATACCATTCCCATGGGACTTGTTATAAGTCACATCACAAGTAAAGAATCTCATGTATAATAGTGAGAACAAATCCCTCCCAACATTCACAGGTTTTTTTGTGTGTTTTGTTTTGTTTTTATGTCTCCATAAAAATGTATTCAGTCAACACTATCAGTTTCCCCCTTCCAGAGCCAGTGGTATTCTTGTAGGCATTCTGGATATCTGGAACAAACTTAGATGGGACCCCATACAGACACATCCTTGAGTCCCTTAGGGAGCGCCACTTGGGTTTCAGCTTGGGAACTGGGCTCAGCTTCTTTTTCTTTCCTATACTCCAGAGTCCAAGTTTTAAAAGGTTACCAGAGTCCAACTAGGTAAACATAGGACTTAAAGAGTTAACCATCTTTTTTTAAGTGATTTTCTTGGGAGGACAACAACTTTTCTCCCCATATTTAGAGTTCACTTCCAAGTGATATACTTGGAATTTAATTTCAAAGAATAACTTTTGTAAAGGCACCCTTACCCCATTTAGCTTTGAGTCCTAGAGGAAAGAGAGGCATTACACCTTGTATGAGGGTCTGTAGTACTTATCACACATTTCTCTTTTTTTGAGCTAAATAAACTAGACTTTATTTTCTCAGCATTTGTCCTTTCAATGCATTATTTCTGTCTACTTGTTAGTTTCTTTACTTTTTCCTTCTTACTTTTTTTTAAAAACTGAGGTATAGTTGATGTACAATATTATATGTTTCAGGTGTACAACACAGTGATTCACAATTTTTAAATGTTATACTCCTTTCTTGCTGTTGCCAGCTGTGTTTCCCTGCAGGAGAGAAAGCTTTGTTCATTGTTGTGAAATCTTTCTCTTTTGTTATAAAGCATAATGGTCTTTGTAAAGGCTTGTTTTTTGGTCTTATGTGTTTAATTATGCACTTATTGTATTAGGCATATGATGATTTATGTCCTATGGTGTTATCCAATATATCATAGAAAAATGAGAATAAAGAAGGTGTTTTATCAGAAAGCAAGATGTCCTCTTTATCGTTGCATGTAATTTACTAAAGATCTGACAAAGTCACAGTACAGGCTGCCTCTTACCATATTCCCCTGCAGACAGTGAAGAGGCTGACAGTGAGACTGCTTTCTAACTTGGGTCCAAGTGTGAAATTCGGTGATGTTATGTACAGATTGCTTATTAGCACACCAGGAAGGAATAAGTTTGCCTGTATGAAAACAGGCTCAATGGACGTATGCTCTGGACAAAGTCCGGTGGCAAAGATGCTACAAGGGTGCTTGATAACTAAACACGTGAACACTATAATGACTTCAGAATCATCTACATTCAATGTCAGGAAAGAAATACATTGCAACGCATGGAGAATATTGTGGTAGTAGGATGGGAATAGAAAACAATAAAGAAAAATGAATACTATAGTAAAGATAGGAATATCATTGGTACATGAGATTTGTAAAGAAAAAAAATAAAAGAAACAATGTTCAGAAGAGAAATATATTTTATGAAAGTTAAAAGAGGATAGAGCGTAAAAAGGAAAATAATCGGTGAATATACTGAAGAAAGAGCTGTCTGCATGTGCTAAACGACAGTAATGCTGATAAATATGACTTAGTTATAAGCAAATTTTATAAGGAACATTTTTGATCTCATGAGTATTAAACCACAAAAGGATTTCAAGCATAATTTAATTGGTTAATTGTTCAACTGGTTTCAGCAACCCAGACTTGAGAATTTTAGGGCTCTTTAACCCCAATTGATGAATACAGTTTTCCTATACTCAATCATCTTCTGTGTAGAAATTCATGTAGGGTCAAAAAGGTATAGACGTTCTTAAGATATATCAGCTTGCTATTAAAGTAGATTTAGTACTTCTGAAGAACACTATTTATTGTTCCTCTTCAAAGCCCTTTGAATATCAATAATGGTTTGAAAATAATCCCTTTTGGTTTTCCATTCCTTATTTCCAACTCAGTTCAGTTATGTTTGGTGAGATGGTCTCCTTATTCAAACACATTGGGTTAGGCTGTACTACTTGACAGCACCATCTGCATGGAATATGTAAAGGAAAGGGGACTAAGGTTCAAAGTTTGAGGTTAACAGAAGGAATCAGTGAGGAGATGGGAAGGAGAATACAAAGCTGGGGACACTTTGAGAGGGCCAGCAAGTAGAGACCAAGTTACAAAAGAATTCAACATATCCAGTCAAGACATTAAGAATCGATGGTTAGCTAATCTGGAAAGTGGTCCATGCATGGGGCTTCAAATATGTAGGTAAGCAGCGGTGTAAGTTTCAGGTGGAGTCTCAGGCTAATTTAGGTTATTCCAGGAATTTCATACAAGCAAGGGGAAAAGAAAAGGAAGATTCATAAAAGTAAGAAGTGAGCCAAGGAATTGAGATGATCAAGTCCAAGCCCCAGGCTTTAATAGTCTGGAGTACAGCATAAAACAGATCTTCTGCAACCAGAGGATTCTGAAGTAGGTTATTTGAATTTCAGACATCCAAGAAACACAGACAAGGGTTAAACTGGGCAAACAGGAAACTCCTAAAGTGAGACAGATTCCCAATAGTAGCTCCGAGATAACTGATTCATCTATGCTTCAGCGCAAAGAAAACATTTTCTCCCATACTTACATGATGCACTATGCAATTTTTTAAATTCTAAGGGACATTCATTTCCTTGGCTTAGGAGAGGTATTGGGCAGCCCAGAGATAACTCAGACCTTGGTCTAAACAGATGGATGTGGTCAGGTAGACGAAGCACTGATAAGCCTTCTGTAACCCTATTGATGCTATGGTCCACAGGGTTTGTGCTCATAGTTTCTGATGCCTTTAAAAAGCATGCCCCAGACAATAATTCATATCTTTACTTGCTTGTGTTAAAAGTCCCACAACATATTTAAGCACTTAGTTCATGGAAAATCTTATTAAAATCTGTCTTCTTTGCCATTCTCTAAATGCTCCTAACTCCTGGGAAGAAATTTCCAGCTTCCTTACCTATTCACTTCAGTCTCTGCCTTCACCACACCTCATCCATATATCATGCTCACCCATGATGTAGAGTCTGTGCGGCTCCCACCATTTGAAGTAATCTTAGGTGTATGATTTATCTTCTCTGATGGCTTTTCTCAAAGATAAAATCTCCATGGCTTTTGTGCACTGTGTTTGTTTTTTTTTCTATTCCCTCATTGTCACAATTCCAGAGTACCAGATCCTACTAGTCTAAAAGTAGCAGAGCTTTCCTCAGTTGGGGTGGAAGGGGCACAGCAAGCAAAGCCAAAGCTCGTTTTCCTAAGCGAGGGAGAGGCATGATTAGAAGCTCCATTTATTTATTTTTGTCATATCTCATTTCTAAACATTCATTTTGATCTCTACCTTAAAATTACTTCTTCCAGTTACATTTCTTCATTTAGAATAGAAGACATTTCCTTTGGGCATCCAACTATCCAATTCATATTTTCCAAACCTCACAAAATCACCTTTAAAGATAATCAACATTAATAAGTTCAAAAAAGTTTTCTCAGGATAGATGAGTCTTCAGAATCCATGTTCTCTAAAGTGTCTGCATTCTCCCTATTTCCAACTCTGTTCCCTTCACCCCCCCAGAGGTTTTATTTTCTTTCATAACATTTTTTATCTGAAATTAACCTTCTGTCATGAGAAAAACAACTTTTGTTTTTCTGTGTTGTTGCCTAGGCATTTTACAGTGTGATAACCCTGCTCACTCCCAGAATCTGGACATTGAGATAAAGATGTGAATTTAGGACACCAGCCATAAGCTCCTGATCTATTTTTCTTAGGGTATCTTTTAAAATAATTACTTAGAATAAGCCCGCAGAAGGTGAGTGACCTCTGCTTCAACCACCTTAGAAGTAACAGGTGCTTGCTACCCTGCTCTCTACCTCCTGCTGGCTGGTGACCTGGGATGAAGGACTGCCTTTTCCCTGGCTCGTTGGGCTCTCCTGCTTCTGGGATCTCTAAGTCTTGTGCTCTACTTCCTTTGTGTGGGTGTGTTGAAACTGCATCGTCAGTCAAAAACACTTGTGGGTTTTACTTCCCCAAAATGGGAGCTTCAGTGCTGAGGGAGCTACCTGACGCCCCCATGTGGGTGGCGGGTGTGTCTGCATTCAGTAGGTCATAATCTGCATATTCTTAATTCCTTGCACACCTTCTTCCTTTGATTCACTTGCTTGAAGTTTAATGGTTCTTTCAAATAGAAGAGAATCTCCATTAATGGCAGTTATATTATTTGTCATTCTGTATTGTGTTCCAAACTCCTAATATAGCTCCTGCTATATATAATTCCTACTATTTTTTTCCTGCTAAATAAATATTTATGAAGTAAATAAGTTAATGTCAGATTAGATATCTTTGCTTGGAATACAAGTGTTTTATAGTATTTATATACTATTTTATAGTATTAATAAATACCTAATATTTGCTGAGTACTTACAATATTTTAACAGTATATGCATTGACCCATTTAATCTCACAGAAGTTCTAAAAAGTAGACACTATTATTATAATTCTAATTTTATATATGCATAATTTGAGATTTAAAGAATTAACATATTTGTACAGAATCATGGAGCTAATGGCTAATATGACTAGTATTTAAGTCCAAATCTTTCAGAGACCAAGTCTGTCTCAGTCACTTTGATATAATTCTTCAATTCATTCTTTGAAATACCAAGGTAGAAAGACTATAATTTTTTGTATTAGTTTCCTAGGGCTGCCATAACAAAGTACCACAATCTGAGTAACTTGAAATGATATTTATTATGTCACTGTTTTAGAAGCTAAAAGTCCAAGAGTGTGTAGATTCCTTATGAAGGCTCTGAGAGAGAATCTCCTCCATGCCTCCATCCTGGCTTCTGGAGATGGCCAGAAATCCTTGGAGTTTTGTAGTTTTAGATGCATTACTCTAATTTTGCCTCCATGTTCACATGGTAGTCTCCCTTTATCTCTGTTTTCATATACCTGTCTTCTTATAAAGACATCAGGTATGTTGGATTGGGGTCCATCTGACTTCAGTATACAATAAGTCCCCTACATACAAATGAGTTCCCTTCCGAGAGCTCATTTGTATGTCCAATTTGTTTGTAAGTCCAAAAAAGTTAGCCTAGGTACCCAACTAACACCATCAGCTATATAGTACTGTACTGTAAGAGGTTTACGATACTTTTCACACAAGTAGTACATAAACAGACACACACACAAAAATAAAGAAAACGTTTTTAATCTTACAGTACAGTACCTTGAAAAATACAGTAGTACAGTACAACAGCTGGCATACAGGGGCTGGCATCAAGTGAAGAGGCAGGAAGAGTTACTGATTGGAGGAGGGAGAGGAGGTGGGAGATGGTAGAGCTGAAGGATCGTCAGCAATAGGAGACGGAGGGCAGGCTGCACATGACAGTGTATGCCAGATACGTGAACTAAGTTACGTGATTGGACATGCGAACTCACATTCTCATCTTTGAAAGTTCACAACTTGAAGATATGTAGGGGACTTACTGTAACTTTGTTTTAACTAGATAGAATCTGCAAACTCCTTATTTCCAAATAAGGTCATATTCACAGGTACTGGCAGTTAAAACTTCAATTTAATTGTTTTGTGTGGGGGGGGAAATTTGACCCATGACCCTTTCCAAAACTGTAAATTGCAACCAAATATCTCTATTCCTATCACTTCAAAAGACAGCAAAGGCCAACTGTGTGAAACATACCACAGCAATATTTCTAGAACACTGGTGTAAGGTTGAATATTGTTCTGGTCTAAATACTGGCTCATTAGAATGAAGGGGACACTACAGGTTTTCCAGGAGTGGAATTCAACTCTGTAGGAACATTAGCTTCCTAGAATTGTTTATATAGAGTCTAGATAACTACTTGCAAGGCATGTTATGGCAGAGATTCCTCTTCTGGGTAGTTGGATATGCTAGGGGTCTTTGCTCCTTCAAAGCAGTGTTTTCTAATTGTATTTTTCAGAGTGGTAGGTTTCTACCATGTAACTTCCAGGGTAGAGCTAGCTCTAGCTCCAATTTAAGCTGAGTATCTCCAGCTTACCTGTTTTTACATTAGATTTCTAGTGTTCCAAAGGCAAATACTTTAGAAAGCTCTTGGTCTTGTGAGAATGCCCTAGTGAACAGTAGACAACATGGGTTTTTCTGTCCATGTTATAAGCAGGATTGGTGTTTGTATGTGAACATTTACCCTTTTTTTAAACAAGTAGTAGCTCAAAGCACAGATATTGTGCTGAATGTGGGATTTTTACCAGAACAGATCAATATAACCTCTGGCAGTTTGTAATTGGTCTAGTGAATCCTTGCATATCCACATTAGCGAGGAAAATCAAAAGCAGTTTGAATTTATGTAAGAATACCATTATCCATTTTTCTGTCTCGCTCCAGGGCTATGTTAACCTTCCTGCTCTTTGTAAAAATATAGTCCAAAGAGAATTCTAACATTTTGAGATTCTGTAGAACTTCATAATTATCAAGTCTATTGATGACATCTTGCTAACTAGGCATGGTGAGCAGTAGATATGTGGTCTAAATACCTAATAAGACACCACATACATGCCAAAGCATAGGAGACAAAATTCTGTGATTTCAGAGTGACATTTAGAGGATTATATTATTTCAGGACATGCCATTCCTTAAGAGAAAGAATATGTTCTTCCTTTTTTATTCTCTCCCAGTAATAAAGAGGCATAGCATTTGGAATTTCAAGACAGTACACATTAACCTGCATTTGGTAATATTGTTCTTATTCGTTTATCATGATTTAGATAACAACCAGTTTTGATTCTAGACTGTGGTACAAATTTCTGTGTTGATTTGGCCATATGACACATAAGATCCAGGGGGTTGGGATGCTGTGTGGAGTCTCTGACAAGTTCTAATACGAGAGCCAAAGCAGAGATCCTTGGGGTTCTGGAACAAGGCGATGTATTTTATAGTATAAAGTATTCACCATCTGAAGAATGACTCCTGGGGTGTGACTGGGCCTTAGTGGAGACTGAATGCTTGGACATGGGGCACCGAATAAGTGTGAGACCTGAGATTCCCACTGAGTCATACTTTTTTGATAAGTGGGGTACAGTAGCAATCCATTGTACCTTGGATTCATAACTGGGCCTGAGAAAATCCAAAAGGTACAAGTAAATTACATATACAGTGACCTAGACTATAATGGCATCTACGTATTTGTACCGATGCCTCTCCATAGGTTCACATCTATGGCTTCCTGGAAGGTTTCTATGACTCACTGATGGACAAAGAAAAAAAGTAGGGCTTGGTTCACAGCTAGTCATAAATCTAGTGCTGCTACACTACAGCCGCACTCAAGGATGGCCTCAGAAAACATAGTGAAGGAAGAATCCTCCTAAAGAGCAGAGTAGAACACTAGAAACTAAGACACTTACCAAATCCAAACACATACTTAGTCCCCATTATTTTTTAATATCACCATTAACTTAGTGCAGTGACATGATTGACAGCTAAGTATACAGATTTTATTAAAGATTAGAGGTTTGATATCATGGTATTTTAATGGTATTGATTTCAAGGCCAGAGAGTGCCTATAACTATCATCTGAAGTAACTGTGAATTCAAGAATTGATAGCCAACCAAAGAATACAAAAACACTAATTCCAAAAGATACATGCAACCAATGTTCATAGCAGCGTTATTTACAATAACCAAGATATAGAAGCAAACTATGTCCATCAACAGATGAATAGATAAAGTAGATGTGACATATATATATAAAGAATTTTTAGCAATTTCTTAAAAGCCTCTGTAAATTGGAGGTATCATAACGTGGTGATTACATGTATCTCTATTTTATAATCTGAATGGGGGGGTGGTAATAGTAAATTCTGTCTTCCCATTTTTGCCCTTAAGAAGTATTTTATTTTATTTTATACATATAATGGAATATTACTCAGCCTAATAAAAGGCCTTATAAAATGTTGCCATTTGCAACAACATGGTTGGACATGAATGGTATTATGCTTAATGAAATAAGACAGACAGAGAAAGACAAATACTGTATGTTATCACTTATATGTGGAATCTAAAAAAATAAAATGAATGAATATAACAAAGCAGAAACAGACTTACAGACATAGAAAACAAACTAGTGGTTACCAGTGGGGAGAGGGAAGGAGGGAAGGGCAACACAGAAGTAGGGGATTAAGAGATACAATCTACTGTATATAAATTAAATACGCTGCTATGATATATTAGCTTATATAGCCAATATTTTCTAATAAATTTAAAAGTATAATCTAAAAACATTGAATCACTATGCTGTACACCTAAAAGTAATACTGTAAATCAACTATATTTTTTAAAAATCGATAGCCAAAAGGGAAGTGCCATTTTGTTAATATTAAATTTTCAACTTATTATTTTCCTTCAACCAAGCTTTGATTAGGTAGTTTGTGACTGCAGACCCAGCTGACGTTTCCTTCTCTTTACTTATTTCTTTCTTTTAGGACCCTGCTGTTAAGAGGCATGTTGTAATCTTGAGATTTCACACTAGCAGTTCACTAGCTATGTGACTTTGGACAATTTACATAGCATTTCTGAGCCTGGATTTTCCATATTTCTCAAGCGAACATTAAATGACTACCTATGTCAGAGTGTTCCTATGAATATTGAATCATGTATGTAAAATTACTTATAAATAGAAAATTGTCATTCACCACTAAGTCATAGTGTTTCTTCTACTTCTGGAAAAAACTCGGGGTCTCCATAGCTTGTAGTGCACGTTACAGATTGAAAAGTCACATTTCCTATGCTTGTTTCTTTGCCTGCCTTATTCATCTTTGTCCCATTTGGAGAGCAATGCCCTTCAACTGTGCATGGTTTTACACCTCAATAGCAACTCTGCAGAAAATGAATGTCATGGTAGCTGTAGTGTGTGCTGGAAAATTAATGGAATGTGACGAGGAAAATGCCAGTTCTGCCTCGATCCTGGTGAAACCAAGATGAGACAGTGATGCCTGTAAGTGAAGCCAAGTAACGGGTTAACATGGAAGACAGTCCCAGTACCTGGGAACTTCACGGGGACTACTTGCAGTCCATACTTTAGAAATTCACAAAAGTACTGAAGAAGATGGAAAGATATTCAAAATCCAAGACATGTAAAGGAATCATTTTTTCTCTGTAGTTAAATAGCATTGGATCCAAAGGTTGTAGGCTTTGCTAATATTTATATTGTATATTTAAAGATTTACACCAAGGGTATGTAGGATATCAAGGCAAAGCAGGATAAAATACAGAGCAATCACACTGGCAATTCTATGGGGTAAAAATACAAGTGGAAAAAAGCAAAAAAAATTGGTGATCAAAAATAATTGGGAAGAATTGTCCATTATGTTTGCCACTAATTTGGAAGCTAACACACCAAATTCGTCAACCTTCCATTTACTTCCATAAAAGACATTTCTCCTGCCCAAGTATTTTTTTTCATTCATTCATTAATCCATTAAAAATGTTGGAGTTCTTCTATGTGCCATGTATAGAACTAGAAGCTTATGCATATGCTACCAATTTAATTCTCACATTAATTATTTTCAACAGGTACAATATTTCTATTTTACCTCTAAAGAATCTGATGTGTAAATAGCATGCAAATTGTGATACATTCACTAAGAATCATAAATGGGATTTGCACTTTTTTTCACTTAAAAATCAAATTTCCTTTCTCTGACTCTCTGTCATACACTTTTTTGTTACAGTGACTTGAATTGAAAAATTTTAAAGAATTTTTAGGAATTTCTTAAAAGCCTCTGAAAACTGGAGGTATCATAATGTGGTGATTATATGTATTTTATAACCTGAATGGGAGGGGTGGCAATAGTAAGTTCTGTCTTTCCATTTTTGCCCTCAAGAAGTATATTAGACTACATATATCCAGGCTGGAGATAGCCTTTGTAGATTCTTTTAACTCATGTTTTACCTCCTAAGCCACACTTTTTCTTTTTCTTTTTTTTTTTTTGGCCACACCATGAGGCTTGCGGGATCTCAGTTCCCTGACCAGGGATTAAACCCTGACCACGGTAGTGAAAGCCTGAAATCCTAACCACTAGACCACCAGGGAACTCCCTAAACCATACTTTCTAATCAGAAATCTCCATTAGAATTATCTTGGAAGCTTTCTAAAATACACATTCCTAGGTCACTTCAGACTGGATCAGAATCTTTAAGGTTGAGCCAGGGAAGCTACATTTTTAAGGAGCAGACCTAGGGAATTCCCTGGTGGTCCAGTGGTTAGGACTCCACGCTCTCACTGCCAAGGGCCAGGGTTCAATCCCTGGTTGGGGAACTAAGATCCCACAGGCCTTGCGGCATACCAAAAGAAAAAAAAAGCAGAACTATACTTTCTGACTCCTGCTCAAGTTTGAGAACCTCTATCCTAGATAATTGTCTACACAAAGCCTATACACAGTGGTTGGTGGCAGGACAGCTGGTCCTCTCAGAGTCTGCAGAATTCAGCTAACAACTTCTGAACTTCCAGCCTTAGCCAGGCCCTTCCACCAACCACATCACGTGAAGTGGCATCGCGTCAAAACCCATCTATCCTGCTCACGTTCCGTGATCACTCCCAGTTCACCCAAGTCCCTACCCTGATCCTGAGTCTTAACTTCCATGGACACTGGCAGCTCTGGCACACTTCTTACCATGACTTAGTTAGAGCTGTGGTTTCTGCTTCTTCCTCTCAATACCCAGTCCTGTGCTATGTTCCTGATGCCAGAACTAGATTTTTCCCTGGTTGACCTCACTCCACTTCTCCACAAGAAGTCTCTTACATCAGAATGAATAAAATCATCTCTTTATCTTGATTCAGGGACTGAAATTACACATGTAAA
This sequence comes from Balaenoptera musculus, assembly GCF_009873245.2. Lineage (NCBI taxonomy): Eukaryota > Metazoa > Chordata > Mammalia > Artiodactyla > Balaenopteridae > Balaenoptera > Balaenoptera musculus. The sequence goes on along the minus strand of NC_045788.1, from coordinate 124,560,645 downwards.
ATATCTCTTTACTTGGTTCATGATGACTTAATGCCTTGCAGGAGTCAGAACTAATTATACACCACTAGATGGGGTTATCATAATGACTCTGCTAATAGAAAGAGTGATCAGGTGAAATCAGTGATTGAATTGAATTTTTTTTTACTAGAAGTTTCTGAATTTTATACTTGAATGACTGTATGGTCAGACCCCATAAGATGGCAGCTCTCTTGCTCTCTGTACGTCCCCTGCCTTACCCAGCTCTGCCTCACCCTTACCTTATGTAAGCATGATCTCTGGACCCCCCAGCTAATGACTGTTCTAGTCTTGAGACCAGAAGGGCTCCAGTATGTTGGGTCACCATAGGAAACAGCAACAATTGCTAACCCAAAGAGTTATGGGGGAGGGAGTGTTTCAACAGTGCCCCAAGGAGCCCTTCTGACATCATGCCCCCTATAACTGATGACCTCCTCCTCCCTTGTGTCCTGCCTGCTATCAGCTGTACACGGTGGGGTGTTGCTCCGGGACCTCTGCCTCTGACTTGTAAATTCCCCATCCAATAAATCGCTGATGATTCTGTCACTGATTCTGGGTTCTTTCTTCCGTCTCACAGCTGAGCAGTTGCAAGGACTGCAGGAGTGTGGGATGCAGCCCGACAATGACATACTGCCTCTCCATAGAAAGAAATGCTTGGATGCATCTCTGAAATGTACAGGATAAATCCAAAAAATAATTTGCACAAGCTAAGCAAAAGATAATGAAGCTTTCTCTTAAAACATTTATTATTTCATGAGATATAAAACAACCTTAAAAATTAACATTTTGGAAAACCAAAGATTTTAGTACTGCATATATAAAATATACAATATTAACTAAAACGTTTCTCTGCTTTTTCATGTACTTCGAATGGTAAAAAGTGTCGTGAGCAACAGGAAAATTGAAGGTAGGCGCAACCATCTAGGACATCCTTCTTGGGTCAGAAGCTGCCTTTACTGCCCGGCAGCTCTCAGGGGAAGTTCAACAGTTGTAAATCTCTTTTTTTCCTCCCTCTGGAGGTGGGGGGTTGTTTTTGCTCATCTCTTTTTGTTTCAATCTGTATTCTGCTCCCAACAGAAACAGCAAGACTAGTAAAATATGTCCTGAAGAATCAAAGTGGTTAGGACTGACTCTAGGCTCACTGAAAGATGGGAAAATGGTGTTTATCCATCAATCACCAATTTCAGTATGTTACTTTGATATAAGTGGAACAAGCAGAAACTTTATGGTTAAAGTTGGGTTTGAATCTTGACTCAAATGTTTACAAACTCTCAGATTTGGAAAAGAGATTAAACTTTGGGTTTTGATCTCATTTTGACATGGTGATTTCTCAGTCTGAACTACACTTGCCTTCCTTTTATTACCTGCCTCTTTGAAGAGGACATGTGTTCTTATGCTTTAAGAATAATCTAAGCTGGTCTCTCCTGCTGACTAGTTTTTCTTCTACCCATAGCTGTATTAGGTTAATGTTTCTCAAAATAATGTGGAGAAGTAATTGTTATTTTGTTTAAATCCCAGTCTATCATGGAACAAACCTTTTGTGAAATACAATAAGAATGAACAATCAGAAGTAGCAGAATGACCTCAAAAGTGATTAGGCTTTTCAATATCATTGCGATATAAATGTTTCTTCTTGCTTAATCTCAACATCTGTACTTAATTTATGGATAGGTTGATAGTTTACAAGTGGTACTAGTCTGAGATGTCTCTCTTCCTTTTTTCTGTAAACATCTTGAGGGCAAGTTACCTTTTTCATCGTTGCATCAAAGCTGTCAACTCATAGTGAGTCATACAGCAAAGGCTTACAAAAATATGTTTTTGGATGAATGACTCTGTAAATATAGAAATATCTGATCAAAAAGTCTGGTTCTAAGGCTTGAAATAGAGAATAATTTGTGAAGTTACTGGTACCATAGCAGGGGCTGAATAAATGGTAGCTTGCTTCTCCCCAGGAGCCCTCTGAATTCTCTTCCCAACTCTGCTCTGATCACCAGTTTTATGAGCCAAGTCTAGCTGGTGTTTCCTTGAGCTTCACACCACTTTTGGAAATGCTACCTGGTGCAAAAATGCCAATTGAAAATTTAGAGCCTGCTTAGGGGAATAGCATTTGCAGGGATGTTGCATGTTTAATTTAGTCTCAGTTGACAAAGTTGCCTTATGAGATACTATATAGCTCTTGTCACTCTGAGATGGCTATATGAGCTGGAAGGCTTTTAAACCTCTTTCAGAGAAAACTAACCAACTTGACACTTAAATCTAAAAATGAGGCTGTGTTCCCTCTCTGGGTGTGTCCTTTCCTTCCTACCTTGGGTCATATCTTGTAGGGCAGTGTATATATGGGACCTAATAGATCCATGTAATCTGAATACTTACTCTGCAATATGCAGGAATGGTTATGCAAGGTTGTAACTGCAGAAGTACTTGTCAGCTAAGAGGATTGCCCATCTCCATCAGTTAGAATGAAGAGACTGGTATATTTTACTATAATAATGACTATAAGCAGAAGCATTTATCAATATATATTTTTTTAATTCATCCAGAAATTGCAAGTGAGGAAAATTCTTTTTTACATAAGATGCTATATATGTGGAACATCTCTCTCAAAATCTACAGAGTACGAAATAGAAAATAGAGACAATGTAGTTAAACTGCAGACCGTATTGTTGTATCCAGGATTGGGTTCAAAATCAAGGCTGAGTAACAGTGTGTTCTGGAAGATTTTTCTGCTCAGTGGAGGCTCCCAGGTTCATGATCCCTAATCAATCACAATGTAGATATCATAAGTGCATGGGCTATTTTGGAAAATAGTAACCTGGTTAATAGATAATTCCAATATATGTTATAAAAAACAATCATCAGAGGATAAAGAATGAAGTAAAACTGAGACAGCCCATACATTTTATTGAAAGGTAACTTTCCAGGATTTAGAAGATTTGGAAGGATTTTGTAGTACCATTGCTGTGTTGTCTATTGACAGAGCCTGTTAAGACAATGTCAAAAAAGAAGGAGGAAGTACATGACTTTACTTTGAGTCAAATGGCCTCAAGTATGAGATGTATGATAGGCTTTATGAAAAGTCAGTACAACATGTCAATACGAGATGTTTTGTTTCCAACAGTAAAGTAGGGAAAATGAACCCCCTTTAATAAGGACAAACTTTGCTTCAAGTGCTTAACACCTGCCTTGAGATCAAGTATCTGGAAATGCGATGCTTGCACGTTCTTGCTGTGGCCTGGCTCTGTGATGTCAGAGGTGGAAGCTGACTCCACTTTTAATCTCTGCCTGAGAGAATCAACTCAGATGAGTATCAGCCTTCCCTGGGGCGAACAGAGGGGTCAGAGATAAAGCCTTGTCCTGGCTTATGGGAATGGCTCGCCAAGAACATTGGTTTCATTCTGCACAGGCCATTTTTTCAGAGATCTCCAATTTGTACACAACCAGTAGGAATGTTGTGGAAGTAGTACTGGCTGGCTCAGAAAACAAAAATTCACATCTTTGAGAGCAGAAAAAGGATTTTAAAAAGCTGTAAGAAAATACTTTCTCACTCTTTGGACTATGTCAGATTAGTGTTTGTGTTCTCAGGAAAAATACCAACCATGAGAAGCATAAAAGAGATTTCTTTTCCGTATATTGTTATGCTGTACAAGACACTTGCTCTTTTTGTTTTTAAATCCTCAACTAAAATTAGTTTTTGAAAGTAAGTATAAGAAATAAAAATAAATAGCTGATAAAAAGTATTAAAGTTTGATTTGCATTTTCTGATGAACATCAATTAAATCTTAATTTTCTAGTTTTGTATAATTATCTTGTGACTTTTTATTAAGTAAAATAATAATATGCTACAAATACATTTTAAATCCTTTACCTTTTATTAAGTCCTACCTTTCCATATATATACATATAATATAGTGGTCCATATATATATATATATACATATTTTTGGAGAGGTATTTATGGTCTTTCACAAGGTTCTTATTGATACTGTCAAGTTTTATATATATACATAGCTATATCTATGAAGGTTATTGTTGGGGTTTGGAGTAATAATATATTTTATTTCTAGTAGTAATATTTTTTAAGACACTTCTACTAATTGTACTTTCAGAGGTGATAAAATCTTATTATAAAATGCAATATATAATTTTATACTCTATAACATCATTATAATTGTTTCCTACAGATTTTTACTAATAATGAAAAGAGACCAACAGTCACATGTTAATTGAATTACGGTATCACTTTAATTACGTTGGAATCCAGGCTATCTTGTATTAATATAAGAGAAAAATAGTTTGTCCTGAAACCAAAATGAGGCTGTCAACTCTTTCTCCCCACCTCCCAGCCAAAATAAGAGTTTGCTACATTCCTTCAATTTCTTTAGTTTTGACTTCCTGTTACAGAAGATATTATTTGTTATTTATATGAATATTTAGGACTTATGTAAATAAGTGCATAGAACAAATGCATAGATCAGGTCTCAATTATTAATATATTTCTGTAACACAAATTATAGGATAGAGTTGTTATATGATTATATTAAAGTTTGCCAGATGAGTGCAAAGAAAAGATATAGAGGGTAGAGAGGTTAACGCGATGCTATTCAATCGTTGGGTCCACAAATGCATTTGCTCACAATCAGTTTATTACCAGTCTATGGCAAGAAAAATACAGACAATGGGAGTAAATGTTTATAAAATGTTATTGAAACTTGATAACATTTTATCTGTGAAAACTAATAATAAATTAATGGTTTGCATCTTGATTGTCTTGGGGGATTATTAAGTTTCATTTTTAATAATTTATTTTTATTTTATTTTATAAAAGTATCGTCCCACAGTGGGTTATGAACAACACAATCATCCTTCTCATCATCAACAACTGCAACATCTTTTATAACAGATCATTTGATAAGCACTAGTTCATTGTGATTTGCAAGCATGTTACTGCATTTATGAATCGTAGGATCTAAGTTAATGGTAGAATAAACAAAGGACTGAATTGAAGGGATGAGTGATGACAGGGTTTAGTGGACCAGAGGTTCTTAGGAGAACAGCTAGTCTTGAATATTCATGGCTGTAGTCAGGGAGCAGAAAGCATGAGACAGTGATCTTGGAGGAGTAGTTATACCTTGATTGTAGCTGGCTCAGGTGGAATGGCCAAGAAAGTCAGCGATAAGGAGATGAAGGAACTGAGAGGCCATTATTCAAGATAAAACTTCCACGGAAAATGTTTAAGTCACCAAAGGAAGACTGTATTACTCAGTGCTGATGGGAAACCTTTGATCCAGGTGGCCATGGAGGGCAAATGGAAATTCTACAGGGAGATAGAATGCAGGAGAAAAAAAAAAAGGAGCACGTTCTGTTTGTAACAAAAATCCCTTCAACTCCATAGTTTGACTAGTTAGATGAAAGAGAGTATGTGTGAGATAAATGACATAGGAAGGGGAAGATAAATAAGAGAAGACATGAATAAATACACAGAGCAATACAAAATTTTTAATTCCCTGTAGAAAATGATGTTATCTCATCTCCTGCCTCATTTAGCTGCTGAGTTCTTCCTGTGGCCTGAAGAATAGATCCATTTTCCACAAACATTTGTTTTGTCTCAGTTTTCAAAAGTGAGAGCCAACATAAGAATTACCTATCACAAAAGTGATATTTTGGAGCATGTAGTCTTCATGAATCTGTGAATCAGCAATAAAGATCTAGGTGGTATGTGGTCTGGACCTCATGGGAATTTCATGATTCCTTTGTCCTGTTTTCCTAAAAGATACTGAAAGCAGTGCTTCACTTAAAAACTTTCCTGGTCTTGCTCATTTCCCCTCACACTGAGGGAAAGAGAAATAAGCCCACATAGAAAGTGAACTTTTGACTTCCATTTACACTTCTGTTTAAAAGTTTTATATTCTACTCTAATGGTCTTATTGTGAGACCTTGAGAACTCTTTTTTGCCCTTGAATCATACTAGAGATTTTTCTTCTTAAGTAAGCTATGGGGAAAGCATCTGCTCTGGCTGAGGAGTAATTGGATGTCAGAATCTTGAACTTTCCTGAGGAAGTAGCAGGTCACCAAATGGGGTTTAAAATTAGTCAGTCTTTCAGATTAAGTATTTTGAGAAATTTTGAGTATTGTAGAGCATTTATTATTTATTAATTTACCCTTAAGGTGAGATGCAAAATGATTTTGCTTAGATTGACCTTGGATGAATTATTTAAGGAATTTAGTAATCCTTAGTTTATTCTAGCTTCAGCAGTCTGGCATCTGAGGGTTTACAGTTCATCACCCCTTTACATGTACCTCAATATTATATTTTCTCCCTATATAATTAGTGGACATTTTGAGATTTAAAAGCTAAATTGAATGTGGCACCAATAGATCTCTTTAGGACTTAATGTTAGAAGTTTATTTTTCTTTTATTTTCTCTTCTGATATTTCTGTTCACTCTCCCAGAGCAAGTTGTACTGTGACTATTTCATAAGTATGCAGATGGATTCATGTACTACTTTTTTTGTTATTTTTTATCATGCTGTTGACCAGTACATTGTTTTTCTCTTTGATTTTTTTTCTTTTTAGTCTGCGTGTGTGTGTATACACATAGTAGAAAGAACATGGGCAGGGTGAAATGCCCTGACTCTTATGCTATTCTACTGTTTGGTGGGTCTCAACCAGGGGCAGTTGGTGCCACAAGGAACATTTCACAATGTCAAGAGAAAATTTTGTTTGTTAGAATTGGGTTGGTCGGGGTGTGCTATGGGTATATAGTGAAAGAAGCCAGGGATGCTGTAAACGTACTGCAATGCACAGGACAGGGGCTTGCAATAAAGAATTACCAGGCCCAAAATGTCAGTGGCTCTGAGGTTGAGAAACCCTGGACTAGCTGAACAAAATACCATCTTAATGCTTTTGCACTGAGACCAAATAATTACCGTCTTGCTCCATCATTGCAATGAATGGGCACTACGTGGTAAGATATTTCTAAGTCTTCGATATTTCACCTGCAAGTTTCAAGTTCTCTGATGTTGGCATAACGACTAAATCTTTCTGAACGTGATCTTCCTTTTGATAAAATGAAACTAACATGGCCTTACTCCTATGGTTGCTAGAAGTATTAAATTAGATGCATATATAAAACATTTAGCAGTGTGTTCAAGATAGATTCTGAAGAGTGATTCTTCCATCTCCCATGATGTTATAACACATATTAGCAATTTCAAAAAGATTACTTTTTATTTTAACATTTCAGTCAGAAGAGGAAATACCTGTGAATTTTTAATCAAGACAATAAGAAAGAGAGGGATTATTTAGTGTTAGCTTGATGGCTCTATTTTCTTTTTTACTTTAAACTTTTCATGATACACTTCAGCAGGAATTATTTTTGCACCTTAAACATGATCTACCAGTGGGAAATCTTGAGCAATGTAGCATTGGGGCAAGAAATAAATCTACACACTTCTTTTAGTTACCTTGAGGAAAAAAAAATTGATTAAAGTTTTAATTTTTTAAAGTTAATGATTTTCTTGAAGAAAAAAAGGACATGCATATCTGTATATATAAATTCCATATATTTAAACAGATTTCAGGATACTCTATGAAGTTTCTTTAAAAATAGCATGCACAGTTAGCTCTTTTAGCAAGATATTTCTAGCTATTTTTCTCCCCCAAATAAAGAATAAAATATCCTGGCTGGGATTTCCTACAAATATGATACAGAACACTCGTCTCGTTTAGAAATTTGTGATTGCAGATTTATAGAAATACAGTCAAATGAGTGAATGTCTATATTCCAGGTATTCATACATAATGTAATCTTGAATCCTGATCTTTTTGGCAAGGAAGAGATCAAAAGTTTTCATGCAATTCAGACATTTCAATATGCATATACTTTCCTTCCATTTCTTTCCTTTCCCTAGGCAAGCACAAAACTTTACAATAAAGTTGCCTGTTTAGTAGTTTTCATTTCTTTCTAGAATCCTTCAGAAAATATTAAAAGTTTCTCTGACAAGGTTGGCTATTTTTCAACAAACATAATAAATCCAGGGTTTAAGTAGTCATGTACTTTTACAATGCATATAAAAACAGACTTACCTTGAATTTATGGATTTTCTATTACATGCAATACTTGAGAGTTAATAAAAATTTTCCTTTTTTATCACAATGTGTGATTCAGATTTATACTAAGATATCTGAGTGTCCTTTTGAGAAAGTTAAAAGTAACGGTAACAATGTGAGGCAACTCAAGTATGTGTAAGTTATCAACTGAGGTGTAGGAAGAAACCTATAGCACTTCTAATTATATTTTTATTTAAAAACTAAAGAAAGGGTTAAGCTTCTGACTGTAGGACACAAGAACTTACCACATCCCATGCACAGTAGTGAGGTGTTGGTTGGGATATTCAACAAGTCTGAGGACTCCCGTGATATCCTAAACATCACAGGGTTCCACAGAGTTGCTTTCACTTTTCATTTCAAAGTAATGCCACAAACTACAATTTCTCTTTGCCTATTTAAGTATTTAGTTAAAACTTAAATATTCTTCCCAAATGAACAAGTTTTTAAAATATTCCCCAGTAGAAATTGTAGTGCAAAAATAATACTAACATAAAAGGAGTGAACAGTAAGAAAATGGCAGAACTACCTTTTCTCCTATTACTAGTAGATCCTTTGAAGCAGCATTATGAGAGAAAGACAGTAATGACTTAATGGGACAGGATAATAAATTAGTTAAAAATTAATATTATCATCTTATTGAAATATGAATTTATATCCACTGCTATAACAATGAACCATCCCCTAAGTGTGTATGTGTTTGTGTGTGTGTCAGCATATATGTAATAAATACTCTAACTTTATGAGGTAACTTTTAAAATTTTCACATCCACTAACAATTATATAAAACTAAACCAATTTAGAACCAGACTTTTGAATATCTGTATCCTTAATTGCTTAGCCAATTTTTTAGGGATAAATAAAAATCAATAACATAATTGCCACTATTATTATTAATATATTAATAATACATGCAATAGAGTGTTAATAATATTGTATATAATATATTAACAATAATCCTCCTATTATATAATAACAAAACTTTTAACCATATGTTAGTGAGAACAAAACAAATCTTCTCTATCTCTAATAAATAAAAGAAAATTTAAAAATTTTCTTTAATTTTATCTAATCTGTTTTAAATGTATTATTAAATTTTTATTTATTATATATATATAGAATATACTGATGTATAATCATACTATATATAAATATGTTTATATATACATATATATGCATATCCACACACATACAGCAAAATTAAAATTTTTTACTGATGGAGAGGCACTAACAAAAATGCTTTAAAAATGTTGCTGTAATGTTAGGAGAAGAAATTTAATATGTTCTTTTCCTTCAAAGGACCTACAAATATAATAAAAATACAAAGCAAATAACAATGTTTTATTTTCCTTTAGTAACTTAAAAACAGGACAAATAGAGCTATTGATTATGAAATATGAAGCAAATATTTGTTGAAAGGATTATGCTAAAATTTTAAACCATTTAATCAATAAATAGTAACATATGCAGTTCAACTCTTTTTTTTTAGAAATTTAAAGAAAATTATTAAAAAATCAATATTTTATACAATGCTTTATGTGAGTTTATATGGCTTTTTAACATTACAGAGTGCTTTCACACACTTTTGTTTGTTTTAATTTTGACAAATGAAGCCGTTTGGGAACTATTTACATTGGGTGTGTTTTGTTCCATTTTTCAGAAGACAAATCTGAGATTCAGAGAGGTCATTCACTTAAGCACACACCTAAGAGACGTGAAGACATGAATCTTCTCCCTGCTATTTCTCTATTGAGTTCTTAATCTCTTCTAGTTCACATTGATGCTGTTTTCATAAATATTTTCCAAGTATATAAAATTGATATGCTAACACTTACTGCTTTTTTCTCTTGTCCCTCAAAAGGCATATTTGATGACAGTCAAATGACTGACAGTAATTGTTTTTAAGTTTTTGTTAGTTAGGAGGTCATAATTTTTTAGCTTCTTTTTAATGGATTAACATTTTTTAGAAACGTATTTTGCCATGATAGCATCAATTTTCATTTGTTGATGTGTATGGCAGAGATGACTGTCCATCAAAATCTTCTTCCCGGACACAGGGCAAAATGCCATTTTCCAGCCTCTCTTTCAGTCCGTGTAGTCACTGGAGTTCTTCTTAATGGGATAAGAGTAGAGACAGCATGTGCTGCTTTCATGTTTGAACATCTAACTGGGTACCTGTGCCTCCTCATGACTCTTCTCCCTCCTGTCACCAATGGCTGGGCATGACAGCCTAGCCTTTAGGATGTAGACGGTGACGAGACCCTAACGGACAGCAGAGTTCTAGAAGGGAGTAACCAGGAGCTGTGGATCCCTGTGTGGAGGAGAACTGCCCACCAGCCAGGAACACCTGCCTGGATGATTAAAGGAGAAAGAAATAGCAACCCTTTGTGGGTCTTTTTGTTACAGCAGTTTACAGTAGGCTTTAATATGATATTTTAAATTTCATTTTTAAGCACATTCTTTTACTTTTCACAATCTACCAAGTGTATGGAGGTTTTCAGGACATTTTTCTTTACCCCTTGGCTTCTCTGACTTCCCAGACCTATAGAGAAGGTCAAATCATTACTTAACCTTAACTCTCATTACATTTGATGGCAAAAGTTCTGGCAAGTTTTCTGTTTACCTCTTGGGCTTTTCTGTTAGGCTTGCTTGATGTCCTGATTTGCACAGTGAAATGAACTTTAGCTCACATTTTAAATCTCAAAGCTTACATTCTGATGCACATAGCAAACGTTGGGAAGAAACACTAAAAGGCACAGAATGTGTCAATTTTCCCCACCCCTGCCTTGTAAAGACTCTCCTTAAGACCTTAAAAATGGCAGAATGATTCTGTTTCCATGTACAACACATAATCCATTAGATGCCTTCACCTGAAGAAATTACATGCTGTACAGTAGTCATTTTAGGAAAGAGTTACGTATAGTTGACTACATTAACAACAATTTTGTACTCTGCCTTAGAGTCTCTGGCTATTACGGAGTCTTATGAGTGACTGTAATAATTTTTTCTAAACTGTTGAAGAATAGTTTATTCTGGGACACCTACTATATAGCCCACTTCCCCGTCTCTCAGAGGACTAATCCAAGGCTCATTTCCAAGGTTTAGAGACTTTTCTTATAGTGATTAGACTGGGAATTCCTACATTTACATAGACCAAAATCTACTCGGGAAATTCTTCGCAATTCCACGGTGACTCAAGATGTGTAAGGAATTACAAATAACACTCAATTAGATGCTAGAAGTCTAATATACTCTGTACAATCGGGTGTTAGGAGGATTGAAATGGAAGTAGTCTTGTTCAAGCTTCAGGGACGATGTTAGGCCTCTAACCGATTCGTGACTTTGCCCGGACCACGTGCCTGCTTGTGAGCTACCGCCAGCTAGCCCGGCGGCACTTACGATAAAGAAGGGAGTGGATCCTGGAATTTCTTGAGCCTCGGGGACCTGGCCAGTTGCCGGGGGTCTAGAAATTCTTATGATACACACAATGAGATAAACGGCATTGTTGAAGAAACCCAGAGCTGCCTATTTGCACTTAAACTGAGGATATCAGTTTGCGGGATATCCCCTAAACTGCAATTTGAAGTCTCACCCGCAGAGTAGACGCACTGCCCAGGACCTTCCCAAATGGGACTCCAGATTGCTGTTCAAGGGACTTCCCAGCGCCGTTCAAGTCTGGAGGTAGGTGTCGGCCCAATTTGGTGATGTACATGCTTTTACTTTTCTTTCCCTTTTCATTTCTCTTGCTTCCTTTTTAATGATTTTCTATTAAAGTTAAGTTGAAATTGTCTATTTGTGTGATGAGTGGTGTCTTTTTGTTAACGAATCTTCCGAACCTAAGAAGAAAATAAAACTTTCTGCAAAACACCGGGTTTCTGCTCATTCATCTGTCCTTCACTTAATTAACACTATTTTCATAATAGATTGCTGTGCGGTTTAATACAACTCTAAGGACAAAAAGAATTAGGAAAAATGACGTTCTGAATAATTGGAAGGCAAAAAAGTTTTGTATGTCTATAAATAGCCACAGTAACCAGCCCTAAGAAATATCTCTCTATATATTATATATATTTAAATTCCAAGAGTGTACAAGTTTTTCCTAAGATCACTTCAAATCTGTGCATACTAACTTTCTCCTGCTCATGTTTCCTACTTGTCTCCTTCATCTGTTACATCAAAAAATAAGCATTTTCTTAAAACTTCCTACCCTTACACTAATTACATTGATGATGTGATTTATGGTAGCATAGTGAAGATGTAAAGGGGAGTGATCCAGACTGTTTCAATGCCTATAGAAGTCAGTGAAATAGTTAGTAGTATTGCTTTAAAAAATGGACATAAGAAGAAAAAAAAAAAAAAAATCTCCTTTGTCTGATTAACCTTAAACCTTTGGAATAAAAGCCTGTTCCTGATTGGTTATATAGCAAGATATGTGTATATGTATATGTTTGTGTGTGTGTAGGATGTGCACATGAGTTTCAACTTTAAATAAAACAAATTTTCACTTGGAATATGTTTATGCTTAATTAGCGTAAACTTTACTGTGTTGTACGTAACATTTTGTAATTTGGGGTGATGGATGGTACAGAACTTAAAGAATCTACTTCAAAGGAGTTCATATATTCTATGCTCTTTCCTAATTGTGAATATTAAGAATCTTTTAAATTTTGTTGCTTATAATTCTCATAAAAATCCCATGGAAGTGGGCACATTGATGACTAGAGAAGTTCTAGTTTGCTCAGCAGTGGGTAGAAAGGAGAGATAAACTGAGGATTTCTTCTTCCTGACCCAGTTGCCTAGCCTCTATGGCATACGGCCATTTTTCTCCTTCCTTCCTAAAAATGTTATATTCCCCTTGTCCTCCTCTCACTACTTAAAAATAATACAATTTAATGTAGGCAGTTTCTCCCAGGGATATTTCTCAGTGGGGCAGTTTTGGGATTTTGCAAGACTAACTCTTTTGCCTTTAGGGTAGTTGGAAGGTCTCTGGTTCCACCAAGGGTGTTGTGGAATGATCCAGAGTCTTGGAATGTGGGTCCCTTTGCATCAGTATAGGCAGGCATGGGAGATTTACCTAGTAAGTGTGGTTGTGAGAGAGTAGTTGCCTGAGAAATAAGACTTACTTTATCTTCTGGGCATCCTCTTATTGCTGAGAACTGTAGTTCTTGATGCAATAATAACAAAGACAGAAAAAAAATGGTATTGTACTTAACGTTCAAACAGTTAACATAAAGATTAAAATATTTCAATAATAAAATAAACTGTAGATACCTTTACTTTTTTATATTTAATACAAAGTAATTTTAGTAAACTTTTACTTAAGATAAAAATCTATAAAAGAGACTTTAGTTATACTTATCTATTAATTAATTCTATTATTTTAATTTAATCAATACAAAAATATATACACATTGTTTTCTAAGATTTGCCTTCCATGAAGAGACTGCTCTGATATGCATATTTCTAAAGGTCATTGGAAGTCAGAAAGTCTTGGTGGCATCTCTAGATTCACAGTGAGGGCATTGTCATGGATGAGGCAAATTTGAAGTCTGCATAAATATCAAAGCATTACCTAGGGCATACAGTACTGTTGTCCTCAAAGAATTATGTTAATTGGAGTAAAAGACATATTCTCACACAATTTTTATTTCCTCTGAGTGCCTTGCAGAGTTCTAGGCACTTGGTGGATTTGCATAAATATTTGTTAAACAAAAATGAAGGATTTGAGACCATCAGAGTCAGCAGTTCATTTTTCTTTACCAGTTAGCTATCTCTGTGTAACCAAACACTTGTAACTTAAGAGTTTTAAAACTACAATCATTTTCTTCTGTCTCATGATAATGAGTCTGTGGAAAGTTCTGCAGCTCTAGGTCATACTTGACTGACCTTGGTGTAATCAGGGGTGAGTCAGCTTGGGGCTGGCTGGTCTAAGACTGCCTCAACTGGGCTGGGTCAGCTCTGCTCAGGGTGGTCTCTCATCAGGCAGCTGGCCAGTCCAACTTATTCTCAAGGTAAGTGGGCAGAGTTCCAAGAGGGTGCAGCATGAAAGGCCTCCAGAGCCCTGTACTCAGAATGCCAGGCTGTGACAGCCCTGCATTCCATTGGCCAAATCAAGTCACAAAGTCAGCTCTAATTCCAGATAAATCAGAGAAAGCAAGTTCACTTCTAGTTGGGAAGAGCTGCAATATCACATATAAACAACATGCATATCAGAAGGGGTGGTGAGTAGGGGCCCTTTTTATAATCAATATCTGACATATTGAAGCAAAAAAAGAAAGAAATCAGAATGTTCTCAAAGCTCAACATTCCCGCATGATGAATCTGTTAGTAGCCACATTTTTTTCCTGTCAGCAACTCTAAATGACGGGGAAAAAAATCCACAGTTGGTGGCAGCAGAATAAGCTTTTCAAATGATTTATGTTATTTGTCAAAACAGAGTAGTTATTCACACAGACAACCTAGCTGTGGATTTGTCAAAGCCCTGATTTTCGTGATCTGAGCATTGCTATTTATAGTACAATGTTTCTACTGGGCGGGCCTTTCATTTCCTCTGCTTTATTTTTTTACCTTTCTGCAATATTTCCTGTTTAAATTTATATCAGTTGCTACAAAAATCCCTTTATACTACAAAGAATGATTGGTTTAGTTACTCTGATAATATTTCTTTTTTTCTGAAGTGATGCACAAAACAGCAAAACCTTTTTATAAACACACTTTGGAGGATTATTCATCTTTTTTTAATTGTTAAACCTTATTTTTTCTTTAAGAACAGTTTTAGGTTTACAGAAAAATTGAGCAGAAAGCACATAGTTTCCCATACACCTCCTCCCCACAAACATACACACTCCCTCAGTATCAGCATTCCCTGCTAGATCGGTACATTTGCTATAATCAATGAACCTACATTGACATATCATAATCACCTAAAGTCCATAGTTTATATTGGGGTTTACTCTTGTTGTAGATTCTATGGGTTTGGACAAACGTAGAATGACATGTATCCATCATTAAACATTATATAGAGTATTGTCACTGCCCTAAAATTTTTCTGTGCTCTATCCCTCCCCTGCCCCACCCCTGGCAACTGCCGATCTTTTCACAGTTTTTAGTTTTGCCTCTTCCAGAATATCATATAGTTGGAATAATACCATGTGTAGCCTTTTCAGACTGGCTTCTTTTACTTAACAAGATGCATTTCACATTCTTCTGTCTTTTAATTGCTTGACAACTCATTTCTTTTTAGCACTGCATAAATAAATGTTCTGTTGTGTGGATTACCACAGTGTGTTTAACCATCCACCTACTGAAGAATATCTTGGTTGCTTTCAAGTTTTGGCAGTTGTGAATAAAGCTGATACAAGTATTCACTTGCAGGTTTTTGTGTGGATATACATTTTCAATTCATTTGTATAAATACCAAGAATTACAATTGCTGGATGGCATGGTAAGAGTATGTTTAGTGTTGTACAAAACTGCCAGACTTCCAAAGTGTCTGTACCATTTTCTATTCCCACCAGCAATGAATGAGAGAGTTCCTCGGAACGTTGGTCCACATCCTCAGCAGTGTTTGATGTTCTCAGTGTTTTGCATTATGACATTATTAGCTTTTAAACATTTTATCTTTAAATTGTTTAGCCTCTTTATAGTTTTGACTTGTAGTTACATAATAGAGAGCTTAAAATTTATTTAATTGCAATTTACATAAAACTTTAAGTAAAATGTATACTTTTTGTAACTAGCATTAATCATATATAAAAATCTGATTTTCTTTTGCCAGATTTAATATATTTATTATTATAAAATATCCGTACAACAGACATTAATCTTAATGGAAACACTTTGAGAATAAAAGAGGTAGTGATCCAAGATGAGAAACTGATGCTTCATTTTGTGGAACTCCTAGGTTCAAAGGTGAAACCAGGCTTCAAGAGGGTTGGCAAGGGACTGAGTCACCCAGTATCCTTCTATAGTTGGGGCTTGACCTACCCAGAGGAGTAGGGGGCCTCATTCATTCTTCTCAGCATCCTGACACCTGCTGTGTTTCTGGAATGGGATATCCAGGTCTATTTCCAGGAACTCTCTCTTTGACCTATAGTGGTCTAGAATTTTTAGTTAAAATCAATGACACATTTCTTTCTTCTCTGTCTTCTTTTTCTTCTCCTCTTCTTCCTCCTCCCCTTCCTTCCCTTTCCCCTCCCCTTTTCCCCCTTCTTCTCTTTTTCTTCTCTTCCTTCTCCTCCTCCTCCTCCTTCTCCCCTTCTTCTTCCTCCCCTTCTTCCACTTCTTCTTCTTCTCCTCCTTCTTCTTCTGCTTCTTCTTTTTCTTCTTCCTCTGATTGATTACTAAGTACTTAATTTAGAATCTCAGTTGCAGCACTGTTTCTCTAAGCTTATTTAACTTCATCAAGGGAATGATGCAAGATATGGGAACAAGAAACTTAGCAGATTAAACTACAGCTAATCCATATCAAGTCAAATCTGTACCAAATGAGATCAGTGAGTATTATACACACACTGGAGCTGAAGAGGAGCCTATACTTGAGAAATGTCATTGCTTTTATACTTTAATTGTTTGTTGTGAGATTTTTTTGATAGTCTATTTAGAAAATGGATCATTAGAGAATGTCAGTTGCTTAAAAATTAATCATAAGTGCTAATATGTCTTGAGATAAAATGAAGTAAATTATTAAAAATTAATGTGTACATTTAATTTAGACAGTGTTTGGGGGGAAAAAGATTTAAGTTAGGTTCGTTCTAAAAAAGACCTAATATAAGCCTACCTGCTGTAAGCAATGCATGTATACTCCTGCCTTTTCCCAGAAAAAAATACTGTCTTCAAATTTCTATTGTAAAAAGGAAGACCCTCTCTCTGGAGCACTGAAATTGACTTAAAGCTTCCAGATAAGACACACTTTACAATAAGTTACACCTGGTAATAACATTACAACATTCTCAATCTCTTATATTTATAATGGTCTCCCTTAACCTTGGTTAAAAAACAAAATACAAGTATAACTATGTTAGTAAATACTAATAAACACTAGTTTAAATACAAAGACTCCAGTCTCATTATTTTTTCATTCCTCACCAAGAATATCAAAACTCTGATGTAACTGCAAAATAACAGTTGATTTTTATTTTGCTTTTTATTGTCACGTTATTAGTTTGTAAATAAAGAGTGTTAACTCTCTTCATAGTGGAAATTGTGTCTCTGTGTTCTAATCTGAGTATTCTCATTACCTAATATCATCGTGACATTTGGTAGGCATCACACAAATGTATCTGTTGAATGAACCAATGAATCAATATGAATGAATAAATGTTAAGAATTTATAAATAATTAATAAGGTTGAAAATGAATAAATGTTAAGTCTGAGAGTGTAGTTTAGACTGTTTGCCCAAAGAGGGAAGATTTATAGATAAGGAAATCCCAAAATATTCAGAATCTGTTAGAAGTATGAAGGAAGTATTTTGTTGTTGTTGTTGTTTGTGTAATTGTTTATTTATTCTCTCTCACTTTAATCAGCATTCAGCATAGTGTTATGTAAACAAAGTGATTTATTAGAATATCTGGGCCCAGGTGCCCCTGAGCCTTTAAATGAACAAGATCATTAAGCTTTCTCATTTCCCCCAACACTACCTAAAACAACATCACTCTCACCTTCAACAACAAAGATCTTAACCTTTCAAATACTCAGCACCTAACATATACTTCCATTGGCCTTGCTTTTCGTTTCATTGAATTTATTGACAAAGGAACCACTTGTTTTAAAAGAAATAATAGTATTACCTTAAGTCATGTAGGGAAAATGACATTTGGACTTGGTAAAAATACTGCATGGTTTAATTTTCTTACATACTTATCAACTTTTTCCTTTATAGTATGTAGATTTGACTTACTTTTCCTAAAGTCATGACTAAATGCTTTAACTTGGTGAATATTTACCAAATTTTCTGCCCTTATATATCTTCTCCACACAAATTAGTTTTCAATAAACATCGCCAAGGCTCTCTTTCCTCATATCTTTATCCCTAACCATCTGCAAAATGTTTAAAATAAATAAATTAGATACAAAACTGTTAAAGGAAGAGTGAGATTTTGATCTCAACTATTCAGATAACCCAATTTCTGGCTCTCCATATTGATTAAAATCACCAGATTTTGTTCAAACCTCTGCTTCTGTTTGCCTGTGTAAACACAATGTATTTTTTTTGGACGCAGTTTTATGAGGAGAGATTGCTAGAGCTTCAGAGAATAGCTCAAGCATTTTATATATGTTTGCACAAAACCTAAACTTAGATTGAGGGTCTTCCTATTTATATCTTTTGCTAAAGAAACTAGTAGGTCTGAACTGTCTCAAGAGAAACACTGTATTTCTCAAATGAACAGCATATACTTAGATCAGATGTTTTGTCTTACAAAATTCAATATTTCCTTTCTTTAGGAGAAGAAATAATGATTTAATAATGCTTTGCAGCAAGCAACGCTTTAGGTGTAATAAATTCTTTCATTCTAGTAGTCCATTTTGCAAATGTCTTCTAGTAATCCAGACAATTGATGCCCTTTTTTATTTTTCTTATTATACAGATTTTCAGGGAAATACTTATGTGAGCAAAATTAATTCTACAAATTTTTTCCTCATTATCATCTTGCATTGTTTTTGAGTGGAAGTGCAACTTTTCTTAAGACTACCTACAACTTGTCTATTAGTATTAGTGGTAATCCTGATATGTCATTCTGCTTTTTCTAGTTGAGAGGGTGAAGGAGAAAGAGTCAAGAAATTTATTTGAAAATATTCAAATTCATGCTGTTCTAAGGTCACAAATGTAACCTCCTGGCCTGACCACTGTTGGTCATTGACCAAGAGAGTGAGAGAGAGGTGCAATGGTGACAGCTCCGGTTCCCATAGTGTGACTAAGAGTGCATTGTGTTTTCCAATTATGAAAAACTATATACAGCATTTTGCCTATCATGTGCATTTTACAACTAAAACCAAATCTTTATTATGTTTGTGCCGGATATGGTCCCCGCAGGAAACAGAGAGCTCATTCAAACTTGGCACTTAAAAGATAGTTGAATAATAGTATTATTGTTACAGGTGCCATCAGAGTTTAGGTCAACCAGCAGGGGACAGGACAGTGATTCAGGACTATAAACAGCAGGGACACTTCACCAAGCCTGGACTTGAAGAGTTGGGGTCAGTTATAGGAATCCAGAAAGAATAGCTAGGGTGAGGGCTACCTCATAGGAGTTGGGACTTTCCGTAGAGGGATGCAGCTGTCCCACGATGACTTAGTAGGGAAGTAGCTGAGGTGAATGCATACCAGAACCTCTTTTCCTCTTGTCCTCTTGATCTCCTTTTAGAGTCACCAGTTGGCCAAACACAACTGGAGAACAGAGCATAAATCAACTCACTGTGGCAATTTACACAGTTCAGACTTCTGGATGCAAAGAACAGGAGAGAGAGGGTAGAGAATGGATATGGATGGGAAAACACTGCCACCTGTCACAGAGTCTACAAGGTCCTATGTGATCTGGCCATGATGACTTCTACCATTTCTACCACATTCCACTACTTAACCTATTACATGCTTTTCTTTGACCACCAAAGCCTTCTTCCTCCCTATCAATGAAACAACTGTACATTTGTCACCTCCTCATTGAAGTCTTCTACAACCACCCAGTTTGAAGTGTCTACATCACTAGTCACTCTTAACACATTATCCTTTTCGCTTTCCTCATGACAGATACCACCCCATAAAATCACCTTGTTCATTTATTTGTTTCCTTATTCATTTACAAGAATTTAGGTTTCTAGTACAAGGACATCATCTGGATTATTGGTCACAGTTTGTGCAGTGTTTGGAAGAATCTGTGGCCCAAATATAATTTCATTCACATATCCAGCTTGCTTCCTTAGTGGGCAAGAAACCTGTGGCAGAGATGTGCCCCAAGTCATAGGCAGTGTAAGGTTAAAGGAAAAGCTTAGTTATCCCTAACTCCACTAAGTATCGCCATAAATTATACTGCTTTCTAATGTTGTAATTCGAAAGACAGTAGAAGGGCTTCCCTGGTGGCGCAGTGTGGTTAAGAATCCACCTGCCAATGCAGAGAACACGGGTTTGAGCCCTGGTACGGGAAGATCTCCCATGCCACGGAGCAACTAAGCCCCTGTGTCACAACTACTGAGCCCACGTGTCACAACTACTGAAGCCCGTGTGCCTAGAGACCATACCCCACAACAAGAGAAGCCACTGCAATGAGAAGCCCATACACCACAAGGAAGAGTAGCCCCTGCTCGCTGCAACGAGAGAAAACCCACACATAGCAATGAAGACCCAATGCAGCCAAAGGTAAATAAATAAATAAATGTTAAAAAAAGAAAAAAAAGACAGTAGGGTTTTGCTTGTGACCTGTTAGAGTTAATGAAGCATTAGAAGTTGACTCATTTGAGAATAAACACTTAGTTTATGGATGTAGAAAATTCTGAGTCAGTGTTTGTTGTAGAGTGGAGAAGAGAACTCCAAATAATAACTCCATGTCAGTAAGTCTGTATAACGGTTGTTTAAGTTTATGCCTTTAGATTTTTAACATATTCAAATCTACCATGTTACACATAAAAAGCAACTTCTGCTCTGCATTTCTATCCATGATACCTGGGCAAAACCAGAAATGGCTTATTTGATGAAATGCTTACTGTTTTGTTAAAAGAAAACTACTTTCAATCCTTGCCTAACAGAAACTACACAAGTTATATCCCTTTTTCATTTTACATTTCAATTAAGTCGCATCCCTCCCCTTTCTTTCTCTGCCTTCTGAATCATATCCAGTTGGAAGTGTCGATGTCACTCTTGGAAAAAAACATGGACTCTTTTTCATTTAGATAGTCATTCCCAGTATTCTTCCCTAGCTTTTGTTTCACATAATGAAAACAAAAGCTGATAGAGATGTTTTTAATGAAAGTTTAAATGGGTGGTAGTAGAAATGGGGAAAGAAGAATGGGAAAGCAAAATAGCAAAATATTTTTAAGCATTTACAATAACAGTGTTTCCACAATTTCTTTTCTTGTATAATTACAATGGGAGCAACCCTTCTGCTTGGCATCCTTTCTTCTCTTGCTGTACACAATTCTCTCTCACATCCACTGCTCCTTATTTTACAAAATAAAGCTATGTGCAGAGGGGAAGATAAGCCCCAGTTTAATTTTCTACTATCTTGTCAAAAATTTTAACATTTCATTCATTTCAGTCATTTTATAATTTGTGTATTTGTTGGCATTGGAAATGAGGCATTGTTTCTCCTTCATTTTTTTCATTCTATTTGTTTTTGCTTCCCAAACATACAAGCTCATTCTATGTACCAGCCTTGTATTCCTTTACCTACCTAAGCTGGGCACCAGGGTAGCCAGATATTTTCATACTCATGGCTGAAGAAGACAGCAAGAGCTCCAAAATTCTATCCCGATGACTCATTTTGTTGAAAGCTCTAAAACCCTTCTTTACAGAACTCCACTCTGTCACCCAACAGCTGCTCATATTTTTGCAATTAAACTGTGATTTCAGTGTTTCCCCTTCCAGGGAATCACAACATTCTTAGACATCCCTTTTCAGATTTCTTTTACTATACATCAGTTTTGTTTGTCTTGACCTTCTCATAAATGGAAGCATATAGTATGTCCTTCTTTATGCCTAGTTTCTTTCATTTAAAAATGGTTTTGTTATGTAACCTTGTTGTACTATTAGTGGTGTTTTTTTTTTTTTAATTGAATTGTATTACTGTACTGTATGAATGCACTGCTATTTGTTTATCCATTCTTCATTTGATGAATGTTTGGGTCTCCAATATGGGGGTATCATAAATAAAACTGGGATAAACAGTTTGTGGACATATGATTTGTTGACCTTGGGTTAATATCTAGAAGTGGAATTACTAGGTCCTAGGGGAGGGATATGTTAAACAGTATAAGAAAGTGTGAAAACTTTTTGCCAAGCTGTTGTAACATGTTATATCCCAACTCCTGAAATGTATGAGATTCCAGTCATTCTACAACCTCACCAACCATTAGTTTTATCAGACTTCTCCGTCTTTATCATTCAAGTGGGTATGCAATGATACATCATTTTGATTTCAATTTGTACTTCTTATTGTATAAATATGTACAGGAATATCTTATGTATTAATCGGCAATTCCTACAGATGCTTGTGTAGTAGCTGCTCACTTTTTTGGCCAAATGTTTTAACGTTGGGATTTAATTTTTTTTTTCTAGTAGTTTCCATATTGTGGACACAAGTTCTATGTCAGAAGGGAGAATTTTGAATGTTATTACAATTCTAGGGCTGGTCTTTAATTTTCTGAAAAATGATTTCTAATAAGCAGAATTTCTTAACTGGAAGACAAATTTTTAAAAGTTGTCTTAATACTTAGCAGTTTTTGGATCTGCTCAAACAAATCTTTACTTTGTTGAAGATAGTATTCCATTTTTTTTCTCCAGCAGCTTTATAGTTTTAAGATTAAGTGTGGCTAGGCTGATGATCCCTCTAGAGTGAATTTTTGAGTGTATAGTATGAGATTGATGTTGAGGTCCTTTATTTTTTTTATTTTAGCCAATTGTTTCAGCACCATTTGTAGGAAGGGTTGTCCTTTCTCAATTGAATTGCTTTGATGCCTTTGCTGAAATCAATCAAATGTGTAGGTTTATTTCTGGATTCTCTATTTTGTCCTATTAATCTAAGTCTGTCCTTTTGCCACTTCCATACTCCCACATTGTCTGAATTACTGTAGCTTTAGACAAAGTCTTGAAATCAAGTAGTATAAATCTTCCAAATCTGTTCTTCTATTTAAAGATTGTTTTGGTTAGTTTTGATCATTTTTATTTCCATATACATTTTAGGATATACTACCCAATTCTCAAAAGAAAGCATGTTGGGATATTAATTGGGGTTACATTTCATCTATGCATGAATTTTGGAAGACTGAACATTTTAATATTACAATCTAAATATATTGTATACTCCTTCCATTTATTTTTTAATTTTTACTGGAGGCTATGACCTCCAGAGCAATATTTAATAGAACTGATGACAGCAGAAATATTTGATATCTTTTTCTTATCATGGGCAGGAGGATAGGTCAGTATTTCAAATTAAATATGATATTAACACTAGGTTTCTTATAGACTCCACTTATCAATTTGAAGTAATTCCCTTCTATTAATAATTTTCTGAAGATGTTATTTACTGATTTTATTTAATAACTTTTATGCCTATTGGGATGGTTATATCATTTTTAATCTGCTAATATGGCAAATTACATTGTTTGATTTTCAAATATTCAACCAAAGTGCATTTCTGAGATAAACTCCACTCAATCATTAAGGTATCATTGAGTTTTTCTAATATACAGATGAATTTAAATTGCTAATGCATTGGTAAGGATTTTTCTGTCTATCATCATGAGTGATATTGGTCTATAATTTTCTATTCTTATAATGTGTCTGTCAGATTGACATATCAGTTGGGAATTGTTCTCTTCCTCAGTGTTATCTGAAATAGCTTTTCTAAGATTTCAGTATTTCTCCATTAAATGAACCACAGAATTCACACCTGACATTATCTGGCCATGGAGATGTTCTTTGTGGAGAATTTTTTTTTTTTTTTTAAGAACCTTAATTTACTTAATAGGTATACCCCTATTCTGATTTTTTTAAATTTATTTTTGTGACAATCATAGTAGATTCTATTTTTCAAATAAATTTTCATTATTATCTATATTGCTGAATTGCCATAGAGTTTTTTATAATACTATTTTACCTTATTTAAATTCTGGTTTGATCTCTACCTTATCACCTCTTTCATTCCTAGTAGTAATCATTTTGTTTTCTCTTTTTCTTTTTTTCATTTCCAATCTTCCTTAAGTTTCTCAAAGAAAAAAACTTTGACTTTGTTAATATTTTATATTGTTTTGTGTTTCATTGATTTCTGCTCTTATATTTATTATTCCTCTCCTTATTCTCACTTTGTGTTTAATTTTCTTTTCATTTTCTAGCTTTTTATGATAAAAAGTTATTTCAGTGATTTTAAACCTTTCTTTTTCCTAATATAAAAATGTAAAGCTATAGAAGCAACCACTCATTTTAATATGTCATAATTTCATTTTATTCACATTTTCCAAATCCTTTGTAGTTTCTTCTTTGATGCATGGATCATTTAAAAGTGTATTTGTTTTAGTCCTCCTGGGTCCCTATAATAAAATACCGCAGACTGGGTAGCTTACAAGCAACAAAAATGTTTTGTTTTAACCATTCTAGAGACTGGAAGTTTAATACCAGAGTGCCAGCATGGTCACATGAGGGCCCTCTTTCAGATCACAGACTTCCTCATTGTATCTACACTTGGCAAAAAGAGCTAGGGAGCTCTGTGAGGTCTCTTTTATCAGAGCACTAATCTCCAACATGAGGACTCACACGACCTAATTGCCTCTGAAAGACCCCAGCTCCTAATGTCATCACCATGGGGTTTAGGTTTTCAAAATACAAATTTTGGGAAGAACAAACATTCAGACCATAGCAGAGTCTATGGTAGTGTGTGTGTGCATGTGTGTGTGTGTGTGTGTGTGATTTCCAGATATTTGGGTCTTTTTTAACTGATTGGTTTTTATTGATTCTAAATTAATCCATGTGGTTGAAGAACATACTCTGTACTATTTCTTTTTTTTCTTCTCTTTTCTTTTTTAAGGCATATTATGGTTCAACATATTGTCTATTTTGGTGAAATTCCTGTGTGACGTCTGAAAAGTAGGGTGTAGTATTCTATAAATTGCAATTGAGGTAAGTTGCAAGATAAAGATAATGTTTTTAAAATATTCTAGGTGCCTGGTAATATTTTTATCTAGTTCTATGAGTTACTGATAAATATGTTTTAGAAAATTCAATTATGAGAGTAAACTTGTCTAATCATCTCTTTAGTTGTGTTTATTTTGGCTTCAAGTATTGTAAAGCCCTGATTTTCAGTACATACACATCCCATAATGGTATATCTTCCTGGTAACATTACCCTTTTGTCCATATGCAAAGTTCCTCTTTGTGACTGGTAATACTACTTGCCTTAGAATCTGTATTGTCTAACTATAGCTACACTTGTTTTCTTATTTTTACTTTGTGCATGCCTTTTTCTATCCTACTACTGTTAATCCATCTGATTTTTTATATTTAAGTTATTTTTTCTATGAGACCTCACATACTTGAAGCTTTTATTTAAAAACCCAGCCAGGCCATTTAGGTGTGAGATCTGAAATTAAGATTGAATATTTAAGTGATGTCTTGACATCTGGTAATATTGGGAAGGTCTCAGACAGCCTACCCACAAGTTTCCATCCCACCATGGCTGCTGAAGATAAGGTTCCCTTGCCAACCAAGCCCCTTTATCACAGAGACCAGGCATAGTGCCTGCTTATGCCCAGTAGCAAGCCTCAGTTTCCTGCCACCATGTGGAATTATTTAAATTAGCTAATTACATCTTCCCTCAGAAAACCAGGGTCAACCCACCCTCTTTTTACTACAAAGCCTACCTCTCACAGCCTCTGCTTATTCATGGTTCCTAAGTGCAGCCTTGTGTGGCCCTGAGGGTATGCAGTGCCCTCCTCCCCATGCTGTGAGTCTTTGTGAATATGAATTGTAGTCTCTTTCATCTGTCCAGGGCCACGTGTTGTTTGTTCAGCCATTTCATATAATTTAGAGGAAGAGATCCCTCCCTTACCAACAGGGTAAATAGAGGTAATAAAAAACAATATCTGTGCTCAAAATAGATTATTTGTCTCTTTATATTTAATGCAAATATTGTGATGTATGGATTTAGGTCTATCATTTGTTGTTGTCTCTTTTTCTTCTACATATTATTTTTCCTCTTCTGTGATTGCTTTTTATTTTTGGGTATATTAATTAGGCTGTTATTTTATTTTAATTCCTCTGTTGATTTTTCAGCTATACCACTTTATATTATTTTTTGTTGATGTGGGTGACTGGCAGGGGGTTATAATATTATTCCTTGTCATCAAAGTCTAATAATTAAACTTTTTCCATAAAATTAAAGATCATTACATCAATATAATTCAGTATGTCCCTTCTTTTCTTTGTGCTATTTTTGACACAAATTTTACATTATACTAATAAACATACTTATTATTTTTCATGCTCTCAATACCTTATACCCATTTTAATTCCCATCTTGTGTTCTTTTCAGCTGAAACTTTCCTTTGGCATTTTCTGTAGTACATGTCTCCTAGTGACAAGTTTTCTCATCTTTCACTGATCTGGAAAAAAAACCCCTCTATTTTTCATTAATTTTTGAAGGATATTTTCTTTACATGTACACTTCTGAGTTGAAAGATTTTATCTCAACACTTTAATGATGTTCTTTCCATCGTTTTCTTGCAGCCATTGTTTCTGAGGACACATAAACTGTATTTAGTATTGTTGCTACCTTATATATAATCTGACATTTTTATCTATTTGGCTTAAAATTTTTATCTTTTATCTTGGCTTTCAACAGTTTGAATATGATGTGACTAAGAATTTTTTTGTTTTACTTTATAATATACATGTTGCTTAGGTTTATTGGTCTTCCTGAATTTTTTGTTTATATTTTTCATCACATGTGGACATTTATTTGCATTTATTTATCCAAACATGCTTTTGCTCTTGTCAGTCTCTTTTTCCTCTCCTTAAAAGACTCTGTTTACCCTTATAGTAGAAAACTCAATACTGCTCACAGGTAACATAGTACTTATTCTCTTTTTCAGTCTTATTTCTCTCTGTTCTTCAAATTGAATAACATCTTTGAACTATCCTCAGATTCACTGGTTATCCACCCTGTTAATGCTTTTCTTATAGAAGATACTGTATTTTTAACTTTAGAATATCACTATTTCTATTTTTAATTTTCTCTTTAGTGCTGTAATACCAATGTAGTTAATCATTATATATATATATATTTATAATATATATATATAATATATATTTTTTGCTTTAAGTTCCTGAACATGCTTAAAATGAATGTTTTAAGCCCTTGTTTTCTAATTCCAGCATCTGGTTAATCTAAGTGTCTTTTTCTATTGACCACTCTTTGTCCTAACAATGTGTCACATTTTCTTCTTTCTTGGCATTTCTACTGATTTTATTATTACTATTATTATTATTATTATTATTATTATTATTATTATTATTACATACTAGCTATTGTGTACAATATGTTCCAATTCATTTGGATTTAACTGTATTGTTCTGAAGAGTGCTTATTCCTTTTATTTGGCAAATACATCACTAACTGATCATATTGATATTTTGTAGGCTCAGTTTTACATTTTGCATGGCAGAGCTACTCTATTTGCCCTTAGTCATGGTATTGATCTCCTTGCCATCAAACATAGTGTTTGACCTTAAAATGTAGCAATTCTTAGGTTTGAATGGGAAGCCTTAGTTGTTCATGAAGCCTGTTTAAGTCTGCATGACTTACTCTGCGAACTCTATTTTCTTTATATTGATAAGCAGCATCTTTGTTCACCATTTTAGGCCCTCCATTTTTGATTTTCTACTGGGCTCTTACTGTCCCCTACATGCATCCATACTTCAGATTGCAACCAAAGTTTCCAAGAATGTTTATATACAGATAAGTCTTACCCCTACATGACTTTTTTCCTTATGTGTTTTCCCTCCTCAATTTCCAGCTGCTTTTGAATATCTGAAATTGGTCCTGGAAAGTCTGAAAATGATACAATCATCTTTTTTAAGTTTTAATCCTAAATGTCCCATGCTATGCAGATTATTGAGTTCCTTCAGGGAAAAGATAGATAAATGAGGATCTCACTCATGCACAGCTCTCTTCTTGCAAGGTTCAGATTTTTCCTTGTTTTTACTTGTTTTCCATTAACATTCACATACACACACATAGACAATATGATGGGGGAAACGCTCCTCATTCAATTTTCAACCTGAAATATTAAACTTATGAATGAAAACAAAGAATCTGAGGTGAAAAATAGCAAGGGAATAATATAGAACAATAAGAGTAGGAAAAAGCAGAAAATTCCACTGAGTTAAGATAACACCACTTTCTTAATATTGGATATAGTCTGGTATACAGCAGTAATTTTAAGAATTGAGGAAATGGAAAATATCTCCAACTCCTTACTGTTCTCTACTCAAATTTTGTACATTTCACATCCATCATTTTTGCTTCTGAGCTTTTAATGTTTTTAAAGGCTCTATCCCTAAAAATGAACTGTTGGAAAATGTCAGATGTAGCTTTGCTGTTCTAATAAAATGATGTTTGCATATGTATTTTGTGTCTATTTATTCTGTTGTCAAAATCATATGGACAAATTAGGCTTTCTATATTTCAGAAAGTATAAGTGCCCTTTTCCACTGAATTTTCTTTTTTTATAAGAAGATTATTTAACAAGTAACAAACCATAGCAGGGACACAAGATGTTTTTCTAGCTTATTGTGTTCCCTATTGTCATCAGGTGATTTTACTTTCCTAGGTTCTCCAGGTTTTAATTTACCCAGAAAGATGTTTTAAGCCATGGCCACTTTGCAGATGTGGTGTCTTATTCTTGCTAGACAGGAAAATGAATATGGTATATCCTTGATTCTAATCATATTATGTTACTTTTTGAACAGAGGTAAACCCGAGGGGTGACCATGCAATGATACTCTATTTATTTTTCATTTTTTGAATTTTATGTAATTTATTTTTCTATACAGCGGGTTCTTATTAGTTACCCATTTTATACATATTAGTGTATATATGTCAATCCCAATCTCCCAATTCATCACAACACCACCCCCATCCCCACCACTTTCCCCCCTTGGTGTCCATACGTTTCTGCTCTACATCTGTGTCTCTGTTTTGGCCTTGCAAACCTGTTCATCTGTACCATTTTTCTAGATTCCACATATATGTGTTAATATACGATATTTGTTTTTCTCTTTCTGACTTACTTCACTCTGTATAACAGTCTCTAGATCCATCCACGTCTCTACAGATGATCCAATTCCGTTCCTTTTATGGCTGAGTAATATTCCATTGTGTATATGGACCACATCTTCTTTATCCATTCATTTGTCAATGAGCATTTAGGTCGTTTCCATAACCTGACTATTTTAAATATTGCTGCAATGAACATTGGGGTACATGTGTCTTTTTGAATTATGCTTTTCTCTGGGTATATGCCCAGTAGTGGGATTGCTGGGTCATATGGTAGTTCTATTTTTAGTTTTTTAAGGAACCTCCATACTGTTCTCCATAGTAGCTGTATCAACTTACATTCCCACCAACAGTGCAAGAGGGTTCCCTTTTCTCCACACCTTCTCCAGCATTTGTTATTTGTAGATTTTGTGATGATGCCCATTCTAACTGGTGTGAGGTGATACCTCATTGTAGTTTTGATTTGCATGTCTCTAATAATTAGTGATGTTGAGCAGCTTTTCATGTGCTTCTTGGTCATCTGTATGTCTTCTTTGGAGAGATGTCTATTTAGGTCTTCTGCCCATTTTTGGATTCGGTTGTTTGTTTTTTTAATATTGAGCTGCTTGTATATTTTGGAGATTAATGTTTTGTCCATTGATTTGTTTACAAATATTTTCTCCCATTCTGAGGGTTGGCTTTTCATCTTGTTTGCGGTTTCCTTTGTTGTGCAAAAGCTTTTAAGTTTCATTAGGTCCCATTTGTTCATTTTTGTTTTTATTTCCATTACTCTAGGAGATGGATCAAAAAAGATCTTGCTGTGATTTATGTCAAAGAGTGTTCTTCCTATGTTTTCCTCTAGGAGTTTTATAATGTCTGGTCTTACATTTAGGTCTCTAATCCATTTTGAGTTTATTTTTGTGTATGGTGTTAGGGAGTGTTCTAATTTCATTCTTTTACATGTAGCTGTCCAGTTTTCCCAGCACCACTTATTGAAGAGATTGTCTTTTCTCTATTGTATATCCTTGCCTCCTTTGTCATAGATTAGTTGACCATAGGTGTGTGGATTTATCTCTGGGCTTTCTATCCTGTTCTATTGATCTATATTTCTGTTTTTGTGTCAGTACCATATTGTCTTGATTACTATAGCTTTGTAGTATAGTCTGAAGTCAGGGAGTCTGATTCCTTCAGCCCCGTTTTTTTCCCTCAATGGGAATTCCCATTTTTTCCCAAATTCCCAAAGACTGCTTTGGCTATTCAGGGTCTTTTGTGTCTCCATACACATTTTAAGATTTTTTGTTCTAGTTCTGTAAAAAATGCCATTGGTAATTTGATATGGATTGCATTGAATCTGTAGTTTGCTTTGGGTAATGTAGTCACAGTGATACTCTTTTTAAGTCTGCTATTCCAACTATACTTACTATTGTATAGGTAGCCTTGGCTTGGATACCTACAATCAAAACTGAATTTTTTTTTTTCTGGCTACATACACAGTGGGCTTTTTCTTTCTTTTTTTCCCTCTGTTACTTGTCTCAGCTATTGTTTATATCAGTATCTGTTTATCAACTATTATCTTCATTTTTCACAAGAGACATATGAGTTATATAACAGCCATATATTTGACCTGAATATTAAAGAGATTTGTATTGACTCAGAGACTTCATTCTTTTTTTTTTTAATTTTTTAAAATATTTATTGGATTGTAGTTGCTTTACAATGTTGTGTTAGTTTCTACTGTACAGAAAAGTGAATCAGCTATACATATACATATATCCCCACCTTTTTTGGATTTCCTTCCCATTTAGGTCACCACAGACCACTGAGTAGAGCTCCCCGTGCTAAACAACATGTTCTCATTAGTTATCTATTTTATACATAGCATCAATAGTTTATATAGTCAATCCTAATCTCCCAATTCATCTCACCCCCCCTTTCCCCCTTGGTATCCATACATTGTTACATACTTCATTATTAATTGAGGTATTTTACTTTCTGTGTCATTAATAATATATTGATAACCAATACCCTGGACATGGTCCCAAGGTTTGTAGAAATGAGGGATGACTGAGAACTTCTTTATTCTTTTTCATGACTCAGCATCATCCAAGGATACTCTTGGAAGACCTTAGCTTGAACAAAGTGTGACAAGAATTCTCACAGAATGACTGCAGCCTCCTGATGGGTGGCAGTAGGAAGATACTGGTATATTCCAGGAGTAGTAGAAATATCTAAGCAAGCACACTTACTCACGTAGTTTTTGTATTCATTTTGAAGCAATTATCTAGCTTAATTCTTTATTTCTTTGAGAATAAAATGGAAGTGAATTGATTCTTCCTGAAATCCTCACCTTTCCAAACTGCTGAATAAAATAATGATTGAGGTATGAGTTTCTATAGCAATATCTTATTAGAAAACTCTGAATTAATGTTAATTTAGTCACAAGATCTTAAAATCCCCTTAAGTCTTACCCCAACTATTAACATTCTATTACAGTTATGAAAAAGATAAACTGTCCAATGACCAGAATATCATGACATCATAGTTATGAGAAAAATTAATTTTTCAATGAACTGGACATTTTAGTCATATTTATAACCATTTTCTTTCAACTTTATATCATGTTAATTATAGTTAACATAGTAATCTAGTTAATAATTTAAAGAGTGTTGTGATTTTCTTTCAGTTCCTTGATTTCTTTGTTGAAGAGCAATAGCTCGGATGCATTTTTACAACAACCTCAGTAAATCACTACATTTTATTCCCAGTTTAATATAATAAAACCAATGGAATGCTCTACTTTTAGAAATATTTGATGTAGTATCTCTCTACATGACCTGAGAGAAAAAAAAAAATCAGTTTACATTTTTCATTTTATGAGCTCTATGATGCAAAGTCCCAAGGTATATACACTGTTCTTCCTGAGATTTTCTGACCACATTCTCTTTTCTCTCTTCTAGTTCTTTTATATCAATCTCACAGTTTTTGACTGGTTTGCAAGTCAGTTTATCTACTGTCACCCAGGATGATATAAATACTCTATTGACACAGTGACATAAAGATCTTACTTTTTAGTAATACCAGATTGTCTCACTACGTGACACTCTTTACATTTATTTAGTAAGATTCTTACTAAATTATACTTTTCTGTTACTTATTAAAATTCATATTGAAATGTTCAAAGTTTAAAAGTATTTTCCTTGCTTGAGTTATATAATAGAATAGGGTTGGTTTTTGTTTGTTTGTTTTTTTGTTTGTTTTTTGAGGATTGTGTTAAGACATGTGAGCACTCAATTAAAAATACTTAATCTTTATTGCTGGACAAGTCCTGATTGTAATACTTGGGCATTTATTTATGGAATGTTATAAGAGCATGTCTCCATAAGTGGCAGCCAGAAACATGAACTTTAAAAATCTTCAAATTTTCAAATTCTCTTCAAAATTCAGTACCACTAAGAGGTATATACCTTCAACTCATGCAGTCCTTTAAAACCCTCTTATTGACTATATATAAACTTCCTAGTTTCTCTCCCAGAGAAGTCTAAAGCCTGAAAGACATTTTAAAGTAGATAATACCTAGAAGGAAACATTAAGAATTCTGGAGAGAAAGCTCCAAGGATCAAATCAATAAGCTTTATTAACCTGAGAAAGGAAATAAAAATCATTTGGGAATATTAAGAAAAACTGCAAAAAAAAAAAAAAAAAAGTCAAATTAAACACTTCCAAAGCAAATACACTTCAAGTCCAAGTGCCATTGTTTGGTGTACTCAGCTGAGTTACCTTACTGGCTGAACAGGATAAAGCTCGCAAGACTAACTCTGTCTAAAGATTCCGTGAAATTATCACAAATTGGGCTTATCTACACTTGTGTTTATTTCTAATAAAAATTAATTTATGCCAACTCTGCTCCGTTCAAAGTAACAATGTAATAATGCCTATAATTTATGGATGTTAACCCTTAGGAAAACTCTATGAGATTTATATTTATTTGTATAGGAGAAGGAGAAGAATCATAGGAGATTAAATAACCTGCCCTAGGTCCTGTTTGAGGAAGAATCAGAACTGAAACGTGAGCCAAACCACTCCGACTCATGTTGAAGTCTGTATTCTTAAACACTGTCTATAATAAGTTGAATAGTTGGTGTTTTTTATAGTGAGGGACAATATGATTCAAAATGCTTCAAATGCTTTTGGCGTATTAAACAGGAAAGATGTAGTTTATCAATATATTTAGACTAAATAACTAATAAAACTAGATTCAGCTCCTTGAAGAAGTGATTTTGGCAACAAGGAAAGTTAACTATTCCATAGTGGTTTTTTTTTTTTTTTTAAGATTTATTGATTGATTGATTGATTGCTATGTTGGGTCTTCGTTTCTGTGCTAGGGTTTTCTCTAGTTGCGGCAAGCGGGGGCCACTCTTCATCACGGTGTGCGGGCCTCTCACTATCGTGGCCTCTCTTGTTGCGGAGCACAGGCTCCAGATGCGCAGGCTCAGTAGTTGGGGCTAATGGGCCTAGTTGCTCCTCAGAATGTGGGATCTTCCCAGACCCAGGGCTTGAACCCGTGTCCCTTGCATTAGCAGGCAGATTCTCAACCACTGCGCCACCAGGGAAGCCCCATAGTGTTTTATGTTATAGAGCCTCCTATTCTGACATGTTTGTTTTGAAAATTCAACTTTCACAAAAATCTTCACTAATAACAACATATTCTGCATTATGTGGATAATGTTTAACATGAAGCAAAAGATCCACATAATTCTGATTAGGAAAACTGGAAGAAAATTGAAAGATGATTGTGTAATTGTATTTTGCTTAACCCGAATATTTAAATTACTTATAGCCTTAGAGAGCCATTTTCTCGTGGTGTGTTTTACATAATACCTAGCAACACTTCCTCTACTTTTGTTTACGAATCTCATAAACAAATGAATCTCATGCATGCACTAACTAGTAATAATCTGCAATCAAATTCTCTTTGTCTCATTATTCAGAGACTTATTTTACATAAACCTTGAGTGCTAAGTCCTTGAAAGCTTTTATTTTTATTTTATTTATTTATATTATTTAACACCTTTATTGGAGTATAATTGCTTTACGATGGTGTGTTAGTTTCTGCTGTATTTCAAAGTGAATCAGCTTTATATATACATATATCTGCATACCCCCTCCCTCTTACGTCTCCCTCCCACCCTCCCTATCCCACCCCTCTGGGTGGTCACAAAGCACCAAGCTGATCTCGCTGTGCTATGCAGCTCCTTCCCACTAGCTATTGATTTTACATTTGGTAGTGTATATACGTACATGAAAATCTCTCACTTAATCCCACCTTGCCCTTTCCCCTACCTCAGTCCTCAAGTCCATTCTCTACATCTGTGTCTTCATTCCTGTCCTGACCCTAGGTTCTTCAGAACCATTTTTTTTCTTTTTTTTGTTTTTTAGCTTCCATATATATATGTTAGCATATGATATTTGTTTTACCTTTCTGACTTACTTCACTCTGTATGACAGACTCTAGGTCTATCCACCTCACTACAAATAACTCAGTTTCCTTCCTTTTTATGGCTGAGTAATATTCCATTGTATATATTTGCCACATCTTCTTTATCCATACATCTGTCAATGGACATGTAGGTCACTTCCATGTCCTGGCTACTGTAAATAGTGTTGCAATGAATATTGTAGTACATGACTCTTTTTGAATTATGGTTTTCTCAGGGTATATGCCCAGTAGTGGGATTGCTGGGTTGTATGGTAGTTTTATTTTTAGTTTTCTAAGGAACCTCCAAACTATTCTCCATACTGGCTGTATCAATTTACATTTGTACCAACAGTGCAAGAGGGTTCCCTTTTCTCCACACCCTCCCCAGCATTTATTGTTTGTAGACTTTTTTTATGATGGCCATTCTGACCAGTGTGAGGTGATACCTCATTGTAGTTTTGATTTACATTTCTCTCATAATTAGTGATGTTGAGCATCCTTTCATGTGTATATTTTAGAGATTAATCCTTTGTCAGTTGCTTCATTTGCAAATATTTTCTCCCATTCTGAAGGTTGTCTTTTCATCTTGTTTATTGTTTCCTTTGCTGTGTAAAAGCTTTTAAGTTTCATTGGGTCCCATTTGTTTATTTTTGTTTTTATTTCTATTTGTCTAGAAGGTGGGTCAAAAAGGATTTCACTGTGATTTATATCATGGAGTGTTCCACCTATGTTTTCCTCTAAGAGTTTGATAGTGTCTGGCCTTACATTTAGGTCTTTAATCCATTTTGAGTTTATTTTTGTGTATGGTGTTAGGGAGTGTTCTAATTTCATTCTTTTACATGTAGCTGTCCAGTTTTCCCAGCACCACTTATTGAAGAGGTCTCTTTTCTCCATTGTATATTCTTGCCTCCTTTGTCAAAGATAAGGTGACCATATATGTGTGGGTTTATCTCTGGGCTTTCTATCCTGTGCCATTGATCTATATTTCTGTTTTTGTGCTAGTACCATACTGTCTTGATTACTGTAGCTCTGTAGTATCGTCTGAAGTCAGGGAGCCTGATTCTTCCACCTCCATTTTTCTTTCTCAAAATTGCTTTGGCTATTTGGGGTCTTTTGTGTTTCCATACCAATTGTGCAATTTTTTCTTCTAGTTCTGTGAAAAATTCCATTGCTAGTTTGATAGGGATTGCATTGTATCTTTAGATGGCTTTGGGTATATAGTCATTTTCAAAATATTGATTCTTCCAATCCAAGAACATGGTGTATCTCCCCATCTGTTTGTATCATCTTTAATTTCTTTCATCAGTGTGTTATAGCTTTCTGCATACAGGTATTTTGCCTCCTTAGGTAGGTTTATTCCTAGGTACCATATTTTTTTTGTTGCAATTGGAGTGTTTCCTTAAATTCTCTTTCAGATATTTCATCATTAGTGTATAGGAATGCAAGAGATTTCTGTGCATTAGTTTTGTATCCTGCTCCTTACCAAGTTCATTGGTTAGCTCTAGTAGTTTTATGGTAGCATCTTTAGTATTCTCTATATATAGTATCATGTCATCTGCAAGCAGTGACAGCTTTACTTCTTCTTTTCTGATTTGGATTCCTTTTATTTCTTTTTCTACTCTGATTGCTCTGGCTAAAACTTCCAAAACTATATTGAATAATAGTGGTGAGAGTGGACAACCTTGTCTTGTTCCTGATCTTAGTGGAAATACTTTCAGTTTTTCACAGTTGAGAACAATGTTGGCTGTGTGTTTGTCATATATGGCCTTCATTACATTGAGTTAAGTTCCTCTACACCTGCTTTCTGGAGAGTTTTTATCATAAATGGTTGTTGAATTGTGCAAAAGTTTTTTTTTGCATCTATTGAGATGATCATATGATTTTTATCCTTCAATTTGTTAATATGGTTTATCGCATTGATTGATTTGTGTATATTGAAGAATCTTTGCATTCCTGGGATAAACCCCACTTGATCATGGTGTATGATCCTTTTAATGTGCTGTTGGATTCTGTTTGCTAATATTTTGTTGAGGATTTTTGCATCTATGTTCATCAGAGATACTGCCCTATAGTTTTCTTTTTTTGTGACATCTTTGTGTGGTTTTGGTATCAGGTTGATGGTGGCCTCGTAGAATGAGTTTTGGAGTGTTCCTCCCTCTGCTATACTTTGGAGGAGTTAGAGAAGGATAGGTGTTAGCTCTTCTCTAACTGTTTGATAGAATTCTCCTGTGAAGCCATCTCTTCCTGGGCTTTTGTTTGTTGGAGGATTTTTAATCACAGTTTCAGTTTCAGTGCTTGTGATGGGTCTGTTTATATTTTCTATTTCTTCCTGGTTCAGTCTCGGAAGACTGTACTTTTCTAAGAATTTGTGCATTTTTCCATGTTGCCCATTTTATTGGCATGTAGTTGCTTGTAGTATTCTCTCATGATCCTTTGTATTTCTGCAGTGTCAGTTGTTACTTCTTTTTAATTTCTAATTCTATTGATTTGAGTCCTCCATTTTTTTCTTGATTAGTCTGGCTAAGGGTTTATCAATTTTGTTTATCTTCTCAGAGAACCAGCTTTTAGTTTTATTGATTTCTGTTATCGTTTTCTTCATTTCTTTTTCATTTGTTTCTGATCTGATTTTTATGATTTCTTTCTTTCTGCTAACTTTGGGGTTTTTTTGTTCTTCTTTCTCTAATTGATTTAGGTGTAATGTTATGCTGTTTACTTGAGGTTTTTCTTCTTTCTTGAGTTAGGATTGTATTGCTATAATCTTCCCTCTTAGAACTGTTTTGCTGCATCCCATAGGTTTTGGGTCATCATGTTTTCATTGTCATTGTTTTCTAGGTATTTTTTGATTTCCTCTTTGATTTCTTCAGTGATCCCTTGCTTATTTAGTAGTGTATTGTTTAGCCTCCAGGTGTTTGTATTTTTTAGTTTTTTTCCTGTAGTTGATATCTAGTCTTATAAGGTTGTGATTGGAAAAGACGCTTGATACAATTTTAATTTTCTTAAATTTCCCTAGGCTTGATTTGTGACCCAAGATATGATATCCTGGAGAATGTTCCATGAGCACTTGAGAAGAAAGTGTATTCTGTTGCTTTTGAACGGAATGTCCTGTAAATATCAATTAAGTCCATCTTGTTTAATGTGTCATTTAAACCTTGTGTTTCCTTTTTTATTTTCATTTTGGATGATCTGTCCATTGGTGAAAGTGGGGTGTTAAAGTCCCATACTATGATTGTGTTACTGTCGATTTCCCCTTTTATG
The DNA here is from genome assembly GCF_009873245.2 of Balaenoptera musculus. Taxonomy (NCBI): domain Eukaryota; kingdom Metazoa; phylum Chordata; class Mammalia; order Artiodactyla; family Balaenopteridae; genus Balaenoptera; species Balaenoptera musculus. The sequence goes on along the minus strand of NC_045788.1, from coordinate 124,522,833 downwards.
GCTGTTAGCATTTGCCTTATGTATTGAGGTGCTCCTATGTTGGGTGCATAAATATTTACAATTGTTATATCTTCTTCTTGGATTGATCCCTTGATCATTATGTAGTGTTCTTCTTTGTCTCTTGTAATAGTCTTTATTTTAAAGTCTATTTTGTCTGATATGAGAATTGCTACTCCAGCTTTCTTTTGATTTCCATTTGCATGGAATATCTTTTTCCATCCCCTCACTTTCAGTCTGTATGTGTCCCTAGGTCTGAAGTGGGTCTCTTGTAGACAACATGTATACAGGTCTTGTTTTTGTATACATTCAGCCAGTCTATGTCTTCTGGTTGGAGCATTTAATCCATTTACATTTCAGGTAATTATCAATATGTATTGTCCTATTACCGTTTTCTTAGTTGTTTTGGGTTTTTTATTGCAGGTCTTTTCCTTCTCTTGTGTTTCCTGCCTAGGGAGGTTCTTTTAGCATTTGTTGTAAGGCTGTTTTCGTGGTGCTGAATTCTCTTAGCTTTTGCTTGTCTGTAAAGGTTTTAATTTCTCTGTCGAATCTGAATGAGATCCTTGCTGGGTAGAGTAATCTTGGTTGTAGGTTTTTCCCTTTCATCACTTTAAATATGTGCTGCTCCTACCTTCTGGCTTGCAGAGTTTCTGCTGAAAGATCAGCTGTTAACCTTATGGGTATTCCCTTGTGTGTTTTTTGTTGTTTTTCCCTTGCTGCTTTTAATGTTTGTTCTTTGTATTTAATTTTTGATAGTTTGATTAATATGTGTCTTGGGGTGTTTCTCCTTGGATTTATCCTGGATGGGACTCTCTGTGCTTTCTGGACTTGATTAACTATTTCTTTTCCCATATTAGGGAAGTTTTCAACTATAATCTCTTCAAATATTTTCTCAGTCCCTTTCTTTTTCTCTTCTTCTTCTGGGACACCTATAATTCGAATGTTGGTGCATTTAATGTTGTCCAAAGGTTTCTGAGACTGTCCTCAATTCTTTTCATTCTTTTTTCTTTATTCTGCTCTGCAGTAGTTATTTCCACTATTTTATCTTCCAGGTCACTTATCCGTTCTTCTTCCTCAGTTATTCTGCTATTGATTCATTCTAGAGAATTTTTAATTTCATTTATTGTGTTGTTCATGCTTGTTTGTTTCCTCTTTAGTTCTTCTAGGTCCTTTTTAAACTTTTCTTGTATTTTCTCCATTCTATTTTCAAGATTTTGGATCATCTTTACTATCATTATTCTGAATTATTTTTCAGGTAGACTGACTATTTCCTCTTCATTTGTTAGGTCTGGTGGGTTTTTGCCTTGCTCCTTCATTTGCTGTGTGTTTCTCTGTCTTCTCATTTTGCTTAACTTACTGTGTTTGGGATCTCCTTTTTGCAGTCTGCAGATTTGTAGTTCCCATGTTTTTTGTTGTCTGCCCCCAGTGGGTAAGGTTTGTTCAGTGGGTGTGTACGCTTCCTGGTGGAGGGGACTAGTGCCTGTTTTCTTGTGGATAAGGCTGGATCTTGTCTTTCTGGTGGGCAGTACCATGTCCGGTGGTGTGTTTTGTGGTTTCTGTGAACTTAGTATGATTTTAGGTAGCCTCTCTGCTAATGGGTGTGTTTGTGTTCCTGTCTTACTATTTGTTTGGCATGCGGTGTCCAGCACTGGAGCTTTCTGGTTGTTGAGTGCAGCTAGGTCCTAGCGTTGAGATGGAGATCTCTGGGAGAGCTCTCGCTGACTGATATTACATGGGGCTGGGAGGTCTCTGGTGAACCAATATCCTGAACTCGGCTCTCTCCCCTCAGAGGCTCAAGCCTGACACCTGGCAGGAGCACCAAGACCCTGGCAGCCACACAGCTGAAATAATAGAAAATGGATTTATGCTTTCTGATGTTTTCACTTCCATTTATTATGATTTTCCATCCTGTCACACTCCAATATTTTGCTGTTGCCTGTGGGAATCTTTTCATCTTTCCTTTGGAACCACTAGCTAATCTTCATTGTTCCAACATTTTCACTTCACTTCAGAAAATGTTCTACCTTGTGAACAACTTCCTTGATGTTATTGCTTCAGACATTTGTTTGCTCTCACACGCTGGCCCATTCCTGCACCCAGCCACTGACATCAAGGCTCCCTCTTAACTGATGCAGCCTTCTATCTTCTTTTCTTGAAGACTTTTAAATGAATATATAAAATGCCAGGACATCTAGAATCAGGGGTGTTTGTAGTAAAACTCTTCATGTTGTCTGCAAGTTTCATTCTTCTGTTTGACCGTCGAGAAAGCATGACACCTTTACACTTTTCTGTTCTCCTTTTTATGGGCACCAGGAAAAGGACATGTCTTAGTACCCAGAAAACCTTCAGGTTGCAAATATGTCTAGGCTTTTAGCTTTGGATATGTATTATTCCTCTTATGATGAAACACAGAAGTTTACATCTGAAACATAAATTGGAACTATTTTCATAATGGCATTCCATTTAAGCAGTGGATATAAAAAGGAAGAATACAACAGAGTTAACTAGATGTTTTTAGTGAGAAAGGTGAAAAAGGTATTCTCAGCAGTAAATTGCATACCTAGAAATGCATATCAATATTTTGATTTCAGGCTGTCTGCAGTTTCAGTTAAGCCATTTTATAAACCATATTCTTGTTTTAATCTCCCCAATCAATTTTTTAATACCTGAGTGAGTATACGTGGAGAAAACAATACGTGATGAAAACATGTAAGTTTTCCACATGGAGAATTCCCTCTCCAGGTATTTTAAAAGACGGAAGCCCAAAACTAACCCCAGATGAACTGAACCAGAATATTTTTGTTTTGGGGTTGGGAGGGTTACTTTATAATGATCCACAGTTCATTCTGGCTCTCACAGACATTGAGATTCAATATATTAGAAACAGTTTATAGTGTTGGGGAACAAAGAAGTTGAAGGCCAATCATTCCAGGACTCAAACTTTAGACTGAGCTTGGCCACTGCTGAACTACAACACCTGAAGTTCAGGGTGGATCAGAAACCGTGACTCTCTTCCTCATCCTTATATCTTCAGGGTTGGTCTAGTGTCTGACACATGGTAGGGTTTCAGTATGTGTTTGTTAAGTGAATTAATAAATAAAGGGGTGAATTGCTTTCTCTCTTTCAAGAGAAGAAACTTTAAGAAATAACAAAGGCTGTTTGCTACCACATTTTCCTGGAAAGGACACATATTTGATTGATTTAATCAGGACCAATTTTTGAAGGTCAGACTGTCCATTAAATTCTGTGTGAGGAGAGGCATTTGGGGTGTCAAATAGGAGTTTGTTCAGGTCTCCAGTGAGCATTAAAAAGAAGGTTGTGGGAGGATTTGTAAGAAGATGATTACTTCTCCTTGATACCTTAGAAGGAGAGTTCAAAAGGAAATTGACTTTGATTTCCTTGATTTCTTGAGGATATAAAGCAAGTCTTTTTCCCCCTCTGGGGTAGTGAAATGAGATTGCAAGGGTCAAAGACAATGATTTATTGATGTGGTCTTTGAACTAGGTGTCTTGAATTAAAAAAAATTAAAAGTACTGCATTTCATGGTCTTTCCTGATAAACTACAGAAAGAAGTCATACTGATTCAATGCAATGCTTTCTGATGGAGTGTTGCTGGGACAAATTGTTATAAGCAGATTATGTTCCAGACGTCTTAACTGTGTTTTGAAAATTACCAGAATTCACTTTCTGTTTGTTTGCTTTTGTTTTTGAGGTTACAGCCTTGGGATGAGACCATTTATAGGAGAATGTGTTTCTTAGCTCTCCTTCCTAGACATAGCAAGCTTTGTAGTCAGATTTTGTGATCAAGTGTCAATGTGAAATATATTTCTCTAATTTATATAGTTTCTGTGGCAGAATTTGAAAAAAAACTAAAATACTGCATTTCTCATAAGAAGAAGTAGTAACTTTAGGTAAAAATGCTTTGTAAGTAATTTGGACAAATTTTGTTTGAGGTAAATCTATTGTTTAGGTAAAAAGAAAAGTTCTCAATAAACTGACAATTTGCTAATAAGTGAATATCATAAGATGTTTAAATACAGCATCTAAATTATTACTCAAATTTTTCCACTTTTTTTGATGGCTTGGAGTTCTATTAAGAGCCTATAAATAGAGTAGTCTGCATTGATTTGGAAGATAATATTTATACATTGTCAATTGAATTGTACAGGAACACCACTGGTGATTTCTTTATATCTTGACTCAAAATCCTTATGGGGAGCTCAATTTGTATGTCAGAAAATATGGTGGCCTACTCACTGTAGGCAGTAATGCAGATTTGCTCTCTATATGCGTTCAGCTGAAATTAAACTGTAAGTCCTTGCTGCTCTAAGTGAGATTCGTGAAACTTGTTAGAAAAACAGTAATTCAGGCCTGTCTTCATATCTACAGAATTAGAATCAGCCTTTTGACAAAGAACCTAGGTGAATAATTGGATGCATGTTGAAGTTTGATAGCACTCTTCCAGGCTTTTAGAATGTAAAATGAGGCATCCACTGCATAGAAAATCTAACTCACAGACAAGACCATCTTTTCATTATTGTAAGATTAGACATAAGAAGCAGTATTAGTCTTGGGTTTCTCTAGTAACAATTTTAAACCTGTTAGAACACCTAAATTAATGTAATCAAATACACTATAATCTTATATGATATCATATCATATTTTTACATTAGAATTGGATCAAAATTTCGAAAGTAGATGCCAGTGTTTTCTTTCTACAGGTAAAGAATCTGAGACCTTGAGAGGTAAAATGGCACACTCAAGCTTCCACAGCTGGTAAGTGGCAGAGCTCTGACTACTGTGAAGGTGTCTGGAATCCAGTCAAGGACTCACCAAAAAGAGATGCTTTCTTCACTCTGCAAATCCACTAAATATCTTTATATAATTTTTTATTTTGAATTTAAAAAATGTATACCTGTCATTCATATGAAAAAAATATCTGTGCATAAATATGTGTATATAACACGTACTATACCAGTATGTAATGATGGTTATATAGCAGAAAAGAAGTTAAGGGTTATTTCAGTTGGTAGAACAAGCAAATATGCACAAGAAAATATTTGCAACTATTATACATAAAAAAATCAGCTGTGAGTGATATTTTTATGTGGTGTGTGATATATGATGAGGGATCTGACTTGTACGTATATGCATGGTTTTGTGTGTGTGTGTGTGTGTGTGGTAGAGAGCTTAATTCTTATCTTCGATTATAGTAAGTCAATAGAAAATGGCTAATTTGACAAAATGAGGGAGAAAGAGAGAGAGAGAAAGAGAAATGGAATGATAAGCATATTACTTAGAAATATAGAGGTAGCTTACCAAGGTGCAGCTAGAAGACATGGACTATGTTGCCTCTGGAAACATGGGTGGGCAAGGATGTTTTAATGGTTGGCCCTTTTCCATTAAAAGCCTATATTTTGGTAGGCCTACCTATCATCTACCAAAAGCCTGTAATAACTTTTAAAGATATGTTTAAACTTTCAAAAGGAGAGAAATATAGGAAATACATCATGGTTCACCTTATGTACAGTTCAACAAAAGAATTCAACAAAACACATGCAGATCAGTTGATTCTGAAAGTAGTTGATTCTGAAAATAGTGCACTGTGTTTAACTGGCAATTTCAGTTGGGTTGCAGGAATCTGGAAGTATAACCTGAACTCACTTCTATTCAGCACCTTGGCAAAGCTCAAATGAGTAAAACAATGTTATTAGAGGATTGCCATAATTACCATAGTAGAAAAATATTTCTCTAAAAAGAATATAGTTACTAAAAAACATTTCTTGAGTATCAGTAGGGGGCACTAAGATTCCACTGAAAGGAAATTAATAACCCTGGAGCAGTCATAAATTATGTGTTTTCTTACTTTAACTTTCAAGGGAAAACATCATAAACTCTATGCTTTTTTAACTTCAGTATAGGTGGTGGAAATGCTTTTCCTCTTAACCCTTTTAACAAGAAGATGCATTTAACTGTTTTCTTTAACTGGAAATTTATTTATTTTTTCTCTTATTTTCACCTCTGTCTGGTGTGCCTCTTATTCAGCATTCAAATGCAATGCTAGTTTGCTTACTTTGTCAAAAATAGAGCAATTGGGTTTTTCACAGATAAATAACTTCCTAATAAATGACCTTCTGCAAGAAGCTCTTTTAAAATGAAGCAAGGGTGTGTTTACTGGAAGTTGGAGCCAAGAAGGAAACTGTAAGAACAAAAATAAGATTTGTACAACCAACCCTCCTCACCCGCCCCCAAAATAATGAAAACACCATTCCTCAACTAGGACCACACTAAAAATAATTCTAAATATGAGAAGAAACTAAAACTATAATCATGTTTTGAATGGCCATTGAATATTAATCTCACAGTTAAAGAAAAGATGTCTTTTATCCACAAAGGACATTAGCAAATTAGGGAAAAAACAACATAGATAAACTACGAAGGGGTGAAATCATATTGGTGGATTTTCATGTTTTCTTCAATACTGGTTCCTTTAAATATTAAGAAAACATAAAAACTCTAAATTGCCATCTTAAATTAGAAATAATCCCAGAAAAGAATCAGGGTTATCTGGAAGCAAAAGAACAGCTTTATTGTTCCCAAGGTTTGCAAACCAGGGATACAAAGGCTTCCTCTGTAACTGAAAGTGTGTTTCTCCTATTTTTCACCCTGTGAAGGGGGTGACGGATTTTTAAAAGCAAAAACCTTGAAAGCCACAGTTGGGAGACTTGTAAGGAGGTTGGATGGTCCTTGCAGCCTGACCACAAGTCCTTGCAACTGGACCGCGAGTTTTTTGTTTGTTTGTTTGTTTTATTTATTATTTATGGCTGTGTTGGGTCTTCCTTTCTGTGCGAGGGCTTTCTCTAGTTGCAGCAAGCGGGGGCCACTCTTCAACGCGGTGCGCGGGCCTCTCACTATCGCGGCCTCTCTTGTTGCGGAGCACAGGCTCCAGACGCGCAAGCTCAGTAATTGTGGCTCACGGGCCCAGTTGCTCCGCGGCATGTGGGATCTTCCCAGACCAGGGCTCGAACCCGTGTCCCCTGCATTGGCAGGCAGATTCTCAACCACTGCGCCACCAGGGAAGCCCTGGACAGCAAGTTTTTGCTGGTTGCCTCTTATCCAAGCTTCTCCCTAGGGACTTTATCCAGGTAGGACCCTTAGCAGCATCATCAGAAGTCCTTATAGTTTTTGTTCATGGTTTTTTCTAAGAACACAGGGTACGTGACTGAAGTCCAGGTGTGTCATGACTGCCTGGTTCCATGTTGGGTCGCTCTTGGCCACCCCGGGTCAATTTTCGATGTTGTTTCCATAGGGCATTTCTCTCACTTTTACCTTTCTTTAGGGATTTTATTTTTTTCTTACAAATTAGAATAATTTTGAAGTATATTGCTAACGGGTGTTCAGTGTAATATTTTGGACTTGGCTGTATATTTTTTTTCCGTATACTTTTTTGTGTTTGTAACTACCAAAAAAAAAAAGAAATCGAAACAAAAACTATAAAAAACACAATTTAAAATGTAGGCTTTCGTTTTGGTTACACTGACCATCTTTTTAGGTAATTTGTGGATTCCTAATGAATGGCATGAGAAGTGGCATTGCTAATGGATTTATGTTGATTTTGCTTATTGTACTGTAGACCTAATAAACCAGGCTGAGATCATAGAATTGTAGATCTGTGAAGAACTCTCTCAACAGCCCTTTTATTTTACAAATGAGAAATCTTTAAGTACAGAAAGGTCACTCAGAAACCTTTAAAAACAGAAGTGAATTATTTGCCTTTGTAGCAAAACTGGAAGAAAATTCCAGGTCTCCTGACTTCAATCCAGAGTTACTTCTTCATGCCATGCAGCCTTTCGTGTGAAGAATAATTGATTCACTCTCAGAGTAATAGATTTCTTTAGCAACGATTTGGAAAACAACCTGAACCCTAAGGAAAACAAGTGAATGTTGATCTTATCTGCATTTGGATAAACAGCATTGTACTTAGAGGTGGAGGATATTATATGTTGATACAGAAAAATGGATTTCTAAGACTATTAAGGAATGACTCAAAGAGCATGTCACTTATTGGATTCTTTTATTGGTTTTGTCTGTGAGTACAGGTGAAGTACTGTTCCAAAGAAGCCATATCAGAAATGAGGAAAGATCTCTAGCAAGGACAGATAGTTTTAAATAAGACTGATATTGCTTTGTGTCAGAACTCTTAAGAATGGCACAAAAATGAAAACCTCAGCTCTAAACCTAAAATATATTCTCTCTCCACCAGTTACACAATTTGAGTTGTGTGCCTTGTTTGCATTTGGCTGACTGTGCTGGTTCAGTCCATTTTTGCCCTCCTTCTCTTCAATACAATTAAATCAAATTTATACGCTGAGTCTGTGATGACTCAGTCTGGCTGTTAGCTGCCAGTAAAATGTTTTGCTCTCTACGTTTCATGCTGGTTCCCTTTCTATTAACAAAAATGGAATTTTCAGGCTTCATTACAAGATTAAACTTCTGATAGAATTAAAGATTGTTGATCCGTTCTTACCAGTTCCAAAGCAATTTTCCTCTTGGGACCTACCACCCTGAAAACTAGAACCCCAAACCACAATTTCTCCAGGGATACATTTTTTCTGTTCAGCAGGGAATAGTTTGGTAATATATTATCAAACTTGGCAAAGGAGTTAAACAATGTAAAATGGAATGATTTGAAATGAATGAAAGAATCTAATATAATGGTGTATATAACCACCTCAAAATACTTATGAGATGTGCTGCACCACATTACCTGTGACTTCAGAGACACAATTGTTTAAGATTTTTATAAAATAACACAGAAGGCTATCCAACCTCTTAAAACAATAATTTTTTTTCTTTTGCCTTTTGACATTGAAGATGCACTGTAAATTTTCAAGAGGCTAAAAGACTGGTTTCCTTCGCCCTCAATGCAAATATGTTACAATAGTGTTAATTTTCTTGTTCACACAAGAATTAAGTTTCCAGTCTATTTTTGTCATGTCGATAATAGCCACTGATGGTAATAAAAGTGATAACTAAATAACTAGATAAATAAATGAAATACTGTTAAGTCTCTCCTTTCTCTTGTTATTTTGTTCTTTCTTTTCTTTTCCTGTTTATATGAATGAAAAGAGATAGCCTGATCCCTTTTTCAAGGGAATGTGTTAAAATTTCATGCTTAAAACCATGTCTGGAGAAGGCCTTATATCTTACTTAGCTTGAGAAAGGAGTGTTTGCTAATCTAAATGGAGAATGTTTATTTCTTATTGTATCATTTCAGTTGAGTGTTTTTCTCAAAAAGCTTAATATTGGGTCTAAGAATTGCCATTAGACCAGAGAACTATATGCAGATAACTGAAGACATTCCTCCCCAGCCATTTTCATTTAAGCTTCTTCTTATCAAAGAATAAAGAGCCAACTTAGACCATTATCTGTTATATGTATTCACTGTACATAGAATGCTTTGTTAAACCCCACAATCTGAGGTCAAACTATATATGCAAATGAAATGATTTTGTATATAAGAATGCTCTAAAGAATCCACACAAAAAGCTAGTGGAGTTAATAAACAAGTTCATCAATGTGGTAAGATATAAGATCAATAAACAATAACAACAGCAACAAACACCCACATTTTGTCTGTAAGGTAATTGAAACCTAAGGCTGGGATGGGCATGAAATTAAGCTAAAGCCACACAGTAGTAAATTGCAGAACGGAGTTTTGAGTTCAAATCAGTCTGACTTTAATACACGTTTTTTTCCACCCTCCCTCCAACTATCTTACAGTTTCTTCTGCGTTCAGTTCAGTGACTCAATGAATATTTTTAAATAAATGGAAGAATTTTATTAAATAAAAAGTACCACACTTAAAACATTTGTATGCCATTATCATAAAAAAAATTCCATTTATTCATTGTCTGGATCAAAAAAAAAAAAAATTGAAACTCTCTTTGAGACTAATAGCATAATAAGGGCTGCCTTTTGACCTGTGTGACACTAATGATATACAGCAAACTCTAAACATGGTTTTATCCCCCTGGAACTCAAGGGATGCTGGCTGCAGTTCATCTCTCAGATTTGGCAGCATTTCTGGTACTGTAACTCTAGGGCAGGATCTCATTGCTTTTCCTTACCTTTGATTTCTGGTCTTGCTATCTCTTTGCTCTGAGTTAGCAGAAGGATGTTATTGCATTAAAGGCGGAGAACTTGAGCTAGGCTGGAAGAAAGTTGGGTTGTAAACATTCTTGGAATCATGAGGAGTTTTGTAGCCAGGTCCTAAAGATAATACTGAGAAAGAGTCAGGAGAAAGTGAAACCAGTCTCTGGGAAGCATAATGGGAGGACAGGAAGGAGGGGTACGGAATCCAGGATTGGAAACTAAGGTATTATTATAGTTCAACTACTCACTGTATGTGCATCTCTGGTCCTGAAGGCTAAAAAGATAAAAATAAATTTCACTAAAATGTTATCAATGCATACTATAATCAAGCAAAATAATGATCTCTCTCCCTTAAAAAAACAGTATGTCACTCATTACATGTCCTAGGGATTTAAAAGTTCTGGCCTCTACATCTCCCAGCCATCAGTTGTTTGTAATGGCTTAGTAAAAGAAATAATTTTGTTTTAGTTTACTAGCTTTATGCATTTACTCTCTCTTAGCTGAAATGAGGGATGGAATTTGAATTCTAAAATCATGCACTTCTGTTCCACACAGTAAGTTAATTTTCAAGTTCATCAGATGTGTATTTATATGGTGATAGTATCTGTCACATAAACATTTTGTCAATCACTGCCTTCCTTCTGTTCTGATACACTACAAATTCCATCTCAAATGTGACGAATACTTTGCTTGTTCTAAGTATAAATTGATTGTGGCAATGACAAGTGTTTTGCCAAATCGCATATGCTCTATTATTATGTTGCATTAACCAAAGTAATCATTGAAGTTTTAAATTAAAAAAAAATAAATATCTAGGTCAAAATTAAATCATGAAATTATTTTGCTTTTGCCCTTTAAATTCTTTTATCTTTTGAATAAACATTTGTCTAAAAGAACTATAAATATATAAACTAATCCAAGATCCTAAATTATAAAACCAATCAGAATGTGTGAAATAGCAATAGAATCTAATGAGTAAATCAAGTTATCCTTTTTTTGTACTGGTATTTTGCTTGGTTATACTATGTATGAAAGAGATGACCTTTTTCCTTTAACAGATAATGGCACATCACTCTTGACAGTCATCACACAGTAATAATTCCTTTGAGCAAAAATCACCAGTGAATGATGAAATTAGTGAGCAAAATTTGAAGTGAAATTAGAATATTTATATGGTCTCAAAGTATCTCTGCTTAAATACTTATTAATTACAAAGGTATAAATATTAACTTTACAGTGGAGAAACCTAGCAGGCACAGCCTTAACCAAGTGATCAAAATTAACATCACCTTAATGGGACAAATTAATATTATGTGTCTCTTGACATGATACACTGAGAAGAACACCCATTATTTCCTTGGTATTATTGCCAAAAGTATATAACCTGAATCTATGAAAAAACATCAGACAGGCCCACACTGAGGGACATTCTACAAAGTAACTAGCCTTAACTCTTCACAAGTGTTAAGACAAAAGCAACCCTGAGGACCTGTTCTATATTTAACAAACATGGAATTAAATATGTGTGTTGCTATATTGGATCATGAACAGAAAAAGACAACAATATGTAATTTTATAACTTTGACCATCATATTTTTTATATAAGAGAATATCTTTTGTTTTAGAAAATATACAGTGATGTATTTAGAGCTAAAAGGGCATATCTCTGTAAATTATGCTCAATATTTTCAAGAAAAAATAAAGAATTAAAGAGAATAAAGCAAGTGTGTGAAATGTAAATATATGAGGATTTGAGAAAGCTTTGTGAGAACTGTTTGCATTTTTTGTAACTTTTCTTGTAAGTCAGATGTTATTACAAAAACATTTAAAAAACAGAGTAATGGCAAAAATTTGGAATTTTGAGATGATGTCAAAGGGAAGAGAACAAATAATTAAACTTTTCCAAGTCCCCAGTGAACGCACAGAGTGTCCGGGCCCGCCTCCTGGGTTTCAGCAGCAGCGAACCAGGCAGCGGATTTCAGATAATCAGACTCCACCTTTACTTTCACCTGCGTTGGCGGCGCCAAAAGTGACTCTCAAGGCTATTGGAGCTGCTACACCAGGCAAGATCTTCAAGATGGTGGGAGAGTAAGACTTGGAGATCACCTTCCTCCCCACAAATACATCAGAAATATACCTACATGTGAAATAACTCCTACAGAACACCTACTGAACGCTGGCAGAAGACCTCAGACCTCCCAAAAGGCAAGAAACTCCCCACGTACCTGGGTAGGGCAAAAGAAAAAAGAAAAAACAGAGGCAAAGAATAGGGACGGGACCTGCACCAGTGGGAGGGAGCTGTGAAGGAGGAAAGGTTTCCACGCACTAGGAAGCCCCTTCACGGGCGGAGACTGCAGGTGGCGGAGGGGGGAAGCTTCGGAGCCACGGAGGAGAGCGCAGCCACAGGGGTGCGGAGGGCAAAGCGGAGAGACTCCCGCACAGAGGCTCGGTGCCGAGCAGCGCTCACCAGCCCGAGAGGCTTGTCTGCTCACCCACCGGGGTGGGCGGGGGCTGGGAGCTGAGGCTCGGGCTTCGGAGGTCAAACCCCAGGGAGAGGACTGGGGTTGGCTGCATGAACACAGCCTGAAGGGGCTAGTGCGCCACAGCTAGCAGGGAGGGAGTCCCAGAAAAAGTCTGGAACTGCCTAAGAGGCAAGAGAACATTGTTTTGGGGTGCACAAGGAGAAGGGAACCAGAGCACCGCCTAAACGAGCTCCAGAGACGGGTGCGAGCCACGGCTACCAGCGCGGACCCCAGAGATGGGCATGAGATGCTAAGGCTGCTGCTGCCGCCACCAAGAAGCCTGTGTGCGAGCACAGGTCACTCTCCACAGCTCCCCTCCCAGGAGCCGGTGCAGCCCATCACGGCCAGGGTCCCGTGATCCAGGGACAACTTCCCCGGGAGAACACACGACGTGCCTCAGGCTGGTGCAACGTCTTGTTGGGTTCTGCTGCCGCAGGCTCGCCCCGCACTCTGTAACCCTCCCTCCCCCCGGCCTGAGTGAGCCAGAGCCCCCTAATAAGCTGCTACTTTAACCCCGTCCTGTCTGAGCAAAGAACAGATGCCCTCAGGTGACCTACACTCAGAGATGGTGCCAAATTCAAAGCTGAAACCCAGGAGCTGTGCGAACAAAGAAGAGAAAGGGAAATCTCTCCCAGCAGCCTCAGGAGCAGTGGATTAAATCTCCACAAACAACTTGATGTACCCTGCATCTCTGGAATACCTGAATAGAGAAGGAATAATCCCAAATTGAGGGAGTGGACTTTGGGAGCAATGATATATATATTTTTTTTTTCCTTTTTTCTTTTTCTGAGTGTGTATGTGTACACTTCTGTGTGTAATTTTGTCTGTATAGCTTTGCTTTTACCATTTGTCCTAGGGTTCTGTCTGACCTTTTTTTTTTTTTTTGAATAGTTTTTAGTGCTTGTTATAATTGGTGGATTTGTTTTTTGGTTTGGTAGCTCTCTTCTTTCTTTCATTCTTTATTTTTTTTACTTTTTACTATTTTAATCTTTAATAATAATTTTTTATTTTTTATTTTAATAAGTTTTAAAAATTTATTTATTTATTTATTTTTCTTTCTTTTATTCTGAGCTGTGTGGTGCTCTGGCTAGGTGTCAGGCTTGTGCCTCTGAAGTGGGGGAGCTGAGTTCACGACAATGGTCCACCAGAGACCTCCCAGCTCCACATAATAACAAATGGCAAAGATCTCCCAGGGATCTCCATCTCAACGCCAAGACCAAACTCCACTCAAGGATCAACAAGCTACAGTGCTGTACACCCTATGCCAAACAACTAGCAACACAGGAACACAAAGCCACCCATTAGCAGGGAGGCTGCCTAAAATCATAATAAGGTCACAAACACCCTAAAACACACCACTGAACGTAGACCTGACCACCAGAAAGACAAGATCTAACCTCATCCACCAGAACACAGGCACTAGTCCATTCCACCAGGAGGCCTATAAAACCCACTAAACCAACCTTAGCCACTGGGGGCAGACACCAAAAACAACAGGAACTACGAACCTGCAGCCTGAGAAAAGGAGACCCCAAAAACAGTAAGTTAAGCAAAATGATAGGACAGAGAAACACACAGCAGATGAAGGAGCAGGTAAAAACCCACCAGACCAAACAAAGGAAGAGGAAATAGGCAGTTTCCCTGAAAAAGAATTCAGGGTAATGATAGTAAAGATGATCCAAAATCTTGGAAACAGTATGGAGAAAATACAAGAAACGTTTAACAAGGACTTAGAAGAACTAAAGAGCAAACAAACAATGATGAACAACACATAAATGAAATTAAAAATTCTCTAGAAGGAATCAAGCAGAACAACTGAGGAAGAAGAAAGAATAAATGACCTGGAAGATAAAATAGTGGAAAAACTACAGCAGAGCAGAGTAAAGAAAAAAGACTGAAAAGAATTGAGAACAGTCTCAGAGATCTCTGAGATAACATTAAATGCACCAACATTCGAATTATAGGGGTCGCATAAGAAGAAGAGAAAAAGAAAGGGACTGAGAAAATATTTGAAGAGATTATAGTTGAAAACATCCCTAATATGGGAAAGGAAATAGTTAATCAAGTCCAGGAAGCACAGAGTCTCATACAGGATAAATCCAAGGAGAAACAGGCCAAGAGGCATATTAATCAAACTATCAAAAATTAAATACAAAGATAAGTATTAAAAGCAACAAGGGGAAAATAACAAATAACATACAAGGGAATCCCCATAAGGTTAACAGCTGATCTTTCATCAGAAACTCTGCAAGCCAGAAGGGAAGGGCAGCACATATTTAAAGTGATGAAAGGGAAAAACCTACAACCAAGATTACTCTACCCAGCAAGGATCTCATTCCGATTTGATGGATAAATTAAAACCTTTATAGAAAAGCAAAATCTAAAAGAATTCAGCACCACCAAACCAGCCTTACAACAAATGCTAAAGGAACTTCTCTAGGAGAAGAACTTCTCTTTTCCTAAGAGAAAGAAAAGACCTACAAAACAAAACCAAAACAATTAAGAAAATGGTAATAGGAACATACATATCGATAACTACTTTAAATGTAAATGGATTAAATGCTCCAACCAAAAGACATAGACTGGCTGAAGGGATACAAAAACAAGACCTATGTATATGCTGTCTAAAAGAGACCCACTTCAGAACTAGGGACACATATGAGTGAAAGTGAGGGGATGGGAAAAGATATTCTATGAAAATGGAAATCAAAAGAAAGCTGTAGTAGCAATTCTCATATCAGACAAAATAGATTTTAAAACCAAGACTATTACCTGAGACAAAGAAGGACACTACATAATGATCAAGGGATCAATCCAAGAAGATATAACAATTGTAAATATTTATGCACCCAACATAGGACCACCTCAATACATAAGGCAAATGCTAACAGCCATAATAGGGGAAATCGACAGTAACACAATCAGAGTAGGGGACTTTAACACCTCACGTTCACCAATGGACAGATCATCCAAAATGAAAATAAATAAGGAAACGCAAGCTTTAAATGATATATTAAACAAGATGGACTTAATTAATATTTATAGGACATTCCATATAAAAACAACTGAATACCTTTCTTCTCAAGTGCTCATGGAATATTCTCCAGGATAGATAATAACTTGGGTCACAAATCAAGCCTTGGTAAATTTAAGAAAATTGAAATATCAAGTATCTTTTCAGACAACAATGTATGAGACTAGATATCAATTATAGGAAAAAATCTGTAAAAAATACAAACACATGGAGGCTAAACCATACATTACTTAATAACCAAGAGATCACTGAAGAAATCAAAGAGGAAATCAAAAAATACCTAGAAACAAATGACAATGAAAACACGACGACCCAAAACCTATGGGATGCAGCAAGAGCAGTTCTAAGAGGGAAGTTTGTAGCAATACAATCGTACTTTAAGAAACAAGAAACATCTCAAATAAAAAATAAATAAATAAACTTACGCCCAAAGCAATTAGAGAAAGAAGAACAGAAAAACCCCAAAGTTAGCAGAAGGAAAGAAATCATAAAGATCAGATCAGAAATAATTGAAAAATAAATGAAGGAAACAAGGGCAAAGATCAAGAAAACGAAAAGCTGGTTATTTGAGAAGATAAAGAAAATTAATAAACCATTAGCCAGACTCATCAAGGATAAAAGGGAGAAGACTCAAATCAATAGAATTAGAAATTAAAAAGGAGAAGTAACAACTGACCCTGCAGAAATACAAAAGATCATGAGAGATTACTACAAGCAACTCTATGCCAATAAAATAGACAACCTTGAAGAAATGGACAAATTCTTAGAAAAGAACAACCTTCCAAGACTGAACCAGGAAGAAATAGAAAATATAAACAGACAAATCACAAGCCCTAAAATTGAAGCTTTGATTAAAAATCTTCCAACAAACAAAAGTCCAGCATGAGATGGCTTCACAGGAGAATTCTATCAAACATTTAGAGAAAAGCTAACACCTATCCTTCTCAAACTCTTCCAAAATATAGCAGAGGGAGGAACACTCACAAACTCATTCACCATCACCCTGATAGCAAAACCAGACAAAGATGTCACAAAGAAAGAAAAATACAGGCTAATATCACTGATGAATATAGATGCAAAAATCCTCAACAAAATATTAGCAAACAGAATCCAACAGCACATTAAAAGGATCATACACCATGATCAAGTGGGGTTTATCTAAGAAATGCAAGGATTCTTCAGTATATGCAAATCAATCCATGTGATACACCATATTAACAAACTGAAGAATAGAAACTATGTGATCATCTCAATAGATGCTGAAAAACTTTCGACAAAATTCAACACCCATTTATCATAAAAACCCTCCAGAAAGTAGGCATAGAGGGAAGGGAGAGGGAAGGGAGAGATATGGGAACATATGTATATGTATAACTGATTCACTTTGTTATAAAGCAGAAATTAACACACCTTTGTAAAACAATTATACTCCAATAAAGATGTTAAAAAAATGATACACAACGCCCAAGTTGAGACTTATTCCAGAAATGTAACTTTGGTTCAAAATACAAAAATTAATCAATGTATTATAATGTATTAATAGAATGCAGGAGAAAAACACATGGTCATCTTAGTAGAGCAAGAAAAACAACTGACAAAATTCAGGATATAACCTTTTAACAAACTAAGAATAGAAGGGGACTTCCTTAACATGATAAAATGAATTTATTACAAAAGCTTACTGCTAACTTCATTCTTAATGGTAAAATATTCAATACTTTTCCCCAAGATAAAGAACAAGACAAAGAAATTTGCTCCTGCCACTTTAACTCAGTATAGAGGTTATAGACTACTTAAGTAGGCAAGAAATTGAAGTGAAAGACCTTCAGCTTGGAAAGAAAAAAATTAAAACTACCTCTATTTGCAGATAACATGATCTTGTATAGAGAAAACCCTAAGAAATACACACACACATGCACACACACATGCACACACACAAGTATGATGATTAAGTGAATTCAGCAATGTTGCAAGTTACAAAATTAAATAAAATAATTAATTGTACTTCTAAATACTAGCAATGAACAATTCAGAAATTAAGAGAGCACTTCCATACAACAAATAAAATACTTAAAAATTAATCTAACAAAGAAATGCAACACTCGTGCAGTGAAAACTATGAAACATTAACGAGGGAAATTAGAGAAGACCTGTATAAATAAAAGATATCTTGTGTTCATGGATTGGAAGACAATATCATTAAGATGATTGCAATAATTTCTAAATTGTGCTATAGATTAGACATCATTTCTATAAAATCCTAGCTAGTTTTTTTTTTTGCAGTAATTGGTAAGCTGACCCTAAAATTCATATAGAAATTCAAGGGATTCAGAATAGCCAAAATAAGCTTGAAGCAGAGGAACAAAGTTAGAATACTCATACTTTCCAATTTTAAAATTTACTACAAAGCTACTGTAAACAAGACAATGTGGTGCTGGCATAAGCATAGACATATTAGACCATTTGAAAAGAATTATGTGTCTATAAGTAAACACAATCATTTATGACAAATTGGTTTTCACCAGGGTGTCAAGACAATAAAGCATGGGAGAAGCAGTCTTTTTAACAAATGGTACTGGGACATCTGAATATCTCCATACAAAGAATAAAGTTAGATCTCTATCTTACAGCATTTACAAAAGGTAGATCAAAATGGATCAAAGAACCAAATATAAGTGATAAAATTATAAAAAAAAAAAAAAGCGTAAACCTTTGTGACCTGGGATTAGGCAACAGTTTTTTGTAAGTGAAATTAGAGTACAATTAACAAAAGAAAAAAATACATAATTGACAAATCATAAAGATTTCTTTATCAAAATTAAAACCTTTTGTGCTTCAAAGGACACTATCAAAAAACTGAAAAGACAATCTGCATAATGGGAGAATAAATTTGCAAATCATATATCTAATAAAGGTCCCCTATCCAGAATACAAAAGTAATTCTTTCAACTTAACAATAAAAAGACAAATAACCCAGTTTTGTTCTTTTATTGAGTTGAGTTGTAAGAGTTCTTTATATATTTCTGGAGACAATGACTAGTGACCCTGAGCATCTTTTGTGTATATATTAGCCATCTGTATATCTTCTTTGAAGAAATGTCTATTAAAACCCTATAATTAAAAATGGGCAATAGGTTTGAATAAACATTTCTCCAAGGAAGATATCTATATATCTATATATCTGTACCTATATCTATATAACCTATGAGCATGTGGAAAAATACTCAGGATCATTAGTCATTAAGAGAATGCAAACCAGAACCACAAAGAGATACTACTTCATAGTCACTAGAATAGCTGCAATCAAACACTAAGTGTGGATGAGGCTATAGAGAAATAGGAATACTCATAAAATGTAAAACGGTCTAACATCTATGGAAAACAACTGGGCAGTTCCTTAGAAACTTAAACATGGAGGCACCATATGGCTCAGAAGTTCTATACTAGTTTGTATACTCCCACAAAAATCAAACCCACAAAAAATCTGTACATGAATGCTCATAGCAGCATTATTCATACTAGCAAAACAGTGAAAACAACATAAATATCTATTAACTGACAGCTGGGTAAACAAAATATAATATAGCATACGATGGAATATTACTCAGCCATAAAAAGGAATAGAATACTGATACATGCTACAATATAGACCAACTGGGAAAACACTATGCTAAGTGAAAGAATGACAGAGGAGCCCCAACCAGGCCTTGTGTCACAGTACAATTGGGTAGAAAGAATGAAGGCCACAATAACAAACCAATGCAGGAGGAGGGGGGGCTCTCCTTGACTCAAGAAAATGGGTACATAGTGTTTCACAGATCCAACAACACAACTTCGAGCCATGGAGCCACAAAGATTTGGGACCTTGGGTCACTCTTGTGTCCTAAATGGACAAGACTCCATCTGTTCAAGCAAGGCCCAGCAGTTTCCCAAAGAAAAATGATAGAGTGGTCAGCAGCCTACCTATGTGTGATTTTCTACTTGACCGTGATATTGGAAGAGAAAAAGTGTAGAATAATGTTCCACGTTTGTTGAATAAGAAATGTTCACTACTCTTCGAAGTTTTTTGGGCCATTTATAGAAGATCTGTTTACCTATGAAAAAGCTCTCAAACTTTACTGGAAATTTTGCATATTAGACCATTTTGCTATATCTACACATTCTAAATGTAAGCAGGTTGCTACCATATAATAACATCGAGTTAAAAAATCACACATTGTAAATGTCCTTCAAAGATCATACAAGAGAAATGTCTTCTCAAAAGAATTTTTGGAAATGAAATTGTTAGAACATCACTACTATAAATAATACTAGGAGCATCATACACAGCTGTGTTCAGTGGGTTGGAAAGGTGGAGTAGTTTGTCAATTACAGTCCATGTTTACCTCCACTAGTACTGGTTCCCCTGGAGGTTTCTTCTTGTGAGTCTCAGTTTCAGTAAGCCATGACTTCCTGTATTTGCCTGTCTGTCTCTCCAACCCGGGAGATAGCAGTTGGCTCTGTGTCTTCATCTCTCTTATGAATCCAAGAAGAATTGTTGATTTTTCAGTCTGTTTAGCTTTTTACTTGTTGTTAGAATGGAACGGTCACTTCTAAGCTCCTTACATGTGGAAACAGAAACTCCAAGTTCTTGATCTTTTATGAATATTTCTAAGAAGTTATATGAATTGAGTGCTGAGTAAATGCTTTGAGCTTTAGAACTCAAAACTGTATAAAATAATGACCTAGATAAACTATCCCGTGAAAGCTAATCATATACACTTTACTCTGATTGACTTAAAATTTTCTGTCTCTTAGAAATGTTCTTCAGTCACCAACATTGTACTTAACAACTTACAGAGCTGGTCTCTAAATTGTTGCTTAGTGCATGCGCTATGTTGTGATAGACACGTAAAGCAGCTGGAATCTTTAAAACAAATGACACAAAACATGATCCCTCATCTAGAAATTCTGGCAAGTAATTAACTGACTTCTTTGTGGAAATCTCCATCCATCAGCTAGATCTTTTAGAGGCCTTGTTGATAGACAGATAAAATAATTTTTCCAAACTCCCAAGCATCTCAAAATTAAGCTTGAGATAACAAGCATAATTTTTGAGTCAGGAAATAAAGAAATAGGACTTTTCTTAAAGATATGCCATAAGAGAAATATGCATATTCATTATGATGTAGCAGAATTCAATTTGCCTCTAAAATAAACAGTTTATCTCAGACCATATGAAATTGCCATATCTGACCACTTTTGACTTATGAAAATGTGTATTTTATGCAAAACCTAAAAAATACATAGGAAAGCTAATGTAAAAATTAAAATATATTTTTCTACTATACCAACAATAAAGCAGTTTCCTGTTAATGCTAGAATCTTCTTAAAATATATTAAATATATTAAAATATATTAACTACTGCATTTTGAGAAATATCATGCACATTAAAAAGAAAAATTGACAAAGTAAAAATAGACTCTTTA
Source organism: Balaenoptera musculus (assembly GCF_009873245.2). NCBI lineage: Eukaryota > Metazoa > Chordata > Mammalia > Artiodactyla > Balaenopteridae > Balaenoptera > Balaenoptera musculus. The sequence continues at coordinate 124,501,656 of NC_045788.1, read as the reverse complement.
AAGTTATGCAATGGCATTTCCATATAGCATTTTGATTCTGGAAGAAAGAGTAGATAGAGATATAATAGCCACCAGATGATGTTAGTGAGATGAAGGCATTCAAAATAAACTCAGACATAAGTAGGTAATCTATGCATAAGATATGGGGGCAGAGTGTATGAATGCAATGGAAATCAGCATAAAGTTTTCTTACAAAGAGTACAAAATTCCACCATATTGTCTCAACACACCATAAGCATTACCAAATTTTTTATGGTATTTCTAATTTTAATGTAGTTTTATCAAGAGAGAAATACACATACATTATTGATTCAGTTACATGAAGTATCTGAAAAGTGCTTCAAAAGTAGATGTAATAATTATTTATTGGCAACATAGGCACAATTTCTTAGTAAAAAGCTTTCTTAGTAAAAAAAAAATGAGCACAACAAGAATGACAATAAGGTAATCTCCAGCTTGAAACAAAGTGTAAAATATAGAGGTGAATTTAACAAAAGTCAACTCATAATGTGCAAAATCAGGTGGCAAGACAATGAGCAAAAGCCCCTACCTGCCACCCCAGCCCCAAGATTCCCTAATATCACAACATTTGTACTCATGGGAAGCAATGTGGTTAACTGACCATGTTCATTGCTTTTTTAATTAAGAAAAGTGTGCCAAAGCATCTGCCGACTTTCTACAAAATAAGCTGTGTATCTGCTAGAAAGGAGAAACAAAAGTTATGTCTGTAGACCATGATCATATCTTTTTGTTTAAACTAATGTTTGATTTTTTTTTTCAATAGAATATGTTGAAACCTTCACCACCCCTGCCAGTTAGATCCCCAAAGGAGACAAGGGGAATACTTGACCAGTCATTTCTGTTTTGAACAGAATAAGAAGAGGAGAACACCCAACTTCACTCTTTGCTGGAAGCTGCAGATAAAAACCTCTGTTTTTGGCCCCAATTCTCACTATAAGCAAAGCTAGAACTTAGCTTAAAGATGTTATTTGCCTTAAGAAGAGATCCAAGCATTGCCTGACACTGCATTTGGTATGGAATTCTGTATTTGAAATTCTTAATCCCACTTTAGTTCCATCTCAGTTTCATGGTTTCCTGAAATCTCTGATTTATTTTAATTTACTAAGAACAACAAACTTAAGTATGTTCTGGTGCTCAAGGTAAAGCAATCCCTAAGAACTTATTCTTAACTCATGGCATATGAATTAACTTCAACATATCTGTCAACGATTTTAAAGAATATGCAAAATTTATGTGGATGTAATATGTTTGTTTTTCTAGAGAAAAGGCCAATAAAAGGAAAGTTTCAAGATAAAAGGAAGATGTACTTAGGTGGTCATTGACAGGAAATTTATAAAATAAATAAACAAATATGTAATTGTACTGTTCTCTGTCTGAAGAAAATTTGTGTTACTGTTCTTGAAAGTGGAATCAAACAATGCATAATTGGTCAGTAGATCTCTAGCAAGTCTAGGAGAAAGCAGACCCTAATTCAAGGACTCAAAAATCTATTTATAAATGGTTGCATAAAGCTCTATGTTTTACAATACTAGACCAACCACCTAATTTTTGAACTTCTGTGTCAATACTTACCAAAATTTCTTCTGTATGTTCCATTTGATCAAAATAAAATGATGCAAAAAATGTCATGAAAATAGTAATACAATTTATAGAAAGTTTAGAACGTGTATAAAACATGTAGACCATATACTATATTTTTACTATATTTGACTACATTTGAACATAGTTATCAGATCTGAAGAATATATGGCCTCTGATGTTGAAAGACTCCTTGTAGATTAATCTACAATTAATTGAATAAAAACTTTTTTATCTACTCTGAAATTTCTCGTGATTCAACAACAGGCATTTACAGGAAATTGTCAGATATCACTAAGACTCCATAAAATCTTGATTTTATATGTATTCTATATATATAGAGAGAGAGATAAAGTGACAGAATACTAACTTCGGCTGAATGCCCTTGAGTTTTCAGTCATTTGAATCAAAAACAAACAAACAAAAATGTTCCCTGTGGTAGTGGAATTTAGTAACAAATTTAATCACGTGCAGATAGCAAGGTAGAAGTAAAGCTCAAGTAGGCACATGTGAGACAGCAAGCAGAGTATAGTGACTACTACAGTACTACAATAGGATAAGTTTGTGCTGTGTCTGGTGGATGTCATCTTAAAGTACATAAAGTGTTTGAGAAGAAAATAAATTCCTGTTTTAATGTGGTTGTGATAGAACATGTATCTCTCTTAGATTTTAAAGAAAAACCTTATCTCTGACCCAGTTTCTAGGATTTCCTCAGAATCTTCCTATTGCCCAGATATTGATTACTTCAGTTTGGTTAATATAAAAATTTAATGAACTGAAAATTAAGCGAGCCATTTTAACAATAAATATACAAATAAAAATCCAACATCAATTTCTTAGGAAACATTTTTAAATTCTTTTTGTTTATCAGTGTCCCACTTTTATTTTCTGTATTTGCTTACATTTGAAGAGGAGGTGCAATAATGACATAAAAATGTCAAATAAGATAAAAATCATGTGGTCAGTAATGGACCCCATTACAACTTTGGCATCAGTTGGAAAAATCAAGTATTTTGTATTCTCCATATGTTTACAATATTGTCTAGTTATTCTTACATGGTGATAGTTGCTAATAGTAACTTTTATATGTATTGAAGTGTAAAATATACCAACTCATGCCAATTTGATACCATTATGTTTAAAATAAATCATAGTAATATTAAGATTATATAATTATTTAATATCAAATAATTTTGCCTGTTTTAATCATTCAAAACTTATACTTGGGTCCCTAATACATATTTATTTGGGGCACCTGAAAACTGGCTATTTGGAGAGCATTTTTAAAATTTGCATGAATTCCTTCAAAGAAAAAAATAGTTCCTGTGATATTTGGGCTGGAGAAGACTCTTCTGTAAAGCTTCTGAAGGTTAATAAGTTATCAGTCTCTGAGTGGCAGCAAGAGGAAAGAAGTGTTTGTCTTATGGATGGAAAATAAAGTCACACTCTTGGAGCACGATCCATTATGAGAAGGGTTAGGAAGATGAAATGTTGGCTATGTCCACCACCTGCTAATTTTCTAGCTACTTCTTTCATTCAAAAGTTGAGTTTCATCTTCTGTTCTGGAGTCAGTAGTAATAAGGTCATCAGCCATGTGAAAGAATGATGATTTTCTGAAATAATAGGTGAATAAATAAAATGTGGGAAGGGAATGAGACCTTAACCTGAACATATTTATTAGGTCATTTTCAACACACTAATCCAAGTCATTAACTCAATTATTCAACAGATACCTGTTGAGATCTAATTATACAGAAGGCTCACGTCCCTTGAGTTATTGATTTCTAGTGGGTAAGTTCAAGAAAATCCCATTTTGCAATGGCTGGTAAGTTATCTCATACAGTTTTATTGATTATAATGATAAAAATCGTGATGATAATTGCAAACATTAAAGAGAGTGATTTTCTTTCATCCAAAATGTAAAATGAAACAGAAAAGAAAGTGAAAATATATATCAATTTTATATCATTATTCAAGAAAGGAAATAATTATGAATAACTGATAGATCATTTATAAGAGTAGAAATCTTTAACATCAGCATTCAGAAGCTCTGCAGAGCTCAACATATGTGCTTGGCATGTCCACCCTATGTGGTTCAGTATGTAATTTTCCAAGTATTTGGGCATAATTTACTTACTTACCTGGGGGGTCCCCTTCTCTGCATTTGTTTCTCTTCCAAGAGTTTTCTCCTGTTTTAAACTGATGTGTCAGCCTCAAACACAATTTCTGAGTTCTTATTTTGGATAAGCCACTTATTAACACAACTTAACTTTCACACCCTATAATTAAAAACAAGTATCTTACCATGTCCTGTTACTATAGGTGAACTTTGAAAGACAGAACAATTTTTATTAAAGATTCAGTTAAGAGCTTATGGCTCTCCATTAAGATTATCACTTAGTCAATTTAATGGTGATTTCAAAAATTAAACTTGAAAATTTTCTTCAAAAAATATCTTCTAATATCAAAGGTTCTTCAAAATTTGAATATAGCATGACTTTAAGTGAATAGATGCTTGATCCTATTTTTGTACCTAATTTTCTATCTTTCATGTTCTAGTTCACTGAGAGGGAGTTTAGGAACTTAAACTTGTCTCGATTATGGCAAGAAAACTGGAAAAAAAATCACTAGAATTCTTGCCACATTAAGCAGCACATTGTTAAAGATAATTATGGCAGGCTGGCTAAAGAACTAGCAGAGTTTGACTGTAGCATTCTAACAAGAGAAAGAGAAGATATCTCTCACAATGTAAACTTCTGTCAACAAAGATTTTTAAAATATTTTTTTTTCTACATTTGTAAAATCACAGATGCAGATATACAGAAGCTATGGAGACAGGAAAAAGAGTCAAATATATAATTTTAGTCTAGTTTTGGAGATTGAGAACTTCAACATATTTTCATTTGCATTTCACATAATGCCATTCCATCACAGAGAAAGCAGGCAGCACTGACATAAGAGCTTCACATCACATCACACATAGGAGTGGAGAATTTGAAGGCCGTTGAGCACTGAATTTTCCCATTGTACTGCAATTACACCTGTGCTACCTAGCCGTGCACAGAGCCCCATGAAATACAATGTTCCAGAACGTCAAAATGTCTCATTTCTTGCCTTTGATGCAGAGGCCTAATTGTGCTGGATCTGGCTCTTGTGTTGGGCTATGTTTCAGTTACAAGCATACAGCAGAAGGTCTAATGATTTTTAATTTAAACGAAGATGCAGTTGTAAACATTCAGCTTTGTACCATTCTTTAAATAATGCTTTTGGTTACTTATAAAGAAAAATATGGGAGTTGCTGGGATATAAAAATAATACTTAAATCATGAGAATGTTTTAACAGAGCTATTGATCTGTAGTCATCTGTATAGCAAAGTTATACAAACATATATTCTTTTTCATATTCTTTTCCATTATCACAAGATATTGACTCTAGTTCCCTCTGCTATACAGTAGGACCTTGTTGTTTATCCATCCTATTTATACTAGTCTGCATCTGCTAATCCCAAGCTCCCAAATGTTTCTATATTTAAATAAAAATGTTTAAAAGTTTAGAACTTTGTGAATTATTAAAAGGCAGGTACACTTTTAACAACTACTAGGTCAGAAAATAGAAATTCTGCATATACATTCCACTAACCCCTTCCAATCGCATGCTGGCTTTTATGATAAACACTCTAATGCTCTTTAAAATAACTTTATTATTCCATAGTTCTGTTTCTTTTCAATTTTTTTAAAATCCATGTGTTCCTCCTTGATCTCTTTTATTGTTTAATTTGCTACCTATTTGTCTAAAAAGCCAGATAATTTTTTCTGAAGTTTCCTACAATCCAGGTTTTGCTGGTTAGATCATGATGTTGTAATTTAATATGTGGCTCTGTCGTTTGTAATTTTTGTTAATTGATAATGGGATCTCTTGTGTAATTAGATTTAGGGTGAATGTTTTGGTAAGTCTACTTCATAGATTACATGTTTACTTCAGTTAGGAAGAATATAATATTTGATTGTCTCTCATGTTGTGATATTAAAAGCCATGAATTTTCAATTAATTCCCTAGGGATTGCAAAATGAATTTGTTCTCATTCTAAAATTTCTTCTTCACAAAACTAGAATATATTTTAAAAGATATATTTCATTTCATCCATGTCTTAGCTACCTAGTGACATAGTTAATATAAGAAAGGCAGAATAGATTCTCTCCCTTCTTTACCAACTGTTAAAGAGTTGATTTTCTAGAATCCTCAAAAGATAAGCAATTAGTGTTTTTTTTTTAAGTATTATTTTAAACCGGTGAACTTACGTATATTTGATGTGGTTTGATATATTGCACTTATTAGCCTCATTGATGTTAAAAATTTGTCAGCTCTGTGCTTTGTGACCACCTAGAGGGGTGAGATAGGGAGGGTGGGAGGGAGGGAGATGCAAGAGGGAAGAGACATGGGAACATATGTATATGTATAGCTGATTCACTTTGTTATAAAGCAGAAACTAACACACCATTGTAAAGCAATTATACTCCAATAAAGATGTTAAAAAAAAAGAAATTTGTCAACCTTTGGCCATTCTACATCTGAACTGGAAGCAGGCAATTTACCCATTTATTTCTTTTGGTGGGAAATAGGATTCCAGGACCTCAGTCTGGGTACTAGGAGTGGTCATTGTTTTTAGAAATATGAATATAAATCCCCAGGAATTCTTACTGACTTGATTTTTTCCTTTTTTAATCTCAAGATAATTGTCTTGAATTATAATTTTTGGTATTTATTTTATTCTCTTGCTTTGGTGTTCCTTAGCAAACTTATTTTACATAAGCTGTATCTTCTTTGACTAGTTTCTATATTTTTCACATTCTCTTGATCCATTTGCATCCTTTCCTTCATTCCTTTTGGATTAATTTTTTACGTTATTTCTCAGAAGGCATTATCTATTTTGTTTGTTTGCCCTGTCTTTTTTCTGATCTTCTTATTTTGTCTTCAGTTAGGAAATATGTTTTCTTTAATTTTATTGTCTCTGAGTTTTATCCCCTCACTTCTCAGCTATAAAGTTATGTCTATCATATATGTATTATTTGTATAATTCTTTTAGCACATTTAAAAATGCTATAGTTTTTATTTTTTTGTGGGTGTTTCTTTCTAGCATGCTTTTTTTGTCTCTAGGAGTTATTCTAAGGCAACCAGTATTTTTAATATTATTTTTAAAATGAGAAAAGTCGTTCAAGATTGCTTTATAGCTCAAGATATCCCTTTAGTTCAAAAGAATGGCATCTTGCTTTCTGAATTCTCCTATATTCCTTTTATACTTTTATCTGGACTTTATTCTTTTTCTATTTTCCTTTTTATGCTCAATTTAGACTTATTCTAAGAAGTTTATCCTGTGTGGGGCTTTGTCCTGGAAGGGGGTTTGGCTGCCTAGTTTTGAGAGTTCAGAGGGCTTAGACTTCCCAGCCCTTTTAGATCTCAATATGGAGCTATTTTTTCACTTAGCATTACGGTGAGTAGAGCCCCACTCCTGTTTCAGATGATCTCAACTTGACCTGTTGAGTTTTCAAGAAACTGTGGTCCTTTTGAATTTCACAGGTATGTAAGGCATACCCTTGCTTACTTCTACCCTCTGCATAGTGCTAATACTACTCAGATCATGTGGCAACCAATGGTTTGTCCACATTCACTCATATTTAAGGATCATCTACTTTTATTTCACATGTTGTTCAGGAATTTTTAGTTTTGCTACCTAAACTGCACTGTCAGTGATTCAGGGGGAGAGTGTGGTAGGTTTGGGGAATACTTAAATGTATTTCTCCATACATTCTCCTAGAATCCTTCTCCAACCATTTTTGACTATAGAAATCTCACCTATAAATCATGCACATTAGTTATTCATTTACAGCAAGAAGCTGATGACCACAATATAAACACCCTGAAATACACAACATAAGCCAAAGAAATAGATCTGATTTTTCATTAGCTTGAAGGAAATATCAATTTATTTATTTAACGTAGGATAATCCATGTAGACTGATTTGTAAGTCAAAGTTAACTATATAAATGCTAAATGAATTATTTACTTTGTCCTACATGGACACAAGTAATAGAATAAAGAATACTTTTTTATTCAACCTATGTTAGCCTATTTGGGTGACTTGATTACAAAATTAGATGAGGTTGTTAGAGGATATATAAAGAGTGTGTTCATTCATAAATACACCAAACATATGTTGAATCTTTACTCTGAGTTAGACACTTTCAAAGTGACTATATTGGTGTGCTTGTTTATATCAGTATCTGTAATCTTCATTTTCAGGATAAAACATAATATATGTGAAAGATCAGTTATATGACTTGTTCTATGTTAGGAAATTTTGTATATCTTTTTTTTTTTATTTAAAAAAAATTTTAACTTCTATTGTATTTGTTACAATATTGCTTCTGTTTTATGTTTTGTTTTTTTGTGAGGTACGTGGGATCTTAGCTCCCTGACCAGGGATTGAACCCACACCCCCTGCATTGGAAGGTGAAGTCTTAACTACTGGACCACCAGGGAAGTCCCTGTATATCTTTTAAATTTAATATTTACAGCAGTTCAATAGAGATGCAGTATTATTCACTATCTAATTTAAGGAAACTGAAGCTCAGGAAGTTAATAAAACTTACTGGCTGGGAGAATAGAGACAGGATTTGAACCCAGGATTTCTAGTAACAATGTGTATGTTCATCCTTAAAACTAAGTCTCTCATGCTGAACTATAGCTTTGCTTTCTCTGCCTTTATTTTATCATAGTAATTATCATTAATTCTTCAGACAAGGAATGCTACCTGTGAACAGTGTTAGTTAGCTATTCCTACGATAATGTAATATAACAAACAATCCAAATATCTCAGTGGCTATTAACAAAACACATTCACTTTTTGTTGTCCAGGGGTAACTCTCATCCATGCTGCATGTTGAGTTCTTTACCAGAAACAAGTCTCTTGTTTCAAAGTCTGGTTGAAGAATTTGAGGCTACCTGGGCATAATCTTCTCACTTCGTGTAAGAGAGGAAGCTATTCATGAGAGCATTTGTAAAGTCTTTTGTTAGAAATAGTATGCCTATATACACTTGCATTCTTTAACCAAAATAATTAGCATGACTAAGCCCTAAGTCAATGGCACAAGAACAGAAGAATTAATTGAGAGATAAGTACAATAAATCACATGCAATGAGACTGTATTCAAATCCCAGCTGTTATTCCATAGTCACATGACCTTGGGCAAGCTATTTAATACCTCTGAACCTCAGTTCCCTCATTTATTAAGAAAGAAAGAAAAGAAAGAAAGAAAGAAAGAAAGGAAAGTTGATTCTTTTCCACTGTATGAGTTTGTTATGAGAATTTAATATGAGGACAAATTTAAATGAATTGTCATTGTTCCTAGTGGAAGCTAAATATTTAATAAATATATGTGCTAGGACTCACAGGATAATATATATATATAGGAAATATATAATATAATTTATATGATATATATTACATATTAAATGTAATATAAATAAATGCATATTATACAATTTAACCTATTATATATGCATATATTTTAAAATATATATAAAATACATTCTATTTGGATATGTATACCCACCCCACCCTGCCATTGTCCATTCCATCCTGTTGTGGAACAAGTTTATACTCCTTAGAGAAAAACTGGAACAGGTTCTATGAAACTTTTTGGCTTTCTGTAGTTACAAAAAATAGAGGCCCTCCTCTAGTCACTGTAATATTTTTTTTTAAAATCCCTCATATCAGGGATTGATATATCTAGAATACAAAGAGTGAGGAGGGAATTGTAGATTATGTCTGGGAAGCAGTAGAAGGAGAGATAATATAGGGGTTCATAACAAAGTTGAACTTCACTCTAGGTGATATGGCAATCTATATGAGAGTTTTTTTCAGTAAAAGAGTCACTCTATCTGACTTTGGGTTTTATAGCATCACTCTAACTGCAGTTTTGGGAATACAGAGTAGAAAGTCAATTTATGAGTCTTTTGAAATAATACAACTAAGAGATTGAGGTACTTAGACCACTTAGTTGTGGAAATGATGTAGAATGGTTGGAATTTTGATATATTTCTAACACAGGCTGCAGGAAATTCTGATAAATTGGACATGTGGTGTGAAAGAGAGCAAAAGAGCAAAGATGACTCCAAGTTAGGGGCTGAGCAAATGCAAGAATGACATTTATAAACATGAGGAAACCTCGGGAAGAGCAAGTTCAGCAAGGGAAAGGAAGAAATTATTTTGGATATGTAGTATGCTTATTAGATATCCAAGCAGAGGTGTTGAGTAGATTGTTGGAAATATGAATCTGTGGTTCAATTTGAGATGTTGGGACTGGAAGCACAAGTATGGGAAGTGTCAACATATAGATTTCATTGAAAGAAACTGGGCTATAAAAGATTTAAATGCATGTATTGAAAAAAGGAAGAGGGTCAAGAACTGTAATTGGGACTCTCCAACAGGTAGAATTTGGGAATATGAGGAAGAATGAACAAAAGCAATAGAAAAAGAATTGGCAGCAGTGTTGTCACAGGAGACACATGAGAGAGGTTATCTAAGGAGTCAAGTGAAGAAAAAATATTTTAAGAAGGCTTCCTATTAGCTGTGACAGATGAAGCAAGAAGAAAGCTGAGAATTGACCATAAATTTTGACAATGAAAATGTAGCAAATGATCTTGACGGAAACAGTTTCAAGGGACATGAGACTGTGGAAACTTGATGATAAAAACCAATAGTGAATGAACGGGAAAATGGAGATAGAATACAGAAAACTCTCTTGAAGATTTGACTGGAAAATAGTGAAAAGAAAGGTCACCATCAGGAAGGTGAATAAGTAGAAAATATTAACACATGTGCACACTAATGGAAAAGTTCCAGCAAAGATGGAGAATTTGATAACACAGAAAACAAGAAGAAACAATTACAGATGCGGAGTCCTTATGTGAATAGGATGGAATAAATCCAGGTCATAAAGAAAGAGCTTACATATATGCAGATGCAGGTAAGCTGGTAACATTTGATGTGAAATTTCTCTGATGGCTCCTATTAAGCAAGCTCATCAACTGAGTGAAGAGGGTGAGGAGGAGGTGGGACTTTAAAGAGAGAATAAAAGATGTGAAACTGTTTAGGAAGGTGCAGACTAAATTAACTAAAAAAAAAAAAAAAAGTCAGGTTTGTAAGGCAAGACTAAGAGCTCATCATTGTGTGTTTTCTCCAGTCATACTCAACACAGGTAAAAGTAGAGAGTAGGTGGGATACTGTATTTCAACAACATTGTGTTTTTGCCTAGAGAATGAAACAGGGAGAAAATCACAAAGAAGGAAAAAATATGTAAGAGGAGTGGTGTTAATGACTGCTTATACAGTCAAAGTTGGGTAAGAAGAGAAGAAAAGAAGAGAAGAAGAGAAGAAAAAAATTCATTGCAGCTCTATTTACAATAGCCAGGACATGGGCTCAACCGAAGTGTCCATCAACAGATGAATGGATAAAGAAGATGTGGCACATATATACAATGGAATATTACTCAGACATAAAAAGGAATGAAACTGAGTTATTTGTAGTGAGGTGGATGGACCTAGAGACTGTCATACAGAGTGAAGTAAGTCAGAAAGAGAAAAACAAATACCGTATGCTAACACATATATATGGAATCTAAAAAAAAAAAAAAAATGGTCATGAAGAACCTAGGGGCAAGATGGGAATAAAGATGCAGACCTACTAGAGAATGGACTTGAGGATACGGGGAGGGGGAAGGGTAAGCTGGGACAAAGTGAGAGAGTGGCACGGACATATATACACTACCAAACGTAAAACAGATAGCTAGTGGGAAGCAGCTGCATAGCGCAGGGAGATCAGCTCGGTGCTTTGTGACCACCTAGAGGGGTGGGATAGGGAGGGTGGGAGAGAGGGAGATGCAAGAGGGAATAGATATGGGGACATATGTATATGTATAACTGATTCACTTTGTTATAAAGCAGAAACTAACACACCATTGTAAAGCAATTATACTCCAATAAAGATGTTAAAAAAAAAAAAAAAAGAAAGAAACAAAGGAAGAGAAATGAGGCTGATGGGCAGTCCTGGGAACCAGCCCAAACACTAACCCAATGGTGCAGGCTCCAGCTACTCATCAGAAAACTTATGAAAGAAAGAAAGGAGGCCGTCGGAGACACTAAGGATGGTGGTGGTAGATTGTGAGCCAGACCAGAGATGCCCAGTGAAGATCCCCATTCAACAATCTTTGTTGAATTTCATTGCTATTTAATAGTGTATCCACGCAGACCCTGGTGTCTGGAATATTGGCAATATTAATATTATCTTTATTAATAAAAACAAAAAGCTAGCCTTTAAAAAATATATATGTATAGTGTTGATATTCAACTAGTAATATCACAAAAAGGTTATATATGTGATTTAATTATATTAGGCTTTCAATTTTAGAGGATCAAGATGCCTTATTTTAGTGTTTAGTGATTTAAAACCACAAGCTCCTACATTTGCTAAATTTATCTTCAACATTCTGTGGAATGCATGATAGAATGTATTTGAGTATGATTACACAGTAGGTTATCATTTTTATGGTTTTAATGATAGCCTGTATAATGATCAGGACCAAAAGAGACATTTAGAGATTTCATCTTATGTACTATGGGAAACTAATGTGCAGAAAGTGAAAAAATCACCGTGCTCAGTGATTGCTTTGAAAAGCTATTCATTATTGGGCATAGCATAACTTTCAAATAAGAATGGTTGATTGGCTTTAAGATCCTCTATGTAAAAATAAGATATGACTTAAATGATTCTCCTTTTCTCTTTCTAATGCACACATTGCTTCTCTTAAGCCCAATGAAAGTTATTTAAGCTGTCACTGTCATCATTAACATTTGACAGGTGTCTACCATGTGAGACAGGTATTTATTCCACTGAAGTCCCCATGGTGCTTTCTGGTATGTAGGTGTTTTATTGCAGTATTGAAAATGTTAGACACCCTAACCTGGAAAGTGAATTTATTTAAGAACCCTACAGTGATTGTTCCAGTACTCAACACTTTGCTCCTTAAACAAGATATCTGAGGAATTCTGCTCTGGTATTTTCCATTCTGTAATTCTCCCACTGATATGGGCATTAGCAACCAATGCTAAGACCCTCTTGCTAAAATGGTTTTAAAATAGTAAATATAGCAAAATATCATTTTATCTTCTAGGGCTGGACTATGTGTCCTTACTCCTGAGTTTCCACTTTCTTAAACTTATAGCATAGCTGTCTAGTAACTTTTACATTCCAAGTTCTGGACCCATAATTTTCAGTTTATTCCGCTCACCAATTCCTACAAACTAAAGTGATTAAAAATAAAATATGCCATGGCTTATGACCTCAAAGTACTTGATATGCAGGGAGAAAAGAGTTAAACAAAAGTGGCATGTATTCAAGATACAGAGTAATTTTAAAAAATAAAAATAATTTCTATTCAGTAGAAAGGAAAATTTTAACTACTGCCTGGCTAGGTAATAGCCAGTAAATCAAGTATGACTTCCTATCAAAATGGATTTCAGCAAAACAGATGAAAGTGGAAAGTTCCCTAATATGGCATTGCTGGGAGAGTAAGAAGACTTATGGAAATTGTTAGGTTTCTTTCTTTTATTTGAAAGGGTAAAATGTTAAACAAGTGGCCTATATAAAATTTGGTAAGTATATTTCAATACCAGAAACAACCACTGCAATAGTATACTAAGAGATATAATCAAAAGTCAACAAAAAAATTAAAATGGAATTTGAAAAATTCAAATAACCCAAAATACCTCACTGCCCCAGGTGTCCACAAAGAAAAATAAAAGAATGTTGGCAAGAAATTTTTGATAGAACTAATCATTCAAATGTGATCAGATTTTCTCTAAGTATAGGTGCATATACTGAGGGTTCCTGTTATGAGCTGAATGTTCAAGTCCCACCCCTCTCCCACAAATTCACATGTTGAAGTCCTAACCCCCAATTTTTCTACAGAAAAACATATACATTTATTTTAAAGAATTGGCTCATGCAATTGTAGGGGTGGAAATGTCCAAAATTTTCAGGGCAGGCCACAGGGCTAAAAGCGCTGGAAAGAATTGCTGTAGTCTTGAATCTAAAGACAGTCTGGAGGCAGATTTTATTCCTTCTTGGGGGACCTCAATATTTTCTAGTAAGGTCTGAAACTGATAATAGACATTATGGAGGTTAATTTGCTTTACTAAAAGTCTACTGTTTTAAATGTTAATCACATCTAAAAAAATAGCTTCACAGCAGCATCTAGACTGGTGCTTTAGCAAACAAATGGGCACAATAGCCTAGCCAAGCTGAAATATAAAATTAACCACTATAGTGAGAAATACTTTTAGACTTTTTTTTTAATTTCAATGTTAGATTCTGCATTTTTGGTGTCAGTGTAATTGGGTTTAGTTCCATATATAATAATGTATGATTATGGAATGTGACAGCATTGAAATGTCTTTGACCAAATCATATATATTGCTCTTAGATTAACATATAACCTATATTTGATGTTGGGGTTAAATGTAAATGAATAGCACTTGTTTAAAGCTCATGAGCAGATAATATAGACAAAGAGCATATTTGATTTAAAATATGCTCTGTTGCTACCTGTACAAGAAGGTATTTGAGCCAGTATCCTTCTGAAAGTTAAGGTATCTTTATCTGACATGTACTCTTCATTGGAAAATTCCATAGTTCCCTACAAATGGCAATACTTGTTACTGTTCATTCATCACTGAGGGAACTGAACACTTAGATAAAAGTTATTAAGGCTGTATAGTCAATTAATGATATTTGTGTGCTATTTTCCATAAACCTGAAGCCAGATTCAATTCCAGAGTTCGCTGTGAAAACAATATTTCAATCAGATGGTTTGGGGAAATATCATCCAAAAATACAAGAAACCACATATTTTTTCTTTTTTTTTTTTTTTTTGCTGTTTTTTCTGTTGCTTTTTTAAAATTTTTTTTTTATTTTTTATACAGCAGGTTCTTATCAGTTATCTATCTTATACATATCAGTGTATATCTGTCAATTCCAATCTCCCAATTCATCCCATTACCCTGCCCCTGCTTTCCTCCCTTGGTGTCCATATGTTTGTTCTCTACATCTGTGTCTCTATTTTTGCCTTGCGAACCGGTTCATCTGTACCATTTTTTTAGATTCCACATATATGTGTTAATATACAATATTTGTTTTTCTCTTTCTGACATACTTCACTTGGTATGACAGTCTCTAGGTCCATTCACGTCTCTACAAGTGACCCAATTTCATTCCTTTTTATGGTTGAGTAATATTCCATTGTATATATGTACCACAGCTTCTTTATCCATTCATCTGTCAATGGGCATTTAAGTTGCTTCCATGACTTGACTATTGCAAATAGTGCTGCAATGAATATTGGGGTGCATGTGTTTTTTTGAATTATGGTTTTCTCTGGGTATATGCTCAGTAGTGGGATTGCTGGGTCATATGGTCAACTAATCTATGACAAAGGAGGCAAGGATATACAATGGAGAAAAGACAGCCTCTTCAATAAGTGGTGCTGGGAAAACTGGACAGCTACATGTAAAAGAATGAAATTAGAACACTCTCTAACCCCATACACAAAAATAAACTCAAAACGGATTAAAGACCTAAATATAAGACCAGACACTATAAAACCCTTAGAGGAAACATAGGAAGAACACTCTTTGACATAAATTAAATCACAGCAAGATCTTTTATGACCCATCTCCTAGAGTAATGGAAATAAAAACTAAAATAAACAAATGGGACCTAATGAAACTTAAAAGCTTTTGCACAACAAAGGAAACTATAAACAAGACTGAAAGACAATCCTCAGAATGGGAGAAAATATTTGCAAATGAATCAACCGAAAAACGATTAATCTCCAAAATATATAAACAGCTCATGCAGCTCAACATTAAAAAAAAAAAAAAAAACCCAATCAAATAATGGGCAGAAGACCTAAATAGACATCTCTCCAAAGAAGACATACAGATGGCCAAGAGGCATATGAAAAGCTGCTTAATGTCACTAATTATTAGAGAAATGCAAATCAAAATTACAATGAGGTATCACCTCACACCAGTTAGAATGGGCATCATCAGAAAATCTATAAACAACAAATGCTGGAGAGGGTGTGGAGAAAAGGGAAGCCTCTCGCACTGTTGGTGGGAATGTAAATTGATACAGCCACTATGGAGAACAGTATGGAGGTTCCTTAAAAATCTAAAAAGAAAAAAAACTAAACACATTTTTAATGAAATGTATGAGACATATCATTATAGCTATTCTCTTTTTATACTCTAGACTTTTTTTTTTTTTTTTTTTTTTTAATTTTGGCTGTGTTGGGTC
Source organism: Balaenoptera musculus (assembly GCF_009873245.2). Taxonomy (NCBI): domain Eukaryota; kingdom Metazoa; phylum Chordata; class Mammalia; order Artiodactyla; family Balaenopteridae; genus Balaenoptera; species Balaenoptera musculus. The sequence continues at coordinate 124,485,642 of NC_045788.1, read as the reverse complement.
TTCGTTTTTTCTGTGCGCTGGCTTTCTCCAGTTGCGGCGAGCGGGGGCCACTCTTCATCGCGGTGCGCGGGCCTCTCACTATCGCGGCCTCTCTTGTTGAGGAGCACAGGCTCCAGACACGCAGGCTCAGTAGTTGTGGCTCACGGGCCCAGTTGCTCCGCGGCATGTGGGATCTTCCCAGACCAGGGCTCGAACCCGTGTCCCCTGCATTTGCAGGCGGATTCTCAACTGCTGTGCCATCAGGGAAGCCCTATACTCTAGACTTTAATGTCTATACATTGAGATACTGTTAGAAAGGTCATGAAAACATGAAAGCACAAATCCTGGGTGTTCTAGAGTATTGAAAACCAATCTTTTAATTTTTTATTCTCTCTCATTTCTAAATTGCTTTTCCTGTTTGTTGTTTCCACTTATATTTGTGGAAACAATGTCCTTGTATACTGTTTGCTCAGTGGATGTTTATCAGTGTGTACAATAACTTGAGAATTATTGTATTGTTAAATGGCTGTTCTGTAGTTTTGCTTTTAATTGAGTTGCAGACATTAAGTCTATGAAAGCAATAATATTTCCATTACATTCCATGAATGCATTCTAAATGAGAAAAGTAAGAACTTGGTATACAAATTTGAAAATGAAAAATAAGATTATTTGTAAGAGATAAATATGTGTATGCATACACTCACACACGTGTGTGTGTGTGAGTATATGCATGCACATATATTTAAATAACTACAATTTTGGTATTTTACACTGTGATGGCTCTTAAAATTTATGTGACAATTAAGAGTTCTTAGAGGCTAGATTAGAACTTCCTTTATATATATATTTTATTCTTGCTAATGTTACGAAGAATCATCAATAGTAAGATCTATTTTATACATTTTTGTAAAACTTATAATTTGATTCCTGAACTTATCCCTCAATATTTTAAATACATGAAAAAAAAGATTGTGTCGCAACTCTTATTCTAGCTTCTGATGTAGCAGTTGCTTCTTAATAGACTGTCCAAGTTTGCACTAGTTCATATTACAAGGTTTCACTTAGACCTACCTAGGCCTTTTGCCTTTATTTCCTACCAAGGGACTTTTTTTTTTTTTCAATTTTATTTTATTTATTTTTTATACAGCAGGTTCTTATTAGTTATCTATTTTATACATATCGGTATATAAATGTCAACCCCAATCTCCCAATCCATCCCACCACTACAACGCCCACATGCCACTTTCCCCCTTGGTGTCCATATGTTTGTTCTCTACAACTGTGTCTCTATTTCTACTTTGCAAACTGGTTCATCTGTACCATTTTTCTAGATTCCACATATACGTATTAATATATGATATTTGTTTTTCTCTTTCTGACTTGCTTCACTTGGTATGACAGTCTCTAGGTCCATCCACGTTTCTACTAATGACCCAATTTTGTTCCTTTTTATGGTTGAGTAATATTCCATTGTATATATGTACCACCTCTTCTTTATCCATTCATCTGTCGATGGGCATTTAGGTGGCTTCCATGACCTGGCTATTGTAAATAGTTCTGCAATGAACATTGGGCTGCATGTGTCTTTTTGAATTATGGTTTTCTCTGGGTATATGCCCAGTAGTGGGATTGCTGGGACATGGTAATTTTATTTTTAATTTTTATAGGAACCTCCATACTGTTCTCCATAGTAGCTGTATCAATTTACATTCCCACCAACAGTGCAAGAGGGTTCTCTTTTCTCCACACCCTCTCCAGCATTTGTTGTTTGTAGATTTTCTGATGATGCCCATTCTAACTGGTGTGAGGTGATACCTCATTGTAGTTTTGATTTGCATTTCTCTAATAATTAGTGACACTGAGCAGCTTTTCATGTGCCTCTTGGCCATCTGTATTTCTTCTTTGGAGATATGTCTATTTCGGTCTTCTGACCATTTTTTTGACAGGGTTGTTTGTTTTTTTAATGTTGAGCTGCATGAGCTGTTTATATATTTTGGAGATTAATGTTTTTTGGTTGATTCATTTGAAATTATTTTTTCCCTTTCTGAGGGTTGTCTTTCCATCTTGTTTATAGTTTCCTTTACTGTGCAAAATCTTTTAAGTTTCATTAGGTCCCATTTGTTTATTTTAGTTTTTATTTCCATTACTCTAGGAGGTAGGTCAAAAAAGATCTTGCTGTGATTTATGTCAAAGAGTGTTCTTCCTATGTTTTCCTCTAGGAGTTTTATAGTGTCCGGTCTTACATTTAGGTCTTTAATCCGTTTTGAGTTTATTTTTGTGTATGGGGTTAGAGAGTGTTCTAATTTCATTCTTTTACATGTAGCTGTCCAGTTTTCCCAGCACCACTTATTGAAGAGGCCATCTTTTCTCCATTGTATATCCCTGCCTCCTTTGTCATAGATTAGTTGACCATAGATGAGTTGGTTTATCTCTGGGTTTTCTATCCTGTTCCATTGATCTATATTTCTGTTTTTGTGCCAGTAACACATTGTCTTGATTACTGTAGCTTTGTAGTATAGTCTGACATCAGGGAGTCTGATTCCTCCAGCTCCTTTTTTTCCCCTCAAGATTGCTTTGGATATTCAGGATCTTTTGTGTCTCCATACAAATGTTAAGATTTTTTGTTCTAGTTCTGTAAAAAATGCCATTGGTAATTTGATAGGGATTGCATTGAATCTGTAGATTGCTTTGGGTAGTATAGTCATTTTCACAATATTTATTCTTCCAACCAAAGAACATGATATATCTTTCCATCTGTTTGTGCCATCTTTGATTTCTTTCAGCAGTGTCTTATAGTTTTCTGAGTACAGGTCTTTTACCTCCTTAGGTAGGTTTAATCCTAGGTATTTTATTCTTTTTGATGCACTGGTGAATGGAGTTATTCCTTAATTTCTCTTTTTGATCTTTTATTGTTAGTGTATAGGAATGCATGAGATTTCTGTGTATTAATTTTGTATCCTGCTACTTTACCAAATTCATTGATTAACTCTAGTGTTTTTCTGGTGGCATCTTTAGGCTTCTCTCTATATAGTATTATGTCATCTGCAAACAGTGAAAGTTTTACTGCTTTTCCAATTTGTATTACTTTTGTTTCTTTTTCCTCTCTGATTGCCGTGGCTAAGACTTCCAAAACTATGTTGAATAATAGTGGTGAGAGTGGACATCCTTGTCTTCTTCCTGATCTTTGAGGAAATGCTCTCTGTTTTTCACCATTGGGAATGATGTTTGCTGTGAATTTGTCGTATATGGCCTTTATTATGTTGAGGTAGGTTCTCTCTGTTCCCACTTTCTGGAGAGTTTTTATCCTAAATATGTGTGCATATTTTATTCTCAATTTGTTAATATGTTTGTATCACATTGATTGATTTGCATATATTGAAGAATTCCTGCATCCCAGTGTAAATCTCACTTGATCATGGTGTATGAGCCTCTTAATGTGCTTTTGGATTCTGTTTGCTAGTATTTTGTTGAGGATTTTTGCATTATATTCATCAGTGATATTGGTCTGTATTTTTCTTTTTTTTAGTGTCTCTGTCTGGTTTTGGTATCAGGGTGATGGTGGCCTCTTAGAATGAGTTTGGGAGTGTACCTTCCTCTGAAATTTTTTGGAAGAGTTTGAGAAGGATGGGTGTTAGCGCTTCTCTAAATGTTTGATAGAATTCACCTGTGAAGCCATCTGGTCCTGGACTTTTGTTTGTTGGAAGATTTTGAAACACAGTTTCAATTTCATTACTTGTGATTGGTCTGTTTATATTTTCTATTTCTTCCTGGTTCAGTCTTGGAAGGTTATACCTTTCTAAGAATTTGTCCATTTCTTCCAGGTTGTCCATTTTATTGGCATAGAGTTGCTTGCAGTAATCTCTTAGGATGCTTTGTATTTCTATAGTGTCCATTGTAACTTCTCCTTTTTCATTTCTAGTTTTATTGATTTGAGTCCTCTCCCTCTTTTTTTTTGATGAGTTTGGCTAAATGTTTATCAATTTTGTTTATCTTCTCAAAGAACCAGCTTTTAGTTTTATTGATCATTGCTACTGTTTACTTTGTTTCTGTTTCATTTACTTCTGCTCTAATCTTTATGATTTCTTTCCTTCTACTAACTTTGGGTTTTGTTTGTTCTTCTTTCTCTAGTTCCTTTAGGTGTAAGGTTACATTGTTTCTTTGAGATTTTTCTTATTTCTTGAGATAGGATTGTATTGCTATAAACTTCCGTCTTAGAACTGCTTTTGCTGCATCCCATAGGTTTTGGATCGTAGTGTTTTCATTGTCTTTTGTTCCAGGTATTTTTTGACTTCCTCTTTGATTTCTTCAGTGATCCCTTGGTTATTTAGTATGGTATTGTTTAGCTTCCATGTTTTTGTGCTTTTTACAATTTTTCCCTGTAATTTGTTTCTAAACTTACAGCGTTGTGGTCAGAAAAGAAGCTTGATATGATTTCAATTTTCTTAAATTTACTGAGGCTTGATTTGTGACCCAAGATGTGATCTATCCTGGAGAATGTTCCATGTGCTCTTGAGAAAAAAATGTAATCTGCTGTTTTTGGATGGAATGTCCTATAAATATCAATTAAATCTATCTGGTCTATTGTGTCATTAAAAGCTTGTGTATCCTTATTAATTTTCGGTCTGGATGATCTGTCCATTGGTGTAAGTGAGGTGTTAAAGTCCCCCACTATTATTGTGTTACTGTCAATTTCCTCTTTTATAACTGTTAGCATTTGCAGAATGTATTGAAGTGCTCATATGTTGGGTGCATATATATTTATAACTGTTATATCTTCTTCTTGGATTGAACCCTTGATCATTATGTAGTGTCCTTCCTTGTCTCTTGTAACATTCCTTATTTTAAAGTCGATTTTGTCTGATATGAGAATTGCTACTCCAGCTTTCTTTCGATTTCCATTTGCATGGAATATCTTTTTCCATCCCCTCACTTTCAGTCTGTATGTGTCCCTAGGTCTGAAATGGGTCTCTTGTAGACAGCATACATATGGTTGTTGTTTTTGTATCCATTCAGCAAGCCTGTGTCCTTTGGTTGGACCATTTAATCCATTCACATTTAAGGTAATTATTGATATGTATGTTCCTGTTACCATATTCTGAATTATTTTGGGTTTGTTTTTGTAGGTCCTTTTCTTCTCTTATGTTTCCCACTTAGAGAAGTTCCTTTAGCATTTGTTGTAAAGCTGGCTTGGTGATGCTGAATTCTCTTAGATTTTGCTCATCTGTAACACTTTTGATGTCCCTATCGAATCTGAATGATATCCTTGCCAGGTAGAGTAATCTTGGTTGTAGGTTCTTCCCTTTCATCACTTTAAATATATTATGCCACTCCCTTCTAACTTGTAGAGTTTCTGCTGAGAAATCAGCTGTTAACCTTATGGGAATTTGCTTATACATTATATGTCATTTTTCCCTTGTTGCTTTTAATAATTTTTCTGTGTCTTTATTTTTCTTCAATTTGATTACTTTGTGTCTCAGCATGTTTCTTCTTGCGTTTATCCTGTTTGGGACTCTCTGCACTTCCTGGAGTTGGGTAGCTATTTCCTTTCCCATGTTAGGGAAGTTTTCGACTATAATCTCTACAAATATTTCCTCGGGTCCTTTTTCCCTCTCTTCTCCTTCTGGGACCCCTATAATGCGAATGTTGTTGTGTTTAATATTGTCCCAGAGGTCTCTTAGGCTGTCTTCGTTTCTTTTCATTCTTTTTTCTTTATTCTGTACTGCAGAGGTGAATTCCACCATTCTGTCTTCCAGGTCACTATCCATTCTTCTGCCTCAGTTATTCTGCTATTGATTCCTTCTAGTGTATTTTTCATTTCAGTTATTGTATTGTTCATCTCTATTTGTTTGTTCTTTAATTCTTCTAGTTGTTTGTTCTATAATTCTTCTAGGTCTTTCTTAAACATTTCTTGCATCTTCTTCATCTTTGCCTCCATTCTTTGTCCGAGGTCCTTGATCATCCTCATTATCATTATTCTGAATTCTTTTTCTGGAAGGTTGCTTATCTCCACTTCATTTAGTTGTTTTTCTGGGGTTTTATCTTGTTCCTTCATCTGGTACATAGTCCTCCACCTTTTCATTTTGTCTGTCTTCCTGTGAATGTGGTTTTTGTTCCACAGGCTGCAGGATTGTAGTTCTTCTTGCTTCTGCTCTCTGGTGGATGAGGCTATCTAAGAGGCTTGTGCAAGCTTTCTTATGGGAGGGACTGGTGGTGGGTAAAGCTGGGTGTTGCTCTGGTTGGCAGAGCTCAGTAAAACTTTAATCTGCTCATTTGCTGATGGGTGGGCTGTGTTCCATCCTTGTTGGTTGTTTGGCCTGAGGTGACCCAGCACTGGAGCCTACCCAATTCTTTGAGGGGGCTAATGGCAGACGCTGGGAGAGCTCACGCCAAGGAGTACTTCCCAGAACTTCTGCTACTAGTGTGCTTGTGAGCCACAATCACCCCCTGCCTCTGCAGGAGACCCTCCAACACTAGCAGGTAGGTCTGGTTCAGTCTCCTATGGGGTCACTGTTCCCTCTCCTGGGTCCTGATGTGCACACTACTTTGTGTGTGCCCTCCAAGAGTGGAGTCTCTGTTTCCTCCAGTCCTGTCAAAGTCCTGCAATCAAATCCCGCTAGCCTTCAAAGTCTGATTCTCTAGGAATTGCTCCTCTTGTTGCTGGACCCCCAGGTTGGGAAGCCTGACTTGTGGCTCAGATCCTTCACTCTAATCGGTGGACTTCTGTGGTATAATCGTTCTCCAGTTTGTGAGTCATCCACCCAGTGGTTATGGGATTTGATTTTATTGTGATTGCACCCCTCCTACCATCTCATTGCAGCTTTTCCTTTGTCTTTGGATATAGAGTATCTTTTCTGGTGAGTTCCAGTGTTTCCCTGTTGATGATTGTTCAGCAATTAGTTGTGATTCCGGTGCTCTCACAAGAGGGAGTGAGCGCACATCCTTCTACTCTGCCAGCTTGAACCAATCTTCTCCATCCCAAGGGACTTTTCTAACCTAACAAATTGACATCCTTGTTAGAAACCAACCTAACATTTAAATATGTGAACCCAGACATGAAAGTAATTAACCCTCCTGGAGCCATCATTGCCCTCTTAGGAATAGATGTTGGGTGGATAAATCTTCCTGCTTCCATGCCCCAGGCAGCCAGTTCTAAGAGGCATTCCATAAGGCTCTTCAAGAGGTCACAGGTAAGATCTAACGCTAGTCAACCTTTGCAGTGACCAATTCAGTAACTCATCCTGAGGTAGGAGATAGATGGGTCCCAGGCTGAACAGCTGGAGTTTGTCCCCTGTGGACAGAAACTCCAAGATGAAGAGGAGGAGGAGCTAAGCCCTGCCCAGATAAGAGACCACATATTTCTCATTCTTGGGGTCAAGGAGAGCTTCCCGACTACACATGCATAGAAAGGCTCCTTGGAGCTCAAAAAGGGAAGGGGTGTCACCCCATAGTAAGTGATGTCAACTACCCATAGGCCCCTTTGTTGAAATCCATCTTGGCTAAGAGATGTGCATGCATACATGAGAGGACCCTGAGAGAAACCAAATACAGACTCAGAACCAGGCAAAGCAAGATGATTGGCCAAAGGAAACCCTGAAGAAATGACCCATATAAATGATTCAAAGTACCATGAGGGCACGACTCTCTCTCTGAGTCCACCCATATGTCTATCCACATGTACCCTTTCTCCTTCTAATAAACACTTTACTTGTTTCACTTTTTTCCGTCTCTATGTGGAAATTCATTTCTACACAGCTGACGGGCCAGGGCCTCGTCAGTGGCCACTGGTTCCTGGTGGTCTAGTGGCTAGGATTTAGCACTCTCACTGCCATGGCCTGACTTCAGTCTCTGGCTGGGAACTGAAAACCTGCTTCAAGCTGCTGCAGGCCAAGGTCAGCCAAGATCAACAAAACTATACCTGCCTTCAAATACTTTAGCAGATACCATATATTAAATATCTTTCAGAAAATTCATAGAAGAAGTCCAACAGTTAATAAATATGTTAATTTTTAATTTACTTTGTTTAAACTTGAATTTTCCTACTTTTTTTAATCACAAAGCCTTCCTTTCCTTGACATAATATCTTTGGACATCCTAACACTAAAAACATGTTAATGACCAGGAAACTGACCATGTAGTTCTCTTATCATTCCACCATATTATCATTCACTGAGACATGAGAAGTTTCCTTCACTATCTTAACTTTTATTATATTATTGAGAACCATGATTTTTGCTGTGGATTAAGCAAATCCACTCATATATCCTATATGTCTTTAGGGACATTATTTGAAGGCGTTCATATTTCTACCTTTAGTTGCGAACACCAGCTTCAAAACCTGGGAAAAAATGATAAGAATTAAAATTAAGTTAGAAAAAAAAAAAGGGGAGATAGTTGAATGATTATTATATGTAAGGTCAATTGGAGAAATTAAAAAAAAAATTAAGACCATTTCTTTCCCCAAGAAATCACAAATATTAAATAAACAGTAAAATTTATGTTCATTAGTATTAGATGTTAATAATCATGTTGCCTTTTCTCCAGACAGCTTAACCTTTCATGCTCCTTTGGAATTTTGTGATTTGCTTTGTCAATGAAATATGAGCATAGCTGATATACCTTATTTTTCTCCATACTCGATAATTGTGGAGCACAAGTTGACATGAAGGAGTCATATGACTGAAACAACCTACATCAAACAAACAAACAAAAAAGCTTTTGTTAAGTCATTAAAATCCTAACGCTAGTTATTGCAGCTTGACCTAGCCTATCTTGACCTATGGAATAATTTGAAAGAATGATAGAATAAATGCAACCAGATTGAACCTGAGGTAACTTCTAAATAAATTATTAATTCCTTCTCATGAAAATATTTTTTGAGTGTTAATTATGAGACAGGTCCTCTTGTGAGCACTGCAGTTTGAATGGAGACCAAAACAATGTTTCTGTTCTCATGCATTTTATTCCTTAGAGGAACACAGACAATAAACTAATAAATATACAACCACCAAACAAGGTGGTTTTAAATTACTTTTGATTATTAAGAAATATAGCAGCAGGGACTATAATGGAAATGCTGGGGGTCCGGAAGCAGGGAACTTCAGTTACTCCTGGAAGGCCTCCTGGAGAAGAAGGTGTAATCTGAATAAGAAGTGATATTCTCCTCTGAAAGAAACTAGGACTCCTAGGAGAAATGGCTAATTCTAGGGCTGGAGCAAGGGAAATACAAGATGAGTTTGGAGCCTCATATAGTACCTCAAAATAAGGAAGTGCTCAAAAAAATTTTTTTAAAGGATGAAGGCATTCAAAGAGTTACTGGAGACAGTCTGAAAGAGTTCCCAAGCTTAAAAAATTTGAGCAACAAATTAATAATGTAGTACTGGATTATAACTTAAGGTGTAAGTTACTTATTGAATCTATAATGGTGTAAAAAAAATGATTGAATAAATAGAGAAGGGAAATATTTTCCTTACAGAAGAATTCTACATGATAGAGAGATAGTGTTATGGTCTGAATTGTGTCTCTCCATAATTCATATGTTGAAATCCTAGCTTTCAGCACCTCAGAATGTGACTGTATTTAGAAATAAGGCCTTAAAGAGGTGACTAAAGTAGGGGAGGTAAAAAAAAAAAAAACTCTTCCTCTCTCCTCTTAAAACCAATGTCTGTGGCTAGCAAATCAAACTGATAAAAGATTAACAAAAGAAAAACAATGTTATCTATACAGATTCTCATGGGAGTATGCAAAGTAAAACATAACTCAAGGAGGCAGCCAGCTTATATAATATTTTAGTCTAAACAAAGGGAAATGGAATTTTGGGCTTCTGGGCTGAGAAGGCAAATTATGGGAGGGTGAGGGGAGGAAATCTATGGTAAATAAAGGTTGTCTTGAAATTTATATTAGAGTCTCTTAGATGACATGGGGACTAGCCATTTTCCTGGTATAGAGATATCTTTACAAATAGAAATTTTCCTTATAAATGTAAATTTATTTTATAAAAGGAGACATTTATAATTTATTTTTAAGTAGTTGGGGAGAGGTAAATAACTTTTGCTGCATCTGCAGGTGCTCAAATGGCTTTATCTCCACGTAATTCATATGCCAAGGAGGCATAATTTGGGGTGGGATATTCAAATACATTTCATTAAATTAAAATGAGCCCTTTAGGGTGGATCTTAATTCAATCTGACTTTATTTAAAAAAAAAAAGAGATTAAGATACACAGAGAGAGATATCAGGGGCACAGGGGCACAGGGGCACAGAGGAACAACCATGTAAAGAGGCAGCAAGAAGGTGGCTATCTGCAGACCTAGGCGAGAGACAGCCTCAGGGGAAACCAACCCTGCCAGCACCAGCACCTTGACCTTGGAATTCCAGCCTCCAGAACTGTGAGTAAATGCATTTCTGTTGTTTAAGCCACCCAGTCTGTGGTACTTTGTTAGGACAACCCTAAAAAATGAACATATATATGTATATACATAATTTTATCTATATCAGTATCTATCTATCTATAGCTAATCTAAAAAGAGACAGAGGGACAGAGAGAAACAGAGAAAGAAAAATGATCCACCTCCCGGAAGCAGAACTTAATCTTCCACCCTGAATGTGGGCAGAACTTAATAGCTTGGTGCCACAAAAGAGAATATCAAAAGGAAAAAAGAAATAATAACTTTACCATGGAGAAACGTGGCAAACACTACCTTAACCAAGTGACCCAGTTTGACATCACTGATAGTGTTGTGTTGTTGACACATGTCTACTGATCAAGGTAATGAAAAGGGCACTCCATCTCTAGTCTTTCCCCAAACCCCCTAACCCCTGTCTAATAATGAGAAAAACAGCAGACAAATCCAGTGAAGGACAACATGCCTGACCAGAACTCAAAACCACCAAGGTCATCAAAAGAAGAAAACCTATGAAATCATCATAGACCAGAGGAAGCTAAGGAGACATAATGAATAAATGCAATGTGGTGTCCTCGATAGAATTCTGGAACAGAAAAGGGAAATTAATGGAAAAACTGGTGAAATCTAAGCACATTGAAAAGTTTAGTTTATAATAATGTATCACTGTTGGTTTCTTAGTTGTGACAGTGTAACATGGCTACCTACAAAGCTATATGCAATGACACAATCTAGTCAAATTCTGACGTCCTCCAAATAGAATCGTAACTAATTATGGCTAGGTTTGAGCTGGTGATAATTTATAGAAAAACATATTATTTGCTGATGACCAAGTGATCAATATCTCGCTAGTTCAGAACTCTTTTCTGGAACAAGAATCTTGCATGAGAAAACTAGGTATTTTACTTCTATATTCAGTGAAATACTCTACTGCAAAGAATTCTGTATTCAGGGACATCTGGTGCAAGAGGACATCTTGGTTCAAGATTTCTCAGCCTTCATCACATTTTGTTACTTTAATAAAATGAAGTATGTTCTTTTGTCTTCCTCTCAATATTCTGCCTAATCCAAAAATGGCCCTCTAGCCCTTCACTGGCTGAATAGAAATACCACCATTTTATTCAGAATGAACATAGGCCAATGGTTGTACCTCTCGTTACATATGATCTTTGGAATGACTGGTGTGAGCCTAAGAAGTAGTATATCTTTATCATAATTAGTCTGAAGATATTTTTTCATGTCCTTGGTCCAATAATTCTAATAGGTATATCACTATTTCCCACTCATTCAAACTCAAGCATGAACCTCATCTGAACCCCTTTTTATCCAATTACCCATACACTTGATTCTTCACTTCTAAATATTCCATCTTGTATTTATTGAAATAAGTAATTTATTTTCTTATCCAGTTCCTCATTTCTCATTTTCCAGTATGTTTTTATTGAAGTGATGTATGTATGTGTGCACGTGTATATGCTTGTCAAAAGGGTTAAATTTAAATAAATAAATGTTGGAGATTGTACAGACTCTATGATCTAACATATTAATATAAAATTTGAAGCTTTCCGTGCCCCTGTGTTCAGAACAGTATGAAAGTTCAACTACTGTGACAAGATTCTAATTACCAGTTTGACTTTCCCAATGTTTTAACACTGGGCTACTCTTGTAAGACATTTCAAAAAATAGCAGTTCCTACACATATGGTTCAGAAATCCTACTTTTATAAATGGAAGAATAGAATTAATTTTCTTTCCTGCTTAAAAACTTATTCCTTCCATGAAATCTACACAGGTATCTTTTATTTAGTCCCTGGAGGAGATCTATCGCCTCTCCCTGCCCATCAAGGAATCTGAGATCACTGACTTTTTCCTGAAAGTGTTCTTGAAGGAGGAGATTCTGAAGAGTATACCTGTGCAAAAGCAGATCTACACTGGCCAGCAGACCAGGTTCAAGGCATTTATCACCATTGGGAATTACAACAACATGTCATTCTGGGTGATAAGTGCTCTAAGGAGGGAGCCATTGCAATTTATGGGGCCATTATTCGGGCCAAGGTCGCCATAGTCTCCGTGCAACAAGATAGTGGGGGGACGAGATTGACAAGCCCTGCACCGACCCTTGCAAGGTAACCCACTGCTGTGGCTCTGTGCTGGTATACCTCTTCCCCACCCCCAGGGGAACTGTCATAGTTTCAGCCCCTTTGCCCAAGAAGTTGCAGTTGATGGCTAGTATCAATGACTGCTACATCTCATCCAGGGGCTGCAGTGCCACCATGGATAACTTCACCAAGTCCGCCTTTCATGCCATCTCCAAGGCCTACCGATATCTCATCCCATCCTCTGGAAAGAGACTGTGTTCACTAAGCCTCCCTATCAGGAATTCACTGACCATCTTGTAAAGACCCACACCACAGTTTCCACATAGAGGACCTAGGCTCCAGCTGTGGCCACCACACATTTTTTAAATACAAGGAAAATAAAGTAAATTAAGCTTGTTTAAAAAATAAATAAAACTTCACACCCCATTTAAGTCACTATGCTAAATCTAAAGAGAAGTGGGTTAAGATGGGTTAATATTGTTATTATTGTTGAATATTAAAATGAGTGTGGTCTTCAATATTCTGTAATGACCTATATGGGAAAAGAATCTGAAAAAGAATGGATATATGTATAACTGAATCACTTTCCTGTACACCTGAAACTAATACATTATAAATCAACTCTACTCCAATATAAAATAAAAATTAAAAAAAAATCATGCCATAAACAAAAAATTAAAATGTAAAAATAAATAAAATGAGTGTGGTCTTTTGTTCACTTTAGGCACTATATTTAAACAGGAGTATGATTCAAATTAACAAAAATCTAAGATAAATTGTCTGTAAAGAAAACCAAAGAATGTTTGGCAAACTAGTAAGTTTAGGCTACTGGGGAGAGAAATTAAAAATTTAAATCGTAGTGAACAGAACCTAATTTAATGTAAGACAATATTCAAAATTGGGTTTCTGGGCCCTTAGGACTGTAACTCAAATTTGTTTTGGCATCTCCAACACTGTGTAACCGGATTTTTCATATATTTAGGCAGTGAAACTTGGCAAATAATTGATAGTAGGTATGATTGATTTTAAGGAACCATATGGCAATATACCAATAATTTTATTTCCAATAAACAGAATTTAAATAAGAGATAATGGACTTTCTCCTCTGTGGATATTAATCCCTTTTCAAATCAATTAATTTTAGGGAAGTCTTTAATATCTTTGTTAATCTTCTGGACATTATCTACAGCATTTTCTATATGATAAGAATTTTGATGACAATATAAAACTCAGCAGCATTAGAAATCTTTTAACTATAAACTACTAATGTTGGCTTCCAAAATAATAGGAGTTGTACTTTTCTACTTATTCCCTTGCTTATAGAATATTTCAATCACACAGAAATCATCTAGCAAACTACAATTTTGATGTGTTTATAAAACCTTTATTCTTCCCCCACCCCCACCACTGTTATCATATATGATACACATTTGCAGAGAAATTAGGATGTACCATTCCTAATTTATGTAGAGAGTGCATTTTCAGATTAACTCTGGCATGTACTCTGCATCCATTTGCAAAGTGATGTTTTTAATTACTCAGTTGAGGCAGGGAGCAAGAAAAATAGAATCTAAATAGTTTTCTAGTGTTCTAACTTAAGCCTTAAAAAATTGACTATTTAATTTGAGCTACTATAAACACTAAAAAAGTTCAAGCATGTTCACTATAAATATGGGAATACAAAACAAAAATAAAACTAATTTTTGGATTACTTTCTCCTTTGAGTACTTGTACTACCGCAATAGATTCTGAATTATTGACCATAATGAAAATACTATCTGATGGATTAAGACCTAAAATGTCTTAATATTCACTCTATAGATTAAATTAATTTAGAACTTCTCATTGGTTTATAGGTTTATAGCCACTTTGTAATATTCTTAAAGGATTATAGGTCAACTAAAATGTTGAAGTTTCTAAAGCATATTCCATGAAAACATTTTTTAAACAGTGTTTATATACATGAATAAGCCATTGTTGGGAGGAATTTGTTTTCATTGCCTTTTTGGTAAAATTATTAAATGTCTTTATTTAAGTTTGAGATAGATTCTCTCTTAAAAACTCAAATACCCATTTAACTAAAATGTATATTTTAATAACTGATATCTCTGATGAACAAGACTGGATTTACAACCATAGATTGTAATCAAAGTCTTGAGAACTCAAACTCAATACTTTTATTCTTACACTGATGAAAAAATCTCATAATATCTATATCTAATTAAGTATTTACCATGATGATACCTTTCCCATGAGCAAGATGCAATACTTGTTTCAAAGGTAGTGCAGTCCAAATTCTTAAAGTGACAAAGTGATTTTCAATATAGCCCATACATATTCTTGAGATTGAAATATTTTGGTCAAATTCATTTTACCCAGGGGGTCAGGTCTAGTACATTGTGATTTGTGAGTGTCCTAAATGGAAGGATAGACATACTCAGTTGAACAACATTACAATTAATTTTTTATACAAAAGATATTCCAGGGATGAAAAGAAACTTCCATCCTGAAAACTTATAATTATTCTACTACTTTTTTTGCCCACTCATTATGATATAATCACAGCATTGGACAGTCTGGACTATAGACTATATTGAATAGACTTTGCACTTTTACAGAGTATCATTTTCCTTAAGCAAAACATTTTAAAGATGTTCTTAACTCAGAAGCTTGTTCATATTTCCTATAATTAATTCCATTGAGATAAACATACATAGCTTCTGCTTTTGAAAATAATTTAATTCACAGATATAACTTTTTTTTTCATTTTCTGTTTATTTTTATTAATTGTCAGAGTTGGAGAAAAAACTTTCTGTATATTAGCTTCCAGTTTCAAATGGAACCTTTGCACAACTAAATGTAGATTCTGTATTTCTATATAATTCATAACCATTGATTTTATGGTAGTCATAATAGGAGCAACAATGGAGACAACAGATAATGCATAAGGTTTTTACCATGTGGCAACTAGTGGGTCACATGCTTTGCATCTTTCTCTTTTAATCCCTGTACACTCCTATGAGTAAATTCTTGTTATTCCCATTTTACAGATGAAGGAATTGAAATTCAGAGTTCAGGTGAACAAGGTTGCAAACCAATAAGTGATGGAGCTAAAATGTGAACCAATGTTTAAAGTGCCAAAGCTTATATTCTCAAGCTCTACTGCCTTCCTGATAGAAATCGTTATGGAAGCCATTGCTAGTAAGTATGATGAAATAAAATACATTATAGAATATGGTAGATACAAGTAGAAAACAGAAGGAAGAACTCCAGACAGGTTGGTAAAATGGGGTTGGGTCCTCTACCAGGGAAGAAAGCCAACACTTATTGTCATCCTGTTACAGTACAGATGATGGGGAGCCATTTCTAGTAATGCTGATTTGCTGGTTCAGTACTTTCCTAGTGAATTAACTTGAAATAATTTCCTACAGAGTCTCGAAAGAACCAATACACAATTGCTTCTCGCAAAAATGTAGAGGTAAAAACCATGCAATTTTAAATATTAAAGAAAATGATATACCTAACAATTGTGTATTAAAAAACTGTTTAGAAAAATGATAGTACAGTGAATGTCTTTTATTTTTGATCTAAGTGCCATATATTAAATCATTACTAGGTTTATTTTATTTTTCTATGATATTTTATAAATACTTCTAAGCTGAAGAATATAAATTATGTTTTCCTACATAGATTCAAAAATTAAAGGTTATATTTTTCATGCATAACTAATACAATTTCAGTACCTTTTAAGAAATCAGAAAAATAAAACTAAAAGTGGCATAGCTTGGAAAAGAAATGTCAAGATGCCAAGGTACTGACAATAACAATACAGTGATAGAATGAGTGACATGTACAGTGGTGTTGGCAGGTGCAGTTATCTCAAATTGTCGAACTAACCAACTGCATTACTACCCAGGCCCCAACGTATTGCTTAACCCCTAGAAACACCACAGTGATTCTGTATTCTGTTAAGTATTAGAAAAAGAGTGCCACACAATTTTTGATAATTTGGGGAAAATGGCCACACACATACACACAATCTTATGTATATAGATATGGATTGAATTTAGATAGACTGAGGCCAATCAAGGGAAGGAACTTTAAATTCAATATTAAATCTCTAAAATATGAATAGAGACAAGATAATGTTTCCTGATTTCTCCATGTTTTGAAGCAAACTCTTACAAGAATGTTTGCAAAGAAGTGTCTCAGGAAGCATGCGCCCCTTCTCAGTAGGGTCATAGTTGGTGCCCTTGGCAAATCTTAATATTGTGCTGTATGCCATTGCTTCTGGGCCACCAATTTCCTTATCTTCCACTCTGACTTCCCCAGCCTGCTGTTCCGGGTGTCCACAAAGAAAAAAAGAAAAAAGATGTTGGCAAAAAAAAAAAAAAGATAGAATTAATCATTCAAGTGTGATCAGATTTTCTCTAAGTATTGGCACATATGTGGATGGTTCCTGCTATGGGATAAATCTCCCACAAATTCACATGTTTAGTCCCCAATGTGATCGTTTCTGGAGGTGAGACTCTTAGGAGGTAACTAGGTTTACATGAGGTCATGAGGATGGAGTCCCCATGATAGGATTAGTTCCCATATAAGATGAGGAAGAAATCAAAACCCTCTCTGTCTCTATCATGTGAGCATATAGCAAGAAGGCAGTCATCTACAAGCCAAGGAGAGAGATCTCACCAGACATCAAAGCTGCTGGGACCTGGATCTTGGACTTCCCAGCTTCCAGAACTATGAGAAATAAGTGTCTTTTATTTAAGCCACCCAATCTATGGAATTGTGTTGTAGCAGCCCTAGGTAACGAAGAAAGTTCCCTTCTCTATTCTCCAATATTATGGTTAGTTCTCTATGTCAATCTCTCTACAACTAGACCTGTAACTACCTTGAAGTCATAAACCACTAGTATATGGCAGAATGAAATCCCTAGAAATATCCTTATATGTAGCCCATTGGATGACAATTCAAATTGCTCACATTTATTCAGTATTTAAAATTTCCCAAAGTGCTTCTACATGTTACCTCATTTAGCACCATCACACTATCATTGTGAAAATATTTAATATATCTAATTTCCAGATGAAAACAACTGAGTCTAGATAAGACAAGAAACTTCCCAAAGTCATAAAGCTATGTACATTTGAATTTTTGAACACATTAAATATTCATATACACTTTTTCTACCTTGATCTTGACATTGATCTTTCCAGTTAATGAAGTTATTCATTAGTAAAATTATCTTTTTGAGACTATGTCCTCAAATAATTATCCAGGTTATTTTCAGAACATTTCACATTTATATCTGAGTGATAATGATTGATTAGTTTAAAAAAGTCCACCTCTCCTATTTGTTGAATTTAATTTTTTGCAAGATGTTTAAATGGAATTCTTGCAGCCTCTGTTTTAAATGAGGTTCTGCTAGACAGATAACAGCTGTTATCTGTTAGGTAACAGAGTGAGGAAGAAACAGACTTCCCCTTAGGTAGAAATTGCAGAAGCAATTTAGAGAAACCTGGATCACCATTCTTGAACCCTTCAGTCCAATCAACTGTGATAGATTGGAAATTGCCCCTCCCCACAAATTCATGTTTTAATATTTGCAATCTATGAATGCTATCTAATGTGATAAAGTCTTTATAGAGGAGATTAAGTCATAGACCTTGAGATGGGGAAATTATCTTAGATTATCTATGTGGCTCCTTATCGCCATCACATGTATCCTTATAAGAAAGAGGCAAAGGTAGATTTAACAGAGGAAAAGGCCATGTGAAAATGGAGCAGGGAGAGATTTAAAGATGCTGACCTTGAAAATTGGAGTGATGTGGTTATAAGTGAAAAACTGCCATCAGCCACCAGAAGCTGGAAGACTCAAAGAATGGATTTGCCCCTAGAGACTCCGTATGGAACATAGCCCAGCTGACGCCCTGATTTCAGCCCAATGATATGGATTCAGACTTCTGGACTCCAGAACTTTGAGAGAACAAATTTCTGTTGTTTTAGACCACCTAGTGTTTGGTAATTTGTTACAGTAACCACAGGAAACAAATACCTCAAAAACATATAAAAGGTAACGAAGTGGGTAACAGTGAATTACGGGCTAATTTTCCCTGTAGAGATTTCCATGGGAGAATGCAGAGGTCCTGAGTTGAGTGAGATGAAGTCTAATGTGTGACTCATGCCTGAGAAAGACAAGGTATCTATGGAGCAGGAAAGAGGATGCTGCCAGGATTTATGGAGGCAAAGGATGCATGAGTGTTTCTGTGGACCACAAAAGAGAGAATGAGTGTAGATCTACTTAGATCCTTTCTGGCATTGGGTAGATAATTTGTGGTGCCCTGTGAAAAAGAAAAATGTGAGCCTCTTGTTAAAAAAGCAGGACACTTTTCCCTTTTCTTCTACACTTTCTCTGTCTACCTTTTTGTGGTAGGCATGATAGTAGTCTCCCCAAAAATGTCCTTCTCCTAATCCCTGGAACCTGAGAATATATGAGATTATGTAGTAAAAAGGGAATTAACATCGCAAATTAACTGACCTTAAAATGGGGGGGGGGGCGGTTTGTCCTGGGTCTAATGTAATCTCAATGCTTCTTTTTTTTCTTTTCTTCTTTTTTTCCTGTTTTTTCTTTTTTTTCTTTTTAACATCTTTATTGGAGTATAATTGCTTTAAATGTTGTGTTAGTTTCTGCTGTATAACAAAGTAAATCAGCTATATGCATACATATATTCCCATATCCCCTCCCTCTTGTGTCCCTCTCCCACCCTCCGTATCCTGCCCCTGTAGATGGTCACAAAACACTGAGCTGATCTCCTTGTGCTAGACAGCTGTGTCCCACTAGCTATCTATTTTACATTTGGTAGTGTATATATGTCCATGCCACTCTTTCACTTTGTCCCAGCTTACCCTTCCCTCTCTCCGTGTCCTCAAGTCCATTCTCTACGTCTGTATCTTTATTCCTGTCCTGTCCCGAGGTTCATCAGAACCTTTTTTTTTTTTCTTTTTTGGGATTCCATATATATATGTTAGCATAAGGTATTTGTTTTTCTATTTATGATTTACTTCACTCTGTATGACAGACTATAGGTCCATCCACCTCACTACAAATAATTCAATTTCATTTCTTTTTATGGCTGAGTAATATTCCATTGTATATAAGTGCCATATCTTCTTTATCCATTCATCTGTCGATGGATACTTAGGTTGCTTTCATGTCCTGGCTATTGTAAATAGTGCTGCAAGGAACATTGTGGTACATGTCTCTTTTTGAATTATGGTTTTCTCAGGGTATACGCCCAGTAGTGGTATTGCTGGGTCATATGGTAGTTCAATTTTTGGTTTTTTAGGGAACCTCCATACTGTTCTCCATAGTGGCTGTATCAATTTACATTCCCAACAACAGTGCAAGAGGGTTTCCTTTCCCCCACACCCTCTCCAGCATTTATTGTTCATAGATTTTTTGATGATGGCCATTCTGACCGGTGTGAGGGGATACCTCATTGCAGTTTTGATTGGCATTTTTCTAATGATTAATGATGCTGAGCATCCTTTCATGTGTTTGTTGGCAATCTGTATTTCTTTGGAGAAATGCCTATTTAGGTCTTCCGTCCATTTTTGGATTGGTTTTTTTTTGGATATTGGGCTGGATGAGCTGCTTGTATATTTTGGAGATTAATCCTTTGTCAGTTGCTTCATTTGCAAACATTTTCTCCCATTCTGAGGGTTGTCTTTTCACCTTGTTTATGGTTTCCTCTACTGTGCAAAATCTTTTAAGTTTCATTAGATCCCATTTGTTTATTTTTGTTTTTATTTCCATTTCTCTAGGAGGTGGGTCAAAAAGGATCTTGCTGTGGTTTATGTTATAGAGTCTTCTGCCTATGTTTTCCTCTAAGAGTTTGATAGTGTCTGGCCTTACCTTTAGGTCTTTAATCCATTTTGAGTTTATTTTTTGTGTATGGTGTTAGAGAGTGTTCTAATTTCATTCTTTTATATGTAGCTGTCCAATTTTCCCAGCACCACTTATTGAAGAGGCTGTGTTTTCTCCATTGTATATTCTTGCCTCTTTTATCAAAGATAAGGTGACCAAATGGGTGTGGGTTTATCTCTGGGCTTTCTATCCTGTTCCATTGATCTATATTTCTATTTTTGTGCCAGTACCATACTGTCTTGATTACTGTAGATTTGTAGTACAGTCTGAAGTCAGGGAGCCTGATTCCTCCAGCTCCATTTTCCTTTCCCAAGATTACTTTGACTATTCCTGGTCTTTGGTGTTTCCATACAAATTGTGCAGTTTTTTGTTCTAGTTTTGAGAAAAATGCCATTGGTAGTTTGATAGGCATTGCATTGAATCTGTAGATTGCTTTGGGTGGGATAGTCATTTTCCCAATGTTGATTCTTGCAATCCAAGAACATGGTATATCTCTCCATCTGTTTGTATCATCTTTAATTTCTTTCATCGGTGTCTTATAGTTTTCTGTATACAGGCCTTTTGTCTCCTTAGGTAGGTTTATCCCTAGGTATTTTATTCTTTTTGTTGCAGTGGTAAGTGGGAGTGTTTCCTTAATTTCTCATTCAGATTTTTTGTCATTACTATAGGAGTGCATGAGATTTCTGTGCATTAATTTTGTATCCTGCTACTTCACCAAATTCATTGATTAGCTCTAGTTGATTAGCTCTGTTGGAATAAATTTCAGGCTTGCAAACAAAAATCTGATGAATCTGTTCATGTCTATTACAATCAACTTCAGATTATTTTCTAAAGAAAATTCTGATCTTCCTTCAGATGTTGATTTCACCCAAGAGCTTTTAACTCTGTTTATTAGTGAGCTGAACCAGGAACTTTCCCTTTTAGTAAAAAGGACCAGGCTGGGGTAGTAAACTATGTCTACTCCAGATTTAGTTACTCTGGCAGACCAGCTCTCTCACACTCTGGATGAGTCACCTAAGAGGAAGACTGCCAAAATTCTTAATCTTCAACTCCAGCAAATAAAGGTTCCTAAACAAAACCAAAACCCTTTTAGCTTCTGCTGTTATTGCAAACAGCTAGAACATTGGAGAAGAGATTGTTACAAGTTTAAGCACTTTAGGCTCCTTCAGCCCTCTAACCAGTCCTTTTAACATCCTCCTCATTCTCAATAATGGGGCTCCAAGGAAGCACAGGGGCTCTTCCCAGTCCTCCCTCTTAACTGGCTTGGAGGAACAGTCCTCCAGATTGGGGATGAATCTCTTCCAGTACTAACTGACACTGAGCCACACTCTTGGTGCTCAACCCCACTACAATAAAACTGTCCCTGCCTTGGAGTAATGAAACTGTTCAAATAGTGGAGATCTCTAATGAACTTTAAGAGGTTCCTGTCTCTGAACATATTCCCTTTAGTTTAGGGGCATTGAGAGATACCCACCCTGTTCTTCTTAGTTCCTCTCCCTCATCCCCAACAATCCATTCATTAGGTCGAGACTTTTTAGAGAAGTGTCATGCTGGAATTTCTTTCTCCCAAAAGAGGAAAATAATTCTAGAATTTGACAGTAGTCATTAAAGTAACTGACCAGTGAATTAAATGACCTTTGACATCTTTTATTTGTTCTGTCTCTGACGGTACTAGAGCTAATTCTGGAAACACAGATCATTAGTGCCTACTGAATCAGCTACCACCTTTCTTATGGGCAAAATCTCCAACTGATGTTGGCAAAATTCACAGTGCACCTCCCATTAGATTCAAATGGGAATCTACCCCTCAAAATCTCTTCCCAGAATTAATCAATACCCTATAACTAAAGAAGGCCGTCAAGGCATAAAACTCATAAAAGAAGACTACAAGTTTCAAAGCCCCATTATCTCTTGCATCAGTCTTGGTAATACTCCTGTTTTATCAGTGAGAAGACCTAAGGGCTGAGGGTAGAGGTTTATCCATGACATCAGAGCAATACACTGTTATTTCTCAACACCCTGTTTCCCCTAACTCTAATATATTGCTAACATCCATTCCTAACAAAAGTAAATTCTTTACTGTAATTGATTTATGCAGCACAATCTTTACCATTCTAGTTGATGAAGCTACTCAATACCTTTTGGTCTTCACTTGGGACAAAAAACAGTTCACATGGACAGTAAGCCATAAGGCTTACAGAGAGTTCTTATTTCTCACAAATCCTGAAAGCTGATCTGGATGACACAAAGTTCTCTAAGTGTTCTACTTTGTTGCAGCATGTGAATAATTCTCTTCTTTGCTCTCCTTCTCAAGCCTCCTCATAGGAAGACAGTAGCATCCACTTGTTAAAGATTTTAGACTTAATGGAACATAAGGTTGCCCAAAAAATAAAGAAAAGAAAAGAAATTGTAGACTATTCAAAATGAGGTTTGATATTTAGGGCATCTGATGTCAAAACAAGGGTTACATTTATATCCAGATAGATTTCGTGGTGTCCTACATTTCTTAAAACCCAAAGCTAAACACCAACTGGGAGTTTCTTGAGCTAAATAGTTATTGCCAAAAGTGGTTTCCAAATTTCTCTCATGTCCAACATTCTGTATGTTTTATTAAATAATAGCAATCTCCACCCTATTTTATGGGGAAAAAAAACAGACAACATAACCCTCAAGGCCTTAAAGGACAGTTTGAAGAACACACCTGCCCTTGGGCATCCAAGTTATCAGATTTCTGCTTGATTTGTGTCCTGAAGCTTTAATTCCTTACCCTGCAATATAACTGTGCCTTGACCACTCTGACTGTAACAGGATGTCCCGCTACCTCTGTTGGTTTTTTAAATCCACAAAGAGAAGAACAGTGCAATAGGTTGCAAGCATCTCTTTATCCTAAATGAGAGGCTTTACCCCTTTCAGGTCAAGCTAAAAGATTGTACATCTGTTTGTTTCAATGTTAGTAGGCGTTTCCCATCTCCAGCTTTTAAAATCTTGTACTCCAAGGATAGAGTTCCTTTGCTGAGTTGTTGAAATGGTCTGTGCTCTCTCACTCATGCTGCCTCCTACCTACATTAAAGAAAAGAAGAGTGTTGCCCTCTTCCTTGGGCTAAGGAAGAGGAGTTTAAGGCGGGTGGGCACTGGAGTGTGGGCAATGTGTATTCTTTGGCTTAGGTCTAGTACAAGGAAGTCTGGTTAAGTCTGTCTGAAAGAGCCAATCGGAGAGAGAGAGAGAAAAAAAAGAGAGCATCTTTACTAAGAAGAAAGCAAAAGTCCACATTTTCTCTGTACTATGTAGATTAAACCAAGCTGGATGGAGCTGTCCTCAAGGGCATTCCAAATAGGAGAATTGCCTAAGTGGCGAAATGACCTGGCAATACAGCGAATGGTCAGAAACTCGGGGACTGAAGAGAAACAGAACGTAGTCAGTGGAAGGGTCACCATAAACCTCATAAGAATTGGAATTGAATGTTGTCAGTAAGAAAACTTAGGAGAAACTCACAAAGACATTCTAGCTCAGTGCTTTCTAAATGTTATTGTATGTACAAACCATTGGAAGAACTTGTTAAAATATAGGATCTGAATCAGTAAGCTGTAGCAATTTCCAAAGTGAGGCTGATGCTTCTGGTCCAGTTTCCACACTTTGGATCAGAAGGTTGGTAAGAGAAAGAGTTGGCTTTGGGTATCCACCACACCCAGCGACCATCCACACCAGAGCCTGCCACTACTAGTCTCGTAAAGGCTATGCTTCCCTTTCTGCTGTCCTCTCTCCCCCAGTGCTAGACTCCTAAAGAGTGAGAAATTCAAGTTGATGAAGGGTAGAAAAGAAAGATGAGGAGAGAGAGATGACCATTGACTTTGTCAAGTTGTATATTTGTCTAGTTGTATATTTCTCTCAATATACAAAGACACAAGGGACAGACCACATGTAACAATTGACCTCTGAGCCACGTTAGAAGCCCAGGAAACCAAACCACAACCTCTGCAGCAAGCAGTCCAGGAAGCCAAACCACAGTCTTTGCAGCAATGGGCTCATATGATCAGGATTGGGTCGATGACATTCAAGTTCCCATTTTTGTTCCCACTTCCAACTCAAGACCGACCAGACAAAGCCAAATATCTTTTCTAAATCAATCACATAAGATGAACTGTTTCTAGTTAGGCTGCCTTACACTGCCCCACAAGTACAACCTCCAATCAGAACATACTTAAATTTTTCTTTTTTTGTATCAAGTATTGAGACAAACTAACAAGGATAAAAGGTAAAGGAAGGTTTAGTACCTGCTATAGATCATAGCGATTAAATCTCTTTCTCCAGAATCAAACTTGAATTTGAGCCCCACGTCCTTCAAGCATTTCCTGTCCTCTCCTGGACAAGGTATTGAACATCTTTGAAATTCAGTTTATTTAAGAAAAAAATGGAATAAATAATAGATTTACCTTACAGAGCTACTATGAGTATTAAATAAGAAAATAACTATAAAGTCCCTAGCATGTAGTAAACATACAAAGAATATTTGCTATTGTTTCTATAACATTAAAGGATTTAGCATTTGAAATAATACTGTTTATTCAAAGTTATGTAAAAACAGATAACATTTAGTTTAACATTGAGTCCATCTCAAATATTAGTAAATCAGTATTACGAAATGTAGTAGATTCTATATTAAATGCAAATTATTAGCTTTCTCTAAAGAAATATATAGCAAGAACAATTTCTTGTTATATGTTTCACAAATCAAAAGCATGTGACGTAATGAAATATGTCAAAATAAGACAATTAATAGGTCAATAATGGGTCAAATAGCTCTTAAACACACAAGCTAAAATACAACAGAATTTCAATGACTACATGAAAAGAAAAGATGCATCATTGTTACTGAATTTTTATTCATGACAAAAAATCTTAAAGTCTGAACATTATGTGTTCATCAATGGTAATTTCTTGTTTAATAGATAATTTCAAACAAGATTAAAGTGAATTAAATTATCCTTGATTTCAGAGCTTTATATTATTTACAATACTTTTCATTCATTTTTCATATGTTTTCATACTTAAAATTGTACAAAATATACATATTTTAGTCAAGATCTTATCACAAGCATTTTCTATATTTCACCATATGTTGTAATTTTTAATTGTGAAAAAAATAACCATATTAAAGTGAAGATAGAAAATAATGCAAAAGAAACTATCCATAATTCTACAGTTACTGTAACCACTTGATGTTATTACTTCTGTTAGAATTTCTAATCTTCTCTCGTGTGTGTGTGTGTGTGTGTGTGTGTGCATGCATATTTTTAGTAGAATTATATTGGTAGAGAAACTGCAATATATCCTGCTTTATCCAATTGATATTATGTTAGATGTATTGCTAGAAAAGAGTTGATCTATTTGTTTCTAGCAGTATATAATTTTTATCCCGTCTTATCTAAGCATGAAATGTTTTTCTAAGGTAATCTAAACAAAAAGTAGACAAATAAGAAGACAAGTAAATGGTCATCCCTTGTTATTTTAATTTTTATATTTTCAATTACTGGTGATATTAGTATTATCCAATTAGTTTTCTTGTTTAAATCTGCATTTATTATTTTGTATACTTATTATCTGCCCATTTATGTATTATGATTTTAGAAATATCTAAAATTTTTGATATCTCAATTTTTGGCGATATTCTGTATAATAAAATCATAATTTCATTGTATTTAAATATTAAATATTTCTTCTGAGGATATCTTGGGTACAATTCTCAGAATAACAATTTCCTAAAATTTTACCTTAAAATAATTTTCTAGAATTAATATAATATACAAAAGATGGATGTATTGCCACTCTCCTCAATGGATAACTCAACTTGTGTATATTAGTATCTATAATGGATAGCAATGGTAGTGAAGTTTATTTAGATTCTTAGTGTTATTATCTTAAACAGTGGGATTTTAAATATCAGATAGATAAAAATTATTTGTAAGATTTTCCCAGATAAATCCCTCATGTGCATAAAGCTGAAGCAGTGGGTACTAGACTAGATATTTCTTCTAGTTTTGAAATTCATATGACACCTCAAGCCCATTCTTGACATGAAGAGTGGAATGAGAAACTGCAAAGATTTTAAATTCACAGCATGCCTGGGGCAAAGATAGAACTTAACTCAGCTGGTTCTATTATTCATGGTAGACAAAGCTAAAAATTAAATTTGTATTTTTCTTATAGTGCATTAACTCTTCTCAATGAAAAAGTTCTAACTGGGGAAACAGGCTTCATCCGTTTTAGACTTTCTACTATAGGTATTATAGAATATTAAAGATAAACCAAATCTTAACGGAAAATACATTGTCTTTCATTTTACATGAAAAATTCTGACGTATGTTTCACTTTTAATAACCACTTCTGAGTATGGGCAGTAGTATCTAGATTGTAAAAATCCCATGGTTTCAGTAAAAAAGAGATAATCCATATTTCAAAACTGAAAAGAAACAGAATTTTAAAGACATTAAGTAATGATAGAATTCAATTAAATAATAGGAAAATCAGATGAAAATATCACAGATATATCTTAATGAAGTCTTAGAATCTTAAAGTTCTACCAGAATGGCATTTAGAAGGTAAGGGCCTTTAACATGTCATAAAGAATTGTTTTTAGGAGATCATCATGTCAAGACATTTACTTGCACTCCCAATTTCCTCTTTTATCAACATAAAAGCAGAAGCACGGTGCACTTATTAGTGAGTAGTTTATTCCTTTTGTGTGATGATGAGTTCCCTGTTGGTCCCAGAGCCTGGAGTTCTAGAGTCTTGTATATTCTAGGTCATCTGGGCTGCACCACCTGTGCCTGTTCATTTACAACCTTTCCAACACCCAGTCCCCTGTACAAGCTTAGCACAGACTATGAATATAACAATTCAGCCTTTGGGTCCATTCTTAATTTGATCTTACATTTTAAAGCCCAGTACACTATCAGTGAATTCCAGGGGCACTTTGACCACTAAACCTCCCTATAGACTTCTTACTGACATCACTTTCCCTTATCTAGAAGCTCAGTTTACCTGAGCACAGCTGGCCTGAAGGTAAGAGACCTTGAATCCCATCAGCAATCCTTCTTTACCATGTAATCCACATGCAGTATGATTTAAATTGCTTCCTAAATTGTGTCTATTTAAGCACATTTTCCCCTGAAGACTTCATTTTCCTCCAAGAGGAAAGTTGTGCTTTTCTTCCTCAATTACATAGATGGATAAGATGTGATTTATTTTCCCAGGGTAGTATTATGTCTCTTTTAAAGAGTAGATTTCTACATTTGACCTACTGTATACCTGGAGCTGTGAAATATAATGGTCTTGCACAGGAAAATACACACATTTTGGAAATAAATACTCCAAAGTTACATGTACTTGTATCTTTATTTTTATTGCAATATTGAAATTGCATTTATTCATTTCATCTTTGGTGAATGTTTATTGTGTTTTATAAAGCACTGTGAAAGGAAGATAAAATACAAAAATTAAGATTGGACACCTACCCTAAGGAAACACAATTTATTGATCTCATAAATGGTATTTTCTTCAACATTGACTTTCTGTAGAGCATAACCAGAGGGTAAATGAATGATGATATATTAAATCATTTTGTGGCTTGACCTATGCTCCTTAGTGAAGTTAAGAAAGGACTATCCATTGGACTACTTTAAGCCATACATTTGTTTATTCATGTATTCATTTATTCATTCAACAGATATTTTTTGAGCACTTACTAAGTGCCAGGTCCTGTTAAACACTACAACTACATCATTGACATTGAACAAAACAAACAAAAATCTTTTCCCTCTTGATTGACTTGATAGGAGTGAGTTGATAAGAATTGGGTTAATAAAAAAAAATTTGAGCAGGGGTAGTTTGTGCTGCATGTGACGCTTTAGTAAGTTTTTATGTAATGTAATTATAATGCAGTGTGGATGCAAACCATGGTTTTATTTTTCAAGCAGTGATTGGTGGCATTTTCAGAGCAATTTCAGTGACAGGGTAGTGGGAGAAAAGAAATCTTTTTGGGGGGGTATGTAAGAGCAGAGTGAATGCAAATAGAAGAATAAGAGTCAGTTATGACTGATAACTGTAAACACATTGCTGCAAAGGAGAAAGAGTTGAAGAAATATCTGGATAGGTGGAGGGGTAACGAGAGCTTTTACTTTTAAATGGGGAGAGAAAATAATAGTATATTGTAAGATGATGGGAATACTCTAATAGAGAAGAGAAATGTGAAAGAGACCATGGAAAATTTCTGGAGCAATTTTCTTGAGAAATAGAAAGAATAGGATCTGCTGTAGAATGGAGAATAGATTTACTAATAGAATGTGTGGGTAAAGATGTTACGTAGTTAAGTGTATGGTGGGGCTCCACAGAATTTCTCTTCAATTTTTTTAGTGAAGTATGAAGTTTCCTTTAAATGTCATATTGTAGATGCTCGCTTGGCTCTCAAAATATATTTTTCAATTTAATGATCACTGGGTTAAATTGTTTTTATTCTTGCTCCTTATAGGAGCTTACATCCCTGATAAAATGGAGAATAGCATAATTAAGTACATGGACTCCAGATTCAGGGTACTTAATATTGAAAAATCATTTCCCTGTTACTAACAGTGTGATTTTGAGCAAGTTCTTTGACTTCATCTGTAAAATGGCAAAGTAAAAATAAGAAATAATGAAAAATAAATGCTCCATAAGGTTGCTGTAAGAACTTATTAAGGTACTGACTATCAAAAGCCTGTACACAGAATCCAACAATAACATAGCAGTTCATTATCATTAATTAACATACAGAGATATTAATATTGACTTACATATACAGCTGACTAAAAAAAATAAATTGTGCTCTCTTCAGGTTTTTATCTTATTTACTCATGTCTCTGTTTTAGTAACAAAATTTTCATTGCAGGACATAAGTTCGGCAGATTTAACTCCTGAGATTCCAGCTCCTTTGTTTCTCTGCATTGTTTTGACATGGTCCCACATTATGAAAAACCAAACACTTTTTTTCACTGGCTTCAAGACGTTGCTTTTCTGCTTAAGTTAATAAACTATAACTACTGATTAATTAATTATATCTTTTAAAACCTCATTTGAAGAGGTAAATTTTACCTTCAACCAAACAGATAAGTCTTTAAAATTAAGCATTCAAAGAAACACTGAGAGATATTTCTTTTTAAAGAACTCTTCGTCCTTTAAATCTCTCTTAGTCATTTAGTTTTAGAGTCCCACTATTTAGGTTTAAAATATTAGGTTCAAATTTCTTCTTAAAGTTGAAATTTTGCTTGATGTTCTCAGAGTCTTCTCCCTAGGCAATGTTCTCCTCCCCCAAAGACTTTGACTTACCAAAATTTTCCTCCTTCAGGTAGCAGGAAAAACTAATTCAGAGGATAGGAGTGAGACTTGCCATTTCTCTCTCAGTTTTCTGTCTCCAAAATTTATTTTTCCCTCTCTTTGTAAGGGAAGATTAAAAAAGACCCCACTACTTGGAAATATAAGGTCTTACGATCTAAGTTTCTTTCAGTTATCAAAGGTTTTCTTGCTTCATGTTACCTTTGTATCTTTGCTCAATTTTTCCTTCTCAAGAAGCCACTTTTTTATACCTAGAGTATTTGATTTAAAATTGCTTTCCATTTTAAAATGATCTCTTAGTCAACTTCTTATGCCCTTAGCAACACCCCTTGCAACTTCAGATTAAAAACTACCTTACCAATTCTTCAGAATCTTCCAAACCTCATTTAAAAGCACAAAATGTAGACGTGAAACAGTTTGAACAGCAAGTTAATACCTATTTAAGCAGCTATCCTTGTAGCGGAAATAAATTATGATGTGCTTAAGTATCGGTTCAGTGTAAGAACTGATTAGAGCTATACTGCATGGTTAAATACAGTTTTACTGCTAGAAATTAGGAAAATACTGCGTATAAGATTTGTATTCAAACTCAGAAATATGTAGGGAGGTAGTAAGCTCCTCACAAATCAGTTCAAAAAGGCTTAAAAGTGGAAGGATATTTTCATGCACGCCTGCAATAATCGCAGAGATAAAAGTGGCAGGCAGTGGAGTTGGGGACAAAAGTTCCCTTCAACATGCAGTGTTTCAGCAAAGCCACAAGGGTTAGAGTGGAATGAGCTATGACAAGCTTTGCATAGCGTTGTTGACAATGAACAACTTCCAGTGAAGTGCCAAAGTTGGTATAGAAATCTGGAGTATGCTATAAATGTATACATATATATGTATATATATATAGAGAGAGAGAGAGAGAGAGAAAGAGATCCAATATATACATACATATAAGTATATACTATACATAATATTTGTATATTCACACATGCATACACACACAAACCTGCACACACACATATTTATATACACACACACACACAATGAGAAACAAGCACTGTATTATCTTGTAGATCAGGATCAATGTACTATACTGTGAATCATTCTCAAATTACTGATAAATCATTTACATCTTTGAGATGGAGCAAAAAATCAAAGGTTTGTGTTTTCTTCTGGTGAGAAATAGGAAACCAAATAATGTGGACACACAGATGCAAGGAAAAAGAAAAAGAATGATAAAATAAATGACACTAAAGAAATCACAAAGGTTATGTTTGTATTCTTTTTATATAGTGGTAAAAATGCTGCACTGGACACAATAAATGTCCAATACATGATGAGCCATACGTATATGAAAATAGAAACCAAGACTGGGACTGAAGGAAGAAGCCTAGGACATGTTAATGTACTTAAACTGGAGTTTAAGTTTCCAGTTCTGGAACTTACTTATGGAAGGAGAAGCCTGTCAAGGCAGGCTCCAGAGGTCAAGCAATGCACTTCTTTCCCTGACACAGAGCCTTGCTCTCTGGTTTGATAAGAAAGTATTAATCTTACTTTCCGGACAGCCAACCCCAGTCAGTGCATTTCAGGGACCCTAGCTACAAAATATGGCAAGAATGATGGATTTTTAGCAGACGGAAGCATTGCCAAACCCCTGAAGCTTTCCTTGTTCTGTGTTCACAGATGAAGGTAGAGGAACAGGTGCCAGAAACAATCAAACAGTTTTCAGGTCAAGGAAATAAACACTGAAGGAAAACTATAGCTTGCCAGACAGATGATCAAGAAATTAAAACATCTGATGATAAAACACTATGTCCAGATGGCATTTATCTCTGACTTTTCAAGGAAAAAGAATAATGATTGGTAGAAAAAAATTACCATTCCTAGAGATAATTTGATTCCCTATGAAATCATGGGAGGTAGGCATTGCACAAAAATAAAAGCTAAAATACTTAAAATACATATATTAGGAAATAGTATAAAAATCTTAGGAATGATAGAACACTTTTGCATAAATCATGAAAACATTATTACACGTATTTAGTTTGTATTTCTGACAGATGTGATAACAGCTAAGTTTAATCATGTCCATTTAATTTTTTATTCCATAGTGAAATATTAGCTAATATTATAGTGTTTAATCATTGTTTTCTTTCCATCAGTTATTTCTGGTTCTGCACCTGGACATAAGGAAGAGTGGTTTTTCTCTATCCTATCCCCTTGAAGTCAGATGTTTTCCTGGTAGAGAATGATTCATATGTGTCACACACTTCTTGATGGAGGAATTAGTGCATCCTGTGTTACTCTTCTGGGAGAGGGCTCATCGAAGTTTGCATCTGGTTTCCTTTGGGTTTTGACCCACACACTTTTTCCTTTTGCTTATTATTATTATTTTTTTTGTATACTTTGGCTGTAATAAATCATAGCTGTGAGTAGTACTATATGCTGAGTCCTGTGAGTCCTCCTAGCAAATCACTGAACCTTGGGGGTGGTCTTGCCTACCCTGATACAATGTCACTTCCAGGCTGGGAGTTTTAAGGGCCAGTTCATGATCTGACATATTACTTTTTTCTGTTCTGGCAACTACAAATGCATGCACTGCAGCCTCCTTCAGCCTGAGACTAGATGAGGCTGATGTAAAACAGAATGACACTCTTGCAAGGTGCGATGAGACTTCTGTTGTTTTAATCATGGAGATTTTGGTGCTATTAACTCAGTATAAGTATCATGTCTAATTCAAACATAAAGTAATGAAGCCAAGATGTTCACAGAACACCTACTAATTTATTCAATTAATTGCTTTTAGGATACAGTAAGCTAATTGTGTAGAATACTCTACAAAAGATTTTGAGTGTTGCAAAGTGCATTGAGGTAACATGTTTTGTTTGAAAAAATGATACACATTAACCAAAGCTGGAGAATGTAGTTTTCTATGCTAGGATCATTAGATGTGATCTTCACTACAAAGTCCAACAATTTTCAGAGGATCAGTGTATCATATACCATAATTTGATGCTTAAACATGCATTTTAGTTTAAGGTTACTATGAGAAATCAAGGGGAGTTACAGAAGAGAAGAAAGCCTGAGTCTAGACAAGTTGAGTCACATGTCTACAGGTAGGAATATGAGCCCAGGAATTAGATCCTAAGCCAGGAGATCAGAGAATGGGAGCTGAGGAAGGGGAAAGAGAGGTCTTTAAGAATGTAGCTTTTATAACATTCCCAGCTCAGTTAAAAAACTTCATCCAGTGAGAAGTAACAGAAGTAACAGAAAAAAAATGTCAGCCTTACAGTAGACCTGCATGTAGTATCCTTCAAGCCTGGGGCAGCTGTCTGAGGCACAATGGGAGAGGAGTTTGAGGACAGGAAAACATGTTATGGGACAAGAGCAGGGCTTTTCAACCTCAGTGCTATTGATATTCGAGATCAAATCATTCTTTGTTGTTGGAGGCAGTCTCTGCATTGTAGGATGTTTAGCAGCATTTCTGACCTCTACTCTCTAGAGTCCAGGAATATTCCAATGTTGTTGCAACAGATACTATTCCCAAACATTGCCAAATGTGTTCTGGGGGGCAAAATGCCCCTCCACGTGAAAACCGCTGGACTAGAGCATGAGGCAGAGAAGTCATAACTGAAGAGAGAGGAAAGCAAAAAAAGAACTTCGTAGAAGTTAGGGTACCTGAGCACACGGACAGTAAACTAGCACAATGGAAGTGGGTAGTGGGGAAAACTCAACCACTGGAAAATCTAGAGATTGGGATACAAGTTTGCTTTAACCAAGAGAAAGACAAATCCAGGAACTACTGAACTACCAACGTGCCCAGAGGCCAGGAATTAAGTAAGAATACCAAATGAATGTAAATGTCCATGTCACCTTGAGTAGATTGGCTGGATAATAATGAGTCACAGGCACTTTTGCTTACTCAAGTCCTCTATTAATTTTCAGGAAAAAAAGTTAGAAAGTATATACTTTCCCTAGATTTACAGCAACTAGGGGCCTCTTCTCCTTTACAGCTTGTATGCGAAGGGAAAGACAGGACTGGTGACCTCCAAGAAGAAAATCCTCTTTGCAGATCTCGTGGCCACTGCTTTCCAAGGTTTTTAGGGTTTGCGATCTTAATGACCATGTACCACTCCCTTGCTGGGATCTGAATTAGGAGCTATATCAACAGTCTACTTCTTTCTTCTCTGCCTTCTCTCTGCTACTATCATACACAAATGAAGAGAAACAAATGCCAGATCTGTGTGATGTCACCTGCTGTCCTTGATCCCAGCTCCCTGTGTGTCTTTCTCTGCCCTGCACTGAGGCAGGACTCAAAGACATGATTTCCCATGGACTCAAATTGAGTTTACACACCTTCAGTGGCGGAATCCATCATTCTGTCCTGATGGTGTGAAACCCAGGTAACTCAGGAATTGGGATTCTGCCTTCCTAACTCCTATTGCCAACTACTCAGTTGGTGTTCAGTAAGTGTTTATTAGATAAATAAACACACTGTGTTGAAATATCATTTTATTTACCTTGCTTTGAATCCTCACAACAATCCTGCATGTTTTATATTATTATACCCATTTTGCAGATGAGAAACCTGAGGCTGATGAGATTAAGTCATCTCCCCAAAGTTACAGAACAAGTACAACCTGTAGATCTAAGATTCAAATGCCTATCTGATTCCAAAGCTTGGCTTTTCTTATGCTACCTTTGTTTCCACCATTGAGAACCATTGCAGTGGTTCCCAAACCTAAGGGTGCATCAGAGTCACCTGCAAGCTGATGAAATAGATTTCTAGTACCCGCATCCCTGGGTTTCTTATTTAGTAGAACTGGGATGGGGCCTGAGTATCTCTAATTCTAACAGGTTTCCAGGGATGCTGATTATGTTTGTCAGAGAGCTATGCTTTGAGAACTCCAGTTCTAACAAATGAATAAGTACACTGAAAAAAACTCATTATGGAAGTAATGCAAACTTACTCTTATACTAAGATGTAATCAATTTTCAGAAGAAAATACACAAGAAATGGATATACCTGAGTTTCTCAGGCAGAATACAATATCCCAACAATGTATCTCGAGGAGCTGGGAGAAATGATGATGAAAATCAGAAAAGGAAAAAAGTCTTCCCTGTGGTGTCCATAGAAATCAGGGGGAAAAAAAAAAAAAAAAAGAAGAAAGAAAAGGAGAGAGCACCAAAAATGAGGAGCTGAAAAACAAAGTTAAAAGATTAGCACCTTTAACATGTACTACTTCTTGCTTATATTTTTCCTTCTTCCTACCACTGTAATTCAGTGTTACATTTGAAAAATATTAAAATTCAAATCAGTGAATAAATGTAAAGGCAAATAGTGTTCCTGTAAGTCTAGTTCTTTAAAAGTGTTCTTGCCCAAGTCATTTATTTAATTATTCATTTAATAAATATGTGTTGAGTTCCAACTAAGTGCCGGATACTGTTTTAGATGACAGAAGATAGGAGAAAACAGAGCATATATATTTCCTTCTCTCACTTAGAAAGTTCCGTGCCTTTACTTTTCATTTCCATTATGTTCTTTTTTTAAAAATCCCTTTCACATTAATTTTAGCCTCCTGTCTTTTTCTTCATGAGTTTGTCAGAGTTTGTCTACTTTACTTATTTTGCCAAAGATCCAACTTTTAGTTGTTTTTTCTTTTACAATCACTAGCTTCTGTATTAGTCTAGGTTCTCCAGAGAAACAGAACCAATAAATACCTATCTATCTATCAGCTATCTATCTATCTATCTAAATATCTAAATATATATATATAGAGAGAGAGAGAAAGAGAGATAGATATGTATAAGAGGAGAGTTATTATAGGAGTTGGCTCACATATCTATGGAGGTTGAGAAGTCCCATGATCTACTGTCTTCAAGTGTGAGAACCATGAAAGCCTGCGGTATAATTCAGTCCAAGTCCAAAGGCCTGAGAACCAGGGGAGCCAATGGTATAAGTCTGGGAGTGCCGCAGACCGGCTGCAGAAAGCTAGAAGTTCCTGGCGGTGAGGGGTAAGGAACTGAAAAGCACCAGTATGGGGTCAGAAGGGCCAAGACAACTGATGGTTGCAAGGCAAGTTTATTCAAAGAGCATGAATGTATATATAGGTTTAGTACGGAACGAATATTAGGCAGTAAATCAGTAAACCTTGTATTTTCACATAATTCTGTCGCCACTATCTATTCGCCACTATCTATGCGCCACTATCTATGCGCCACTATCTATGCGTCAGCATGCCTTATGGGCCATTCTTTGGAGATACAGACTTCCCCCTCAGGGCAGCACGTCCTTCTTCTGGGGAACAACCAGGGGCTCTTAGATCCAGAGCAGGCACCTGGAACGAAACTGGCCGCAAGCCATTTTACGCTCAATACCGCAGCGTCAGGAGTGCATACCAAGAAAGAGACAAGCAGTTCTCCGGAAAGCAGAAAGCTGAATAAGCTTACAGCTTGGGGGCCACCACATGGGAGTGCAAAGGCCCGAGAGCCAGAAGTTCTGAAGTCCAAGAGCAGGAGAGATGGATGTCCCAGCTCAAGAAGAGAGGGCAAGAGTTTACCCTTCTGTCTTTTTTGTTCTCTTTGGGCCCCCAGTGTATTGGATGATGCCCACCCACAGTCCTGAAGGTAATATTTACTCGGTCTACTGATTCAAACGCTAATCTCTTCTGAAGTCACCCTCACAGACACACCCAGAAATAATATTTTACCAACTGTCTGTGAATCCCTTAGCCCAGTCAAATTGACACATAAAATTAACCATCCCAGTTTCTATCCCTCACATGACTATTTCTGAATTTGACCTTATTTGGGTTTACTCTGTTCTTTATCTAGTTTTTAATTTTAGTTCTTAGTGCTTAACTCATTAATTTCCACTTGTGTCTTCTATTACCTGCACTAAGTTGTAGCACACACATATTGATAATATATAGTGATTTTATTTTCATTCAAATACATGTATTTGAATGAAAATTCAAATTTATATACATGTGTATATAAATCTTCTAAAGCTGTTCTCTGTGCAAATATCCTTACCTTAAAAATGCAGTCAGTGCTTCTGCCTGAAAAATATACAGAAATGTGAGAAACCCATAGAGAATTTTCTCTCAGCCTTAGATAGATATGGAATAATGGGTTTTGGCTATTTACCTAGATCACTTTACATATATTATCCTACTTTTGTTTTTACTAATGGGAAAACTGTTGACAGTCTACAAAAGTCCTATGGGAAAGGACTTTGTCTCACTGTTGACCATACCGGCTCACACTCGTCCCCTTGTTCACTGAGTTTTGGCCACTGTGACTACCCTGTGATGCCTGGAACACACATGTTTATTTCTCAGAATATTTCCACTCAGAATAGTGCCCATCACTTGGAATGTTCCTGAACCTTAATACTTTGCCTAAATGTCACTTCTCAATCAGGCCCACTATGCTTTAAATTTCAGTGCCCCAGTGACAATCTTCATCTGTTTTTTTCTACTGCTTATTATCACCATCATACCTCTAACAAATCATATAATTTACTTTTAAATATATTTTGTTTATTATAAATTCAAATTCCTTAACTTCAGGTATTTTTTATTGCTGTTGTTTTGCAAAATACAGGTCTTTTACTTGAAGACCTTTTTTTCTGTTGAGCTGGTAAGAATCAAACTCCTGTTTTTAAGAGTAACTGGGCTTACTAAGCTGTAGAGAATGAAAAAGAGAAAAGAAAAAAACAGATGTGCAGGGACAAAGGTCAGGGTATAGTGACACAATAAGACTGCTCCAACTCCTATAGAAAACTTTCAAAAGATAAATTCCTTTTCTCAAAATAATTTTCTTTCTCCTGTCTTCGAAATCCCTGTGGGCATTAGAATCAGAACAGGACACCAAAGGAAGTTCTATTTGGCACTGTAGTAATTGACTTAGACTACTGTTAAAGAATTATCTCTTATTTGTGCTTTTCTCCCTGTAGTGACACATAAGCCTTCTGAAATATCTTGAAGCTTTGTGTGGGTTTTATCTCTAGGGCCTTTCTTTATTATACAAGACTTCATGGCTTAGATTGTGTGTCATCAGTAAACATCCTGTGCCTACAGCGGAGAGATTCAGTTTTTCATAAAGAGGTCAAGTATTGTACGGAGAGATTCTGGTATACTAATTCAGACTTAACTAGGGCAAATTCTTTCCTGTTTTTCCAGAAATTATATGAACATTTGGTTTTGTTCTTGAAGACAGTGTATAAAGCTATAGAGGTAGTGAATTAATTTACCAGGCAGTTGTGCTAGGTGCTTTTGGAACGAATGGAGGTATAATAAGCAAAATATGATTTCTAAAATTTCTGGAAAGGAAACCCTTAGAGTATACGTTAATTTTGCAGGTTATAATCTTGGCATTATAATAACGTTTTATTATGTGTTATTTCAGAGGAATGATGTAGACTACTCATATTTTTCGTTCTAATAACACAGAAAAAAATGTGTGTGTCTGTTGCTTCAAAAGATTTATTTCATTACATCATGTTTATTTAGAATAATTTATAGCTTTTATATTTATAGATGCATTGCCATGGGACAAATTTTTCAAATTACAATCGCAGGTCATACAATATGAGCTTAGATTTGTTTTTTTAATACACCAATAATATTTATTTTAATCAAAGACAGTTAAAAGGGCAAAACCTGTGAATTCAACATAGTCGGACTCTTTTTATTCATATCTGACAGAAGTGCACTCTTTTTTTAAAAAATAAATTTATTTATTTTGTTTATTTATTTTAGGCTGCGTTGGGTCTTTGTCGTTGCACGTGGACTTTCTCTAGTTGTGGTGAGCGGGGGCTACTCTTTGTTGCGCTGCGCGGGCTTCTTATTGCTGTGGCTTCTCTTGTTGCAGAGTACGGGCTCTGGGCACGCAGGCTTCAGTAGTTGTGGCTCGCGGGCTCTAGAGTGCAGGCTCAGTAGTTGTGGCGCACTGGTTTAGCTGCTCTGCGGCATGTGGGGTCTTCCTGGACCAAGGCTCGAACCTGTCTTCCTGCATTGGCAGGCGGATTCTTAAACACTGTGCACCCAGGGAAGCCCAGAAGTGCACTCTTTTCTCAAGAAATAATTTTGAATTGAAACTTTGCCCATATGAAATGAATTTGGTTTTGTGTTTTTAACAATGTGAAACTTCAAATATATGAGATTGGGGATTCATACATGTTTTGTTTGTTTTTACTTGAAATTGGTGGTGATTTGTGAGGTCGTGGCATCTTTGCAAAAAGAAAAGTTAAACATATGGGCAGTTCAAAGAGAGAGAACTGAGTGGCCTATTTTATCACTGATTGATGGATTGATTGACTCACCCATTAGATACTGAGAACTTTATACGTGTTGAAGGTTTGGGGGATTTTAAAATGAACAAAGCAAATTCTTAGAACTCGAGGAGCATCTGTCTTTGTAATAAGATATGATAAATGCTGTCCGCTTGTACTTGTTTTGCCCAGTTAATTATGCTCTTGTAAACAATGAACATTGTTATCACACTTACTTTTCTGATGACGTAAAACAGGCATGATGAACTCTCCTCAGAAAACCTCCTGTTTTTTGTTCAGCCTGTGACCCAAGAATATTTTTTACATTTTTAAATGGTTATATTTTAAATGGTTATATAAGTACCTGCATACTGGATTTCATCTTTTGTCTCACAAAGCCTAAAATATTTATTACTGTGCCTTTTAAGAAAAAGTTTGCCAGCCCTGATATAGAATACAAACATGTACCTGATTCTTCCTCTATACATGATGATATCCGGCTTTACCTTTATATACATATATATATATACATATATAAAATTATACAAACAAATATGTAAATATGTACATATATATATATATAAATGTACATGCATGTGTATGTATGTGTGTATATCTCTCTTTTTCTCTTTCTCTATCTCCCTCTCTCTCTGAGAGAGAAATGTAGGACGTATCCTCTGGGCCTCTCAGTGGACGGACGTAGTTGGTGGTGGGGACAGTGTTGGTGGTATGCAGACTACATGTGATAAATGCACTCTACTTCTATTTTGCAAAGTCTTCATATTCTTGTATCCACATTAGACTAAGAAAGGTTTAGCATCTGAAACCTACTGAATGTATGTGCCACTGATCCAAGTTTCAGATGAACAACCAAGTAAACTGATAGAAACACTTCAAGCTGCATAAGCTAATAAATCACAATTAGAATTTTTGGTATATCCCCATATCAATACATTCATATCAATCCAGTGAGTGATCAAGTTCATCCTTCTTAATCTAACACTTTGGGAATTCATTTCCACACATACTTCCAGGTTTATGAAATCAGCAAAAATCTTGCATTTCTTTTGGAGTATATAAACTATTTTCTCTAGGGTCAGACTCCCCTGAAACAAGCTGACATCTGACCCTTGTTAGTGATGTAGAGGTAATAAGGGGTGACCTGGATGAGTCTTGAGAACAGTAGATATGCACTTACAGGGCAACTGCCTCATGTATTTTTATTATAACTTACTTAAGCAAGAGGAGGCAAATGTCTTCAGACATGGATGGTAAGTGCTTTACTGGCAAAGGAACTTTAGTGTTCAAATCCTTATTTTCTTCTGGTTACACCCAAACATCCACATTTCCAATCTCAGAATCTGCAATGATTATGATTAGTTTTATGCAACAACCTGGCTAGGCTATAGTCCCCATTAATACCTAATCTAGCTATTAAATAAAGATATTTTGTAGATATGAGTTACATTTATAATACATTGACACTAAGTAAAGGAGATTATCCTAGATTACCTTGTGGACCTGAATCAATCAGCAGGATGGCCTTAAGAGCAGAACTAAGGCTTCGGAGAAGAAGGAATCCTGTCATGGATTGCAGATCTCTAAGGACAGGGCACCACCTGACTAGTACAGATGCCTTAGGGACACTAGGCAGACCCCCATGAGTCTGTGACCCAGTCCTCTCAGGAGGATCGGGCCAGCTGGGGCATTGCTTCTCAGGGGGGGAAATAAGACTGGTTTTGGAGTATAAAAATTATCAGCAAAACTGTTGCTTTGGGGGCCAACTGCTCCTGCCCCTGTAAGGAA
The DNA here is from genome assembly GCF_009873245.2 of Balaenoptera musculus. Taxonomy (NCBI): domain Eukaryota; kingdom Metazoa; phylum Chordata; class Mammalia; order Artiodactyla; family Balaenopteridae; genus Balaenoptera; species Balaenoptera musculus. The sequence continues at coordinate 124,444,800 of NC_045788.1, read as the reverse complement.
CTCTTGCTGGAGTAATACTGTGAGGAAGTATTGTGTGTTAGGAACACAAGGCAACAGGAAACTTCCTGTCTCCCCTTCTGTTACCTATTGGCAGAGCTCAACAGGGATTGGCCGGCAAAAGAAATGAGTTTCGCAGAATCCCAGCTTCAACATCACAGAGCTGAGCAAAGAAGGGTCAGTTTGAAGCTGAGAGTCAGTAGCTAATAACAAACACACTGGTCATTGTTTTATAGTGTTACAAAGGAGGATTTAAATCGGGCTCCTGGAAAATAAAAATGCCTTCAGAAGACATTTAGATTCATCCCCAGGTTTGGGTGTTCCAAATACTATTTTTTATTAATGGGTATCACTGTCATAGCTAACCTGTAGCTTCAGTTCAACATATCAAATATGTATTTATCATTTATTATAACTATGAATCCTATTAGCTGTAGTACCATAACCTTGTGAGAAGAGGAACTGTCAATTTGGGGACCTTCATTCAGCTCTATTTTCCACTAGTAAAAGGAAAATCCCAATATTTGAGACTATATGACATGTGGTCTCCAGCTACTGGTTTTCCTGTGGATGAAAACAGAAACTTACGCTTCTCTCATAAAAGCTGCCATGTAGCAAATGCAGCTGAAAATTTGAGGAGAAAAGTTTCATGATTTGTAGATGAGAATAAATTAGAAATCACTATATAATCACTAATTGTATAATCACTAATTCCTTGACTATTTAATATTGTTTAGAAACAGTCAATATGTGTGAGGCTTTTGCTGCAATCACTTTGACACTGTAAAAGACTATGGATGTCGCTTTGTGAGAATATAATGAATGTTCAATTACGGCTAAACTTAAACTCCATATTTGATTTAAGAGATAGGAAAGAAATGTAATTTCGAAAGTATAAATCAAAGGGCATGTGTCTTGAGACTTATGTTTTAGGTGAATCGGAATGTCCTGCAGCTTATTCAATAGAACTGAAAACATAGAGAAATAAATTCTGAGATGTATTTGTAGTCCTATCAGATACCAGAGTACTCAGGTCTCATTCATGGAAGTGATAGCTGATTATAATGATATGTAATATTTCATTTTAAAATAATAGTATGGGAGTCTCACAACATAAGAGCTCTGTTAAGGAAATTCCTGGCCAGAGAGATACTGTCAAACATGAAGCGTGCTGTATAGAATGTTCCTTGTCATTATTGCTGTGCCAGGTAATGGCTGGCAGCTAAAGAGGAGAACAAGCTGATGACTATTTCTTTCTCATGCAGCAATTTTTGCTTCAGGAGAGTATTACTTACCTTCAGATTGTGCTGAATTCCAAATATTCTTCTTTCCCAAAATATGATTTTGACAAGATTCCATTTGCCCTATCAGACAGGAGACCCTCATAATCTAATACCTTTAGATCGAAGTTACATATTTAAAGACATATTTTAGATAAATAGCATATATCTCTATATTATAACATGGAAATAAATATTTTGAGTTTAATGTACCCCTTTCAATCAGGAAAAACTTCTTGTATTTCCCCAGTTGGCTTTTATCACTATCTTCTTTGTAGAAGCATTATATACTGATGCAATAAGAAATTGGTTAAGAACCCACATATGCTGTAAATCAATACCATATATATATATTTATTTTTAAATAATGCCCAGAAACTGTAAAAGAGGGGGAAATCATTGTCCTTCTTCTAGTATTTTTGTCCCTTATGTATTTGTTATATTAATACATCATTGCCAAAATTAAGGGTACTTGTATCTTCTAACCAGGAAAAAGTGAAACTGTTAAAGAGCTTGCCAATAAAGTCATTTCTAATTCTTTCTTTGTAGAAAATATTTCCCTGTAATTCCACCTCTGAAGAAAATTGCAAGTAAGTAGTAGAAAAGACTGAAACACCAATTAAATAATATGGTGCACCTGTACCATGAACAGTAATTTATTTGAGAATAAGTGAAATTTATATCGAAAGGAAGTTGGGGATTAATAGGAAGCTTAATAGTGGCTCCTGGAAGAATGATATAGAAATAAAGGTGGTAAATTCAAATTATCCTGTTAAAGAGAAACCATCATTTCTTTTTCTTCCCAAAACATTTTAGCATCTCATAACACTAGCCTAAACAAAATCTCAGAGCTTGGCTCTCCTTATCTGTAGGAAATAAGGATAATGCCAAATCAAATACAGTTAGTTTAAGAATTAAGTGAGCTAGCACATGTGAACTTGCCTATTACGTCAATAATTATAGGTTCTATTATTCAGAAACTTCAGCTGGATACACATATGCTGGACCTACTGTGCCCAACTTATATTTTTAGTTTCACTTAAGAAAGAAAAATAGAGAGATAAAGAGAGCAAGGAGAAATGGAGAGAGGAAAGGAATGAGAGATGGAGGAAGGGAGGGAGGCAGGTTTGTGGACCACAGGAACATTTCAGCCCTTTATCTGTGTACTCTGTACAGTCATATATGGCCATACTCATACCTCCTATCAGGAAGTAATGTCAGGTGTTGGGTTTATTTTTAAATACTCCCCTCCCTCATTTGGGCTTATTACTGTGTATTTTTAAAAAATCATGAAAAAGATCAAGTTTATTTCATAAAGTGTATAAGTTAATGATGTTCAGTTTCTTGTATTTTTCAACCAGCTTATTATTTTTTTTCTACTTCAAAGCTTAACAGAGCATCAAAATAAAGCAGTGGAATGAAAGCAGGGACTTCCAGGCATATCCCGCCATGAGTGCTCCAAAATGATCTAGTTTCATCTTATACTTTCTGTTTCATGTCCTTGGGGCAAGTTTGGTTTGTGATATTGGAGAAAGGTTAAATTATCCTCTGCATTCTATAAAGAATGTAATACTCAAGATAAAGCAGCCGTTTTTTACCCCGATGTATAGGCAAGCAGCAGTTTCCTTCTACCCATTCTTTAATTCAGGTGTGTAAATGGGGGAAAAGTAGTTCAGTAAAGAAAGGGCATAGGATTGATTAGTTTTCTGTTTGAAAGGCATCATGTAAAAACATATGAATATCTGAATTAAAAATTGGCTTAAACTGGAGTCATTGCTCTCAGTGTCCAAGAAGCCAGGCAGTTAAAGGGCTCGATGCACTTAATTGTAGACATGCCTAAGCATTCAGCTCTGCCGATTTCCAACCCACACAAGCAGATCTTGTACTATAATGGAAAAATGCAGGTGTATCTTTGTTCGTGCCTAAATTCAATCCCAGGTTGAGCTTTAGATCCCCAAACAAGCATCTATGAAAAACTGTTTTCAGTTTTTTTTTATTTTCACTCACCATATTTAAAAACAGAACACTGACACCAATATATTTTATTTAGAGATTTTGAAAAAGGAAGCATCAAAATTTACTGTAATTCCATAGCATCTAATAAGTTGATTATGCAGTGGACAAATAATAAAATATGATTAATTATTATGTATTTAAATTAAACTAAAATCTCCTTTTAAAGTTTATTTTGAAAGCTATTCCGAAATGAAACGAAACATACTTTATCCCGTGGCTCATTGAAAGGAAAAGATTTGAATAAGTTTATAAAAAACATTGGTGGTTCTGGTTGAAACTGAATGCTTTACTTTTCCCCTCATGTTTTGTCCTCAAAAAAACATTTAAAAACTACAAGAAGGTGACGTGGCTATATTTCATTTTGATTACCCAAAATGTATTTACCATACTTAGAATAACAATTCAGAAATTTGATTAAGGGATCAGTTGCCCACCCCTACACTCTCAGTCTATACAGCCCACGTGGGGCTCCATCCCAATCTCCAGAGCATTGCCGAAGTGGCAATCCAGGCCAAGGCCACTTTGGTTCAGGGCTGAGCACGTGACCTAAGCATGGATCACATGACATATGTGGAAGCTACCAGAAAACAGGATTCCTGCTTATTTTCTTGCATGGAAATTGATGGGCATCCATCCCTCTTGTAACCAGAAAGAAAGGATCTGTCTGCTAATGAGGAGTAAGCATAAGCTGCGCAAGAAGTTGGCTGAGAAATGGATATGATTACATTGTTTCTGCTTTTATATCCAGACATACCTGAAATCAGAGACAACTGAATTCATCAGATACATGAGTCAATAAATTCATTTTTGTTCCAGTCGGTTTCAATTATGTTTTATGTCATTTGCAACTAAATGAGCCCAGCTCTATGTAAAGCGAGATAAGAGTTTCGTTTCACATTGTGCTATCTTCAAACTTTACCATATCTATGATAACAGTATTCATAATCTTATAGAAATAGTCCAAATAATAGCACACCTTGATGTATAAAAGATAATCCAAAAAACACCACTACTAGAGTTATAGATGAATAAATCTCACAATTATTATTTGTCATACTTAGGAAGTAGCATTCCCTTTTTTCCAAAATATAACCATTTACACATTCTTTAGTAGGACCTGAAAATCATGGGAGAGTATATAAAAATGAACATTTATAAAACAAAATGACTCTTTTAAAATATATCTTTGATTAATTCTGTTCATGAGTAGGGCATTGAATAGTCCTGATCTTCAGTTCTTCAAAAGCTCTTAGAGAATGAAAAGTAAAAATGGAATTAAAACCTACATCTTGGGAATTCCCTGGGGGTCCAGTGGTTAGGACTCCGGGCTTTCACTGCCGAGGGCCTGGGTTCAATCCCTGGTCAGGAAACTAAGATCCCGCAAGCCGCATGGTGTGGCCAAAAATAAAAAACAAAAACCAAAAACCAAAAAATCCTACATCTTGACTTACGGATGATGCCAGTTTTTATCAGGGCCTTACTCCATGAAATCTGTGAGTGTTAATTTATCTCTGCTTCTTTAAAAACTGCCTTTAATCAAAGAATTAAAAAGTATTCATTAACATTGGTATATTTAGCTTTACCCTAATAATTAGACCATTTTAGGCTTGAGGTAAGAAGCCTGTGCAACTAGTTTCATTTTCTTAATGATGAATGGAGTCTAGAATCACTCACCTTCCTGGCTGGATGTAAGCTCTCAGATTGGGCTCCAGTTTTGTGCTCTGATTCACCATTGCTTAAAAGTGATTCAGGACTTGATGTTGGTGTGTTGGTTCTGAAATTGAAGCTTAAGTCTCTCACCACACATTTCTCCTATGCTATTAATAGATCTCTTTCCCCCCTTTTTTTAAGTGTAGAGGGGTCCAATGGCCAAAGTTTCTAACTCCCATTGCGGTCATTTATATATCTTACCAGGTCCTGTCAAAGTGCTAGATACATGCCTTATTTCTAGTGTCTAATTTGAGGAATGGAGCCCACCTCCTGATCTCTTGAATTTACTTCTAGATGCCAACAGATCTAAAGACCCTATTATGGAGTTTTAATAGCTTGTTGGAGACAGCCTGTTACAAGTTGGGCTGCTTACAGCTGAGCAATGTTTTGGAATACTTCTAAATTGTATTAAAACAGGGTTGTTGCTGGATCTCTTGGATACTATGCCTTCTCTTTCCAGATGGATTCCCACAATCCATAGAGGTTTCCACTGATACCTGATCATTCTAGCAAGTATGAAACTTCTCAGTCTACATTTTTCTCCTACTTTTTCCTTCGTCCTCAACTACATTGTCTAAATGTTAGAACAGCAAAAGAGATTTTCATCTGAGGAGAATGCTATATACTTTACATCTTGTAATAGAATCTATGATATGCTTATAATACTTTAATTTTAGGAATTAAATGCTCATGAAGTAAAGCCTCTGACCACTGTTCCCCTGGGCCATTTCACAGGTTGTGTTTGTAGTGAGCAATTGTGGAAAATGAAGTAACACCTCCAACTCTGACAAAGACTAGGCTTGCTTACTCACTGTTGCAAAGTACAGGACTCCCTAAGCTAAGTGTTCCTGCCCTGTAAAGCAAACCACTGTGTGTGTAGTTATCTAGGTCCATCTGCATTCTCCCTGGGGGAACTGGGTCTCAGGGAATTGACATGAATATGCTAACACTCCAGCTATTGCTTCTTCTGAGAGTAATAAAGCCTTTTGTCTCTGACCCAGGAGTTTCATTTCTTCTGACAGCTTCCATGAAACTGTAATAGGCTAACTTGTTAGATACAAGGAGGGTTAAATCATAGATTCTTCAGAGTTCTTAACAGTTAGATTAGGGGAAAAAAAGGTATATTCTTTCTTTTCTTTTCCTTACAGTTTTTAAATATAAAAAACAGTATACAATGGTTAATAATTCCATGGAACTATGTTGTGTATACAATCTAGCCTACAATATATATAAGCTAGTATGCACGTTGAATCATAATTAGTGTTAATTAAGGCCCTGTCAATAATAATAATCCCCAGGGGATTGCATAAAGAACATATACTACCCAACTAATAAGAATTGTGGCAATCAGTTAATAGTAAATTACTGCCATTAGTTTTTAAACTATACTTTTTATCTTGAACTTTGGAGAATCACATTTCCTCTGGAGTGTTTTAGACACAAAAAATTCATTTTTGTGTCTAAGTATATAGACACATCTGTATACTTATATCTATCCTCTATCCCTCCCATCTTACCAATTAGAATGAGATATCATTTTTTTTTTAGGCAATCAAAATCCAAAGTAGTATATAAAGGCACAACTTGTATTTATCGGATATATCTGAGGATCTACAAAGAGCAGGAAGAGTGGTACTGAGACAAATATTTCTTAAAAATAGGGCTGTGCTGACTGATGATTTAGGGCAACCTGACTCAGAGAGATGAAAGCAAAGCCATATATGTAAGAGAATAGGAGTTCAACTGCGCAATAGGACAAATGTTTCTTCTGTTCTGAACCTAGAGTAACTGAGTCTCTGGAAGAAATTGCATTTATGTCTATGTCTATGTTTATCTACATTTACATGTATCTATCCATGTGCATCTCTATCTAAAAACTCAAGGTAACATTGAAAAGCCTTCTTTCCTTCCTTCCTTCCTTCCTTCCTCCTTTCCTCCCTTCCTTCCTATTTTTCTTTTAACATATCCATGAAACAAAGTTCCTTCTTCTACTTTTGCCTCTGAATATTCTAATTCTTTTATTATATTTACAAGTCTTTTAAATTTCCTTAGAAGTTTAAGGTTTAAGAAATTATTGAAAGCATACAGGGAGTTTTAAAGTTAACTGCTTTAAGACAATATTCAACCAATTTTTTCAAATTGATAGCAGAGATATAATTCTGCATTAAAACTTATAAACCAATTTAAGGAAAAAATAGATTTAGAATAAGATTTAGATTAAAAATGGATTATTTTGAAAAAATAACTGTTGCTTAGATAAGTTCAACTTTATTTGTATTTATTTATTTACCAAACCATTTTTTAATTAAGCTTCAAGAAAAATGGAATTAAATGAAATAGCAAAACACAGATCAGTAATTACTTATTGTTTATTCTCCTTTTACAAAAAAACACTTGGAACAAATAAAATAGTGTATGCCTTGTTTAGATATAATTGACATATAACATTGTGTAAGTTTAAGGTAGTTGATGTGTTGATTTGATAAATATATACATTACAATATGATTACCAGCATAGTGTTAACTAACACATTTGTTAGGTCACATAACTATCATTTCTTTTTTTTTTTTTTTGATGAGAACATTTAAGATCTAGTCTCTTAGCAACTTTGAAGTGTATAATACAGTTTTGTTGACTCTAATCACAATGCTATGCATTAGATCTGCAGAACTTATTCATCTCCTAACTGCAAGTTTGTGGCCCTTGACCCACATTTCCCAATTCAACTTCAATAAACGGAACCTGATTCATTATGTTTGACGTAGACAGAATTTAAAAAGATAAGTAGAAACCATTGCAAGATAAGAAAATTATACCCGTTAATTATGACAAGAAAACTATACTCATTTGTTTGCTCAATGATCTTACAGCCACTTTAATGGGAAAAATAATTAAATGCATTTAAAAATTTAAATTTTAATCAAAATTAGCAATTTCTTGCTCACCGCTGAGCACATAATCTTTTTCAAAAGGACCATTGTTAGTGACATGACTAGAAATAGTTGCTCTATATGAAATAGTGAATTCGATTTTACCCTACATATAGGTTGGTAAAGCAACTGAAAAAAAATTCAGCATTTATTTCTTGTATTAATGCATGAGTGAAGCAAAAGTTCACTGGAGCTGTTGACTTATCTGCATATAAAATGTTGAGAGCAATCCAGGAGAGAGTGTTAAATGTTCCACAGCCTTGCAAATTTGCATAATGAAGAAGAGAGTGCATTTAATTTACCATTAACTTGTTAAACCTCTCTGTAATATTTTCTCTCTGTAATTTATTTTTATATGCATTACAAGGTAATTGAGTCAAAACTGCAATAGGTTAATGTAGTATAAGGAAAAAAAAAGGAAACTATGAACTGGATTTGCCCTTAGAATATTACCATAAAGAGCCAGGATATTAGAGTCTGTTAGTGTTGAAGGCTATTCACTGAAGCCTGATATTGGACTTCCAGATGGTAGGTAAAACACTTTAAATCAATTTTTATTTATACCTTCTGTAGAGATTGTGCATTGGTAAGCAAAAAATACAATACACTATGTACTGCCTTACATTTTGCGTGATGGCTATAATAACTGAAAATTCTGGAAAGAAAGATGGGATGAACCAGACAAATTGGAAATAAGCATGTAAGCAATTGCTTTCCATCCTCAGCACTCCAACTAGGTTGATTTAAAAATATTAAGAAAACATGTGTGTAATAAGTATGGAAATGGCTCAGAAATATCAGTGGTGATAGTAAACATAAGTGATATGTTTTAACATAATCCTCATTATAAACATAGTTCTCACCAGACTCATTCCTGTAAATGAGGATGGAGCTAATACTTTTCTTTGCACTCTGTACATGATATTAAAAGTCATCTTTAAAAATATACTTCCCAGAAAATGCATTTGAACAATAGCTCAACAGAGATTAGAGATATACTCATTCCCTCACATTTAAAGGATGATATTTTTAGTATTTGTAGGTATTATCTGGAAAACATACATATTTTAATAAATGTTATCACATAAATATATTTTTTACTGGTAATTAAACTAGCCTGAGCTAACAATTGTTGTTAAACACTGTAGTGAAGTTTCTTTAAATACAGAAGCATCCCTTCTTCCAACTACGCCCAAGTATAACTTTTTCCTGTATGTAAAAACAGCATTTGTTAATTAAAACTGCTTTCTAAACTTCTTAAAATGTCTAATTTCAGGAGACATCTCTTTCCCATTTCTGCCAATTGTCCCTCAGCCTCCTCCTCATCTTGTTAGTCTCTCATTTATCTCCCATTGACTTTTTTTTTTTAAATTTTTATTTATTTATTTATTTATGGCTGTGTTGGGTCTTCGTTTCTGTGCGAGGGCTTTCTCCAGTTGCGGCAAGCGGGGGCCACCCTTCATCGCGGTGCGTGGGCCTCTCACTATCGCGGCCTCTCTTGTTGCGGAGCACAGGCTCCAGATGCGCAGGCTCAGTAATTGTGGCTCACGGGCCTAGTTGCTCCGCGGCATGTGGGATCTTCCCAGACCAGGGCTCGAACCCGTGTCCCATGCATTGGCAGGCAGATTCTCAACCACTGCGCCACCAGGGAAGCCCCTCTCCCATTGACTTTTGATGCAGTGGATTTCAGCCCTCCAAAGCAAATTAGATATTCATGTATGGAAATGAGTTTCTAAATTCTAGAAACAGTTTTATATAAGTTGTTTGAAAAAATCATGTTAATATAGGGAATGTATTTGTTCACAAGGCCTCCTTTAGTCCATACCATGTCTTTGTTATCAAAAGCTGTCTCTCCCGGGAAGGTGCAGACCTGTGGTTGTACTGGTGGATTCTGGCTAGTGGCTCTGGCAAAGCGAACAAAGTATGGAGCTGCACTCTGCTTGTAAGTCCTTTCTCATATAAATTCCAATCTCTAATTAAAACAAAAAAACATGTAGGGACAATTCCTAAATGGGTATATATGAATATATGTGAGAGCAAGCTGGAATAAGCCTGTATTTGCAAACGTATGACACGTTTTAAAAATTACATTTTTAAAAAAATAATAGACACAAGGTTATCATCTGCAACATAGTAAACCATAAACTCATCATAGTAGAACTGAAAAACATAGGAAAAAGGAAGATGAAAAAAACAAACCTGTCTACTCCTAGAGTTAGCTATTGTTAAAAAGTCACTTTGCGTTTTCTTTTTTCACTTAACTTTAAATAATGAACATTTGTCCTGTCGTTCAAAATTTAATAAATTATAATTAGTATTTTAACGATCACCTTAATTTGCTAAACATTATTATGCATATGTTTAATTTGAATAAAATAAAATATCTTTTAAGTATTTGAATAATGAATTGTATGCTTTGTACTGAAATAATTTTTTTCCAAAACAAAGAAGATGACAATATGAGGGAACTACTTCTCTAGGTTAGCAATGCTTTATTATTATCACTTTGATTATGCTACATTGCTACAGGGTACTGGTATTTTATCATGAAACTTGGTGTCTGATCTCAAGCAAGGATTTTTTTTTTATCCTCCCATAGTACAAATTAATGCTATAATATACCAAAGGTATACTTACCATTCTAAGTAAAAGTCAAAAATCAAATATATATATATATATATATATATATAAACAGAAACCTAAACAAAGATTGTAGAACTGAAAATAACTAAAAAATATACTGTATTGCCTAATCTAATCAGGACTTACTTTAAACTAATAAGTATTAAAAAGAGGTCAGAAAAACATTACTTGATCGCAAATATTCCTACACAGAAATCTGTAAAAGCAAAACACTATTGCCAATACTACTTTAATTGTAGAATCTCCTTGTTTGAAAAGGACTCCTTTCTGAAAGAATTTGCATCACTGAGTTCTGTATTCACAGCATATACAAAAACAACGAGCCACCTCATCAAAGAAAAAGAAATCCAGTCCATTTCCTGCTTACTAGTCAGTACTGTGGTTACAAGAACAATGTAAAATCTTTAGACACAGATGGAATTTTTTTTAAACAAGAGGTTCTATTTTTTGACTTTCTAAGATCCTTCCACCCAAATTCAGGTTCAGCCACTATTTTCAAGGAAAATTCTCTGTAGTTACAACCCACTGGAATCATTATGCAACAGAAACTCTCTAATAGATAGCCACAAGTGAGTTGACATATTTCCACAAAATTAGGCAGCACAGAGTGACGACGAAGCCCAATTTATTCACAGTCCTCAGGAACTAATAAAAACTAATATCAACCAGGTTCTAGCAGGACGACTACAAATAACACAAATGCCCAAGAAGTTCAAACTATTGGATTTGACCTTGAGATGCCCAGTCTCCTATAAAAAAACAAACATCTGTTTCAGCGTTATGGTCTTGCACCCAGGTGGCTAATTGAGGTATATCACTGCTCTTCAGAATGACAAAGGAATTCTTTCACGCTTTAAACTGGAGCCTTTTTTTTCTGCTGTCAAGAGTTTAGGCAAGTGTGTGAGTTCATCAGCAACCATTTTCTGAGAAAAGTCTTTTTGTTCAGGCACTTCCACTGACCTCTTCTGTAGGTACTTGCTATCCAAGTACCTGGCGACCTCAGTCTTCATAACCATGGCACTCACTTTTCTCAGAACTTCAACTGCAGCAACCTTCACTTTGAAAGTAACAGGCTGAGAAAGATGCTTTATCTTTGTCATTTGACAACCGTACCAAACAACTGGGCATTCCTTTTGCAACCCTACATCTTGACTCCAATGTTACCTCTCAGTATTTCATTGAAGGACAATTTATGAAAAAAGTCATATGCCTGAATTTCTTGTGAAGTTTGGAAAAATTAACAGCATTTTCAAGACCAAGTCTTGCCATTGCCAATATCATTGGTTACTTTGATCAACATTCCTGGTGACTAATTCTACTCAGAGTACAGTGCCATTTAAAAAAGTGTTGTTAACACTGAGCTGTTATATCTCTTATTGACAGATAACGTACACTTTGACACTAACTTGTTTTTCTCTGTACTGTAATGGCAGGGACAGTCAGGTAAATTCTATATTCATCTTACTGTTATAGGCTATAGAATAGCTGCTGGAAATTGTATTGCTTATAATAATGGTTAACATGCATTTAGCATACTCTGTGTCAGGCACTCTTACAAATGCATTGCATGAGTTTCTTTCATCTCCAAAAGGACCTTAAAAAGAAAAGAATATTACTATTTCTGTTTTACAGAAGCACAGAAAAGTTAAGAGAGTTAACCAAGGTTTTACTGGTAGTCAATGGCAGAGTCGGGACTCAAATCCAGAGAGTCTGTCTATAGAGCTCATGTGCTTAACCATTTCTGATGAAATAAATGTTTTCAAATGATAGAGAATTCTAGAATTTGGAGGGCAGCCCTTGAAGGGAAGCTTCTGTTCCTTTGAGCAGCAGTGTCTGTCTTTTAGAGAACAGACCATATCTCAACACCGTGGTTTTAGCAGTTCAAAGTAGACCCCATGAATCCTGTAAGTTCATGGAACTTTTAATTTTCTGCCTCCATGTTTCCATATTCTACTCTTTGGGCACAAATTAATTTTGATGAGGAATTTATATCTTTTGTTCACAGAAACAATGACCCCCAAGAAATTTATCAGTTTACAGAATTCACTGGAGAAGATGGTATACATAGGGAAACAGCCCAATATCATAGCATGAAGCCTCTGCCATCCAACTGGCTTTACCTCCATGTCCTTCCTATATCTTCTCTCTTTTTTCTCTCTAGAAGAACAAACTCTCCTTCCTCTTGTGCAGAGCAGTTCTGTTCATGTTCCTGATGTAGAGGGAATCTTACATTCTTACCACCTTGAAATAAATATAGTAAATAACATTTTCTCCATTTCATTGCATTTGTTTTGATGCTTTGGTGATTTCTAGAGTATATATATAGGGAGCTATTTCTCCTTACATTTGCATTTGCAGTTGTTAAAAATCTATATTAGTTTTCTGTTTTTAGTGTTTAATCTATAAACTATTAAGGTTTAGGGTGACTTTAATTCTACCTTGAGACATGTTCTCTGAGGATCCAGCAAAGAAACAGACTGCTTGCTAAAGAAGTAGGACAATATATTCCAGAGAGAGAAAGAGAGGGAAAAAATAAATACAGATAAAGAAGGAAGACTTAGAAAGGAGACAGAACATGTATTTTAATTTTGCTTCTGCTATAAACTAGGTGGGGGGCCCTGGACGCGTTGTTCAACCTCTCTGGACCTCTATTTTTTATATAACCAAATAAAAGGTTAAGAATCATATAATTTATTATTTCTTCCAAATCTAAATCTTAAGGTTTTAAGAGGAATTTTACAATATTTTAGCCAAATAAATTCCTGAATTTGGACATTATTTTGCATCTCCAGGACATTTATATTTCCATATCTGTAAAAGATGCCTTTGAGAAATAAGAACCCTCATCAGGGTTCAGATGCCCCCGTTTCCCTGATCTGATTTTGGGTAAGTTAATTAACCTTTTTAAACCTCACTTTTTTACTTGATAAATAATAATAAATAATAACGGTGTGTTAGAAAGCTGTTTTGAACATCAACTGTGAAATTAAATGCTTATTTCTTTTCCATACATTTTGCTCTATCAGAGGTTCAGAGGCAACCAAGAGGTGATCTCCTCTTCAGGGGTTCCAGAGAGGTGATTGTCTGCTAAATAAGTAATTTCAAAATCTAAGGATGTGCTGGCTCAGGAGAGACTGTCTCTTTATTGAAGAGCCAGAGAAATTAGAGTTGCCAGCTGGGGAGCTTTTTGCCAAAGGAGTAGCCGAAAGTCAGTGCCTCTCAACAGGCCATGTGGAGAAGCAGATGGGCCACTTCCTCATATGTCAGGATACAAAAATCCAGATTTTGGCAGCCAAAGAGGTTTACATAATAAATGCAGAGAATGCGCCATCTCAAAAATCTAAAATCATTGAACGCAGGGCCAAACTGTGGATGCTGGGCATTTGGGTGGGATCTGAGGCCAGAGCTGCATCATGACCCTTGTGGATAAGTATAATTGAATTCTTTTTTAGTGCTAATCTTGGGCTGCTCCTTTACATCAAAGTTTTCTCTGCAGCACTACCCCTTCACTAGTTTGCGTTCAGATCAGTCATAGAGAACCAAGAATCTGGCAAGTTTAGGAGGAAGTAGCATAGCTTTTCAAACTATTTCTGTGGTCTGGAATGGAAAAGAAGAGGATTCTCAAACTTCCAGTTATAAAATAAATGAGTCTTAGAGATGAAAATGTATAACATGGGGAATATAGTCAATAATAATGTAATAACCTTGTATGGTGATGAAGGTGGTCAAAAGTTACAGACTTCCAGTTATAAGATAAATAAGTACTAAAGATGTACTGGACAATATGACTAATATAATTACAACTACTGTATGTTATATATGAAAGTTAAGAGAGTAAATTCTAAACGTTCTCATCACAAGGAAAAAGTATTTTTTTCTTTTGTTTTTATTTTGTATATATGTATATGATGATTGTTCACTAAACTTATTGTGGTGATAATTTCATGATATATGTAAGTCAAATCATTATGCTGTACACCTTTAACTTGTACAGTGCTATATGCCAATTGCATCTCAATAAAACTGTAAGAAAAAAAGAGAATATTCTCTATTGGAGAATATATGGAGGGAAGTCTACCAAAATAAGTGCAAGAGGGACAATGCTTAGAATGAGGTCTTTAATTTTTCGGTTGTCCTGGATCATTTCTAACAGAGCCAGTGTTTCTGGCTGACCAACTAATGGTGAGAGAAACTCAACATCAATGCTATGCTAACACTCTTGTGTTCAAAGAGAACCTAGAAACTACATGGGGAATAAGATTTTGGGGGATAGTATCATAATAAAGAACCCAATCTCTGGAATACAAGGAGCTGTCCAAAACCCAACAGAAATGACTTCAGGCTGAAGAAAGACTTTCTCTTTTTTCTTTCTTTTTCTAAATTGAGACATAATTAAAATACAGCATTATATTAATTTCAGGTGTGCAACATAATGATTCCATATTTGTATATATTATGAAATGATCATCACAATAAGTTTAGCTAACATCCATCACCACACATAATTTTAAAAATTTTAATTTTAAATTTTTTCTTATGATAACTTTTAAGATCTACTCTCTTAGCAACTTTCAAATATATAATAAAATGTTTCTAACTATAGCCACCTGTACATTACATCTCCAGGACTTATTCATTTTATAACGGGAAGTTTGTATCTATTAGCAATGGGCATACCAAGCATCCAGATTTTGGTTTCTAATACCATTCTCCAATAAAAGGAACCCGGGCTCCTTGAGGAAAGGGCTGATTCTAGGACTGGAGCATAAAATGTACAAGATGACCCCGAAGCATTTGTACTTTTAGGAAATAAGAAAGTGCTAAAACAACACACAAAAAAATGAAAAAATCACACACATTGATAGGAGTATGTTAGAGGAACACAGGGACCATTTCTTAATTCTTTTGAGGCCTCATATCTATAAACTGAAAATTACTTTGGGAATTAGTCATAGCAGTCCCTGAGGGCTAGGTATTGGAAAGGGTCAGAAAACATGATCATTATTATTTTACTCACTGGGATTAGCATCAACATATTCTACTAACAGTGGAAGAGGAAGATTATCTTTTTTTTCTTCCACATTATCTTCTTGCAGAAGTAATGCTTGGACTTCCATTCTTAGCTAAGTGTCCATTTGCTTGTGTCTTCCCCTCTGGAATGTAAACTCCTTCAAGAAGTAAATAATCACTTAGTCCAGTTGTTCTCAAACTTAAGTGTTTCTCAGATTCCATTGTAGGGATGGTTGAAACACACATTGCTGATTCCACCTCTAGAGTTTCTGTTTCAGTAGGTCTAGGGTGGGGTCAGAAATGTCTCATAAGCTCACAGGTGATGCTGATGATACAATATGCTAATTATTAATAAAGACATTTTTGAGATAAACAGCAGACCTCTAACCAGTATCATTCCTTATGGTTATGGGCTGAAATAATAAATGTCATTTAAATAATTTTACTAAATGCCATACCTTTGATTTCTTTTTCTGAAAAAGCACTTATTTGATAGTTGTTATATAAAAGCTCTTTTGTAGTGAATCTGAATTTTTTTCGGTATAATTTCAGAGTTTTTAGGTCAAAGGAAAACTCACTGAGGGAAAGGGTTTCTTTAAGTAGATTCATTATTTTTTGCAGATTGGGCCTTTGATATTGTGTAGTCCACTGTCCTGGCTATGGACAGGCAGCTTAGAAAGATGGCTATCCACTCTTTTTAAATATTTGCAATTTATAAATAACTAATAATTAAATGGGCTTATAATAACAACAAACACAGTAAGCCCTTTGTAGACTGTGATTAGTCCTTTAAAAGATCCTGGAAATTGAAATAATTATCATTAACAAAGGGTGAGAACTTGAATAAGTCAGCATGCTTTCTCCACAAAATTCAATCCAAGTCACACTTAGAAAAAAAATTCATTTTTTTTAATTGAGTTACAAAATACGGAGTTGTGACATTTTAAACTTCAGGTGCCCCACAAATGCTTCATCACCTACTTTTCCATCCTTCGGTTATTTATAACTGGCAGCCATTTACCACTGCTTAGGAGTGATAATGATTTTCACTGAGGTCATTAGCTAATAGGTGTGCAAACAACAGAAAGACTTTTGCATGTGAGTTTGGGTCTCTGCTTTTCCTCGAATAGCTATGTTATTCTCTGTTGCTTAATCAAAGTAAAATAAAAACTTACTAGATATAGTACAAGAACATGTCGACATATGAGCACTCACATAGCAGACAGATTTAAATTTCTTTCAATAGTTTGCGTATAATAGCATTTAACTGATACAAAGGTAATATCTGAGGTAACATTAGGTAAATGACATAGAGAAGAATGAATGGGCTATGTGTACATGTATGACTCTGTGCCCTTAAGTGACATCTCTTAAACATATGCTTTTCCCTCTATATAATTCCTTTGTAAATTGTGACTTTGAGACACAGTGCCTTGGTAATCAGAGATTTATTAAAATTCATCTAGTTAATCAAACTTCCCAAAAGAATGACATTAATTGCAATTCTATTTTGTTTCCCATTTAAATTCCTGTTTGCTCATTTAGGCTATTTTGTTAAATTATTGCTATTTTCATGTAATATCTACAAAGACAATAAACTGACACATTATCAGAACTTATAAATTCATTTAGCCAAGAAGTAACATTCAAAATCAATGTACAAAAACATTATATCATTCCAATACAAGGTCATAACTAACTCTACATTTTCATAGAAAGAAGATCCTATTCATACAAAAGTCCATAAAGTTTCTAGGAAAAAATTAACATTAGATGTACAAGTCATACATTAAGAGATCAGAAAAAGTGCAAGACAATAATAAACTGACTTTTGGGAGAGAGAGATGTGAGGGCTAATTTTATGTCAAATTGACTGGGTTAAAGGATGCTCAGATAGCTGGTAAAACATTATTTCTGGTTGTGTCTGGGAAGGTGTTTCTGAAAGAAATTAGTGTTTGATTTAGTAGACTGAACAAACATCCTTCTTTACCAATGTGGATAAGCATCAGCCAATCAACTGAGGGAATGAATGGAATAAAAGGTAGAGGCAGGGAAAATTCCTTCTTTCTCTCTTCTTGACCTGGAATGTTCATCTTTTCTGGCTCTGGGAGATTAGAACTCTTGGTTCTCCCACCTTAAGACTCTGGGTCTTTCACCAGGGGCTCCCTGGTTCTCAGGCCTTTGGCCTTGGACTGAATTATACCACTTTCCTGGGTCTCCATCTTTCAAGTGGTAGATTGTGGGACTTCTTGGCCTTCATAACTGTATGAGCCAAATCCAACAATTGACATACGTGTGTGTGTGTGTGTGTGTGTGTGTGTGTGTGTGTGTGTGTGTGTGTGTGTGTGTGTGTATATATATATATATATATATATATATATGGGTGGCCAAAAAGTTTGTTCGGGTTTTCCATAAGATTATTAAATTGTTATATATTATTAAATTATATATGTATATAATTTATTCTGTTTCTCTGTAGAACCCTAATACAAGAGATATGTCATGTCCATGGCTAGAAATACTTTAAACTGTAAGCAGATCAATCTTTTCCCTACTGAACTATATATGTTCAAATAAATCATACCCCAAATCCCAACAGAAATCTAGTAGACCTTGTTAAGATACTGATGTTCATAGGAGGAGAAAATTGGCAAGGATGATTAAAATTACATTTTTATTGAGATATAATTAACATATAACATTGTATAAGGTTAAGGTGTGAAAACTACTTTGAAAAAGAAAATAATTAGTGAGAATGTGCTTGATCAGCTATGAAGACATACTACAAAACTACAGTTATGAAACAAATGTGGTATTGATACAAATTAATCAATATAGCAAAATAGTACTTTAGAGTTGTGGGCCATTCAGTATATATATTTTTGACAATTGGCTACTCTTTCAAATAAAAGCAGTCCATGTCTATTTCATATAGTACACAAACATAAACTCCAGAATGTTATATTCATACATAAATATACAAAAATCAGCACAAGAAAAGCCATATTAAATATGAACCCATATACTATCAGCCTCACCAATAAGAGACAGGAGAGAAAATAAATGGAAACCACTTGAAGGAATTTAAGCTTGAAGTTGATTCCTAAGCTAAAATATTGGCTAAATATACGTAGAAGACCTTAATTATATAAAGTTAAGAAATCATGGCAGGATTCAGCAATAGATTTAATTTGAAGAAAAATGCAACATAATGTTTACATTTGAAAGACTGGAAAGTTGAAGATGGACATTACTAGAGAAAAAATGTATCACTTGTTAGGTAAAACAGCAAGATGATAGATTCAAAAATCACCTAATATTACACTGTAAGAATGTCCTGGTTTATTTTTTTAGGTATCACATTTTTTGATAATTATAAGGTAAATATTCATAAAACTTATTGATTAGAACTTGCTTTTGTTCTTTTGCCCTCACAGAGTATGTCTAACTGGCCCTAAAAATACAGCTTAATCATAACCCGGTCCTGGCTCTTCATGGCTACTATAACCTTCCCCTTGACACTCTCCTATAGAGGAAGGAAGGTGACCTAAATATGCAGAACATAAACATCTGAAGCATCTGGAACTTGACTTCATTGAAAATTTGTGGCAGGTTCCTGGCTAGAAAAAAATAAGAAAATCTTACCAAGAGCAAGAAACATAAATATTCCATGACACAGTAGAGGGCAATAATAGAGTCTATTTTTATTTGATGATCAGGTGGTTGGGCTTAGAATTTTTGTCTAAGTCAATACAAGTGGGAGATGTTCCCAGCCATATTATTGCATCACGCAAAACAGGGGTCAGATGTAGTAGAGTTAGCTTCCCGTGACACGCAACTTAGCCCTATTTTTTCTCTAATGTTTTGACATTGAGGAGTAGAATGACAGCAAGTTTTAACCAGTGTGGTATTTTTATTTAATTGACAAAGTTATTTGTCAGAAAATACAGATTTATGTATTATGAAGGCGTACAACAAGTAAGGAGAGAAGGAAGTACCCTATATGCAAGAAGAACAAGATGCATAGTAGCTGAGAATCTGCTTTACAACAAAATTGCTATCCTTGCAAATGGCTGCACCTCCAGTTTTCTGCATTTTGGGAAATCTCTCTCTCTCTGATTTGGTGCCCTGGACCAAGGTTTTAGAAGGCAGTTGCCTTAAACTCTATGTAGTCTCAGATTTCCTGTCCCATTCCAACCCTCTGATAGCTGGATAGTTCAAATGCATAGGACTCTGAGGATTTTCTCTGACCTCCCTTGCCCCATCCCTAGTCTTTAGCTGCTGTTTCAAAATTGTTTTGTTTTTTTAAACTTTTATATGATGTTTATCTGCATTGGAACCTTTTTTTTATTGTCATGCAATTATCTCTTTTCCACATGTATGTGTGATATGAACAGAGGTACATCATTTGACATTTTTAAAGCATAAATAGGCTTTATGTTCCCCGTCCAAACTCTATTATTACTATTATTATTATAAACTATTATCATCATTGATATTATTAATCACCTAAAATATTTACAATAAATCCAGATAGCATAATTTTGATCATGTCTCTTTCGTCTTTCTATTTTTTACTTTCACCTTTATAATCAACAGCTCTTTCAGCTATATGGTTTCACCCTACCTTGATCTAAATAAGCCTATTGCTGGATGTAATAATGATTTCCTTGATCAATAGTGGCTCTGATCTCACCCTTAGTCAAATCTAAACCTGTTCACCATAGTCAGTAAGACCCCACATGCTCTGATCTGTGTTTATGCCTATCTCTTCATCTCCTATCCCTCTCTTGCTCACTCATTCACCTTCACTGGTGCTGGCTTTCTTGATGTCCTTAAACACAGGAAATTTGTTCTCACTTCAGGATTTATCTATTTTATCTCTCTGCAGAGACCTGGGCATGGATTTTATCTTCAGATCATTCAGGACTCTGCACAAATGTTACCTCTTCACAGAGGAGTTCTCTGACCACCTTATATAAAATAACCTACTTCCACTTCCCTGATTCAATTCTCTTTCTAGAACTTATATCTATTTGAAAATTATTTATGCATTTACTTGTTTACTGTTTTGTCTTTCCTACTAGAATGTAAACTCTTAAAGAACAGGTAATCTGTTTTATTAATTAAGTCTATTCCCAAGTTCTGTTACACTGTCTGGCACAGTGAAGATGCTTAAAAAGTATCCTCAATGTCTGTGTAACCATAGGCAAGGTTTATTGAATAAATGCCTAGACTTGGTACTCAAATGGTCCTGGTTTCATGCTATTTGTCAACTGAATGATTTTAGCTGGGTTTACTTTCTAAGCTTCATTAATATTTACCAATAAACTGTTGCTGTAAGTAGTTAACCCAATGCACAGTGTACGTTGCTATAGTATTTTCATTAGTGTTAACTCATCAGCCTCACAAAACTATAAGTTTTATGAGGGCAAGAACAATGGCTTTCTTGCCAATATGATACTTCCAATGTCTGGCCCATCCAAGTAGTTCAATAAATATTTGTTGAATGAATAACAATAAATAATTAATGTTTGAAACAGAAAGTACGCATGTGTACATATGTATACACATATTTTTAAATCCTATACTACTGTGTATATATGATAACATATAGTACACATAGCAAATTCTATATAGTATATAATTTATATGATAATTGTAGTGGTAACTGGTCTTTTGATATGCTACGTTGGTATTACTCAAAGTAAATTCACCACACTTTATAAGCATAGGTATTTTATTATTTAAGATATTCTTAAAAATAGTGGGTCTTTGATGTGCTATGATTTCTTGACGTCACAGGGATATATGAAACTTCAGATGTGAAAATTTCCATAGATAATGAGTCATATCTTACAAAGCAAAAACTTGGTACTTGCAAAATTAGCAGTTTCTTAGTGTTAGGCTTATAGTCATCCTACTAAAAGTGAGATTATGTCTGGCATATTTGATAAACAGGAAATTCTGGAGTTCTTGGAGAAGATGGTGGAGGATTAACTCTGTGAAGGGACTGTAAAATTCTCTTCACTCAAAACAGGTGTCTGACAGAAGTTCAGTCTCTGGCACTGACACTACAAAATATGCTGCTTGGACGAGGCTACATTTATAGCTGCAATGTCTTCTGGAATTGCCTTTTAAAAGGAGAGCCCTGAAAGACCTCTTTAGAAAACCCAAATCTCTACATTTGCTAACTTAGGCCAACTCACATCTTCTAAAATTACTCTGGACTTGCTTTCTTATTGCCAATAGTTTGTCGGGTCTACAATCAATGTAGTTTTGATGTGATGTGAAAAGATCAATAACTTTGAAGCTTTCATTTTAGTGTAAAATAAACTCATTTTCTTTCTCTTGTTATTTTTGCCAAGAAAGGAATGTTTAAAAGATAATGGTAAGATATTAAAACATATAATACATTTATTTGACAACTCTGATTAAAAGGATTTTAAAATAATCATTTAAAGTATGTATATTTTTTAAGATGGTTTTAGAATTTGATATTTTTCCCTTACACTTGAATTTCAGCAGACAAATGAATGGTTATACACATTTAAGTAAGAAAAGGGTCATTTTGTAAATATTTATTAAAAATTACTAAAAAATCACAGAAAAATAATCTCATTATAAATTTTATAGAAATTGCATGCTTGATCTTCCAAGGTTGTCAAATACGTCATTAAAACTGTATTTTATAGAGATACTAGTTTATTTACAAATATATGGTACCAACTAATTGAAAATGGATTTTACCAAGTATTTTTGGAGTAAATTTTAAATTGGAAATTAAATTTATCTGTGCTAAGTTTGAAATCTTTGCTTTAAAAATTGGTAAATTATACTCATCACATTGTAAAATGAAGCAATATAGTTTATGACAAGTTTTATTGAAACCGTAGAAAATAAATCCTAGAGTTACGCATGTGTTTCTATTTAGTACATATACATCAAATATTTAGAATATATATGTACATATACATGTATGTATATACATATTTATATTTGCTACATATATATTTTGTGTTAAATACATATATATTTAGTAAATGTATGTTTGCATTTAGAATACCCACTCATACATACATATAAAACAAACAAGGTTGTATTTTTGTGCCTCAAAATAAGTTCCCTTAGAATGAGTTTATTGCCAATTGCCTTGGTGGACACACTCATAAGAAACTGAGGAAGACAGGCAAAGTTGGATAGAGAGAGAAGGTTATTTTCAATGTGATTGCAAATGAAGACTCAGCCTATCTTACACGGAAGTTTGGCGCTGTCATTATCCTTTAGGTTTGTCCCAAACTGAAGCAAAGCAGCTGGGCCCCTGTAGTACCACATCAGCTAGACATTTATTGAGGACAACCCTGGGAGGGAATATAACTTTGGTTGAGTCAGTTCAATGCAACCGATACTCTTAACAGTTAGGGGATGAATACATTGAACTTGAAGAAGAATATCTGGGCACAGAATCAGAGTATCCACTAAAATTTACCCCTTTCACCACTCTGACCTACATATGTAATTTAATAATTTTGCTTAATCCAGGCTTCTACCAGTTTTACTTTTATGTTCAATGGAGAGAACTAAAATCCATGCTGCTGCAATTGATCTTGAGGCCATTTCTGATACTCAGCCCCTTTGTCACTTAACTTTGTTTCCCTTAGCACACCTGCTCATCTACTTGGCTTGCCTGCTCAGGTGATCCAAGCCCTCATCACTGAGGGATTTGAGCACCTGCCTAGCAAGTTTAATAGGACTCATATTGTGTTTACTGTAGGGAGAATTTTCCCTCTGGGGACCAGAAAATATGGACCTGCAGAAAAGAACGAAGTACCAATTTATAGAATGTTATAGGACCAAAGCATCCCATGGTTATTTACTTAATCAACTCCCCCACCCTGCCCCTTGCTGTTGAATGGAACGCTTAGTCTTAGACAATGTTATGTGAAATCCTATGTTGTTTATTAAACTCTATGCAATTTCTCAACTATTGGTACTGACCAAGACCCAGTAGGTAGAGAAGGCAAACACATTCCTAGAATATGTGTTGATCCTAGCAAACATAATTCACTGCGTTTTCTAGGATTAAAAGTTTTCAATGCAATAATATTGCCAATGAGTGGAGGATTGGTCTACTAGAAGGATGAACATTTTAGTGATGAAAACAAACCCATATACTGAGTAATATGTAAAATGTAGGCCTGTAACTTTGTGTGAGCACCAGAGTAGGCAATAGAGTCCAGCCTGCAATACAAGTAGCCCTGCCTCTTGAGCCATGCAACCCTCTAGGTTTTATGTTAGGCTAGAATGTTCTATGGTTGGAAAAGATATTATGTGAAGTTTACAACAAGGCCTAAATTAAAAGGTAGTTCCTTAGAAATTTGGAGCAACACCATACCATCTACAGAAAAAATTATATGCCATGTGAGCTGAGGTCTGTTAGACCCACTAAGGTGTATGTTGCGTGGGTGTTTCCTGGGATGTTAAATCCTGTTTAAGGCTGAATTCCAATACATCTTCCTTATGAAATATTTTCTAGGTGTCCCACCTCCTTCCTCATTTGGAGTTATTACTCTCTTCTCAAAAGAGTATGTTCCCATATTGATAAGCTATTCTTTGTTAAATTTTGTGTTGTATCCCTCTTATCTAACACCACAGAATCTGGTCCCATAAACACTCTTCTACTGCTTAAAGGCATATATTAGCCACATCTGCATTTTCTCCAGACAATAATTCCCCTTCTTCCCTAGAAGGCCCAACATATCTCCAGTTGGTTATTGGTCAGATGGACAGTAGAAAAGTTTGAGGGAGATCCTGAAGAGGAGGAGAATTATCTTATAAAATATGAGACCATTTAATGATCTTAATGCAAAAAGCATGGCATTATCAGCAGGAATTAAAATATAAGCATTTTTAAAGCAACAAGAAATCAAAGCAGATCCCAAAATAATGTTTATGCACATGTTTATGCATATGTGCTTTTGTGTATGCATGAACTTTGTGTAGGTATGTGTGCCTGTGTGTGTGTGCATATGTGGTAGTCTGTATGTATAATGTGCTAATTCCAACTGTTTTATTTTAGTCTAAGAGAAAATGCTCTTTGTTTACTTTATGAAGAAGAGAAAGGAATTAAGCTTTGACAAAAATATCACTTATGGAATACCACTAGGTAATGAAAAGAAATGGACCATTGATATATACAACATCTTGGATGGATCTCAAAGTTATTGTACTGATTGAAAAAAATATTAAGCTCAAAAGGTCACATAATAGATGATTTAATTTATTTAACATTATTGGGATGACAAAATTATGGGAATAGAAAACAGATTAGTGATTGTTAGAGAGCTTAAATGTTGAAGAGACCTAGGAAAGCTGATGTTTTAGTTCCCGAGTCTGAAAGCCTGAGAACCAGGAGAGGTGATGCTGCAAGTTCCAGTCAAAATCCAAGTCCAAAGGCAGAAGAAGACTGTTGTCCTAACTCAGTCTTCAATGGATTGGATGAGGCCCACATCCATTAGGGAGGGCAATCTGCTTTACCCAGTCTACTGATTCAAATGTTTATTCCATCCAGAAATAGCCTCACAGACATACCCATAATTATGTTTAATCAAATATCTTGGCAACCCACGGATCATTCAGGTGGACACAGAATATTAACCATCACAGAGATGGAGTGAGGGAATGGGGATGCCTGTAAATAGAAAGAAGAAACATGAGGGAGAATTTTGTTGTGATAGACTATTACTGTAACTTGATTGTTATAAAACCACACATGTGGTAAAATTGCTTCACATTGTACCAATGTCAATTTCCTGGTTTTGATAATGTGCTATAGTTACTACCTATTAGGAGAAACTGGGTGAAAGCTACACAGACTTCTCTGTACTATTTTGAAACTGCTTATAAATCTGTAATTACTTTTTAAATTAAGAAATAGCTTTTACATTTCTTATTTAAAGTGTGATTTGTTTCAAGCATTGAGAAAGACACTATCAAAAAAAGTCATATTCAAGATGCAATCTAATATAATATATACAGTATTTTTCTTAATGATTGCCATCCTAATTAGCAAAATTATTAAGTGTGATTTAACACAGTGTTAAAGTCTTATCGATGACCTGGATGAATATCTGTAGTTCTCCAGAAAAGCATTTTACTTAGTTCAAATTTCCAAGTGTTTTATATATTTTTTTAAAATCTACAGACATTAAAGATAATTTCCTCTTTGTGGTGGCTCAACACACCTTGAAACCAAAAAGAAATAACAACTTGTTTTCCCAGAATCATATTATTTATTGTTGTGGTGATGTATAAGAATTATCACCTTGGAAGGGGTTTTGATGTCAGATTTATTCCCAGGTTTCAACTGTTCCCTTATTTTACATCAGAGTTACTTGCCAATGCCAAGGATCAATAGCCCACTGGGAATGACAAGCAAAAGGGATTAGAAACTTGAAGCTAAGCTACCTGCCTGGAACATATAGCAGAACAGGAGCTTTATAAAAAAATTATTAAAGCATATAGATGACAACACAGTCATAAGAGTTCTGTCTAAAGCAAAAGATATTGCTTATCTGTAGCTGATGGTGTCTGCTGACCTGACAGCCTTTTCAATGAGAATCCAGGTCAACAGTTTTATTCACTGACTTTGATTTTTTCTTACATTCAAGGGAAATAAAACAATGCAAGAAAAAACAAAAGAGAGTACTGTAGATGAAAACTGAAAGAAATTACGATCTAAAGCTTTGAATTTGTAGTCTATGTTTTGTTTTCAAGATTCTCTCCTTCCCTTATGATCGTAACCCTTGTGGAGATGTAGTTTCTGATTAATGTCATAGTGGTCATACAAAGCAAACTGATACGTGAAAAAGTGGACTTTGCAATTACTATAACAGAATAATCTCAGCAAGAACAGGGGTGTCCATGTTGCTTATGTTTCTTGAACATATTGGCAGCTGGAAGGAGGGCTCTGGGGGTGAGTAGCTGCCTGAGTTTCTTCATTTTCTTCTGTCTAACTTTAACATCTTTTAAAAGCAAAAACTGAATGAAAACCTTCAGGGGTTGCCCTTGTCTTTACAACCTGGATAATATAGAACATAGTTTGGGTTGTCTCTCTGAGTGATGGCTTTAAGACGCTGATTTTTACAGAATCCTGTCCGTGGTAATTGTTCGTAGTCTCAAGAATGATTATATCTGTAACACATTCACCCTACGTACCTTTTTGTCATCTCTTGCTTGACACGCCTACTCTGAGTTTCTCTGACGATCACTTTTTACTCTTTTAAAACCATCTCCCCAGGCAGTGGCCTTATGCACATCTCATTACATCACAAGCTAAGTCTTAATTGAATCCTTCTCCCCTAACACTCTTGTGTGTGCACACACACACACACACCCACAAATATGCCATTCACTAAAGAAAAGTCAGGATGAGACTACTGGATAAAAAACAGAAATAAAAATAATTAACTTTTTGAAAAATTGGGAGTATTAGACTGAAACGAGAATGCAAAAAATAAATAAAAGCACACGCATGCGCATAAACTGGTTACTAGGTTTTACCATTCCTTCTCCACCAGGATTCTTTACAATCTTTGCTCCACGGCTCTGTCCCCTTCCTCCAGGTGCCCACCATTTCTCAACAGTTGGTTTTCACTTTACAGGAGTCCAGTTCAAATGTTTTGTACCTCTCTGGCGTGCAGGTTCCATCCCTTGGACTCAGAGAGAGAAATAAGTCCACCCTATCCCTCAGATTAAAGTCTGCTGCCTTGATTTGCCCTGAATGATTGATCTTTGAAACACCACTTCCTTCAGGGGAAGCTACTACTCTGACTCCTGAATGTTTTCTGTAGCCTAGAGACAGGTTAAGCCATCACAGTAGAAGATATATCTTTCTCACAGCAGTAAGGCTTCCTGGAGAATGTGCTTCCAACTTGAAGAAGCCCACCAAAGTGGTCCATCTCTTCACTGAGGGAGGATGTGTCCAGAGAGAAACTTCAATTTCCACCCAGGAAGGTAGAAGGTGCATTTTACCGACCATTTTTTTTTTTTGTTTTTTGTTTGTTTTTACAGCTGCAAAATGTAAAGTCAAGGATCCTCCTCTAACAACAGAAATAAATTGCTGATAACTTTAATAGTTCATTCCTGCTGCAAAGTGGGTTGGATACTAATGCTGTCTTTTTGTTTTTGTTTGTTTGTTTGTTTCGGTAGTTGTTTAATCAATATACAGTCAGTTTTAGAGGTATTCTATTTGAAAAAAATCATGTCAGTTATGAAGTTGGCTCAAGTTAGTGGAAGTCAGTGATTTTCTTCTGCATTTTTATGTTTGGCTTTTATTCTGATGTATGTTTAGTGAGGACATTGTACTATAGGTGGCAGCTGATTTTGTGATAGAAATAATTAAGAATGGATAGAATTGAAAGGTGAAATATACATTTTTTTCTAGATCTGAAGATTAAAATAAATACTACTTACAGTTATTCTTTAGAGACATCAAGTAAAGAATTAACTAGCAAGTATTACCAAGAAGAATTCACATTCTAGATCTAGCCCTAGGCTACGTGCTATGGGTTAAATACTATTTAAATTTTAGAGAAGCTTTTGATATTAAAAAGTTTCAGTCATTTTTTTTTTGGAGATGTCAGATTCCTCATAAACTAGAATGTGCATTTCTGAAAATCCTAAATTTATTAGGCTTGAAAAGAGGCAGATTAATTTCTTTGAAAATCTACTTCCTGAATGATACATAACCTGTAGCAGTATCTTGGTAAACAAGTGTTATTTTATTTGCTTTCTGCAGTGAAAAATATAAATATGTCATGTGTTTGATAAAATAGGTTTAAAGACTTCTTGTGTCAAATCAGTCTTATTTATTTAATTTCATTAGTCTTCATGTTGACAGCATACTTATTTTAGTTACTTTATTATATTTTAGTAGACTAAAATATCATGCTCAATTATTTATTTCGTATTCTAATCAGGTATAACCTGATCAGTTCTACCAAATTTGAGTCACTGTAAGTCCCCATTCCCCTCTAGATTTGCTACAGTTACACACCCTCCTTTGGTGTGTTTTGCCTGAAGAAATAACTGTTCCTGTCTTCATAACAGAATCTATCAAAGTGGTTGTGTATCATGGCCTATCCACTGAGAGTTATCCAAGAAAAGTTGCTGACTGAAAATAATGTGTGGAACCACTACTGATCATTGCTCTGGTAAATGTTTCTTTTTAGTTGCAAAGGGCCCCTTGGTAACAGTATAAAAATACACATATCCACAGAACTGTAGTTTGTAATATAGCTTTCTCCAAATGGTTCCTTTGAGGTCTCACACCGAGTTTTGAAAATATTTTTAAAGAGAACATGGACATCTGATAATAAAAATATTCACGATTGTATAGAAATTGTGAAAACATCTATGTTATTATTTGGCATAATTATTCTATGGCATCTTACCAGGGCCTTTTAAACATCATTTTTTCAAAATAAGTTTTAGATGAACTTTGAGAAATGTGACTTGATCTTGCAAATTCTAAACATTAAGGTCCCTCAGTTTTAATAATATATCATTTGGTGATTTGACTGAGGTTGTTTTTATAGTTGTGACCCCTTAATCCTGACAGTTCTCTTCTTCTGAACAAATACTTTATTCTCTTTTTTTCCATTTAAAAAAAATTACAGGTATTTTAATATTAATATTTAGGTGTAAATACTTTTTTATATTTCAATGGTATGCTAGAATAGTGTGAGGTGGAAATGTTTAGAAGGATATTAATTACATTTTCTGATTAACTTTCTGCTTTATTTTAAATCAAACTGAAAGGATGGTAGAGCATTTCAACCCAAATCCATAACTAGCAAGCATATTTACCAAAAACCCACTTATTTTTATGGTCTTTACTAAATGATGGTCTTTTATGGTATCATATTAGATTTCACCATGGGTACCAAAATATATGTGGAGATTATGGACTGATCTTACATGTGTATTGACTCCTGGCATATTGAAGGAACATTTTTTCCAGCTTTATTGAGATGTAATTGACATATAATATTTTGTAAGTTTAGTGATGTCTTGATATACATATATATGGCAAACTGATTAGCATTTTCACATTGATGTATTATCTGTGGATAGTTGCTAGTTGGTCTGCTTGTGAGGGGGAGTGAAGTCCGGAATGACTTAGATCACCATCTTAATGAAATCACTTATTTTGTTTTTAACTAGGCTTTGGGGTGGTGTGTTGTGTGTGTGTGTGTGTGTGTGTGTGTGTGTGTGTGTGGTGTGTGTGAGAGAGAGAGAGAGAGATTTCCTTATGACTGAGGTGAAATCATGTGTTTATCAGTCCTAGTTAATTGAGACTGAGGTTTTATCCCACAAATCTGATATTGAATCCTTTATTATTTTATAAAAAAACTACAAATTGTGAAATGCATGTGTGCTATGTCATTTGGAGAAACATTTATGTTGCTTTTTGATAAATGTAAACATAAGAAATTAAATTGGACAAAGCCCTTTATTATGTAGCATTTAATATCATAAGTATTTTTGGTTTATGTGTTTCTGTGATAACATTACTTTGAGGGTAGTTCTTCTAAAGCTGCAGGTGTGCGGTCCATGAGTGTTTCATCCTATGTCTGCTCTTCTACATTTTTCTTCAGGTGCATGGAGGTTTCTATCTTTCCGTACTGACCAAATGCATAATTGTGGAAAAAATGGCTAAATAACAAAGCCAGGGGCTGTGGGAGCCAGGGATGAAATTAATCAAGGCAGTAGAGCAAATCAGTATTGATTTTTCCAATAATGGGTGAAGACTTTCTGAAATAGTACTCACTGTGTAAGTTACTCTTTTTTGTGTCTCTGTTCCATATGGTCACAATGACCACTTCTTTACATCTTTCTATCCATAACCCAGCCTTTACCAGCCCCCATCACCCCATCAGTGTGAAAGAAGAAGGCATTGTTTGGAATATGGATGTGGTTCCAGTTGGCACACATTAAAGAGAGTGGACATCCTCATTTGCTTTCTCAGGTGCACTAGCATACAAACTCTGCAAGAGTAAGGTATTTTGTTTTGTTCACCCATGTGTCCCCAGAACCTTAAACATAGATGGCACATAGGAGATCCTCAGTAAATATCCATTACTTAAATAGGTAAAGAAAATGTAAGTAAATGTAGTTGATAAAAAATTCTGAACCTCAGGGAATATAAACAAAATGGCAGAATTTTCCATTGATGGATTTTTCTTCCTGATACAAGTAAGAGATCATACCAATAACAATCAAATTTCCAGCTCAAAAATTCTAAACAGTATAACACTAGACCAAGAGCATAACACAGAATCAAGTTTAAAGTAAGAATTGGATTGGTCTCAGAGAAGGGTGCATACATTTTCCTAAACCATAGGAAAACACACACATACACACATACACACACACATACACACACTTTTATATTGCATTTAAGTACTTAGTAAACAATTTGCTATATTGTGGTTTCAATCATTCCCTTTACTGGTCTTAAAGAAGTTCTTAAAAACAGTGGTTCTCAAGCAAGGAATCAGCGGATATTTGGCAATGTCTTGAGACATTTCTGACTGTCACACTGGAGGGTTGCTATTATCATCTAGTGGGTAGAGACCAAGGATTCTGCTAAACATCCCATAATATTTAGACCAGTCATCCACAACAAAGAATCATATAGTCTAAAAAATCAATAGCACTGAGATTGAGAAATTCTGCAGTGAAGGAACATTTATCATACTTTCACAGAGATCTCTTGATTGGTAGAGAAGACACATTGCTGAACAAGCCTTTGGTACTCAGGTTAGGTAATCCAGGTAAGGAGAAGCTGCATCGAACACAGTTCTATTTAAGCACTTCATTGTTACACCCAAAATGAACTACCTACACAAATGCAATAAAAAAAAAGTACATTTAAAATGATCCTGGGAATTTTATCTCTTTACAGGTACATTTGATTGTCATAAAAATTAGAATTGAAAATTTTTTTCAAGGCAATACTTCCAACTTGGAAACCATGTGAGTTATGCAAAGGTACTGTTTGAGAGATGAAGTTTTGTCCACATCTTACGTATAACAAGACCACAGTAATTATCAAATATATGAATAATTAAATATATGAAATGCAACACTTGATTTTCTTTGAATCACATAGAATAATATTAAGGCATAATCACTCATCCAGTTGATATCAATAATGATATATTGAAAATGATGTGTTAGTTTGGTTCCTTCTAGAAGCAAAATCTGAAATGGAATTAGAAGTGCCTGAGATTTATTGGGAGGAAATGCCGGCTCAGCATGGTGAGGGAGTCAGAGAAGGTGAGAAAAGCAATTAGACTGAGTTGCAGTTCTGACAACTGTGAAGGAGAGGGGAAGGCAGGAGAGTCATGTAGGAAGTGTCTTGGACTCCAGCACAGTTCCAAGAAAGGTTTGATCAGGCCAATAAGAAATCTTCAAGCCCAAACCTCCCATTTGAGGAGTTCCCTGTCTTGCAGGAATGGGGCAACATTAGGATCCCTGCTGTGCAAGGTTATCGACTAGGGGCAGCCCACAGAAGCATGACCTTGTCGTGAGTGCAGTGGAATGTCCAGAGAAACAGCAGCAGTGCTGAGTGTCAATCTATTCTCTGTAGTAGGAAGTGTGAATAGTGCATTTTTATAGTGGTTACGTCATTAAAGACAAGATGTTAGAATGCTCTCCAGTCTGTTTCCACACATGAGACATCAGAAGCTCTGAGAATCTCTCCTGAGAGTATTAAATGAAAGCAGAAATGAGAATCTGTATCCTTTCTCCCCATTTTTGGTAATGTTTTGTAACTATTAAATCTTAAACACAGAAGTATGCTGTGGTTTTCATATCAATTACAGATGATTCGTATTTGCAAGATCATGAGTTGATATGAGGAACCATTATTCACTGATAAATACAGAATCCTGACTGAAGTTTTTGAAAGGATGATTGAAAAGAGTACTTTACAAGTGGAGGCTGACACAGAATATATCTAATAATACAGTGATTACCCGATATGTGGAAATTTACTTATACCAACAGTTTCTGATCGAAGGTTTTACAAACTTCTTCAATGTTTTTTATTTAACTGGAAGAAGTGTTAGAAATGGTTTTAATATAACAATACTGGGATTTCTACCTTGGATCTATGATACTCCAAAAAACTTACTAATAGAGTTAGATATAAAGCTACAAGTTTTATATGGTGGTTTTGACACAAATTGGTTTAGACTTGAACTTGACAGTAGGAACTAGTCATACTTCACATTTTTCTATTGTGTACTTCCTA
Source organism: Balaenoptera musculus (assembly GCF_009873245.2). Taxonomy (NCBI): domain Eukaryota; kingdom Metazoa; phylum Chordata; class Mammalia; order Artiodactyla; family Balaenopteridae; genus Balaenoptera; species Balaenoptera musculus. The sequence goes on along the minus strand of NC_045788.1, from coordinate 124,411,890 downwards.
ATTTCTTCCATGACTATTCTTTCAACAGCATTACACAAATATTCATGAATGCTGCATCTGTGCTAATCGCTAATCTGAACCAAAATGTACTATAAATTAGATTAATGAAGGTTTGATGTAATGACTTTACCTCTTTTTGATATTCATCTCTAAATAACTCTGATTTTATCTTTTGAACCAGTGCTTCTTATAACTGGAGAGGGCACTCCGTTATTCCTACTAAGAGATTTATGCTGGAGAAAAATGAAGTGGACCAGTACCTTAGGGCACACTGAAAATAGCACCCCTATGACCGCTTAGTAAGATTAATTCCCATCCCTACCTTTTATGGTAGATTGCCATCGTTTCCCCCCTTAAATTTATGCTGTTTCAATTACCACATTTTTTCTGCCTTAATTCTAACTTACTTAATAACTAATAGGCATATTTCAAAAGGGGAATAAAAAGAAGCTCAGAAATTCTGTGTGCACTATTTTAAGACTGCAGCTGCACTTATTACTCTATCTCTTTAAAATGTTCAGTTTATTTTTATATAATTTTTCTAAGAAGGTGTTAGCCTCATGTGCTTTCATACCTTACTTTATCCCTAACCTTCTACATCTACCAAAGTGAAGAAGAAAAAAGATAATCAAAGGACAGTTAAGAAAAAGAAGTTGGACTAATCCTAGTTTATTTCCATAATCTGTAAGCTTCAATAATGCAGTAAACGCTGTGCCTTCCTCAGGTCTGCAAAATTCATTGTGGCTTATTGTGCAAAATTCTTCAACTTACTTCACATCATTCTGCAGGAGAGGTTCCTAAGAAATTTTCTGTCTTACATTTTTGCCATATTTCCTTTCTACCTGTCTTCTTTTTGCATTCTTTCCTCTTTCCTTTCTTTCCTATATACAATATTATATTCTTATTCTCTTTATTTTTTGCACAAAAAGAATAGGAGGTTGTTGACAATAAATATGCCAACCAAAAATAGAACCTTTAAAATTATATCTTGGTTACAGTGTCAGACACTCTTCTAAATATTTTCTATATATTGTTTCCAAACGAAACTTGGGTCCACTTGCACATGTGCAGTAAAGCCAATCTACTGACACCGGGTTGTGGTGAAGGAAAGGACAACATTTACTGAAGGAGACCAAGCAAGGAGAACAGGCAGCTCATGTTCCAAAGATCCAAACTCCCAGGTGTCTTTAAGGGAAGGAGTTTCAAAGGCAGTGTGAAGGAGGGGCTGCCAGGTGCATGATCAGCTCGTGCACAATTCTCAGATTTGTTGGCATCAAGGTTAAGTTTCAAGCATCTCTAATCTTCTGGTTTCAACTGGTCTGGGGTCTACGTGCTGACAACCAGCAGTTTTCATCTGGTGGGGGTCTGCTTCCTCTAAAAACAACTTTGTAATATGTGTCAGGCCTTTATCTATATCTTTCAGGGAACTGAGATTTTGATGACTCTGTTGTGTGGCTGGTTTATGGTCTAAATTGTTGCTAGTTTCCTGGCCCACCAGAAATTCTTTATTTCTACATCTTCACATCTCCTTAATCATTAACTCTTTTTTAAAAAATAAATTTATTTATTTATTTATTTATTTATTTTTGGCTGCATTGGGTCTTCAATGCTGCACGCAAGCTTTCCCTAATTGCGGTGAGTGGTGGCTACTCTTCATTGCGGTGCATGGGCGTATCATTGCGGTGGCTCCTCCCGCTGCAGGGCACGGGCTCTAGGTGCACAGACTTCAGTAGTTGTGGCACATGGGCTCAGTAGTTGTGGCGTGGGCTCAGCAGTTGTGGCTCATGGGCTTAGTTACTCCACAGCATGTGGGATCTTCCCAGACCAGGGCTTGAACCCGTGTCCCCTGCATTGGCAGGTGGATTCTTAACCACTGCGCCACCAGGGAAGTCCCAATCATTAACTCTTAAGCCAGTCTTTTTGAGACTCAGAGGAAGCCTGAGAGACTAAAGCAAAAACCTTTCAATTCAAGGGACACGGGCACAGGGGGCTTAAATATGGTTTCAATCCCCCATTTTCTTTGACACTCCTCAATCTTGAAAGGAACAGGTTCAGGACAAGAATGGGAATAAAGTTTCAGATAAAGAGGTTATTCATAAACTTAGCAGAGGAATTAGGTTTTAGGGGAACTTGGTTTCAATATTATCTCATTCAATCCTCCCAAGAACACTTTTATATAAAAAAACATTGAAATTCTCATTTTGCAGATGGAAAATCTGATACCCACATAAATTAAGGCACCTTCCCAAGGTTACATGGCTAACATATGAAAGTTAGGACTTGCATGCAAGTAAATCAGACTTAAATCCTGTGACCTGAACCCCTTATATAATGCTGCCTCCCTGAAGTGACAGTCTGCCAATGGTGTGGACTAAAATAATAGATGTATCTATTAAAAGGAAATATGACATTACTTCAAGATTAAAACAATTTACATTGCTAATAAATTCTATTAGATATTAATATGTAAGACTTTATCCATGGAAACAACATAATATTTAATAGTTAATGCTGAAGAAGTATTCAAGTAGCTTTTCCCTTTCCTATGACCTTGATTATCAGAACAAACATAATACAAAATATTTTAATAAAGTAGTGGTTAGCTAATCACTGAAGACTTCGTAGTTTAATTTAGGTAAAGGTTGGTCTAGAAATCCCTCAAGAATAGGAAGACTAGTATTCAACTATTTTCTAATGTAAAATGTTCTCCAACTGTGTGCTAGCAAGTCCTTGGTATCAGTCATATTAAGTTAAATTTATTAGGGGACATAGTATCTTTGTTGAGGTTAACGTAGTCTGGATTTCAAACCTGCAGGAGTAAGATTAATAGTCTTACCTGCAATAGTGTCTCCTGAGAGAACTTACCTGTGTTCTCACAGCAATGGCAGGACACCTTATCTTTATAAATGAATCAGTAGGAAATTCTAAGAATTTCTTCATACAGCACTTTTGTATTTCTCTTGAACCTTGAAAAGTGCTTGTTTGAAACAAGAATTCTGCACCAAGGAAGAGGGAAAACATGATTGTGACTGAATATTTTAAAATTCCATTATCCTGGTCAAAATCTTTGATTATGTTGATCACAGAAAAACCTGATGCTGCTGGGTAAACCATTCAAGTAAAAGTGTTATGTGGGTTACAGCGATCAATTATCATTTAAGTAATGGAAGGTTATGCTCAGAAATATGGAAAACGGCAACCTAAGCATAGCATCACACTGAACTATCTTAGAATCCAGGGATTACATGAGAATTGAAAGGATAGGATACAATTTGAGGGAGAGGTTAATCATACTATTGCTCCAATGAATGGAGTTTATTTATCTTCATTCTGCTACTCCACCATAATCATGACTTAACTCTTCTCTGTCTAGGCTTTTCTTTGCCTTTCATCTTCCAAATATGAATATCTTGATTCTATGTCACATCCAATCTCTTAGAGATAATCTAAGTGATATAAGTAAGCCATCATCATCTCTGATGGGTTGAGGATTGAGGGCTTTAGACTACTGGGCAGTTTATAAATGTGATGTCCTTAGGTCTGGTGCCCCTCCTTATTCCAAATACCAGCTATATAGAGCAGGTGTAATTCACAGTTGCTCATGCTAACAGAAAATCTTAGGGCCTTTGCCTTTATATTGATACTGTATGGACAGAAACAGCTGCTGTAATCTTCGAAGGTACCAGGTTTGGCCTGCTGATCTCAATGACAATAATGAATACAACCTTGAGACACAGCATACAGAACAGAATCAGTTAGTTGCATATTGTGTTTGCAGCTTTTTAATCAAATTTGCTCTTTAAATGACATGGATTATTTACTATCAACCATTTCAACCTGAAAATCCATGAAAATTTGGCCAAAACTAATAATGCTGTTTTCTTCAATTAGACTAACTAGAAAATGAGAAGATTTGCATCATGAAGCCACTCTTCTTTCTGATAGCAAAGCTATATTATTGATGCAAGGGAAGGTACATATTTTTTGCTTCTACAAAAAGCGAGGCTTCTAGTTCATTGAAATGTATTCAGGTATAAGTTAAAAGTGTAGTGAAGGCTCAGAAAAAGCCCTTCTTTATGTTACTTGAGGTAAAATTGTGGTCTGTCAGTGCTTGCTTACCTATTCTGTTTCTGTCAGAGAAATATAGTCCTTTGAAAAGACATTACTTTAATCCTGACCCTGTGTTACTCAACCCAGAGTGGTTTCTACCAAAGACTTAAAAGCTGATGATTGAAAGCAGAGGAACTTAATGCATTTCTACATATTTATTCTGGATTCTGCAAGAATGTCCTTTTGTAAGACAGTTATTTGCTTGTTGTTGTGTTTCTCAGCAGCCTGAATTGAATGAAGAACTGAAAATCCCAGACTTTCTGCCTACTTTAGCCTGGAAGAGAAAAGCCCATCTAGTAGTATAAAAGTCTTGCAAGTAAAAAGAAACATCTTTTAAAAATCAAATTGTCCATTCCCCACCTTAAGGTTGGGTTACACTTATTGACTGAATTCCACAGGGTGGCAAAAAGAAAAAGTCACTTTATAGTGGAGAAACTTGGCCAACGTTACCCTGGCCAATTCATCAAGGTTAACATCATCAGTGAACAGTCAGGTTGACTGCAACTACAGCTGAAATGATGTGACAAGAAGGACACTTCACCTCTGCAACATTTGTCCCCCAAACCCATAACACCAGTCTGAACATCAAAGAAATGTCAGAAGAATCCAAATGGAGGGATCCTCTGCAAAATAACTGACCAGTATTCCTCAAAATTGAAAATCAAGGAAAGTCAAAGAAAGTCACAGACCAGGGGAGCATAAGGAGACATGTCCACTACATATGATGTGGTACCTTGGATAGGATCCTAGAATGAAAAATCGTCATTAGGGGACAGTTAAGTAAATGGTTAAAAAAGAAAACAAATTAAGTGTAGACTTTAGTTAAAAGTGTTTTTACTAAAGTTGGGTTCTTAGTTATAACAAATGCTTAGTTATAACAAATGTTAACTTTCTTAATCATCGGATCTTAGCATTTCAGTCATCAAAATAAAACCAAACCAAACAGGAGAGCTGTTTTGCAAGTCAAGATGGCAAAGTAGAGGAGGGTGGAGTAAAGTGATATGTCTTCACTTTTGAATCCTTAGATTGTATTTGGCTTCTGTTTAGGATACATTTTTCAGTTTCAATAACAAGGAGATGAAAAAGTCAAGTCCATGTTCTCATACCATCAGTTTAGGTCTATAACCAGTGTTATGGGTGGAATGAGGCCTCACTCAAAGCTCATAGGTTGAAGTACTAACCCCTGGTAACCAAGGTAGGGCCGTTACAGAGGTACTCAAGCTGAAATGAAGTCATTAGTGTGGGCCCCTGTGGAATATGACTGATGTCCTCATATAAAGGGGAAATTTGGACACAGAGACACAAACAAAGGGAAGGCAATGTGAAGAGACACAGGGAAGAGATGACCATTAATAAGCCAAAGAATAAGGCCTGCAGATAAGGGAAGCAGATCCTTCCCTCACAGTTATCAGAATAAACTCAGTCTGCCAACTCCCTGATTTTGGATTTCTAGCCTCTGGAATGGTAAGGCAATAAATTTCTGTTTTGTTTGTTTGTTTTTTAAGAAGCCCAATCTGTGGTACTGTGTTAGAGCAGCCCTAGCTAAGTAGTAGAGTCCGTGACTAATGATCAAAAAGAACACGTTTGGTGTCTCAGTGGAGACAGATTCAAGTGCTATGTGGAGTGTCAGGGCACAGCCAAGGAAGTCACATTTGGGGAAGAACTCCAGGGTCGGTGAGGAGTTACAAGCAGGGAGAAAAGGTCTACGTTAAGTTGTACGGGTAGAGTAATAAAACAGGATTGGTGTTTACTAGGGTTGTTCCACAGCAACTAGGAAATAAAGTGTCAGTTAAGAATCAAGACTCAGCCCAACTTTTGGTGTTCAAAGAGCTAATTAACAGGGAGCTGGAGCATATCTGGCTGGACACATGACTAGCGGATCATTGCTAAGGTTTGTGCCTCAAGGTAACTCGCAGTAGCCGGGAATAAAATGAACCAAAAAGGACTGTAGCTAAAAATATTGATCTGGAGGAATAAGAACAGATTCAAAATTTTAAATGAAACCAAAGGTCTTGATTCACCATTAGAAGTGAAGTGAATCAGAACACAGGTTCAATATGATTGTGGGAGTGAGGGGGCATGCCTCCACTATCTTCTACTTTAGAGGGGTTATTGATAAATAAATGTCCATAGTTCTTACCAGCTTGCATGACCATTCTTGTAGGCCATGGCATCAGCTCTCCTGTAAATACATTCATTAATATATTCTTACTGCATTCACAGGCCTGATAAATTATGTGGAGGAAAATAACAAAAGAGAAATCACACAGTCCTTCTCCTCAATTTTTTTTTTCCAATTAAATCATCCGGGGGGGGGGGAAATACCTCTAGTTTAACATCAACCATGTATAATAAACTCTGTTAAAAACTACACAGTGCATAGTAACATGATTCAAGGGATTCTTGGTTATAAATTAGCAGTGAAAGAAAATAACTTATAAAGATTTATAACACAAGCCATTAATATCCATAAATTAATTTTAGGAACTTACTAAATTGAACTAGATAAATAAGTTAACTTCTATTTTTGGTGTGTGTGTGTGCACGCTTTGAGTGAAAGGAACTTGATTGATTACATGGAAAATTTATGATGCGTACAACTTCCATCTATAACAGGGATTAGTACACATTTAAAGTAACATATTCTAAGTAATGCTACAGAAATAACTTTCGATAGATAGACATATGCCTCAGATTACACTGTTAAAAAAACTTAATTAGATGATAATAAAAAACTATACAAAAGTGGAATGAACCAAAAGTCAAATCCCAGATTAAAAGCACAGAGGACTCCAATGTTATATACACATAACATGTTATAAAATACCCCCAAATTTAGTTGCTAAATAACCATCAGTTATTACTGCTCACAGGTCCACAGGTCTTCTGGACAGTTCTCTGGATCTAGAATAGACTTTTCTGAGCTTAGCCGGGGTCCTGGTTAGTTGGTGGACAGGGAGGGAACTGATAGGTCAACATAGCTTAACTGGAATGCCTGGCAGTTGGTTGGCGGTCTGCTAAGGTGAAGACGATGACTGGGCCATGTGTCTCCTGTCATCCTGCAGTCGGATGACTTTTGTTCAAGGAGGAGACAAGTTTTAAGACAGAGAAAAGTGCACAAGGTTTGAGGAGGCCTAGGCTGAGAACTGGCACAGAGTCATCTCTGATGTGTTCTATCAGCCAAGGCAAGTCACGAGGACTTGCAGATTCAAAAGCAGGGGACTATAGTTTCTACCTCCTAATTGAAGGGGCAACAATGGGTGTGAACACAGGAAGGGATGAAGGATTGCACCCGTTTTTGCAGTTTCCCACAGCTATTAATCAAAGTGATGTTCAGCATTGCCAGAAAATTTAAACAAGTTATCCGGGAAAGTCTTCTTTATTTAAATCCCCAACTTTAAGAAGTGTTTTCTAAAATGTCACATATGTACTGAATATAAACATAAAGATACCAAAGTCAATATAAATATTTCCTCTTGTTTTATAAAATGGATATTCAGCTATTTCCAGAAATAATATATCCGAGGCTATTACTATAAAAGTTGAGAAAAGGCAAGAAACACTTTTTGTGTTAGTTTGCTAGGATGTCTACAACCAAATACCACAGACTGGTAGCTTCAACAACAGAGATTTACTTTCTTACAGTTCTGATGGCTAAAAGTCTGAGATCAAGGTCTCAGCAGGGTTGGTTTCATTCTGGGGTCTCTCTCTTTGGCTTGTAAGTAACCATATTCTTGCTGTGATCTCACATTGTCACCCCTAAATCTGTGTGTCTCTGTGTCTAATCTATTCTTATAAGGACAGGAGTCATATGGGTTTAGGCCTCAGCCATATGATCTCATTTTATCATAATTACCTGTTAGAAAGCTTGCTCTTCAAATACAGTCACATTCTGAGGTATCGGGGGTTAGGACTTCAATATAAGAATTTGGTGTAGGACACAATTCAGCATATAACACCTTCTATACAAATAAAACCAGACAGTTTCTTGGTTGCTTGAGATGTGATAGAGTTCTTGATATAGATTGTTTGAATTGTTGTTAACATTACCTCCACAATTGTTCTGTTCACACTGTCCTCAGCTGAGACCATTGGGAATGAATATTATTCTCTGCTCACTCTCTTGAGAATTATCTGCGCCCTACTTTGATACACAGGATTTCTTGTCATGCTTTTGGAATAAGCTTTTATGGTTTGATAAATACATATATGGATAAAATACCTCAGTGAGTAGAATTTGAAACTTTTGGGAAAAGCTCGACTTTCTGGATGGATTTTGGTATCAATCTTTTACCTTCATCTCAGCACAATCTCAGGTAAAGATATCAAAATAGGTGAAGATCTTTTAAACATGTTGGGTTTTATATATTACATGTGTACATACAGCATATGCATTTATATGTGCTGTGTTTATTATGTTCATCCAAGTCCCTGAGAAGGAGGTGGGTATAGTGTAATTCCTATTTTCTTTGTGTGTGTGTGTGTGTGTGTGTGTGTGTACAAATAGGTTTTGACAGTTCTGAAGATGTAGTTAGTACAGGGATTGAAATAAAAAAGCCAGACTCCCCAATCTTTCCTTCACTCCTGTTTTCATTCTGTAACTAATTAGGGAACTGCAGTTGCCTGGCTCTGAAGAAATCTATATTCATCAGAGAATAGAAGACTATTTTAACAGAAATGTTATTTTTTTTTCTATTCCAAGGCATATTCACAGACTTCAGTATGTGAAAACAAATTAAATACTCTAGACACATCTATTCATCTTAATGACTGTATATTGCTTCCTTCTACAAAGCTAAGATTATTCTTTAATTAATGGGTAATTGCATATCAGACTCGAAAACATTTCCTAAAAGATAACTACTTCTTAGTCTTAAGAGGTTGGGTAAATAAAGCAAAATACTCTTGAACTAGTACACTGACAATTAGACTCCTGGGATTTTCCAAGAGCTAGTCTAGAAGTAAATGCATCTCTGAATCTATTGTTCCATCAAGGACACATGGCTTGTACACTAAAATATTTTTTTGTATAATTTCATAAAATAAAGAGTATAAGAAAATAATATACAAGCACAGTTTATGTGGTTATAAACGAGACATACAACATTTCTATATTTTCAAAAAGGGATCCTAAATAGCTATTTTTTCTGCCAAGTTCAGAATATTTGTTGACAATTTCCGAGCTTGAATTCAAACCCAAAGCTTTCTGGCACACAACATGTGTTCTTTTTACTCTGCCATATTACATAGTGTAAGTTAAACTTGTTCATATTACTTTTCTGCCTTAATTCTCTTGGCTTAGAAATTCAGCTCAAAGACAGATAACCATCTCCCTTTAAACACAGAGAGCAAAAGTTTCTAGTTATACAGATGTGTGACTTCTGTAGCTCACTGGAGTGGACATTTGGGACGTTGTCTTCTAGTAACTAGGATATTTTCTCAAATTGGAAGACCCCTGATAGAGGCCTGACAATCTTTTGCAAAACTTTCAACAAGAACTCTCCATGTTACTCTGAGAATGTTTTGTACAAATAGTTGGAAAACCATGGACCTTGACCATTCTTATCTCTTGACAAATTGGCATTGTGGATTTCTATTTCTATTACCTTGCTTCATTTAAACTCTGGAAATTTTTTCTAGATTATTTATCTCTCAACTCTAATGACTTCAGTTGAATTTCTCACACTTATCTGATCCACGGCCTCTCTCTCCAGATCTACAGATTAGACATCTAATCTTATGCCTTCTTTTATTATTATTTTGCTCCCCACGACAATGACCATCTAATACCCTGACAAAATGATCATGATAAGCTGTGAATTTGAGAGGGTGTGCTTTGTCGAAGTTATCCATACGCTAATATTAGCAGGAAAGAATGGGATATTGAACAAAATAATTAAGAAATGGTACTATGTAGATTATATATTTATTTTATTTTTACTCTTGTTATCTTCTTTCCAATGCTCTAAGGCATCCCCATTGGTGGAAAAAATTTTGTATTATTTTTCTGAACTAGGTAGAATATAACATATTTTGCTGCATTACAAACAACCCTAATATTTAATTGGCTTACAAACAAAGTTTATTCTTTGCATGTGCCCCATGTCTATCTAGGTCCAGCAAGGAATCTCTGCTTATTATCATTATTCAGAGGCCATTGTTAATGGAGGCTTAACTTTCATACATGCTTCCATATCCTAGAGGAAGTGAAAGAAAGGTATGGCCAGCTATGCACTGGCTCTTCATCATCTGACAGAAGTGAAGAAGAGCTATTATTTTTGCTTATATTTCGAAGCATAACATGCTGGCCAGGACTGAAGCCAGCCAGAGGGGAAGTGCAATTATTCCTCAGAGATGGGAAGTCAATATTTACAAACAAAAATGCAACCTATGCAGGCTACCACAAGTCTACTCCTCTGGTCTCAATTGTTCCATTCACTCTGCTTTCTTTACATTCCTTCTTACTTACCTTCCTCCACCCCTCAGGAGAAGTCCCATTCAGTTATGGCACTAGGCTCAAAATCTAGGGTCTTGTGATAGCCTCCACCATAGGTCCTTATGTTCTGGAAAACTAACAAATAAAATTGTCAACTTATGTGTTCCCTATTTATAACCCCCTTACTACCTCCCCCCCTCACACACCCAGAATACACTGGTAGAAGAGGGTCATTATAACCACAATAAACATTCCTATTTAAAATGAGGACACTTGCACTTACACAGCATTCACTGGCCCAAGACAATTCTGAAATCCTGCTAGATAGACATGTTGAGGGTCCCCTTCTTCAACACATCACTAGAAATACTAATAAAGACAAGCAAATATTATAACATAAGTAAATATGTTAAAAGTGCAAAACTCAATGACATAAAATAAATGTCACACCATAAGTCAAAACAACATAATTTCTCTGTACTTGTATTTAATTGATACATTACTTAAGGGAACTGGCTTAAAAGATGTTAAATCCTCTTCTGAACCTTTCAGTACCCTTCTTTTCAGAGAAGTTCCTATAGCAAGTCTAGTTTTTAAAATCCATGTTGTTACTTTGATTTTTAACTCTGGCTTTTGCTGTTCTTTGCCTAAGTGGCTGCTTTGTGTTTTCCCTTCTCTGTGGATCACCAGAGGCTGCCTTTTCTCTGATAGCGACTCTCCCCTGAGTGGGAATTTGAAGCAGTTTATGCCTTTGTTCTTTTGCAGTCAATCCAGAGACATTTTGTTCACTCACATTCTTGCTTAACTTGAAGATTTTTATCATTAATCTCACAATCTCTCAGTGTCCCTCTCTGCTGGCCTCCTTTTTTTTGCATGTAAAAGCACATTCTTTTACTGTCCTGGTCCAATTTTGGTGTATTAATCTATTGAGTTTTGTTTTCTGAGGTTTTTTGTTTGTTTTTTTGTTTGTTTTTTGACTTTTTCCCTAATGTCTCTGTTCTGTTTTATTGACAGATGATTCTGGCTGATTTGTTGGAGATGGTATTCTGTGGGTGTGAAGAAATACAGCTAGAAAAGCTTGCCTCTGTTTTCATTATGCATTTTGAATTGGAAAAATCAGCCTTGCTCTCACAGGAAATCTGTTTAAAGCAGCCTGGAGGAAGACTTACACGCACTACCTTTGTAGCACACACACCCTTGAAAAATGCAGAGGTCTGAGTGTCCTGTCATTTGTGGCAATTTCTATGTGATCCCTCCACCATCTATATGCACACTTTTATTTTCCTCTAAACAGATCTTAAACTACAGAAAATGTAAATGACTACCCCACTACATTGTGTTCTACAGCCAGGGAAGTCACAGATACTTCCTGGAATTGTTGTTTTGGCTACACTATAAAATATCTTTAAAAGACTATTCATACATGAGACCTCCTGCATCAGCCTTCCTGTTCACATGTTGGTCTGCTCAGTACGTCTAAATCACTGTGCAATTCCTTTGGCTCAGTTGCTTTTGGAAATGGGAAACCCACTGTGGTTTCTTGAAATCTGGATATGAAACATTTGTCAATATCTTTTTTTCTTTTTACTTATTCTACAAATTCAATCTGCTAGGAGAAACTAGATGTAAAGAGGTGAAAGAAAGGCACTAGAAGTCATCCATAAGATTTTCTTATTTAGTGATTCATTTAACCACATGCATCTGAAAGGCTTATCTAAAATCCACAGCCAAGATATCTCACTAACACATCCATCCTCACCTCTCTTTGATCTCCTCCTATCTCATTGTCATTAGCTATGAGAAGATTTCAAAGAAATTTAAAGCAATTTCTTCTTAGGCAGATGTTGAAAGAATATGTTAAAGGTTGAGACAATAGATGTGGATTATTTTCCTGGACAGAGTAATATGGAGAGGCCAATATCTTAGAAGTCTCAGATTCCATCAGTCTAAGTAAGCAATTCCATTGAGACTTGACCACGTTTTGCTTTTGAATATTCTCTCTTTAACTTCTGTCTGGTATTTTAAAAGCCCAAGTTGTATGAAAAAGGAGGGCTATGAAGCTACCTCTATTCAATAGAAAGTATAAAGGTTTTTTTATTGCTCTTTAGGCACAGGTTATTAATGCTATAATGACATTAAACAGTATTAAATGCAAATTTACAAAGCTCTGAAGAGCTTTATTAAGATAAGCAACATTTTATTGAGTCAATTTGGTAGCTATTTTAATGAAAATCTGGCTAAATAAATCTCAGTGGAAGCCACCACAGATGTTGTATCTTGTGTTCTGCGGAATAAGCAACTAAATTTGGCAGTGGTGAGAGACAGAAACCTGTAAGGGGGAGAAGAAGGTTGGAAGGGGTGAAGTATAGGGCTATAATCTAGACTTTAGAACTTTTAGAACGATTCCCTCCATTTCATTTACTGAAATTGCAACTTGGTATCATACAAACCAATTATCTGTCTTTTGATACTAAATGACATCTCCCTTTCTAAGTAAATGAATGACATTTCTTAACTTTTCTAAGTGAAGAAATGAGTGTGTGTATAAATTTAAAAGAAAGAGAGGAAGGAAGGAAAGAAAGAAGAAAAAAGAAAAAAAGAAGAAAGGAGGAATTTTGAAAAAGAGGAAAAAGCAGGAAGGAAACAAGGACAGGAAGGAAGGAGGGAAAGAGGAAGGAAGGAAGGAAGGAAGAAAGAAGGGAAGGAGAGAGGGAGGTAAAGGAAGGCGGTTTTTTTGAATGGTGGTACTGACATGTTTCCCTCAACTTGACTGAATTTTGATGGGTTTCTTCCAAACTATGGAGGCCTGACCTCCCTTTGAATAGAGCATTTACTTTAGAAAACTTGCAGTTGGAATTTCTTCCTCTTCTCCTTTGAGATATAAATCTCCTCTATCCCAGGAAAGTATTTTTCAAGGATCTGAGAGTCAGCCTTTGATATGTAATTCAAAAAATAAGGTCCCTATCTCCCAGTCTCTGTTGGGGGCAAAGGAGCCCAACTTCTATAAACCAAGATTAGCAAACACAGATGGCTTCATCCCATTGACCAACCTCCCTCCTAATGCTTTCCGGTACTTTTCCATTAGCCCAACCTGGAGTCTAAAAATCCTCCCACATTTGGTTTCAACAGAGTTGAGTTCAATCTCTCTCCCCTATTGCAAGTCTTGATTCCTACTGCAACTATGTTAAAGTCTTCCTTGCTGTTTTTAGTGTGTCTGATGCAATATTTCTTCTACAGAAGGATCACTAGTGTGCAAAACAAGAGCCCTAGGTTCTGGTCTTGGAGTTTGCAATTGAGTCAGCATGTAACATTTTTGCAGGTCTTTTAACATTTCCGGATATCAGCTTTTTCATCTTTCAGTTGAGTTTGTCAGTCTATAATTGTGTCTCAGCAGGTGTACTACTATTGTTTTGAAGGGAACAGTGCTTGATTGGTTGGTTCTGACCCCATTCATTGTACAAAGATCAGTACCCCGGCTCCTGTCCACCAAATGCAGGTAGTGCCCAGGGGTTATGATAATAAAAACTCTACCACCTTGCTACTGAAAGGTAGCCCTCAAACCAAAAACATAATTACCAAGAAACTGTTAGAAATGCAAAATCTCATGATGATGTTTATCATCATCATGTTAGATAGGTATTCAGTTATATGTTTTTCTGCATTAATTGAGATAAATATAAAAATTTTCCTTCATTTTAAGCTTGTGAATAAAATGACTCATTCTCAAGTGTTAAATATGTTCTATATTGCCATAATAAATTCAGCGTGGTTGTATATTTCTTTATACATATTGATGAATTAGTTTGCTAATATTTTGCTTAGAATTTCTGATGAAAGTAGTCTCTGATTTTTCTTTCTTCTCAAGTCCTTACAAGGTTTCAGTTCCAGGAAGACACTGGTATCATGAAACTAGTTGCAGAGTAGTCCCTGTTTTTCTTTTTTCTTTTTTTTTTTTTAAATTAATTAATTAATTAATTAATTTATGGCTGTGTTGGGTCTTCATTTCTGTGCGAGGGCTTTCTCTAGTTGTGGCAAGCGGGGGCCACTCTTCATCGCGGTGTGCGGGCCTCTCACTATCGCGGCCTCTCTTGTTGTGGAGCACAGGCTCCAGACGCGCAGGCTCAGTAACTGTGGCTCACGGGCCCAGTTGCTCCGTGGCATGTGGGATCTTCCCAGACCAGGACTCGAACCCATGTGCCCTGCATTGGCAGGCAGATTCTCAAGCACTGCGCCACCAGGGAAGCCCTAGTCCCTGTTTTATAGCTTATGGAAAAACTTTTATAAGATTAGATTTTCTGTATTGTTTTTGTTTTTCTTCAGATAACTGTAGCTAATATTTTCTAGGTGAGAGATATTTTACTGCATATTGAATTAATTAATATTTATTAAAATCTTAAGATTTTCTATTTATTCTTTTATTTTCACAAATTTTATTTTATTAAGAATTTGTCCATTTGTCTAATTATTTTTCATATTTTATCAAAAACTATATAATGGTTATATAATAGTATTTTATTATTAATATGTGTTAATACCTTATTTTATATTATATTATGTATTTCACTTAATATCATTTTATTTTTTATATTTATTAAGACTGAGGGATATGTCATAAGTTTACAATATTTATTAGTGAGAATGGTTATTTGTTCCTTCTTTTTACTTTGATGAGTTTCAGAATGATCTATCATTTGTATTAATCTTTCAAAGCTTCAATATTTGGCTCTTTCATTCTCTTTATTGTGGGCTTAATTGTTATTTTATTAATCGCTACCTTAATCTTTACTTTTCTCTTTTGTATAATCTCAAACTAATTAACTTTTTTTTTCTGACTTCTTGAGATAGATATTAGCTCATGATTTTCAATTTTATTTTTTCCTTTTTAAATACTGTATATTACCTATGTATTGGGGAGACCTTCAAGATGGCAGAGGGGCAAGACGTGGATATCATCTTCCTCCCCACAAATACATCAGAAATATATCTACATGTGGAACAACTCCTACAGAACACCTACTGAACGCTGGCAGAAGACCTCAGACCTCCCAAAAGGCAAGAAACTCCCCACGTACCTGGGTAGGGCAAAAGAAAAAAGAAAAAACAGGGACAAAAGAATAGGGACAGGACCTGCACCAGTGGGAGGGAGCTGTGAAGGAGGAAAGGTTTCCACACACTAGGAAGGCCCTTCCCGGGCAGAGACTGCGGGGGGTGGAGGTGGGTAGCTTTGGAGTCACAGAGGAGAGCGCAGCCACAAGGGTGCGGAGGGCAAAGCGGAGAGATTCCCGCACAGGGTATCGGTGCCAACCAGCACTTACCAGCCTGAGAGGCTTGTCTGCTCACCTGCCAGGACGGGCCGGGCGGGGGCTGGGAGCTGAGGCTTGGGCTTCAGAGGTCAGATCCCAGGGAGAGGACTGGGGTTGGCAGTGTGAACACAGCCTGAAGGGGGCGAGTGCACCACAGCTAGCTGGGAGGGAGTCAGGAAAAAGGTCTAGAACTGCCTAAGAGGCAAGAGACCTTTGCTGCGCGGTGCACTAGGAGAGGGGATTCAGAGCACCGTCTAAACGAGCTCCAGAGATGAGCGCGGGCCGCGGCTATCAGTGCAGACACCAGAGACGGGCATGAGACGCTAAGGCTGCTTCTGCAGCCACCAAGTAGCCTGTGTGCGAGCACAGGTCACTATCCACACCTCCCCTCCCGGGAGCCTGTGCAGCCCGCCACTGCCAGGGTCCCGTGATCCAGGGACAGCTTTCCTGGGAGAACACACGGTGCACCTCAGGCTGCTGCAACGTCACACAGGCCTCTGCCGCCGCAGGCTCGCCCTGCATTCCGTAGCCCTCCCTGCCCCCGGCATGAGGAAGCCAGAGCCCCTGAATCAGCTGCTCCTTTAATCCTGTCCTGTCTGAACGAAGAACAGACGCCTTCAGGGGACCTGCATGCAGAGGCGGGGCCAAATCCAAAGCTGAACCCTAGGGGCTGTTTGAACAAAGAAGAGAAAGGGAAATTTCTCCCAGCAGCCTCATGAGCAGCGAATTATATCTACACAAACAATTTCATGTTCCCTGCATCTGTGGAATACCTGAATAGACCATGAATCATCCCAAAATTGAGGAGGCGGACTTTGGGAGGAACTGTAGACTTGGTGTTTGCTGTATGTGACTGACTGGTTTCTGGTTTTCTGTTTATCTTAGTTTAGTATTTAGAGTTTATTATCACTGGTAGATTTGTTTAATGATTGGTTGCCCTCCTCCTTTTTTTTTTATACATAGATATGTATATTGTTTTCCTTTTTCTCTTTTTGTGAGTGTGTATGTGTATGCTTCTTTGTGTGATTTTGTCTGTACAGCTTTGCTTTTACCATTTGTCCTAGGGTTTTGTCTGTGTGTTTTTATTTTCTTAAATATAGATTTTAGTGCTTTTTATCATTGGTGGATTTATTTTTTTGGTTTGGCTGCTTTCTTCCTTCTTTCCTTTTTTTTTATTACTTTTTATTTTTTAATAATTAAAAAAATTATTTTAATAACTTTATTTCTTTTTATTTTCTTTTTTCTTTCTTTTTTTCTCCCTTTTCTTCCAAGCCGTGTGGCTAACAGGGTCTTGTTGCTCCAGCCGGGTGTCAGCCCTGTGCCTCAGAGGTGGAAGAGCCAATTATAAGATATTGGTCCACCAGAGACCTCCCAGCTCCATGTAATATAAAATGGCAAAAGCTCTCCCAGAGATTTCCATTTCAAAGTGAACACCCAGCTCCACTCAACAACCAGCAAGCTACAGGGCTGGACACCGTATGCCAAAAAACCGGCAAGACAGGAACACAATCCCAACCATTAGCAGAGAGGCTGCCTTAAATCATAATAAGGTCACAGACACCCCAAAACACACCACCAGACATGGTCCTGCCCATTGGAAGACAAGACCCAGTCTCATCCGCCAGAACACAGGCACTAGTCCCTTCCACCAGCAAGCCTACACAAGCCACTGAAGCAACCTTAGCCCCTGGGGGCAGATATAAAAAACAACGGGAACTACGAAACTGCAGCCTGCGAAAAGGAGACCCCAAACACAGTAAGTTAAGTAAAATGAGAAGACAGAAAAACACAAAGCAGATGAAAGAGCAAGGTAAAAACCCACCAGACCAAACAAATGAAGAGGAAATAGGCAGTCTCCCTGAAAAAGAATTCAGAGTAATGATAGTAAAGATGATCCAAAATCTTGGAAATAGAATGGAGAAAATAAAGAAACATTTAACAAGGACCTAGAAGAACTAAAGAGCAAACAAACGATGATGAACAACACAATAAATGAAATTTAAAATTCTCTAGAAGGAATCAATAGCAGAATAACTGAGGCAGAAGAAAGGATAAGTGACCTGGAAGATAAAATAGTGGAAGTAACCACTGCAGAGAAGAATAAAGAAAAAAGGACGAAAAGAAATGAGGACAGTCTTAGAGACCTCTGGGACAACATTAAATGCATCAACATTTGAATTACAGGGGCCCCAGATGAAGAAGAGACAAAGAAAAGGAGTGATAAAATATTTGAAGAGATTATAGTTGAAAACTTCCCTAATATGAGAAAGGAAATAGTCAATCAAGTCCAGGAAATGCAGAGAGTCCCATAGAGGGTAAATTCAAGGAGAAATATACCAAGACACATATTAATCAAACTATCAAAAGTTAAATAAAAAGAAAACATATTAAAAGCAGCAAGGGAAAAACAACAAATAACATACAAGGGAAACCCCATAAGGTTAGCAGCTGAGCTTTCAGCAGAAACTCTCAAGCCAGAAGAGAGTGGCAAGACATATTTAAAGTGAGGAAAGGGAAAAACCTACAACCAAGTTTACTCTACCCAGCAAGGATCTCATTCAGATTTGACAGAGAAATTAAAACCTTTACAGAGAAGCAAAAACTAAGAGATTCAGCATCACCAAACCAGCTTTACAACAAATGATATAGGAACTTCTCTAGAAAGGAAACACAAGACAAGGAAAAGACCTACAACAACAAACCCAAAACAATTAAGAAAAAGGTTATAGGAACATACATATTGATAATTACCTTACATGTAAATGGATTAAATACTCCAACCAAAAGAAATAGACTAGCTGAGTGGATACAAAAACAAGACCCATATATGCTGTTTACAAGAGACCCATTTCAGACCTAGGGACACATACAGACTGAAAGTGAATGGATGGAAAAAGATATTCCGTGCAAATGGAAATCAAAAGAAAGCTAGAGTAGCAATTCCCATGTCAGACAAAATAGACTTTAAAATAAAGACTATTACAAGAGACAAAGAAGGACACTACATAATGATCAAAGGATCAATCCAAGAAGAAGATACAACAATTGTAAATATTTATGCACCCAACATAGGAGCACCTCAATACATAAGGCAAATGCTAACAGCCATAAAAGGCTAAATCAACAGTAACACAATCATAGTAGGGGACTTTAACACCTCACTTTCAGCAATGGACTGATCATCCAAAATGAAAATAAATAAGGAAACACATGCTTAAAATTATACATTAAACAACATGGACTTGACTGATATTTATAGGATATTCCAGCCAAAAAGAACAGAATACACTTGCTTCTCAAGTGCTCATAGAACATTCTCCAGGATAGATCATATCTTAGGTCACAAATCAAGCCTTGGTAAATTCAAGAAACTTGAAATCGTACCAGTATCTTTTCCGACCACAACACTATGAGACTAGATATCAATTATAGGAAAAAATCTGTAAAAAATACCAGCACATGGAGGCTAAACAATACACTACTTAATAACCAAGAGATCACTGAAGAAATCAAAGAGGAACTCAAAAAATACTTAGGAACAAATGACAATGAAAACACGATGACCCAAAACCTATGGAAGGCAGCAAAAGAAGTTCTAAGAGGGAAGATTATAGCAATACAATCCTACCTCAAGAAACTAGGAACATCTCAAATAAACAACCTAATCTTACACCTAAAGCAATTAGAGAAAGAAGAACAAAAATCTCCAAAGTTAGCTGAAAGAAAGAAATCATACAGCTCAGATCAGAAATAAATGAAAAAGAAATGAAGGAAACAAGAGCAAAGGTCAAAGATCAATAAAAGCTGGTTCTTTGAGAAGATAAACAAAATTGGTAAACCATTAGCCAGACTCATCAAGAAAAAAGGGAGAAGACTCAAATCAATAGAATTAGAAATGAAAAAAGAGAAGTAACAACTAACTCTGCAGAAATACGAAGGATCATAAGAGATTACTACAAGCAACTAAATGCCAATAAAATGGAAAACCTGGAAGAAATGGACAAATTCTTACAAAAGCACAACCTTCCAAGAGTGAACCAAGAGGAAATAGAAAACATAAACAGACCAATCACAAGCACTGACATTGAGACTCTGATTAAAAATCGTCCAACAAACAAAAGCCCAGGACCAGATGGCTTCCTGGGGGAATTCTATCAAACATTTAGAGAAGAGCTAAGACCTATCCTTCTCAAACTCTTCCAAAATATGGCAGAGGGAGGAACACTCCCAAACTCATCCTACGAGGCCAACATCACCCTGATACCAAAACCAGACAAAGATGTCACAAAGAAAGAAAACTACAGGCCAATATCACTGATAAACATAGATGCAAAAATCCTCAACAAAATACTAGCAAACAGAATTCAACAGCACATTAAAAGGATCATAAACCATGATCAAGTTGGGTTTATCCCAGGAATGCAGGGATTCTTCAATATACGCAAATCAATCAATGTGATAAACCATATTATCAAATTGAAGGAGAAATACCATATGATCATCTCAATAGATGCAGAAAAATATTTCGACAAAATTCAAAACCCATTTATGATAAAAACCGTCCAGAAAGTAGGCATAGAGGGAACTTACTTCAACCTAATCAATGTCATATATGACAAACCCACAGCCAGCATCGTTCTCAATGGTGAAAATCTGAAAACATTTCCTCTAAGGTCAGGAACAAGACAATGTTGTCCACTCTCACCACTATTACTCAACGTAGTTTTGGAAGTTTTAGCGACAGCAATCAGAGAAGAAAAAGAAATAAAAGGAATCCAAATTGGAAAAGAAGAGGTAAAGCTGCCACTGTTTGCAGATGACATGACATTATACATAGAGAATCCTAAAGATGTTACCAGAAAATTGCCAGAGCTAATCAATGAATTTGGTAAAGTAGCAAGATACGAAACTAATACACAGAAATCTCTTGCATTCCTATACACTAGTGATGAAAAATCTGAAAGAGAAATTAAGGAAACACTCCCAATTACCATTGCCACAAAAAGAATAAAATACCTAAAAATAAACCTACATAAGAATACAAAAGACCTGTATGCAGAAAGCTATAAGACACTGATGAAAGAAATTAAAGATGATACAAACAGATGGAGAGATATACCATGTTCTTGGATTGGAAGAATCAACATTGTGAAAATGACTATACTACCCAAAGCAATCTACAGATTCAGTGCAATCCCTATCAAACTACCAATGGCATTTTTCACAGAACTAGAAGAAAAAATTGCACAATGTGTATGGAAACCCAAAAGACCCCAAATAGCCAAAGCAATCTTGAGAAAGAAGAAGGAGCTGAAAGAATCAGGCTCCCTGACTTCTGACTCTACTACAAAGCTACAGTAATCAAGACAGTATGGTACTGGCACAACAACAGAAATATGGATCAGTGGAACAGGATAGAAAGCCCAGAGATAAACCCACACACATATGGTCACCTTATCTGTGATAAAGGAGGCAATAATATACAATGGAGAAAAGACAGCTTCTTCAATAAGTGGTGCTGGGAAAACTGGACAGCTGAATGTAAAAGAATGAAATTAGAACACTCCCTAACACCATACACAAAAAAATAAACTCAAAATGGATTAAAGACCTAAATGTAAGGCCAGACACTATAAAACTCTTGGAAGAAAACTTAGGCAGAATACTCTATGACATAAATCACAACAATCCTTTATGAACCATCTCCTAGAGAAATGGAAATAAAAACAAAAATAAACAAATGGGACCTAATGAAACTTAAAAGCTTTTGCACAGTTAATGAAACCATAAACAAGATGAAAAGACAATTCTCAGGATGGGAGAAAATATTTGCCAATGAAGCAACTGACAAAGGATTAATCTCCAAAATTTACAAGCAGCTCATGCAGCTCAATATCAAAAAAACAAACAACCCAATCTAAAAATGGGCAGAAAACCTAAATAGACATTTCTCCAAAGAAGATATACAGATTGCCAACAAACACATGAAAGGATGCTCAACATCACTAATTATCAGAGAAATGCAAATCAAAACTACAATGAGGTATCACCTCACACCAGTCAGAATGGCCATCATAAAAAGTCTACAAACAATAAATGCTGGAGAGGGTGTGGAGAAAAGGGAACCCTCTTGCACTGTTGGTGGGAATGTAAATTGATACAGCCACTATGGAGATCAGTATGGAGGTTACTTTAAAAACTAAAAATAGAATTACCACACGACCCAGCAATCCCACTACTGGGCATGTACCCTGAGAAAACCATAATTCAAAAAGAGTCATGTACCACAATGTTCATTGCAGCTCTGTTTACAATAGCCAGGACATGGAAACAACCTAAGTGTCCATCAACAGATGAATGGATAAAGAAGATGTGGCACATATATACAATGGAATATTACTCAGCCATAAAAAGAAATGAAATTGAGTTATTTGTAGTGAGGTGGATGGACCTAGAGTCTGTCATACAGAGTGAAGTAAGTCAGAAAGAGAAAAACAAATACCATATGTTAACACATATATATGGAATCTAAAAGAAAAAAAAAAAGTCATGAAGAACCTAGGGACAGAACAGGAATAAAGACACAGACGTAGGGAATGGACTTGAGGACACGGGGAGGGGGAAGGGTAAGCTGGACAAAGTGAGAGAGTAGCATTGACATATACACTACCAAATGTAAAATAGCTAGTGGGAAGCAGCCACATAGCACAGGGAGATCAGCTTGGTGCTTTGTGACCACCTAGAGGGGTGGGATAGGGAGGGTGGGAGGGAGTTGCAAGAAGGAGGAGATATGGGGATATATGTAAATGTAAAGCTGATTCACTATGTTATAAAGCAGAAACTAACATACCATTGTAAAGCAATTATACTCTAATAAAGATGTTAAAAAAATATGTATTTTCTTCTAAATACAGTTTCAGGGGCATCCCACAATTTATGGTATGTATTATTATTCAATTCAAACCACTTTCTAATGATAATTGTAATCTTTTTCTTTGATATATGTGTTACTTAGAAATAATTTTTTTAAATTTCCAAATATACAAATATTTTAACTTTCTGTTTAGTTTTGTTTTCTGTTTTTACTAAATCTAACTTACATTTATTGTGGTGGAAAAATTACTTTATATGATGTAGGTTCTTTGAAATTTACAGTGATTTCTATGTGCCCCAAATAGAGTCAAATTTTTTAATGTTTCAAATTTTCTTGCAACTAATATATACCCTATATTTGGGAATGATATTCTCTGTATATCCATTAGAGAAAGTTCGCCGATCAAGTTGTTCAAATTTTCTATGTTCTTACTAACTTTCTATTAGTGATTGAGATAGATGTTCTTTTACTATGATTTTTGTTTCATTGATTTCTCTTTATATTCTTTTCACATTTTGCATTATATATTATGAAACTATATTTAAGGTGCATATAGATGCCATTTACATAGTTAATCTTTTTCTATTCACTTATTTTCAAATTTCAATCCAGTGTTGTATTAATTGGTACTTTTATCATTCTCTTGGAAAATAAAAGAAACACAGACTAGTTTAATGCTGTTAATGTCTCTTCCTAATATATGCTATTATTTTAATGTAATTTAGTCCCAACTAAACCCAGCTAGACATCATTCCATGTTCATTTGTATTTACACACACATTAGCTCTTTTCATTGTTCTTTTTCCTTCTTAAATCTCTGACATTGAAAGATCATTATCCTTTTCTGTAAACATACCTTTGCTATTTACTAGGACTCACTAGTATCGCCTCTCACCCCTATGCTGAACCTGAGTTCAATACCTCCCCGTAACTCCATGAGGCACTCAGAACCACTGACTACACTTCCTCGACTTCTGCCCTCTCTCACATTCTGAACAAATACTTTTTCATGAGCTTGTTAGTTCTTTGATCCCTTTAAGCAGATATTCCTAATATTTTTATGCAGTTACTTTTTTTTCATCAGCAAGAAATTAGGCCCAAGTAGCTCATCCACCGTTGCTGAAACTGGAAATCCCTAGTTTATTATCTACCAAGCTGTTAGTAGCTTACTCTGCCACAAAGACTTCCAGGTTTACCTTTTCATGCTCCTTTCTGTTTGTCTGTATGGTCTCCAGATGCATATTTCCTGGCAACCATTACTTGGGTTTCTTGCTTTTGCTTCCCTTCACTCTATACTGATGGACATTGTGAGTGTACAATTGTACAAGCTTGCCCTACAGTTGCTTGTAACACGTCTGTAAAGTCACATTCTCATGAGATATTGAATTTCCTATAAGTGTTTTTCATAACAAAAATAGGAAATGTTGTTTTACCATTTGATAGGAACATTGATTAACATAATCAGTGCAGAAGTTCTAAAATCTTTTATGCCCACCTTTGGGAAGTCTAGTACAATCATAAATTAATAAATTTAGATGAGATATTTAAGATGTTACATTCAATTCTTTTAAGTTTGTTATAGAGATAATTCTGTGTGTGTGACAAATGGTAATGAATATTTGCCAGATTTGCATGTTGGAAATGCTTAGGTGAGTGAATGAATGACAAAACAAATGAATTAACATGTACATGTTAAGTAAATATTGTATGTCAAACAATTTTATATACTTTAGTTAATAGTCACAGCAGTAATGTGAATAATTTTCTAAATCTTAAGATTAAAAGAACCCAGAAGTTTTCTGACTCCAAAGACAGCAGTTTTCTAACATTCTCTGGGCAGGTATAGATGATGAGATCAAAAATTTAGGCAAAGAGTGTATTACTTTATCTCATCTCCACTAGTAATGGGCATTACTATTAAATAATGACAGAAGTGTACTTTTCATAATATAGATGAAGGTATAACTTTATATTACATTCCATGGCAAATACTGCCAAATTGCTTCTCACAGTGATTAAGCCAATTATTATTACTGTTAGCAATGCATGGAAATTTCTACTTCCCTCAACAACAAAATGCATTATCAAACTGTTTCTGACGTTTGCCATGTTAGAGGTAAAATAATAGCACCTCATTATAGATTTAATTTGAAAAATATTTGAGAAACTACATATGTTTAAAAGCCATTTGTATTTTCTTTACTATTAACTGTCTGTTCATCTACTTTTTCTATATGTCATTAAGATTTTTGTTCTTATTAGTGCTTTTTATGTGTTAGATAAACTGTAACTCCTTTTGTGATATTAGTTGCAAAGATTTGTACCAGTTTATTGTTAGCCTTTTACCTTGGTGAGTTTGTTTTCTTCCAGAAATTATTAGCTTTTAATGTAGTCTTTTCTTTTGCAGTTTTTAATTTTATTTTATATTTTAGAAGTGTTCTCTACTCTGATATAATAATAATAATTTTCTCCTGCTTTCTTCTTGTACTTTAAATATTTTTTTTTCTGTGTTTAAATCATTTGTCAATCAAATTATTTTGGAACAAAATTGAAATACAGTGTGATTTTTTTCTAAACAACTTTTCAATTGTTCCAGTACTCTTTAATTAGTAATTCATCTTTTCCTTATAGTTTCCATAATCTGAAATAAGTGAGTTAACATTGTTTTCAATGGCCTCTTCTCTTATGGTCTGTATGATTCCATCTCTTAAAGCACCAGTGTATATTTACGTATCTCTCCTTGTAACCACCAACATCTATGCTCAAAAAGACCAAAATATCCATTTAAATTTTACTTTGAATCCAGTAATATGACTCCCTTCTTATTAGAAAATTTGGATTTAGGAGGGGTTTTGTATTTGGTTGATTTTTGGTGCTGTTGTTGTTGTTTAGCATTTTTATTTAATACCTACCTAATAACCCAGTTAAAGCAACTTTATACATTAGCTATATGTTAAGACAAGGTTTGCTTGAGGTGGACCAACCATTCCTGTTTCTGCAAATTGTAAGTGTATCTAACTATATGTAACAAAAAACTAGCCACAGATTGGAAGCTATAAGGAAATCTGACATAGGAATGTGTGTTATTCTTTTTCATCAAGTGAAAGACTGTGGAAAATACCTAAGGTTTAGATTGGGGTTAAAATTCTAGCTCTGCCACTCAATAATTTTGTGAACTGGGGAAAGTTAATCTTTCTGAGTCCTCGTTTTTGCAATTATGAAATGGAGGTGATAAAATTAGACATTTTATAGAATTTTCTGGGGATTAAATTTAATATTTTATACAGTGTAGAAAGGTTTTCATAACTTAGTATGATAAAGGATATATGTCCATTGCAAAAATAAGTTGACCATTTCTGATATATATTATGTTAAAAGAGAAAAAATCATATTTAATTCCTTAAAGTAATTATAGTTAATGTTTGTGTTTACTTTTCAAATTTTTTAAAATTTATTTTATTCAAGTATAGTTGATTTACAATATTGTGTTAAGTTCTACTCTACAACAAAGTGATTCATGTATACCTATATACATTCTTTTTCATATTCTTTTCCATTATGGATTATCACAAGATATTGAACATAGTTCCTTGTGCTATACAATAGGACTCTCCTCCTTAGCAACCACATGTCTGTTCTCTATGTCTGTGAGCCTGTTTCATAGATAAGTTCATTTGCGTCATATTTTAGATTCCACATATAAGTGATATCGTATAGTATTTGTCTTTCTCTTTCTGACTTACTTCGCTTAGTAAGATAACCTCTAGGTCCATCCATGTTGCTGCAAATGGCATTATTCATTACTTCATTATTTCATTCTTTTTTATGGCTGAGTAGTGTATATGTACCACATCTTCTTTATGCATTCATCTGTTGATGGGCATTTAGGTTGTTTCCATGTCTTAGCTATTGTGAATAGTGCTGCTATGAACATGGGGGTTCATGTATCTTCTTTGAACTATAGTTTTGTCTGGATATATATCCAGGAGTGGGATTTCTAGATCATATGGCAACTCTAATTTTAGTTTTTTGAGGAACCTCCATACTGTTTTCCATAGTGCCTGCACCAATTTACATTCCCACCAACAGTGTAAGAGGGTTCCCTTTTCTCCACACCCTCTCCAGCATTTGTAGTTTGTAGACTTTTTAATGATGTACATTGTGACCACTGTGAGGTTATACCTCGTTGTAGTTTTGATAGGCAGTTCTCTAATAATCAGCAATGTTGAGCATCTTACAGCCACAAATATAAGACATTTTGCAAAAAATGATATTATCATCATATATTTATGCAGCTTGTTAATTGTATTAAAGAACACACACAATTTCTGCCTCCACATAAATATAGCCATTTTTTATATTATTAATTGTAATATCATCACATTAGTCTTTTATTCTGATAACAGGCCTTTGGTTCTGCTACATGACAAAGTATTACATGAGGGTATAGGCGGAAGGTAGGATTGAGTTCTGTATCTTTCTGAGGTTTCTTGTTTTTTATATACACCTCATAGAAAGTTTATAAAGCTCACCATAGAAATATTGAGTCAGAGGTTTCCTAATTTCTCTCATTTTAATGGGTACCATGATGAAGCAAAAGCCTGAGGTTTAGGGTCAGAGTAGGACCTAGATTTTTCACTGATGTTTGTGTGACCTTAGATGCATTTCCTCAACAGTAAGATGGGAATAATAATGATTACCTGGACCACGTGGCTTTGAGAATAGTTGTAGAAACATATAGATGCTTACTAAATATTAATTATGCATGCTTATTTGGACCCATTACACTCAGAAAATTTGCATGTGCCCTTAAAACTGTCTGAGAAAATAGGCTAATATTAACAAGTCACTCTTGGCTTATTGTAAATTGCTGTTTCGTTTCCATATAAGTGTTATTAAAATTGAGAGCAAATTGTTGTTTGAGATATATTCAAGGGAGTTTAGAAGGGAATAGCTGAAGCTAAATATTCCTTTTTATTTTGTGTTTTTAACCCAGGCGGGTTCATTTGGAAGGGATGCTTTGTTGAGGTGACGGATATATTTGTGGGTGAAATTATATTCATGAGTTTCATACTAGGTCATGAACCCCAAGAGCAGTGTTATAAAGTTTGAGGCTAAATCCAAGAGACTATTATTTTTTTCCATTGGTATTTGTCATGGTAGTGAAATAAGCACTGAAGATGGAAACATAGTTTTTGTTGCTGTTAAAGTAGATTCAGAGAAATCAGATTATAGCTGATGTAATTTAGATGTTTGGAGGCGGAGGATTTGCTGATAGCAAAATCTAATGTACGTAGCTCCCAAAATGGAAAGCCTCTCTCAGACGGATGACCCGCATCAGGGAATTTATTTTTCAATATGTGATGCTGACACCAACTTTAAAACTGATATTTTTCCGGACTTCTTTTTTGTTGTTGCTATTGGATGTGACTCAGATTTTGTACTAAGCCTTAGCTGAAAGTAGGACTTGAGGAAGAAGACACCTTTTCTTTCTGTACCCCACTGCCTCTAGTCTGGTTCAATATTTTTACACACTGCTTCTCTTGCTATTTGTTAATGGCACTGTAATAAACACATTGACACATTTCATTTAACGGTATTCCACATGGTGAAGTAAATGTTATCCCACTCATTTTTTGGAAAAGAAAGTCTGAGATTTATGAAGTATAAGTAACTTACCATGAGCCATATGGACATATCTAACTCTAGAGCTCATGTTTTGAATTGTTATGTTTTAAGGCCAAATTGTAGTAGTCATTGTGTGTTATATATACTCCTTTGTCTCCACATTTTGATCGTTAGTTTCTCTGTGGTTTGTCATCTTAGCGTCTTTACAGGACCAAGCTGGTGTCTTAATGTTTTCTTAATTCAATTTGCAACAGCTAGAAATCCCTAAACTGTACTTGGAAAAGACTGAGGGTTTGCATTGTAGTTATTGATTTCTCAAAGTGAAGTGGCCACTGAAACAGCAGCTATTTTCAAAGACCATGCACTAATGCCTTTCTTTAGAGCGCTAAGCTCTCATCCCTCCCTTAACTTTAACATCTGGGAGAGGAAAGACTTAAGAGAATGGAGAGACAGTAACTTGTGTCTATTACATTTTATGTAAAACTGTAAGTAAGCCTTTTGCAAACATAACACAATCCTTTGATCAATTTTGGGCAGAATGCATCAAACTTGCTAAATTTGACTTCTGCTAATTTGGTTTGGATATTCATTTTCCTTCCCTTTTTTATGTGTGCCCTGAAAGCAACCCATCATGACAGGTATAACTGGATAAAAAATCAACTTATACAACTGAATAATCACAAGTGTAGATATATGATGTGCAGTTTCAAAGAAGCTTCTAACTTCTTCTGTTTGATATGAACAGTTACATATTTTGTCAGTTTTTAAGATTTATCTTGAGGAAATGTCTGTCAGCTCTATCTTGTATTCTTCATTACCCACACCCATCCCTATAGAACTATATAATCTTTTCCACAAAGTACTCAAGAGAGAAACTCTTATGCACTGCTTCCTTTAGAAACATATGTTCTCAGTACACTTATTTTTATCATTTAAGAGGCAGGAAAATCTTACAATAAAATTCTAAATATATTCACTGCATATTTTAGATAATCCTCTACCTCACCCTTTTTAGAATGTATTTTTTCTAATTGGTTTTCTCTCCCAGTCTCCACAGAGCTATTTCCAACTTTCTGAATACTCCTTGAATTTCAAATCCATTTTTTCTCCCACCTTACTCCTATCAGATGAGCTCATCTACCTCTTACAAAAAAAAAAAAAGTAAAAATAAAATAGAAATTATCAGAAGACAACTCCCTCAGCCTCCTATTCCCAAAGTTACAAATTTATATGAACCCTCACTTGCTCTTTCTTTCTTATTTCCTATTAGAAAGAATCATTTTCCCCTTGAGCTGCAGAAAGTTCATTTTTCTGTCCATGCTCTTCGTTCCTTGCTTCCCATATTTTCAGGGGAAAATCAATTATTTCCTTTATGTGTATTTAACCTCTCACTCTCCACATGTATCTTCCTTCCCTTAAGCTTTTATATATGGTTACATCTTTGTCTTCTAAAAATTAAATTTAAAATGTAATGAACAAATTAAAAAATGCTTTCTTGTACATGGCTGGTCTTTCTGGCTAACAATCTCTTCCCTTGCTCACATAGCTAGAATTCCAAAGTTGATATAGCCCATGCTCACTCTTTCTGCTTTTTCATTTCCCAGTCCTCAGAAATCAGAATTACTTTCTGAGATTCTAAATAGTGATCTCATCAGGTCAAAATCACTCACCTGTTGCTAAAGTTAATACAACTGTACTGGTCCTTATCATTTCTGACCCTAAGCAACATCTACCAATGTTGATCTCTCACTCTTGAAAAAAAACTTCATCTTTGGCTTCCAGGAGACCAGATCCTCCTGGATTTTCTCCCATGTTTGCTGTCTCTTTGTATTAAGCATGTCTTTTTATTCTGATATTTTCATAGCTGGGGACTTACTGATCCTGGGGAGCCGACCCCTTTCTGGGCTAGCCAATTCTTTGAGATATCACCAGGAAGCATGAGTTTCATGTCAAACAACCAATTCAGAGGCACATCCTTACCCTCACCTCCTCCCTCAGGGTCCTACACTCCTGGACAATATTCCTCTACCCCAACCACCCCAGGACCAGCTACCAGACAACTGAGGACAACCCTCACACCCCAGAGCCCCCTGAAATGATTCAAACTAGCCTATCCTAAACCTGCTTACCCTCCTTCACCCATTTCTTCCCATGGAAACCACAATAAAAGCTCTTGCTTACATTTTCCTGCCATTCCTTCTGCCTCCTCATTGACCCTGGTACTTCACTGTGAGAACCTCTATGGTGTGGGGTGCCCCCTCCCTTTAGAGACTGTAGGTAACATACTATCTTTTCAATGGTAATCATTTCCTGATCTGTTGTCCTCACCATATCAGAATAATAATAAAACCTGCATTTTAAAACACTTATTGGAAGAACTATTCCACTATTCATCCTCTATTCATCCCCAATTAGTGGTTGAACATGTCTCTACAGAGCCTTTGGAAATTGTTGGTAATATATTTATTTATCATAATGATTGGGGCTTTGAACTACCAGAATTATTGAGAGCAGTGAGTCAGGGGTACTAGACATCCTGAAAAACAAGAATAGTGTTACTAAAAGTGAAGAATTTTCCTCAGTTATACATAATTTTCAAATGTTTTGCCTGGTATATATGTAGATATTAACACTTTAAAAAATCTGATCACAGAAACCTACTGTTTACATGTACATGTACAGTATGTTGTTTTCATAGTTTTCATATAAGTAGAAATTTCCAGCAATAAAACTATGTCTTAATCTGAGGAAAATTATTTAATTAAGAATTTTATGAAAAGTTTTTCTACCGTTTTGAAAAATCATGTTACCAATGGCAACATAATTTGTGACATTTGAATCACTAACGGCATACAACTCTATCAGTCTGTGTTTATGGTTGCAGTATTCACAGTGATTCTACACAGAGGGGTAAAATATGGACTCTACGGTCTTCCTGTGTGTAGAATTATTCCAGCATTTACTTATTGAAAGACATATTTCATTATAAATTACTTGTTCATTTTCAAACTGGCCCTGTACACAGAAGGCAAGGGCAGACGAAAAAAGAGGCAGACCGTTCCAGATTGCAGGAGGCAGGTTTAATAAGGAAGGGGGCTTAAATATAGGCTCGTCTTGGGTGGCTGCAACACAAATAAATTTCTGCACCCACCCACCAAATCTTAAAAGTTTGTATAGAAGCTTTAACTGGGTTCAGTCACGGACACAGTCCAGATAGTCTCATCCACACATTACTATCTCAAGGCTGTATCCTTGCGGCAGCTTCTGGGACCTAAGAAGGCAAATGGAATGCACATCCAAGGGCAGGGGTGGGTGTGAGGAGATTCCAGTTGCCTGATTCCAGCTTGAGGGTCAAACAAGTTGTTGTATCTTCTTGTTAACCTCCTCCAACATTGCTTGTTTTTCATTTCTATCTAATATTATACCCAAGGCATTCTATTATATTTGTTTTACGTTATGCAAGTTTGTAGGTTTTATTAGCTCATTATTTTATTTTTAGATATGAAGGGGACATCACAATACATTTGATAAAAAAATTGGCATTGGGTCTGATAGCATCAAGAAACAATGTCTAAAATTTTGATTATCCTTGGGATTTGGGTTAGGGCTTATTCTCTTTCCTTTTAACCAACATTCCTCAGACAATTATAGTCATACCTATTCAAACAATGACTATTTTCTAGAGTACATAGTCATTGAAGACCCATGCATATCTTTATCCTCTGTAGATGCCTCTCTATAGAGCTCCAGACCCTTTATACCTCTGCCTTCCTAGCATTATCTATCCCAAGTCTATGGCCCTCCAAAGCCAACTCAGTACTTTGTTGAACAGATCATTTTTGCCACAGATGTCAACCTCTTGAAGTGTTCCCAAACTCCACAGGCAAGGGTCAGGGAAATTGGTGCCAGTATGTATCCAAGTGCCAAACTTGGGAGTGATCTTAACCCCTGTCTCTCCTTACCATCCACATCCAAGCAATAACCAAGGTAAGTGGAAATTATTTTCATCCTCATGGCCAGCACCTGTGAACAGATCAATCTTGTTTTCCTACAACCCATTGTTTATTTTGCTGCCATAATGATCCTCCTAAGAAAAAATTGATTATATCCCTAATTTGCCTAGATTCCTCCACTGGCTGCCTGTTGACCTTATTATAAATGATAGCTCCTTCACAGGGCTTCTAAAATCACTGATGTCCTGGCCTTACTTACCTTTCCTGCCTCACTGGTCAATACTACTCTCATATATTATTTTCTGCACTTGCTACACTTTCTTTAGTCTTTCAAGTGTGGATTATTTTTTCTCTTGCTTCTCATTTTTCACTTTCTGACTATATGCTATCCTAGCTTTTTTCCTAGTTCACTCTCATTTGTTATTCAAGCATATATTTAAACATCTCTACTTGTGAGAAGCTTTTAATTTAGATGATTTTTTTCTCCTATGTTCTCTAATTGGCATATTATATTTCCTTTCTATAGCATTTAAGATACTTCATTACAATTGTTTGGTTAATTTTCTGTCTTCATTCTGAGACTCAAGACAGTATTTTCCAATGGAAACATAACTTAAGCCACACATATGAGCCACATAGTTAATCTAAAATATTCTAGTGGCAACATTTTAAAAAAATCAACACCTGAAATTAATTTAATATGGGTTATCTAACTCAATATAGTGAAAATATTATTTCAACACAATCAATATGAAATTGCTAATTAAATAGTTTATGGGTTTTTTCATACTAAGTCTTAGGAAACTGTTGTGTATTTTACACTTTCAGCACATCTAACAGTATTTCAAGTTCTATTTAACAGTCACATGTGGCTAGTGGCTACCATACTGAGCACTGCTTCCAGTTCTATAAAGTAATGATCTTTGCTTATCAGCTTGAGTATTTTACTTCCAAATTCCAACACAACACTTGGCATTTAGAGTACACACTCAATAAATGTTGGTTGATAAGTAAATGAATGGGTAAACGTTAAAATTTAAAGATGATTTTTAACTCTTTAATCAATTGTTATATATACATTAAGAAAATCCAATCATTATCCATAAAACTGATTTTATGCCTCAGTATTGCATTATAATTTGCATTTTGAAAAACAGTGTTATAACTATTCTGTTATTGAGACTATAGGCCAAAATTAATTACTTTTCTAATTATTTCAATAATTATGTGGTTTCATACTTTTCCTAATTTAAAAAAAAAATCAAATGTGAAAATCCTAGAGTGGCTCTATATTATTCCATAACATAAAGATAATAATAATAATTATTATTATTAACCATAAAGACAACAAAAATGCTTCTGTAGTGATACTTTACCAGCTACAGAAAAGATATGTCTCATTGGACTTTCTCACATCTGCTTAAATGCAGATGTGAGAAATGTACATTAACCAAATTGTCATGATGGACTCTCAACTTTGGGCAAGAATTAACAAGACACCTAATGCTCTCTTTCAAATGCTCTATTGCTCTGCATGTTCTTATGAAGGAAGTCATTTTCTAGGGCCTGCTATAACTGGAGAACCCATGATTTTTAAGGCTACTGTGCTCACCCTTGTAAAGATATGGCAGATAGAAAGTGTGTCCTATGTCAAATTGATTCATGAATTGAGCAAATTTTTGCTAGGTTTATACTTTGTGCTTGGCACTGGTGATGGAATGGTGAGTAAAGTAGTTATGGCTCTTACCACAGAGGGTTAACAAGTTACTGTTCTCCTATTACTTCATCCTCTTTGTTTTTAGCTTTTCCCCAACTGAAACCCACCTCTTCTCCCTGGAATAAGAGATGCTTATTGTCTGATGTCCTGCTTATGACAGGACTTGAAAGTGGTATCAGCTTCTCTTTCATGGCAAAGAGTCCATGTCCATATTTACCCAAATTTTTTCTTCATTGAAGTCTCTGCCATTTGGCTATTTCTGCCCTTCCTGATCATCACTGAAACTCTGTTTCTCCTCAGAAAGTTTTTGGCTCCCACCTCACCAGTCTGCACTCTGATTCTTGTTCTCACCTTGAGGACTTGAATGTCTGAGTTGATTCGTCTGAGACCTAACCTCACACAAGTCATTGACTGTCTCAACTTGACTTATTATTTTTTCACTTCAGTGAATCAGTTCCTTGAACACACATTCCTTAGGCCTCTTTCAGTGACCATAAATATTCCATGAAATTTTAACTCTAGTATTCCACTCTGGAATCACTAATAACCTTAATTCTAATCCTACCAGCATCACCCCTTGGACCAGGAAAGAGGGTATCCTTGGTAGTGTCCTGCTCTCTTCTCTGGCTACATCCCTGCTGATGCAGTAAGGAGTTGTGGGACCAAATATAAGTACCCACCTGGAGCCCATGCACCCCTTCCCTAGATTATGTTCTGAGCTACAGGATGCTAGAATTTCCAGGCTAGATGGCCCAATTCCTGTTTCCAAGACTTACACAGACTTTTCTACAGCTCTGTCCTCCTCAGGAGATCCTCATGGTGCAATCTTTAGGAACAAGATGTTTGTGAAGGATGTAAATGTATCTTGGATGTAAGGACTTGAGCGTCCACACTTGTGTGTTTCAAGTTTCTCAGTGTGGGGTAGGGCTGTGGTTGGGAAGAGAAGAGTGGAGAGATTGGCCTCGGGAGTCCCTCTTCCTGAACCCTCACATTCTGGTATTAAATCCAATCCCTTAGGTTTTTATACAGATGTATTTGTCAAGGTAGCTTCAATCACATTACATTTAACAATTTGTTATTTTTTTTTAATTTATTAGTTTTAAATACTTAGGTAAATGTTATAAAGGCCTTCAATAGTTTTCTTGCCTTGGGTCCCCTTAAATATTAAAAGCAAGCCTGCTCACCTCACATATTTTATCCCCACTCTGAGCACTAATCCCTTGGCTCCTTTCTTTTTTAATGTCTATTAGCCTGTTTTGTTTGTTTAAGTCTCACTACTTATTTTTTTCTGAACCACCTTGATTTTCTGGTGTAGTCCCACAATCACCATTTGCATGTACCTCACTTCCTAAGCCCCTCGTACTTTCTGATTTCCTTGTTATACAAAACCCAGCCATGGATTATTCTTATCAACTGCATTGTTATTCCTGAGCCCAACTTCTGAAGGCTGCTTGAGAAAATTGTATAATTTTGTGGATTTCTGCCACTTTGAATTTATGATATGCAAGTTTAGTCTTGCTCTAAAAGTCTTATTATAACACTCTTGTAAAATGAATTTCCCATTTATCTGGCTATTTCAAAAATTTACCCCTCTTCTGAAATGAATAATTCTTGGCCTCCTCATCTTTAAGAGATTGCTTTTATCCTTATTTCCCAGGAAAAATCAAGACTTGAATGTGAAAATGCCCTGAACTCACAGATATTTAATTATATATATGTGTGTGTGTGTGTGTGTGTGTGTATACACACACACACACACACATATCCCTCTTAACACTTATGGCAGATCCACCTTGATCCTTATCACCACCTATATAATGGCCACATCTACTATTTTCTTTAACACCGCACTCAACTGGGTACCTCCTGTCTTCCCTATACCTTCAACTTCTCTTTCCTCCTCTCCCCTCCCCTCCCCTCCCCTCCCTTCCCCTCCCTTCCCCTCCTCTCCTCTTCTTTCCTCTTCTCTTCACTTTCACTCTATCTCTCTGTCTGTCTGTGCCTCTCCCAATCCACACACTGACTTCAAATTGCTCTCAGTTTGCAACAACAGGAAAAAAAACCCCAAATCTTTCTTCAATTACCATGTTGCTCTTTAAGGTAAGAATATCTCTCGGACTGACAGACAAGCTCCCTAGGAAATAGACTAGTCACTCTCCTTCCTGTCACAACATGCACTGATGCCTCAACATACTGTAACATAGAACCAGCCCTCAATGTTCCAAGAAAGCTGTTTTAGATAAACTTACCAGTGTCTTCCTATGTGCTAAGTACAGGCCTTTCTTCCCTGACTTCTCTGCAATTTCTGATAACATCAATCACGTTTTTGCTTCTTGATACTCTTCTTCATTTTCATTTTCCTGCTTCATCCTTTATTTCTGGGACCCTCCTAAATCCCCAGCCCAGATGACCCTTCCTATGTCCATCCTCTAAACGTATTTGGTATAGAGCACAGCTTGATCTTCTTCCCTCTCTCCTTTTAACTTTACAGATCTATTTGAATAATCTCATTCATACTTGTGGCTTTAACTTCCACATGACAAATGATCACTTATCTTTCCCTCTAACAGGTCTTTATTTCCAGTTCTGAATCACTTGCCTATTGAACATCTATATATTCCATTGAATCCTCAAGCTGAATTCAGCCTTTGCATCTCATCTCCCCAAAGCCTATACTATCACACATATTTTGGAAATTGGTAAAAGTCATCAACATCTACAAGTTGTCTCTTAGACTCTCTATGGTCAGTCTGATTCTATTCTCATTGTTTCTACTCTAAAAATATTTGCATATCTATCAAGTCCTGTATATTTCTACTACTGCAACCCTATTCTCTTTTGTTTTAGATACCCACCATCAGTCAAAGGGAAGTTTTGCCCTAGTCTACTCTTATTTTTCTGTGGTATTTCTTCTACCCAGCTGTACTCTGTACATGCATAAGAATTATTTTTCCAACTGTCAATATCACTTGACTCTTTAGTTATAGAACAAGAAGCCATGAGTATAGAGTCTGGAAAAGATATTGAAATACAGACAGCTAGACTACTCTGCACATCATATCACTTCCTTCTTTAAAACTTTTCTTGCCTACAAAATAAGGTTTTATTTGTGCCATGCATAGCATGGCATTCAAAGCCTTTCCTTGCTCAGCTCTTGTTTATATCCTGACCTCCAACATTACACTCTTTTCCATCTACTTCTTATACTCTAGCTGTGCCAAAATTTGTTCTTTTCATATACCTCTTCCTTTTGTGCCTCTAAGCTTTTGTCATATTATTCCCTCTTTTAGAAATTTTGTTCTTCCCTTGTTCACCTAACAGTCATCCCATTTTTCAAATTCAGCTGGAGCATTACCTCTGAATACTTCCTTGACTTTTGGTTTTTCCAAGCAGACTTGAGGACATTTATTATGGTCCAATAACCTTGGTCCTCATTCCATTTTAGTAGGTATTGACATGTCATGCAGAGCAATTTGTACATTTAGAGTCAACTGCGTTGACACAAACTCCCAAATGATGTATACAAAAAGACTCAGTATATTTTTCATTCTAACAAGGAATTATTTGAAAAAGGGGGTGGTGGTGATTACACTTCTTTTAGTTGGATAAGACTGCTTGTTTTCAAATATTTGTTTTAATGGGCCATCTCAGTGTTCCATATATAGTGTCTGTATGTTATCACCACATGCTAGACACTATGATAATTATATTACTTTTCCCCAAAAGATGTGTGTTAAGTAAACTTTCATTGATGAACTAGCACAAAATAACGGATGTATGTTACATCACCATTGACAACTTAAAGATGAATATCAGAGTTCTTAAAAATCTTTGGCCTCCTGTTATCAGAAATATCTTACTGGCTACCTTCTCCATGAACTCTAACTTCCTGCTCTGTCCCATGGGATTTACTCTTTTTCATCTCTGATGCCTCTTTCACAGCTGTTCTTACCCTCAAGTGTGTGTTAGTATCTTATGCAGAGTAGTTTAGCTGTATGTATTTCAATGTCTTTTCCAGACTCTATACTTAAGGTGTCTTGTTCTATATGAAAAAGATTCAAGGTATTTTCTTGAACAAAATTATTATTTTTCTAATATTGCCTCTTGAGGCATTTTTAACCTACTTTACATTGACTATGATTTTCTTGATATCTCAGAAACTTCTCAATTTTTAACTCATATAAATGTGCACTGTTTCCAATAAAGATTTCTTCAATGAAAATATATATAAGTACAACACACTTCAACTCAAGTTTTGAACAACAGTTTTTGTTTATAATTCAGCTTTATTACTTAGGTAAAGCAGATTAATAGTGTGATATTGACTTTTCTTAATCATTTTTTGAGAACAAGTTTCTTCTAAGTTGTTAAAAATCTTTAAATATTTTAGAAACTTCAAACGTTTTAACTTCAAACAACAGAGCTTCAATACAAAACCCAAAACTGACAGCACTGAAAGGAGATATAGGAAAATCCAAAATTATAGTTGAGGTGTTCATCTTCCTTTTTTAAGTAATTGATAGGATTATTAAATGGAAAATCAGTGAGAATATAGAAAAACGAACAACATCATCAACCAATAGGATCTAATTGGCATATATAGAAAACCTCAACCAATAGCAGCTCATAGATGAGTACAATTTTTTTTTTTTAATGAGCCTATGAACATTTACCAAGATAGACCATATCCTTAAAACAAAACTTAAAATACTTAACAATTGAAATTTTACAGATTATGTTCTCTGAGCCACAATGGAATTAAACTATGAGTCAATGACAGAAAGACAAGAAAATCATCTCCAACCACTTGCAATTTAAACACACTTCTGAAAAAATCCAACAAAGAGGAAGTCTCAAAAGAAATTAAAACAAACATATAGAACTGAATGAAAATACAAGATATCAAAATTTCTAAAATGTAAATAAAACTCCTGAGAAGGAAATGTTTAGTGCTGACAACTTATAGTAGAAAAGAGAAAAAGTCTCAAATCAATAATTTAAATTCTTACCTCAAGAAACTAGAAACAAATGAGAGTGAAATAAACCTAAAGAAACAAGAAACCAGAAGCAAAGAAATTTTTTTATAAAAACAATGAAATGAAAATATAAAAAAGGGAAAATCAGTGAAAAAAAGCTGATTCTTAAAAAAAAAAAAAAAGACTAATAAAATTGATATATCTCTGTCTTAGTCCATTCTGGCTGCTATAACAAAATAACACAGAGCAGGTGGCTTATAAACAACAGAAATTTATTTCTTACAGTCCTGGAGTCTGGAAGGCTGACATCAGAGTGATAGCATGGGCTGGCAAGAGCCCTCTTCCAGATCACAGACTTTTCATTGTAGCACTATATAGCCAAAGGCAGTAAGAAGCTCTGTTGGGTCTCTTTTATAAGGACACTAATCCCATTCATGAGGCCTCAGCCCTCATATCCTAATCAGCTACCCAAAGCTCCACCTCCTAATACCATCACCTTGGGGATTAGGTTTCAATATGCGAATCTTTTTTTGTAGGATGGAGGGGCAGGGATAGGGGTGGTAACAAGCATCATACCATAACAACCTCTAAAACTGACAAAAATTAAAAAAATACAAATCACTAATATTCAGATGAAAAGATGAATGTCACAAGCAATCCTGAAACCATTAAAAATATAATGACAGAACACTACAAACACCTTTATGCTCGTAAATTCAAAAATTTTGAATAAATGGATCAATTCCTTGAGAGATTACCACAATACAACCAAAATGAAACTGTTAACTTGAATAGCCTATAATCATAACAGAAATTTAATTTCTATTTAAAAATTTCCTAAAAAGTGTCTTCAGGCTCAGATGGTTTCACTGGTGAATTCTACAAAATACTTACACAAAATAAATGATAAAGGAACATTTTCACCACTTGTTATGTGGCCAGTTTTATTCTGATAAAAAACCAGACAAAGGTAGTACAGAAAGGAAAACTACAGACCGTTATCTCTCATGAGTTTAGATGTGAAAATCCTCAATAAGATATTAGATATCAGCAAGTAAAAAGATTGTATACCAAGACCAGTGGGACTTATTCCAGATATGCAAGACTGGTTGAACATTGGATTATATATGACTGTAATATACCTTATCAATAGGCTAAAAAAGAAAAATCCCAATGATGTATAATTGTTTCAAAGAAAATGATATAATTTTATATAAATATAACAAGACATATATAGGAAATGCATCCTGAAATGTAGAAAACTCTTATGAAAGAAATCAAAGTGACCCTAAATAAATGGAAAAACAAACTGTGTTCATGTTTTGGAAGACTCAGCATGGTATATATATCAATTCTCAACAAAATGATCAGTAGGTTTAATAAAATTTCTATCAAAATCCCAAGCTATTTTTGTGATATAGACAATCTTGTTCTAAATTCTGTATGGAAAGGCAGAATCTCTAAAAAATCTAAAACAATTTCAAAAAAGAAGGGTAAAGTGAAATAACTCCACTTGATATTATGTCTTCCTATATAGCTATAGAAATCTAGATAGAGTGTCAGATGGAGGAATAGATATATAGATGCAGAGATGAATAGAACAGAATAGAGAACCCACAGACACATTCACACAAATGTGCTCAAATTAATTTTTATAAGGGTGCAAAAGTCATTCAATGGAGGAGACCAGCCTCCTCAACAAATAGTACTGAAACAACTGGACATTCATAGACAAACAAACAAACAAAAACAAACAAAAAACCCCTCAACTTTAACCTCACACCTCATAAAAAAAGGACTAAAATTGCCTCACATATTAGAGCAAAAACTAACAATTTAGGGGAATAATACAGAAGAAACATTCACAATCTAGTGCCACGCAGGAAGTTTTTAGTACTGACACCCAAAACATACTTGTAAAAGGAAAAATTAATTAACTGGACTTTATAAAAATTAAAAAAAAATATTCTCTATGAATGATCCTTAAGAAAACAAGGACCTACACCTTAATTTAGATAATAAATGTGGCCCTCACCTTTGAAAGTTTCCTGTGTCTCTTTTCTCTTTTTTTTTTTTTTTTTGTGGTAAAAATAATTAACATGAGATCTACTCTCAACAAATTTGTAAGGGTACAACAACATATTGTTAGCTAGAGGCACTATGTTGTACAGCAGATCTCTAGAACTTATTCATCTTCTGTAACTGTAACTTTATACACATGTAATAACAATTATCTATTTTCCCCTCCTCCCATCCCCTAGCAACTACCATTCTTTGTTCTGCTTCTATGAATTTGAATATTTTGTATGCCTCATATAAATGGAATAATGCAGTATTTTTCCTTTTGTGACTTGTTTCATTTCGAGTAATGTCTTCCAGATCTATCCATGTGGTCACAAATGGTAGAATTTCCTTCTTTTTATGAGGCTGAATAATATTTCATTGTGTGTATATACTACATTTTCTTTATCCATTCTTTGTTGATGAACATGTGAGGTATTTTCAAATCTTGGCTTATGATTAACATTATAATAAACATGGAAATACAGATATCACTTTGAGATCCTAATTTCAATTAATTTGGATATGTATCCAGAAGCAGCATTGTTGGATTATATTTTAATTCAATTTTTAACTTTTTGAGGAATTTCCATATTTTTTTCATAGTAATCACACCATTTATATTCCTACCAGCATTGTACAAGGGTTCCAATTTTTCCACATCCTCTCCAACACTTTTTTTTTTTTTGATGGTAGCTATTTTAACAGGTGTGAGGTGATAGTTCATTGTGGTTTTGATTTGCATTTCCCTATGAGTAGTAATTTTGAGCATCTTTTCATATGCATATTGGCAGTTTATATGTCTTGCTTGAAGTAATATCTATTCAAGTCCTTTGCTCATTTTGTAATTGGTTTATCTTTTATTTTGGTGTTGAGTTGTAGTTGTTTCTTATATATTTGGATATTTACCCCTTATCAGATATGTGATTTGTAAATATTTTCTCCATTCTGTGGGCTGCTTTTTCACCTTGTTGATCTTTTTGTTCCTTTTCTACTGTGCAAAAATTTTTAGATTGACATAGTCCACTCCCGCTTGTCTATTTCTATTTTTGCTTTTGTTAGCTGTACTTTTGGTGTCATATCTATAAAATCATTGTCAAGGCCAATGTTACGGAGTTTTCCTTTATGTTTTCTTCTAGAAGTTTCACAGTTTCAAGTCTTAATTAAGGCTTTAATCCATTTTGAGTTGATTTTTTGGTATGGTATAAAATAGGAGTCTAATTTTATCCTTTTGCAAATGGATATCCTGTTTTCCCAAAATCATTTATTGAAGAGACTATCTATTCCCCATTGTGTATTCATGGCATCTTTGTTGAAGATCAGTTGGCTGTAGATGTGTAGATTTATTTCTGGGCTCTCTATTTAGTTCCATTGGTCTATATGTCTGTCTTTATGCCAGCACCATACTGTTTTGCTTACTGTAGCTTTGTAACAGATTTTAAAACCAGAAAGTGTGATGCCTCCAACTTAATTCTTTATCAAGATTGCTTGGCTATGCTGGGTCTTTTCTTTTTTTGCCTCTTCTTTAATATATAATTTTAGGATTAAAAAAAATTTCTGTAAGAAATGCCATTGAGATTTTGATAGGAATTGCATTAAATCTGCAAATTGCATTGTGTGGTATGGACATTTTACAATATTAAATCTTCCAATCTTTGAACATGGGATGTCTTTCCACTTATTTATGTCTTCTTTAATTACTTTTATTGTTGTTATATAATTTTCAGTGTACAACTCACTCTCTTGGTTAAGTTTATTTCTAAGCATTTTATTCTTTTTGATGCTATTACAATGGTGTCATTTCATCTTTTGATATTCCATGAGAATGCATTTAAACACCTTCATGACTAATATAAACAGAAATCTCAAATTTCATATATTTTTATAAAATGTGGTGGGAAATTATAATTTTTTTAAAAACATTTTTTTCCACAGGTAACCTTGTTTAGAGGCAGGGGTGACTACACCTTACTAAAGAACACAAGGACACAGATTTTAATTTAAGAGTTTCATTTCAGTTTGCTGGGGTAGAAAGTAACAAAGAAAACACATTTTTATTTTTAGATATTTGGAATTCAAATCCATATTTCCTTGATCACATGCAAAGCCTAATGAAATGGTCTGAGTTTTTAGTCTTTACTTTAGTAATATTTAAGAAAATTACACCTCAATCATTAATGCACATCTGCCTCATTCCAAACCCTCTGATTTCAACCACTACACAATAGAGCTCATGTAATAATTCACAGATTGCTTACATATGTTGGATGTAATTTATATGAAAGCATAGACATTAATTATTAATTCCATTTGTCTAATAATTGGTTATTTAGACTTCTAGTCCTTTTCATGTGTCAACTTGTAGTTGACTAGCAGCTCTAATAACTATTCAAGATGCATACAGATTACATTTTTAAAAATCAGGATTACAATTTGTAGAAAGCATGTATTTTAAAGTATAGAGTGTCAAGTAAGAATTTTTTAATTATAGAGCATAAATTATAATTTTAAAACTTACTATCACAAGAAGTTTTAAATTGATAGAAGGAAGGATAGAGTAGAATAACATTATGGAGTATTTGAGAGGTTAAATATGATCATTATTGTAATTCTGATAAAGAAAATTAGTAGGTTTGTTCATTAATATGAAATGATATAAATAAAAGATAAATAGAACCACGATCTACCTTGACTTCAGGAAAAGAAAAATGAGAATTTGATGCTAAATTAGTTAAAAGAGAAGCACTGTTCACTATAGACATGAAAGAAGAAAATATGTAAGTTGAATCACAAAATTTAAAAGCTTTGGAAATCCATCAGTATAAAAGTGCTGACCATAAAATCAGTAACCATAAATGCATGTTTCTTAAAAACTTGTAAAATAGCTGAGAAGAGAAAGGCCTTATGAAATTTTTATAAATAAATCTAAGGAGAGTATACTTGGTAAACAAACTAGAAATTGTATGACCGCATGGAATAAAAGAGAGCCCATACTATGTTGAGAGAAATGAAAATAAGGCCAAACCAGGAAAGGAAACAAAAAGTAAGTCACTGATGGGTTTACAAAAATCAGAAACAGATTATGTGATGATTCATTATCCTCTTACTAATCAAATTTTTAAAAATCATTAAATGTGCTTGCAGGCTTAAGTGTGTTTTGAAATACTGACGAGTTTGCATGCCATTTCAGTAGTTGGCAGTAGGATGGAGAAAAAGCACAGATGATGTGTAAATGAGGAAATATTAGATTAGGAGAGATTTTGGAACCCAGAGATGATGTGAAAGTTACAACAACAACAGGTCGTAGAAGCATAATGCTGCCTTATTGGTCACTTTGTGGTTACAATTTTATTTTTAATTACCAAAAAGAATATTTGTTTTTATTCTTGAATTCTTAATCTTTAAACTTAGCAATTTTCCAACAGGTGCCCAGAAATCTCACTGTGCCCCTAAAGTTCTTCTAAATTTTGATATTCAGCTTAAGCCACATTGAAGGGGTTGATTCATTCTTCCAATAATATTGGGTGGGCCAAAATGTTCATTTGGTGTTTTCCATAAGATGGCTCTAGTAGCACTTAGTTGTCTTTAACGTCATTCAAAACAATTTTGTTAGGTTGTATGTGACAGCTGTCATATCAGCATGCATTTAAAAAAAGACTTACCAAATTGGTGAATTTTTGTTTAGCCATTTTAATATTGAAGATAGAAGAAAAAAAGCATTTTCAGCATATTATGCTTTATTATTTCAAGAAAGGTAAAAATGCAACTGAAACGCAAAAAAAGATTTGTGCAGTGTATGGAGAAGGTGCTGTGACTGATCGAATATGTCAAAAGTGGTTTGTGAAGTTTCGTGTTGGAGATTTCTTGCTGGACGATGCTCCAAGGTCAGGTAAACCAGTTGAAGTTGATAGCGATCAAACTGAAACAATAATTGAGAACAA
Organism: Balaenoptera musculus; assembly: GCF_009873245.2. Taxonomy (NCBI): domain Eukaryota; kingdom Metazoa; phylum Chordata; class Mammalia; order Artiodactyla; family Balaenopteridae; genus Balaenoptera; species Balaenoptera musculus. The sequence continues at coordinate 124,366,891 of NC_045788.1, read as the reverse complement.
TCAACGTTATACCACGCAGGAGATCGCCCACATACTCAAAATAGCCAAATCAAGCATTGAAAATCATTTGCACCAGCTTGGTTATGTGAATCGCTTTTATGTTTGGGTTCCACATAAGTTAAGCAAAAAAACCCTTTTTGACCATATTTCCGCGTACGGTTCTCTACTGAAACATAATGAAAACGTTCAATTTTTAAAACAAATTGTCATGGGTGATGAAAAGTGGGTACTGTACAACAATGTGGAACGGAAGAGATCATGGGGCAAGTGAATGAACCACCACTAACCACACCAAAGGCCGGTCTTCATCCAAAGAAGGTGATGTTGTGTATACGGTGGGATTGGAAGGGAGTCCTCTATTATGAGCTCCTTCCAGAAAAACAAACAATTAGTTCCAACAAGTACTGCTCCCAATTAGACCAACTGAAAGCGGCACTCGATGAAAAGCGTCCAGAATTAGTCAACAGAACATGCATAATCTTCGATCAGGATAACGCAAGACTGCATGTTTATTTGATCACCAGGCAAAAACTGTTACAACTTGGCTGGGAAGCTCTGATTCGTCTGCTGTATTCACCAGACACTGCACCTTCGGATTTCCATTTATTTAGGTCTTTCCAAAATTCTCTTAATGGAAAAAATTTCCATTCCCTGGAAGACTGTAAAAGGCACTTGGAACAGTTCTTTGCTCAAAAAGATAAAAAGTTTTGGGAAAATGGAATTATGAAGTTGCCTGAAAAATGGCAGAAGGTAGTGGAACAAAAAGGTGAATACGTTGTTCAATAAAGTTCTTGGTGAAAATGAAAAATGTGTCTTTCATTTTTACTTAAAAAATGAAAGTTTTTGGCCCACCCAATATTTACAGAGTGCCCCTGTGTGCCAGAGCTGGTGTTGGATCTAGGGATATATTGGTGAAAAGATACAGATACTGCTCCTCTTTCACGGAACTTTGAGACTAGTATCAGGACCATATGTTACTCGAAGAATTATAGAAAACTAAAATTATAGCTGTGATTAAGCTCTACCAAGGAAGAGTACATGGTACATTGAGATCAACTAACAGATTAGGAGATTCTGCATCTTTCTGGGAGTGAGTGTCAAAAGGTTTTCTTGAGCATAGGACATTTGAGCTGAATTCTGAAAGATGAGTATGAATTCATTAGGCTATAGTCAGGGTCCAATGAGGAAACAGAAACTACACAGCAATTTGAACAGAGGTTAGTAGGAAGAAGTGTTAGGTGATTGGAGTAGTGAGGTCTTGGCTAGTAAGAAGTATAAGGCATTCTACACATAGGGACATAAGGTATAATGGACAGTCATTACCCTTAGAATAGGACACCCTAATAAAATCCTCACCTCTCTACCAACACTGAGAACCAGACCTTGCTAGAGAAGTTACAACCCTAGTTGGATGGCAGAGCAAGAGTCGAGGGGACACACTGGTGGAACATATCAGAAATCTGCCCTCTAGAGTGCCAAGGGAAGTTGTCCATGGGTAGTGCCCCGCTGGAGGCACTTCTCCACAAAACCACCTATGGGGGCTGCCGGGTAATCTGTTGCCCTGGGCTGTTGAGCTCTGTGCACTGCAGGAAACCTGTGTTGGAGAATTTGCATGGGCCGCAGTACCTGGCACTGGGAAAGTCATCCACGAGGCAGGAGCTGGATCCTGGAGATGCCCTGTGTACTGCAGGAGCCTGCCAAGAAGAGTACCATAGACTAGGATGCAAAGCTTTTTCTGCAAAATCTCTTTATCATCCTCTACTGATAAAGCTTAACATTGTGCCAACTGGCTAAGGAGAAATAGGTAACGGGCCCAGCTCCATTCCCACAGCAGGCAAACAGAGTACATTTGGACCTGAGAGACAGTAAACTGATAAGTGGCCTGGGAATTGATTGTGCAGAGGTTATGGGCAGGTAAACAAGACATACTGGAGGAAATCATTCATGGTCTTGTACATGATATTTTCCTCTTTAATTCAAATATAAATATAATTCAATCTTTCATACATTGTAGAGAGAGTTACACTGAAGTGCAAATGTGCATGAGTCACATATATTTTGAAGAATATTTACAATAGTCACAAGTATTTCCCTACAGTCTGTGAAGGAAGACTGCAGTCTTGATGTGGTTGCCACTGGACCCCTCCCAAGTGCCCTCACAATCAGAGAGCCGGAAACATCATTATAGTCAAAGGCTGATGAATATTCTCATAGACCTGGATTTGTACCTGGAACCGTGTTCAACCGATGTTTTTAAGTGATCACAATTGGCAAAGCAATAGATTTGGACAAGAAAGATCCTTTCCTTTCCTTTTTACTCCAGAAAATAAATTAGAATATTCTCTTTGACATAAAACAGAGAATTTAACTCAAAATACTGATTTGCAATAGCTTTAGTTAAGCCAAAGATATAGTCATTGTAGTGTTAAATGACATTGAAAAGGGACATTTTGCCCCTCTGATTTCATGATTTTCATACACTGGCATCTACCAGTTCCCAACTGTGAAGACTATGATTTGTATTCAAAAACACCGTCAGCTTGCAAGCTTATCCTTAATGATACTTTTTTATATATCCGATAAGCAAGAGGATAATGAATCTTAACAATTAAAACATTTTTTTTTCTGAGATATATCTTCACATACATGCACTGATAGTGATGGAGAAATTTAGTTAATATTAAAGATGAGACTTCATGCAAATCATGAATTTTTTTAAAGCTGTATTCAGCACAGCTCTTCTTAATCATAGGTTTTTCCTTAAACCTCGTTATTTTATGGTTTTCAAATGACCTGGGAGAATGGGGCCAAAAGACCAAAATAAATACCATTTTTCTTGAATTTCTTTCTCAGAGAGTTTTGGACAGCATACAGAAAACACTTTCAATAGATTTTATGTCATAGATTTGCCATATATGAAGATGCTAATGCTTATATGTTGGCTTTTTTAGGGAGATGAAAATGAGAAAGAGAAAGTGTCTATACCTTAGTAGCTAGTTTTGATGCCAATGATCTTTTCTAGAACAGCAGCTTACAATGCCCATTTAAGTGATTGAAGTTACTCTTTTCTTTTCCTGCTTTAAAGAAAAGTAATTGAGAAAAAATAGAGAATTATTTTTAGAAATGTTGGAGAAGTACTTGCTAAAAATCCAGTTCTATCTAGATTATATGTCAAATACTTATAAATTTAGCAGATTGTCTTAACTATTTTCTGTTGAAATTTAAGATAAATTACCCTGTGAATATTTGTGTTTGCTTGTTTGCCTTATCGACTGACTCAGATGTTTGTCGGAGGATGCTTCGTTAAAAGTATCTACATACCAAAAACCATATGAGTATTTTTCCAAATTAGTGTGTCTCATGCAGCATAGTGCATAATATTATTAATTAATTCATTGAATATATATTCAGCACATGATAACTTTGCCAGATGCTGGATACACAACAGAAGCTCAAACACACAACATCATGAAGCTTCTAGCCCAATGGACAATTTTTATTGTCTAGTCTTTAATAGAAATGTGGAAAAGATAAATGCAAAATAATGGATATTTGAAAAGAATCCTTAGGATATAATTGTGATTAGGTTTTTGGTTAAGTGATTGAAACCTGAGAACCAAGAATATTGCATTATAGAATCTAATAGTGTGGAATATTATATATTTATGAAAGGTGGGAGAGGTAGTAAATGACAGAATCATGACATGAAAGTATTTTGACAAGCCAGAGGGATGAGCCTAAGTTTATATGATGAAATTTAGCTGGATTTAATACAAGGTTCTCAGAACAAAAGCAAGAAAATAAACAAGCATTTAACAGAATAACTACATAAATACAGAGGGAGAGAAGCAGTACTGGTTAAAAAAAACTTGACGTTTTATTGACAGTAAATTCAATACCGGGCAATGGAGAGTCATGTTAATAATGTGAGTCATCATAATTCATCCTGTTGAGAAGTCCTTTTGATCTTGGTGACACTGATAGGCATATAAAATGAGGAATGTGATAGGAGCACAGAACAAGGAAAATGACAGTACTCTTCCTGTCATTTGGTTGAATCTAAGTTTGTCAGTCTGAAGCCCCAGATTTTAAGAGAGATATTGACAAAGTGGAAGACATTCAGAGCTGAGGAGACCAAAATTGTGAAGGGAATTGACAGTATGACAGAATGAAGCCTCCTTAAAGAGATTGTCGATATTGAATCTGTAGAAAAGGAGACTCAAGTGGAATTTGAGAGCCCCTCTTAAATAGACCAAGAGCTTTTGTGTACAAAAGCCATTTGATTTGTTCCTTGTGGCCCTGCAGCTTCAAACTGGAATGAAAAACTGGAAACTCCAGGGAGCATCATTTTTGCTAAATGTAAAAAAGAATTTTCTATCACTCATAGCTGTCCTAAGACACCTCAGACTTCCTCTGGAGAGGAATGAGCTCAGGTGGTAATATTTTCTGCATCACTGAAAGCGCTCAGACACAGGCTGGACCAGGACATATCTGGCAAGTTGTTAGGGGATTCAACATCAAATGCAAACTGGGCTAGATGCCCCTAAATATCTCTTATCCCTTACCACTCTGAGAGTCTAGTCAAAGTACATTTTTATTCTTCTGGCCATTGAGCACAGGCATTCATCCATTTAGTTTCTTTACCCCAATAGTGAAGTCTTTGATTTATTTTTTCTCTTTATACATTTAATTTATAACATTAAAATCTTTTTGTTTAGCAAAGTTAATGAGAGAACTTTGGTAAGTTCTCCTAAGGAGAACTCCCATATCTACCTATCTTCCTATCAGTCTAGCTAGCTGGCTATCCATATCTATATATCTTTATCTATATCTACCCATATACATATCCCTTTAAAACATAACTTAACCATAATTTATTTCATGAAACATTAATGAATTTGAAATATGGCTTGCTAGATGCCAAATATTTTGTTTTCAGCAATATTAGCAAAAAGGAAACATCAAACTAATTTCAATAATGCAAAAATATTTTATCCCCAATTATAGAACTGAGTTTGTAGCGAGTCGAACCTTAGTGATTGTCTCTGGGTTTTAGACCTCAAAACTTGGGGGCTCAGGCTCCACCGTGACAGAAGGACCAGTGTAGGGGCCCAGGCCAGCCACACAGAATCTCATCGTTGAGGTCTGTTCTGCCACGCACAGTGCTGCTATGTGGGTTCCTCCTGCATCTTCAGGCACTGTGACCCAGAGCCCTCAGAGATGGGTCCCACTACCAGGAGCTTTCCACTGACCCAAGATCAAAATGTGCCTCCAGGAATGCTTGGCACTTTTCTCAAGGCTGTAGTATGTTTGTACCCTCTTTTCACAGCAACCCTCCTGCATGTAGGCAGAGCCTAGATCTTCACCGCTCCCAGCAAACTCACCTCCCCTCCAGCGTACCCATCTCAAGAAATCCCCAGTTTTACTCTTGGCATCAGACTCCTCCGTTAGCCTCAAGCCTTTCCTCCTATGAACCCAGCCAGCTTAATATTGATCAATGAACCTAAAAATTACCTGATGTTTATTACCCCTTTGCAAGTAAAGATGGGAGTTAAGGATTAATGCATATGTACTGGTTTCAGAAAAACAATGGCTGAATTCCATCCTTTATTTCCTTGTGTGTTGACAAAGATTTTCTCTTTGACTAAACTCTAGTCAAGTACCACTGAGGCCTCTTCCAGACTAGGCCTCAACCTTGACCTATAAAGATTTGAACAGACACCAACATAGTTTTTAACAGCTCAAATCTAAATAGCTGGGGTGGTCCTAATCCCCCTTAAAGTGTTTACCTGAGAAAACTCAAGGCTGCTGAAATCATTTACTGTTTGTTCCAGGCAACACCTGAAGGGAGTGCCCCTGTCTCCCAGTCTCTGGGATGGTAGGAACCAAACTTTGATAAAAACCAGTTAACAAACCCAGATGGGTTTCACAGGGACCAACCCCCTTCCTCACCCTTCCTGTTTTTTGTAATTTTTCACTTCCCTGACTGTGCTAAAGTTTCAGACATTCCTGCCTTTCTATTCTCTCATTGTCCCTTTAAAATAACTGGTCTCCTCTGTACAAACAAAAGTTGAGTTCAGTTCATACTGGACCCTCTTCCTCATTGTAACAGTAAATTACTGATTAAAATCTGTTCTTACCATTTTAACTAGTACCGACTTTGTCGATGAGGAATGCACATGATGACAACCTTATTTTCTTAAATCATCCTGTTAAACACCAATCTTATTTATAAATACTAGGATTTCTTTGTTTCAATACATTCTTTCCTGAAGGGCATGGCCAAAATCATAGCTCATCATTGGTGGAATGCAAAGCTTCCGGTAAGAAGTTGAAATTATAGCAATGAGTCTCTCTCCCTCTACCTTCTCTACTGTTTCTTTCTCCCTTGCCTTCTTCTCTTCTTTTCCTCTATTAGACTATTTTAAAGGTGTTTAGGCTTTTGTTTTTGGAGATAGAAAGATGCTGCTTTGGAACTGAGATGAAATTCAGATTGTGAACCTGTTTGTCTTACAAACTAGACACTAGGTTGTCCTTTGCGTTCATGTGTTACTAATTTTCAATCCCCCAGTTTTCAGTAAAATTTTAAAATGTTTTATTTTCATGCCATGTTTACTACAAGATTTAAAGGGAAGAATTCTGCATCCAGAGTGTTAAGAAGTGAGCAGTGATATTCCTCCCACTGATTGCAATGATTTCTGTAAATATATGTAAAAAATATAGATGCAGCTTCTTTAGTTCGACACTTTGCAAATATTTTATTTCTTTAATAAATTTAATGCATATGACATAGTGAGAACAAAAAGGGGCTTCTTTATGAACAAAAATCAGAATCAGTAATGCCAAAAATAAAAAGGAAAACAATCATAGCACAAGGTATAAACATAGCACAAGAGATTCTGCTTCAGTAAATTTTAAAATCTAAATTAATAAAGAGATATTATGTATTTTTTATTGCATATAAAAGTATTCCTAATACAGTTTTCTAAATTCTGTGCCGTCTAATATATTTTATCACAGAAGATGTAAACTATATAATTTTAGGGAATGGAAAGTAAGCTCTTAAGGAGTGTGTTAATTGGTGAGATGCACAGAAATAACTTCCAGTGGCCAAGAAATATAAGTGCAGCCCAGGTAAGGTTGGGTTGCCTTATTTAGTCATTTTAGCTAGGTAATTGTTTTGCTTGAATTTTGAACCCTGTGGTCTAATCATTTGCTGCTAAAGTCAGAAAATAAGTGGAAAGATTATGTATAGACCTGAGGCGGCTATCCTATTTTTGTCCTTGTTTTTGTTTCATTTTGTTTTGTTTGTTTGTTTTTATTTTTGTTTTTGTTTTTGTTTTCCTACTATCAGTTAACTTTCAGTTCTGTGGCACTGAAGAAACTCCTGGTGCTATTTTGTAATCCCAAATTTATGAGAATAAAGACATTTACACAATCAAATCTAATATCTGTATGATTATGTGAATGTGAACTTTATGTCTGATCGCTCCTTTCCCCATGATCCCCCATTTAATCTATTTGCAGGTCCTGTGGATACAATCTTTGCATATTTCTTATTTCTCCTCTTCATTTTCATTTCTACTATTCTTGTTAAGGTCTCAATACCTCAGGTGGAAATCGAGGAAGAGTTCTAACATTTGTTCCCCAGCGTCCACTCTCTGCTTCTACAATACTTTTCATACTTCTTTGTCGGATTAAGCTTCCTGAATCACAGATCTGATGGTTTCTTTATTTTAACAAATTTTTTAGTCCCCTTTTCCCATGGCCTACAGCAAAATATTCAACATCATCAGAATTTAAGATCTTCACCACCCAGATCTCAAAATATTTTTCCAATATCATCCCCTTGCAAACATGTTTCCTTTCTTTTGGTATTGCCTGAACTGAACCACTTGCATTTGCAATGTATTTTCATAAGTTTCCTCAACCCCCGTTATGTGCTCATTCAATTATCCTTCCCTGAAATGCATTTCTACTTTATCCTTCAAGGTATGATTCCGCCCATTCTTCATCACTGTGCCTTACAAAATAGGTTTACACATTATAAGCATTCAATAATCATTATTTTGATAAATGAATAAATTAATTTCTTAATTAAATTTAAAAAGTAAAAAATAGAAAAATGTAACAAGATTTAAAAATTCACTGTTCATTTACTCACCAATCACATATCTATTGAATACCTACTATGAACTAGAGCTGTATAGGTCTAAAGGATAAAAAGACAATCAAACATGATCTCTGTTATTAAGGATCTCACAGACTACAGAGAGAGACAGATTTAAAACTCCACCAGTTAGCATATATATTAGAATCTTTATAGAAGAATTCATTAAATAAGAAGTAATCTCAATACTATTTAACATTATGGAATTTTCACTTTTTGCAGCCCTCTCCAGGATAAGATACAATATGGTCTCATCTTATATAATGCATAATAAGATTGTATCTTGTAGCTATTTATTTTATGGTACAGAATCAAGGCCTGCTTTAATAGGGCTTCCTTTGTTGATTTGTTTATCATTTATGACCACTTTTCTACTGGAGGATTCTAACAGAAATTGGTTCCAAGGGAGTTCTAAACAAAGACTTACGTGAGTCACATGCTAGTTTAAAATGCAAGTCTGTGTGAAAGAGTGTCTGCTTGTGGTTCTAAATTAAAAAAAAAAAAAAAAAGTATGTGTTTGTAACGTTAGACCATGGGAAAGCTTTTTTTATAAAAATGTGGCAGCTGAGCTATGTTTAGTGTTATTAGCAAAATTACCACCGTTACAGTTTAAATTTTCCTTTTCTCCATATAGATACATGAGATGTGCCCTATCTTCACAGTTGAAATAGTGCTAACATTATTTCTTAAAAGATGCATATAGAAAGTTGTCATCAATATTATTTATAGGGTCAAGTATTATTTAGAAAAGTCTAAAGAAGTTGTGAAATCTAAAATCAAATGATATATTAAATTAAAATTTTGTCCATATCATTCATGAATTGAGTTATATTCACAATAGTAATGACCAGGGGTTTTTAGATCCAGTTTGAATGGGCTCTATATTTTTACAAAAGCAATGTAAAAACAGCATTTACTGATTTATACAATTATATTTATCTTACTATTTATTAGCTTAAATCATTATTTTGATCTACCAGATTTAGTGTTGCATGTTAAAAGAGTTGACTCCCTATGAATAAATCTTTACTGATATTTCACATATAGCATGGTGACTTCTCTGCAAAAGTGGAAAACAAATGTGATTTATGAGAGTCCAATTAACCTATTGTTTAATTCAATGACAAATAAGTTACACTGTCTTCATGAACTATCTTTTACTAAATGCCTTCTGTTGGAGATTGTGTATGTACCATATTGAACATTTTTCTATAATGATTTAAAATATAAGACTACAATGTGGGCAATGGGTCAGAAGTTATACAGTATTAATCACTTTAGAAAGGAAATTTAAGAAATTTAGGAAAAGCCTGCTGGTTTAGCTTAATACACCAGGGGTACATACATCGGACTTTAGGATAAAAGATACATAATAGTAAAATGTTACTTCCTTCCTTTTTATCATTATTTCTGAGTTGTAACCCTCCTTTAGAGAACTTATCAGGAGAGATGACTTGAATGGTTAAGAATCAGGTGTTTTTATGTTCATTTGGGAAATATTACTTTAATTCTTACTAAAATCACTGACTCTTATAACCACTTGGACATATAGGATCACCAATATCCTTGATTCCATGAAGGATAAATATACATATGTGTACATATATATGTATACACACATGTATGTATACAAACATGTATGTGCACACATATCTGTATACCTCTGTACCTTCAAAAGGTTAAAATTATTTATGTATATACAATATTATGGCTAATTATCTTTCTAATAACCTTGGAAAACTATCACCTATATAGAATTTGAACCTAATTTTACCAATGTGAACACACATTATGAGCAATTAGCACAGTGTTAATATCTAGTGTGTATTAACATGCTTATATAATTCTCATATTTTATATATAGTTAAAATATAAAACTATATGTATGAACACACACAAACATACAGTTCTGCATATGTATATAAATATACGTATTAATACCCAATGAATGGTAACTCATTGGTTTGGTATATGACTCATTTAATTCATTATTAATCCTGATTGATTTCAAAATACATGGTCTATATATTTCTTCAGAATCTCTAGGTCTTTTCTGCCTTTCCCCATAACTCCAACTAGCCTCTATACTTTCTCCAAACACCTAACAGTTATTTAAGTGTCTTATTTATTTCTTTGTTTTCAAATGGTGAAATTATTCATTAATACTAACTCCTAAAATCTGAGATCCTATGATGATGCATTTTCATTACTTGTTTTCCTCTGTGTCCTCTTCTAGTTGATTTACTTGTAAGAAATAATTTTCCTGAAATTCAGGGCAATAAGATTTCCATTATTTGATAGTAATTTATGATGATCAAAGTTACCATGTATAAGAGTAACAATCTCCACCATTAGCTTTATACAGATTTTTATGTAACTTATAAGCAAAGTTTGATTTTAAGAGATCAAATGAAGAGAGGTCTTGGTATTGACTTAATTATATGGAAATTTAATTCTCATCTTTCTTACCATGGCAAAGTTAGAAATTATTTTGGAGATCATTTTCTAGAAAAATAATATAGTTTACAATAGGCAAAATAATACTCCCCCAAAGAAGTCCACATTCTAATCCCCAGAACCTGTGAATATGTTACATTACATGGCAGAAAGAGTTTTTCAGATATGACTGAGAGATGGGGAGATCACCCTGGATTATCTGGGTGGGCCCAGTGTAGTCACAAGACACCACGAAAGTAGGAGAGAAGAGAGGAAGCATCAGAGAGATTCAAAGAAGAGACACCTTGAAATGTGAAAGAAATTTGACCTGCTCTGTTGGTTTTGAAGACTGAGTAAGTGAATCATAAGAAAAAGAATGTGGGTGGTTTCTGAGAGCCAGTGGGGAAGCTGGGAGTCCATCCACAAGGAACTGAATTCTGTCAACAACCCAAATAAACAAGGAATCAAATTCTCTCCTAGAGGTACAGCCAGGCTATACCTTGTTTTTTGTCCTGTGAGACCTGTACCAGACTTCTGATCTAATGAACTGTAAAATAATGAATTCATGTTAAGTTCGGGGTACTAGAAAATGATACAACGTTAAAGTTAAAGATCTGTACTTCAAGAGTGATTTACAGCATAGTCTATCATTTTGAATAAAAAACACCCAATTTATTTTCCAAAAAGGAATACTATAAACTTCTTTTCAAAGTAAATTTCAACTCATGTTATGTCAATGATGCCTGGTCTTAAAATTGATAATATATCTATGTATGAGTTATCTATACACATTTAGTATCTAGTCGACTCTTTATCATTATAACATACATTACTAAGTCACCTTCTCTTGGCAATACTTGGTGACTGTTTCAGTGTCAATATTAACTAAACCTAAGGGGACAGTTACATCTTCTAAGAAAAATAACAAATATTTGTAGAATAAGAGTCAAATATAGATGAATACTGAATTACTTAACCTTGGTATAATCATGTCTCCTCTCCCGTCCAGAGTTGACAGAATCACTCATAGAATATTCTACAGTAGATTCCTCAAACAATACAGATGATGAAATCCTAAACTTACAGCATGTGTGGACATAATTATAAAATTAAAATCAGACTGTTGCAGGAAGGAGGACACCTTCCAGGGCCCAAGAGTGTGTTATAGTCTCACACTTGGAAATGAATTGTGTAAGGAGACACACGTGTTGACAAAGAAAGACACTTTATTGGGAAGGGGCACCTGGGCAGAGAGCAGCAGGGTAAGGGAACCCAGGAGAACTTCTCTGCCATGTGGTTCCCAGTCTTGGGTTTTATGGTAACGGGGTTAGTTTCTGGGTTGTCTCTGGCCAATCATCTTGCTTGACCCATAGTCTGACTCAGGGTCCTTCCTGGTGGTGCACGCATCTCTCAGCCAAGGTGGATTCCAGTGAGAAGGACTCTGGAATGTTGGTCATCTCCTCCCTCTTTTGGCCCGTCCTGAATTCTACCGGTTAGTTTTTGGGGGCAGCACCACGTTCCTTATTGGGACCTCCTGTTGTGAGACAACTCAGGCAAGCGGGTCTGGCCAAGGCGGTGGTTTTGGTCAACAGTTCCCTAACAAGACTGTCTTGCATATATGCCTTGCTTCTGTAGCCTTTTCCACATGAATATGGCAGGTAAAGAAAATGTATGCTGAGAAGAAATGAAACATGGAAGCACAAACTTCATTACAATGTGTGAGTACCTTCCTAATAACCTTTAAACTTAATGGTGTTAGGCTTAAACTGAAAGCTCTTTTCTTCCTGATGAAGAAGAGGGATTATAAAACCACTGCCACAAGGCAGATTAAGGTGGCACAATGTTGCTAAGAGAAACATATTTTTTTGAGAATGGTTAGTAAGTGGATATCTCTTTCAGTATTTCCATAATTTACAAGTTATACAAGTTTATTGAGGAAAACATGAAATAGCTAGATAAGAAAAATGAAAAAATGACATAACTCCCATTCTCCCAGTATGCAATGTGTAGCTTTTCTCTTAAAAGATCTGTATATATAAATGTGTAATTATATACATAATTAAAGAGCAACTTTTTACAATAATAGAATCATGCTCTGCATATTGTAGATAAACTGTGTTTCCCCTCCCCACTAGATCATACAGCTAATGCTATCTTTCCATCTAAATTGGATTAAGATTTAATTAACATACCCTTTTATCGTTACTTGGTATGCCTTATGTTTTACATTGAAAAAGGCTATCCTTAAGGAGTCTAATATTAATCCTCTTCAGCATGTTAATATGTAAAGAAAAAATAATCAACTAGGTACAGTACTTATAGGGCTCAGAACACACACATTTTCCCATCAAAATCTAAACAAGACAATCTAAAAGAATATTAATTTGATTTTGTTGCCAAGTTAATTTCCTGAATCGATTTGGTATGTAGTCCAGTTTTTAATTCATGAGACAGGACCATAGTAATTTGTTTAAATTCTCATTTCCATACATACATTTCACTCATATTTTCTCACACTGAAGAAGCTTTATATGATTCTCTAATTTGAAAATGTTGTTTTTATGTACTGAACTTTCTTCAATATATAAATCACTCAGTGCTTTTCAGTGTCACCTCTAAAATTATGTACTCATGTCTCACAGAAATATCTCATTGCACATATAGCCATTTTTGGAAAAGTAAATCCTCTCCATCTGGCTGATCACTTAGCATAAGACTTTTCAAAAATGCACCTAACTTGACTTCATGTTATTTTAAATTAATACTTCTTTAACACACAACTTCACCATGGATGTGAAAACTGAAAGCATAAGTAGGAAGCAGCAGGTTTTTGCCAAATGGTTTTGCCAGACAAACTTTGATGGAATATGTGTGTGTGTGTGTATGTATATTTTGACTCTCGACCACAATTTTATTACTTATCAAGATGTTATTCTAAAAACTTATCATGGGGGGAGGAGAGAAGATGGCGGAATAGTAAGACGCGGAGATCACCTTCCTTCCCACAGATACAGTAGAAATACATCTACACGTGGAACTGCTCCTACAGAACACCCACTGAATGCTGGCAGAAAACGTCAGACCTCCCAAAAGGCAAGAAACTCCCCCCGTACTTGGGTAGGGCAAAAGAAAAAAGAAATAACAGAGACAAAAGAATAGGGACGGGACCTGCACCAGTGGGAGGGAGCTGTGAAGGAGGAAAGGTTTCCACGCACTAGGAAGCCCCTTCGCGGGCAGAGACTGCGGGTGGCAGAGCGGGGAAGCTTCGGAGCCACGGAGGAGAGCGCAGCCACAGGGGTGCGGAGGGCAAAGCGGAGAGGTTCCTGCACGGAGGAGTGGTGCCGACCAGCACTCACCAGCCCGAGAGGCTTGTCTGCTCCCCCACCGGGGCGGGCGGGGGTTGGGAGCTGAGGCTCAGGCTTCGGACGGATCGCAGGGAGAGGACTGGGGTTGGCATCGTGAACACAGCCTGAAGGGGTTAGCGCACCACAGCTGGCTGGGAGGGAGACCAGGAAAAAGTCTGCAGCTGCCGAAGAGGCAAGAGACTTTTTCTTCCCGCTTTGTTTCCTGGTGCACGAGGAGAGGGGATTCAGAGCGCCACCTAAACGAACTCCAGAGACGGGCGTGAGCCGCGGCTATCAGTGCAGACCCCATAGCAACAGGGGCGCAGAGGAAAAAACGGAGAGACTCCCGCACAGAGGCTCGGCGCCGAGCAGCGCCCACCAGCCCGAGAGGCTTGTCTGCTCCCCCGCCGGGGCGGGCGGGGCTGGGAGCTGAGGTTCGGGCTTCGGTCGGATCGCAGGGAGAGGACTGGGGTTGGCGGCGTGAACACAGCCTGAAGGGGTTAGCGCACCACAGCTGGCTGGGAGGGAGACCAGGAAAAAGTCTGCAGCTGCCGAAGAGGCAAGAGACTTTTTCTTGCCTCTTTGTTTTGCTGCGCGCAAGGAGAGGGGATTCAGAGCGCCGCCTAAACGAACTCCAGAGAAGGGCGCGAGCCGCAGCGATCAGCGCGGACCCCAGAGACGGGCATGAGACGCTGGGGCTGCTGCTGCCGCCTGCAAAAAGCCTGTGTGCGAGCACAGGTCACTCTCCACATGGCCCCTCCCGGGAGCCTGTGCAGCCCGCCACTGCCAGGGTCCCGTGATCCGGGGACAGGTTCCCCGGGAGAACACACGGCGCACCTCAGGCTGCTGCGACGTCACGCCGGCCTCTGACACCGCAGGCTCGCCCCGCCTCCTCTGCACCCCTCCCTCCCCGCGGCCTGGGTGAGCCAGAGCCCCCGAAGCAGCTGCTCCTTTAACCCCGTCCTGTCTGGGTGGGGAATAGACGCCCTCAGGCGACCTACACGCAGAGGCGGGTCCAAATCCAAAGCTGAATCCCAGGAACTGTGCGAACAGGGAAGAGAAGGAGAAATCTCTCCCAGCAGCCTCAGAAGCAGCGGATTAAAACTCCACAAACAACTTGATGTGCCTGCATCTGTTGAATACCTGAATAGACAACGAATCATCCCAAATTCAGGAGGTGGACTTTGGGAGCAGGATATATTAATTTTTCCCCTTTTCCTTTTTTTTGTGAGTGTATATGTATATGCTTCTGGGTGAGATTTTGTCTGTATAGCTTTGCTTCACAATAGCTTTATTTTACTTCACTATATTATAGCCTCTTTCTTTCTTTCTTTCTATTTTTTCTCCCTTTTACTCTGAGCTGTGTGGACGAAAGGCTCTTGGTGCTCCAGTCAGGCATCAGGGCCGTGCCTCTGAGGTGGGAGAGCCAACTTCAGGACACTGGTCCACAAGAGAACTCCCAGCTCCACGTAATACCAAACGGCAAAAATCTCTCAGAGATCTCCATCTCAACATCAAGACCCAGCTTCACTCAACGACCAGCAAGCTACAGTGCTGGACACCCTATGCCAAACAACTAGCAAGACAGGAACACAGCCCCATCCATTAGCAGAGAGGCTGCCTAAAATCATAATAAGGCCACAGACACCCCAAAATACACCACCAGACGTGGACGTGCCCACCAGAAAGACAAGATCCAGCCTCATCCACCAGAGCTCAGGCACTAGTTCCCTCCACCAGGAAGCCTACACAACCCACTGAACCAACCTTAGCCACTGGGGACAGATACCAAAAACAACGGGAACTACGAACCTGCAGCCTGTGAAAAGGAGACCCCAAACACAGTAAGATAAGCAAAATGAGACGACAGAAAAACACACAGCAGATGAAGGAGCAGGGTCAAAATACACCAGACTTAACAAATGAAGAGGAAATAGGTAGTCTACCTGAAAAAGAATTCAGAATAATGATAGTAAGGATGATCCAAAATCTTGGAAATAGAATAGACAAAATGCAAGAAACATTTAACAAGGACGTAGAAGAACTAAAGAGGAACCAAGCAATGATGAAAAACACAATAAATGAAATTAAAAATACTCTAGATGGGATCAATAGCAGAATAACTGAGGCAGAAGAAAGGATAAGTGACCTGGAAGATAAAATGGTGGAAATAACTACTGCAGAGCAGGATAAAGAAAAAAGAATGAAAAGAACTGAGGACAGTCTCAGAGACCTCTGGGACAACATTAAACGCACCAACATTCGAATTATAGGGGTCCCAGAAGAAGAAGAGAAAAAGAAAGGGACTGAGAAAATATTTGAAGAGATTATAGTTGAAAACTTCCCTAACATGGGAAAGGAAATAGTTAATCAAGTCCTGGAAGCACAGAGAGTCCCATACAGGATAAACCCAAGGAGAAACACGCCAAGACACATACTAATCAAACTGTCAAAAATTAAATATAAGGAAAACATATTAAAGGCAGCAAGGGAAAAAAAACAAATAACCCACAAGGGAATCCCCATAAGGTTAACATCTGATCTTTCAGCAGAAACTCTGCAAGCCAGAAGGGAGTGGCAGGATATACTTAAAGTGATGAAGGAGAAAAGCCTACAACCAAGATTACTCTACCCAGCAAGGATCTCATTCAGATTCGATGGAGAAATTAAAAACTTTACAGACAAGCAAAAGCTGAGAGAGTACAGCACCACCAAACCAGCTTTACAACAAATGCTAAAGGAACTTCTCTAGGCAAGAAACACAAGAGAAGGAAAACACCTACAATAACAAACCCAAAACATTTAAGAAAATGGGAATAGGAACGTACATATCGATAATTACCCTGAATGTAAATGGATTAAATGCTCCCACCAAAAGACACAGGCTGGCTGAATGCATACAAAAACAAGACCCATATATATGCTGTCTACAAGAGACCCACTTCAGACCTAGAGACACATACAGACTGAAAGTGAGGGGATGGAAAAAGATATTCCATGCAAATGGAAATCAAAAGAAAGCTGGAGTAGCAATTCTCATATCAGACAAAATAGACTTTAAAATAAAGACTATTACAAGAGACAAAGAAGGACACTATATAATGATCAAGAGATTGATCCAAGAGGAAGGTATAACAATTGTAAATATTTATGCACCCAACATAGGAGCACCTCAATACATAAGGCAAATACTAACAGCCATAAAAGGGGAAATCGACAGCAACACAATCATAGTAGGGGACTTTAACACCCCACTTTCACCAATGGACAGATCATCCAAAATGAAAATAAATAAGGAAACACAAGCTTTAAATGACACATTAAACAAGATGGACTTAATTGATATTTATAGGACATTCCACCCAAAAACAACAGAATACACATTTTTCTCAAGTGCGCATGGAACATTCTCCAGGATAGATCATATCTTGGGTCACAAATCAAGCCTTGGTAAATTTAAGAAAATTGAAATCGTATCAAGTATCTTTTCCGACCACAATGCTATGAGACTAGATATCAATTACAGGAAAAGATCTGTAAAATATACAAACACATGGAGGCTACACAATACATTACTTAATAATGAAGGGATTATTGAAGAAATCAAAGGGGAAATCAAAAAATACCTAGAAACAAATGACAATGGAGATACGACGACCCAAAACCTATGGGACGCAGCAAAAGCAGTGCTAAGAGGGAAGTTTATAGCAATACAAGCCTACCTCAAGAAACAGGAAACATCTCGAATAAACAACCTAACCTTGCACCTAAAGCAATTAGAGAAAGAAGAACAAAAAAACCCCAAAGCCAGCAGAAGGAAAGAAATTATAAAGATCAGGTCAGAAATAAATGAAAAAGAAATGAAGGAAACAATAGCAAAAATCAATGAAATTAAAAGCTGGTTCTTTGAGAAGATAAACAAAATTGATAAACCATTAGCCAGACTCATCAAGAGAAAAAGGGAGAAGACTCAGATCAATAGAATTAGAAATGAAAAAGGAGAAGTAACCACTGACACTGCAGAAATACAAAAGATCATGAGAGATTACTACAAGCAACTCTATGCCAATAAAATGGACAACCTGGAAGAAATGGACAGATTCTTAGAAATGCACAAACTGCCGAGACTGAACCAGGAAGAAATAGAAAATATGAACAGACCAATCACAAGCACTGAAATTGAAACTGCGATTAAAAACCTTCCAACAAACAAAAGCCCAGGACCAGATGGCTTCACAGGTGAATTCTATCAAACATTTAGAGAAGAGCTAACACCTATCCTTCTCAAACTCTTCCAAAATATTGCAGAGGGAGGAACACTCCCAAACTCATTCTACGAGGCCACCATCACCCTGATACCAAAACCAGACAAAGATGTCACAAAGAAAGAAAACTACAGGCCAATATCACTGATGAACATAGATGCAGAAATCCTCAACAAAATACTAGCAAACAGAATCCAACAGCACATTAAAAGGATCATACACCATGATCAAGTGGGGTTTATCCCAGGAATGCAAGGATTCTTCAATATACGCAAGTCAATCAATGTGATACACCATATTAACAAATTGAAGGAGAAAAACCATATGATCATCTCAATAGATGCAGAGAAAGCTTTCGACAAAATTCAACACCCATTTATGATAAAATCCCTGCAGAAAGTAGGCATAGAGGGAACTTTCCTCAACATAATAAAGGCCATATATGACAAACCCACAGCCAACATTGTCCTCAATGGTGAAAAACTGAAACCATTTCCACTAAGATCAGGAACAAGACAAGGTTGCCCACTCTCACCACTATTATTCAACATAGTTTTGGAAGTGTTAGCCACAGCAATCAGAGAAGACAAAGAAATAAAAGGAATCCAAATCGGAAAAGAAGAAGTAAAGCTGTCACTATTTGCAGATGACATGATACTATACATAGAGAATCCTAAAGATGCTACCAGAAAACTCCTAGAGCTAATCAATGAATTTGGTAAAGTAGCAGGATACAAAATTAATGCACAGAAATCTCTTGCATTTCTATACACTAATGATGAAAAATCTGAAAGTGAAATTAAGAAAACACTCCCGTTTACCATTGCAACAAAAAGAATAAAATATCTAGGAATAAACCTACCTAAGGAGACAAAAGACCTGTATGCAGAAAATTATAAGACACTGACGAAAGAAATTCAAGATGATACAAATAGATGGAGAGATATACCATGTTCCTGGATTGGAAGAATCAACATTGTGAAAATGACTCTACTACCCAAAGCAATCTACAGATTCAATGCAATCCCTGTCAAACTACCACTGGCATTTTTCACAGAACTAGAACAAAAAATTTCACAATTTGTATGGAAACACAAAAGACCCCGAATAGCTAAAGCAAACTTGAGAACGAAAAATGGAGCTGGGGGAATCAGGCTTCCTGACTTCAGACTATATTACAAAGCTTCAGTAATCAAGAAAGTATGGTACTGGCACAAAAACAGAAATATAGATCAATGGAACAGGATAGAAAGCCCAGAGATAAACCCACACACATATGGTCACCTTATCTTTGATAAAGGAGGCAAGCATATACAGTGGAGAAAAGACAGCCTCTTCAATAAGTGGTGCTGGGAAAATTGGACAGGTACATGTAAAAGTATGAAATTAGAACACTCCCTGACACCATACACAAAAATAAACTCAAAATGGATTAAAGACCTAAGTGTAAGGGCAGACACTATCAAACTCTTAGAGGAAAACATAGGCAGAACACTCTATGACATACATCACAGCAAGATTCTTTTTGACCCAGCTCCCAGAGAAATGGAAATAAGAACACAAATAAACAAATGGGACCTAATGAAACTTAAAAGCTTTTGCACAGCAAAGGAAACCATAAACAAGACCAAAAGACAACCATCAGGATGGGAGAAAATATTTGCAAATGAAGCAACTGACAAAGGATTAATCTCCAAGATTTACAAGCAGCTCATGCAGCTCAATAACAAAAAAAACGAACAACCCAATCCAAAAATGGGCAGAAGACCTAAATAGACATTTCTCCAAAGAAGATATACAGATGGCCTACAGACACATGAAAGAATGCTCAACATCATTAATCATTAGAGAAATGCAAATCAAAACTACAATGAGATATCATCTCACACCGGTCAGAATGGCCATCATCAAAAAATCTAGAAACAATAAATGCTGGAGAGGGTGTGGAGGAAAGGGAACACTCTTGCACTGTTGGTGGGAATGTAAATTGATACAGCCACTATGGAGAACAGTATGGAGGTTCCTTAAAAAACTACAAATAGAACTACCATATGACCCAGCAATCCCACTACTGGGCATATACCCTGAGAAAACCATAGGTCAAAAAGAGTCATGTACCAAAATGTTCATTGCAGCTCTATTTGCAATAGCCAGGACATGGAAGAAACCTAAATGTCCATCGACAGATGAATGGATAAAGAAGATGTGGCACATATATACAATGGAATATTACTCAGCCATAAAAAGAAATGAAATGGAGGTATTTGTAATGAGGTGGATGGAGTTAGAGTCTGTCATACAGAGTGAAGTAAGTCAGAAAGAGAAAAACAAATACAGTATGCTAACACATATATACGGAATCTAAGGGAAAAAAAAAAAGGCCATGAAGAACCTAGTGGCAAGACGGGAATAAAGACACAGACCTACTAGAGAATGGACTTGAGGATATGGGGAGGGGGTGGGGTGAGATATGACAGGGTAAGAGAGTGTCATGGACATATATACACTACCAAATGTAAAATAGATAGCTGGTGGGAAGCAGCCGCATAGCACAGGGAGATCAGCTCGGTGCTTTGTGACCACCTAGAGGGGTGGGATGGGGAGGGTGGGAGGGAGGGAGATGCAAGAGGGAAGAGAAATGGGAACATATTGTATATGTATAACTGATTCACTTTGTTATAAAGCAGAAGCTAACACACCATTGTAAGGCAATTATACTTCAATAAAGATGTTTAAAAAAAATAAAAATAAAAAAAAAATAAAAACTTATCATGAAGCAGCTTGAAAAACAAATAGTTTAGTCTCTGACCATGTAGAGCAAAAATGATCATTTTCTTTTACTGTTAAAATAAATAGGAAACAAGTATTAAAAAGACAATTCTCTTTTTTCAACTCCTAATATATGTATTTCATAAAAAATACTAAAAAATCAAGCAATAGGCAATGTCTTTTGTTAATATTCATAGAAATAAAATTTTAAATTATCAAGGATATCTTCAAATATTTTTAAATGTTGCTGAAAAGATAACAGTGAATTCTTCGTTTGAAGATACAGAACATTAAATGTGAGCCAACTGCAGAAACAATAACGATAGTTAGGAGACAGTCCATCAGTATAAGTCTAATTGTGGTCTTACAATTAGCAGATATAAAAGTTCCAGAGGTAAGAAACTGAAGGGGAAGGAGGGAGTTCAAATAAAAAGTTCAATTAAATTATACGTTTTATGTTTAAGTGAAGCAGAGATAAAAGATGACAACTTTTGAAAAAAGAAAAAAAGCTTTGCGATTCCTAAGTGCAGAAAGGAAACAGAATGTTTAGCTATCTTAAAATACCATCACTAGAAACTAGAAATCAGAAGGGAAAAAGAGAAGCCAGGTTAAGAAGTATACAGGAAATCAGCTCTTTTACTCTACCTAGAAACCTAAGTTTTCACTTGAATTAAAGTCGAAGATTCCATAAATTCTAAAAGTGTAATGCTCCCTTAAAGTAATATATTGACCAAGTTTTAACAGGTATCCCTTCCGTCAGGTGAGCTGTGATTATGTTACTACTTGTAGGCTGTTTCTGACAACATTGAAGAATCCTACCAGGTCATTTATTACCTTGGCTTTTTCTCATCCTCTTCCTAATGAGTCAGGGACATGCGTAGGTTGTCAGGTTTTAGAACCTCACCTTTGCTGGAATTAGTGAAGAAATAACCTATGAAATCACTTTGAGTTTCATTTGGCCACATTGGTTAGATTAGATGAATCAAAGTTTCCTTCTAGTACTGAACTCATAATTCAAATAATTAAAATACTTAAACTACGACTATCTAAATCTCTCATTCATCTGCCTTTTCTCAGACTATATCTGCAAGGTTTACATGAAAAAGCTAACAAAATAGGTGTTAATGTAGCACTTCAAAGAGTAAATTTGGGGAATAACAGACAAAGACCTTCTCCAATAAAATATTTAACAGAAGAGCTGGCAATAAAATTCTAGGCAAATAGACTAAACGTCTAAAGAAAATTAATATTGTTGTAGCATCCATGCTGCCTGAAAGATATATAGAAAGTCAGTTTTAAGGAATTCTCCCGAAACAAATAGTTATTCTATTATTGGCATAAATCTTTATAATCATAGTTGCATTGGGCCCTTATTATCATTTGGCCATGTTAAATGATCATTATGGTTTATAAAAACTTGAAATGGCTAAAACAATTTCAGCATCTTGAAAGGAAATCAATATACACAGGACTGCATTTTACCCAGTAGAGAAAGTCTTTTAATACTTATTTTTGTACAGAGCACAAATCTGGCAGGGAATAAAAAAGAGGTTTGAATTATTTAAGCTAATTCTTCTGATAGGAAAAACAAACAAAAACCGCAAAACTGACTCCACTGCAGGACTTTCATCTGTCTGAATGTTAACCTGTCACCACCTGGCTTCTACGTAAGATCATTGCTCCCACAGTTAATGTCACAATTTCCATTTCAAAACTCCTTTTCAGCTCTTTCTCTAGCCTCAACATAATACATTACCTGCTATCATAGTCAGAATAAATCCCCTATCTATGTGATGATGATTGGAGAAAATACGCCAAGACACAGTCATGGCAGATTTGTTACTCCACTGCATTGTTTCAATGCCACACAAAAAAGATCGAGGATGTTCTAAAACAGAGAATTAGCAACATTTACTTTTTTTCACATCTAAGATATGTTGATACCAATTCTGCTTCTGCAACAGCAGCTCAACGTCTGTAGCTGCTACTGCAATATTGCTTTAACTATAAGGTTGCCAGATTTGGGGGTTTACTCCTAGGTTTGCTTATTACCAATGTGGGTGGAGAAAAACGACTTAATCATTCAGGAATCATTTTTGTTTTCCAAATATAAAGTGAGTACAAATCTACCTGCCTTTTCCACTTCATGAAATTGTTTTGGAGGTCCAATGAAATGATGTAAGAGTTAGGATTTGGATACAGTTTAGCTGTATCTACTAAAGCTGGTGGAACTTGATATGTATGTAGATGGGTAGGTCTATGAAATTATTTGGGGATGTCCAAAACCATATCCTTCCAAGCCTAAAGAGGGTCAGTCATCCTTTGTAACACATCTCATTCTACATTATATACTATGTTTATCATAAGGAAGTAAAGGCACTTGATTTTTTCAAGGTCCAAGGATATAATTTATTTAAAATACCCCCAATCCTTCTCATTATAAAAGAAATACAAAAAGAAAATTATTCCTTAATTGTTGTTAAATGGAAGTTTTTTTCCCCCATTATATTTATATTCATGTTTTTTTTTTTTTTCTCTCTCTCTCTATTTTTCCCTTAGACATTATTTTTAGAACAACTTTAGTTTTAGAGAAAGACTGAGAAGATAATATAGAATTCTCATATATACTCCCTACCCCTTTCTGTACACAGTTTCCCTTAATATTACATCTTACATTAGTATGGTATATTTGTTAACATTAATGAACCAGTACTGATACTTTATTATTCAATAAAGTCCACAGTTTATTCAGATTTACCTAGTTTTTACATAATGCCATTTTTTTCTATTCCAAGATCCCACCTAAGACACCACATAACATTTACTTTTCAGGTTTCCTTAGGCTCATCTTGGCTGTGACAGTCTCTTTGTCTTCCCTTGTTTTTCATCACCTTGAGAGTTTTGAGCAATACTGGCTAGGTATATTACAGGATCCTCTCCCTTGGAATTTGTCTAATATTCTTCTCATGATTAGACTGAGGCTTTGGGGTTTGGGGAGGAAGATCATAGAAGTAATGTGCCATTTTTCTCATTATCGATATGACTTATGACTGTTAATGCTGACCTTGGTAACCTAGCTGAAATAGTGGTTGCCAGCTTTCTCCACTATAAAGTTACTCTTTTTTTTTTTCCCCTCCTTTCATGCTGTAATCTTTGGATGGAAGTGACAAAGCATACCCCACACTTAAGAACTGGCAGTTATACTTCTCCTTGATGACAGAGTATCTATACTCCTATTGCATGGGAAATTTAGCTTTTTCTCTTCTCTCTCATTTATTTATTCAATCATGTATTTATATTAGCATAAATGGATGTTTATTTTTATACTTTGGGTTGTTCTCCGATAGCACTTTATTTACTTTATTGCTCAGATTGTTCCAGCTCTGATCATTGGAAACACTTTCACCTGCCTCTGGTCCCACCCATCCCCCTCACATCGATGTGAGGTTTTTTTTTTAAGAACTTCTTTACTTTAAGGCAATACAAGATGCTTCAGACTCACCTTGTACATTTTCTGGCCAAGTTCTAGATTTGGCCATTTCTCCAAGGAGCATTGGTTCC
The DNA here is from genome assembly GCF_009873245.2 of Balaenoptera musculus. Classification (NCBI taxonomy): domain Eukaryota; kingdom Metazoa; phylum Chordata; class Mammalia; order Artiodactyla; family Balaenopteridae; genus Balaenoptera; species Balaenoptera musculus. The sequence goes on along the minus strand of NC_045788.1, from coordinate 124,342,346 downwards.
TTTTATTGGATAATGATATCAAAAACTATGTTCTGACATAGAAAACAATCTTATGGTTACCAAGGTAGTAGGTTACCTCTGGAGTGAAATCATAGGAATGGAATAGAGGTGGAGAACACTCTATACACATATACACACTACTATATATAAAATAGATAACCGACCAAGGCCTACTGCATAGCACAGGGAACTATACTCAATATTTTGTAATAACTTATAAGGGGAAAGAATCTGAAAAAGAATATATATGTATGTATATATAAGTGAATCACTGTGCTGTACACTTGAAACTAACACAACATTGTAAACCTATACTTCAATTTTAAAAAAATGCATTTAAAAAAAACCCCAAAAACTGCAATCCAAAGGCAGACATTGACAGATGGACTATAAACAAAGAAACACAGTATCACGGGTGTTTGCATAAGTCTGAACTCATCAAGTTGTACATATTAAATATGTGCAGTTCTTTGTATACCAATTATATTTCAATAAAGCCGTTAATTTTTTTTTAAATAGAGCAATAACCCTGGGGTCGGGGTGGGAACATGTTCCAGGCACTAGTTGTACTCAGTGTTAGTGAGATATCATATTTTTAGGTACTTCTAGCTGACAGAGAAATTAAATATGTGTGTGTATACCAACCCTTGTATGTTTACATATATGTAAATGTTTCTATGTGTAATCATGTTTATCTATATTAAGTTGAACATGAGTTCTTACTAATGTCTCCAACTCGAATACACTGCCCACAGATCATTCTAAACTTCTTCCATTGCTTTTTTATAAAATCTTACTCCATCCTCTGAAAAACCTGGCTCCCACCATCTGCTATTCACTGTCTTAATCGTTCAATTCCTGTAAGAAGTACAGCAGCATAGGAATTGTAAATCATACCTCTGGGGGAACTATAGGGTCTTATAGACTCTACTAATTTCCAAAGTTTCTTAGATCAGCACCTTTTACCCCATCTTCATTTGTGAAGTTATTTCATATATTTTTTAATAAAGCTGGATTCTCTTGCCATGGTCTGTAATCATTCTTGGGATCTCTTCATATCATAAATGATTTTTTTTTTAATTTGCACACATTAAGGTTCACTGTGCTATAAAATTCTATGGATTTTAAAAATGCATAGTGCCTGCAATTATCATTCAGTATTTTACAGAATAGTTTCAGCACCCTAAAAGTATCCCCTATGTTTTACCTATTCAACCCTTTTCCACCTCCCACTTAACTCCTGGCAACAACTGATCCTTTCACTGTCTCTGTAGTTTTGCCTTTCCCTGAATGACATATGACTGGATTCATACAGTATATTGCCTTTTCAGACTGGCATCATTTATTAACAATCGTTGTGGTTTTTCATAAGGTAATAGCTCATTTCTTTTTTTTTGTTGAAAATATCCCTTTGCATATATGTGCCAGTTTCTTTATCCATTCAACCTATGCAAAGGTATCTTGGTTAGTTCTAGGTTTTGGAGATTATAAACAAAGTTATACACATTCACATGCAGATATTTGTGTAACCATAAGTTTTCAAATCAATTGGGTAAATATCTAGGGGCACCGTTGATGTATCGTACAGTAAGACTATGCTTAGTTTTGTAAGAAACTTCCATACTATCTTAAAAAGTGGCTGTACATTTTACATTCCAACCAGCAATAATAAGAATTCCTGTTGCTCCACATCCTCGCCAGCATTCAATATTGTCAGGTGTTTCCTTTTTCAAGTTTTACCCATTAGAATGTATATATAGTGGTGTCTCATTTTTGTATTAATTTGCGATTTTCTAATGACAAATAACATTATTCCATGCTTACCTGATATCCATATGTCTTATTTGGTGAGGTGTTTGTTATATCTTTTGCTGATTTAAAGATTTTTGTTTGTTCTCTTATTGCTGAATATTAAGAGTTCTTTGTAAGTTTTGGATACACATTGTTTATCAGGTTGTGTTCTGCAAATAGTTTTCTCAAGAATGTGGCTTGGCTTTTGTTTTTGATTTTGTTTTTTTCTCTGTTAGTGTCTCTTAATGAGCAGAAGATTTTAATATAGAGTCCAGTTTGTCAGTTTTTTCTTTCATGCATGTGCTTTTGTATTTTTATATAAAAATGTATCACTATACACAAATCCACATAGATTTCCTCCTATGTTATCTTTTAGCAGATAGACAGTTTTGCACGTTATAAGCTCCCAGCCAATGGTTGAGCACGCAAGGGTTATTACATTTGGGTTATTCTTACTCAATGGTGGACCCATGTAAGGGGATGTCTTTGCTCTGGGCCTTCCCATATGCTTAGCGGAGACATTTTCGGAGCTGTATTACAATTGGAAACATTTTCTACTTAATAATCCTTTTTTGTCACCCTCCTTTCACATGTCCTCATCCTTACGATGTGCTCTCTAGTCGTAAGGCTCTCCCTAACTACACCTGCTCCCTCTCCTCTTTACCCTTCATGAGTGTGTCTCCTTCTTACAGTTCTAACCCTAATCTAATCTAATCTTAACATCTGCTAAGTAACCAAACCACTTCAACATTAATATGGAGAAAACAGTTTAGCTACTTTTCTCTGGTGTACATTTGAGTTACTTGGGTAAAAGTTTACCAGGGAAGAAAATATGTATTATCACATTAGTTCTATTTTCTTGGATTTTCTTCAATATCCCAAGGCATCATAGGCTATACTTTTTAAACAAATTAAGAAGGGGAAAAAAAAAGACAAACTTGCTTATACACTTTTCTGGTAGAATTTTCAGAAGATGTATTTGGGTATGTAATGCTCAAGTCACATGTAAATGACAAAAAGTATACTACCATTGTCATGTTTCTTCCTTTGCCATTGTGAAGGCTTTGAAAATAATGTTATGCATTTAGATTTCCTTATGTCCAAGAGTGTAATAGGAAATCAATATTATTTGGTTTAATAAAAAACTATATAAATTATACTGGTATAAAAATAAAACTAGATGACAGATACTTTTCTGCTGATACAGATACATCTTCTTTGATTTTAAGATAAACAGTATATAAGAAATGACTATCATGTAACAAGGATGATTCAATTAAAAACCAAGTATGCACCATATTGATAGAACAAAGAACAAAATTACATGATAATCTTAATAGACATAAAGAATTTGGTAAGGGTCTGATATCTACACTATAAATAACTCATAACTCAACAATTAAAATACAAACAAAAAATTTAAAAATGGTTAAAAGATTTGAATAGACATAACTCCAAGGAAGACAATAAAAAGGCTAATAAACACATGAAAAGACATTCAACATCATTAATCTTTAGGGAAATGCAAATCAAAAATATTATGAGAACAGGAAAGGGGATTCACAACAGGGCATACTTGAGAGGAATTGTTTAACGCTTTAAACCCTTGCCAAGGTGAGTAACATGGGCCTGGGACCTATAAGTTACTTTGGATGGATCTATCGATCTATCATCTATCTATCGTCTATCGTGTGTAACCTGAAAATCCCCGGCAGCATTTTTGTTTTTGAACTCCCAGAGAGTATCTCATGGAGAGGATGGAGTGGGGAGGATTCCACTGGAGACAGACAAAAGTGGGGATGCACTAGCTTTGAAGACCGTATTTCCTCCGTTTTTATGCCTTGGGTGTAACCAGAGACCAGCAACAACAAGGAATCTGGCTCAGGGATGCTTTTGTTTGCAGCTCTCTTTGGGACGTGACTTGCTTTTATCAGAGGTCAGTGAATTGTAAATTGTGTAATTTCAGGTTCTGCTGAACCAGGGTAGGGGAGACTTTTGAGGGGGCTTGGATGGTGACACTCAGGCATCTAGGAAACTCTTGGTGTCTGTCTGTAAGTCCAGACCTGGCCACGTGGGACTTCTCCCACTTACAGGGGAGAAGAAAATATACGTGGATTAGGGTGTTTACGTCTGAATTTGCTATAGCAAATGGATCTGTGTCAAATCTCCAAAATAAGTTAATATCCTAAGTTCAGACCAGCAAAAGCAATAAAACCAGTTTTTGGTATGCTTGATTACACTTTTCTGGTTAAAACTATTTGTTGTGACCTACGAAGGTATATACCCTGTGCTGTGGGGAAGGGTATCAAAGTGGGAGCTTCTAACAGTCTTAGTCATTTCTTTTAAAACAATTTTTTGACTTCCACTTTTTATATTAAATTTTTAAATTGAAGTATAGTTGACATATATTAGTTTCAGGTGTGCAACATAGTGATTTGACATTTATATACATTAGAAATTGATAACTACGATGAGTCTAGTAACCATCAGTCACTATACAAAATTATTACAATATTACTGACTATATTCTCTGGGCTATATATTACATCCCCATGACTTATTTATTTTATAACCGGAAGTTTGTACCTCTGGATCCCTGTCACCTATTTCGATGTACCTTCCCCTCTAGCAACCACCAGTTTCTCTGTATCTATTAGTCTGTATCTGTTTTGTTTGTTTTGTTTTTTAGATTCCACATACAAGTGAAATCATACAATAAAAAAATATATATATATAATGAGATACAACTTTATATCCACCAAGGTAGTTAAAAAAAAAAAAAAAAGAGCACAAGTGTTGAGAATGTGGAGCAATTGGAACCTCATTCATCACTGGTGAAATGATTATGCACCTAATTTAGCAAATAATTTGGAATTTTCTCAAAAAGATAAACATAGTCACCATATGATTCTTCCTCTAGAAATATACTTAAGAGAAATTGATAAAAAAAGTTGTATATCTATACAATCTTATAAATGAGTAATATTCATCAATGAAAAGGAATGAAGTAATGATACATACTAGAACATAGATGAACCTTGAAAACATTATGCTAAGGGAAAGAAGTCAGCCACAAAAGGATACATACTGTATGATTCTATTCATTTGAAACACCCAAAGTTGGCAAATTCGTAGAGACAGAAAGTATATTAGTGGTTGTCATGGGCAGGAGAGAGGGAGATTAGGAAGTGAATGCTAATGAGTTTCTTTCTGAAGTGATGAAAATAATCTAAATTAGGTAGTGGTAATGGCTGCACAATTTTGAATATACTAAAATTGAACTATGCATTTAAAATTGTGAATTTTATGAGATGTGAAAAGATTTGAATAGATATTTCATTTAAGAAGAATATAAGAGTGACATTAAGCATATGAAGAGATACTCAACACCATTCATCCTTAGGTCTGTCTCTGGTATGTAGTTCCAGGGGCAGACCCAGTGAGGAAATTGAAGAAGGGCCCTCCTCATTTGTTCCTCTCTAGAAACTACACTCCAAGTTCAATCCCATTTCTAACCTCATGTCCAGAAAGTGAAGACCAGTCTCATTGCATATATCTTAATAAAGCTGCACAACAATAAAAGTCATACTCCATAAATTGTAGTACTGTCTTACAGTTTATTGGAAACTGATTTTTCCTAGTAGAATGCCATGTACTTATTTTGGTTTTGCAAAACCTTAATAACCATATTTGAGACAGGAATGTGTAGAAGAGGATGGTGTTAGGATCTAAAATGCTTTATTTGGCTAATTTGAAAATATTGTTTACTTTAGATATCATTGAATATCTACAGTTGAAACAGCCTATTTTGAAATTGTTTTTTTCTAAGAAAGGGATTGCAAAATTCTTACAGTATAAAATGATCCCAAGCTGTAAAATGACAAACATTTTTAGGAAAACTTAGCAGGCACATACAGATGCAGACACCACTAAGAAAACCACAAATACACATAATTAGTTACTTTTCATTAGTTTACACAAGTTGCAATCATCCTGTATTTGCAATTTTGGGAAGAAGTTGAAGGGAATAACTTATGTTTGACACTATACATGTCTCTAGTTTCTCAGTATATTCACATGAACAGCGAGAAATTCAATCCATTCTCTAGTAATTTTATCTGCTCTGACAGCCCTGACTCCCTCTGGAATGGCTCATTGAGAGAACAGCCCAAGTTTCTGATGTGCATTTTTTATACTCCTTAAAGAGCTCCAAGAAATATGCCATGATTCTAACAGAGCCTGGTTAGAATCACACAAAGCAGTTCTGTTGAACAATGCATGCCAGCCACATTCCCACACTCCCTGGCCATGGAGGTAGGGTCCCTGGATTTGGGCAGTGCCTGGGCTGCTGTATCATGAGACATTTCTCCCTGTGACCTTGCAGCTACTTGGGGTGACTGCCCATGTATTTCAGAGTGAGGAAATCCTGGTATAGATGAACTCAAACTCCACCTTAAATCCTTTCCTCTCAGTTGTTGCTCATTTTCACCCGTGTCTTCTGACCATTTGCCCTTGGAAGAGGTTGGAGGACTCTGTGGGGTCTTTCTTCTCAGATATGTGACACCAGGGACAGAGCCAGGTAGGAATGTGGATAAAGATACTTCTTACTGTCTCCCCTCCCTAGAACCTGGAAACAAAGGATGAGATCATTTCTAGGCTTCTTGGAGGAAGGATGAGAAGAACCAGTCTCATTGACACCCAAGAGCCACTGCAGGGAAAGGCCTCTATGTACATCACCTGCACTCTCTAGCCAGACAGCTGGCCAAGCTGGCTCACCTGAGCTCCCCTCCAGCCTACCCGTGCCACTCCATCCACCCCTGCTGCTGGATGCTGGAAGACCCGCTGTGCCCCAAAGCTATATATCCTCCTTCTCCGAGAAGGAGTGTGAGTCTCAACAAATATGCTTGCTACTCTGTCACTGCCTGAGGAGTGAAATGGTCCAGTGATGCCAAGTCACATCTGAGAGTCACCTCAGCATCACTCATCCCAGGTGGTGATGGAGGACACATTTCTGTTACTGGTTTTCATTCTTATCCCAGAATTCAGACATCCAAAGACCTCTCTTAAGAAGTCAGCCTTGGAGCCAAAATGTCACCATAAATGCATGTTTTTTATCTGGGGAGTTGGTCTCTAAGAATCCTTGGATAGCCTCATCTGGGCACTTCATAGGATAAAGACATTTGGTGTCTCCCAAAATATCCCATCTCACTCTCCCATCTCTGTTTCTTCAAGGAAGGTAGATGCTGCTAATGCTCTTTTCATTAGGTAGGTTTATTGAGCCCTATTTTCTCACACCATTCCTCTCTGATCCAGGAATCTAGTACATGTCTGTGTGTAAATCTCTAGGAAGACTATATTTGTAAATATCCTCTGCATCTCAAGGCCTGTGCTCCCCATCCTTTCTTTTCCCTCTTCCCTCTCCCTTCTTTCTTCTCTCTGTGTCTCTATATATAAACATTTGTAAACATCCAGGGTAGTACATTTCTTCTCCATAAACAATGCAAATGTGTGTTGATATTTATTGATATTGATACATACTTGTTTAGAATGAAAACTCAGAATAAACAATGAAAATAATCTATATAATTTAATAAACATGAAGAAGATAAAGGCACTTTCAGTTATCTAATATCATGCGGTAAACTTTAACTACAATTAGGGTGATTAAGTTTTATAGAAAAGGAAGAAAATTTATTTTAAGGAGATCATTTTCTAATGAGTAAATCTAAGATTTAGTGTTTATTTGAGCTCTTTTTTAAAAATTACTTATTATTGGAGTATAGCTGATTTACAAAGTTGTGTTAGTTTCTGCTGTACAGCAAAGTGAATCAGTTATACATATACATATACCCACTCTTTTCTAGATTCTTTTCCTATATAGGTCATTACAGAGTATTAAGTAGAGTTCCCTGTGCTTGAGCTCTTTTCTTAATGGGATAGTCCGTTGGAGGCTAGAACTGGTGGATTTGTACTTTGCATTTCCTCTTCATTCTTCAACCAAGAGAGAGAATTTCACTTTTCAGATCATAAAAAAACAGATGTAATACAAAACATATAAGTTGTCCTTTTTTAACTCCAGAAAAAGGATTTAGGGAAAATGTATTTGCTTTTCTTGAAATGATACTGAGGACTCAGAAAAAGTCATCTACTCTAGCAGTCCTGCTGTGATATCAGGTATCACTCTACCTATGAGCATGTGGGCTCTCCTGAGAAAACTTCAACCATTTGGTAGCATGACGTGCTCTGGGGAAAAAAATCTATAATGAAAAATGAAGTAATAAATAAGCAAAGGCAAGTAATTATAATAGATTTATGAAAGCAGAAATTGAAAGGAAGGAAATAAAAAAATATTGATAAAACATGACTTTTAAAACAAAATCATTCACCCTAGTGAGTTTTTTATAAAGCATGTATTCATATGTATTAGAAGTTAATGTTTTAAAAGTTCTATTGGCCATGCATAATTAATAAGATTTTATTTTAAAAAACCCTAGGTTTTTATTAAAAATAATCATTTATGTGAGTTACATATTCATTTTTCAGTTTGTCTTTATATTCTATGTGTTACTAGACTTCATTATCAAAAAATGACATGCCCACATCTCACAGCAGTTACAATCCATTAGACTAATGGATGGGAATCACAGATTGCCTTAGGAATTTTCTATTGTGTGGCAAAATCAAACCCTAGAGTGAAGAGTCTTGACATTATTAAATGTTAAGAAATACAATGTGTTCAGGAAGATGTTAATAAAAACGATTTGGGATATTTGACTAGTACACCAGAAAATAATATGATGTTTAGGCCAAAATAGAAGCTACTTGTGTTTTCTTATTATTCTTTAGTAGAACAATTTACACTGTCAGTCTTTGCCCAACAGTGTTAAATATAAAATGGGTTCTAATTGACTCATTGTCCTCTTTTCCTATCAAACAATATGCACATGCTGTGTGCATGTATATTTTATTATTACTGAAAATAATACCTTGTGCAATTGCTTTTATTCATCCCTTTGGAAATAACTACAACGTCACTGACAAAATATTGTGTGCCTTCTCTGTACCCAGTACTGGAAAGATGCATTGCTTATTGACATGAGCAGACCCAGAAATAACTTTCAAAGAAATAATCTTATGCTTCCATTGTCAAAAGTAACACAGAAATATTCTTACCTTTTGTTCACATTCTCATATTCCCTTAGCTGTCTATGACTCACTTTTATCACATGATGTTATCAACATTTCTGATTTGAGGGTTTCCTGATCAAGATCAGGTTCACAAGCAGCAGCTTTAAAAGTCTGAGCTTTGACATTCTCTAGTTCAGTTTTGAAACAAAGAGAAAAGAGAGGAAGAGAAAGTTTAGTTGTCCTTCTAGGGCCTACCCAATATTGCCATAGGGAACATCTGTCCAGTGAGCTGAGCCACATGTTGACAGGTGTAATTAGTGTAACAAATGCGTTTTTAGAGAAGGGCTTGTGTACAGTCAAACTTCCAAGAGGAAAGAAACAGCCATTACTACCACTGTTGCAGAGGAGTGTTGAGGTATGTTGACTCACCTCTTCAAACCTACAAAGATCATATAGCTCCGGAAGATCATTAGTGACTGAACTAACAGTGATATTAACTATTAGACCCATGTCCTACCCTTTAAATATTCAACTTCCCTTTATGTATTTTAGTTATTCTTCCACTAATAGTTTCCTTCTCTATAAATCAATCTAAATTATTCTTATGGATTGGATGATTGTGTCCCCCCAAAATTCATATCTTGAATCCTAACCCCCAAAGTGATGTTATTAGGAGGTGGGGCCTTTCAAAGGTCATTAGATTTAGATGAGGTCATGGGGGTGGAGCACCCATGATGGGATTTGTGTCCTTATGTAAGAATACACCAGGACTCTCAGCTCTCTCTGCCATGTGAGGACACAGTGAGAAGTCCCCCAACCTACAAGCCAGGAAGGGGCTATCATCAGAAAATGAATCTGCTGACACCTTGATCTTGGACTTCCCGGCCTCCAGACCAGTGAGAAGTAAATGTCTGCTGTTTAAAGCACCCAGCATATGGAACTTTATTATAGCAGCCCAAGCTGACTAAAATAACCATTTATATTTAGAAACAAAAACAAATATTGAAAAATGCTTAGAAATTTAAAGTTTAATTTTCAGGCTTAATATTAACATGATCAAACTTCAGAGAGAAGAAAGAAGTGATCGATTCTGAAATATAAATCCTGCAAAGATGCAGGGAAACAAGAAAGGATTTCTAATAAATTAGACATAAAGGTCACCAGAAAATTATGGCCAACATTGAACCAAGAGTTAACATTTAAAATGGTATAATTGAAGGATAAAAATAAAACAGATTTTACGTATGGACATTTCCTCATCTAAATGTCTCAGAAAAGAGAAAAACATGAATCATACTATGGTGGGGTTTGATGTTCTTTCTAGGAGAAAGCTGGTCATTTAAAAATTTGAAGTACCTTTACCAAGACACAAGAACACGCTTCTTTCTGTCTCTTTATCTCCTCTTCCCACCCGCGCCCCGCACCACGCACACAATCCATTCATTTACTTTTATTCAGTCTAACAATATTTAATGTTCTGTGACAATATGCTTGTAATTTAGTTTGGAAGACAAACTCATTCATTCAACAGATATCTATCCAATGTCTTTATTGTGCCAATTATGTATGTGCATACTAGATAAATAACAAAAACAACTGAAACACTAAAATATGGCATAAGATCCTAAGGTAAACAGGGGAATTATAGATATGGTAAGCTGAGATCAGCATTACTGAGATTTAAAGATAAATGGAACTTAGGAGAATTAGATTTAGATAGGGATAGCAAAGAGGAAAGCCAATGCAACTAGTATGTTAGGGTGAAAAGTAGGCACTTGTCTAGAAAGGAGAAGGAATATTGACATTAAAGGGCAGGCAAGAGTCTAGAAAATATGGGTATAGTGGAAGCAGGACCTTAGTTACATATTAACTCAACACATTTACTCAAAACACATTTCTATGGACTTATATCCAAGGAAAATGCATATGTGCATCATTCCATACAATTTCAGATACTTAAAAGAACCTATCATTCTATGAAATAAGTTTTTTAAAAAATCTCATTTAGGAAAATGCTTACTCAGGTGTTTTTTATAGAGAGAATTCTGGGTTGGAGTACCTAGGTGTGGCAGGAACCTTGAATAAGCACTCTCCCACTCTTTGTTCACTTCTTATCTTATTGGATAAAGATGCTAAGCTGGAGAATACAGGTGCAGATCCCATTTTTGAACACAATGTCCTGAAAATATAAACAGTGGAGTGTTTTGGAATTTGGCCAAGTCTATGGTTCTTTGCCAGTTGTTTTTTGTTTTGTGTTTGGTTTTTTGTTTTTTGTTTTTTCCATGTGGAGTATGTCTCGTTGGAATCCTTAACTACTGCCAAACTCTGTTGCTTAACTTGACAGTTTGTGACTTAACTAGGAAGCATATAATCCAGCCCAACTTGGGCCTCCCAGCTGATGTCATGTGGAATAAAACCAACCTGTTCCCACTTAGATAGCTCCAAATTACATATTCATAAACAAAATAAATAACTGTTAGTTCTGCAGTCCACTGCATTTTGTGGTGTCATTTTATACAAAAGTAGATGATTAGAACAGATTTTGGTATAAGAAATGCGGTGACTCAATAATAAAACACTAAGCTTGTTGTATTGCCTTGGGAACAAGCAGTAGGCAACTACTAGAAGAACTCAAAGAAAGGGAAAAAAAGTGTTATCAAAGGCTGGAGAAAAGATGACTAATGATATGTAATGCTAGATAGCTTAACTGTTGCCTGTGCTGTGATATATACAAATTTTACCAAACCAATTACTGAATCTGACTATGGAGATTTCTATATAAACTAATTCCAGATTATTTCATTAAATTGCATATAGCAAAAATAGAGAGAAAGATTATTAAAGGAAGGGACTGGAATATTTTAAACAAGAATTGAGAGAAAGGTAAAAAGAACAAGGACTAGTTGGGTTCAAATATAAAATTAGTTCTTAACCTCAATCCACTGCAAAGATATCAACTTAAGAAATGCATTACAGAGGACCTTCAAGATGGCAGAGGATTGAGACGTGAAGGTCACCTTCCTCCCCACAAATACATCAGAAATACATCTACATGTGGAACAACTCCTACAGAACACCTACTGAACGCTGGCAGAAGACCTCAGACTTCCCAAAAGGCAAGAAACTCCCCATGTACCTGGGTAGGGCAAAAAAGAAAAAGAAAAACACAGACAAAAGAATAAGGACGGGGCCTGCACCTTTGGGAGGGAGCTGTGAAGGAGGAAAAGTTTCCACACACTAGGAAGCCCCTTCACTGGCAGAGACCGGGGGTGGACGGTGGGGGGAAGCTTCTGAACCACAGAGGAGAGCACAGCAACAGGGTTGCAGAGGGCAAAGTGGAGAGATTCCCACACAGAGGATCAGGCCAGCACTCACCAGCCTGAGAGGCTTGTCTGCTCACCCGCTGGGGCAGATGGGGACTGGGAGCTGAAGCTCCGGCTTTGGAGGTCAGATCCCAGGGAGAGGGCTGGGGTTGGCTGCATGAACACAGCCTGAAGGGGGCTAGGGCACCACAGCTAGGAAGGAGGGACTCCAGGAAAAAGTATGGACTGGCTGGAGAAGAAAGAGACCATTGTTTTGGTGCGCTTATAGAGGGGATTCAGAGCACCACCTAAACGAGCTCCAGAGACAGGCGCAAGCCACAGCTATCAGCACGGACCCCAGAGACAGGCATGAAACTCTAATGCTGCTGCTGCAGCCACCAAGAAGCCTGTGTACAAGCACAAGGTCACTATCCACACCTCCCCTCCCAGGAGCCTGTGCAGCCCGCCACTGCTACGGTCCCGTGATCCAGGGACAACTTCCCAGGAGAACACATGGCGCGCCTCAGGTATTGCAACATCACACTGGCCTCTGCCACTGCAGGCTCGCCCTGCATTCCATACCCCTCCCTCCCCCAGGCCTGAGTAAGCCAGAGACCCCTGATAAGCTGCTCCTTTAACCCCCTCCTGTCTGGGCAGAAAACAGACACCAGAGGGTGACCAACATGCAGAGCCAGGGCTAAATCCAAAACTGAACCCCAAGATCTGTGCAGACAAAGATGTGAAAGGGAAATTTCTCCGTGTAGCCCTAGGAGCAGCAGATAAATCCACACAATCAACTTGATGTACACTGCATCTGTGGAATACCTAAATAGGCGATGAATCATCCCAAATTTGAGGCAGTGGACTTTGGGGGCAACTATAGACTTGGGGTTTGCTGTATGCGACTGACTAGTTTCTGAATTTTATGTTTATCTTTGTTTAGTTTTTAATGCTTGTCATCATTTGTGGATTTGTTTATTAGTTTGGTTGCTCTCTTTTCTTTTTTTATTACTTTTTAAAAATAATATATCTTTTAATTTTTTTATTTTAATAACCTTATTTTATTTTATTTTTTCTTTCTTTTTTTTCTCCATTTTCTTCTGAGCCGTGTGGCTGACAAGGTCTTGGTGATCTGGCTGGGTGTCAGGCTGGATCCTCTGAGGTGGGAGAGCTAAGTTCAGGACATTGGGTGACCAGAGAACTCCCAGCCCCATGTAATATCAATTGGTGAGAGGTCTCCAGAGATCTCTGTCTCAGTGTTAAGACCCAGCTCCACTCAACGACCAGCAAGCTCCTGTATGGACACCCCACGCCAAACAAGTGGCAAGACAAGAACATAAACCTACCCATTAGCAGAGAGGCTGCCTAAAGTCATAATAAGGTCAGAGACACCCCAAAACACACCACTGGACATAGTCCTGCCCACCAGAAAGACAAGATCCAGCCTCATCCATCAAAACAAAGGCACCAGTTCCCTTGACCAGGAAGCCTAAACAACCCACTGAACCAACCTTACCCACTGGAGGCAGACACCAAAAACCACAGGAAATATGAACCTGCAGCCTGAAAAAAGGAGACCCCAAACACAGAAAGTTAAGCAAAATGAGAAGACAGAGAAATACGCAGCAGATGATGGAGCAAGGTAAAAACCCACCAGGCCAAACAAATGAGGAAATAGGCAATCACCCTGGAAAAGAATTCAGAGTAATGATAGTAAAGATGATCCAAATTCTTGGAAATAGAATGTAGAAAATACAAGAAACATTTAACAAGGACTGAGAAGAACTAAAGAGCAAACAAACAATGATGAACAACACAATAAATGAAATCAAATATTCTCTAGAGAGAATCAATAGCAGAATAACTGAGGCAGAAGAATGGATAAGTGACCTGGAAGATAAAATAGTGGACATAACTACCACAGAGCAGAATAAAGAAAAAAGAATGAAAAGAATGGAGAACAGTGCCAGAGACCTCTGGGACAACATTAAACACACCAACATTCGAATTATAGGGGTCCCAGAAGAAGAAGAGGAAAAGAAAGGGTCTGAGAAATATTTGAAGAGATTATAGTTGAAAATTTACCTAACATGGGAAAGGAAATAGTCAGTCGAGTCCAGGAAGTGCAGAGAGTTCCATACAGGATAAATCCAAGGAGAAACACACAAAGACACACATTAATCAAACTATCAAAAATTAAATACAAAGAAAAAATATTGAAAGCAGGAAGGGAAAAGCAACAAATAACATACAAGGAAATCCCCATAAGGTTAACAGCTGATCTTTCAGCAGAAACTCTGCAAGCCAGAGGGAGGTGCAGGACATATTTAAAGTGATGAAAGGGAAAAACCTACAACCAAGATTACTCTACCAGCAAGATCTCATTCAGATTCCATGGAGAAATTAAAACATTTACAGACAAGCAAAAGCTAAGAGAATTCAGCACCACCAAACCAGCTTTACAACAAATGCTAAAGGAACTTCTCTAGGCAGGAAATACAAAAGAAGGAAAAGACCGACAAAGCAAACCCAAAACAATTAAGAAAATGGTAATAGGAACATACATATCGATAACTACCTTAAATGTAAATGTATTAAATGCTCCAATCAAAAGACATAGACTGGCTGAATGGATACAAAAACAAGACCCATATATAGGCTGTCTACAATAGACCCACTTCAGACATAGGGACACATACAGAATGAAAGTGAGGGGATGGAAAAAGATATTCCATGCAAATGGAAATCAAAAGAAAGATGGAGTAGCAATTCTCATATCAGAAAAAATAGACTTTAAAATAAAGACTATTACAAGAGACAAAGAAGGACACTACATAATGATCAAGTGATCAATCCAAGAAGAAGATATAACAATTGTAAATATTCATGGACCCAACATAGGAGCACCTCAATACATAAGGTAAATGCTAAAGGCCATAAATGGGGAAATCAACAGTAACATAATCATAGTAGGGAACATTAACACCCCACATTCACCAATGGACAGATCAACCAAAATGAAAATAAGTAAGGAAACACAAGGTTTAAATGACAAATTAAACAAGATGGACTTAATTGATATTTATAGGACATTCCATCCAAAAACAACAGAATACACTTTCTTCTCAAGTGCTCATGGAATATTCTCCAGGATAGATCATATCTTGGGTCACAAATCAAGGCTTGGTGAGTTCAAGAAAATTGAAATCATATCAAGTATATTTTGCAAACACAACGCTATGAGACTAGACATCAATTACAGGGGAAAAAATGTAAAAAATACAAACACATGGAGACTAAACAATACGCTATTAAATAACCAAGAGATCACTGAATAAATCAAAGAGGAAATCCAAAAATACCTTGAAGCAAATGACAACGAAAACACAAGGACCCAAAACCTATGGGATGCAGCAAAAGCATTTCTAAGAGCAAAGTTTACAGCAATACAATCCTACCTCAAGAAATAAGAAAAAGCTCAAATAAACAAGCTAAACTTCCACCTAAAGCAATTAGAGAAAAAAGAACACAAAACAACCACAAACTTAGCAGAAGGAATGAAATCATAAAAATCAGTTCAGAAATAAATGAAACAGAAATGAAGGAAACAATAGCAAAGATCAATAAAACTAAAAGCTGGTTCTTTGAGAAGATAAACAAAATTGATAAAACATTAGCCAGACTCATCCAGAAAAAAAAGGGAGAAGACTCAAATCAACAGAATTAGAAATGAAAAAGGAGAAGTAACAACTGACACTGCAGAAATACAAGGGATCATGAGAGATTACTACAAGCAGCTATATGCCAATAAAATGGACAACCTGGAAGAAATGGACAAATTCTTAGAGAGCACAACCTTCCGAGACTGAACCAGGAAGAAATAAAAAATATAAACACACTGATCATAAGCACTGAAATTGAAATTGTGATTAAAAATCTTCCAACAAACAAAATCCCAGGACCAGATGGCTTCACAGGTGAATTCTATCAAAAATTTAGTGAAGAGCTAACATCTATCCTTCTCAAACTCTTCCAAAATATAGCAGAGGGAGGAACATTCCCAAACTCATTCGAGGAGGTTACCATCACGCTGATACCAAAACCGGACAAAGATGTCACAAAAAAAGAAAATTGCAGGCCAATATCACTGATGAACATAGATGCAAAAATCCTCAACAAAATCTAGCAAACAGGATCCAACAGCACATCAAATGACTCATTCACCATGATCAAGTTGGGTTTATCCCAGGAATGCAAGGATTCTTCAATATACGCAAATGAAGCAATATGATACACCATATTAACAAACTGAAGAATAAAAACCATATGATAATCTCTATAGATGCAGAAAAAGCTTTTGACAAAAGTCAACACCCATTTATGATAAAGACTCTCCAGAATGTAGGCATAGAGGGAACTTACCTCAACATAATAAAGGCCATATATGACAAACCCACAGCCAATATCGTTCTCAATGGTGAAAAAATAAAACCATTTCCTCTAAGATTAGGAACAAGACAACATTGTCCACTCCTACCACTATTATTCAACATAGTTTTGGAAGTTTTAGCTACAGCAATCAGAGAAGAAAAAGAAATTAAAGAATTCAGATTGGAAAAGAAGAAGTAAAACTGTCACTGTTTGCAGATGACATAATACTATATGCAGAGAATCCTAAAAATGCTACCAGAAAACTACTACAGCTAATCAATGAATTTGGTAAAGTAGCAGGATGCAAAATAAATGCACAAAAATCTCTTGCAATCCTATACACTAATGATGAAAAACTGAAAGAGAAATTAAGATAACACTCATATTTACCATTGCAAGAATAAGAAAAATATTCCTAGGAATAAACTTACCTAAGGAGACAAAAGATCTGTAGGCAGAAAACTATAAGACACTGATGAAAGAAATTAAAGATGATACAAAAAGATGGAGAGATATACCATTTTCTTGGACTGGAAGAATCAACATTGTGAAAATGACTCTACTACCCAAAGCAATCTACAGATTCAATGCAATCCTTATCTAACTACCAATTGCATTTATCACAGAGGTAGAACAAAAAATTCTACAGTTTGTATGGAAACACCAAAGACCCCAAATAGCCAAAGAAGTCTTGAGAAAGAAAAACAGAGCTCAAGTAATCAGGCTCCCTGGCTTTAGACTGTACTACACAGCTACAGTAATCAAGACAGTATGGTACTGGCACAAAGCCAGATATATAGATCAATGGAACAGGATAGAAAGCCCAGAGATAAACCCACGCACATATGGTCATCTTATTTTTGATAAAGAAGGCAAGAGTATACAATGGAGAAAAGACAGCCTGTTCAATAAGTGGTGCTGGGAAAACTGGACAGCTACATGTACAAGAATGAAATAAGAACACTTCCTAACACCATATGCAAAAATAAACTCAAAATGGATTAAAGACCTAAATTTAAGGCCAGACACTTTCAAATTCTTAGAGGAAAACATAGACAGAACACTCTATGACATAAATCACAGCAAGATGCTTTTTCACCCATCTCCTAGAGCAATAGAAATAAAAACAAAAATAAACTAATGGGACCTAATGAAACTTAAAGCTTTTGCACAACAAAGGAAACCATTAACAAGATGAAAAGACAGCCCTCACAATGTGAGAAAATATTTGCAAATGAAGCAACTGACAAAGGATTAATCTCCAAAATATAGAAGCAGCTTACGCAGCTCAATATCAAAAAAAACAAATAGCTGAATCCAAAAATAGGCAGACGACCTAAATAGACATCTTTCCATACAAGATATACAGATTGCCATCAAACACATGAAAGTATGCTCAACATCACTAATCATGAGAGAAATGCAAATGAAAGCTACAATGAAGAAACTGGTCTCACCTCACACAGGTCAGAATGGCCATCATCAAAAAATCTACAAACAATCAATGCTGGAGAGGGTGTGGAGAAAAGGGAACCCTCTTGCACTGTTGGTGGGAATGTAAATTGATACAGCCACTGTGGAAAGCAGCATGAAGGTTCCCTAAGAAACTAAAAATAGAACTACCATATGACCTAGCAATCTCAGTACTGGGCATATACCCTGAGAAAACCATAATTCAAAAAGAGTCATCTACTACAATATTCATTGCAGCACTATTTACAATAGCCAGGACATGGAAGCAACCTTTGTGTCCATCGACAGATGTATGGATAAAGAAGATGTGGCACATATATACAATGGAATATTACTCAGCCATAAAGAGGAATGAAATTGAACTATTTGTAGTGAGGTGGATGGACCTAGAGTCTTTCATACAGAGTGAAGTAAGTCAGAAAAAGAAAAACAAATACTGTATGCTAACACATATATATGGAATGTAAAAAAAAAAAAAAATTGTTCTGATGAACCTAGGGCCAGGACAGGAATAAAGATGTGGACGTTGAGAATGGACTTCAGGACATGGGATGGGGGATAGTAAGCTAGGACAAAGTGAGAGAGTGGCATGGGCATATATACACTACCAAGTGTAAAATAGATAGCTAGTGGGAAGCAACCACATAACATAGGGAGTCCAGCTCTGTGACTTGTGACCACCTAGAGGGGTGGGACAGGGAGGGTGGCAGGTAGATGGAAGAGGGAGGGTGTATGGGGATATATGTATACGTATACCTGATTCACTTTGTTATACAGCAGAAACTAAGAAACAATGTAAAGCAATTATACTCCAATAAAGATGTTAAAAAAAAAAAAAAAGAAATGTATTACGGCAAGTATCCAGGCCACTGTCAATAGAATGTAGTCTCATGAAAAAGATACCAAAAGATATCTTTGAGATATCTGTGAGACCCTTCATTAAGACTTTAGAGAGATGTAAGATAATGCCTGATGTGCCATTTAGTAATAGTCTCTAAGAATCTTAAGTACGTTTCCCCACATCATCCTCATCAATAACCCAAGTTGAGCAGGCCTGGCAAACAATGTGTTTGTGATTTTGATCTATGGATTTAATTATAAACAGGCACATAGGTTGCCCACTGAGTGCTTATGTATTGCATGTGTGGACCAAAAAAGCAGAAATGGTGCAAAATAAAAAGAAGACTGTGGGCTATCAAACTTCTGTTGGTAGGAAGGGAGAAAGCCCTAGCTG
The DNA here is from genome assembly GCF_009873245.2 of Balaenoptera musculus. Classification (NCBI taxonomy): domain Eukaryota; kingdom Metazoa; phylum Chordata; class Mammalia; order Artiodactyla; family Balaenopteridae; genus Balaenoptera; species Balaenoptera musculus. Next base: position 124,322,987 of record NC_045788.1, on the reverse strand, counting down.
CAAACACAGACTATTTCTCATATAAATGTAACAATGATTCAGAGAGAGGATCTACACTGCAGAGTATCATTCCCAAGGAGCATACCTGGATTCTAATCAAGGAACTGGCATCATGTCTTTGTCTTGACTTGGAAACTGCTATGAACCTATGAATTCTTTATGTCTCTTATCCCTTTCCCCTCTTCTTTTTGAATGGGCGTTTTTTTCTGTGGTTACCTTATGCCTGTCATGCTGTTGTATATTGGGAGTGTGTTTTGATAGATAAATTTTCTCTGCATTTCATGGGTCTTTGGATTGTGAGGCATGGGATATGTGTGTGCATCTGAAGAATAATAATCACGGAGCTTTATTCTCACTTAAACTTGATTAGATTATGAGTGCATAATGGTAAGAGGTTTATCATGCCTTGAGAAAGGGAAGTTTTTCATGCATTTTTCATGTGAGGTTGCTGTAATAATTTCGGTCAGAAGGCCCACTGTGTTTTAAGCCCTACCTTTATGGTGATTTGTTATACAGCAATAGATAATCAGAATGTAGAGTCAGCTGAGAGTAAGGAAGAGGGTATTTTTGGAGGCTTGAGGAAAGAACAAAATATATAAAATTGTCATCTAGAAGAATTGGGCTATAAAATTTGGTGTGATAGCCAGTCAGCACTAAAGGTCTGGTTATGAATAATTATTATGAATCATGGTTTTGTTTAAAGCATCATGAATCATAAATTAACAACGGTTCTGTTATTTTTAATTTAGGTCTCTTTTTCCCGTAACAATCATTCTTAGAAACCTAACTCAAGGGCAGGATTTCATAAGAAGAGTTCTCAGAGGATGAGCTCACCACAGAGATTACAATCTGGCTTATGAGTATTTTAGTCTCAGCCGTGGACCAAATGGAGAGGACAGGAAACACAGAGCTGCTGAGAGGTATAAAAACCCTAGAGGTACACAGAAAGAAGGAATCAAATAGGGTCTGTAAGGCAATTGAAGTTATTAATAGTAGAATAGTAAGTAGAAGCTATTATGGAGAGGGTGATAAATATATTATTTCATTTATATTAGTCATATGTATATATATTTTAGTAATCCTTGAACACAGTATTTTTTTTTATTGGGGTATAGTTGATTTACAATGTTGTGTTAGTTTCAGGCGTACAGCAAAGTGAATCTGTTATACATATACATATATCCACTCTTTTTTAGATTATTTTCCCATATAGGCTATTACAGAGTACTAAGTAGATTTCCCTGTGCTATAAAGTAGGTCATTATTAGTTATCGATATTATACATAGTAGTGTGTATATGTCAATCCCAATATTACAATTTATCCCTCCCACCTTAACCCCTGGTACCATAATTTTTTTTCTACATCTGTAACTCTGTTTCTGTTTTGTAAATAAGTTCATTTGTGGCCTACTTTTTAGATCCCACATACAAAATAAGTGATATCATATGATTTGTCTTTCTCTGTCTAACTTACTTCACTCAGTATGACAATCTCTAGGTCCATCTGCATTGCTGCAAATGGCATTATTTTGTCCTTTTCATGACTGAGTAATATTCCATTATATATATGTACCAAATCTTTATCCATTCATCAGTTGATGGACATTTAGGTTGCTTCCATGTCCTGGCTACTGTAAATAGTTATGCAATGAACATTGGGGTGCATGTGTCTTTTTGAATTATGGTTTTCTCCAGATATATGCCCAGGAGTGGGATTGCTGGATCATATGGTAGCTCTATTTTTAGCTCTTTAAGGAACTTACATACTATTCTCCATAGTGACTGTACCAGTTTACATTCCCACCAACAGTATAGGAGGGTTCCCTTTTCTCCACACCCTCTCCAGCATTTATTGTTTGTAGATTTTTTGATAATGTCATAGTGGCCATTCTAACTGGTTTGAGGTTATACCTCACTGTAGTTTTGCTTTGCATTTCTCTAATAATTAGTGATGTTGAGCATCTTTTCATGTACTTTTTAACCCTGTGTATGTCTTCTTTGGAGAAATGTCTATTTAGATCTTCCACCCATTTTTTTATTGGATTGTTTGTTTGTTTGTTTTGATATTGAGCTGCATGAGCTGTTTGTATACTTTGGAGATTAATCCCTCATCAGTCGCTTCATTTGCAAGCATTTTCTCCTATTCTGTGGGTTGTCTTTTCATTTTGTTTATGGTTTCCTTTGTTGTGCAAAAGCTTTTAATTTTAATTAGGTCCCATTTGTTTATTTTTGTTTTTATTTTTATTACTCTAGGAGGTGAATCCAAAAAGATCTTGCTGCAATTTATGTCAGAGAGTGCTCTGCCTATGTTTTCCTCTAAGAGTTTTATAGTATCTGACCTTATATTTAGGTCTTTAATCCATTTTAAGTTTATTTTTGTGTATGGTGTTAGGGTGTGTTCTAATTTCATTCTTTTACTTGTAGCTGTCCAGTTTTCCCAGCACCACTGATTGAAGAGACTGTCTTTTCTCTATTGTATATTCTGTCCTCCTTTGTCATAGATTAGGTGACCATAGGTGTGTGAGTTTATCTCTGGACTTTCTATCTTTGATCTATATTTCTGTTTTTGTGCCAGTACCATGCTGTTTTGATGGCTGTTGCTTTGTAGTGTAGTCTGAAGTCAGGGAGCCTGATTCCCCCAGCTCTGTTTTTCTTTCTCAAGATTGTTTTGGCTACTTGTGGTCTTTTGTGTTTCCATACAAACTGTAGAATTTTTTGCTTTTATTCTGTGAAAAATGCCATTGGTAATTTGATAGGGATCACATTGAATCTGTAGATTGCTTTGGGTAGTAAAGTCATTTTCACATTATTGATTCTTCCAATCCAGGAACATGGTATGTCTCTCCATCTGCCTGTGTCATCTGTTATTTCATTCATTAGTGTCTTATAGTTTTCTGAATATAGGTATTTTGCCTCCTTAGGTAGGTTTATTCCTAGGTTTTTTTTTTGTTTTTTGTTTGATGCAGTGGTAAATGGGACTGTTTCCTTGATTTCTCTTTCTGATATTTTGTTGTTAATGTATAGGAATGCAAGAGATTTCTGTGTATTAATTTTGTATCCTGCAACTTTACTTTTAACTTTAACTTTAACTTTAACTTTAACTTTATTGATGAGCACCTAAAGCAACTAGTGAAAGAAAAACAAACAAAACCCAAAGTTAGTAGCAGAAAAGAAATCATAAAGATCAGAGCAGAAATAAATGAAATAGAAACAAAGGAAACAATAGCAAAGATCAATGAAATTAAAAGCTGGTTCTCTGAGAAGATAAATACAATTGATAAAACTTCAACCAGACTCATTCAGAAAATAAGGGAGAAGACTCAAGTCAATAAAATTAGAAATGAAAAAGGAGAAGTTACAACGGACACCACAGAAATACAAAAGATCATAAGAGATTACTACAAGCAACTATACACCAATAAAATGGACAACCTAGAGGAAATGGAAAAATTCTTAGAAAAGCAAAACCTTCCGATACTGAACCAGGAAGAAATAGAAATTATGAACAGACCAATAACAAGTACTGAAATTGAAACTGTGATTAAAAATCTTCCAGCAAACAAAAGTCCAGAACCAGATGGCTTCACAGGAAAATTCTATCAAACATTTAGAGAAGAGTTAACATCTACCCTTCTGAAACTCTTCCAAAAAATTGCAGAGGAAGGAACACTCCTAAGCTCATTCTATGACGCCACCATCACCCTGATACCAAAACCAGACAAAGATATCACAAAAAAAGAAAATTACAGACCAATATCACTGATGAACATAGACACAAAAATCCTGAACAAAATACTAGCAAACGGAATCCAACAACACAGTAAAAGGATCATACACCATGAACAAATAGTATTTATCCCAGGGATGGAAGGATTTTTCAATATCTGCCAATCAATCATGTGATACACCACATCAACAAATTAAAGAATAAAAACCATATGATCATCTCAATAGATGCAGAAAAATTTTGACAAAATTAAACATCGATTTATGATTTAAAACTCTCCAGAAAGTGGGCATAGAAGGAAGCTACCTCAACATAATAAAGGCCATATACAACAAACACACAGCAAGCATCATTCTCAATGGTGAAAACTGAAAGCAGTCCTCTAAGATCAAGAACAAGACAAGGATGTCCACTCTCACCACTATTATTCAACACAGTTTTGGAAGTCTAGCCATGGCAATTAGAGAAGAAAAATAAAAGGAATCCAAATTGGAAAAGAAGAAATAAAACTGTCACTGTTTGCAGATGACATAATCCTAAACATAGAAAACCCTAAAGATGCTACCAGAAAACTACTAGAGCTCATCAATGAATCTGGTAAAGTTGCAGGTCATGTCATGTGTATATATGGTATTACATATAAATGTTATGAACTGAATGTGACCCCTCCCCCCAAAAAAATTCATACACTGAAGCCTAATCCCAATGTAAAGGTATTTGGAGGTGGAGTCTTTGGACGTAATCAGTTTTCGATGAGTTCATGAGGGTGTAGCCCAGGATGGGTTTAGTGAAGAGACTAGAGATCCTGCTCTTTCTTTGTGCCATGTGGGGATACAGCAAGATGGCCATCTGCAAACCAGGAAGAGGTTCTTCACCAGACACCAAATCTGCTGGCACCTTGTTCTTGAAATTAATATATTTTGTATACAATTTTTTTTGTCAATTATACCTTGTAAAAAAGAATTTTACGTGTTAAGGAATTTAGATAAAGAAAGCTTTGTATTTTAATATCATCTAATCATTTATTTATTTTATTTTTAGTGCTTTCTGTGCTCCCCCCAATTATCTCATATAATACAATAAAAATTAAAAAAAACAAAAAAAGAAAAAGTTTTTCTTTGTGTCTTTTTAAAGAAAGCTTTTATCATCTTAAGGTTTTCAATCTATTTTTAAATATTTTTTCTTCTAAAAATGTTAAAAATTTTCTGTGGTCGACATAATTCTAAAGATGGTCGTTCTCTAAGATTCCTGTGTCTTGGACTCAGACACTAGGAACTGCTGTGAGGTGATTTTGCAGATGTAACAAAATCCCAATTAGTTGACCTTAAGATTCAGAAATTCTCTTGGTGAGTTTTACTCTGTGAAGCAAGCTCTTTAAAAGCAGAAAGTTTTCTCCAGGTAACAGCAAGTAGCAGTAGAAATCAGTTTCAAAGTACAAGGAGGGTTTGATACACTGTTGCAGCCTTAAATCGGAGATTCCATATGATGAGGAATTTGGGAGATCTCTAGAAACTCAGAGTGGCCCTTGCTGACAGCCTACAAGGAAAAGGGGAACTCAGTCCTATAACTACAGAGAACTGAATTCCTCCAGTAAACTGAATGAGACTGAAAGATTCTTCTCCTGAGCCTCCAGACAAGAACCCAGCCTGCTCAACACCTTGATTTTGGCCTTGTGAGAACCTAAGCAGAGAACCCATCTGAGTCCACCTGGGTTTCTGACATATCACATGGTGAGATCACCAGTGAATGTTGTTTTAAGCCACTAAGCTGTGTAATTTGTTATACAGCAATAGAAACATTTTGCCTTTACATTCCAATCCTTGATATAAGCATTTAATGAGGATTTGATTTGATTTTTCTCTGTGGATAAATAGTGTATGATATAAACTAGAGATCAATTTTTATTTTTCCTCATAGATGACCAGTTGCTATAAAACTATTTACTATCCATACTTAACCTAGCAAACTCTATATTTAATCAACATTAAACTTCCAAGCTTAATAATAAAAGGGCTTATAATTCTTTTATTCTCATCATCCTTGCTCTGATATACTGTTATTTCCAGTATTTTTTGTTTTAATTTCAAAAATTAACTATTGATATTATTATGAAGATGTCATCATGATGATGAGGAGGAGGAGGAGGACAGTATTTTTACTCTTAAAACAGTAAGTCCTTTATATCTCTCTATAAGCTTACATTTTTCCCACATCATTCCTTTTCATTACTTTCCTTACATCTTGAGCCTTCTTTCTGAGATTTTTTATACTATTATTCCTGAATTATCTGTAACAAAGTTGTATTGGTGCCTTACCTTAGATTTTTCCAGTATTTAATATTAAAGCCATATTCAAAGGCCAGCTCTGAAGGTGTCATTTTATAAATAAGAAAAGTGAGCTGTGATTTTCCTAAGCCCACAGGGAAACTCAGCAGGAAAACTGGAATAATATTTCCAGGCTTCAGCTTTACGTAGTCCAGTATTCTCTCCACTATTCATTCCACAATCTTTCCTCTCCTGTTCATTTACACCATGTCTTCCTGTAATAACATCTTGTCTCATGAAGTTGGATGAGGCGATAAAGCATTGAAAATGCTCTTTTTGAATATCTCAGCTTGATAACAATAGTGAGTCTTTCTAATAATATCTAGCTGTGTTTCCAAAATTTATCCCAGTATTGGAGTACTTTGAATTATAAAGTAATGATCTTGCTCTGGTATCCTATTGTTAGTACCTATGAAATAAAATTCATCATTATTCATTTATAGAGGAAACCAATTTCTAATTATTTCCCTTGAGCATCAAGAGTATTACATTTTGTTTAATTGATACACATGTGGTGGGTAACATCATCACATGAATATTCATAACAGAGTCACATGTATTTGAATCTAATGCATTTAGAGTGTATTATTTAAGAAACTTCATATAAATGATACTTTTCATCAACTTACTGGGCAAAAATAAAATAATGCAAAATTTTTGGAAAGAGAAAACATTTTTTTTTTTTTTTTTTTTTTTTTGGCTGCCTTGGGTCCTCATTGCTGCATGCTGGCGCCCTCTAGTTGCGGAGAGCAGGGGCTACTCTTCATTGCGGTGCTCAGGCTTCTCATTGGGGTGGTTTCTCTTGTTGCGGAGCACGGGCTCCAGGTGCGGGGGCTCAGAAGTTGTGGCCTGCGGGCTCTAGAGCACAGGCTCAGTAGTTGTGGCGCATGGGCTTAGTTGCTCCGCGGCATGTGGGATCTTCCCAGATCAGGGCTCGAGCCCGTGTCCCCTGCATTGGCAGACGGATTCTTAACCACTACACCACCAGGGAAGCCCAGTTTGTTTTTAAAACAATTTATGGTTCATCAGTTTTAAAATTGCCTTTAGAAATAGGATATGGGCCACTACTGTTTACCATTAACTGTATATTTGTTGTTTATGCAACAAACTCAGTCAGCGAGTTTAATTGGGAAAATTCCTAATATATGTATTATTATTTATTCTGTATTTTGTATCATCAGAGAATCTTATAAACTGTTAGTGAATCAAGTAAACCTAATTGATTAAATGTTCACTCAAAGTTGAGTCTGATTAGACAATGAGTGTTTTGAATACAAATCATTTTGTGCTGCTTGAATCCATTTAAAGCATTGCAGTGAATTTTATAAATGAATATTGACATTTCAATATTGCAGCATTTTGCTAACACATTATCTGATAACAACAGAAATGAACAAAGAGGTTTAAAAAAAGAAGGCAATTTAATTTCACAAATAAAACAGCTCAGTCTCCTTCCACTATGTACGACTAAAGAGATTAATCTTTGGTTGAAGCCTCATGGAGAGCACCAAAATGGAAGTGGAGAGACTATGGAAAAAGAATCTGCATTGTTTATAGCTAACGACAAGCTTCCTTGTTCTTCTATTGAGACAGCATTTACAGGGGTTAAATCTTGAAATCACACTTCTCATGAGAAAATACAAAACACGGTTGCTTCAATACCAAGTACGGAATCAGTGGGCAAAAAAGGAGCAGCCGTTTTGCCCTTGCTCTTATATTTTTCTTATACAGCATTTTCTTATAATGGGCTAGTTTGCCTTAGAGTACGGAGTTGCTGGTTTTGTGACTACTTCTGCTATGGTCCTTTTCTCTCTTCTCTCAGCTCTACCTTGGACATTCTTTGCTTTGTTTTGTTTTGTTTTTAATTGATCTCTGTAGTTCTGGGACTCACATCCACCTGACATATTCATCCCATGGGCACTTGTTTCAGGGGAAGAGTGATGCAGGAAATCCAAACTTCCTTTTACAACTTTCTTTGTTAATTACACAAAATTCTATAAACACAACGATGGCAAATGTATATGCTGAATAATTAAGGATAACCAGAGAGAATTTTGAAATAGATACAATTTGAAAGCCAATGATAAACATACTGTTCCAGTAGTTCAAGGGAAAACCACACACACATGAACTATACACCTTCATCAGAAGAATGTTTAGCCTTAATCCCTAGATTTGTGATTTTCTCTTTTTTCCCTAATTTCTGAGAGTCTCATTCTTCAATCATTCCAAGGCATATTTCTGAATTTCTCTTGAAAACTTATGCACCACCACAGGAATTATTCTCACTTGATGATTCACTCTTTCCTGCTACCAAGAATCCAAAGACAATAAATGCTCACATTAGTAAATTTTAGAAGGACTACAGTCAACAATAAAACCATGTAGGATTGTCCAGCTATTCTTTCTGTAATAACTTTTGGACCTAGTATACATGTCCACATGTCCACACACACACACACACAAACACAAATTTTAAAGAAAAAAGTATTAATGAGTCACCATGATAGAAGTAGTCTAATTTCATATTAAGGAAATATTTTTTTATTAAATATTATATAAAATTCCCAGATTTCCTTAGCCTTAATATAATATTATTTTTACCTTTTATCTCCTGGTTTTCAACAATATCAAAAGTCACTCATAATTCATGAGAAATGCAGCCTCTTTTAAACTGTCTCACCAGACTACAGCAGTTCTGAGGGGCCATACTTAATTTTGCAAAGACTTGCAGAAGCTTTGACATTATTGTATACTTTTTTTTTCAACTGTTAGGACAAGTTCTTGTGAAGACCACCTCTCCTCACTGATCTCCAGAAGTGAAAAAGAGACACAGTATGGTTTATTAAACTCTTTTTCTTCCCCTGGGTGGGGAAATTAATGTTTTGGGTACACGAGGATTGATGGTAATACTTCTTTATGATTATATTGCAGTGGAAAGGAAATCAGCAGAAGCAATCTCACACTGAAAATGTTGTTGAGGTGATGGGATATGTCAGGGAGAAGAAATGTATTAAGGAATCATAGTCCTTATCTCTTGACAAGTTGAACACATTATTAAGTATGTTACTAGGTAGCTCCAGAGGTTAGAATGAAAGTTGTTCATGGTAAGACTTTGGATTTAGTACTCGCCAAGTTGCACTTCTGTAACTAGCCAGGTATTGTAACGTTCACATTGCTGGCTAGCAGGAGACTTGGTTCACAATTAATAAAATCTCTCATTGCATCAGCAAAAGCAAATTAAGTTTCATGTTCAAAGGCTAGTGCGGAAGAGGAACTGCTCATTCAAATGGGTTACAACAACTAATTCCCAGTTAGGAGAAAAATATTTTGTCTCAGGCTGTGTAATACCCATTTCCTTTCCCTATGAGCTAATTATGTCAGTCATCCAAAGCTGAACTTTGTTTGAATGATTTGTTTATATAAAGCTGAAACCTATTTTTTTAAACAAGAATAACACTTTCTTTTAAAATAATATTTTGGACATTGGTGTAGCTGTGACTGTGATTGCTTAATTAAATTTCTTTCTAGCCATCAAAAATTCAGCTGTGGTCAATGTAATATAAAGTACAGCAGAAGAGTGGAAATTATCAAATCAACTGAAGTGATTTGCTAACCTAGGAGAATTTCACTATTAACTTGAAAATAGTCCGGATAATTAAATATTAATAGTTGATTTTAACAATGTGTAAAGAATAGTTAGCAAATTGCTTATCTAATTCGATACTATTAATCAATACAATAAACAAAGAATGAAGATTTTGCACGGCTAAAGGACTTCCTTTTCCTGTCCACATGGGTCAAATTTACGTGGTCTGTGCGTTCTCCTTAGAATCATTCTGGTAAGTGGGCAGCTCAAGAAGGAAGCCAGTGAAGATTTCTTGATCAGAGATTAGAAAATGTCATTTTTTTCAGAATGTCTCCATATACTGCTGTGTTTATCTTCCCGCTGAAACAAACTGACACCAAGAACATTTTGAAAGAAGTCTAAACTTGAAATATCTGTTAGCTGCATGTTTATTTCAGTAGATCTGTTATATTATTATTAAAGAAAATCAAATTTATCGAAATTGGCATACTAATTTCAAAAATATACATAATCGAAATTTACATACATTCTCAAGTTATTAATGGAGCTTAACTTAGAAACATATTCATGGCTCATTATGGTTTATAGCCTTTCTATGTTGTTTGCCAAAACAGTAAAACACTGCTTTGTATAATCAATAAAAAATAACAAGCATTTACATGGTTGGACAAACTGGGAGATGGTTCATTGCAATCTTGTTCATAGTTACAACTGAGAAATAATGAAAGATTGGTGAGATGAATTTCTCATGAAGGCTGATTAGGTAATGAAATTTGCCAGTATATATGACATTCCCTTACAAAATCAGAAATGTATTACATGGGGCGGAGATGAAGTACAGAGTCTAAGTGAATAATAGTGGAAAGTAAAATTTAAGTGTAAGGTAGAAAAAACTCATACATAAATAAGCATTGGGCTTTGGATGTGATACTGTTTAATTCAATTTTAAGATGAAAATCACATCCAACAAAATGTACTTGGATCTTGGTATATGAAGACATGTAAAATGAAATCTCATAAGCTTCTTTTTCAAGTTTAAATTCTCATTGTGCAAAACAATTAGGAAAATCTTTATAAAACACCATTTTCAATGTCATAACAGAGACATAGCCAAAGTGTTAAAAACTTTACAAACATTGTAGAATTTTATGAACACATAATTAAGAATAATACATTCTGAATTATAAATAAGAAATATCTTATTTCCACTTCGTTTTTTATTAACTTATCAATGTATCCTGGAAGTCACACTTACATAATATATAGAGTTATTTCTACTCTACCTTTTAGCTGTACAGTACTCCATTGTGTGTGTGTGCCATAATTTAACAATCAGTTCCTTATATATCAATATTTGAGTTATTTTCATTATTTTTCTTTAGTAATCAGTGCTTCAATGAATAATCTGGTACAATTGTCATTTTGTATTTTGGTGACAGTTTCCTAGAAGTGAGATTGCTGGATCAAAGGGAAAAAAACTGTGATTTTGCTGGATATCAACAAATTCCTGTAATAGAAATTGAACCATTTACATTCCTGCCAATAAATGTATAAAAAAGTATTTCCCTTACAGCCTTACCAATGGTATATGTTGAAAACCTTTGGAGTTTTGCCAAGGCAATTGTTGAAAACCAAAAAAAAAAAAAATATTTTAAACTGCTAGCAATCTGTTTTGCCCCATTCTGTAAATCAGTATGCTTTTATAAAAGTCACACCTTTAGAATTTTATGCATTTTTTTCTTGCTCTACGACTTTTGCCTTTTTTTTTTTTTTACAGAATAAAACAACAAGAGGCATACTATTTTTTTTTTTAAAATCAGAATCTACAAATATTAAGTCAGGCAGACATGCATACTTAACATAAACACAGATCCTGTCTGCCTATTTTAAATTAAAAAGGAGTTACAAATGCACCTGGTGGTCTTCAAGGAACAGAATTTTGAGATAAGGGCCATATGTTTGTGTTTTTTTTTTTCTACAACAAATATGCCAGATTTAAATTCAAGCAGCATTCAACTTTGCTCTCCTATATCCCAACTCAAATACTTCTGAGGATATATATGCAACTTTGGGGCATGATCAGCACTTTGAAAATACTTTGTTATCTTACAAGTCTATAGGAGCCATAGATAATTCTAAAGCTTTCATTCTGAGTGATGACTTTAGAAGCTTTTTAGAACCACTTTTTTATTCTCTTTACATAACTTAGAACAATGGTTTTCTCCTTAGTGTGTGATTAGTTGGTGGAGAAATTGCTATTTTATTTTGAGTTGATATTACAAATTCTTACTGCCAAGAAAGCCATTTCTTTTAGAACCTGAGATCCTGATTGCTTTCTAACAACTAAAATATATGAAATAAACGCTGGCATTGTATTTACATTGTATATAGGGCAAATAGAGCTTTACGCAGAGTGATCATAAAGTCTTAACTTAGCGCTTTCAATAGATCGGTGTTGTTTTCCTTGGGGTCTACTATAATTCAAAATGTGCTGAGAACATGAAGGCATATTTTCTATTGGAGGTCCTTTGCTCTCTTTCTCCATTATAAGAGAGCCTATAACTTTCCAAGTTTTTAACAGGCTCTCCTTGGGAGAGAGTCCACAGTAGATATTCTACTCTTTTGTCAAAAAGCTAACATGGAAACTAAAATCTCCATTTCCAGTGTGACTTTATTTTCACTTTAAAAGGAGGAAAGAGACAAATTTGCTATTTAATTTCATTGATGTAAGTTTTCATCAGTTTGTCTAGTAAATGCCAGCTGTTTTACACGTATTATTTCTGTTTCACCAAATATTGTAATATAGATATTATTACACATTTTATAGATAAAAAATTAAAGTTTGAAAAGTAAGGTAACTTACTCATTGTCACACTGCTATTTGGTCTGTGGACTTCAAACTCAGTTCCTGAAGTTTTTTACTGCACTGGGTCACTCCTCCCAGTGAAGTTATGATCTGATTCTCGGACATTTTTACATTTATTTCCCTGGGAGATAGAAATAGAAGGTTTCTTTGTGTAAGTGTAATTTTATTGTGACCATGGTATTTATCAATTACACTGTAAAGACTGTATTTACATAAAACCAAGTAATTTTGTTAATAGGGAATAAAAAGTTTCTATACCTGCAGGCACAAAATATTATGTTGTTTATTCACGGTGTTAAAATTCATAGGCTCCAGAATGAGGCTGCTTGGGTTCAAATCCTCCTAAATCAGATATTAGCTATGTAGTCTTAGGTAAGTAATTTACTCTTTCATGCTTCAATTTCTACAAGTATTAAATTAGCGTAATAATATTATATAATTCATTGGGTTATGATAAAGACAAATATATACATACATATATATACACACACCTATACATTATATATATTCACCACACATGCACACATATACATACACTATATACATACATACATATCATAGAATAGTAACTAGCCCATAATAACTGATCATGTCAGATCAAGCTTAATACATGTCAACCATTATTACAATTATTTCTGAAAACACAAAACTTTGTTAAATATTTTCTGCTACAGAGATCTTCCAATCAATTGGCTGGCAATTTGTTGCTTATGTTCATATTTGTCAAGAAAACTCTTTTCTTGATGATGACTGGTTCCAGATTTTATTCTGCTCCCTGGATAGCCCTTAGCAAAATTGTGAAGTAGACAAAGATTGAGTTTAGTTCATTCACTCTCCAGTCTTTTAAAATTTGGGCCCTATTTCCCTGTATTTTTACTCCCATCTTTCAAGAATCATTATTTTCTGATCAGCTTTTCCTATGTGTTTACACATTTATTCACAGTAAAAAGATTGAGAGCCTAACATGATACTCTTAGAGGTGTATATAAATTAGAACAGTGGACTGCAGAAAAGGCAATGCTAACTACAAAGATATAAATATCTCACTCTTAGGAATTTGGGGGCAAAGTTTTTAGAGAATTTGTCCTTTGCAGTATCTCTGAAATCACAGTGGGCAAATACCCATATCAAATCTGCAAGCCTAGCCCTGCTTATCACATGTACGCTACTTTGGTCCCAAGTTTATCATCAATTAACTGAATAGATTGGATTCAGTGATATTGAATGAATTTTTGCAGATATTTCCCCAACACATTTCCCAATTCTGAACAAATATAGTTGGCAATTCCCTTCTCCTGGGCCTCTGCTCTATTTAGTCTTTGAATCAACTCCAACTTCTTTACTGAATGTCTAGGAAGCTCTTCTGAGGTCATCAGGAGGCCTGAGACTTAGCTCAGGACAGAGTAGCAAGGCCAGGACTCCTTAACTTGTCCCTCTAGTCTCCTGACTCCCCCATTTTCTCCTCCAGCAGCCAGAGATATTCATATAAAACACCAAGGGGCAGTAGGGTCTATGGGGAACAGAAAAGGGGGCTATGGGAAAATGGAAAATTACAGAAGGAGGGTGAGTGGAAAATTACTGAAAATGGTTTGGCAATGTGGATAGAGACAAAGTATATATGCCATGTGGCAGCATTGCATTTTCTTGTGCAAAGACTCAGCACAGGGGCTGGGGCTATCTTTAGGGAAACTTAGTGCAGGCAGAATCCAGGCTAAAGTTTGGCAGAGTCCCTAAGCACAGTGTTTGTGTCAGTCCTTTGTGCCATGTGGGCGTTCACAAATATTCACCATTCACACCTTGGCTTAAAAAGTTTTACGTGATATATGTCTCTACCTTCCTGACCTCATCTCCTATTAGTCCTCTTTTTCACTCTACTCCAACCACACTTGGCTCTGTTTTATTCATCAAACATGCCAAGTACACAGATTCCCCACTTGAGGAAGGACTAGCCTTTGAGTTTGCTGGTCCCATTTTCAGCAGTTTTATGAGCCATCTACCAGACATGTTCTCTAACTTCCTTTATGTCTCTGCTCGAGGAGGATCCAACAGCCCCCAACAAAAGAGCTCCCAACTGCTACACTGTTCTTCTTTGTTCCCCTGTCCTGATTCACTATTCTCCATAACACTTACATCATATAATTGCATGCACATTATATATTTATATGTTTCTGCATATTGCTTTCATCCCTGGAGAATGTGAGCTTCATGGAAGCAAGGATTTTATTTTTCTTCATTGCTGTCTTTCAGCTTGTCAAACAGTCCTTGATGGTAAATACCAAGTAAAATTGTAAAGTAACCTCCTCCTATGTTGGCCTATTATTATATTGAAATATCTGTAGCATTTTCTTATCTCAACATTATCCCCAGCTCCATCCTCCCAGGGAGTAGCCAAGCATTGAATTATAGCTTCTTGACTGATGCTCTGAGATCCTTTCTAACTCATGTTAACTGTATACTTAGGATGGTAGGGCTGGACTCCTGATCTGAATAGAGAGATCATCAAGATTGATACCACCACTTACATTATTTGATTACAACCCATCGACTATAAGTTCCTACTGCCATGCCCCATGGATAGAATCAGACTCAGCTATGAATGATGCATAAACAATACAAAGCATTGTTTTTTAAACTTTATATGGATTGTAACATTTTATTCATATCATTTGAGCTCTCTTTTTTTACATATCAAAGACAAAGGGGAAGTCTTATAAGCTGTCAGAAAGAAAGGGCATATTCATAAGAAAGGAACATATGAAACTGACTTTAGTTTTCTTAAAAGTAATAATAGAGACTAAAGGACTAATTAGTCATAGTACCAATCTATGAAAATTCTATCCTTAGCTGAGCTATCACTTAGTAGTGAATATAAAAGAAAGTCATTTTCAAAGAAAGGTAGTGTTTGCAACTACTAGATTTCACTGAAAGAACTCAGGGATTTCTTTAGAGAAAGGGAGCAGAATGCAAGAAGCAATAATGAGCAAAGGCACTTCCCTGGTGGTCCAGTGGTTAAGAATCCACCTTCCAATGCAGGGGACTCAGGTTCGATCCCTGGTAGTGGAACTAAGATCCCATGTACTGTGGGGCAACTGAGCCTACATACTCTAGAGCCTGTGTGCCACAACTAGAGAGCCCATGTGTCATAACTACTGAGCCCATGTGCTCTAGAGCCCAAGCGCCACAACTAGAGAGAAGCCAGCACGCCGCAACAAAAGATCCCATGTGCCGCAATTAAGACTGAATGCAGTCAAATAAATAAATAAATATTAAAAAAAATAATGAGCAAAGAAATTGGTTAGCATATGGATAAATGTTTATATGTGTGTATATATACTTATATGTATATAAATTTAATAAATGTGCCAGTTTTTTCACATTGCCTTTTTATTTTCTTATATATTTTATTTCCTTTTAAGGTTTTCATTATTTAAAAGTAATTATATATAATGTTATTGAATCGTCTATTTTCCATATGTTTATACCAATTTACAGTTCCACCAGCAGTGTACCAGGCTTATTTTATTGTTCCACATTATCACCAACACTTGTAATTTCCTGTCTTATTGATAGTAGCCATTTTTTCACAGAAATGGAAACACGAAAGACCCCTAATAGCCAACCAATATTGAAAAAGAACGAAGCTGGAGACATCACACTTCTGATGTCAAACTACACTACAAAGTCACAAAAGTCAAAACTGTATGATACTGGCATAAGAACAGACATATAGACAAATGCAATAGAACTGAGACCCCAGAAATAAACCCATGCATATACAGTTAACTGTACAGTTAACAATATTTGACAAGGGAACCAAGAATCTTCAATGGGGAAAAGATAGTCTTTTCAATAAATACTGTTGGGAAAACTGGGTATTCACATGCAAAATAATGAAACTGGACCCCTATCTTTTACACCATTCAAAAAAAAAAAAAAATTAACCCAAAAGGGTAGTTAAAGACTTAAATGTAAAACCCGAAACCATGAAACTCCTAGAAGAAAACATAGGGGAAAACTCCCTATTTAGGAATGAGAATCCCTAGCTTCTGGGATTTCATATCTTGCTTGTATAAAGATTCTAAATTCCAGATTAAGAATGATAATACCAAGAAATATATTCACCATAATTTTCCAATGATTCTAGTCAAAGAGCAGGGAAAATGTTTTTTCAAAAACTTAATATAAACAATAATAAATACTGATATTGTTGAAATGATGGCTATCAACATCTCAGGCACATTAAGGACCAAGTGCATCATGTAGTAGACTGAAGTGAATGGTACCCTCTGGACTCAGATATGGATTACAAGTGTTTCAGTTAAATTGTTTAATCTATCTTAGATTTAGTTTCTTCATTTATAACAATGGATACAAAAATTCTACTTCATAGTGATATGGGAGACATACTGGGATGCACCATGAAAAGTGGTGACTTCCTGGTACTCTAATGAATACCACTTCCCTCTCTGTTCTGTCAGCCTGATGATATATCTAACTGAAACAGATATCCCATCTACGGGGAGACCTTCCAGGAGCACTGTTAATTTACAGTTGAAAAATTAGGGATGAAACTGCCCACATATTATAATTTATATATATGTAATATTATCAGTTTCACACATTTTTTGTGACCTAAATCTTGACAAACCACATTCAATTAAAAGATAAAGTCTACAAAATTTTTCTGTGGAAATAAAATAAGTAATAATATTTGACATATTTAATATGCAGATATAAACATAATACACAATGTTTTTAGTGTTGAAAAAATAAAACCATAGTAAATCACTGCATTAATATAATATAGTTTTAAAAAAAATCCCACAAGAGGCTTTCTTTCTTATTGCCTGTTCTTTCTAAAAAGGCTAGACCATCTTTTAGATATTAATCTCTCTCAACAACTAACTTGATGACATGGTGCGGAACGTTTATATTGCTGAGGACTATTATTTTTTTAATAATCTTGTTTTTATATTGCATTTTTCTCTGAAAAGGATACATTTACTTTTCTCCAGTACATATAATTAAATAGGCAGTAGTAGAAATTACCTGACTCCAGTGACAGTGAAACAGGAATTCAGCTCATGCCCTGATTGAAGTCCAGCTTTAGAGTGTCGGCACATCCAATGAATTATCTTTCTCTACAACCAATTATGTGTCTCAATTATGAATATAGACCTTAGGCAATCATTAATCTTCAGTGGCAGAAAAACCCAAGCCCAATCTTTTTTATGTTCCCTCATTATTCCTGTTCACAAATGAAAATTTAATTTCTGTTTTGGCATTTCATGCAGTCGACTGTTAGGTTATTAATTATAAAACTGTTTCTAATTCCTGGGAATGTTATTTTAATAATGTTTAATCTCTTTTCCACATTCTAGCATCTTTTATAATCATGTCTCTGTTTTTCTCCTTGGTTTTATTTGCAAACAAACCCAACAGCACAAGCTGTAATTCCAAGTTGGGTAATGTTTCTGAATCAGACCTTGCTCATAATCAACACTGTGAATTTTCAGAAAAGCATTGAGGAAAGGAACTCAACCTTACTCCTAATACCAGCACCAGTCTTGAGCCTACAATCTTAAGCCTTGCTTGATGTTTAATCCGTTCACAGTTTCTGAGTGGTCCTTTAAGCTTTTGGTAATCAATCTTGAAGGATTTTCCAGTGAATTGATTTGAATATCATAAGATACATGATTTCTTCAGTAGAGTTATGCTCTGAGACTCTTAACACAAGAACCTATAGCTTTGTGGACCCTGTATATATGGCAACAAATTGAGGTAACTCATTCCTAAGCATTTGACAACTTGTTTTTGTTTAGGGACATGCCTATCAGAAATATTAGAGCTTTGCCATTTTACGATTTTCTTCCTTAAGTTGGATGGACTCAGTGTCAAATATTCCTTGGCTAGTGTCCCTTCCCCATCTATATTCCCAAATTACCTATTCTTATATCTCTTTTATATTATATTTTCTGTGTAATAAAGCAGAGCTAAGCAGAGATAATCTCTGATTTTTCACCCTCTCTTTGTGTAAGAACATTTTAATTTTTCCTATTTGATTTATTACACACATAAATAGGCTTATATCTTTGAGAGTGGACATAGGAGAGAACCTAAAAAAGTAGTCTTGGTACCAGTGTATTGAGAATATTAGATTCTTTAGGACTTTGCCATAGCTCTCATGCTGTATTACATCTCACACTCACAACTGGAATAGATGAATCTTAACAGTTGCCTATGCAGATCTAGATTTCAAGAGAGACACTGGGAGTGGAAATCAAGATCTCTTCAATTGTTCAAAAATATATCCTGATTCGACACTGGCAAAGTTGTCAAAAACAAAAAGGTTGATGCCCTCAAAACATTCCCAATCACATCAGTGAGAAAAAAAATAAATTATTTATTATGAAACATTGTAAGAACTGTGAGTAAATAGAAAATGAGGGGAAGAGGTTATCTAGAGCAGGTGTTTTTAACCTAAGGGATCCATGGACAGAAGTTAGGGGTCTATGGTCTTGAAGGGAAAAACACTCATGTTATTTCCACTAATCTATTTAAAATATCATTTCCTTCAGTTTGTTAATACAGACAATAGATCACAGTAGTGTTAGCAGTGTCTCTTCTTTGTTACCAACATAAATCACAGACACTTTCATATCACATAAAATGTTGAAATATTATTGGTGCATATCCCTATTTTTAAATGATGGTACTTATTAGACCTATCTCTAGATCTTTTAATTTCTCTCAATAAAGTATTTAAAAATAATTTTTTGGAACTGAATTTGAATGATTTTCTCTATTATCCTCTGTATTTTACTTCATATATTACAAAAACCATTCTTAGAAAGGATTCATAGAATATACAAAACTGCCAAACAGGTACATGACATAGGAAACAGTCAAGAATTTCTAGGCTAGAGATAGCTTTGAATTGGAGATGAGAAGAAAAGCAAGCATGAAACTTTCACAAACACCAAAATTTAAGGAAGAGACACGGAAATGAAAAAATAAAAAATTGTTAGAGGTCAAAGTAGAAATGAGAGAGGATATTTAACAACCGAGAGAAAAATTCTCTTTTCATAAGAATTTCAAGAGAAGTTTCAAGAAAGAGGTACTGATCAACAAAGAAAAATGTAGAGAGAAACCAATGTGTGTGCAAAAAGAGGAGTGATTATTAGATTTTGGTGATTTACAGAGCGGTGAGGAAACTGAAGCTCAGAGACCCTACATGAGTTGTCCAGAGTTAGATGGTATTAGGTGACAGATCCCAAACCCAATTTAACACTTAAGAATCACACTCTATTCCCTAGTGCACATGCATCTAAAGGAATAAAATTGAAAAATCTGCTGGGGCCAGATTGACTTAGGTTGGTATATGCCCTAGTGTATTTTCTTGTTAAGACATAATTGCCAACACACATCAAATTATTTCCTCCTGGAATGACTTGCTTTTACACAAACAGAAACTTATTTAAGATGCTGGCATTGACTTTGATGATAACAGCCACTTCTTATTACAATTGAAAGTCAGGTCATCCTCCAACATATCTCCAGTCAAAAGATGCTACAGGTCTTCTGCCCATTTTTGGATTGGGTTGTTTGTTTTTTTGATATTGAGCTGCATGAGCTGCTTATAAATTTTGGAGATTAATCCTTTGTCAGTTGCTTCATTTGCAAATATTTTCTCCCATTCTGAGGGTTGTCTTTTCGTCTTGATTATGTTTTCCTTTGCTGTGCAAAAGCTTTTAAGTTTCATTAGGTTCCATTTGTTTATTTTTGTTTTTATTTCTATTTCTTTAGGAGGTGGGGCAAAAAGGATCTTTCTGTGATTTATGTCATAGAGTGTTCTGCCTATGTTTTCCTCTAAGAGTTTTATAGTGTCTGGCCTTACATTTCTCCAAAGAAGACATACAGATTGCCAACAAACACATGAAAGGATGCTCAACATCAATAATCATTAGAGAAATGCAAATCAAAACTATAATGAGGTATCACCTCACACCAGTCAGAATGGTCATCATCAAAAACCCTACAAACAATAAATACTGGAGAGGGTGTGGAGAAAAGGGAACCCTCTTGCGCTGTTGGTGGGAATGTAAATTGATACAGCCACTATGGAGAACAGTATGGAGGTTCCTTAAAAAACTACAAATAGAACTACCATACGACCCAGCAATCCCACTCCTGGGCATATACCCTGAGAAAACCATAATTCAAAAAGAGTCATGTACCACAATGTTCATTGCAGCTCTAATTACAATAGCCAGGACATGGAAGCAACCTAGGTGTCCATCATCGGATGAATGGATAATGAAGATGTGGCACATATATACAATGGAATATTACTCAGCCATAAAAAGAAACGAAATTGAGTTACCTGTAGTAAAGTGGATGGACCTAGAGTCTGTCATACAGAGTGAAGTCAGTCAGAAAGAGAAAAACAAATTCTGTGTGCTAACACATATATATGGAATCTAAAAAAAAAAAAGGTTCTGAAGAACCTAGGGGCAGGACAGGAATACAGATGCAGACATAGAGAATGGACTTGAGGACACGGGGAGGGGGAAGGGTAAGCTGGGACAAAGTGAGAGAGTGGCATGGACATATATACACTACCAAATGTAAAATAGATAGCTAGTGGGAAGCAGCCGCACAGCACAGGGAGATCAGCTCTGTGTTTTGTGTCCACCTAGAGGGGTGGGATAGGGAGGGTGGGAGGGAGACGCAAGAGGGAGGAGATATGGGGATCTCCTCATTTTTAAAATGCAAAAATCTCTGAATATGAAATTAATTGTTCTTAATTGGAATTATTTCACTAGATTTTTGTTTTATTATTCATAAGAGTGGATGTACCATACAAATGACACTGAATATTTTGAATATAAAGAGAATCTGAAAGCAGAGAATCTTAAGGCAAGAGAAAGGAGGGAAAAATTTCTTCACCTTTACTCTACACTTAGTGGATGCATTTAAAATTAAGAACAAATAAGTTCAGTACCATTAAGAATATATATAAAAAAAAATAAGAATATATATATATATGACATATGTAATTTGTATATGCTTGTGTTTAACTTTGTAAACATGTAATGTCAAGTATCTGACTCAGAGATGTTCTAAGTTTTGTTTTACACAGAAATAAAAATTGAAAGTACAATTTGTTGTTTAAAAATAATATGATAGATTTCTCTGGAGTCTTTGAGTAATTTACATTAATCATATTAACTAAAATCACCTATCAGTGGGTAATAAAAGTGGTCAGTCTCCTCAAATATCAAAGAAGCCATTGTTTCCATGGTAACATCTGCATTAGCAGAAAGAACTATTGATATATATGTGTGTATATATATATATATATATATATATATGTGTGTGTGTGTGTGTATATATATATATATATGTATGTATATATATATATATATCTATTTGTGGTTATATATATATATATCCACAAATGAATGAATAAATTATGATGAACTTTTTAAAAACGTTGCAATCTTCAGATGTCTTCAGGGCTGCAGGCTTCCCATTCTTTGAAAATCTCAAGAATAAAACACTTATATTTCCTACCATGTGGAAAAATAGCTATAACTACTGGTTAGAAGTGACCCCTTGCAATGCTGATGGAATATTAAGGAGCAGCAGGGATCCCAGGAGGGTTTCACCTCAAAGCACCTTTTGGATAAAAATCAGCATGGCAATCCCATTCTGTATCATTTCCCAAATTATTTCTCTCTTGAGAAGAATGATTATTAACTGTGAAGGAAAATTGTATTCAAAGATTTGTTGAAAATGGGAGGATATCACCATAATAAAGTTTACAAAAATAAATAAATCTAAGTAATCAAAAATAATGAAAACGTGAATTTAAAATATCATGCACCACTATAATAAAACTTTTGATTAGCTTGACGTTATAATCTTTGTTATAAATCATATATCTTTTTCTGGAATAGAAAAAACAACATAACCCTTGGAATTTTGAACAAACCAATAACAAAATCTCAACTGCTGGAAGAAAAAGAAACAAGAGTGTGCTTGCTGTATAAGCAAATCTGCTTCATAGGATTCGGAACAATGTTTGCATCCCAAGTTTGTTTTGAATGTGTATTACTTTGTACATATCAGAAATGGACAAAATCCACAGACAGAAAAATATAGCTAACTTTTTTCAACCCCTTTTCTAAAGTCATTCATGACCACAGTATTCCTGTTTTCTGAGTCTGCCAAAAATAAGACTGACTCAAGCATTAATAGAAAAAAACAAATGTTGGAATTGGAAGAAATTATATGCTGTTAACTTTAAAGCGTTGGTTGAATTGTATCATACAATTGACCCAGGCATTCTTTAAAGTGATATTGTTCAATATAAAAATTTATGCCAAATGAGCAATTTCATCTGCTTGACCTATCGATGTCAAATAATAGAATGGTTATGGACCAAAATGGTTCAAACATTCTCTGAAATCTGATTCATTGCCAGATAATTGTTTCCATAAATTCACACATGTAGAGGGCTTAAAACAGTGTTTCTTATATATCGATACTAAATGCTTAATAACTACAAACCACCATTATTTATTGTTGTTGTTATTATTACCATTAGGTAACTATTCTGCCTTGTCTGTGTATGCAAATGAATCATTAATGTCAAGGTATTTAATAAGCCATGGGATATTCGTGTTGACATGTCTCATTTAAAGATGACTGCAATCTCCTTAAACTATCAATTTTCTCAAGATTAAACTTTGTGCTGCTACATATTTTTCCAGATAAAGCAAAAATAAAGAAAGGAGCAAATGGGAATAAAATATGGAAAAGGGGCATGAGAGAAACATGTAATGGAAAACAAACTTTAAACGGAAGCTTTTTTTAAAGATAATTAGAGGTTCTGTCAAAATGTTCTTTGTATGATTTAAGATAAAATCCTTACAAAAGGGGTATAATATCCCATAAATGATCTTATCAACTGAGATATCTAAGTCCTGTTATTTCAGACAAGAAAAACAGCATTAGCTATTCATTAGCAGTAGCTGTTCTATCTGATTCTTTCTCAGATGGTGAGATTTAATTTACGGACAAGAAAAGTACTGCAAATCAATGTTGTCATATGAACTAAGTAAATAAAAAGAAAAAGTACAAAAAATTCATACACTCATGTAAATGGCCCATGTTAAAGAAATACACTATCTAAAATTAAGTTGTCACTGATATAATACTCATTATTAGTTGGATTTATAAATTAGTAAGTAATGTCATTAATACCTAATGCATTATTTTGGTAAGAGATCCTGGATATGTCAGGATCACCAACACATTAATTAAATAGCATCATACTTTCTTATTTATTGTCACTAGTATTAATACATTTAATTGAACCAATGTCATGTTACTTCATTACTGCCTTCGAATGCTTATTAATAGTGAAATCATGACTGAGTTTTACTTGGGTGTGTGACATTTATCATTTCCTCTCTATCTTAACACAGATTAACTCAAAATTTCCACATAATTTCTTTAAGTAAATTCATAAATTGTTAATTGACCTACTATGTTAATAGGTTTATTTTTCCTTCACAGAAGTCAACAAATCAGGAGACTTTCAGACAAATTTGCTTATTATTCTTTTATATGTATTTGCCTTTCATGTATAATTTATAAAATTACATGTTATATAAATAATTATCTCTATCTTTTAAAAATAGGCTTAGTTTATTTTCTTTTTCAAAAATTAAAACAGAAGGAAAAAAGCCCATTTGATAATACTGGACATTTTGCCATCACTTTAGGGAACTTCTTGAAATAAATGCAGGGATAGACCTTAAAGGTAAAGGTCACTATTAATTGGAAAAGAGAAATCTAAGAGGAGCTATAAAGACTGTAGGTATTCATTATATTCATTATAGACTTAACCTTTCTATGTGGTTCAAGGTCCTGTTAACATAATTTTAAAAGAGAAAACTTTCAGTTCAGTACAGGAATGGGCTTCCTCCCTTCCTCCTTCCTTTCTTCCTTCCTCCTTCCCTCCTTCGTTCCTCTTTCCCTCCCTCTCTCCCCTCTTTCCTTCTTTCCTTCTCTCTCTCTGTCTCTCTCTTTCTTCTTTCTTTCTTCTTTCTCACATCCCACCTTTCTCTTTATCTAACTTCCTTTCATTCTTTAGTTTTTCCTTTCTAAAATTAAACTCGTTTGAGGAAATTGGATAACGCTTTAAAACATTTGGAAAACAATTAAGTAAATTTCATAATCCCAACACATAGATAGCAAAAGTATATAATTTTAAGTTTCTTAATATTTTTCTAAGCACAGCTATAACAACATTTATATTGATTTTCAGAGACAATATTACTATTAATTAACAATGGAATGAATGACTAGCAGTAGCAAATTGATTCCATTTCTCAGTGCGTTTTTCAAATTACATTTGAATGACCACATGCCAGTACTGTTAGAAAGGTGATTCCTATACCCACAGGTGATTGGACACTGTAACTTCTAAGGTACTTTTAAATACTAAGATTCCATGTGCTAAGAATTCCTATGGTACCACAATAAAGTCTTCCTAAAATCATCAAAAATAGAATGAACCAGTAACTTTTACAAGTTCTCTTTTATGCCTCTGTAAATCCTATAGGTTGTTTTCTATAGATAATTTCTAGTTATTTGGGAACACACTGTCTCACAATTTTGTTTTTGGTAAGTTCAGAGTGCAATACTAGCAAAAACAACTACCCCTGATTTCCTTTAAAGTGATAAAAATTCTGTATGTCTTTAAGGCCTTGCATATGTTCTCTTTCATATAGCCATGGTTAAAAAGATTATTTACCAGATTTCAGAAAGAAAAGAAATTTGGAACCCAGAGACCTGTCTTTTGGATGAATTCCTTTACCCTCATGGTAGTAGAAGCTGAAAAAAAGCACCCTTTACAAAGAAGCAGAGAATAAGTGACCTAGATATTAAGAGTCTAGGAGATCAGAATAAACTCATATATTTCACATGCTTTCCAAGAGAATATTAATTGTATTATTAATAATAATGATAATACTAATGTTAATGACTAAGCACTTCTATAGTGCTTTTTATCTGCTAGGTATCATGCTAAGCACTTTATATATTTCAACTCATATAATTTCATAGTATTTCCATGAGAGAGGAACTATATATTTTCAGTTTATTTGATCTGGAAATTGAAGGAGGAGGCAATAAAAATGTTTTTACCAAGTTTACATCGTAAGTTAGCAAGTAACAAGGGAATTAAAGCCAGACAAATTACCCCCAAAAGCCATGTTCTTAACCATTAAACCTATAGCCTCACATATTCATCATTTATAAATTAACAATTTTCCTTTGGTGTTTGCAATTTGCATGTCTTTATTAATTGCATAATTGTGATGCAATTATTACACCAATATAAAACAAAATGATCTAATAATAATAACAGTATCAATGTTGGCAGCAACAGCTACAACTTTTATATATTACTATGACTTATTGAATGAGTACCATATACCAAATTCTCTGCTAAGCTCTGTTTATGTTATAACAATTTGCTAAGGTAGGTATTATTATCATTCATTTTTTATCAGGAAGAAAAATCTCTGAAGCATAGTAAATGAAGACTGGCAAGTGACAGGGACATGGGTGAGCCCATACCCCAAAGCCTCAGCTTCTTAGTACTACGTTCTACCCTGCAGTAATGGACAAATGTCACACACAATGATGTGCCTTAGTTCTGATGTGTAAATGACAGATATAAAAGCAGAATTTGATGGAAGAAAACACTGGGCACCTAAAAGGATGTATTCAGCAGTGATTTAGAGCAAACAGTGATAGAGTACTAGTGACAATCTACACACACTTCATCAAATTGCACCATATTTAGCGACTGGAAAGGACCAGTGTACTCAAAGCAATTTGAGTAGATGACACAGGGCAGTAACTGTCTAACCTTACGTTTGCACTTAACCTCATCACGCTGTCATTACCTGTTTAGCTGTCTCTCCAGTGGTCCAGACTGCAAATACTAGACATCAGGGATCATATCTTCCTTTTTTTTCCCAAAGGTTAGGGGTGGGCCAGCATATAAGAGGGGCTTTGCAATGGTTTAAAATGCTGCATAAATACATGTATTAGTTATTTTATTTTGCAGTAATTTTTATGCAAATTATTACTAAAGTCACTTAAAGTTGTACTGCTCATAAAAAGTCAACGTGAGGTAAAATATTTATGATCTTTATTTCTTAGGAAAATAAGCATGTTTTAAACAAGCGATTCATTTCATCAAAGTTCTTTCACTATTACACTTCCTTTTCACTTGCTGTGTTTTCCGTTCTTTTCTTTTATGTCCTTCATGTTTTGTAATTACAGCATCTTAAACACAATTATGATGAAGTGAAAAATATTATTTAACGGCTATATAGAGTTCAGTCAGTTTCACATTTTTTCAGGGACTACCTTGAATGGCAAAAGCAATGAGATAAAACAGCATTAAGAAGACAAAAAGAAATACAATATCAAGTCAATATTTGTAAAGATTTCTCTTGAGAGTAAAAATTTAACTTGTGAAAATACAGAAAAAAGTTAAAAGATGAAAGATGAGAGACAATGTAAAATGAATAGAAAACAGACTATATAGCTAAGTTTATCTGAAAGAGAACAGTTTCAGGTCTTTTACCCAAGTTTTGCTTGGATCCAGATATCTGGATAGATTGTATATAAAGGTGAGTCAACACCAGCTAAATACCATGCAGGAAACAGATATTGATTAGCTACTTATTCTGCCAATTTTGGGCTGGCAATGAACCACTCTTAGTCTTGTTAATAGTATCTGTAAATTTTAAAATATACCATAGAATATAATTACAATGCGAATCTCTGTAAAATAGGAATACAGACTTATGGTAGTCTTATACCGATCAGAATTGCAAACTTCAAACACCACATACTATACCTTCAGGCTTTCTCAAATATTCATAGTCAAAAATGTAAATACCTAGCATGCTTTTAGGAAAGCACATGCTATAAATAAAATATTACAAAATTTACAAAAAAGGTTTGAAAAAACTTCACACTTTATATATTATGAATTAAATTATTTTAATCATACATAAAAATTTTACAATATAAGATGCATATCGATGTTAAAATATTTGTCATATTCATATTATGAATATAAAACTAATGACTGAATGCAAATGCATATAAAGCTGTTTTTCATGAATATGATAATTAAAATGTAATTATGTGTATTCATCCATAACAATAAACAATTTATAAATATGATTTACATTTTATACATTTATTAATTTCATCCATAATCTCTTTATATTTTATATATTTTATAAGCTCTCCTACATCTACCTTTGAAGTCAAAAGCTATTGAATTATATTAACTTAGTGCTTTATTATTATATATAATTTAATTCATTCATTTGATTTATATATACACACATATTTGTATACATACACATACTTATATATGAGTCTGACAAATTATAAGAGAGGAGTAGAAACATATAGTAGCTTTTAAAATTTTGTTGGTCATTGGTGTACATGACTTCCACTTTCCATTGGCAAAGCAAGTCATGTGGGCAACCTAATAATGAGGTGGAGAATGATATTTTCTTTACAGTGTAGTCCTGCAAGTGAGATGGAAAAGGACAGTAATGTGTTAATCCTCTTACTGGAAAGGAGGAGATGTGATTGAGAGTGATTATATAGCTTTCAAATTTCTTAACTTAAAATTATAATATGATTATCAATATTATCCCATGTTACTAAATTTCTCTCAAGGAAGTAATATTCTAATGTTGATATTATTCTAACTTACTGTTATTTTATAATAGATATTTCTCTAATTTTGGTCAAATAATTTATTACTGTTCATATATGTTAAAATATTTTTTCTAAAGTCATGATTATTCCTCAGGATAAACAAATTGAATAAAATAATTTAATCAAGTGAAAAATCATTTGAGGTCCTTGATAGATGATTTTTGTTTGTTTATTTAAGATTAACCAATATTTTCTCCAACCAACAATTTTTGAGGATATCGATCTTTTCTCCCTTTACAATAGCTGAGTTTTATTTTCTATTATTCTGTCCAGTGGGATGGATGAAAAATTATATAACCTTGTTACTATAATTTGCTGCATATAATTTGCATTTCACTAATTACCAAATGGAAATTATATTGGTTTATATGATTATTTTTTGATTTTTATTATTTTTTTCTCTGTGAATTATCTGTGTACTTTTCTATTTTCCATGGTCAACTGAGCATTTTTATGATTGATTTTTAAAATAACTTAAAAATTATGGAAAATAATAATATTCTTTTCATATCTTATTGTGTCCTTTCTTAATATTTATTTTTATTCTATAATGTATCGATTGTTGATATATATTTATTTAGAAAAATTTTGTTATCTAGTAACAAAATAAAGACAATTCAGCCAACATTTAGAGGCACAGCCTTTGGGTTATGCGGAGCTGAGTATGTGATAAGCTGCTGGTCACAACTGATAAAACACATCAGCTCTGACCCAGAGTCCCAGAATTAACTTCTCTTAGTGGAGTGAGTTGCATTTACAGTAGGATGTAGGACCAATCCATGCATCCTTTTTACTGGGTTAATATTTTTTTCCCAAACCTAAAGGAAAAGATCACTTCATCCTCATTGTGCTAACTGCAACTGCAGGCTGCCAAGGCAGGAGTTATGGGAATCTCTAGAATTTGAGAGGACAATCAATTGGAAAACAGACAGTGACTGCCTGTAATATGATCCCTGAAGAATGAGAGGTTGAGTAGAGGACTTCCTATAGGTGTATTGATTGGAAATTCAGATATATTTAGTGACAAGATTTTGTTGTCTCTGTTATAATTTCATAGGTCTTCAATAAAATGAGTTTCTCATAAAAACCTTGTATTAGTCTTACTTTGATTCATCTAAATGAGTGAAGTTATTGGAGAAAAAGAAAGATCAGTGGAGGGTGAACAGAAATAAAATTCATTTATTTACATGAGAAATTATGCCTTACCAAATTTCATCATTTTACCAGAGCTGTTGACTTTAAAAGACTGATATATAACACTCATACTAATAAAAACATATTAATTACATAATAAGATAATTATTTTCTTTCTCTCTACATTTTTGCCCAGAAATAGTGGTCTATAATATTTCTTAAGAAGAGGTGTCTTTGTATTTTTATATAACATTGTGTTAAATTATCTTCTTATGTGTATGACATAAGATATAGTTATTTTTTATTTGTTTTATAATCTACAGATTAGTATTAGAATGTATTTTTAAGATATTTTTGCAAGAATGAGCAGCAATTTAACTCTTAATGATTTCAAATTATGAATTTTGTATGACAAAAGAGTCATGGACTAGATAACAATAACCTAGTAACGTTATTAAGAGATAATATTGGTTTGAACCAAGGTGAACTTGGAGATGGAGATAAGCAGAAAAACTTGTGATATTTTCAAGAGGTAAAATCTATAGATCAGGGTTATAGATAGATAATTTCTTTTTCAAATAACTAGATGGAGGATGTTGGTAATTATTGTGATAGGGAATAATGAAACAAATTCAGGTTGTGAAGGAAATTATTTAGTTTGGTCCTTTAATAAAATTTGGCCCCTTTACATTTTATAAAATATGTTATAAAGAAAAAAGCCAGTATTTTAAAAATCTGGTAAATAATATCGAGTAGAAACTTGATATACTTTTAAGGAAATTGTGCAACTGCATTTTTTGAAAAGGTAAGGCTGTGAAGTCAGATTAGATAATTATAAGTACTGTCACCTGCAACTACAGCGTTTGTTGCTATGCGCTGTAGTGACTTGATATAGCATTTACTAGAGCTTGATAACACTCTGGCAGGGGGTGGGGGGGTGGATGGATGTTTTCTTTGTAACTGCTTTTGTTATTTTTTTTCTTATTAAAAAAAAAAAATCCATCAAATCCCAAGAAGCACAAATATTTCTTATTAACCAAGAATGTTAGGAGGGGGAAAAACAATTTTGCCAGAATGTAAACTTTAACTCCTTTTTAACTCTTTTCATAGCTAGACTTGAAAATAGGCAAAAGACGTTTCTAGGTGTCCTTTTGGTGGAGTGTTGTTGGCACTGTCTACTCGACATGTTACTGATTCTGTAGGCTTATGCAACTTTGGTTTTCAATTATCTAGAATATTTTATAATCCTGTATGGTCATAATTTAAAATATAATAATACAATAGTAATTCATATTATCATTGTCAGTAGTACTGTAATTAAATTTTGTGCAATAGAGTTCAATTGGTTTCCATGCTATAGAAAAGACAGCTCCTTCATCCATTCCACCTTCTGACCAGACAGACACCTCTCAACCATTTCTAATACCCATACCTGGCCAAACATCTAGTGGGTTTCTACAGATGCTTAATAATAGGTGTTCCTTTGCTGATAAAATCTTCATAGTATCTCTGTCAACCAACCAACCTCTTGGGTTTTTTTGCTTTTCGCAATCTTCCTTCTGCACATTTTATTCTTAAACAGATATTCCTTATTTATTCTTTCTATTCTTGCTCCTTTTTTCCATCACTATTGCTACAATAGCTCAGAAAAGTTCCTGGAAAAAAAAAGAAAATATGGCTCCAAGTACAGCATTTTATTAATGTACAAGGTATTAGTTTCATTTTTCTGAGCAAATTCATTTGAGCATTTCTGATTCACGTGTGTGTGTAATATAATAATATGTGTATGTATGTATTAATAGCAGAATATACACATAAAAATTTAGCAGTTAAAATAATAAGCTTTTCATTTAGGCTCTGATAAGTTATAAAAGTTGGATGTTCACAAAATAGGAAGGACTTGGAAGAAAACATTGCTGATCAAACATTGCTGATCAATAGGTTACTTTACTTTACTACTTTATAAAATGATAACATGTATTTTTTGTTATTTAGAAATGATATAACATATTTCTCCATATGTTTTCAAGTGAACAATGTGATAGGTTGACAACTCTTTAATTAATTTAGGACTTGACTGCTTCATCCATCTAATGGTAACCATAGCTTTTACACTAATGAAGTTGCTTATATGCCATGCTTATTAACTTCGAATTATCGAGGTATCTTGACAGGAGGAAATTAAAAATAGAATTTTCTAAAGGTTAGTTAATTATGGATAATATATTTTGTTATGCAAATGTGAACTCCCCCAAAAGATTAAATTTTCCAACAACCTGTACTGAGCTAGTAAATTAAAACTTACCTTTTATTTACAGTGTTAAATTGTCAATCAAATTGAAGGTTATTCAACTACAAAAACATGTAGGTTTCTACATATATTTATGTTTTCCATTTGGAGGACTCAAGGGATCTAAATTTAGACTTCTTGGGTATCTCTCTAGAGCTTAGATACAAATATGAAATATGTTTTTACCCTGAACTAAATTCTTCTAATGTTTAAGGTAAGGCTCAGGAGTAAATGTGACAGTCTGAGGATTTATATTAACTAATCCACTCCACAGACTTCGCTTTGTTATCTATAGAAGTTGATTCAATTTATTTCATTCTAATTTTTATTCTATTTCTTCTAACACAAGAATGATAGAAAAAATTAACTAATAGGATGTGTACTAGTCACATTTTACATTCATGTGCACTAGGGATATTTAATAAAAATATCTTTCTGTTCCTCTTTCCATCCAAAATGATTCAAAGGTCGTGATTTTCTTTCCTTATTTTTTTTCTTTCTCCTTACGTCTCTCTCATACCTCCCCTCATTTATTCCCTTCTGACCCAATCTAAAGGGGGTAGAGATATCTTATTACAAAGCTGGACTATTAAAGTGGCAAACATAAAAACAAACAGGAAAAACAGTGTCCATCAGCTTGGACACTTTTGGCTGGGTGGGAAAGGTTTACTTAAAATTCTCAAATGTGTATAAGAATTCTGTGCCTATGAAGAGCCAGTAGATCTTTGCTCTGCCTCACAGTAAAGCAGAGCATGACTGACTGGGATTCAGTTTTAGCATATCTACTCCTGAAGTGAGCATGGAAAAGAGTTATTAAAGAAATACCTAGGAGAACCACACCAGGTATTCTGGTGATGCCGCAATTCCCTAAATCCAACCCATGGGCTTCAAGATACATTCTATCAAGATACATTCTCTATTCCTAGAGAAATAGAGTAATAAAAACACTAAACATCTAGGAACCTATGATCATAACACTATTGTGGTCTAATATTAAAGTTAAGTCTGAGCTCCCCAGCAGACACACAACCACACCCACACACACCTCTCCCCACCCCACACCCAAGAAAACATGATGATTATACTTCACTGTTACGTTGGCTCTTTCAGTTCCCCAATGGGCCACTCTTCCCCCTACACCTTTGTACAAGGTGGTAGAGGACACCTTCACCCAACTGGTCAACAATTTCTTCTTTCACTCTATTCAGGATTTCACTATGTTCTAAAGTTAATATACGGCCTATAATTTTTTTAAATCGCCATAGGATCTAAATTATGAGAAGTTGAGTACTTTATACAAACTACTGATACTTAGCTTAGGTAACTTTGTAAATTTTAAAACTTTTCCTGGAGCTCTTATTATAAGTAATACTCTTTTATGTGGTGATTTTTAAAATTTTAAATTGTGAACTTGTAGGTAGAATAATCCTTCTTTGTAATTCAGCCATGAGACTCTTTAATAGCTGCCTTTATAAATATATCTATGCCATTGACTTCTGTCACCATAAGGCAAAATTTAGTATCTAAGAGAGCACATAGCCAGAGAATAGAGTTATAATATCAGATTGACTAGTCATTTCTTTATAAAGTCAAAGAATTAATTTTAAGAAATGAAGAGCAAAAAGCTTCCTCTGCTTTCCTCATCTTGCATGTTCCAGGATGGAGGTAAGCATGACACTGTTGTTTACTTCCTTCCAGGCTATTAACTATATTTGCTCCTCCATTATATAGGTTCTCTCTTTATTCTATGTAGGTTCCCTCTTCCATTGTCCCCTTTTCATATAATGTGTGTTCTCTGAAAAATATTTCACTCTTCATTTTTTGGAATGGTTTTGTGTGTTTTTTGTTTTGGTTTGTTTTCTTGTGTGTTGTTCTTTGTTTATTTATTTGTTTTTTGTTTTTTGCTTTCCCTGCCCCCTCAGCTTACTTAATTTATATGTTCCATAATTGTACATGTCTTTTGTATTGATAACTTACAATCACTGACACTTAAGTGACTTCATACCTTCCACTTTCATCACAGTTATTTTTTCCTAATATTTTCAGATGCTTTCAAAATAAACCTCAAGCAAATGCTGTCATAGATGTTGAGGAAAAGGGATTATCCTAGGAATTTTACCCATATATCTTAAAGCCCTTTAAATTAATATCATAAGTTCATTTAATATGAGAGGAAACATTTCCTTAAAGGGTTTAAGTGTTAACGGAGAAGTCAGAATCTTAATCTCAGGTGTATTTGATTCCAGACTCCAGATCTTTTTATTAAAAAATATTTAGACCCTTAGTCTGAATTATATAACTGAGAGTCACAGATTGGTATCCTCATATCAGGTCTCATGTGTACTATGTTTTACCCCTGTCCCATTTATATTCTAACAGGAGATCTATGTAGAGGAATTAACTGTTTTTGCAAAGTTGTTCAGTTACATCAGCTTGGACACTTTTGGCTGGGTGGGAAAGGTTTACTTAAAATTCTCAAATGTGTATAGGAATTCTGTGCCTATGAAAAGCCAGTAGATCTTTGCTCTGCCTCACAGTAAAGCAGAGCATGACTGACTGGGATTCAGTTTTAGCATATCTACTCCTGAAATGAGCGTGGAAAAGAGTTATTAAAGAAATACCTAGGGGAACCACACTAGGTATTCTGGTGATGCCACAATTCCCTAAATCCAGCTCATGGGCTTCAAGATACATTCTACCAAGAGTTTTACAACAACTTATGTGCTATAATATGAATTAGCCAGGCCCCTGAGTTAGTAATAAAGGTACTACCAGAGAAATCAAACAGATAGGAGGCAACAGGCACAGGAGACCCTAAAAGTAAATACAGGGGTCTAGTATCTTAACAGCAACCACTAAAGGTCATCAAGGGAGCACTGGGTTTTTATATCTAAACCACATCACAACTGTATTACTATCATCCGTCTGAAGTACTATCTTTTTCACTATGCAGTAGACTCCTGTATAATCACTCACTTTTGTATCTTCAATGTCTAACAAAACAACTAGCATATAGTAGTTCACTAATAAATGTTTGCATCAGTGCATGAATAAGTAAGTGAATGGTGAGCAGCCCTCTTTGGGATGTAGTTCATCTGCTCAACCTGTCCTAGTCTTCAGCTGAATTCCTTTTTGCTTATTATTTGAGGTCCAGGCCAAAAGTTTCTTCCTCCCATGAGAAACTTCAGATCTAAACTATGCTAAGTTTTCTCTGAATTTTATTTTTAGTCTCTTCTAAATTAAATATGGTCTCTAGTATAAGCCTTCAGATTTGTCTATACCACTCACTATGACATTCGTATATATAAACTAGGAGTTTCTTTATATTCATATATTTTGACATCAAGTATAATGCTAAGTAATAGCACATGTTCATGGAATGCTTGATAAAATAATATATTTGAATGAAAAGGTACATACACAAACAGGAACAGAACTTAAAGATCAATGTCAGGAGCTGGGGATTCTACAAGTGTTTGTGGAGAGTCTTTCATAAATTGTCACTTTGGGGAATTTATGGTCCTAGAGTCTTATTTCTTTTCCCCAAAACTTCATATCCAAATGAAGCATAATTATCACCACAATTAAATGCAGAGATACTTGAACTTGCAATGAAGTCCTTCACTGAAGGAAAGGAACAATAACTTTATATTCTGATGGAGTGGAGGTCCAAGTATTCTGTGTGTAACTGGAATTATTATTTGACATTTGGATTTTATACTCTGAATGGAAATTATGCTCCAAAATAGAGAGTGAAACAAAAATGAGGTAAATAAATTTCTCTTTAAATCTCTGAAATATGTCCAAAAAAAGGGTGATGATTACTTCTAGGAAGGTTAACTGGATGATTGAGGGCAAAGGCTAGAAGGGAGACTACTTTTTACTATAGAGTCTTTTGCAACTTTTAAATATTTTATTGTCTATTAACAATGGGCTCAATAATTTACATAATTTGCAAGTAAAATTTTATCAAAGACTAGCAAAAGACTCAGATGTAAGTAAACATGTGACATTAAGAAGTTGAAATCCAATCAACATTTATTTTATGCCTTCTGTTTTTCCTATACAAGTGTCATTAAAGTATTTTCTTGGGTTAGCCTTTAAAAGCTTTATTATTTCAAGCAACCCCTATCAAAACACCCATGACATTTTCCACAGAATTAGAACAAATAATCCTAAAAAGTATATGTAACCACAAAAGACCCTGTATTGCCAAAGCAATCTTAAGAAAAAAAGAACAAAGCTCTAAGAATGATGGTCCCTGACTTCAGACTACACTACAAAGCTACAGTTATAAAAACAGCATGATACTGGCACAAAAACAGACACACAGATCAATGGAACAGAATAGAGAGCCCAAAAATAAGCCCACGTACCTATAGTCAATTAGTCTACAAGAAAGGAGGCAAGAGTACACAAGGAGAAAAGACAGTCTCTTCAATAAGTGGTGCTGGGAAAACTGGAGAGCTACATGTAAAAGAATGAGATTAGAACATTTCCCCACACTATATACAAAAATAAACTCAAAATGGGTTAAAGACCTAAATGTAAACCTGAAACCATAAAACTCCTAGAAGAGAACATAGGCACAGCACTCCTTGACATAAATCCTGGCACTATTTTTGGATCTGTCTCCTAAGGCCTAACAATTTAAACAATTGAAAAAAGAAACATATGGCACCTAATTAAACTTAAAATTTTTGGTAGAGCAAAGGAAACCATAAACAAAACAAAACAGAACAACCTACTGAATGGGAGAAAATTTATTTTTAAATGATATGGTCAATAAAGTGTTAATATCCAAAATATATGAACAGCTCATGCAACTCAACTCAACATCAAAAAAAAAAAAAACCTGAATAAAAAGTGGGCAGAAGACCTGAATAGACATTTTTCCAAAGAAGATATACAGATGGTCAACAGGCACATGAAAAGATGCTCAACATCGCTAGTCATCAGAGAAAAGCAAACCAAAACCACAATGAGATATCACCTCACACCTGTCAGAATGGCTGTCATCAAAAAGACCACAAACAGCAAATGTTGGTGAGGATGTGGAGAAAAGGGAACACTTGTACAATGTTGATGAGAATGTAAATTGGTGAATCCACTGTGGAAAACCAACAAACAAAAAAATGTGGGAAAAAATAAAACAAACAAATGTATATAATAAATCAGAAACACAGTCACAGATACAGAGGACAAACTAGAGGAGCAAGATAGGGGTAAACGATTAAGACATAGAAACTACTATGTATAAATAGATAAGCAACAAAGATGTATTGTATGACACAGGGAAATATAGCCAGTGTTTTGCAATAACTTTAAATGCAGTATAATCTATAAAAATATTGAATCACTATGTTGTACACCTGAAACTAATATAATATTGTGAATCAACTATACATCAATAAAAGTTTTTAAAACTTTTTTTTAAACTTTTCATCATTCCAAATTTTTTATCATTTTTATTTCATTCTTTTTTTTTCTTTATAAATTTTATTTATTTATTTATTTATTAATTTTTGGCTTCGTTGGGTCTTCGCTGCCACGCGCAGGCTTTTCTCCCGTTGCGGCGAGTGGGGGTCACTACTTGTTGCCGTGTGAGCGCCTCTCACCACAGTGGCTTCTCCCGTTGTGGAACACGGTCTCTAAGCCCACAGGCTTCAGTAGTTGTGGCACACGGGCTCTAGAGCGCAGGCTCAGTAGTTGTGGCGCACAGGCTTAGCTGCTCCAAGGCATGTGGAATCTTCCTGGACCAGGGCTCGAACCCCTGTCCACTGCATTGGCAGGTGGATTCTTAACCACTGCGCCACCAGGGAAGCCCTTTAAGACATTTTTTAAACAGCTTTATTATTTCACTTTTTATATTTAGGACTACAATTTATTTGGCATTTATTATTGTGCATGGTGTAAGGGAGAGATTGAGGACATTTTCTTGTTTTATATTGATATCCAAAAATCTATTTGGCTTATTCATTTATCCAGCATTATTTACTAAAAATGCCATCCTTTCCCTAATGCACGTCATATATACATATGTATATATATATATACATATGTGTATATATATATACATATAGTATATATATATACTTTTGATATGTGTTAGGTGCCTATATGCATGAAACTGTTTCAGGATTCCCTATTCTGCCGTACTCTATTTAACTGTCCTTTTGCCCATCCCACATTGCTTTAATTGCTACAGGCTCATACTAAGTCTTGGTATCTGGTAAAGTAAATCCTTTAATATGTGTGTGTGTATGTGTATCCAGAATATATATCAAAATACATTAATAATTTATAAAAGCAAATAACTAAAGACAGGCAACCAATTTTTAAATTAGACAAAAATCAGAATGGGTACTTCACACACAAGAGATATCAAAATGACTAATAAATGCATAAAAGTGCTAAATGCCATTTTTCATCAAGGAAATGCAATTTAAAATCATATCAACCCAGTGTGGCTAAAATTAATAAAATAAATGACAATACAAACTCTTTGGGAGGATGTGAAATAACTGGAACCCTTGCATACTGCTGGGAGGAGGGTAAATTGGTGCAACCACTTTGAAAAGTTGTTTGCCTGTAACTTATGTTACAAGATTATAATCTTGAACAAATCCATGGGTTATAAATCAGTAATTCCACTCCTGAATACACATGCATGGAATTACATATATATGAGCACCAAGAAATATATATTAGAATGTTCATAGCAACGCTGATAGTAATAGCCCCAAACTAGAAAGATTGCATATGATAATTAACAGTTGAATGGACAAATAAATTAATATAAGGGAGTGCTAAACAGCTGGATTGTCCAGTATAGCAGCCACTAGCTACATGAGGCTACTGAGCACTTGAAATCTAGACTAATTAGATTTCAGATGTTCTGTAAGTGTAATGCACAGTGGATTTTGAAAATTTAATTTAAAAAATGTAAAATACCTCATTCTTAATTTTATATTGGTTATATTTTAATACAATATCATCTGAATGTATTGGATTAAAAAAGATAAATTTGTAAATTTAATTTTGTTTATTTTTACTTTTTTGGTGTGATTACTATTCAAAATTACATATGTGGCTTACATTATTCATAGTTGAACAGAACTGCTATACAAACATGAAAGAAAAAAAAAAGAAACAAAACTATGGACCTCTCAACAACATAGGTGAATCTCACAGCATAAGAGTGAACCAAAGAAGATGAACAGTACATACCAATACTTCCATCTATATTAAGTTTAAAACAGATTATTCATTTGTGGAATAGTAAACTTTGTTGGGAGAGTAAGCGAGGCACCAAGGGCTCAGTTAATGCAAATATTTTGGTATGGGTGATAACTAGATGGTTGTATTTATTTCATAAAATTTCATTCAGCAAATTTATTACTTTATCTAAATTCCCTTATTGTTAATTTCAGCCTGTGTGTTAGTAATTTATTGATAATTTTTTAAAGTCTTATTTTATTCTAATGTTATATATATACACATATATACACACATGCATATATATAGAATACGTATAGCATATATATAATATATATGTGTAATGTTTTAAGGAATAACTAACTTATCCAGTTACAGCTCTTCTTTCTCTGAATCCTCTGCTGTGCCCCAAACCAAACATAACCAACTTTATTTTCTGAGGAAACCATTATCCTAATTTTTGTGATAATTATTTTCTTGTTCTTCTTTTCACTTTTATTATTTACTCCTAAACAATATTGTCTAATCAATGTATCTAATAACTGGGAAATAAATCATTTTGTACATCACATATTTCCAGTCCTGTGTTTTCAAAATAAATGGAATAAATAATTGATTTGTCAATGGAATAATCATTATGGATAATTTTCTATAACAGAGCACTGCATGATTTATTGCTGAGTGGTATTGCACAGTGAAGCTCATCCCATTTGTGTGCATTTATTTATATTAAACAAATTGTCTCAATGTTGCATTAATATAAATTGAAATTAGCAATAGACTAAGTTTTGAAACCTGTCTCCTACAAGCAAAAAAAGATAACCATACAAAGCTGAATGAACTATTGAGAATTAAGACCCATTTACCTTTATAAATGGTATACATTTCCATTACTTTAAAATTAGTAATATATTTATGCTAGACCAATAGCCTAAAATATATAACTAAAATATAACCAATATGACTAAAATAGTACCTCAAACCAGTGTATTGTTTTTAATACTTAAAACATTCTGGTGACAAGTATTTTTTAAAAAATTACTTCATATACATATACATAGCAAATAAATATTATAGAATCATCATCAAAAATAGCTATAATAACAAAATATTTTACATTGGTATAAAATTCTCTGAAAGAAGTATATGGAAATATGAGCTCCAGAAGAAAGATTAATGTAAAATTTCCAACTTTAGAAAAGACTATTTTAGTGTACTTGAAAATTGTTTTTGGTGTTTTTTTTGATACATGTTGGCATTTTAATTTCTTGATATAATGAATGGTATGAACATTTTTATTTTGTAAAGTCACTATTTGCAATATGCTAAAGTGGTAACATTTATTTGCAACTTTTTAATCTTGGAGCAGTTCATTTTAGATATCACCTTAAAACGTGCAAAAAGGTCCATAATTTTCAAAGATATTAAGGGGGATATATGAGCCTAAAATCACAAGACCTACTAATCTAATCATGTGAATCAGATACTTAGAAGTAACAATCCTGTTTTCAATTAATCTGTTGCAGTTTTTAATTCTAAAATTGCTGCTTTAAAATTTCAGAAAATCTTTTTCATATCTTAAGTTTAACTCCTTAAAATTCTTATTAAGTTTGGCTTGAATTAAAGTCAGTTTCTTCTGTCACTTCTACGCATAATGGAAACTACCTATTCTGGACATTTAGCTTGGTCTTCTTTCAGATTACTGAGTCTTCTCAAGTTAGTTGTAAATTTCTTTATCTGCTAAAATTTTGCATTCCTGTGTTTTTCAAGTAATTAGCATCTCTCAAACAATGGAAAGGCAGGTAAAGATGACAGAAACACAGTTACAGCCACAGGTATTGAGGGCTGAACAAGCAAGCAAACCCTTGATTTCTGTTGAAATTCTGTGATGAAGCTCCATTCAATGTTCCAGCCCACCCAACTTTCTAGTATCTCTTCATCTCCAACCCTGCTAGTGCAAGGGAATGTTGTTCACTAACTGTGCAGACATGGAAGAGCATCATCCCATAGGTCCAGTCTGCTTTCATTTCGGCCAAGGTCAACAGAATTCAGCAGTTACACAGATCTCAGCAGTTACAACTCTTTATTAAGCAAAATCTCAGGCTTTGTTCTAGGCGCCAATTGGAGGCAAGTCTTCTGGACTGTCATGGAAGCCTACAGTCCCACATAGTACTATGGAGAAAGCATCATGATATCTGCAATCTACAGTGAGATCCCTACGTTACCTATTGTCAGTGACAAACCAAATGGGACCTGATGGTTCTATCACTTTAAATACTAAGTTAGCGGTGATAAGAAACCATGGGTATATGCTCAAGTCTCTATGTAACTTCTTATGCTGTTTTAGCTATACCTCAACTTAAAAAGTAGGGAATGGGTCTCAGTTTTTTTTTATAAAAGTAATATAAGTTTATTATCCAAACTTTAAAAAGGTTATATACAAGTTAAAAGTACAAACCATTTTAACTATGAATTGAGATAGAAAAATTCTCATTAAAGTATCACAAAATCATTTTCAGCAAAGTACTTAAAAAGTAGAACAGAAGCTAAAACAAAAATCTGATTGTCTAATTGGAATCACACAAAGCAACATATTGAATATTTTCCTAGTAGTGAGCTTTACTAACAATTACAAGGTTACAAGCAAAAAATGGAGAGAGAAGATGTTCCACTGACTCCACAAATTGTCCCTTCCCAAGTTTGGCACATGTTTTCTGGACCAGAGAAGTTAGATCTTTAAATGAGGATGGTAGGTCACCCCACACAGCAGAGATCTTTAAGTTATTAAATATCCTCTTTTGTTAATCCCAGATAGTTATTACATGGTATTCTTCAAGGAGTCATGTTTCATAAATTTACATATTATAGGTTTGTTTATCATAAAAATCCAAAACAAGAAAATCATTGCTCAAAGCATTCCATAGATAGGGATATTCTCCTAACAAACTTCACTGGTCTATTTGTCCAGAGGTTCAGTTATCATTTTTGTAGGACTATCAGACTGCGACACTTGCCTTCTTTCTTTCTTTCCCAAGAGCACCCAGCCCAAAATAATTGAAGGAGAAGTGGATCACAGCACAGCTGTTTTAAAACCGTCTTTTCCACTTCACCCTCTGATGTCAGTAAATACCTTATTTCCTTTATCACCTTTCCATTTTTGACTTCGATCATTTTTATGCAATATCTTACACTAAGAATTAGCTCCCAATACTTCAATGTCCACCATGATATGGAACATCCAATGGAAGAGGAAAAATTTCCTCTACAGTGAATTTGGCCAACATATTTTCTCAGGTCTATATTCTTTTATAACACACTTGCTTCTTTTTCTCTATCATCCACTGTTATGTGGACTATTTTATTAGTCTTAATGAAGACATTTAATTGAATGTATAATTTTTTCTAAAGTTAAATTTATTTTCTTCCCTAGCCACTTCATTTTGGGGACTTTGACTCAGCTTCCCAAAATATTTTCTCACACTGGAAAATTACTGCTTATGACAAATGAACTTGCAAATGCTTTGTTATACCATATAGCACTGGTAGAGATATTAAAGTAGTGTGTGACATAGAAGACATCAATTCAAATTACAGTAAAATCTCCTAAGAAATTACATTTTTTTTATGTTCTACACAGTCCCAGTGATTAAGGTAGTGATGATAGACCACTGTCCAGTAAAATCTGGGTTGCATCTGCTACGTGAATGTATGAAATAACTTGACTCTTTTTGATGTTTGACAGGAAAACTTTTAAAGCCCATCTCTCCCCTTTTCCATTTTGTCCCACACCTGGAAAACTTTATAACGAAGTGCATGTGTTCTGTTAACGGGGAAGTGCAGATAATACAAACTGCTATGAGGAAACCCTTACCCTAGCTGCAGCCTGTGACCACAATCCATAGATACTAAGTTATTGGAGATGTCTTCAGTGAAGAAGGGATGAGGTATGGAGTTTATAGCAAGCTCCAGTAGGATATATATATATGTATATACCACGCAGGGCCCTGGCATTCGGAGCAAGGCCATGTGATCAGCAGAGT
The DNA here is from genome assembly GCF_009873245.2 of Balaenoptera musculus. Lineage (NCBI taxonomy): Eukaryota > Metazoa > Chordata > Mammalia > Artiodactyla > Balaenopteridae > Balaenoptera > Balaenoptera musculus. Next base: position 124,279,961 of record NC_045788.1, on the reverse strand, counting down.
TATGTGTCATTCGAAAAATATTGCCTTCTTTGTTACTGGTCCTGGAAAAGATAAATGACTTGACCATGGAACATGGAATCATCAAGTATATGGAACTGCCAATCATGAACTGGCTTCTGTTGGATGTAACAAGTTAAAAAGTTGAGCAGATTCAGCTGCAAACCATTGGAATTTGAAAATTGCGCTTCCAGGGCCAAGCAAGAGCATCACCAACATATAGGTCCAGGTAGCCTAGAAATTCAAAAAGATTGTACGATCTGGGATAATGAGTTCTGGATTAAAGATATGTGGGTGGATATTTGAGGGTAGGCACAAAGTGTGAGAATCTTTGTCTTGCATACTAATGCCCACCAGAAAATACAAAATAGTTTGCAAGTTGATAGTAGCAAGAATTTTTTTTGTTTGTTTTTTCTTTAGATTTTTTTTTTTAATTGAAGTATAGTTGATTTACAATGTTGTGTTAGTTTCAGGTATACAACAAAGTGATTCAGTTTTATATATATATTATATATTATTATATATATCATATATATAATATATATTCTTTTTCAGATTCTTTTCCATTATAGGTTATTACAAGATATTAAATATAGTTCCTTCTGCTATACAGTACCTCCTTGCTTCTTATCTATGTTATACATAGTAGTGTGTATCTGTTAATCATAATTTACCCTTCCCCCCTTTCCTCTTTACTAACCATAAGTTTGTTTTCTATGTCTGTGAGTCTTTTTCTGTTTTGTAAATAAGTTCTTTTGTATCATTTTGTTTTAGATTCCACATATAAATGATATCATATGATATTTGTCTTTGATTTACTTCTTTTAATATGATAATCTCTAGGTCCATCCATATTGCTACAAATGGCATTATTTTATTCTTTTTTTATGGCTGAGTAATATTTTATTGTGTATATATATATATATATATATATATATATATATATATATATATACCACCTCTTCTTTATCCATTCATCTGTCACTGTACATTTAGGTTGCTTCTATGTCTTGGCTATTGTAAATAGTGCTGCAATGAACATTGGGGTGCATGTATCTTCTCGAATTAGTTTTCTCTGGATGTATGCCCAGGAGTGGGATTGCTGGATCATATGGTAACTCTATTTTTATTTCTTTAAGGAACCTCTATACTGTTCTCCATAGTGGCTGCACGAATTTACATTCCCACCAACAGTGTAGAAGAGTTCCCTTTTCTCCACAACCTTTTCAGTATTTACTATTTGTAGAGTTTTTGATGATGGCCATTCTGACATGATAACTTGTAGTTTTGATTTGCATATCTCTCATGATTAGCAATGTTGAGCATCTTCTCATGTGGCAGTTGACCATCTGTATGTCTTCCTTGGAGATATGTCTATTTAGGTCTTTGGCCCGTTTTTTGATTGGGTGTTTTTTGGGTTTGGGGTTTTTTTTTTTTTTGATATTGAGCTGTATGAACTGTTTGTATATTTGGAAATTAATCCTTTTTCGGTCACATCGTTTGCAAATATTTTTTTTTCATTCTCTAGGTCGTCTTTTCATTTTGTTTATGGGATGTTAGCAAGTTTTTATTAAGAACCACTGTACTGGTGCCATGATGGTCACACAAATGAAGAAGTCATACTTGCCTAAGTTAAGTTATAGATGGAACCAATAGCATGCATTCTCACTTGTCATGGCCCAGCTAGCTTTAATATCCAAATTTCCAATAAGAAGAAGAAGTCAGAGTTCCTAATATGGTGTTGTTCTTCCAGGAAATCAATTTACTATTTGGTGGCAAGTTGACTACATTGGCCTCCTTTTATCTTAGAAGGAGTAATGGTTTATTTCCCCAAGAATAGATGCACTCTTTAAGTTTCTATCAATATTTACTTTTTTTTCCACAGAGTTCAGGTAGGGACTTATGGTTTATTAAATCCATATATCACGATAGAATCTTTAACTAGAGAACCAACTTTATACTGTGGGAGTAGACTCTG